>NC_062213.1:22346240-24826240 GCF_902686445.1 Sciurus carolinensis | reverse complement strand
TGCCTTCAAGTGAGATGCCATCTTTGTAGGACACTTTGTATGAATTATTTGGAAAGTTGCTATTTAGTAACAGGAGGTTCATGTTTTGAATACTGGCTAGATTTTGCATCATTTTACCTAAGAACGGAATCTGTATATTATGAGTACATGCTAACTTCTAGTTTTAATACATCATTTCTGTGGTTCTCAAACCTTTTATAGCAGAAAAACTAATTTTTTCCCTCAAAATGCTGCATGGTTGTTGAATATTTACTACTAAGTATAAACAAAATTGCTAGAGAAGTTCTGATGGAAGTCTCAGGAATTCACTGGTCTCAAGCAAGTAAGCCAGTTATGGCGAATCCAAGCTGAATAACCCTGTGTTACTCACAAATTCCATAAGATGATATTAAATCATTTCCAAGATCTGAAAGAGAATTGAGATACTAGATCATACATCTAGTTAGAGGCCATGACCAGCTTCAAACCTGGGTCTTTCTGTTTCCTCCAAAGCCTGAGTTCTTTTTGTCTATATCATACAGCTTCTTTTTGAAAGAAGAAAATATTTTCTTATGTAGTTCACAAAACATTGATAAAGTATTTTATAAACAATCACAATTTTTTCTGAGTTAAAAATTAGGCAACCTAGGATGAACCTCTGTACACATCCTGTTTTTTTCCAGTTGGCCTTGAGTCACTGGGTATTCCATTAAGATTTTGGAATTTTTGGCCCCCTTCTTTCATGATGACTAAGATTTGATACTGCTTTTTGTTTCTATTTTCTTACTTGAACCTAGAACTTAAAGTACATAATATTCGTAATATTACACAAAATTACATAATATTCTACGGGATTCAAATGAATAATTATTGGGCATTCAGTAACAAAGTAAAAGTATTTTAGAAAAGGAGTGAATTTAACATCTTGTCTAAACTACACACTTTGGCCAAGTACATCCTAAGATTTATACAATGGGAAGCTATCTAGAATAGTTTTCCCTATATTCTGGTATAAATAAATCATAAAGAAATACATAAGGAAATACTGACAAACTTCTTTCACTTCTTTCTTTTGATGTAAAAAATGTTTACCACTTTAGATAGCTTGAATCTAAATTTATTAAGAAATTTCCTAAGAGAATGATATTAAACTCTAAATTATAAAATAAGTAGAAATATATGTTTTGGGGAATTGTTCCATGAAAAATCAGAGCACTTCAGTATCTACCACAAAGCAAAGTCATGGGACCATCGCCTGCCCTATGAGCTGGGGACAGAAAGGAAGAAAACTCACTATTCAGTTGCTGGAAAGAAATATGAAATGTATCCACTGAGGGCCTAGGAGCTAGGGATAGAGCATGAAACAAACCAGACCAAACTTCTTTCTTACATTCCTATGAGAGAAAAAAAAAAAAAAGAAACATCAAAATACTGGAGGGAAAACAAGGCATAAAACACCACTGCCCTAAGAGTCACAAAGGTAAAAAGTATGCTATGTACCACAAACAGTGCACAGAGAAAGAAGGGATAAATGAGACTGAATAGGTGAAGTACAGGGAACATTGTTCATCACAGATGAATGGATAACCAAATTGGGTACATACATATGAAGGGATATTAGTCTTTTAAAAGGAAGGGGATTCTAACATGAGTTACATCATAGATGAACCTTGAGAACATTATGCCAAATGATATAAGCTAGTCACAAAAAGAAAAATACTATATAATCCCACTTCTATGAAGTAAAATAATCAAAACCACAGAGACAGACAGTAGACCGGCAGGGTCTGAGGTGGATGCAGGGATGATAGTTTAATGAGTAGCATTTTTGCTTCACAAGATTAAAAGTTATGGAGTTGCAAAGGGGCAGTGTTTGTATCACATTATGGATGTACTTAATGCCACTGACCTGAAACTTCAAAATGGTTAAGGTGGTCAATGTTACATGTACATTGCTATAATAAAAAAATAATAAATTTTGAAAATGTAAGCAGCTTTATTTTGAAGGTTAAATAAACAAAAAAGTGAAAGGCCACTGAGGCTGGCTCCAGTCTGACATTTTACAAGATGAGAATGGTGAGCGGTATTCTAGAGTGCCTGACAGAAGCCGGGTGCAGTGACTGCAGAGGCTGAAAGGAAGCAGCTTGGCAGCCTGGGAGAAGGTGGGTGGGATGAAGGCACAGTGGGAGAGGCAGTGCTGACCCTTAAAGCAAGGAAACACTCAGAGGGGTGGAGCAGAATATTTTGTTTGAGTTTTGGGCACATCCATCTGTAGGAAGTATGGAAGACGAATTGAGAAGTAAAACTTGCAGTCCCTTTAGGAAGTCTGTGAGGTTCTCAGGACTAGGCAGGGACAATGCGATGACTCAAAGGAGGGGTTAAATGCAAGAGGAACTTTGGCACCAGATGAGGTCATATGACTCTGAAGTTTCTTTTCAACCCTGGTGTCCAATGTCTGCATGTGAGGAAATGGAAGGGGGCAGTCAAAGATGAGATTCCCTAGGGATAGGATTTGGTAGATAACAGAATGACTCACAGGAGGTTGTGTTCTTAGATTGTTTATATTATTCCCAAAATAGAAGCACTGTTGAATTGTTCAGAAAAACTGTTTTGCAAATGGTGTATGGTATACTGGAATCTAGACCTTTCTTAAATGGGTACTTAGTTTAATTTAAAGGAGGTACCATCATGGTAGTTTTATTCATACACATAAATATACCTAATGTCTTTAATAATTTTAAGGGACCACTGGACCAAAAGGGCACAGTCTTAACCCAATGAAGAGTTGCTGTTGGTCACACTGCACTATTGTAGGTCTCATCTGTCAAAAGATGGAACTGGATATATTCTACTGATGACCTTTATTTCCCAAGAGCATAATGATTCCAGTGAATAATTTTGCTTTAGTTCAAAGTTTAACAGTATGCTTATAGAATATCAATCAGGTATAACTAAAAAAAACGGTTTATTTGCTAAGCAGGCGGGCAGCACCTGGTTTGGGATCCAGTACCAAGGAATCAGATTAGAACACAAAACCTAGAACCAAATGGTAGCCACTATATTCCATGAATCACTGCAGAACACTGTTTATATGGGGAAGGTTCATAATCAATTCTTACTTATCTTTGTGTCTTGACAGGAAAACAAAACTGAGAGTTGTCATAATCAGCTTTCATTTATTTGGATCCAAGTTCATTCTCTGCAGAATATGTAAAAAGTTTAAAAAGTAATCCTTCAAAAATATTCTCTGCTGAATGGATGAAAGATTTGTTTTGTCTTTCCAGATCAACTATCCATAGTATATGTCATATTTTTTTTAATCAATCTTCTAAAATGATTCTAGGACTTTCTTGTAAGTTTTCTTAAAACAATTTTAGGCACGAGCTGTATACAAACGAGAAGATGACCATTTATTTAGAAAGGAAGAAGTAGTTCTCCTCACTCTGATGTTTAAATTATTTTTAAGTATGCTAATAATGTATTTCTTGCAAATCATCACTTTTTTTAAAAAAATAAAGACTAATTCCAGATAGCAAAGTTAAAACTTTAGAAATTGTTGTAAAAGATCAGAGTATTGATTAATTTTGGCAGACATTTATCATCCTACTTTAAGTTGAAAATTATTTACAGAGAATTAAAACCGTCTGCCACTAAAAAGAAAATAAATCCCTTAAAAACTATTTTTAAATCTTATTTTTAGAATGCAGTAAAAGCTAAAATCAATAAATTAAACACTAAGGCCAGGTTTTAAAGAAATATTGAATTGTTAATGAAGCTTTGTACTTTTGGAATTCAAACACAATACAAGCTAACTGTTGAAAACAAAACCAAGTATTGATTCTGCACAGAGTAGATTAGATTTACTTATAACTTTTAAACAAATGGTCACTACAAAAAGGTCCCAAAACTTTGTGAATACTCATTTATTTGCCTTATTTACATTATTACCTTGCTTAAATTATTTTCTTCATCCTAAAAAGTAAAATTTGAGAGCAACATAAGATGCCAGAATATCTGAATTTGGAAAAGTCAGAAGAAACAGAAACATTCTAAGAGTTAAATATATCCCATGAAAACATTTCTAATTTTCAGAGACATAAAAATTCATGTCCAGAAAGAGATGAATGGTATAAACATACAAAGACTTTTACCTTGTGTTACCCTCTCAATAGAATTTAAACTATAAGTTGACTATGGTCATCAGAAAGAATAGTTTGCCTGGACAATATGTTTTGGTATTTTATGTTAATTTTTAAAGATTATAAGGGAAGAGACAAGTCCTGTACTTCATAGTAGGAAAGCAAGGACCACCTTCAATACATTACTCATTGATCACACAGTAAGCTTTATATACAAAACAGATCTATTTTTGGTGAATGGAATTAATACTTTTATGTAGTTTCTTCTCCTTTGAAACTTTATAATGAAAAGAAAAATAAAGCCTTGAAGTCCTGTAAATGCGTGCCATCTGTACCATTTAGTTTTCTTTTTTTCTGTCCTAAGACTTTAACTCAAGGATGTTGAGAGTGTCACTGTGAGCAAAACATTGCCATTTGTTGACACTGGTCCTCCAAATGGATTTCAAGTTATTGTAACACTTTGAGCCAAAATAAATACTTCACCATGAAAAGTACTGGTACATAACTAAAAAATGTATTTCTGTTCACAAGTCTTGGGGGGTTTTTACATTAGCTTCTCTTTTTGCAACCAGTTTATTACTGGAAGACAGTTTGGTGTGCATCACCTTAAAATTTCCAAAGCTCCAACTGGTGACATTTCTGAAATAGCTCCCCATTTACCTAACTTTTGAGCCACTCTTCATATAGGAATGATACCTCCAGAAACACATGGGGCTAAAAGAATTGTGTGATTTTTCTCACCAATAATAAAGGGTCTGCAGAATGACAAAGTTAAATGAGAAAGTCAGGTAATAAAATTATGATCTCCAAAGACTATTAGATTGCTGATTTAGTGATATTTTAAATAAAATATTTAAAATATCAGTAAAAGTACTATCTGGAGTTTCAATTGTGAACAGGTATATGGGCATAAAATCATTGATTTTACTGTAGTTATGCTATGGAATCTCTATTCACTAATTGTTTTCCAAATGTAGAACAAAATCATATTTAGATAACTGAAGTTAGTCACGTCTCTAAAACTAGGGTTATCAGCATATTGAGTTATGCAAATGAATATATTCATATTTTTTTGTGTAGAACAGTAGTAAATGAAAATTGTCCTAAATGGTGGCCAATCACATGCAGCTATCTTTTAAAATGATACATATGTAATATGAAATTATATATATAAAGCATAGGTAATAATGTACTTTGCTAACACACTAGTGAATTATTGCTAAGGAAAACATTAGTGCCCATTAATGACTGGATTTTTCTCAGGTTTAATATTAAATCACCAGAAAGATATTGAGTAGGGAGGGATGGCTTTCTCTTGCTTACTAAGGTATTCAGGTGCCTTGATCAATGACCAACACATAGTTAATGTTCAATAAATATTTGATAAATAAATGAAAGAATGGCCAATTAACCATCATAAAATAAAATCAAGTCAGTGAAATTCATGATCAGTCAGATGGTAGATTAAAAAATAATTTTACTTTTGTGAAATGTCACTGTTCATTTAATATATAAAACTATCTCTCTCTCTCTCTCTCTCTCTCTCTTTCACACACACATACACACACACACACACACACACACACACACACACACACACACCATAGCAAATTTTAACTTGATACTTTATTGAAACATCAGTAAAATGTTCATATATCATATTAAGTGTGATATTTGGACCCTCACGTCAAGTTTCTCTAGAGATTAAAAAAATGAAGTGTTTTCTACACTTTAGTGTTATGAAGTCTGAATAATATTTTATTTTTATATGATAAATACATTAGAAGTTATATTTAGTATACTCAGAAAATTATTTTATTTGTTTTTTTTTTGTTGTTGTTTTTTTTGGTTTTTTTTGCAGTGCTGGGGATTGAAACCAGGGCCTTGTGCTTGCAAGGCAGGCACTCTACCAACTGAGCTATATCCCCAGCCCCAGAAAATTATTTTAGAGCAAAATTTTGCTAGTTGGTCACAGTGGCATCACGACTTCAGGGAAACCATAAAAGCAGCCACTCATGTTATTGAGAAACTTAAGGATATTCTTTCTTTTTATTAGAGTTGAGCTTTAAGCCAACACCATAATGTTCAAGACTCCAAATTTCTTTAATTCAAAGGAAGGTCAAAGAAATGCTTAGAACAACTTATCCCTCCCTGGCAAAATCTTTGCAAGATGCATTCATTCAAGCAACAAGCAGCCATTTTTATGATCAACTATTATGTTCTAAGGCTCAGGAATTCATGTGTGAGCAAGAGAAAGTGCTTGATGTGAATGAGTTTTTCATAGGTGGAGCCAAATAATATAACAAATAATGTAATTAGTAAGTAAAATAAGCAATTATCTATAGCTAAGGAAGAATTTACAATGCCCTACAATAGAATAGCAATTGATAGTTTTGCCTAAGAGCTTCAAGAAAGGTTTCACAGACTCATAGACATAAGAGTGAAAGGGTTGAACAAGTGGTCCTGACAGAATCATCTCCTCTTGTTATAAAGTACAATAAAATGCTTGAAATTATAGTGAAAATGAATTCTACTGTCATGTTTAACCAATTTGAACAAATTTTTAAAAAAATTTTAAAAACTTGGAATTATAGATTGCAATATTTATCATATAGATACTACCTATTAACTCTTAATTGTTCCAGGTACAATGCTAAATGCTTTAATGTATTAAGAATAGATAACAGATATATACATACATACATACATACATACATACATACACATATATAGGTGATAAAGATGATAGACTGACCATTAATTACATTTTATTAAGGCAATTAATAGTTTGTATTATAGTTATTTGTTTACTCATCAGATAGTTTACTCTATAGACCCTAAGTCCCCTGAGGGGACTATGTGTCCCCAGCAACAACTAAGCTTCCTTCCCCATGGTAAGCATTTCATAAAGGTTTCTTGAACTAATGAACACCTGAACCAAGTACCTTTGTGTGGCACCTCTCAAGTCAATTAATATTTGTATGCCTCAGATTTTCTCGATCTAGTTGGTCTCTAAGGGCCTTGTGTGTTAAGAAATATTGTGGAGTTTTCCCTCTAAGTTCTATTTTTTTAATAGTTTTTTTTTTTTTTAATTTTTATAGCTGTCAATGGACATGTGATGCTGAGAATCGAATCCAGTGCCTTACACATGCTAGGCAAGTGCTCTACCACTGAACTACAACCCTAGTCCTCTAAGTTGTATTTTGAATAACTAATTTCTATAAACCTTAGCTAAAGGGGTAAAAATGAGAATATGGTTGTTTCAGGGGGCAATTAAAAGTTGCCTGCATATCCTTTATTTGTGAATCCATCAGTTCCCAGGTAGCAAAAATGCTTATTGGTTGCTTATAAGTCCAGATCATTTTATTTTCCTTAAATTTTTTTAAAATTGGGAATTACTTTTGAATGCACCAATATAAAAAAATATAATAAAAGAAAAATCTAACAAGTTCTAGCCTTAACACAACCAACACAAATACAAAAGAACAAACCAAACCCACTATCAATGGAGTGGAAGCCTCCTATTTATTGGCCTCAGATATTTTTCTTTCTCCTTCATAAGAGGTAGCTACTATTCAAAATTTAATGTGTATCTTTCCTGTGCCAAAAGAGCAAAGCCTATGGCTAGGAATGAATGAAACTCATCATTGGGTTATTGTAGAAAAGACGGTCTTTCTCTAAGAGTGTCAACAATGGTGTGGTAATAACAATCGATTCCCAAGACATCAGTCAGTTCTCCAGCAACTTCTGAACCTACAGACAGAGAATGAAGACATCTTCATAGACACTCTATCAGTTGCTGAGACAGAAAAATCACTGTGAATAGTGATCACACCTTCGTACGATGGCTTCAACCAACAGATGGAATTTATTGTGTAGCAAAGGGCAGGATGATGGGGGCGTTTCTAACTGGGACCTGGACCCACTGCTGCTGTTTCGTGACCTGGGGCAAGTTAGTGAACATCCCGCATACATCAGTCTTCTCCTCTATAAACGGAGAGGACAATGGTCTACCGCCCAGAGTTTACAGATCGAGTGAATTCATGCATGTAAGAGGCTTAGAAGAGACGACAGCACATAATCAGTGAACAATAAATGTTAGTTTTTATTAAATCCTAGGTCCACAAATAAAATTTTATGAAGGAGTTATTTCTGATCACCACCTCCAGAAATCTGAGGCATGTATTTAAGTAAACCACACTTTGCAGTCTTCTAATCACGAGGTCTCTATATTTTATAGTAGTTCTATAATGTAGGTGTTAAAAGACTAAAGCCAGGCAATCCTGATTCTAGACTTCGTTCATTCATCTGATGCCCTTCATGAGCACCTAATAAACACCAGTAAGTGCTGCAGACCCTGGGGGTACAGGACCAGGAGGCTGAAAAGTACACTGCCAAAAAGTCATACATTGAACTCCTAACTACTCCAAAATTTGACTTTATAGAGGACCCTTCATTTGCTACCACAAAAGTTTTTATCGCCTTTTGAGTCTTAACTTTGTCATCTCTAAAACGAGGGTAGTCGCACCTGCTCTTTCCTCTTCATGTTGCTGAGATGAAATACAATCATTTCTGTAACAAAACATTGCGAAAGCTGAAATAACATCTGAATAAACGTGTTCTGATATGAGCACTTCCGGTGGGCTGAGCGGTGCCAAGGGAGAGACTGGAGCATGGAAGACGCACGTCCTCAACAACTACATGTCCCTTGCTTGTGCTCCTAAAACCCAGCCTGTATGCAAAAAAAACAAATTTACGATAGCCCATGTGAAATCAACTGAAAAAAGGAAAAAGTTCATTCTTTTCTGAGAAATTCAACTACTGTGTCTTCAGAGGAGTGAAATGAAATGCATTTGCCACCCTCCTCATAAATTCCCGTCTAAATTCCTAGACACAACAAGGACAAAATTGATGTAAATACTCCTAACCTTAGAGGTCAGATTTGGGGACCTCATGGAGTGGTGCAAGGGAGTTTGGCCAGCTGCTGACCACACTCGGTCTGCATGAAACCAAATATCCGACTCTCAGCTGGACATTGTGAAACCCCTCTTTCGAAGCAGTAACTACTGAAGTGCTTCACTGATTTCAGGCTCTCAATTATTCAAATAACCTTAATTTTAAAATAATTTAGTAAATTAATATTTTAAAACAGAATGTCCCCATCTTGAGTATTTTAAAGTTTTCCTTATTTCAGAGGAAATACCTTCCCTTAGTGAAATGCAGTGTTAACGACAGCTTATAAAGTATAGGTTTTTAGATTTGGTTTCAAAACTAGTATTTTAATGAAATATATATTATAGCATAACAAATATAACACTGAAATAAATTATATACATCTTCCTATAGACCACTAGTTTATAGCTTACTGTTAAGTACCTCTCTCCCTACTCTGGCACTTTGAATATTGAAATTACTCACACATGCTCAATGCTTCACCTCCTTACTCCTGTGCAATTAGCACCTGGCAGCTGTTTATTATGAAAAACAAAATAACTAAATTGCTGTCCTGATATATTTTTCGTTCTTTGGAGACAGATAATTCATTAATTTCTAATTAATAAAACAGCAAAAGTCTTGTAACAGAAATTTTCCTGCTTTTAGGTATGCTTCTTGCTTTTCATTACATCAACATATTTTATCCTAGCAATCAATCTCATTATAGTGATATTATTTCCCAGTTTTGAATTTATAAAAATGCTAGGCTCTTGGGGTCAAGTGTTCTGAAACCTGCTTATCACTGTTTATTTCTGGATAGGATTCAGTAGAAGAATTTAAAAACTACAATAAAGGATTTACATCACAGCTGCAACATAACTGCACTAAAACTACTGGGAATGCACTTGAACCCTGAGAGAATGGCTCATGATTTGTGCTTGTCTCACAAGGGCACAATATTCTACATAATTTTTTATATTATACAATAGGTTAGGTTTGAAAAATTCGCATTACAAATGTCACATTCACTTCCAGCAGGAAATGTGCAACAATATGTGACAATACTGAATAAAATGTTGAAACATGTTTTCCTTTTGTTTTACTTCACTCATTTTTGTAATACAACACTGGTTACTGGAAAATGCCTTACAGCTTTATTCAAAACACATGTTCAAAGATTTGAATGAAAAAACTTTGACTCTCTCTCTGGAACATCTAACCGATATATCATTGGTGTGCTTTAAATTTTTTTTTTCTTACTGTCAGGAACACTTTTATGTCTTTAAGATTTATTTAAACTAGTTTATTATATAATGAAGCTTGTCAGATCATAGGAACAAAGTCAAACAAGATGTGCTATATCAAAGTATAACATTTAACATATAGATTTAAGTATACATATCAAGTGCAATGCAATCAAGCAAAGTTTAATCTGAAAATGCAAATGCTTCAGATTATTAAAGCCACATCTGTCCTTTGAAGCATAATTTAGACTGTTTATCAAAAAAACTATGTGTAATTATTCTCTCCCACCATAGACTTTGGAACAACAGAGTTCTTTTCATAAGAAATTTTCAATTTCACTTTAGAGTTGGGATTTTAAATACTTAACCACCAAAGAATATAAGAACATAAATGGAAAATTAAAAATCTTTACAATGTATCATAGTATAATTGCTATGTTTTGTTGGTAAATCAGGGTAATATTTCAAAAGACATTTCTCCAGGGTTTAATACAAATTCTAAATGCCTTTGGAAATCAATTCAACATATCTCTAACATCAGAAATGTGTTGTGCTTAAACATAATATTAAAAATTTTAAATATACATTTGGTTCTCTGCCTTGGCCAACAGAAACCATCAAAAGTGGCATGTTAGCTAGTAAAGAGGAATCTTCAAGTTCTAGAGAAATATGACAGAGCTTTGTGTACTCAAAGTTCTTAAGTTTTAAATTTGTAAAATAATAGATAAGTCTGTTGTATTCCATTAAATTTCTCACGTGCATCCATGGATCTCCATGCCATTCTCTTAAATACATCCACTGAAAAGGTTCATAAATGGCCACAGGCAGCATTAGGTCTGAATGTCTGAGAATGAAGTGGGTCACTGCAACATTATTCTAGAGCAGAACCAGTTTTTGTGCAAGGGCATAATCTTTTATTGCACACAGAAGAACTGAATGTGACACAGATGCTTTGGGCTCTTGCTTATAAAATCTACTGAAAGATGAAGGCTCATTTTATGTTACATTATAAAGGCTCACATTGATAATGGTCTTATTATAAAACAGCAAAAATCTATAAAATTAATTGAACTCCCTGAGCTCTGTAGTTAACCTTAAAATTAAGTATGTATTTTAAATCCCCCCCCAAAAAATTGAGAAGTGTTTTGCACGCAAGAGTGCTGTTATTACAGATCACCAAGGCTTCCTATACAACGTACTTAGAACCACAGTAGCACAAACTTGGCTTACATCATTCTAATTCAATCCACAATGCACAATCTATGAACACCATAAACTCTCTATTTTTCCCTCAGTATTTAGATTATTATAAATTATAATCTGCTATAAGTAATTTAAATGGGGCAGAAGACAGAAAGTGGTGGCTGAAGGAATTTTCCTTTGAGGGCTGAGGGTATAGCTTAGAGGTAGAAATCCCCGCACCATAAAGGACAAAACAAAGCAAAACAAAACAAAAGAAAACAAAAACTCCACTTGCCTGAAAATTTTTAAAAACGTATTTACTCACACCTCTATGATTCCATAGGCAAAGCACTGACTGTATTATTTTTGGAAATAAAAGGATGTCAATAGTTTGATGGATAGGTTAAAGAACAAACACAATTCTGCAATATTACAAACTCTGTCGTCGTCTATTTGGAAAAGGAAATCGTTGACAAACGTAATGTTGGCTAGTGCTTTGTTTCTTTCCTCTGTGTTTAGAAAGTTTGAAAATATTTCTGAAACCTTAAATGCAAACTCTTCAATGAAGTCATGAAGGGCTTCGAGGAAACAATCCAGTGTCAACATGAGAAACAATCGGTTGGTGGAAGAGTTTACGTCCCAGGAAACACCTGAAATCACCACAGCCTTTAAGACATGCCGGTGATGGATCTAGAATGGCCAAGGCTAAATCAGCAGGGCAAGGAGGAAACAGGATGAAGAGAAGAAGAGGCAGAGGCTGGATTAACACACAGGCATTTCAGTAGTTCCTGCTCCTCTCATTTTCCTCCTGTTTAACAAATACCCAGAGGCACTTCTTTGCAAATTCTAAAAATAAAGCAATAAACTTTAATTCCTCAACTTTCATAATATTTTGACGGGTTCTTCCAACTTTAATTTCCTTTTCGCTATGGTAGTGTGATTTGCATTATGTTACATTGCTTCATTTTGCCATAAAAAATGTTGATCTCTAGAGAACTGCTCTAAAATTATGCACTACTTTAATAGACATCCCCTCAGAATTGAATAAAAATAATTTTCTCATTGTAATCTTATCCTCTAATGGTTAGTAAGATCTCACCATGGACCTGTATTTGAAGCCAGGTTTGAATTTTTATAAAGAAATTTTGAATGATATTCCCATAACGGGTTCTTAATTCTCATACACGCACACAAAAATCATTTATATAAAGGAAATGAGAAGAACTGGTTTATTTAAAAATTGGGAAGTTATGAAAATGAAACATCACAAAGTTACTTGGTTACCTCAAATAGAGAGGCAGGGTCCTTTTATCTCTCTGCTATAAAAGCAGCTCTGGCCCATGGAAAGTAAAATGTCAAGTGGAACAGCCATGGTAAAACCTGCTCCAAGGACACTACAATGGAAGAGAACCAGAGACACACAGGTGTGACTAGAGCAGCAAGCTCTTTAAAGCAAACAATTGGGCATTTTGTTAAAAATTTATTTTATTTTATTTATTTATCATCGTACCAGGCATGGTCATCCCAGTAACTCAGGAGACTGAGGCAGGATGACTGCAAGATGATTTGAGTCCAGCCTGGGTAACTTAGCAAGACCCTGTCTCAAAGGAAAAAGGGCTGGGGATGTAGCTCAGTGGTAGACTGCTCCTAGGTTCAATCCCCACTATCAACAACAACAACAAAAAGCAAGAAACGAATTATCTGAATTATCTGTAATTTGCCTTCCATAGCCAAAGCCCATGTATTCTGAAGTTTCTCATGATCTGGATTTCTACCTGTTGGGTTTTCACAAATTGATATATCCTAGAGCTATGATATGACAGAGAGTAATGCACTTCTAAAAAACGAGCTAGAAGAAGTACAGCACTGGAAATGATATTAACAGATGTGAAAGAGGATAAAATGGAATGTGGTAGCTGGTAGGCTGCAAAGTCACTAAGGGGAGAGGATGGACCTTCCACAGGACAAGAAACTAGTCTTACCCATAGTTTCTTTTCACTGCTCTGACCTCACTGTGTAAATAGTCCCTCCCTTCTAGCACACCTAAGGTTCTCTGTTATTTAAGCAAAGAGGGTGATTATTTCTTCCCCACGCTGACCAGACTGAGTTTCTTCCTGTCATCACAAGAAAATCTGCTGGAACCTTGGGTGCAACATAGAGGTTATCCAGGTGTGGTTCCCCTATGAACACAAAGGAGAACCAGAAAGGCACCTCTTTGGCTTCCACGCCTACAGAAGTTCACCAGAAGACTTCATTGTTCTTTTCTCTAGAATACATCACAGGCGAGGAGTGACAAGCTACAGCACTGTTTTTGTTTCTGAGTTTAAATTTCCAAAATACTAATGGCATAGTGATTTATATAACTGTACCTCATCAAGATACATATACAGGCTTTTTTCAATTCATGTTTTTGAATCGTCAACTTTCAATTATCTTCAAAGGATCTGATGCCCTGCAGTTTATTTCTGACAAATCATCCATTTTATTGTTTCTGACAATGTTACTGACTCTGCTTAATTAAACAGTTTATTTACATAAGTGGGATATTTGCTTAATCTAATCCAGGACTTTAGGAGGGAGAAACGCTTTAGGAGAAAAATAATTTCCCTTTGCATATATGAACAAACGATCTCCATGGGTGTTGATGAAAATTAACTTGCAGAATAAAGTGGAAGCAGTGATAAAACTGAATAGAGGGATAAGGTGAAAAAGCAAGCAGATTCCAGCCTTTTGAGTCACATATTAACTATGTGTGTCTAAGTTATGAAGAATTTTCAAGTTAGAGACAATTTCCCCTGAACAATAAATCCCTTGCCAAAGCCAAATGCAAATGATTTTGAAAAACTTTCATTTCCCAACAGCACAAGAAAATGACAGGGTAGAGCAGAGCAGCTACCTTAGCAGCGCATCACAGTGAGAAGCAGAAGCAAAGTTCATGCTACACTGAGGTTTTTTTCTTTAAAAAGTACACATACATGGAGGGAGAAGGAAGAAGCTGCAGAACTTACAATGCATTTTGAAAAGGGATATTCAAAGTCTATTAATTGTCTACTTAAAAGTCATCACACTTCAGTTAACAACACCCCCCCAAATGCTGAACCAAACAAAACTCCCAATTGACAAGATGAAACAGTGTGAAGTGGCCCAAGATTCTTATTCACAATTGCATAACAGGCTCCTTGATCTGCAATATGCTTGGCAGCAACAGGCATGAGCAGATATTGTGCAAGTTACAAATTAACTAGAACGTACTAAATGGTGCTTAAGACAGTGCCTGGTGTTGTCTTCACTAAATTGGCTAAATGTGGGTAATTTTTTTTTTTTTTTAGCTATGACTTTACCCACATTGCCTAAATGAATACAGGCATAATCATATTATCACTTTTCTTCCAAAGAATATCACTGGGTTATACTCAGGTTTTTACTTTTATACCAATGACTACACTACTTCAATACTATCATTAGCTACAGTTCTAGTCCAGTTTCTATGAAAGCTTTTGGAAATATAAATCTCTCAAATAATTTCACAAAAGGCCACTACTAAAACCAGAATACTTCCATGTCTCTTGCATATGGTTTGGTCTTTAACAGCTCAACTATCTATGAAAGGACAGAATTTTAAAGACAAGAGTGTCTTTACTTCTCCAGCTACAAGGAATACTAGAACTGTCTGAGGAATTCTCATTGATGCAGTCTACTTTAGATTTTTCCAGCAGCATTATTAGTGCTTCTACTCTTACAGTGGACTGCTCTATGAATGAGCAACTTTAAATCATACTAGCTTTAAACTTAATGTACTTTCCAGTCTTTAACTAAGATACATAAATGAGAAATAATACAATGCACAATGAAAATAATTTTTGGAAGATCTGATAGCTATCCAAATTTGAAAACATGGAGTTTTTGTGATTATTCATGTGTTCCATTTATTTGAACATTTAATGCATGTTTTTATATATTATGAATATAATGATGGAGGTTGGCATACAAGTCCATAAAAGATTGTTGCCTAAATTACAAGCATGTATGTGTGTAATAGGGACAGAATAACAAATACTTGTGTACTTGTGTATTACTGCAATCAGACATTACTTTGTTTTTAAAAAATAAGTCCCTTTTTTTGACTAGTTAATATACTTTTGTCAAAAAGCCAGTCATTTAAGATATCTGAACTGAAATGGAACAATCTTTTATTAAATATGGTAAAGATCATTTAGGAAAAATTAAAGGTAACCAAATGGGGAATAGGTAGCTGCCAAATTTAGTTAATAAAAGACTTACCTATGGCCCGTGTTCTCTGTGCTGTAAGACATGAACATGCTTTAGGTTTTATTACTCTGTACTGGAGAGCTTTATTTCAGATTGTGTTTTAAATGGTTAAGAAATATTAAACATTCCTTTAGATGAAGTTGATCTTCTGTGCCATTTCTAACCTCAGAGCTTATTTCTAGATGTGAAGTCTTTGCATTAACTGTGGGCAGTAGTTGTCTCCACAACACAAGGCTCCAAATCTTAATTAATGCAAATATCACAGAAAGATGTGGCTGACTTGAGCCACAGTCTAGAAACTGAGAAAACACTAGGGTGTTTCTTTGCAGGACATAAGGCAACTTCATCAGGAATCAAGTCAATCAAATTTTTCAGCACCTATCTATCTCATTCTCAGATTTTAGAGGGTGCCCTATATATCACTTCCCTTACTTATTGTGGATCTTCTGTGTTTCTTTGAATATTTAGAAAAGTAAGGAAGAAAATAAAAGTAAAGCATCCTTAATTAAAGCATTAAAGATGATAGCTGACCTTTCACTTGTGTTGACCAAATGGCTTATGCTTATTCCAATAACCAACATCTATCATCCTTAATTAGCATCTACCAATAAATAGCTCACTTCTGAAGTATATTAATTACTGTTTTATGACATTGGTTCCTATTATCCTTGCTGTACAGCAACAACCATAAAAAGCATGGCATTTTCCAGCACAAAGGGGCAGTATATGTTATCTGTGATTCATGTAAGTTGCATTAATATTTAGTGGAATGACCTGGAATACACTGAGCATTTTCACTTTATGCCCTGCAGGAACTGGTTCATTTTCAGCACTAGAATTGAGTCTTTCTGAGAGAGACATGGAAGGGAAACTTTCTGGTAAGGGAATTTCAAAACCATTCATGTTATGAGTGACAAATTAAAATGATAAAAGAAAATCCCATGTTCAAATGAAATACTTTGTTCTATACATCGTATAACCACAGAATGTAGCCGACATTCCCTTTGCAGGTATTTATGAGTAGTGGGGAGAATCAGAGATTGATTTCCTTGTTAGCACTTAAATAAATGATTTTAAATTATTTTAATGATTTGGTACTGTGGAGTACTGTATGTGACAGTGGTTTCTGTAACATTTATTGACAGTTTTTCATTCTACATCGCCAAGGGTTTATAACAATATTTTGCTAAAATTACTATAAATTATTCTGGTAGCCCTGGGAACGAAAGATGACATTCTTCCTTCACTCATTGAAAAACTTTCAGTGACTAAAACTGTCAGACGTAATTCAACAAAATGCACTTAAAAATCCTTTCTGAGGCTGCAGTTTACCTCAGTCACTGTACAATCATGATGACAGGACCTCAGAAGTTTTCTAACTTGACATTGTTTAAAATCATAAATCTGTCCACTAAAACCACAAGACCACAATCTGGGATAGAAGGGTAGAAGGAAAGGAGAAAAGAATTTCTAGAGGAGGAAAACTCACCACATGCCACAAGAGCTTTCTAGCAAGTGAGCAAGTGTACTACCACAGAACTGGATCACATGCTTTATTTCTAACACTGCATTAAAATTTTTCCCCTGTTGAATTATCAATAAGAAGAGAGAACAGTTTACAGTCCTATCAGGATGGTAAAAGCACCTGTGTTTAAAAGTGGTTCACTAGGGAGCAGAAGGGAATAATACAGCATACAGTGGTATTATAAACTTCGTCACCATCTAAATTATACTTAGTGAAATATTAAAGACAAAATATTTCTGTTGATTACATATGGAAGATCAAGAAAATTTTTCAATTTCAAGTAAAGGAAGAAATTTTAGTTTTTTTAAATTCTGGAAAAGTTAAAATAAAAAAGAAAATAGGGCAGGGGCAGGTGGAAGTGTTTTCAGAGCCAGACTTCTGGCTCTAGCACTCCAACTTAATTGACATGAGAGATAAATACTCTGTTCATGGGTTATAAAAACAGCAAACCATGATGGTGGAAGCTCTGCTGGTTGCTAAGAAAAAAAGAAAAAAAAAAAAAAGGCTTTCCAGAAGAAATTAAAACTAAGTGCAAAATGAACCTGCTTTCTTCCTGAACTAAAGTATGGAAAGCGAAGAACAATAACTTTTACTGTAGGGCTTTTTAAAGTCCAAGTGCATAAACAGAGTGTTAAACAAAAAAACAAACAAAAACCAGGTTTGTAAAAATGTATAAACAATATTGAAATGAGTACCATAATAAAAGACAATATTTTATGAACTTATCTAGTTATAAAACAAATTTAATCATATACTGTTTATTAAGTCGGCTTGAAGGTGAATAACTGCTAGGGATGCTGTGTGGTGACTCTAGTACAAATTTTTAAATTATAACAGTATCATATAAATTTCTTATAATGAATAGAATTATACACACACCCAAATACACACACCCACAACACAGAGAGTTCACATTTTCCTCCCTTATAAAACTCTGATTACTTCAATTTTGCAATTAGTTGGTGCCAATTTGAAATTCTTCTTAGAAACTATCATAACTTCATAAGTACCTTTACTCCCCTGCACAAAAACTGAAGCCTAAATGTTCAGAAAAATTGAAAAGAAAGCAGTTCAGTTGTCTCAAAAATATATAGACTGTGAATACATAGATTTTTAAAGACAGAAAACAATATTCCAAGATTCTGTTAATAGCAGTTTAATTCTATAGAAAGAGCATTAGACTGAGAAGAACCCATCTCAGATTGTGCCATAGACAAACATTTTAGCTGTTCTATCTCAACAGTTAGAATTTAATACTGGGAATGTCACTTATATGAAAACATATGGAAGATACTCTATATAATGATTCACAGTATGAATCACTATTTAAAAGTAGTCAGTGTTATATCCAGCGTGGTAGGAATCATACATCTATCACCTTTTTTTCACATTTACCAACTATGATATGCTCTAGTTTGTAGTTAAATAAACTTGAATAATGGAGAGTAAACAACAAAACAAGGACCTGAAATAAACTGTTTCAGATTTTTAAATATAACACATACTTTACCACAAAGAAATGATCAGAAAAAAAATATTTTTACTTCTTTAAAAGCAAGGAAATCATGCATAAAAAGTTGAACCTGATTCATAAGGAACTACAAAACAATTGTGTTGGCAATATCGAACTCAAATTGGGACTAGTAATTAGCACAATAAGATATCAGAGTAGGAATTACTTCCCTAGGAAGCATGGCAGGCTCCCACTCATGAAGTATAGCCAACTAATCAACCTTCTATTCAACATATAGCCTGTGGCTCCTCTTCTGCCTCAGAGCATCTATTTTTGAAGAAAATCATATTGTTACAAACAAGTAATTCTAATTGAAAATGCAAGAAAGGGCCAGGCGGAAATTTAGTTTCTGCCTAACCAGCAAGCAGTTCTTTGCTTATCTAGACTTTGCAATTTTAGGTCCTCAATATTTGCACAAAATTATGAATTTTTATAAATGTTTGAGTTTCAAAAGGACCAACACAATCAAGCAAAAGATTCACAGCTGATACAATGATGCCCTTGGTTTTCATGAACAGGAATAAAGAATATTACCTTCCAATTCTGAAAACACCCTTGAAATAAAAGTTCAAAAAACACAACACATATTTACACTTACTTAATCTCTAGCTAATAAATATGTTGCAAATATTCCATTCCTTCAGATGTCTGCATTTCTCAAAATCTCAACAAAATTAGAGCCATTATTTTTAAAAAATCACATTATGAATTAAATTTTATACTTTCTACTACAGAAACACAGCAATGACACAAAGTTAGCTAGAATAGTATCCTCAGTATCCACATCCCATCCTAGGTTAAAAAAGTGAAAAAGCACCTGAGTGGATTCAGGGAGAAAAGTGACACAGGAATATTAGTGCAGTAATTATCATGTCTAGATACAAAATTAGAAAAAAAAATAAAGTGTAAGAGCATAAAACTTGGAATAATATACACACTGATAATAAAAAAAATACATCACAGGAAGTCACACAACCATTAAGCAATTATTTTTTGAAAATAAATGAATTCTATGTCCGAGGGGACCAACATCCTGGTGTAGTTTTCAAATCCCATATACACCATTCGCTCTGGACAAGGTGGGTTCCCTACATCTTTCAGAAGTCTAGGACTGCCCTTGTAACTTCCAGAAGAAGAGTCTCTTATCACTTCACCCACGATTTCTTCATGACTGATAAGAAAACTATCCCAGAGACCAATGTCCAATTTCCAACAGAGCTCACTGTGGTAGGTATACATGCTTTTCCACCTTAGATCCACAATCTTGGAACCAAATCACACCTTTTAGATATAAAATAAATATCCACAGTCAGCTCCTTAGGCTGAATTACCCAGTAGTAAGTTCTATTAGAAAATGGTCTTTTGCTTCCATCTCTGCATCACAGCATATATTCAAAAAGGCACTAAATCTTACTACAAGGACTGCTTCCTGGTCAACATTCCTTTTGTTCATTTAATATCATCTCCCCTTGACAAAGACAGATTTCTATATTGTCCTTTTTCATGTGTGCACAGTCATGTATGCCGTTTTAACACAGTATATTCAGCAAAAACCATGCTATCACGTTTCAATTGCTCTCAGTCTTCTTCCCTCCCTGTCCTTTCCTTTGTCCAATACAAACAATAACAATGAACATCCACAAGCTTAATATTTATTTTGACTACATTACCAGAAGTGGACATGTGAGATTTCTAGTAAAGTGTGCTGATTTAAAATTCTGCTCTATATTATCAAACCAACCTTCAAAAAGATATATCAATTTACAGCAAAGCACTACTTAGCACATACCTCTATAATGTGACAAAAAAACCAAGTTTCATTGTTATTTAAATCTATATTTTTGATAAACAATGAGGTTGAAATTAAATTACATGCTTAATGGCTATATTTCTTCTTTCTTGAATTTTATTGGCTCAGTTTTAGTTCCATAGCTCCATTTTTTCAGCAAAAATGTTTTTAACACATTATAAATTGAATCATAAGGAGTATAAATATTTCTATCCTTTTTACATTGTTTGATTTCCATATGCTCTTAGAAAAGGAAACATTTTCAAAATGAGCACAAAGGATGTATTAAATTCTATTTTAAAAAATATTCAGTTAATTTTTAAAAGTTTTATTTTTATTCTTGATTTTTTTAAGATGTTGATAGACCTTTCTTTTACTCATTTATTTCTATGTGGTGCTGAAACTAGAACCCAGTGCCTCACACATGCTAGGCAAGTTCTCTACCACTGAGCCACAACCCCAGCCTCAACAAACAATTTTAGAATATACATGTGCATGAGACCAGTGTTTTAGGGGAATTAACTAATAAAACAGGTATGATATCCTGACTTGATTTTTATCTTTCCAACTGATCTAAAAGAGCATTTAAAAATTAATCATAATACTTTACAGTCAATATATTCAATTATTTAAATAATAATAGTAAAAAATATTGAGCACTTAAGACTATGGTGGAATAGAATGTAGATCCTACCCTGTGTATCTTGTAGTCAAGTAAAGGAGGCACAGTTATCACTATAATTCAAGTGAGATGATATTAACTGACTTAAGGACTACTTTGAGTTGGAAAAGTTTTTTAGAGGAAATGGTATCTGACCTGGAACTGATTGACACAAGTAACATACAGTGGTCTGTATGCTGAAAAGAAATGAAATAAAAATAAGGAAAAGAAAATTCTTTTTTCCCTCTGATCTAAGAATGGGGTTGATCAGGGGGGACAAAAAAAAATTGAAATAAAAAAAATTGAAACAAACAAAAACACTCTCCCCAATAAAACCAAAAAAAAAAAAATTACTGTAGTTAATTTCTTAATTAATCTGGTCTTTTACAAATCTGTACATCAATGGTACCTCTTTTCATAATTGTATCTTTACATTGAAGGACATCAAAAGTCACTGTCAGCAAGGAGATATGTAGTATATGTTATACAGAATATATATGGAACAAATAGGAATAAAGAGAAGCTCTTAGATACAAATAAGTAAACTTGTCCTAAATTTTATCTTCTTGTCTTTTTCTCATAGAAACACAGTTCACCGAATATAGCTACATTCCTATTTGCATGTGTGTTATGTAGGGACAGAACCCAGGGTTCAACACATGCTAGGCGAGGGCTCTACCACCCTACCATCCCTCATCCCTCACAGATTTTGCTTTTAATAGATAAGTGAAGCCAGAAAAATGAGCAATGACATGACGTAAACTCCAAAAGCATTTTTTAGAAGTTTCTCTCCATAGCATTTGCTCACAGCATCAGAAAACCCTTAAAATAGTGTGATGTGCAGAAAGAACTAGATGACTTTACAGTTCCCAGATTGTATGATGGTCTGTCACTCCCCACTGGTGGATGGACTAGTTTCAATAAGAAAGATCAAACTTAATAGGGCAGGGGAAAGCAGATGCCTTCTTGGGTTTGTTATTATTTGGGGAGGGACTGATTTTATTTTTCTTCCTTTGTTTCATTTTTTGCTTTTATTCCTTTTTTTTCCCTCCTCTTTATTCTACTGAATGCTATCACAGATCAGAAATCTACTGGAAGACAACATGAAATTGAGAAATACTGCCTTAATGTCTAACCTCTCATTGGAAGATGCATGCAGGTAGAGGATGCAGATATGATATGCATACCTGTATCTCTATTTTTAATCCCATTAATTAACAAGTTTTAAAATAGAAGGCTTCTTTTAAAAGACCGCTTTCTAGAAATGATAATACTTGCATGTGATGAACTTCTTCGTAATTGCCAATCTAGCATAATTAGTTAACAGGGTTTGCCGTTGTATAATTTTTCATACTAATGATTTGATTCAATATGAACCCTAAATTTATGTGCTTGTCAGCCATAAAACAAGTTGGCAGAATTATTAACATTGTTTAGAACAAAAGGTTTACTATGGAATATATAAATATATTTTAGATGAAAATCAAGTGCTAAATGCTATTCCTCTTTGTATCATTAGATAGAAAATTATTAGGTTAGATATATCTTTTACAATTGGTTGATGTTCACTTTTCCTTTTCTGGAACTATGCCATTAGTCTTTCTCCAAGTACCAGCCCCCTTTTCAGTACCTAATGACAAAGAAGATTCAGAAAAAGGCAACTAATTGGCAAGTAAGACATTTATAAAGATTTGACTTGTTTACCCACTCTGGGATCAGAAATTTTAGGTTTATAAATAGTTCTTCAAAGGACTCACTGCCACCAAGAATTAACAAATCTAAGAAGCAAAGTGTGGCCTCACCAAATACACTTCATCAAACATATGAGTTTAAATTCCAATTTGCCTCAGCACTTCTGTGGGGCCACCAAACGGTCCTTCAATCTTCACCAGCCTCACCATTCTCCTATAAGGATTCCAATACTGAGTAATGATATTACTAGTCCTTAAAAATTACAAAGGTTTAGAATATGCTGAAAGTGGAGTGATACTTTCATAATTCAAACACTAGAGAGCCTCATTTAACTGTACCAGATCATCAAAAAACTAGGGCATAAAAACTATTGTGAGAACCCTATTCATTCCAGAATCTGAGCAACTACTTTCACTGAAGAAGCTCCTGTCAGCTCATCACAAAAAAAGAGAACTATTTGTGGAACAGAGATTGACTATGTTTAGAACTGCTTTCAAGAACACAGTAGAGACCTGGAGAAGTGTATCTGCTGAGAACACGATTCTTTTTTTTTTCCTGAGTTTCTCTAAAATCTTTCGGTATAGCACGAATTTCAAACTTTTGGCCTGAGGCTTCGATTAAGAAAAATTCTACTGAGTACCACGACAGATCAGGTGCTGCAAAAGGCACTGTAAAGAATACAGAGATGAAACGCAGGTCTTGGGAAATTCTGGGATAATCAGGAAGAGTACAAGGTACAAATATATAGAATATAGGGCAAGATAGGACAGGATGTTCACATGCTCACAGAGTACAGAGGAGGAAATGAATTTTGGGGTAACGGGGGCCTCGTGGGAGGATGATATCAAGACCCTAAACTGATAAACCTCACTGGCCCATTCCCTAAATCAGGTTATTAGCATTGCTCTTTGAATGACAGCTTTCAATGACAATTAACCAAATGATTTCTAATGAAGGTAAATGCTTGGACATTTAAAGTCCTTAGCTTGTCACATTTTGGTGAAATAAAAGCTAATCTACAAATGAACATTGATTCCACTGAATGTAAGGTCAATTCTGACTTTGCAAAATTTTATGGTTATAAATCAGTGAATTAACTGTACTATACAAAGCAGTTTTCCTTGCCTTAATTGCTATGAATCTCTAAAATATTTAAAGCTAGAAAACTACTCAATAAAATCTCGAGTAATGGCTCCATCTCCTTTTGCAAACACCACAATACCAGGAGAGCACAGCCCTGCCCCCACACTTTTAAGTCAGAAAGCAAATCAACATGGGCTTTTAGTGTTCCCTAAACCCCAACAAAGTCGGGACACATCAATTTAATAGAAGAAGGAAATCCCTAAGGCAGGGTAACTCCTTTGAATTCTTTTTGGCTCTTTTCATCAAAGATCAAATCTAGAGAGAATATGAAAACAGCTTCAGTTGACCATC
Source organism: Sciurus carolinensis (assembly GCF_902686445.1). Lineage (NCBI taxonomy): Eukaryota > Metazoa > Chordata > Mammalia > Rodentia > Sciuridae > Sciurus > Sciurus carolinensis. The sequence continues at coordinate 24,801,878 of NC_062213.1, read as the reverse complement.
AACATGGTTACAGCAGCAAAGGAAACAAGAATATAACTTCAATAGCCAGGATCCATATCCTGTGGGCATTTCCGATCAAAGAGCTCCACCTTAACTAAAACCAAAATGCACAGAAAGCCATGGGAGAAACCAGAAAGATTAATGTAATTATTTCCATGTGATCGATATACTGATTATATAACTTACTATCTTCTCTAATAAGCAGTAGCAACTTGGCATCTTCCTCTGGGCACTACTCCACCCCACCATCCTGCACTGTAAATGCAATATATACTGGTATCCCACCGATACCAGTGTATCGGTGTCTTACCCTCAATGGGGCAGTTAGGGCTTTTATTCATCCTTACACTCCTCGCACCTGACACAGAACCCAGCACAGTATAAAGACTCAGAAAACTGAGTAAATGAAGTGACAGAGAAGAGACCAGAAACTAATTATTGGGATGAGACTGTCCTAGACAACATATGTGATACTTGTGTCTTTTAGTTTAATTCTGAGTATCCCAGGTTGAAGAAATAATAATCTCCATGGTATAGATGATATTTAAGCTCACAGATGTTGAGTAATTTTCCCAAGATCACACAGCCAGTGGGATGCAGGATTCAAGTTTTGTCTGATTCTCAAGCCTACGCACACAGACAATGCAGGCAAATGCAAAGCACACAACTTATTTTTTCCCCTAAAACTATAGCCAGCTAGAGGTATAGGCACATCACAGATTGTAAATTTGGTCCACATAATGTAGCACACACACAAAAAAATTACGCTTATAATCAGTGCATGGTAGCCTCTGAATAGATGAGTTTTTGTTTGCAAAGCATATAAATGACACGAACTGAATTTCCTCCAGACAGGATACCCCAGAAAAGAAGAGCATGGATTTCCAGGATCCAAACATGCTTTTCTTAATGTGTTTGATTCATAATTGCTCTGTAAAATAAATGTTCTCTTCCCTTATTCACTGTAATACCATAATTCTGGAGAAAAATAAAACAATCTAATTTTTGTTTTAGACTGGAATGAGAATATCATAAGTCATCTTTTCTAGAATAGCGAAATCATAATTTTTCAAAAAAATAAACATGGATGTGTCTCAACACCAAGAAGACCACCCCCAAATCAGAAAATCTAAGCATTCCCTCCACCCTTTTCATTAGTATAAAACTGAAACAAGGTTCTGGCAGAGAAAATACAGGTAAGCACACTATCATAATATGACTACCCTGCATTTATTTTCAATATTTAATATTAAATTTTTAAAGGTTTCTAAAAGTTTAAATATCTTAAATTTCATAGAGATCACAAATTTAGTCTTATGATACAAATTTGAGAGAGTCAAGTTAATAAAATATCCCTATGATAGAAGGAATGTCCAAAGCACCAAGAAGTTAAAAGTTTCTTGAATACTGCCCTGCAAGAGGCAAAAAGGACAAGAAGTCAGTTGGCCTTTCTCCTATTTACTTTAAGCTCTTTGGAGTCTTGCTTCCATATCTGGGATTGTCATCTGTTTAGTGATGCCATATAAAAGTACCCTTTTAAAGGAAGTTCAGCTTCAACTAAAACCGCTTTATAAATTACTTCTTCCTGGAAATAACACCAACTAATATGAGATCGCACAATGCCATCTTCAAAATTTGGTACTTGAGGAAAGATGCTATATTAATTTTCCAATTTTATCTCATTGATAGACATGTTAAAAAACTCCCAAAATAGTACTGATGCATTCCAAGACATCTTCCAGGAAGTACTGTTGAGGAAAACACTATTCTGCTATCATTAATCTTGAAAAATAAGTGATTCTGAGACACCGCCTCTAGAATTACATTTCCTTTGTGGGTTATATAGTCCACAACTCCTTCTAAAGGGCAGGATTCTAAGATGGTTCTGTGAGATTCCTGGCCCCTGGGATACACACAATTTCTCCAACTTATTCAACAACATTGTTCTAGGAACTACTGTGAAGGGACTTTTCAGATGGAATTATGGTTCCAAATCAGTGAACTTTCCAGTAGGAGATTATCCAGGTGAGTTTGCTCTAACACAAGAGCCCTTAAAGACCCCCCAGCTGTCCTCAGAAGAGGACGTCAGAGATGAGCCTGACCTGTCCTAGAAGAAAGCAAATACTTTGTGGGCCATGTAGCAAGGAACTGTCCATAGAACCCGAAAGTGGTCCCTGGCCAACAGTTGGAAGGAAAATAGGGACCTTAGTACTACAGCTGCAAGGAAATGAAGTCTGCCAACAACCAGTACACTTGGAAGAGGACTCTGAACCCAGGAGAGCCACAGCCTGGCTGACACCTTAACTTCCGCCTAGTGAGACCCTGAACAGAATATCCAGTCAGGCCATCCCCTAGTCCTCTGACCTACAGAGAATCTGAGATTATAAACTGATGATGTTTCAAGCTGCCAAATTTAGAATAACTAGTTACACAGCAACAGAGCATATACATTTTTCTTACTTTTTCAATGTGTTCTATGTCTTTCTGAGTCAAAAATATAGTCACTGTATTTACTTACTAGTATGTAGTTCCAGTATATACAGTCAGTACTATCTATCACTACTACATGGGGGTAATGGCAAAAAACTTCGCCATACTTACTGATAAAGTTTATGGTGGAATAGAGAGAACAAGACACAGATATAGGGTTAACAGGTCAATAAATCCCAAGCAGGAGTTTAAATTAGACATTTTGGACTGGGGCATGATAGGATCAGGGAAGCTCCTTCCTAACAGAAGCTGCAAGATAGGCAGGAGAGGAAATACACACAAAGGAAAACCAGGTAGAAGACTGGAAGTGACAGATCAGAGAGTGGGCAAAAGCTCCCTCTGGGAAGTGGGAATGAAATAGAAATTAAGCATGACACATTTGAAGGAAGATTAGATAAAATTATCCTTTTCATCAGGCTGTTATAATATGTTCATGGCTAACTTAGAGAGTGGGGGAATCTTTGTAATTCATTCATGCAACAAGTATTTATTGGGTACCACCTATGTGCTGGGCACTATTGAACATGCTGGAAATCAGCAGAGAGCAAGTGGAATGCCATGCCCTTAAGGAGAGTCCCTTCTAAAGGAAAGCAGAAAAGAAGCAAGGAGACAAAATGAAATTCCAGGCAGGGATACGTGTGTATTACTTGGCTCTGACTCTTCAAAGCCTAACACTGTGCAGTGAATACACAAGAAGAACGATTTATGAGACATGGGTGAAGGAAAAAGAGAAGTCGAGCATAATTCTGAGTTATTTGTACAAGCAAGGCTGAAGAAAAGGTAATACCATTGAAAGAAACGGAACCTGAAAATAAGCTAGAAACGAACTACCCTTGGCACTGTGTCTTCATCAGAGAAATGAGCATAATAATAACTGCCCTATAGGGCTGTTAGGAATAAAGAAGATATTATACAGTGACTAGAATGGAGCCCAAAACACATAAGAATGAGTATGTAAGCATAGGCAACTACTACCATTAATTATTCTTTTTCCAGAAAATACTAGGACCACTATTTATACCACTTCCTCAATTATTGATGAGTGTACTATAAATGCAATTTCATATGCAAACCAAAGAAAGTAGGAGTTAATTCCAATGATTCATTCACATACACATACTTAAATTATATAAACAGATATATATATGAACTTTCTAACTTATTAGCCATTCTACATAAATAGCTTATATGAAGTGAAATTTGCAAATTCAGAATTTGGTTTTAGTATTAATAGAAACTTGTGCTATAGTTGTCAGTTTATACAACTTCCTAATGATTCATAAATAATCTAGTTCACTACGATAAACTGGTTCAAAAAAAAAAGTGATGGAAGTGACACATCATATCCTGGAAATACCAGTAACAAAGGACATGCTTTAACCCAGTAACAAAGGACATGCTTTAACCCAGTAACAAAGGACATGCTTTCATGACAAAATACTAACTTTTGGCTCAACATCCAAGAAATGATTTGACATACATCTCAATCTATGAAATGGTGTCTTATGCTTCACCGAGATTGGTCAAGTTGATTATCAATATCATTTTTTACCTTATAAAATAATAAAACTTGTAATAGCTGCCATGGTTCAATATTTAAGAATAACAATTTACACAAGTGAAAGAACTATATCTGAATACTAACAGAGGACGTGGTGCACCAGAAAATTTATAGCCATAGGTAAAAGTTAAAACTTTTAATAATAGCTGCTAATAGTTGCCATTCCCACTTCTAGGCCCAGAGCTAAAGTACCTCGGAGCCATTCATAAGGAGGATTACAGAGCATGACTTTCAGCTTTGTTTAACTGTTATTGTTGTTCTTATTGCCTTTGTGTCAGGGGTTAAGGGGGTCATGATGATAAGTTCATCATGTTGCCCTAATGTATGTACAACCACCATTAAACCAGCCATTTGTAAGAGTCCCTCTAGAGTGTTTTCCAGACTAAATTTTTCCTTTTCACTCAAGATGACTTTGGAGGATTCATATGGGAAGGCAGAAAATGGGACATATAAGGATGAATCACACACTTGGAAAATTCAGGATTAAAATCGTCAGCTCATAAGTAGTTGATGATTATTATATCTGAGGAAAGGTTATGTTGACTTCAATGCTTTAAAAATATTCTCATAAAAGCACAAAGTGCATACTCTTTTTAGTAGGTCACAATGATATCTACTGTTTTCCTTCTATGGTGACAACATTCTGTCTTCCAGAAGTACAGTTCTAGTGAGTTTATACTTCCACCACCCAGAATGACACCCTTCCTCTCCTGGGAGACAGTCTACATGACTTAGTGTGGCCTTCCCATGCTCCATACCCTGTACTATTCCTGTCCAAACTTGGATACATACCTGACCTTGAGAGAATTACATGGTATATACATTTTCAGTTAAAAACAGATGTGATACACAGGATACTAGAAAAATGTTAGCATCTTTCATCACCGCATGTGGGACAATATTTTCTTATTTAATTTTTGTGTAGCCACATTGCCCAATTACTCCCATTATACAAAACCAAAACTAAAACTCTGAATCCTAGACTTAAAAAGCAACAAGTTTTAAGGAAAAACAAATTAAGGGTCTTTTTTTTCCTCTTAAACTCTACTTTATAGAAAAGACAGAATTTTTCCTGCAGCATTCAATTCTTTCCAATTAAGAAGTTTTATAGCATCCCATTGTCTCACAGAATTCAGTTCAGCCGTCACATTTTTCTTGGTTTACTGGTAAAGAGTTGGGTTTTTAAACATTAATTAAAGAGTGTACATTTTGTTTCCATTTATTTGTATCAGAAGATTATGAGCTAGGGTGCTCTGCGGCTATATTATGTTTTAATTTCAAAGTAAAGAGTGACTTTAGGCAGGATGATAAAGTATGCCTATGATATTTGGAGAGAACAGTAAAATTTGTCAAAAATACACTTTATTAGAGTCCCTATATTAGCATGATTTTGGCTTTTTAAAAGGGCTCCTTTAAAGTTATGACTTTTCTAAACGACATTCAAATTAGTTATGAAAACTTTGAATGAATAAGTATATATTATTTTACCACTCTTTTATATCTCGGGCATATTCAAATATAACTTTCTTTGATCCACTTGAAACTTAATTTTTTTAAAAATAACTTTTATTTATTTATTTATGTGCTGCTGAGGATCGAACCCAGTGCATCACATGTGCTAGGCAAGCACTCTACCACTGAGCTGCAACCCCAGCCCCGAAACTTAAAATTTTGACAATGTTGTTTTTTATGCAGCAACTGTATTGTGTTATATGTGTCATTTCATCCCTTGCAAGGATAACAATGTCACTGACCTTTCAATTTTCTTTTCCCCTAAACATAAGAGTAGAAGAAAATAAGAATGAATTCATGTCTGTGGAATGTGGGTGATGGTTATCTCCATATTTTAATTCCGTTGTTTTTCAATTGTATTTTTATATAGATATCAGTGCAAGGCACACACTGTGATTCTGTCAAACAAACTTTTTATCTAACCAAGAGAAGGGTATTTTACTGGGGCAAGAGCAGTTTTATAGGGAATTCTTAAATGTCTCAATCCTCATAAAATCCAGATATTACAACAAGCAAGATAGTAAGACTGTGAAATAACTCTTTCCATTCCAATTTTTCTTTAAAGTAAGGATAATGAGAAGAAGAAACAGGTATAATTATTATGTCCCACTACATGAATTAAAAATTTCAAATTGTAATTCATACATAAAATCCATATAAAATCTACTGCATATACACACATGTATATAATATATATATTCTTGCATGCTTGCAAAAATAACTTCCCTCATTGGGCTAATAAATAATATTTTAACAATTTAGGATTCCAGAGTATATATTAATATATCAAGCAACAAACTGTAAATTTAATACAATAACAATTATTTTTCAATCTTTTGTGTACCTCTGAATCAAACTACTACCTTTCTACAGTTACTACTTTCATTGGTTTGTTATTGCTGCTGTCAATACTTACAGGTTAATCTGCCCAAATAATTCCACCGCCTCTGACCATAAAATTAGTCTCATGGAATTGCAAACTGTGATTATCTTCTTAAGAATCATTCAAGTAAATATCATGAAATAGAGTCAGGCATGGTGGCACACTCCTGTAATCCAAAGGGCTTGGGAGGCTGAGGCAGGAGAATCATGAGTTCAAAGGTAGCCTCAGTAAAAGAGAGGTGCTAAGCAACTCAGTGAGACACTGTCTCTAAATAAAATGCAAGAGGACTGGGGATGTGGCTTAGTGGTCGAGTGCCCCTGAGTTCAATCCCCAGTAACCATCCGTCCTCCCTCCTCCCCCTCAAAAAAAAGAAAAAAGAAAAAACATTTCCCAGAATTTGGAGGGCTGTTTTATTTGGCAAATTGGAAAGCAACTGTTCCTTTTTTCCACATTAAATCCAAGATACCCTACAGCTCCTTGAATACAAAACTGGAGGGATCTTTTGTATTTACAGTGATCTAATTCCACCATGATCTAAAAACATGACATAAAGGAACAATAACAACAGCAAACACTGAAACATATACTCTGAATTCTGATTTTTCCAGAAGTTTCTTCATCCTTTGCTAAGGATGTAAGTTTATGGCAACAATTCTCTTCTCCCCTTCTGAAGTGCTAACTGGGAAATAAACAAAGTAGACATCTGAATCACCACTTCGTAATAATTAGATTTTGCCAAAGATGGTTCCAGTTTTCCCCTTGTGCAGCTTTATTAATATCATCTTTGATGAGACATTTGTCCTTCTCTTTTTCTCCTTCATAATGTCTTATGTACCTGATGTTGCCAGATTTCATCAGCAAATAAGGCAGGTGCTTGCATTTATTTACATGGGATTTAAAAGCCAAGATTCCAAGAGAACTGGAATCAGAGCAGACCAGTGACACATTATATCATTACTCTTTTCATCTTGGCGTACAGATGGCTGGCCTTTGTCCTTTTACCTTGGCTTGGGCATGATAGTCTTTCCCATCATAATGCTGACAGAGAAGAATCATGGGAGACTTGATGATGCTCCCCTGCTCCCTAACCCAGTTGGTAAGAATCCATCAGTGACAAGGACACTGGAATTATATAGTGATAAGTACCAATCAAACCTATTACAGGTCCATCAACTGAGGATAAATCCATATATAACTGGCTAATTCAAATCTGTTGGATAAATGAAATTAATGGAGAGTCGATATCCTTGAAATATGCTTAATACTTTTCTAAAAATATATACAGGAGAGTTTGATGATTATGCAGAGTTTAAAGGTCTTTTAAATTTCATACCAGTTTTCACTTGGCTTCTAATATTTAAGAATTTGACAAATGGGCTAAGGAAATGAACAGACACTTCACAGAAGAAGATGTACAAGTAATCAACAGATATATGAAAAAATGTTCAACATCCCTAGTAATAAGGGAAATGCAAATCAAAACTACCCTAAGATTTCATCTCACCCCAATTAGAATGGCGATTATCAAGAACACAAGCAACAATAGGTGTTGGCGAGGATGTGGTGAAAAAGGAACACTCATACATTGCTGGTGGGGTTGCAAATTAGTGCAGCCACTCTGGAAAGCAGTGTGGAGATTCCTCAGAAAGCTTGGAATGGAAACACCATTTGACCCAGCTATCCCACTCCTTGGCCTATACCCAAAGGACTTAAAATCAGCATACTACAGAGATACAGCCACATCAATGTTCATTGCTGCTCAATTCACCATAGCCAGATTGTGGAACCAACCTAGATGCCCTTCAGTTGATGAATGGATAAAGAAACTGTGGCATATTTATACAATGGAATATTACTCCGCAATGAAGAATGATAAAATTATGGCATTTGTAGGCAAATGGTCGAAATTGGAGAATATCATGCTAAGTGAGATAAGCCAATCTCAAAAAACTAAAGGACGAATGATCTCGCTGATAAGCGGATGAGGACATATAATGGGGGTGGGAGGGGTTAGCATTAGGTTTAGGGTTAGGTTTAGAGTTAGGCTAAGGAGAGCGGTAAGAATGAAGGAAAGAAGGACTGTATAAAGGGAAAAGGGTGGGAGGGGTGGGGGGGAAGGGGAAAAAAAAGAAACATCATTACCCTATGTAAACGTAAAAAAATAAATTAAAAAAAAAAAAAGAATTTGAAAAAATAAACTGAGAAATGGAAAACATTGGGGAACATTGGGGAGGACAGATATCGACTTAATCAGGAAATACTTCGGAGACTATGGATCTTAAATAAAATTGACCGTAGGCAGGAAAGGAGAAGCAAGGATGCCTTTAGTCAGAGACTTGGTAAGGAAAGACACAGAAGTAATAATATTTGTGAGGTATGTTTGGGAAGAGTCCAGGGCAATAGCTAGATGCACATACTGGAGTTAGCTGGAGGGGCTGGCAAACTGGCAGTAACTGTTAGGATTCTAATGTTAGAATATCTGAACGTTTTATCAGAAATGGAAAATCATTATAAAGTTTTGAATACAGTGTTGGATATGTTTATTTCATATCAAACACTCTATCTGTCTTTATCTATAGCAGAGGGGTAGGGGAGCATCTTCAGGCTTCTCAAGATTCCTTTCTGGCAACATCATCATAGGAAAGACTACTAAGCTGAAGCCAAGCTAAAAGGACAAAGGACAATTATGCATACATACATATATGTATAATATATGCAATTATATAATGTAATCCACAAAAGCAATGCTATGGATATGCTACTGGATACTGTCACTCTATTTTATAGATGAGGAAACTGAGGTTTACTCTAGGTAGATACATGGCCAAAATCACATGATCAGTTAGTGACAGAATCCTGATTTAATCTAGGCCCCTCTGAAAAGTAAATGAACAAAACAGCATTGTCAGTGGGATAACAGAACAAAAGTGTTTTTGATGAATAGGAGGTGTAAAATATACAAAAAGAAGGGCTGTTCAAGATTCCAAGTTCTCTTTGAAGTGCAGAACATCGCATTTGGCTTCTAGCCTGCACTTAAGTATCTGTAGATTGGACTATTAGCAGAAGTCTGCTAGTGACAACCTTTTGTCACTTTCTTTGTGAACTTTATAACTTTTCACTCTGTCATCACAATATACCACTAGTCTATAACCTGCATAAATTCTTTCCAGTTTTACAAATTAACATCTCCCGTAGGTTGCATGAGATCAAGTCCTTAAAATATACTGGCTGCTTCAATCCACATTATTCTATACTGTATTTTAGAAAAGGTATATCAACTTAAGATACCATGATGAATTTATACTGGCACAGTGGCATGGGTCTAGAAGAATGTGATTTAAGCATTTGAAAATTTTACTTTTCGATTTACTTTAAAAAAAAGATGCTATCAATGGAAATGTATTACAAAAATATTTTATAGTTAAATGGATGTTAAGTATTAGTTTTCATAGAGTGTTGTGGCAGGGAATCATTTTATTTAGTGGAAAACACTGATTTATAAAGATAACTCTGATTCTATAACAAAAATGTATTTCACGTATCTTTCACAAGGTTCTGTCACAGCTCTGAAAAAGTATATTCGATCATTTCATTAACAAAGCTTGAACTCACGCTGGGGCATCTCATGCTGAAGCACTAGATTTAACAATGGGACTGTGAACTCCAGTGTCCATGGCAACAGTAGCTAATTCTTCTTTCCAATCATGGTGGCAATTCTCTCCCATGGCTTGAATCAGTTACAAAACAAAATACTCTCAAAGACCTTTCTGAGCCAATAGCCTTGCAGCTAATCTGCTAATAGGAAATAATCTGCAGCTAATACACACATTCCAGGGCAGCAGCGTGTTTTCTTAATACTTTGTTTCATGGGCCACTTTCCAAAGAAAGCACAGTAAAGAATAGAAAACAGACATTCATTAAAAATAGTATTATACTACCTGGCCACTATTAATGCCTAAAACTTGCTGCAACTTGCAGAACTCTTAAAGAGTTTGTTAAAAAGCAAGTGGAGAGGAGGCAATGTAGCAACAAAAAGAACAAAAGCAAATTGCTCATGCCAAGAGGGCGAGAGAAGAGAAGGCATATGTAAAACAACTGATTTTCAGCAGAACTTCAAAGTTAACAAATTTATTTTGCTTCAGTCGTTACTATTTGTACGATCTGTCATCGGATGTACTCCAGCAACAAAAGTCTCAAATGCCTCATAGAGCTTTTTCCCCCCACTGTGGAATAATAGAAATGGGTTAGCATTGAAATTAGTTTTTCACCTCATGGGTCAAAGTTTAACCTCTTGAGTAACTATAATGACTTAAATCATTCTAATTACTGAGAAAAAGCAATCTTCCCCAAAGCCTGATAAAGTTTGATGAATCAGCTCCCAAAGCTCAATACTGCTTTTTTTTTTTTGTTCAGGAGAAGACTGGGATGTTTTTGCTTGAGAGGAAAGCCATGAATAATCATAAAGAAAGATGAAATACCTTTTCAACCCACTCGGAATGGAACTTCCTCCTGCTCAGAGTCGGATGGCTTGACAGCAATGTATCTGATCCTGCGCTCCAGAACCTGAATTCTACCTGGTTCACAGAGACTGTGATGACTTAAACCTTTATGTTGCAACTCTTCATTTGTGTAGAAGTACGGATTCCAATTATCCCCTCTCACTATGCTCCTCTTCCACATTTTATCAGAATAAAATGAAATAAATAGAAGTAGAGGAGGAACAAATCCTAAAAGTTATAGGAATCACACCACCAAAGGGTATCTTTCCATCCCCTTTAAATTCGTTTTATAATTCTGGTTGCTATGACAACATGATGCAACTTTTTATTACCATGGCAATCTGTCACAACTTTCAAAAAACAGTAAGCACTGTTTTATTCTGTTGTTCAATTGCTCCCAAGGAAACATGCTGTTATTTACTTCTGTGATGAAACCTGTACTATCGTTTAATAGATCTTGTGTCAGAAACAGAAAAGCCAAATTATGGCAGAAATTGGAGAAGAAAATACGCCTAAATTAGCCATTTATTCAATGGGACCTTTTCTCTTACTCTTAAAGAATTTGAAATTGGTATGTTTTCCACCTGAAGAATGGAAACAATTTCTTTTCGCTAGCAGGTGACAGCTTATGCAAAACAGCATTGGTTTACCTTCCCAGCTACTAAATATCCTTTGCCATCACCTGTATAACTCAGCAATCAAAGTCTTCACGAGCCCAGTCCTTTGCAGAATTAAGGGAGTATGGGAAAACAAATGGAATGACCCAGAGGAGCACAGTAAACACAAGCAATGGATTGTACCGGGCTAATTATACTGTTCGAACAAAACTCTCAAGTCCAAAATTTTAGTTGAATTAGCATGGTATATCTTCAATTATTAGACATCTTCAAAAATGGCATATCTGAAGTTCCTCGGTCCTCTTCCTGGATAGTCAGATAGTCATTTCTAATTGTCACTTTGTGGTAAAGTCCATGATTTGAGTCTTCAGAACCTCAACTGCTCCCACTGGTTCTCATGCCTCATAAAATAAATTAACAGGTTACATATGGTTGGGCAACTAACTATGGCTTGTCAAATTCTGTGTTGCTTCTGAAAATCCATTTTCTCATCCTTATGATTATTATGCAATATGAGGGACTATCTATAGTAGGTTGAAAATAAAATTATGACTTAGAAAGTCTAAGAAACTACCAACAGGACTCAGGACTCACTGGCAGAACAGTTTGAACATGTCTCTGGTCTCCAAAGTCTTAAGCTATTTCCATACAATGGATTGTCTTTTGAAATAAGACCATTTTCTAGTTCCTATAATATGACAAAAAGTGATAAATGTAACAAGCAATTATTAAATGTGAAAAGCTTAGCCTACCTCTGGATAATCTTTCTTTCCTTAGCAAACAGGTAACAATTTTGCTACATTATTATCAGTACCAAAAGACAGAAAAGCAAATCATTGTAGGCAGAAGGAAGATATAGTTCTAAAATGCAATTAATATCCTATAACATGTTTATCTATTTTAAAAAGATGTAAGAATTTTTTTGTTTTCATTCTGAAACGTAATGGCTCTCATTTTCTATGAAGAGCTAGGAAAGGAAAAAAATCTAGTAAATTAAACTTTCTTGTTAGATGTTTTGCTAATTATTTTAAATTATATGAAAAAATACACAGTAGGATAAATTTTTAAATGTTGGAAAGAAATAAAAATGCCAGTCTTACAGCAACAAAAAACCCACTAAATTCTCACTTTTTAAAGGTGACTAGTAGTATATGCAGTGAACTCTAAGTACATATTCGTTAACGGAAGCTTCCAACATTTGTCCCTAAATTAAAATCAAACTTTAAAACATATGTATTTTATGTGTACATTTTTTATGTATTTTCACTAGTGTACATACCTAATATCCCATGTTTTGCTGCTTAAAATTCTAATGCCAAAGATCACCATTTTTCAATCTCTTTAAAAATAAAAATATATTTTGTCACAAGCAATGTTTTCCCATGCCCAAAGCAAAAGGAAAAATACTGGTAATACAATACTAGAAAATGAAGGTAAAAGATATAGGCATCAAATATTATCTTCCCTTTGCTCATGGTGTTGTTCTTCAGATGCAACACAGTTCTGTAATTCAGTTCTTCTAACTCTCATAGAAAACATCCATTCTCTCCACTCACTTTTCATACCTGGGGGACATATCAAGCCCAGAAATGACTCCAATGTCCTCAAGTTCTAATTCTTTTCAGCAACAGAGGCAATTCAACAGAAACAAGATAAGGGAACTGAAGGGGAGGAGATGGTTCTACCAATTCTGTTTAAGGAATAACTTTGTGGCTTGAGCAGCTTTCTCCTAGTTCATGTTGTTCAGTTTCAAAGAAGAGTAGATCATCTGCTGGCTTAATTATTGACATTACATATGACACAAAAATATCAGACACTAAACTTGTGCTACATCAATAAGCCCCTGTAAATAACACCTACTATATGCTTTGGTTTTGACTGTGGGCATATACCAACAAGGTGTATTCTTGTGACAGTGAAATAGTATTTAAATGCAAACAAAATCAATTTTTACTGAGGGTCTACAGGTGCCAGAGGCACTGAAAGAAGACATTCTTAAAGTTGTTCAGGAACTATGAGTCTGAATGAGCTCCAATCCACATACAAAATCCTATGGAAAAGTGGACTCTTTAAGAGATGGACCCTGCCTACAAGGAATTTAAGACTATAGAAAGTAGAACATGAATATAAATTTTACAATAAATATTAGTTTGTTCTAGTGAACTAAGAGACAGAAATGGTCTCATGAGTTTAGATGAGTCAGGCATGGTGGTATATGTATGTAATCCCAGAGGCTCAGGAAGCTGAGACAGGAGGATTGCAAGTTCAAGGGCAGCCTCAGCAACTTAGGAGGCCCTGTGGAACTTAGTGAGACCTGCTTCACAATAAAAAATTTTAAAAAGTGATAGGAAAGTGGCTCAGTGGTTAAGCATCCCCCTCAAAAAAAAAAAAAAAAAAAAAAAAACTAAAAGTTTAGGTGAGAGAGAAGAAAATAATAATATTTACTATTCCTGTATCTTTTAACTAGTATAATGACCTTGATCTGAAAAGGAATAAAAGCATTCAATTGAAAGATTAATAATTATTTATCAGTGATGTCTATTACAAAACTCTGCAAAATTGATGTTTTATTCACTGTATTTCCAGTGTCTGACCTGAACAACGTCAGGCAGAACTGAATGGGTTCGTTAAATATCCAGAAGCAGAATTAAGAATTTGTGACTTCCAGGCATATTTCCATCCCCTTAGCTTAAACTATACTAAGGTATTTTGAAACCAATGTTTAAGGATAGGTTATTATGAAAATCAGTAATTGAACGTGCACTACCTGATGCTTCATTGCTCTTTGGAAAGATGAAACTATTGTCTGCGAAGAAAATTTATTTTAAAATTCAGTTGGGTTTGGTGGCACATACCTGTAATCCCAGCAACTCAGGAAGCTGAAGCAGAAGAGCTGCAAACTCAAGTTCAGCCTCAGCAATTTAGCAAGATCCTAAATAATTCAGTAAGGCCCTGTCTCCAAACAAATAGGCCTGGGGATGTAGCTTAGTGGTAAAGTGCCCCTGACTTCAATCCCCAGTACCTCCCCCTCCCAAAACAAATTCAAATGTATATTGGTTCTCCTAGGGATAACACTGAAGTTCAAAATCAAGGAGAATAAATTCCTCTTTCATAATTAAGATAAGTGTCAGAGGCAAAATATCAGCTTCTGAATCAAATGGATGAGAGAAAACCACACAATGAAGACCATGCCCTTTATTAAGAATAAAATTGACCATGACCTTGATCAGATACTAATATCTCTTTCTAATTTTGGAGACCTGAGCACATCAGAGATACCAAAAAAGAAAATCAACAAGAAGAGTAGGAAAGGTCAGTTAATAATAGCAGGAATGGAGAAACATACAGATATTAAGGAAGGGGATTAGAAAACCATAAAAGACAAAAGAACTAAAAAAAAAAAAAAAAAAATGACTGACAAGTACTTTCTAGAGCAACAGACTCCACTGACTTCTGATACCAAGTTTCAATAAAGTCATCAGAGAAATTACAGTTGATTCACTGTCTTCAACTCAGCATATATGTACAGAATGCTTTAGGAACATTGCCAATTAAATAAAGCTAAAAAATAAGGTTTTCTTGTTTGAAGTTTGAACCTTGGAGAATAATTTCGGATTTTAGAAAATCTACTCATAATGGAAACAATAAGCTAGAAAAACGTGATATAATGGAGTAGAGCCATATTTGAATCCTGTACGCATGAAATTTAACATATTTGAAACAAAGGTTCATGTTACAAAAAGAAAATCAAATTTGCTTGAACACACTAAAGGAACTTCATGGCATGTATTTCATTGAAGAGCTGACCAGGTTGATGGAAGCATGATTCATCATACGCTACTTCTTATTAATAAAAGAAAATAAATAGACCCCAGACAGAAGTGAGCTAATCCTGGGTGTTTACTAAAGTTGTAATAAGGCAACCAGTTTTTGTCATGAGCAATTCAATTATTATTTGGGAGTTGTGGTGGACTTCAAAATAGATTTCCTGAACTAGAAATGTCTATTTGCTCTCATCCCCCTTATACGGGGGATAAGGTTTGCTGAGGATTGAACCTAGATCCTTATTTGTTACCCATGAGCTCTACCACCATGAGCTACACCCTCAGTCCCTCAACCTTCCAATTTACTTACTATAAAATTAAGTATTTTGGAAAAATGAACTATATTTAAATCCAAAACAAAGACAAAAGGTTTCAGAAATCTTATAATACTCTTGGCATTTAATAATAATTTTGTGCTTTTTAAGCAGAACTTATGATAAACTATTATTCCCATTTTTATTTACTAGATGAGTAAACTAAGGAATGGATGCAGAGCTCCTTTGACACAATTATTATGTAAGTTCAAAGACCATGAACTACAGCTATTTCCCAAAACAAAATGATGTTGATAAATGTAAAAGGGAAATTAATTCAAGTTTATTACAATTAATCTATCATTAACATTCTTCTCCCTTCTTTATAAAGTGTTTTAAGATTCTTCATCAAATATTCCCAGGAATGTATGGTGCTTATCTAACAATATGTATGTCCTACTGATAAAACCATCCTCTGTGCTTTTTTAGAGGGAAAAATATTTTTTGGTCATTTTTGTATGTTCTGAATATTAATACCTGCTTCCTCTTTCCTTGCTTTTTCATTTGTATGAATATTCTACTATCAGGAAGGTGTTGGCTTTACCTGTTAAGGGTTAAGTTTCTATTTTTAAAAAACTAGTTAGGATTTTCAAATTGGGATCTTTTAAAGATCAGGTTTTACTTCCAAACAACATGAGAAAAGCATCAAACTCACTAAGAATAGAAGCAGCAGGCCTAGTCAGAAGCAGAAAATGGGAGTGTCTCCTAAAACACACAGCTTTCTGAAATAATGAAGTCTAAGTCTGGGTACTTTCATACCATTTCCTAGAGGCAGAAGAAATGATGCGTTGGTGTTCTTGGAGGCTTAAAGAACATGATGAAAGCAGATTAAGAGAAATTATTCAATTTGTTTTTGCTGTATCTGAGCATTGTAACTGCTTGGATGGTATAAAGCTATTTTCACATAATTGCAAGGAATGTGGTACATAGGATACAATGTGAAGCTAATTGTGATACTGGGCTATGAGACCACATCTGTGGAAATGCTGGACTTTCATTACCTAAAGAGTTCAATATTGTTCTTATATCATTACAAATAGCCAGGGCAGAGTTTTGTCTAATTAGACTCTCTCAGTTGTCCAACTCCATGACTACAAAAACACTATTTGGATGCTTGGCACCGTTTGATGCATCCTCACTGAATTCTGCAAAATCTTCATGCTGAACCATTTTGATTTTAAACAATTTCATGAAACACAAAGTATTTTTGAAGAACATGTCTGCCAGTTTATCACTTGATACAGAGAAGACATGGAAAAGGTTATCAGTTATTGATCTGAGTAGAAAATGACCAGGCGAGAATTTATTTTAATGACAATACAGGCCCATCCTGGAATAAATTCTTGACAATAATGATGTGTAGCAGATGAACCAAACACATGCCACCTGTGTGCAGGTCTTGTTACAGGGTAACTCTTTCACTGCTCTTTCTCACAGAGTCATGGGCCGGAGCTGGAGGAGCTAATGGGCCCTGAGGACTAGCAACCCCTAATTTTGTAGCTCTCTCCTCCCCTGGCTTCACAGTGCCACCACTCTCTTCTGAGCCTCATCAAAGCTGTCTGACTACTCTTCAGATAGACTAGATCCCTAAGCATTGTTTCCCCAGAGTTTCTTTTTTTCTCATTCTACATGCTTCTTCTGTTTACTTATTATTTGTTTATTTACTCATTCACTAAACACACAGCTGCCTGGCACTGGGCCCAATGCCAGGTTCTCTCAGATGGTAGAGAAACTTCTGAAGGGAAGAGAGAGAATTCTGACCTGGAGATGTAGAGCAGCTGGTAGGGAAAGAATCAGGCAAAAAGAAAAAGAAAAAAAAATATGGCATAATATTACTGCTATGACCTATATAACTACAAACCAGAGTGGGAACTTTGAACCCTGAGAAATCTCATTTATGCCCGATTTCCAACTAATACCTAAAAACTCATAATTTCCAAGTATTTATAACCAGTACAAAAATATAGCCTGGAGTCTTATTTTTACCTGCTTAGAGTATTAAAGCCTAGATCTCAAACACATGAAATTCAAAGTGGCTTGTTAAAAAAAAAAAAAAAAAAAAAAAAACAACATTATCACCAGTTTGAGTCACATCAATTCCCACTAAGAACAAAAACACCTCTCAGTGTAAATTGTACAACTCTTCATGCTGTCATCCAGAGCCTAAATAGGAAGCTACTTTTCCATTTTGCTCACAGGTGGTATCTAATCTTCACCAGCTCTAGGTAACTTAAATCTCCTAAATTTCCCTTAAACTCCTGCTCTATCCGCTTCTCTAAATCTACTCCACTATCCTAATTCAGGTCTTGTGACTGGTCTCTTCATCTGACACCAGTCCATCTTTCTCCCTGCCAATATAATAAGCTTCCTAAAATGTATACCTGACCTTGTCCTTCCTTGCTGGAAGATTCACTATCAACCAAAGGTGATCATGGAATCACAGAGGCATCACATGCTTAATTATGCAGGAAACACAACCATCTACATGGTCTGAAAGAGAGCTATAAATGGAATCACGTGGAATGATAAAGTCACCCCTTATGATGTGCTGCAGATTTGAGCCAATACAGCTACAAGGTCAATGAACCATCAGCTAAGTTATGGTGCTCTCCTATGAGTTGGTTTTCTTATGCACAGGGATCAAAAACAGGGAAGACCAACAAAGAATAGAATCCACCCACTTAAAATATATATAAAAACCTCAGAGGCTGGGGATCTAATAAGCTTTAACTTCAAAAACTAAAATAATGAAAGGCTAATTACCTCCAATTATCAACTCCCTTCCTCTTATCTCTTTGATGCAGGACCCAGGCAAATGCAAGGCACATGAAAAGAAAATCTACAAGTGGAAATGTGGACATTAACATGGCTGTAGATGTCATAATATGGAGAAGCCAGCACCACAATTCCACTGTATTCACACAGACCTCCGAATCTACAGGTGAAATGAAGTTTCCAGGTTCAATTCACATTATTTTGGACCACAATCAGTGCTCAACAAATACGTGCTGTATGAACCGCTTGAGTCAAACAACTAAGTAGGGCCACTCAGGAAGCAGCAGAGAAACTGTCAAAAACAGGTCAATTTGTCACACAAATGTACATATGTACACACATTTCAAAAAGGGCATATCATTTGTTTAACATGGCAAAAAGAGAAATATTTATTACTAGTCACAATGAAGATTTTTCAATAATTTGTTTTCATAATAAATCTTCAATATAAATACCCAGAAAGAATCTGACTTTACTGTTACACAAAAAGATGATAAAGTCTACTTGGTGGCATTTCTCTCTCTGAATGTAAACGATTCTAAGACTGACACTTGAAGATGCCACACAATTGTAGGTGAATTGCTAGACAACAGTGGTCAGCATTCACTGTTAAAAATTATTGCCAAATAAAGCAAAAAATTACCACAATGAAAAGAAAAATAATACTAATCATTGATTTGGATAAGACCCTCTTGATTTATTTTCTATGTTCAAAAAACCCCCTTTAGGAACAAATTTAAATATCCTAAGAGAGCAAAATATAAGGTATCATTAAAGCATAAGCCACCAAACTAAAATATATAAAAAATTTCTATTTTATTTAAAAATTAGATGGCTAGAAATATTTCCTGAGATTCCTTTAGTTCTAAACTAGTATTATAAGTGTTGACAAAAGTTTAAAATAACTTCCAAACTAAGGATTCAAGTATTAATAAAGATGCAAATCTATACACAATATGCATTTGTCATCACCTTGATCGATCCTAGAGTTATTTCTGGGTTGAGAGAAAAGCATGAACATTCCTGCCTTAATATAGTAAAGCTGTAATCTGTACCACCAACCTAGTACAGCATCAAAACCCTTATTTTTTCCTTATTTGGTATCACTGTGACTGTGGGTAATTATGAACCCTTATTACTACAGAAAACAACTTACATATTTTTCCAAGGGATGTGTAGAATCCACACATGTGCTTCATTAGACTGTCCAATTGACGTCTACTCATTTCCCACCTGAACGACTTAGGGTTCTATTCATTATCTCCGACAGGATGGTATCCTTGTCTTCTTTTCGTCATTCCTCAAACCCCCTCATTGCCCACTGCTGTCCAATTTCTCTGGAGGCAGCACCACTACAATACTTTAACTTCAGAACCACACTACATCTTAACCAGACTATTTAAAAGGTATGTATTTAGTTGATTTTAGCTTGTCTTAAAGAAAGAGTTACAGACCCAAACTGCCAAGGGCAATGGGAACAGGCAGGAGACCTAAGCCGGGAGCCTTTGAGAGTCTACTTTAAAAACCACTGTCTATATTTCTTTATAAAAAATCAACTATAAAATGATAAATAGATGGAACAGGGCTAGAAGTTATGACATGATTCTTACTGACTAAAAGATAAAAGTTCAAATTATGACAGAGTATTGTAGAATGCTCCACAACTAAAAATTAAATATTTTTTTATTAAGATCATATTTTGTTCTCATGCACACAACCAGACACCCAACTGAGAACTGGCCCTTTTCAATTCCTTTAAACACATTTTGTTTTATAGAAAGTGGTAGGCCAGGAAGGTTCAATAAATTTGCGGGGGGGGGGGGGGCGGGTAATGCTTTTCTTAGTATCAGTCCGGACACTTGATTGAGCTACACTGATAGCATTGAGTTGCTTTTCATGACATTATCATCAGTTAGACACATTTATTCTGAAATCTTCCCAGGAGTGATGCTGTTGAAAATACATGACCTTCTACAACAGGTTCTCATTCAAACTACATCTGGAACAAAATAAAGCTGAAATGACCAAAAACGTGAACTTTTATTTAGGTGTAAGAAAATCTCTAATGGTAAGACCACCACAAGATAACGTTTTATTTTAATACATAACAGTCATGTGAGGAGTTTAGGCTGACATTTTTATGAGGCTCAGGATATAGATCTTCATATCCATGCAGAGAGCCACCTCATCTGTCATTCTGGCAAAACTCTGTCTTACCACACCAAACAAACACTCTTACATAAATAGGAGTAAAACAGGAAACAGTCTGTTGCAGGGCATCTGTAGAATGCTCTGAATGCTACTGACATTATCAATTAGCATTTGTGGATGATTTAAATGACAGAATTATACAAAATTAACCAATATACAGAAAGACAAAGAAGTGTCTTATGAAATATAAAGCTGTCCACGCCATGTCTGAAATATAACCAGAACCATGTTTAAGTATGGTTGGTGTTAACATGGTTTCACTTAGAGTGTAGACAGGACAGTAAATTATCACACATTCCAGTAACACGACTTGGCTCACTTTGAAATCGTGGTAATATTTTTAATATGCAAGAATTCTTACCTGGGGCTAGTCATAAAGGACAGGAAAACCCATGTGTGCTGAAATTGTTTTAATGTGTGAGACAGCCACACACTTGGCCGTTTTTCTAAAATGTCAATTGCCTGTGACACCTTCATAGTGTATCTTCTATAATAGGTTTTATGTGTGACTATGTCATTTAGTGGTTTGTAATTACAAAGCCTTTTGGCCTATCTGTTCCTACCTATACATATAACATTCTTTCTCTAAAACTTTCTCCTAATCCTTTTAATTTTCACAAGCAACAAATAATCTGCCTGATGTCTTTAGTCATAATCCTTGTAAAGTGATACTGTAAAGCATTTGGCAAAAAACTCATGAACTTTTGTTTACTAAAGTCAGGTTTTAAGCCTTCTGGAGGCAATTTGAAAGATTTTGAAAATGTAGGACTTATAGACTGAATGCATGTTTAGATTTAAATGCTTCCCAATTAAAAATAAAGTGTTTACTGTTTAGAAATGCTTTCCTCCAAAATTTATATTTAATTTGAAAGTTGTATATAAGTGGGATGGTGAAAACCTTCAAAACTATAATGCCTCTGAAAATCTGTCAACATTAATCTGAAACTAAAAAATGTATTTTAAGAAATAAAACATTTAATTAAGCATGATTTCTTCAGGAGTCAAGTATTTATTTTATTTTATTTTCAGTGAAGGCAGTTTGCCTTGTTACTTGAACTCCAAATATTTATATGATACCATTCACAGATTTCTTAAAATTATTTGTAAAATTATTCAAAAGAAATACAATGGGAAGAATACTGTAAATGTTAATGACCTAAGTTATCCAGGGTAAGATCCTGAAAGATTTTTCCCAAAGAAACACACTTTTAATTCTAATTTACAAACTTACAGGGAAGTAAAGAACATGTAGAAGGAAAAAAAGGAGAGTTAGTTTTTACATACTGATTATCAAAAGGCCTGGCAGGGTTGGGATTATGACTCAGAGACAAAACTCCTGCCTAGCACATGTGAGGCACTAGATTCAATCCTCAGCACCACATAAAAAATAAATAAATAAAATGCAGGTACTGTGTCCATCTATAACTAAAAATATTTTTTTTAACAAAAAGGACTGGCAAACAAAGTTCTGAGATGAATATAGTTGAATAATAATTGTCAGATATAATTTATAATTGAGAATTATTTCTAGAACAGATTTTGTGAATCAAACTCATCATTTTTTCTCTTCTGTGCAAAGAAGAAATCAATAGTCTTGATGAAAACCATATCATACAGCATTATATTATAAAGACATGTTTATGGAACTGTCTTATTGTTACTATTACATTATCCAGTCCATTACATAAAAAGCATTTCAAGAGACTGTTCAAATAACTCTTATTTAAATGGAGGAAAAATTAAAATCTTAGTTTAGATATCTAAATATCATTATCTAAATTAAAAGTAAATGAGTCTGTATCTTTTAAAACTATTGGGTAGTAATAATTGACCCTTAAAAGAACAGTTGACAATTAAGGTCACTGCTTTTCTTCAAATATCTGCTATTCATACAGACAGGTAGTTTCATTTATACCCAGAAATTAGGGAAGGAGATACATTTGCCAAAAGTTTACAACCAACATCTGTTGTGTTTCCAGGTCTCCTAAGTGTGTCTTCATGGTATGCAAAGGACTAAAAGGAAATGGTATTTGGTGATTTTTCTGAGCTCAACCTCTGCTCTAATAAATGTAAAGTATGAAGAAAGGGCAGACAGACCAAAGTCTAAAGCATTTTCCGTTTTCAAAAAAATATAGAAGAAAAAAATAATTTGGCTTAAATATAAAGATGTTTCCTTTATCTCGCTTGTAATAAGTAGCAGAAACTTGAGCTGAAAACCCATAGAAGCTATACTCATTTCTATTCACAAAGAACTGTTCTACTGTCTGTCTGCAAATAAATCTCCTCAGTAAATAGCTCCAAGGTTGAGCTAAAGAATATTGTATGGATCAAAGAATCCATGTCTTCCCCTGTAAAGTGAACAGGCCGCAAGCTCACTTGTTTGTCTAAAACAATTAGAGCTCCTATGAAAAGAAGGAGACTGGGACAAATATGTTACAGCTGATTTTACTCTGCAAAATACTGAAGGGGGGTTTCAAATTAATAACCGTCCAGGGCCCCCAAACAGCCTAATCTTTGTCAATTGGTGCCAAATTATGCAAGGTGCTGCCAATTCTGGTTGTCTAACAAATCAAGACCAGTGTATGTTACTCCTCGGCTGAAGTCTGATTGATTCTGGTCATTATATGGGCTGATCTCATTTTCACACATGGAATCAATATGTGAGCCAGATGTTCATTTACCAAGAAGCAAAGAGACGACTCATCTACACGCAACTTTATCCTGGACCACAGAGCCCCACAGACCCACAGACTCTCCTCACCCATACAAAGCTTCACACAGTACAAAATCTATAAAACATTCTGCTAATATTACTGTCAGCTGCATGACTTTTACAGTACTATATAAAGTTGACAGATAATACATGCCAGTCCTAATTTGAGATAGACCTTCTCTTTTGGGACCTCAACCACTGAACAAGCAAACAGATTGAGAAGTAACATTTATTACAACACATAAATCATTTTCTTACAACTACTCTAGGTCTGGCCTGAGAGTAAAGCTTCTGCATAGGCCGGGAATCCCAATGCCCTGCTTATGGCTCTAAACCATTCTCTCATTCACCAGGGGTGTGCCTAGGAGAACTTACCTAGTTTTTCAGAAACAAGTTCTTATCATGATAATATCTGTACTTTCTTCCTTGAAAACAAGTGCTAATAATTTCCTTGTTGACATAAAAAAGCAAAATGTAACCTTCTTTTGAATAGCAATGTCCCTTAAGTCCTTAGCATATTTATTTAAATTAAACAGATATGCCTACCATTTATTTTCATGAGGAAATTACTGCACGGCTCAAAATGAGAACTGACACTGAATTTACTACAAGGATATGCAAAGAATTTTTCATTTTGAAGAAAAAATGAGAAGTATCAAATATCATAAACATAATGGAATCAGTATCAATGGCATGGTCTTTCTTTTTAGAGAAATATGTCATTTTAAAGATTAAACATGGTAAAATATAAAAATCATCATCAGAGTATAAAAAAATCCCTCCATTCTTTTTAAAGCTGTCATAAAAACTCTCCATATCTCCTGTAAAATATTGACTTAGCAATACTCTCAGCTGATGAATCTAATGTGCACTTCATGATACTGTAAATTCCTCTAATGATTTTCCCATAATGCCACTTTAAAGATGCATAGGTTACCTAACATGGTAAGTTCATATTTTATATCCATTTGTTTTCCTCAACCCTCTTGTCCTCAGTGGAGTTTTCTAATTGCATTTAGTCCTGTTCAGTCCGTTGTGAGGGTAATCCAAAGGATGTCTGTTTTTCATCAGGTAACAACCATTAAATTTGGCTGCATTTCCTTCTAAATCTTGTTGAATGGCATAAGAAACAGAAGCTAGAAAACCTTTTCTTGTAACTCTGCTGTGGTTTCTAAACCTAGACCTTTCTAGAATTTTCTCACTACTGAAGAACTCTTGAGGCCAGATCCATTTGGAGATGAATCTAAACACTTTCCAACCTTTGACCTGCGTTCCTGGCCGTGTTTGACTCTTATGCATCTTTCAGCATATCCTGCAAAGACTGGACACGGATCATTTCTAATAAGTTTTAAAATATGAGCATCTGATTATACAGAATTTGAGTCTTTCCTTCTCCTGAATTAAGCAAACATATTAGACAATCGAAATATTCTCCCTCATGACTTAAAATTTCTTGCAATGACTTCTTACACTGTTAGTATGTAAAGACTAGTAAAAAATGTTTCAGAGCTTACATTTTTTTCTGAATGACAACATCCTAGAAGTAGTGGTCGTTCTACAGTGTGTTTTCCCCAAAGGCAAACTCATTTTTTCATCTTTTTAAAGAGGCCGAGGAGTTCTTAACAGAAGACGCCCTTTTCCTCAAAGAGACTTATGACTGACCAACCAATGAAAAAAGAATCACAAGAGGCTGTCATTTATTCATTTAATATAATTTCTGGAGTACCTGTTAGGTTGCAGCCATGAAATTCAGGGCCAAGTCACAGAGTCAGGTAAGGTATCAATATTTGTCATCAAGGATGTTGTTGTATAGTATGGGGAGGGGCTCCAAATAGACAGCAGAGTCTAGCCGTATATGTGGCACATTGCTAGTGAAATGTATTAGATTAGACCAGATATTAAATCTAAACAACCCAAACCAATTTTTGCTAATATTTTCTATTTTTTATCATCTATGATGCAGGAAATGGTTCGTTCAGGCTAACTGAATTTCTTGTCATTTTGTAGATAAACAGTAAAAAAAATAACCCAAATAGAATTTTCACTAGGGAAGTCTGAAAGTTGATCTGTTGCAAGAAATGAGATAAAGAAGGAACTGGAAGTGTTTCTGTCCCTAGTAAGACAGGCTCAACCTGGGGGATTTTTCATTCTTTGCATTCTTGTTACTCACTATCCAATGCCTCATGGAAGTTTGGAAATTCTTCCATCTGTGTCACATCCTTGTAGGTTTGTCTCAAGCTGTGGCCCCACTCTACTGCCCCGCCTGCTTCTCTCTGTCCTAGTCTTACTTGCTGTTCAGTTTCCCAGGGGTCTTGTCCTATCCAATCCTGATACCCTGGCAGACACTGCCACAGGATTAATTGCATGAAATATTTCTCTTGCCTGAAAATACCAATGGTTATACCCTACCAAGAAAATTCAGGTTCTTAGCCTCATATACCAGTTGTCTACCTTTCTTTCTTCAATCCTATTACCTCAAGGGACAGATTTCCTCCATCCCAACTAGACTGTGCATCTTCCCCTATTCCACCCTATCCCCAGTGCATCCTCCTCCTCTTAGTCTTGCCCATCCTTCAAAAGCTCAATTTAGTCATGTGTCCTCTTATATACCCAAAGTAATGGTAAAGCAACCTAAGTGTGCCATACCTTTTATTTTTCTTCTTTAAAGAAACACTGTCATTTTATATGTATAAATAAAAAATAAACCCAACAGAATTTTTACTAGGGAAGTTTGAAAGAAATCAATCTATTAAAAGAAGTGAGTTATAGAAAATAAATAGGAAACCTGCTTATAGTTTCTGATAAACAAAGAACCATAAACATATACCATAATCAGCTTGTTATGGATTTATCCTTTGGATGCATTTTCAGTGGCCAAAAAGGAACCTTTTAAGAGTTCTTAAAACTGAACAGTTGCAGTACTGAAGTGATTGATCACTCATGTCAGAGCGCAGGCCATCCTATGTAATTCAGGCTTTACTCCAAAAGCTATTCATCTGTTCTTCCTAAGTTATAAATTTTAAGCTAACTATTAATACAATTCAGTTCTCTAGGACTTTGTCTCTTAGACCCGCAGAAGAATGTTAAACTTCTAACAGTGACCCTGTTCCTCAACTGTCAATTTCTTATTGAAAGAGATTTTCATTAAGATTGAAAATCTTTTGCATTGAGTCATGCTTTGGTTTGACCTTGTCTTTTTCCCAATGCATTTCAATCTTGAAAATAAGCTCCTTCTTTTTACCTTCTTATGCAGCTCAACAAGTCAATTTGGGATTCAACACAGACGTCACGTTGCTTTATTTATCAATATTAGATAATTCCTCTTGCCATATTGAAGCATTTTGAGGGAAGATATCTATGCTTTATCTCCATCCTGAATGTCAAGGTTATCAGAATTAGTTCCAGACACAGATGTTAGAAAGCCTCATTCAATTGAAGAAATAAATGTAAAGGATTTTCAGGATATAGTTAAAGCAATATTCCATCACTAATTCATGTACCTGTCTCAAGGACAAGCTATTAGTCTTATAGTAGTTTGCTTTATATTTTTCCTATTCAGAGTTGCCCTTCCAAAAAATTGGTCTTCTTTTAGGGCACTGCTGCCAAAGGGTATACATGTCCAGAGTTTTAAAAGCAAATCTTTTGCCAATTCTAAACTTATTGTCTTTGTGGTAGAGGAAAAGAGCCACAGGCAGGTTCCAGGAAAAACAAGAACTTCTGTGTCTTTAAATGTGGATTGTTTGCTAGAGGAAAATTTAGTAGAGGTCCACAAATTTTCTACTCTACTAAAATGCTCTTCTACAGATTTTGTTCAAAATAAATATATGTTGCTACTTGGAAATCATTTTCTAAGGAGACAACCTAAGTGAAATGGTATGCATGAATTTAATTGGCCTTTTTTGGCAGTGCTTTTTTGGTTTTGCATTGTCCATGCAAAAATGACTAACTGTACTGGCTGAGTGGCTACCTCATTCATTTTCTTCCCAGCACTCAACATTCTCTGTGCCCAAAGCTTCAACCATTTCCTACCTTTCCTTTCTATTCTCCAATATAAAACTGACCACTGGTTGTAGCTCTAAGTACCACAGCAAGTTATCAATTTTGAAAGTGAGATTTTTGGTCTATCACCCCTATAACAGAAGTGAGACCTGGCAAAGGCCCACTGGGACCTGACAAACACCTGACATATTCTGGATTTGGGTACACAGGACATAAATAAGTGAAAAAACAAGGGATTTTAAAAGGTATCTTTCATACTTCTAAAGATACCTTGCTATGATCAATTTAAGTATAACAAATCTAACTTCCAAAACCATTCCTAGTAGTGAGATTAAAAACCAAGTTAAAAGATGTCTAACATATCCAAAAGATGGATAAGACAGTCTTCTACATATAAACTCTTTTCGATTGAGTAAAACTGCACTTAAAATTTAAAAGTGTTTTATCACCTACAAACTATATCTACATGGCTAAATATCAACATGTCAAGCCACTGTAACATAGCTAACATAAAACTGAAATTTAGTCCTTCAAAAAACTGCTCCATCAAGCCACTACTGCCAATCCTAAATAATGAAAAGTTACCTTCATTCTGAAATAGTGGCAAGATTTGTGGCCCTCACTAAGGGTGTGTAAGAATTTCCATTTAAAATTTTCTATTTTCAGGGGTTTATAAAAGCTATAAAAATTCTCTCCAAACTGAAACTTGGCAAACAAGAACTCAGCATGAGGACATTTTTTTAAAGCCTAAATTTAAAAACAGTATGTTCATATAATTTTTTAAGCAATAAAAGGACCAAAAAGGAGAGATTTTTTGAGGTTTTAGTTGCCTTTTTTAAAAACCTTCATTCCTCAGGAACTAGTTTGTTTTTAAAAATGAAAACTGGCAGACTATAAATCCAAATTTTGGTCATTTTTCTTCATGAATGGTATAAATTAACATAATCTAAAATGGATCTTATCATGAAGAAGAATATTCATTGTTCTCAGAAGATTGTAACTAGAAAAAACTTAACCTGCCTTCCAATATGGATGTGAAAATTCTTAAAATTATGCATCACTTTTTTTTTTCCTGAGCTAAAAAGTCATATTCAGGAGTGAAAAAGTTCAATGAATCACTACATATTTTTAGCCAGAGAATACTATTTTTCCTATCTCTGCTTCCAACAAAAACTCTAAAACTTCTCATATACATGAACATTTTATTTATTTGACATTACTTTATCATAGCCTTAAATTTTGGTTTGTAGCAAAGTAAGGTAAGTATACTGTATGTATACTGGTCTCCAAAAATATCTGTCTTAAATATATGACCTAAGATTGGTCTAATATTGCTGCAAACATATCTCCATATACATGAGACCTTTACTGTCTTACCTCCAAAATTATGTAAATCCTCTGTCCCAAATAGTTATATGGAATGAGAATGTAACAAAAAATGAATAGGCATATAATCCAGTGCTAGACCTGGACAATAAAATATAAACATTGTATCTATACCAGCTTATAGAAACATACCATAAAAATATTTTTTTAGTCCAGTTTCAGCTGGACTATTCTCTTTCCTCCATACTTTTGTGAATATCTGGGAATTCAGGGACCCAGTAGCCCACTGGACCACATCTGCTTTTTCATCATCTCAATCTTCAAGGGATCCATTGCATGCACCTTCAGTTTTGAAAGTGTACTGGCTTATCTTCTGCCCCCACTTGCTGGCCTGGCTGCTGGCCAGGTCCTGCTTGGTGCTCCAAGATTTAGAATATCCTCAGAAATGCGTGGCTCAAACCTTCATAATTTTACCTTAGAAACACAACCTTGATTAGTTCACGAACACCACTGGTTTCATAGATAAAATTAGAAACTGTCAGGAAATAAATGCTTTGAAGAATTAAACTGACTGATCAGATCAATATCTGGAAAACTAGAAAACAAGGGAAGGAGGTGAATATTCTAAATATAAACCAAAAGCAAAAATAAACTTAAGAGTAAAAATTTTATCTTTACTACTTTTAGAATCTTCATTGAAAATAGAGTAAGTGACGTAAGTGTGTTTAAAATTTGTTTTGATAAAAGCATTTATTTAAATTGAGATTTTTCTTTTTTTCTTCTTTACATGACCTATTCCCAAGATGTTAGCACTCTTAACAGACTTTAAATGTGATGAATTACTTTAAAATAATTTATTTAAATTATTAATAGGACAACTTAATCTTACATGCAAAAAATATTTTATGAAATGATTCAAATTTATGGTACTGATGCCATTTCTTGTTAATAGAAATTAGTTTAATTTTTGCAGTGAACTATTACATGATATAATTCCAAATAGGTTCCACTTTAATCCTTCCAATAAATGCCAGGTAAACAAAAATAGCTAAATAATTAAAATTACTTGCTAGGATAGGGTAGAAAATAACCATGGTTCCAAGCTGTCATTAATGTTCTCATGTTCAAATGCATGACATCTATTGTCATAAGATCTTTACAGTGGCATGTGTCAATTCCAACGTTAGAAAAACAGGATAGTATTTTTTTTTTTTTTGCGGTGCTGGGGATCGAACCCAGGGCCTTGTGCTTGCAAGGCAAGCACTCTACCGACTAAGCTATCTCACCAGCCCAAGTGTGGAGATTCCTCAGAAAGCTTGGAATGGAAACACCATTTGATCCAGCTATCCCACTCCTTGGCCTATACCCAAAGGACTTAAAATCAGCATACTACAGAGATACAGCCACATCATTGTTCATTGCTGCTCAATTCACCATAGCCAGATTGTGGAACCAACCTAGATGCCCTTCAGTTGATGAATGGATAAAGAAACTGTGGCATATTTATACAATGGAATATTACTCCGCAATGAAGAATGATAAAATTATGGCATTTGTAGGCAAATGGTCGAAATTGGAGAATATCATGCTAAGTGAGATAAGCCAATCTCAAAAAACTAAAGGACGAATGATCTCGCTGATAAGCGGATGAGGACATATAATGGGGGGTGGGAGGGGCTAGCATTAGGTTTAGGGTTAGGTTTAGAGTTAGGCTAAGGAGAGCGGTAAGAATGAAGGAAAGAAGGACTGTGTAGAGGGAAAAGAGGAGTGGGAGGGGTGGGGGCGAGGGGAAAAATAAAATAAACATCATTACCCTATGTAAACATAAAAAAAAAAAATTAAAAAAAAAAAAAAAAGAAAAACAGGATAGATTCTGATGGATTTTTAAAATGTGCTTCCTAAGTGACAAAGACTGTTAGCCCAATACTGAAAGGGAACTTCAGGAGATTATCAAGTACATTCTTGAGAAAATTAAGATAGTCTATAAGGAAAACTTGTTGGAGACTCAAGAGAGTGAAACAACTTCTCCAGGGGCACAGAGTAAATTGGAGAAAGTCATAGCTGGAAGACAAAGATACCTCTTCACTGTTTAAACTCTACTGTTCCATGTTCCCCAAATGTTACGTCTCTTCATGACACAAAGGAGATTAAATTTTCTTATAGACTAAACTTTTTGGGAATCATTATCTAAATATATTCAGCAACTTAATATAGCAACATAAACAAGTACAGTTAAAAAGTTTGAATTAATTCACCATTTTATGTGGAGAGATTTTAAGAATGAGTGATTACCTGAAACTACACATTTTCCCATGAGGCATAAATTGAATGTAATGCCAAATATATTTTTCTTATTAATTTTAAAAAAGTAATTAGTTTGGCATTTAACATTCAGTAAAACATATCAATACCTTTTCTAGGTAACTGATCTAAATCAGGATACAAGTATTTCATGTTGGTACTATATTAAAGATTTTTTTGTAATTTTAAAAAGTTCTAAATGCTCTTATATTTTATTCTTTGAATGAAAAGCTAGTTTTGATTAATAAATAAATGTCAAAGACAGATAGCCCAAAAGAGGATTATTTTTTATATGAACATTAATATGAACAAAGGTCTATTCTATAATAGGTGTGGACAGATGAAGAAAAAGAATAAATGCCTCATCTTAGATTATGGTTTAATAAACTCTTTATAGCACACCAAAAGAGCGTATACCTACATGTGCCCACACACACTGGCTCTATTTACATAAAACACTGAATGCTAACTTCAAGAATGCATTCTAACTTTAGTAGCTGGTTAGATAGTAAAGGCTCCCTGCTAATTACCATTTGTTATTTGTTAATAAAATTCATGACAGAGTAAAAATCAATTTGTGTCCTAAAATCATTATCTTCTTTAGCTCTGTTCTCTCTGATTTCTTAAAAATTTCCCAAAGTCTTCCCAATGATATGGGGAAGGACAAACTTGGCAATCACCATTTTAAAAAGCAAACTAGATAGATGACACCATTAAGTAACCACATATACCACTGTTCTCTGAGTCTAAGGTGACATTCGCTAAGTCTTTAATAAAACATGATATGAAATGTACGAAAAAAGCAAAGAAACACAAAGAATGCCTTTTATTATTAATGGGGTAACAATGCTATGTTAACACGTATTTTGAAGAAAATCATCAGTAAGCATTTAAAAATATCTGATTATAAAATGAATGAATCTTGCCATAGGTATTGAAATTATTTGAGCTTATTGTTCAAATAAGCAAATGAATTTAAAATATTCCTTACTGAATCTTACATTTTAGACTTATCTTTATATTTTATATATTCTTAATTACAATATTCCTGAGAAATTTAAGTCAGGAAATTTTAAGTTTAATGTTATACAATGTGAGAAAAAAAATATTTTAACAAAAGCTGAGTTGAAAAGACTCGAAAAAGATAAGTAGCCAGAAAAGTAATACTGGTTTGAAATGAATGATATATATAAAGTCTGAGACACACTGCAAAGTCTAGAAGACTTCTACCCTGAGATTACTTTACAATCCTTTTTTTGGTCTTACTTAATCATTAAAATCTGAAATCTGAAACTGGAGAAGATAGATTAAACAAATGTTTCAGTAAAAAAGAAAAGTTTAAGATGCCACCAGTCAACCTGACTCAAAGATAATAGCTCCCACTCCAAGAAGCCAATGTTCACATACTCTGTATGCTGTGGCTGCAATAAAAAATGCTTAAGATACTCACTTTTTAAATGCTTGCCTGCTTTAACTGATTTTTTAAAAAGTGTTTGTTCAATAATCCACTGATTAAGGCCTTCAACTGTGGTTTTCAGTAGACGGCTACTTTGCCCAACATGGGATATTTGGCAGTGTCTGGAGACATTTTTGACTGTCTTGATAGGAGCAAGGGGTGCTCTTGGCTTCTAGACCAGCGATGCTGCTAAACATCCTACACCACACAGGAGAGTCCCACAGCAAAGATCTGTCTGGCTCAAAATGTCTCAATAATGCTGCTGCTGAGACCTCCACTATAATGTAAGAACTCTAACAATAATAAAACAAGTAAAATAGAATTTAAAAGTTTAATAATTGCTTAATGTTTTTCTAACTAACAACTTCAGGGATGATTCATTTTCTTGCCATTTGTACAAGTATTTTATTATTTGATCCTCACAACAAATGCAGAGGTAGGCAATATAGGTATGTTAGAGTGCAGGGCACACAGGTTCATAAAGGTTAAGGCATATGAGCAAGTTTACACGAGGCTAAGACTAAAGCAGAGTTAATCCAATCTCAAGTCAGTGTTCTTTTTCCTACATAACCCTGCATCACTGAATTGAAACAATATTATAAACACTTTTACAGAATGTCTGAAAAATTAATAGATAAAAAGATTAAAGTGTAGGGAAGAAAATCCTATTTCATTTTTGTTTTTGCTTGGAAAGGGAAGTGGTAAAAAAAAATCTTTTTCACAGTCTTTGATATACTCATTGCTAATGCAAGAAGCAATCTAGGGCTATTTTGTGCTTTTTAGCTAAAATACATGACTGTTGATCCAAATATAGAACATCACCTTGTTCATCAAAGGCAAGGAATATTTTCTGCTTTGATATTCCTAATAAATAGTTTAAAAACATTGAATTTCTATCTTCCTATAAGCTTCAAAGTGGAATTGCCAGTTTATAGTCACTGAGTTCTTATTATCATTTAGATAGACACCCTAATTACTCTGTTCTTCAAATCACGCAAAATATTCACTTTTTAAAAGCCTCTGAAAGGCTCTGCATAAAAGTACTACTTCCCTGGAAGATACCTAACAAGATACTTTTCTTAGGACCATATTAAGAATGTATATCAAGATAATCAATTTGAAGCTTTTTGTCTCAAGGCAATTTTACATAACCATTATTAAAAAGAAAGCAAGAGTAAAGATGCCAAAGGATGTCACAAGGGTCTTGAAGAGCTAACTGGCATGACAACATCAAAACATAAACAGGGGTGTGAGAAAAGAAAGAGTATGTCTCTTCACACGAAAGAAAACAACTTCAAAACATGGTTAGTATCTTAACTAAACTAACTTTAAAAGGTTCAAATTCTGATTTCTAGACTACTTGGGACAGAACAAAATGTCGAAGACAAGACAATCGTCCGTCAGTTTCAAACCTTTGCCAATTTGACTCCAGACTCCTTGAATTTGACCTTGACAAAAATTGGCCTCTTTGGTTGTTGAACTTTTTTACACTTTCCACTCCTGGTTCACTGTGTCTGTTCCACAAATGTTAATTTTGATCACTGACTATTTAACATTATTTGAAAGAAATCATAATAAAACTGGATACAAAAGAATTATTAAGCGAGTCACTCTGGTGAAGAAAAGATTCCTGAACTTGTTCTTACTACTACTATCCTGATCTGAGCCACACCAAGAGTGAGAACAGCAAGAAGGATAAGGGGTTACATCCCAATAAGAAACCACAACTGTACCCAGTGCTACAAGCTTCTTGGTAGTAGAGGAAAAAAAAAAAAAAAGATTCAAAATTTACAGAGCCTGAGTTAGAATGTGGAAAATACATACAAATCTTACAGTTCATATATGAAGGAAACTTGATGGAGGTGGTCCCAAAGAGACTGTTGGTCCTAAAAATTTATATCACCCAATAATCATGAGTTGTAAAGCTTAAGGAAGCCATCCAATACTTCAAAAACAAATTTTGATTATTTCGGACTACAGTAAAAACTGCTCTCTTTTTAGAAAACATTACAAAATTCAGAACATACAGACAGAAATGTGAGAGAAAAAGACTAAAGAGGCATTCAGGAAAATAACTTACAAAAACATTATGTTATTCTGGAGTTTCATGATAGATATGGTATTTGTCAAATTTTTTAATTCCCCAATTTTATTTGATTTCTTCGCTCTTTCTTACTGAATATTAATTTGTAGACTAATGGAATATCTAAAATTATGAAATATTTTTCTTAACAAGGGGCACCCAGATTTTTTGTTAGGCTCACAAAACCTGGATTCACTCTTATAAATGCTAATAGAAATTGAAAAAAAAGTATTAGGGACACTGAATACACTTATTAAAGTTGAAGAAACACCATATGGCATAGGTATACCCATCTGAAAAAGAAAATCAGAGGTCAGAAGAGTGATGTTAACATTTTCTCTGTCCTACTTTGTGCCAACTGCAAATTAAAAGAAAATTAAACCCATTTTTGCATAGCTTCAAAAGATACATGTAAAATAAACACTCATACAGGCATATGATGCATGAGTCATGAATACCACAGGCCTTTTTTAAACTGTTAAGTTTATCTATTTTACATGTCATTAGGTAACATTTTCCAATGCATTTTCCTGAGTGGCAGGGACCACTTCAATGCATGTACTTAAACATGTCCAAAAAAATTCTATGATGAAAGTTCCATTAAAATTTATTTGATGTATTATTTCTATGGCAGTTTTTATAACTTTCTTTTGCTTGTTACTTTGTTGTTCTTAATTTATAATCATTTTATTTCATGGCAGTGAACTTCACAGGAGAAAAAGCAAAAATAAACAACCAAACGTGTCACAAAAATAAATGAAATTTCGGTCATAAAGGCACACATTGTGCAAAACTAAGTAGAAACACATCCTTCAGATGAATATAACTTCTTAACATTATTATGAGGAAGGATTTACTAAAAAATGCTCATTACAGTAATCCTTTGAACTTAAATTTTTAATTAACTTTGAAATCCACAATGTAAATTTGAAATATACTGCCTTTAGAAATCATGTTTCAGTTAAGGGACTAGAATAAACCAAAATCTAATAAAAAAAGATTCTCTTTCAAGATAATTTATTTAGTGACTCTAAGTCCATTTCAATAGATGATCATTAGTTTGAAAATAAAAACTTGAGTTGTAATTTTAAAATGTGGGTATTTTGTTTTGCTAATGTATTCAATACACAATAGACTAAAGTATTTGTTCATAGAACTTGGCATACATAAAATGTTTTCTACGTTAAAACCTTAAATTTAGAAAGTTCTGCCTTGTATTATGTAGATATTTATAATAATGTAAGGAGAACTGAAAACTAAAGAGAATAAATAAAGGATGTCATTTAATATATTTATTAAAATACAGACTAAGGAATGAGGTTCTAACCATATGAAAGAATGGTTAGAGTAGATACAATGTTTTTCCAAATTTTAAAAATATTTATTAAGCAAAATAATCTAGAATGCACTTTTCAAAAAAAACCCTCCCTTTGTAAAATCCATAACTATATTTTGTCAGTAAAACATGGTATCTCAAGTTCCCATTTGATTTCATCTAAAATGTTCAACTTGGCAAAAGGGGAAACACATATCTAGATTCTAGACACTGATTCATATACATACCTCTTTGCTGTCAATATAATCATGATTGTTTTGCTAATTCATCAACAGAAGAGATGGGAACACTTTTTAAAAACAGCATTAATATATGTTCTGATTGTGATTGGCAGTGTAAATTATATGGGGATTTTATCCTGTCAGCAGTTTCAAGACAATTATCCTTAGGTCTCAGTTCCAGAAATGCTCTGTACATATATACATATGCATATATTTCACACCCTAGAAAATTGAAAGAAATAGACCAAGAAACAGGAAAAGTATAGGGAGAAAAAAGGACATAGGCTTGTTAGTTACCCCAGATGATCTCAGTTCATCTACCTCTCTTCAGCCCTTTTTCCATAACTTCCTTTAGATTCTCCAGAAAGTCAGTCACCATGCTGGAGGAATATGCTACATAAGTACAGTCTATTCAGTAGCCAAACATTTTTATATAGACCTTGAAAACATTTTACAAAACTAATTTTTTTTTTCAGTACAGGGGATTAAACCCAGGACCTTGTGCTTGCTCTGCAAGCACTCCACCAACTGAGCTATATCCCCCGCCCACAAAACTAATTTTAATAGAAACATTTTTTAAGTTGGTCCCTAATTTTTTTTTTCTTCATTAGCACTGGCATGAAGTTATGTTATATCCAAAATCTTGGAAATGAGGCAAAATAAAATGTAAGATGCTCTTTTGACATATACTGGGGTACTTATTTAATAGCCTCTCAAAATGATTATTTAATGGTCTAGGGGTATACCTATGTCTGACTTAAAATTAATTAAGTTCCTTCCAGACTTTGTGAGGTTATATGTTAATTTTCTGCCCAAAAGAAATAAAAACTCCAAAGTTTTATATTGCTTTATTGAATAATATTAACTGGTTTTATGTCTAGTTAAAATGTCATTATTGGTGAAAGATTTTCTCCTAATTTTCCTTTAAACTAATTTTCTGGCTCCCTTATTTGTGACTTAAGTAATTTTAATATGTGTTTATTCTATATTTGTACATGTTAAATGTTTAAAACTTTATCAAAAGTATTTTTTGACAGGTTGGAGTTTCCACTGTGATGCCCAAGAGGATTCATTTGCCAGAAATATTTAAGCAAAAACACTCTTAACTTAGCCAAGAGTGAACTCCAAATAATAGAATTTACTAAAGAACTTTAACTTTGTTGGTCTCTGCTTCTGTTTCTGATCCTAACTCTGTTATTGTTTTTGCTTCTGGTTTCTGACCTCCTCATTTGGTTCCTGTTGTGTGTGCACAGGGCAAATATGTTATTTCCTACTAGCGAAGGCAGAGATAGGGAATCCTTTACTAGTTGATGATCTCTACTCTTCTTCTACTCTCTGGTGAGGACAACACAAACTGTATTTTGTTAGTCTCCTGTATTGCTTTGTTTAAGAATGCACTTCATTCCCATGAAATACAGCACAGATTTCAGATCTGAGCTAGTGAGTTTTTGTTTACTCTTGACCCATGTCTGAAGTTGAAGAACTGAAGCTGAAAAGTTTCCTTTGTTTCTGTGTTCATCGAATTTAGAAACAATTTGACCTCTTAAGTTTAAAATGCTTTCCTATATCCACTGTGTATTAATCAATTAAATAAAAATGTCTTAAATGTTGTTAAGATTGCATTACAAACTTTAGATTATGTAGAAGGAAATGAGAGGGAGAGTGGTATGAAAAATCGTGGAATGAGACAGACCTCATTACCCTATGTACATGTATGATTACATGAATGGTATGAATTTACATCATGTACAACCATACAAATGAAAGGATGTACCCATTTGTGTACAATGAATCAAAATGCAGTCTGTAAAAAATAAAATAATTTTTAAAAATACAAAAAAGATTGCATTAGAGATTAATAACTACATTCATTCCAATATTCCCAGAATTCCAAGAAAACAAACGGAACATGCAAAATTTAAATATGCTAATATTTTAAGAAAGAAAAATAGCAATCCTTATAGAACCTATAAGCTCAGAGATTTTTTTATATATGAATATAAATACATATGTATTTATGTAATTGAAGTAAATCTTTGGATTATTATGCTTCTTTTGATAATATTGTAGGATTGAAAACACTACATATCTTGACCAGATTTTTATCAATGTTAAGTATAAACCAAGGTAACACTTTTCCTTTTGCAAAAATTGGTCTCATGTCCTTCATGAAGAGACTGATTAAACTTTTTATAAAGGACTATTGCTAAAATTTCTGGAATAACACCTAGCACTGTGACAAATGTAAAGTTATCTGTTTAAGTGAAATGCTTTTACATCAACAATAATTATGTTCTACAATTTGTTAGGTTAAATATAATTTTGTATAGTTAATAGATAATCTTTAGATAATTGATGGATTTCTCAGTAAGATAAGGTATTGACAAATTGATCGCCAATCTATCAAAGTTATGGCACAGCTCTATCTTTGGGTCATTATAATTTTTCCCACATTAAGAAAGTGTAAAATCAATGAGCATGACTGTAAAAGACTATGGTGGCATTTATGAGCTTTACTTGTCTGCTATAATGACTATGGATGACAGACATATCTTAAATACCTACCTTGTAGATCTCGCTAGTCATGTTAATCTGAATGATTCAGATTTTATATAAGAAATAGAAGCAGAAAAATTCAACTGTGAAGCAAATTATGGAATCTGTTCCTTTTTTTTTTTTTAAAAGAAGCACTTTTCAAAGTAAAATACCTGGTTGTTTCATAAAATACAAAAAGTACAGTGAAAGATAAAACCTGAGTACACACAAAATGTGTAAGAGTTGATAGAAGGAAACTTTATTTGACTTTTATTAATAATACCAGCAACTAACATGCCAGAAGAGAAGTAATAAAATGTGTTAGGATTTAACAAGTGAATTGACTTATGCATAATACAATAAAAAAGGGAGCCTGTAAATCATTTGCTATTACGTATTACATTAAAGCAAAATTAAATATGCTTTCCCCCCATTTTTACTGGTCCCTTTTAGTTATACATGACAGTAGAATCCATTTTGATAAAATCATGGGTAAACTGGTCCTACAGCATTTAGTCTATTCTGAGCAAAGGTTAATAAAAGTTTTTTTTTTTTTTTTAACTTTACTTTCTGTGTAATATAATCCGATAACAGGCATCTGGTTTACAAGAATAAGTTTCTATGCTTTGCGTTTTCTTTGACATATCCTTGGTTCTGAAAGATCTACAGTTCCATAAGATTAATGTTACGTCTCCAATGTTTATTTAGAAATTTACATCATCTATTTGTTTCACAGGTAGTCAAGGTACTATTTCTCAGGCACTGCAGTTCTTTTTAGTCACCTCAATCTCCTGTGATGAATCTTTGGATTTTGCTTTTCCAAGATGAGATACTAAGTTTAGGGAGCAGAAAAGATTGTACACAGAGCACTCCAGCATAGCCCAAAATACACTGCTAACTGCAAGCTTTGTTGTTAACAGAAATATGTAAGAAACACAAACAACAGTGACAGGCAGGAGGGTTTAAGGTGCTTCAATAAGTCAGGAAGGTGGCATCCAAGAAAGCCAGCGTTCAACTTACCCTTCTGTTTGGTGTCCGGGAGATTGTCATAGCCTAGAAAGATGCACCATGGTAAGATTTGGGGAATGTGATGCATGATTTGCTTTTCTAAAATGGTTATGAAAGCACACATGTGAAAGTCAGTATGGGGAAATGCACTCTCTTACGACTTCATGCAAACCAGCTGGGGAGTTGCCCCAAGCTCTGGTCACACCTGAGTTTGACAGACCACCAAAGGATCCCCGGAATTCCATCCCGAATATTCAGATGTTTCTCAGGAGTTCAGAGCTTTCATATGTGGCAAAACAATGTAAAAGACTATCAAAATAGCAAAATCTGATGAGGTGGTTAAGTCTCCGATTTAAGTTTTATGGTAAATAAGAAAGCTTCTCTTCTTTCTGTCAATTAACTATCAGGATTGTTACTCAAATCAATTATGAATTGTAATGAATTGCTGGCCCACTGGAAGCCTTAGAAAGTTAGTGCCAGGGCTGGGGTTGTAGCACAGGGATAGAGGACTTGCCTAGCACATGTGAGGCAAAAGGTTCCATTCTCAGCACTGCATATAATAAATAAAAATAAAGTCCATCAGCAACTAAAAAAAAAAAAATTTTTTTGGAAAAAAAAAAAGTTAGTGCCAAACATAAAATATATAAAAGAACCTTCCATTCGCTTTCTGAAACAGTTTTTAAAAATCGTTTGCCCATGATGAGGAAAAAGAATGCTTCTATCACAACACACAATATCACAATATTTGTACAAAAACTCTCTAAGGTCTACAAATGTCCTTTATTTTAAGCTTCTTAAAAAGCTAT
Organism: Sciurus carolinensis; assembly: GCF_902686445.1. Classification (NCBI taxonomy): domain Eukaryota; kingdom Metazoa; phylum Chordata; class Mammalia; order Rodentia; family Sciuridae; genus Sciurus; species Sciurus carolinensis. The sequence goes on along the minus strand of NC_062213.1, from coordinate 24,761,408 downwards.
CCATAATTGGACTTACTGAATCAGTTCTATGATTCAATTATTAAAATGCTCAGATAAGTGGGTGAAATTTTATTTTACCTGCTAATATGGATACTAACTACATACATTAAATAAAGGAGATTTCACAAGAATAAGGCCATCCTAGTCTGTTCTTCAACAATAACTACACATGCTGATGGACTACTAAAAATTATTTCATATGACAGAGTTCTCATTTGTTTTGGTTGCATTTTCTTCATATTTCTAGGAATGAAATTAGAAAGATTCACATGCTATTTGTATTAATATCAAGCCTTCCTCTCAATACAAATCAGTAGTAAACAGAAAGTGCTGAAGTAATACTAAAATACCTTACAAAATTGTGTGCATGGAAAATAATAGTGTATAAATGAAATTAAATCAACCAGCACCCAAAAACTATCTTAATATTGGTCAACAAACCTTTACACAGCTAAGCCCAGTACTCAAAACTGCTGACAGCATAAGTAACCAATAATAATGCTTATAAATCCATTCCAAAAGTTAGTTTCTCTAACTTTATAAAGATTCATATGACTGCTCAAGAAAGAGTCCTAATTTCAAAGAGTTCTGTCATTTAAAAGTTATTTTTTGTCAATATATAGAAGTAGATCTATTAAAGACATAAAATAAATCCAAAATTGTTACATGCATCTGATGCATTTTTATCTAAGAAATAAATCTTTTGATTTTACCAGAAATAGAATATTAAGGAAAATCTTCTGGTTAGGTGTTTTGGCAAATTCTGAATTTAGTGCAACTACATCAGTTTTTCTCCTTATGTACATATGGTGACAGTATAGTAAAACTTCCTCTTAAAACAGAAAACTTATAGTGGGAAATGTGATTAATGCAATACCCTACAAATTGAATTTGCATACAATTTTCAGTGACTTCTCAACTTGGATACAGTCAGGGTTTGTCTACATTGTATGAGTCCAGAAAAGCAAAATCTATATTCTACCTCCAGCACTCTCACTCATATTGGAGTAGTGAAGATTAAATTCATTAGCAATGACCATTTTAAGACAGCATAGAAGGTTTCATCCCCAAAATGACTGTCGTGGGAGAGGAAGAATACAAAAGCAGTAGGAACAGGTTTTATAGGTTAACAGGGATGATGCAATAATTATTCAACTTCACTATAGGATGGACTCTTAAAAACTATTCCTTTGCTTTTCATTTTCAATTTCACCACTGCTTGGTAGTGTGCTTAGAATCAAAAGTTTCTGAATGTAAGAAGTGAGGTAGCACCAACAACTGTCCTCTTGATGGTGTCTTCACATTTATTTCTAAAACGCTGATGCAAGAGCTTCTTCTGTGGATTCAGATCCACAATATCATTTATCAATCATATTTGACTCAAGATTAAAATGATGTTATTAATGAAAACAAAAATGATTTTCAAAATTTGGTGATAATTAATTTCTACAAACATGTGAAAGATTATAGTTGTTCATTGTAAGTAGCCATTTACTTCACTTGAGTTTCATACATTACTAAACAGTAGCATCTGTCAAAATCATCCATTCAGCAAATACTGTACAATCACTATATGCCACATTTTACAATTTGTTCTGAACTCCATAACTGTTTAGTATATTGGTCCATTTTTTCTTCAGTTCATCTCTCATCTATAATTCACTTTTATAAACAAACTATTTTCTTGTCTTTTTCCTGCACTGGACTAAAGAGCATGATGAACAGACACAAGTTAAGATGGCAGAAAAATGTCATGAAATGCCAGATGGTCTGAAGATTAGAGGTAGTCTTCTAGAATTTTTTTTTCTTTTTCTCTTCTTTACTTATCCATTTATTATTAGTATTTTGGTATAATAGATATTAGGTATCATCTAGGACAATATAGAACCTCATGAATAAATTTCTCCTATAATACTGGGGAAAAAGAAAGAGCGTGGTGAAGGGCGGCAACACCTGCTTGTTCATTCACAGAATGCACTGATTCCTGCCTTGAGCCAGGCACTATGCTAAGGGAAGGTCGGAGTCCACAATATACCAGCATGGTCATTGCTTTCATGGGCTTGAAGTCTCCTCTGAATAATACGGTCTACTGAGGTATTATGGGAAGAAAATTTTATGCCTGTAGCTGAGTAGGGAATCAAGTGAGAAAGGAGAAAATGAGGGAGATCTTGGATGAAGCCAGAATTCTAAGGAAGAAAGAAAAGAAAGAAGAGTGCCCAACTGGAAGGAAAAGCTTTGAATGTTTGAACTACACAATGATAAAGGCATCACCACATAACACAGATCAATGGACAGGACACATGTTCAGGTTCTCAAAGATGATTAAGGAATCAAAATACACATCAGTGTGAGACTATTAGGGGTTAGGTCTTGTATTGCTTTAGTTTGTAAACAGAGTACTTGATTAATAACATTGACCTAACAGAAATAGTGGTAACAAATGTTAAAGATTAATTATCTAGAGCTGTTTTCTCCAACACAGTAGCCACTAGCCATATGTAACTCTTTGAAATTAAATTAATGGAATAAAATAAAATGAAAAATTTAGTTCCTCAGTAGTGTTACAAGCCACATTTCAAGGGCTCAACAGCCAAATGCAACCTGTGGCTACTATATTTGAACAGAAAATTAGATAACTTCCAATATCATAGAAATTTCTAATGAAGTGTAAAATATACTGAAATTCAGAGTTGTTTAAAGTAGGAGAAATCTAAATGAGAATTTGTTCATTTGACTAACAGATGTGACTTAAAAAACAATTGTTTGTTAAATAAAATTTTCACCTAATATGGCAATAAAACTGCTTAGCAAAGTGCATACTAAGAAATAATGTTAAGCAGGAAATGCTTCTTAAAAGATTTTACACTATGCATTCAGAGCAGGAAACAATATCAAGACAAATTAGGCTACAATGGAAATATGTGAAATACTCAAAAACGTCTATGTCATTTAATTTATACTGGTAATGCTGTAGTGCACCTAATTCAAGTTTCATTTTCTATAAACTAAAATGGTGCAACCAGTAGGCAATACACACACAAAACGCACCAGTATTACTGACTTTTAATTCCTATTTCCAACAATATACTACTTTTATAACTTGGACATACACCAAAAAAAAGTATTAGAAAAGAAAGTTAATTTTGAGAAAGTAAAAGAAAAAGGCCAAAACACCAGAAATTTTAAAATTATATAATCAAAATTGAACATCACAAAATTTATGACTTATGTAGGAAAAGGCAATAAACAATGTGCTAAAATAAAACATTAGTTCTACTACATTAGAAAAGGAATCCCCAGATTGTACTGCATTAAATTATGTGGCAAAGAACCAGGCTATTTGTTTCTACCAGCAATAAATTAGATAGTCACATAAGGATTAATTGCAAAACTGACCCTTGAAACACTGCCCAGTAGCCCAATTTTGAACAATAACTCAAACTTGGTCTTCTACCAAAGAATTTTTAGTAAAAGAATATGAATAGCTTAAGTCATGGGAGAGATATATTGGTGTGAGTCTTCCATTTACAAATTTTTCCAGCTACCTACCTACCACCCAAAGTGTGCCCATTTTGTGTTTCCCTTAAGGTCCAGCACCCTGTGGGAACATATTTAGACTGTATAAAGTTCTTGCATCCAGGTTTTCCAGGGTACATCAGGGTTCAAAGTAAACCCAATTTTCATTATTCTTGGGTTCAAGAATTTCACGAAGAGAAGGTATTGATTATATAAATCACATAAAGAGATTTCAATCCTCAGCCATATTTTTCATTCTGACTTCAGTCTGTTGTTAATTTTTACTCATCATTTAATCTTTATTTTCTACTCTTATCTCCTAAGGAAATATGTGCTCCATAAAAGAACAGCATCATTTAGGTAAGCATAACACCATCTATTTGTCAGATACGCACGGCTATCTTTAATGTACGAGGTAAAACAATTTAACCACAAATGTGTGTGAGGCTTTGTTCATTGCTAAAATCAGAAAAATGAATATTTAATGATATTACTATTTCTGACACTTTAACCAATAATAAATACATTCAATTTCCCTAGCATCTTTCATGCTGAGTTTCTACATTAAAAAAAAAAAATGAAAAAGAAAGAAAAATTCAATGGCAGCCTTAGAACAAAGAGAATAAAAGAACAGTTATAATTCTACTCACTCCTTTTCTTAGTTTCTAATACAGTAATGGGTGATTTATAATACAATTGACACTATATGAGGTAAAGGTCCCTTTCACCAGCCAATTATACCTTCACTTGAAAATGAGCCTGGGGAGAAAAGTCAACTTAAAAAAAATGTAGTTAATAGATGAGGAGATATTTACCTCTCTAAACACTCAAGATAATTGAGCATTAATAAAAAGAAGCCATTCTGGTATTTTATTTCAGCTGACATTACCTCCTTTGAGCTAACAGGGTTCAGATAAAATGTTCCCTCTATATAAAAATCAAATGGCCACTGTTATCCATTCTCAAAGTGTCAGAATCTGAGTAAGACAGCCAAAATTAGAAACTTCCTATTGCTTTACCAGGAAATAAGGACGATTTTGTTTCCAGCCATCTTAGATTTCAATGGATAGGTAAAACAGGAAAAGATAGAAATGTAATCAATGGCATGTTGATAGGTCCCAAGGGGAGATTTTTTAATTTGCCTGTTCTCCTTGCTCATCTTCTCTCTGCTTTTAGTAAGTGTTCCTGAAGACAGTAATAAGTGACTTAATAGGCACCATATAAAGAGATATGCTCTTTCTGGAAAAGTAGAACTGGAGGTTAACTACTAAATTTTATAAAAAATGGTAAACTGGGCGATTCAGGAGACAAAAGTTGTTACACTAATCTTTTTTTTAATGCAACAGTAAGGCTGGTATGTATTGGTTTATGATAGGAAATTAGTTACAATAAAAACTAATAGCAATTAAGCACTCAGTGTCACTAACATGGCTTTAAAGTGAGTCTAAACATGGTACCTCTCCCAAGTCTCTCTGGGTATCAGGATTACAAGCAAATGTGGCTCCACATCAACATGAACACAAGACTGACTTTCATTTTAAAATGGTAATAAAGTATTCAAACACTCTTGATCTGCATTTTAATATTCATTCACTCATGGTATGTTCAACTTCACGGACCATATGGATCAAACTAGCATCCTCAGAATGGCAGTAGGAAGCCTAGGGACATAAATGATAATTTTAAAACTTAAGATACAAACTAACCCAGTGGATAAACAGTGTGGGAGCTTAATGGGCCGGGCTTGAAGGTTAATCCATTTATGGACAAGAGTACATAAATTGTGGAAATGGCATAACATGCAGTATAATAAGACGATAACCAGAGCTCCTTATTTATTTATTATTTTTGTAGAAACTACTTCAAAATAGAATTTGGAAACAATGAGAATAAACTCCCATCACACAGAGCAGTTAAATAGTATGAATACAAATCAAAATACAGAACGATTGGTTAAAAACCTCCTGGAAAGGACAGAAATTAGGAACAGTATCCCTGGTGACATCCAGTCGAACTGTTAAGGAAACTATGGTATGGATTAGGGAGGAGATGATGAAAACCTGCCTCATGGCGACAAAGGGAGGCAAAGATGAAAAACTGGCAAAGAGAGTGTGTTGGATGACTAGCTACAAGGCCAAAATGAGCAAGAAACAAAAGGCAAACTGAGTTTCTGGCCACGGTGTGTATGCCAGTGAGCACAGCCACAGAGGTCACGTGAGCAAACAGGTAAAAATCAGACATTTAAAAAACTATTAAAAACCCTGCCATAAAAAGTTTAACGATAGCTTTAAAAGAGCTGATCTCAGTCAACTTTAAGAAAAAATAGAAAAAAATACAAAAAAATTACATACATATATGTACACTACTAATATTGACCCCACATCTTTATACTAATTAAAATGCATGATCCAAAAAGAGGTGACAAGATGCTTTAAACAGCTACTTGATATTAAGGATAATGAGTGCCCTTATTGGCCATGTTATTTTGACCACTTCATGCAGTAAAATCTATGTCTACCTCTCCTGTACAAGAGAAAGCTTGCTCTGCAGAAAGATTCTATACCCATTTTTACTGCATTCACGTGAGCAAGGGTGGAATGATCTCAAGATGTTTCCACAGCATAAAAACTGCATTATATCACAGAAAGTGTCTGGTGTATTTATTTTTGTGCAAAACATATCCTTGTCATTGACCAAAACAGTTAAGGAGAGGTCAACAACAGGTAGACACTTGGTAACACGAGTTTCCAGCACCTGACACACCAGCATGCAGAAATCACCATTCCTCAACATGCACAGGATGCCCATCGCCCAGAAACAGGTGTCCAAAATGGAAATATAAAGCTGCTTTGTGCATAGCAGTTGTTTACAAAAGAGCTGAGATACATAAAATGAGCAAAAAAATCTATCAGAGAAAGATAGGGAGGCAGGATAACCAAATGCTGAGACTACCTACCTGATTTCTATACCCTACTCCAAATCCAGACAAACCTAATCATTGTTTTTAAATTCCTCATGTTATTAGTTGTTGAGGACTTCTCAACACATATCATAAATGGAATATTTAGTTGTTAAATATCATGACATAAAGTTCCAAATATCAACCCTATGCTCTGCAGTATTTGCTGGGTATCTCAGAGGAGACCAGAGGAGTTAAGGCGTGCAGCAGTTTGGTTAGTAAATTAGGCAAATAACCCAGAATGTGGACACAGAAAGTACAGTTAACTGAAGGAGGAAACAAGCAAGGTGCATATCCTGAGTCAGGAGGAGAATCAGGGAGCTCCATACTATCAATTGTGGCTACAAGGACATACTAACATTAAAACATGGAGATATACCAGGGTGAACGCAGTGACTTACAGTGGAAACATCATCCGTTTGTCAGACTGTCAACTGCACTGCAGAGTCTGTAAAGTGATTGTCATGTTTAAATGAAAGGGTCTCTAGTTTTTAGTTTATTAATTTTAAGAATTAACAGAAATGACTGATACAGATGGTGAGAAACTTTGAAAAGGAAAGCTCGGGCAGACTGAAGGAGTTAGGGAAGGTTTCCTGAAGATATTAAACTAGTAGCTCTGAATTTACTGTCAATATTAAATAGTCAAAAGTATTCCGTAACCAAAGAGGTTTGTAAATAGGGCCACCTTGCTTGTTCAAACAACTTGCTGAGTACTGCTGAATCCATCAGCTATGATCTGGAACCTTTCATCCAGGGTTCAAAACCAGAGGGGACTTAGATCTAAAGGAGGAGGAGAAAAGAGTCACAGGGGAACAAAGCGGTAGGATTGGGAGCAATCTAATACATCTTATATGCAAAATTCAGTGGGTTAGTAAAAAGGAAGATGGGAAAGGAAAAACTGATAAGGCAAGAGAAGACAGTCCAGGGTACTAAAGAAACCAGTTTAGGAAAGAAGGTGAAGTACCATTTCCTTGCCAGGGATGGGAGAGAGCGGATAAAGCCCTTTCAGTAAAATAAAAGAAATAAGCGACAAAGAGTAAAAGAATGTAGAATGAAGAATGTTCCTGGTTTGTGAGGACTAGCAGAAGCAGTCAAATAAGGACCCACCACAAAAGGATCACTGGATATAAATGGAGGCTCAACAGGGAGGAAAGAGCATGAAGATGTGTGGGCCAAGAAGTGCTTTTGGAAGACTGAGGAAATGGATATGATAAGGAAGGGGAGGGCGTGGTCACAGATGGGGGTTTCTGAGTTCTTGGTCTTAGGGGAGTGTTTTTGTAAGGAATGATGAAATTTGAGATATCACATGCCTGTGGATGTGAACAAAGAGAAGTAGAATAATTACTGACACTGAAGAGGTTGAGAAATTCCAAGGGAAAGGTATCAGAAGAGTCACCAACTATACAAAATAATCCACAGATTAGACAATCAAATTTCAGATAATGTATGTTTGTGCTATAATTTTTCTTTGAAAATAGCTACAGTGGGTCCAAAATTTCTAAAATATGTTGTACAGTCTGAGCAAGAGATAGAATTAAATTATAGTGCAATTTTTATAAAATCTGATAACAATATGCTGAATATTTGACTGATAGAAACTATAGAGATTAGATGAAAACTCTGTAACCAGAGAACAGGCTTTTCAGGCATATTTCAGTACAGTTTAATTCTACAAATATTAATTGTACAACTATTTCAATCAGACACTAAATTTGGTATCTGAAATTCCTTGATAGGACACAGTTCCCGTCTTAGAAGCTCTAAGTCTCCAAAAGATAGAGCTGAAAGCAACCAATAGAAGATGGTGCAATTTCAGATCTATCACTAAGATATATAAGACAGCTATTCACTAATAGTAGAACCAGAGAAGGGGTCCATTGGATGTGAAGTACCAGGCTGAGTTTTAAATGGGAATATGATTCATACTGAGACCACTCATAGCACAGGGTGTGAATTGCCTCGGCATTCCCTGTCACATAAAAAGGGCTTAAAATCTTTTGCAGTAAATGAATTTATCCCACTGGGATGCCAAAGGTGACAGGTAAATGTCAGGCAGGAGATGTGGCTGCATGAGAAGAGCAGAGCCAGCACTTAAAGGGACTTGGATGCCATGTGGCTGGTAAGGCAGGGAAGAGATATTAAGCAAGAGTCAAAGAGAACCACCATAAAATTTTAAAAGGCAACTGCTGAGGTGTGGAGGGTGGATTAGAGAGAGCAAACCTGAAAGTGGGAGTTTAGAAAAGAGAACAGGGTCTAAACCAAAACACTAGAACACAAGGTGTGTTAGACTGATAGGATATGAGGTGTGTGTATGGATCAAGAAGCAAAAATGAATTCCAGATGTTCTTCATTTTTATTTCTGAATGATCCAATATTTTATATTGGAACGACACTAGTTAATGTCCCAGTATGAAGAACAAATTCTATAGACCTGAATAGAGATTTCTCAAAGACAAAGAAATGGCCAACAGGTATACAAAAAAAAGTCTCAACATCACTAATCATCAGGGAAATGCAAATGCAAATCAAATTTGAGATTATACATGTTTGTGCTATGATTTTCTTTGGAAAATAGCTACAAAGGGTTCAAAATTTCATCACATCCCTCCAGTAAGAATGGCTATTATCGAAAATAGTCAAGACAGCAAAGTCTCGCTCTGGGGAGGGTGTGCACAAAAGGAAACCCTTGCACACTCTTGGTGGGAATGCGCATGCATATAACTATCATGGAAAACAGTTTGGAGATGGCTCAAAATTTAAAAATAGAATTACCATATAATTCATAGCAGTTCCAATGGGTTCATATCTAAAGGAAATGAAATCAATATGTCTGAGAGACACCTTCACTTCCCTGTTTATGACAGTTCTATTCACATTGCCAAGAAATGGAAATAGCCGGAATGTCCATCAATTGATGAATGGGTAAAGAAAATGTGGTGCATATACACAATGGAATACTATTCAGTCATAAACAGGAATAAAATCCTGTCATACGAGACAACATGCTTGGAAGTGGACATCATTATGTTAAATGAGATAAGCCAGAAACAAAAACAAGCACTACCTGATGTCACTCACATATGGAATATAAAAAGAGTTGATCTCATAGAAACTGAGAACAGAATGGTGCTTACCAGAGGCTGGGACTGGAGGGAAGGCAGAGATTAGAAAAGGCTTATGAGTGCACATCAAGTTACAGTTGGACAGAAGCAAGAAGTTCTGATGTGCTGATTGATGCACAGTGGTTATAATAATGTGCTATATGTTCATACAGTGAGAAGGGATTTTTAATATTTCACCTAAAGAAATAACATTTGAGTTAGGCTTGGTGGTGCACACCTGTAATTCCAGTACCTCAGGAGTCCGAGGTAGGAGGATGGAGAGTTCAAAGTCAGCCTCAGCAATTTAATGACTAAGCAACTTACTTACACAAGGTCTCTAAATTTAAAAAAAAAATGACATTACATTTGAGGATACGGGTAGGTTTAACCTGATTTAAACATTTTATAATGTTTATATGTATCAAAGGATCATGTGGAATCCATAAATATGAATAATTGTTCTGTCTTATATATCGGTTTAAAATGAATTTAAATTTAAAAAAAATGTAAGTTCTAGCTTCAACAAACTTTTCGCAGTTTGATCATGATTAAACTAGAAGAATACAGTCAGCCCTGACATCATCTCCTAGGGTGTCCACCATATACCGTTTTACCTCCCACCTTCCTGTGAATGGGGTCAGTAGGGAAGTTTGCCTCACTATTTAGAATGCTGCCAATTAGGGTAAAACCCGTGCATGGTGCCACACGTGGAGTAGCTACATGGACTCCAAGACTCTGAATGGGACCAGATTTTAAGGCTCCTGTTTCCCACAATTAACTTGCTTTTCTTTTTCTTGAAAACATGTTTCCAAAAAACTGAGCTAAAATTAAATATCTCAACTATTCCCACTTCAAGAAAAAATGATGGTTATAATATTGAGATATAAAAGATAACGTTTTCCTATAAACTATGCACCTACTTTTGCCCCCTTAATATCAAAAAATATTTATATTCTCCCATCCATTTAGAAGTAATTTTCATTTTAAATTCCCTCTGCACACAGTGAGTCAGTCTTCTCAGGCTGTCAGAACAAAATGTCATAGCCTGGACGACTTAACAAAAATTGTCAGTTTTAATAATTATTTAGGTAAATATAAACACTCATTTAAAAATTAGAAATATAGTAGGGACTTCTCCCACTGCTTGTCAGAAAATGAATATTTTAGGTTTGAGAAAGTAAAAAATAAGGTTTTTTTTTTAAATGTCTCAAGTAAAAATGTCACTCATACATATCAGAATCAAAACTTCTGACTCACATGCTATGAACAGCAGTTAGCCTTCAGTTTGCCTTTAACTTAACTATTTTTTAAATTTCAGAATATTACAATCTGAGTAATATTTCAGGCTCAAAAGTTTCACATTTTATTTCATGAGTAATGAGGATACTGCCCCCCCACTACACAAATAAAGTCAAGAGCGCTATCATTTCCCATACTTTGTTAAGTTTGAATTCTAAAGTAATAAAATTAGATGGCTGTTATTCAAAATGTGAAATTAATAAGCCAAAGTGGTATCTTTTAACAATCACTCAGCAGCACACAGGTACATGACACAGAAAAAAACATATTTTTATGTAATGCAAATAATTTAATTCCAAATTTGTGACAAATATTTTAAAAATTCTCCTAGGCTATCAAAATAACAGGATTTTCTAGCATTTAAAAATGCCATTTCCAAAAAATAAAAGTGCCATTTCCAAAATTTTCAAACAACTCTATTTTCAACAGCAATTTTTATGTTCATATCTTATTTCTTTATTGTAATTAATACAAAATTCAGCATACATTCAGTCAGCTAATGTGTCACCTGCTCACTAACATCATCCTAACTGATATGTATCCAATGAGACCTTGGCTTCACTTGTCATATCTGCCACATAAGTGGGTGCTTCCCAAATATGGCTGAAGTTCCTTCCCTTCCTTATTGGTGACAGACATATTTTTAATGTTTTAGTCATTTAAAAAACATTGACAAAAAATTGAAGGTAAGAACATTACATCTTCAGGGAACTACCTTTGAATTCTATTTAAGTAAACTTACAAACTGAATTCAGAAAAAAAGTCAATTTGTTTTAATCAAATTAGCAAAAGTTTCCACATCCCATCAAAGATCATAAATAAAATGCTATTCCAGAGCAACAGAGGGAGCTCACACATACAGAATTCTCTCCCTGTCACCTCCCTCTCATTAGATAAAGGAAGGTTATATTTGAATTTCTATAACTTTCCATCCCCCCAAAACACCTCATATAATTTAACTTAAATTCAAGTATTTACCTTCTTCCACTCATAAGTCTTTTACATGTAATTTGGTTTTTCTTTTTATGAAATGTTATCTAAGAAATGCCTTTGGAAAAAGTTCATAGCTATGATTCATTCTGTTTACCATATTGTGTTAAATAAAATGTGTTCTTGGAATTATACATATAAATGTTTGAGAATCAGAATCAAATTTGTTAAACACAGGCAGTCAAATTTCAAAATCAACTCTTGCCTACAGAGGGCTATACAAAAATCTAATTAACAACCACAAAAACTTAATAAAGCTAAGAAACTCAATCATGTATAAAAAGCCATCAGAGAATAAAAACTTCTGCCAGAAAATCCTTAACTGAGTCTATGTAGGTCAACTATGCAAAATACATTTAACTTTCATGTTTATTTATTATAAAAACTTATCTTCTGATTATGTTTGGGGGCTCCAAATTAGTCTCCCATTAAATAGAGACATCCTAAGATTCCAAAACAAATGTAAACATAGGAGAAAATACATATGTAAGACATTAAAATGTAATTCAGAATAGTTCAACTATTCAAAAAATTTATCTATTTGTTTTAAAGCAAAAGTTCCAGAATTAGTTGAACTTGAAGAAATAGGTAACTGAACTGGACTTCAAAAACTTGCAAACTGGACAATCATCCTTGATTCTAATTTGCTCTGGTTTAATCTTAGTCACGTTGTACAAAGCCAACACTTATCCTCTGGTGTTCCGCTAATTGCTCGTGCTGCGTTGACTACTGGGAATGAACCACAAGATACATCACTGTAAACTGCAGGGAGTACTCAGTGATCAGGAGGTTAAAAACTCCCCATCAGCAGAAAGGGAGAATTCTTTACTTAACTCAGTGGTACAAATTATTTCCAGGTGGTGATAATTATCACTTGCGGTGTTTGATATTCCGGACTTTGCATCTAAATTTATACTTGACAAGTTAAACTTTTCATCGTGTGCATTTTCCCGTAATCTCTCAAAGGCCAGAGACAAGGATAGACGGATTAGTGATGGGTGAAACCAATTCCACCCAAAATGGCAACACTTAATTACAAGGCTTGTTGTTTATAATTAACTGTGTAAATCACTAACTTGAAAGTTTCTTTTCAAAGTATTTAAAACCAACTCTTTTCCCAGGGGGATTTAATACTGTATATTATTACATAGCTAAGTATTATTTTGTTTGCTCTATGAACACGATGTGCAAATGACACATTTTACAGAATGTCTTGCCAGCAAATTTGAAAACTGTTAATGAATTGCATTACTAGCACTGTTTTGCAGTTCTCAGGATTTTAGAACATTTTTTAACCATACATACCTTTATGAAAGCCATAAAAATGATAATGCAATCATCTAAAAGACTATAAGGAATCAATTCCTGAGGGTGGAGAGGGAGTGACAATTTCTCAATTTCAGAAAATAAAAAAGCAAGTTTCTAAATACATTTTCTGAGATGTATTCATTTTTCTGTGAATCATGTTTACAATCAGAAAAAATTTTCTGAGAACATACTATGTGGTAGATACCAAATGCTATTATTCTAAATTCATTTTATAGCATTAAAAACATACTGAAAGGCAAGAATGATAATCCTATTTTACAGATGATTAACTGGAGGTTCCAAAAACATAAATAACCTGTTCACGGCCACTAAGCTAGTGAGAGGTAGCTCTACAGTTTGAACTCAGTTCTTCTAACTCTAAACTTTTGCATCTTCAAAAACTTTACCAACACAACATTAAAAAACGCAAATTATTCACCTACTCTGCAGATGTGCATCAAAGAAAACCACAAGGAAAAGAAAAAGTGGATGCACTTGCAATAAGTTTGAGATACTGTAACGAAAATATCATCACATCTTGTAACGACCAAGTCAAACTGAAAGTAACGCAGTAAAAACACTTCTCCAGTTTCTCTGTTCCTGCATTAGGTTGATATTTATTGAGGGTCTATACTGTCAGAATAACTAGAAATATAGAAACAATCCCTGTCCGGACAAGTGTAAGAGATCTGTTAGCAAAGAGATAACTAGAATACTACATGAGAGGTTCACTGGGAAAGGTATCAATGAGGGCTACAAAGGAAGGTTAGTAATTCAAAATCAATTTCATTATAATTTCCAATCTTAAAAAAAAAAAAAAAAAACTGGGCTCTAATTCAGTCTCTTGAGCTTCAGTGATCCAATTACTGCCTCCACTTCCAAATCTTTATGTCAGTCCCATACTCTCTCCACTTACTGATTTTGCTGGGTAATTCCTGTCATCTCAAGGATCCACCATTTCCTGTGGAAAGCCTGCTCCTAGGAATCATGTTTCTGTCATTCTTCAAAGTCTGTGCAGATCATTTTTCTGCTGGACGAAAGCTGAGTATCAATTGGCAAGAGAAATCTTCAAAGTCCACACACCACTTCTTGACTTGACTGCAGTATGTCTCTTCTATTCTCCAGATGGTCAATTTTCCCTCGTCTCCCAGAATGTAGAATTTATAAGCTAGTTTTATTCCTCTTGGATTATGAATTCTATCATGGAAGAAATCCTAATATGTTTTTGTACATAAACGGCATAATGGACATCCTAATCAACACCAAAACTTTTTGAATACATGAATGTTGTACTTACACTGGAAAACTAGTGGAAAAGAAGGATCACTAACAAAATTCAGTAAGATATTTGTAAATATCAAGGGATAGATTAAGGATCTATAATACCGTAACATAAAGTAAAAAAACCAGTTGATGACTATAAATAAACAACAAAAAAATTGAATAAATCCAGAAACAAAGAATTTAGTTAGGATTTTATATCTCCCCCCATCAAAAAAAGGATACTTGAAGGAGTGAAAAAGACCTCCTGCATATCATTCTTGAGCTACACTGTAGATCTCACCTCACCAATTGCTTTATCAGCATTCACTTAACTGAAAAGTCAGTTGAAGTACAGAATCATAAAAATGCCATATCTTGTTATTATCTGAAAAATTTATTATATTACTTAATTTATATATCTAACTTACCCATAATTATGTTAAAACACCCATATATATATTTTTTGGGTCAATCTTTGAATTATATACCAAGTTATCTTTCTTACATGGATGCATGCATAATGGATTCTCTGAAATTTCCAAACACTTATGATCTTTTCCCCACTCTCACAATTGCTTCACCATACTTAATTTGTTACTTCAAGTGATGCATTTTTATCAAATCTTTCTGAAGTATTCACTTTTGAAGTACTGAAGAACTTTACTTTCATTCTCAGATTTAATGTGTCTATAATATCTATCTATGTAAGTATAAAAATGCATTCAAATACAATTATGGATTTGAAACAATCTGCACCAACTCTTTTCTTTTTCTTTCTGTATTTTCAATTGGTGTGTTACAATTGTGCATACTAGTGGGATTCGTTGTTATATACTCATATATGCATACCATATAACAATATAATTAGGGCAATATCGTTCCCCAGTATTTCCCCTTTCCCTCTCATACTCCCATCGCCTGGTCCCTTTCTTCTACTCTATGATCTTCCTAACTGTTGGTAAAAACACAAGTCAACTAACAGTAGCCTTAGTGTGTGTGCACCTGGCTATTACATTACAGAATAGAACCTTCTGTCCAAAGACACTCTGCATGCAGTGGACCTGAGACTGAATTTTACAGAAGGTCTCTATTAAACAGAGATGGGTTAACAGGATTTCTGGTATACTTTCTTAACATCCACCTGTCTTTATCATCATAGTATAACTCTACCTTTTACTCAATGCACATTAAAGCTTTTGCCATGAACTATTAAGAACAGAGAGCTATAACTATTCATTATTTGAGTGCAACCAATTTTCACTGATTCTGTCAAGGCACTAGAATATTTTCACATTACCCACTTTAACAAGTACCCTCTATATGTAGACACACATCCAAAATTATATGAGTAATTTATTTGTGTTTCAAGATGAAAGTTCAACAATTAGAAAATTAAATAGGTAGAGGTCAAGTATTCCCCTTGAAAACACTAGAGCTCTTTAACTCTTGACGGTTACATAGGCTAACTCATTATCCAAAGGCCAGTCTTCATTAACAGCATTCAATCTTTTGTTCCTCATTTATAAAATGCAAGGCTAGAATAAAAGCCTTATGCATTAGAAAATGCATCCAGGATCTTATAATAATTAGAATTATAATTTTATTTTAAAATTCTGATATGGATTTTTTTTTTAAAAAAAATTCTATTTTGAGATATTCTTGACACATTTTAGCCAAAACTCTTGACTGTAATACAATATATATTAAGTGATTTGTCAGGCATAAACTGTGCCAGAACCCTTATATCCAAAAACAGCAGGACCCAAAATGAGTAGCACTGTACTGAATTACACCAATAAGAAAAGTCAGAGGTCAGAGAAGCCACACAGAGTCCTGCAATAGCCAACAATGCAACTTAATGTCCTTTCCATGTCCAGAACAATTCACCATGCACCTTCTGCAAAAGAGATTAATGGTGATAGTAGCAGCAAGTAGAATAGAAATGCAAGATATGGAAGCCTGGCCAATATTCCATTTGCAATTTGTCACATCATAGCACAATACGACTGCTGCAATTTACAATTTACAATGTTGGCAATTTACAATTCAAATGAGTGCCTTGATTTTTCAAAGAATGGACTGTGTACACATCAGTCAGAATGACACAAAAGTGCCGGGTCAGGTTCATTTTAAATGCACGTTTTATTTGGTACTGTTAACTAATCACTATCATTACTTTTACTGTTTACGGATGCAATATTTATTAGGCAAAATGTAATTTGGAATCCTTTCTTGCACCCAAACCTAATTCATTTCCTGACTTTCCGAAATATTTATATCCTGATTAGACATATTAGGTCTTTAAAGCTGTTATACTAAGATGATTTATTTATTTCTGGGGGCAGTGTTAAAGAAACTACTCTCTAAGAGGAAGACTGAAAGGGAAAACCACAGAGTTCCTTCCAGGACTTAAAAAAGAAAGGGGAAAAAAAAAAATTGGGAAATCTGGAGGGAAGAGGAGGAGGCCTAATTTAGGGCTAAGGAAAAGGATTCAGGCGCCAGCCACTCCTGAGTTTGCAACCTGCATTTAGACTGACTTCCCACTATGGCCCATGGCAAGACTCTTAACCTGCTTGCATCAATTTCCACATCTGTAAAATGGGAATGATGATACCCACCTCCCAGGCATGCCGTGAGAATTAATTAGTGTTTGTGAAATGCTTTGAAGATGAAACAGGCTATATAAATGCTAACCATTATTATTATGGGAGAACTGTCAAATGCTATAATTAAACAATTTTGAGCCCCACAATACGATCCACTCCAAAATGATCATGGTTCCATGAGGAAAAAACACGAGCTCTAGCTTTCTTCTCTCCACATACTGAACAAAAGCAGGAAGAAAACCCACGCCTTTCATTTTATACTTGCAGCAAGCACAGTCCATACTCCCCTGCAGGTTGACATAAACAATGCCACGAAGTCATTAGGCAGGTCTGAAGCGCTTGTTGGTGTCCCCTGGGATGAGGAAGCCCAAAGGAGGGAAGGGAACAATAAGAGACTCAAGATATTTTCAAAACCACTTGAAGCACAAGGGGAGAATAAGTGGGTTAGATGGTTGTTATATTTTCATTACCACTATCCCCTGGAAGCCAGCATGGTCTTAAAGAAAAGATACAGCTTCACGGATCTTATTGTACCTCACAGAGGATTAAGTTTTGGCTTTTTGAGTTCTACGGCTACTACTGCTATTGCTTTTGGGTTTTGTACATCTACCTCTAATATCTCATTTTTGTTTATTTTGTTTCTTTCAAGATTAGGAATGACATAAAAATCGCTAATCCATTAACTTTCAAAAGACCCCTGAAAATTCCTTTTAAAATTTTTAGCCATCTGTGATTGTCCTCTGAAAGAACCAGATGTTTATTTTGTGTAAACTACTAAGTCTTTGATTTTAGTTTATGCAAGTGGGCATAACTTTTTTAAACCAAAATAAAAGGTTTTAAATTTTGAGGCTAATTCTTCAATAAACTGAAAAATAATGTCCCTCTTTTTTATTTCATGCATGACTTGCATTAGTAACTTATTTAAACCAAACTTCTTTACTTTTTTTATGTACCATGAGGTCAGTTAAAATGAACCAAATAAGACAAGAATCTGACTTAAATTAGTCTGGATTTCAATGTGCCCTCTTATCAGTTTGCAGATAATTTACTTATCTTATAAATCCTTAGGTTTTGCTCTGATCAAAATAATTTGAAAGATGATTTATCTGAAACTGCTTCACCAATATGTTCTTAGCACTCACATCTGCCTTACTAAAAGTACTCTTACAATGAAACATGAATCACAAATATCCTAAAGAGCAGGACAGTATTTTTCAAATCCCTACTTATAATTTATCATGACAAAATGAACACTAAATATCTAAACATGAAATTAAATCTTCATAAGACATCAAGGAACTGAAAGGAAATGTCAGACTAAAACAGGAATAATGTGAAGTAACAGTTCCAAGGCAAAATGAGGAAGAAGACAACATTGGTAAACAGGAGGAAAGGTCTAATACCAAACCTTAACCTGAAGTCCCAGCCCATCACGAAGGAGACCTATTTGACTACAGGCCAGTAACTTGCTTTCTTCATTTCCTTCGTCGGTAAAATTTGAATCTTAGTATGTAACTCACAGGGTCACTGTGAGAATCTGATACATCAATACAGAAAAATATGTTACTGAACAGTGTGGATACAAACTGAGGTGCTGGACTGGATGCAGGTGGAAGTGCTGTAGGTACCAGACCTTCTAGGCATTCACTTCAGAGATCAGCTATTGTGGAAGCCCCAGGGTGGTAAGAAATACTTCAAATTATAGTTGAAAACATGGACTAAAAATTTGCATTGTATTGATTTGCTCTATAAAATTAATAGGCACCCAAGCAACCTTAGAAAATCCATTTCATGGATCATATTCAGACTTACAAAATGATTTATGCCACATGAACTCAAACACAACCAATTTTACCTGACAGAGGTACTGAAGTCCACCATTGGCTTTAATATTTGTATTAGTTAAAATGCACCACTTAATTAACTTAATTATTTCAATCTCCAGTGTAATTTCTGAAGGGCTCATGGTCCACGCTTTGGTGAAATACCATAGTAGATGGACTGCAGATTTTACAACTGTTTAAATCTAATAAGAGGAAAAGGAGAGATGCAGAGGAAAGGAAGGAAAACAATAGGAAATCCTCTGTTTTGTTTTCATCTTCTCATACACTATTTAAAGTGTCTAACTCTAAACACAGCCATCCGAAAATGGATTTGACAATAGCTAAACAACATATGGACTGTCTCCTCAGATAAGTTAGAAGACTTCACTGTCTTTAACAATTGCATTTCTAGTATCTTCCCAACAAAACCTTTCACATACCAATCTCACTGTCATTTGCAGCTTGTATATGCAGTTACAAGGTAGACGCATGCTCACAGTTTGAAGAATCCTCCTAGGTGATGTGTTGCACTTTCCCTCTGTTTTTGCAATTTCATTCTGCAATGAGTTGCAAGAACACTGAGGACTAAATATGCTAAAATAAATAAATACAGCATGCTGATGTCTATGGATTCATATTAAAGTGTCTTCTATTGGTGGTAACTGGTGGTAACGTGCTGATATGTGTGATTAAACCACTTGAATTACAATTTTCCTTCCTCTTTTCAGCAGCATTTTGGGCTGGATGGTCAAAGAGTTGAAGAGTTAACATATATGTTATTTTAAATATGACTAATTCCCATCTAGAAAATTCACATCCCTTCTTTGTTATACCTAAGAGCGTTAGTCATTACTGGTTACTTCTATTTAATCACTTTAAAGAGCAGAAAGTCATTAAAATACCACAAAACATTCAATGGTGTCAATTATTCTATTCTTGAAACAATCTGAAACTAAACCCAAAACAAAAACTAAACAGACCTATACAATCTAGTACTGTGTATATACAATTAAATCCTTTAACTAAATACATACACATTTATGTGCATGTATTATACACACACACATATTTTAAAAGCTTTCGCAATAACATGTTTTTGACAATAATACCAATGCTAGCTATAAAGATGCAAAACAAGCAAAAATATACAAATATAAAACATAAAAAGAAAGGTCACTTTCTTTTATAACAACCAAGTTGTATTCCAATACACAGTATTGAGTGATATTTGGGAATGTTGTTTATTTTAAATTTCAGAAATATAATAGCTGTTACATAATGACATTTGTATTTGATAGGTTCTTATCCTTGGTGTTTTGAGAAAAGGAAGCAACATAAGTCCAATAGATAAAAGGAAAAAATAAATTTTAAAATGTTCACACACACACACCAGAGTTTTTGGTGTTTACGTTAACATTTCCAATACATTTTTTTAATTTTCAATTATCCACAATTATAAGTCTCTAATATAAGCAGATACCCCATAAACTCAGGCAAAACAGTTTATACAACTATTCATTACACTGAGCTGAACTGGGCAACTTCTCCATGGATTTAAATTCGTTTAATATTTAACACACAACAAAAGTTCATTCTAGATCCAGGATGGTAAAAAGACAGGCAGATGTCCACAAGTACAGACAAGAGGCAGTTATTAAACAATTCTGAAAAAACCTCCAACTCCTATGTTAATTTCCCTCACAAAGCCCAGTTCAAATGTTTAAATAATAAAACTGCCATTACAGTTGTCAACTACATTTGAAGTTTATCACTGATTTAGTAATTTCCTTAAAATTAGGTTTTTAATCTAACATCCAAATTACGGGAAGTTTACTTAATTTTACTTTTTAATTGTATTAAGAAATATATCAAATGGTATAATTCACAAATGATAAAATCATAAAAATGCCATATCAAACAGCAAACACTTAAAAGATGCTTTTATTACCATAACTTTGTTAAACTGACTTTCTGTGCATCACTTTTTTTTTTGGTTTCTTTTAAATCAGGGAAGAGGACAAAGGATGATTCTATTTCTCTGCCTGTCTCTGTGTCTCTGTGTCGCTGTCTTTCTCTCTTATTCTCTGGGCTAACTGAAATAGTCCGATGACTTTAGCTTTAACTGAGCCAGTGAAGCATGAGCTGAAGCTCCTGGGCCATGCTGTAGGGCAAGCCGAGGATGAATTTCTGATGCTAGCTCTGAGGTATGAAGCCAGCTGCTTACAGGTACTCTGGTAACTAAAAGCATCGTACATAGGTATGCAATGCCATAATCAGCTTGGGAAGCCAAAACTTCTTTCTTGGGCTTCCACGTGCTTTCTCTTACCCAATTCCCTCTAGAAAGCATCTGCACCATCTTGCTGCAGCCCTCAGTTTTTGAGCTGCTCTTGTCCAGGAAAGTCCTCACTCCAGAAGGGCAGTCACCTGTAGTTAGCCATCTCTCCTTTGCTCCTTCATATTACACTCACTTGAGCTTTTCTTTTGCAGCCTGTTCTCTGCTTTGAACAGCTAAATAATTAAATAAATCAACCTGGGGCTACTCTAAGAATCATATCTATTTTAATAGAAACCTCTTCCTCATAATAATCTGAAATCTAAATAAATCAAGTCTTAACAGTGGGTATTTTACAAACCAAGGCTGAGAAAACAGAGGATTTCAGAAACCTTCCAGGCAACGTGCAAAAAGGCAGCCAGCAGAAACCACACTGTAGACCCTTAACTCGACATGAAACTATTTCCAGCTGGCATATTACTTTCCTGTGTGCCTATAATTAAAGTTTCGGGTATTGGTAAATAAGACTACATTCAAATTCATAAAAGAATTAGTAAAAGATGAAAAAATATTCCCAGCATAATCTCTGATGTGTCTTATTCAGAATGCCAGTCTTAATCACACCGGCTTCTGATTGCTAACAATTAAAACCCTGATCTCCTTTTTTCCTCCTAATAGATGCAAGCCTTTGTGAAGAAGATGTAAAATTTGCCCTGTCATATTACTGACAAGTGGCACTGAGCTGGTAAAGTAGTGTATTAATACTGATTACACTGATTAATAGTACCGTAAAAATTGGTTCAATGACGCTTTAACATTTTTTAAAGGAACAGAAGAGAGACATTCGGAGCAGAATATGTAATTGGTTTGGTTTATCTCATTCAATCACAAGGAAAAATCTTTGGAATGTATGAAATTAGGTGGAAGCTGAACTGTTTCTAGTTTTAATCAATAAACTCTTTTAAAAATAAAAATGCTAATTAAACATCTCTCCCTTCCCGCCTGCACCCCCCCACACACACACTAGTAGAAACCTTTAAGAAAGTAATGCCCAAGTTTAGGACAGATCCTGTTATATCCAAGCACTGTTGATTTTCCTCATACAAATAAGTATATATTGAACATTATATAAGTATCAGAAGAGCCAATATGGACTATGCTACTTATAGGATAGGTCAAAAGAAAACATCTAAGGAAAAGTAAAAAGCTTCCATATATAAATGGGTAAGAATGCTTCCATATTTAACTCCAGTATCAACACTGGTAGAAAAGCAACTCTCGACACCCTCTTCTGATAGCTTAAAACACTATATTCTTGGAGGTATGTGGTTCACCCAAGTTTTTCCAGCTAGTTAGACGGACTTAAAAGTCTTGCTCAAGTAGTCGTTTTACTATAATACCTTGTTAAAAACAACCCTTTGGAGTTAAGATTTAAGGAAGTAGTAACTGTAAATCCAAGCTTTACTAGATAAACACAGGAATACATTTGTTTGGGGCAGTGCTTGTCATGTAATTGCTAAGCAGCAAATGTGTGAGGGGCAATGTTGTCCTCATCCACTAGGATGGATAATTGAAGAAGAGGAATCATAATGTAATTATGACTAAAAAAATTAAAAAGAGGGGCAGCTATGGACTTAAAAGCCCAGGTGTTAAGTCCAAAACACAGGGATTCCTATGCCAGCTCAGCCAGTAACTAGCTGAGGAGCTTGGATAGACCACTCAACCTCTCTGAAGTTCAGCATCCTTATCTGGAGAACAGAGATAATAATGATTATGCCTGATTCATAAGCACATTGTGAGGACTGAAGATAATTCATGTGACGTATACGGTTAAGTGCTGACTTTTTGTTAATATTATAAATGGGAGTTGTCCAATCTAGAAGCAGCTACTGTGCAAAGCAGTGACCTCTCCAATTCCAGAAATGTTCTACCCACATCAGCGAAGGATCAATCTATCAAAGAAGGTCATGCAAGGAATTCTCGGCATTAAGAAGGAAATTGTTCTATTTGACTTCTAAAACTGTTGGTATTCTTGGAAACCTATAACTACCAACCACTGTGCACACAAACATTAATGACAATCAGTCTCTGCCCTTAAAAGAACTTTGTTCACTTGGGGGAGACAAATACACATAATTTCAGGCTAATGTGGGACATCAGTGATGCAAACCCTGAAAACATTAGGTCCAGGAATGGCCTCCTCAAAGGTAATCTCAAGCTGAATCCTGAAGTCAGGTACATGGAAGACTTTTCTGGACCAAACTAAATACTCCAGACTTAACTCTGAAATCTTACAAAAGGCACCCATATCACTCCAGCTGAAATGTTAAGGATGAATTTAATGGGCACAGCACTAGAAGCAAGAAGGCCACTTCACCACTACAAAATACCTTTCTCAAAGCCAGTTTATAGGGGGAAAAGAATCCAATAAATTCTTAACTTTCTAACAATATCAGGATGTTTGAATATTCCAATCTATTGGGATTGTAAAAACTGGGCCTACTTAAGGCAAATTTCCAAAGAAGACCAAAACCTTTTGAAGGCTTTATGTTCCAGTTCCCATCTCATTCCAGTGCTAACAAGCATAGAGGGTCCCCAAAAGCACAGCTTTGCTTAAGCTGTGATTAATATACATACTACACTCATTATGTCATCTTTTCTTCTAGGCTTCTCTGCATATGATGCTTGTGTATTGTTCGTGGTTTAGTTCAGGTTAAATATACATTTTAATAGTCATTTTTACAAAGTAAATATGACAAATGTATACTACTCAGGTCTTTATTGTCAAAGTTGGCTAGCTCACATGGTTTTACGTGCAGAGTACTGAGAGTTCAAAGAAGCAGAGCTGATTTTGATTATTATGATGCTTCCAGTAAAGTGAATGAAATGATTACTAGTAAAACATTTTTTTTCAAAGTGCTTTTGAATAGACTTGTATCTATTTTCTAAAACAACTTACATTCCATTAAAAACATAATTGAGCTGAATATGATTACATGGAACAAAATCATGTTCAAAGGGAGAAGGAAAGTGCATTCTATAATCTAAGATGGGGAGAACACATTTGCGACACTTAATTTACTGCACCCCCTTCGTAACGGGATTGCTAGCACAGCAGAAAAGCAAGTCAGTCTGTCTGCTCTCACCTCAGCGCAATGCCTGCCATTTGCAGGTGTGCCTCAAGGACTTCTCCCTCTTATTCTTTGAATCATCTTGCAGACACTAATGAGCATCGCTCTTCAGCTTTAATTATTGGCCCCTGACAAGTCAACATAATAGGAATCAGCTTAACCAAGCATACTCCCCAGCGACATGTTCAATTACTCAGGTTGTACTTCTCCGGGAGAGGGCTGAGAGGTTGCTAATTTAACACTGTCAAAAAAATAAACATAGGTATCACTTACAGTTTATCTTTTGACCTTTATGTCACCAAATCCAACAGGATATGCTTTTTTTTGCTCCCCCTGGAAAGGATCTGCAGATTAAGTGTGCTACTAGGCCTTTCCAAAAAATTAAAGAATCTGACTGAGGTCCACAGGCTGAATGAAGTTACATAATGTGCTTTGGAATCTAAAAACAATGAAACATGTTAAAGGAGTCACTTCATCTCTCAATTAAAACAAAAAAAAAAGCAAAAACAAAAAAGACATTCTAATCTGCCATCTGCTCCTACCACTTTATTAGTTCACATCAGAAGAAAGCAATGATTCTGCTATTTGCATGCAAAGATTAGTTATTATGAGTGTAAAATCAAATGCAGATGAAGGAAAGAATTTTAAGCAAAATTTCTCAAAAGAAATTAATACACAATTTCAGCAAATGATGGTAATTTATGGTAATATATCCCTTTTTAACAATATGGAAATAAACTAGTATTTTTAATTCAAAACTGCAGCACAGTAACTTGCTTAGTAAGTTAATCAAATACAACCAGCAAACTATATCATACATGATCTATATCATTAACATTCTTCTTTTAACCTTTCTAATAATTTCATTGTTATAGTTAAGTATTTCTATTAGTACCTGTATATTTTAAACCTTCTTTTTATACAACAAATTAAACTATCTGTCAGCACTTTCCCCCCCCAACTACTCTTACCTTCAAACTTTAATACTGGCAATAGCCAGAGTGAAAGGTTCATCAAGAAATGACTCATTCAATCTTACCTAGTGCAATGGTCACAGATTATACACTCCTTGAATGCTGAAATGTAAAAATGCATTACTACCTACTTGAGAGACAAGGTGTCCTAGAGAATAAGATGGATCTTCACAAATAATTACATCTGCTATTAACTCAAAGCCATGTGTATTAATAGTGAGTCAATTGTAACTTTACACAAAACTTCATTTTAAAATAAAACCAAAATTATATTTTCATGTGTTATATAAGGTTATATATCATATTTTTATTATTGAGTAAATTATCTTCTTTTCTTTTTTTTTTTTTTTTTTTTTTTTAATGCTGGGGATTGAACCCAGGGTCTGACACATGCAAAGCACTTACTCTTCCATAGAGCTATACTGCAGCCCAATAATTTAGGGGATTTGTTTTGTTTTGTTTTGGTTTTTAATAGTCTGTTACCAAGATTATTGAAAGGTAATCTTTAAAGGGGTAGGGGCATCATATATTTCAACTTTGCAAGTGCAAAGCCCAGGTGCCTTGCTTACTTAGAATAAATGCTCTCCAAATATTTGTTAAAATGAATAAGAAATGAATGATAAATGAATGTTTAACTCGCTCTAAATATAGGAATAAGTCTATTCTCCAAAAAGTAGCTTGCATTTCTTTCTTTCTTAACACACATACCAACATGAAGTAAATCAAACAGCTGACACTATTAAAAACCTTTCAAGAATAGCATGCCATTATTGCTGCTTATCGTTTTTAGAGTATATGTTATTTTGCAATATTCTATTTTCCTCTTTAATTCAAAGGTAACTGATAAGTAAATATAAGCATACGCATAATAAAACTGTTTAGGAGAAAGTAAATGTCAATACATACATTTAGCAGCTTAATTTTCAATTCATTTCATAGGCTCTGATGATAGATTCATTCATTATTTGGAAACTTTTATTGCTTTTCCTCACTTTTACAATAGCACAGAAGCAAATAAATCCATATTAGACTTATTGAATCCTTTAACAACTCACAGCTAAAACTTAGAAAACTATCTAAATTTCTGATCTGATTACAAATGGAGAATATGTAAAGTTCCTGCTATTCCTTATACAATTAATATGGTACTTTAATTAACATATTATGAGATTCTGAGAGCTAAGAATTTGCCAAATTCAATTTCTAAGTTTAAATATTTTATGAGACACTTTCCCCTAAAATCCTCAAAATCTATTTGTATATTACATTTAGGAAAATGTTTAAAAAAATTTTGGGGGGGTACCAGGTATTTAACTCAGGGGCACAATCCCCAGCCCTATTATTTTATTTAGAGACAGGGTCTCACTGAGTTGCTTAGCACCTCGCTTTCGCTGAGGCTGGCTTTGAACTCATGATGTTCCTGCCTCAGCCTCCCAAGCTGCTAGAATTACAGGTGTGTGCCACTGTGCCACCTAAAAGTATTTAAAATTGTAAACAATGTTCATAGTGTGGCAATGTTTAATAGTGTGGGATATTAAAAAACATTGTCATGAAAGCTTTATGCATTATTTCCATCCACTAATCTAGTTCCTCAAAAGCTTTCTCAAAGTTAATGGAAAAGCAAACAAATGAAGGGAAATCTGCAAAACTGGCTCAGCATTCCTGGGCATTAATGAATAAAAGGAGAGGAATTTTTTCTTTCTTTCAAATCTTCAGAGATGACCTCAAGAGTGTCACCTTTCTTAAAAGGAGCTTTTCAGAATGACAGAACAGTCAACCCCCCCAGCCCTCCCCAGAGTCCACGCCAAACCCAAGACACCTGCAAAGTACAGCAATCTGCAGCCCCTGAATGTTGCCCCAACCCCTCCTAAAAACAATCAGACTCCAAAAGCATCACGATAAAGCGATGCACAAAATTAAACAATTGGTTTGGTGTGACAAAACTGAACTGTGCCTCATTTTCCAACCTTAAACTGAGAGCCTCTACAGTAATTAGGTGCAAAACAAACCAGACACTATGGCCCGTGAGGACTGCAACAGTCTTCAATGCAAGATTTACATGAGTTCAACAGCACATCCCCCGGAGTCTGGTTAAATGTGAGATTTATCAATGGGATAATAGAGACAGAAATAAATCACAGTGTAGAGGCCAAAAAAGAGCTGCAAGTTTTTCAAAGAGATTAAAAAAAGAGGGCAAGACAAGAGAGCTCCGAGATAAGGGGCGGCTGCTCCAGATGGCACCGGTTCAGAGGAGGCCCTTTGAGAGGTGTGCCAGAGTGTAGAGGGCGACAGGAGGCCCAGGGGTAGGTGAGGAGAGGGACAAAGAAAGAACAGCGAGACTGAGACCAGACAGATAAGCAGCATGAATGAAGAGAGCAAAATGGTGAAAACAAGTAGATCTACCTCAAACACAGAGGGGCTCTCCTTCCACTTCCTAGTCACAGATACCTTCCTATCTCTTCCCAACGTACCTATGGGACTCTCACACCTCAAAAACCAAACCCTAGTCGCCAGCAACTGGGGAAGGCAAACACAGTAGACCAGGTACTTTACAGTCATTGAGTTTGCAAAGGTAAGGCTTTCCAGAAGGGACAATTCCTGAACCACAGTGTAGTTAGAAATACACTTGTTTCTTTCCCCTTCCTCCGATAACTTTGGTGTTGTAACTTGCAGCAAAATACCAAGGAGAATTTCAAGCAGGCACTTCATTATAAGGTTACATGTTCCAAATGTAGTAGATAGGCTAAAATGAAACAGATTATTTCAACATTTGTGTTTTTCTCTCCAACATCAAGAGTTCCTTTGCAATGATTAAAAATGAGAACGGAAAACTAACAGTTATTCATAAAGGTTCCAATATGTTATCAAGCATTAGTGACCTTTTCTGTGGATTTTAAAAATCAGAGTTGCTGGCAAGTATTTCTTTTTTTCCCAGCTGAACAATTCCCTTCAGACAAGAGTACATGAAGCAGAAGGCAATAAGAACAGGATGAGGACATTAGCATGTGGTCTGGTGGAGGGGGCTTAGACCAGTACATTTCCACTCTGCAAACCAGTGGCCAGCACCCAAGCAGCACCTTCTGCTCTCATGATGCTAA
The DNA here is from genome assembly GCF_902686445.1 of Sciurus carolinensis. Lineage (NCBI taxonomy): Eukaryota > Metazoa > Chordata > Mammalia > Rodentia > Sciuridae > Sciurus > Sciurus carolinensis. The sequence goes on along the minus strand of NC_062213.1, from coordinate 24,733,068 downwards.
ATCCATCAAAAAAATGTGAAAGAGTAAGTGTGAGTTCAATGTATCCTTACCACCCTGCTTGTTGATCCCAAATTGACATGGTCAAAGATTAACCACTCAAAAGCAAAACCCTGGCTTATGCACTGGCAGTCCCTAACTGTCAAAGTTCAGGTTGGCCACAAAGCTCACCACTTCCATAAAAGTTTTGAATTTGTCTTTTAAATATGAAATCTTTTTAAAAAATAAACTACATGATGACAAAATACATTTTTAGATAGAGAAAGGTGATGGTGGGATATACTTTTTCTGAATGTTTGCTTTGGAAAATCATGATATCCTACTTTTTTTTTTGGGGGGGGTGAGGGTAGCGGGGATTGAATTCAGGGGCACTCTACCACTGAGCTACATCCCCAGCCCTATTTTGCATTTTATTTAGAGACAGGGTGGCACTGAGTTGCTTAGTTCCTTGCCTTTGCCGAGGCTGGCTTTGAACCCGTGATCCTCCTGCCTCAGCCTCCCAAGCTGCTGGGATTACAGGTGTGCACCACTGCACTCAGTCATTCCTAACATTTTTTTACGGACACATACATAGCATGTTTAAATTGCTCATTAACACTCCTACAGCACCTCCATTCCAGTCAAGGGGGAACTGACCTTAGTTCTACATTTCTCAGAGTCAACTGTATAGTTCTTCAAAATCAATGTCCTTTATTTGTTCTGTGTCCCTTGGGTATTCATGTAGTATTCTTCTACCATATCTGTGCAAGGGATGGCAACTACCACTCCTCTGCCAATTCATATGCCTGTCTTCTGCTTTCCTAAACAGACTGCATAGTTTTTAAGCCAACAAGCACATCCTATTGTCATATATTCTTAATATTTTTTGGTCCTTTACACACAAACATCCACACAGCAAATCTGGTACCCTAATTGAGTTGGGAGATCTTTATCCAAGATCCAGAAATTCATTTGTGTCTAGTGGCATCTCCTACCTTTTATGATTCAAAGTACACCTATATTAAGCTGCCTATTACCTTTCTTGGGAGAAGGGGTACTATGGATTGAACCCAAGGGTGCTTTACCACTGAGCTATATCCCCAGCCCTTTTTATTTTTTATTTCTAGATAGGGCTAGCTAAGTTGCTAAGGCTGGCCTCAAACTTGTGATCCTCCTGCCTCAGCCTCTCCAGTCACTGGGATTACAGGTATGAGCTTGCTGTGCCCAGAAAACTGTCTATTATCTTATCCTGTCATTTCTGACCATAGGAAGTCATAAGTCAGCCTGTGCAAAGGACAAATTAAGTACTGGAGTTTCCTGATTACTTAAGACATTGTTTCTCATCCCATTTAGTCCCAAATTCAAAAGATGACAAACCATGACTCTTCAACTCTCCTTATTTCCCGTAAAATATAAAAGCATGTTCTGGACCCAAAGGAATAAGCAAACATGGCTCTTAAAGGTCAAATGCTGTTACTATCCCCCATATCACAACTATCCCCCATATCACAATATCCTAACTATTGTCTGTCTTCCACTTCAGAATTGGGGAAAATTAATATATTTCAAGAGTTTTTTTGTCATTAAAATATGCAAAATTATTATTACTTTTAATAAAAATTATGGCACAATGAAGGCAATTTTAAAAAAAATAAGAAAATCTAACCTTAGAAACCAAGTCACCAGATTCCTAATTATGAAGGCAATTCTAAACTTGACTTACAAAATAGCAAGGCGAGACTCTGTCCTTCTTACTGACACAAATAAAACATTAAGTGTTGTATTTTCAACATTTTTTAAATTAATCTGTAAACTATAAAGTTTATGGCCAGGGATAAATGGATACATGATGGTAAACAACATTAGAGTAATTTAAATTAATAAAGCATTAATAAAGATAATTGTCATTTACTGGTAACATTTGGAAAGGTTGACGAAGTACAGATAAAATCTCCCATTGGCCTTCAATGAAAGCTCCTGATTTTTCAGATGATTATAAATGGAAATCAGAAGAAGCAAAGGCAAGACAAGGCTGATGCCTAGCTATTCCACTCCCCCTGTATAAAGAGAAAACCAGACCCAAGGGCAGAGCCTCAGCCACCCAGGCATCCTGGCACCAGTGTTACACAGAATCCAAGGTCGAAGTGTGACAGAAGGAATCGCATTTCTCAGTATTTCTCAGTGTTGCAAAGCATTTTAGCAATTAAGTATGAAAAAACACTTACTCCTGGTAGCATAAGATTCACTTTGTGGATTTAATCTCCCATTATTGGTCTCTACTTAATCACTACTTTATTTCATCATCTGCTCTGTGGGGTTCTGTACAATTAAGATTTTCCAAATCTGTAATTACAGTTATATTTCTGTAACACAGTTTTATGAAGAATTGTGTGCACTTTTAGGGATATCAAATTATCTAGAATTAAAGCAGCTAGATATACAAAAGAATTGTGCTCATGACAAAACAACTAATATAGCTATAAACAATTCAGAATCTTTGGAAGGCAAATTTTTTTTTAAAAGAACAGGAAGGTAAAATTTAAAACCAATTGTTTTTTGCAAAGATGGTCTACCTAAAATATTTCATTTATAAAGAGAGCAATGCTATGGGAATATCTCTGGTCTTCAGCTGCCATTAAAGGTGCTTGCCTTTTCTTTTAAATCTAGCCATGTTTTAAAACCTCCTAAACACTATAAAATCTCAAAGTAAAACCTGCTGTCTTTTAGCCTTTAATGTTAATGATCAGCATTACAAAGTATATTAATATTTATGAATGACAAAATCCATTATGAAATTCTATGAAGATGTGTTCCCCATTTACTCTATCCAGCTTATTAACATGAATAAAAATGCCATATTTATTATCATCCATGGTTGGTGTCGGCATATCAATATGTTACAGAGCAGCATTGAAATATTGATACAAAAATGAAGGTTTGTTACCCAGTGACCTTCCAATACAAGCTTTTAGCATTTTAAATCCGGGTTTTGATCCTTGATATTACATTGTTATGATATGGATAACACTAAATTCATTAAGTATCAATCTTAGGCTATGAGAAGAACTAAGTAGGAGTGAGTTCACTCTCATTTATTCCTAGGTGTCATTTGTGCATCAGCCTTCAATAATGTTCAGATGTATGTGTGTGTATATACATACACATTTATGTATTATATATGTATGATATGTGTCATTTATATAGCACAGCATATGACTTGTTAGGTTCACCACTGAAAACCTAGTACCCAACACAAGACACTGTTCTTAGGTCTCACTGATATCTGATATCTGTGGATGAACCCAGATTCAACACATTTAATGCCATAGAAGAATATTATTTTGGGGGGAATGCAGATTTTAATAAATGAAATAAAATTCATATCATATTTCCAATCTTTTTCCTTTAAAAAATTTCAAACTCCTATAAAATCTTAGTTACATTTGAAATACACATTCCCCCAATGAGTGTGTATGCTATAGGAAACCAAACCATCAAACTGATGATTTTAATAACAGTTAGGGGATCGATAAACTGACATTTTTAAGTCTTTTATACAGTTCCTTTAGTAACATGTATACTTTTATATAATGTGCCTTGAGTCCTACACATGTAAATGTTAAGCCTTCAATTCGACTATCTAGGAGGCCCTAGAATGAGTTACTCATACTCAAGACAACTTAAAGATGACTCTCTGGTCAGCTCCATCCAGGCCAATGGATTTGTTGGGTTTGTTTTGTTTTGTTTTTGTTTACTGTCATTGTATTAACTAGATTAAAAAACAAAGCCAATATTAAGGCCCAAAGTTTGTCCAAAGTTGGAAAGAGGATTATTGGTGGGCATTCAACATTTAAAAAAGTTACTCCCACAAATTTTAAAATGGGTCAGGAAAACATAAGCACTAAAATCGGCAATCAATATCAGGTCTGCTCAGAAAGCAATCCGTTAAGAAAAATTTTATTTAGAGTCCTTACAACATTAATGAGGCAGAGAAATCTTTGCTGACTAAAGCCAGAAGTTAGCAGAGAAAAGAAACAAAGACTGTTTTCATAAAATCATAACAACCACGTTGCTAAGGTGTAAAGGGGCCATTTAAATATCTAGGTTACTCTGTGCCTTGAACTATTTTGAACATTCCAGGGAATTGCTGTTGAATCCATTTTAGGGAAATCCCAAAAGCAAAATTAGATATCCTGTGAGAAAAGTTAAAAGAAACTTGGACAACTGAGAGTCGGGTAAAATAATTTGAACATTGGTGTAAACTGCCCGTTAGGTTATAAAGTTTACTTTTATCAACTCTGGGCACAATTCAGGGGCCTTTCAGAAACTAAATGGGATGAATGGACTGAGCGATACCCAATGCATATTTATGTTCTTACAACGCTACCTGGCAGACAGACAGCAAGGCAACAAATAACTATTTTCACTCCTCTGTTAACCACTAAAGTATTATGTACCATCCATTTAGCTTAAGAACTCTCTCCTGAATTGGTAACACCAAGTGAAACCTCAGCCTAAATGCAGAAGGAAGTTTTAGGAGGTAAGAATAAGGGTCTAACCCTGCTTATTACCATTTCAACACTAGCATTCTCTTACCTCACTCCCTTTAACAGGTTTCCTAAAACCCCAAGACAAAAGCCAAAGTTTTATTTTCATCAAGACTAAAGTAACATTAACATTAATCGTGGATTAGTGATCCCATTACTCTTTACTAAAACAGCTTTTTCTGTCTTAAAGTTTGAAAACATTTTATAAATGAAACGTCCTCCGTGGCACAAAGTGAAATCTTACACCTATTCTTGAAATGCTTATACTTTGCTTTTGACACTTACCAAATACTAACCTATGTCCTGAGCACCTGTGCGCACAGCTTTTCTTCCGCAGACTCCAAATGCCATGCAGATAAGGGTTGCATGCTAGCTGTTTGTACATACAGTCTGTGGTCTTTGGCACTAGTAACTGCTACAAGGCCATGTGGCTCGGTATTTGGAAGCCTACCTGAATGCAGGACAAGCCACATTCTTCAGTATCAGCTGTATCAGAAGAAAGGTGATATTGTCTTTTCTCAGTTTCCTTAAATCTTGCTTTTTATTGTCCCCATCTCAATTGTTTCAGAACTTCAGTATAAAGAAAGAGTGTAATTTGGGGGCATGTAAAAATTTAAAAAAACAACAACAAACCATCCAATACTATTAAGTAATAGAATTTTATCCTTGCTGACCTTTAGAATAGAATGAATTAAATGAAACCTGTTACAGGGAGAAGGATAACCTGAATAAAGTCTGAAGAACATACCTGCACTCTGCATTTTCAAGTTACTGCCTCAAATCATGTACAGCTACTCCAAAAAGAAAAAAGAAAAAAAAAAAGATAAAAAATACCCAATCTGTTCTGATCACCATTAACAATACTAAAGCATGTGGTAAAGTATTAAAAATGTACATCTAAAAAGAGGAAGTTCTCCATTGCTAACAAAAACAAACACCTGATGGTTACTAACCAAAACAGAACTTGGCAAGGGAGGGCAAGTACCTTCCTCATGTGTAGATCTTCATCAGCAGTTCCCATAATATTTTCAAAATTTAATTACAAAGATTTACATTTTCCTGGCGTTGTGTAGGTATCCCCTGCTAAATAAGCAACAGCATACAAAATTACATAGTGGTACAAAAAAAAAAGAAAGAAAGAAAATATACAATATTTTAAAGGCTCCAAGATGGTACAAATGAGAAGGGAATTATTTGTAGACAGGCATAATTCGTGCTCTTAGCAAATATGATGTTTAAAAATAGTCCAAAGTTATTAAAAATAAAAATTCTTAATTCAGTAGAGCCATTGAAAAAAGCATCTGTGTGAAATAAGGAGATCCCTCCCTGTATTTTGAAGTTCTCAATAGTCTCCTTATTCTATTATTCTAACAGATAAAGAAGATGGCTATTGACTTTTGTCAATTTTCCTGGATTATTTTTAACTACTGTCTTTAAAAGTTTTCTTATTTTAAAAAATACACTTTTTAAATTTGATATTGAATACAAATCTTTTTTAAATTAGACTTATCAAGAATTATTCCCTCTTGCCCCAAGAAGAACAGTAACTCAAATTAGTCCATCAGTGTGACTACCAGAAAAAAATGCTTAACCAAAGCCAAACTGCAGTTTTTATATAAGGGGAAAAAAGACTTTTTTTGTTGGATTTTAGGAAGATGATTTATTTAAAACCACTTTCAGATGAACTGGAAATAGACTGCGTTCAGGAATGAACAAATTTTAAAACATTTTTTTCAAGTTTTCAAGTATAAGGCACTGCGCTGATAAAAAAAATATACTTGTCCTCTCCCAAGCGATGTAATGTAGTTGCTTAAATGAAAGGTGGGGGAGGAGCAGATGTTTCTAAGGGGAAGAGGCAGATAACTTCTCCACCCTCTAGGACATTTTGGACCTAAACAGTGAAAGAATGCCTGGGACTTACATTAAAGGCTGCTGATCACCTAAGGCAAATGGCATGATCAAATAGATTCAATGCTTCAACCAGCACCAGGCAAGACATGGGTCCTGTGAAGGAAACACTTGCCTGCTGTCCTGACATACTGTACCCACTAGCGATGACTGGGTAATTTCTAAAAAAGAAAGAAAGAAAAAATAACCCACCCAATAAACGCTCATCACTAAAAAGAACTGTGAGTCCTTTTATGGTAGATAATAAGCCCTTCGGAAGTGGTGGGCGAGGGCGTGCTCAGGAAAATGTTTTTGCCCTCTCTTTTCTGTTGTCTGCATTTTCTTGTTCACCACTCAGGACACAGGCAACTTGACACTAGTTTCTTAACCAACCTGGTTCAGCAGGATTTCTCACACACCCTGCACAAAAGGAGAACCCCTTACAAAGTACTTATTTCAGGTTTACGTTAAGGTTGAGTGAATTGCAGCCAGGGAACTGAGCTCAAAACATAATATAAAAGTCTCCTCTGCTAATCACTAAACCAGTGGTTTAGCCAGAAGGGGAGAAATTAAAACTTTGTACTGTTTCATTTCCTCTTATGCAAATTTGAAAAAGAAAAAAAAGAAGAAGAAAAAAAAACCTCACAGAAGTTTCAGGGGAGTGATATATCTTTTGTTCATTAATTTATATGGAAAATCTTAAAACTTCAAAGTGACCATATAAATTTAACAATTTAAATCTTCCATGGGAGCCAACCACGTGACTTTGAACTTGTATTCACAGGCCTTCCTAAGTCTTTACTGTACTCAACTGTCAGTCCCTGAACTGTCATAACACTTAAACTCCAGCTGAGCATTAGGTGTTATGATAACTCAGGCAATGATAATGGGCACTGCTGGAGTCTACACCTCCTAGGGGAAACCAGTGTAATCCTGGGTTTATTTAACACGGCCAGAGGTAAAACATACTCAGGAACCAAGGAATCTGCTACCAAGAAATCCCTGGACTTTGCCACCATTGGCAAAAGAGACATGTGTATGTACTTCCCTATTTCCTTAACTTCCCCTTGTGCCTTGCGGAATTCTCAAGAGAACTGGAAGCATCCGAAATGTTCTTCAGTTCTGTTACAAAGTGCTCAAATCTCACTCACATCACTCCATTCATGAACTGAGCCTGCCAACAGCGCGAAAAGATTAGGTGGCCAGGAATTTATGTCAAATTACATATTACGCAGTGAAGAGTAGGAGAGAAAACATCAGTGATGACATACAATATCATGGGGCATATTTTTGTGACTCAACTATACACATCAGAAAAGATATGCTATAGCTTTCACAAGGATTATTTTAAACCCTATTAAGTGACTTCTTAAATTTTTTTTAATTTTTAATTTTTTTTTAAAGTTTTATTTTTTTCTGAGGTGGCCAGCTAGACACTAATACCTGTTTTTCTTTTTCTTTTTCCATTAAGTCATACAATAAAATTACTGGTAGAAGAAACAACAGCAAAACAATAACAGCAACAATAAAACAATAGAGCCTGATGGTCCAGGTCTATTGACATAAAGTTTGAAATAAAAATCAATTAGGACTATATCCATTTATACAGAGAAAGGACAATTTTACTTCATGCAACTGGACAATATGGTGACAGATGGGTTTGGAAAGCTAGAAAATAATTGGTGTATGTTTTAATAGCTGATAGTGCCCACTACACATACCATATGAACCAATTAGTTCTTTCCCGGTTTTGGTGCCAAAATGTTGACTACAACCAACTCCCCTCACAGTGTTGGTACCCCGAGATTGCTGCCCATTCCTGTAACAGACGTGGAAGAGGGGAACCTATATATCTATGCACAACAGGGGGTCAAAACAGAGGAGTCACCTAGTTCTGTTCTTTGGAAGAGGGTATTTCCTTGACCACTATGGGCACCAACCATGAACTTATATAAGTTAACACCTTTGGATGTTACTTTCAAAGTTTCTAAGAAATGGTTGTTATGGTTTGGATGTGAGAGGTCCCCCAAAAGGTCACATGTGAGACAGTGCAAGAAGGTTCAGGGGAGAAATGATTGGGTTGTGAGAGTCTTAACCCAATCAATGATTTAATCCCCTGACAGGGTTTAACTGGGTGGCAACTGAAGTGTTAGGGTGTGGCAGGAGGAGATGGGAATTGGGGCGTGGCTTTGGATATACATTCAAATCTGGCAAAAGGACTCTCTGCTACCTGATCACCACATAAGTCACTTCCCTCTGCCACACTCTTCCACCATGTCATTCCTGGCTCACCTGGAGCCCTGAGGATGGAGCCAGATGTTTATGGATTGAGACCTCTGAAACCGTGAACCCTCAAATAAACTCTTCCTCCTCTACAGTTGTGCTGGTCTGGTCTTCTAGTTGCAGCAGTGAAAAAGCTAACTAGAACAATGTCACATCCTGAATGTTGCAAAGAGGACCATGAAGAAGTCGACCAAACATTTCTTCATACTCTGAACTATATACATTGGGGTTCCTAATAAACATTCAGGGTTTTGGGAGAGTCTGGAGACTGAGAATCCTTAGAGAAAAATAATGTTTTACTTGTTCCTGCACCAAAGGGATAAGAGGCTCATGGACCCACAGGGAACTCCTAAACTGGCTTGATATTTTTTAAAGAGCCTCATCTTTATTCACCGTTGAACTTCAAGTCAAAAACTCTGAGACTTTATTCCAACTTCTGACATGACAACCCAGAGGTGTGACACACGGACTCCCGCTGACAAGGGAAAGCAGTTAAATGGTTCCTAACAATGTGAGCTGTTGCTGGAGGGGCGCTGACAGCCACGGGTGTTTTCCTTAAGTTCAGGAGGCTCTCGCAAATGGTTCTCCAGCACCAGCTCTCAGCAGGCAGCCTGCAAGAAAATCATTTCCCAATCCCCAGCTAGGTACTCTGTTGGTGAGGTCTGACAGCACACAGAACCCTCAGAAGTAGATGGACATCAAAATGGTTCATACGGCAGAGACGCTAATTGGAAACCTGTCATATTAGTGGTTCTCTTTTTACTTAATTGAATTGGAAAAAATGACAATGCTTTTTGGATTTAGTACTAAATATACTGGAGTTTCCTGTTTTGATTTTATTTTCCATTTGATGAGCCTGGGCTTTCATACATATATTAGTGAGCTCCCTTTAGTACTACAAAGTTACCACATTGTAAATATAAACAAAATGAAAGAATTCCACCCACTTTTCTCAGTTTCTAAAATTTGATGGAAAATGCAGAGGCTGTCTTCCAAGGTACCATAGCTGAGAATGTGATCCTATGAGCAACAGCAGTGTAACTTAATGGGAGCTTTAGGGGCTGCAGTGACAACTGAAGCCATTCAACAATGCTAACAAGACTATCCGGTGCAGTAAAAATAACAGCACCAAGAAAAGAGAGGCACTGAGCTTCCTCATTTTGATTTCACTAAAACCCCATTATTTCTTATCACACCAAATTATAAGAATTCCAACCATTTTACTTGAAACTTCAAAGGGGGCAGGAATTTTTATGTTCTTATAAGAGTAATACTATCTAATCTTGTAAGCTATTTTCACATAAGTTATATTCGCACTGTGACATGAAGTTTGTTTAAGTACATGGCCAAATGCTGTTTCAAAGCCAACTGTACATGTTGAATTATGGACATATCAACTTACCCATACTTCGTCTTTGGTATTAATGAGTGTGTACATAACAAAGTAGGAGGGGCAGAAAGTGACAGAGAATCTGTCTATACATATAGCCCATGGGGTTTAAGGTCTTAGAGGATGCTCAACATATTTATAAGAAACAGAGGATTCTGGACAACGTCCAATCTATAGATGGGCTGTCCTGGTTTGAACAACATAAAGTTACCAACCTGATGACCCAAAGGTAGAACAGTCAGAACTGTGGAAAGAAGCTGCTCTAAAGCCTCTTTAAGCTTGGAGCAAAGAGGAAAAGAGTTGACCTATTGCTCAACTTGGTAGAACAGAAAAAGGAGGTGATCCAGGTCTCCAGAGCATCCATACAGAGCAAAAAGACCCTAGATGAGCCAGGTTACATGACACCAAGGGAAGGGTCATGTCAAGGTAACCAAAGCCACAATTTCTGTTTATTATGCTGTTGTTTTTACTTTTTTTTTCTTTTTTTAATAACCAGTTGGCACGGAGGAAATGTGAAGAAAGGCAGTGTTCCAGAAACCAGAAAGAGTGAAGAAAAATCAGAATGTCGTTTTGCCACTTGTTCTTCAAAATATGGACAATGACTTCACTAAGTGAAGGCAACTCTATCTTCCGACTACCTGGAAACATTTAAGACACCTACAAAAGCTACGATAAATCTGAGATGGTCATGTGTTTTTAGTTTACCCAAGTGTTTAGCCTAATTAGAAATAAATTTTTCAAAAAGATAATTAAAATTAGATTCATGCCTGTAACAATCAAATAGTCCTGTGAAAGGAAGAAATAAGATGGAAAATGTGGTTCTGGACACTAAGACAATCCTAGTGCTTCAACACCTGATGAAGTAAATGGCATAAGCACTTCTGCACCACATTCGCACCATTGAGGTCTCTGCTTTGTAACCTAAACCACCCTGTACATCTTTCACATCTGTGGAAATATACAGTTTTCCTGAATATTTCTTAACAACTGCAGCCATTTATTCGATTGAAAGGAAAGTCTGGTTGATACTACCGAGTTGTATGTATCAGTTCAGTCAAGATATACTTGCTCCAAAGGCAGAGATAATGGATAAAAAAGATTTAGCACATGAAGAAAGTAAGTGGCTCCAATAAATGCCATCAAGGGAATAATATATCAATCGGACAGAAAAACTCAGCATAGCATAAGGCCCTGAGTTCAATCCCCAGTACCACAACAAAAAAAAGAAAGAAAAACTCAGCATAACAATTCCCAGTTACAGACACACTTTCTCCACATGTTGATTCTTCTTTTCTCCCTACCTTGCCATTCTGACCCAACAAAATATGACTAGACACAATATCAAATCATTTGCTAATATTAGAATTGGGAGAGCAATTTGGCACTGCCTGTTCACATTTTCAGATGCATACTCTTTGACAGAGTAATTCCACTTCTAGGAATTCGGCCAAGAAGGATCTGTAAACAAGTGATCTTTGACACCACTATTCACAAAGGTAAGGAAATGGAAAAGAATTTTTAAGCATTTAAACTTCTTAAATTTTTAAGAATTTAAGAATATATTTTTTTCTCTATACAAAGTCTTCCTTTATATTTGAAATATATTCTAGGTACATGCAAGAAACAGAATTTGAAGAAAAAAAAAAAAAAAAAAACACTGGTACAGTGACTTAAAAGTTTTCAATGGCCTGCTAACACAAAAATCATAAAAATCTAAAGCAAATAGACTTGTCAAGAAAAGTGCCACCCAGTAGGTCCCATCTAAGTAATCTGGGCAGAAGAAGAAAACCTATGCTAGGCACCTCTTATTACCAAAGTGTACTTCTCATGCGATCGCTGGTCCATTTGGGTCCTCACTGTACCATCCACGAGGCTGATGGGAGTCCCTACACTTCCTGTAGATTTGAGGGAGGCTGTAGAGGCAAAATCCTCCTTTAGCATTCATGATGTAGCTAGGATTAAAGGATCGGATACAATGACCTTCTAGTTCAAAGAGGCTGTGGTTTAATTCCTCTCAGGCACAGAGTTTTAAACCAGCTGTGTTCCTTTCAGAGAATTTAACTTCTCTATGCCTCCATGCCTTCATTAAAATTGAGTTGCAAATGCCCAACATCACAGTGATGCTCAGAGCATTCACTGAGATGATTCTGTTAAGGTACATGGCATCCTTGATAGCATTATGTATCAGCATTTAATCATCATAAAATTGGATATTCTCTTTTTCTTCTTCTTTCTCAACTCCACCAGGTTAAGTAAGATTTTCAAAATACAATTTGCCATAAAATATCCAACCAATCAGGCACTGTGCTAAAATAATAAATTGTTCTTTATTTCTAGTTAATTTATTTGAAAAGTTGATCTTTTATGTTCTAATTTCTGGCAAGATAAAAAATGTACCAGTGCTTTTAAATATGCATCAAAAAGATTTTATCCATTAATGACTATTTTAGGGTGAAGTCACTATAAATAGAAGGGGATCAAAATTTCACATGGTCTCACATCTCTAAACAGACACTGAAATTTAATGATTCTATAACTTCAACCATATCAGCAAATATACTCCTTTTACTAGCACACATCAATATAATCCCAATTAAAATATTCTGTAAAACTGCCTACAGTATTCCAGTTTGAAATAGCTTCTACTGAAATAGACTTTCCTGCCACTCTGATTTAGCATCTCACTTTCCCTTATCAGCAGATGGCAAGCCAAGTACTATTTAAATCCATATGTCTTCCATAGGCGTAGTTCAAATACTGAATAAAAAGATGAACAAATGTTTTAGAGTTAATCAGATTAGCCTTTAAGTGAAAAAAGTACCAAAGTGGAGTTTGATTTCCTGCAAACGACTTTTACTACATCACATTGAGATGACTGAAGGAGTTATATCCCTGTAAACCTGTAAACCACCCAGACAAAAATAACTAAGTGTACACGACAAATTACAGCAAAAGACTTTCCTGACTTTGGTTATTTCTTCATGAATCTTTCCTCTCTGCCTGTACTCCAGTCTTCAGGGGCAATGAATCTGGTAATAGAACTGTGTAGCCACAGTTCAATATCAGGGCTACGGACAGAATAACTCGCCAGCTGTATCTCTGTATGGCAAACCCCTCACCTGCTCCTTTCCCTCCACTATTTCTCACTGGAAGAACAGAACTGCCTGCCTTTACAGATCTTAGTTCCACACACAACCTGTAGTTTTACACATCTCTACTAGGCAAGGAGATGACGATGATGAGGCTGGGTTTGTAGTACAAACATTAGAAGCACCCCTGAGTTCACAGAAGTTTTCAAACTTTTCCTTCTAACTCTGTCTCCAGCAAGTTGGATGCTGGAGGATTAAGGAACAGTATTGGCAAATATCTTTTCTTTTTCATAACACACATTCTGTACTACGAACTTGTAATTCTCTCACAAAATGATCAAGTATCACTATACACTTCAGCTTATCTTGAGTCCAGCACCTAATATTCTCAAATATTTTCCTTTTTTAGAAGGCAGCAGTACAGAAGAGTGGTGAATCTTGGAGAATCTTCCTTCATATTTTAGGTGCAGCAGTGATTGATATTGTACTCTATAAACTAATAACAGTTGTGATGAGGACTGATTAAAGTCAACCAACATGAAATTTACAGTTAATTTTAAAAAAGTTCTACTATTTGAAGAAAATGAAATTTTTTATTGCATGAGTTAAAAGACAAAACTTTTCAGTTTTGCTGGAATTTTGAGAGCCCAGAAATGCCTTGGCAGATTGCTCCCCTAGATTCCTGTATCGAAAAATTTTGTGAATCCTGAGAAATCTCTGCTTCACCAGATAACTCACAAAAAGTTTCAAATTTAAAAACCCTCCATTGAAGCTCAATTTTTATTCTTGTATGAACCTAAAATTGCTATGATCCTTCTTTTTCCACAGCAAGCCGCTCACTAAATAATATCGTAAGTTAGAAGTTATTGAAACAAATGCACAAAATTTATTTATCCTTCAATCCTAAAAAAAAAAAAATCAAACACCCATCAATTTGCAATTATAAACTTAATGATAAAAGAATGATTCAAACAGCTTGACAGTCATATAGAAATTAAAAGATGATCTTACAAAGTTTTAAAATGCCCTCACACAAAAATTCAGTTAAATGTATATTGCTTCTAGCATCCTAAGAAAAGAGCAGTACAGCTGGGCCAAGAAAACAAACAAACAAACAAATAAAAAACCAGAAATTTAAAAATGATACAGCCCTAACCTCTCAGAAGTTCACAACAATTAAAGGAAAAAATTCCACAAATGGATAAATGGTAAGATCTAGCACTTGCTGTTTCTCTCATCTTTGATCCATTGTGTCTCATTGTTCCTCAGCTTTTAGAGAGAAAAAACACACTCATGCACGCGTGCACACACACACACACACACACACACACACACTTTAATGGACTTTCACTTCAAGTCCAAGGAACATCACACCATCCCCAATTCTGCAAGATTTATACTGTCAAGTCATAAGTATAGGGGTGCCAGTTCCATCCCAAGTGAGCCCAAATAGTCCTTTATTTATTAAAAATAAAACAATCAAGACTTTCGACTACACCTAATCCTGTGCAGTCGACGTGCTCTGCCATGAAAAGGTCAGATGAGTTTGGGCTGGTCATGTGGATTGAGCTTATGAGTTCAAGTGTGAACATTGCCTAACTGCTTTACAGCTGTTGCCTAGTTCTGAGACTTTCATCTGCCTATAGTTTGGTTAGCTATGACAAATCAAGTACAGATTGATTGCAGAGATTATTAGGGTTCTTAGCCCAGCAAGTCTTGAAAGAACCACGTAAGAGAAATCTAGATAAAAAACTTAAAAGGTTTATTTTTAAAAAATGGAAATTTGTACAATCAGGGCAGTTTCTTTACTTTTAAAATGATTATGTCTTCAGACAATTTTTTTTTTAAAGAACATGATCATCACATGACAGTGTGACTGATTTTTCTAAAGGACATTTTAATCTGTACTTATCACAACAAAACTAAAGAGAAAAAAAAAAAAAACTAAGATTTTTTTTTTCCCCTACTAACATTAAATGGATAAGTAGACTAGTAAAAAGACATAACGAGATCTCTCTCTCAGATCCAAATTGTTTACAAGAACTGAAAGCCTTAAAGCTTGGAAGATTTTAATCAAGACTTCCATTAACCCCCTACCAATATCCTAGGGATTGGAGGAATTTTAAACAAAAGGGAAAGTAGAATGCTTTTAAAATGACTTAATGTAATACTGCATTAAGATACATAACCATTTTAGCCATTAAACAACAGGTGACATATCACAGGCATTTTCTTCTCATGATAAAATAAGACATTGAAGAAGACATGAAAATGAGCCACTGGATTAAATGATAAATAAATAAGAACATCAATACATAAAACTAAAATATGACAGTTATTATATATAGTAACTCAATCAGATTGGCATGTTATACATAGTACACATTTTTAAATGACTTCAAAGATTTTTCATGTGTATTTGTCTTTGAGCATATGTATGTAGTGACCCTTAAATATTCGTCTCCTTTCCTAAGAAAGTTTACTCCTCTCTCTTTTGATTTAGTGTGTAATAAGACATGGATGCATGCATGTTTCTGAATCCTATCAATTAGGAAAGAATGTTGACATACACAGAGGAGCTGCAAATTTGATCTCACAGATGTCAAACAGCATCTTTCACAGAAGCAGGGCTCACCAATTCCTCTAGCCGGAGAAACAAATCTCAATCCCTACTCGAATTCTCATTATATTTGTGCACTTTGCTTGTTCCCTAAATTTTCCAAACATCACTTTTCAAGGAACCATTTCCAGAAAAATCGTCCTTGACAGCTGAATTAAGGGGTCATCTCCTCCTCTAAAACAGGACATTTGTTTCATTCCATGGCCCCTGTCACTCCTTCTCTTGTGCTTATACTCAATTTACTGAACATTATTTTCATTAATATTTTGCAAAAGACTTAAAAGAATTAGAGTCTACAATTTTTTTCATGTTTATATCACTTCTAGAATATTTTGTACAAACTAGGTTTTCCATATACATCCAATTATTACATGATTATCTATTCTTTAGAAGTCATTCCAACTCCCCTACTCTCAAAAGAAGACACCATTTCCAGTCATCCATTAGTCATCAATTTCATCTGAATGCCCTGCAACCTGTTACATATAAAATCAGTTTCATTCATTATTTCGCCCTCACGAAACAGCCAATTCCATTCATTCAAAAGAAATATAGTAAAGAGTGTGTACTTTGAAGGCAGACTCCTTGCACATGATCCAATTTACTGGGGGACTTTGGGCAAGTTACTTAACGCCTTTGAAGCTCTAGTTCCTCTCTGCAAAATGGAATTAAAACAGCACCTGTTTCAAGAAGCTACTGTGTAAGGTTGAAATAAATCACTACAAATGAGAGCAGAGCCTGACCCAGAGTCAGTGTTTCTAGTCATCAAAAACACAAAGCCACGTTTTTAGTCCCTCATCTAAACCTTCCTAACTCTTCAAGATTCCACATCTAGCATACATATACAGAAATCATTTTGTTTTTCCTATCCTAGTGTTGATGCCTTATTATCGCTGATAAGGTAAAGGATCAGACAATTAATTCATCTTCCTCATCCCAACCCTGTCCACCTACCCCTCTTGCAAGTCACCTTAAGTGAAATGTCATATTAACCTTATTAAAGGTTTGATCCAGTTATCCTTGGCCTGGAAACTAGAGCTGACTCCCTTATCCTTCTGAAATTAAGCACTGAGGGAATTCTCCAAGCCACATGTCAAGTCTAAGTTTCAGATGATACCACACAGAATTTTCCAACAAGTTTTTCTTCATCCTGAAAATCCCAGGCTGATCTCTCAGTATTTTTTCTCTTTATGGCCTGATCCTCTCCCAGGTATCACATTCACCTGCTAAAAGTTCATTAAAAAGCAGCTCAGAAGACAACTTGTGGCAACTAAATTTATTCTCTACATGTGATCTGCTCTTTAAACACCCATAGTTGCTCTCCTCTCCCCTTTTAGGGAGGTCTTCTTTGTATTACAGCTCTCTTTATACCTGTCTGCTCACCTATAACAGACTGTATATTAGCTGAGGGCAGGAAATTGGATTTACTCATCTTCCTACCTGTTATTGGGTCTCCATGTTTCCTAAAACCTAGTAGGTGCTAAATAAGTATTTATTGGACATCGAGAAAAGTCAGAGACAGGTGTATCAGGGTAGGTGCTAAATAAGTATTTACTGGACATCAAGAAAAGTCAGAGACAGGTGTATCAGGGAAAAAAAATTGACAAAATTACCCTTTGCTTTTTAAATTCCTATTTCTTTCACGACCTTTAGGTTAGGTTGGACTGTTATACGTTGGTTCTCTGAAAACAAATCCTGAACCCAGATAAGTATTAACATATTTAAATTTGAACATACACAGTGTGCACCCAAATCCCACAAACATGTTGACAGAATTTCACAAAGTGGGAAACATGACTAACCTCCAATGCTCTGAAAAACCATATTGTATATCGCAATATGACGTGTGGGAACGCAAGTGGGAAGAAATAGTGTACAGAATGGTCTTCTACATTTCCCTTTAACACCTAATTTCCCACACTTACTTTACAATAACTTGTGTGAGTGACCTTGAACCATTTAAATTAAATTCAAATATTTTAAAATAGCATTTGTGTGCCACACATTTCACTGAGTCACAAGTTAGAGTCAACTTACTGTGATCAAAAAATACACCAAGAAACTTTCCATGAATCTATAACCTTGTAAGACTCATTTCAGTACATTACACTATTGATGTACTCACTGAATATCAAGATGACTAAGGAATCTACCTGTCAACTATAACAGTGAAATAGACCCCTGACTGATCCTTTGTGGGTGCCATAGAAATGCATCTTATTCAAGCCATCATAGTTATTAATGTTTTCCCTATAATAATGTTTAAAGAAAATGTTAGGGTTTTTATTTCATAACTACCACAGTGAGGCAATTCTAACTAATGAAAGCCAAGAAATGATAGTTTTCCTGTTTCTCAGGAGCACACATACATGACCTGGTAAAGTGACCTATGCTTGCCAATAAACTGGTTGACTGTGTCATACCACAGAGGAGCCTAATTACAGGGATACCAATGTAAAACATTTAAAATTGCAAGCAAGAGGCGATTACTTAACTACAAAGATATCCAATGGAGCAGTATTTTTAATAGCAAAATTAGAAATAAACATCCAATAACAAGGAATCAATCAACACCTTCTCTAGGACAAGCAGAACAATATATAATGAAATAGTATGGCACCAAAAAATAAGATGTAGCTGAATATGATGTAGAAAAATGTTTATCATTTATTATAAAGTGAACTGAAGCCTACTTAATAGTAATCATATAAATCTGTTTGTAATCTGTACACATATGCTTGTGTGAGATAGTGCTTGTGTACGTTCACAAAGGCTATGTTAAAAGTGTTGAGTTTGCATTTTCCTCCTTTTGCTTATTATTATTCTCTCAAGTGTCATTTATGAACATATATTTTTAATGGGAAAGAAAAAGCTAAGACATACTAATTTTACATCTTTGTCTCTTTTCCTAGACTCTTTTCAATTTCTTTCTCCACTTTATCCCCACTCTTACCCTAGAGGCCAACTCCTCTCCTGAAAATCACAGGAGCAAAGTAGAAATATGGTCACTTTCATCCTGACCACCCATACTTCAAATAATTCATCCATGAATAATGAGATATTAACTCTGAAGGGACATAAAAAACTAAGATAGGTTTATAGTTTTAAGATTTCAGTGGGATGAAACTGAATTATTCACATCCATTAAATAGAGTTTGAATGATTCACAGCCAATTTTATTTTTATAATTGTAATGAAACAGCTGGGAACAGAGTCTATTCATGGACTCATAAGAAATTTGCACCCCACCTACTAAAATTAGTTTCTGCATCCAAAATTCTGATTTGAACATCTGACTGTGAACAAAACAGGCACCATCACTCAATGCCAAGAAACTGAGGAAACAGACTTAAGCATGTCACTTTCTCACCAAATGTTATTTCTCATTGTGTATATTTCCCTTTATCTCCATTCATAAGCAGCCCCAAATAACAAGTCTTGAAACAGAGTTATTTCCAAAGAATGAGATTTCTTGTGTAAATTAAGCTCAAAGAATATAATTTTTGATGATTTTCAGCCTGTATGTGTGACAGTTATTTATAACTTATGGATTCTTAACCATTAGAAGAAAATCACATTTAAGAACTTCCACTTTAAATGTATGACATCTCTTTGGACACCAGGATCACTGCATCTAAAATGTAACATTTTTGTCATAAAGTTGCCTCAGGTGTCAATTCACACATCTGAATATTTAAGCCTTCACATAAAATTTACATGGCTCCAGAATATGAAATTTTAAAGAAATCTAAGCAATTGCATACTTCAACCTCTGTAATTTTCCAAAGAAGGAAACAGTATATAAGGATTGAGTGACTCACCCAGGGTCACTCAGTCATTAGTCACAAATGAGTCTAGAACTCATCGCCTCCTTTCCCCCCGTCCAGTGCATTTGCCACTACATCACAAGGGAAGAGTAAAAAGAAAATGTGAAACCTAGTTTTACCAGAAAATAAAATTCAGTCAAGTCTGAATTACAGCCAGAGTATAAGGTGAAACATACCTTAACTGTAGCCTCAAAGGGTTGAACACACTCCTAAAAAGAAATTGGAATATATTTTGGAACTTTCAGAAATATATAAATCCAATGTGAATTTGAGGCAAGCTCTGAAAAAATCATCCTGCAGTCACACAGAATAAAGTTATTACAGGGATATTAGCTGAATAATTAATCTGTAGACTACAGACTACCCATTCTGACAAGTCACATTTCAAAAACCTCCAACTTTCTTTGAATTAGTTATAAAATTAAGGCAAATTAAGGATAGATTTTGCTAAATTATCATGGAACTTTTGAGTTGTAAATGTGACATTAAGAAGAATTAGATAAGACAAATATGCATGCATACCTCCTACTAAATGGACACTAACTTCAATTATAACATGCTTTGCAAAACAGAGATGCATCTAAAAAGTTAAGTAAAAGGATTTCATTTTTAAATGTGTGAAAGAAGAAATGTCAAAAGTCCCACACTGACTCTTTTCTTTAACAAGGGAAATAATTAGTTTAAGGTAGAGTGAAAATCTTTCTCAAATGTAACATGTAAATTTTTAGATTCCCACATATAAGCCTGATTTAACTTTCTATTTTCATAAAGATATGATATGACCTAAGCCTCTGCAATTTTTTACATATAAAAAGCACAAATACAATAAAGCACTCTTGTCCTGTTTTTTTAATACTTCATTAATAAAATAATAAGCAATATTCTGAAATTCTGAAAACCACATGACATAAAAACATTTTCTAATGGAATACACACACATGCATATATACATATCAATATACATATATATATAGAAAGAGAGGTGTATATACACATACATACACATATACATGCACAAGTAAAAATAAAGATCATTAAATGAAATGTTTAAAAAAAATCAGGTTCTGCTCTCCTAAACTCCCTCAAAGTCCACCCTGTCACCCATGCATCCAACATACAAGGTAAAACCTTTAAAACTGGGTTAAGAAATGTGAAGGGTAGCAAAACTGTCATCCATCAAGGCAAAGTAAAAACAAGGAAAAAGAAATTCCTACCCCCTACCACCAAAAAAAAAAAAAAAAGGCAAGCTTTTTGGAGGAGATTACTTTCATTTAAAACACTTAAACTAACTCTGCTTGGGAAAATAGGGCCTGCTTGAAGTAAATTTTCTGTGTGTGCAATACAAAATAAGCCTATTAAACCAAATACTGGCTACTGGGCATATATATATTATATTCTATATAAGTAATAAAAAATAGCTCTTAAAGATTACTATTTGTTTTTCTCAGTTCTTTCTGAATTCTTCACATCACCAGTAAATAAGTCAAGGTACAATTTAGAAGTTACTTCTTAAATATTTCTAGGATATAATTCCCCCTGCATTTTTTCGTAAGCTGATTTTCTATCTTAAAAACTTTGGATACCACTGAGTTGGTCACTACCATTAGTTATCAGTCATGTATTCTCTTATATAAATAACTAGAATTAGGCTGGGCATGGAGGGGCATGCCTCTTAATCCCAGAAACTCAGAAGGTTGAAACAGGAGGACTATGAGTTCAGTCAGTCTCAGCAATTTATCTAGACCCTAATCAAAATAGTGAGACCATGTCTCAAAATGGGTTCAATCCCCAGTATCATCAATAAATAAATAAAACAAAATTGGAACTACACTGTAAGGAATTATCCTAATGAAATGATAAAACAATGAAATAATATGCAGAAGGAGGTTCATCAAAGTGTTCTTTACAATTAAAAATTGGAAATAGCCTAAATGTTCATCAATAGGGGTGTGTTAAAATATACTGTGCAATGGCTATTCCTAATAATGAAGCACTTAAATATTGTGAAATATATCTGTGGATTTTAAAAGATAGTCTCAATATATTATCAAATTAGAAATGAGAATTATA
This sequence comes from Sciurus carolinensis, assembly GCF_902686445.1. NCBI lineage: Eukaryota > Metazoa > Chordata > Mammalia > Rodentia > Sciuridae > Sciurus > Sciurus carolinensis. Next base: position 24,711,379 of record NC_062213.1, on the reverse strand, counting down.
AAACAGTAAGGTACATAAGCCCATACTTGCATAAACTACACCTTTGTACATAATGGATAAATTAAAAGCCAAAATATGAACAGCAAAGTACTTTTGGGTTAGAATTTATTAGTGGTTTTCATTTTCTTTAGTGTTCTGCACTACCTCTTTTGCAATAGGCACACATTATTTGCATAATTTCAAAATGCTCCTTTACTGTTTGTTCATACACACATAAAAATGTTGATGTTTAGATGAAACAAATTAACTCTGAAATTGTAGGAAGTTGTCCAGTCCTTTATTAGCAAATCACAGCAAGCCAAAAGAAGGTTACACAATGATGATGAGCAGGGACTCTGGAGTCTAATGGCCAAGGCCAGAATTTCACCTCTGCCATTGCATGAATATGACCTTGGGCAAATTACTTAATCTCTCTGCCTCAGTTTCCTCATCTAAATAAAATGGATAATGACTGTTTCAACCTCAAAGAGTTTTAGTATGGACAAAAGGATTTAACCAGTAATAAATTAATAGAAAGGCAGCAGCCTTTTAACACTAGGAATTGAAACACTAAACTACTTAGTAATGAATTGTAAACATTCACCTATTTTTACCAAATGCTTCATTTGTGAATGCTTTCCTGTGTGATTTTTCTCAAGCAGGTTTTTGAGGTTTTGTTTTCTTCATTGAGAATTTAAATTAGGTAAGGACATATTTTGGGCTACCCAGTAAATTATAAGCTAAGCTCAGAAAGTTAATTCTTTAAGAACAGATTATTTTATGGACCTTTTATCTACCAAAATGTTTTTTTTTTTTTTTAATCATGGTCAAATATAAGTCTCAAATACTACATTTTAAATTAAAGTAATACTACATGCAAGTGCAACTCAATAAATGATATTGTTATGGATCTTAACATTTTCTCCACATCGAACACTGATCTCACCAAAATTCTATCTTTAAAATACTTATATATTTATTTATAATATTTTAAAATATTATATATTTATTTATATATTTGTATCCACATTCTCATGAAAGTTTGATTCACTCACTATCCATCCTTTTTTAAAAAGTTAGCAAAATTATTAAGTATATTTTGTTTAAAAAAAAAAAAAAACTATTTATCCTTAGCATTTTTTTTTGCTTCTCCAAATTGAAAACAGGTTCTCCAAACTTCACTGCAACTTTTTGCATCTCTTTGTACTGAGGACACAACTAGATGCAGCAGTATCCAGTAGGCCAGCCTCCTTGAGCTAAGTGGTACACCAACCTAGTAAGCAATGCCCTTGCCTATAAATAAAGTTCTTGAACAAGGTGTATGGGAAGGGAAAATAAAAGAATATGCCAATAAAGACAATTTTTACTTTTTTGGTGGGAACAAACAACCACCACACACACACACACACACACACACACACACAATCCCAGACAAAAATTATTTGTGGCATTTTAGGTAATCCACATGCCAAATCCATCCATCACTATGTTCTGACAGAAAAATATGACATTTGACATCAAAAATATGTACCCCTGGCTGATGCACTTTTTAATCCTCCTGCACCTGTTGTCCTGAAGCATGGGCTCTCTTCTGTATAGTCTTCCCTTCCAACGTCTAAATAAGCTCAATAATGGCTTCCTTTGAGACCCTGGTATCTCCTAATTCAGGCAGTCTGTGATGAAAAGGAAGCTGTGCAAAAGATATTTATACAGGAAATAATGAATAGATACTACACTAAAGGATACCATTTCACAGTGACTACTAACCTACAGCACAATTCACTAAGATATATCTGCTTCCCCTGCCTTAGAAACCTGGGACAACAGAACTATGCCAGATCTTACAAACAGTCTAGTTTACAACAAAGTGAGGGAGAAAAGTCCTTTAAAAAAAAAAAATTGGGTCAATGGAGCCAATTTACAACACAAAACTAGATTATGAAAAAATCCCATTAGTCAAACCAATAAAACCCAACCTATATATTGAATTGGTTTTAGCTATTTCCTAACATCAAAAAGTAAAGATGAATAATTAAAAAGAAAAATGCCATCTAAAGTTTACTTATTATAAACAAAATGGTCTTGTTCACTATTAGACATAACCAACTCCATGTATTGATTACATTTTTTCAAAAAAACTAAATATATTTGGTTATAACTCTTAACTTTTCCTAATGAATGCCAGTGGAAATCCAACTATTTAAGGTAGAAGCACAGAGACCCAAAAGGATTACTAATCTCTGGATACAATAAGTAGTTTTTAACAATGTATTCCTTTCTTAGGCAAATAAAATATTAACTGGTACCTAAAGAGAAACTTTATCAATATGGCTTAAAACTACTGTTTTAGAGCCAGTGATTAGAAAGGTATATACTTTGCATTTTTCCTGATACAGTCTGTTCTCTTCAGAATTAGACACATGTATACGTAAAAACTTCAAGGGGATCAAGAAAATGATTACTGACATCAACGTGAAATCAACAGAACCTACATGATAACTTCAATTCTTCCCTTATTTTCATTGAATATGAAGCAAAACAATAAATATCACTTTTCACTGGAGACCATCTTTAGTTTTAAAAGTTCCTGTGGTCTTCTGTCAGTGGTTGCAAAGACTTTCAACACTGTTGCTTGTTTGAACTGCTGTTTGGCTGCCAATGGACTGTCCCCAAAAGAACATTTTTGCATCTCAATAGACGGTCCGGTATCAACAATCTTTAAACTATAAATTTAACGCTGCTAAAGAAAGAGGGCAATAGCATCTGCATTGTACTGTCTTGGTATCACATTTTCAAGATGAACACATAATCAGACTACCTTCACTTATCTAGCACTCTGCATCTGAGGATCTCAAATGGCTTGACAAACATTAATTAACTGAGTTGCACAACACTCCTGTGGGGACGGCAGGCGGGAGGAGCCTCTGTCAGAGACAAATGAACGGAGTTCCTGGGAGGCCCTTGCCTTTGACAGTCAGTGGCTCAACTTGGAACCCAACTCCCACAGGCCCATGGCAGCACACCGCTGAAACCAAGCAGTGCAAAATGGAGACCTAAAACTGACAAACTTTCCTGTCCTGAATAAATTTGCCAGGAAACCAAAATCAATTTCAAAGAGGTTTATTTTCCCCCGAGGATGCACAGGAGAAAGTAGCCTAATAACCTGAGTGTTAGAGCCCATGGAAAAATTTGAGACTGAGTTGTGTGGCTGTGCCATTCAATTTTGACAAATGTCAGGGAGGTATTTATCTGAATATTAACTTGCCATAAGTCCCCCCTGCCAATACAGATGTGCCCATTAAACTTATAACTATTTTATCAACAAATGAAAAGTCCATTTGATGTTGGCAAAATCTTTGTGAAATTTAATGAACTATTTTTGTCTCCATTCCTGTGGTTGTCAGATGAAAGATTATAAAGATTATAACTTTCTGTGTAACAAAATTCAATCTAGATAACCCATTGCAAGAATAAAATCCAGAACTGATCATTCAGGAAATTATAAGACTACTACAGTTATATCTGCACAAGAGTTTATCTAAACATAAATAAATCTCTTTGTGTAATTATACATTATGGAAGAAACTAGCCAGCAAAGGACACAAAACTGTGCCTGAATCCTGACTACACCATAGTACATTTGTTTAAAATGAAAAAGAAACAGCTATTGGAAAACAAAAAACTAACTGACTTTTATTTTAGCATAGGCCATATTAAATATGTTAGCCTCTTTTAAAGTTAAATTTTAAAACTAAATGAAAACACGTGATTATCAAAATATTTATTTTCATGACCACATTCACAATCTTATATATCTAGAATATAAGATCTCTTCCATAAGTTTTTAAATAGCATAAAGTTATCATATAAGCTTGGACCGTTTCTAGCAAAGATTGTAAAAGCTGTAATATTTCCTCTTATTCATAGAAGAAAATACTCAGAGTTTATAGAAATATTGTGGTTACTATGCAACAAAAAGTCTAGTTTTCACAAAGCACTACACAATATAAAGCTTCACTTAATGTACCCTTTGTCACACTCAAATCACAACAATCAACACAGGTAACATGCACAACTTAAAATTTTTAACAAGATCGCTTTCATTCTAAAAATAAGGGCAAAATATAAAGAATCAAGAAATGAAAACATATATAAATGATCTGATATTTAACACAAAGTTAAAAGTCAAACACTGATCTAGGTGAAAAATAGAAAACAAAGGAAAAAACTACAAATGCCAATGAAGAATATTTTGAAATTTGAGCTCTTCTTGTGATTCTATTTCCTTCCTCAGTTTCAGGAGTACAATAAATTGTCATAACTAAAACTAGTACACACACACACACACACACACACAACCACACCACACCACACCAGAAAGACTAATATTCTGAAAGCAACATTTTAACTGTGTCCTTTGTAACATAACCTAACTATATTCACTTTACTCGTTAAAAAAAAATTCCATTATTTATCAGCATAGTGTTGAATTATTTTAAATCAATTTTTTCTATAAGACAATTTTTCATACTTAATTTTTCATATCACTCTGAACAGAATTTAGAAATGAAAATTAAGTTTTCCCTTTCAGTATTAGAATTAATATGTATAAAAGTATTTACTAATACACATGCTCAATTAATGCTGTGTTAAATGTGCTATTTAATTAAAAAATTACCTTTAAACCCTGATATTTTCCATTTCTTAATTTGCTTACTATTTCTGAGTAAACATATCCAGCAACAAAGTAGTTAATTGCATTCTAGTAGTTAAACTCAAACATAAGTGCTGCATTCTATCTTTACACAGATCACTGAGATCTGTTGAAAACATGTAAATTATATTTGTATATTTCTGTTGTGTACTTATAAATTATTACAGGACCTTCACTGATAAATAGACCATTGCAGTTACAAAATTAAAGAACATTATTTTTTGCCCTTAGTAAGCATGACTTGCTCTTCTGCTGGGATTTTCCCTTACTGATGGAGAGTAAAGAATTGAGAAGTGTGTATTTCTATAACTTAAGACCAATTTATACCTCTAAAGTAGAGTTCTTGTCAAGTTGACAAAATGGCTCCTTCATGTCTTAAAAAGCTCATTGGCTAAAATATGTACCTGCCAAAATTTTTAATTCACTTAATAAACTAAATGTTGCACAATAAACTAAATTGACTATTCTTCCTAGTCTAAATATCCAGTAAAACTGATGATTTCCCAGAGCACTACTCAAATGTGAAATGTGAATTTTAAAGATTCAAATTTACTAAAATCACAGAATGACTCAAGTCTCTTTTTAACATGTGTGCACATACTCTTCGGAATTTAGCAGATGATAGCCTTTAAAAATCACAAATCAGAGGCCTAGAAACTTGGCTCTCTGTTGCTGAAGATTTCCTACCTCAGCAGCTAAATGTGGAGGAACTGAAAAGACAGTTGAAATGGTGCAATAGAAACTTGAAGTGAGGGAATTAAGGAAGTGAAGGAATTGAGAAAAACAATTTTTTAGAAAAGTACTATCACCCCCCAGCTTGCTCAATAAATGTCACTACATTGCTCAGGTGTTTTACTCCAGTGCTTGATCAATTATTTATTATTCCAAGTTGTCAGAGTATACAAAAGTTGACAGAAAAGATGATATGCCAGAAATGGTCAAAAAAGTTGCCAAATGATCCAGCAGCAACTGTAGATGGCAGGGATAAGGACTATGTTCAGTGGAAGAAGGAGGGAGGGGGCTCTCAGAATGCAATCGAGGCACCCAGGTGCACCAACTCTCAAGACCCCCCAAAAATTAGAAAAACCCAGAATTCTGCATCCTGCCTTACCCACAGACGCCAGAGGGTCATGTGAGACCAGAGGAGTGTGGACATGCTAAGTAAACAATGAGTATTTACAGTTAGACAAATGCAAGTCCTTCGAATGTAGTGATTTGAAGGAGGCTCCCTGAATTGCACCCGCCTTTGAAGGGCACAGAAACTACTCCTCTTCTTTCCAAAATTACATATAACAAACTTGCTCCTTCTTCAGGAAGGAGTCTTTGTTTCCCAGTGTACAAGGGGCATCTCTTCTTCTGTATTCAAGGTCTTCTGTTAGCTCCAGGGCATCACTAGAGGCAGGGAAAGTAACACTTTCATAATTAATTGTGCACCTCTAAGGGGTGTTTCTCGGCTCCACTACAGAATACCTGAGAAGCACAGATGGGCTTCAGAGGCACTGCAGGAAATAAGAGCAGAACAGCTAAGCAGAGCTGGGAAGAGCAATTTTTCTCTCTAGCATACATCCAGAGAGACCGTGGTGGTCTCTAACCCAAGGTCAAAGCATTGGGCTGATTGAAGTCTTTCCTAACTGGATCTTTTGTAAAGGTTAGATAGTTTCCAATCCTACCTTCTAGGCACAAATAAACCTTCAAAATCATCCAGAAAGCTCAAAACTTTCTCAGCATTAAGGTGAAATGCTGAAGTGGTGGTGCCTTAGGCAAAAAACAAGTATCACTGGGAGTTTGTGAATTTTCAAAAGTTAAAGTATTTTTTGACAATGATGAGTCTACATCACCTGTACAGAGAAATAGAGGATCTTTTCTTAGATTTGCTTTTGCTTTTCCACAAGGAACTAGGTCTTTCTCCCTAAAGGTCCTAATAATATACAGAGCACAGAACTCATCTTTGTAAGGTTTTCATATCATTCATGTTGAGATTTTTCTCATCTTTTTCCCTCTTATGGGTAACTAAATAACAAGCATTGTTATTTGTACATATTTATACTATGGGTTTAAAAAACAGGACATTTCTGTATGAACATCTCACCCAGGAGTTCACATTCTTAGTGATTTAAATCTCTACTAACTTCCTTATTAACCATACACTGTGTCATACCACCTTAAAATTGAAAAGTCAGTTAGTGTAATGGAACAGATGTGCATCCTTCTGGGATTCTAAAGCTCTCTTCCTTCTCCAAAGGCAGCTTTGTTGTTTTGCATAATCACCAGGAATGATTAACCTAGCTCAATCTGAACTAAGAGTGAGGGCAAACGAGAGACAGCACACCAGGACTTGGAGGATGGTAGAGTCCACACCGACAGGAGGGAGCTGCGTTCTGCCACTTTGGCTTTACAAGTGTAAATCCCCAGACCCATACCGCTCATTGAATTTCACTTCACAAAACATAATACTAAATGTAGAGATTGTGTGCTCCCCCCTCTTCCCTTCTAATTATATGAATTGTTTTAAAAATTAAACCTTCCTACCCGTAACAGGGACTGGGACTCATCCTTGGACTTGCTTTCTCCCGATGCAGGATACTGTGGGGTGATGGCCCCAGACTTCTCTCCGCCGGCTGGCACCCCCTGCAGGAATCCCTTGGTCTCCACAGCCAAGCCATAAATAGGTCTCGCCAGATGGGCAGCCTCCACACTGGGGCTATCCCGGAGAGTCTTTGTCTGCTCTTGGGTGCCGGACACAGGCGTCAGGAGCCCCAGGCTGGCTTGAGTATAGGACGGACTACCTCGTAGGATGTCAGCCCCTCTCCAAGCCACGCTGCGAAGATCGTCACCTGAACTCTCAGTCCAAGCTTTCTCCTTGAGCCCGTCCTTGTCGTCTAGCTTCTCTCGCTTCACCACGCTCTCGCAAACTGGCTCTCCCATTTTAGAGTCTGGATTCAGCAGACTGTAGACCTTGAGGTCAATTTTGGGCTCCTCTTTGATGGTGGAGATGGCATGGCCATCCTCTTCGCCGTTGGCTGTAGTGATGTCCTGTTCCTGGCAGTGAACAGTGTTGAAGTGCTCCAGTAGTGACTGAGTGTCAGCAGCTGTAAAGCTGCACTGACGGCATTTGTAGCAGCTGTGTGCTCTCCTGGAAGAGAAGAAAACAGTCCATGGAAATCCAGCATCCTGAAGGGTTTTTTTTTTTCCTTTTTTCAGATGATCTGAATTTTCTCTCATGCAATGTACTAGGCAGAATGAAATACAATATTCTCAACACCCAGAAACTGGAACTTAATTAACTTGCATTTTCAATTCTATAGAAAGAAGGTGAAGTTCCCTTTTGTTACAGTAGCAGTAGCAGGTACACACACACACACACACACACACACACACACTTGTGTGCACACATTCCTGCTGATTAGCATTAGAACCGGTTGGTTGGCTTTATTATCGAATCACCTGCTCTGTTCATTTTATCTTGATGGATAATCATCAATTCTGTACCAGTTAAGTCGATATTCATATGTTTTTATACATGATTTCATCAATGAACTTTTCACTTTCTGTTTATTTAAGCTAAAGTGAGGGTTTTCTTCACTACAAATACACTCACATTTCTAATGCTTAGATGCTTTGTACAGCTTTTCCACATACTGAAATGCACTCTAAGTGATTACGATGTCTATCATAAATTTAAATTCATTGAGTCAATGAAGTATGGTTTGTCTGATCTACATAATCTAAAAAGTAAGATGCATTTAAGAACTTAGATTTTTCTAAACAAATTCTACCTATTTATAAGGACATAGATATCTTTGCTGGGTGTCAACAGCATATGATAGCTGCTGTAAAGACATGCTTATTAAAAGAGCGCACATGTGTTTTCTTTTTAAAACGCATAAAATAAGGAGACTGTATTGTTAAACTGCACAGCATCTCCTCTGCTAGAGAGAGAAGAATTTCTGCTATATTAGGACAAATGTTTGATTAACAAAGAAAAACCAAGGTACTGCATTATAAAATGCATACCAGAAAGGTACACAAACAACTTGGAATAAGGCATTCTTTCTTTAGCTATAAAAGCCTTATTTAGCTCTATAAACAAATATTATGTGAAACACTTTCTACTTCCTGACAAACTGTGCTGAGTGACCCACAAAGTAACAACATAAGTTTTCTAAGTCATCACTTAAAGATGTGGAGTCATATTATGTCATTTTAGATAATCATCAAAAACACTACATTGCCAGGCACTGGGTACACATAGGTGAATGAAAGATACATATTCCTTGTCCACCTGGTAACAGACTTGTATACAGGCAGAAATGGCAAGCTTCAAATGACATTACATATAAATATGTAAGTACAAAGGGTGACATGCTGAGAATGAAATGGATGGACGGTGGCAGGGGAAGGAGGCTGCTTAGAGTAGTCAGTGCAAACTTTCTTAGGGAGGAAATAAAATCAAAGGATGAAAAGGAGCTATTCCTGTTGGAGGAAGAGGAAGGGGGAGAGAAGCCCATTCTAGCAAGTCTGAGACATTGTAAAGAGGCCACTGCAGCTAAAGAGGAACAGAGATGAGGAAGCAAGGCAATCAACGAGCTGGAAGGGCCATCAAGAGAGTGTTGCTGGTCTCCATGAAGATGGTGGCAATCTTCAAAGATTAAAGGAAGCAATAAGCAGGGAGCAGCATGGTCAAAGGCAAGTTGTAGTCACTTTGGGACAGTGATACTTTCTGATTTACTAACTTGGTTTCCTTATAAGACATGTATGACAGTGGGAATTCCAAAAGAACTTTTCCATTTTATAGATGCAAAATTCAAAGATGCAAAACAACAAAAGCTCAATAAGTATTTGTTGAGAATATTTAATGTAATTCATGTTAAAATTTTAAATTCCACTGAATATAATAAATTTAACTTTACTTTTTAACCAAGGATTATTTTCAATCTTTTCTATTTTCCTTCATTTAAGTAGGAAAGTACAACAAATGACAAATGATACGCTGATGAACTGACCATAAAAATATCATAATAAAATTAACTTTCTCAAGTGAAGGTAACCCGTTCCTTAAGGCAAAATGTCTATGACCAAGAGTAAGACTCTTGTCACCAAAAGTCACAGCTAGAAAATCAAGACAGGATTAAGATCACAAAGGACAACAGAAAAGAACTAAGATTCAGGTCTTAGAATCTGTGGACACCTCATCCAAGGAACATTCTTACCATAACCATGTCTGTTTATGAAGCGAGAAAGTGCAGACAAAAATGCATAGAAGTGGATAAAGGCAAAACATAAACAAGAAATACCCTACTAAAGATATCTATAAAACCTATCGAGCTATGAGAATTAAAAAATAAATCCATTTCGGGAAACACATCAGCAAGCTCTGATTGACATTCACCCTAACATAGTTCTAATGAACTCACTGCCCCAGCATAGTAAGTCTGTGGTTCTCTGGCATGGTGAGATCTCTGCTTGAATCTCTAATGAGACTCCTGCCTATAAATTAAGATTATAAATTGCCACTGTCACTTCTACCAAAATGGGCAACTCTAGTGCAAAAATTTCTAAAGAATATAGTGACACTGTTTCAAGAAATAAAGACTAAATACTAGGCCAACAAGAAAGAGAAAGAATCAACATACAGAGAAGAAAATCAAAATCATAGAGTACCACCATGGCAAAACTATTTTAAGAGGGCAGATTTGCGGGTGAAGCTCAGTGGTAGAGTACTGGTCCAGCACGTGCAGGACCCTAGATTCAATCCCCAGCACCCCCCCAACACCACAAAAGGCAAATTCTCAGTTCTTACTGGAAACACGATGAAGAGCACAGACTCTTGAAACAGAGTAGTTGAGCTTCAATTCATACTGTGTGTGTGACTTGGAATATTAACTGAACCTCAAGTTTCCTAGTCTCTAAAATGAAAATAGTGTGTCTTGATATGTCTTTGTGAACATCAACTCAGGTAATAAGTAAGTAAACAGGGTTAACCAGTGTAAATCCTAATTAGTATTTTGGTATCATCTTTTCCATTTCCCCATGTAACTCAACCATGACAGATACCATTTTTAAAACCAAATGTGTTTCCTAGACTTTTCTTTAGGACATTGCCAGGTGGAATATGTCCTGCGCCTTTTTTGCTTCAAAGGCTTCAGACTGAGCATTTTGCAGTTTATTGCTTAATTGTTAAGCTTTACTTCCTTTTCATCAATAGTGGTTAAACCCAGAGTCTTACAATCCTGAGCAACAGAGATAATAAAGGCATTCATTACCTGTGTTTTATTAAAGTGCTGGGAGCTGGGGAAAGTCTGTGAGCGTATTCATCAAAGCAGTTCAGAACATGATGTATCTAGTCATACATCTAAGTCATTAAGATTAGATTCAATATCTACTTATTTTGCAATCTAGAAATATTCTTGAGTCAGCCCTATTCTTTCACCAAATAGATGAATAAAAACATTCTTTACCCATTATTTGATCCATACCTCTTCCCAAATAATATGAGGTCCCAGGACCCTCCCAGATGGGCAATTTGTACAAAGCATCACACCTGAGACAGGCATCTGAGACTTCTAGGTTTCCTACTTTAGAGTCTCTGTCACATTGGACAACTCCTCACTCCAGACCGGTCTCAGCAACTCCTCAAATCTGCTCCACAGAGAAGCTCTCAATTCAACCAATATAGACAATACCATCCATGAGACAGGGGAACTATACATGATATAGGTACCAGGGAACTGTCTAAACAGATAAGAGTGGGATGGGTATAAAGCAAGAAGGAGGCAAAAATCACAGAAGAAACTTTTCAGGAAGGACCAGGTTTCATAGTGAAAAGGAAAGCACAGTGTTAACAGAAAAGATGGTTATAAAAACAAGCTTATAAAAACAAGCTCAATTCACACATCTTTTAAGAGTTCAAAGCATTCACACCTAGGTGAACCGAGAGGCACTAAAGTGTTAAGCCCATTTCATAGTAAAGTGGAGAAAATGCCCTATTTATTTAATCCACATCAAGTCAAGAAAACAGGACTTCTAACTTCCAGATCCATGTTCCACTTTTTTATCCTCTGCTGCCAAAATTTTTCACATTACATAAAAATAAATGAAATTACTGACAATATGGAAAATGAAAACATTGAGATTGGGAAAGGTCTTTCATAGGATAGAAAAGAAACTGAGAACAACAATGGTTTGCAAAACAGGCTGTGGAATACAGATTCCAAGGCCTTCTTGTCCTCCTATATCAGAATGTTCTGGTCGTAACTGGAGAATCTGAATTTTCAACAAGGTCCTAGAGGACACCAATGCAAGAACTGGAATCTATCTAAAAATTTCATTACTAGATACATCACTATTCTAAATGACTTGACAAATAAACTTCAAGACATCTCCAGCCCTTGTGGCTTTAATAATGTGGTTACTATCCTTGATCTTCAGAATCTTAAGATTTGGCTGTAAGTTCTATGCATGAAAAGAGAGTAACAGCCAGGGATGGTGGCACACACTTGTAATCCCAGTGTCTCAGGAGGCTGAGGCAGGAGGATCAAGAGTTCAAAGCCAGCCTCAGCAACTGAGCAAGGCCCTAAGCAACTCTGCAAGACCCTGTCTCAAAATAAAAAATGAAAAAGGGCTGGGCTGCGATGTGGTTCAGTGGTTAAATAGCCCTGAGTTCAAACACTGGTACCAAAAAGGGAGGGAGTAAAGCAAAGCTCAACAATGAAGAAGTAAAATGCTAAAATGTTCAATCTTTCAGGCCACTGAATACTACTAGGTGAAGCAGAAAAGGTAATTTGCTACAAAGTACTCAAGATGTGAAGAAGTCCTCTCTCCTAATATTAATCCTAAATAAATAATAAAAAAAGAATATTAAAAAGCATTATATTCAAAAGTTTGGAGCACTATAAATTTTCCACTAACCATACTAACCCTGAGAACAGTGCTTCTCAACTCCAACATGCACAGGAATCACCAGGGGATCTTGTTAAAAATCCAGATTTGGACTCTGGAAGTCTGTCTTAGGACCTAACATTCTGCATTTGTTATAAGCTCCCTGACAACGCTGATGCTCTTGGTCCCCACACCACACCTTGACTAGTATCCACGCAGCCATGGTCGAAAATATCTTCAAGATAGGTATAAGGTAGCCTGCAATTAACTCTCAGTGTGTAGATATACACACGCACACATATACATGTATATATAGCACATGTACATACACACATATATATATACACACATATATATATATACTCAGCACTTTGTAGAACATCTCAAATGAGTTTTTTTATGATGAGTGACATTATTTTACCACTTGAAACACATATGACATCAACTGATTTTGAGAGTAAGCATTAACAGCTGTATAAATCAAACTATAAACATGAAATTGTTAAGAACAATCCCAAACTTTTTTTTTTTTTATTTCATTGTTTGAGGATAGTCTTTCTGTCTTTTTTAGTGCTGAGGTCATTTATACACATTACCCACAAGTATACAAACTGCTGCATATTTCCATTCCCACTTCGCTAATGAAGATGATGAAGCATAGTGAGGTCAATTTACATTAAATAATATTGAGGGCAAGATACACTATTTTTGCTTTTTCAATGGTTAGTGTTTCATGTCTACTGTTTGATAGTTAATGCAACATTATTAGCTTGTTCAGGAACTATGTCCTAAGAGTTTGGCACATTTTCTGACGTGTCATATTCTCAATAATCACTCAGAAGACCTTAAATATAATGCTATACCTTCAAAGATAAGGTTAGATTATTAATTACAAACCTTGGTATAAGAAGCATTACTCAAGAATAAAAATTTAGTCATTGTGAAACTACATTAGTTTGGACTCTCCTCTAACTTATTAAATGCATTTTATTTTATCAGCATTAATGCAGAAACTTCAAAGGCACTCAAGGAATTTTTCCCACAGTTCCCAAGATCCACCTTAACTATCCCCTCACCATAAAGACTTCCCAAATGATTTAATCCAAGAATAAATCTAGTGTCCTCTGGGTTACTCTAAAATTTTGTGTTCCTCTTAGGACTTTTTATACATTGTCCTCTATTAAAATCTTAATTTTTAGTTACACTGTTAACTGCCTAAGATCGGGATCAAAGCTGACCCATTTCTGTATTGCCCCTACCACAAAATGTTAGTAGAGTCACTAAATATCTGCTTAATAACCAAAGGAATGAATAACCCAGCTCTGGGAATGTTCAGGATGTCCTATTAAATATGTAGAGTCATAAAGCAGCAGAGAAATATTAAGAGGTACATAGGTATTTTACAGATGGTACATTTCGAGTGGTACTCTGAATAAACTCTTCATTATTTACAAACTCCTAGAACTTCTGGCTACATTAAGCCAGACTAATTTGAAAGACACTGAAAATAGTGTATACTTTGCATTAATTTAAATTCTGTATCCTCCGCCAACTAGAGAACAAACAGTCTCCTCATGCTACCTGAGGAAAAAAGATGTCATTTTGTAGACCTCCTTAGTATACGCTTGCCAGATCAAACACAGGACGCCTGGTTAAATTTGAATTTCTGATAATAAATAAATGATATTTTAGTGAAAGTATGTCCCACACAATATCTGGGACATACTTACATAAAATATGAGTAATACCCTGACACTTTGGGGCAAACAGGAAATGAATGGAAAACTTTGATTAAGCAGCTAAATCTTTCTTTCTCTCCAGGAAAAAAATTATCAAAACTGTTAAAAAGAAAAAGACCACACTGAACTTAATTCAAGTGACTTATGAGTTTCTGTGAGAATAAATGTTTTATAAATTATCCTAGTTTATAGAATGTTCATGTGTAATATGTAAAAAAATCATTTATTCTGAACCCTTCCATGTTCTAATGCACAGTGGCATTCAATAACAGCATTTCATTCATTAGCAGAGATTATTATAAATTGTTTTCTCAATTCATAAAGGTAGAAGGAATACTTCCAGAAAAAAATCAGATATAAAATGCTTTGATAAAAATTTCTAATTCCATAGCAAAACAGCTGTGGTGTATGCAGTACAGCTCTTTTTTCTACTTTAAATGTTAACTTCTAGAGATTTATGTCCTCATTTGAAAAGTTCTCCTTTCAATTGAATTTCACTTTGAATAGTGGGAGTCACAGATTTTCTTGACAAATGATAGATACAATCAATTAGACTTTGAACAATATTTTTGGTAAAGACATTATCAAACAATTATAGATAAATTATCACACAAGTACATCACATGAAGAGTATTAAATATTTAAATGCAAGCATAGCTGGGTCAATCTGACCTAAAAAAATATAGTCATTTTTGTAACATACACTTGACTGGTGCATAAATCTATGTGTGGCATGTGACATGGCTGCCACTATAGAATGACGGAATGAAAAAAAGGAGATAGAGTATCTAAAGGACAAAGACAAAAATAGAATTATTGATGGATAATCAGATCAATCCTTTACCAGCAGGAAATAGAATATTCAGCCTTAGGAGGAGCAGTCTACAGAATATAATCTAAGAAAAACTGAAAATCTGAATAAAATTATGTTTGGCAATAGATCTTGCATTTTTAATTGAAATAATCTGATAATACTTCCTCACTTATAATAACTGGTTTTGGGGGAGGCAGAGGGTTTTATCTTTAAGAGTATAAAACATCATCTTCCTCTTAAGAATTAAAAAAAAAAAAAAAACTAATGTCATATCCAAAAAGTTTCAAGTTAAGATTCACTTTCAAAAGGAAGGCAATCCCTACAAAGGTTCAAAATAGAAAGATGAGTCTTCCCATAAAATAGAAAGCAAACAGGGAATGAGAAATAATTTACACAAATTAATATGAAACAAAAATCAGGGATAAAATTTATCTTGTTCCAAACTAGATAACTGTTCTTTCTCAGCTTTCAGGACCTTTCTGAATTTTTTTTAAATTTTTTTTTAAGTTGTAGATGGACACAATACCTTTATTTTATTTATTTATTTTTATGTAGTGATGCGGATCAAACTCAGTGCCTCACATGTGCTAGGCAGGTGCTCTACCATGAGCCACAATGCCAGTCCTGAAATTTCTCATAAATAATGTATACAAATAAAGGGGGTTGCATTGCCAGCTATTCTCCTGATGGGCTATAATACCCGTGGTAATTTCTGTCTGTCTCAACAGGAATTTTCCAATTAAAATATTATGTCTATATCAAGGTATTACAGGCCACTGAGTTATTAGGCATTGTTTAAAAACACACGACACGTAACATACACAAACCTAAATGCCACCTTCACAGCCCTCATCCTTTTAGAAACCCTGTGCTAATGCTCTGTGTACTTGGCATTTTCAGATGTGAGGATAATTAAGTGCTTGTCATAAAAGTCTACTTTTCCAAATTAGCAGAGCCTACACTTTAACTTTCTTCACAGAGTTCTTTTAAGGCAGGGAATGAGCAGTAGCTGTATTAATCTGATCATCTACTGTATCCAATGTTAATTACTTCAGCCTGAGTTTACATATTTCATATCTAAAAGGTACAAACAACATTTAAAATTTTAAAAACTCATTCATAAATCTTCCAATGGACAGGTGTTTCCAAAACACATGGGCATTTTTCCACATTTTAAGCCAACAATAAATAGTTGAATATTTAGGCAGATAGTAATGATATTACTGATTTAAAGTAGTTAATTAATAACAAGGAATGTTGAGCATTTACTCATATATTTGCTGGGCATATATAGTAATAAGAGTCGATGACTCAATTTTATTTTAAAATTGTATCATGTAATGCTAATGACACAGAAACACATATACACCCATATGCATTTTTATCTAGGTTAACAAACAAATTAAAAAGTGGACCTTAATCATAGACTTGGATCTTATTTTAATAAAAAACTATATATCACTAACCATAAGCAGAGGTTGCATATATGATAAAGAACAAAACATTTACGGTACAACTGAAATATATGTACATGAATATAAATACATGTACATGATATATATAACTATACACAGTAATAAAGAGAAATCTCTAGATACAGCTAGCCATAGCAGAATTTATATATATATGATAAAAATAATATTTATGGTATAGTTGAATATGTATGAACATTTATAAATATATGTACATTATACATACAACTATACATAATAGTTTGTTTTACTAATTCTAGAATTTATTTAAAAAATGCTACCCAACTGCAAATAATCTTCATTGTTTAATTTTAAGCAGCCAAAATTAGCTTATAAAATTCATCCTGCAGTATGCAAATTCTCTACTGTATAATATTTCCCCCTATGAAATTTCTATAAATTATTTAATTAATCTCTCATGGACAGTTGGGTTTTTTCCCCCATTTCATTTGTTTGTTTGTGTGTTCATTTTTCACTTTGTTTTGTTTTTTTCCTCAAAAATTGCAATTATGAACATTTTTGCATAACGTTCCCAGTACACTCATGCAAAGGATTTTCCTGAGTTAAATTACATGGTCACTGAGAATTTGAATATCCTATTGTCAGAACTGCCAAATTCATTTTCAAAAAACACACACACCGGCTCTTCCTAACCCTTACAATGTTTTTTGGTCTTAAAGTCTATCTCTTCTGAAATTAATAAAGTGAGCATCTTTTCATTAAGATTTGCTTCATGCAGTTTTGTCCATGCTCATCTCTTAGTTCCTGAGGTCTAATTTAGTTGCACTGAGTCAAAGGAAATGTTCTGTGTGATACTGTTTTCCTGAAATCTTACTTCTTTTTGGCTTAATATGTGTCAGACTTTATAGCTAGTCTGTATCTGACTGAAAGGCAGGTATAGTCTCTAATTATTGGTGTGGAATTTATATTTTTAAATTTTTGATAAATTAAGTATATTAATTTGATAAATTAAGTTTATTAATTGGTCAAATCTCTTAAAATTTTGAAAAAGATTTTCTGCTTAACATTAAATAAGAGTAGTTTACCACTGAGATTGTGGTTTATCATATTTTCCCTATAGCTCTTATATCAATTTTTGCTTTCCCTATTTTATTTATATTTCATGCATTTAGAACTGTATATCTAGTGAATTAAATTTACTTTTGCATTTTTCTTAAAGTCTATTATAAAGGATTAAAAGAGTCCCCTCAATTTTCCCTTGGCTTATATTTGCTGGTTTAACTCAGTCTATTCTTTTCTTCCAAACTCTCCAAAGACTTGTGTTTTAGGTGCATATCCTATAAACAGCATAAGGCTGAATTTTCTTTTTTAATACAGTCTGATAATTTCTTGTAAGGGGAAAGTTTAATCCACAATTTTTATTGACATTTGTGATATATGAACTTTTTTCCCATTTTACTTCTGAAATTCCATTTGTCTAACTTTTCCCATATATCCTTTCTTGACATGCTTAAAAAGACAGATTGAATTTTACAGGTGTCCTTTATTTTGCTATTCCATTTTTCTCCTCTATAATTTTGGAAATTATGTACTCATTTCCTATTCTTTCATTAGTTATCCTTCATTTTTCCAAGAATTCATAATGAAATACTAAGCTTGAGCATCTTAGAACATCTAAATTCTGGTCATGTTCTCTTCAAATTTCCAGAGTAACATTGCTCAATACCTTAGTCTGTCTCTATTTAACATGCATAAATGAAAGCTGTGTTTGTTTAGATGTACCCAGATGTTTCCCAGGTCTTAAGTTATCCAAATCCTTTGCTTTATTCTCGGGAGATAGTTGTGATGGGTTGACAGTATTAGGTTGATTTTTTTTCCCCCTAAAACATTTGGTAGTATTCTTCCTTCTTCCTGTTTCCATCATTGCTAAAGTTGGTAAATCTAATTATCTTTTCTGTAGTTGATCTGTTATTTGTCTCTCACTGCCCTTAAGGATCTCTGTGCCTAAGTATTTTAACTTCTGCAAAAATGTGTTTATTGTTAAATTTATTTGGATATATGCTGCTTAGCATAGGCTATGAATCTGTGTATTAGTATCTTTCATCAGTTCTAGAAAATCCTTTTTTTATTTTCTCACCAAATACTGCTTGCCTATCCTCCATTCTCTATTTTATTTACTCCCGGAACTCTGATTGTCTGTTGGAGCACCTCATTTTATTTCCATACCTTATATCTGCCTTTGATATTTTCTCTCTCCTTGCTCTGATGTCTCATTCTGATTAGCTCATTTGCTATCATTTTCTAATCTTTCATTTAATCTCACCATATGTTTCAAGCTTCAATAATAATATTCCTTAATCAAAAATGCTACTTCTTTTTTGGTTCTCTCTGGTAATTTATAGTTTCATTTGTTAGATCTAACTTTAATAGACATGTTACTTCGTTAAACACTTAACTATGTATTATCTTATAATTGAAAACTCCTGTATCTGAAATTCTAAATCCATCTTTTGGGGGGTGGGTGTTTTTCCACTGATTTCATGTATGGTGGTTTATTTCCCTGTTCATATGGTAAATGCTTTTCTAATGACGAGCTCATATAATATTCCATTAATCCATGCACATCTTGTCAGTAAAAACTGAGTACTTTTCTGTAGACAAATTCAGGTTTACTTCTGCCAGAATACAGAGGGAGGCACGCAAGGTGGAAACACTTTCACCACCTTAAAGGTCCAAGCTTCAAGTAAAACACAGATTTGGGCCTTCACTTTGCAGGTGACTTCATGCTTATCTCTCAGCCACCTGCAGGATCAAAGTTGGCATTTTCCCCCAGTGCAACCTCACATTGCAAGCTTACTTTCACTTCTCCCTGTGAACTGTGTTTAGCTCACTCTCCACAGAGGAGAGAAGAAAAGCTTCAAAGTTCCTCTCAATGTGTGGAGACCTGGCAAAGTGCTACGGAGTATTTGTTTATGTAGTAGAGTTGCTGTGTAAGGAAACAGTTCTTCTACTTACTCTAGAAACAAGTTATGACACTGAAGATTTTGATGAAAATGGTAGAATGGGTTCACTGTTGAAGTAAATAAGAATATAAGATAATACAGCAAGAAAAACAGATCCACAGTGGAATACAGTAATGCCATCCTAATGGGAGTCTTGTATATTAAGTGCTCACATGTCTAGAATATTCCACAGCAGTAACAGAGAATTATGGTAGAAGTTTCCCAACATGAATAATATGAATAAACATAAATACAACCTGAAAGATACTACAGTGATAAGGGAACGGCCTCCTGTTGTTCCATCTTCAAAATAGCTTTTGAGGAAGATGCTTTGACAGCAGATCTAATTATAAGCAGCCAGGTGACTATTTCCTTTCACATCCCTGAGGCCTCCACTGTTGTTCAAATTTGTTTTTTCGATATATATTCTTAGTTATAGATGGACACAATGTCTTTATTTTATTTACTTTATTTTTATTGGTGCTGAGGATAGAATCCAGTGCCTCACCCATGCTAGGCAAGCATGCTACCACTGAGCAACATCCCCAGCTCCTGTTGTTCAACTTTGAGTAAAGTTTCTTCATACTTCCTATTCCTGAGCTGTGACTCCTGAAATGGTGAGGCTTTGAATTTCAAATATTTCTGTAAAAATTCAACAACAGATTAAAGTACTCAGCACCTTAAAGGTTCTCAGGTGAGCAAAATTACATCAGGATATAAAAATAAGCATAAGGGTAGTTTAATGTCCTTGGGGCACATGCCATTTAATTTCTTAGCAAATAAAATGCTAAGAGGTTGATTAAATTTGAAATGAGCAGACAACTGTCCTTTCCTCAATAAAGTCCAAGACCATACAATTGTGAAAGTTTAAAATGTAACTCACCTTTGAGATCTCAGCTCATTCTAACTCCTGTGAAGTAAGATGCTCATGGGGACTTCATCTATACAGACATTCACTGAGCATCTATTAGAAATGCCAGCAGTGTTTAATTGTGCAGATACAGTGGGAAGCAAGAACAGAATAGTCTCTTTGTCCAGAGCTTACTTGCGTCACTGAATATTAACTAAATTCTGACATTATCAAATAATATCTTTATTCATATTTATATTTTTGGGAGATTATTTTCTTTACCTAAAGCATATGGAAACTCAGTTTTCTCTGACAATGACTTCACGTTCCTGGAAAAAAGACACTGGTCCAAATCAGCTGGTAACTAGCTGTATTAGAATGTGGGTGAGGGGGGCAATTTCCTCATAATTAAAAAAAAATTATGAGGATCTCTTCAAAAATGCTGCCCCTTTCAATGCAAGAATGGATTATCTAATTTTTACATCACTTAACAAATGTACCTGCATAACATGCACATACTCACCCATACTCACACATCCATGCCAGCAAAGCTCAGAAAGAAGCTGATGTCTGCTAGCCCCAGAAATAAATTAGCATGCAGCTAACATCAGAGGAGCCAGAAACACTCATTGCAAGTGTGAACACATATTTGATTGCAGGACTGTGTCTTTCCTAGGGCTGACCTTATAAATTAAACAGTGTAAATCTCAAGTAAGTGTTTTCTGAACATTTTGATTCACTGTGAACATTAGGATGCCCTTCAAATTAACATCTAACATTATTAGTCTATTGTTGGACATGAACTGCTTCATTACTGGTGACTGAAAAGACACTGGCACTAACGCACAACCCCTGAAAAGAATGGAAAGGCCCGATTAAAATCTTGGGATGTAAAAATTGAAATGCCAGATTTTAAAACTAGGATATTGAATCTACATATGGAAAAGCACTTAAAATGATAAATAAAACTCTTTACTTCAGTGCCAAGATGCATAATAACACACTAAGTAAAATCTGAACACCAGGTTATCTCCAGGGCTTTTGCCAAACTAGTGCCTACTTATAACCAAGACTCAGTTTAATGTACCTTCCTGAGGAAGACGCTTTCTATCCACCCCACTGAGCTATGCTGTTATTATGGTCATTTCAAACACAGGGCTTGTAGTTCATCTTTTATGACACTCATCACTCAAAATAATCTGCAAAGTGCCTGTCTTCCCTGCTGAACTGTAAGTTCCATGAGGCCACTATGCTGTTGATTCCTGTACAGTCAATGTGGCTGGCATAAGGTCCATTCTAAAAATTAATTAAGGAATGAATACATAAATAAAATAAAGACATGTAACCTGAACACATCTCTACAAAGTACAGTTAACCAGGAAAATTGATGCTTATAAAAAGAACAGAGTTGAAGTAAAGTATAACATGAATATACCCTTCTCTATCTATGAACTTGAAGTAATTAAGGAGTTTTACCTGCTCAGAAGAGTGAGTGCATATCCAAAATCACACATGCTACAAAACACTCACCTTGATATTAGTGTTTATATGCCAATCAAGATTGTTGTCCATTTTTTTCAAAGTGAGAAAAATGTCCAATCTCATTTTTAAGAGAAAAATGAGCAGTATGTTCTTGAGTTGACTGCTTCCCAGTTGGAACAGAGAAGAAAATATAATAGCACCTTGCATTTGGGAGCTGCTCCATCAACAATTATAGGATGAGAAGTCATATTAGCAATGACAAAATAAAGGGAATATGGTCAATAAGTAAACTTAGCTGCACTGTCAACAGCACTGAAAATTTTAAATTATACTCAGTAAATGGTATAAAACAATATGAACTATGAGTAGAAGTAACCAAATTGAAATCAAAGGTTATGACATCTATAAATATATTATGTGTGATTCTATGAATGATCTTTAAAGTGATCTTGTCCTGCAACATCCAAGCCATCAGACTCACTCCCTGGATTCTTGTTATTTTTTCCTGGTATTTTGCCCCAGCTGTATGGATTACCTGTAGTGTCGGGAAATCTCTTCTTCCACCTGGGTAATAAAATCACATTTGGTACATGAGTGTTCTTTGCTTTCCTTGATAGTCTGCTGCCCATCTGATCCTTGCAGATGATTTGCTTCTTGTTTGACATCTGATGCTTGGGACTCATGCACAGTCTCATAGTGAAAGAGGAGCACATCTACATCAGGGGTAGAGAAGGGACACTGGTGGCACTGGTGTTTGACCCTCGAGCTTCCGGCTGCCCCAGGAGACAGGTGCAACAGCAAGAGTGCACAGTGGGAACAATTACTTTTTCTACAAGCAAACGGATAAGTAATTTCTCCAAGGTGCTTTTCTGGGCTGCAAAGGCCTCGGGGACAGAATGGACAGTGTTTAATGGTACACTTGTGGATGTTATGGAGCTGTTGATAATGGCGCAGAAGTGGCCCCACTACAATGACATCGGGGCCATGGCTTTTGGAATATCTAAAATCGCAGAACTGACAATTATAGCTTGTTACCATATTATCCTCTGCTCCCTTGCTGGAGAAGTCCTTCTTTTTAGCTCCACTTGAGCCCTTGTCAGCCTTGGTCATTGGCTCTCCTTCTGCACTTTTGGCTAGATCATTCTGATTAATGACAGAGCCCCTGGAAAGCTTATCATTCAATTCTGGATTAAGGCCGCCTGACTGCACTGCTGCATGCTGCTTGCCATAATGTTCTAGCAGTTTAATGGAGCTAGATGACTCACAGCTGAAACTACAAAATTTACACCAGTAGTAACTGGTGGCCTCTGTACCGTTTTGTCGCGAGGAATCAAGGGGCTTGATGGGCACTGAGTAGCCAACAGGAGTGTCGTCTCCCGCCTTGACTGTTATCTTGTCCTGCCACTTTCCCAAGTCTCCAGAATCACTGGATCGAAGTGCAGGGATGGATTTATTAGAGTTTTTCTCAGAAGGTTTTGCACCCTCAGAGGAGGGGAGAGAAGCTTTTATTTTGTTTGGGTGAGTCTGAAGAAAATGCTGTTCTAGTTCAGTGGATGAGTTGCCCATATAAGTAAAATTACAGAATTTACAGCGGAAATACTTGGTGTTTCCTTGGCAATCTGGTGTTTTCCGTCCGATGCCAATGAATGTTCCACCTGAAGTGACCTAAAGTATAGAAGAGATGGATGTTACTTTACACATATCATTAATTCACAAGTGGGGTGGAGGTGGGGACTGCAAAGTAATCTACATAAAAAATACAATTGTGCTCCTACTTTCTATGAAATCACTTAAATTATCAAAGCCAAAGAAATTTCCTCTTCATTTCTCAAGTTCCCCTCTGAGTGATTCATTAAGCTTAATATTTTAGGCCAATGTAGCACAGGAAGGCAAGCAACAAAAGCACCATAACGAATTCAAAAGATTTAATAATATATACTTATAAAAACTTAGAAAACCATTTTCTACTGAGTAGGTTTCACTACTGCCTCCTTCAAATCACAGTCCTGCAGAAACATCCAAATCACACGAGGTTTCTTGACACAAAGCTAAGGCTTGCTTGCTGTCAAAACCAGAGGCAGTTGCTCAGAGATTACACAACACAGATGTTCTCCAAGGAAATCTTCTGTTCCGTTCCTACAGCAATGAGGCTGCAGGCAAAGATGAGGACTATCTGCTCAGTAAAATAGAGGTTCTAAAATGACCACACAAAATGGCTCATAATGGAAGCCCAAGCATGCACAATGAAACTAAAAATAAAAAGAATGGAGTGGGCAGGAAATCGTGGTGAAGGAGGACCCACGGAAAGAGCTTCAAATCATTCTCAACCAAAGACAAATAACAAGAAGAAAACCTTCCTGGACCTTACTTGATTAATGCTTAGTCTCATAGTAAATGGCTCCCAGCAACTCCCATGAGTGGATCACGGGGATGTTCAAATGCCAAAATAAGATAATTCCCCCATAAAAGTCACTACCACTCTGCTTTCTTTCCCAAAGTTGAAATTACATAGTACTGGGGCTATGAAGACCTTCAAAGGGCACTCTGTAAAGCCCTTCCTCCCTTCACAGTGTGTACCCTCAACAGGCAGCCTGACTGAATGCCATCTCTGAGCAGCCAGGATGCATGGTTTAAAATAAAACTTTTGACTGAAATAGTCCAAAAAGTGAGATATTTTTCCTTCCAAATATCAGTGGATTTTTAAAAATTTTCCAGCAACCAGATGTAATATATAAAGCAAGTGGCATAATCATGGTCTGCCTTCTTCAACAGCTGCTCAAAACTGACATGTGTGATCGCTGCTCATATCCAAATTGCTCCATGAGAAAAGTCTCAGGCATCTCAAAATCAAATAAAAGCTCTACTTAAAATGCAAATAATATTCTTTAATGCACTGAGAGATACATTTGAACCTCTAACGTATGAGACTAAGACTGAAGTCACCATTCAATGTTTAAAGAGAGGCATGATCTTGATCTAGTTACTTAATCTCTCTGGCCAACAGCTTCCTCAATTGGGGCAACTTCTAAATTTATGTTCAGTATTACAGTTCTAGGAAATGTGCATTAACTCATAAACAGCCTGGCACTGGCTATACATTAAGATAATAGTTTATGAAGGTCTCTCACAGCCTTTGATCAAAGAATGATAATGGTTCACTTCAGACCATGTCTACAAACACAGCACAAGCACACAGATTTAAATTTGTTGATAACAGAGCATTATTTAACCAGAAAGCTAAGAATGGGGTATCTTCTGAGGCAGCAAACTGACAGTCAATAGTGAAGAGATGTCAAAGCCAGACCCTGGGGGAAACAGTCTAGAGCATTCTAACCTAGCACTTAAGTGCCAAAAGCAACTAAAACTTGCACTGATATATAATGCATCATATTGCAAAATATCTACATGCATTTCCCAATTCACTGGAGGTGAGGAGAATCTTTATTTTCAAAAAAGCATAAGACTTAAATGGGCTACTCTCATCAGGTACTCTGTTCAGGAACTTAAACTTGAAACAAAAGGGGTAACTTCAGAAGTATCTCAGTTTCTTCTTTAACACAGGCAGAGAACGAATGTTTGCAAAATTAAGAGATGAAAGTTTTCCTATTATAGCTACTATATTGCTTCAGAGTAGCTGGGTTTCCCTATAAAATGCTTTGAACATCTGTTTGTACAACAAAGATTCCCAAGAAATCACCACATATCATCACTATTTCTTTGATTTTGCAATCTTTAAGTCTCGTGTGCAATGATCACAAGGACATTTCTCCTACAATGGGATGAACAGACTAAATAGAGAAGGGGCAATCATTCAGTGATAAACTCACACACTTGGTATGACTAGTATTCTTAGCTAAGTGAAAATATTAAATTTTGCTGTTAGTAAGCTAACGTTGTTCTGACATTCCTTCTGAGATGGTAGGAATAATGTTATTAATATTTGGAAGGAAGTAAGGGCTCAGTACATTTAGGTTAAATGAATAGATGAATTCCTTAAGGGAGATGTGAACACAGATGAAAATCTCTCACCAAGACCTCTGTACTACCTGGGATAAGGACGTCATAGTAATTCTTGGCACCATTATCACTGATTTGACCTGATGTCTATGGGCCCACTCAAGAAAATACAAACTACATCTTTCACCCAAAAGCAAACGCACATAGAGCCACTTAAATGCAAATTAAGGTTATGTAGAAACATTTAACATAACTGATAAGGCATGAGAAATAACAGATTTTAAATTGTTTCTCACTGATTGAAGACTATGACCACTTTGTATTCTATTTTAACCCAAGTTTTACATTTTTTTACTTCCACGTCGTATTTTCCATGGTTTTCATTTATAATTTATTTACACATGTCTTTAAACAGAACTGTTTCACTAAAGAAGTGAAAAATATAAAAAGGTTGGCTTTTTTTCAAGGTCTTTAATCTCAATTCTGTCCTCCTTATAATATGTAGCAAAAACTAATAATAATATCTAAAAGAATATGTCAAGGGGAAATATTTTTAAAAGTTTCAGAACTCTTAAAATGACACTTTAGCACATGTACTTATTTTCAATGAAGGAAAAGATGATTTGTTTGAACTAAACACAAACCTTTCCTCAGATGTGGTTCGTTTTCAAGTACTATAATTGATAGCAACAGAGACAATTATGAGGTACTAATTTAAGAGGACTTGAGGTTATGGGCTGATAGTCAAAAAAGTAAAACCTTAAAAATAAAAAGCTATGTAATCCCAGCAACTCAGGAGTCTAAGGCAGGAGGATTGCAAGTTTGAGGCCACCCTCAGCAACTTAGTGAGGCCCTAAGCAACTTAGTAAGACCCTGTCTCAAAATAAAAAATAAAAAAAAAGGACTGGGTATATAGTTCCGTGTTAAAGTGCCCTTATATGAAATCTTGAAAGTACTAAAAATAAATAATTAATAAAAAGTTAAGTTGTTAAACTCCAAATACTGAACTTTCAAATAACTTGAAGAAATCTGTCAGATGATCTTGGCTGAAAATAACTATAGTCAGAATTAATCTACTAATATACATAGGAAATGTTTCTGCAGGTATAGTGCTTCAAAAACACATTCTGGAATATAGAGTGTGCTTCAGTGATATACTTTTGATGGAGAATAAATGTTTAAAAATTTCAATAACCAATCTAATTATGTGGCAATCATCTCACTCTCATGCCATGCATGGTTTATTCCTGCAGCCTATTCCTATCAGTGTCACTAGTAACAGATCTAGTACATACCCTTCCCACTTGGATTTATAAGACACAACCAACTGGGGGTCATTTAAAGTGGTACATGGAGCACATTTAAAAGAAAAACTGCTTAGTTTTCATTATGCACATTTTCATAATTGATTTTTGGGGATTGCAGCAAAAAGCAGTTTACCCTAAAATGGTTCCCTAATTTTCTTTGGTGTCTTTCTATCATTATCTGGTATCTAGGACAAGAGAATACCAATATATCCTAAAGTCAATAATCTGGAAGCCAACATTTTGTGAGAAACAATTCAAAAGAGAAAATGCAGTGTGAGGAGGATCAGACTGTGCATGCCCATACCATGCATGCCCACCTCTCCTGCCACCCACCCACTAACAGAAGCCCAAGCAAAGATACAGAAAAACTGCATGTGATCTAAAGAGGATCCTGATGGGAAGGCAGTCTGATCCTAAAGATGTGGAACATCCTTCAGTGGCAAGGGTCCTGGGCTGCACACTTACTACCTGAGAAGCACTTGGAATACAAAAAGAAATGACACAGCACAAAAAGGTCACAGGTTAATAGATGACAACAGCAGTGTCTAGATTAGAGACATAGTGGGTTCCATGACAACAGAAGAAGTGCACCTAACCCCAACTGACGGAGGCAATACCTGAGCCATGGGCACATGAGTTGACACTGATCATGGAGAGGCTTCTCAGGTGAAGGAAATTGCACAAAGAAAAGCAGAAACAAGAGAGAAACAATGCAAGTTGCTCTCAGGAAATGCTGACCATTGAAACATTGAATATTAAATCTTGCTGCAGAATCTGCTATGCAATGGTACCTGTTAGGTAGTAAGTAACACAGATGTGCTGGTTTGACTATCATCTCTTGCTATAGAGAATTTGGAACAGTAATGTATTACTGAAGGGACTATAATTAATTATACAAGTATAATTAAATGATAGGTGGTTTTTCTAAATAGACCTATACTTCCTATAAAATGCAAGAAGATTGATCCATATGTAAGAATTTTTTTAAAAAGTTAAAAAGGAAAGAAGAAAGGGAGGAAGAAGAAGATAGGTGAAAGGAAAACTGGGACAGAAGAAAGGAAAGAGAGAGAAGGAATAAGAAAAGAGAACAGAAAGATAAAGAAAACCATGGAAACCAACAAGCACTTACTCAATAAAACATTAGATGTGACAGAGAAGAAAGGAGGGCATCATGGGACAACCACCCAACTGTTCAGGGAGATAATATCAGGAAGAAATCCAGGGCAACTCCACAACGTCCTGTCTGACTGACTTTAAAGTTGAAGTATGGAAGAAAGGAAGCAAAATAAGTTGTTTTGGGGAACTTCATTTTTACCTATGTTGACTTTGAGGTGGCAGTGGAATATCAAGGTGGAGCTACCCATCAGCTAGAAACAGGTCTTAGAACAAACCACCATTTATTATAGGATTCCCAAATATATCACTGGGCACATGAAAGAATTCAGGTGTTCTTTAATCTAACATCAACAGGTCATCTAAATATGAAAGAAGAAAGGTAGACAGGTGAACTATTTGAATTCTCAAGCTCCTCACTGAGCCCCACACTGATCTCACTTTCAGAATCCAGTGAAATCACACAGTTCCGAACACAGTGGGGGTGTGCAGCACACTCAAATTAGACACTCTAAAGGCATCCTGATTTGCTCTCTGCCTCCACACCCATCCCTGCTCTTAACATAGGCAGAAGATAAAACCTTAATTACACAGCCTTGGAGAACATAAATGGGAGCTGGGTGCATCTTCTTGGCACTTAATCTTCATAGAAGAAAACAACCTAAAGGGAGCCTAGTAACTAGAAGAGCAGAAAACAACTCTCAGACCATTAGATCAAAAACTACTAAAACGAAGTCCTCTAAATAAGGGGAATATGAAATAAACCACACACAGGCATGAAATGTCCCTTAACTGGGGGATAGAACAATGCATTTTCAATTGAATAAATTAAAATTTGCCCCTTACTCTACCAGAGACTAGTTTCTATAGTAAAAGTACCAGTGAAAATGAATCACAGCAATTTTTAAAAGACCAATCAACACATTTAATTTTCTTTCTGGTGATTTCAATTATAAGCCTAATAAATTCTAATAAGGTAGAATTATGCTATCTGGATTAGATAACAGATGACCTCAAAGAAATCAGAAAATGTCCACACATTCCACGTAATTCAAAGTAGGCATCAAATAGCTTTCTACCTGCAGCAAACTCAGTCTCCTATCAGGAAGGTTGTGTATCACAGGGGTCCTGAAGATGGGTTCCAGGACCCATGCACCCTGGCCTACACCCCAGCTACTCTGCTTGTGCAACTCTGTGATCTTGGGCAGGTTTCTTCAATCTCTCTTTGCCTTCATTTTTCTTCTTTTTTAAAAACAGACATAATAGTAGCGTCAACATGGAGGTTTGTATGAAGATGAACTGATGAAGGTATGTAAAGAACTCAGAGGCACATATGCACATAAGGCCCTTAATAAATGTTAGCTATTATTTGATGTAAATTCAAACTGAAAAACACATAGAAGATACATGCAATTTCTCATTATGTAAAGTGAAAAAGAAAAGAAATATGGATCAAAAGTATCACTGAAAGATAAATTTTACATTTGATTTTTAATTAAACATTTTTCAATTAAAGATTTGTCCAATATTCTGAAAATACACTACATTTGCTTCAAACTTTGGAATCATGTGATGAAGAATTATATGGTCTAATGATTCTCGGAACTAGAGTCCACAAAGGAAATCAGAAAATGAAAGGGAACTGCTCTCTGCCTCTCGCTCTCTCTCCAAACTTTTCCTGGGGTTGACGCACCAGTTGTGTATCTGTGTTTCCAACAGCTGCAAGTATGCTGTAATTACAATGACCCGAGAAATAAAAGGCACTGAATAATCTGCTGACTTGATATGGTTAGCAGAACAGGCCATTTGAGAGATAAAACTTTTATTAAGAGTTGAATAATGCTAAATTTGATTGGCTGCGCTGATAACCATGATTTTTTTTTTCTTCTGCCTAGAGAAAAACACTGATATTCTAGAAAATGATCCATGTTCTTTAACTGATAACAAATAAACCAAAATCAGAGAAACCTTCCTATCTATCGTACCAGCTCTCATAACAAAGCCAAATGGGAGATTTAACTGTGGAGCAGGTAAAGGGATTAGTTAAGATGGTCTGCTACTCCTCCCCGGGTGGCTACATTATCCAGTTCGGCCATCTCTGCTGATGAAAATAACCTGGTAAATGCCATAACTTTGCTTTGCTTTATGGCCTTGGGGTGAGCATATGTTTTATTTTGCACACTTTATTACTTGTTAAAGAGACACAGTCCTGAAAATAAGCACGGTTCATATGCCAAACATTCTGTACTCCATAGACAGTCTGAATTGATTAAAGTCTCATTCACCAGTTTTTCTAAAGTGCAATTGTCCTCAACTCAGAAAAACAAAGAAACAGAACCTGCTAAGAGCTACAACTTCCCTCCTACTCCAGATCAAAGGAAACTCCAAAGCAAAAAAATAAATATTTGGAAATAAAATTCAGGACAAGTCAAAATAAACCACAATGAGATTAATGTTCCCCAATTATTTTTTTCTTTTTTCAAACCAAACTATACTCTCCTGTTCAAATTAATGTAGTATTATATGTTAAGGATCTGTAAAGTCCGTACAGTTAAATATATTAAAAATACAAGGACAAGAGATGACTTCCTATCTGTAAAAATCTATTCTTCCTGTTCCTAACATGGAATGCTCTGCAATCTCTGATTCAAAAAAAAAAAAAAAAAAAAAAAAATTTACAAAACAGAAATGTAGCTCTCCTAGTTCAAATACAAGGTAGCCCCTGTAAAGTTAATAAGGCAATTTTCTATTAACCTTAGAATTTCATGAAGGGTCAAAATGAATTTAATAGCTAGAATCCAGTGGCTACCTTCTTAAGAGTCCTGAATAATGCAGAGAAGGAGTACTAACACGGAAAGGCAACATATACATCATGAGCATTTACCAACCTGGGATAGTGTAAACACTTTCCCGTGGGAAGCACAACTTGACAGGCCTCCTACTTTTATAACCTGATCTGAGAGCTAAAAGCTCCCCCGTAAAGATGATGCAAACACCCTAATGCACAGCACATTAAGCCCTAATGAAACAGCGCGTCTGCGTTGTTAATGCAGGCCTCCATTCAGGGATGGTTTAAATATAAGCATAATAAAGCAGATTAAAAAGAAAGAGGCTGTAATTACTTTTTTAAGAACTCAATCTCTTGTCCTATTATTCGTCCACATGTGAGCCTCAAAGGCTGAATACAGATAGTAAAAATTACATGAAGGGTGTACCAATCGTGCCATATCCATTATTTTTTTTAAATGTAAGCACAATAATTGATAAAATGCACAGGGGATATGAAAGATGGGGAGACTACGATCCTGGTCAAATCAATTACCTCTGAGCTAGCTACTGCATCCTTTCTTGTTTTTCTTGGTAAATAAATAACATCTTTTCTGATTTCAGGGCTGGGTATGCTACCTCAAGGTGTGTGGGGGAGACTCTCATTGAATTCCAAAGACCCAGAAAAGAGTCCTGGTTTTACGATGGCTATTTCAGGTGACCTCCTTTACCCTGCTGGGTCTGACTCTACTATGCAGCATAAAGAAATGTTGTTGACACTGTTTTTATAAAATTGAATTTGACCTGTTATTTGTGATACAATTTAAACAGAAGTGGATATTATCAATGCAAATTAGATACTATCTAAATTTCAATTGTTTCTCCAAATATTATAAATATGAATTTATAATTTATTCAAATCTTAGAATTAATTTAAATTACTTCTTTTTTTCCCAATTATATATCTCATAGTGGCACTGAAGTCGGGTTCAAATTATTTAAAACCACCCATGTCAAACCAAAATATAGATCAAAGACACAGAGTTCTTTAAGTCCTTTACTCTGGCTTCTGTTCTTTTTTTTCCCCCTTGGCCTAAAATGCCATAAATCTATCATTAGCTACCAACTGTTCTGAAGATTTTTTAAAAAGCTAGTTCAACTGAAAAAGATTAATGAATTGTTCGTTTATTTCTTCAATTAGCTTAAATTGTAGATCTATATAAATAATACCCAAAATTAAATGATTATTCATCTGTAATACTGATATTTACAAACATTTTTTTTTCAAAATACATACAAGTCATTAACTTCCTATATATATTTCTGATAAAAACACTGTATTAAAGAAATTTTATAGTCAGCATTTTATCTCTCACAGCTTTTAGTCTCCATATCATTCAAGATCCAAAAAAGAACCTATCAAAAAGCATTTTCACAACACAAACACATGAGGGTAAAAAGAGGAAATTTCAGATGTACTTTTATTATTGGGTTTATGCATACAGAGAAGCTGTTCAATATTCATGGCAACAGAAACCTGCTAATAAGTTACTTATCTTTAGACACGTTTCTGCATCAATTTCTGGTGTATGTGCAAAGTGTTCAAATTCAGCACTTCACTGACCAGTATAGAGTTCTCTTCATAAACCGAAGTTAACTTTCTTTAGACTTCTGAAACCCAAACATTTCTTTACAATAATCACCCACTTTTTCCACAGATTGCTCTTTTCCTATTTTTAGCAACATTAGTTTGGAAAAAAGAAAATTGATCTTAACAAGATTATCTCCTGGCATGTTCTTTCCTTCTACTTTTTGTCTTCTTTACTGTATGTGCTGCAAGGATTTAGTACACAGTCCAATCTGGGATCAGCTGTTTTATTTCTAGTTCTATTAGCTCAAACTCAGATAGCTCACACATCTGTTTTATTTCTAAAATCACTGCCCAGGAAAAAGTGTTCTACCCAAACATAAACTTTACTATAAATAACTAAGAACCTAACAAATAACTGTTTGGGGGAAATGGAAGTGTGTTTAAAACTCTGAATTCTTTCAAACTATAGGCCTTAGTAATCTTTGTTTTAGAGCCTTCCTGACAGCCGAGATCAGCTTCCCTCAGAAGTTGTCCCCAGAGTGAACAAACTGAAACTCCTGCCGGAAATCCAGGTATTAACATCATATTACTTGCTAATTATAAAACACCATTTCACATACTGACATTATTCACTTCCAACCCTTTTATCTAAAACACGTATTTGCTTTCCAATCATAGTTTGACAGCAGAGTGTATCTGACATAAGACAGTGAAATGATCTTTAATAAGACAGCAGTTCAAAGCATGTAGCTTTCATGCATAATAACTATGTTGGCTTAATTTGCTGCTCCACAGAAATAATTCTATTTGTGGAAATTCACAAAGTAAGATAGAATTTTTAGAGAGCTCTACCAAAGATGAAACTGACTTTTTAAGAGTTCTTCTTCATATCTCCCTTAAAGCAATAAGATTGTCATTCTGACATTTAAAGGACTCAGAAATTTCTCTTCCGATTTTTCTCTACAAGTACTGCAAAATATTTTCACTACCTGTTATTTGTAACCCTTTGCCTGTCTTTCTTAATTGGTATTAGATCAATAGAGCGGTCTAGGGGAAATCTCCTATGGCTATGAACTTGATAAAAATGACTGATATTTCAAAGGATTTAGTAGGTTAAATAAATGTGATTAGTTATCTGGTAATTTTTTCCAACCATTTAAAAAAAAAAAAAGGTTAATATGAAACCTAATGTGTTTTGAAATCCCCCTGGCCTAATAATACAATGAAAATCTACAAACAAAAACTACTACTACCCTTTTCTCCAGCTGAGCATGAGTTTCAACTATGCTAAAACTGCAAAAGTTAAATGAATACATTTTCTGAGATTCAGTTCCACATTTTATTCTATTGAACATGCTAACAATTTTTTTCAATTCACATATGCCATAAACTAAAGACAGAAAAGGAGATCAAAAAGGTATGCTGGTTTTAATAAAAGTATAAATCTAAATCATTACTAAATGCTTTCATAAATTATTGCCATTTTCCTTAAATGCACACTGGAATGCTTTACTGACCTACATAAAGGTCATGCTGGTATCCCTAGTACTTACAATCACATGGATTTTTTTTTAATCAATGTAAAATGTTATTTTAAATTTTTCATTTGAAATTATTTTGCCTTTCTAGGAGTGTACTCCATGACCATCAGTAGAACCCAAATCTAGTCAGGCTGACTAAAAAATCAAATTCTAATCCAAAACACAGGAAAGATCTCTTCACAGGGGAGAACTATACCAGAAGCCTTATAATATGAAACTAGAATAAGGCAAAAATTATTAGCAAGTACAACCATAAACATTAGTGCCATTTTTGGAAGACTGTGAAAACATCCGATTACCACGAAGAATATTCAGGAATATGAAGCATAGTTAGTTCCATGAAAAGACTTTTCCCGACCTAATAGAAATGTTGGGATTGTTTCCAAGAGGAGAAGATAAGGACAATTCTGATACACTATGGGACAATGTAGCTATGGAGGGCATCCACCTCTTCTGCCGGATCTAGAAAGCTATCCTGGTACTGGGACCTTGCTTTTAACAAGCATATAAGAATTCACATTTCATTATTAATAACTCTTCCTGTACAAAAAGGTCACAACATAAAGCACAAACCTGTACATCATAGGTCCCATTTAGTAAAACAGGCCTTGAAGAATTCATGTCCTGCAGCACACCAGAAAGTACGGAACGGTTGACCTTCTGGAAGTCTTTGGAATGGCTGAACTGCACCATGTTATGAAGGGCCAAGATTTTGCTGTCCAGCTCAGCATCCTGCCTGGTGCGGTTATGCAGTCCTAAGTGATACTTTCGGAAGTGCTTAATCAGATCTGTGGGGTCATTGCCATAGTAACCATACCCACAGATATTGCATTTAAAGTCCTGAAGCTCTGGAGACAGAGGTGCCGGGTCTGGGTTGTCATTCACCAGTAAGTCAGTTTTGGATTTATTCAGTCTTACACCCCCATCTGAAGGCACTTGTGGGTTTTTTGAGGCCACTGAAACTGGGCTTAAACCTTGACAATTGGCTTGACCACTCTGCCCTTGCCCTGTTTCCTCGGTAGCCTTTGGTGACATCTTATGATCTTCCTTTGTCTCCAACGAGTCCCCTGATGGGGTGCAGGCCATATCTTGAGGGTCATCTGCCTCTGCTCTTTGAGGAGACTTCAAGGGCTCACAGACTCCCCCAGCAGCTGGAGATGAGAAAGCCAACATATTTCTGTCTGTCACCTCATCATGTGGAAAGGAGGGAAGGTTTCCTCCCTTACTGGGGCTTTCATAATTGAAGCCAGCCTTCTCATTCAGGACTGAGCTTTTTAAGTCCTTCTTACTGCTAGAAGATGGATCTTGGACATGCAAGTTATGTTCCTCCTTATTATTTAGTTCTGCAGCATCACTCTGATCCGTATTTTCGGACATCTGATCTGCAGAAAATTCTTTGTTCTTTCCAGATACCTTGCTTTCTGTACCTATCGGCTCCAGGGTCTGGCCCTCGCCTTCACTAGCAACGTTTCTCAGAGGGGGGTTCTTTTTCCGGACCATATCTGAAAATAGAGGGAAAAGGCAGATACTGAGTTATCTGAAAGTTTCAGACATATAATCAAATCTAGAATATTTTTCTTATTCTCTTCAAGGTTTTCTAAGGTGCATAACAAAATGCTTTCTCTAGGAGAAAAATCAGTCATAAAAATAGCAAACACTTGAGACTAAAGCCAACAATTTACATTTAGAATTATTTTTGTCACAAAAAACTGGCCTCATTTATTATTATAAACATCTTATAAATATTGAAGGACTCACTATTATTACTGGCACTATCCTTCCTATTATTCTTTTCTTCCATATTCTTTCCCAATTTTTCTCTTCAAATTATACTCAGTGATATATACACACTTACATATTTACACAGTATAGATTACATATAACATTTATGTTCATTTAAAGAATACAAATTACATGTTTATATGTAAAATATATATGAATACATAAACATCATTAAATTGGAACTTAATATTGTTACACTGTGCAACTAGGTCATAAATGCAGTTTCAATAAAAATATCCTCAAAGACAGAAATGGCCAAGTTATAAACAGAGTAAAACTGCCCCATTATTTCTGGGAAATAAAGGTTAAGAAATGCTTAATCTCTGACCCACCAACAAATTTCTTTACAAAACATTTGGGGTTTTTCTGAAAGTTAGAATGAGGACCAGGTAAGCATGACAGGGGTCAGGTCAGGTTTCACTAGGACTCTCTCTAGCATCCTGGGGAATCAAGGAAGCCCTGGGTTGCCATGCACACCTGCGGGAATGGTACCAGGTTCATCAATCGGGAGCAGGACACTGAAAAGTGGCCAAAGCAAAACAATAGGTTGAATCATAGGACACTGTCATTTTGTAACTGAAATGGCAAAATCTTAGCAGTTTGCTAGGGTTTTTCCCTTTACATGCTCACTCAACTGTACCTTTCAAGTTAGTGACTTCAGAGAGTAAGTTAAAAATTAGAATGCTATGACAAATTCCTCTATAAGGGTCTAATGAATCAGAACTCAAAGAACATAGAGAAATATGAAATTGTGTCATGACAAGTAAAGAATACACTAACAAAAGCTAGTTTCAAGGCCTCTGTTCCTTAAGTGCTCAGCTGAAAATACATCAAGTGCTGTCTACATCATCATCCCAAATGTCTCTTGGAAAATTCCACCTGTGACTTTCTAATAAAACAAGCCTTTTCTAGCAGCCAACTCTGATGTGAGGACCGATTTAACAGAGTTAGTTATACCACGATTATCCAAAATGTGCTGGGAAAATTCAAATTAATAACATGGTTTAGTCGTTTTCAGCTATAATTTCCCACAAGTGCTAAGGAACCACACTGGTTTGGGATAGATGGGTGTACCTTTGCCTCTGAAAAGCTGGTCACACAAAATTTTTATACTATGAATCACTGAACAAGGCAAATGCACTAGCTGTATAAAGAATCATTCATGAGGTAAAAATTCACCTTCGTGAATAATATCAATAAACAACTTCACTTCCAAAAGTATACTTCTCTTCTTATATATCAATAATATCATTTACCACATATCCATGGACTCTCCCTCTTAGAACAAAAATGGAAATTATAGGATAAAGATTTAAGCTTCAAGAGAAAATGACATCATGAGGCAATGTCAACCTGCCAGCTTACTCTGGGAAGAAAGAGGATGTGTTCCTCCCTTTGGTGTTACCCCATTAAGGCCTAAAATTAACAAAGCCAGGGAACCTTTGTTATGAAAGGAAACACTGGGCTGGATGTGGCTCAGTGTGACAGCACTAACCTGGCATGCACGAGGCCCTGGGTTCCATGCCCAGCACACTTACATGTGTGCACACATGCACACAAGCCAGAATATTAAAAGAAACACTGGCTGGCTGTGCTTTTATAATGTTTGCACTTCAGGGTCTTATTTGTTAATGGTTAAGTTTTGGAAGACCTCTGTTTTTCTGTAAGAAGTGACTGCAGCAAACTTGGGAACTTGTATCAATACATGGAAGATTAGAGGGCAATTTGACTAATAGGCAACAAAGGGAAAAAATAAAAGGAATAAAAAAGAATAAAAGGGAAGCTTAAGAAATTAATTTCGGTAAAATTTTAAGTTTAAAAAAATATATGGTTTTGAGCCAAGCACCGTAGCACGTTACCCCAGCTACTGGGGAGGCTGAGGTGGGAGGACAGTTTGAGCCCAGAAGCTGGAGACCTGCCTAAGTAACACAGCAAGACCACAGTAAGACTCTATCTCAGAAAATGAAAAGAACTAGAGAGAGAAAGCGGGCAGGGGGTACACACGCATACACACACACAATCACACACACTTTAACTTGGCCTACATTAGAAGACATTCTAGGTCACAGAGTACCAGGCTTTCCTACATACAAATGATGGCTTAGTACAGCACCTCTTGCCTTTCCCTCTGGAACTTCATGATTGTTTGTTCCTTCTATTACACACTATGTCTCCAGTAACTATCACCATATAATCTTTCCTTGGTCAAATACTTAAAAACTGTATCATTTGTATTTTAACATTTTCTACTTAACATGACTAAAATCTAACAATGACTCCCCTAAATAAAATGAGTAAGGGTACACAAAAAAGTTAAAAATCCAAAATCCTACAAGGAGGGCAGAATGTCTGAAGAAAAGCACCAAGAAAAAAAAAATCATCAAGGTTAACATTTCATCCAAATGTGAAGAGAAAATGGCTTATGCTTCTATATTATTGTCAATAGAACTGGAAAAAAGGCAACATTTTACATAGCCAGGGAACTAAGATAAAATACTAAGAGGGAATTGATCTCAATATGTTAATACTGAAAAAATTAACTTGTTTTTCTGAACAAAGAATAGTTTTAGATCTTGCTGACTTATCATAGTCATGAAAAGACACAATGGGCCAAAGTTTAGAAACTACTCACCCAGCATCTTTAGAGCCTGAGAGAAAATATGACTTAATTAAATTATCATCTTTCCAAATTTCAGTTCCTTCTTTCACCCAAGAACAGACCTTTACAAAGTGTGTGACTCACTGACTCCTTATGCTGAATGCAGCCCTTAATAATATACATTGCAAAGAATGTTAAACTGCTAAAACTTCAAAGAAGTATCAGAAAGGTCATTTGGGTTTTTTGTGTTGTGGGGGCAGGGGTATGTTTTTTTTTTTTAAGTTACTGTTTTTAAAAAAATGTGGTTAATTTATTTGACTATACTTTGAAGTAGTTAGAGAAAAATAATTTTTACTGGAATTATATCATCATAATTTTTCAGAGTGACATATTATGTAAATATCTGCACATTTGCAATACTTCTAAGTGGAAGAAACTCCCCTAGCAAGTTGTAAGTTAGATACCGTAAGGCTGTAGCCACCCTCCAGTTATTATCTCTAAGACAAATAACAGATTGCACGATGTTTTCCTGTGTGCCAAGAACTTTTCCAGTTAACATTTTCACTTGAAAAAATAGATCACATACTTGTAAAATCATACCCAGCATTGACTTCATAAGGCATGTGGCTTTAGAGTGCTTTTTACAATTATTAATTCTATTAGTCAACTAGCAGGAAGCTAATGCAATTGTCTTAGAAGACGCTCGGAGGACACAGAAGACATTTTGAGAGCTGATCTGTACATCTGCAAAACAAAGCAAAAAAAAAATATTTTCCTTCCTAAATGATGTAAACGTATTTTAACACATCACACCTAAAGTACATTAATATGCCAGCACCATGGACTGGTTGGGAAATAGCTGATAAAAGCATGAGCAGAATTCTCTCCTCCCATGGGTTTTAATAAAGCAGCAGGGGGAGGAAGATGCTAGAAAAGATTACAGCCCAAGAAGTCATTTTCACATTAGACTGTGATGTCAGTGAAGGTATTTGGCCTCAAAACCCCCTCAACCCTAATGACTATGATACTTACCTACGTGGGGTGGGCATGGGGGAATTTTAATTTGTAAATACCAGCATCAACTTTCATAGGGACATTTTTCAAGTGAGTAAAATACATGACCACAACAATGAACCTTAGTCATCAGATTTGGCAATTCTATTTTAAACTTTATCACTACTTCACAGAAAAATGTCTTGTTCAAACGACAAGGAAAGTTCAAAATACTAGTCACAGTAGGTCCACTACAAATAGCCACGTTAGATACTGGAGCTGAGAGTGAACTGGAAGAAGAGGGTGTGAACAACTACATGGCTCCAGATTGCTCAGGGAAGTGCTCTATGCAAATGCGAGATAAAAACCTGACCTCTGAGTGAGAGTGAGCCTCATCCACATCCACCCCATTCTCACCTACACCAGCACTTGGATGCTCCTTCAACAGCCCATCTAACACGATGGCCACCAAACAGGTTAAAATATGCTTCACTTCTCCAAAAGGGTGCTATTATATTTTCAATTCTGAGATATAAACTATTCCATCTGCAGAAAACTTGAATATCTACTCTCAAGTCACTGTTTTTTCCTTCTAAATTAAAACCTAAATCTAAGTTTGTTTTCTTAGAAAAAGAATTTACTATCATTAAAAAAAAAACAAGAGTCCACTCTCTGTTACAGAATCACTTAGATTTATGCAGTTGATATAATCAGCATTAGAGCTTAAAATAATTTCCAGTAACGACTTGATCTCACTGATTAAAATGCTTAAATATGTATTAAAAAAATCTTCTGTAGGATCCTGAATCATTTTCTCAAGATGGAACCTTCTCATCAAAAGGAATTTGAGTTTCTTATTGTTATCTATATATCATGAATTGACCCACTGATGATTCTGTTATATTTCATATCTGTGTACCTATTTGCATATATAAACATATAAATAAATGTATAAATATGAATCTATACATGCATTTATAAAATGGTCTTACTTCAAATAACCTTGCAAAGATAATGAAATAAAGTACCTGAGCAAAGAAATCAACTATCACAGAAATCTTAAAAGAAACAGATCACACACCCACCCAAAGCAGATGAAAACTAGGATTTACTTCCATTGGATGAAAACTCCTTGAAAGAAAGAAGTATAAATTCTCTATGTTCTAACTAGTTTCTTGACTTTAAACAAAGAATGAACACCTAATGGTATGGAAATCATGTGTCCAGTTTCTTAATGATGCGATTGATCCTGCTGATGCGACTGATCAAAGGTAAATCCCTCCTAGTCTCGAGTCTCTGTCCTCTGAGCCTCTGTCAGCTTCCTCCTGACTTTCTGCCTTTATAATGGTTCTGGTCAGTCACACTTTAGTTTCACCTTCTAAGACTTCGGCCTGATTTTGCTAGAGTAAAATTCTAAACTACCATCCAGTAAGAGTGGGCCTAACCATCACTGCCAGGTATTCTCTCAGTTATCCATTTCCCCAACATTCATCCATTCAATAAGAGAATATCCAGCATCAGCTACGTGCCAAATACTTGAAGCAAGATGACTTTGATTGCATTGCTTGTTGTTAAAAAGAAAGAGACACTATTAAAAAGCAAGAAAACGATCATAAGAAACCTCTCTTTCTCAAAGAAAATTGAAACTTTTAAATCTTTCTAAATGTCATTTCCTACGCACGCGTGTGTGTGTGTGTGTGTGTGTGTGTGTGTTCAGAATATATAGATAAGACCTCAATAAATTGGGGGGGGGGGGGGAACTGTGTGATATGAGCTCAATCTTAATCCTGCTGTGTATGACCTTTATTTTAAGCAGCAGTTCTCATTTTCATAATGTATAACGCCAGATGACCCATTCTTTTTGTTTTCCCAGATAATAAAACTTTCAAGTGTTTGAAACTGAAGTTTAATATGAAAAAAAGGAAAAAGATGTCATGATGGTGTTCTCCTTACCAAGTAAGTTTTCTTCCATGCCTGCCTGCATTACCAACCCAGGAGTACTGAGCTATTCATTACACGTTTCACATAGCTTGTATTCAAAAAATTAACAAGAAAAAAAAAAAAAGAGTAAAATGTGTCTTTTGATCATAAGTCCCCCACAAAGAATTTAAAGAATTAAGCAAGTGATAGCAAAATAAAAGGAAGGTCAACTCTTAGGCCTATAGCAAACTAGATAGCTTCCATATGAACAACACAGAAAGTTCAGTTTTTAAAGAACATATGTGTCTGCTCATTGGTTTAGGGGGGAAACACTTGAATCCTGTCTACTCCATATATACAGATCAAAATCAGATTGCTTAAGTGAACTATAAAATGCAAGAGACATTGTTTATCCAATTCACAAACCCAAGAATTACAGAAGGAGTTTAATGTTTTCTATTTCTTCAGATTCCAGGGCAATACTTCAATGGTAGATCGCTTTTTTTGTAAACTGCTTCAAACTTCATAAACCCAATGTCAGATCCTGTTCTTTGCTATCCATTTCTATTTAATTTGTTCTCCCTGAATCGACTGTTCCTGAATCTTTAAAGGTATTTTGGGACATTTTAAATCCTGTTCAGATTTAAATGTCATCACCTTCAAACAATTCCCATCAAATAAATCTCTTATTAATTCACATCAAATTAATCCAAAATGATCGCTTCTATTAACATATGCTTCAGAGCACAAAGCCCATTAATAGTCATCTGGACACTAGAACTAACCCAAACCTCTCTGAGATAAAATACACACTATTTAGATATCCTGTTTCAAAGAGTTTTGATGCTGGCCCAAACACATTTTATTAGGCTTTTATTCATCATGCTATGTTCTCTATATTTTAAATATCTCATTTCAAATGCACCAGTCTAGGTAAAAGGAGATAGTGTGGTAAGTAATAATATCATATTTGCCAAAATGAGTCTTCCTATATCAATATATATCTCAGAGAAAGAATTTTGTTAACCATTTCACTTTTAGGAGAAAATCACAACTCTTTTCCTTCGAAGACTTTATGCTAGAAGTCTAAATGACACCGTGGAATATATCTGGAAAAAATGATGCATGCATCCATTTCACTAAGTCAAGTAACTAAAACAGAGTAAGTATACACCATGGAGCATCAAAAGGAAAGGGGCATTATTTTGCATTTCATAATCAATGAGAGGCAAATGTATTAAAAACTCTGATTTGATTAAGATCACGATTTCATTAAGCAAATTTAAAACATTACCATTTATTTCCCCACAAAGTAGTTTTTCCTTTTCCTCTCAATTAAAAAAAAATTTTTTTAAGAATCTGCAACTGTTGATTTAAACAGGATAATCTGATTTGCATCCAGGCCAGACTCAACCTCATCCCTCACTTCTTCATTAAACTTCAAATATTTCAATAGGTCTTTGGGCAAAGAACCAAACTTAACACAAGTTCAGAAAGATGAGCTCAGGGAAAAGTGTAAATGCATCTATTTATCTTTAGGGTGATGAAGTCAATTGACGTTTCATTATAAAAAACTAGATTTTCATTGATTTAAAAAAATAGTCCTCTGCTTTGTAGGACTGCCTTTACATTTTTTTCTAGTATTTTCTGAAAAACATCTTTGTATACTTAAAATGTAGTTTAATTTTTATGTATTATGTTGTCTGGTTTGTTTTCCAATCTGTCATTCAATAAAAAAGGAAATTCCCATCCCTCCCTCAATCCACCATTAAAGGGAACTAATAACTGTCTCAGTTCTCCCATTTAAAAAAAAATTGGTGCCAATCAATGCTAATCCATTGGGTAAACTGATGTACCTATACAGTATGGAGACTAATGACAGCACACCATGAAGATAACACACGTCAGTAAGAATGCTCACTGATTTTGTGGCACTAGTAAGCCAAGTGTTTTGAGCAAGGTTTTGTTGTAAGAGTGCAAAACTGAATACGAGATTAAAAGGCATAGTGACAATTTATACTGATAACACACTGTGTCTGTGTGTGTTTATATAGACAGAGACAGAAAGAGATGACAGAGATCTCTTTCTCCCCCTCCAAAATGAAGGGAAGTAAGTTTGCACCATCGTATGCAACAGTGCTTCCTCATGAAACTCACAAACCACTGTGCTTATCCTTACCACTCAATAGCAAGTATTTTAAAAGGCCTGCACCAATCTGAGGACTAGTGGCCCAAGGACAGAACCACAGGGGCACTCAACACCTCAGGGACAAATACCATTAGGAATCATGTACTATGTTCGTGCAACAAAAGGGATTTAGAAATAAATTCAGAATGGAGGGGGGGCAGGGATCTTTTTATGTATGTATTTTTAAAAGTCCACTTAAATTAATAACAGTGTTGACAAATGTCTTTCACCCTGTGAAATACATGCTAAGGATAACCTATTTACTGCTGCCTGCTTAATTTAACCCACCCACCACCATTTTTACTTCTGATGAAAACAAAGCACACACACACACACACACACACACACACACACACACACAGGGGTCATTTTTCTCTTTTGTTAAATACAATAAAATTTTACAAAGAAAATTATCTTTTTTAGAAAAATCTATACTCAAAAGTAACTTAAGTAGTTGTATGGGCTATATACTTTTCCCAGTCTGCTGGAATGAAAGAAGTTCTATGTATGAAAAATACAAAGGACACACAGAATCCATTCTTCATTGGGGTAACAGGCTTAGGAAGCTTCAGTTAATAAGAACTTTTTCGTTGTTGTCAAACCATTATTTCAGAACATTCTACCTGTGCTCACCCTAAATTTAGGAAAGCTCTCTGGGATTTTAATATTATAACAGAGGTGGCAGGAAATCCAAAAAATTTCTCTGTGTTCTTCCCATGAAATTGGCTTCTAAAAAACAAATGGAAGGAGGCTTTTAGTGAAATTAAGTTTGGCAGAAATTATATAATTTAGAACCCCTCCCAGAGGTCCAAAATATACATTTGCAATTACAGCTTCCAAAAGTCCTAGGGATTGGAGAGGATGGAGTCTACTTGGTTGGGATTGGAATTTCCCAAACTCACACTTATCCACCAAACTAATGTTTCACTGAACACAGAAGAGATGCTGCTCCAAGACAGTAACATTCGAGGAAGAAATATAACCAAGACTTTAAAGCATGTGTAGTATCTTAAAAGAAAACAGTATTCCTTCATTAACTTGGAAAGAAAATTAAGACATTTTACTCTTACATGGGTGGTTTTGAAGGTTTTTTTTTTTTTTTTTTTTTTTTTTAGCTTTGGGTTTTTTCCAGCATAGTTATCAACATTAAAAGAAGATCAGTATGTTTTATCATGAAAGATTTAGAATCAACATTTTGAAA
The DNA here is from genome assembly GCF_902686445.1 of Sciurus carolinensis. Lineage (NCBI taxonomy): Eukaryota > Metazoa > Chordata > Mammalia > Rodentia > Sciuridae > Sciurus > Sciurus carolinensis. Next base: position 24,666,530 of record NC_062213.1, on the reverse strand, counting down.
GAATGTGTAATGGCAGAGGATTACAGACAGAACACTAAGTTTTAAGAAGGAAATAAAATATCTATGTACAAGACCCCAGATGTCCAAATTATGTACTCATAAACATATGTGGGTGTAAGTCCAATGTTAGCTCTAAGCTAAAGAATTCATACAGCTATCACTCCATAAAGAAGCTCTACAATGTTTTTAGGTATAGTTTCCAATGTTGTTCCACTACAGGGATCAATCTAAAACCTTTTGTACTAAATTTGTCTCATTATTTTACAATACTTTAAATCTCATCTGATTAAAATTAAGCCAGGCACAAAAATGCAACCAGGAGTTTCATGAAATATGGAATGTGGAAAGGTATTAGAGAAAGACTTGAGAGATCTACAGTTCCTATAGCTAATAATAGTAGTTATATATATAATAATAGTTCTTAAATGTTTGGAGTTACCTGAGAAAACATATCAAACTCCCATGCTCATTGCTGGTTATTAATAAATCCTGTTTCTCCAAACTGTACTTACTGTCTTCACCCAGATTCAACTTTACAAATAACAAAGGACAGAACCCCAATACCTAGGACACTATACATTTCTAGTACAGACCCAGGGTGGGATTGCATCCCGTCATAGCATAGTTTAATATTAACCTGGCTCATGCTTCTGGTTTATGCAAGAAGAACAAACTCATGTGTCCAAAATGAGCTCCCTGAGAGGCTAAGCAGATCTCATAGTTTTTGGGCTTTAGGATTTTGTTTTATTGTTAGTACATTCCTATTACCCTCAAGGATTAAAACCAAAAACTAGAAAGAAAGAAGTAAAATAAAAACAGGTTGAGTAGACGCTGAAGCAAATATGAAACAGAGTAGACTTTACATCGATTTTAAATACAAAGCCAGATATGCAGGTAAGTTCACAGCGAAAGCCCAGCCTAAGAGACTAACCACACGTACAGGTCTCTTCTGGGCCCCGACAGCTCCTACTTTGCACATTCACCTGTGAGAAGGAAAATGATTTAATAATACATATGTTTGAGACTGCAGAATTACTTAGGGAAGAAATTAGCTCACTTGTTAAGTATTTTAAATAGGTAATCCAGTCAATCTTCACTTTCAGGTTCAATATAATTTTAAGAATCTATCTAAACACACATGAGCCACACATACACCTTTAGAAAAGATTTTCACCACCTGCACCCCAATTAGTATTTTCTCTCCATCAATCTTCTTGTGGAACCTGTCGTAACAGAGTAAAGATAAAAATACATATATATATATATAGTTCCTCTCCTAGATTCAGGTATTTTACAAATAGTTCCTTCAAAATCAAATTGAATGTTGAAAGAAACCAAGGGTCAGAACTAGACTTTTTTTAGATGCATAATCTTGACTGTTGATACAGATTCTAACTTGAAATTATAATTAATAAGAAAAATGTATCATGTTATTATTACTAGGAGCTAGACACTGTGCCAAGAGCACATTATCTCATTTGATTTTGATTTTGATTAATGATTTTTGGAGTAAAATACTATTATTATCCACATGTTAAAGATGGGGCAGTTGAGGCATGGAGAAGTCTCCGACCTAACCTAGCCCTTAAATTAGTTGGTTCTAAAGGAGGTTAAAGCCATGCTAGATCACTTGGTTTCCCATCCATTTTTTAATCAGCTCTTCAGTGTTTTCATGAGCAGCCATGAAGCAACAGTAATATATATAAAGTAATACCAATTCAAGAAACTTACACAATCTACGTTGCTTTGCAAATATACTGTCATCGAATGTATTTCTTTGGCTCTCTAGTTCTATTAGATGAATACATGATCTTTCTAACATTCACAAGGGCAACTAGGTTGTCCTAAACTTTGTATTTCTCTAATAACACCTAGCACATCAACAAGGTCACCAAACTACACAAGTCTCTAAAATGGTTTCATTTCTACAAAGTCGTCTACAATTATCACAAACAAAAACGAGCTTTCTCTACAGTCACCTGGCACCTAATGCATGCACATCACCTTTGATGACTGCATCACAGTGTGTTTATATTGTAGTCTATGCCACTAGACTTTAAAGTCCTCCAAACTAGAAAATATCACTACTGTTTTAACATCAAAATTTTAACATCTATCTTTATTGATATTAATTTGAAATATTAACATCTATCTTTATTGATATAAATTCAAAATATTAACATCTATCTTTTCTTATATGTAGCCATATAAACGAAAAATTGGTATGCAATAATTCGCATATGAAAATACCTACATGTCATCAATGATTTCAAGATCTTCCCTGGTGTGATACAACTAAAGCCAGAACACATTTGCATCATTATCAATGGTACACTACAATGGTGATATTTGTAGGGTTACATAGAAGTGTGTTGGGGCAAAGGATAGGTAAGTTTTTAAAAAGGCAGATGATATTAATCTGGCGCTCCCACAGACACTGAACTTGGAGAGAGCAGGCACTTTCAAAAGTTCTTATTGGGGGATGGATGTTAACACACTTCGAAAATTCTGCATATTGTTTCTCTCTTCAAAAAAGGACTGAATAGCTTGATAATAAAAGGACTCTAAGAATAAAACTATGATAATGCTAAAGTTGTCTCATCCACATAAAAAGAAACCAAATGAAGACATACAGGGACTCAAAGCATTAATTTTTGTTTTTATATTCGTTGAACAAAAAAGAATCAGATATCATGGTCCTACCTAGATCCATGGGCATAAAGCAATAAATGCACAAGTAGATAAGTACAATAAATCTACAAGAAAGAATGATTAAATATACTTTTTAAAATGTTTAATCAAAACCATGTTGGCTTGATTTGATTCTATAAATGTCTACACAACTTCACATATCAAAAATATCTGTGGACTGATTGCACAGAAGAAAGTTCATTGAAAGATCAGTTTTCTCTCTATATGATGATAATTCTATAAAAATGTTACTGTAATCACTAAAATAAATTTTTGTAAGTTCATATATCTTCATGATTATTTTCTAAAAATGAATATCATGTGCTATTTAATGTGTTTAATAAATAATTGTATAAATATCTACATTTATACACATAAATTTATCTACAATATTTTCACCATGCTTTCTCTAACACTCAAAATTCAAACCTGTACAACATGCTCCCCACTATTGCCATCTGTTTCTTCATCAAAGACCCAAAGCAATGGGACTTCCCCATCTTGGATGAAAACTTCCAGAACCATTTCTCTTTATAACCTATAACCCTTTCTTTTTATAAACTGTCTCTGAAAAAAACAATATCCTGTACAAGTAGTATGATACATAAAAATAAATAAAAATTTATCCTTTAAAAAATAGCTTGGGATATAAAAAAGACTACAGAAGTCAGTCACGGTGTCACATGCCTGAAATCCCAGGTACTCAGGAGGTGGGGACAGGGGGGATTGCAAGTTTGATGCCAGCCTGGGCAACCTAAGAGAGACCTCATCTCAAAAGAAAATAAATAAATAAAGAAAGAAAAACTCCAAACATCTAGTGCAGACTCCTGGCAATCTGACTAAAAACACACATACACAGTGCTCACAGCATCATTATCTGAATTGTCAAAACTGGAAACAACCCAAACACCAAGTTTTAAAAAGCTGCATATATATATGTAAAATGGACTATCAGGTCACAGAACAGAATATTATGCAGCAACATAAATGAAGAAACTACATATAACAATATGAATGACACACAAGATGTTATGAGTGAGACACCAGGCACAAAAGAATGCATGCTGGCAATGCTTACGAATGCTTTAGTTGAATGCATGTAAAGTTCTCCAACAAGCCAAACCAATCTACAGTGTTAGCAGTCAGGAGAACGCTCGATTCCTGGGGAAGAAGACAGAACAAGTGAGGACACAGGGAGTTTAAAGAGTACTGGAAATAGTATTTTTTGAAATGAGAAATAGTATATGGGTCTGTTTATTTTGTAGTAAGTCACTGAGCTATAGACTTATGATTTGCGTACTTTACAGGCAGAAAGTTAGTGCCCGTGTGATTTTTCACTGAAACCTCAGTTGCTCTGCAGAGAACATGGCGTAATATATCGAGATGAAAGCTTTTATCTGCTGCATTTTTGATGAGCAAACCAAGCATCACATTGAGTGGAAAGTGTCACTGGCTCCGCAGGCCGAGTTGCAGGGCACAAGAGCCCAAATGTACAAAAGCAGGCAACAGGGTGGCAACTACCTCTGTACTTATTAAATGTACAGTATCATGAGGCTGTGCTATATTAATTATACCAGAGACAAGTTAAATAAAAGGGGAAGAGAACTAATACTTGTTAGCATTTATTATGTCCCAGTCATTTATTCACAGCCTCACATAATTTCTCCATTTAGGCCTCAGTGAAAGCCTGCAAGTTACTATTAATCCCATTTTACGAATGAGAGAACTAGAGCTGTAAAGGGGCTACAGAAACCTATTTACCTCAAAAGACTAGACGAGTGTATGAAAAACAGTCAATAAAATAATGCTGTGGCATTGTGAGAAAATTCACCTATGTAAATTGTTTTAATAATGCTAAATAAATGCCGTGTTTCAATGAAAAGTGTCATCTACCTCCACCTCAGGTTCTTACTATAAATCTATGGATACACCAAGGTATTTAATCTTACAAACTGAATAATGATGAGTGATTGCTCATTTTGCATGTAAAAGGTAAGTGCATAGGTAAAAATGTTATCAGTTTTACACTTTCCACTTGGTTAATATCTTCTTGAGACTTTAACTTCTATGATCAAATGATTTTTAATGTGCATTGGTAACTGACAAAAGAAAAAGAAAGGAAGGAAGGAAAAAAAACAGGCAGCACACAAATCTCAGCAGGAAAACCTGAAGATATTCCTTAAAATTACTCCATTTGCATTTGGCATATGTTTTGTAAGCAAAAGAAGACATAATAATCACATGTTATCGTACAGGATTGGCTCCAGGTTTATATGACATAACTAAGCAGAATTCCATTGAGTTCCTCTAGGAGAACCATAAAGTCCATGAACACAGTCATGTAAGCAAGCTTAAGATTTGTTTTAAGTGATCTCACATCCACTACCATGCTATATGTTCCAGAAGTCAAAAGGCTGGCACTCTATACATTTTACTGCTGAAACAAGGAAACAAGCTTACACATGGATGGAAAAAGATGTTTATAAAAAGAGCAACACAAAGCCTAGAAAAGAGTGTCACTCTATAGCATTACCGAAAATTAGGCCCTTCTGTTTGAACTTCTTGTGAAGTGACACTTTAAAATAACTGTTTTACCTAATTATTTCAGAAGCAGATAACTTCAGAATAAACAGTACTGGTATCCGGTAATGCTGTCAATATCTTCATAGCTAAAAATGATACCTAGTTTATTCATTCTATAAACCAGGATGTTACTCAGAAAATAAAATGCTATTATTGAAATGACTTCACTAAGAAGTTTGTACATCATGAGGGTACCATATAGTACTTTTAACCTTGTTCTAAAATTAAGGCTACTATTTTAATGCTGAAATAAAACAAGTTATATTAAGATATGACAGTAGTCATTAAGAAAGCATAGCCCATTAAGTGTTTACTGTCTTCTGGGGTTAAAATAAAATAAGCAGACTTTGAAAAAAATCCTGCTTTGGCTTATTAAAATAAATTATCATCAATATGATCCAGATGAGATAAAAGAACAAGTGGACCCTAGAGGGTAGTACCCACAGTATGGTGTCTGAGCAGCGAGGAGGAAAAAACAAACAAACAAACAAAAAAAAAAAAAGCACATGAAACATTGAACAGTGGATAGTGCTAACAAGTTAAAGCAGAGAGCTCTATTCAAGTGTATCTTCTTATGCCTACCAATATTGCTTGAGAGAGGACTCCTGTAGTCTTTGGTTCAATAACTTAAACTGAGAATAGAATTAGGCATTTCAGAGTTTTCCACAATATCCATTTTTGGATCCTTCACTTTGTGACAATCTTGCAAATGATTATTCAACAAGCTTATGACACGTTTTTGCTTTGGGTTTTTGTTTGTTGTTGTTGTTTTTGTTTCTGGGAATCAAGAAGTGCATCTGCCAGCATCATTACCCACTTAGCATTCATTCCTGCGTTTTGTGCAGATATTACAAAACTAAGCAAGTGATTTGATAACTCATGCTCATAATCAAAACTAAATCATCATGATATTTATTTATTCAACACACTTTTCTGAGTGACACCTAAGTGTCAGGCATTGAGTCAGATGCTAAGGATACAACTGAGAACAAATAGACATGAAAGTTACCCTCACTGAACTTACAGACTAGGAATTAAAATGAAATGGGGAAGGGGGTACCTGATCCAGATTTGGTATAACATAAAAGAGTTCTGGGAGAAAAAGTGACCGTAAGCAGAGAGAGAGCAGAAGATGGCCAGGCACAAAGAAAAGAACTGAGGGCCACAGGCAGAAGAAATAACAGGTGGAAAAGCCCAAATCCAGAGAAAATATAAGTGAACCAAGAGGTTTAATGATTTTAGCAATTCCAGTGGTTTTTGGTTAAAATTCCATGAAGGATTAAAACATAAATTCTGCAGAAAAATTCTATTTCCCTGAAAATATCAGACAACTCATTTATCATATAAGTTCAAAAAACTTCAGATGAATCCTTCATATGAAATGTTTACTGCTGGGTTACAAATAGAATTTCTATATAATTAACATGGGAAAGTATTATTAAAATGTAAAAAGTAAATTTACAATATTTCCTCTGACTTTGATGTAACTTTTTAACTGATTGGATAGGGCCAATAATCCTACAGTTTCTTCCAGTAAAGAATTAAATACAACTACTAAATTCTATATACTTCATATTAATGTACATGCACATAAATATGATTTATTTTAAGTTGATCTCTCCTAAAAGTTTAATATTCTGGCCATGAAGGACAAGATGATATATTTAATTGCCAATTAGGTTCTCAATCACTGTGTCACAAAGAGGTGTTCATGGCTTTTTTTTTTTTTTTTTTTAAAGAAAACCATTCTTGTTTATCAGGTTGGAAAATGAAGTACCAAAGCAATACCAAATGTCATGTATACATGACATTCTACTTATGTGCAGGGGCATTTCACACTTCTAAAATTTCCAATCAATTAATTCATTCGTAAGCATTAAGCACATAATATGTTTCAATTCTAAAAGAAATGACTGCTTTCTAAAAAAAGAAGCTAGCTCCCTAGGTCAAAGACACAGGCTCATGGTAAACCCACACAGTTACAATGCAGGATGAGACACGACCTAACACGAAAATGAGCAGTGCAAACCATGAGTCCCCTCCTCAAAGGCAAACAGAGAGTACCACGTGTGTGCTATTCTTTTAAAAAGTGTAATTATTTCTATTATTTCATTTATTCACAGTAAGTAACACACTGTGGTGAAGATCAGCAATGAAAACAAGAGAGAAGAGAAGGTCCTCAGGGAGAAGAAAGAAATGCACAGGGACAGCATGCAGAGAAGAGCATTCCAGCAAACAGAAATGGGACCAAAAGGCTGCCACTCAGTATAAACCTGTCAAGGAACAGGGAAGAACCTGGGTTTACAACAAATGGTTCACGTGGACGATGTGGCTGAAAAGGTTAGTATGACAGCGTCTTGAATCTCATTTGATGAGATTGGGCCACTTGTAGAAAATGAGAATCCACTTGAAGTTTCTAAGTAGGAAAGGGTACAAAAGGTAAATGAGGGTGGTGTGACCTCATGCACACCGATGAGGAAAATGAAGGAATGTCATGCTTCTCAAAAAAAATTCAACTCTGATCATAAGACAAAGAAGAATTAAAAAAAAAAAAAATCCTGGGATATCCTATAGACTAGATGAAGACGTCTTGACTGACATACATTTGTGAGATATTAATGATACTGCATTACTTGGGCCTTTATTATAATGTTTATATAGTCAAATTGATAGCATGCCTATCATTTGATTATTTGCATTGCTGCCTTTGTAGTGTCCCCCTGCTGTCCTTACGGTGGTATCCCCATGTCCTAAACCAGACCTGTAAATGAGGAGGTGCTGCTTAGTATTTGTTGGATGAACTCCATAGAATTTTTGAAACTTACTGAATAATTTCAGTGAAACTTATTTTAAACACAACCAAGTTAACCAGCTGACTACTTAGTCACCTGGCACTTCTCTGTTCTATTGACTGTCTAACCACACTTCATGTTTCATCCTAGCCCTGAATCCTGAATCCACTCTAACTATTTAGTTCTCAGACCAGCAGCATGTTATAAAGTTTTCCAAAACAACTTAACAGCACAAAAGTAGACCTTCCAAAATGAACCCAGATCTTCCTAGTCCCATTGGGAGTTCACTCAGACTTGGTCAAAACCTCAGTGATGATTCCCCCAGAACATTCTGGTCTGTGTAAATCAGTATAGTTATAATGTCCAGAGGCCTCCACACAATACACCTCTTTATTCCAATGAGAGTTATACAGATGAAGACTTGGCAAACTTCAGTTAGGTACTAAAGGTTCATCTAAAATTCCATCTTACACCCATCCTCCCTGTAACTACTCATGTCCCCCATGCTTGACACCTAGATAGAATTTGTTTTTGAAGTGGGAACATTCCAAAGTCAAGTTACTTTCAGGCAGAGCTTAGTCTTCTCTGTGTCCATTCCAAAACAGTTCTCCTAAGTCTGTGGTGGAGAACATGAATATATGAGAACAATAAATAAACCATGGTAACTCGTGCTAAGGTCACAAAGGTCACTTAGGCACAAGCCCACACTACCTTTGAGGCCAAAAACTTTGCCATTGTTCTCAAGTTTACAGTAATAGGTCTTGGAAGAAAAGCATGCAGAGACCTTGTACCGCCAAGAGCAAATTCTGGCAAACCTACCTCTTTTTCAAGGTAGGATACAATAGAGAGAGAATACACCCTTCACACACTCAGTTACACATACGTACTGGAAGTACACACATCATCAAAAGGAAACAAGCATAAGAACCAAAATCAGTAATGGTTTTAAGCCAGGTTTTAATCCTCTTCTCTATCTGGATTGTCTTAATTCCTGCAAGTATAATTTGCCTGTTTTACAAAGGTGTTTTAAGGGAATAAAAAGAAAAGAAGCATAATAATTAAATGAGAACAACACTAAACTACTGGGATCAACTGTAAAAGGCCCAGTGCTATAATTTTTTTTATACTTTCCACTCTTGTCCCACTAGAGGATAAGCTGCTACTAATAAGCAGCATGGGAGTGGCCCTGCCACCTGTGTGCTGAAAGAAGGGTGACCTCCTGATGCCAGCATCCACTGGGAAGAAGAGATACCTCCCACACAAGTAGCTTCATTTGCTGTATGATTCTTAGAAAGAAAGTAAAGAAACATTTTTGAAAAGGAAAAGAAGTTAATTTGACTCGATTTGTTTTCTCTTTTTTAAAAAGTCACTGATGAATGTGCTTTAATCAATCTGTCTCTGTAAGAGTTTGTAAGAGTTTGTAAATGAAAATTCCCGTGTGAATCAAATAGTGTCAGTGCAAGGTCTGCTGCCTATGTCACGCGTGAGGCAGGCACTTGATACAAGAGCACTGTTACTTCTGACAAACTGGGATCCCATAACTTATTAAAGTAGCCAATACTCAGTAGTAGGAACATACATTATGGTACAATAAATATGCAGTATGTTATAGCAGCACCAGAACCTCTTAATTCCGTATACTGTTTCCAGGGAACGCCTTAAGCAATGGAAAGACTGGAAAATAATTTAATTATCAACTTAATTGCCTTCAAAGAAAAAAAAATGTACTTAATACATAGCATCTTATAGAACCTCTTTATGATGGATTATTAATTTTATGTACCTCCGTCCACCTGAATCAGGCCTCTCAATACCCAACTATATATGTTAACTGACAGATAAGTTCATTACTGAAATAACAATATTCTGAATATGAAAAAGGTTATCCTTTTCATGTTGACAAATATGCATTTTTTTTTCTCAATGACTGAAATTAGAAACTAAGATCCTCTCTTCCACAGTTCCTCCCATGCCTGCCTTTAAGAACCTCTATAGCAGCAAATGAACAGCATCAGGTTCTCAGTTTAAGAGACGACCAGGTCTGCGATTCAAAATTAAATCCCCTCACTTTGTTAGGGTAGAGAGGCACAGGGAAGTCAGAGTACCAGCATGAACATACAGGTGAGGGACCGGGTCTCCGGGGAAGGCCCTGGAAAACTGTTGACATCTAACAAACCTACATAGCAATGTCTGTCTCCAGTGAGTTTCCAAAGGATTGAAAGCAAGAAAACTTTACTTCATTTTCTCGATTCCTAACACAGCCCTTAATGTTGAAGGATGTAGTCTATATTCAAATTGGGAGTGGTTCTCAGTGAGAGGTAAACTCATTTGAGATGAAATCTTGGAGACCTGGGCTTAGGAGGGAACACTGCCATCTACATCCACACTCGTATACAGAAGCCACTGAGGTTCTGAATGGAACAATGAAATTTATTTAGGAGCACACATTCTGGACTGGTAACTCAGGGGTGGGGAGGTGCAGTGAAGCACAGTTTGGATCCATTTGTAGCAAGTTTTCTGTTTTGTAATATAACTTAAAATATTTTTGAAGAAATATGGTAAAGTGATTATCCTTCTGGAACTAGATACACTGACACTGTCACATTAACTCACAGCTTGTTAAATACTGTGCAATCTTTCTATAACATGCTTTGTTATGAGACTAGAATCAGCATATGGGAATTGCTCTTTTCCTGCTAAACTGAAGTCATTACTAACCACTCATCTGTGACATGCACTCTTTCTTGTAACCAGGGATTTTAGCTTCACAAAATTTAGAAACTGCCACATTGTTTCTTGGCATCGTTTTCAAATGTGACATCATTTAAATTTTGGAAAACTCTGTTTCAGCAAATATACTGGTGGATGCCAGGTTAAAGGCTGCCCAAAAGGGGCAGCAGGGTCTCGGTAGAAGCCAACCACTGATGGTTCTTCCGGTCTATATGGTCACATGCCTTTCATTAGAGGCACAGGGAGTCACGATGAGCTCAACAAATGCATTTCAAAATGGGTTATCAAGTTACTAGCATATAGAAATGGCTTCCAGCTACTGAAGCTCTGTACTGAAGGACAACTGTGAAGATAAAAAGCTCCATTTTCAGTTTCCCTAATTTCCAAGGAAAATGTGTTTTGTTTCAAACATATATATTAACAAACAACGTGTACACACAAAATATCATTAATAAAAAGCTAAACATACAAACTTACTCATAACTGCTGAGTAAAAGGTCTATAGGGAATGCTGACTAAATAATTTTGGGTGCAAGCCCCGAAATTTGTAAATTTTATAATCCACACATAATTTGATAGCAGCACCTGCCAACAAATATCTAGAATTAGCATACTCAGGGACATCTTTTCTATTAAACTAAAAAAAAAAAAAAAAAATTCCAATGGTTCACCTAAAAAATACAAGTAACATCTCTGTCACTGTTAAGAAAAATTTTGAGCAACTTACTTTAAAAAAAGTTCTATTAATTTTAGTCACTTTAGTTCTTAGAACTGTTTTGTTCATATATTTATTCCTGATGCTTATACCTCTTGAGAACACACACATACACACACACACAGAGTGTGAAAATTTAGTGTACTTAACTTGAAAATTAAGAATTCATGATTGTAAATGACAACTCAGACTCACTCTGATGTGGACAGTCCCTATAATAACTACATAATCATGTAACTTCTATTTTTTTATTGTCTTGCAGAAAAACTGGGGAAATCTCAGTAATAACAAGTCATTATTACTAACAAAGTGCTTATGATCATGTGGCACATATCCCACATAGGAAAAATAATTCTAAAATACCCAGAGAGAGAACCACAAGATATTATCTCTAAGATACTCTCTGGAAAGGGTCTGATATCTTCTGACAAAGTTACCACAACCTATTGACAAATAAGACCGTGATTAGTTCTGAAGGGGAATTTTGTAAGACTCATTTTGGAGAAGAGGAAGACGGCTCATGAAATCAACACAAAAAGTAAGCTCTAAGGGAAAATCTCTGGATATCAAAAAGTCATGTGTTTGTTTTTTTAAAGTCATGTATTAAAATCAAGTACTAATACCAAATACCAAAAAATTAAAAATGAAGACATAAGCCACGAATGACCCAAAGAATAAACTACAGATGGAACAATATGAAAAAATAACCCCAAAATGCTTCTTTTAAGAATATTTACAATTCACAGTGGCCTTGAATCAGCACTCTGGAACAAAGCTCATACCACAGAAACTCAAACACAAAAGAACTAACAAATTAAGCCACACACTCTACCAAGAGAATGACACCAGCTCGTCTTTGGAAGAATATGACACCACTCCTTCCTGAGAGAGCCAACAGCTAGAAATCTGTTTGTTCTACTCTCTACACATTCTAAACAGTTGTTTTTTTAAATAAAAGTTAAAATATGGTCTTAGAAACAGCATTTTGAACAGCCCTCCCATAGTTAATGATATACAGAAATTAAATAGATTAGAGACAGAACAATAATTGTAATTATAATTATCATTATTATAATAAATATCTACACAGCCCTTTGGCATTCACCAAACCTGTTTTACATATGCTACCTGTATTGATTTTTCCACCCAAAGCTGTGCCCTGGTATTGTTACTCCAGCCTACAGGTGGGGCGAGGCTAGAGACCAGCCATACCACAGAAAGGAAACGGCGACAATCCAATGGACTGCTGAACACAGCCGGACATCAGCCTATTCCAGACAACCTCATGTTCCAAAAGGCACCAGGATGGCTGAATCTTCTTTAGTCTAATGTGTACTGGGCATATCTGGAGTACAAATAAGATTGGAAAGAGGCCAAAGTGCTCAAATTACAGAAAATTTTCAAAATAAAACAAATGAATTAAAAAATACTGGATGCACATTTATGACCCCTGAAGTACTAGATATGCCCTGTACTCTAGGAATGGTTCCTCCAACATTGAGAAAAATGTACAAGTCTATTATTTGTATATCAGAACCAGTGTCTGATGCTGACTTTAGTACTATTATTTTAAGAAGATAATTCTTCCGGAGTTGAGAACAGAACAATATATATTAATTATTAATACTTAAGTTTATATCAGAAGATTGTAATTTCACCTTAAACATATTTCTTCAAAAGGATTTGCTTTAGTAAATAATTTCATATATTAAAGGGACAACTGTTTTTAATAAAATACCTCTAGTTTCACACTGGGTCTTATGAAATCAATTCATATCAACTTAAAAATCTCACACTATGTAAAGCAACATTAGAAATTAACCTAGTAAGAATTTTAAAAGATCTAAATTCCCTTATTTTATTTATTGTTTTCAATTTTAATATTCATGAAAATATTAACATATAAGACTTGTAGACTGCAAATTAAAATTAAGGTCACTTCACATCCAATTATGTATCAATTATTCTTTAGCTATTAGGCACACAAAGATCTTAAAGGCCAAAACGAAGCATCTGGCTACAAATTATAGAAATCAGTGATATTCAATCATTGCTAGATGCCTGCTGCAGTAAGAAATTCCAAGCAGCTCTACTGAAAGTACTGTTTCATATGTCTGTTGTTGATAGGGGCTTCCAGAAAAGGACATTAATACAGAAGGTGTAAAAAGCATGCCCTTAACAATAACTTTTGAATAAGTTTGAAAATGGAGAGATCTTCATAGGGATGAACAGCAACTGCGTTGTGTAACTTAAGAAAACTATAAAGACCTCAATTCCCGGAACGCCAAAAATACAGAAGTCTCGACCACTCCAAAAAGGCTCCATGTGCTTAGAAGACTACTACATTATAATGTGAATTGTGATTTAATCATGACTTTATTTTATTCATAGCTTTCTAAGAACACATGAGACATAATAATTCCATCTACTCGAGTGTTTATGTAAGTAAATAAACTTCAAAAAAATCAGAAATACTTGAAGCAACTCCTTGAAAACTCTGACAAAGCAGGTGACTGATTTGCAGGCTAATAATCCATTTTTAATTCATGAAAACCTAGTGCTTTAGTTATCTCCACTGGCCACTGTCCCTCCCGTTTGCACCACGATCACAGGTGAATAATAAGATCTGAAGATGAGTCACTGCTGATAAACCCACCCCGGGACTGGCACAAGGAAATTCGAGCGCTCGGCCCAGGAGGGGCCCCAGCACGAGAGGAAGCAGGGCAGAAGGCGAGGAAAGGGAACTCACGGGAGGAAACGCGGCGGGGGCGCGCGGGTGCCGGGGGCGCGCGGGTGCCGGGAGCGCGCCGGGCGGCGGGGGCGCGCGCGGCTGCAGCGGACGCGGGCGGCGGGGAGCGCGGCAACCGGCGAGCGGCGCGCAACTGCTTCCGCAGGACTTCCTGCGACAACACGCCCACGGCCGGGCCGAGCACGCGTGGTGGCTGCCGCGGGCCCGGGCTCCAGCCAGGGCGAGCGCCCCCGCCACCCGGCACCCCGGCACCCCGCGCCTGCAAATGCAGCCTCTTCCCAGTGACAACCGGCTCACTGGGACCCAGGCTTTTCCAGAGTCAGTGCAAAGAAAATGGAATCTTGTGTCTGTCACTCATCTGCGGTGTTTGTTTGTTTCCTTTAAAATGGGGTCGGGGGAGTATTCTTGGTGTTTAGTTCTGATTGTATTTTCCATTAAAGCGTGCTGGGGTTTTAAAACTCTTTCAGAAAACATGAATTAATTTTTTTTTAAATCCAAGAGAGAAAAAAGCTAATAAACTGATTAAAAATTGTTTTAAGTATAACCCAAACCAAGCTTTCTTTTTTATGTCTTTGTGACACCCTCAAGCCACATCAGAATTCATGGCTGTCAAGGTCCTATTTGAAGCAGTACTTACTCAGGACTGCAAATACATTAAGAAACACAAAGCCATGAAGATTAACAGGACAGTACCACATCTCTATGTCATTCAACAACTTCCCCTTATAAAAGTTTGCTGATCACAGCCTTTTTACTGTAATGAAGCCAAAGAGAGGCAGTTACACTAATATAGATTAAAAAAAAAAAAAAAAAAAAACAGGAGATTGCAGCTCTCTACACAAAAAGAATGTAAACTGGATGTTTCCAGAATTACTACAAAGAACACTTTTTAATGTATTCTATATAAAGGTGATGGTTTTATCTCCCTGATAATGAATTAGAGCCTAAGAAGAATACAGACTGAAAAAGTGTTAATATGACAAAGTCACCTACTCTTTAAAACCCCAGACTGGATGACACAGCTAATGAAACCTTGCTCTCCCACCAGATGAGAAACAAAGTAGGGCTGCTCATGGAGCCTTAATCCAGACTGCCTGGATTCAAACACCAACTCAGCCACCTGATATCTGTAGTCTGACAATGTATTAAACTTCCCTAAGAAGTTCCCCAGTATCTATAAAATGAAGATGATAGCACTTTCTTTCTCAGGTAAAGACAATACACTCAACAGAGAGGACAAGACACTTATCAGAGTGCTCAACAAACATGAATCATGATCCACAAGGTGGCCGCTGATGGAAGACTAACCTGATGAGCAGCTTTTGTTTCCCCTATAAAACTAGCTCACCAAGGGCCTGAGGTCCCTCTTTTATTTAGTGATCAGCACTAGCCAAGCATCTACCAAATCCATTGCTACTACGCATAGCTCATTTCTATGCAAACTATGTCCAGCCTTTGGGCAAAGTTTGCATGCCCTCTGTTCCCTGATTTTCACAAGTGAAAACTAAGCCCCACACATTTAATAATGTCCTCCTTCCCATCATTAAAGGGCACCACACAGCTTTAGCAGACAGGAAACTAGCCCAGTACACATGCTGTCCAGCTGGCAAATAGAGGCATCTTCAACAGCATCCACTCCTACATACAGTCTGATAAGGAACATTTTAATGGAGCCAAAACATACATTTCCTTCCTCTATTTCTGCATTTAGCAGACATGAGAGCTTGACAGTCATGTCAGGAATTATGAAATGGCAATAAAGAGAATTTTAAGCCACCAAGGCTACCAGAACAGCAAGGCTAAATTTCTCCTACTCACTTTCAACCAAAAGTATGCACCCCTTCAGTTGTGGAAAAATACAGAGGATTTTAAAACCTCTACTTATTAACCAGAATGTACTCTTCAGTGAAACTTTCTACTGTCACTGAAAGTATTCAAAAATGCAGGCAGACATTACTTCTAAAAAGTCAGCTACCTCCTTCAAAGGATAGATATCAGGCGACACTAGCAAAGTATGTTTGAAAATGCAATTAGCTAAGGTTTCTAGGAAGCTTTGGAATGTTTCACTTTTAAGGAAGAAACAGAGAGATGTAAGTCCTATGAATAATGAACTGCTCCAGAAGCAAAAAAAAAAAAAAAAAAAGTTCAACAAATAGACCATCTCCTTGATTTCTCCCTCATGGTTCCATGTCTGTATGGACTTAGGAATGTATAGTAATGGCAAGACTTAATAATTTTCCAGAGCTGCTTAAGATGATATTTAAGTGCTTAACAGAGTCATATGTTAAATCAAACGGACTTCCCAATTCTCAGATAAAATAAATTTTTACTTAAAAAAATAAAAAAATAAACATAGAGGTCAAGGATGTGGTCTTTCAAAAATACTTCAAAATTATTCCCTGGCTTTTAAGGTAAAATTAAAAGTGATTAGTAAAACTCAAACATTCAGAAGTCCCAGGCATTCTTGTTCCACCATGAAAAATGTCACAGCAGCTATTATTCAGTTATCACTTTATTGGTCATGTCTCAGGAAAACACAGATATTAAAAAAAAAAAAAAAGCAAAGGGAAGTCCAATATCCTTTCACTGTCCTAAACCTGGGCATCCCAAAGCAGCACTATCTAGGGTTCTGCTCAGCTCTTGACAAACCTTATTCATCAATATCCTGGTTAGATCTACTGAAGGTCTGAATTATCCTTCTCCCTTAGCATCAAGCACTTAAAGGAAACTTCGCATCCTGAAGCCAGTGTATTAGCCACTGTTGATGCCAATACTTAAGCAGCCTGACACGTAAGCTGAAATACACTCAAACATGGAAGTTAAAACTGCACGTTTATGATTAGACCTTGCAGCCTAATAAGCCCAGGCCTTGTGCATGTTATGCAAGTGCTCTACCACTAAATTATGACCCCAGCCTATTCTTAAATGTTTTAAGGGCACATTATTTATCATGCATCATCGTAGGACATCAAATGTAGAACCAGTGGCTGCTCAGTGCAGTCTGCATTTTCCTTTTACTATAGTTTTCAAATATACTGGCAACTCTATGCCTCAGTTTCTTTGACATATCCCCCCTGGTTAAATGACATTAATCAATAGAAGAAGGGATTTGAAAGCAAGTTGCAAAATACAACATGCTCAGTGGTATTACATTTTAGGAACAAAACATTAGGGCAAACTTCAAGCAGTGTCCATTAATTATGCAACACCATATAATCCTTTTCCCCTCTGAAACCTGACAAACCAATTTCACAATTTTCTTAACACCACAAAACCCTATGCTTTGCTGTCCAAAGCTTTCTTCCCCCATGTGCCTATTTAACGCAGCACTTTTAAGAAAACTACTGGATCCAAGGCATTTGTAAAGAGAACAAAAGTGACTTGGGTATGATCTCACTCTCTTCAAGTCTGCAATGCCAAGTGGATTCTGGTGTGGGTTACTCTGAAGCCACAAAAAAAACAGGAGCACAAGACTGTTTAAATGGGTAGAGTGGAAGACTTCAGAAAAAAGTACAGCACTGAATAGTCAAGGAATAGGTAGAATAGTAAAGGTTGGGGAAAAGGCATTTCATAAAGAGGAAAGAACATTTCATAAAGAGGAAAGAATACGTGGTGTCACACAGATGGAATTGGTAAACCTGAGGCAGATCAAAGGGTCCTGAATGACAAACCAATGAGAAGAAATCAGCTTATAAACACAAGCACTGAAGAAGACTGAATGAAGGTCACTGATACGGGAACTCGGAGCCAGGTTAGGTCCAGAGCTATTTCATTCAGATCAAAAGCTGAATGCACAAAATCCTCAAAGAAAAGTGCAGATGAAGAGGAAAACCAAGGACAGACTAGAACAATTGTGGCGGAGATGCAGGACCATGGCAGCCAGGCCAGGAGAGACACTCAAGTGAATGACTGGCAACATTTGGTCCATCTGAGAGATGCACTTATATGGAAAGGCCACTGGGACTACAACACAGCAGAGTTACCAAACGGGAACCTTGGCAGATCCCACTTAGCCAAGAAATGGAGATTTACATAAAACGAGACCCAGACCCAGGCATTCAATATTTTCTTGACTCTAAGTTTATTTATTTTTTTTCTGATTAGGTTTTATCATTTAAAGCAAATGATTCCATATACGATTTAGAAACATTCTAATTAATAAATCTCAAGGAGCAACATTTTGACTCTGAGCCACCTAACATTCAAGATGAAATCCACCAGGAAATAAATAAAAAGCAGACTTCTGTTTTACCTGTATTTTTCTAAACTATCAAAGGAATTATATTCAGGCTGGGGTTGTGGTTCAGGGGTAGAGCACTTGCCTAGCACTGGGTTCGATTCTGAGCACTGCATATAAATAAATAAAAGTCCACTGACAACTAAAAAATTATTTTTTAAAAAAGGAATTATATTCAATATTTGTTGATTGTTACCTAAAAGTTGCCCAGTGTCTAAAGGTTAACCTATTTATTAGCGTCATTAGCTATGTCCAAACTACATCAGAACTTTTCCTACATTCCAAAAATGCTCCATAAACAACTAAAATTGGATTATAATCCAGATGGACAAAAGATAATGCCATTAGCTACCTTCTGTAAACATCTAGAATAGTCTTAGTTCTCAAACGTGTCATGAGACACGTAAGTATAAAATACTTTATAAAATGTCTGAAAAGGCACTTGCCAAAAAGTATGTAAATGCATTAGCACAATTGTGATTCAGGGGAAGTAAAATAAATTTCAGTATATACCAATTTACCTGATTTATCAGGTAAATTATCAGGAAAGAAGTTCCAATCATAAATGGAAAGAAAAAATAAAATGCAATAATTATCTTAAACCTTGCATGGATAGGACCTATTTTAAGAACCACCAGAAAAATACTTTTTGATAAACAAAGCCCAACATTAAAGCTTATAATCATCTAAAATGTTCAGAGAACATGCTAAGCTTCCAATTTCCTAAAGTCAAATAAGAAAGAGTTGCCATAAAGGGGAGACTCAAGTAGAAAAATAAATTCAAAATAATATTAAGAAAATCTAGGATGAAGTAGACATTTAAAGTGTTCGCTGTGATTGTATCTGGTGTAAATCTGATGTTAAATGAGAATTCACAACCAAAGTGAAAAATAAATTCAACTATACTGAGATAGTAGAATAAAAAGGAGAGAAGAACTAGATAGTTATGTAATAGCAGTAGAAATTTTCATTCTTTCTTCATATAGTACACTCACCACACCAAGGAGGAAATCTCAAGTGGGAGGACCAGACCAAGTCAAAATGACCTCTCACCCATTTTGGAACTTGTTTTTAATATTTTTTTTTTTTTATTTTCTGGTTTAATTAATAATTTCCAACAAATGAATATGACAATTTTCCACCAGTAACCTGTTTCATTTTAAAAGAATAACTATCTACAAACGACTTATAAAGGCTTTTCACCAGGAAGAAACCAAACCAAATCAAAAAAAGACAGCCTGCCCTCTAGCTAAAAGACAATGAAATGAAATTACAGTGTCTTCACCTTGCAGTGGGATGAAGGGGATGGAATGTAAAGGTTGGACCAGACCAGGGCCCGATGCCGCCTCCTGCTTTCCCAAGTCACTTTGGGAGCAGTCCCCGATAGCTCGGCAACATCTGATTCAGCATGGTATTCACACTTCTCTAAATCCCAGAAATGGAAATGGCAGCAGCGCTGGATGATAAACTGCATATTTCATTCATGGGGAAACGGAGTTGCATTTGCCCTTTAGATGATGTAAGTTTACTCTTAGAACTGAAAGATAAGAAACAAAATCCTAAGCAAAAGACCTTTTAAGTCTAAGGGAATTCTTTCTGTGATTGTAATCAAGAAGGGAATATTAACTATATCCATGTTGTATACAGTTGGGGTCATAGCTAAAAAATGGAGAGTGAAGAATTCTAAAAGAAAGATGTTGAATTTATATTTTAAAATATTCCAATGTATCTTGCAAAAGACAGGACTAATAAGAAAGGCATTTAAAATGAATGAAGTTCTTTTATTATTCTTTCATTAATTTGTTTTTATAAATGCTGAGGAGTTTATGTAAAATGTCATAAATGGTTTCTCAACCATGTTTTAATAACTAATTGCCCATTTCAGGCCCAATCTCACAGATTACCTCCACAACTTTTCAACCTGCCCAGGAGCCTATGGTTGTATGATTGAAGAGAAGTCCAGTTTCCTGTAAGATTTTTTAAATTCCCTAATTCAAATGAATCCTTTTTAAAAAATGGTCTCTATAAAGATAAATGTTGGAGGCATTTTTAACTATAGGAAGAAGAATAACACAAAATACTTCATACTAATGACCATGGTAAAACCAATATTTTAGTACCAAACTAGATTTTATATCAGTGAACTCAATGAGGTGCCCATTACTAAGTGCTTAAAAGAAACACCAAACCTAGATTTCCTGCAGAAATTCCTTAGCCTTATGTGATAACCTCTACATTAAATAATGGATTCCCATCCTTCATTATCATTGATACATAAACATATCAACTGATCCATTATTGGATCATCAATTTCTCACTGCATACTAATAAACAACATTTTCTGTTCTATTCTCATACCCATCTGCTGAAGAAAAATAAAAACTAACAAATCTTAAATAATATAAGTAGGTTCCCTCAATGAACATCGACATCGTCTAGTGTTTTACTTATAATTAGGACAATGATCAGACACCAGCTCAGTCCCTTATCCAAGAAGGGAAAAGACACAACTTTATCTTCATTTTCCGCCTTTGTAAAATAAGATGATTATGCTAGAATGGATAAGAATGCTCAAGTCCCTTCAATCACTCGAATATGACCCTGTGATTGCTCTGAATATACCTGAATTAAGGAAGAACAAACAAGACATAGAATCAAAATTTAACAGCAGATTTTAACAGAAGAGAAAGGTCCAGCCTTTAAGAAAAGAACTCAGTCGCTGACCAGGGTCTACTCTCCAAACAAGACTACTAAAATAGCCTCAAGTCTAGATTCCTACTTCATCTATACTGGTGCAGGCACAATACGTCCGTCATCAGAAGAACTGAAGTTCTAGAGCAAAATCACAGAACTAACAATTCTCTCAGAGGATACACCATTTACTCTAATCTAACCTCAGGTGATTTTTCATCTGTTCTTCTGTATATTTCCTTTTGAACATGGTTTCCTTAAAGTGACTTAATGAAATAAAATGTACTTTGTGTTGGGCTCCAAGTTAGCTAATAGCTTTACATGATCAGCTTATGTCAAGATAAAGTGGCCCAATTATTTCTACACTGATGTTCACACAAATAAAACCTCTTCTTGTACATTTCAAAAAGATGAAATGTATCAGTATCTAGAGGCCCTGAATGAAATCTAAAAACAATGTCCTGGCTTTCCTACTATATTACGAACAAGTAATTTTTTAAAAATTATACTATCTAAAAATAATATATTAAACATGATTCAAAATCATCACATTATCCTGATTCCACAACACTGCTGTGATTACACTGGACCAAAAGTTTTGGCAAAAATGTTTGCCTGACATCACAAGACACAAACAAGGAGGTGGTTGGTTAAGTGTTCACATTTCTACCAGTGGAGACACCAAATTACCGTCAAATGTACTCCACAGGGAGTGGAAATAATATGCACTCAGCAGTCAATTCCTCCCTTCAGGAAACAGTGTGGGGAGGTGGTAGGGATACTAAGTTTACAACTTGGTATCAACTTCCTTAGGATCTAATGCATTTATTCCAAATAAAAATGTGTATGATAGTCTTTCAGATATAGAAGCAGAGCTGTTACTTCTTTATGGTAACAGCTTTATTTGCTTTACAGGATTATAATTTAAGAATGCCTGTAATCTTAAGTATAGCAGCAGGAGGCAGGGATGCAGGTGAAACCAGAGAGTTTTATTTATACTAAAATGTCTTTGCACTAAACTATATTACATGAAAGTCTCCATTCTATGTACAGATTTAATTTTAACCCTATGCATTGATGAGATTTTATATTTTCTTATTAATTTTGGAAAGTTCCACAAAGTGATCTGAAAGGGAATCTAATGCTGGTTAATAAAATACATAAGTTCTGAATGAGAAACAACTAAATGCATGTAGTTTTATATCAGTCGAATTTTTTCAATTAATTACAAAGAATAAATAAGTATATGATTTTCCAAAACCACCATTTTTTAATTAAAAATAACACTATGAAATTGACACAAAAAATAATTTCTCCCTATAGTTACTCCTTAGAAATGACCAAAATATCTTATCAAGGTGTGGCAGGGGAACTGAAATCACTGATCTCTACATTTCAGATGCATCAAAGAATTTCTGAACAGATAACACAAAAGAAAAAAATACAAAACAAATGCAAAATTAATTTGTATTTCATGGAAATTAACAAGTGTTCTGTAGTAAAAAAAAAAAAAAAAAAAACACTGAAAAGATGAAGTATTTTCTATCCTTGCTAAAAAAGATTTTTAAAAGCTACACTGAACATTTCAAAATCAATGGACTTCAAGCAACCCAAGAGAATTTGGAAAACTTTTCTCTAAAAACCAATCCAGAACACAGGATGTCAATTTGGAAATAATGGAAGCATATTTTGTTTTAAAAATCAAAAACTTTTTAAAGACGAAAATTCAAGTTAACATCCCAGTGATTAACTCTGGGACTGCTTAGCCAAAAACAACTTTCGGCACTTAAAACATAAAACTGTCAGTTTCCTCTGCTTGGAGACAAAACATACAAAAAGCAAACATTCACTGCTATATTATCCTAGACATGAAAGACAGAACTTTAATAAAAGGTGATCACTTTGAATATTTGTACCTACTATGATAGTCATGCCAGAGTTCCTAAGACTCAGTTGCAAATTCCAAACTTTAGAACTACGCTTGGTAGATGGCAACTATTCTAGTTTGTGTTACTCCCTAAACCTTGATGGAAATACAATCATTTATTGAACTATGCTAACTCAATACATAAATATGTTAAGCAGCCTGTGCTTGATGCTACTGAGTACAGCCACCACAAACAACAAGTAAAACTCTTTTTTATTAAAGACCTCAAAGCACTGATAACCTGATACTTGGCTTTTTACTTCTTGTGAATCTACAAAAGACTGATGGTCAAAGTTTTTACAGAACTCTTCTTCCCTAAATCAAGATAACATGACTTTCAAGCATTCACGATGGAATGGTCCAATTCACATTTATAAACTTGGAATACAGAGTTGGGTAGACGTACTAAGTAACTAAAATTGCCTTAATCTTTTTGCCAGAAATGTGTCACAGTTGGTGCTTATAATTGTTTCCAAATTATACCACAACTTTATTTAATTTCATTCAATGCATTTCCTCATAGAAAAGGGGTGGCAAAGGTCTGCTCAACAGCAAACAATAAAATCAAATTATTATTTCACTGTATGTAAGCTTCTTACACTGCTGCCCCTAAAATATAAATATTATAAAGAAATGTAGGTAAAAATCCTACAACTGGCATATTTTTCCCACTAAAAGGATAAATCCTTACTCCTCCAGAAACTGAAATATTAGATCTCAAACCGGGTAAAAAGGGGAAAGGAAAAAAAATGGTAATAACGTATGGCAGAATAATCCAAAGGAAGCATGCTTGGTTTCAGCATAATTTTCTCTAGTATCCTAAAATCAATGGCATCATGCAACCCAGGATCTCTGCTCACTCTTCTGACAATCATCCAGAGGATTTTCAGAAAGGAAGACTCTAGTTTTCTAGTCTTCCAAATGCCAAATCAACTCACAGGCCCTTCCTCTCCTGCAGGAAAATAGCACAGTAGCCTCCCAGAAGCTAGAGAAGGCTTTTTGTCACAGGGAGTCAAAACTATGAGTATGACCCCGATGGGCTTTATCTAGAACTTCCAAGGGCCACAGGCAAAGAGGCCAAAGCTTTCCTGTTAAAAGTAAAGAAAGAAAGAAAGAAAGCCATATGCAGCAATAGTTCTTTACTTTATTATGGATTGTACAGTATCCTCCTCTCCCTTCTGTTCAGATATAGATACATATATATCCTTTTAAAAAGGAACTAAAAATGGAGAAAACAACAAGGAGGAAAACCTGCTTGAAGTAGTATCTGCCCCCGATTCTCCATTTCTAATCATTATTGGTCTCAGTTTTAAAATTTCATTATAGCCAATGATACACTGAATTATCCAGGCGGTGAGATGAGTGAACATAATTCAGTGTTAACTCTGAGCTACTGAACTATTTGCAGACTAAAAAGTGCAAGATATGTACACAAGTAAACACATGCAACATGAAAGGGTTAAGAGTGTGACAGCGAACATGCACATTCATGCACAGATTTCCAAGTAAAATGTGTACAGCAGGATTTTGCTATTGGTCTACAATCTAAGCTTGCTTTCAGCTTATCAAAGTACAAAGAAAAAGTAAGATGTGTTGTAAATAAGTAGGGCATTCTTTCAACAGTATAAACTGTCTTAAGAACAAGCCATTTAAAAATAGAATTAACAGTGATAGGATATAGAGTAAAATTAAGTTTATCGTATTTGAGGTTTAAATGACAGTGAGTTTCTAAAACTAATTTACCACATCTTACACTCAGAGAATGTAATGGAAACACATTCTAAATGCAAAGAAGAAACACATCTTACTGTTTGCTTATAAATTACAGAAAATAATATTTCATATAAGGTCTTTGCTTAATTGCTCACACTGGCTATTTGTACGTAATTTTCTACAACTTTCCTTGGTTTGCAGAACTAAAGAGCAAGTTTGACTATACACTCTTAAAAGGGTATACATCCAAAGATAGCCATAATCAATTTTACTTATAACTATTTATTAACAAATTCAGCAACCAAATACATCATGATTTTAAAAGATCTCAAAGGTACATAAAGAAATAACTGATGTTACTTTCTGCAAATTTTCAGTACAGTACGCTGAAATTAAAAATTGATATAGTATTATTAACTATTCAAAAATAAGACTAATATATATGAAAAATTAAGTAATACGGATTATTAAAATTAATATGTATATGCCAGCCTTGAGTCCATAAACTGAAAGGTATCTTTTAGAAGTAAAGTGAGGTACTAATCTCTCAAAAATATTCAATGGCATCAAAATTAAAGCAAAAACAAACACCAACCTCTCAGGAATTTTTATATGTTCAGAACTACCTAACAGTATTGAGAGACAAGTAGGCTGATGTATTTATTTCTACATCTTCCAGAGATGAAGATGATGTGTGGATAATGTCATCAGAGAGGGCACATAGGTGGAATTTGGTTTTTAATTTGCCTTACCAATCTCACTCTCATTTCAGAACCAAAATGTAATTAAATTAACTTTCAAATAAGTGTTGGGATGTACTAAATAATTTTAATGAACATTACAGAGACTAGGGTCATTTCAAAAAATACATGGAATATGGTAAAATTCCATGTAAAGCCTGTAATGCACGAACATTCTATAGGAGTGAGAATACAAATGGGTACATATGTATGCATACTTAGGTATAATGAAGTCACAAATTCATATGCTGCCCTTTTGCACAGACCAGAG
Source organism: Sciurus carolinensis (assembly GCF_902686445.1). NCBI lineage: Eukaryota > Metazoa > Chordata > Mammalia > Rodentia > Sciuridae > Sciurus > Sciurus carolinensis. Next base: position 24,640,691 of record NC_062213.1, on the reverse strand, counting down.
AGAAAAAAAGCTAAACCTGAATTAGTAATGCTTGATCCCTATGTACATGAAGTGTACCATGCAATAGAGAAATTAGATTCCACAAACTAACTTCGGCAACACATATTTAATTTACCCTATTCGTAGGAATATTTGAGTTTCTATATAAATACATGGAGAAACTGAAACGGTGATTCACAAAAATTAATAAAAAGCTATATTGCTTGATAATATTATGAATCTTCCCTGATTTGTATGCTTCATACTCTGAACAAATTCTATAAGGCAAAACAGCTCTTGGTCAAAATACTTTTTATCTATTGCTATATCTAAAATATATTTAGAGTATAAATAACAATGTGATGTCATCTCCCACCCCAGATTGGGTTCATTACTGATTATTATAATATTCAATTTAATTATATAATAGTAGTAATGTTTTTTTAAAACTTGGGACATGTACTTTAGATAATATAAATGTTTATTATTCCTTATAATACTATACTACACACTATCATGAATAAAAAGTAATTACAGATAAAGTAATTATTAAGGCAAATAAGAGGCCCATGCTTCCTTCAAATTAAAGAAAAAGAAACAAAAAATGAACTGTGGACACTTGTATATTTCCTTCTAATACTATCTACTATAGAAGGCTTAAAGAGCAGACAATGAATCATTTGTTTATTCAAGTGTTAAATAAATTGCATATATGTTAGCTTCTGACTTACTTAAAAGTATTTGGAACATTTTCCAGAGCCTATTTTGACTGTGTCAATTACCTAGATACCAAAGTTGTTGTACTGTGTTGCTTGATGAAATAGGACATCCAGCAACCCTCAAAACCAGTATTACAAGCCTGGCAAATAGCATCACATTTGGGTGACGCACAGAATCCATCACCCTAGGGAAAACGCATGGGATCATAGTACAGAGTCTTTACATGTTCCATATTATTTCTACATAACGTTTTGAGCTGATAGAATTGTAAACTATAACGTGCTCGTCCATAAAACGTATATCCAGAAACAGCATTTCACTTCCCTGCTCCCTTCCACAGAAATGGAACTTTTGAAAAATGATCTCAGAAGCAGTTCTTAAAATACACTGCATGGGGGCATTTTGATTTATAGCTTTTTCTTCTTTTCAAATTTCTTAGTAAACTTAGGATAGATCTAAGTATTATGATGAAGATGGATTCATTATGTTAAACCGCCATACTCACTTCAAACTTCCAGACCGCATAAAGTCACGGAGCTCCTTAAAAGATTCACATTTAAAGCAGAGTTCCTTATGGCATATTAAAGTTCACCGTCCAGGTGTATCTAAGCAATATTACATGCATTACATACATAAAACACACCTACAGTAGCACACACACGTAACTGCAGTAACTTAAACGCAGCACTATCGTGATACCTCAAAGCACTTGCAGGCATTTACCCTGCTAGAATTCCCTTCATATCATAGGTAGCCTACTACTAACTATCAAAACATTACACAAATCAAAATACGTTACCTTTGTTCAAATAATACTGCTGTTCATTATATAACATAAAGAGTCATCCTTAATCTCCTAGGAACCAAGATTGAGGTGGATTCTTGGAGCAGAGGTGGTGCAGAATGGTTTGAGGCAAAACCGAAACATATTGTTTAAGTAAACCTTAAGGGGAGGGGATCATATGCGCAATTGATGGATTTTTTTTCTTGTATCATCTTCCACAAAGCCTCCTCCAACCCCTCCCCACCACTCAACAGTAAACAAACTGCTGATATTAAAGGACCATCGCTCCAAACACCTCCCTCTGCCTTTTTCCCTTCTTCCTAAACTTTATTACTCTCCCCAAAGTTTTGAAGTAACAAACCAACATTCATTAAATAAAAATCTATGGACGGACATACTCATAACTTGAAATTTATGTTTGAAAACTTCGTAAAAAATTTAAATAAATCATGACCTACTCCAAGAAACTTCTACTGCGCTGATATGAACAACACATAGCTTAAGTGCTTTTAAGATTTTCCTAACAAATCCGTAAGTAAAGGAGCAGTTTAGCAAGGACGGAATACTTCGGATGGGAATAAAGTCTGCAGCTTTCACAGGAAAATCTGAGAAGCACATGGAGTAAATCAAAACTGCTAAATATCTAAGGGGAGAGTACTTGAAGGGCCCTAAATATGCAAAATGCTTTTTATAATTATAAAAGCCTCAAAGTCTCTACTCTTCCTGTGTGCAATGCTGAATTTTCAATATGTATTATTCCTTAAATAAGCTCTGAGTAAGAAGGGGGAAAACATCACAGGAATAAATTCGGCATTAAAAACCAAGTCCAAGATAAGTAACCATAGATTAGACCTCTGCAACAATTCACATCAGAAATGTGTATACTCAGTTCTGATCCACAAAATGGAGTGGAGGGCCCCATTTCTGGGTGGAAGATCTTTCCCAAGGAAGGGAATACTGACACAAATCTATTCGCCCCAGAAAATATTTTCTGGCCTGACAGCTTAGGAAGTTGCCCGATGTCAATCAACATTACCAAGATGTCTCTTAACTACAGAAAGTTCTGTTTGCCTTGTCAGAAAGAGAGAAGATAACAAAGAAAGAAAGAAAGAGAGACAGAGAGAGAGAAAGAAAGAAAGGAAGAAAGAAAAAGCTAAAATTACTGCTTGATAAATAGGGTTAAAAAATATCATGTAAAATTCTAAGGGAAAAAAGAAAAACTCCAGTCGAAACATATTGACCCTTAAAACTTATGTTTTCAATCTAGAAATGCATTTTGGTAGTTTCATCTATTTTCCCTTCCTCTGTATATAAAAGTGATTAATATCACGACTAAACTTCCACATTTTAGGCTTTGCTAACAGGTGTGGCATTCCTTCTATATACAACTATCTTCGTCCTATTGCCAGTGATAACCTTACTTAGTCGCCAGTGAAACAAAACTAATGTTTTTTTCCCCAAAATAAGAATGAAATAAGGGAATGCGAACACCCATTCTCCCCAAAACCCAAAACTGTTTAAGTTACGGTAACCTGAAATGCACTAGCCATCACAAAGAGCAATTGGAGAACTCCAGCAGTGCTCAGCAGGAAAGATTTTTAATAACAGATTGAAAAACAAGAATAAAAATAACTGCATCAACAGAGCCTTTCTTCCTCAGGCCACAAGCCCGTTCTTACTTGAACTTTTTTCTTTTTCTAAAAAAAATGGCATTTTGGCCACTAAAACCAATCCAGAACATATTAAAGTTAAAAGCTACCAATTACTTCTGTCTGTTCTTTTAAAGCAAAGTTTGCATTACGTCAGTTGGTTTAAAGAAAACAAGAAAGAGAGAGAGAAAGAGTAGGAGAGAAAGTTTCCTACTTGTATAAACTAAACCACCAGGGAAGGTGTCTAGCCACTTGTGAAGTATTTACTGCAGGTTTTTAAAGAGATAGAAACATTTTAAAAATTAAAAGATTTTTATTATTTTTAATGAAACACACTTAAGAATGACAAGCATATCCTTAATGTCTGCTCTGGGGTGTTTTTAATATTATTTGCATATCAATTATAGCTCTGAATCAGAAAATGATTTCCCAATGATGCTTCAAATTTGAAGTGCATAGATAAGTTCATTTCTGGTTTTTGCTATTTGGATTTGTGCTCTTGGGGGGAAAGTAAGATAACAAAAAGGAGACACCGCTACTATATAGTCACTATAGCTGCAATTACTATCACTAGTCAGGTTTCTTCATCTAACTAACTTAACAATTTTAAATAATTTTCTCCCAAGTTCTATCCCCAAATTTCAGTAACAAGAGTTTTCTGAAGTCCAAAGATCTACCTAAATCAAGTTCTACGTTATAATGCCTATCAGAGAACCAAAGAGCAACCGATTCAGTTTTCATCTATGAGAGTCACTGAGTGCTATGACAACTCAAAAAGTGACCATCATTGTAACAACAAAGGCATTATTTATAAAGGTCAAAAATAATAGAATATTCTACACAAATTAATGACTGGCTTTGGACCCCCTTATACCCAAGGATAAATTTTTTAAAAGCATTTTAATCTCTGCAGCATTGTTTTGCTACTGAACAGTACCATAAAACACAACTTGGTATTTTAGCATATTAACCTTTAATCGACTGGTTAAAGCTTTTAGGAGACAAATGATTTGATAATTATTTTAAAGCTGCCCAATTTTAAAATATAAAGCATATTAGTCTTTTTCTATATGTGACCATTATAAGTAACCTAAGAGAATTAGATTAAATTTCTGCTTGGCAAAGACTAGAAGAGCATCTTTATATTAAATCTACCAGGGAACTCTAAAATCCCATAAATCATAACTATTAAAGTAACAAAGAATTCATTTCCTTCTGTATGATATCAAAAGATAAATATAGTTATCCCACAGAAACACAACCAAAGTAAAACCAAGTCTAGATATGCTGTCATTAATTTCCCAAAATATCAATAACTAGTAAATTAGGAAAACAAATGAGTAAACAAAGACTCAGAACTAGTTATCAAGAGTATTAGTAGTCATAACCAGCAAAAGAGGAAGAAAGATAAACCTCTGTTACCTGGAAGTTTGACCAAGGATGAACAAGAGAAAACAAACCCATAAAAACTTGCCTGTTTTTATCAAATTGATTGTAACTGTGAGCTGCAATATTTGGGACAGAACTGTCTGAGTTTATAGCTTTCTACGCCTGCCAAAAACAGATGCAGACTACCACACTAGCTGTCCTGCGGAAACTAAATTAAGCAAAGGCAAATATCAAGTGGAAAGTTGTCAGTCTGTTGAATGAATGGCTTCATTTTACACACCAGAGAATATCTTCGTAAGAATATATTTTAATGTGAGCCAGTCATTTAAGTGCATCACTTATTACAAAATAATAATTTCCCTTTAAATCAATTATAGACACCTGCCCATAACCTTCTTAAAGTCTATTTTGTTTTACATACAACAGCACAGTGTCATCAGATGACTGTTCATCATCAAAGGGAGTACTGAAGTAAAAAACTAATTTTTAAATACGCAAAGCACAAAAAATGTTTAAAAAGTCAGTTATCAGCATTGATCCCAATTTCAAATTTGAAATAAAGTTCCAGTCCAAGAACAATTTTTTGCAAGTCCTCTTAAACTTTCAGTAATGTTTATTTACTTCAACAAAGACGGGAAGGCAAGAGTTTATTAAAACCTAACACCTTCGGCTTATTTCTTAGTAAAAAAAAAAATGCGAAGATCATTAAATGAAAAGCGTGGTTTCTATCTCTGAACACACATGCATACATATCTCATCATCATCACAATAACAGAAACATCATTGAAATATTAGGCTCCTAAAAGCAGCTTTTCCACACATGCATTCATCTCCCTGTTTTGGAGGTTTTCCTTTGAATGAAGATCTCTGTAGAGACCTCCACTGTGGAAATTAGAATAAATTCACGAGTAGTACATGACTTAAAGAAAAGTAAAATAATACTGAAATATATGGTAGGGCCACATGTAAACTCACTTATGAATGTGCACACTGATTTGAATCCTAACCTGTTTTTTAAGCAAGTAGGTAGAAAATTTGTATAAAATCATTTAAAATATATATGGTGTCAAATATGCTAAGTTCGGAATTCAACCCAGACTTCACAGCCGCCCTGACACTTCCTCCTTTTCTTCAGTGTTACCTTTAAGACACAAAGGACAAAATCTAAGCAGTCCCAGAGACCCTAACAGCATCTAAAATTCAAATAAGTGACAAACTTTGTGTTAGGCACTTGCCATGTTCCACCAGTTATTTGGAGAGTGTCAGACTTGGTATTATGTGTGTAAAAGCGTTCTGCACACACATATCCTAACTTACAACAGATAAATCAGGAAGCCATAAACGGCAGCTCACGGATGGTAAATAAGACTTTGCCAACAGAGTACTCATGAAGCTTCAGAATGCCTTACATTTAGAGAAATCAAGTCCGGAATATTGGCAATATAACTCTATTCCCTCTTCAGGTGTTTTATTTTCACATATTAATATCCAGAAATAATCATTAAACTTTAGCACATTATTGGCCCTGCCTATTTAACTGATGGAGATGTTTTTATCCTAGGGTACAGCTTTAAAAGGAAGTTATGAAATCTAAGGAGAGATAACGCTAAGACTATATGTTTAACTTGTTAAGATTCAGCACGTCATTAATAAACTTTCACTTAAAGGTAAAAAAAAAAAAAACAAAATCCTCAAATGTTGGTATCATTTCCAAACTGTGCTGTCAGCATCAGAACTTACCAGGAAACGCTTCATCTCCCATACAAACCCTGTATTTATTCACAACCCTGGCATACTTGGGGAAAGGGGGGAAAAAAAAGCCCACATGATTATTTTAGATCCTTTGCTTTTTCACATTAACCGGTGGGATGGCTGAGAATGTCTGCTAGCAAATGAGCAACATGTAAGAAACTTCACAACGGTGAGCTCAGAAACTTTCATTCTCATTTTGTCCACGTCAAGAACTGAAACTGGCTGCCCCGCATTACTTTCCTTTACTGTCCTGGCATTTTTAACTCTGGCAGCCCTTTTCTAAATGACTAACTTTTCCTAAAACCAGAAGGAAAGTAACATGATGCCAGCCAGATCATAGGTTTTTAGCTTCAGAGCTGGAGGGCTCCGAAGAGTTGTTGGAAGGTTCCTATTTTATTTTTGCTTTGAGCAATCAAATTTTAGCCAACAACCAGGCCTAGAATATTCATTTCTTTGTAATTTTGTCTCAGGCCCTATCTATATTTTGCTTTTGTACTTATTATCTCTCCCCCAGCCCTTTCCTGTTCACTGGTACATTTTCAAAAGTTCAATGAGTCTACAAAAGTTCAATGAATCGGGCCTAACTTGTCTCATATTTAATACTCCACTAAGCTTCTCACTTCACTTACCTTGCTTAAACTCTAGCCGTGATTTTCCAAAATAGGATAAGGATGAATATTCTATCATAATTTGATTCATCATTAAGATCCATCGCTCTTACTCAAAAACTTTCAAGTATCAATTCTGGGGCCTAAAAGATATGGGGAAGTAAAGCAGGTCCTAAAATTTAATAAGTCCAAGATTCCCTCTGAAACCCCACCAGTCCTTGTCGCCCTCTAAACTTAAATTGCTTTAGAGTCCTAGGGCCATAAAACAGTTAATGACTTTCCCTGGGGAAGGGGAAACACACCTATCTCAGACAGGTACTAAACAAAAAAGCTTTCCAGCCACAAAAACAGCTTTGCACTTCAAAACAGCTCCCACCTCTACCTCACCCTCAAATTATTCATGGGGTCCTATAATCCTGGAGTTATTTGAAGGGACAGCGGTGTTTGCCTTGGCTTTTCAAAGATGCGTTTCAGAGTCTAGAGCCCAAACAGGAACTAGACAGAAGGCAAAGCGCCTGTCCGCCCTGGATGTCCCACCGCTGTCAGGCATTTAATCACCGGCCAGTGTCCCCTGACCCGCGCGACACATGGCGCATCAACCGCACCGCAGAGGAAGTCTGCCCCTCCTCAGCCCCTACGGAAGCTCCCTGGCTGCAAGGCCCTGCCACATGGCACCGACAGGGCACAGACCCCTGGGCCAAGCTGCCCTGAGCCGCTCAGAGGCGGGTTGCATCAGGGGATGCGACACCCTCCTCTCCAGCCCAGCTGGGCCTTTTAAGGGAAAAAAGTTTGAAGCCTGGCTTTGCAAACTCTTCAAAGCCAACTAGTCCTGTGCTATTTCCCCCACTTTGGGGACCACCACGAAGGCCCCTCTCTGAGTCCCTCCCGATCCTCCCAAGTTCGTCCAACTTACTACTCTGCATGCCGGTGCCTAGTCTGCTCCCCGCTTGTCAGGAGCCCCCAGGAAACTTGCAGCGGCGGCGGCGGCGGCGGCGGCGCCCTCGGGTCCACCACCTCCAGTTCCTCCGCTGCGCCCGGTAGGAGCAGAATTAAAATCAGCCAGAAAGAGGACAGCGAGGGGGAGTGGGGCTGCGAGGGGGAGGGGGCACCGGCCTGAAACTTCTTTTTTTGGCAAATGGGGATTTGTTTTTCCTCCTCCCCGGCGGCTGAACTTGACCCTCCTGACTCCAGGGGCTACTGCAGTTTGAAGTCGCTGGTTTCCAAGGCTCAGATGCCTCAGACCCACCAAAAGGAGGAGAGGAAGGGGGAAAGGGGGAGCAGGAGGGAAGAAAGAAAGAAAGAAATCACACGCGCAGAAAGGAAGAAAGAAATGCATGTGAAACCCGAGAAGCCTGCGCTTGGCTTTCTGCACACTCTCCCTCTGCCTTTTTTTTTTTTTTTTTTTTTTTTTTTTCAAAGAAAGTCACTTTTAATTCCCAGGGCTCCCCGCTCGCGATCGCCCACATTCTGCGCACACACGCGCGGGCGCAGCACTCGCATCGCGGCGCCCGGAGCCGGGCGAGGGCAGCCCGCGCCCCCCGCGCCCCCGGCCCCGGCCCCGCGGCCCCGCCGGGCCTCCCTCCTTACCTGTGATTAATCGTCAAGAACACCCTCGGCAGCCCGAAAGATGGTGGCTCGGCGGCCAGAGCCATGAACCGTCTTCTGTTGTTTGCAGAGTTGATCTTGGATTATTGGGGGGGGGGGGGAGAAAAAGGTCTTTCCTGCCTCCCCCCCTTTCCCTTCCCTCCCCCCCTTAGGAAAAAAAAAGAGCGAGAGAAAGAGAAAGGAAATAGAGCAAGGATGTGCCCGGTGCCGGGTGGGAGAGGGGAGGGGGTGTTGTTTTTTGTTAAAAAAAAAAAAAAAAAAAAAAGAAGAAAGAAAAAATAGGAAGGCGAGAGAGCGATCGACGAGGACGCGAGGTCTGGAGAAACGAGCAGCACCAAAAAGAGGACGCTTGAGATTGCAGTGAGATCGGGTCTTTATCAGAAATGTTATCGCTTGTCAGGACCTCAGTCTCCGCGCATTACGTCAGTTTCAAGAACCAACACTATTAATATCAAAGGAGCCTTCGCGGAGGAAAGCGCCACCCAGACCGAGCTCCCTTAAAGAGACGCGCGAGCGCGCGTCCCCGCGCCGCCGCCGCCGCCGCCGCCCCGCCCGGCACCCGAGCACCCGCCGCCGCCCGCCCGCCGGGACCGGCCCCGGCCGCGGCCAGCCGGCCTGCGCGAGAAACTTCGCCCGAGCCGAGCGCCGCAAATGAGCGCGGCGCGGGGCAGGGCCCGGCCACCTTCCCGCCCCGCCTCCCCGCCGCCTCCCCACCCCCACGTGTGAACGTGCGGGCTGGAAAAGGAGGAAAAATCGGAACGCTTTGGGAATGAAGCGATTAAAGACCAGGACATACCTTGGGGGTGTGGGGGCTCGTGCGCGGGGGGCAGTGCGTGGCGGCCAAGGCGACGTTCTCCAAACACTCGGAGATGCTGTCCTGAACAATCCCCAAGAAACTCCAAAAGTGCTCTTACCTTTTCGGTGGCGACTTTCCTCGCCCTCTCAATTAAACGACGGCACGGTTCCTGTTGTGCGTGTGCGCCCCCTCCCCGCCCTTTATCTGTGGCGAGAAGTCTCGGGACACCTCGTCGTCGGTGGTCAGGGTTTCCCATGTTCTGATGGCAAGAGGGCTGCAGGAGAACAACTTGAACTCTATCCTGAGTTGGAGGAGCGCGGACTGAGGTTGCTATGGTTTTCTGAGCTGAGGAGAAGGCAGAGGCTCAATGGGTGCTTTAAGGGGGTACCACAAATAGATAGAATGGGCACATTATTCAAATACTGCCAGTTTCATACATTGCTGCTCTTTGGGGTTTTAGTGGCAGATAAGGAACGCTGAATTGGGCATGACATTCTTTTTCCTACTTCACATCTCCAGATTTTCTCATTAAGAGAAATTGCCTCCCCATAAAGTTTACTGAAATGAGCGGTGTTTTTTGTTTTTAACTTCTAAAGATCAACAATGCATAAAACATTACCCATGACAGGATTCAAAGTATAGGAGGTGTTAAAAACCAAGTAAACATTTCTTGGGCATTTGACTTCTTTTATTCAGTTGGGTGACTTTAAGTGGCATGTTTTTCCTTCGGTGAAAGTCAGTTTAAACTAATTTTGTGCTCTAAAACGAGAAACATCCTTCTCTAACGGACCAGAATGATTAAAATTAGAATTTTAGAGAGGTAAAATCATGAATCTGAGCTGAAGATGACGTGATTTTCCTCCAAATATTTTTCACTAAATGATTCTTGCATCTTTTTAGAGAAAAGATGAGTATATTTTCGAAACATACTATTATCAGGAGTAAAAAGCCAATCTTATAAAAAATTGAAACAGAAATATGTGCTTTCAGAACCTTACCCCTTTTTTTCTGTAAGGTCTTTAATTCCTTAATATACCCAATCAGGCAGATACGTGATTCCTTCTGTAGCACATTTATTCCAGAAGTATTTTGGTAGCATGCTTCAGCTACTCTTGTGAATAGAAAGCAGTAATTCTTTTGCAATAGAGAAACTAGGCAGGTGAAAGAGTAGTCAAAATACAGTTTCACAATGAGGCAAACAATATATTCCCTAAAGGAAGAAGACAATGAAACTCATATGCATAGAGTTATTCATATGTTATCATCAATTTAAATTAATTTGAGACCAGACTTAGATTTATATATACTCCAGCATGCAGGGAAAATTAATATCAAAAATCTTCAGTAAATCTCATAGTCAACTACTATGACCACCTGCATATTTCCACACTGGAGTCATTAAATACTGTCCACCACCAATTTCCCCTGTAAAAAATATTCCTATATTAAATATAGACCTTTTTATTTTCTTTTTTAAGCCATAAATTAAGTTGCCGCCTTTTATAGAATATGCACGGCACAGTGAGACGCAATTTTATTCAGAAAAATAATAAGGATAGGAGTGAAACATTCTTTAGCCATGACTAACTGAAAATATTAGGTTCAATATATTTTGGAAACATGTATCTGAATAGTCAGACTGTTTGTATTTAAAGGGTTAAAACCATCTAAAACTGTTGAAGCTGGTATCTAACTGATAAAATCTGTGGCTATAGAAGAAGTTAATAGTACAATTTATCACAAGGATTAGTCCCTAATCTCCTGCTGCTCCCCAAGATTTAAATGACATTTTAAAAGGGGAAGTGATCTTCCTCTCCGTCACCCTCAAGTCTAAGTCAATCGTCAAGAGTGTAAATTTACTCACATGAAACAATCATTGATTAAATTGGTTCAAAAAATTAAATTACACGCTTTTGCAAGCACAAAACCCCTTGAGATGGCTGGTGTTTTTCCACCTGTAATAATACAAAATCTGACCATAAGTGTACCCAAAATTATATATTATCTGAAAAATTAAAGCCAAAGTTCTAAGGATGAATTATGTCCTTTAATTGAAAGGATAAAGTTACACTCCAGGTACTGAAGCCAACAAATTCATGGTCACTTAAAAATTTAATGAATGAAGTTTCACGGACTCAATTTTGCTAAAGTTTGCCTGAGAAATGAAGAATGTCTTCATGTTACTTTTTTGTATTTCAAGTTTGATCAAATGCTGTCTGTATCAATCCGTTTACATTAACCACAAAAGATCTGTAGAGAACTTAATAAAAGCACAAATATTTTTGTAATTTTTTCAAGCAAATTACTTATTTATTTATGAAATAATTTATGAAGAAAATTTTTACCTCATGCTTTAGATATATTACATATGCTCTTGATTGACACAATATGTTTAAGCTCAAAGGCCTCATAGCATTTTTAACTCTAGTAGGAATATTTCAAAACAACCAACTAATACATGAGGTCATAATTGTTTGACAGTTGTTTTTAATATATAAAATAAGTTATGTATATTGTTTTCCTTCAATGTTTGTTGATTTGTTTTTCCAGTCCTGACATTTGCATGGCACAAACTGAATTAGGGGAAATATTAGAGATTTATTTACATTTATTATCTTCTGCTGTCAAACATATGCAAAGCTCTTAAAACCATTCCGTCTTTTGCTTTTATTAGCAATGCACTTCTGAACAATGGAGCGGGGATGTTAGTGACAACCTGTGCTTTTGTAAGGCACATCAGAAAATAAAGAAGAAATTAGCAGAGATAAAAACACAAACAATAGGAGAAACTTTCAACTAAAATAATTTCTTTATAATCTTTCATAGTGCTCTGGATTCTGGAGTACTCTCATGGCTGGACCACTCATGAAACAGTTCCTCGAGCTGCATTGTGCTTATTATTTAGTAAGATGACATAATATACGCTTTCTGTTTATTATTTAAACATTCTTTTTCCCCTTTTTCTTGTAGTTTATTCAGAAGAGATACAAAGAGGGATTAAGAGTTAAGCACAGGCATACTTGTTTTACATTTTCAACCTTTTAGCACATAACTTACTTACAGCTCCAGTGCCTGTAATCACAATGATTTTACCTGATGGAACACGTATTTCAGAAATGTAATCCAACTGTTTACCCTAACACGCCATAAATTGCAATTCCTTTTAGAAACCTCAAGATTGACAACCCTTGGTCCTAGATGCCGACTGCTTTAACACATACTATCAAGATAATATTTATGCATTATTTGCTCTCAAGTTAGTACTACATCATGTGAAATGGAAGATGAGTTTGCCTCCCAGGACATCAAAAGCCATTATTGAAGTACTCTGCCTCCTCCGTGGTGAGACCTGAAGTAACAGAGGCATTAGTAGACATGAACTTCCCTGAGTCTATTCCTTCCCCCAATCACATAGCATACAACCTTTCAAAAAAAAAAAAAAAATACTCTTCTGCACAAATTATGATCATTTTCCAAACTACCTATTGCTCGCACCTCTGGGTGAATTTATTAAACATAAATTCAGCTTTAAATAGCCTGTATCTGGTATTCAATTCACACTTACACTTGCCAATCCTCTCCCTGAAATATCAGGCAAATGCCTAGTTAAACAGATGGGCCTTGCAGCCCACCCTAAAAGCCAACAAACATGAGCTTTATTTAATTAAAAGGGAAACCAAATTTCTGAGGTGTAGACACACACACATACACACACACACAGTCATCATGCACACACATACAAATTCTTGACTAGAGTACCCCAGAATAAAAATAACAATTCTTGCTTTTCATTAGGTTTTCTGAATGTCCAACTATATAGTGTCCTCTGGATTGAATGTAGAATTAAATGAGATCACTCAATGCTATGTATTCAAACCCAACCACTCTGGGAAAGAGCAGGACTAACTTTCTTTCCTCAAATAGGGGAGAACATTTACATCCAAAATGACCCAAATCCAACTCTAATCTTTATCTAACCCTGAAAAGGAGGTGTTTTCCAATTTTTTCCATATTTCCAAGCTCTGTCCCATTATCTTCTCCTGCTATATACTCTTTCATCCCATACACTACTTCAAACCCTATGTAATTAACGCAGTTGTACATAACCAAGTCCAACATCTGATTTTACCTAAGTTTCAGACTGGAATACTCCCCCAGTAATTCAAATATTCCATGATAATTAAAGACGTCCTTAATATAATTAAGGACAAGGAGGCTATAAGAAAAAAAAAAAAAAATGAAGGGAGGAAGGAAATAGAGGAGCCCCATCTCCCTCAAAGAGGTGAATCATCCAGATCAGAAACCTCAGACTTTGGATATGTTTGGCAATACTCTCTTCCTCAGGCCCCACATCCAATACATTAACTAGTGTTCCCATTGTTCCTTTTAAAAAGACGTTTGTACCTGTTACCACATTTCTTTCATCCATATAGACCCTTCCAAATTTAAATGTTGTTACCTCTCCCAAGACATCCCATTGAGCTCCCTAGTTCTCTCCCTTCATTCATTATAACACAGAGCTAGCAGATCCCTTCATCTCCCTTCTGCATTGTCTACTCCCTCCTGACAAAAACCCCTGACTCTCTGCTGCCAAAAGAATAACCCTAAAGGGCAATGGTATACTCAAGTCTTCCTATAACCTAGTCCAAAGTGACTTCGGGACTTCATCATCAGTCCTCGACCACTGGCCCACTCTCTTAACCCACAATGACTTACCATTACCTACATATACACAGCATTTCAGAATTATCTTCTACTGACTTTGCCACCTCACATGGAAGGCTTTGAAAGACCTTTCATGTCAGCTCTCCATCTGAACACTCTCCTCTTCTTTTAAAGCCAACTCAGATTTTACTTTTTGCAAGAAGCATTCCTGAGTTCCAAACAAAATCTGCAGTCCAGGAACTAAGCTTCTATCTCTAGCTAGGAATGCATCCCTGTGACTTTTTATGATGGTGTTTGTGACTCCCTCCCCTGCTAAACTGTAAGATTCTTGAGGGCAGAAGACCATGAAATCATAGGTACTCAATAACACCTGTTAAATTGAATGAAGCTCAGTATCACCTCTTTAAGTTTTACTTAGAAACATATAACCCAAGTTTTCAAATTCTCTATGTAGTGTTTCTCTCTCTCTCTCTCCTCTCTCTCTCTCTCTCTCTCTCTCTCTCTCTCTCCCCCTTTCTGTTCTTTTTCTTTAATACATATGGGCTGACGCACTATGTGCCAGTTGAAGTTTCTGGGTGGTCTTCATCTCGGCAGATATTTTTGGCAATGTATCAGAGAAGATGTTTGTCTTCCTCTGAAATATTGTCCTCATTATCATTAAGTTTTGGTTCATAATTCCATGTTGCTCTAAAAATAGTGAATTAAATGATTTTTTACTAAATCCTAGGCATTAAAACATGGGGATAAAGAAAATGAGACCAAAAGCTGAGAAGTTTTAGATAGGAAGGGATTATTTGTAGTTTTAGATGCCAGAAGTGTAAGTTAAGAAAGTAATAAAATTGATTTAGAGACAAACAACCTCTTTAAACATGAATGTTTTTTCTCTATGCCGTTTAACATTAAAATACTAAATCATTTTAGCATGTCAGTCCATTGATTGCTATAAGTTTTACAGTTGAATTAACAAAAGCTCATATGATGATTCATGATATACATCCAAGTGTCCAGGTTCCAGCAGGGATCATGCTTTTAAAGTCCTGTGAATCAATGAAAGTATGCATGCGAGCACATGTGCATGTGAATATACGTGTACACATGTCTTGGAGTATGCCATTACCTAGTTATAAAATTTTCTATGTAGTTAAATTTCTATCTTGGTGTTCCCACAATTGACTCATCCTTGGTGCACCTACACTTTGAAAAGATTGTTATAGACATAGCTAAGACATCAAATGATAAGTATTAGTTATTAGTCACACTCTAAACTCTGTTCATAAATAAGTTTCCAAGACCATAATGGAAGACATAGACTGTCGGCTTTCTAGAAGGAAGACCATTTTCCACATTTCCTTTAGTTCTGTACCATGAGAGGAGAGATACTGCATGACCTGGGCTCCCTTGCTAGTGGGTTCTGTTTGGGTTTAGCCAGTGACATCGTTCCATCAGAGAACAGGAAGAGAAAAAGGTGGTATGCTTCTCCCCTAATTCCCGCTGTCTGGCAGCCTGTTCAATATGACTAGACTTTTCCTTGGGTTCTAGTAATAAGTCCTTCCTTTGTGAGCTTTGTCTTACGGACTACAAGTCCTTCTGGCTATGGCTAAGTCTTGGGTGTGTCTCCCTTAACTCTGCACAGGCCTTGTAGAGCTCCCTTCAGTTACTCCTTTGAGTATCCTTTTGTGTTATCTTTCTGAACCCTGACCGATACAGAAAGCAGTTGTGATAAAAACAACTTTGTACCTTAGAGTTTAATATATTCTTTATAATTCTGTAAAGTTAAAACAATTGCACATTGGTAACTATCATGGGCTGGGTATCCAAGTGGTAAATGAGCCCATCGTGGCTTCTAAGTTGTGGAGTTACGATCCAATTAAGTGCTTTATGAACTGTTTTGAATGCTTTTTAAAAATGCAGAGGTATGGGCCTCACCTACTATGAATGTGCATCTCTAATGGAGGTGGAGCCTGAGAATGCAATTTTAATAAGCACGTCATGCGATCCTTGCATGCACTGAAGTATAAGAAGAGTGGTCTTTTGACTATGACGAATATTAAATGCGAAGATACAGAGTTAGATTTTGATAAAGTTAGTTGATGAATGCATGAAGTTAAGAATTTCATGTTCAAAAAAGGTCATTGAGATATGGAGAGAGGGTTCATTAACAGTGGCTCACAAGTCATAGGGCACTGGAGTTACTACTTTTTCTTCAGGTTCCAAGAGTTGGAGATACCTATGCTAATCGTGTTTTGACAATTGCACTCTATTGTATGAACTCTATTCCCTCGTCCTCACTCTGTAGACAGCATCCACAAACTTACTGTAACAGGCCCAGCTGCTGGGTTTCCCCAGCAGAGCAGAGCCCTGGGCAATTGTTCCAATTGGCTCTAGTCTAGACTCTGGAGATAGCTCTGTCTGGAAAGAGAAGCACGGACACTCATAGTTCAAAGCTAATTAAGTCAGCAAGATAAACAAGGTAATAGCCTGGGAATAAGGGAATTTCTTGAGCCTCAAGAAATTCATAAATTAGAGATTGGTAATATCTGAGACTTCTAACTGTATTTTTCTTTCCTCCCAAGGATACCCGAAAACCTCGGGTATCCTTGTGACCATACATGACCACTACGTGATCATTTAATTATCTCTTTGTTAAATTTAATACAGATTATCTTTTTTCTATTATTCACAGTATTACATTTAGGTTTCAGATAGTACTACTTAATTTGTTCATAATATTCTTGAACTTCTTTTCTAAAAAGCATTCCCTAACAAAATCCTTGAAGCACTCATATCCAGTTATAAAATAGTTTTGATATTCATGACTATGTCATGGCACAATACCTAGCCACACACATTTCACATGCATATTGACATCCTTCAACCAGGGAACATAATAAAAATGCATCTCCTATTTTCTTTCCTGGTCACAGACACATAAAGAGTGCAACTATTGCTTCAATAATGTCACAAGTTTCCGATTGTTATATTAGAATCTAACAAGTAAAGTCATAGCATAAATTTAAGGTACCACTAATAAAATCTTATTTAAAATTTAAAAAGATAATGCCACTTCATATTTTGACCTTATTTTTAAGTGAATAAAGGTAATTGAACTTAGGCCACGAACTGAAAAATGAACATGAAATAGCCATGTAGAAACAACTCACTCTATGAGATGGATCTGAAAAATTTATGTAGACTATTATATGGAATATGTTGCAAAGACGGTCACAGTTTTGGTGACAGTGGATAACTCTATGTTCTGTCCCACCATGTAGCATGCAGGACTAGTACGATACTGCACTATGACATAATATCATTAAACACAAATTAAAATCTTGCTCCATGGCTCATCACATATCCTGCATGATACTCTTATGACAGAGCAGAGGTCAAAACTGAAGATCATTCTGCTTTATTAAGCTACTCTAGCAGGTACACATATCTAAACCACATTTTTGGCAGTGGGTTTCTCTCCTTGTTCAGAAAATCATAAGAGGAAAGTTATATAATTCTACTGAGGTCATGGTGAAATTTAGCTTCTTCATGCTGTGCTTCAGGACTCCTGCTTCAAAGTCTGCATAGGAAAGACTATCTTAGAGGATGTGAATCATCCGAATGCTTATGAAAGCATAGGATTATGGAACATTGACTATTGTTAATGTGAATTCTTCCTCTAATTTTAAAAATAAAGAATCTGAAGCCTAACAGTGAATGACTGCGATGTTCAGAGATCCATCCAAGTAATAGTAATGAATAACATTTACACAGTTCTTGCTATGTGCCATGCTCTAAGTTTTTCACATGCATTAACTCATTGAATCTTAAACACTCCATTAGATACATATCACTGTTATCTTCATTTTATGAGGAAGCTTGGACATATGCAAGAACACAGTGAAGGTCACAAATGTAGTCAGGTAGATCAAGGTCTAAATCCCACTGTACTATGTTTTCATTCTTGTGGCAGAATTGATATCTGAACACAGGGTTGATTGACAGTAAACCATGCAGTTACGTGTGTGTGTGTGTGTGTGTGGTGTGTCTGTCTGTCTGTCTGTCTGTCTGTCTGCTTGAGGTAAGCACTTGCTAGTTCTTCACCAGCAGCATTCTTTTTCTCTTCCATGGTGGTAGCCTGCTGATTGCCTTTGGAGAGAGAATAACCTTTTTGTTTTAAGATGTAAGGGTGGTCCACTGAAGGAAAGCTAGCATCTGATTCTGGCCTTGCCTGTTAGAGAACATTTGATTCAGGACCTTGATAGAGTTAGAGACAAGGAAAGTTTGGGGAAAGGCAGCAGGTAAGAAAATCTGGATCTTTTTTTCCTTTGCACTTGGGCCTGAGGAGCTCTAAGCCTGGAGTTTTTGTGGCTCTCTTGGCATTTGATGGTCACTGAAAATTTGAGCTAATGCTGAGAAAGCAGAGCTTGGACACGGAGAGATAGACCCTCAGTTCTGCAATTTTGTTTGGGCTCCTGACTGATGCCACACCCCACATCAACCATAACATCTGAATTCTCCAGTTATGTCCCCTTTTTATGGTTTATGAATTGCCTTCAAATGAACAGATCACAATTTCCTTTAGTGTTATTATTAGATTCATACCAATATATAGAACTATACCACCCATGAAACTTAAAACTTAAAAAAATTAACACTTTAAAAAATTAATAATTGCTTTTCAAGTCAAATATAGGCAATTCAAACACATAGATTTTCTTGCTTTTTATCCAAAATGACATTTCACAGATTGATGACCAGTTGTACTTGCTGGACTTGGCTCTGTGATTTTTGACAATATTCAACATGAAATTCACCCTCAAATGGCAAAGACATGAAGATATAAGAAACTATCTAGAAATTCAAGGAACATATCCAAAAGACAATCCCACTAGCTGCTGTGAACAATAGCAACATCTTTGGAGTACCTGTGCTCTCCCAAGCTCCAGGATATCTGTTTATTAAAACAGAAGTTTTATGAATAATCCTAAACTGCATGTGTTCTGAACTTCACAAAGCATTATTATTATATTAATAGAGTTGTTTTGGCTTTATTTTTGCACAATACCATTCAAAATCAACTTAAGGAAGTAAGGAACAAAATGTGTATCATACCATATGTTCATAAACCTTTGATACTTGACAGGCTTGTAAGAAGATGACCAAGGAATTCAAATCCCAAAGGGAAATGGAGATCTTGTAGAAATTCAATAGTGTACATAAAATGATGTGGAGCCAGATCAAAATCTATCATTGCAAATGATTCAGACTTTAGTGTTTCAACTGAGTGAATGAGGACTATACATATCATGTCCTGCAATGAGCTTTGGGGTCTAAAATATATTAACCTAAGAAGGCCTAACGAGACATAAACTCAAGGGATCTTTGTGTTATTTCTGTTAATCGATTTAGTAGTGATTAAATACCAACCTATAATTGCACTTCATTATGACTCACTGTGCTCTGTGCCATGTGGTTCTGGTGGTATCTATTTCACATTTACCTATAAACATAGCACACCATGAAAATAGGGTTATTATGTAGCACAGAATGAGACACTAAAGCATAGGAGACCTACACTTTGAATGTGATCCCAAATCTGAAAGATCAATTAGACTAGTAAAATATTTGAGTCATTCTGACTTTCTGGTAATATAGACATATCTATTAATCCATAGAATATTGCTTATAAAAAATAAAACTCTGGAGAGAGGCAGAAAGTAGCCTCAATTTACAGTAGTACAGATAAAAATCATAGAATGTTAGAGATGAAAGATTTTTTCAATATTCCCTCATTTGATTGTGACTTCTTAAATTTAACAATTTAAAATCAGTAACTAATATTAATAATCATAGCAGAAATAATTATGACTTTAGAATATTTATCTTATGTCAAGCAAAATGTTTAGTGATACATCAATCAGTTATCCCCTTTACTCTCAGAACAACACTCTGTGGTAGTTATTATTATCATTCCCATTCTAGAGATGAAGAAAATGAGACACAGAGAGAAAAGTTACTTGCTCAAGGCTGATTAGTGACTAGGATTTAAATTAAATCTGACTCCAGAGTTTCTCTAAGGTATATCATATATTATATTTAGTGATGTGAACATGTATTGCCAAGTTAGAAATAATTATCTTTTCAGTCACTAAAGCCAATTATAAGGGACACATTTACCAAGAAGTTTTTATTTTCTGAAAAAAATTTTCTAAAATTAGGAAATATAATCACCTCAATTGCTTTTGAGCAAACTTTTATATTCATTGTCTTTTGTGAGTTTTCCTTAATTTTTCATTTCGCCCAAAATATCAGAAGTCACATAACTATGTGACTCCAAAGCATATGGCCAAAGCATATGGCCTATAATGCTGATTTGTACAGGTTCTATAATTCTGAATCTGGTGTATATTGGAATCTGTCAACAGAACTTATAGGATAAGTGCTGGGAAACATATCCCAAAACCCTGGTTAAACTCGAGTGCAGTCATGTCCCATCCCTATTTGAAGTCCTCCAGGAACGTTCCATGTCATTCTGTCTTCAGTCAAGGCCCTCACTGTAACTCAGACTCACCCCGCCCCACTCAAGCCTCTTGGTCATTTCCACTTACCCTCACGTTTTCATTCCACTCAAGCCATTGCTATCCTGGACAGTGAAAACACACTCGGTCCTCACAGCCTTGAGCCTGCTATTCCTTCAGCCTGGACACCTCCCAGGAACATTCCCATAGCACTCTCTCCCTCACTCCTCACTTCTATTTACTTAAAAGTCAACCCTCATTGAGCCTTCCCTGGTCACAACCTAAAATGGTAAATCCCAAGGCATATTTGATATCTTCCTTCTATGTTTTATTTTTTCTCCTTCATTCACATCACTAGATGTTTTATTATGAATTTTATTTATGTGTCTGATGTGTTTGTCTCCCTAAGCAAATTTTAAGTTTCCTAAGTGCAGGTGTTTTGTCTGTTTGGTGACTGTTGCATTCATGACCATACCTAGCATATACCTAGATGTTCAGTTAAGATTTGTTAAATTAATCAGTTGATTAATTTTAGTTCCTTGAACTGAATTATTGTAAGCAAGAGTAATTTAAACTGCAAATGAGATCAATTACATATCATTAATACAAATGTACATCTTGGTCTACCTATTTGATTTGACCATTCAAGTGTTTTTCTTGGCAACTATTTTAATAGGGATTTAATTTTATTTATAAAGAAAGCATCTTAGTTCAATTCACTTCACCATATGCTGAGTTTTCTTCAGTTTCCCAGTACAAGTTAGTGCTCAACTGGCTGCCATCTGAATGTAATAAATCAACTAAATTTTACATTCGACAAAGATTTATTGAACACCGACTATTGAAGGGTATTGAAATAAGAGCAAGAATTTCAAGATCAACAAGAATCCTTTCCCTATAGAGTTCAGAACTTAAAGGGAAAATCCACTGGATCCAATAATTGAAGCATGAGTGGCTACAGGGCTATTAAAATATTTCGGTATGAGATTAGGGTGGTGCTGGAGGAGCTAGAGAGAACTGAGAAATCTTGAGAGATAATTTGCTTGCAAAATTGGTAGGTATTCCTGATGGACTGGTTGTGAGAAATAAGAGAGAAAGAGAACTCAAGGATGCCTTCCAGTGCGCTGATTGAAACAGGGTAATGATGGTGCCATTTAGTTGGATTGAAAAGGTGAGAGAAGAAGCAGTTTTCAGTGGGGCAAATGTGGTATCAATTCAAGAAATGTCAAGTTAGAAACACAAGTCTGGAACTCATAGTAAAAAGTAATTTGTAAGTATATACATAAGTAATCGGTATACAAATTGCATTTCAAGTCATGGGAATGTATCACATTACTTTTGGAAAGATTACAGAAAAGAGCACCTAGGGAGTGAAACAAGATGGGTCACTTAGAGGCAAAGATTTCTTCTCAACTAGGGAGATTATGCAAAAACGGCCAACGTGAAGATGTGAAGGAAGAAACCCAGAACTGAGAACTGTGAATCAATTCAAGAAGAAGAAAATTACTTTTGGAGATAGCAAAAGGTTAGAGGTTGAGCTACTTTTGTTAGGTTTCATAGTATTGAGTTGTCAGAGTCACAATAGACTCCAGCAGATGTTGAGGGTAGAGAGCATACTAGAGAGAGTTGGGGTGTCAACAGAGGTGAGAAAATGAAAATGATGTTCACCAACAACCGTTCTAGACTGGTTGGCAATTAAGGAGTCAGAGGCTTAGAGTTGCCTGAAAGTGTGGGTGAGGCATGAGATCTTTTTCAAAGATGGCAGGAGTTACAGACATGTCTATATGCAGAAGGGAAAGAGCCTGGGAAAGGGAAAGATTGATGAAGCAGATGAGAGAAGAAATAATGTGAGAAGCCTATGGCAGTTGGTATCTATAGTATGTCCTCTTCCTTGGATGAAGGAGGGTGCCACCTCCTCCACGTTATCAGGGAAACAGCAAAGATGCAGGTATGAGTGTCCTTTGGGTGGCAGGAAGCTGAGGAGCATGAGTGTATCTGGCATAATTCTCAGTTGCAAGCTGACCACATGATTAAGAAGAAAATAAATCTATTAGAAGTGTACCTTGTAAGCTCAGTCAGTGAGGAGCTGAAAACCCAACTCAAAGTTTAGCTTCCAGAAACAATGCCTTGCACTATCTTCAGAAGCAGACTGATAAAGAAATGAATACTGTACCACTGAGCTCATGATGTGACTTTTACACATTTGGCGTTTTGGGCCCTCGAAATATGCCCATGCAGCCTCCATCAATATTCCTTCCTTGAAGAGAAAGAATGTTCTTCCTTACTTTTCTTGCATTAATAGTCCTCTGTGAGAGACTAGAGTTGGAGTGTCTGATGGTGGAGGCTATGCCTTAGATCAAAGGACACGGAGAAAGCACATATCTCCCACTATTGGCTTCTGCAAGGGGAAGCTTTTATTTATTCCCTTTAAGGATTCATAAAATGAGGATTGGTTTAGATGTTGGAGAGGCAAAAGAAGCACTCCAAAGATGTTCCAGAAGGGCAAATTTATAGAGCTTAACAAATCATAATAACAAAATTTGTTCAAAGCTAGAGCAAAATCATCATAAGATATGAAAGTTATCTAACTTCAGGAATCAATCATAAAGACATAACAAATAGTTAAGTACAGTATCAGACACCATAATCCTGATACTAAAAATAGTTCTAAAACAAAAAAGTCATTCCAGACTTTTAACATGAAAGGATGCTCACCACCTGCATACATGTTGTCCAGGTGATCTGTGTTCACTTCAGCTCATCAGGAGCCACAATTCTTTAATCGGTGCAATTGTTTTTGAAATATTTAAGCAATATTGTTTTTTTTGAAAATTAGTCACTCTATAAAAGTTCCAAAAAAATTAAAAATAAATAAAAGTGAACTAAAAATATGAAATCCTACCAGTGCATTCATACTCACAGAGATAAAATGATATGTATATAATTGTACATAAATGGTTTATTAGCCATATATACTGACCTCCTTTGAATAATTAAAAGATGTTGTGGACCTCTTTGTCCCATGGACATCATTATTAATAATGCCTATTTAGAGAGCTCATCCTTTAAGTTTTAGAATGTTTCAAATTTTTCTTAATTGTCAACTTACTGTCATGGACATTCTTGAATTAGAACTTTTCACACCTATGTGGTTATTCCTTAGGGCAAATTCATACGAGGGGCATTATTAGAATACAGGTGTTTATATTCTACACGGTGATTCATATTGCCCAAATCTCTAGAAATAAAATACTGATTTTATCTTTACCAGCAGGGCATGAAAGTGCCCATGGGAACCAGGACTATTTGAAGAGACTTGGAGGAAATGGGCAGTGATATATAATTTTATACCTTCTGAAGTAGCTAACCTTGATCCTCCAGGGTTGCTAGGGATCTATAATCATGTTGACATTTTACTATTCCTCTCAGATTTTTTTTCCCTTACGTGTGACAGCCAGTGTAGGAATGTAGAAGCATAAACAAAGTCATCCAGTAGCTCCAGATTTTCTTGTAGAGCTAAAGTTCAGAACCAAAGTTCATGAGTTTCTTTGGGCCTACTCAGTCACCTCCATAGATCCCAAGTGATAAAACCTTTCAGAATTTAGTGTTGCAAGAACATCTAGCTTAATCTCTTCATTTTATGGCTAAGGAGATGGAACCCAGAGATATTTAGTAACATTTTCAAGTTCACGGTTAAAAAAAAAATAGTAACAATTAAATTCTAGCTTCTGTGCTCTGGTATTTTCCTCATACATTTCTAGGTTAGATTATGTCATATCAACTCAATCCATTCTTAGGATGTTAAGTATTTGGAGAATAGGTTGTCTCTTTCAGGATTTGACTTTTAGTTCATATGTCATGTATCATATCTCTACCTCCAGAATTTGACAGCTATCTTTAAAAAGTTAACAAATTAAAAGCAGAATATGAATTAACATGTGTAACTTTCCAGACAATTCCTCCTGAAACAAATACTTACAAATTGATTTAATTTAAATATACCATGGGAATGTGTGACAAAGTCTTTGAAAAATATTTCTAGAGGAAAAAATTTACATGACTTGCTAATTTGTCTGTATCCTGGATGTTCTTACTTAGGACAAACATTTAATATAGGGCACAACCAATAACAAATTCTAGGAGGCAGGGTTATTTTCACTGTTCTTGTGAATATTTTTTGACTAATATTTCATTCATACAATGATGTGGCATTCCCTAATGCCATAGTTTGGTCCCTAACTTAGGTTAAATACCATTCAGTATCATATCTCAGTGGAAAAACCTTACTGATTTGCAAGGCTACATTTTAAAGAACTGTGTGATCTGATAATGAAAGACTTCACTTTCACATAGTCTATCAGATCACTTTTGGACAAAGATCAAATGAATAGTTTCCTTTTGGGTGGAAACCCTAATTTAGAAATTTCTGCAGAGCTTCCGCTTCTATATTATTTATTAGCAAAGATGTAGTCTTCTCTGTCTTCTAGGATTTATATTCTCAACCCTTTAAATGCTTTTGGTCAAGACATTATAATGCATTTTGCTCTCTATTTATGCAAAGTCACTTAAAATCATGTCTCCATTAAAAAAATGACCAGCAAAATAAGATCAACAATTTCAGTGAATCATTTAACATTAACTTGGATATGGTTTCTTTTCTTCAAGTGGGTCAACCAAGTCTTCCTCATTTTTTTTCTCTCCTATACCATTCTGGGCTATTAGTCATTCGAATGGACTATTCATCTAGCTCATTGACCCAGCTTCCACAAACAAGATTCTGTGAGGCTAACAAGACTATGCATTCAGTGACAAAGCACATTTTCTCAAGCTAAAGCCTCACAGTCCCCCAAGCTCAAAACCATAAGTTCATCTTTGCCCATCCTCACACATGTCCAAATGTGCTGTGAGTCATCAGGTCTTCTTGTTTTTTTTATTTCTTTGTCATTTACTTCTACCATTTTTCCTTCCCTCTTGCCACTTCTCCTTATAAGATGTCTTATCTCATACCTAATAGGTTTGCCTCATTGTCTCCTTTCCATAACACATATTTATGCACATAAGAAATTTAAAAAATACGTAGTTAGTTATTCCCCTGCATCAAAATCTTCAGTAACTCCACAGTGCTTAACTCAGGGATGAACTAACTAGTGTGAATTCTGCACCTGTAGGTCTAGTGCATTCATAGCGCTCTCCACTTATACCTTGAAAAATTTTCCCAGAGTCAATTCATGATTTTTTGTTAACAAATTCCAGTACATCCACTATAAATAAATCTATTTGTCAATCAATCAATAAATCAGATGTGATACACGGTATTTGTTCTCTTAGCATTAAGAGTGGACTTTCATCATATGAACTTGAATTCAACAAGTGGCCCCAAATCTTCCCCACCAAACTTTCCTCCTACTCTCCCAGAAACTTCTCAGGGGCCTTTTATTCCCAGATGAGTCCAAAAAAATACTTCTTCTTTTCCACCCCTGTGACTTTCCTCACAGCATTCTCCCAATCTGAAACATTGTACCTGATCCTTTATCTTCATATGACTTTGAAAAAGTTCCATTTTGTTATTACAACCTTTATAGTCCAGACCAACACAATGTAATAGACTCCATGCTTAACTCTACAGTCCTCTTAGGTCATGTGACTCATTTGGTAATTACCTACAAAATACCCTTGACATTTCTTGCTTCTTAATTTATATAATTGTTTAACTTTTCATTTCTTTGTGTCTAGAATTATTAAGTGGGTTGTAGGTTTCCAGCTCATATTTTTCTTCCATCTTTACAGTTGCAGCATGGTAGCACATAAATACAAGATGATGTTCTAAGTCATTTTTCATGATTCTCAAGGGAGAAGAAAATGGTAAAGGTAAATCAATAACAGAAGATGATAATATAGTAGAGGGATATACAAAGAAAATAAAAAAGTAATTACTATAACTCACATAGTAATAAGAAGAATGCATGCTTACAGGTTGTGACCAAAGAGTGAGGTCGCCATGCTAAAGATAATCTGACCTTTAGAAGCAGAAATTCTATCTGGAGTTTATAAGCTACAGCATGATATATACTATAACAGAGAAATAATTACACTAACTCTTCTTTCCCTTGGAGATATATTATCCAACTAACTGACTGTGCTCTGTTTAGTTTTATAAAGCCAAATGAGATCATCCATATTCAGGCTTGTTCAACTCTACTCTCTCAAGTAGCAATCAAACAGCTGTCTTCAGTTGCAACTTTGTGACTCATAATACATTCATCCCAAAATGCCCTTGTACATCTTGTAGACCATATCATCATCATCATAATAATAGTAACACTTAAGCATTGTGTATAGTCTTTTTCATCTTCAAAGCCTGTTTAAATTCTATAATGCACTGAAAACGTGACAAGTTGAAAGGTATGGAGAGAGTTTTTTTATTGTTCTAGGAAAAGGATGTTGAATGGTGTAACCCTGATTATAGTGTGCAAAACTCAAGAGGGTCTGCAAGTTACTAGTATGTACACAAAATGAACTTCAAAGTTGGAAGCTATCAGGCTAAAAATGAATCTCTCTTTAATGTAAATAGAACAGAAATCTT
This sequence comes from Sciurus carolinensis, assembly GCF_902686445.1. Lineage (NCBI taxonomy): Eukaryota > Metazoa > Chordata > Mammalia > Rodentia > Sciuridae > Sciurus > Sciurus carolinensis. The sequence continues at coordinate 24,613,649 of NC_062213.1, read as the reverse complement.
AGTCACTAAAGCTGCCAACTGGTAATGTGATTTAATTCCTGAAGTGTGGTAGTACCAGGTTACTATCTAAGCTAAGTAGCTCATTAAGCTTCATCTTATGAAAAAAAAATTAGTATTTGATTCATCATTTACAAAATCGCTATGCAATCTGGTATACTCATCTTTGGAAATAATTCTCTATACCCAAACTAAAATTTTAACCTATACTTTTATCCTACTAGCTGCTGGATCCCTTGCAGAGTAAACTGCAATCTCTTCCTACCTGAAGGTCACACTTTTCTCCTCCAGTGTATCCTTGAATCTTATTTTAGTTGTTCTTGACTTACGGTTTGAAGAATCAAATTTGCTCCAGAGTTCCTTAGTTAGGAGGATGAAAGACATTTCTTCCTTTTTGGAATTTAACATTTTTGTTTGTGAACCAACTATTTTCCACTAATTTCTATCATCTATTGCCCCGCTCACTTTCCTATCATGAAGGCTATGAATTGGTCATTATTATTACATCTTTAGTGGCCAGACCAAGGAGTTACCCCAAGTGCTTTATTGAAATTAATATATAACAAGGATGATTGACATCAGACATTTTTGTGGGCCACTGGCTCCCCTGAATCCAGGTAAGCAGGAGGACTGCAGATGCCGGCAAGCACTGTAGAGCAGGGAATTCACCTAACGTTACATTAGCCTTGCTGTTGTGACCCAAGAAAAGACTCCTTAGCACCCTGATTCTTGTCCCTACTCTCTCCTTTCCATTGGGGCTTTGGTATAGAGGACCAAAATTTGCTTTCCTCTCTAGTTTTCTGTGTTTATTCAGGAGGTAGGGAACACATTTCCCCCTAATGATCTTTCCAGTTCCTTCTATAGACCTTCAGCAACCTTAATCTGGTCATGACACCAATGATCTGTGACAGTTCCTAAGTAACTTCAGGTTCATCACAGAATAATGTATTTTCAGTTATTTTCCACTGATTCTCTTGTTTTATACTTGTTTGATTTACTTCATTGTTCCTGCAAACATTTCCAGTTCTTTAGGCATGTTCACATTTTAGCGTTTCTTAGTGTTGACAATTTAATATAATGTTGGCATTCATCTGCAAACTGCCTTAATATAGATGCCCTTCTCCAATTCTTAAGAAGTTAAAGGGAAATAAACTTATAATCTTCTTTAAGTATATTTATAAAACAAAATATACTGTACTTAGCTTTTTTTTTTTTTTTTTTTTTTTTTTTTTTTTTTGCCTCTTCTTCTCCCATATGATTTTCCTTGCTGGTTAACTGATTCAGCAAGTGTTATTTGGGAAGGAAAATTAATGCTTTACTGAAATATGAATGCATTACCTTATGTTTTCTCTCATTTGGAATTCTTTTGAGCAATGCTATGTTTTTCCTAAACTAATTTGCTCTTATGTTATTATGCCATTTTATAAGTCTTTAGATCTTAAGTATATTTTTTTCTGTTCTTATCATTTGAATACTTTAATCAAAGAATTATATCTGCAGTAACTCTTCTCATTTTTAAAATACCATGAAATCCTTGACAGTGTAGGATATGGGATTCAAAAGTAATGGCTAAAACAAGGACTAAATAAGTACATAATTTTGTTTTCCTTCTATACATAGTTCTTACAAGTCTGGGGATTGGAATGAGTGAATGGGTCATGATTTACCTTTACAAGTCTGACTCTCTGTTGCAATGAGATGTATTACAAATGAAGTTTGCTGTACTACATTACTACTATTTTTAATCAGTTGCTTAGAGTGACATTTGCCTATAGTATAATTCTACGAATACTCCATTAATATGATTAAATTACCTCAACAACTTCAGCAAGCATTGAAATTTATATAATGAATGCATAAAGTCATGTTAGCTAAATCTCTTATATTTTGCATATGTTCAAAGATATTTCTTGATGTTATCAAGCTATACTTGAGTTTATTAAATACTTATGTATTTATGGTATAGTGAGCAGGATCTGAAACACACAATACAACTGCTTTCTCTTTACTTTTGAAGGAAAGTCCTCACATCTTATGAACCATTAAAATTGATTTTTCTCTGTATTTTCATACTCACCATTCCCAGTGAAATATGCAAGATACTAGCATGTTGCAAGGGAGGGTTCTATTTTAGAGAGTTCTTTTTTTGGCACACAGTTCATTGATTTGAAAATGCATTGTGAAGGTTTCATCTTGAACTGACATATATTTCCTGAATTTGAGGCCCAAAACATCTATACCTGGGCTACTTGTGAGGCCACATCTTACCACAGGGTGAGTTTCAGTAGCTCATGGAAACTGAGAATAATGTGGTTGTATTTTCATTTTATCAGGAGCCATGGATATAGTCAGAAGCTGTGGATGTAAGAGCCTTCTTTGGTTGTGAGCCTTTACGTTTTCAGTAATAAATTTTTAGCAAAGAGGCTCCGGGAATCAGCAACCAATTGCTCATTTCTGAGTCTTGCAATCTATATTTAACTAAATCAGTAAAAAGAAAACGATGCCGAACTTGCGTGAGTATACTATTTAAACATGTTTCTTTTATAATAACAATCAGATAAAATGGATATATATATATATTTTCTGTATAAAGATTACATAAATATGCCTATGCCAAAGAAGAAGGCTAAAATAAAGCTTTTTCTGAGATATATTTTATAGTGACATCTGAATGCATATCTTCATGGAAATGAAAACTGCTATATTTGATATACTTTTTCTAAATATTTGAGACTGTTCAAGATGTTTTGTTCTTTTTTCTTTTACTTTTTTTGGCATTCAAAGAATACCAAGCGGTTGTTAGAAATACTTAGAATCAAATAATCATAGAATTGAAAGGAACTTAAAAACTTGACCAATTGCCCAAGCAATGTAGAAATCCTTGTTCTATTCAGTCTCTGCCTGAATGCTCCCAGTGACAGGAAAATGATTGCTTCACAAGATAGGCAGATTCATTTTTTTGTTATTTCTAATTGAAAGAAACTTCTTCCCTGATTTCCTGCAACATCCACCAATTGTTCCGACAGCCCCGAGAACTGCTCAGAGAATTCTCCTCCCTAGCATACACTTCTTCATCACTGACCACTGTTCACCTCTTGGTCTAACCTAAAATCCCTCCATATTGGCCACAGTGAGCACCCTTCATCTGCTTGGTTCATCTTTGGACAGGTTCCAGTTTGACAGTATCTTTGTTAAACGGTGCCCTTGAAACTGGAAACAAATGACCAGATGAGTTCTGATGAGTGGAGGTGTCACAGTCATAAAATTTTTTTTTTCGCTTGGAATGAAAACAGGTTCATCACATGATTGTCATATAGACCTCCACCACACAGCCATCCTTTTATCACTCTTGTCACACAATTAGTTAACATTGAGCATATTGGCAATTAAAAACGACAAGCTATTTTCACATGACTCTTGATATGTACACTTTCATCTATTTTTAACTGGTAAATACATTTCTCACCTAAAATGCCATATTGCTTTGTGTCCATGTTTATGATTTCTGACAATCACTTATAATTAATAGTAATTAATAATGACAATCATAAATGAGGTTAGCTTGGCAATATTTGCGTATAGGTTGCCCGTGAAGATTTCCAGTGATTGCTGGATTCCCCCACGTGCACGTAGACATGCTCTTTTTGATAAAGTAGTCTTGGATTAGACTGAAGGTTGACAGGTTTTCTAGCATGCAGGTGATGATGCAATTTGCTTTTTTTCCTTTTAGAGAATTGGGATATTTTCACATCTCCAGTCACTTGGCACCTCTCTCCTGTTGTCCATGATTTCTTAAAGATTACTGACAGTGGTTTCATCATCTCTTCTGCAAGTTCTTTCAGCACCAGGGGATATTATTCATAAGGAGGCTTGAACTCATTTGAAGTGCTAGGTACTTTCTGCTATCTCCTCATCTGTTCTGGAATTCAATTCTCTCTTAACGATGTTTGTTCTAACCTAAGATCATGCTTCTTGATAGAAAAGTTGGAAAAAAGGTCGAACAGTTATGCTTATTTTTTGTCTAACATTACGACATCTTTCCTAAGCAGTGAATATACCCTTGTTCATATTCTAAGACCAAAGAGTAGTATTCATAAGAATAACAAAAGCCCATTTTTAGTTTTTTTGGTCATTAATAATTAAAAGTTCTAATAATGTTAATTAGTGTATTAATTAGATTTTCTTTTACTGTGGCAACTGGAGATTTCCTAACGTAGAAATCTTCGAAAGAAACAGCATATGGGACAGATTTGTGACAAAACCTGAATTCTACATTGTTCCGTCGAAGTGACATGAGGATCTCTAAAGATTATTTTATTTTAGAACTTTAAACTTAGACAAGTTACTATAAACTCAGGCGACAGGTTTGTTTTCAAATTGGAGAACAAAACTTGATTCTAAATCAAGTCAAGCTTTTAGTAGTAAATACACTCATTTTCATGATGTTAAACTTTGTATGCTTCAAAGTCTTCATTTCAGAAATATTCTGCATGATAGGAAAAGTAGTTTCCCAAACCCTTGGAGTTTTTATAATGCATAGAAGTTCTATGAAGACAATATGGATACAGGATCTGGTGCTAGAAGGTGGCTGACCCTTCAGTTTACTGATCTGGGAATAAAGAAACAATGTTTCTAGGTCCTTAAAATACTTTGCAAATTGGTTACAGGGCATTTTTTTTTTTATTTTAGTATTTAGAAAACGATATGCATTGATTGCTTAGCATATGGTTAAATAGATTTATTTACACAGGCTTGCCTATTCTAAATACATGTCAATATGTACACATTTATGTACAACTTTCTGTCTAAAGGAACATTAATTAGCAGCTATGCATACAAATAGGCACTTATATTAGCTCATTTATTTAACCATTATACATAAAAACATTTTTGCATTGCACTATAAAAGTGTTAATATTTGGAGAAATTGACTTTATTTTTACATATAAGCATCCTGCCAAAATCATGCATTTCAGGCAAAATAGTTGAAAAATTTGAACTTATTCAAGATAAATTAAAAATGCATGCAACATGATGGTATATCAAAAATGTAATATTATTAATACTGCTTCCTTGTGTTAAAGAATTTCTGTTAACATTTTTAAAGGGAAAAATCTATGCAGATTAAATAACATTTACTTGATAATGATTACTCTAAAACTGGAAGTATATGCAAACATGGGATCACATTTCAAAATTAAAAGTTTGAAGGAACCTTTTAAAAATCATCATAGTATGACAAAATTAAATAAGTAGTAGCAAAATCAGCAGGAGTCATTATTGGATGATATTTCCAAACATATAATGAAATATCTTGTACTAGATAAAGGGGGCTAATAAGTTATGGAGAAGCTTATTCACAGAGTAATGGATACCTTCCTGGGATGTATGTGAGGGGTTATCACCAGACACCAGGAAATATAACTTAACATTCACCAACAACCCCCAGGATTTAAACCTGTTGCTTGCAAAGACATTCTTCTGGATCAGGCTCAGTCCAAGTAGGCTGTCAACGTGACTTATGTCACCCCAGCTCTTTTTCACTGCCCTTGTGATTCTACCTCTGTGTGGTTTATTTACTTCTCTTTTTGCTTCTCTGCTTGCTTGCATACTTTCCCCTACTTGGTCAGGTTGCTGATGCTACAATGGCAGACTTTAATCTATTTTGTTTATCTCTGACAGCTATAGTTGTCAGGAAAAAAAACTATTCTACTATTAATTCACCTTTTACAACTGCTGTCTTTGCTAGCAAATCAGTGGAATGGAACTAACCCTAGTGTAGATTAGTTTGATTCATTCTGTACCATGGTTATAAACTGAAGGCTAATTCTTTGCCAAGCCATCGTATGTTTAATGCCATTGGACAAAGGAAAATCGAAAGGATAATGAACTCTGTGTCCATAAGAGAGAAGTCTGTGTCTCCCTCACTTACGACTGTGTCCCCCTCATGCTTTGCACATAGTAGGTAGATAGCAACATATACTGAATATCAGTAAGTCGATTGGTCAGGAAAAGTCCACCGTTGCCTGAACTCTTAATGGTATCCTGTTCCACTAACCTAATAGAAATTACATTAACTCTGTGGAACAATATAATTTTTCCTATTCTGATCTATATATCCAGTTTTCTATCTCTTTTGTTTAGTCCATTATTGTAAAACTGAGTTTTAGAGTTGAAAGGACCCTAGATGTCATTTTATAGATGAGAAAATTGAAGGCTACAATAATTCAGATCACAATTAAATGTGAAAGTATTAAAGACCAAGGTAAATATAATATGTTTAATGTTCTTACTTTATGTGAAGCTATAGCAATGACTTAAGCCAACAAATCCCTTTCTCCTGGACTTTACATTCTGTCTTTCCTCCCAAAGAACTTGGGTCTGTAACGGATGTACTGCATATATGTTAGGTAAGTAGCTCTTGCTGACCTAATTATATAAAGATGAAATTTCCCTTCAGGTCTCTTGAACTCCTAGTATTTGTAATTTTTCTGAAATACTATGTGTTTCCCTGATAACAACCCCAAACTATAATTTCCAAATAATTTCAAGGTAAGGAACTAACTTTAATTATACTTAACTTTCTATAATAGTCATAATGTAAGTATGATCCTACAAGGGCGGGAAAGGATGAATTACTGAATCTGTCATATGGCAGAACTTCTCTTTTTATATGTAGTGTTTAAGTGAGATACATGCACATATAATTGTATATGCACATGTGTACATATGTATATGTAAAATGTATATGTGTGTGTATAATCTCACTTAAAGAATACTATAACCCCACAACATGATTATTCCCATTTTACAGATGACCAAAATCAAATTGAGAAAAAATAGCATAACTAGTCAATGATATAGATGGAGTTTGACCTCAGAACTGCTTGCCCATACTCATGATCACAATTCTCATAACTAATCCTGCATTGCCAGCTAATCTGCCAAAAAATTAACATTTTGGGTTGACTTATTTCCCAAGGGATCTTAAGGCTACTGTGCTACCTAGCACCTGGATTCTTCAAGTGCTCATCTTAGGGAATTCCACTGCAACTGATATAATATTCAATGCCAGAGAGGAAAATGACTTGGTGGATAAAACCACTGATAGACTGCATTCTTGACTCAGAGTCAGTGGTGACTTCTATTTCACTTGTAGAGGTAATGTGAGCTACTGAGCAGAAGGCTGTGAGTTTGAGCCTCCTTAAGAAATTAATATTCCTGCTTTGGACTCAAACGATTGCCAAATCCAGTAGACATAAATCTTCCTGGAACCTTGCTGCTTTGAAATTTGTTGAACACACTCTCCCAAAACACTCACTTCCCCAGCTCCACACATATTGGATGTCCTCTGCATCTCCGACTGCTTTTTCTTTCTTTCTTTCTCTCACTCACCTTTGTTCTCAGGAATGCTGCATTGCTGTTCTAGTCATTGTATCCTACTTTATGATCAAGTCCCCTAACATGATTTTAACAACCAAAAGCACATTAATGTCCCAAACACCCGATGGACATTCCTCTTTGAGTTTCCCAGAGTGATCTCACATTTTGCTCATCTTAAAATTAAAATTACCATTCCCTCATCTTCTTCCTTGTTATTTGTTCCTTATTCTGTATTCACTTTGTGACATGTTCAAGCTCAGATTTCTCTAGATTTGAGTAACATTAGGTCATTTACATTAATGCCCATAGTTCATCAGTGTGTTAACCTGGATTCAGAGATCTGTAGGACCCCTGCAATGCTTCTTACCCCCCAAGCCTAGGCTCCTCTTTCTCAGTGATTCTCAAATCTAACCCATCATCTGGTCCAAGTTAATCTAGATCAATGCACTTTGAACTGTAATGGCATATGAATAGATAGGGGATTTTGATAAAACCGAACATTCTGATTCATTTGGTTTGGGGTGGGGACTGAACGACTGTATGCAGACGACATTTTGAATCATCCCTTCAATAATCTTATTGTCACAGGTTTGCTCTCAGAATGATCTGGAACATTGCTCATGTACTCTGTTTTAAAATTGTCTCTCCAGCACTGCAGAAAATTCATGCTTATTCGTTTGGCTTTCTAACTCCTTTAAAGACCTAACCCCCGTCAACCTCTCCAGATTCATTCTACAACATCTTTTTGATTTTAGTATATTAATACCACAAAACCCATTTTTCTGTGCCCCCTTCCTCCAGAAAGCCTTCTCAGATCTGCTGCATCTTCACTTTTTGTCCTCCATGTTCTTGGACACATGTATATGTCCTGTTTCTACAGGGTAACCTCCTTAAAGTGCAGAAGGATGACCTGGGTCATCTTTGTGGTCCACTGTACCTAGGATGGTACTTTGCATATACTTTACATTCAGTATTTGTTTGCTGAGTTAAACTGAACATATTCAAATTTTCCACTTTCCATTTTTAAAAGTGCGTCAGCCTCTTGAAGGCAAAATATGAATATGCCATCATAATTTTAGTGGAAAAATACAGAATAAGCTTGAAGAATTGGATCACTTTCAGAAACAGTGGCAGAGAATGATTCAAGAAATTAATTAGAAACTTTCTTTCTTTGTAGCACATTTTGCTCATGGACCTTAGATAAAAATCCTATTTTTTTAAAAAAAATCATCTGATAATATAGAAAAGCATATCATATCACCTGACAGGAATATTGTTTGATGAATGCATTTATAATTATAAATGCCAAATATTATGAAAAGAAACAACATAAAAAATGAGGGAGTATACTAGTTAATGACATAGAATTAATTCAATAGAATTGAGATGTACAGAAAACAGCTACAATAAAAATGCAGCTTACAGCAATCTTTATGCCATGTTATAGTATCACTTCTTGAAAAAGTGGCATTAATTTTAAGTTCTGTCATCTCATTTTTACTATTCAGACATCTTATTTGAAATGCATAGTAAACTCAGTCACAATCACAGATGAGGTAAAAGAATAAAGTTTGGGGTTTGGACTGGCTGTATTTTGATGACTTATTAAAATGCACAGGTGTGGAAGCCCTCCTACTGGTAGATAGGCACATACATTTTGCCCTGCTCCAGCAAACATGCCAGGGAAAATTCATGTCTGGTGACCTGCAGAATGATTAGAAGAAGGCACAGTATATGCTGCACTTACTTCTCTGCAGGCAAACTGAATATTCCTTTTTAAAAATAACTTTTATCCTCAAAGTTGTTTGCATGTAGGCACAATTGGTTAGTTTTTAAAATTTTTTTTTTTTTTTTTTTTTTTTTAGTGAGAAAATGTAAAGGTAAATAACCTGGCTGAAGTACAAATAACCCATATTAAATAATGGTGATGGCTAATGTTCCCCTAAGTTAATGCATTTCTGGGCTCTTTAGTGTTAGTTTTTACAAATAAGTGATACTCTCAGCCAAATTATTTAATGTGATGCCAACATAAACCAAAGTAGCTCCTATTGAATGGTAGTTTATATTGCTTTCTGAATTGCCTATGTTTTTATTTTTTTCTCAATAGAAAAAAAACCACATTATATAATTTGCTCTGACAATTTAAGGATTTGGTTCCTCTAATTTTCCAGGTGAAGCAGCCTTTCATTCTCCGCACCTACATTCTTTTGAATGGGTGAGGGCTGTCCCCCAAAGATCTTCTCTATCTGAGAGCAAGTCTTTTCCTTTTCTTCTGTATGGCATGTTTTCTTTGAAAGATTCTTACTGCTTTGTGGAATTCAATAAGCTTGATTGACCCACTTTAAAGTTTCACAAATGAAAAACATGGTAATGACAGCCTCTTTAAAATCAGTCATTCAGGTGAAGTTCAGATTCTGATACATGACGGGGTTATAATATTGTTGAAGGATGCTTAGCAGAGTATTTATACTTCCTCTGGGCTCTTTGGAAGTTGAAAACAATGCTACTTTCTATGCAAAAGACATTAAAATCAAGTTACTATTGAGGGGGCATGGGCGACGCTGGACTTATTGGAAAGCATTCTTGGTGGAGCATTGAAATGAGGAGTGTCAGGGAGAGGGTAAAGTGTCTGCATGCACGCGGGGCACACGCAACTTCCTCCCAGAAACGATCCCCTTCTGTGACATGTGAACTAATTAGTGTTCGCCCACTTAGCTTCGGTGGAGGAGAGTTTAATTAAAGCATATTTGCATCTATATGGCATCTTTTATCCAAGCATACTTACGAGGTATCATAATGAGACACAGTAGTCAACAAAAATGAAACCAGGAAGGAGGAAAAAAGGGTTCTTAGAAAATTATTTGTACTGAGATTTATATCAGGAAATTTTAGTAATAGAAAAACTATCCATAGTGATGAAATATTATCTATAAACTGCCCCATTGAAATGACTTGTCTGAAAAATATTAAATCAACCTTTTTAAAACATGAGTTGGGAGTCTTAGAATTTTCTGCTCTTTTTTTTTTTCTTCTGGAGAAGGGTTAAATTAGGCCCCAATTCAACTTAAATTATTTCATCTGTGGAAAAGCATAAAAAATTAATTCTTAGGGCTATGGAATAGCATCAGTGGCATGAAAGATAAAATGAAGTTTGATTGTTTTTTACACAGGTTCTTGGAATTACAGATCAAAATTGAAATACATACAATTTAATGAAAATATTGCTGATATTGGAGCATTTCTTTTCTAAAGAAATAAATTTACTTGAGAAGGAATGTCTATGGCAATTTTAGAAAAGACCTCAGCATACCCAGTTTTGTGTATGTTTAAATTATTGGGAAAAGTACAATTGTTGAATATTTATTTAAAATAGCATTCACAACAAATTGTGTTCTTCTACATGTAAGAAGAAAGTTATGATAAAAATATCGTATTCAAAATGAATCCTGTTCCCTCCATCTCAAATAGATACCACTCTTCTATCTTCTCCAAATGCAATTATTTCTAATTCTACCTCAACCACCTCCCAGCCACCCCGGCACAGTATTTCTTCTGATGCTGGGCACTGGAAAGAACAAGGAAACAAAAAATATTAGGCTGTTTCCCCCACTGATTTAAATGGCAACATTAAATATGTTGGTTAATGTCATTAGGTGTAATTGCCCCACCAAGATCACCTTCACATTAAGATGTTGCTGACCAGGTGTTGATCTTATGACATTTTTGCTGGAAGTAAGATCTAGTTAGAAAAATAAAATGATGCATACAAAGTACTTAGCACAACGCACTGCACATAACATGCATTTGGAAAATTTTAGTTATGATGCTGGAGGTAATAAACGATGATATGATGATAACAAGACAATGCAAAAATACATGGTGTATGTAGGAACTACTAAAATATATTCCAACTATAGGCAATATTAATGCATAGAAAATATTATAAATTTACTCCTCAAGATCTAGTATCATGGACATATAAAAGAAGTAACAGGTTCATACTAGCAATGAATGTTTCCAGGTAAGTTTTATTTTTAAGTTCATTTACAGAAAATTTGTTTTCTTTTTTTGGTTAAGTCTTTAGTTTCTAATGTTCAGAAAAAGAAATCCAACATACAGTTTGGATCCACTAGTTCCAAAGCAGAAATGCTTTGGCAATCTATTGGAGCAAAAACTTTAAAATTATACAAAGTAGCTTAGGAACAAATATTATATCTACTTTACTAGGGGAACATGAGCATTCTGTTCACTAGAATGCTAGTCTTTGAAATGTGTTTGATATATTTAAATATTATACTAAATACATTTTAAAAACCTCAAAAATAACCTGTCAGGTTAAAAAACAGTTTTACAACCCTCAGATGTCACAAACATACAAGACATTTGTGTGCTGCAGGAATTACTGTTTTAGTGACATTTTCCTTAGAAGTTTTTGTAGAATCAAGTTGCAAAATCTTTCCTAAGAGCCTTGTTCAGGGCAAAATAATAATAACAATTGTCAAAATTGCAAAAATAAATGCTTGGGAATTGCTCAGATTTAAAACCCAGCCTAGCACATTTGTTTCAATAATTTTTTAAAACTATGATTCATGAGACCCAGAAACGAACACAGATTTTTAAACACAGAAATGAGACACCGTGATCCTGTGATCTGCCAAATGTTTAATGTGTCCATTATATTGACTCAAAACTTAATAAGGAAATAATGCCGTCTGTGAGCTCTATATAGAACACATAGCAGTAACCTGGCTCATAGAAAGTTCTATGTATATCTGCCTATATTTCAATTACAGTAAAATCTTTATCAAGCCAAAATAATTCTTCAGTCAAGGATTTTCAGTCTTATTTTCCTTTTGTGGTTATTTTTTAAAAAAATTCAAAAGAACACGCTAAATAAACAAAGACAAATGATCCCATTTCACTCTTTAGGGGAGTAAGAGAATTTACCAGTCCCAAGAATTAGTCAACACTGAAATTTCAGGTGAAAAAATATAGCAGCAGAGCTTTTTTCACATAGAAATAAACAATCACTATCTCAGTTTTTATCAGAAAAAATGGCTTTTTGCTTAGAGGTTATCTGGTGTTTGTTTGCTTTTCCAATACTTTACACACTCCATAAATAAATACTTTTTTTCTCTAATAAAATCCACATATCTGGTCTCAAATTACTAAATCAAACTGGTCAGTGTGTTTTGGACAAAGTTACTAAGCCAGACCAGGGACCTGGTACTTGAGAAACATGAGGGGGATGTGATCTTTTGCTGGAAACGCAGGTGCTCTAACAAAACACTGTTCAAACAAAATGTAGCAGTAGCATTAATCTTTGATTAACTTTTAGATCCAGTTAGGATTCTTGCTGAAACGATTGTTCACAAACTAATTCCCCTTACTCTTCCAAAAGTGCCCATCTCTTTAAAAGGTTGCCACTGCAATGTGGCTGCTTTTTAAATGTTGTTAGCTACTTAGAATGATGGGGCACTCTTTGTTTGTCAGTTCATTAATTTATTTAAGATGTGTGTATGGTCAGATTCATAAGGCAATAAATCTCTTTGTAGAGACAGATAATTACTTTAACATGGCAAGACACAATAACATAGAACTTAATACAAAGCAAGTTAGCATATGCATGATAGGAAACAATAGAATCCTAGTATTAATAGCAAATAAAAAACAGTTCTCAATTACATAATCATTGAAGAGAACACATTTAGAAGTTGAACATTTGATATTTTCTCCTTCTAACAAGCTTGCTTTATTGCTAGATACTTTCCCACATTAAAATTCCACTAATGCCACCGTATTCAGATCTCTAGGGAGCCCTTTCCCCTCTTGAAATATTTTGGGGTTTCACAAAAATCATTTGCCTGTCTCACTGGATTGAACCTCAAAGACTTCTTTGACGCAAGTGTTATTTTGACCACGTGAACATGGTTTCCATTTTTTAACTAGATTAAAACATGCATGAACAAACTGCTCATTGAACTTTAATGTTGCTTTGTTGCTTTGATGGTTTACAGATTTCTGCTTCATAGATGGTTTTCCCCCATACATTCTAAAAGTGAAATGATACATTGTAATTTGAATGATAATTTTGTTTTGATGATTTAATTGATAGCAGACTGAGGGATACAATCCCTGCTTTTCCATTTATGTTTTTCCCCCTGCTGAACAGATGAGACAATGAGGAGTTTCATGAACATCTGTAAATAATTAAGGGATGTTGCACTAAACTGCATTTCCTTTACCTTCACCAGGGCTTTTCTTGAGGAACTACATGGTAATCCTGATTCAGAAAAAAAGCACCTTCATCTTGTCACTCAGAAATCCTTGCCCTTTCTGTTAGTTAGTTTAGGTGATGATTAAAGCCAGTCTGCCCACGTTAATTTCAATGACGCCAGGGAAAGTCTTCCCACATCTTTTATTGTTGTCGTTCCGACAGTCTTTGCATCCACTCACTTCACCTAAGCAGAGTATGCTAATGGGCTCTCTCCCCCACTCATCTCTCTTTTCGTCTCTCTTTTTATCCATCTCTCAAGTCAAATTTTCAAAACTGTTCCTGTGCTTTTTACAAACCTATTTAAAAAAACATGCAAAATGCTGGGTGGAAAAATCAGAGCGTGGCTTCTAATCTGATTGCACGATTGTGTGGCAATACCATATTTTGGAGGATCTGTTTATCTTTGTGTGGACATGTGAAAAAAGGAAAGTGCCAGCCGTTCAAACCTACTCCACCTCTGCTATATCCAAGAAGTTATTCACTTCCCATTTATCAGCTATTAAAAGATTAGATGACATCCCAAATGGACTCTGACTTTCAGTGTGGAGCATCCTCACTGGAATGAAAGAACAATGAATGCTGCCTCCAACATGTCTCTGTTGGCTTCAATCCTAACAGGAGTTCATGGCTAGGAGGGAGAACATTTCTATCAGAGAGCTGAAAAACAATCAAACACTTTCATTGAGTGCTGTTTGGTTATCCTAACACATATAGGGTCAAAGATTGAAAAGCCGCTATGTATTTATTTTGACCTACTGCCTTGAGTTTTTCAACATTGTTTTCTATTTATGGAATGTTGTAGCCTTGGGACATATTATGGCATTCCCTAGATAAATTGTTTTTCTCTAAATCCACCTTTTAAATGCCTCCTTCTCCTCCTATTCCCTAACTTCAGGAAAGTTTGTATCATAGATAATTGGTCAGACTTTTCTATTGCAAAGTTCAGAATGAAGAGTTTTGTGTTTTTGTGTTTTGTTTTTAAATCACTAAGAGATTTATCGGAGGCAGAAACAGAGTTGGGGTACAGCCTTAACTTAATAAATGTTTTAAAATCTTTTGAAAACTTGTTTTGAAGTTTTTCACTTTGATTGAAGTGTAATTTACATATGATTAACATATTATGTACATATATAATACACATAAGTAGTCAGCTGGAAGAAGTTTCACAAACTGAACACACTCATATAGCCAATACTCTAGTCAAGGACTAGAACAATACCAGCATCTGAGAGGTAGCTCTCAGACTTCCGGTTGCTTTTAGCCAATGGTAGCCAACTACCCTAAATTACCAAACCTTTCTTACAGAACTTAGTGAATTTATTATAAAGTGAATATCCACTTTATTCCTTCAACCAGGTCAAGAAATTGAACTCTACCAGCAGCCCCCAGACCCATCCATTTGCTCCCTGCAATCCCATCCATTCACTTCCCTCGAACATACCCACCATCCTGACATTTCCTTGCTTTGTCATGCAAGCATGAATCTTTAGACGTTATAGTTTAAACTGTATTAATTTTGATATTTCTGATAGTGCTCCAAGCATTTTAAGATAAACACACAAGTATATAGAATATCAGTTTGTTTACTTGCTATTGCCAAACTGCAATGTTGGGCCTGTGTGCTGAAAACCTTGGTATGTAGAAGCTTGCAGCAGACACAAGTTAAGATGTGTTAGACAGTAGTCTGGAAGAAGAAACAAAGGAGTAACCAGTGCTCTCACTCCCATTCTGAGAGGCCAGGCAATGGAGGCAACAGGGAGGAAAAATTAAGTAACTGGGTTTTGCCCCCAGGCCAAATTTTTGATTACTGACAGATGGATTTGCATTTTGCCTCTTTGTACCTTACCTGGTGTATGAATGAACAGAGAACTCCAGTCTCCAGGCCTGACAGTCCCCTCTACCTTGTAAAGAACTCTTATTCATCACCTCATTAAATCCAGGAAAATGAATCAAGTATAAACAATGTAGACGGGAGGACAGTAGGGGTGGTCTTCTATTAATTTTAGGCTAGGGGAAGACATTGCCCCAGGAGCAGATACAGGATAAGTCTTCATGGCCTTCCCAAGTGATTCTTTTATTATTATTATTTTTTAATCATTAGTATTTCATTCATAAATAGGTCCAAGACACAGGGGGCAGGGTGTGTAATTGGAAATTGAGAAGAAACAAACAAACAAAAAAGTCACACACACACACACACACACACACACACACACGGAGATAAAAATACAACCCTCCCCAGCAAGTATGCTTGTTGCACACAGTATTTCTTTTGGCAAAGTTTAGACATGTCTTTCTAGTTAACAAATGTATTCTGCTGTCAGCTCCTTTTAAGAATTATACTCCAAGCTTCATGCCAAATAACCTCTTTAAATATTAATAAATAACTCAAGGTATCTTCGAGAGTCTGTGCTTGAGGAATTATGCTAATACTTTCCATGGAGCTGACAGAGGGAATCCCCCTTTAGAGATCTGCTCCCAGGAGCAGGCTTCCCTGGACGCAGCCCCAACTGGTGCCCTCCCACAGAGGGGCAGATAGAAAGGAAGGTGTTGACTTCATTCCTATGGGCTACATTGTGCACAGCCCCACTGCAGGCCCCTCCTGGGCTGCCTCGTTTCATTGTCAGGGTTCTCCATTGTTACTCCAAACCGGGTCATCCTGTTCTGAGCTGCACAACCACATCATGACGTCTGCTCCTTAGATAAACAAGGACTCATCCATAGAAGGTTAGGAGAACTCCCTGGATCTACTTCTACTGCCTGAGTCCATGTGGTGGGTCTTTGAAGGAATCCCAGGGTTAATCTCTCTGCTGTGGGTCATCTCTTGGTTTTCATGTGCAGCCATTGTTAAACTATATGTGTCTGTGTTTTCTTGGCTTCATCCCAACCAGGTGATTTTATTTTCTAGCCTGCATCTCTCACAGGTTTGCATTAACCAAGGTGAAAATGATTTTTCCCTGCGTTATCTTTAAAATATTCCAAATTATCTCTTCAGCAGATCACCCTTCCCACATTGACTTTGTCCAAGATACACAAACAACTTTGTAGATATTCATCGACTAAGCTTTGTGACTTCAGCAAGGCTCGTCTGATTTGTAGAGGAGTGCAAGGATACTGGAGAATGATCTTCATAGTGCCCCTGTGCCTCACAGGAAGTGGTTAAGAGAGTATTGACTCCAGCCCTGGCTTCCTCCAAACAGCATCAAACAAGAGCCTCACTCCAAGCTTAGTTGCACCCGCCCCACTCATGTAAAGCAGAATCAAAATATAAATTATCTGCTATTTAGTTACATTAATCTTTCATTATGAAATTAATATGTCTTTAAAACAAAGCAGAGCTATATTTAAGTGTTCCAGATTTTGTTTTGCTCTAAATTGGGATATACGGCATATAGAATATTATAAAAGATTAGAAAATTACTATCTTATAATGCAAAAAAATCAGTTAATAGTTGGGTCTTGTGTGTATACAATTGTTATTTGTACTAATTATTGTTACTGAGATCTCTTTCTATCCACAGAAAATTTCTGACACCATGTGCAATTTTTTCCACACCAACTACCCATTATTCAACTCTGTGAATGCCAACTGAGTAACCACCAATTCAATCCACTTCTGACACAACTCTCCAGTTAACATCAGATGCCACAGGTTAATGGCTCTGTGGCATCCACTTCACATGCTAGTCACACACCCAGCTCAGAATCTATACTTCTAACTGACCAGTTTTAAGTTAATGGTTTGCCTGACTTCCTCTTTGAGTTCAATAATTTGCTGTAAAAGTTCATATGACTTAGGCAAACACTTTACTATTTGTGGCTCATTATAGAGGATATTATGAAGAATGCAAATGGATAATCAGACAAAAAAGTGCCAAGGGCGAGATCTAGAAGAATCCTTAAAAGAGGAGCTTTGGCATTCTTGGCGATTAGATGTTTCAACCCTGGCACGTGGCTGATCACTGACCCTAAAGCTCTCTGAATCCCCATTTGTTAGTGTTTTATGAAGACTCTATCAGAGGTATCATTCATTAAATCATTGGTGTTTAAATCAACCTTTAGACCTCACCTCCAAAAGATCCAGTAGTGGACCTGAGGTTCCAACCCTCTGATCACATGGCTGGTTCCTCTGGCAACCAGTCCCCATTCTGAAGTTATCTAGGGGCCCACCAGCAATTCCTTCATTAGCATAAACTCAGGTTTGGATGAAAGGGGTTTATTGTGAATAGCAAAAGATTGTCCTCTCACCCCTATTACTTGGGAAAATTCCAAGGCTTTAAGAAACTCTTGTACCAGGACTCAGAGAAAAAGACCAAATATGTATTTCTTCCTCAATCACAATATCATAAATATTTTTGTAAGGATGCAGTGAACACTGAATTAATGAATACTGAAGCATCGTTCCTGGGGAAAATATAGAGTTGGGTTCTTGCATGACTCTGGTCCTATCTTCATCTGGCTGATTAATACATAGCTTTGTCTTGTGTATTTCTGTTTATGCATTTTTAGAAGTGCTTTATGCAATACACTGTTGACTTATTAACCTTGAACTCATGACCAATAGCAATGTAACTTGTGCCTGAATAAATCTTATCTAATCCATGTGTTTTCTCCATAAGGTGTGTCACAGCCTTCTTGCACTTACTGCTTCAGTCATACAGTTGGGGGCCATTTTAAACAGTGAAATCACCAAGAAAAAGCACAAAAAAGTGACAAATGTTATGCCAAGTATACTATATAAATGACACTATTTGCTGTATGAAAACCAAAACAAGAAGACCTAGAATATTCCCCTTGTTTGACCTCAACTGAGAATGTGTGCATCAGGTGGTTCAAATGTTTTGCTGCTATATACATGTCTACAAGTGACCATGAAAGTGCCAACGGTATGGATTTTGAAGTTTGTTGTGATTTGGATATGGTTCGCCTCCCAAAGGCCCTATGCCAACAGCTTAGTCCCCAGTGTGGTGGTGTTGAGGTGGTGGAACCTTTAAGAGGTGGTGGAGTCTTTTGGAAGTGAAGTCTAGTCAGAGGTAATTAGGTCATGGAGGTGCCACCCTTGTGAGCAGCCTAATGTTTTCTTGTGGGGTTGGGTCAAGTGCAGTTGGAGTGGATTGGTTCTCAGGAGAGCAGGATTGTTATCATCTCCCCCTTCCCGTCTCACTCTCTTTCTCACTCTCACATATGCTTCTGGCCTGCTGCCCTCCTCCATCTTGTAATGTAGCTAGAAGGTCCACACCAGAGGATGGACAGGCAGGGCTGCTGCTATTGGTCTTTTAGTTTCTAAAACTGTGATCCCCAGCCTCAGGTGTTTTCTTACAACAACACAAAATAGAGGGAGACAGGGTAACAAATAAATTTCATCAAGAACATCAAATTTCACATACCATGAATTATGAGAATGAACTCCCTTTTTATAACTCAGTAATCAAATATATGAATAATATATTCAATGTATAAAGAGTCATAGTAATATAATAATGGCCATACTGAAAGCATCATTGCCTCAATTGTTTATTTATTATTGAACAATCAGGTTGTTGATGCAATTTAGTATTATAAATAAAGCTTTAAGGAATAACTTTGTATTTAAGTCTATGTCTCATTTCAAATTATTTCCTTTAAGAAAATTTCCCAGAAGAGTCATATCTGAATCAAAGGGGATGAACATTTTTAAAGCATTTGCAACAAACTTTTTAAAGATCTGCCCAAATGTTTACTCCCACTGGTAATGTAGAAGTATGATTATTCCAAATGAATGAACAGCTCTTCATGGTCCAGTCTTTGATTACTCTCCAGTACTATCTCCTTCTGTAAATGTTCAGCTCTTTTAAAAAAACAAATGAACAAAAGATTCAGTCTTATTCATCTTGTATCTACCTATCACAGTGCGTGGCATAAAAAAAAATTTGCTTCAGGAATGAATAAGTTAGTAATGGATGAATGAATTGCATAGATTCATACCAGATCCCTACTGTGAAAATGAACAGGTGGAAAGACATTGCATGGTCTGAGTGGAGGGTCACAGGTGAACGTTCCGTTCTCTGCTTACTTCCTTTCCATTCTCCCTGGGATACAGCATAGGGCAAAGTGTAGGATTACCAACTTTGGAGTCAACACCAAGGATGAAATCCCCACCCTTTCAGTTATTGACTATAATGGCTTTGAGTTAGTCATTTTATTTTTTTAAGCATCAGTTTCCTCATCTGTAAAATTAGAATTCTAACACTTCTAAGTACTGTTGTGAGGATTTAAGGAAACAACATTGTGTAAAATGTTTTGTATTCATGTGAAGTCCTCAATAGGCACTTGGGCATTTTAAATCATCTCAATTTATCCTGAACTCGATTGTCAGATTAAACTTTCAAAAACCATTTCTGGATATTTCCATCCTATGTCCAAAACCACTTTTGATTTTCTACTTATTGTTTTGTGCACTTTTAAACAAAGCCTCACTTCCATCTGAATCTCCTAGGCATTTGGACACATCCTGTCCCCTGAAGCCTACGCCACATTCAACAGGACACCTGGTGCTTGCCTCCCTCTGGTCTTGCACCTTACAGACATCTTGGGGGTGATTTCTTCACTATTAGATCACCAGCTCCTTGCATAATGCATGGCTAACCACATGATCAATATGAATTTCAAAGGACTGAATTGTTTCTTTATTTCTCCTCATCAAAATTCTTTCAGGTCCATGTCAAGTACCACTATGATCACCCTACCCTGCAGTCAAACCAAAACACTCACCAATATCTCACTCTCTCTGCCCATCCCCATACATAGCCTTTAGACTTTAACACAACCAAATAGGATTCCTCCCTCATTTGAATCTGGTGTGTTTTTTTTTAATCTGCACCTTTCTCACATACTTGCTTTTTTGGTCCTGTGTAGTATTTATTTGTGGGCTTATATCATCGCCTTTCAGAATGTATGTTTTTTCAGGGATTATATCTTATTTGTTTTTGTGACTTCTGTGTCTGCCAAATATAATGTCTTGCACTTAGTCACTGATCAATTAATATTTGTTGGGTTGAGTCTGTTGAAATAATTGCAAGATTAAGTTCTTCTTTATTACCATGGAGCAGTACCCACATAATATCCTTTAGGTAGATATTAACTCCAACTTGCACATTAAGACTCGGAGAAAGAAATAAATTACGTAACATGGGACTTTGGAGCTACACTAAAAACAAAGTCCAAAAATCTTGACTCCGCAATTGCCACAGCCAAGGGAAAATCTACACCATCCATTTAGTGTGAAACTCAATTTCTCATATCTGTACCCACATGCATTCATATTTGCATAGTTCATATTTATCTCCAACCTCCTGTTTTTTGTCTTATCCAAACAACTGTATCCTTCTACCTATGCAGATGAGACTTCAGTTTCTACAATTCTCCTTGATTTATCTTCTGTGGTCTGAGATAACAGCAGCCAAAGATTGGCACATGATCTCAGTGTTTCTGAAACTACTAAAAATAATGTTGGTAATCACAGTAATGCCTTTTCCTCGGACATGATTTTAGATCATGAATAGAGCTTATAATCTGAGACTTGGAATCACAATAAGGCATATAAGTTAGCTGCTCGTATCCCTATTTTGCAGATGAGGAAGCTGAGAAAATTATTTGAAATAGTCATTGATTTTTCAAGGACTTCCAGCTGGTAAGTGGCAATGACAGGGCTGAAGTCCAAGCTGTCTAACCTGAATTTCTTTCCATTTCATCCAAGTGTTTCCCGAGATATTGTCAGCAGCAACATGGAGAAGAGGATGGGAACCAAGAAGGGGAAGAAAGGGAAAATATTGCCAAAGTAATAGAAATTATTTGGATTCACTTAGGAATATTCAAAGAAGTTTTAGAAGACTGTGTTCTATACCCACCAATTAACTTTGCAGAAATTTCAAAGTTGTAGAGGAAAGTATACATTCTCAAATGTCAAATCTGAAAGCTAAAGTCTATAAAATCAATATGCAGGATCAATTTGAGCATCTCTTAAAGACTGAATCATACAATAGCACTCAGGTTTATATAAGTCACTTTTAAAGGTTAAAAACTCAAGAACAAAATAGTAGACTTTTTTTTTGCTCAGAATTGGCTTTTATAATTCAGTCTTCCAAGTTTGGTACAGAATGAAATTTTTTTTCTCTAAAATATAGTAACTGAGCACATAATTTTTCCTTAGCACAAAAATAAATATTTTTTATTACTTGTTCTTATAGAAATAATTCAAATGTGGTAGAAAATAGAAGATTGAGAAAAATATCACCTCCACTCTCACTACCTTATGAACACGTGTGTTTAAACAGAAAATTGCCTTTTTTTTTTAAACAAAAACTGGGCCATTCTGTACATACTGTTCTGTACAGCTCACCCCTTCCTGGCTCCCTCCACTGTTCTTGGTAGATGAAGCTTAGCGTCTGGCACCTGCAGTCCTTCAGCTTTTTATACATTGAGCAAAAAACTGGAGTCCAGAGGAAACCACATGCATTGAATCTCTGACATGTGAATTAAACTCAAAGTAGGTTGTTATGAAAATGGCTGTTTTCTGGTGACAAAATTGCCGGGGATTAAATTTAAAAGCACTAAGCAAGCTGATAAATATAAACTCTCATGACAGATACTCTGAAATGGCAATAAAATATATCCCAGAGAAACAAAAGGGATACTCTCAGAGTATATGAGGAAGAAAATAAATTTTAATTCCTGGTTTGTTTATGTCAAAGGATCACCGGGTGCCACCTAACATGGGGACTCTCATTGAAATGTACAGAATTACAGCTTCTGGCTCACCACATATATCTATAAATTTAAAGACTTGTTCAATTTGTTTGAAATTCACAGTTTATGTGAGGTAATACACTTGGGCCAAGGAAACTAGCATTTTTTGATGTTTTTTTCAACATGTTGACTGATGACTATTTTCTGATTATAATAATAGCTCTTGAGCAGCATACTTAGGAAGGGTAAGAGGAGAAATATGGATAAGAGAGTAATATCTCACTACCAGCAGACTCATCTAAGGGCCCTATGCCTACTATCCCCTCCACTGGAAGAAAATGAAGTATGATCAAAGTAAGGTCTCTCAAGGTATTTAAATTAATTTGTGAATTTTAATTATAGTGTATAAATCTTCACCAATTTATCATAAAAACAAAGACAAATTCCAGCTCATCAGTGGATACAATAATATGAATAGTTTTTAGGAAGTGCAATCATTGCTTTTAAGCATGTACTCTGTCTACTTTTTCTGGTATAAGATATTTATGAATATTACAAGGAAAATTGCAAAAAGATTTCACTCACCCTACACAGGTGTTCCTAAAACAACAACATCAATAAAGTATATAAACAAATAAGGCATGCTTCCTATCAGAAAGTTTGGCATTGAAAGTGAATGTTAAATTCATGGAAGAGATTAGTATTTAGAAGAAATTGGTAATACAATCCTAACAAGAGCTTTTTGGTTCACTTCTTTTGGAAGTTTAAATTATGACCTAAAGATTGTATTAAAGTAAGAAATATACATAAAATTGTGTAAATATTTGGGAGCAATGTTTAAATAATTACAGTTGAAGTAATAACTAAATCATGGTGTGTCCAAATTATCTCCAGTTTTGAATTACTAAGTGTCTATGACATTTGTCCCAGCTCTTGTTGAGCATTTTAACAGATGGGCCATTTTGTCACCCTGAAGAAGAAAGAACAATATCTTCCTTTGCCTTAAGGTCCAATTTTCTTGAAGGCCAAATTCCTGTATCTATGAAGTGGCCGGGATGAGACAAAGCCAACTCCTGAAGAACCGGATCCTGAAGCTCTTCCCTGAACAGGCTGGTATGGAGCTGAGTTTTTGGGCCAGCTTCAAACACTCCCACATTCAACAGAAATTTACCCCTTTTCTCTTTGTCAGAAATACTTGCTCTGTGCCAGCCAAACAAACCATGCATAAAGGAAAATAAGATTTTTCTTAATGTCTTTGTGAAACTGAACACCTTGAAAATGCATTCAAATAAGAATTTTGTCTAAAATTCTTAACATCAACTTTGCAAAATGATTTGGACAGTAACATCAATTTTCTGCTTCTTCTCCAAGTGTCTATGTGTAACCTAATAAGCACACATGCATTCTACTCTGAAAGTGTATTATATTTCCATCCCCATCCCTGCCCCCACAGATCAGTTCTTTGGGGTTAAGGAAGTTCTCTATAATCCTCAGAGTATTTAGTGCAGTTTTTTTTTTTTTTCCTATAAGACACTTACCTGAAATGACCCCTCAGCAGGATTCAGCAATTTGATTAATTTTCTCCTCCAAATTCTCTTTTCTGTGGGTTCCTTTCCTGATTTTCCTTCTTTGACTCAGATCACTCTTTAGTCTCATTTTCTTCCTCTTCTTGTGTCTGACCCTTAGATTCTGGAGTATCTCAGAACCACGTCCCATGGCTTCTTTCCTACTATCCACATTTTCCATAGGCAATCTTGCACACTCACATGGCTTCAATTACCATCCATAAAAGCAAATCTGAAATTTATATCTCCAGCTCAGGCCTCTTTCCTGAGCCCCAGACCATGTTTCCAAATGCTTACTTGTCATCAACAATTGAGTGTCTCACAGGCACCTTCAAAAGAACGTGTTCCAAGTGAACTCATCTGAATTTCCCAGAATTTGTCTTCCTCCAGCTTCCTCAAAGAACCACCATCTATCCAGTGAGCCAAACTGGAAATCTAGGCATCCATAGCTTTCCCAACACCTAAGCTAATAGCCAGGTCCTACAAAGTCTATGCTCCAATTGTCTCAAATCTACCCATGTTTTTCAATTTTCCCAATTATTGCCTGGACAACTGCAATAATCCCAAAACCTTCTCGACTTCTACTCTTGCTTCCCTTCAAATTGTTCTCCATGCCCCATCCTGAGAGTGATTTTTTCAGAAACTCCTTTTTAACATCTTTCTTTGGCTTCCCATTGAATTTGGCATAAAACCCCCAAATCTTATGCTGGCCCACAAACTCTGCTCTATCAACCTCATGAGTAGGACTTTTGTTGTTTTTGATTTTGTTCTTCCTACTCCTTGAATGCTCCAACCTCGTTCAGGATTCAAGAACTTCTGTCCATTATTTTCTTGTCTGAAATGCTCTATATCATCCTTTCTTTCCTCTTCTAACCTAATATCAAGTCTTACCCATTCTTTAAAAATTTTTTTGTTATTTTTAGATATACATGACAGTAAGAGCGTATTTTGACGTGTTAAACTTGAATGGAGTATAACTTCCCATTCTTGTGGTTGAACGTGATATGGAGTTACACTGGTTGTGTATTCATATATGAACACAGAAGAGTTATGTCCAATTCATCCCACTGTCTTTCCTATTCGTCCTCCGTCTCTTCTCTTCATCCCTTTTTGTTTAATCCAATGAACTTCTATTCTATTAAGTGTTAGCATCTGCATGTCAGAGAGAACATTTGGCCTTTGGTTTTTTGGGATTGGTTTATTTCACTTAACCTGATAGTCTCCAATGTCATTCCTTTACTGGCAAATGCCATAATTTCCTCTTCTTTATAGCAAGTTTTACTCATTCTTATTAGTTCCCACCTTACTTCCTCATGGGATCTTTTGTCTTTGAACTCTAGATCAGGTAGTCCCCTCACAAATTCTCATCACCAACTTTTCCGTCTTGTCACCACACCCCCTTATCTTCTATAACATTTGTCACATGTACAACTTTCTAATTGATGTGACTTTTCCTAGGCTAGACTGTGAGCGCCATACAGGCATAGACCTTGTGGGTCTGGTTCATCGATGCAGTCCCTGTAGCCATCAGAATGACTGACGTGCAGTAGGTATTCAAAAAATATGCAGGGCAAATGAGACAAATGTGTGAATAGAAGCACAATGTGTATTGGATAAATGATTATATTTCCCATTACATATTATGGAACTCAATTTTTAATTGTATAGCCAATATAGTATTGGAAGTAGCAAGGAAACAATCAGTTATCTTTCATTTTTGTTTCCACAAACAATTTAATGTGACTACTTCAATAGTATTAATTGCAGATTCAGTAACATAACTCACATACTTAAGAGAAAGAGGAATATTTAAGAAAGTCTAACGTGCCCATTACTGGTGGACAAATAATATTAAGAAGAGATTTATTATTGCACAGATAACTTCATTATCTTCAACTGCTCAGATGAGAGAAATCATCTGTTCAGATAAAAAGGCAAGTTGGAAGCTTGCATTTAGTTCTATTGTAAATATATTAAGAATTGCTTTAAGCAACTCATGAAAAAAATCTGATTTTGCTGAAACCTTATAATATTAAAGTTTTGCAAACAGAATATTTTCAATAGTATGTATGCATATATGAATAAATACAATCTGTTACACTTAAAACCAAAAAATTTAGCGCACACAAAAGTATATTACATGAACTTACTTGTTTATACATTTTCTTCATCTTTATTTTAAATAATGAGAATTTAGCTATTTTTCTTTAATAACTGTCCCCAAATGACAGAAACCTTATTCAGAAGGAAGGTCAGGATGCCACATTTATGGCTCCAATGAGAAGAGAAAAGAGATAATGAGATAAACTTGCTTTACAGTACATCACATTTCTCAAATATTACACAAAACTTTCACCTTTCTGGAAATTTTTATTTAAAAATTATTTAACCTGACTCATTTAAGATCTAAATATACATAAGGTAAATAGAAATCAAACCAAATTTATCTCTCTGGTAGACAAACAACTATATTTGGAACTGCATTCTAAAATAGGTAAACATCAGAACCGGAAGGTTGGAATTTAGAGTTTTATTGAAAAAAAAAATCACAGATTTCAATTTTTTATGTTCCATTTACATTTTCTTCTCAGACATTTAGAACAGGTAGAAATTTGATTTGGGGCATGTCCTCTGACCTTATTTGGAGGCAATTTTTTTCCTTGTTTCTTTTCTTCTCTTTTTGGCCAAGATGAGTAGGGTATACCTTGGGGAGAGATTTAAAAAATAATAAGTGAACTGGAGTCATAAATACTATCCACACATAAACTTTAAACAGAAAAACAGTAAGCCCAACACAAACACATTATAAATCTAATTCTGTTTGTGAAAAATGGATACTAGCACACTTTCAAGACATGTAAGGACAAAAGATCAATTTGAAAGCTTTGGTACAGGAGACTAATGCTTTCTGGTACTGCATAATGCCAACCAGTAAGAACCAGGTAGCAGAATTCAGAATCACAGTCATGGAAATTTCTACAGGGTCACAGTATATGTTAAAATTAACTTGAGTGAAATGTTGAGACAGTTGTACACTGAATGGTTTTCAGTTCTCTTTTTATACAACATATTCAGACAGACACTATTATGTCTTGAACTTCAGTTCCTCTTCCTTCCATCCCAAGGTAGTAAATCAAGAAGAACATTTCAGTTTACTTATTGGAAACTATTTCACCTCCTACTTACCAACAGATTAGAGCAGGTTGAACAGGTATTTTATAGAAGTATTAAAATGATAAAGCCAAATATCAATCAGGTTAACTGCCAAAACTATAATGTGGCTACATACAAAGATTGGATAGAGTGAGTTAGTCATGCTAGGAGATGGGGCAGCTCTGCAGGCATGACTCAGAAGGTGTTACCTGCCTACTTCACCATGTACCTACAAGTTGTATTTTAGCAGCAAATCTTTCCTTTGATGATCACTTATTTACGTAGCACATTTCCTTTCATAGGCTTTCAAGGAGAAGGCTGTGAAGCAGGACCCCGTAATTTGCCTGTGGTGGAAGTATGCTCTTGCCTGCATTGGGAGACAAGACCTGCCTTCCCTACCTTGCTGCTTCCATACTGAAAGACTTAGCTGAGTCACAAAGCATAGAATTTCATGTGTGCTATCCACCTCATAATCTGGCCCAACTCCCTGATTTGATGTTTCCCGATTTTACAGATGAATATGCAAGGACCAGAAAAATTCAGTGTTTGGATTCAGGCCATTTAACGTGTTAGCAGAAGCAGAACTTGAATGCCGGGTTTCTGATTCTCCCAAACCAGGTCTCTGTCGCCTTTAACAGTTGTCTCCAGACTTGTTTCCATGAGTGGTAACATTTTTAAAGCTCAGAATCAATATACACTTGCCAATATTTTATTTTGCCAGAGGGAGACATTAAAAACACATCCATCAACCACTTAGTATTACTATTATTTAATAGAAGTAATGGCATTTTAACATACAAAAGGGGGAAGAACGTACAATAAAAATAACAGGAGTGTTCTAAATTAAGTAAATTTGACTTTATGGAAATCTCACTACCTTGTATTTGTTTTGCTTATTTTGTTGCAGGCCAGTAAACACTTCATCACACATCAGTATTCATCCTTATTATTGCATCCTTCTTTACTAGCTGTTTCCATTTCACACAGAAGAGGATTCCCTTGGAAGAATGAACTTAAACAACAGGTTAAAATGATTATGGAATTGAGTTTCCTTCACCTCCTTCTCTTTATCCTTCTTTAACTCTGATAAGCATATCTCAGTGATATTGTTTTGTTATTTTTGAATGAGAACATTTTTTCCTGATATAAGCAGTTTTATGAAAAGTTAAGGTACCTGAGATGAACCACTCACCATATGTGGTTATTACATACTTCAAATGTGGTTAGCCCAAACAGAAATGAACTGCAAGGTCTAAAACAGACAACTAAGTTTTTTACAAAGCAGAATGCAAAATTCACGTGAACAATTTTTATATTGATTACTTATTGAAATCATGGTACTGTGAACATATAAAGTTAAAATGTTATCAAAATTAATTTTCCCTGTTTAATTAGTTTT
The DNA here is from genome assembly GCF_902686445.1 of Sciurus carolinensis. Taxonomy (NCBI): domain Eukaryota; kingdom Metazoa; phylum Chordata; class Mammalia; order Rodentia; family Sciuridae; genus Sciurus; species Sciurus carolinensis. Next base: position 24,585,151 of record NC_062213.1, on the reverse strand, counting down.
CTTTTTCAAAATGTGAATATAAGAAAATTTAGCATGACATATGTGGCTCCCATTTGTGGCTCCTGTTTGTTTCTGCTGGACCTTGCTGGTCTGTAAGTGACAAGCAGTGTAGCTGAAATACTCGGGTCCTCAGAGGTTACACGTGACTGAGTCCTTTCCAAAACAGTCCTGAACTAGCAGAGGTCACACACTCCATATCTGGTAAAATGATGGTTCAGGAGGCTTTGCTGCTAGAACCAATCCTGTTCCTCAGTGAATTTTTTTTTTTTTTTTTTTTAGCCAAGTGTAAATTCTCCCACTCCTGTAAGAGCTGAAGGGATAAAGCAGAGGCAAGCACTAGCTTCTTTGAAATACCAGAAGCATCTAAATAAATTCAGGTGCTTATCCATATAGGCTTCCAAAGTAGATTCTGTCTGCCCTCTAGAATACAAATAGGGAGCCGTACCTTCATTGCGGAAGCCTTTATTACACTGTCCACATTAGTAAACAGAGCACACAGGCAGAAACATTCTGGAAAAGCAAATACAAAAAGAATGTGCATCCAAAAACCTTTGGGGTGCTTAACAACATGAAGATCTTTTTCTTCCATTTTCCTAAATTAAGACATTGTCTGTGACAGAAAATTGAAGGATTTCCCCTGTAATTTGAAAGAATGACCACAAAGACTGCTGTTTTCTCTAAATCTTGATAAACCCAACCTTTTTCCAATTAGCAGATCCTACTGACGTTAATGTATAACAGTAGATTACTTTTTTCTTAAACATATAATTCCATTTGCTAGTTGGGCCATAGACTGCAGTTTTATAGGTTGGATGGTTGGTCTACAGCATCACAGAATTATTCAGCACAGTTTTTGATGACGACCTTACCCTACCTTCCAGGTATACTGCAGTTGAGTACAGAGTGAGACTGTCTGCATGCATTGTTTAAAATGACTGGTGACTCACTGGTCCATGGCTTCTGTCCAGTTAAACTGCTAATCTCCAAGTTGGCAAGACCATATTTTTATATTATTTTTTGAAAGGCTTCATAGAAATGGTTGTTGCCATGCATTTCACATAAGGAAAAGAGAGAGAGAGAGAGAGAGAGAGAGAGAGAGAGAGAGAGAGAGAGAGAGACAGAGGCAGAGACAGAGAGAGAAGAAAAAAAAAAAGAAGTCCAGGCCTCCATCATTCTGCAGCTAGATTACTGTAATAGTCTGATAGTTAGTTGGTTTCTTTTCTCTCCTTCACAAACTTAATCCATCCTGTATATGGCTGCCAGGGGAGTCTTCTCTGATTTACCTTTGTCATCATATCAAAACCTGCAGCATATCCCGGTGTACAGGGAGTAGTAGACTACAGAAACTCATGTAGGAACCCTTTATCCATATTCAATTTTATTTCCTGTGATTGGAACCTTTCCCTGTTTTAGTTATTCTTTTCTTTCTTTTTATCTTCTCTTTTCTTTTCTTTTGTTGTGCAATGCTGGGGATCAAATCCAGGGTCCTATTCATGCTAGGCAAGTGTGGTACTGCTAAACTCCATCCCTCTGGTTGCTCCACCATCCTGGACATCCTGCTCTTGCAATCCCTGCCAGATTTGCCATTGACCCTACTCACTATAAGCTAAGCATCTTTCAAGGTCCTTCTTTCATGACTCTTTAGTCTTCCAAAAATCTCTTTACTATCCAAATGAGCTTACCTCTAATTTCTACAAACACTTGAATTCTTCCCTCCATCCCACGTATCATTAGTGTTCCCTCCACAATTGGACAGTAAATTACTTCATATTGTACGTTGAGCTCAGCACAGTTCTAGACTCATCGATTAGGTTGTGTTTAAAAGCAGGCATACTTGTTTCCATAGACCTGCTTCTAAAATTCTAGCTCTATACCTAATTTAATTTCTGTAAGGCAGTTTTCTTGGTCTATGCTATAGTTTAGATCTGAGGTGTCACCCAAAAGAACATGTGTGAGACAATGCAAGAAGGCTTAGAGGTGAAATGATTGGGTTATGATAATTTTTAACCTGATTAGTGGGAGTGGTAATTGTAGGCAGGTAGTGTGACTGGAGTAGGTAGGTCATTGGGGTATGACTTTGAGGTATGTGTTCTGTCTGTGGGGAGGAGTGTCTTTTTCTCTTTCTTTCTCTCTCACTCTTTCTCTCTTTGCTGTCTGGTGGCCATGTCTTGAGCTGCTTTTCTCCACCACACCCTTTGCATGATGTTCTGCCTCATCTGGGGCCCAGGGCAATGGAACTGGCCATCTGTGGACTGAAACCTCTGCAACTGTGAGCCCCCTGTGAACTTTTCCTCCTCTAAAATTGTTCTTGTCAGATTTTTCCATCACAGCAGTGAAAACACTGACCGTGTCCGCAAAAAAGTGAACGTAGAGACTAACTCCCGGTTGCTGATTGATTGAATAAGAGCTCCATAACAGGTTTTGAAAGAGGGGGACACATGGGAAGAGCATGAGAATACTGAGTAGGAAGCATGGAATAAAATGAGTACACTATGGGGGGATAGGCATAAAACCAAAAGTGATTGGTGTGGATAGTCAATATGGATAACAAATTCATTTCATATAGGGTAACCTTGAATTATACCATTAACATTTTATTTCTTTAGGTAGACCAATGGCGTTTAGTTATTATAGGTAGATGAAAATTTTAACATTATCATTCTTCTGGTGAAAAGCCTTGGGAAGCTCCCTATCACCTAGGATCAGCTCGACATGATCTGGCCCTGACATGCTTCACAAATTTTATGTCCATTTCACATCTGCTTTAAACTCTGGATCAGCTGAGTACAACTACCCTTTCCCAAAAGTACAACTACCCTTTCCCAAAAGTACTATGCTTTTGAACTTGACCTTCTCTTCTTTCCAGAATACTTCTATTTCTTTTCTTTCCTTCATTTTACATTTGGGGACATATAATCCTTCAAGTCCTGGGTTGAACTTATCTCCTCCAGAGATAAAACTTTCCCAGATTTCCTCAGGGTTATCATACTTGTCTGAATGTAAAGTGAGCTTTTCCTTTAAAAAAATCATCCTTGTAAAAGAGGGAGGTCCCCTTAATTCTTTCAAAGTAACTTGTACAATGAGAAATTCTCTTCATTTCTATTTTGGGTAACTATTTATTATTTGAGGGATGCTGTGTTAAAAATTTTTTAATGCCAGCAAACATGTTTATATAGATTTAAAAATTATTTTTTTTCCAGTGTGATATCATGACTAAAAATAAGATTAGAGAATAAACCTCCAAACCACCAGGAAATGAAGAGTGGTCCTGGCTGAGAGTCAGCAAGAAGGGAAGAATCAGTCCTACAACCTCAAGGAACTAAATTTTTTCAACAGCATCAATGAGCTTAGAAGTACATTCTCCCATAGAGCTTACAGATGAGAACTCAGGCTGACTGACACCCTGATTTAAGCTTTGTGACACTGGGAACAGATAATTCATCCATACCATACCATGCTTTTGACCCCCTAATGTGTGGAATTTCTACAGAGCAATAGAAAATTAATATAATGCACTAAGGGCAGATGCAGTGCTCTGGCTGATTTCAGTGTACCCAGTTAGAATACAAGCTCCCTTCAGGAGGAAGGCAGGAACATTCCTCAGCCCTCGCACAGTGTACAGAACATGGAAGTCTTTAACAGACACTTGTGAACTCACTGATTTTTCCTTGACTTCATAATTCTTTTATCTTCACTGTCAAGGAACATATTGGAATTTTACGACACACACGAACTATATTTATGCATCTTTAAACTTGCTTAATGTGAACCTGGCTCAAAGATTTGGATCCATATTCATCGTGTCCATGAATATTGGTTTCTGGTCAGACATCATAGAGACAAAGTCCTGAAAAAAGAGAATTAACTATGGTAAAGATCACTTTGTGCAGGACATGACCTAGTAAATTCATCCTTCAGGGTCAAGGTGATGACTGATTTTGTGTTGACTTGGCTAGTCCACAATGTGCATGTATTTAGCCAAACATTCTGGAAGTTTCCATGCAGATATTTTTGGATGAGAGTTGGGTTTAAATAGAAGGACTTTGAGTACAGCAGATTGCCTACCATATTGTGGGTGGGTCTCATCTAATCAGCTGAGGATCCTAAATGAAACAACATTCACCTATTTAAAGCCTCAAGTGGATGAATTAGTTCACATGATCATTCTGAACTTCTTAGTGCTTTGTTATTTAAAACTTTAGAAAAGAAACTTGCTAAAAATATGTGTAATCTTTTTGCATATCTGAACTATAGTTTCCAGCACATGGAATACTGGAACATGCTAATTTAGTCCTATAAAACTTTACAAGAAATGTGAAATATTTACAAGTGAACTGCAAGTAATTCCTGGGATAGGCTCATTAGAAAATGTATTATTTGAAAAGATGGATACAAAGGAAAAGGAATCCACAAAGAAGGGAAATATGATATTTTCTCAATATATCATAGAGAGAAACAAATGAAAGTAGAATGAAATATACCTGGGTGTTAAAATTATTGTTTAATATTGGAGGTGGTAAGAAATCAAGTCTGGTCAAAGATAGTGTAAGCTGTGAAGAACTATCACTGTGAGTGAAATGAGACTACTTAAAGTTATCCTTTAAGGAAAGAGATGGGAAAAATCCCAATACAGGAATATTTATTAAGCTAAATATAAGTAACAGATGTTGTTCTTATCTTATTATCCTGGAAAAATATTAAAAACAGGACCCAGGAGATAGGATCCATTAGCTCTGATTCATTACATCTAATGTTTTGAGTTTCTGAATAAGATATTAAATAGATGATAATAATAATGGATTACTATGCACCAAGGATTGCCCCTTGTACTTTAGGTGTAATTACATGCTCATCCCTCATGACAATCCTACCAAACAAGTACTATTTTTATACTCATTTTACAAAATATCCATTTTTACATTTTACCTGATTCTTTATGGGATCAAAAGTGTAGAAAATTGAGACTGGGGTTGTGGCTCAGTGTTAGAGTGTTTACTTGGAACACATGAGGTCCTGGGTTTGATCCTCAGCACCACATAAAAATAAAATAAAGGTATTGTGTCCACCCACAACTAAAAATATATATATTTTAAATATATTAATTTATATATTAATATATACATATTAATATTAAAATACACATTTTAATAATTAATGTATATTAATATATACATATTAATATATATAAATAAATATATATTTAAAAAATAAAAAATAAATGTACAAAATTTAAGTAACTTGTCAAATATTAACTTGTGCATGGGATGGAACCAGCGTTTATCTACATAATCTAGGTTTAGAGCTCACACTCTCAATTAATACTACCTAGGAGTCTTCTAAGCAAAAGTATTTACTATACAGGAGAATAAATTCAATGATACATGTTAAAACCGTAATATTGTTGAAAATAAGGAATGATAAATAGGACAACAAATTAAACCATATAAAGTGTTCACTTTGTAAATGAAAAATGATCAAATATTGATACTCTGAAGTTGCAAGTTCAAGTTCAAGTTGCATCAAACTCAGTGCTGTCAGCCCAATGGAATGGTTTGGATCTGGTTTGTTCCCTCCAGGACTCTTGTTGAAATCTGATTCCCAATGTAACAGTGTTGAAAGTTAGTTGGAAATTTAAGAGGTGTTTGTGTCATGAGGGTTCTACCCTCATAAAGGTATCAATGACATTTTGGGGGGGAGTAGGTTAATTCTTGTGGGAATGAGTCCTGGCTTGCATGGGATTGAATTAGTCACTGCAAGGGAGGATTGTTACAACATGAGGCTTCCTCTTGTGTTTTTTCCCTTCTACATGGGCCCCTTTCCTTTCCATTTTTCTGTTGTGGTGATGCTTCACAAGACTCTCATCAAATGTGGCCAGTCTTGGATTTCCAGCCTCCAGAACTGTGAGATAAATGAACTTTCTCCCTTTATAAATTATTCAGTCTCAGGTATTCTGTTATAGTAACCATAAACAGACTGAGACATTGGGTAACAGCAAAACTTCATTGATCACTTTAATATGCTGCTTTAATTATTTAGTTTTAATTAATTTGAAGATTATAAAAAGGCATGACATGTTTTTATGATCTTGACACTATTCATCCTATTTAAAATAATCCTGAACTTTCTCCAGCATAGATTTTTTACAACTGGATATTTTCAGAAAATTAATTACAATTTTAACTAACATTTAATAACGTGTTATCTTGAAATTGCAAAACATTAATATACTATTTTAAATAAATATCTCACGTATCATGAAAATAAAGAGTATCAAAAATAGTGCTAATTTAATAAATTGGTTTATTCTTAATTACTCTTGCTTTAGTGCACCATCCAAAAATCAGGCTTAAACCCAGAAGTAGCAACTTTGTAAAAGAATGTATTAAATGTATTGTAAATTTAAATTTTCTTTAGTCGTAGATGGACACAATATCTTTATTTTATTTATTTAAATGTGGTGCTGAGGACTGAACCCAGTGCTTCACACATGTTAGGCAAGCATTCTACCACTGAGCCACAACTGCAGCCCTGGTAAATATTTTTTGAGGCAAATATAATCTATCCTCAGTAAGTATAAAGCATACCATGTTGAACTTAAACTTCAGGGTACTTTTTTATTATTAAAAATTTTTGTCATGTGTGGTGGTGAAAGCCTGTAATCCCGAAATTCAAGAGGCTGAGGAAGGAGGATCAGAAGTTAAAGAGCAGTCTGGGCAACTTAGTGAGACCCTGTCTCAAAGGAAAAAAAAAAAAAAGGCTTGGGGTTGTAGCTCAGTAGCAAGTAACCCCAGATTCAATCTCTAGTACCACCCATTAATATAGTAATGTTATATAATAAATAATATTGATACATAAAAATATGTACTTTTTTTGGCCTAAAAGTGTATTATACTTTTATGCTCCCAAACCTACAATATTGTATTCATGATTTTATCTATTCTTGGAGTGATCTCTTCATCTTGAATTTTTTTCAAAAGCCATGATCTGTAAGACTCTTTCTCATATGTCTCTATTTATAAAATATTTTCTGAAAGCTACTTTTTAGAATTAAACTCTGTCCTTTAAATTCCTACGGTATTTTGTTGGTGCTTCTTATACTACTCATTAGTGTTCATGGTTTTACATCATACCTCTAAATCTCACCCCAATTTTTATAATCTCTTAAACACGTCCTCTGTCTCTTCCCAAGTGGTCTCTTATTTAGATTAATTGCAACAGGTTTACGTGGATTTGTGTGTCTTTTATCACTTAGAATGTTTTCAGCAATGTTCCAAAACTCCCTACCCAAATTGGTTTAAATAATAAGGATATTTGTCATCTTGCATATATAGACTTCTGCAGACAGAATGAGCTTCATCAAGGCAGCAGGAGAAGTTCAGTGTAATTGTTGTGGATCTGGGTTCTCTCCATCTGTCAACTCTGCCAACTTACTTGTCTCAGTTTTGCTCCCATGTCTGTTTCACATTTGAAAGATGCTGCCCATGGGCTCATGTGGCATATTCACATTTAAAAAGGTCCAAAACAGAGAAAAATAATTTCATCTTTTGTTTGTATTTATTTATTTATTATTTGGAAGTAAGGAAACCATTGAGCAGAACTGTGGCAGACTTTTCTTGATATTGTATGAGTCAGTATTAGATCTGTCTCAATCTATTTTGTGGTACTGAGAATACCTGAGACTGGGTAGTTTATAATGAAAATTTATTTCCTCATAGTCCTGAAGGTGGAGAAGTCCATGATCAAGGTGCCTGCATCAACAAAGTTTTTTTTTTTTTCTTTGTTGTATTACAACATAGTGAAGGGTAGAAGGGTAATATGGCAAAAGGAACCAAACTTGACTTTTCATAATGACATTTAGTCTATTCATGAGGGCAAAGCCCCATGACCATTAAACTTTCCTTCCAACACTGTTGCATTGGGGATTATGTTTCCAAGACATGAATTTCTGGGGACACATTTGAACCATAGCATTCTGCCTCTGGTCACCCAAATTTATATCCTTCTCACATACAGCTCATATTAGTTCCATCCCAAATAGCCTCAAACGTCTTAACTCATTCTAACATCAACTCAAAAGTCAAAAACTCAGAGTCTCATCTAAATCAGATATGGGTGAGACTCAAAGCATGATTCATCGTAAAGCAAATTTCTCTCCAGCTGTGAGTCTGCAAAATCAAACAAATTATGTGCTTCCAAAATACAAGGGTGAGACGGGCATCAGATAGACATTTCCATTCCAAAAAGAAGCAAAAGAAAAGAAAGGAGTAACAAGTTCCAAATAAGTTCAAAACCCAACAGGGCAATAGATGTTAGATCTTAAGGCTTGAGAATAATCTTTAGAGCCATGTCCTACAGTGCACACACACTGGGGCAGAGATTGAACCCTCAGTACCTTACCCCCATGACATTGCTGGACATAGTCCATGTCACTGTCACAGGCTGCAATCTTGTGCCTGAAACCTTCCCAGGCTGGTGTTGCATACTGGTGACTGCACATTTCTCAGGTCTTGGGGAGTCCCCACCCACAGTTCCACTATGCATTGATTCACTAGGGGACTTTCCATGGGGCTTCCACTGCACAATACTGCTGGTCATTGCCTCTATGGATGTTCTGCAATGGCTCCACCCCTGCCTCAGGTTTCTTCAGCATCTTTTGAAATTTAGTTGGAGGCAACTATGCCTCCACAGTATGTGTATTTCATGTCTGCAGAATTAGAACCAGGTGGGTACTGTCAAGGTTAGTGGCTTGTTCCTTTTGGAGTAGCGGCTGGGACCATCCATCAGTTCACTTGAGCCATAGTTAAATCATCATTCTTTAGTTCTGCTTTTCCATGAAGCCTGAGGACATGGACACAATGCAGCCAAGTTCTTTGTTACTTTGTAAGTATGGCCTTTCCTTGGGTTTCCAGTTCTTTGTTTCTCATTCTCATCTGAGACCTCATTAGAATTGCTTTTACTCTACATTATTCTATCAGCCTTCTGGTCTTGATCAACTAAGAAGTTTTGGACTTTCCCTACACCCTGCTCTGAACCTGCATGGGAATCACTCTTAATGCTCCATTCATGGTAACGTAGGCTTTGTTTAGTTTGCTGCTCTAAATTCTCCTGGCTTCTCTCCATTACCTATTTCCAAAGCTGCTTCTGCATTTTTAGATATTTGTTAGACTAACCTCCCACTTCTCTGTACCAATCGTTTGTCTCAGTCTATTTTATGCTGCTATAACAGAAGAGTCAAGGGAGTGTAATATATAATGAAAATAAATTTATTTTCTCATTGCGTTGGAGGTTGGAAAGTTCAGAATGAAAGCAGGAGCATCTGGCAAAGGTCTTCTTGATGTGTCATCACATGGTAGAGGTGGAAGGACAAGGGGCAAAAGGGGACCTACCTCATTCTTTTATAACAGCACTAATATATTCATGAGAAGGAGCCCTCTTGTTCTAAATACCTCTCAAAACTGTACACTGGGGATTAAGTTTCCAATACATGAATTTCTGGGATACACATCAAATCATAGCAGGCACCTACCCCTTTTCCAAACCAAATAATAACAAGAATGATGGGTTTAACACAGCATGGCTTAGACTAAAGGTTGTTAACCCTAATAGCATATTAGTATTACCTGTGGAACATTAAAAATGCTTGAGACCTGAACCCTGCCTTCATGGTTTGGATCTGGCATGTTCCCAAAAGCTTGGTCCCCAATGAAGCAATGCTCAGAGGTGGGGTTTTTGGGAAGTGACTGGATCATGAGGGCGCTTACCTCATCAATGGACTAATCCACGGATGAGTTCATAACTGAATGGGCTATTAGGAGGTGGGGCTCAGATGAATGTAGATCACTGGCACGACCTCGAGGGGTATATCTTGTCTCCAGCTGCCCCCCACCCCTCTGTTTCCTGACTGCCACGAGGTGAGCAGCGTTCCTCTACTGTGCTCTTGCAGCATGCTATTCTGCCTTGCCTCAGGCCCAGCCTCAGCCAATTGACCACTGGACTGAAACTTCTGTAAATGTGAGCCAAAGTAAAACTTTCTTCCTTTAAGTAAAATTGCCTAGGTATTTTGTCACAGTAACAGCAAGCTGACTAATAAAGGGGAGGTCCTAAGAGCTTAGGGTTTTTAAAATCTCTTCAGAATGCTGTAGGATTGACTGAGCAGTGAGTGGTTGCTATAGTTTGGATCTAAATATCACCCCAAGAGTCTGTATATGAGGGGCTCATACCCAGTGCGGTGCTCTCAGGAGGTGGTGGAAACTTGAAGAGATAGGGCCTAGACAGAGGTCCTAGGCCACTGAGATATGCCCTCCAAGAGAATAATGGGCTCCGAGCCCTTCCTCTACCTCTTTTTTGTATCCTGGAAGAGGTGAGCAGTTTTGCTCTGCCATGCACTTCTGACATGATGTGATGCCTCTCTCCACAGCCCTAAAAGTAGCAGGACCAATGGATCATGACTTACGCCTCTAAAACTGTAAACCTAAAGGAACCATTTCTCTTTATAAGTTAATTATGTCAGGTATTCATTAGAGTAAGGGAAAGCTGACAAACACAGAGGTCACAAGAATGTTAGGAATCAATCAATAGGCCACCAAAATCTTAAATGGCCTTCTTCTCTAACATGGTTATAATGACTCTTTCCTCTGGGAGGAAGACCTGACCTTTCCAGCATCCCCAAAGTGTTTACTGTATAGCAGGTTCTGAAAAAAGTATTTTTTTGTAGTTAATTTGAGGACTTGTTGCTAGCCTTAGCCTACTTCCAATTTTTTCCTCTTTTACACATCTTCAGAGGTTAGACATTGTACAGTTCATTGACGGCATCACGCATCTCTCTGTCTTTCTGCTTGTTTCCACTCTGATGCCTTCCCAGCTAGTAAGAAAATGTTTCTTGATGCCACACCTTTAACAGGCTTGTGTTTCCCTTGGGGTGTAGAGAGGTGTGATGACCTTAAAGCAAGATGTTTTACTTATGTACCAGGTTCTGAAGCAGACTAGCTAAGTGACCTGGTACAAGCTGTCTGGACCTACTCTGCTCCAGTTTCCTCCTCTGTAACATAGCAATATTAGCAGCATTCACCTCATAAGATTGTAAGGATAAATGTGCTAAGGCAGTTAAAGCATTTGGAACCTTATCTGGCATTTAGAAAATCTCACTCTCTCTCTCTCTCTCTCTCTCTGTAAGATACATATATAAAATATATATACATATATATGTATATTTGAATAGACAGATGGATAGTAATATATACTAATATCTATATAGGAATTTCTACTAATATATGGAGTAATACATGGAGGGATTTGGTTGAGTTCCTCTGCTGAAACCATAGTTAAGATTCTAAGTGGAAGCATTCAGGCAAAGATGGAATAAGACCATTCTGTGAAGAGGAAAGAGCTGGTCTGAAGTTCAAGGGGAAACAAACTTGACTCATTTAGAATTCATTTAGTGAATTCTACGAAGGGGAGCGCAGGTAGAGAATACCGAAATAGAAACTGGAAATAGAGCAGAAGAATTGAGTGAAGAACACATCTTGTGTCACCTTACAGCCTTTTCGTTTCCCTTTATAGATACTTATTTCATTCTAAGTTCCACAGAAAGCGTTGGTGTAGGGAACGGAATAGAGCAAGTCAGGCTGGGAAGACCAGTGAGGAAGCTGCAGTCTAGGAAAGAGAGGCTGCCTGGGGACCAGGAGACGGGAGGTGGAGATGGAGCAACGTGCATGGATTACAGACCTTTTCCACTGCAGAAACCAAAGGAATCAGTGACTCTCTGAGGAAGTGTGTGGGGAGGGTTTCAGGTAGAGGCCTATGGAATGCAAGGGAGAGAAGAAAGACCATGCAGGGAAAGCGAAAGCAGTAACCAGATAAGTAGGGGAACCTCAAAAGAGCAGCAGAATGCCAAGAGAGAGCTTCACAGAGGAATTCCCCAACAAAAAGAAGCAAGAGAAAAAAAGAGGGAAAGAAAGGAGGAAGGGAGACAGATATGCAGGGGATGGGGAGAGAGAGAGAGACAGAGGGAGAGAGACAGTGAGAGAGAGAGAAGGAGCGTGAGAAGAAATACCGACTCATTTAAAAGAGGATCCATTGATACCACTTGAAACAAAACAACAACAACAAGACTGCTCACTTCATGGGGATGCACATAGCTGGAAAGACAGAGATCTCCTCGTAATGTGTTGGGACTGTCTTCTTTTCTGCCCAACTTGGCATTACCTAAAGCTGTAAAATATTTAGAAACTGATCATTAAATAGGCTTTGAAAGCTCTTTTGTGCCAGTCTGTCTGCTTGCCTTTTATCTGATCTCTGCACCCAGTTCTGCGTTAGAACATGCACTAGTCAAAATGTCCATTATTATCACAAATAATGACTTAGATGACTCATGAAGCCTGTGTCTTCAAAGTCAGACTTCCAGGAGAAAAATAAAAATTTCCATCATCCAAATGTCTGGCAGTAGGTGGACAAAGCTCAACCTCAAGGAATGAGTAGCTCCTGATGGGATGTCAGGCAGCAGGCATGGAGTAGGGGAGCATATTTTGAAGTAAGTTATGGATCCATCTCATGTTGGAAAACTTCCTATACTGCTTTTGATGTGAATAAATATATAGATAAAATAATCCTGATATAATTTACTTTTTCCTCATAGTAGATTATGTTCTTGGAATTTTAAAGATTGCATCAACTATGCCCATGAGGATGGAACTGGAATTGTTTCCATGGACAAAGTTTGGTAACTTTCACTTCTCTATCTTTTAATGTCAGTGGTGAAGGTGCTTCTGTTGTCCACATTTTCTACTTCTTCTCCCCTCACTGGGATAGGTCAGATTTCAGGAATTTTATTCCTCACTCACAAAGCCAAAGGGGAAGAGCTTTTATGGAACCCAGGGCTAGAATGTACTGAGTGTGGTTTCCATTGGAAACGAGGAATAACATACATGATATTCAGGCTTCGGCATCACAGCCAATGGAGCTCAGTCCACAATTCCAATACCTACTAGCTGAACTGGCTTGGGTAATTACTAAACCACTTTAAGCCTCATTTTTTCCTCAACTGTAAAATGCTAATAGTAATACTAGGTGAGTACTTGACTACCTGGATTACTGTGAATTTTAAATGTGTGAATGCATGAAAAGCAGTTAGTATTTTACTGCAATTATTAATATCAATAACAGTATTTATTATCCCTACAAATACCATGAGTGGTAAGGGATCTGAAACTACTGAGCTGTGAGATAACCCTGACCACAATTTCTCACCAGTTGTGATTGTTTTCTGAAGCTGGAGAGGTGATACATGCTCAGTGCTTCTCTCTGTGGGAAGCATCCAGTGGAAGAAGTGGGTACATTTCTCCATCCATACCCCAATTGCCACTCAGTTTCATTGATGGGTGTTGGTTTTGGGGAAAGAGTGCTGTTAAGTCTGCTTTGGTTTTAATCTGCATAAGTAGTTTTAGGCAAAATAAAAGGAGTGTTAATAATCCAACCAAATCACTAAAATTCTACGTAGGGCTTTGGCCAAAATCTTATCCAGTAAAGAAATATTCCCTGGCTTCCCATACGTGGAACTACTGATTGAGGGAGTGACTTTTAAAGGAAAGTGTTCAATACAGTCACCAGGTTTTTTTCCTTTCCTTTCTATAACTAGTTTAAATAAGTATCCTTTCTTTGTTCCTTCCTTCCTTCCTTCCTTCCTTCCTTTTCTTTTCTTTTCTTTCTTTCCTTTTTTTTTTTTTTTTTTTCCCATAATGGAGATTGAATCCAGAGGTACTCTAGTGCTGAGTTACAGTCCCGGCCTTTTAAGACAGGGTCTTGTTCATTTGGTCAGGCTGGCCTCCAACTTCAGTTCCTCTTGCCTCAGCCTCCTTCAACACTAGGACTACAGGTGTATGTCACCACACCTGATTCTACAACCCCTTTTCCCAACAAAATTTGTCAATTTTATGTCCCATTTATCTAGCAGACATGTCACCTTATTTATTTGACAATTAACCTGAAGTCAAGGATAGGATGTAGGTGTTTCAAGTTTGGTAATAATTCCATGTAGACAGCCGTAACACCATCAGTTAAGGGAAAGTCAATTTCAAAAGCAAATTTGCTACATTTAATATCTTTGCCTAAGAGCTGAACTATTTATGTAGATCATACTATTCCCTACTTTTTAAAATCTTGAGTGCCTTTCTGCCTTCTTGAATGACTTCAACATTGCACATCATTGAGCCTTATAGCCCTATGGAGTAATAGCTTTTATCTTGATTTCTGTGAATGATGAAAAGGTTACAGATTTTCCAAGTAAACACATATAAATTGTCACTTGAACCCATATGATTTTGCTCTGGGGCAAGGTGCTTTCTTTATAATTTTATGTCCCTGTCCCTTAGGAGTAAGATGATGGGGCACCATCATGCCTAGAAAAAAACCTGAATTCCTCTTTTCTACATGTCTTCACCCCTACATTTCATCTAAGCTGACTTGGCCCAATCACAGTATGCTGTTGTGTGATTATTGTAAGTCCAATACTCATCTCACCTAAGGGGTTCAACACGTGGTTACGGTTGATCTATTGCTGGATTACAAACCACCTTCAATGTTTATAGCACTAAGCATCCATTTTATGATTCCACTGGGCCCTTTAGATCACGCACTTGAACGAGACACCACAGGAACAGCTTGTTTATGCTCCATGATGTCTGGGTGCTCAGCTGGAAGGACTCAGAGACTGAAGGTGACCTTATCTCTGGGGACTGGTTTCATCTGGAGGCACCTTTGTGCATGTGTCTGCAGTTGATATTGGCTAAACGTTGGGCTCTCAGGTTGGAACACCTGCTCTTCTCTCCAGGTGATCTGGGTTTCCTCACTAGGTGGAAACTGGATGATAAACGAAGGTCTCCCAGAGGGATGGAAGGAACGGCATTGCTCAGATTCAAGGAAGGCACGTCGAAGTCACACTGCGAGAAGAGCACAAGGGACAGAATATACTGTCTTAGTCAGCTTTGGAGAATACAGCCTTCCCCACACTGGCTATTTCTGTCTAAATAGGTTTTTTCTGTTCTTTATATTTCTGTCTCCTTGATGCCATCCTAGTGTTTCCTCAAATGTCTCCGCCTCTGACAACTGTGTCTGTAATAGCACCCTTCTCATTTCCCATCTCTCTTCGTCCTCTGCTTAACATATTATTCCTCGTGCTTGATTTTCTTCTGGTCCCTCCCTGCTTCCTCACTTCCTTGCTTCCTTCCTTCCTTCCTTTCAGTTACATGTGGATCTACCTATCTATGAATTTATGTATCTATCATCTGTCTATCCATCTATGGATCTTTGCAACTCTCCTCTATTGATTGACCTATCTATATCTACCTATTTTTCCATCTATCTAAACTACCCATCCACCTGTCTTATTGCTTTTGTACTTTAATAAGAATAAGCTCTACAGAGAGGATTTTTAGGACAATGAAACTATACTGTCGCACACTATAAAGCCAGATACGTGTCATTTATGCATTTGTTCAAATCTATAAGATGTACAGTAGCAATAGTGGGAGTCTTGATGCAAATGATGGGCTCCGGGTGATCATTTTGTGTCAGGGTAGTTGTAACAAACGTACCAATCTGGTGGGATGCTGAAGATCAGGAAGGCTGTGCACGCTTGGGGACAGGGGCATATGGGAAATCTCTGTACCTTTTGTTCAGTTTTTCTGTGAACCTAAAACTACTCTAAAAAAAAAAAAAAGTAAGCTTCATGATGGCAGGCACATTGCCTTGTTTTCCATCATCTTCCGGGACACAGACTCATGGCTGGCACAGAAAGAGCATATGCTCCATGAAAATGTGTTGAATAATGACTGCCTGAATAAACCTATTGATATAAACAAGGATGCACTGTCATTTTGTTCTTGAACTAGAAGTAAATAGAGCAGCAATGAAACCCCTGAGGAGAGGGGACTATTGAAAGATAAGGTTAGTTACATGGGCTGGTGGAAGGGGCTTTAAAAACCAAACTTCGGTGACTGCATGATTTGTTTTTCCTGGTCCAGCTCTGGCTTTCATGATTCCCAAATCAAGGTATTCTGAGGAGGCTTCTCAACCTTTCCAAAGTATGTGGAATATAAGAAGTATGCCACGGTACGTCATTGCATTGCTTCGACTTGTTAATTCAATCTTCATGTAAATGAGCCTTCCTTCAACCTACAAATTTTATTACACCCATTACTCATTCTCAGAAATGTCCTTCTCTTTCTTTGATTTGTTCTACTTCATGACTATAGATGGTCAAACCAGTGTTTGAGAATGTCTCCTCTGGTTTTCTCTGACATGATATCAAGAGTCAAGGTAACTTATGGAATGATCTTCAAGCTGTTCGTCATAAATTACTAATGTTTGTGGTATCGCTTTAGAGCTAAGCAGTACTTGAAAAGACAACCTGCTACTCTCTCACCCAGCAAAATTATCTTCCTTCTTTAATAACAAGGTGCAGATTTTCCTCTAAGTTATAGATTTAAATCTAAATGATAACTCCTAAATTACCAATTTCCAACTCGGACTTTTCCCTTAAAGGCAAGATTTATATATCCAATTAGTAGCTAGACATTTTCACTTTGATGACTCAACAGAACTTGACATATCTAAAATTTATTCTATCATTGACCCTTAAAGTCTTCTCCTCGTTCTATTCTCCCTGCTAGCCACCGGGCCCACTGTGAGAGGGAGAATTTTCTATGAAGCTAATGAAACCTAAACCTCTATACCCACGCTTGTGTGGGTTCCTTCTAATGTTCTGAGCCTTGTATTATTTTGAATCACTGGTAGGTTGGAATTCTATAGCCAATTAAAGGTGAGCATTCTCTTAAGTATGTGATATAGCTTTATTATCACAAACTAGGTTGACTTTAACAGAAAACTGACCCTTCTGAATCACATTTGCCCCAAAGAAAGACTATGGGTCACAGTTTTAAAATAAAAACCAACACTTTTATTAATGTTTCACAATGTTTAACTTTTTTGTTACTAATAAATCCATTGACTAAGTTACCTCTGTGTCAAGAATATACCTGAAATTTACATTATTCAACTCTAAGTGTTCCATGATGCTTTACTGATATATTTGGAAAGTGTAAGAAAGGAGCTAGATTCATCTTTTTTCAGAATGAAGTTCTGGTCCTGTCTTATGATGTAGAATTTCATGTTAGAACAAATGTGTATTTTCTCAGTGGCATCTTTGTTCTCCCTGGCATTATTCCTTCTTTTTATTTATGAAGAGTAAGGTCCTACATAGGTTTTATGCTGTTTTTCAAAGGTGATCAGTATAACCTAGGATTTTACTTAGGACCCAAATCTTAACTAGACAAACCAAATGTCTGCCTGTGGATATTTGCCAGGGAGTGCAATTCAAAATTCATACTGCCTTACACTTCTCAAAGGCTTATTTCCAGGAAATACGTGTAGATTACACTATCCATCAATTCCTCAAGATTAGCTAAAAATAGTATTAGACTATTCCAGCCTATTGGAGAACAGAGTACATATCATGCAATTCACTTTTAGTAAGTTGCTTTTAGAATGAAAATTTTGACCTGGGCCCCTCTATAAAAATTCTGACTTGGTTCATTGCACATTTGGTCATTGTAATCCCTCTCAATCTTGTTAGTTTCCAGGTTGTCCACATTGTCTCTCTTTCTTCTCAAAGGGGACAGGTTGCTCTAGGCTTCAGAATAATCACCAAGTTTGAAAGTCATGTTCTTTTTCCAGGGAATGATTATGGTTGAGCCATTGACTGATCTTTCTTAAAGACTAAATGTGGGAGATCCTGTAGATGTAGTCCATGCTGGTCTACTTTTGCAAAGCTTTCATCTCAGTCTTAGAGGGAGAATTTGCTAATTCTCTACTGGTTACCTATTATTCATCTGTTCACTCATTCACTGAAGAACTGTTTATTCAGGCCTCCTCATTTGCTTATCACTTTTGAGATCATTAAAGATACAGAAATGAAAAAATTATTTTTACACTCACAGATATTAGTTTCTAATAGAGTGATAAAGTATAACCGTGGTACCAGCTTCCTTTAAATGAGACTCTTCAGTGGATATTCTTTCAAATCTTTGTACCAGTATTATCTCCTGGTTCGTCTGTCTATCCTCTGGATATAATACATCATTGATTCCTAAGAAACCTGAAGGCAAGTTCATTTGCTCTTAGCTGTTTATTATAAGTGAATAGTATCATTTTGTGTTCAATCTCCTTTCAGGTTCTATTTCACGACCCTGCCTTTATTTTTCCTTTGTTAACACCACTTATAATTCACTGTGTCACTATATTGTAACATTTTGGTAAGGGTCCACAATCTTTTATTAAGAGCAACAGTGACTATAAAACATAAAGGAATACGAATGATGTAATAAACAAGTAAAACTTCTCATCTCTTCATCCCATGTCCCCCATCTTCCCCTTGTTGATCTTCTGTACCAGATGTCAGTTTCTAACAGTCATTTCCATCATATCAGAAACTACCCCATAGCATTGGTCAACGCCTAGATAGGCCCTGCATAACCCACCCTTGCTGAGCTACCTCCGATGGCTACTTCCCTCCCCTCAGGGTAAGCCCCTACTTGACTGAATGATTTGTAGATTCCCACCGGAATCTGCTCACTCCTGCACCTTTGCATCTGCTCTTTCCTTTGCCTGTGGCCTCCACACCCTCTCAACTGGCTTGCTCCCAGTCACCAGTGTGACTTCTCTGGGAAGCCTCCCTGCTGCCCCAGGCTTGGTTGGGTGCCCCTCCTTTGCGTTACCATGGCACCCTCTGCTTACGTCTACCCTGTACTTATCACTGTATTATTAGTGTTAATTTGTCTGTTCTTGTCTGTCCCTAGACTGTGACCTTCTTTAGGGAGGGGATTCTCTTTCATCTGTATGTCCCCAGGGCCTTGCACAGTATCCCATAGAAAGTGTTTAGTGCAGGTTTGCTGGATGACTCAGTGGAGAAGAGAGAGATTTCCAGAGGTTGCCTACATACTGGCTCACTTCTTTAAGTGTTTCTATTTCCCTGCAGGTTTAAAAATGGCTATGACTTACTTGCACCTTTTCAATAAATGACTGTGGCTTAACATAGACACCCATGGACTCTAGGAAACTGGTTAAAGAAAACAAAAGAATACCCCCCCACTCCCAAATTCAGTCCCTTCTTTTTAAGTTTGCTGTTTTCTCAGACTATGATCACATTAACTAGCATAAGCCTAGCACACAATATACTCAATAATACCAATTAAATAAGTACTGGTTAAATGAATAACTCACCAACTGACTGAATGAATGTAGAATTTTCATCTACATTGTATAACTGGTTTTATAGTAAGTAGAACTGATTGTTTTCTGGTGCTGGGAAACCTTTCCTCTAACACCGACACCATTGTTAATGATTGACACTTTGGGGTTAAGGATTAAGAATAAAGATTGTGCGACCGTAAAATACTGAGTGGCCTCTGTTGATAAAATTATTGGATTATTTTGTGTGTGAGTTCAGAGCACAAACAATTTGGAGAGACACTGGGATTGGGGAGCAGGTTTGAGAAATGGGGATGATGAATCTGAAATAGGACACACATAGGGGCAGTGCAGGTGAACCATGAAGCTAAACTTCACCACATTTGCCTAAAACACACTTGGCTAACTCAGCATATCCTTAATTCTCTTCTTGCTGTGCCTGTGTCCTTTCTTCCACAAATATTTACTAAGGGTTTATCATGTGCCAGGTCCTTTGGAGGTGCAAGGGGTAGACCAGAGAACAGTATAAATACACTAAGTTTTCATGTACTTATAATAAAAAGTATATGAAAGCATGAAAGACTGATGGTGCAATAAGTAATAACACAAATTACAATGAACGCTATGAAAGGAGAATTTTCAGGAGTATTTGAACAGATTAGAAATATCCAACACTTTCCCAAAACTTCTTTGGCTCCTTGGCTGCCTATTCAAGGTTCTGTATCCACATATGAATGGTTTGAATAGGGGTTTCTTGAAAAATTCTTGTGTTTTGTTGAAGATTGGAGCTACATAAACAATTCTTCTAAAGATTGAAAAGGGTTGGTTCTCCTACAGTTACCTCAAGTTCTGTCTAGACTCAACCATTATTCATTGACCAAGAGTGTCAACATTTCTCATGTTATTGATATGCCTGACTTGAACACATCCAAACATTAGGTCTCAGGAGATACCCCAATACACCATTTTGCTTTTTTAAGAGACAAGAGTAAGAACAGATTGATGTGCAAATATGAATTGAATTTTTGAATTTTCTATTCTATTAAATTACCTGAAGACAACATGAATAAACGTGAAAATAGTGCTCTGAGCATTGACCAAACTAAACATCAAAATGGAATGGTCATTCTGGAAGCCTCGACATAATAACACACTTCTGGGAATCTGAAAGCTTGATAAAATGGCTATTGGTTTAAGGTTTTTCATGAATCAGCTTGGGTGTGTAAAAACTGGTTTATCAAGATTCTGAAACTTGTTTTCTTTTTCTTTGTTGAAAACATATTTAGTTTGGTACAAAATGATATGCTCTCTGAATAGAGTAAGCACAAATTTTTGCTTTGGTTACCAAATTATTATCTTATCAACAGGTATTATATATCTTGGCATCAGTTATGAGATTAAATATGCTATCACCTAAGTGGGCACAT
Organism: Sciurus carolinensis; assembly: GCF_902686445.1. Taxonomy (NCBI): domain Eukaryota; kingdom Metazoa; phylum Chordata; class Mammalia; order Rodentia; family Sciuridae; genus Sciurus; species Sciurus carolinensis. The sequence continues at coordinate 24,564,485 of NC_062213.1, read as the reverse complement.
CAATGTTTGCCATTCTTGTTACGACTGACTTGGTAACTTAAGTCAACTGCTAATATTAAAAAATGAAATAAGTAGCTTAAAACATGAAGATAACATCATTTACATAACATTGTTTCATAAGAAACTGCCATTGGACTAAAATTTTACTTTTCAAAAGATGGGATAGTGGAGCAGGGATATAATCTGAGGACCTGGGTTTTGGCATGAGCCACCAGGGAAAGGAGAATTCATTCCTTACATACAACTTATGAACTGTTTCACATGAAGATTTTATAATTCATAACCATTTATAAAGTTGAAATACTGCAAGGCAAGTGGTACGAAGAAGTCACAGAATAGTTTGCCTATTGTCTTCGTAGGCAAATAAGACACATTAAAAAAATACACACATGAGGGCTAATGGGTAGCTAAGTGGTACAGCACTTGCCCAGTATGTGTGAGGGTCTGCGATGCATCTCTAGCACACACACACACACACACACACACACACACACACACACACACAAACACACAATCTTTCAATCAATAAAATGATAAATTCTAATTGTGCAATATGGACAATTAGTATTGATTGAGTTAAAGAAGGGAAAAGGAGAGAAGTGATTTTGGTCTGGCTGCTTAGGATTTGGAGAAATTTAAATAGGTGAGGCCAGAGTATTTAGGAGCATAGTGCTAATAGATATTTATATATTTGAGAGACAGAGAGTAATTACTCTGAAGCAGGTTTAGATTTTTGGATTGTATTTTTTTTTTTTTTGAGTAATAGAAAAAAGAAATGCCAGAAGGAATTTTAGGTTGATTTCAGGCTACAGAGATTAATATTCCTTCCCAAATAATAAAAGGCAGTGATTTATTTAGAGACCAGTCACTGGGAAAATATTCATCAAGCAACCTCAAATCCTGTTTGGAAATGAGGGTTTCCAAACTGAGAAACAACTAATAGACACATGAAAATATAATAGTCCTGATTCTTCATAAAAGCATGTCAATTTTATATGAAATTTAGTGTTGACATTTATCAAAAGAGTTCTATTTCTTGGGATCTATATTACATGCTTCACATATTTTATTTGAACTATTCTTCATAACAATTTGATGAAAACACGTGGTCTTACTTAACTATCAAAACAAGCCTGTAAGATAGGAGATCTCATCATCCTTATTCAACAGATGAAGGAACTAAACATCAGAGAAGTTTTGCAACTGCTCAGAATCATAGATCAAGGACTTGGGGCTGGGCCAAACTTTATTCCAAAGCCCTCACTGGAAACACAATGCTAGTTTCAAAATAGATAACTCTAATTAACTGTGTAGAACATACATTGCCCCAAAGCTGGACCATAGCTGGGAACTTTGTTGATGCTTCAAAACAATCAGTCGGTTTGAACCAATTATGCCAAGGTAGAATTTTTTTTATGGTACAAAATCAGGTAGTTCAATTTTTGAGGACAAAATAAATAATGATACCCAAAAGACACCAAATGAAAATAGAAGTGTTCTTTTTTTTTTTTTTTTTTTTCAATTTTAGCGATTAGGTTGGCAGTGTACCATTTGAGAGACCCGGACAATTGTCATGGGAAATGGGAGATGATTCCTCACTCTTGCCCACACTCTGCTCAGGCACCCATACCCACTTTACTGGTGAGGAGGAGAAGTCTGGGAGCCGTGATTCTCCTTGCCTTCGCTTTTTCCTCTGAGTGATCAAGAGAGCAGGCTTCACTTCTCCAAATCTCTGTTTTTCTGGTAGGATGGAGATAATAAAATCTCCTCGTGAGCATTGGTGTGGGAATGACATGTAAAGATGTTTGGAGAGTACTTTAGGCAGTGCTTGGTACAGAATTAATGCTCAATAAAAGATAATGATTATTAGTCATTTTGGGCAAACTAGCATTGTTCCTGAAAGGAAAGAACTGTTCAAAGAGAACAATGGAATCAAAGTGAATTTCCTGTTCTCTGCCTTTGAAACTTTTCATTAAAGGCCACACAATGCAGCAGAGTCTCTGAGAACAAGCCCAAGATTGAAACCTCCTTCTCTGATTAATGCAGTGCTTTGAGCATGAGCAAATAATGTGAAGAAGGTTAAATTCATGCATGGCTTAACTTGAACCAAAGTGGTCAAAGATTGTCACAGGCTCCGTGAAGCTGAAGAATGTCAGGGTGTTGGTTAACCTCAGAACGTGGCCTGAAACAAAGTCAGAGACAAACCATCTTCAAGAGATTCATTAAGTTTTGACATTGTGATGACACCAGTAGTAGATAAACAATAATTATTTAAGACCTATACCTTTATGTATTTAGCAATGTCCTATCCAAGTATAGGAATAGAACAAGTTATCAATAGAATAAACTTAGCAAAAGAACAAGTCGTCTCAACCCACCTAACCATACAGATGGTTACAATAGACCAGGGGCAGGTGGTGAGGGGGGTGCCTCTGCTGGATAGAGGCATGTGATAATATCAGACATTGCTGTATCACCTCAGAGATCAATAAGTGCATTCCTATACTTTCTCATGTAGCAGACAAGGAAAACCCAGAAAGGTTACATACTTGTTCCAGTGTACGTAACAGACCAAATGTCAAAGCCCTCCTTGGAAACCTGATCTTGAACTTACATTCAGTTACAGTGACTGAGCAGGGACATTCATTAACTTCTTCTATGTGCTGCTTCACACTTTATAAGTTCTTCTACATACACCATCCAATTTGGTTCTCACATTATATTAGAAACAAAGCAAGTTGTGTCCTCCCTTAAAGAACCAAGAAATAACCTCAGATAGCAAGGCAAAGATGGCAGACTTTACGGTTTCAAATGCCATTCATTCATTGATTCAATACATACTGTTGAGCATCTCTTTGGTAGCAGGAACTTCTTTAGACAATGGGAATGTGATGTAGAATATGACAAACTCCTTGGCTTTATACAGCTCGAATGTTATTATTAAATGAGATCAACAATAAACAAATGAATTGATAAAAAAGTTACTATCAGTTAATGATAAGTAGTGTCAAAGAAAAATAGAAAAGAGAGTGATAGACAGAGAGAAGAGGTTGTTTTTGGTAGAGTGGAGAAGTAAGGCCTTTCAGGGTTGACACATTTGAATAAGGTAAGCAGCAAGCCAGAACAGCAAGGCAAGATTTTTCCAGTGATGTGCTGAAGAAATCAGAAAATGACCAAGCAGGAGGAGGATGGGGCTGATTATGGAGAGGCAGACAAAGCACTGTAACAGGTAGGACTTTGTCATAGTGTAATGACTTTTTCAAAAATCTCACTCATTTGGAAAAACAACTGAAGCATGAGAGCCAGAAGCCTTTGCAAATTTCCTTCCATTACCAATTCATTTACCTCCCTGTCCTTGATACAATTCTTCCAAGCCACTGCCATTTTTCCCAGCTTCTCTCACAGCATTCAGGGCCAGCGTTCTCTATATCATGACTACTTAAATGTTTGTGGGTAGCCATCTCATAATCAAGAGGTCATATGTATTACATTTTGACTTTGTGTTTTGTAGTCATGTGAATATATATATATATTTAGCCAATGTGTATATATATTTTCTAGTCATGTGAATATATATATATATATTTAGCCAATGTGTATATATATGTACACACACACACACACACACACACACACATATATATTGGCTCTGGGGATTGAACCCAGGGGTGCTTAAGCACTGAGCCACATCCCCAGCCCTTTTTTTCTATTTTATTAGAGACAGGGTCTTGCTGAGTTGCTGAGTGCCTCACTAAGTTGCTGAGAATGGCTTAGAACTTACAATCCTCCTGCCTCAGTCTCCCAAGCAGCTGGGATTACAGGTGTGTGCCACCACATCTGGCTTATGTGAATAGATTTAAAGAGAAGAATATGGAGATCCAAATTCAGAAACCCTGAATATCTTCAAATCTATGTAGATAATTAGAAAAAAAAAAGTAGAAACTATGAAAATAAAGTCATTTTCAATGCCTAAAGGAAAGTGTTGCAGTTATAGCACAAATTTATATTGATTCATTCAAAATCAGGTTTTCATGAGAAATTTTTGGTGACATCAACTTATTTAGCCAATGTGTAGAAACCAGACAGGAATCTGAGAATCAGAGTTATGAAATAAGAACATTCACTTATCTAGTAAATTTTAATTAATCTGTTAAGTATTTTTCAAAGTCTTGTTTTTCTCTGCAGCATTTGTATCTCAAATGTTGGAGTAACAAAAGTTCTCTCCATCAGGAGCTCTGACAGAAACACATCCATCAAGAAGGAGTCTATTGACAAATGTCAAAGAAATGTCCAAGTGTCTTTGCAATATAATCAGAAGTTTCCAACCTTGACTTTTTAAGATGCCAGTGAACAGTCTGGATGTAGGACTAACGAGCAGCTGGTAGACAATGCTCTTTGATGTGAAGTAGAACAATTAAAAAATATAACCAAGGAGAAATTTATTTTCCAAACAAATTATCATGTATTAAATGACATGTCAGCCTCAAATTCCTAAATCCAAAGTTATCTCTATTACATATTACTCTATTAAAAACAATAAACAGTACCTGATCATTCCAAGTCAGGTTTTCTGGGTTTGTAAGTGTTTCTGAAAGGAGACCACCCACCAGTCATCCCATGTCTTAGCCAACCCTTCCAATGGATTGTTTCAGCCCACCGCTGCCTCTTCCTAAGTTTGTAACCAGGAGCTACAAACCACCCCATACACGGATATCAGTATTTGTCATTCTTTGTGTAGTGCAAGAGGGACATGGGGAGTTGGTCCTCCTCCTTCCCTTTTCTCTGCTCCTACGACACTGTCTTCAAAAGCACCTGCTAGCTCTGTGATTTGGGTACACCATGCTGGCAATGACTGAATGCATTTTCAAAAATAGCCAATCTGATTTACTGAGGGAAATGTGGACTCAAATTTGTATTTAAACAAAATTAGAAGCATGCTTATCTTAGTGACCTCCCCTGGTCAGTTGCAAATATCTAAATCCTTAGAAGTCAAAGCATTATTAGGTTTGGGTATTGAGGGCCTTTTCACATGTAAAACTTCATATGATTTCCCCTGCCAGGCAGGTGCAAAAGGTGTTTTCTGCCATTTTAAACCAGGGAGAACTAAGTCTCAGAGATGACCTCACTCCAAACAAAAGAAAATACTTTCTTTTGATTGAAACCTGTTTTCCTCCTGCTATATTAAGCTGAATTAAGCCACTTTGTGACTGTTTATGAAGAAGGCAAGTAATAACATAGGAAAAAAGAAGTGCCACCAGCTATCCCATGCTTTAGCCAGTCAGGGCTTCTGTCCTGCTCCTTTAGACCTTCCAATGATTGACTCAGTACAACCAGTGCTACCTCTTTCTAAGTTTGTAACCAGAAGCTACACAGATCTCAGCTTGCATGGGGATCTCTCCATCTCCATGCAAGAGTATCAGTTTTGTGATTGCATATGGAATGCAAGAGGGACAAAGGGGTATTAAAATGAGTAGCGAGGGCTAAGGTTTCTTGAGTACTTAGTACAGACTGTGCAGTTGCCATGTACTTCATTGGGACCTTATTTTGGGTTTGTGACCACCAAGGTCCTTAAATCACATAATAGGTTGTGATGATTTTTTAACAATTACATTAAATATAAAACCATTTTATGTGGATGTACTCCTGAATTTGAATATATTTGAAAGAATTAAGAAATAAAGTTTAAAAGAAAATTTGATAATTCCCAGATTTTTCTCTAAATGAAACTGGCAGTTGTTTTAATTGCTCTGCTCACTGCTTTATTGATTAGTCAATTCATCAGCCATCAGGACTTACTATTACCATTTTTGGAAGCATGCTAAACTTTTTCTCACATGAATTTTGTGGGTGCAAACTATACAATTCAATCCAGATGCTGCTATTTTAATGCCATTTGTGGATGGCACACAGAAGAGTCAGTTAAGCCAAAGAGCCACCTCGAGGTTGGCTTTCTGTTATTTCCTGTGTTGAATTTCTTCTTGGTTTTTAGCTATTCAAAATAAATCCCAAATCCAAGCAGTTAGGTTAAGACACAAAGGAGAAAAATAGAAAAGATGTCAAAGTAAAGAATGATTGACAGGGATAACCACTTAAGCTGTGAAAGAAGTCCAGGAAGAGAATAACATTCTGGATAAATACTTATTGCTGGAGAAGCAGAATATGCTTTCCCCTTCTTCCTGGGCACAGAGGAGCTCTATAGTGCCCAACTTTCCTTGCAGTCAGTTGTGGCCATGCACCTGGGATAATTCCAGTGGAGCATTGGCAGAAGTGACATGTGCCACCATGCTTTTCCTCCAACCTCAATAAGGTAATGGAGAAGAGATGGCAATCATGGAAGCAAGTCACGTGTGGAAAATGATAGTGTTTGCTTTAGCCTGGTTCAATAAATGATTCTGCATGAAGGAGACAGTGCTGGCTTAAAGTCTCTACCTGGGCCTATTTCAGAAGAACAAAATAAACTTCTTCTTAATCATATTGCTGATTATTGAGAATTTTCCTGTATCTCTAGCTCAACCTACTCTGTTACATCTAGTTTATATTTCTTGTTCAGGGAAAATTAAAAGGTACGGGATAGAGATATTAGAAAGTAGAATATGGAAATGTAATTCATAATAAAACAGGAAATATTAAATGCATTTAAATATTCTAGTTGTGTTTGAAGAAAGAAAGCTAATAGCGAAGACTTCAAATTAAAATACAATGCAATTTAGTAAAGTGTAATGATGACAGATGTTCTAGAGCTACTGTTCTCATTCAAGTATCTCGTGGACATATTCAAATGGTTGTGCTGATGTCTTGGAAATTTCCAGTGATTTCCACAGAAGAAACAACATTCTGGATGGGAAACTCAGAAACAACATATTTTTCTCACTTTAAGAACTGGTTATCTTGATCTAATGTTTTCTCCCATATGCAGAAGCAAGAGCCAATTAAAGGGAGAAGGGCAGGGATCAGATCTCATAAGGACAAAGGGAAGATTAGTAGAGTAGAACAGGGAGATTTGGGGGGTGCAGGAAAGGGGAGGAAATGCGGAATGAACTTGACAAAATTATATTGTGTGCATGTATAAATATACCACAGTGAATTCCACCTTTACGTATATCTGTAAAATACCAATTAAAAAATAAATAAATAAATAACAAATAAATAAAATGGAAGACCAATAGGTAGAGGAAGGGGAATTGGGAGAGATAGAAGGGAAAGAGGAGGTGATAGAGCAAGTTAAATTCTATGCACTTATGATTATGTCAAAATGAACCCAACTATTACAGATAACAATAAGGCACTAATAAAAACATTTTAAAAACAGAATTGACTGATTTTCAATTTGATAATTTACTAATTATAGTCCATTAAGAAGGATTTTACTTGGTTATACTGCCCCTCCATTCCAGAGTAGCAGACTAACTTTTCTTCCAGCGAGGATGTTCTTCTGGAAGTCTTCATATTCCTTTAAAAATATCTTGTTCAATGATAGGATGCCCTATTCAACATAGTCCTCCAAACCTTAGCCAGAGCAATCAGAGCAATGAAAGAAATTAAAGGGAAACCAATAGGAAAAGAAGCATTCAAATAATCCCAATTTGCTGACAACATGATTCTATATTTGGAAGACCCCCCCAAAAAATACTCTACTAGAAAGCTCCCGGAACTCATAAATGAATTCAGCAAAATAACAGGGTTTAAAATTAATACCAATAAATCAATTGCATATCTATTTGCCAAGGATATATCAGCAGAAAGAGAAATAAAGTTATCCCCTTTACAGTAGTTCAAAATAAATTATTAGGGAATCAACCTAACAAAAGAGGTGAAATATCTCAGTAATGAAAACTGCAGAATAAAAGAAGAAATTGAAGAAGACCTCAGAAAATGGAAAAGGTCTCCCATGTTCCAGGATGGGCAGAATCAATATTATCAAAATGTTCATACTACCAAAAGTGGTATACAGATTTAATGCAATTCCTATAAAGATCCCAATCACATTCTTCACAGAAATAGAAAAAGCAATCATGAAATTCATTTGGAAAAGTAAAGAGACCCAGAAGAGCCAAAGCAATCCTTAACTCAAACAGTGAGCAGGAGGCATCACAATACCAGAACTTAAATTGTATTACAGAGCCATAGTAACAAAAACAGCATGGTGTAGGCACTAAAACAGACATGAAGACCAAGGGAACAGAACAGAAGACACAGAGACATATACAAATAAATATAGTTATCTCATCCTAGGCAAAGGCACCATATATGTACATTGAAGAAAAGATAGCCTTTTTAACAAATGGTGCTGGTAAAACTGGAAATCTATATGTAATAGAATAAAATTGAGCCCTATATCTCACCCTGCACAAAATTCAACTCTAAAAGGACCTAGGCATTAGACCAGAGACCATTCACTTACTAGAAGAAAAAGCAGGCCCAACTCTTCAACATGTCTGCTTGGGAATGGCATTTCTCAATAAGACTCCTAAGTACAAGAAGTAAAATAAATGGAATGGTATCAAACTGAAAAGCTTTTTCACAGCAAAGGAAACAATCAAGAATATGTACAGAGATCCTACAGATTGGTAAAAAATCTTCACCACCAGTATCTTAGATAAGGTTAATTTCCAGGATATACAAAGAACTCAAAAAGCTTAACTTCAGAAAAATAAATAACCCAATCAATAAATGGGCAAAGGAACTGAACAAATACTTCACAGAAGAAGAAATACAAATGGTCAAAAAATATATGAAAAATGTTCAACATCTCTAGCAATTAGAGAAATGCAAATTAAAACTACACTGAGATTCCATCTCACTCCAGTCAGAATAGCAGTTATAAAGAATACAAGCAATAATAAATGTTGGTGAGAGTGTGTGGAGAAAGGTACTCTCATACATTGTTGGTAGGACTGCAAATTGGTGCAACCACTATGAAAAGCAACATGGAGATTCCTTAGAAAACGTGGAAAGGAACCACCATTTGACACAGTTATCCCACTCCTTGGTATATGCCCAAAGGAATTAAAAACAACATAGTACATAGTGCAGTGATGCAGCATAGTACAGTGATGCAGACACATTCATGGTTATAGTAGCTCAATTCGTAATAGCCAAGCTATGGAAACAACCTAGATGTCCTGCAGTGGATGAATAGATAAAGAAAATGTGGTATATACACACAATGGAATATTACTCAGCCATAAAGAAGAATGAAATTATGGCATTTGCAGGTAAATGGATGAAACTGGAGGCTATCATGCTAAGTGAAATAAGCCAATCCCAAAAAACCAAGACCGAATGCTCTCTCTGATTTGTGGATGCTAACCTAAAACAAGGGAGGTAGGGTAGGGGAATAATAAAAATCTATTGAACTAGACAAAGGTAAATGAAGGGAAGGGAGAGGGGAGGGGAATAGGAAAGACAGTAGAACTAATTGGTCATAACTTTCCTAGTCTTTTATTTGTATACATGATCAGGGTAATGCCACAACACGTATGACCACAAGAGTGGGAACCTAAATAGAATAAGTTATACTTTATGTGTGTGTATTCTGCCAAAATACATTCTACTGTCATGTATAACTAAAAATAAAAAAATAAAAATATTTTTAAAAATATCTTGTTCAGGGTTTGATACTACATACTGGTATTATTTACATATGTGTGTATTTAAGCATCATCATTTTATATACTCTTTGAGATGTCAATTTTATACTGAATTTTTAGATACATTCATATTTAATTATCACTGATGCTTTAGTTTTACAAGCATGGCTTCTCTACTTGATGCATATAAATGACTTATACTGAATTGGCACCTAGAAAATTCAATCTCATCCATGCATACAAATATATAACCCATTCTTAAGAATAAGGTCACTCTAATATTAGCCATATTTCTGGGGCATGTTTCATATCGCATCACTCAATGTGTGCTTAAAAACTGATGAGGTAAAGAAGAAGTGCGGCTTCTTCAATTATGTATCAAAACAAGTAACAAGTTAAAATAAAAAGCCCAAAATATGGACTTTCTTCTGGGAATTATTACATTATCAGTCAAAGAAAACATGTTTGGACATTTCTAAACATAGAATTAAAAACACCCCCTAATTCACTGGAGGAAAGAAATCCCAACATAGTAAAACAGGTATCAAAACACAAGCATCAACTACTTGGCGACTGAAGCCATGGAAGCAGTTGATAGGAAATATACACACTGGACTTTAGGTTCTGCCATTCAGACACAGTAAATCACCTGCCCTTATAGCAGAACTGATTCCCTCTGGAGGTGTCCTCCCTAATCATCTCTGCCTCTGTGAACAAACAGAGCTTAGAAAAACACACATATACCTGTGGAGAAAAAGCATAAAATTTTATAAAATTCTACATCAGCTTCAGAATAAGTTACTCTCTTGTTCTCCAATCAGGTCAATGGACCACAGTAAAACAAAGAGTGGAAATGTTGACTGTTCTATCCAGGAAATCGATCAAAATTGAATGGTAGAATAAAAATCAAAATCACAAGGTGAAAGTCAATACAAAGACAGGGAGCTATAGTGAAGAATTTAAGAATAATGACATGGATGAAACAAGAGTCCCTGAATTTCCTTCACCAACATGAGACTTCAGTGAGTACAGGAATAATGCTGACTCAGAGGCGAGGCTCAACGTGATTGACCTTTTCTTTTCTTTGTTTCAGGAACCAATCTTGATTAAGCACAATCAGACTCCAAAAATGGGATGTAGGAGGAACTGTATTCATATAGCCATTTTAGCTGTACCTGTATTGAAACCATTGACACATTGATAATAGAGATTAAAAGGATCTTAGACACAAATCTAACCTGTTCATGATTAAGGATAAATAATACGAAGGCCCAAACAAGGAAACCAACTTGCCCAACATCACCATAACCAGTTCTGGCAGAACTGACAGAAAATTCACCCTTAGTCCAAGTGGTCTTTCCTCCATATCTCATCTTTATCTCTTGAGTCCATCTCTAATAGATTAAAGGTTTTATGAATATTCATAATTTTCATATTGCTCTCCATCATTTCAATGGAAATAACAAAGAAAAATGGCATCTATGAGTTTTTGAGATGTATCATATAATCTGACAGACACGTAACAACTTTAACTTGTTATCTGATCTTACAGTAACCCCATCTTGCATGTGGGAAAACCATGGCTCAGGAGACTAAATAATTTATGCAATGCCAGAGGTTAGAGCTGAGATTTATATATAAGGTTATCCAAACCCAAGAATCCATCTTTTTTGCATGTTACAATACTGCTTCTTTTAATACTTGATTTTTTAAGGTATATCAAGTAATTCAAAGTAGAGCTTATAATTGAAAGCTTGGCTAATCCTTCAAGAGTTTGTGGGTAACCATCCAAAATATTATTGGAAATTGATTTTTTCTGATTAAGATGGTTAGAGAATCCACGTCTAAAATGGCCATCCCAGTAAGAAACATTATCAGCTTCATCCACAGAGAAGAGATTAATTAATTTTATTTTTAAATGATGATAAAACAGTAGTCAGAGAGGGGTTAGTGAAAATTTTATGATCTGATAAAAATCTCCTCAGGCTGGTGATTGTACTATCTTAGCTGACATGGATTGTGTCAGCTTTGCAGATGGTGTTTAAAAAAATAACCCTATGTCTACATGAGATCAAAACATCAAGGCTGAATTTAACCCAGATGCTTGGCACTGCATAGACACAACCTATGTCATATCTTCCATCTTCTGTTGGGAGGCAGCAGAGGAAGGGCGTGACTCGCCACAGTCATGAAAGGACTAATATTTCCAGCTTGTATTAATGCTGTAGGTTTTTCCCCTCCCTCCTCTGTTTAAATTCCTAAAATGCATCAGACCTCATGAGTTTCAGGCAGACATACTCGTTTAGGAGTTGAAGGAAGATTTGCACATTTCCTCTCTGACATGTGGACAAGCAGACGCTCCATCACGGGGCTTCGACTTCTCCCTGGCTTTCTTTGTCTTCATTCACACATGAGTCCTTGCCAAATTCCCACTGAAAATGCCACTGCCGAGTCTGAGAAGTTTTTGGAATGACTCTCATGGCTTTCAATCTCCTCAACAGAAAGAGAAAACTTAGACAGTCTAACAAAAAAAAAAAAAATAAAAAAATAAAAAGAGTGAAGGCAGGGATCACCGTCAGCAAAGGCATCACGAGAGCACTTAGAGATCATGGGTTAAGTGTAACCGAATCAGAAACACACCGATTTGGCAGTAGTCTCATTCACAAAACACTGGAGTGGTGGTAGGTGATGCCAAGTTAAACAGGATGGTGGACTCGACACAATACATGTTTGCAACACTCATGGGTCGTCGGTTCAAGGCCACCCACTTCCAGGTGGCGGGAAGTGGGGGCAGCTGCCCCATCTCTGGAGAGTCAGAGCGACTTCCTGCTCACATGGCCAGATGTTCTAGGCCATGAAAGAGAGAAAGAGGGTGTACTTGCCCTTGGTGTTCAATAATCCATGAGGAAAGCATCGTTTACCCCTGTCCTGGAGTGGGCCATCTCTCCCACGGCCTCTGATTCATTTGTGATTTGTGGGCAGGGAAAGACAAGGAAGAGGTGGACAGTAAGCGTTCATACTTCCCTTAATGGGGTATCAAATAACTCTGACCATAGTGGGAGGATATTGGGAGGATTTAGAAGAACCCAGACATTTGACATGTATGGTGTCTTTATTCATCACTCAGATACTTTTCTTTGCCTGTTTCCAAGCACCTTTTTGTCTATCACTTAATATATGGTACTGCTTGATGCCAGGAACAGACATCATGAGCTGTGACCCGAGGACCTTCTGACTCATGGTACTTTTATGCTTCTGGTGCCTATGCTACAGAACACAAGGCAGACCCAGGGGTGCAGGCAGAAATAACCATCTCACAGAGAAAGCATTATCCAAATGTCTCCCAGTCTCCAAAAGATTGCATTTATGGAATGCGACCTTTTACAGCGTAACTTTAATTTTGAATTACAATTATGATTATAAAGTAAAAAGAACAGCAAATGTACTAATAGTTAATACTAGTTAGTTAATTCTAATTGAGTAATTAATGCCAATAGCTAAATATCTTGTTCTGGGCATTCTTCTAGGTATTCTGCATGTATTAACTTGTTTAATCTTCTCAAAAACACATATCATTTTAGAGGTGAGAAAACTGAGACACAGAGAGTTAGTGAGCTGTCTGAGATCATTAGTCTGGAAAGTAGCAAAGGCAGACTTCAAACCCAGGCAATCTGGATTTAGAACTTACAGTATTTCCCATTCCTAAGCTACTATTCAGTAGTGAGTTAGATACAGATAAAAAGGAACGTGTATGAGACAATACGTACAATTTTTAAATTTTGCATAATGAGCAGAAGTTATATTTAAAGGTTGAACCATCTCCTTCAAGTTAATCACTTTTGGAAGAAATACACTTAGAATAATGAAGTACCATTCATTAAACCATGACTCACTATCCCTAGTGTTGCCTCTACAGCTGGTTTATAAATCACATGAAAAAATGGGCACCTATATTTTAGAGTCTCACTTTATTTATCACTAGAAAGGTAATGCCCTTCTAAGCACTAAATAATTCATAAATCCAGGCTGATCATTTTGAAACTCCAAATCCATGTTCAAAATTCTAAGATTTGCCATTAATCATATGAATATTCCAGAGGATCTACTGGACCATAGGTTCCTAGGACAGGTACCCAGACACTTTTGCTTGGTGGAGGCTTCTGGCAACGTAGGTTCTCTGCAGCAGGTTGGCCGTTTGGAAGGTGAAGACTCTCACTCGGAAGGCTAAGATTAGGTTTGTTTACCAGATCAATCCTTCCTATAGCTTTTTAGTCAAATACCATCTCTAGGTATTCTCCAGGACTTTGCTCTCTCAACGGACAGGAAATTTTTAGACATGAAAAAAGCAACCAGGAAACAGTACACGGAAGGTGAAATTCAAGGGCCAATACAGTACAGGCAAAATATGCCGTGGGAAGTTCAGATGGGGAGAGAACGTAGGAAACAAGCAACGCGTCAGAGAGACGTCAGGGAAGAGGTGGCTCTTGACCTGAGCTTTAAGTGAAGGAGAGGACTTGGACATCATTTTAATCATTGTGCTAAGAACTACTAACGTGGTGGATGGATGATAAATATTTGATGAGCAACTCTTAATTCCTGGCACTCCCATGTCTGCAGAAACATTAAGAGACAAGGATGCTTATTAACTTCCATCCCTCATAAGCCTGAAACCTATGACACATTTCTCTCACTGTAGTAAGAAATGCAGAATAAAAAGCCAAGTAAGCAGAAGAAGGAAGAAAAGCAACAGTCTTAGGAAGTGATTATGGAAACAGCTATGGACCTGCTATTTAGAATGTGAGATATGAAAAGGAGAGGACTTACAAGTGTTCTTTAAAGTGCTGGAAAATGTTTGCTAGAGTTATTACTTTTAAAGGTGTTGTGGATACAAAAGACAACTCTTCAAATGCAAAAAACTAACAACAGCTAAATATGCAGGGATGAGAACAATTGCTTCCTTCCAGAGACGGACCTCAATTTACCATGTTCTACAAGATTCAAGTTAATTTGTAGGCACAGTAATATAATTCTGTTAACTATTAATCTCCCACTTGTTACCAATATCAAAATTCAGAGAAGTCGCTTACAATGATGTAGTCATGCACCAACAGCTCCCATGACAACACCCAAATGTTCACTCTATTGTATTGCATAAACATCCTTACGATTCAGTTGGGTGGACAGTCTGAAGATGAATTGACTCCATTCTGAGGATCTTTAAGTTGCTCTTTATTTCTTCAGGTGTGCCTTTACATTAGTTATGCCATAAAATAAAAATTAGGCTGTTTTGATCATAAAGTGTGTAAGTGTGTCTCATTATTTCTTCCCATTCTTTCCTTCCTTCTTTTCTCTTTCTCTCCATTCTTTCTCCCTCTTTCCCTTCTTTCTTGTCAGGCCACCTCCAAGGCATACATGATAAAAGCAAATTAATTAGGATGTAGGCTAAACCTAATCCAGTAGAACTAAAACAAGATGCAGCTTAATACAGCATTCCTGGTTGAGCCATGTTATGATGTGAATGTGAAGAGTCCCACAAAACCTCATGCATGAGACAATACAAAAGATTTAGAGGAGAAATGATTGGATCAGGGGATTAATCAGTGAATGAATGAGTGGTAATTGAAGGCAGGTTGTGTGTGGCTGGAGGAGGTAGGTATTGGGAGCCTGGCTTTGGGGTATGTATTTTATATCTGGAGAGTGGAGTCTCTGCTTCCTGATCATCACGTGAGCCACTTCCTTCCACCATACTCTTCTACCATGATCTTTCTGCCTCTCCTTGAGCCTCAAGGCTGCCTATGGACTGAGATCTCCGAAACTATGAGCCCCCAAATAAACTTTTCTTCTTTAAAATTGTTCTTGTCCGGTCTTTTAGTGCAGAAATGAAAAAGCTGACAAAAACAGGCCATATTGAAAGTGACCTCAGGATTCATAAATAGCCATTCAACATAATGAGTTGCCATGAGGTGATGACAAGAAGAGAGGGCTAAAGAAACACTGTGTCAGTAAGTCATCTTCTGTACTACCCGCCATAAGAGAGCTGTGCACAGTGGTCAGGTATAGATCACTCCAGAACAGAAGAATTTTAAGGAATCAGACTTTGGCTAAACCTGTAAGTAAAACTGTTCATTGAGTTTCTACTCTGAATAGAATTAATGGAGGCTAAGAAAACTGCAGACGTGTCTGTCAAATTGTGTGTAATGCAACTTGAATGAGCAAGGTGCAAAACTATCCCCAGCATGAGGCTGGTTCATATACAGCACTTCAGAAACTAACTAGACTGCTCATAGGACTAGGGTGTGCATGGGTACATTTGTGATGGGAGATGGGATCTAACCATGAGTGAAAAGGATTTCTGTTAGTTTTCTTTCAGGAATGTATTAATTTTTCCAATAGCCTTTCTCTAACTTCCACAGAAGGTAGTCTAGTGTGCGAGTTTTTGTGTTTGGAAGGAGTCGCATGCAGATGCACATCATTGCAAACCCTGAATTTGGGCCATTGTTATGGAAAGCTATAGATGATATCAGTTAAAGACTGTCTTGCCAGGATTGAGAGATCTAGGAAAGAGTCACCCTAAAGGTCATGCATGCATGAACACAATAAAGATGTAGGAGAGAAAGAAGTAATGTGTGTCAACAAATATTTATTGAGTACTGATTTTGCTTAAGGGGCTGAGCCAATGACATTGTCAAAGCATATATGCCCTTTGTTAGACTTCAAGGGAAAAAAAAAAACAAAAACCTTGCAGTTTTGAAGACAAATACTTGGGTGCTCCTTTTCTCTCCCCTGTCAGTTTACTCATTTTAAAAGCACCAAAAGTTTTCTAGCACAGAAGTCACAGGGGTGGAATTGATTGATGAGCTTGATGTGCTCAACACCAGAGTGGCAACCTCTTGCTGTCCCCTAGGAGGTTAACCTAAAACCATTCCAAACCACTATCAATTCTCTGTCAACTTTTGATGTACTCAGAAGTCTAGACCAAAAATCAGCCAGTTTAGGGCATTTTCTGGAAAACATAGAACCTGAATCCAAGTCGGGGTGGGTGCACCCATTGGTGGTAAACTCAGATTCTTTTCCATAGGAAAGGAACCCTCAGGATAACTTTGGAAACTGGTGGGCCTAAGAGCAGGGCTACCTCAAAGTACCAATCTGACATGGTTTAGTCACCATGACCGACTGGGAATTTCAGAGAGGACAAAATGCTAAGAGCTACATATATAACCTGCCATTTCCCTGCCTCCTATTCCCATAGCAATTGTTTAAGAAAACTGTTAATTAGCCCAAAGAAAATACTCCACGATTAAAATCTGAGAATAAGATTGAGAATATCCAGTGACTTCTGACTAAAGACTACACAAGTACCCAAGTTAAACAGAATCACACAGCACCTATATGCTATGCATAATCCACTGAGCATTTTGCAAACATCTACAGGATTGCTAACAGGCAGTCCACAGAGATTATACGTGTGTGTGTGAATTACATCTAAATAACCTTGCACCATATCTCACTTTGTGGTTTGCTTTTTTCTCAACTGTTCTTTTGGTCTCATAGAGCTATCAATGAAGAACATTCCTTCAGAGTACCTCTGACCAACATTGCTTCAATTTCTTGGAGCTCTGAGGGAGTTGAATAGACACACTACTGACACTATGACTGTACTTTGTTATTTGGCTATTCAACAAATGCTCATTTAGTCAAACAAATAAGCCAGAAACACACGTTAGGGGAGTTTGAAGGAAACAAATGCTAAAGATGTTAGAGGAAGGTGAATACTTTTAATTTGGACATGCACATCTTCCTTAAGGTAGTGACAGTATTGATCTGGGCTTTCTAGAAAAGGTAGCATTTGGACATGCAAGGATCAACAACAACGACGACAACAACAACAGCAAGATTATTCCAGAGGCCATACACCAGGCATGGGTGCAGAGTCTGAGTTGTAAATAGGCAAGGACAGGAAACTAATTAGTGAATGAGAATAACATGGAATGATGAAGGAAAGGTTTTAGCCTAAAGGGCTGCTAAAGTGATTGAATTTTAGTGTACAGCAATAAGGAGTCAATGAAGATTTCTAAGCAGATAAGGAACAAGATCAAGGTCCTAATTAAAAAAAATCTAGATGGAAGCAAAGTATGTTGTTGACCAGAAAAGGAAAATACATCATAATTTCTTTTGGTCATTTAAAATCAGTATGATTTTCATACATACACAGTATTAAAACATCACATTGCCTTTATCATATCTTCATATATATTGCTAAAAAATTAACATAAGTGATCAATGCACGTGTGCTTGCACATATGTGCTCAAAATGAATAATTATTATTTGAATGCTGCAGTCACACACAAATGCATGCATACACACGCTTGCTGGCTACAATTAAACGCAAACTAATGCTATTTAACGCAGGAGTGCCTACTTTATACCAGGTACTGTTCTAGAAGCAAGACAAAGAAGATTAAACTCATACTATATCAGGATAAAGAGCAGCAAATGCAGTACTGTGTAAAGAAAGCAATTGCCGGGGCATGACGGAAGTACAGGGAAAACTCTTCAAAGATGAACAAGTATTTCATTGGGGGTAAAAAAGCAGGAACTTTGTAGTAATCAGGTGTCTGTCCAAACGTTTAATTCCTAATCTGAAACTGATGAAAGGATATGTTCTGGAGAGTCCTGTGGGTGAATGTGCCCCACAGACAGGGGATTAACTGAAATAAATTAGCAAGGCTGAGAAGATGTGTGTTTTCTCTTAGTTTTATTCAATTTTTGGCTAATATTGAATGTGTTTACATTATACTAGTGATCTATTGCATATTGATGCCTGGGTGTTTTCCTAACACTAACAGTGGGGAGCAGGTAAAATATGGAGCAGGTGACTCAAAGAGCCAGCAGAGGGTCTGGGAACTAAACAGAGCTGCTGTGGGAAGCATCGCTGAAATGAATGTGTGGGATTTCTAAAGCTATTGACAGAAATAAAAATACAATGTAGCTGAAATAGTGACACTTCCATAAATTCTACTTTCTACTCTAAGTAATGTATAAAATAATATCTAAAACTCAATTTCTGATTTCTTTCAATTTTGTTCCTTTCGTGGAACATAAAACTTACATAAAGGTGATTGAAAGTAGAAAAAAGTTAGGAGTCATGGAAAACAAAGATGAGGGCAAGATATAAGAATATCTTCTAGAATCTAGGTACACGGAGATTACAGAAAACCAGTCCTCACAAGAAGGTTCTTCCAAGAATTTGCATCGAGATCAGCTGGGGTTAGAGTCTCCAAAACAACACAGCAGGTACACTCTGTCCTAGAAGCAAGAGGATTGGGGCAATTGAGGGCTCTTTTGAAATTAATGAAGGAAGGTGGCTAATAGTAATTCCATTCTGCTACTAGTTACTAAGTGAGTAGAAGACTCCTTAATTCATCACCAGTTGTGAGAGCCTCAAAAGTAGAGAAAATTTTGGCACAGCCTGTAATCCCAGCAATTCAGGAGACTGAGGCAGGAGGATTACAAATTCAAGGTCAGTCTCAGGAACTTAGCGAAGCGCTAAGTAACTTAGGGAGACTCTGTCTCAAAAAAAAAGATAAAAAAAGTTGGGGATGTGGCTCAGTGGTAGAATTACCCTGGGTTCAATCCTTAGTGTCAAAAAAAAAAAAAAAAAAATCCAATGAGGTGACTCCCCTAATTTTGAATTAGCACCAACACTGTGTTTACTTTTTTTAGCTTCTCTAATCTTTGTTGGTTCTTGGATTTTTCCTCAGCAGGACAGTTTTGTCATGCTTGCTTTCATTACAGAGCTCTCCAAGTCATGTCTGCAACAGACAAAACAAGATTTGTGGATTGGTATACAGTAGCACTCTTTATATTTTCAAAGTATAAAAAATCTGCAAATCATGGAAGAAAGTCTCTTTTGAATTAGTGCCATGGAACAGTCCTGTATGATTCAAGAAGTATCTTGCCAGTATATACTCAGGCTTGGCTATTACTTTTTTAAAGAATATATGAGAAATTACCTTTAGACAACGCTGTCAAAATTGACTTTGTCGTCACTGGGATTTTATCTGTAAACTTCAAATCCTTTTCCTGAAGATATTAGGTTTTCTCAAATACCTTTCTATTTTTTTTCTTTATACACTATAAAATGTACAAAGGATCTGTATTGTTATAAAATTCAATATAAGAATTAGATTATTACCTTATTACCATTTTAATCTCAAAACTCATTTTGAAAATATAGGTATTAGACAAATTTAACCAATGAGCATTAATCTTCTAAATTAGCTCTTAGCTCTCTCTTACTATCTATCCCTTGCTTTTAAAGACATAACCCACACATGCTATATTTTAAAGTGCTCATATGTATTATATAACCCACACATGCTATATTTTAAAGTGCTCATATATATTATTAATGTGAATAGTGTTGTTATATTGAATACACTTTTACTCTGAAACATGAAGAATGCAAAGAAATATTCTAAAAAGTAATACTTACATTATAGGCACTAGTGTGAGAATGTCCCACCCCAGCTTTTAAGTATTAATATTCATTACAGTTCCTCAAGCAAGGAAAAAACAAAAACAAAAACAAACAAACAAAAACCCCTTTGGTGAGAAGACAGCATAGAGAGAAGAAAAAACTCCAAATCTTTGCAGAGTTCATTGCACCTTATAATTCTATATTTAGTTTGCATGGCATACATTTCAAGGTATAAAACTCGAAGGGGAGTTGCTGATTTTTTTTTTTTTTACAGGAGAGATATTGGGCAGCAATTTATTTTTACTGTTGTATTTTTTAAAGGAGGCTACCATGGAAAATAATAGCCCTTGGAATGCAATGATTTCATCAGAGCTGTTGAATTCAGTGGAAGAAGAAAAGAAAGCAAAAAGAAAAGAGAGGACAGGAGACAAGACAGGGAAGGGAGGGGAGGGGATTGGAAAGGAGAAGAAAAATGGAAAAGAAAGGGAAGGAGAAGAAGGTAGGGGCAGGAGAATAGGGAAGGAAAGGGGGAAGGGAAGAGAAGTATAAGAATGTATTGTTTTTGGAATGAAGGAAGGGAAGGGAAAGGGGAAAAAGGAAGAGAAAGCAGCCTAGGGGCTAAAGAAGGATCCTGGTTTTGCTCCACAGAGTGAAGCCAACCATTCCTGCAGCAGGAGATTCGAGATCTCTCCGGTGCCCCATTTCCCCCTCACCCCAAGGTGCTTCTGGGAGGATGGTCTGAGAACACACAACTGGCTTAGAAACCATGTTTCTACTTTTCTTAAGAAATTTACAGTCTCTGTCAGCTGAGTAGATGAAGAGCATTGGCGTTCATGTCTTCAGAGAAATCCAACTGGACAAATCTCTCCCTGGACAAGCTCAGCTCAGCAAATCCTATGAAATAGGGAACCCCATGTACAGAGCTATAGGAGAAGACCTGGTAGATCATTTAACAATGTTGATATCAGGTGGATAACCAGCAATGTGCTTTAGGAAGAGTAGTGTGTATCTGGTCAGAATCTTCTGGAATGACATTGGAAACACAACTTAATGCTTGTCCCCCACTGTGCTTCCCTCATTTATACCTGCCAACCTGCTTTTCCTAAACTCAGGAGGCATTGGCCCTGACCAGGCCAACCCAGGGTCAGTTCATTCTAATTGGAATGTCAATCGTCTGCTGTGATCTGAGCAGGACAAGTGACCACAAAGATTTGGCTTGAAACCCCCAGTGACAGAATTCTTCCAAGAAGTGCTCTGGAACCTGGAACCTGGAACCTGTGGAAAGTTAATAGATGACTTATCAATTGAGACTGTGTGTTCAAGTTATTTTGGAAGCAGGTGTTGGGTTAATCAATGGCAAACAAGGTTCTTTCCAATAGCACCCTCAGAACCTTCATGCATGGTACCATTTTCTTAGGATTTAGGGGATAGAGTATTTTAAAAATTGATTTTAAAAATTCTCATAAAATATCAAGATTTTTGAGGAATATTAACTGAAGAGCTGTTTGCCTATGGACATTTCTCTTTCTATACTTACCCATGAAAATATTTGAGAAATTCCATACATCTTATGAAAATCATGTGACAAAATGTTTTGCCATGGTGTGAGTATTTTGGGTTTCTACTATAGTTACCAGAGCCGCTTGGAGCTATCGAAGTTGTGGATCTGGTCGGGGTGGCTGAGGAATTGGATTTTAAATTTTATTTTTAAATAATTTAAACCTAGCCATGTGTAGCTCGTGGCTCCTGTTGGGCAGTGTGGGCTATAATATGATACATCTTGGTCAAAGAGTGTGGGTAGCACATATGCTCTTCCAGACATCCCTGAGCTTCACAGTGATTTGTGGAGCTGGGAAGTGGGCTTTTGAGTTATTGTGAGTGTGAAAATTCAAACTTTCAGGCATGCATTTATTTTTCCATCTAATATTGGCCCGAATCATCTTTTGCTTTCTTTTCAAATAGCAGATCCCAACAAGGGCATTAGTTCTTACCTACGTCTCCTTCACTTTTCCAGATAGTCTGATCCACAGAAGGCAAATACAGGAACATTTTAACCTTGCCATACAAATCCTGAGCCAGGGACAACCTGTATCTACCTTGCCTTCTACTACAAAGGACTCTACCAAGACAAATGTGCCTCTGTGGCTGGGCTCAGTTACGTTCTGTACATACCTTGCCCATTCATCCAAAATGGCTGTTTAGACACATACTGAGGCACTCTTCTGTCCCTGAGGTTTAGTGCCACTTGGCACCCCACCTTTTCCTGCTAGAGCCTAGGATCACACTGCTTCTGCCGGTTGGCACCAGATTAAACTGTTACATGCAATCAAATGAAAGGAAAACTTGAACACTTTGGAGAACTTTTCCCAGTAAAGAAGACAGCACTGCTGTTCCATTTATAAGGGAGAATAGTGAGCAGGGGCAGTGTGACACTTTGGTTCCAAGACCTGTAAATGCGGAAGGTGTGAGGAAGAAGACTTGCAAGGAGAGTATTCTCCCCCCTCATCTCAGGCTGTGGTCAAACAGCTTAGAAGCTTCACAACCGTTCTTTCTCTTGTTGGCTGATCTGGTTCCAGGACATTGCAAAAGATTTATTTACAATCGCCCAAAGAGCCAGAATAGCCTCACCTTCATCTAGGAAATAATAGCTGTTTTGTGCTATTTCGTTCAACAACAGTGATTCATTATGTAGCACTAGGCCTTCCCTGATACTTGTAACTGTCAGGCAGATTTCCTATGGCTTGTTCTCACACAATAGACCTATTTTGTCAAATTAAACCTAGAGATGTATAATTATCTGCATGTGTAGATAGGAGTGTACTGACTTAGACATATGTACAGACTCAAATGTATTTATTAGTATGTGCTTCCACAATGATATCATTCTAAAATGTTTCTTGTAGCTGTTATAGGAGTCTGCATGGGAGGATTCAACCCTCTTGGTCATCTACAGGTGACTGATAGTCGGGGCTTGAAGGAAGCATGACTTCTATTGAAATGTACACAACTACTGCTCATTAGGGCACAGAGGTGAGATCTTCTGCTTCAGTGCTACGGAAACAAGATTTCCAATCTCTGGGATTTCTGATCTCTGATCAACTAAGGAAATTATTTTGCATACAATCTTTATTGTGAATATGTTAATAAAATAGAGGGTCATCATAACCAGCTATGAGAATTTGATTCATGCTCTCTCTGTCTCTTTTTTCATCCTTTGGACCCAAACATGCACTCTGTGAAATGGAAAGGAGGAACATCAGCCTTCTACCACACATTCAGGGCTTCATAGGTTTTCCTTAACTAATGACATGGGTAAGTCTTAGATTTGGTGTTTTGGACATTTTATTATAAAATAAAATTCATTTAACACACAAAGGATAAAGTATACCACATTTTGATTTCTCAATCTTCTTCTGAATTAAAATAGAACAAATAATACATTGTAACAAGATAAGCTACTGACTCCCTAACTATCATATATCAAGAAATTTGTTTCATAGTTCAAGATGAGAAAATAATTTTTGAAATAAAACTATCTGTTTTTTAGGATGAACTTATCAAAAAATCCCAAAACACTGTTAAATCGTTTGCCTTTTTTTGATTTGATCCACAGTTTATCTAGCACTTAAGACTAATAACCAAAAATCTAATGACTTATGGATTCTCAGTGCTTAAAAACCCTTAAACCTATTAAGCAGATGTGGACTTTAGCTTGTAAAGATATTTTCTGGCCTAAATAATATTGCCTTACTGGTTGAACATAGTGGTTTGCGTAAAAGAATTATCTAAGTGGACTCAGGTCTAAATTAAAAGTCAGAACCATTATAGATGCAACAAAAAAGTGTATTCAGGTAATTTTTTTGATGAACTGGAAATGCAATGCTAGTGTAGACTTATGTTTTTCAAAAAACTAACTTTAATTATAAAAATGATCTTCCTCTATTTTGTCTAATAGCTAGCTAGGGAACTATCAGTAAGAAAGGCATATGGAATTTTCAAGATCCTTGTATTTTGGGTATGTATTCACTCGTTTGTTTGTTTTTTCAAGCTGATGGACTAAGGCAACTGTAGTTACTCAGAAACACATACATTAAAAAAAAAGGTCTCAAGATTCAGCTAGATTGCTGAATCTTAATGAGTCAACAGTACAATGAACAGCCAGAAGAATTAATGCAATCGCTGGTTGCATCAATGATAATGTTTCCATGAAAATTGCATCAAATTCCCAAGTCTGGCTTGGAATACTGAACTCATTTCTGTGTGGCACGTTTTCAGAAAGTTGCTGATAAATGACAGTGTATTCAAAGAAAGAAACTGAAATATTGAGAGTCATGAAAACTATGACATTCAGAAACCAGGACTTTATAACACAGATTGAGCATATGTGTTTGTCTGAATGGGTAAACGTCTTCAAATATTTGAAAATTTGTATATAGGAAATATACTTACAGAGGGTAGAACTGACATCAAAGGTGATAAACTCCAGAAGTCAAATCCCTTTGATCATAAGAACTTTTTAACAGCATATAGAACAAAGTGCAATGAATTGGAATTTTCCATAGGAATTTTTAGGAAAACTATACATAAATCCCTTCCAAACTGCAATTACACTTCTTGTAAAAGAAAATGAGACTTAAATAGGGCAAGCAATCGGTTTGGCTGCATTGAGAGCCCCTTCTTGTCTTACATCCTTTGAAATATTTGTTGAGCATCTAATATATGCCTCCTGCTCTCCCCCAAACTTAATATAACAAATTAGTTCAGGAAGAGTGAGAAAATATGTTCATACATTGTTCCTTTGACTGACATTGTGAACCCATAGTATGCTAGAACCTCTGAAAGTTCAGTGACAAAAATCAAAGATGTGTAATCACTGCTTAGGCAGAGAGAAATTATGCAGAGGAAAATGCATTTTATTTATTGCAAAATTCATTGTGCAGAGAAAGAAATGAATGGGAGAGAAGAGGACAGACCCTGGGAAACCCCGTATCAGTCATTTTCAATTTATACGAGTGGTAGGGTATTATCAATGTTCTGGGGATTTACAGATAGACTGTAGTTGGAAAAAACGTGCATCGATTTGCAAGGAACATGTTCGGATCTGCTGACTATGGTTCCACAATAGCTTTGAATGTGCTGGGTCAGAAGCAGCCTGGTGAAGGGAGTTGCCAGACTTCAGCTGTCTTTGAGGCCCTGGGCTCTGTATTGTTCTGCCCTTTACTTGTCATTCATGCCTGCTGCAGCAGGAATATCATAAATGGTTTCCTGTGAGTCAGGTCTTAGCTAGGTTCAGGGTTGCTGTGTTTCAGCTGTCATGAGTCTGCACCTGTTTTCTTCAATGAGTATCTTGCTTTCATTTTCTGCATGGTCTTCACTTTTGACTTTGGGGCCATTTTTCATCTCTGACCAGGTCGCTGGTTTTCCATTCTCTGCCCTCTTTCAGCGTGGGGTTTTGTGTCTTCTCTGGCTCGTGATAGTTTAACTTTTAACTTTGACTTGCTCAACTCCTTTCTATCCATGATCAGTTTTAGACTTTGATATATGCCAGTTTCCCTAATCCACTGCTGTGCTGGGCCTGGTTGTAGCTCTTCTAGGAATGATTGGATATTGTAGAGATTAATTTAGAGAATGTAAATAAAAAATATCGTAACTAAAATGCACTGTCACTTCCTAGGAAATGGGTAAGGCTTAGGTCTGAGGACAACGTGCCATGAAGATGTGCATTAGGATTTTAGGAATATGTGTACCTCATTATTTATGATGCATTTCCTGAATGGTCAATGTGCTAAGATTTACGGTAGCTGGTGAGAAAAGGATTTGGATAGGGAAAACCGTTTGATCTTAGGAAAGATCTTACATTAGGCTCATTAAAACATGGGCTTCATTTCTCAGTCCTATTTTCTTGAATTTTTACAATTGCTTTACCTTTATTTGCACTGTACTACTCTCATTTCCCTTTTTCTTTTCATACAGAACTGAAAATTCTGCCACTCCTCATATGTTAAAACTTGCCTCCTCTTTGACCTTTTGAGTCCCCTAAAAATCCATTTGAGGTTAAGAAAAGCATGTTCAACTGAAGTTTGAATATGGGGGTGTGCAGGTGGTAAATCACACACAAAAAGCATTTGACAAAGCAATTTATCACTTAATTTTTAAAGACATATATATTTCAAGTGAATTTAATTTGCATATTTTCTGACTCATTTCCATGCCATTATCCTAAGCTCTTTTTAAAGAGTTGCTACATTTTTACATTTTCAGAGGAGGCATTTTTGTCATCCGTGACTTCCTAACCTTTGCTTCTGGAATTTGACTATCAGAAAATTCTTTCTTTGTCTAATCTACATGCTTCAGTCATCTTCTAGAACCACAAGGAAGGAGAGAAATCAAAGTCCAACTGGGTTTTTCTTCTCCCTGGAAAGTCACACTATTGCCAGTGACCTTTGATTCTAGGGTTTTCATTAAAATTCCTTCATCATTTCAGTCCCATCTCTGAGTACTTCTGATGACAGAGACTGAGTTCTTTGAGTTCTTATGCACTTCAGACAAAGGTGTTATTTTAGTCCCAGAATCATATATATGTATATATATATATATATGTTTATATATATATATATATGCATATGTAATACACAAGAATAATATGTTATATATAAGAATAATCATATTTTTATATATATGTGAATAATTCATGTTTACAGAGAAACTGGACTTGATTTCTGGGGAAAAAAAGTGGTTCAAAGTGAGGAGCTCTTTAATTTCATTTCTTGTCTGTCTTTTTAACAACAAAACATCCTTAAATAAAAATACCTTACTGCTTCATGGCCTTGGTCTTCATCAGCAAACTAAAGATTGAATTAGAAAGAAAAAATGCTCTGGCCCACAAACTTCCATGATTCATTGGTTCCATAAAAGAGTGCACGGCTCAAGGCATTTGCAGCCAGGCAGGCCTCTGGGTTGGGTGCTGAGCCATGACTGGGGACAGAGCACAGAGCTGGTATCTGTTCTCCCTGTTGGTCTCAATGCTGGGTATGGCTTGTCAGCTGCTGCTTATTTTCCCTTCTCAATCTTTTCTTATCAGAGGCAGAAGGCATAAAGAATGCCATCTGGGATTGCTTGCTTAGATACAGCGTGGTGTTAACAAGTTTTCCTCTCTCTTACTCTGTCTTGTTTATTGCTGGTTGCAAGGATCAGCCATACACATGGCCAAATGCCATCATTTCTTCTTCATGAACTTCAGGGGCAAAGGGAGGGGGATCCACAGGCAGGCTGTGAATGAGCAAGAGGGGAGGTGAGACGTGCTGGGCCCTGAGTGGGCTCCACGTTCTGCAGTACCTAGAGGAGCTTCAAGGTCAAGTTATTTGAAACTGAAAGAAAATGTGTGAGATTTCATTGACATCTTCTCTGGGAGTAACAGGTTGGTGTGTGTTCCTTAGGATCTGGAGGTTGATAAGAACTTGACCCTTCTTAACCTCGTCAAGAGAGTTTGAGTTTACAGTTATGGTACAGCATGAACAGCATGAGTTTCAGAGTCACATGGGATTCAAGCCAAGTTCTGCCACTTGTGAGCTGGTAGAGTTTGTTGTGCCTGCCCTGCCAAGAGTTCATTTACCTGGGTATTACACCTGTCCCCAGTTACTGGGAACGCTGGCTACTAACTATGGTCACAATTATCCCATGCTTCAGATAATTGTCCTTGGCAATAATGGAAAATTCTCTCCTGGAAGCCAAAGACTGTCAGCCTGGTACAAAAGACTATCTCCTTGTCTCCAGGTGGGACCAAACCCATGGAGTTCTTTGTGATTCAGGGCTCCTATAGGATGAGGTGGACTTCAGCAGAGGCTCCAAACTTCCCCCAAACAAGTGACTGCTTTGGTTCTGCTTCTAGAAAACTGACCTGAGATACTAGGTGTATTTGGAATGCAATTTAGCTTCTCTCTGTTAAAACATGATTTATGATATGACTGATCTTACCAATCTTGCTTTAGATATTAAGTGTTCTCACAGTGCTTAGTGCAATCTTGGCACGTGGTATAGCTATTGTATCAGTTACATTATTGGCTGTATCATTGGCAACATGAGTTGGATATTCCTATAAAGTGAAACCTTCTTAAACAGGGAACATGAGAAAAAAGGCTGGTTATTCCATCCTTTGCAATGAAAATATTCTTTATGGCATGAACATCCTGACTCCTAATTAGACTTTTCATTTTAGAGGAACAATCTCAACTGAGTCACAAGAATGAACTTGATTCCCAGCATTCAGCCCTCCTGTTAAAATTTGACGTGTCTGTGGACTATGTTGCTCTGTGTGCTACTAGCTCCTGGCAGTTGTCCCTTCTTCTGCAAAGGAAAGCATTGCTCTCCTCAGACAAAAAGCATATATAGATATATCCATACTGCTAGTGTCTAAATTAAGAAATGGAAAAGCCAATTCATGTAAGCCAGCAGGCGAAACCAACAGCAGAATCGGCTGTGAAAAGAGCACACCTCCCAGACTCGGACCCCTCTGTGGTGCCTCTCCATTGTGCTTCTGGGTTCTTTCCAAATTGAACACTGAGAACTGCAGGGCACCTGGGAGTTGATGTTCATTCCGAACGCAATTAATGGAGGGAAGTTCAAAGAAGTAAGGAGACTTTGACCTGTTACTCGAATGTTGGGTAGAGGCAGATTTCAAAATGTGACTGCATAGGCAATCAAGAGACCCATACAGAGGGATTCTGATGCTCATTGCAAAACCTCTTTTGCAATTTGTGGCATCGGTGAAACCCACCTACAGTCTACCAGCTATTATGGATATCTTACTAGGGGCCCTTAAGTCTTGGGCAAGAAAAGTTGCAGCCATTTATTCATTAATTCCATTAATACAGTTCTTCTGGTCAGAGGACTCCAACTACTCTTCTACTTGCTTAGCAAAGAACCACAGGAAAATGGACACCATCTTTTGGATCATCAGCATTGCAAAACAGAACTACTAATGCCCAGTGTGCTACTATCCCCCGAAGTTGAATTTCCATGCCCCAGGGAATTCTGCTGACTTGAACAAACTGTTTGTATACAGCTGGACTATAAACTTCTAAGACAGGGAGCTGTTTTATTAACTGACCTGCTAGCATGGTGCTTGGCACACGGTAAGTATTCAGTTGACCCAAGACCTGAGTTGGTTTCCCAATCCATTTATGATTTCTGGAGAAATTCACATAGGCATGTATTAAAGTTCAATGAAAATAAATCTGTATTGCCCTGGCTTATCTTCAGCACTGTAGTACTGCAATGCTGAGTTGGAGGAGTGTCCGTCTTATTTTGCTAGGGTTTTCATAACAAATCACCACAAACTGGGTGGCTTGAACAAACAGAAATTTGTGCTTTTAAATGCTAATGGTTGTAAGTCCAATGTCAAGGTGTTCACAGGTTTCTTCCTTTCAGAAGTTCTGAGGGAGAATCTGTTCCTACTTTCTGGTGGCTGCTGGAGTCCTTAGCCTTCCTTGGCCTATGGTTGCTCAACTCTGGCCCCTGCCTGTCTGTCTTCATATGACTTCCTCCTCTGTGTTTCTTCTCTCCATTTCTTCTCTCATAAGGACCCTTGTAATTGGATTCAGGGTCCACCCCAACCCAGTAGTACTTGTTTCTTAACAATTACAGTTGTGAAGAGATTTTTCCAGTGAAGTCATATCCACAGGTTGGAAATCCTTTTGAAGGGTCCGCATCCAACCCATACATGTCCAAAAGTTTCCAAGTGAATCACTGGGAGTGGAGGTTGTCTAGCAAATCACGGATCTGATCTCTGCAATCAGCCAAGGACTACTGTGGGGACAAATGGGTCTTGGAAAGAATGAGTCACATAAATCATGTGAACAGGTATTATTGATAGCCAGCCAATTGATTGTCTCCTTGTAACCTGGGACAACAAGTGATTCGGTTTTTTAGTCCTATCAACCAGTCTTTTAATTCTCATTTTCGTTTCTTCTCTTGGTTTTCTTGTTCCCACCGCACAATGGTGAGTATTTGGAAGGAGTTTGCTGGAAACTTTCTCTAGTTCTCCAAAGCAGAGAAATTTCTAATTCCACTCCTTATTCTTTTTGTTTCCCTAATATTCTGATCAGCGTCTTTCCTTTTCACACCTTTTTCCTGTTGAAGCTATTTTGTGATCTCTTATCATTAAGCAAAACTTGAACTACTTATTTCTAACCTCTCTATTAAACTGTTTTAGGCACTCACCAAAATTCCTATTGAGATATTGAATCCTTTAAACATGGAAACAGAATTTCAAAACAGAGAAAAAAGGAACTTTCTTCCTATTTTTTGCATATGCCTCTTATCAAGAATATACTTCACAGTAAAAAAATCACATTGCTGAAAAGCCCATTCTACTTCTTTTCAGGACCTGGTGTGAATAAACTTATGTGTGAATTGGATCTGAGAGGAAAGTGATTCTTCTTTAATGAGATGTGTCTGCTGATGTTTCCAGCAGCTACCAACAGTGCAACAAAAGGTGTTACCTAGAGCCCTATGCCTGCTATGAACTTCTGAGGCTAAGCTGCTCCTGATCATTTTGACCTGAACCAGAAGCAACTGATGGGGAAATTGTGGAGATGGGGTTTTCTCCCAGAGGGTATCTGTCACCACTTGCTCAGGGTTTTATCACCTCGGAAACTCTGCCAGGATGGGGCACACCCAGGTCTGAGCTGATGGGTTGTGCTCATCCTTTTGTTTGTCAGGAGCAAACTTGAACATTTTAGTGAGCTTAAACCTCTCTCCCACTTGCTCCTTCAAGTCTGGTGGATGAAAGATACAAACTTGGTCTTTAAGCGGACAGATGATTGTACCTTGGTCTTGGCTTTAAAATGTGAATTAAATCAATACTTCTTGTTGCTCTCTTTCTGTGCTCTCTCTTTTTGGGCACTCTTTCTGAGCCCATTTTTTATTTTCTTAGCCAAGGTACATTTTATATTTTATGTTTCATCTGCCTTTAAATTTCTACCTTTGAACTGAGCAAAGTACCCTAGCAAATGTTTCACAAAGTAAGGCTGGGTTGGTTAAGATCTACTTTTAACTGAGCATCAGTTTGTCTTCCCCCCGCCTCCTTAAAACTCTGTCCAGAGCCAAGGAGAGGCATGACAGAGTGTTTCATAAATAAGTTCCCCATATTGTGTTATTTTCACAATTTGGATTCAGAGTTGCTTCTCAGATTATCCATTCCACATGAATTTAGACACTTATAACCCCTCATTCTTGGGGGAAGCATGTTTATACACTAAGTCATTCTGTTCCTTTACATCAGTGTGTTTGATCCCAAATGATATCTGAAAGACCAATTTGTACACATTTCCTCAGGGCACCTGGGAGTAAGTATGAAGAGAGAGAATTTATTTTCTTGGTTTTCCCCAGTCCTGCTGCTTGTTTTCATTAGATATGTAGGCCATTAAACATTATGAAGCCCAAGCATGCTTCAGAGTCACAGAGATATGCCTCCTTTGGCCCATCAAGAAAGCTCTTTCAGAAATGTGTTCTGAGCCCTTTGACAAACTTTGGGCATCATAAACTCCTGCTGCTTTTCCTCTCTTCCCTCCCCCTCAGCACTCGCTCCCCTTGACACCCTCTCTCTTACAGCGAGTTCCCTGTTTTTAGCTGAGTCACAGCAGCTGGCTGGCACCTCCAGGGTCATACTGTACGTAACACAGAATCCTCTCTGTTGGCTACCATGGTGCTTCAAAAGAGGGCTGTGGCAGCCACAGAAAAGCATCCTGGGTACCCCAGCCAGCCCTCCTTTGAAGCCCTGAAGCAAGCGGCTGGCAGAAGGAGACTGGGACGGCTCAGGGATCCAAAGTTCCTGGATAACATGGCTTCGCTGAGTCCCGGGGCCCTGCTGCTGCTGAGATGCTGCTCAGAAGCAAGTCCTTAAGAAATTCAGAACAGAATCCAGACAGACAGAAGCAGTCATATGGCCTCTCAAAGCCAATGGCTGCCAGGAAACAGTCTTAAAACTGCCAGAGCCTTGGCAAAAGGCCTTGAGCTCTGCCAGGGGGTGAATAGTGGGGTAGGAGTGGTGGCCCCACTTTCCTTTTCCAGTCAACGGGATTGTGCCCGGGCAGGGAAGAGCACATATGGAAGCGAAGAAACACTACATCACTTCTCTCCTGAAAATAAACGCTGGCCTATTGAAGTGAAATGTATGTCTTACCAGGTGGAACAGTACAGATTTTCATGGTTAAAAACAGGATCTTCTGGCTTTCAGATACTTAAAACTGGACTACTCCCAGCTTCCCCAAACTGTCTGAAGGCTGAATGTTTTACAAACTGTAGCTCCTCTGGCCCTCGTGTTGATGTATTTATTCTTTCTTTCCACTGCTCCCGCATTATTGATCTCTATCTGATTTTTATTCTATGAAACAATATTCTTTTATAAATAATTTATAAACAAATATGATCACAGTGATATCTAAACCATGCTGGGCTTTTACTGCGTGTTGGTGGAAGAATATTTGTAGATGAATTTGATAGCATCTTAAGGGTGTGTTAGCACACTCTCCTTGGTCTCAAAGTAGACACAATCAGAGAAGAAATTGATCCTAAATGGAAAATTTCAAATTACTAAGAAGCCCTGTGTCACATTCAAAGTGTGGCTTATAAAGAAAGTCAAACGATTTAGTCTTTGCAGCTGTACCTTCCACAAAAACACTAAGTGGTGGAGAATTTTAAAAGATAAAATGAGGGCAGACTACAGCTGTTTCTTGTAGCTTCATGGAGACATTAATATAAACTTATAAAGCTGGATTATTTACTATCAGACTCATGGTATATTCACATACAAATGAAAGCAAATACGAAAAACATGGAAACAAAGCACATCCTCTCGAAGTATTTACATTTTTTTTTTTTTTCAATTAAAGAGGCTCAGTGAAATACAAGAGATGGGATATTTCACCTTGAAAGTCAAACTTTTAATTAGGATTTTTTTTTTAAGCTGTCAATGCCAAAGACAGCCAAAGTTCAGCGAAAGTATCCCTTAGACAACAGTGACTAGCAAAGGAAAAAAGTGACATTTGAAATGAACCCCTGAGGAGTTATTAGTAATTGCTCTGCTGAGAAGGTAACACCTACACTATGTGGCAGAACAAGTTCATCTTGGATTCAGCATGTTATAATATTCTTATTCCTGGATAAGCCATTTTTAATAAACAAAATAATTTATAATTGATTTGCTAGAAGCCAGATAATTTATCAGTGTAACAGATGCACATGTTTTAGAGAATGTGACCAACCTATACTTATTTTAAAATTCTGGACTTTCTATTTTTTTAATTCCTCATAACAAAAATCTTTGTTTTCCTTTCAGACATAAAGAACCTTATGGTTTAATGCAGGACTGAAATGACAAAACCAAAGAAAGCCAAACCTCACTTCTCATACTAAGTCAGATTTCTGTTTAAGAAGTGGAAAACTACATACAGAGCAATACATAACAAGTATTTTAGATCAATAATAACCATCACAAAGATCACATTGAAAGAAGATGACTTTGTGAAATAGTAGTTTGATGGAAGGAGACACAGAAGGATAAACTGACTTTAATGCAATGAATTGCTTAATTTGCCCTTATGATACAGGTGAGAAATCTAAAAATGTCAGATGCCTATACATCACCAAGAACTTCTAGTGGAGTGTTAGACACATAGTAGTCAACTAAATCCTTATGGTTTACAGATAGACTCTCTCCTGACATTTGAAGCAGAGTACAGATGATGAGCCACTTCCTCATGGTTCTCAATGTTTAAAAATTTTAAGTCAAGAAATGGTTAAAATATGTTCTAAATAAATCTGACAACTTTATTTCAGAATACATGAAAGGCCATGTTTGAATGCAGAATTCTCAGAAACTTTTGGAGACCTGTTGCCAACTTGGTGAGCTGGTCTCTGGACCATGCCCTGGTCTTACCTATTTTCTGGCTTCCTCCCACACTATGAGGGGCTTATACCTCAGTCTGCAGGTCTGACATCTCAACATCCAATGGCCAATCCTTTGGGAAAAAAGAAAAGAAAAAAACAGCCAATGGCCAATTCACTGGTCTTGAGGTATCCACAGCAGGGTAGGACTCACCTCTAGAAAGACAGGCCCAAGGCAAAGAAGGCATTGACCTTTGGGGAGGAGAAATGACATCATCTGGTAATGGGGTCTCCATCTTCCAACATACTTGCATTTATTTCTAGAGTATTTACTGAGATTGCTATCATTTTTGAAGCACTTGCTGGGTTCAGGTTTTAAGATGAAGAAGGCACAGTCCTAGCTCCATTCCAAAAGGACCTTCTGGTCACTCTGATGGGGTAGATAGGAAAGAGGGTCTGTATGTGCTCAAATGGCATGGCCTAGTTCTTGCACATGCTATCTCTCCTCCTCTGTTTCTCTCTAGTTATTTAATCTCCTTGTGCTTTCTCGTAAATATCTTGATACAAATTCTTCATTCTTTTTTCCTCATCATCACCAAATCTGCACTGCCCCTGACTTCTGTGTCCTCTTGTCTGCACGCCTACTACAGGGATATGGTTAAAATATCTTAGATCTTCTTTCTGGCTTTCTTCAACACATCCTAATTATTGCTTTGAAGCAAATCTTGGATTAACATCAGATTTAAAAAACTCCTGATGTAGCCTTGTTGCTCAGAATCATAGGATGATTCCATTTACCCATGTAGTTAAATACCTGGTCTACATGATTCTCCATAACTTGGTTGAAACCAACCTGACCTTCTACTATTTGATAGCATTAAATTCTTGGATTCCTGCTTCAAAGATCTGTGTTTACAACATAACTGAGTATGCTATACTACTGTTTAAATTTTCCCAGTGACTTAAGGCTTGATGTGATCCCCTTTGTCTCTTAGATCAAGTTCAGATAGGTAGCAAAACCAGTGGTATTTCTCTGGTCCCTGCCCATCTGTTCAACAGCAGCATTCTTTATTATTCATTCCCATCCATTCCTCTAGTCTGATTAAAGGCCTCCCCAAACAGGCCTCCCTTCTTCATCACAACCATGTTGAATAGAGCTACATTCCAAACTACTCTGGAATGTAGTTTTCCACCTCGTCTGCCTGGTGAACACCTACTTCAAGAAAAACAAAAATTTGGGCAGGTTCAAAATTTCCTCTTTGGAAAAGGCTTCAGGTTGCACATAGGCTGAGTGAGTTGTATCTCTATTATGGCATTAGCACACAGGGACTAAAGATATTTTACCATGGTATATGGTTATTATAGCTTATGTGTCTTTCCCATCAGATATTGAGATTCTTGAAGTCAGACATGAGTGTAAACTTCTTCATTTGTGTATTCTGAGAACATAGCATAGTATCCATTACTCCAGTAGTTAGATATTCAATAAATGTTCACTGAATGAAGGAAGTAGTATTAGTTAAAGTTGTCTGGCATTGTTCTAAGGTCTTTATGTGTATTCTCTCATTTAATCCTCTGACAATTCAGAAAAGAGACATTATTATTATTCTCATTTTGCAGATGAGGAAACTGAGATCGCTGAGAAGATAAAGAGCTTGTTCTGGCTTACACAGTGAAAGGTGGAGCTAGACGGTTTATGAGCACAAATAGGCCAGTCGACAAAAAGATGCAACTGAAAGAGAGTGAAACCAGTGCCATTTCTTCTTTTATTGTGGATGACACTGTGCTCACCTTTGTGCGTGTGTGTCTGTGTGTGAAAACTCACTTTTATCTTTGTTTTATGCATATTGATTCCTTATACCTACAAAGTTCACTTATTCCCAATAAACCCAGTATTGCCAAAGGCAATAGGTTGTCAAGTTGCCTTCAGAACACTGATTTTTATTAGACCTGATCCCACTTTTCTCTATCCTGTTCTAAAACAGACTACAGAAGGTGGCAGGTATTTATGCCTGCCGTATCATGATGGCTGTCCATTGTCTGATACTGGTTTTTCGTGCCTTCCCTAATAGGTGGCAACGTCCTTAAATAACCAAAGTGGAATTTATATATGTACAGTATTTTTAACGTGTATAATTTGGTAAGTTTTGACATACATACATACCTGTGAAACCATTACCACGATCAAGGTAGAACGTAACCATAATTCCAAGGCTTTCCTAGGACCCTTTGTCATATGCCATTTCTTATTACCACATCCTCAAACAACTGCTGAATCACTTTCTGTTATTATAGATGGATTTGCATATTTATACAATTCAACACATACAGTCTGTATTCTATTTTAACTTCCTTTTTTGCTCAGCATAGTTCCATGGGATACATCTATGTCATTGTATGCCCATTCTGTTTTGTTGCTGAGTAACATTCCATTTTATGGTTATCTAACAAGTAGTTTATGTATACATCCATGGGTGGATATTTACATTGTTTTCAGTTGGGCTATTATAGATAAAGTTCCTATGATCATTTGTGTACTAAAATTCATTTATAAATCTCTTCATGGAGATAAATTTTAATTTCTATTGGGTAAACATCTAGGAGTGGAATGCATTTTTAATTTTTTAAGAAGCTAATCCTTTTTGAAGTAGTTGTTCCATATTTCACACCCATCAGAAGTGTATATAATTCCATTTGTTTTGCATTTTTCAATATTTTCTTTTTTTAAAAAAATAAAGCCAGTATAGGATTATACAGGCACATTATACTGTCATCCTAAGTTTCCTTCCCTTGATGACTAACAAAGTTATCATCATTTTATATGTTTACTATTAATTTATCTTCTTTGATGAAATGTCTAGTAAAATATTTTGTCCCTTTTATTTGTATGTTGTTTGTCTTATTATCATTGAATTATATGTGTTCTTTATGAATTTTAGATAAACTCTGTCCAACAGAAATATTACATGAGCACATAGTGTATTATTAAATGTCCTTGTAGCAACAGAAAATAGCATTTAAAATCAAGTGAAGATAATTTTATTAATAAATTTTACATAGCCAAATATATAAATATATGATCATTTCAACATGTAACATATAAACCATAACAATGAACTATTTAAATATTTTGTTAAGACTTCAAAGGTTAGTGTGTATTTCATACTTTTAGCATTTCTTAATTCAGAGAGCTCAATAATACACGTGGCTGATGGCTGCCATATTGGATGATGGGCTCTAGATAAAAGTCCTCTGTCAGATGTAAGTTTTACAAGTAATTTCTCCCAGACTGTGCCTTGCATGCACATTTCCAGAACAGTCATTTGAAGAGTAAAACTTTATTGATATTTTTCTTTTATAATTTGTGTTTTTAGTGTCCTATTTATGAAATCTTTATACAACTCAGTCACTAAGGTTTTTTTTCCTCTTTTTTTTTTTCTAGAAGTTTTATTGCTTTTGCTCTAATTTTAGATCTGTGGTAATTTTTGAGTTAGGACTGGTTAAAATTATGAGTTAAAGGTTCATTTTATTTTTTTGCCTGATTACCCAATAATTCTGCCACCATTTAATTTTTTTATCTTTGTCAAAAGTCAATTAGGTATACATGTGTGGGTTTATTTCTGAATTCTTTTCTTTAAAAATTTGTTCTAATTAGTTATACATGACAGTAGAATGCATTTTGACACATCATACATAAATGGAGTATAACTTCTCATTCTTCTGGTTGTACCTGATGTAGAATCACACCGGTAGAGTAATCTTGTATGCACATAGGATAATAATGTCTGATTCATTCTACTATCCTTCCTATCCTCGTACCCCCTCCCCTCCTTTCACTCCCCTCTGTTTAATCCAAAGTATCTCTATTCTTCTCTAGCCCTGCCTTCTTATTGTGAATTAGCATCTGTATATAAGAGAAAACATTCAGCCTTTGGTTTTTTTGGGATTGGCTTATTTTGCTTAGCATGATATTCTCTAGGTCCATCCATTTACTGGCAAATGCCTTAATTTCATTCTTCTTTAAGGTTGAGTAATATTCCATTTCTGAATTATTTTGTGACACATTGTTCTCTATACCTTTTACACCAAGAATATTCTGCCTTTATTACAATAGCTTTATTATAAACTGTGAAGTCAAGTAGCATAAGTAAAAAAGCTAACAAAAACAAAAACAAAACAATGAAAAAAAAACTAGTTTGTTTTTCAAAGTTGATTTGTTATTAAGGACTTTTTTTTTCCATATAAATTTTAGGATCAGTTTGCCAAGTTCTACAAAAACATCAGTCATGATTTTGATTGGAATTTCTTCAAAACTTCAAATCAGTCAAAAGAAAATGAACAGTGTAATTAAACTGGGCTTTCTCATTCGAGATTAAACAATATCTCTTAAATTTATTTGGTTTTTTAATGTCTCTCACGAATGTTTTGAAGTTTTCATTGTACAGATATTACACACTTTTATTCAAAGTTTATTGTATTTCATATTTCAATGTTAATTCAAATAGTATTTCTATATTTCAATTTTTAATTTATATTAGTTCAATTAAATAGTATAATAGAACTACAACTGATTTTTTATATAAACCTAATATCCTTTAAAATGGTTAAACTCACTTATTAGTTCGAAGCTTTTTTGAGCATATTCCTTGGGATATTTTACATAGGCAATCATGTCTTCTGAAAATAATGACAGTTTAGATTCTTTTTATTGGATGATGATGCAGGTTGGAACCTCTGATAAAATGTTCAACAGAAGGTGCTAAAATTGGATATCTCCTTGCTTTTCCTAAGTCTAGGGGGAAATCTAGTCTTCCACTAATTAGTTTGATATTAGCGGTAGGATATCTGATGATGTTCTTTATTGGGTCAAAGAAGTTCCACTTTTTTCTTGTTCACTTAAATTGTTTACAATGAATTCTATCAAATGCTATTTGTCTATATCTGTTGCATTCTTGGAAGAAATACCATTTGTATTACTAGAATTGATTTGGTAAAATATTAAGGTTTTTGCACCTATGTTCACAGGGAATATTGGTCTGTAGTTTTCTTGCAACAATTTTGGTTTTTGTGTTGGGATGCCATAGTTTTAATACGTCACCTCCACAATCCAGGTGCTGCTAATGTGGTGTTACTAACAGGTGGGACCTGGAGGGGGTGGTAAGATAGGAGGGTTTCTTCATTTTGAATAGGATTAAGGCCCTCATAAGAGGTGCTTCACTGAGCACTTGACTTAGCTTGTCCTTCTGCTTTCCACCATGTGAGGACACAGCACTCCTCTCCAGAGGATGCTGCTCACTGGACAATTCAGACTGCCAGAGCCTGCCTTGATCTTGGGTTTCTCAGCCTCCAGAACAGTGAGGAATACATTTCTCTTGTTTATAATTCAGCATGTCTTCTTATGTTCTACCACACAAATCAACTAAGACAGCATATGCTGACCCCCGCCCCCCACAACGAATTGGGAAATATTTCCTATTCTGCACTCTTTGGTGTTTTCAAGACTTTAGGTAGATTTGGTATTATTGGCATTTATTTGTAAATAGTCAATAGAATCCATTTAGGAAGCCATCTGGGGCTGGGGTTTTCTTCGTGGGAAGGTTTTGAAAATTCATTTCATTTAGTAGATATTGGTAATGTCTTTTTAGCAATTCGTTTATTTCATTTGAATTGTTGAACTTATTGGTATAAATTATTTGCTAGACTCACTCTCATGATTTTTTTTGTATACCTGAAATAGCTATAATAATGTCCCCTCCCGTCACACCTAATGTCTGTAAGTTGTGTATTCTCTTCTGATCAATCTGACTAAAACTTTGTGGATTTTTTAATCTTTTCAAAAAATAGAATTTTGTTTCTTCCACCCCCTTATGTTTTTCCTTCTTTGTAAAAAAACTTAATTGTAGGTGGACACAACACTTTGTTTTATTTTTGTGTGATGCTGAGGATCGAAACCAGTGCCTCATGTGTTCTAGGTGGGAACTCTACCACTGAGCTACAAATCCAGGCCCACCTTCTGTTTTTAATTATTCTCTTTTCTGCTCTCCTTTTTCTGTTTAACTTCCTCATATTTTTCTAGTTTCATAAGTAAAATCTTTTCCTTTCCTACTAGAGATGTTTAGTGTTGTACATTTCTAAGTTTGGTGTCCCAGAAATTTTAATAGATCATATTTTCTTTTCTTTTTTTTTAATTCCAAAATACTTTTAATTTCTCTTAGGATTGTTTCTTTGACCTATGAGTGACATCTTCTTTTATTGACTGCAATTTTGGTGTTGAAGTTTAAAAATTTCATTTTTTTGTTTTATACTTAGGTTCATGAAGATATTCCCTTAGATGTATGTAAGTGCTTCCATTGTGTGTGTGTGTGTGTGTGTGTGTGTGTGTATGTGTGAACAAACACTATTTAAAGCAGCATTCCTGACTCTGCTTGATCTTTCAACGTCACGTTGTTTCTTTCTTGGCCGCAGGTAGTTTCTTCTGGCTTGTGTAGGGTTTCTAATGGCCCCTCTGCCTAGCTTCCCTCTTTCTCCGTAGCTCTCTTTTCTTCAGTACTCTTCCCTCCCCAGTTTCTTAACTGTGTCACTTCAACTCAGTCTCTGTTCTGCTTTGCCCTCCCTGTAGGTAGGTAACCTGGAAACTCTCTCCAGGCACCAAACTGGGGCAGTTACAACCTTCACCTTGTCTATTTCCTTTCAGTGCGGCTCCTGTACTATATTGACTGTTGACAGAAAATGTCTGAGAAATCATTGTTTCATATATTTCCATCCCTTTCATCATTGCATAAGGCAGGAGGGTTACTCTAGTCTCTATTAGTCCTTTATGGCTGGAAATAGAATTTCCCACTACATTTTTTCACATGAATACTAATAATAATGTATATAAAATAAAATAATAATAACATAATAATAAAAATTATTCACTGTAAGCTTTCCTCTGCTCCAGGCACACTGAATTTCATTGTCTTCCGCATATTCTAAGGTAACACCCAAAGGGATCGTGTAGTCTGCTCAAAATGCCTTTTCCTCAATCATCTGCTAAATTCATCCTTAGGTCACAACACAGTCCCTAGTTCTTCTCTGACTTAAGTTGTCAAGTTCTGTTCTACTCTCTCATATCTTCATGATGTTTACCTCATTTCTAACTTTACATTTTTTTGTATAACTGATGCATATTGGTCTCCTCCTCTAGACTCTAATGAGCATCTGTCTTTGGATATCATTTTATTCAAAGTTCCTGACATGTAGTAGATGCTCATCAAATGTTTGTGGGACAGAAGGATGTCTTGATGTTACTTCCGTATTTATTGTTTTTACCAGATTTCACTATTTCCCATATTTCCTTTCATATATACTGCACACATAAGTAACTATGGCTTTTCTCATATAAAATTAAATTTCCTACATCTCATCAAAGCAAGACTAACAAAAAGACAAGAGTTTATCAAATTGCAACAACATTCACTATTCAGAGACAACTAATGTGAATCTTATTAAATAAACTACTGATAGGAGAATTCTGCAATGAATTAGTATTCCTAAGCTGCCATTTGCTCACCACAGATGCAATAAAGCACAACTTGGCACAATCAGTCAAACAGAAACTGACTCATGAGGGAGATCAGATTTCCTTCCTTCCATTTTGTTTTCATCTTTCTAGTTTGTTTGAAAACTCATAAAAACCATATGATGAGTTTTCAAATAAAACTGTGGTAGTTCCATGTTGATTTCTTGCCCCCTATAGTTGGAGGAATTTTTTTCGGGACTGTGATGCTGGAATCACAAACAAGCATCCCAAGGAACATTCTGGTTTTGCATTTTATATTATCAAGAGGTTGAGGAATAAGATGGCTTATTGCTTTTTAAATGTGCTGGTTCTATTACTGCCATTTCATGTCACTTTAAAGGTACTGGCTGATGATAAGAAGTAATTTATTTGATGAGTAGTCATTAGTTTTAGTGAAACAGTTGCTAGGGTACCATTGGACATTTGTTGTCATAGTGGAAAGAGCACACAAGTTGGTTTACTTCTTTCCAGTATTTGTTATAATCCAGGATATCCCTCTAAAGTTAGTCATTACAATTTTACCACTTAAAGTAGAGACATGTTTTATTCTAATTATCCTCAAATACATTAAATGGTCCCAAAGTTAAAATTAAAATTTGAGATCTATTGAGAGGTACATATAAAAGATTTCTTTCCCTTTGCTTTTGTTTCACTATCTGAAAAATCTGAGAAATAATTGCTACTTACCTTCCCAGCAGAAAAATTATGAGGATTATTAAAATAATGTATGTAAATTACTTTGCTGTCAGAAGCCCTGGATACCTGTTTAATATATTACACTGCTAAAAACTCATATGAGTAGACTTTAAATTTTATTTTAATGCTCAAATAAGTAATTCCCATATACGGCTGATTGTGTTGGCCCTGATCTTTCTTTTTAAGTAGACAGGTGCTGTGCTGTTTTAATTAATTTGAATGGACACAGATTTAAAATTTCCCCTGCAAGAAAGCATGCTTGTTTTAATGTTAATACTATCAGACAGAGTTAGCCTGCTCTGCATTTCCAAGGGGTATCTATCTGTTGTGACTGCGGTCCTCTTATTTAAAGATGTTGCTCTGGAAGAAATGGGACATAAAGCGCTTGGGTTTCAGAATAAAACATTTCGGGGTTTAAATTCCACCTTTGACACACATTAACTGTGTGACTTAGGGCAAGTTCCTTTTTTTCCTCTGTGGGCCCATGTTCCCTCTGTGTCAAATGAGTGATAATTGCGTAGGGTTTCCTGAGGATTAGTGACCTTTGCAAACAATATTGAGTACAAATGGGAAGCCATTGAGTGGCAGTTATCATTTTAAGTGGAAATTGTACTGTACATGCAATAGTATGATTCAGCATAGTATTGATTTCATGGCAAAAGAACCAGTACTTACAGGGTTTGCTGTGTTTGGTCTCCAGATGACATATAGGCATCATTCCATGCAATTCTCAGGACACTTTAATGCTGTCATTTTATTTCCCACTTTATTGACATAGGAACTGAAGCTCAATTAATGTGCTCAAAGGTGGAGCCTGGATTTGAATTTTGACCTTTTGCTTTTTAAAAATTTGAGTGATAAGCCTAATTCTGAAATAGAATGCTTCCCTTTTTATTTAAATTTCTTCTGCAATAAATGGCACATGTGACTTTTTCCTTGTGGGCAGAGTTCTTTGTTTCTTATTGGATCAGGTTAATACCTTTTGAGGTTGGAAGCAGTCTCATGAAGATTTGTTTGAATAGGAAAACGTAGGCTTGCTTTCAAATGTGTTTTAATTTTTTTTTCTATAATTTTGAATAGTTGTTCATTACCATGTGCTTTCACTGAAGTTCCAGTGA
Organism: Sciurus carolinensis; assembly: GCF_902686445.1. Lineage (NCBI taxonomy): Eukaryota > Metazoa > Chordata > Mammalia > Rodentia > Sciuridae > Sciurus > Sciurus carolinensis. The sequence continues at coordinate 24,521,155 of NC_062213.1, read as the reverse complement.
GGTCCGCGAGCTCTTGCCTCTATTGCAGAGTTATTTCCCTAGAAAATATGAGATGATTTGTAGTCTTGGAACTAGTCACTCTTCCATTTTCCTTCTCCGTGTCTCCTCTCTAGTATTAGGACATACACATAGTTAGATCACCTCTGATATTTATGATCCACATGTCATCTCTCCTTCTAAGTTGTTCATTTATAATTGTCAAACACTTGACAGATAAAAAGGCTCTCGAAGTCTTATAGCCTTGCTCCTGTTTTTATTATAAATGACTGAATTGATAAGGTGAATTAGGAAAGGGGAAAAACCACCTGGAATATTCTGTAGAGTTCATGAATTAAACCCAACATCTAGGCTCAACAATTTTAAATGTACAAACTTAATGATGTCTTTTAAAACAAACAAAATTAATGATGTCTTAAGAAAAATGAAAGAAGTCTCAGTAAGAGCATATTTTAATCATTTTAATTTTGATTAAAGTAATATATACATGTACTTTAAAACTCAATTTGTTCCCGAAGAATCATTAAAAATAATATTCCTGCTCTCTGTGTGTTTAGCAATATCCCTAAGACACAGTCATTTATCTCCTTAAGTGCTTATTTCTGAAATTATCTCCTTATTTCTAAATAATGTATTTAAACTTTCTTACAAATTTTCATATTATCTTTCGACTTTTTCAATAGATGAGGAGTTAGGTTACTTCTGCCTGTGCTTGCCTTTTCCCATTCTCCCTATTACACTTAGAGCAATATTTAAGGTAAATCAACAATCAGTGTTTATATGCTCATGATCACATGAATATCATTTGCTTCAGGGTCAAGTTGTTGTTGTGCTTATATGCCATTTATAACGATCTTTGCTTTATCAATAGTCTTTAATTACCTTCATTATTTTCCAGGTCTATTTTTGATCATTGCATAATCAATTTTCAGTTGCACCAGGGTACAGAACAGAATTTGTCCTCAAGCTCTCCTCCCTCTGTATAAACTTTTTGTTTCCTGAAGCTCTCTCTTCTAGACCCAGGAGGAGAGTGTCCTGTTACGTAGGCAGCTACTCAGTTCAAGCTGCAGGTGGATGTGGGCACCTCTGTACTGGTTCACCTTCTGGTATACCTACTAGAGTGTTCAGCACACAGTATGTACCCAGTAAAAGTCTGTGAGATTAATGGGCAAATAATGTGGTTTTAAACACGCACACTTTAACATAAAGGGACTTAAGCCTGCACTAGTCCTTGTGAGGTTATGAATGCTCTCAGTATTGAACAATTAAGCAGAAATCGTTTGTTAAATGTACTTTTATGGTTGTTTTCTATTCTCTATTACTTTCTGAGAGGTAACAGGTCTCTGCAAGGAAGGTTTTTGTCCCACAGTCCTGGGACACCTCCCTTTCTCATATACCTGACCCCTGTGTACTTAGATTGGATGACTGGCTTATTTTCAACTCATAATCTTGAAACTCTTCATGGGTCCTCAGTGCTGCTCAGTGAACACACTCTACTTTCCTTGTCTACCTGTTTCCCTTCTCTATTCTTGTCTCTTAATAAATTCTGAGTTAAAAGGGCAGATCTTGCTGGTGCTAGATTCCTCATCAGAATCCATGGAGGCCAAGGACAGTGGGCCAACATCTTTAAACAGCTGAAAAAAAAAAAATCTGTCAAAGCCTTCTGTATGCAGTGAAAGAGAATGAAGGTACTATAAAGGCATTCTTAGTTTAAGGGAAACTCAAAATGTGTCATGAGCAAATCTGTTCTAATGAGATGACACAGAAGTTTGTCAGGCTAAGAGAAAATGACACCTGGGGACAACTCAGAACTTTGGGAATGAAGAAAAAGCAACTGGAATAAAAATATCTGGTTACATGTAAAGACTATCTTTCTTCCCTTAATTAAAAAAAATATATGTATTAGCATTGAAAAAAAAAAAACCTGACGTAATTTGGTGTTTTTTTTCCTTGTATGTAGATGAAACATGTATTACGATTTTAACAAAAAATGGCAAAGGTTAAGTGACTCACATTTTTGTAAGGCTTCTATATTTCACTTCAAGAGGTAAAATAAATCTAAGTAAATCTAATAATAAATGAATCTAATAAATTTTTAACATTTTAGGTATGTTGATTTCAATTATTTAAACAATCATTAAAATAAATGAAATAAAGTTACAAATCAATATATGAAATTAAATAGACTTAAAAATGTTTGAATAATCTAAAAGAAGTCAGGAAAAGAAAGACATGTAAAAATCAGAAGAGACAAACAATAGAAAACAGTAAGTAAAATTGTAGACCTAACTCCAAATGATACCAAATACAATAAATGGAAATGTTCTAAACATGCCAATTCAAAGAGACTGTCGGGTTGTATACAAAATTTCTAACAAACATTCCAAGAAGACACAATATCATGTCCAAAGTCCCTTTTTAAAAATAGAAATGGAGGACCAGGATTGTGGCTCAGTGATAGTGCTCTCACCAAGCACAAGTGAGGAGGCATTGGGTGAGGCATTGGGTTTGATCCTCAGCACCACACACAAAAAATAAATCAATAAAATAGAGGTATTTTGTCCATCTACAACTAAAAAAATTAAAATAGAAAAGAAAATAGCATTTCCCAAGTAATTTTCGAGACCATAACTTGATATGACGAGAAAGAAGTAGGCTAATATTCATTATGAACCTCACTCAGAAATCCTCAAAATATTAGCAAAATCAGCCTAGCAATATTTTGAAATCAACCAATAATTCATCACTTGAACAGATTAAAGAAGAAAACCACATGTTTCTATTAGCAGATACAGAAAGACCATTTGAAAATTTATTTTCCTTTCTTGGTAAAAACCTTTCAGTAAAGTAGAAATAGAAAAAAAATTCTTTAAACAGATACAGCACATCTACAAAAAAATAATACAGCTAGCATCATACTTAATGATAAAAGAATTAAGATTTTCTTAAGATCAGAACAAAGGGAGGTTATTGCTCCTGTTCTCAATCACACTGAAAGTTAGTTAAAACCGTCTGAGGCAGAAAAACGAACCATACAGCTGAAAAGAAGTTAAAGAACTTTCTCTCTTTAGAGATGACACGGCTGTATGTAGAAAAATCCCAAAGACACTCCAAAAGGCTTTGGAACTAATAAATGAAGGACACCTCAGTATACAAGGTCAATGTGCAAAAATTAATATATTTCCACATGCTAGGAATGAAAACTTGGAAATAAAAAATTAAAAACCACGCTACTTGCCATAGTGCCACAAATAAAATATTAATATACAAACCTATCAAAATATGTATAGAATTTATATGTTAAAAATTATGAAACACTGAGAAAAGAAAAAAAAACTTGCGATAATTTGAGATATATTGCATTTGTGGACCGGATGGGTTTTTATTTTGTTGTTGTTGTTTAACAGTTTTAATATGTCATTCTTCCACAAATTTTCTATAGTTTGAGTGTCATCCCAATCAAAATACCAATGTGTTTTTTGTAGATATTGGCATTTAAAAAAATGTATATGGAAAAGCAAAGGAACTATAGTAGCTGAAATAAATTTGAAAAAAAATAAGGTGGATGTCTCACACTATATGATATTAAGATTTAATATAAAAGCTACCATAATCAAGACAGACCAGTATTGATAAAAGACAGACATGTAGTTCATGGAACAGAAGGAAGTATATAGAAGCACATAAATGTTTGGTTGGATTTTTGTTTAATGATGCAAAGGAGAAAGAATAATCTTCCCACAAATGGTTTTGGAGAATTGACCATTCAGATGAAAAAAGAAAAAAAAAAGAAAAAACTTTTAAGGAAAAAAGTAGAACTTCAAACTTTTAGGAAAAATAACAGGTTAAAATTTGTGACTTTGGTTTAGGCAAATCTTAAAAGACTAAAGTGTGATCATAATAGAAAAAATTGATAAAATGAACTTCATAAAAATTTATCCATTTATATTTGCTCAGAGAAGAAAGGACACTGTTAAGGGAAAGTCACAACCTGGGAGGAAACATTTTCAAATCACCTATCTGATAGAAGACTGGTATGAGAAATAGATAAATAACTAAAAATAAAAAGAACTAACAACTGAATAAAGAATGTGCAAAAGATATGAACAAACGTTTCATCAAAGAACATACATGGTTAGGAAATAAGTGCGTGAAAGGGTGCTCAGCATTTGTAGTTATTAAGGTTTTGCAAATTAAAACCACAAAGAGATATTACTGTATACAAAAATGAAGCCAAACCAAAGCAACAACAATGATAACAAAACAGCTTATGATACCAAGAGCTGATAAGAATGCAGAGCAAATAGAACTCACAGACATTGCTGGTGAGAATTCAAAATTCCACAGCTCCTTGGAGAACATTTGGCAGTTTCTTTAACATAGGCAAACCTATACCTGCCAGATATCCATCTACTAGGTATTTACTTAAGATAAATAAGTATACATGTGGAGCCTGTATACAAATATTTTACAGAATCTTTTTCATAATCACCAAAACATAGAAATGAACCCTAATGTTTTTCAACTGGTAACTAGATGAGCATATTTTGCTGCATCTTTACAATGAAATAATACCCAGCAATTAAAAAAAAAAAAAAAAAGATTAAAAGAGTCAGACTCGAAAGGCTTTGTACTGTATGATTTCATATGATGTCTGGAAAAGGCAGAACTCCAGGGAATGGATCGATGGGTGCTAGAGGGAAGTGTGGAGGGAGAGATTGTATATCGACAGCTCAAGGGAATTTGGGGGAGTGATGTGTGAATATAATCACATGTGGTAACTATGTAACAAAAAGTCAACTTTACTATATACAAAATAAAATTAAATAACAAAGACACATACCAAAACAAAACAACACACACATGCAAGATCAACATAACCATGTTTTGACTGGAAACAATCAATAGAACAGTAATATAGTCAACTTTTCTTTGGTTAAAATCTGGTCAGCCTCTTGAGCCAGAGGATGATGAGGTCAAAGACAGCCTCAGCAAAATTGAGGCGCTACACAACTCAGTGAGATCCTGTCTCTAAATAAAATACAATATAGGGCTGGGATGTGGCTCAGTGGTTGGGTGCCCTTGAGTTCAATCCCTGGCACCCTCCTCAAAACAAAAACAAACAACAACAACAACAAAAAAATCTGGTTAGTAGCTATAGATACTAACTCTGTCACCTTGTGCAAAGTTATTTAAAATTTTGCAAGCCTCAGTTTTTTCATCTGAAAAATGGGACCATACACTATTGGTAAGGACTTTGAAAGGATTCAAGTGCTGAGTGCAACAATGGATTCTTCATAAGTCTTTCAGGAATGTGAAATTAATATTGTTATTATTTCTTTTAAGTTGTGTGAACTTGACTGGTTAATCTGACTATTGCTGTCCCATACAATGTAATGCAACATACAAATAAAAAGCATGCATAGCATTTTAATTCCCAGTAGTCACATTAAAAAAAAGTAGAAGTAAATGAAATTAATTATATTAATATAGAAAAATATAATAATATTTTATCCAAACCAATGTACCCAAATACTATTTCAACAATCAATAAAATATCTTTGAGTTATCAGACAGGTAGGTAGGTGGGATAGTTAGATAAGTATGAAGTCTTTGCATCTGGTGTGTATCTTACATGTACAACAAATCTCAGCTCCGACTAGCTACACTTCTGATGCACAATAGCCATGTGCACTTGGAGACTGTTATAAGGGCAATACAACCCTAAGCATCATCATCCCTAATATTGAAATTAATAAATACAAAAAAATATTATTTCACCTTTGGCTACTTGAGCTCAACATTTATTTCCTTTGAATATGCTGTTTGTTAGGCTAAGAAGGAGAAACTTAGTTTTTCTCTTTAATTAAAATTCTTTGAGGATTAATTCAAAATAGGATCTGAGTAGTCAAGTGGTTGGTGCAGACTTTTCTACCTTAAACCCCAGTCCCATGGTCCAACAGTCAGGCATCTGGCTTGCAGGCTGAAGGACCCAGGGAAGTACAGGTGGGGTGAGGGCTTGGCGCCCGCAGCCTGCCTCTCTCTGACTAGTGTGCCTCTTGCCCTCTTTGCTTCCTCACCAGTGAGAACATGGGCTTTCCAAACTCTGTTTCCAAAGTCAATATTTCAAACCATCAGTTACTCTAACTCTCTTAAGACCATGTAAACTCAACCTACTCATAAAACACAAATATAGATTTGTCTACATCCTATTGATAAAGCGCTTGCAGCATTATACAGAATGAAAGTGCCAAGACTAGATTTATAGCTTGCCCTTGGAGAGAGAGTAGAGGAGGAAGTTTGGCTGAACTCAAAATAAATTTACATGAAACACTGACACACAAGAGTTGACATGCCACCGCTGTTGCCTTGCCCACTCTGTTTGAATTGGTTTTTAACACATCGGGTGCCGCTCCTTTGCTTTTCTACCTGTGACAGGACAGGGAAACAGGGATACAGCTTTTCCTGCTTTGACTGTATGAATAAACCATGGGAATTCTGCTCTGCTAGTGAAGGAGACATTTCCTCTGGATCTCAAGTTTCAAATTCTCCTATAAGCCATTGTAATTAAACAGCTTGTGTGCTGTGCCGTCATAAAACATATGGGGGAAGGCACTTGTTTTATTTAGGACAGGGTGCTGCTGGGGGAGAATCTGTCAACTCTTTGTCTAAGGCTTTAGTTATGAACAGAATTCATGGGCAAATGTCAGGTGACAGAAGAGAAGGTTAGTCATAAAATCAAAGGCAACACAAGTTTCAGGACATTTAACATGGTAAATATTGTCCCCTGCAGATAAATTTCAAAGCAACAAAGAATATGTCAGGATGGAGAAAGGAAGTGTCCGTGTTGTACAACAAAGTTCTAGGAAAGTGGCAAGCGAGAGTCTTTGCTGACACTGAAATTCTGCGGAGAGCTTGGAATTGAAGGTCGCTTCCTACGGTAGCTCTTTGCAGCCTCTGATTTCTTGTTAGTCCATCTACTTGAATTTGTCAAGGCTCCAGAGGTGCATGGCATGAGCAGAGAATGAAGCTAAATCCAACTGGGAGCTCTAAGCTGCTGTCAGAAACAACCCTCCCAACTTCCACATGGAATAAGACACTACATTTTAGCATTTGTGCTTAGTAATAAATGCCTTAGCAATAACAGCAAGAGGACCAATATTTTTTGAATATGGCAAACAAACATGAATCCTGGGAACCTATTAAACTCTAAGTTGCCACTGTTTAGCCTATCAGAATTCCTGCTACAATCGTTCCCATCAACAATTTCAGTGAAAGTTTGGTTTTCCCAAGTCACAATGGGTAACCTTCGCCCATCCCATTGTCCCTTAGTGTCTACGTGACCATGCAGCAGATGATCTTTTAGTAGTTCCCAAAGAAAACTTAAAATATAAAAATGTAGACATATATTCAATATTTAAATGAGTCTTTCTAAGAACCTTCATAGTTCACTTTCATTCTAAGTGAAAGGCAGGGATATTATGAAAGGGAATCCTGTGTTACAACTTAAACAAATTTTAATAGCATTATATAAGGCTTTTTTTTTTTTTTCTAATTTAGAAAAATATATCCTTCCTGTTGTCAATGGCAGGTTTTTCTGAAGATGTGGGATAGTGCCTGTCCTTCATGGCTCACCCTGTTTCAAGTTCAATGATAGTTTCTCATCCCCTAAGAACTTCACTACTTAAAAGTCTCTGAACTTGCTCTTCTCTCTGCACAGTATGCTTTTTTCTTTGATCTCTTACCAGATTCAAATTGGTAGGCTGAGCTTCACTTCAAACCTTCCTTCTTTAAGAAATTTCCGCCACCAATCTTCCATCCCACCTAACTTCCTTTCCTCTTAAAGTATTTAAATTTTCTTTACTTAAAATCAGACTATATATTATAAGTAAGTAATAATAATTATTATTGTATTGATTGTCTTCTTGATTTGTCTGTCTCTATCCCACCAAAATACCAGTGCTTTAATGGCAGGGATTTTTGCCATGTTCGTTGCCATCTTCCAATAAATAGCATACTCCTGGGTATGTAGCAGGTACTTCATAAATATTTGTTGAAAGATTTTTAAAAATTATACATTACATTTTTGAGCCAATAAGATAAAGTCCAAAAGCCTTACAAGACATTTAATCCTCAACTCTAGGCTTCAGTAAAACTGTTTAGTCCCAACTTCCAAACCTTCCATGTTTCAGCTATGATATTTCAGAACTTTGTACCTTTGTATATGAGAATTACTCTTTTCCATGAAGAGGCAGCCCTCAATTTCAAATATTGTTTACTTTGTGAAACTATTCCCAGGTCTCTTGGACTAAAGTCTTTCCTGTGTTCTCATGGCTAAAACATTTTATACATTTAATTTAGTAGTAGTTATCAGATTTGAATGTAATGGTTTGCTCTACAAGTGACAGAGCTATGTTTTAGGATTTGTTTCTTATACCTAGGGCCTTGCAAAAGATTACTGAATGGGTAAATCTGACTAACCCACCAATAGTCTGATTTCTACCCATAAATAGTTAATTTGAAAGTACATTTTGTCTTGTCTAACTAAGTATTATACTCTAACACTGTTTTGATCTATTCTGGATTGTTTAAGCATGTACAAATAATAAAATGGGCCTAAAGAATGTTGGTCATATACCCTGAAGAAGGCTAGTAGTTGACATTTAATAATATCCAAATACGTGAAGGGAACGAAGCTAAGCAACTTGATTGTTTCCACTGAAAACAGTCACAGGAGAGTAGACTTCCATTTTCTTCAGTGCTTTCTTTAGTAAGCTCCTAATAAAACTTGCTGATTAGAGCTTATAAATTGTATTTCTAAGAAAGGGTGTGGAGTCTCCTTCTCTGCCAATTGTTAAGTATATATTAGACAGGTATCTTTGTGAGAGCAGACATGATCTAAAGGATGTTTTGCCAGCCTGTGATTCTATGAAATTGACTTTCCTAAGACCAATAAACAAGCTCTACAAGAGAAATCACTGCAGTTAAGGACATACACACCCAAAGCAATCAGAAAAACTTCATTCTACTTTTTTTTTTTTTTTTTTTTCCTGGCATGTGTGTTAGCTTAAGATGGGTAAAAGTTTACTTTTAATAAGTATGGTTTGCAGTTAGGGATATTTGAAAAACATGCAATGTTGAAATTATTTTCTTCCGAAGGAGGCAGAACTAAGATGAAAGCAATGTTTCCATTAGGGATTTTGGAATCAGCTACTGCATGTAGAATTAAGATCAAAACCCTTAATTGTTTTTTTACTAATATCCTTTTTAAGACCCATTTTCATATGTTATCAGGCAGCAACAGAGTTACACTAAATGCTAATGTGATTTGATTCTTTGGGTAGTAGAGACACTGTTTTCTTAAAAGTGACTTACATACTTAAGTTTCTTACAAACGAGAGTAAAGAAGACAGCTGAAAAGTAATGTTGATGCTTACTGTGTTTGACAGTGTCATTACATTATTACCTAAAACCTTTAAAACTTTAGGATCATTGAATTGAATGTGCCCCATGCACATGGGAGAGCAAACCACAATTCCAAATTCCACACATGGAAAGTTTAAGGATAAGGTTTCTTCCTAATCCCACCTTCCACTAGTACACCAGGTAGGCCTGTGTGGTTCCATGTGGCTGGCCTCTCTACATTCTCAGGGAATGTAGGCCACTTTATTAGTGACTGTGATTCAAAGTGACTAAGAAGGAAAACTAAAAATCTGTGTCTTCATCAGTCTTTTCTGTCCCACTTCCCTGAAATTTTGCTGAAATTCTCCTTTATTTATCTCCAGGGCATGGAAAATCGTTCTCTGAACTTGAGAGGAAATGACAAGGTGAGTATTCCTAGGAGCTTTGCCCGTGGAACTTTCGAGCCTAGGTAGAGGGAAACAATTCTCTGTTGCACAACTCCAAAGGACCTGCACTTAACCTGCAGCCAGGGTTCCAGGTGTAGAAGAAAAGACTGGAAAGAGAAGCTCATGCTGGAATAGGAATCAAGCAGGAAACAAAGCCACTGATTTTCTCATCCACAAGATGCAAATGTTTTCCTAATTCAGAACCATGATGGGAGTTTATTTCTATTTCAATAGCAAATCTTTGGTGTTTGGAGAAAAGTGACACCAGAGGTCTGTTTCCAGGGAGAACAGCATAAAGACATAGTAAGGAAATGATATAATTGTTGGATCCATGTTTAATATAATTTAATAACAATTTAATATTTTCAACTACTGTCGATATCAAAGATTACAACTTAGTCCATGTAGTGTTCAAAAAGTTAAATCCTGCTGTATTTTCATATTTCCTGACATATACTTCTTTTGAAAATTATCTGCTTCATTGCTCTCTATAACCTTACTAATTTTACTTCTGAATGTGTAGTTACAGTTGCAAATTGGATCGAAATTGGCTATGAACAGTGCTTTGATATTTTTAAGGAAAAATCTTCAAACAAAAGTAGGATGTGAGACAATTTGGGTAGAATTTGCCTCCCTCATTTTGAACCCACACTTGGAAATTTTATTTCACGTTTTAAGTACATTGCACATCAAATATCTTGAAAAATTTGTAATAGTTTAGGAAATTATGTTTTTCTTTCATCAATACAGAGAAACTGAAAAAGGGAAAGAGAAAAGGAGAGAGAGACAGAGGAAAGAATGAGAGAAGAAAAAGAGGAGGAACGAAGGGAGTGAGAAAAGAAGAAATGATAGGGAGAGAGAGGGAAAATAAATAAAAATAAAATAACAGAGGAAAATTTAACAAATTGCAGCAGAAATGTTCTTCCCTGAAAAATATGTGAGTTATTTTCTCAAATAACCTGCTTTAAAAAAATAATTTAGAAAACAGAAAGTCAGAGAAAGTCTTATAGCTTCAATAATTAATTTTTCATGACTTCATATGCTAACTTCAAGTTGAATAGTGAAAGAACACCCAAAGTAATTAGCTTGACATTCTAAATAATTGTTGTTCCTTTGTTTACTGAAGGAATGGGCCTTTTGCTACATAAAATATCTTTAAAGGTTGATTTAAAAAAAATATTTGTCATGGAAAAATTGTGATAGTGACTATGTCTATGACACCAAAATATTTGAATAGAAACTGGAAACTTCAGAAAATAAATTAAATGTCCTATTTTTTTGTATTAAAATTTACATAAAGCAATTTTCAAGAATCTGTCATTAGGTAACTCTTCCCTACCACACCATCACACATAAGGAAACACAAACTATCCCCTCCTCCTTTTTAATATTTTGAATTATAATTTTTCATACTATTTCTTCTTTTGCTATTCAATTCTATTTTGCCTATTTATCTTTACTTTGATTTTAACTTCTTTGATTAGCAATGCAGTCCTATCTCTTTCTGATAGTACTAAGTACATTTGCACAACAGTGAATTAGTAAGATAAGGTCTCTAATGCGTTTACGCCTATGTCAAAGGTGTGTGGCAATTGTTTTCAACAAGAGAAATTTTGAAGAGTCATTTAAGCTCTTTGGTTCTGCCTTCTATCAGAAAAAAATATAGATGAGCAATGATGATAATCATAATTATATATCTTCAGTCACCATGATTGTAGAGCCAATGTTTTTTACATCCGGGAGTTATTTCTCATAGGAAGAGGAAAGCCCAGGCCTCCCACTAACTGACATATTTGCATGAGAGATTCTACTCCTGCCTCCCAAATTATAGAGGATGATTAATAAGCACATCCATGAAAACTGGACCAACAACTCTTTAGCCCATATTTTGAAATGGTAATAAAGATGGAGGTTGCATGTGCACTATTGTAAAAGCTAAAATTCTTTGGAGAAGGAAGGAGGCAGAAAGTACAAAAACTTGTGTTTCCTATTTCTTAAAAATGTGAAATATAATAAAACGAAAATTCTCTTGCTCTGCAATGCAAGATAAAGGATTTCAAGTTCTCTTGACTGATCAAAGTAGAGGACATGGAGTTCACTGTGGAATCATGACATTATCCAAGTTCACACAAAACGTGAGGAAGCAAAGATGAATGAAAACCAAAGCATAATTTAGAACTTTTAGACTTTTACCTATTAAATTGGATGAAAACCAGATTTACCCAGGTACATTTGAAGGTATTATTAGACATCATAGAACCCATCTTCACACACATTTAGAGATAAAAACATTTAAAATAACTATGACTTTCTAAATCACCTATCTATATAACCCACAAAGATAGAAAAATAAGTGAAATTGAGATTCCCCATACCCCTCCATTGTCACTTGGTAAGTGATAATTTGTGGTAATTGTGCTATTCTTTACATATCCTCTCTGAAAAAACTCTATCTGAAGAATTCAGTATGCTACTCTGGCTCCATTAAAGCATTCTAAAATAGAAAACAATAGACATATTGTCATCACTAGAATGCTATTTTTAAAATATATGGAAGTGTTGGAGCGAGTTCATAGAAAATCAGAAAGAAGGGATTGCCTTACTGTGTGAAAAAAGATTGAAAGTGTATGGTGGCCTGGTGGCCTGACTGAGCCATGACTAAGTGGGAACGTGGGAACTGCCTGCAAGTGTTTCAAGGGTGTGAACACAGAAGGGAGGAGAGTTTGGTGGCCTCAAAGAGAAGACACCAACCCCTGAGTCCAGTTGGTCTCTTTCTTTCTCATCCTATTGCTGTTGAGAATCTTAAAAAGCTTCCTAATATTTAGATAAGAATTTCCTAACAAAGGAAATTACAGGTTTTTTTTTGTTGTTGTTGTTTTTTGGAAGTGGAAGTACGTTATTTGGGGACATATTAAAAATAGACTAGAAAGGAAGAAAAATCACATACATAGTTGTCAGTCACATCTTCATCTAATTAGTGCAATAATTGTGTCTTATTGATAGGACAATAAATGTAATTTACACAAACTGTAAGGAGTCAGAGAGGGAACCAACCATTGCTGGATTAGTGCACATTGGAAATAGCATTCTAGGAGTTATTATTTTAAAACTTTATCCATAGAATCAAACAAAGTGATTGGAATGCAGAGGAATAAAACTTTACTAACAAGGAGCTGTTACTAAATCTTCATTGGCTTAAACCAAAGCTCTTAAGAGGGCCATGATATCCTCACCAGGAAATTTAGTGCCATCAGAGTAATGCTAATTTAAAATAAGCGGGATTTTATGTCTTACTATGCATATTTTCACATTCACCTAACTTCACATCCTTTAATTGCAAACATGTCAACATTATGCTACTAAAGGATGTTTTAACTGAAAATCAGAGTTTGAGAAATGTTTTGTTTAACTTCAGAAAACATCACTTAGCGAAATTAAGTAATTTTATACAAAAGACTTAGTTCAATACATGATTGTAATACGATGACAGGTTTTTTCCCTTAGTATATAATGAAGAATATAGAAGAAAAGGGTAACATAACAGAGGAACATGCGCGTTCAATAACCACTCCATGGCCCATCTATTTTCAATGTAATGAAGGTAAATCTTCTTACCTAGAAACGCCAAAGTTCCATCGTATTTTCTCTTACTCTCATTCAATATATATATATTTTTATTTTCACTTTGTGTTTGAAAGTTGAATAAATCATTTAGCTTGTACTTCTTGTACCTCTGTTCCTGAAATAGTTTATATGTGTGTAGATTCAAATCCTTCTTTGAAAAGACAATTTTAACTGGCAAAGAAAAACTAACTTACATTGTGCGTAATTACTTTTAGCCTTAAGATCTTGGCATGCCATCTACTAGAAAACCCATGCCAGGGAATGCCAGCCACACCTATCCATGAGATGGCCTTAAGAAACACACTCACAAATGTTCCCCCAATAAGTGATAAGTCAAAATAAGTGATGGCTGTGTGGTCTCATGCTGATGTCAGTACAGAATGGTAGGGGCTTCTCCATTGTCAAAGGAATTTCGAAAAATACAGCCAACATTTCAATAACCTCAAAAACACCATGGAAAAAGTTTCTTATCATCAAAATAGTTCAGATTTAAATTCAGACTGATTTCAGAAGAAATACACAGTATATATGTATTTAATTATTGTTGCTAACAAAAATAGGCACATTTAGAGACATGGACTACAAAGAAATATGCAAAAATAACCTTTGCTTGGTGGATTACGGCTGATGCCTGATATATTCCTAAAATCCATATTTTTGTTGTCTTTTATTTGTAAATGAAATATGGTAGTTACATTTTACTTTCAGAACACATTTATTATGAATTTTCTTGTAGTAAATACTTACAAATTAGGAGAAGCAAATTTTCTGAACAAAAGATAACTCTCTTGCCTAGAAATCCATTTTATGGATGCCATATTAATCTTTGCCCCATTTACATTTTAAAGTTTTCCAAGTTTCATCTGTGTACTCCATTCTTCATTTTTGCCCTACATTTCAGAAGAAGAAAAGTTTTTAAAACTAAAAAACATGCATAAAGCTGCCAAACATTGGAATTTCCTCCTTAAACATATTTTTGTTCTCACTAGAATTCTGCATATGCAAATCACTAGGTGCTTTGTAGTTCACTGTTGACTGTTTTACATAGGTAAATACTTACTAATTAACTATGTCCAGTAATAGGAATCTAAATGAGTTTTGAGGGACCATCAAATCTCCAAGCTTTTATAAGCATTGATTTGCTATCTTTAGCCCATATCAAGACAGCTGCTCTTAGGTACAAAAGTGTTTCAGACCAAACTGAGCTAAGTGGAGAACAGTGTGACTTCTCTGGGTCAGGCAGAGTCTTCCCACCCACAAACTATTGGGACATTCTTCTACTATTACTACTATAGCAAGTAGAGGGCTGGAACTGAGCTGCCTGGCTACTTCAAGAGAGTTGTGACAAGAAGTGCTGCCTGGCCTGAAATAACATCTCCACCTCGCGCTTGCTTTCCTCTCCGGCACCCTGCAACAGGGAGGACTTGAGTTGCCTCCACCATGAGCAAGCAGAGACAGGCATTGGCACGCCTTTGGCATCCTGTACAGATGGAACAAAATACATTAAAATGCTTTAAAATGTTTTTGAACTTCTGTAAAGATTTTAAAGCGTTTACTTGAGAGGCATAATTTTTAAAGTCCTTTGTTCACCAATAGTTTTCCCCCCACAGGAGATTGAAGTGTAGGAATGATTCAAGGGAGAAAAATATCATTCATTTGACAAACAACTCACTGTCGACAGTGAGCCTCAGGCACTGTAGGCATTATAGGTTCTGAGGATACAATGACTAAAATATCTTTTTCTTTTCTTTCTTTTTTTTTTTTAAGTAAATGATCTGAACAGACACTTCTCAAAGGAAATAATACAGCAGAGATACAAGCAAATGACCAAAAAGAGAACAGTATGAAAGTTTCACACACACACACACAAAATCCTAAAACTAGATCAACCATATTAACCAGCTATCTCACCTCTGGATGGAGATAAATACATTAGCATAGCAAAGAAACACTTGCACTTCCATGTTTATTATGGCACTGTTTACAACAGTTAAGATAAGGAATCAAACTTGGTCCCCATAAATAGATGAATGAATAAAGAAAATGTGGTATGCATACACAATGGAATATTATTAGGCCCTAAAGAAGAACAAGATAATGTCACTTGTAGCAAGAGAGATGGCACTGGAGGACATTATGTTAAATGAAATAGGCCAAATACAGAAGGAAAATGTACATGGCATCTTTCATGTATGAAAGGAAAAAAGAGTTGACCTGAATGTAAAATAATGATCACAGGAAAATAAGTAGGTAGAGTGGTAGAGAGGATAGATAGGAGTTGGAATAATGAATATTTATGGAAACACAGGAAAAACCAATAAGCACAGTGGGAAGATTGTTGTTCACAATAGCACATAATATATTTTCTGCATATCTGGAAGGGAGGAACTTGAAGGCTCCTAATATTTAAAAAAATGATGAAAAGGGGGAAATATTAATTAGTGTGATTTCATCATCACATACCATATATGTGTTGAAATATCACAGGGAACCCACTAGTATGTATAATTAATCTATGTCAATCAAAAATAAAATAAGGTCGGGGAGTGTAGCTCAGTGGTACAGAATTGACCTAGCATGTGCAAGGCCTTGGGTTCCATTAAAGTAGTTCAAAATATGAAAATAAAATAAAATCGAGAAGATTTTTAATCTACTAGTTGTGGCTAGCTCTGCCTATTAGGTGGGATAGTCTAGACTTGACACCGAAGCATGGTCTCTGGATCAACAGCAATGGCATCACCTGGACTCCCAGGGGAACTGCAGGTGATTTATATGCACCCTCAAGTCCGAGAAGTGCTTGCCTGCAGACTGACCTCTGTGTATTCCATCCGGTCCTAAGCACCATGTTGTGGGGAAGTACAAATAGAAATTTGAGCCAGGCAAAAGTAGTTCATGTATTCCATAGCAATAAATTAACTTTGATACAAAGAAAACAAATAAATAGTCATTTTTCATTAGGAGGAATATTTCAGGTCTCCTTGGTATAGGTAGTGACACGATTATTTTGTACTTCAGTTGGTATGGTTATGCTGATTACAAGTATAACTGGAGATCCACTCTACAGTTTAATGAAAAGTATACTGTTTCTTTTATATCTTGAGAAACATCATTTAGGTTTGATGAATTTAGGGCAACAAATTAGCAAACTATCAAGGAAAATAAAGCAAAATCTAAACATCATTTTCAATAATACATATACTCACATACAAGTATTCACACACATATATGTATTAACATATTGCAGCTAAAATCCACTGGAACTTTTAACTCAATTATGATATGTCATTATATGAGATATGGGTAATACAGGTGGTGTTTTTCTAATCCATTTCATTCTCTAGTATCTAAACAAGCAAAATAAACACAATGGTAAGTAAGAACTTGCCCAAACCTGATGTAAGATGCAAGAAAGGAAAAATTAACAACAACAAAACAAAACAAACCCCCAAACCCATGAGTATATTTCAAGTCAAACATCTATGAGAATACATTTATCCTTTTTGTTTTTTATTGGTTCTTTTTAGTTCTACATGACAGTAGAGTCCATTTTGACATAATTATACAAGCACAAAATACATCTTCTAATTCAGATCCCAGTACCTCTCCTTCCCCTTCCCTCTCCCCAGCCACTGCTCCTTCCCCTCTATTAATCTTTCCATCATTTACCCACATATTCTTATGAGTTGTATGGGAGGTTGAATGGGGTTGAGGAACTCTTTGTCCACCCTAAGCTAGGCAATGGGGAGCAGGAGCTAGAAGGAGATCCTGAGACTCCAGTGTAAATTGGGTTGAAAGAGGAAATACAACATGGAGATCAATTCACATATACACCCCAAAATAATTTGTGAGATTTTTGCTCATTTGTCGAATCGCTGTCCCTTGATTTCCTCTGTAAAAAGAGGTGGTCTCAACATGTAGCATGTACATAAAAAGCATATATTGAGTGCCTAGTAATGGTAGGTACTCAAATTTAATACCTCACATACCCTATTTATTTCACCTTGACTTATTAATCCGGTTGAAAATTGTTGTAATCCTATTTCGTTAGAATAAAGTAAGAACTCAACAGAATTTGGGAGATTTATTCAAAGTTTAAATGAACTCTATTCTCTTCTGGATGCTGAAAACTGTCCTTAAACTGATAATTTTAACTGAGGCATGATATCAAAAATTAATATGTGTAACACCTATGTGGAAACAGTTCTTTTCATGCTTTCTCTTTGATCCCTTCCAATGGGGAACAAAAGAATAATTCAGATTGGTCATTCCCCATCACTTCTTTTCTATTTTGTGATCTTTTCCAACACCACATATAATTTGGGCTTTGTAGGCCAGGCAGTCTCTGCCACAGCCTCTCCACTCCACTGTTGTATCATGAAACCATCCAAAAACACATTAACAAATGTGAGGGACTATATTCTAGTAAGATTTTTTTTATAAAGACAGAAAGTGGGCAATATTTGGCTTGTGAGCCATTGTTTGCTAAACTCTGATATATGTGAATCTTAAATAAAAGAGTCTGGCAATAATCCCAAAGTTCATGTAAGATGTAAAGATCAAAATACTTTAATAACACTCCAAGGACATGAATTTAAAACCCCTTGTGGATATATGATTATCCAATAAATTTATAACATGATCTCCTACAATAAATAAAAGCACTGTAATATGTTGGCTAATGTTACTTTTATACTTGTGTGTGAGAGTGAAGCTTTTCACATTCGTTTATCTTATAAAACATGTTAAGTCTATGGAAAAGGTCTAAAGAAAAAAAAATTTTGAATATAAGCATCATGGAGCTTAAATCATCTATTTGGATATCAGAAATAAATTTCTTTTGTTTTAGTAAATTAAACCTAATATCTGTAACTGCAATAAACTAAGGCAGAAAAATAAAATTATTATCTGGCTTAATCATTGTCAGACAATTGACAATATCCATTAAATGTCTTTTCCATTTTGTTTATTAACTATGATGATTGGTTTCTTCTCCCAGAGTCACATGGATGTAGAACTGATCACCTATTCAAACACCAAGATTCTTGGACTTCTTTCTTTCTGTTAGTATACATGTAAGTAAAGATAACGGTAAGTCAATAAGTATATTTGAGCAATTATCTTTCTGTTTTGCAATGTGAATGAGATAAATTAGCGATGACCAAAGAGGGATTTTGACACATAGTGTCTCAATAATATAATTTCTTCACTTTATGTCACTGTGATTGCTCTTCCTCCTGTCCTCTGTAATAAATGACTGTTAAAATGCTAGAGGGTCAGTGGAGTAACAGGAACGGTATTTAACCTCTCATCTTAAAAACAACTAGAAATGTGGACAAAACATATGAAACAACTATTTCTAGAATTTGAAATATGGGTAGTGTAGTACTTTGATCCCTGAGAAAAAGGAAACAAATGAGAGAAAACTTGCAATCATTCTGTACTTCTGCCTGGGGACACATTTTAGGCTGTGGAGCAGGGAGGGGGAATCCTAGGCAGAAAGTCGAGGTCCTAGTGAGTGAAGAAATCTGAATATTGAGAAGTCAAAAAGTCTGAGCCAGCAGAAAGTTGTGGGTCCTAGTTCTGAGTATGAAGGAATGATTTAAATAAAATTTCCTTAAAGCTCCTGATTATAAACATGCATTTGTGAAGGATAGAAACATGTAAGACTCTGCAACATGATATATGCTATGAATAGAATTGTTTTCAGAGTTAACACAAGACTGAGAATTATTCTAGTTCTCACTAGTCAAAATGGAAATTTCTTGATCACTTAGATAATTTAGTAGAAACTACAGCAGGACTGGGTTTCAGTGAGATTAAAATACAACCCTCTACTTGAGACTCACACAAACAAAACTTTAAAATAAGCCTCAAATGAGCAAATCAAACTGAGAACTCACATGTTCACCAGAACAAAGTCAACAACCATGAATAAAACAAGACAACAAAATCCAGAAAGATAAGAAAAATCCACAGTAATGAGCATCCAATGAGACATTATCAGCTATTCAAAGAAGCAGAAAATGTGATGCATGACTAGATAAAGAAAAAAGTAGAAAAGAAAAGAATTAGTAGACAAAGCATTAGAAATCCATTATAATCACATTGCGGTATTTAATGGAAAACAAACACTGAATAGAGAGATGGAAGATATAAAAAGAGACAAATAAAACTTCTAAGAATTAAAATTATAATAGCTCAACTGAAAAATTTACAAGATAAATAGCAGATCAGATACTGCAGAAGAAATTATTTAAAAACTTAAAGACGCAAGAAAGAAAACTAACTGCAGAAAGAAACAAAATGACTTAAAAAAACAACTGAATAACAGACAGAAAACAATATAAAAGCTGATATTATGTGTGTGATTAGGTTCTCATGAAAAGAAGGGACATAAAAACTTTCAAAAGGTTAACGGTTGAATATTTTCAAGATTTGATGAAAATTTAAATCCACAAATTCAGAAATTTAGTAATTTCAACCCAATAAGAATAAAGAGAACCACACCAATAAAACCATAAACAAAATTTGAAAACAAGTGATACAGAGAAAGTTTTATAAGAAGTCAGAGAGAAAAATAGACATTCTGTTGGAGGGGAGTAAATATTTAGAAGAAGGAGTTTGCATAGGAAAAACTCAATATATTTGCGCTGTTGGCCTGAGGGTATGTAGTAGTTTCCATGTATGAGGTGTGTCCAAAGATCCGTTAGAAACCAAAAGCCCTTTCTGATCACAGTGCCAGAAATGTGAAGGTGTAATTCTGGAAGGGAGAAATCCCTAGAAGGGTAGGCCAGATAATGTGAACTGACTCTGCCTATATTCTGAATCACACATGTGTAAGGCAGACTTTAGAAATCTCAAGTTAAGACAAAAGAAATAACTGAGATATAAGTTACCTCATTGGAGGTAACAGAGTTTATGGTTGAAATGTAAACAAGCAAATTGTCTACTAAAATAAAAATCTCATCTCTCTTCTGAGTAATATAACAGAATACAAATTTTGATTCTCCACAACCTAGCATTCACAGTGTCTGGGAAAAAATCCAAAATTATTCTACATATAAAGATCCAAGAAAATATGAAGTGATCTGAAAGTAAAAGACAACCAACATAAGCCAAATGCAGTATGAATCAGATGTTGGAATGATCAGACCAGGACTTTAAAACAGCTAATATAACTATGATCAATTACATGAGGAAATATGTTTGTAATGAATGAAAAATTAGAAACTCTTGGAAATAAATAGGAAATACAAAGAAATAGCCAAATGGAAATTTTGGAAATAAACTGTACTCTATATTAAAGAAAAACTCATAGGATAGTCTCATTAACAGCATGGGAATAGGAAATAGTGAACTTGATAAGCGATCAATAGAAGTTATGAAATTTGAAGTAAGAAGACAAATACTGAATAAAATTAAAAGTTTCAGTTGTCAGTGGAGTAATAACAAATATTATAATGTGTGTAATTCATTCCTAGCAAGAGAGCAAAAGGTAAATAGCAGAATAAAATAGTATGTAATGATCCCCAAACTTCCCACATGTGGTGACAGACATGAATTAGCAATATTAAGAAAATAAGAATACCCCAAATAATATTAAGAAAAAAAATACTCGTAAGCACATTTATACTGAAGTTGATGAATATAAAAGATAAAGAAAAATTTTTGAAACTATTCAGGGGAAAAAAAAAACATACATAAATACATGGGAAGAAAGATTCAAATGATTGAAGACTTCTCCTTGGAAACTATGGAAGCTGGGAAACAGTGGACCAGTGTAAAGTGTTGAAAGAAAACAAAACAAAAACAAAAACAAAAGAAAACAAAAAAATTATCAACTCAGATGTATATAACCTCCAAAAATATCCATGTGTAAGTAAGGCACAATAAACACACTTTCAGGTAATTGAAAACAAAATAAGTGTCAACAGTAGATTGCTAAGCATTCTTAAAATGTTAAAGAAGTATTGTTAGCCTGAAAAAAAACCAAACAAACAATTTTGATCTTAACCATAAATATTTGATGGTGGCAGATATTTAGGTAAATATGAAAGAATTTTTTCACTTTAAAGTGATTTAAATATCAGAATTATTTGAAATAAAATTCATAATATTTTTGAAAGATCATAATGTGCTAAATTTATTACATATGACAACTGTAAAATCAAAGGTTTCAGGTAGAGAGAGTAACAAGCTCCAAATATTTTGTGTAGAGTGGTACAATATTTAATCTGATAATGAAAAGTTAAGGATATATATTATAATTACCAGAGCAAACACAGAAAAACTTCAAAGAGGTGTAGTTGAAAAGAAAGCAGATTAGAATGGAACTTTAAAAATGATTTGAATCATCTTAAATAAGGCATGAGGGAGATATGAGGTGAGTAAACAGACAAACAGAGAACTATTAAAACAGTCAACCAAAATCTAACCATATCAGCTGGATGTGGTGACACACACCTATAATTCTAGCAGCTTCGCAGGCTGAGGCAGGAGGATGGTGAGTTCATAGCCAGCCTCAGCAAAAACAGGATGCTAAGCAATTCATTGAGATCCTGTCTCTAAATAAAATACAAAACAGGTGGGGATGTGGCTCAGTGGTCGAGTGCCCTTGAGTTCAATCTCCAGTATCCACCCCCTCAAAAAAATCTAAACATATCAATAATTATATGAAAAGTTAATGAAGTGTAATAATTGCATTTGAAGGCAAAGATGAAGAGTGTATATAAAAGAAAAATCAACTATAAGTTGTTTATTAGAAATGTAATTAAGAGTTGGGGCTGTAGCTCAGTGGTAAAGCTCTTGCCTACCATTCATGAAGCAATGGGTTTGATCCCCAAATCCCAAAAAGAAAAGACAAACAATCAAAAAAACCAAAAAAAAAAAAAAGATGCAATTAAAATTTGAAAATCCAGATAAGTGAAAGTATGCAGGTCGAAAAGGTATACAACATAACTAGTAAGCAATAGAAATCTGGTATAGTGGAGTTGATCTTTTAATATCCAGAAAGATTTTAAGAAAGAGTTTTTCCAGAGATAAGATAAGAGTTCACAAAGAAGAGGAATGATTCATCAGGATGGCTTTACTGTTGTACATAGGAATGTGTTTAAATACAAGAAGCAAAATGGAAGTCAAAGGAAAAATTGTTCTAACATCAGAGTAAAAGATTTTTACACGCCACTCTTACTAAATTGTAGAATACCTGGATGAGATGTTCAGTGTAAACATGGACTATATGAAGAATATCATCATTATTAATACTAATCCCACATAACACGTAACAACTGTAGAAAACAAATTGTATAGACTGTATAGCGCATAGCAAACCATGATACAGCATATGGGCAATGGACAATTCTCAGTAAGTTGAAGGGAAATGATATCATAGAAAAGATGTTTTCTATCACAAGAGAGTTAAATTAGGAATAGAAGGCAATAAAATATCTAGGAAAAATACCTTAAATTATTTTATTTAGAAATCAAATAACATACTTTTAAAAGACTCATGGGTCAAAGAAGACATTGATTCATAACATACTTCATATTAAATGATAATAAAAATACAACATATCAAAAATGAAAGGGAAATAAAGACTTTTCAGAATTAATTCAATGATGACTGATCTGAACTATACAAAGAATTAAAGGAAACTCTGCCTACAGAAGGAAACTAATGCCATATGAAAAACTTGGAAGTATGAAAAGGAATAGAAAGTGGAAGTCATAAAGAGGAAATAAAATTGAATCTTTTCCTCATTTTAATTTATAAACTGAGTGAAAGATAACAGAACTTAAATTGATTTCCATGCATGTATGAGTTTGTCAGGATGAATCCAACTATTATGTATAACTATAAAGCCCTAGTTTTAAAAAATAACAGATTATTTAAAGTAAGGCCATATGAATCCATTTTGGAACTTATAACGTGGAATTAAAATTTATAATAACAACACAAAATATGGGGTGAAGAAAATGTAGAGGTTTTATTGTTCTTACATGACATGAAATGTTATAACATTACTTAAAAAATAGTTTATAATAAGATCTTTTGCATTAACAGAACCTTTGGTACTTTAATATTTTAATTTCTTAATGATTTTGAAATTACATTTTCAAGTCATTTTCTTGTGCTGGTTTTGAGGCCTTACTATATACATCTTATCAAAATCTATTTCATATTTATACTAACTTAAATCCTGAGAGATATAGAAATAACAATCCAATTTTCTCTTCATCTTTTTGCTTTTGTTATTATACATATTACAAGTCTAAGACATGGTTATCATTATTACTTTACATGATTTTATGTCTTTTTAAAAACTTGAGAGAAGAGGACAAACATATTTACAGAGCTTTTTCATAGCACACTTATTTATGATCTGGATCTCTTCATGTCTTCCCATGGATTCTAGAATCAACTACCTTCTCCAGGATGGTCCCTGCTCACCTCCTTTGTGTTTATTATTATAAAAACGTTAAATTTCTATATGCTATAAAGTCACAGTTCAATTATAAAAAATTGTGCTATAAATGTCAAGTGCCTTTTAAATCAATTAAAGGGAAACACATATTCCTTTTGTCTTTTATAATTACATAATTACCTTTATACTAGTTCTCTCTGTCTCCTCCCCACCTTTCATGAGTATATATTTGAGTTACTATTAGTGTTCACTTGCTTTCAGCTAATAAATTTCCTTTACCATTTTTTTGCAAGATTGCTTGGCTAGCAACAAAATTCTTTGTGGGTGTTCACATGGGAATACTTATTTTTTTTTCACTATTTGAAAGACAGTTTTTCTAAATACAGACTTTTTTTCTTTTTAGCACTTTGAACATAACATCCCACTACCTTTGGCCTACAGTGTTTCAGATGAAAAGTCAGCTGTGAATATTTTTGGATATGATTAGACATCTTTATCTGAATGCTGCAAGATATTTCTTTCATCATCTCTGCTGTGATGTTCTTGTATGTAGATCTTTTTAAGTTTAGACTACTTGGAACTTGTTGAACTGCATGAATTGCATAGATAAATGTTTTAAAGCAAATTTGGGAAGTTTGTAACCGTTACTTTTTAGGATTTCTTTTCTCTGTTTTCTCTTTCCCCTTTCCTTCTGGTATTCCAGAATGATGTCCCTTATTTCTCTGAGATTCCTTCCTTCCTTCTTCTTTCTTTCCCTCCCTCCTTTCCTTCCTTCATTCCTTCTCTCCTTCCTCCCTCCTTTCCTTCCTTCCTTCTCTCCTTCCTTCCTTCCTTTCTTCCTTTCCTCCTCCTCCTCCTCTTCCTCCTCTTCCTCTTCCTCCCTTCCTTTCTTTCTTTCTTTCTTTCTTTCTTTCTTTCTTTCTTTCTTTCTTTCTTTCTTTCTTTCTTTCTTTTCTTTCTTTCTCTCTCTCTCTCTCTCTCTTTCTTTCTTTCTTTCTTTCTTTCTTTCTTTCTTTCTTTCTTTCTTTCTTTCTTTCTTTCTTTCTTTCTTTCTTTCTTTCTTTCTCTTTCACTCTCTCTCCCCTCCCTCCTTTCCTTCTTTCCTTTCTTTTTCTTTACTTATTTTCTCATATTTCTCTGGATCGCCTAATCTCTTTATCTTCAAAATCACTCATTCTTTCTTTTGCTAGTTCAAATCAACTCTACTGAATTTTCATTCCTGTTGTAAACTTCGGCACTAGTATTTTCATTTGGTTCTATTTTATACAATCTCTTAATTTATATTTTCACTTTGAGGAGACATTATCATCAAATCTTCCTTCTCATTTAAAGAACAATTTAAGTTAGTTCTTTGAACATATTTATAATGGCTGCTTATAAGTGTTTGTCTTCTAAATCCAACAGTTGAGGTTTCTCACAGGAACTTTATGTTGTTGACTCCATTTTGCTGTGTATGGTGACATTTTCTAGTTTTTGTTTTATTTTGCATGCCTCATAATTGTTTCTTGAAATTTGATTTTAAAAATCATATATTGCAGGAAATCTGGATACTGATTTCTCTGTTTCTGGATATTACTTTTGTTTACTTATTTATTTGTTAAGTGACTGACCAGACTGTCTCCCACAGTGTATGAATACTATAATGACTTTTCTCAGAGAACATAGCTCTATCATGAGCATGGTCACATGGTTGACAGGTATTTTAACAGGGATATTTCGACTATCTGATTTGATCTCTCTGTCAGGTTGTACCACTCTCTTAGAATTATAAACAGTGGTTTGCTTACACTAATTGTTGGCTATTTGACCTACTGTATTCAACATTCCCTGGGGCAAAAATTGTTCCATAGTCCATTCTATTACATATGAGTCCCTTTGCAGGGGTAATTTTTGAGGCTAGTCTTGGAGGGCTGTTCTAATACGAAGAAGGTTCTTCTTAGCTATCTCTCTAGTTCTTTCTGATGAAAGAGTTGACCTATGGTGTAGCTTGTTGCTCTTATAAAGCTAGAACTTGAGTAATTCTGGGAGCCTACCCCAAGGAAGAAGATACCAATGTCCTCAACTGGGAACTGGGATAAGAACAGCACACTTGTATCTTTGTCTATCACATAGAGCTGGGATAAGAAAAGCGAGTGTGTCATGGTTTGGTTGCTACAAACTTGCTTTTATTACTGAATTTTAATATATTTTTTCTTGAGTGAATGTTATTTTTCTTTTTCATCTACTGTGTTCCCCTAAAGCAATTTTCAGAGATTCTAAATAGTTATTTTGCATAATTTCTACATTACTATTCTTTCAATGGGGACCTTGTCATCAGAGCTCCTTATGTCACCACCGAAAAGTGAAACTCTGCTGTGAGTTTGACTGGGATTGCATTTAATCTGTTAGTTAATTTAAGAAAAAACATCACTTTATAATATTGTTTCTTTTTATATATTAATATAATGTAAGTATATTTATTTGGTATTTTAAAGCTTTTTTCCAACATTATTTTCTAGTTTTTACAAGTCCTACATATATTTTATTTATTTTGTCTTTTATAATGCATGTTTCTAATAGTATTATATTATTATAAATGCTATACATTAAAATTTTAATTTTTAATGGTTTGTTGTTTCTTTATAGAAAGCAATTCATTTTTTTATTACAGTTAAATTCATGTAACATAATATTCACCATTTTAAGGTGTACTCATCACCGGAATTTAGTGCCTTCATGATGTTGCAGGATTATTTTTCCCTGTATCTAGTTTCCATTTTTTTTTTTTTTTTTAACAATAAAAGGAAGTCTTACACCATCAAGTAGTCTCTTTCCATTTCCACTTTCTTCCATTCCCTGGCAATGACTAGCCTGTTTTTAGTCACTGTGAGTTTAACTCTTGAAAATTCCTTATATGTAAAATCACTAGAGACAAAACCTATTGTGTCTGGGTCTTTCAGTTTGCCTAACTTTTTTGAGGCTCATTCATATCGTAGCATGTGCCAGAATTTTATTTCTTCTTATGGCTGAGTAATATTCCCTAGTATGCACATACCATATTTCCTTTATCCATTCTTCATTTGATGGACATTTTGATTGTTTTCATGTTTTGACCGTTATGAATAGTGCTGCTCCATCTTTTGGTTATTGTGAATATTACTACTATAAACATTCCTATCCAAGTATTTGAATACCTGCTTTCAAATATGGACATAACTATATGATGGGTCAGATGGTATTATTGACTGCATATTTGTTCACCCCTCAAAATTTATATGTTGAAACCTAAATCTAAGCATGATGGTAATTAGAGAAGGAAATCTTCAGAAATAATTAAATAATGAAAATGAAGCCCTCTTGATGGGGTTAGTACTCTTATTAGAAGAGCTTGCCCCCACTTTCTCTCTTCTTCCCTTTCCTCAAACATAAGAGAACACAGCTGGAAAATGACCATCTGCAAAGTAGGGAATATATATTATTATCTCAGTAGATGAAAATCTGTGCACAAAATTAAACTTAAAAGTTGAATTTCTCATATTTTTCTACTTCAAAACTTAGGACAAATCTTGCTGGGCATGGTGGCACATGCTTGTAATCCCAGTGGCTTGGGAGGCTGAGGCAGGAGGATTTCGAGTTCAAGGCCAGCCTCAGCAAAAATGAGGCACTAAGCAACTCAATGAGATCCTGTCTCTAAATAAAATACAAAATAGGGCTGGGGATGTGGCTCAGTGGTCAAGTGCCCCTAAATTCAACCTCCCCCCCAAAAAACAACACTACACATCTACAGAATTGGAAGTAGTTATTTAAAAAGATTATTCTCTTCTACTGAGTGGTCTTATCCATATTGTCTCTACATTTATTCCATTAAATCTCTTATTAGGAATTGCCAAATATTTTTCCATAGCAGCTAGACCATTTAATATTACTAGTGGCAATGTACAAGAATTTCAGTTTCTCCACATCTTTGCCAGTTTATTGCTTTCCACTTTCTTTTATTACAACTAAGCTAATAGCTGTGAAGTTGTATATCATTATGGATTAAATTTGCACTTCCTAACACTGAGTATTATTTTAATGGAAAAATATCTATAAAACTCCTTTGTTCATTCTTTAATAGATTTGTATGTTTTTTTATTCAGTAAAGTTCCTTAATGTATTTTGAATAGTACATCTTTACTTGTGTTTGATTATCAGATATTTTCTTTCATTCTCTATGTCATCATTTCTCTTTCTTGATTGTGTCCTTTGATGAATTTCATTGATTACTTTTCTAGGATTAAACTAGCCTTGCCTTTCTTGGAACAAGTCATTTTCATTCTGCTGTATTAATCATTTTATGTATTGCCAGATTCATTTTGCAGAGATGATAATAAGTACTTTTATATTGGTTTTTAGTCTATAATTTTGTACCATAATGCTCTTTCCCTCCACTATTTATGTCAGGGTAATGTTAGTCTCATATAAATAGTAATCGAAGTGTTCTTACTCATTACTATTTCTTGGGAGAGTTTGTGTTAAATTGGTATTACTCAAAATACACCAGGAAAACCATATCAGGATGAAGGTTTCTCTCTTTGAATGTTTTTATCTCTAAATTCTGATTATTTAATAGACATGGGAGCACTTGGGCTATTTCTTCTCCAGTAAACTTTGTGGAAATTTGTGTATTTCAAAGAGTGTATCACATTCATCTATGTTGTTGGATTTATTGCTATAAATTATTTATAATCTTTAGTCCATTTTAATACCAGTTTTTAGCTCTGTCTTTTAATGTTGATTTTTAGGATCCCTTAAATGCGATTATTTGTGAGTCTGAATTTATATCTCATATTTTCCCATCATGTAAATTTTTTCTTGTCTGTATTTTTTACTCCTTTTAGTTTACATTCTTGCTCTGTTTTTCCATGATTTTTTAATACCCTTATTTATTTATTTATTTATTCACTGTGTTTAGCTCTTAATGGCCGTTCTAGATTTTATACTATTCAAAGCTTTTCAAAGTCTATCTTCAAATCATATTATACTACTTTACCTGTAGCATAAGAGCTATTCAGTGATATTCTTCATTTTCTTTTCTATCTGGCTTTTGTGCTATTGCTGTCACATGGCATAATTTCCTATTGTTGAAAACTCTATAATACATTTTCTGAATTTTTCTAGTACAAATTATTTTATAGTGATCGTAAAGCATACAAAAAATGTTTTCCTATATATTTTCCATTTCCAAAGGAACATTTTGGTGGTTTTGCTTTTTTATACATACAAACTTTCTTCTGGTGTTTTCCCTTTACATTTCTGGCAGTGTTGGTGCAATATTGATGTGCACTAAAAAAAAAAAAAAAAAAAAAAAAAAAAAAAAATTCCATGTCTGAAAATATCTGTGTTTATTAGAAATGTTTCCCCTGGGAGCAGACTTCATGGTTGACTTTTCCCCTTTTCCTTCATACGTTATGGATATCCATTGTCCACTGCTTTACATTGTTTCTAACGAGATGTCTGCTATAGTTCTTACCATTTTCTTTCTTTTCTTCAGCTACTGTAAGATTTTTCTGTTTATTTCTGGTTTTCAGCAAGTTGATTAAAATATGCAATTGAAGCACATCCATGGACTTTGAAAGATATAATTTTCTACAGTATATTTTCTACAGTGCTTTTTATTCATCAATTAAAATAGCAGTGATCTTCAGCAGCAGTACTAATTAACTGTCATACTATTCAGTCTTTGACTTTTCAATCTTTTAATTTAAGAAAATTAAATTCATCTTCTACCTTTTAATCTCTGTCAAATACTTGACCTTGCTCAAGTATCTTTGTTGATGAACACTGTTGTATTCTCCTGTCCTTATTATTAATGTGCTTTTTTTTGACAGCATCTTACTAAGTTGTCCAGGCTGGCCTCAAACTTGCAATCTCCCTGCCTTACCCTCCTGAGTAGTTGAGATTACAGGCATGTGCACCATGCCTAATATTAATGTACTTCTTACCTAGATATTCTATCATAATTTTTTTTACAATTTTAAACTTATATGTGTAAATGTTTTTTCTGTTATATTCATTATTGATATCCTTAAAGATCATTAAAAAATTGATCTTGTAGCCTCAAGCTTATTATACTCAGTTATACTAAATAAGCCTTTGTATAAAAATAAATAAATTAATAATGAACTATTCCTGTATAATAGCATAAAAATTCCCTAGCTTACTTCTTAAAGTATATTATGTGGAAGATCTTTAAAAATCATAAAAAAGGTAAAGTGTCCAGGGCCACAAATGTTTGGGAAATAATAAATTACATCATAAGTTTCTTAAATGGCTGTACAATTTGTAGTATTTGCAGAACATTTTTATTATAAGAACATTTTTTCTGGATAATTTCACTGGATTTAGTATTTCACTGGGGAAATACTTAGGATTGTGAACCTTACATTCATGCAGTTATGAATCTGTTTAACTTTGGTGGCTTATAGCATGGGAATCTTTTTGCAAGAGTGAAAAATTCCAAATCATTACCTTAAGATAATTCGAAATAACTTTTGAGTGTGATGAAGTAGGACCAAAGTGGTATTGCTCAAATGAGCAATTACTATATAAATGATACTTCAACATTACTGATTTAAAACAATGAATGATTATTATGTTCCACAGTAATTTGGATTAATTTAGTACAGGTGGTCAGTTTTGACATTTGATCCTTCATGTAGTTATAATCAGATGTTGACTTGGGCTCTGGATGCTAATGATACAATTTGTCTAGGGATCTAAAATGACAGATTTGCATGGTCAGCATAAGTTCTGTTGACTGTGAGCTTGACAAGAGCAAACATTCTAAAATGTCCAAATGGAAAACTATGGCTTCTTGTGACTCAGTTTTTGAAGTTTCATAGCATCACTTCCACTGCTTTTTATTGGTCAAATCAAGACAGAGGGCTTGGCCTGGGGATAAAGCTCAGTTGGTAGAGTGCTTGCAAGCACAGGCCCTGGGTTCAATCCCCAGCACCACAAAAAAAAAAAAAAAAAAAAAAAAAAAAAAAAAAAAAAAAAGGTGTGTGTGAGGGAGAGAGACAGAGTACTTGCTCAACTCAAGGGGGAAAAATTAATTTTACATCACACTAGGAAAGGTAGTAAAGAATTTACTATCAGAACTTTCATCTGACTACAAATTATCTATAATTACCCTTTGAAAGGTCTCTAAAACTCTTATCTACTAGTAATGAAAGTTTCAGTTTCCAGGCCCAGAATTTTTTAATGTAAATTAGATTCCAGTATGTATAAGGTTTCTGACATGCAGCATATTAGTGTGATTTCTCTTGATCTGAGTATCTGTGACCTAAACAGACAAGTCATTTCTCTCTGAACATTCACTAATGGCCAACAATACACCCATTTAATTTGGGGGTAAGAAATTTAGTAGCTACTATATAAGGGTGATTTGGAAGTTCAGTTCTACATGCTACCAGTTCTTCAATCAATGCTCAGTTTTGCATCCTGAGTTGTTTTCTGTGTCATGTGGATTCACCCCTGGGCTTTTTGCTGTGCCCTCTGGACAGCTGGCTCTGTTCTCTGAGTCATCTTTTCTTTCTGATAGAAAAAGAAAAGAGGAACTGAATTTGCAGCTGTACATCATTCAGTGTGCTTTTTGGTGAACTGTCTCCCTCTTTTAAAACTCCAACCTGATTTTGATGTTGCCAATATATTTTTTGTGAGACTTTGTGGGTTTCTTATGAATTTTATTTCAGTTCATTTCATCAGACAAAAAGTATATCTAGAAATTTCTTCAAGAAAGTCTCCTTTTAAAATTATGTTTGAGAGTCAGGATGCCATCCAATTATATGATTATTAGAAGATCTTTGTCTACTTGAGAGGGTTTATTAGCATACCCTTAAATCTTTCTGAATTTTAGCCAAAGGTTTTACCTCTTCACCTTTGAGATTGTCTTTACCTTGAGGTCTTTTTATTCTTTGAGAGCCTTTGCCATATGGAGAGGCTAGTAATTAGAAACAGTTTTATTTCTGAGCACAGGAAGTTCTTTATCCTTTATATTTCTTCCAAATTTGGCTTGCAAACTAAGTTCCCTTTGTAACTGGAGGCATTTCCCTCCTCATCCCTTATCATATATGGCTAAAAAAAATCAGTTGGTACAGTCAATATTTTGCCTGAAATTTCCTTTGCGAGTCTCCTACTTCATGAGGTTCATTTTTGAGAGTCTAGACACATGTTCATTAAACTTTCTACCATAACATCACAAAGTTTATATTTTCTACAGATCCCAGTAATGATTTATTTTGTATCCTTCTAACCTCTAAGCCCATCAAGCATTGTCAGCTGGATGAAACTTATCTGTTGTTATGTGGTGCCTGATTCCCGAGCCAGTCCCATGTGTTTTATCTTGTTTTTGTGATAGTTTCTCATTTCTGATAACCAAATTCCATGCTATATAAATGATACAATAAAGCACCTAAAACTTACTGGCTTAAAACAATTATGTAATATTACCACAGTTCTATGGACCAACTGGGGGCAGTCAGGTGATTTTTATGGGTCCCCAGTGTTTGTATGAGATGTGGTTGGCTAGAACTTCTGTCATAGAAGGGTAGGTTGGGCTGATGTCCATGATGGATTACTCACATGGCTGGAAGTGACAGGTCTGTTGGGGCTTTAAAATGTCTGGATCTTCTTCTGCCCTCCTACCTGGGCTTCAAGGAGGAGGGACCCAAGAGCAACCACTCCAACAGACCCAGAGGGAAAACTGAAAGGCTACTCTGGTACTAGCCTTGAAAATCATGTAGCTTCACTGTCACAGAATTATGTTGATCAATGAGGAGAAATAGAGTTCTTATTTCAAAGGAAAAATAGCAAAAGTCATATTTCATAATTACTACATCAGAATCTTGACTCTTAGCTTCACTTTTAGTTTTCCTGTTTATGAGCTCTATGTCTTATTTATGTTTCCTTATCTGTTCATATTGAGGAATGTGAACCTGTCTCACAGATTGTAGGAAAGGAAAAAAATACCTTATTCCTATAATCCTATTGTCCCCTTTTCTTGAAAACCAGGTTAAAGAACACTTCCCATAACTCAAAGTCCTTGATCTTTATTCTTTTACGTAGCGTTTTTCTGAGATTCTGAAATTATTCAAGATCATTAAACTCACAATTATTGAGTATGTATTAAGAATTGAATACTGCTATCGGCCCTAAAATTGCAAAATTGAGTGAGAGATACAATCTCTGCCATTGCTGAAACACGATGAAATGAAACATTGACATGAATAAATGCAACCACAGGAGAATCTCAATTCTGTCAATAGGCATTACTTGAATTTTTGTCATCCATTAGCCCACATGCATTTACTGGGAATCCATAATGGCTAGGACAAAGCCTTTAAAGAAACTGTTTAGTGATGCTGGACACGGTGGTGCATGCCTGTAATCCCAGTCACTCCAGAGATTGAGGCGAGAGCATTGCAAGTTCTAGGCCAGTCTCAGCAAAATAACAAGACCTTGTTTCAAAATAAAAAAATAAAAAGGCCTGGGGATGAGGCTTAGTTGTAAGGCACCCTTGAGTTTACTCCCCAGTTCCAGAGAGAGAGAAAGAGAGAGAGGGAGAGAGAGAGAGGGAGAGGGAGAGAGAGATAGTTCAACCAGTGGTGGAAGATAAAGGTTCAGCCATGCACCAAGGCATTAATGTAATTCAAGTACAGATGAACAGAAGAAGGCATTTTTGTGAACTTATCTTCAGCATGGTCAACTTCTCCATTGATTGCCCCATCAGGGAAAATATTGCCTTGAGGGAAATTTTGAAATATCAGAGAGAACTTGCCTGATGAACAGGTACAATGGGTAGAATCTTACATGGAAAAATTCAAGGGGAACTTAAGCACATCACCTATTCCCAGATATCTACTCCACTGAGTGTTGTAACATCAAGCTTTGTATTTCACCCAAAGTGTGCAGCATTAGTCACTTTTTCTAGTCAGGCAACAAAGGCAGAGACATTGTTTGCAGAACGTATCCATAAATAAAATGTACATTCAATGAAACTTTCTATCTCTAATGCATTTGAACATATTTGTTTATCAGATTATTTGTCACACCTTGGAAGGAATGAAAGAGCTTTGTTACAATAAAATTGTATCTAGAGCAGTGAATTTTCAATGAAAGACATAGGCATAACACATAAATATATTCATTTATTCAAATTAGACAAATATCTAAGATGTATCTCTGCCAAAAAAATATTTTATTTCACTGGGTGCAGGGGCACATGTTTGTAATCCCTGTTACTCTATAGGTCAAGGCAGGGAGAATCACAACTTTTAGGCTAGCCTCAGCAACTTTGCAAGACCCTAACTCAAAATAGGAAAATAAAAAGTACTGGGCATGTAGCTTAGTGATAAAGCACCCCTGGGTTCAATCCCCAGTACTGAAAAATAAAAATTTCACTTAGGTTTGAGTCTTAAGAGATTGATATTTTTTGTTTCCCTGGTAACTATGATGCACACCAAGGTGGAAAACCCTCATCTAGTCATATGGTTTCCAATGGTATAACATGCTGTGGGAGATATAATTTAGAGTAAACACGAGTAAGTGGATTAGAAGTCACTTTCATTTCTGCATGTTGTCCATGGTCCCATCTGGGTTTTTATAATAGCCGTATAGCAGAAATATATCAAAAGTTTGATTCTCTTCTCATTTTCTGCCATTCACCAACAGCATTTACTTCTGAATATCTGAAATTGCTGGAGCCTCTTTGGGCCTTATGTTCTTTCTCTTCTCCACTTTGCATATTTTCCTGCATCTTAAAGTTCCTTTCCTTTCTTTGTATTGCTGACCTTCATTCGTCTTTCAAAATCTTACTCAAAATTTCACCTCTTTCAGGAAAGCCTTCTCTTGTTTGGATCATCTTTTGCTCTTTCCTACCCGCCCCCCATTCTAGTTTTCAGAATTTCACGAATCTAAGAAAAGCAGGTATGTCCAGAACCTATGAAAGTTTTGAACAAAGAGTACACCAGTGAAGATAATCTCTCTCACACACATGATCTGTAACTACCTGAGCCAGAGAAATCTTTTCAAAGAAAACAGTTTTAAAAAAACCTAAGGCTGTTCCCCATAAAAGACAAATGCGGCGCTGTCCACAGAGCCAGCAGAGCTGTGTTCACTGCCCACAGGCAGGTACAACACAGAGATGGAACCAACGTGCAAATGTAGGTTAAAAAATTGCCTTAGCCAGCCAGCCTGACCGTAATGTCTTCTCTTCTAGTAGATCTTTTTTTCCTTGCTTAAAAAAATTGTCTTTTTCTGTAGAATATACAGCAGAGCTGCTCAGATGGCCTGAGCAGTGTTTTTGAAATGTAGCCAAGTGAAGGTCGAGGCCTGTCCATGCCCCTGTCGGATGGCTCTTTTAAATCGCTATGCTGTATATGTACAAGATCAGGGCTGACTAACCTCCAGGACTCAGAGCACTGGGACGTCATGTGTCAGATGTCTGAGAGAGGTAGATGGCTGTTTACTTTCGAGTTGCTTTCCCTCTAAGGAAAGTGTTAGTTAACATTACAGCATTCCATGGGGAGGGGTGCCAGACATCCTTTTGGGTAAACTTCCATCCAGGGAACACCATCTCTTTTATATGGCTAGTAAATCTGAGACGAGATTCTGGAAGGGTCATGGCATCAGGGCTTCAACAAATCAAGTAAGTAGATTATTCTGGAACAAGTCAAACCATATACAAAGTTATCACCAGCACAATTTGCTGTCATAAAAGGAAGTCCACACGACTGAGAAAAAAAAAAAAAAGACATTAAATATCCCAGATAAATGTGTGTAGTAGAGACGAAGGTAGAAAAATACACAAAACATGTTCCACCACATCAGGACCTGTGATGAACTATAATGATCTGGTGATGTGTTTTATTTTTCTCAGATGATTAAAAGTTTTCCTAGTGTTTACATAACATGGAGGTTCTCAACCTCACTGAAGTTTCTATTTCTAGTTAACAATGGAGAGACTTTTTACTCCTCTCAGGGGGATTTTTAAATATATATTCTATATTTAATTGGATTTAATTTCTTAGAGTTTTAGATCACTATGATCAGTAATATGAAAATAATCTACATGTTTTCATTGTATGTATATTAACCAATAAACTAATATTGTCAATTTACATGCATGATTTAAGTGACTGACTCTCTGTCTACTAAAATCTCATCATCAATAATTTCTCTATCACAATCAAATCTTAAGTCAATTTAAACATTTCTATTCCAAAATCATATCAGTTTCACCCTACAGATAACAGTCTTTGCTTATGAAATTCCAAAAATCATTTGAAGCATTTATAGAATAGTATAAAGAAATATAGATAAGAAAATAAATATACCAAGTATAATTCCTAGTCTTGTTTTTTTCCCACATTATAATGTGAAAGTAAAGCCTTTATTCCTGCTCAAGTTCATTGTTTAATTACTGTTTTCATATGGTCCCTTTAAAGACAATACCAGACACTACTTACTACATCTGGTAAGTCATCAAGGGCTACGATGTCTGCACATAATACTATGTGAGTATTGAAGGGACTAATAAAAATGAGAATAGCAAAAGGGAAGTTTTCTATTAGGTTCACCTGTTAAATTCACTCATCTCTTTCCTTCATATTTTATTTTATTTGTCCTCACATGGAAGTGAAAAGCCCAATAAATGACTGGACACCATTTTCACTTAGCATGCAATGATATACATTGTAGCCTTCTCAAGACTCAAAGTAGTGTCCACAGAAGAGGCTTAGATCATTGTATTGTCTACATTGTCTCTGTTAGCTCATTCTGACATCTTATTTTTCCTCCTGATACATAACTTCTTGATGCAGGAACTGTGCTATATTTATGTTTGTATATCAGTGCCCAATTGATTGTATTATCAGTGTCTGCTGAAACCTATGCATTGAATGGCTATTTAAGGTCTTGAAGAATATAGTAAAAGAATAAAAGAAAACTTGAAAAGCTTACGTGGAGTGAAAATTTGGGGTATGGATTCAACAGAAAGATAACTGACATTGTTGCAGGTGCATGCATTAAGTAAACTGGGACAAGACATTGCAAACATGTCTAAAATGTATTTTTTAAACAAATTCACTGCTATTTTAAATCCAGCTGATGAAATGTTAAATTTCCATGAGCCTTACATAGACCCAGTGAGGTGAAGACAACAGAGTCAGAGAGGTTAGGAAGCACTCACTGGGAGAAAGGGCATTGCTTCTTGGGCAACAGAAGCACAGAGGAGACATGTATCAGAAGATGTGGGAGAATCAGTATGACGATGCTTGAACTCTGCCTGTCCCGTGAGTACCAGACCCCTCACCAGTAGACTCAGGAAGTAGATATGCATCACCAGAATGATTTTTATTGTCACTTAAATTTCTCTTTATTATATTAGTTCTAGTTAAACACTGAAATTTCACTTTCAATGGAAACTATTATTCAGAAGTATTATCTTAAATAATCAATTCTTTAATATTTTGAAGTTTTGTGTTAGCCCCTGGATTCCTGCCCCATATCGTTGTGTAAAACTTGAGCATGTTTATCATGGCAACACCACGCTCAAGACGCTTCTGGAACCCTTCACTGACTTTTCTTGACTCATGTTACCTAACACATTCTTAACTATCTAAATATTCCCAATTTATGGGCTCACATCATGTTCCCTTCTCACACATTTTCTGCTCTCTATACTCTTCAGCCTTGGCTTGAAGGAGCCAAGGAGGTAAAATATAAGCTGTCTGTGGTGCTTCTATGGGCCATCAGCAGTCCTTCCTGGCACCTGCTCACACTGAGAGCCTCAAAAACCTTTGCTGTGGCAAACATACTCCTGTAAAATGTAACTGCACAAGACATTTTTATTCCCCTTATGTCCATTCTTTTCTTTCTAGACTTTTGCTATCTACGTAGTGACAAGATACCTTAACTATGGGTGTACATACAGGGATAGTTGTTAAGAGTCTAGATTCCCGCTTTTGAATATAGGACATGTGTAATTTTAAAAAGAAAAGAAAAGAAAAGAAAAGGAACAGGAATCTTAATTTAAACCATTGTTTCATTTGTTTAAGGGTCCTAATAGCTTAATGAAGAAAACACAGTGAAAACAAATGATTGTGTTTGACAATAGTCCTGTAAATAAGACTCTAATTACCTATATATTCTTATAGATGGTAATATTTTAGCCAACATAGATAATGTAGAGATATTCTTTTAGGAAGAAAGGAAATATATATGAAATCTTCCATTCTTGGAAATTCAATATTATACTTTGGTTCTGAGTTTGTATGCCTGATTGAGAAAGATTCTTGTCATTGTAATTACTGGTCATTAAAAAGTAATAATGTAAATGTGTCATTCATGAA
This sequence comes from Sciurus carolinensis, assembly GCF_902686445.1. Lineage (NCBI taxonomy): Eukaryota > Metazoa > Chordata > Mammalia > Rodentia > Sciuridae > Sciurus > Sciurus carolinensis. The sequence continues at coordinate 24,482,890 of NC_062213.1, read as the reverse complement.
AACCAGATAGAAATCTCTTAAATAAATTCAGTCATGAATATTTGCATTACAAAAGGATACAGCTTTCTACAAAAAAAGATTAACTGCTGAGTTCCTTTAAATACACCACTTCCCAGAGTTTTAAAAATAGGTTTGGGTTTATTTTAAAACCGATTAACTTTTCAGGAACGCATCTTTCTGTAAAGTGAGGCAAATCTGTATATTCCCACACTTTACAATTTACCAAGCTGCTCACATGTGCTCTCTTGGCCTATGTAGGTTCAAGAAGAGTAAAGTGATAAATGCTATTGCAGATTTTTTCGGGGATTTGAAAGAATGTGGTTTGGGAAGGCAGAGTTTAGTAAATGCAAAATCCACTGGATCTTTAAAGACAACTTCAAAACTGTGTCAGGACTTCATGAAATTCCATCAAATCAAACATGAAAGTACATTACCTAGAAAAAATATTATTTCTCGGTTAGTTGTGTATGACAGAGCAAGGGATCAGTGAACAGCGAAAGATATCTTTCCTCTTTCCGACAGATAGGGAGACAGCAAAGAAAAATGAAAGAGCGCTGCCTCAAGCAGCACCCAAAGCAGTAACTTTTATGTCTGCCTTCATGTCATGCAGGCAGCTGGATTAACTTATCACTTTAAACAGTGCTGAAAAAGAGACCCATTACAGCAATTAAGACATGATATTGGCTGACGATTAGGAGAGTGAGTGCAAATTTCATTGGTTATTATTTTCTTTATTGCATTCCTTTGAAGAAAGCTAGGGTGAGGAAGAGGCAGAGGAATGATAATGGGAGGCAAACAGAATGATCCATGAGACTCAAGTGATATGTCCAAGGCCTCGTAAAGACTGAATTGGGAAAAAACTTCAGAGTATCAAGGAAGCATATTGAATAAACATTAACAATGGTACCGCTTAGTAAAATAGTTGGTGCAATGTTAGAGTTGGAGATGTCTAAGATTCATGATCTATAAATCTTTCTATAAAATATTTCAAAACCGTATACTTCTCCCCATCTGCCCTGCTACCACTTGGTTCAGGCCTTTGTCATCTGTCACATGGATTATTTAGAATCTCCCAGTTGGTCTCCCTGTAGCCCCACTTATCTCACCCCACCCACTCACTTCGGTCTCAAAAAGGTCATTGCCTAATTTCCAACTTTTCAACAAATTCCCAACTGTATAGCCCCAACTACTTAATGTGGCCTGTGAAGCCCCATGGACTGGCTTCCGTCTGCCTCTCTGTGTTTCTTGTTTATCATTTAGTGTTGTGGGTCTGCACTAAGGTAGATTGAATTTTCCCACATGTCCTTTCGACCTTTAGGAATACTTATTACAAGTGACCAAAAAAAACCTTCATGTGGTTTTAAACATAAAAACCACAGTGATGATGATGAAAAGGACTTTAATAGTTAACAAAATGTAGCAACACAATCTTCAGGAGGGGCATTGGATTCATGGATTCAAGTGACATCATCCTAACCTCATTTCATGTTGACTTGGTTATCAGGTGGCAAAAGGACACCAGGAATTTCAAGCGAACACCCCCATGCCTCCAAGATGAAAGAAAGCTCTCTTCCCAAGAGAAATTGCACACTTTTAATAGGAGCTAACTGTTAAACCAACTGAATAATTCCCCTCTTCTCAGGCAATATAGTTGCCTCAGAGCACTGATTGGCAAGAGCAGGGTCATGTGATCATCCACTGAGAATAGTCTTGGTAGGGTTTAAAGGAGATGGAAAACTCTATGCAGGTCCCCAAAAAATCCATTATACAAGGAAAAAAATTCTACTACAGGAAGGAGAAAAGCCGATCCGTAGATAATAGATATGGAATTTAAGGATTTCTAGCTAAAGAAGGATTCCTATGAAATGTTAAAAAGACCAGAGAGAACCCAAAAGGAAATGGGAGAAAGATTCTAGAGTTGAAAATATCTTATTTGTTGTAAACCCCATCAGAATAATCTACCCTATCTCCAAAATTAGTTGTTTGCTTTTAAGATTTTTAAAAGTTTTTGGTAGGTATGTAGATTTTAAGAGGCAACAAATTTCCCATTTTTGTAATAAATTCAATGGGAAAAAGAGGTGCTACTTTAAAATCAATTTTTCAGGAGTGCATCTATTTTATAAATGGAGAAGTGCCTCTATAAAAACTAATTTGTGGAAATGTCTCTTCTAAAATGTGCCAGATGCTGAGCCTTTCACTGTGAAACGTCTGTTTTCATTTTATTATTGCTTTTCACTGCAATGAATACTTAGATAAGTAAATATATTTAGCTAAATAAGACAAATAGAAATTCTTCATAAGGAGAGTACAATAGTATATGATTCCTAGGGCAGGAGGCATGATCACAGTTCACAAATGACTCATCATTCCCATTGTTAGCTAATTCATGAAAGATAGTTTTATTAACATCAGTGCAAGGGCTTCCTTCAGAATGGCAATACTCCCTGTCCCTGCTCAAGGCTTTGACCCTTTACTCATTAGTATCTGACAGTGACCCAGAAGCTTGGCAAGTCCCTGACACACGTTAGATGCTTGTTGAAAGGCAGTACTTCCCGTCTGTTCATTCATTTATTTATTCTCCTTATTACTCTTTGCTAAAATATTTTATTAAAACACTTGTAATCAGGATTAGCCCTGATGCTTCTAAGTCTTCAGGAACAATTTTGTTCAGTATAAGATTAAATAAAATCTTTCATAGAGTGTATTGTATACTGGAATACAATGCAGTCTTTTTAAGAATGAAGTCTGGAGATGTGTGCCTAGTGCTAGAGAAGGTTATCTAGGATCTCATTAAGTAAAAGAAATTAGATATGGATTTGTTGTTCTGGATTTACTATTTCTGGAACAATACATAAGAAATTTGAACAATGACTACTTCAAGAGAGTATATCTGAGGGTGAGTTGGAATGAAAGGGGCATTTACATTTCAACTTAACCACTTACCATGCTATTTGAATTCTTAAACCATAACCATAATATTTTTGTAATAAAAATGATAATTTTAAACATATTACTAAGTGCTATTTACAGTGCATTCATTCAATATGAATCTGAAAATGCCAAACTTAAAAGAAAATGAAAGAAAAATGTCTCATCCCATATGTCTCTGTGTGGCTGCTAATTGGAATCCCTCTCTCCCCTTCCTGGAGTTCTTCCTTTGGCCCTCTGGAACGCATAGTCCCTCATCAGCAAGTCACTTTAATCTTCTGTGTAGTTCATGAACAGTCCCTCCATCTTTTTGCATTAACTAAAACACAACTAAATACTAAAGATGTTATTTTTCCCACCTCCCTCTTAAATGGAGTTTGGGTTTTCTTGCATTTCTTACATCCTTTAAGGTCTCATGTTCATGGGAGATCTATGTCAACCACCTTGCTGCTCCCAGAATTCTCCTTCCTTCTTTTTTCCCTCAGAACTTCTTTGAAGTGTGTTCTACGCTGTCCCCTGCCCTGTAGTTCTCAGGCATTGGTCTGTTTCATCAGTACCTAGCTTGTTCACGCTCTCAGCACCACAACCACTTGTACCACTACTGGTACTTGAACAGTCACACATTCTAATCCACCCATCTCCCTGACTGCTTTAATTGGTGACATTTTAGCTCCAATCATCTCAGCCACCCACTCAAGTTGCCCTGCCCTTTCCAAAAAATTGAGCATATCCAAAATTGCTTCAGTTCATCCTGCATCCTATCTTTTGACCTTCATTACTACTCTTTCCATCTCATTTTCTCTGGTCCCCCTCCAGCCAGTCTTTGACCTCAGCAATACTTACAATCCAGGAATTGTACTACTTTTTCACCCTGCATAATATTCCACTAGTCCTCAAAATCCTCTTCTTTCAGTCTAAATTCTGTCATTCAGCAGACATTGAACAACCTTAATTCCCTTCTAACACTCTCATCTTGCCTGAAAAATAGATCCAAGTCTAACTATGTCTTAAATCATACTATCCATGTTCTCTTTCCTTTGTCAGAGGGGCTAAATACTGAGGGAAAAAAATCATTCTCTATAGTGAAATGGCTAGCTTCACTGTTTCTGCTTTATCCACAGATCTTCCTGCATTTAACTTCCCTTACTGGTCCTCAATTTTCCAATCTGGGGCAACTATTTCATCCTTCCCCTTTCCTGTCAAAGTCTCCAATTCCCCATTTCTGATTCACTCTCAAGTTGTGACTTCATTGAGTACATCACAGAAGGAAATAGATGAAATCAGGTGGGAACTACCTTCCTTTCTCTACTGATTTCAGTTTATTTTCTTTTTATGCATCTGAACCCATTACACTCTACTTTCTTATTAAAATAAAGAGCATCTCTTCTCTCCTATTAAAATTTTTGTTTTTCATCCCACTCTGCCAAGGAATTTCTTCTTGCAATGATACATTTTGTTTTCTCCTGCACTATTTCTCTTTGACCTGGTTCATCCTACTTGGAATGAAATATATCTTAATTTAGTATATCTTTTTAGAAAATGCCTAAAACCTTCCCTTGACCTCAGGTATCTTTTGGTCACTACATAATTTTTCTGTATTTGTTACCTCTCTTTCCTTTTCCATTTTCTCTTTGACTAACATCAAGTTTGTGGGTGTTTTTCCCCCTCAACACTTCAGCAACCTTATCATGGTCACCAGTGACAAAGTCAGTAACCATTCTTTTCTAATTTGTTTTCTTACACACATAATATAGTTGACACTCCCTCCCTAAGCCCTTTCTCTAGTCCTTCTTACTCCACATCTATCTGGAGGGATACCTATCTCACTGGGAAACTGTTCTCTAACTTTTGTGCTCAGTTCATATTATGGTTTGAATATGCAGTATCCCCGAGAAGTTCCAGTGTTAATGCAGGAATGTTCAAGGTGAAATGATTAGATTATAAAGGATATAACCTAACTAGTGGATTAATCCATTTGAGGGGTTGACAATTTGAAAAGACTAACTGGGTCATAACTGTAGGCAGGTGGAACATGGTTAGAGAAGATGGGTCACTGGGGATATGCCTGGAAGGGTTCATATTCTTTGTGGACCTTCCCTTTTCTTTCTCTGCTTCACAACCTCCATGAGGTGAGGGGGTTTCTTCTGCCACACCTTTCATCATGATGTTCTGCCTCAGCTGAGACCCAAAGCAATAGAGTCAGCCAACCATGGACTAAACCTCTGAAACCATGAGCCCCAAATAAACTTTTCCTCCTATAAATTGTTTTTCTCACATATTTTGGTCACAGTGATGAACAGCTTACAGATACTGTTCCTATCCTCTTTCATCCCTCTAAATTTTACTTGGGGCTCCGAAACTTAGCTCTCATTCTTGCTCTATCTCCTTTTTGAGAAGTTCTTTTTCTTATATAATTATTCATGATAATATAGTTGATCTCACTAGGGTGGAAGTTCTTGAAGGGCAGGACTTTGTTTTGTTTACTACTCTGTCTTCAATACCTAACATGGAGTTTTAGATATTGAAAGTCGTCAATAAAGGTTTTTCTGAGTACCTGAAAAGAATACAACTCATTAAAAGGCTATATTTTAAAGCATACCATTTGTTCTTTCAACAAATAGCCCTCATGTGCCTTCTGAGCAACAGATTCTGTATCAGACTATAAAGTGGCATAGGATGCTATCTCTATTCTTCAGACCTGGTGGCCAAGTTAGTGGTTACCATGGAGAGAAGCCATGGACATTATGGAAAAGAATCTCATAATCAGGTGGGGAGGGAAGAGGTGAGAAACTTTTCAGTAAAATTTAAACAAGATGGCCCATGAGATTAATATTGAAAACAATCCAATTTTAGTCTTTTGCACCAATAAAATTATAATTTTTGAGAGTAAAATCATCAGTTGGAAACATAGACATATATGGACTCCTCTGATGTTAAGTTCAATGACTACAGTCTCACATGACCCCTTTTTGGCAGCCATTAGCTAGAATACTCCAAATGATCTAACTGGGTGGGAGAAAAACTATTTCTAAAAACACACCAGTCACATAACACTTCATTACTCAAAGATAATATCTGCAGTCATACTTTGAGTAGTAAATTAGCAAAATTATAGCAACATGATTGCAATATATTCAAGAACTACAGTACAATCTGTCTTGACTAAATTTCCATTATAGGCTTCTGCATTTAATATATGGCATATATATGTAGCCCATATATTATATAACAGTTTGGATTTTGGTCTTAATAAGTCATTTTGTAGGCAATGAGAAGAGAATACAAAGTATGTAATGCAATAAATTCTGGAAGGAGCTTTACTAGGTCCTTCCACTATTTGGCTATATGTCTTCTCGGGGCAGGCCAGTTATCCTTTGCATACTAACCTCTTCTTATTTCAAGAGTCTCCTGAGACTCGGCCAACTTCTCTCCATCTTTTAAAAAAAAACCCATTGTAGGCCAAGTTGTGGGGAATCTCTTATTCACAATAGCAATAAGAACTATAGAACAACAGAGATCAAGCCTAAGAAGAAATATGATCCCCCACCTGAAAAAAGTAATACTTTAATAAGAAGCATCTATAAAGATAGACCATGTTTATAATGATAGGACTTAATTGTATAAATAAGTCATTCTTCAAAAATTTATTTAAACATTGTTGGAAATTATTTGAAATCCTAATTAGATTCTCAATTGGATTTTTTATATTTTTGAACTTGAGTTTGACATTTAAATTCACCTAGGAGTTTATGAAAAAAAAGTACAAAGACTATTTTAGAAGAATCAGAAAAGGAAGAAGAAAGAGGAGGAATTTGCTTTTTAGGTCTGTAATATCATAACAATACAAATTTTGTAAAACTGGTTTGAAGTAGATGAACAGATCTAAAGAACAGACAGGAAAAAACAAACTATGACTGACACATGTAAAAATCAGCCTATGAGCTTGCAATTTAGGGTTCATTGTATCAAACAGCGGTGATGACAACCGATTAATGAAGTTTTTCTGAGTAGCTCATAGAAGGAAGGATATTATAAACACATAGGCCATAAAAGGCAGAAAACAGAGAAACTGTGGGATTTCAGTACTTAAAAACAAACAAAAGAAACATCTCATGAATTGTCCCTAGGTACTGTGATAAGAAAGAATCATGACTTTTCAACTCTTAGAAGTCAAAGCTAAGCAGACCCAATCAGACTGCCTGTCCTGGGTGAATAGGCCATTCTCTTCTGCAGTGGATTGAGTAATGTCATTGAAATGATGTGGAAATGTATGAAAGAAAGGTTAAAGAAGACGGAGCTGGTGTTAGTGAAGATGGTTACATGTGATGTTGGCCAGATAAAAGAGCAGCTGTCCAACACAACATAAAGATGGTATTTTAAAATTAGTGGAAGGGATTGGGAGGGTGAAGGTGCTAGGGGTGACACTGGCCAAATTTTATTGTTATATTATGTACATGTGTGAATATGTAACATCATATCCCATAGTTACGTATAACTACCATGCACCAATGAAAAAGTAGAAAACAAACAACAAATAAAATAAATAAAATTAGTGGCAAGAATGAAATATTTGATAACTTGTAGGACAACTGAATGATTTTTTTAATTTTATGTTATATTGACTTTAACTTACCATATAAAGTACTCCAAAATACATAACTCATTATGTCTCATTGTATTATATACAGGGACACTGATAAAGACAAGTGGAGCACAAATACACTATGGTAATGTTCAACTAAATATTATGTCTTTAGAGTTCTATTCTTTTGAGAAAAGCAATAGGTGACTGATTAGAGTGTTTGAAAATATTTTTAAATTTTTGTAAAAATGACTTAAACTTTACTACCAAAGTTACTTTTACTAAATGCTTAATTGAATGAAACACGACAGACATAATGATATGTGATATAAAAAATGTATTCACAAAAGTATTTTCTGGAACTAGGTTGCCGTTTTTATTTCAAATAGTGCACTGTATTTTGAATTTACAATGGTCAAAAATAGATTCCTATATAAAGAACTCTGGAACAATGTAGAATCTTTTACATACAGATGTAGCCCTATTAATAGATATTGGCAAAAGTGATAGCCTTTCAGACATTATACAATATATGAAGAGAGTGTGGTAGAGTCCACAATCACACTGTTTTTTTTTTGTTGTTGTTGTTCAACATTCTATTCACTGGTGGTATGCCTTTGAAATACTGGAATTTATGCTATAGGCACCATGAAAGCAAATAACTAAATGAGAGTCCTCTGAAACTGACAACTTTGGAAAAACAGTCAAGACAGTTGTATGATACAGATTTGACACAAACAATGAAATTGTAAACTGGCTTAATAATCAAATGTGTCATTGTTGGAACAAAATACAATATAGCGGAACCCCTTGGCAAAACCCAAAGATGGAAAAAGAAACAGACAGGAACCAGTGTGCCTTAACCAAGGGTAGTGGACCTGTAACAATTTCAGTGGTGATATGCATAAATGTGACCTGCTTGCTTTCCAAACATTCCACTTCTGTTAGAGATAACAATTGGTATTGACCTTTGTTCACTGGAATAATTGATAATGGATATTGTAAAGACATGGGTTATTCACAAATTTATGAACAAGGACAAGAAAGATCTCTTACATTTGTGGGATTTCACGAGAGACATCTGCTTAGCTTCCCTTAAAGATGGAATGAGAACTCATCAGGAGGAAGAAGGCCTAACACCCCTGGAACTACCATTGTCCAAGATGGTATCAGATTTGACATGAGAAGCCACATCATTCTTAAATGGCAATAGCAACAACAATGTCAAAACTAGCCATGTCATGGAAAAATGATAATAATGTAATGTAACCATTTGTTTAAAGTGTTTTGTGCCTTTACAACAAAAATAATGTTTGAACAGCTCTTGAAAGGTACTTCTTGTATATTATAATATATGAAAGGATATCATATTTTCCTAATGTCCTATTTATCACATGGCTTATATATGTAAAAGATACTATATTATTCCTGTGTCCTTTACACAGGAAAATCTGCTTTCATTCTTAAAGATAATAAATGATATAAAAGCTTTAGATTATGATTTCCAAACTATTCAATGTACCTGTGTCAATTTTGTTGAAATATTCATAAATTGAAAACTTGGGACTTAATGGATTAAGTATCTAAACAATGACACAACAATAACAAAGCTAAACAAACAAAACAAAACAAAAATCGGGGGATGGTACCAGGGATTGAACTCAGGGGTACTCGACCACTGAGCCACATCCTCAGTCCTATTTTGTATATTATTTAGAGACAGGGTGTCACTGAGTTGCTTAGAGCTTCACTGTTGCTGAGGCTGGCTTTGAACTCACTATTGTCCTTCCTCAGCTTCCCGAGCTGCTAGGATTACAGGTGTGCAGCACCTCAACTTGCTCGAAAACAAAACTATGGAAAGAATAAATTGGAGAATATTATTGTGATATTGGAGTGTGATGGGCCCCCCTGAAAAAAATCTCACAAGAGGAGTGTGGTACATTTGATAGGTAAAAACTTGAAACTGTGTAATGTAGGTGTAAAGGATTTGACAGTTATGAGAATGAGGTGCTGAAGAGCTAGAAGTGAGTCATGAGTTTTCCCACTTTTTCTCCATAAATAACTGTCATTCTTACAATAAGTGCATATCATATATTTATATACACACATATCTATATCCATGGATATATGTATATGTATATTTATGTAAAAATCTTTCACCACCAATCAATGCCATGGGGTTCTCCCTCCAAATTTGGTCAGATGCCACCCACCCAACTTCCCACTTCATTTGCAGCCCAGTACCGGGAGCATAAGGGGAGCTAACTAATGCTTATTTTTCTATTTGTCTTTCCAGTTAGAAGTTTAGTTTCTTTTGTCCTGGTTTTAAGAATTTTCTCTAGAAGTAGATACTTCAGACAATATATGCAACTATCTCAGAAATAACATGGGCAAGGAACATTTCAAATATTCCAACTGTAAGAACAGAAAGTAATGAACAGCAACTTCTTCTGGCATTGGATCTCTACATCCTTGGCCAAAGAGAGCACTTAGGACATTGTTATTGATCTAACTTATTGGTTCCTTAACCAAGCTTGTCAACAAGAGGCTCTCCTAACACTTTCATGTTTAGTAAAGATAACCAGAAATGGAAAGTGATAGCAGCTGAGATGTTTGATGGCAATATCTTAGCCAGAAAGTCTTCAGATTTACTCAAATTCTTCCCTTCTCCAACTTTACATACTTAGTTTTTCCTTTAATAGATCAGCAGCATCAATGTCCTTCTATTGAATCTTTCTTTTTCTCTTACTCATCATCTGAATATTTTGCTACCCATTTTAATCTCTACACTTTTTCTTCTGTCATACTTGTGATCTCAGTATTGCTCTGGATGTCCAAGACACCCAGAACTTCTACTTTCTAATGTTCTTCTCCATCCCAAGTCAACTGCCTCATTGCATGATGATTATAGAAGCTGGAACTCACCATCTCAGGCTGATATCCTGCTCTCTGATTCCCCACCCCTTTTTAATTTAGTGTACCACACTGGCACTTTGATTCCAACAACCACAAAGAGACTATGTTAATCCCCAATTCTATGACTTTTTCAATATTGTAACTACTCCCTTTTCATTCCTTCAATCTCTTGACCTTCTGTGCCTCTCTTAAAATTTGTAGATAAAACCTTCACCCCTATTAAATCTAACCCTCCTCCACTCATTTCTTGTAGCTAAGCTATAGAGCATGGCTGGGCAAACAGCACACCACACTGACTATTTTCGCTTTAAATTTACGACCATAGGTGGTAGAATTGTGAATATTGTCCTATGTTCATTGGTCCTACAGCCCTGATATGTTTTCTCTAATCTCATCACTATTCTATCATGTGCAGGGGTATTTTGCACACCATTTCTTCTCTCTTCTAACTCTATAACTTCTCTCTATTTTCCATTCTTGGATGATGAATGAGCTGATGAATTTTCATTTTATGATTAATTACTCTAAATATCCATATAATTTTCCAAGAAAAAAAATCCAGACATACCTGGATTTGCTTCCTTTTAAATTGTTTTTTGCTCTCAAGACCAATGCCCCTTGTGCCATCTTGAATCTCATCCATTTGTGACTTCTTAACATTTTGTTTCCGCAGTTATTTTATATAATGCCTCATTGTCTTTTCTATCTCTGACAGTGTCAGCTACATGAAAATATATTGCATTATTTCCTTTTTTTGCGAAATTCTCCTTTAACTCATCCTTCTTTTTAAAAGTCTTTAGAAGTAAAACTACTTGAAAGTATTTTGTGAACTCATTGTCACCTCACTCACTTTCTTGCATGTTTATTCAAATCTATTTCAAGTTTTGTCCCAATCCAAATAGCTCTTCTTAGGTCACTAATGATAACTCAATAGCGTTTAGTTCCTCATCCTACTTGTCTGTTCATAAGAGTTAATGTAGTTAATTGATTCCTTCTTCTTGAAACATTTTATTTACTTGACTTCCAGCATTTTCAACATTTTTGTCCTCTATCTCATGGGCCTTCTTCCTCAGCCTCTTATTCCAGGTATTTCTTGTCCTCTTCAAACTCTAAATGTCGGAGGGTATAAATACTCACTTCATTGGTCTTTTCCCTCTATCAGTTTCTAAGTCTTCTCATGCCGATCTATGGATTCAAATATGAGGCATTCAAATGAATTTCTCTAGCACAACCATTTCCTAAATTCCTGACTTACGCACCCAAATGCCCAATCTACATTTTTTACTTGAATGTTTCATTGATGTCTCTACTTAATATGTGCAAATTGTACAGTTGATTTTCACCTGCAACCTGCTCCCACCGCACTGTTTTCCGTGTTAGTGGAAACTCCTTATTTCCACATATCTGACACCAAAAATTATCTGAAAAATATTTACTGAAGTAGTACTAATGTTCAGTTACTGTTGTGCATACTTGGAATATATCAATGAACAAAACTGCTGAAGGTCTTTTCCTCTGTGGTACTTACATGCTAAGTAGTCAATAAATCATCATAGACGATTTATTTCCTCCCCCAGCCCCACCTCCAAATTTGTTAGCAAATACCTCTGGATCTCCCCTTCAAACCACTTATGCACATTCAAACCATTTATCTCAGTTCCATTGCAACCACTGTAGTCTGAGGTGCCGTCTTCTTCCTGGTGAACTGATCAGTAATCTAACTGCTTTCCTGGCTTTAGCCCTTGCTCCTCTACAATTTCATCTCCCTGCAGCAATCAGAAAGATTCTTTTAAAACATGTTAGAAATATGTCTTTTCTGTTTAAAATCCTTCGGTAGCTTTTCATCTCTCTCAGAGCAAAGTCCATAATTCTTATCTTGACCTACATGCTCAATATGATCTGCCCTCTGCTATCTTTCTGAGCTTCTCTCTTACTTTTATCTCTCTAGCACATTCTACATCCTCCACACTGATCTCCTTGCTCATCTTTGAATAAGTCAAAATGTCCCTGCTCCAAGAGCTGTGCACTGGCTTTTTTCCCTTCTTGGAATGCTCTTTCCACAGAGATTCATATTTCTTTGTTTTCTCCTTTTATTCAAGTCTCTGCCAAAAGTCAACTTATCAAAATTAATTTTACTGAGCTTCTACATAAAGAGCCCTTAGTCCACTTTTTCTTCATTGTTCTCTTTTCCTTTTTTTCATACACTTATCATCTCTCAACATGCAGCAATTATTGTTTGTTTCCTTTCTCTGCTTCTCTTCTTCAAGTATGAACTCCATGAGGACAGGCCGTAGCTTTATTTGCTGGTGTATTCCAAGGACTTGGAATAGTATTGTGTTGATCTGGTTGTTAATAAATAGTTCTTGAAATATTTATTGGAAATCTAGCAGAGTTAGTTCCCCTTGTTTCTTTCCAGAGACACTTCAGATCAAAGAAAATTCTATTTTATTTCCTAAGCATCATTCATGTACAAGTTTCCTTTGGGTTAGGGAAGTCCATTCTTTCTCAGTCTAATCTTTCTTTGAGCGTATCAATCAGCCTTCAATTATAAAAAACATTGTTTGTGTTTTGATTTGTTTTCTACAAGGTACCCCACCTCCTTTGCCCAGCCTTGCCTAGCATGGATTGTTATTCAATTGCATGAAATGAATCCTACATAACAAAAACAGTGTTCAATCCTCTGATGCTGCTGGATAAGTACTGTTGTACTCCCCTATCTCTGGTCAATCAGGTTATGTATAATTCTTTTAATCATTTATTTTCCTGAAATCCCTAGCATTGTTGTTTTTATTTCTTTTTTCTAAATTCTCTCCACAATGGCAATTCCTCCATTCCCACTGAAGATAACTCTTCCTCCTATTCCCAAGGGAAAGGAATACATAGATGACTAAAGGATATTAAGGTGGGAATTTTGAGAAGACAAATATTAAAATAATGTTAAAAATTGGGATATTTTGTTCCTTTTTCATCTGTTTGCCATCCCATAACTTCTATTCTTGTTGCCTTTCCTTTGAAGTTAGAATCTTTTATACACACCAGTTGAAGGTTATTATACAGTAATGAAAACCAAGCTATATGCCATTTTGGAATAGCTGAGCTTTATGCCACCCTGGTGATAAATACTGTGTTGGTACAATAATCCAATCTTCTTCCTGTCCTAACTATATATTTATAGCAGTTTACTCAGACCCTCATTCTTTTCATCCAGTGAATATTTAGTCATATGTTCCTCAGGATTAGTGTGCAAGCCTGAGAACAGATGAGGAGTAGCTCTTTCCTCCCACACTGAGGCTGCCACGTGACCAGGTCCTTTGCAATAGATGGGCGCCATTTTGATGTTGTTTCAGAAAGCATAGGTAATAGGTACCAGAATCTCAAGGCATTAGAGCTAAATGAAATCTTGGAGCTAATGTAATGCAATATTTTTTTATTTTCAGGCAATAAAAGTGAAGTCCCAGAAATCCCAAGTTGTTGGTTTATGGTCACAGACATTTGATGGCAGACTGGTCCTCACCTGTGCTTCCTGACTTGACACCAATTTTATTCCAGATGTCATCATTAATTACCGATCAAGAATTGATCCATAATTTTGCCGAAAGAAAATCTGGATGTTTTAAAAAAAAAGTTTGAAATATTGCATTTGAATTTTGAGGGACAGGTAGAATTAGCTTAGTACTCAGTAAAATAGTCTGTAGGTCAAGAAATTACTCAACTGAAACCAAAAACTCACACCCTAGATTTTTGATTTTTTCCTAGGGTCAACATGCCAAGCTAATGTCACTATGATATTAATAGTGAATATATATGAGTTAAAGAGGTTTTCTGTTAGTCTATGTTGTAAAGAATACTTTAGATTCTTGATTCATTCGCCTTTTTAATGTAGATTGCCTAGAGCTAGTAAAAACTGGTTTAATTTCTTTTTCTAAAGGTCATGTAAACATGTATGCTTAGTGAATTAGATGCAAATTCAATTCCCTGAGCGCAGTGCTTCCTAGTTAAGTTCCTCTCCTATTCTTCACATGTATGCCCACATCTCATGGCAGAACACTGATTTCTGAGCTATGGTGAAAATCACAATAAAACAAAACATTTGACATTTGTTCAATAAAGCAGACTGATAGGGAATTCAGTGGAGAAAAGTATTTTTTATCAAAACATTTTTGGTACTCATATCTCTTTTTTATGAGGAATTTGCATGGATTTTCTTTCTTTGGCCTTTCCTTCAAATAACAGATCTGATTCGATGCTCAATACTGAATTAAATAAGACAGATTTAAATATCATACAGTATTAAAAATTATGATGAGGTAGAATATTTAATGAAATGCAAAAATGCATCTTGTTATGTAAAGTCAAAAGAGGCTTACAAAACTGTGTGCACATTATGATTCCGCACAGTCATGGCCACATGGTGAACACAGGTCAAAATATTCATAATGGGTGTGAGTGGTAAGAGACTGGGATTTTTTATATTTTTCTTCATGCAACTCTCCATTTTCCTAAGTTTACTATAGTGGTTATATGTTATCCTTGTTAATAAAAGTAGTTTATTAATATAATTCTCTTTAGGCTTTATATTTTGGGAGATCTAAAATAATTCATAATCTTGATCTGAAAAATCAATTTGTTTCGTTTGAAAGCAGAACAAGTCTACATATTAATTAAGCTCAAAAATATCAATTAATGTATTTTTCAACACTGACAATTCTAAAACCAAAGTGAAGCACTCTTAAAAGCTACGTTTCAATCTTTCTTTGAACAAAATTATGTACAATAAAGTGAAATGATGATCTCAATTATTTTTTTCTACAAGGAAAACAAAAGATCTTGTTTAAAAAAACTTAAGTTTCAGAAAAAATTGCTTCTTTTTAAAAGTTAAAACAGCACTAAAATAAATAGAGATAAATTTTAAAAGCATTTTAAATTCCATCGCTTTAAAAAAAATCAACAGTTTTAATTTGTTCCATTGATGAACAACTTCATCCATATGACATTTTCTGCTTTTGGGATTATTTTCTTAGGATGAATTCCAGGAATACTAGGTTAAAGAGTATGTACATATTTATGGTTTTTGAAACATACAGTAACTTTTTTTTAACTGAAAGATTTATTCAATTTAAACTTTCATTAGCAAAGAATGAATTTATACTACTCTGTGAACATTTACATTTACATGGGACTGTAACAGTACTTTAAAATTTTACTAATTTAATAATATTCAAGGATGACACTTTTTTCAATTTACATTTTTCTAATAACCAGTGAGTTTGAGCATTTGCCCATATGTTTGTTTACTAATTATCACTGTCTGTTCATCTTTTTACCATATTAGTGTCTTGATGTTTTGTTATGAATTTTTATGATTACTTACATATTAATTAACCCTGTCCTACAAGCATTTTGTCTATGTATTATATTTTATGTATTTTTCTATGTTATAAAATTTGAATTGCTTACAATTAAAACTACTAATATTGTTCTTTGCAATTTTCCCATTCTGTAGAATTTAAAGCATGGACATATTTCCACATTACCCTGAACATGCTTCTTAGTTTGACCAGCATAAACACAGGTGTGGTGTGGTCCTGTCCTACACCAGTCTTGAGACTTTATTCATGATTCCATTGCATTCTGCAAAATAAAGATTCAAGTGCAAGATTATACTAGTGAGTCACGTAAACTTTGCTAAAGATTTCATGGGGATGAAATAAGCAGTACTGTAACATACTTTGTAAGGCAAAACTGTGCTTCCGATAGAAATTTCTCTTCCCACCCCCAATTCCCTTGATACATTTCAAAATCTCTTCTTTCTACTTTTACTTTTTTCTCCATGCTTCCCCGCCCCACAGTCTCCAAATCCTTTCTACTTTTTGAAACAATTTAGTGCTTGCTCTAATCATGCATGCCTAATCTGAGTTAGGACAACGAAAGTTCTACCCTGAACTGAACTAGATTCCTTAAAATTCCATAAGTGAGTATCTATTATTGCTCTTTGTTGCTCTATAGGTTAATATCTTACTGCAGGCAACTAATTGAAGTTTTAGCATATTAAAAAAAATGGTTATTACCTGGAGACAAATTCAATTGCTAAGGAAAACACAATTCTTCCTGACTTTCAGTTTTTAAATTCCTGTGTTATTTTAAAATTCAATCCTGTATTCTAACTGTAATCCATTTTTGTAAGACTTAAGAAGTCCAATTCATGCTTTTCAAAATACAAAATCATCTAAACACTTATTAAATAAGTAAATATGAATCATCAATTAAGTCACATTTATTGAGTAGGTAGACAAAGCCCTAGAGATCTTTGCTTTCAGGACACTCACAGACAAGAAATGAGGCATAGAAATAACTCACTAGAATAAAACATCACCAGTATTAGGATAGAGATGGGTTTGAAATATTATAGGAAACCCCAAGATTGTTTAACAGGAATTGGTTGTGGGAAGGTTTCATACAGGAACAAACTGAAGGGCCAGTACAGGTGGGTCAAGCAGAGAATGTGGGGAAATCATCTTACAGAAGTGAATCAAACCGCGTGTGGATTCTCAAATTGTCCCTTTACTTTTTCTGTGAAGCAAAACTCACTGAATATCAACTTTCTGCATGTTTGCTGTGACCAAGTGATCCCCTGAAACAGGAAAGGGTAGTACTTGCCTGGGACTAATGTTTGGTTAATAAAATAATACTAAAGTTTCCTATGACTACTATTTCATTTTACCGGTACCATGGAGTTAGGTTTTTTCTTTCCCCAAAGCAAAACCAAGGAAGTAGAATAGTTGGTAAGATTTCTGCAGAGAGCAAATAGCTTTAGACAATTGATATAACTTAAAAATTTTTGCAGCAACTATAGGAACAGATGTCTTTTTTTTTCTGCTTTTGTTTTAGGCCTCTAGTATCATATTTCAATTAAAGAACAAACAACTAAAGCATCTTTGGGAATCTTGTTTCAAAGTGCACTTTATGATATGCTTTGGTTCATCTTTTTTACCATTAGTGTCTGGATGTTTTGTTATGAATTTTTATGATCACTTACATATTATATGTGGATTAATGGAAGGCACCAGAATTATGGAATATTCTATGCTCCAAATAGAAGTTACGAAAATACATTATGCCTGAAATATTCACAGAGGCCCATAGGATATTTTTTAGAACATATATTTTCTCTAAAATACACACAGCAAAACTAATTTTTATTTGGACATTGGCAGAACAAATAATATATTATTTTTTTGTTTGCAGAAGTGCATATACAGATCTGTATTTGTGATTATTTGGTGACTTTAAGAAAGTAACTATATTGACCTTGAAAGTTATGCAGTGTATAGAGTTGTTCAGGCCTATTCATAAAGCCTTATTTCCCTGGACTATCTTTAAAAACAAACGAGTATGTGTGTGTCTTTTGTCATACTTCACTTTTCATATATATTGTGACATAGTAAAGCAATAAAAGAAGCAAAGCGAATGGTCCATATTCAAGGAGAAGAAGAAACAAAAAATCATTTCCATTCATTTTTTTTTTCTACAACAAGCAATTGTTTTCTCATGCTATTTTTAGGCAATTTCCCTCCTCCCCTCTTCCTCCTCCTCCTCCTACTCTCTCTCATTTTAACTTATAAACTTGGAGTGGTTGAAGAAAGATAGAGCACCAAGGGAATAGGAATACAGCTAGCTTGCAAAAACTTAGAAACATCTGTCTGATGAGTTTGAAAATATGCAAAGCAGGCATCACGGCCACACATCCATGATGCAAAGTCATTTGTTGTAGGTGGAGGGAAAAGAAATACCTCGAGTAGGGAGTTATCACAAAGATCTACAATTCAATTCTGAAACTCGTCTGGAAGTGCAGCACATTTGTGCAACCCAATATAAAGCAATTCTCCCACTTGTGAATCCGTGGAGAGCACAGCAGGTTTGGAAGGCACCGGTTACTCGTGGTGTCTAGACTTGGAGAAACTATGACCTCAGTTACAGCAGCCCAATATTTACTTTTCCTTTCCAACACGCAGCGTACCTCATGATCTCAGTGTGCAGGGCAGCAGGGAGGGGGGCAGAAAACAAATTCCGACCTTGTCCGCCATCTTCAAACACAATGAGGGCATAGAGACTCCAGAATTTAGGAAAAAATGTCATGGGGAGACCTACTTAGACTGCATGTAAAAATATTTCAATTGGAAAATCCATCTTTCTTCTATTCATCATGAGAGAAAGGGACATATCAAGATGAATCTTTTCTTTCAACAGTTAATAACTAATGAACATTCCATACCTTGATAGTGGAGAACATCTTTAAATACATCTTGGGAACGCTGTGGATGATAACTTCTGGTTCTCATTCCGTTGCTGAATTGTTTGTATCATATTTTAGTGTTTTCAGATGATCAGATTATTTTACTATGAGCTAAATTTGATAGTTTTTGTTTCTATTCAGCCATGTGGCTGATTTTTTGGATTAAAAATCATAGAAAATTACTTTCCCCCCTCCCTGTTTATTTTTTATATTAAAGTCAGTCTACTTGGGATAAAAACACTGTGCAAAGACTTAAAGGTCACAAAAGAAGTGTGAGCATTTTACAATTCAATTTTAAAAGTTTTGTATCTAGTACCATTGGATGCATTCCACTTGTTTGCACAAATGTCATGTTGTGGACATCCTTTCTGGCTGTGCCATGGAGTCTTGCAGGTTCTATCATGCCAGGCTTCCTCTAGCCTACGCCTGAGGACCTGAGGCATTTCCTGCCAGGGCTTGCAGGGCTTAACAACAAAGGGGCTACCTCCAAATTTTGTATCTCTCTGGACTTGTGTAAGTTTTGAAGCTAAAAACATACCCCATCCTGGTATCTAAAAGACATCTGAAAATATATAATAAATTTTTTTTTTAAATCCCACAGCACTCCCCTCAACCAACCAACCAACCAACCAAAGAAACAAACAAAAACAGGACTGAGGAGTAACCAACAAGGTTTCTTTCTTTCTTTCCACACAAACGTCATACACATGAGGTGAGATGCTGAGATGTATTTCCCTCATTCGAGAGGAGAGAAGACAGAGTCAGAATTTCAAGGTCCAGCATTCAGGCAATAGCAAGAAAAGAGCTCTTGCCTTCAAGTGAGGCATGTTGAGGAAGGAAGTAAAGAGGGGCATATGGGAGCCCTCGTCATGGCCATGTTCTCTGAATATCAACGTGGTGTTTCTGAATGCGGTGGAACTAGGCTCTTAACAATGGCAGCAATGCAGCACAATAATATTAGGGAGTACATAGTTTGTTTTGTATTTGGTACATAATCCCCAAGGTCATTGAATGAAAGGTTCACGAGATGGCTCAATGTCTCCTATGGAGGAGCAGAGCGATATTACCTGGGATTGGGTTTTAAAGACAAGTCTGAACAGCAGCTGAGTGAACCATTATGGGGCTGTGGATGAGGAAAACATACTGTGGATTTATAGTTGAAGACTGCAGGAAGTGTTTCTGACCCCTTCTGTCTTCACCACTG
Source organism: Sciurus carolinensis (assembly GCF_902686445.1). Taxonomy (NCBI): domain Eukaryota; kingdom Metazoa; phylum Chordata; class Mammalia; order Rodentia; family Sciuridae; genus Sciurus; species Sciurus carolinensis. Next base: position 24,462,967 of record NC_062213.1, on the reverse strand, counting down.
ATGAGACTCACAAGGAAGCTGCAATTTTCCCACAGATAAGCTTATGTCAAAAGGGAATAAAAACTAAGGAGATGTGTCTAAACTCACATAACTCACGACGAGCAAGCTAGGTTGCAAGGTTTGGCATATTCTCTCTATCTGGGGAGTGTACCATTCATATTGGGATGGGCAACCGATGACCTGGTTGTAGTCTCTGGAAGGCAGGTTAGGAACCACCACCTGTCAGCCTCTGCAATGGCACAGCACTGGACTGGACTGGCCAGAACATTTGCAATTCACTCGTGGAATGATTGCACATGACATGAGTTTGAGGTCTTTGCTTTGTCCCTCGACTCAAACATCTTTCTGATTTTAATAAGGGATATTTTAATAAGTAACCTGAAACAGTTTTTTTTTTTTTTTAACTTTCTTAGAATAGATACCTTTTTTAGATTGACATGAAAAAAATCTTGGTTTTATAAGGAAGTTGTGACTTATCTTTTTCCATAGATAAAAATATTCATGCTACATCTTCATAATTTCTAGATTCATAGGGTGTAGCACACAGCTTTGAGGTCAGATAACCAGGGACTGAGTTTCAGGTCTCCTTGTTTAGGCAACCGATTGACTTTACCTTATAAAATCTTAGATTTCTATTTTGTAATATAGATATTGATGTACATATAGGCATTTAACACCACAGGGTCTTGCATATTTTTTTAAAAAACTTTGTTTTGTATGTCCATTTATTCTCATAGGATTTCTGTTCAACTAAAGTATGTGGTTAAATTATGTACCAGACGAGAAAGAGCTAAGGTGTAAGAATTGAGGAATTGACAGTTAATGGGAGATCATGTGCCTTATTCCTATGAAGGCAAATTTTATTAAGCTTGCCAGTCATTATGTACAGAAATAAAGGCCCAGTGTTGTTAGATTTATTTAAAATATATTTATCGAGTGCGTACTACATTCACCTTTTAGATATGGAACAAAATAGAAAAAAATAATCAACAAAACTTTCAAAACCACACAGCCACCTGGGACTTAAGTAATTGTGTGAGTGAAGTACCTGACTAAAGGCCATGAGAGCTACAGAGAAAAACAGCACAAGGATGATTGGAGCATGCGTGCTGCAAGTTTTAAGTGGGTTCACAGGAGAGGAGGACACATCAGATGATCTTTGCATCAAGATTTTGGGGAGACTGAGGGATAGAGTAGACAAGCTGCTGCCCATGGAGAACCCCAGGTTTTGGTTTTAAAGCAGAAAAATAAACTGAATAAAAACAAAAATAAAGCTAAGTAAAACTAAAATAAAAACTAAAACTAAATAAACCAGAAAATATAACCAAATAAAAATTATTTTACTAGAGATGTTGAACACTTTTTCATATATTTATTCATTGCCTGTGTGTCTTCTTCTGTAAAGTGTCTGTCCAGTTCCTTGGCCCATTTATTGATTGGGTTCTTTGTATTTTTGGTGTAAAGTTTTGTAAGTTCTTTATAAATTTTGGAGATAAGTGCTCTATCTGAAGTGCGTGTGTTCAACATCTCTAGTAATTAGAGAAATGCAAATTAAAACAATTCTAAGATTTCATCTTACTCCAATTAGAATGGCTATTATCAAGAACACAAACAATAATAGATGTTGGAGTGGATGTGGGGAAGAAGGCACACTTTTACATTGCTGGTGGAGTTGCAAATTGGTGTAGCCACTCTGGAAAGCAGTATGGTGAATCCTAAGAAAATTTGGAATGGACCCACCTTTTGACCCAGTTATCCCACTCCTGGGTTTATACCCAAAGGACCTAAAATCAGCAAACTACAGTAACACAGTCACATCAATATTTATAGCAGCTCAGTTCACAATAGCTAGATTGTGGAACCAACCTAGATGCCCTTCAACAGATGAATGGATAAAGAAACTCTGGTATATATACACAATGGAATACTATTCAGCCATAAAGAAGAATAATATCATGGCATTTGCAAATAAATGGATGGAATTGGAGAATATCATGCTAAGTGAAATAAGCCAAGCCCAAAAAACCAAAGGCCCAATGTTTTCCCTGATAAGTGGAGAATGATATATAATGGGGGTGGGGGAGTGGGGAATGAGAGAATAATGGGGGAACTTTAGAATATGTAGAAGGAAATGAGAGGGAGAGGGGTATGATAAATGGTGGAATGAGACGGACATCATTACCCTATGTACATGTATGATTACATGAATGGTATGAATCTACCTTGTGTATAACCACAGAAATGAAATGATGTGCCCCATTTGTGTACAATGAATCAAAATGCAGTCTGTAAAAAATTAAAAGCTAAATAAAATAATAATAATTTTTAAAAAAAGGTAAAAGTTTAAAAAGCAAAAAAAAAAAAAAAAAAAAATACTGTGATCTCTACAAGTTATTGTTCTTCATTCCCAGGTCCCAACTCAGCTACTGTTACATAAATGTACTAAACTAAATAAGATGAAACCAAACAAACAAAACATGTAAACAAATAAGAAAATACTTTATTGATGTGGGTGAAATGGTATTTTAAATATTAAAATATTATCAGAATGATTTAAAAATATTTTAAATGCTGGATGGGCCAAAGCATATCAAGGGATCACACTTACACAGTACATAGCCAGCTAGTGACTCTTGTAAAATTCCACCTATTTTAATCCACTTATTACCAATGGCAATTCTGCATTTTCGTGGTTCCTTTCACCCCTCTTTGGATGTTAATTAGATACTACAGATTCTCAGACTTTTGCTTCAACAATGGTGTCTAAATGATGGTCCTGTCTCTGTTGTAGCTGGCATTTCGATTCTCAGTCCTGGGAATTGGACGGTATTTTATGAGAGACAGAAATTTGGGAGTATGTTCCATCCTGCCTCCTGGGTTTTGTTTTTCTGGAATTATTATTCCTATAATTTGCCTTGGTTATTTATGCAGTAGACTTTACTGATTATTTTCATTATCACTGAATATTATCTAGTTGGAGCTATTTAGCAAAAGTGGACAAGCAATGTGCCTCTAGCTTGCCGGGTTGCGGTTTTCTTTCATTTGGTTGTTACTAAGTGTACTGATGGATCTAATTATTCTGATGCCATCAGTTCCCTGTACTATGGGTCTTGTTTATTGTTCTAAGACCTTTATGTTATATCAGCAGATTGTATCCAAACTCTACTGGCCTATTATTGTCTGTGAATCAGTTGGGAAGTTATGCCATGAAAACATACGCTGCTTAAAAACAGAAAAGAGCCCATAAGGTTTTTTTTCCCCCTAGCTTCACTAGCTTTAATTAAATCAAAAATGGAAATGTTTATTATTCTCACCACAGAGAATGATTGATGGCACTCATGTTAATACAGGTTATATTCTAATATAGTAATCCTCATGCTGAAAAAAATTCTGTATAAGAAAAATTATTTTCCAGCCTCAGTATCCAAGTATATTTTCAAGTAATATTAACCTATTAGGGAAAGAACCAAAGAATATTGGACATTTGAGCAGGGCCTTGAAGAATTAGAAAGCAGATAAATGCTGGGCTTTAGAATAGGAGAGAGAAAGGATACCATTGGCTGAAAAGATGCACATGAACCATGAAAAAAATTTCTAACATTAATCAAAAATGTTTTTCTTTGTTAAGTCCTGTTCTAGGTGAAATCTCTTTTGAGATGCCATCCACAAAAGCTTTGCTAGTCTCCTGGCCCACAGCAGAATTAATTAACTCTCCCTTAGAACTTCTCTCTCACAAACTTCCTTGTGAGAATTCTTGTGTTGTCTTGTAATGGAATATACGCTTTTCTTCAGACTAGTTGATGTGCTACTTATAGCGGAAAATCTTATATCCCATCTCCCTATTCAAGAATAACAGAAATAGTATGATTTCAAATGGTTATTGAATTTTTACCCTGAGCGAGGCATGTGCTCTACAATTTACATACATCTGCATCAGATAACTGTTGCTATGCCATAAAGAGAACCATGACTTTCACCATTTAGGAAAAAACAAGGTGAGTGGTTACTAATGGGGCTGAGATGTTTGCCCTGGTTTGTATTTGTGAGATGCAAAGCCAGGATGCAATCTAGGTGCGTAAGATGCTAAAGAACACAGTGTTACCCATGGAAACGCCCTGCCTCTGATTTCCTAGCACGTTACCTGGTACCTGCTAAGTGCTCAGGAACTGCGTGTTGCATAAAGAACAGAGTGTATCATGGAGGATATTTCAAGACTCTGATAGAAGTATGAAAAACGTGTATGACTTCCATGTGGTTAAAAAAAAAATCTGTCTGTGTATCAGGGAAGAACCTTCCCAGTGTTGGCAAAATAAACAACCTCTTGGAGTTTTCAGAAAGGATTTGCCCTGCATGTGTTTAAAGTAGAAAGTCCTTAGGGCATTCCTGCAAATGTGCATCCGCCCAGACTTGAAAGGCACGTCAGTCCAATCCCCGTAATGATGGTAGGACCTAGACCTGCTCCAGAGGCACCACATCCAGCTTTCTAAACAATTTCATCAGCATCATCCCCAAGCCTCATTTAATCTTAAACAGCAAGAAGGAGCCCTTACAACCAGTTCCTGGAACGCAGCCAAGCTCCCAGCAATGCCTGCTGCAACAGGTCCCTTTGACTTTGGACACGTGCTCAGGATGGATGATGGTAGGGTGCGAAAGCAGGGCTGCAGGGGTGCTGAAGTGAGGAGAGGATGGACAGGGTGGGCAGAAGAAACATGTTAGCGGACAAGTCGGGGCCAGACAAGGGTGAGCAGGACACAGCCAGGAAACCACAGCATGCCGGTAGCAGCAAAGGCGGCCGGAGCTGCAGAAGCAGACTAATCTGTTGGAGGTTTTACAGTCAAGAGGGTTTGGCAGAACTTCCATAGCTAGAGGAGGGATTTCAGGGGTGGAGCCAGAACACTTGAGGTCATAGTGACCTAGTCTGCGAAGAGAATCAGAGTCTGTTTCTGCACAGCACAGCACAGCAACTGAGAAGTCAACCCTGCTTGACAACTTTGGAGCACACTCACCAAGCTGACCTATTCTGTTTGGGTGCTTACTGCTGGTAAACAGGTGAGTGAACACAATACCTTTTGTAATACAATCGGCAGGAATGGAAAAGTGAGTCATTCACTTCCTAAATTTGTAACTACTCATCAAAAGTAGCACAATGAGTGGCAAAATTTGCCTGAATGAGCAGTCACTGGTTTCTACCTCCCATTCTACTTGAATATCCTCCTCCCCCATCCTAGGTTCTCTATTGATAATACCCAATGAATTGCGGAGGCATTGGCTCCTCCATAAGTCATTATATCTCACGTTCTCCTGAATCAAAATCTCCCAGAACACATTATAATAAATATAATGTAATTACAAACACATCCATTTTTCTATAATTTGAAAACACAGAAACAAACAACTTGATTAAAAAACAGGTAAAGAATTTGAATAGGCATTTCTCTAAAGAAGATATACAAATAGCCAAGAAACACATGAGAAGATGCTCCACATCCTAATCATTAGGAAAATGCAAATCAAAACAATAATGAGACACTTCACTCCCATTAGGATGGCTATTATTAAAAACAAAAGAAAATAACAAGTGTTGAATATGAGAAATTATAACTTTTGGGACCTGCTGGTGGAAGTGTAAAGTGGAACAAATGTTTTGAAAAACAGAGGGGCAGTTCCTCAAAAAAAAAAAAAAAAAAAAGTAGAGTTTTCATTTGATCCAACAATTCCATTTCTGGGAATATTGAAAAAAACTGAAAATAGGAATTCATGATTCAAGATAGCCAAAAGCAACTCACGTGTCTATCTATGGATAAATGAATAAACACATATAGTCTATACATACAATAGGATATTACTTATCATAAAAAAGAAGGAAATTCTGACATGCACCATAATAAATCTCAAATACATTGTGCTAAGTGAAATAAGCCAGGCACAGAAAGACAGATACTGTATGATTCTGTGACTAGGAGGTTATTATTATGAGGTATGGAGAGGAATCTGTGGATAGGGACAAGGTAGAATGATGGTCGACAGGATTGGCTGTGTTTGCAGAAGTGGTGGGGGTTGTTTTTTAATGGGTTCAGAGTTTCAGTTTCGGAAGATGAGAAAAAATTATGGGATGGGTGGAGATGATGGTTGCACAACAATGTGAATGTGCTTAATGCTCAGGAACTATGTACATAACTTGGTTAAATTGCTAAATTTCATGCTCTATATCATAATTTGAAAAAAGAATCATTATCACATACTGTGCTTTTCATATACATTACATACATAGACATACTGTTGTATAAAGCTATTTATATAAACAATATACACTTAATTTTACTTCCTGGGTAACTTCAGAGGTTTTAAGTGGTAATTTTTCTATGTATAAATTATTGATTTACAAGCTGTCTTTGTAATTTAACCATTGTGTTGGATGCAAATCCACTGAATCTGCTTCTCAAGATTTGAAAAAAAATTAGTAATGGCAGAAAAGTGAAACAAAGTACCCTTGATATATGTTATGAACAGAAATATAGGATACACTCTTAAAGGTTATTGTCGAAATTCCCCAAAGTCTTCTCTGAATCATAGGTCACTAAACATTCAAATCTCAAATGACATTTCCATTTCCATTTTGACTGAGAATCCATGGTGTCTTTTTTTTTTTTTTTTTTTTTTAGGAATCATTGGTCAAGGCCAAAGTCAAATTCATTTCCTAGGAAAAAACTACAAGGTAAGTAGTCTTTATACGAGTTCATATTGGTTTATGAGTTTTTACTGACAGAACACATCAAAATAGATTGCTCATATAAATTTCTGGTAAGCACTATAACAAGCAATTTAAAAGGAAAATGCATGAAAGTCACAATAAATTGGAAAATTTGTTTTTATTATTTTCAAAAATTATATCAATCGTCTAATCATCTGTCAGTTTAGCCATCCCTTTGTAATATGTTATTGAAAAGCACACCATTGTCTGCAGTCTCATTCCTAAAGCACCCACACATTTTTCTTTTTCAACATAAGGAATTCATTTTCTACGCATAGTACCTTTTGCTGCAATCGCATTCAATTCTGTGGATCTTGGTGACAAAGTAGCCCTGAGAGCTATTACTGGAAATAGAAATGGGAAACAGTGGGGTCTCAGAGCCTGTTAACTTCCTTATTTCAGACTCTTAACAGGAGAGTGCAGAAGGGTCAATGGAAAAGAAAAGATGTGTTTTGAAATGGCTGAAACTTCGCAAGCATCATACCTACTTTGCAGCCACACAAAAAAGCATTAATTCCTTTTTCCTGGAGAAAACCATAGAACTCGATCTCAGAAAGGCTTATTTCTGGTCCTTTAAGAGAGTCAATTAAATTCATGCCTTCTGATCATCTAGAACCAGAAAAAAATAAATCTCATGTTTAATGTTCTCTGCAGAGAAACAAGGGTTAGACTTGGCATGTATCTTTGGTGGCAGCAGAGTGAACATGGAAAGAGTTGGCCATTTCACGCAGGAAACCTCCCAGGCACATCAGGACTCTCTTGCCAAAAGAGGAAAGGCTTATCTTGCCAGTCTTCTCATATCCTACACAGAAATTCCTGGAAGTGAATGTGGTCTTGCTCCAAACTAAGGCTTGGTTATGTGATTGTTGTCTCTCTGTTCTACGAAAGATGACCCTGGCAGAATATTGGAATGATGTTTGGTTCTCTACTTAGAACTATGATTTCAGTTGATAGCACTATCAGAAAATCTGAAAACCATTCTCTATGACCTACCTGGAAACTTTGATCCTTTGCCAGCTGGGGAGTACATCGGTGGAGTCATCTTTCATTTTAAAAGTGCCAGTTTCAATGTTTAAGGAGAGAAAGTGAAAGAAAAATAACTGTGCCTACACCAAGACTGACTGTCTCACGGTGTTGTTATTACCTATTCTCTAAAATTTGAATATTCCTAGACCTTGCTCAAATCAACTGATGTGTATGAGACTTGTTTTATAGGAATAATTGTGGAGAATCCTCTCCCTCAGGTAATTATCCAAAGTACCAGGATACTTTCTAACAATATCCAACTCATCACAAGATGCTCAGTGTTAGCAGGAGAGTTGAAACCGTAACATCTAGAAGAGAGAACTGTCTTATTTAGTTTTATCCCATTCCAAGGCCCCCACGACCTTACATGTGGCTTTGTCATGGTGGGCACTCATTCATTGCTTGTTGAACTAAAATCTTATGGCAAAGTTCTTTATTTATCTTAGAAACCATATAAGAAGTATGTTTCTCAGAGAAAGTTGCCTGATTCAAAAGAGTATTATATTGAGGTTTCTCAGAGTTTGGTTTTTAAAAAATAAATAAATAAGTAAAATTTCTTAAAATATAAGGACTTTAATTCCAGTCTTGCTTGTATGAACTTCAATAACGAGATGTGGCTATGTTCATTCTATAGATGAAGACAATGTTTATTGGCTGAGGTAGAGCCTGGAAATATTAGTTAGAAACCTGGCCTATATTCCATGGCACCTACTCTATGATTTATAATACTTTTTAATATTTTAACAGTTTTGTTTTCTCATATTGGGGAAGGATTAGTTTGGTGATATTCTGTGATTCATGATATTGGACAAGGCTCTGTACTTAGCAATGTAGAGTTCCCGGAATTCTAGACTATGAGTCAGATTCCAACAAGTCCCTATTGCTTTCTCTCCCTACTGCTAATGGTAGATGAAATGATTAACTCAGTGATTACTGCGGAGTTGGTGTTAGGTGAGAAATGAAAAGAGGGAGCGCCCCCAGCCTCTAGGGTCAACAAAGCTGACAGTCTTGCTGGTGAGGGCAAAAGAACAGTTCTGAGACAAGAGGCCTGGGAGAGCTAAATCAGAAGGTCCTGTTTCACCCAGGACGGAGCAGGTCTCATTGAAGAAGTCATATTTTTTTAAGTTAGGCTTTGAATAATGAATAGAATTAGAATATACACAAGAAAATGCACCACATGATAGAGAAAGAGAAAGAAAGTGCAGGAGTGGAGAACAAGAAGAACGCTGGTTTGACTAAAATAGGTGGCGAGGTCAGGGACTGATGGCAAATGAGCTTGAGCCTGTAGCACAGTCCTGTTCTCCGTTACATCCTTAGTACCCTGAGAGTGTCTGGTACATACTTTGCAAGTGGTTACTGTTTATTGAGTTCAACTGGAGTAGTTAAAAAAATGTTTTTCACTATCAAGCAGACAAGTTCAGATAAGATATGATGAATTAATGAAGATTTCTTCATTGATAAATGATGGTGTTTCAGGAAATGGAGAGACAGAGCAGAAAACATGTCAACTTTGAATTCAGATTAGTCTACTTTAGGACCAGGAACAAATTGCTAAGCTTTTCTGAGTTTCAGTTTCTTTGCACAAAAGTGAATGGAATACCTGCCTTGCAGGGCTACTGAGAAAATTAACTGAAATGACAGGGGCCAAGTCTCCAGTGTAGACTTTGGTATTATTATGTTTTGAAAATTCTACCTATTTTACTTGCTGGACAATGGTATTACAAACTGGTTGAAAAGAGGAAGAGAGAAGCAACAGGGATATGCAGGTGACCTGGAATAGGATAGAGGTAGGATAAATGCCTGAGGAGTCTTAAGAAACAGGACTTAAGAGAAATTGTATTTGGGACATGAAGCAAATATGATACATGAAGCAAATGAAAATGGTTTGTAAAGCCAATTAAAAGTATGGTTGCTGAGAATGCCTGATTGCTTGGACTATCTATTTCTACCTTTAAACATAATTATATTTCCCAATTACTTTCTTAAATGTCCTTTCAGAATGTTCTGACTCAATTAACAAAATTTTTATAGGGTTTTCTTTAAAAAACAAAGAAAACATATTTTCTGGGACAACAGTGAACATACATAGCCATGTGGTATGCTAAGGGAAAGGACCCTGTGAAAGATCAGCTGTTTAACCCAACCTCATGGATGAATTTGCAAATTTAAAATGATACTACTTTTACTAGTGAACTAGATAAGCATTGGCTTATTTTGGAAAATGATTATATTGAGGGTGCCCCTCGAAGCACTGGTGCAGCCCACAGTACAGACTTAGAAGAAAGTTTTAAATATTAATTTATATTAGCAACTGATGCTTGCTTAGACTTCACCGCTAAGGAAATCTAGTTAGCGTGCCCTTAACGAGGAATAGTAGGCGCACTGCCAAAAGTGGGAAATATCTTGCCTGAAGTCATTTTAAATAAGATCCATCCCACCTTCACTTCCCACAACAGGAAAAGAAATAGATAAAAAGAGTCATTATGTGTACCTGTTAACAAAGTGATGAATTTCACTGGAGAAGCAGCTTAAATTAAAGGTTTATTTTTACTGAAAAATCTTTTGCCTTTGGGATTTACCTAAGTATCCCGAGAGATGAAATACTGGTCCTGAGTCACATAGACTGAAAGGAAACAGACCTGGTCTTTTTGCCAAAAAAAAGTCAACCATAAATGATCAATGAGTCTGAGCAGCCATCTGACTGAGGAATATGCCTTCCTCCTCAGCCATACGTGTGTCATTCCTGAGCAACTTGCTCTGTCCCTGTGGTAATAAATGCTTCGGGCATGAAGACCACGTGCGGGTCTCCACCTCTTTGGTGAATGTGCTGGGAATAGTGATTAAGAAGATAAATAAACTCCCCACAGAAAGAACTCCACTCTCTTAAAACCATTATCTCTAATTCTCACAGCTCCCTGTGCTCAATCAGAGGAGATGAAAGGAAATCTGACCATGTCTTTCCTTTATTTAAAATTTTCAGTAGGTCCTCACAGCTCTGAAGATAGAAACCCAGCCCTTGGAGGAAGCAAGCAACCAATTTGAACCTCGTCCATTTGCTTAAGATCAACTCTCACTTTTCCCCAGCATGGACCCAGTTCCAGTGCTGGAAGCCACATGAAGATTCCTGATCTTTCCTCTTGGGTAGGCTTGGGACACTTGCCTTCTACACTGATCTTTGGACCTTTGACTGTGCTGGTTCACTTTCCAGAAAGCTGTCTGTGACCTTCCCTCATATTCTACGGAATTTAATGCTTCATAGCAACCTCTCTCAAAAATCTTCTTTCTTCTAATAATGTTTCGTTTCATTCCTTGCTCATTTCTAGATTATGAACTTTGTGAGAGCAGAGAGTGTATCCTTGTATTATAGCACACAGCATGGTTTGGGACTGCCCCATGCCAGCCAATAGACAAAGTGAATGAAACTCAGTTTAATTTGACTATGAAGGGTTTAATGAAGGGTTCAGGAGTATCTGAAATCAGATATAGTCCCTAGATATAACACTAAGTTTTCCATAGATCTTTGTGTCTACTCTGGTTTTCAGGCTGGTTCTCTCTGAATATAAACTATTTAAAAAAAAAAACAAAAACTTTCATTTTTCTGCTTCCAATTCTTCCCCCACATAAGAATCACCAGGAAGGTACCTGAACCCTAGCTCCACCAGAAATTTCACATTCTTGGCAAGTACTTCAAGGTTCTTTTTTCTCTGAAAGGAACTGTCTTCTACGAATCCGATAGAAAAACACAGCCTTTTTATTCTTCTTCTTGCTAGAGGCTATTTAATGAACGTTGTGTGGCTTTTCTAGAGAATTCGAGTTATTGGTGGGAATAAAATATCAACACCACCAGGATGATATCTATCAAACTTATACCAAGAACAAATTTCTATTCATCTGTCTCTCTCATTTCAACATGCATACTGAGGCTTAAAATACAAATCCTGGTGTGTGCCCTACCCCTTCATGTTGGTAGGCTTCTGAGATACAACTAGAAACGGGGAATTCTCAACCACTTCTGCAGCATACAGATGAAGAAGGCAGCTACTTTGCTCCATGGTGGTTTGATAAAGCAACTTTATTTTTCCTACTAGTGACTTGAGGAACATCTAATCTTCACTTAGCACTTAAGGGAGAGCCACATGTCCTAGAGTATATAGATATTCTCTCAGAAATTCCCGATTTTATTTCAAAATAGAATCACCTTAGCAGTCATGCATTGTATTCATGAAATATGCCCACATATATGGAATATTTATGTAGACATGTAGTTGTGGTGACTAAAATTGTATACATGATTGGGTGTATGCAATGAATTTCCATGACTATAACCCAGACCTGCTACTAAGATGATCCATAACATATCATATTATGTTGTCAGAGGAAATTCAATATTCCACAGTCAATTTTTTTTTTTTTTTTCCTATTTGGACAGTCTTTCTATGTGAAAATGATTGAGGTCTGTGGGTCTCAGTCTCCTTCTGAAATTATTTTGTCAGAAGACTAGTAGGGGTTTTTGTTCCTTTAGGCATTTTTTTCTTTTATCTAAGAGTTTCAGTATGATATTAGAATGAACTCCCTCGAGAGTGTTCAAAAAGGCCACCTTTGATCAGAGTGAAAGGAAGAGGTAATATGGGGTAAAATGCTTGTGTCCCATTCCTCCTATTATAACCAGGCTGGACTAAATTGGCCTCCAAGTTTCCTAAGCTGAGACAGGGATGCATGGACCCGGGGACAGGGGATGCCTCTAGTAAAAGAGGGTCCTCTAGAGCACAGGTCAGTGGATAGAGGAAGCTCATGCGGTGAACCCAGGAACTTAAGGACTTAGCCTCCCCTTTGAGTCTAAGGGGAAGGAACTGTTCCTGTCCAGTTAAGGAGACACTCATGAGGAAGCAGGGGATCAGAAAACTCTGCTCTTTCCAGAAAAATAAGGGGGATGGTAACAATCCTTCCAGAAAATAATTCCTCTATTGGGAGAATGGAAAGAGACCCTGGGTCCTTTACCAAAGTTCTGCCACACTTGATAAATAAGAAATTTTGCCTTGAAAAATTTTCATTGATAAGAAAACATATTTGAAGGCGACTTACTAAAAATCACATTTATACCTGCTGTGAATTGTACTCAGAAGGTCCTATGTGATTCGAGGGCTACAGATTAAAAAATAATAATACATATGTATGTTTGTACATGTATATAAATGCGAAAATAGTTTAATGTCTTAGAGCCGGGGTTGTATTCTCAATCCTAATTCAGAATTTTGGTTGATGTTTTCATAAACTTTCCTTCTTAAATGCTTAGAAATAAACAACATTAATAATCATAATGTCCTTAATTGCAAAAAAGCTTAAGGTAAAATATATATCAAAATATTTTTCTCATATCATAAATCAAATGAAAATATTTATTAGACTACCATTCTTTTCCCACATGTCTTTGTCTGTGGGATATACAGAATGAAATTAGTGATGTTTTTCTTAATCCAGAATAAATTTTCCTTTGCCTTGCATTCTAGCCAGATGAGTTGGCAATTACTTTGAAGGTTGACAATCTGCTGCAAGCCTTTGAAAACAGGCAAGACCCTAAAGAAAAAAGGAAAAAAAAATTAAGATCCCAGTTTAGCATTATGGAAAGTGCATGGACTTCAGTAATAAACACTAGAGGGAAAAAAAAAATCCTGGCTCTGCTATTTATTGGGGCTGTATTCTTAGGCAAACTGTTATTGTTGTTGGCTGTGCCTCCATTTCTCCACTTTTAAGATGGGGGAGGGGACCCTTCCCTGCAAAGTCCTGACAATTAAATGTTATTGTATATTAAACGCCTAGTTTTGTGCCTGACAAATTTTATGAGTCCTCAACCAATAGTATTTCCAGTACACTCTTCTCCCCTTCTCAGGTTTGCTTTCATACTACAGTGACATGTTTTTCCCCCTGAAATAAGTAAAGGAAAGAAAGGCTATCCATAACTTCTAGAAGTTATGAAATTTGTGGTGCAACAGACACATCCTGTTTCTGGGCAGCGTGAGTTATTCAGCATTATTAGTACTCACATTGCTACTTCTCAGCACAGGAGCGGTCCCCAGCATTGCTCAACAGAAGCACTTTTAGGTAAAACACTTCATTAATCCCAGATCCTCCACCACAAAGTAATATGTTATCACTGAGTTCTGTTGACCTAGTTAAGCCATCTCTAATTCTATTCCTGATAGCCTATAATTAGGAGGCTCTGAAATAACCTAAAAACATTCAATGCCAGTAGTTATCCCAAAAGGCAAGTAGCAGAACCTTCAATAAGGCCTTTACTGAGATTCTCCCTTTTAAGTCACCAGATTTGACACTTTCAGTGGAGGGAGAGGGAAAGAAAGAGGAAAAGAAAAGAGAGAACATTGGAAGATTGGTGAGGGGAGAAGAGGAGAGAGAGGGAAACAATTTTTCAGCTTTGTGAGTTTTATCAAATTGTTGACCAGGTCAAGGCCCAAATATGTTAGCCACTACCTCTGTGCATGAGGGTCGGGAGAATCACCCCCAGTAATTAAACAGACAAATCTCTATCAACACAGCCTCTGCTTTTTTGTCTGCAGCTTATAAGAACACAATATCAGAAAGAGCTAAATATGAATGCAACATTATTTTCAATCCCAAGTGTCCCCCTGTCTCTCCACGCTCCCCATCAAGTGAAGCTTCAGAAATGCAACACCTATCAAATATTTCCTCGGAAATGCCAGATTGCTGGGATTATTTAAAGTTCTACTTTTTTTTTTTTTCTTTTTTCCCTTTTTGACATTTAGACAGATTGATTCTGAGAGAGGAAGTGACTCTGAGTCCAGACTGCCCCGCACCACTGTCAGAGGAAATAACTGAAGCAAAATGAAGTGATAATATACTGTAGAATATTTAACAGAGAGAAAGGCAGAGGAAAATGGCAATCTGGGAATACACAACTGATCCCCAAAATAGAGGCAGTCTTCAGTGCCAGAACAGATGCCAAGTACAGTAGATCATAAAATGGTAAAATTACCTTGCCCCGTGGGCTGTGTGTTGACACAGGGGAAATGGCTCCCCGACATTCAGGAGAGCTGGGTCTTTATTCCCACTTTCTGTTGTCATTTGTCATGGACCCTGCCAACTTTCCTTTCCACTCTTTTCTGTGTATTCGTCAGTGAGGGAGTTGGTAAGTAACCCCCTTAATGACTGCAGCACGTTGTGGTGGGATTCCTGACAGATCAAGTACAACTCTGGACTCTTATGTCACGTCTTGAGAGGAATCAGAGGGTTCTGGGGAGGATATTAGCTGAGCTCTTTCCATTTCATAGAAGACTCAAGGTGACTAGGGACATTTAGCTTTCCCTCCCAAGGAAAGAGATGATAAATGGGGTGGTGAAGGAAAGGCACACCCCCTTCTGTGAGCTTTGCCAGCGACCTGCCACCTCCTGGGGAATGGGTAAGAATGCTGATGTGGCATCTTAGCATGATGCAGAGGTTGAAAAATTGGCAAAAGCCAGATTCCATCATTTGCTGGAAGCCACAGAGAGGAGTGGTGTGCTGGATGGAGGAAGCATTTAAAAAAAAATACTGCTGGGCATATTCATGGAGGAGTTGGGGAGATTTACATATGAAGAAGGACTGTTTGTCTTTTTTTCTTTGTGGGTCAGAGTAGTCACTTTTTCTCACCTCTCACCTCCTGGCAAATGCCCACTTAATCTTTTTACTTAGACTTTCTGGTATGGGACTCACCAGGGAGGCTGAGATAGTCATGAATGTTAAGAGCCAGGCAAAGTTTTTGTTCTCCTTTTTCCTTTGCTCTTCTCTTTCTCTTTACTTCCTTTCTTCCTTTCATCTTTTCATTCTATTTTTTTCCCATTAGTTTATTTCAACTCAAAGAACTCTTTAACATCATACATAAAAGAAAAAAAAGAAAAAGAAAAAACAGGTTTCCAGAGAAAGGTGTTTAGGTGGATACATTAATAGGGAAAAATTACAATAGACAGGCAATAGGAATGAGTGTCTAGGAAGTTTCCCTGGGATGATCAGACGGCTTGTGTTTGAGAATACAGGTATACTGTATATACTATGGAAAGATTCACACTAAAAATAATTTCTCCTGATTCCTAAATGCAGAAAAATGATATTAAACCCTGACTGAGGTTCCTTCAGGTGTGTGAATCTGCAGCATTTCATTGAAAAGGGAGATTCCATTTGTGAGGTCAAGTTACTATGATCTGGGATCCATAGGAAAATTGGAAGAATAGTTTGTCCAGAGATTCTATTCAAATTTTGTGGTTTTCAAGATAAGTTTATTCATTTGGGGTACAAAGGAACTTCCTGTTTCAAAGAAGAAAACTTATAAAAATCTCAGAACATTTCCTCATGAAATCAGCCTTATAACATGTTAATTGATAAACTGGAACTAGTTCTTCTCCAAATTCACAAGAATTAAAAAAAAAAAAATTAAGGCAAAATTCAGACATCAATTTTAACTTTAATATAAAAATGTTAAAAAGTACTTCTGTACTTTATAAAAACTGACATATCATTTGGATTATTTTCTAAAAGGACATTTTGATAAACAGAGGAGCTTATATTATGAAAACTGAAACAACTACTTTCATTAAGAGTGAAGTTAAATGTATTAAAGAAAATTCAGAAATATGTGGGAAATTAGATAAAAGACTTCTCCATTACGTAAATACACTGCCATTAATATCTTAATGTGTATCCTTTCTGTTTTCCCTGTGAATTCATTCTTTTAAATATTTTTCACTATAATTGTATGGCTTGCATAATTTAATAATGATAATGATAATAATCATAGCCATAATTTATTCACCATCTTTGAGGTACCAGATATGCTATCTACACTTAATCCCTAATTTTACCATCAAAGGTAGGAAGATAAAGAATCTGGGATTTGGACTTGACAAAGATGGTATAGCCAAGAAATGGCATAACTGAACTTGAGCTTGATTTTGTTCATCTCTGCCCATTCCACATCATCGGGACAGCTAAGCCTCAATATACAACAGGCATGACATTGTACCTATAAATACTTTCCACTGTTAGTAAGCACAAATATCCCAAAAATATTTTTCAACACAAAACAGTACTATGACAGCATGTGGTGAGCAGTGCACATTTGTGACAAAAAGTTTCAGCTAAAAATCCAACGTAACGGGTTTCTCTTGGCTAACAGAAATAATTCTGGTTCAGGGCAGAATATGCCTGGGGGTGAAAGTAGACATTATTTACTCTGAAACTCTACATTTATTGCTCATCCTTTATCTTACATATTGTTATGATTTCCATCCTGCTGGGGTTGTAAGGTCTTGTCCTAGTACTCCCTTGTGCCGTGTTCTTGGATGTTAATTATATGAAAGTAGAACAATTTTCCTATACAAAGGAAAAGGATGGGAAAAGAGAGGCTGTCTGACAGCCTCAATTATTCTGTTGCTCTATGATACACAGGGCACTATTTGAACCTGTAGCAATTTACTGGCATGAGGAGTATCAAAAGCATATTCGATGAATGAGAGGAAGGATCACAATTCCTGCGATTAGACTGGCAATTGACCATCTGCTTCAGAGGGTGGCGTTTAACCTGCAGGTAATCATGGGGAAATAGCTCGATGATGTGTGTCAAACTTTTTATTTTTTCCTGGGTAGGCGCAGGGGATGGGAGTGGTTAAGAGTACAGACTGATGGCTGTTTTCTTTTCTTAGTGGAATCACAGGCACACT
Organism: Sciurus carolinensis; assembly: GCF_902686445.1. Taxonomy (NCBI): domain Eukaryota; kingdom Metazoa; phylum Chordata; class Mammalia; order Rodentia; family Sciuridae; genus Sciurus; species Sciurus carolinensis. Next base: position 24,445,465 of record NC_062213.1, on the reverse strand, counting down.
CAGGGCATCTTTTTAGTATCATCTATCAAGATAAACCAGAAAAATGCAGCAGAATAAAATCTTAAGCTCCATTCTCTGATGTTTCTTTAGCAAGTGACTTCTAGCTGACCAACTTGTTTGGTGAATCTACTATTGGTGTTCTTCCATTTATCTTAGAATCACCATTGGAGTGTTCAGATCATTAACAGCAAAGGATTTATTTGGAACTTTTAATTTACATGCTATTTTATATATTCTGTATATGCTATCTCATGTTATTTAAAGGCAGTTCAAATATTCCATGTTTTTTGGAAGTTAGGGCTTTTATTGGATATAGTAAATTTCTATGCACTTTCATAAGAGAAGTGTGCTTTTGACAATTACATTTCTATCTTATTATATAGATTAACATAAGGGGGTATGATACTATTAGATAAAAAATTCTAGGTGGCTATAGCTAAGGTGGGGGTTGATATTTAAAACCATTCAGTCATCATAGAATAATTTTGTGTTTGAATATTTCTTTGTTTTTAATACTAGTTTCTTTTTGACCCAACCTGAATATTTGTAGAGTTTTTTGTTTGTTTGTTTGTTTTACTGACAAATGATTGAAGAAAGAAAGGTTTATTCCCAGAGAGAGTAAAATTTATACAAAGATCTATGCAAATAACTTTGGTACAAGAAATATCTTATGCTTGTCATTACAGTAGTTTTCTTTGTGGACTGAGTATGTCAGAACCTAGAAAAATAGGGAATTTTAGAAGCATTGAATTATTCTATCACTTCCCAAGAACACCACCACATTCCACTCCCAACCCAAATACCATGATGGTTGTTTTACAGATTATTGATTAATAGTCATTTTTCTCATTGATTCAGTAAATAGTTTTGAGTAACTTATGCTATTCCAGACAATGATATGAGTTCTTGGGAATGCTTCCATGAATGAAAACAAAACAACTATATAAAATAAGAAATTCCCTGCTCTCATGGAGCTTCCATGCTAGCGGACAAACAGGACAAACAGCAGAGGTGAGGAAACTCTCTTTCACTGCGAGAAGTTTTAGAGGACAGTGCTGTTCCCAACAGAAAGAAGAGGCAAATACAGAGCTGGGAAGAGGGAGCAACAGAAAACACCAACAGCCTTGTGTGGCCTTGGGCAGATTTTAAGACTTTGCTCTGAGCAAGATGGAAAGCCTTTGGAATGTGTTGAGTGGGCGATGTGATGTGATCTGATTTGCACTGTGTCAAGGTCACTCTGACTGCTGTTTTGAGAATTGAGTAAAAGAGGCCAAGAACACAAGTCAGGAGACCACTGCAATCATCTGGGAAGAGGTGATGATTGTTTGGACAAATGGGTAGCAGAAGTAGTGGGAAGTGGTAAATAGATTCTAGATCTACATTAGAACAAGATAAAGGGATTAAAACCACCCAGGGACACCATCACAATGTAGTTCTAAAGACCCACCAAATATTTCTTTAATAACATTATGAAGAACGGGATACTTGACAAGGTTTTCCTTTATGGGGTGGGGCTGTTATTTTGGTACATGTTTGACACTCCATAAAATTTAGATAAAAGGCACAGAGCTGATGTTTAAGCCAAGGTGAGATTCTATTCTCATATTTTACTGAGGATTGCAGCTACCATTTAGCAACCACAGATCATGAACTCAGACACTTTTCCTTATGTAATTTCTTAAAATTTCTCTACCTAAATGAATAAGAAACCATTCCATGGTCTGTTTTCTTCTTCTCAGGAAGAGAATGACCTACCACTCTGATGAGATGACTTTCAGAATCATTTATCAACACGTGCTTATAAAAGGATGAATACATATCCACATTTTTAATACTGAGATCAGGGCAAATGCTTTCTGCTGTTTTGTTTTGCAAATAAGCCCAGGTGAGAATTTTCTTTATCTCTGCTCCTTGAAGTCAGGAGTTATGATCTGCTTACAGTCTGGCATCACTGCCCCCTGATAGAAGTATGAAGAAAAATATGCTGATGTGTTGTTTTTCACATAAATCGAATAGCTAATGAAAATGAAAAATAAGCCTAATTTTGTTTTAAAGATTATCCACACACAGGTAAAGCTCTCAAATTTCCCTTTCAATAAAATTTCTCTAAAAGTTTATTATTTATGTTTTTTGCGTTTGTTTTGAACATCTTAAATACAACCTAGAGAAAATACACCTATTTTAGATACAATCATTTTAATATGAATTGATTGATCAGATCCTTTCCTTCTTGGAAGAAAATACAGAGAAGGATTTAAAGTGTTTAATTGCAGAAGTTTGAAAGAAAGGAATGGGAAGAAAAACAATAAATCTTGCCATTACTCTAGGCACAGAAGTGATAATTTCTGGAATTTAAGGACACACAGATAGGTTGGGGGTACCTTCAGCAATTCCTCAGTCTTTCCTCTGACTTGATCCACAAGGCAGCATGGTCGTCTATCATGGAGCCAGTGGTCCTGCTTCCTGAAGTTCAGACAAAATGTTTTTATCTTATTCACTCCTTCCCATTGGGCCTGATAATTTTATAATAAGAATAATCATGTCGGAGGAACCTGGAAAGAGAGGAAAGAAAGTATAGGATGTGAAGGCAGGAGAACCTGGATCCATCTTTCTATTTTCAGTGCCATGACTAATAGTACCTTCTGGATTAGCCATCCTTAATTTTCATCCTGCCTGCCTATCCATAATATCCATTTTCCCCCAATAGTTTGTTCCTGTTAAGAAATCTTTGGATTCTGGCTTATGGAAAACCATTTGAGGGCTTTACTATATTTCAGAGTGATGGAAAACATTCCTTTCATATACGTAAGTAACATGAGAACTGGTCTTGGGTGGGACCAGACATAGGAAGACTTGCAAGCAGAAAAAACTGTATTTCCCCAGAGGTGAGATGTCATATTACAGTGGCAGCAAAATGGTATGGCCTCCAAACAGAAACTACGTGGAAACTCTCACCAAGCAGGCACAGATATATAACATTTAATTATATATTTAATATGCCATTGAACAATCTTTCTTGTGGGTTTGTGTCTTATGTCATGAATATAGCCTGTCCCAATGATTTTGATCTTTCAACCATAAAATAATTTTAAGTCATTATGAATAAATAAAAATTTGAAAGAATGTTACTGTAATGTTTTCAGCACTCTGTAGGTAGTTCAGAATATATGTCCTAACTATTTCTCTATATAGATATTCCAGTGGAACTTTGTTAAACAACAGTGAAAACAGAATGGATATTCTGGGTGATTTAAGTTCAACATAATGACAATAGTAGCTATAGTTTTGGGGTGCTTTCTCTAATTAGGATTTGGTATGCATTGTTTCATTTGCGGGAATTCAGAGAGAGGGTGGGCAAAGGATGAATAAAAACTGCCATCACAAATGTACTCTGATATCAGCCTGATGTTCAGTTCTAGCACCCAACCACTGGGCAAAACTTAAACCATTTAAGTTCAGTTCCTCTCCAGGACCATTTGCCTCCTTTCTTCTCCCCACCACACTTCTCCACTCCCCACAAGAATTCCCATTGTCTCTGGCAACCTCATGCTATTCATAGATCTTCTCACCTGGAACCACTCCCTTGGGACCACACTCACTTGCTTGTTTGTCTTTGCTACCCTTAATTTATTTTTAAAAGTTCCTACTATACCTACTGACATTAGTGAATGTTTTTCCCCCTTTGTCCTGAATTGGAACCTAGTTCTTTCTAGAAAATATATATATATTTTTTCTGTGACTGGTATAACCGAGACTTCTTTTTCTGCCAGATCTCAGGGAGAATGTGTGGTTTAGCATTGCCCAGGGTCCCTATGGCCACCTCCAGAGCTTCTTCACCTGGTTCCCATGCTGTCACCCAGCTCTGTCCTACCTCCTTCCTGCCTCATTGCTGTCATCTCTTAAACTTCCAGTCACTCCCACTGAATTACACTTCTTACACTGATAAAATTTATCTTTAAAATAAATTTATCGAAATAAGTAAATAAATAAGTTTGAAGAATATATTTAAGAAGCAGCAAAGTTCTGACCAAAAAACAAACAACAAACAACAACAACAACAACAAAACAACAGCGAAGTCTAGGAGACTTTGACTTTACTATAAATAAATCCCAGCTCTTTAATCACCACTCAGGAACCTACATCACTTGGTTGGTGCCTGCTCACATCTTAAACTTCACCTTCCTCACTCCATTCCTCAACTTAGTTGCAAAACTACGTGTGACTCTTATCCCTTCAAATCTGGCTCAGACTCTCTCTCTTTGCCACCCCAATCCCAGACCAATTATTATGACTAACTTGTGTCCTTCAGACTCAGTGCAGTGGTTATTTTTTTTTTTTCCACAAGATCTTTAACCCTATCAGTTTAGAGATGGTGGCAGAAAGAGGAATTTAACTCCATCGCCATCTCTCTGTCATGTGTTCCTGGTGTGGTTTTACAATCATCTATTACATATCTGTCTCCTCCACCAGACTGTGGGTTTCTTTAAGGGATGGACTGTGGTGTAATCGTCTCTTTTCCCCAGCACACAGCACGGACAGTGCACTCAATGAATGCTTGTGGAATGAAGAGATACCACTAAAGTCTTTAGGGAAAAAGACTCACTTAAAAATATCTTCCCTTTCATTATTCCCTTTAAACTCCTTTCATCATTAGCACAAGGTCCTAAATGTGATTTCTAAGTTGTAATTTTGCATTTTAGAGACAGAATTGATGTAGTGATTTATTTTTTCCAGAGGCATGACTGGCTGCCTTTTACATTTAAGACTAGACTGAGTGAACACACGTTTGAAAGTTTTTGTTTGCACACTCATGAAATTTAAAAGTACCCCATTCAAAATATCAAATGCTCTTAAAATTCCTAGCTCTTTCATTTTAAATAAAACTCATGACTGGTGTCCCCTGAGTAAAATAAATGAAAGCCCAGTATGTATCAGAGGGAACATTTAAAAATTTTAATTGAACTGCTAACCTAATCAACTCCATCTTCTGATACATGCCCTCTCCTTTCTCATTTCCTGGAGCCAAGAGCTAGGGGTGCGCCTTGTTCCAAGACGTGTGTTACGTGAGTGCCGCCTCATCAGCACATATAGGTTTTTGTCTTCAATGTACTTTCATCCTCTTAGCTCCAATTTGCTTCTTTCTCCCTATAATTTCCAGAATCTTTGTTAGGCTCCTCCTGAGAACACCAAACATAAAGGGGGATATGTTTGGCCTTAAATAAGAAAGTTCTGTGATCTCAGAGGCATTTGCCATATGGACCCTTACAGAGGCAGACACTGGAATGCTCTCTTAGAAGACTCCGGAATGTTTCCAGAGACACAGGCATGCAAATTAAAACTTCGGCAAGGGCAGGACTGATTTACTGTATGCATTTGCTGGAGGCTTTACCAGAATATTTTGCAGTATGAATTGTAAATTTTTTTATTTTAATAGTAAGAACAAGTGGGGCATTATGAGCCTCCTTGTTCTGATACAGGGACAAGAAAGAGTGGAAAGAGGCAAATGGATGTGCTTTTAATGTGTATTCATTCATGTCCAGTGTGTTTCCTCTCATTGATTTTATTATAAAATTTGGTTACCAAAAATAAGTGAAGACAAAAAGATTTTCAATGAAAGAAGAACAGAAGTGTAAAGAGGAGGAAGACAGTGACAATTTTTGGAAGGGCTAGATCAGTAGGATGCAGATTCGACACCATCAAGGTAGAGGGTGGCAGTTATGCTGCTTGCTCATGTTGCTTATTCGGAGGTTGCTGTGTTTGCTGTGCTTTCCACATGCTGTAAAATGGTCAGAAGATATCACTGATGCCAAAAGGTAGCACTGGCATTTCTGTTGGCAGAAAGTGTATGGAAAGCGACAGGAAAACACCAGCAAAGAACTTAGAAAAGTATGAGCAGGTGTTGATGCTTTAATGAAATTGAAGCTCCAGAGCCAAAAGTCTCAGGGAAGTAAATAAATTGTGATTTTACAAGAAAATATGTACCTAAATCATCATCTGTCAGTTCCAGGAATAAGCAGACAGAACATTGATCAGAAAGAAATTCTTTCTCTACTATCTTCCATTCTACTTCCCAATAGTCTCCAAAAGTTAGTACTTTATACCTAAAGCTATCACCTACATGATTGCCTCAAACAAATATTAAATTTTACTACATAATTTGTTTATTATAGGTTACATAAAATAACTCCCAAATAGCATTTATTGACTAGCAACGATGTAGGGTCTATACAGATTTGCATATTGGAAGTTCACATAAACAACTATTTTTTAAAAAAAAAATTTAATGATTTAGAGAACTTGTGGGTAGATCACATTTTTAAAATCAGAAACAGCATAAGAGTTAAAACTAATTCTTAGAAATAATGCTTTTATTATTTGATATTCCAAACCAATTCCTTTGAGCAAATAATTAGTGCAAAATAGTACAAAATAATTAGAATAATTGTTCAGCGAAATTTCAAATGTGTCATAAAGTGCTTAGTAATATTTACATTTTTCTGAGACAGATCTTGTTAATATCCTGAGAGATATCATAAACTTATTAATTTGGCAAAGATCAGAGCTTTTTAAACTACAGCTAGCTCTAGTTTTTATTATAAGTGCAGACAAGCATGTAGCTAATTAGTAAATAACACTTTAAAAATAAAATGAATCAGAAAATATTTTTTCAAAAATCTGACAAATAAAGGTATTAACTACATTTTTTTGTTTTACAAAGTGTGCACACAACAGAATGAAACTCCATTTTCATCCATTGTCAGTATCCAAATAAACTGGCAGAGCATTTCTAGCATGTAAGCTAGAAGTGTGAATAAAACAATAAGGAATGAAGATCAATTCTTAACACTGAAGTACTAGTAGTTCTTTAATACTAGGAACAGTATTCCTATAAGCATTTTATTGCAATACTCTAAATACCTATTTCTTTAAGCAATAACAATGGATCCTTCCAACACCTGTCAATTCATCTATTTTCTGAATCTTCCTTATTCTTTAATTTTCTGCTTTTGGCCAATGTGTACTTACAGCTGTTGATCATTAAGGTTACAGCTGGTTTGCAAGAAGAAAAATTATTTATGTTTCTCCTCATGTTCCAGTGGACATTAGCTTAAGCAAGTTCAGAAGTAGATAGCCAGCTCTGGCCATGCAGCTGGGTAGCAATGATACAAACTAGCCTGGAAATCAGTCTTTCTGTAGCTACTTTGAGTTTACAAACTTCAAACAGGGAATATCATATGTTGTCAACTAAATTCCCCAGGATTTACACATGTGGCAAAATGACTTGTCTGTATATTCTTATATATTTAGGAAAAAAAAATTGTGTAAACATGTATTTGGAATAAGGGCCTTTCAAAATTTTGCTGTGTAGGTGGTGGTAAGTTCTGGTTGCTATAGTCTCCCAAGATTAATATCGCAAGGTGATTTTATGCACAATTGTTTGACAATAGACAGTGGAACAGGTTGCTACATCAGTGAAGTAACCCAAGTATGCAAATTAAAACAAAGAAGCTATATTTTTTTCCTTAAACAAACTAGAGAATCATTGGAAGCCCTGAGTCAAGATGAAAAAAAAAATCCCATGTCTATCAAAAATTACCTCCTAAAATGATGTCATTGTTTTTATAAATATAAGTCCATGAAAGTCAGAGAATTGGCACAGCAGAATTTAAATAATTAATACCTGCAATCATAACTTGTCATGCCATAAAGTCATGGTCTTTCCTCATTTCATCCCATCATCGGCTCAGCTACCTAACCTTTGTTGAAAGTAGTGGAGAGAGCAAATTAAAATGAATCTATTTCTCAGCATTTGCCAGATTAGCCACACACTAAATACCATCTTAAAAGAAAAAAAGGCGTTTCAAGTCTAAGAAGAGAAATCAGTGCTGGTTGATGAATATTTCTACTTTAAGTTGTATTTATGCCATAAAATCTTTTGTTTGGCACTGTGTAAATTGTCAGCATTTTTCTCCTGAGTTTAATTCATCGCTGAGGCCACAACAGCATGACTTAACCCTTACATGTCCGTGTGAAGATAGCAGTTGAAGTGTGAACTAAGAAAAGCATAACAGGGGAAATAATTAAAGCATCACCCTGTATACCTTAAATACATACAATTTATGTTTTAATAAGTTAGTAAAAGAATTCAAAAACAAACAAAAAGAGATACCGATAAATTGTGTAGCAGCTAGCTCCTCTCTGAAAGAAAGGAGGGAAACTAGAAAAATCTAAGGACAAAATATATAGCTTAAAAGTCCTAAAAATATTTTGAAAACCAGAATCTTTAGGGGAAAAAAAGACGTCTGCCAAGTAGAGCTAAGAACCCATGACACTGACATATCTTGAGCTGTGACATCAATATTCTTTGCAGAGTTGGCCACTCAAGTCTTTGAACAGAAAGCTCAGACTGCTGGATACCGTGAACAGGCAGCACTGACTCAGGATGTGGCATTATTCAAAGTGGGTCATTTTTTTTTAAAGACAAGTGTGTTTTTTTATTATTAATACTTATTACAGATACCAAGGCACATTTCTCTAGTGTAGGCATATTAACTCTTAATGTGCTGGACAAATTCTACTTTGGATACTGCATTTTAGAAGGAATTAGACAAATTTGGAACTCCATTCTATGTAAGAAAGCATATGGCTTGAAACTAAATATAGTTTAAACATATGAAGCATATTAAATTAATTATTATAATTTAAGTGATTTGAAAAATGTCTTCAGTTTTTATGACATATGCTTCTAATGATTCACATTACCTGTAGGCACTTCAAAAGCAGTGGGATTCTGATTCTCTTCAGTAATTAGGGGGTCAAATGATATGCTGAGTACATTAGAGAAAAGAGCCCTGTGAAAGTGGGCCATGTACCGAAATAATACCTTTCAAGACAGATGGGAACCAAGCCTCAAAATGATGGGCAATTGTATCATTTTTGAACGCTACACTTTAATGCTATGAGGAGACTCAAGGGTCTATCTGAGAGTCAATGCAGTATCTGTACCTAAAGTTAAACAGAATGTGAGTATTTGCCTGTAGGTTGTCACAGTATTACAGACCTCATTCTATATTGTCAGATATGTTTTGATGTACTGCTTCATCTAAATGTAATTCAAAGTAGACATCCTAGTCTGTCTCCATCCATCCATCCATCCATCCATCCATCCATCCATCTATCCATTTCACAGGTATTTTCTGAGCACCTACAGTGTATGTTCTAGCCTTTGCTTTAGATATATTAAGGAGCTATGGTCAAGAAGAGTGATTGGGTGATTGTCTTATATTTGATATTCCTGGAGACAGACAGCAAATGGAAAAAACAAAAGAGGAGAATTAAATAATTCCAACTACAGGAGGAGAAATCACAAAAGGAAACTGATGGGCAGCAATTGCAGGGGAGACACAAGCTTTAGTTTGGGTCAATCACAGAAGTTACACTAAGCAGATGACACCTGACTGAAACTTCAAGAGTGGAAGCCAGCAAAGGTGTGTTTTTGTTGTTGTTGTTGTTTTTTTCCCTACCACTTGGAAGAATAGCTTTGGGCTTGACTGGAATTAAGAAAAAGGAGGGGCCCGGTAGCTATAGTCAAGCAATGCAGAGAAAAACAAGACATGAAGCTGAGAGTTTGAAGGAAGTGAGATCATGTAGAACTATTTAAGCTGGGAGTTTGTATTACATTCAACCTAAAAGAAGAGCAATAACCATACTAAGATAGCAAGAAAGAAGGGAACACACTGGGTGCTTACTACATGCGACGCAATGCTTTAATCATCTCAGATAACCTCATCCATTCCCTATCACTGCCTACATTATTTAAATGGGAACATGAAGCCCAGAGGAGTAAAGAGACATTTCCAAAGTCACCCAGTTAGTAAGAAATGGAACCATTTGCTGATTAACATAATACCTCTTAATATATTGCAAAAAAATTAAACATCTACATGATGATTCTTAATCCTTTTATCATGCACTCAAATATACATTTCAAGTCCTTCTGGGCAAGCCCTCATGTTCTGCATAGCTAGAACACTGTCCGACTCTCTTTATTCAGTTGGCCTCAAAGGTTATAGAATGCCCCAGATGTGAGATAGCATGAAGTAGAAAAAGCACCAGACTTAGGAATTAGTGTTCCCGGAGGACAAGCCAGATGGAGTAGTAGTTAAGAGCACGGCTCTGGACAAACTTGGCTTTCTGATCACTTAATTGATCACTCTAAAGCACCATATTTACCTCTTACCAAAACACAGATGATAACGTCTTATGCAGGTGTTCATTCATTCATTCAACAAATATTCATTGAGTGTCTTCCATGTACTTTTATTGTCTAGAAAATTAAATAGAAAGCAAGAACAACAAGATCTCTGCCTTCATGTAGTTTATAGGCTGTTTGGATGGCAGGGCTCAGGCAGGATGCTAAAAGGCATAGCAATTTATGCAGTATGTTATACAGTGCAAAGTGCTGTGGCTTTAAGGGTGGCAAGAAAAGTCAGGATGGGCAAAGTAGCTTCATTTCAGATAGCAGGTCCAAGACAGGCTCACTGCTAAGGTTACATCCAGGGAAAGATTTGCACAAGGAAAAGAGCAAAAAGAAAAGCAGAGGCCGAGGCTGAGTCCAGGAGCAGACCTGGTGTATTGAAGGAGGTCAGAGATTGAGTGCAGATTAGAGATGGAACCAAAGGTGAAGTGATGTAAGATCTAATAAATCCGAGAAATAGTTGCGGCTTTTATTCTGAGTGAAACAGACAAGCAAAGGAGGGCAGTGAGCAAAGGAGAGGATACAGTCTGACCTGTGGTTTGACAAGATCATTTGGCCTGGACTGTGGTGGAGGGTAATCAGGGAGACCCCTTAGAAAGCTGCTGCAATATTCCAGGCCAGAGGCCCAGGAAGGTAGCTGCAGGTGGTGGTGGCAAAAACAGCCATATTCTGAATATATTCTGAAAGTTGAACAGGTGGGATTTGCTGATGGATAAGATAGAGATGGAAAATCAGGGTCCAGGAAAACAGCAAAGTTTTTGGTATTATAAGGAGTATGTGAGCTCCTTTCTCTAAAGCATCAAGTGCACTGCTTTGGATGGAATGAGTGCCAGAGAACCGATGATTCTTATGTCAATTTCAGTGTTTACACCTTAATTTCCTCACCTAGAAAGCAGCGATGAGTTCCATCTATATAATAGGTTTGCATTCAGGAGCATGAATGTAAATTGCAAAGCAGTTTTCATATTAAATCCTCACAATAGGTTTCCATAAAGACTTGAGGCACGGAGTTCACACTTGGTATCCCTGAATGTTGGGCATTTATTCCCCTATATTTGGAAATGTAAGGGCTTTTATAGATGGTTCCAAAATGCAAAAATAAAGAGAAGTAGAAAATTTTTTAAAAAGAAGGGGATTAAAAACGACATTACTGCATCAGTAAGGTGAAGGTTTAGGGTAGGCCATTAAGATAACCCAAGGCACAGTTGCCTACAACAAACTGTGGCACTGTTAAAACTAATGGACATAGCTCTCAAGGTTTGGGGCTAAACTGGCAACTTCTAATAATAAAGTCATTAGACTTGGGAAGTAAGATTAAATACAAATGAAACTTCTAGGTAGGGAAAATGGAGTTTTAAATGATCATTTGGGTTTAGAACATATGTTAGATAAAGGATAACTAAACAAATCAGGAAGCACACATTATTTTGCCTTCTTCTTGGTTTTGTAATAATAACAAAGGAAATCTTATTCTCTGCTTTTCACTACTTCCAAATGGAGATCTTAAATTTTTGTCATATACAGTGAATGAATGAAAAAAGACACTTTTATAAAAACTGAACTATTTTGTTATATTCCTACCATCATGGATATTATTATATTGCTGTGAAATCCATATATTCAAAGGAGGTGCTTTTTTAATATTTGAACAAGTACATGTGATTTCCACCTGGCCATGTTTCAGTATCTCAGTGAAACACGGTAGAAAAGTCACTAAGTTTTGAAAGCGTTGATGAACCAGAGAGCAGAAATCGAAGGGTACAACTTGCAGTGATTGCAATAGTGGCTACCAAAGTGTGCAAGATTATTTTAATAAGCTTATTCTAAAATTGTTTAATAAAATTACCAGATTCATGAAGGAATTATTGACAGGCAAATGCTGTTACACAAATTATACCTCCACCTGCTAACAAATGGTGTGTCACAGAAAACTGTTTGACATTTTTAGAAATCAGGTGCTTTGTGACTTTCTTCTGAAAGGTATTTCCTTTGAAACTTGCATTTTAATTACTGATATTTTTCTGCTTTATTTCTTTATAGTGATCAAGGTGCTTGATTGAGCTTTATTTAAATAGGACATATGCATTATTTCAAACTAGTTTTGCATAAAATGTGAATATGAATGTAACAAGTAAGGGATTTATTTAAATCTCAAATACATTAGCAACTATTACCTTCTGTCTTTCATTTAACTGTCGTACAATAATATTAAGAAGAATATTACATGTGCCCGAATAACTAAAGAATTTTTTTCAACTTTGATTTACATGTTATTCACTTAAAACTAGCGATGCAAAATTGTCTTTAATGTGTACTGTTTCAACTTTCAAGTTTTCCTTTTTAATCAGAGAAAATCAAGTTGTCGAAATACAATTATGATTTTTTCCAATTTCGTTACCTTGAGGCAATTCTGTCTTCTAGATTTGTAACATCCTCTATTATGGGGCTATGGAATGTACAGCGTTAAAGTGTAGGTTCCTAAAATCAACAGATTAGAGATTCACAGAAATTCTACATAACTTACATATTAAAAGCATTTATAGCACTTAAATGCACTTCTGTTATAAGTTTTACGTTTCAAAGAGCAATAATTCTGTATTGAATTAAAGACCTTAGGAAAGCTTGACATTTTGAGGCTGCGTTTTAATTATTTGAACAATATTTTAAGTGTAAGAGGATATGTCACTTCTCCTTTAAGAATCAGTAAAATAGTTCTATTAATTTCTTCCTTAAATATATTTTAAAACGCAAAAAGTTACTACTGGCCTGAGATTAACTATGGAAAGTTTTAGACTGAAAGGAAAATTATTCAGAATACTGCAAGTCATAAAAGTTATAAATGAGAATCTTTAGGTCAACTATGAAACATCTCAAGAATCACATAGAAGAAAAAGCTTTTATTTATTTGTTAAATCCTAATCTAAATTTTTAAGGCAGATTAAAATAAAACCTTCATTTATTTTTTTCTCAGTGTGAGCTTAATTTCACTATTTCTTATTATTTTGTCTTCTGGTTAGGAAACCATTTTATGATTTAGAAATTTCTGTAACTAACATCAGAAATCACAGACCTTTTTCCTATAAAATTTCAGAGCTATTATTACTATTTTTTTAATGAAAAGCTTCAACTAACTCTTCTACTCTTTTAGTGACATGCATTTTTTTCTCATCATGAAAAGAAAATCCCATTTATATTATAGACTTATAAATGCTATTACTGTTACAATGGAGCAAACAAAGTTGATTTCTAAAAATGAGTATTTCTTGTATGGTGGGGTTAGATTCTAGTGGAGTTCCAGAACTCTGGATATGCTTACATTCTTAGTGTACAAGAATGTAAGTTATCACTTAGGAAAACTCTGGAATGCATTCTAAACCATATTTTCTCTAAGGGAGGAGGGTAATGCAGATATTAGTATCCATACATTTAATTAAGTAACAAGGAGGGAAAATATTTACACAGCACTTCTTCCACTGATAGAACATTTGGCACTGGTATATTTGGCCCTTGCAAAAGTCTAACTACAGCTTTTTTCTTCCTTTTTTTCCTGTTTTATTTATTTATTGTTTTATTAATAAGAAAACCAAAGTGCAAATTGAAAAACAAGATTTAACTGTTTCAGCGACTAGAAAGAATCAAAACTGGGTCAGGGAATGATTTAACAGTGTGAGTTCAATTCTACTTTGACAATAGAAGGCATACCAAATAACCTAGTCTTGCAGATTAGAGAACAGGAAAACAAACTCAGACTCATGTGCTGAAAGATGGGGAAGTTCATCTGATATCAAAATCGTGAACTATGAGTTTTACCCTGGCTTCCTGTCTGACTTACTCCTAGGCATTGGCCGAGGTATTTAAACCTCAAATGGTTCATCTGAAACATGGGGATTACAATAATCCCTGACCCTGTGATGATGCACAGAAAATGAAGCCTTGTTTTCAATACTGTTTGAAGTTCTTAAGTAAGCAGTAAGGCATTATTCAGACCTGTAGAGATTATCTTCTGGAAGAAAACAGTTTTTGTGCAAAAAAAAAAAAAAAAAAGTAAGTCTGCAGCCACCAAAGGTGGTGATTCTGTCTGAGATTATGTAGATGATTTAATATACATAGCACATTACCTTTGTTCTATCTATATTATTACAAAAAATAAAATGAAGGTCCTGAGGAAAGGCATTAAACAAAATAAAAAATTAAAAAGTAGAACAGCATGCATAATTGATAGACAAAATGAAATTAGGGAAAATTCTTTTTCATTCTGGTAGAAACAACTGTAGTAGACAAATTACTTGGGAAGATTTGAAGCAAGAAGTTTTCAGAAAAGCAGCGAAGGATCTGGGGTCTATGCACACTTCCGGTGTAACTCAATTATGTAAATGCTTAGTCACAGTCTCTAAAAATGGGAATATATGCAAGCAAAGCCACTCCACCCAAACCCCTGCTTGCAGCATAACTCGTTATCAAATCACTGCCTTCGAAAGGTAACAAGGACACTCAGCAGATGCAATTCCCCTATGGGCTGTGGGCTGCTGTTTCAGGGAGACTCCACTCTGTCGAAAGAACAGCAGCAACTACAACTAGGAGAACAACGAAAGGAACAGTAGTTTCCCCTTGGCTTCTAATATTGAGAAGATGATTGTAATAAATTCTCGTCTGGTTCTCCAATTTTTAGGAAGCCTTTCAAAACAGGCAAAGAATATATTTTTTAATCTTTTATTTCTTCCTATAAGGGAGATATAATTTTCTTCCTGTTTTTGAGGTTTTCAATATCTGGTCTTATTGCAAACCTTTCTGAAGTGATTTAAAAATAAATAGAAATAGTCCAGACTACAGAGAGAGATTCTATCCTGATAACGTTGTAGAAAAAAATGCTCAGTAGTAATAAAGTGCCAAATGCAGAGTGCATCAGGAGCATTTTCATTTACAAAACAAAATTTTCCTCCAAGGAGAAAGCATGTATTTGCTTAATTTCAGATAATAAAAGGCATCTGTGTCCTTGTTCATCTTTCAAGTGAAGGGTGAGAAATTATCTCTTTGTCTCTTTCTTTGTCCCTCCATCTCTCTCTCTCTCTCTCTCTCTCTCTAAATATATCTTCTGCCTTTTTTCTCTCACATGTTTTCATCCTCATTAAAATAATCATTGTGCACCGATGAAATTTGAAATTTAACAGGCAGATACTGCAAGTTAAAAAAAACGAAAACAAACAAACAAACAAACAAACTTTCAATTGACATCTTACACCATCAAACTTAAAAGATCCCAACTGATGGGGAGGTGGCGCTAGGGGAGGAGAATTGCCCAGAGCGCATACATTAGTCAATAAGAAACAGACTGCTTTGATGTGTTTTGGCTATTGCAAGCCAAGTTGCTATTAATTATAGGTTGCTTTACCTTTCGACACATAATTTACCTTTATTAAACTTAAAATATATTTTATATTATGATTATGCCAGAGCCAGGCTGGCTGATGATCCTTCTTTTTTGTATTATGTGATGACAATAACTGCTATTACAAAACCTAAAGTGTTTTTGAGAGCAGATGATACCTGAAGTATGAACATCTCAGAAGCACCTTCCAGAGTAATCTTCAGGAGGCAAAAAAAAAAAAAAAAAAAAAAAAAAAACCTTGAAAAGTCATTCCATTCGACTCTGCATAATTCTTTTTGTTCACCTGAATTTGGTTGAGGTCAGTAGAGATTTTGTTTATTTTTTACTTAAAATCAAATATCCTGATCTAACTGTAATTGTTTTCATTAACAAACTTAAATTTCACATAGCTTGATTTTACTACCAAAAACAGCATTGAAAATCTGTTGAATTAATCCAGTCCTTATTTAAAGCTCTATAATATGTGCAATGTGGGCATAAATATCAGCCTGCAAAAAAACAGACGTTTTTCCTCTTAAAGTCTATGGTGAATGTATGGAAGGTCTGTATCTGAAAACAATCTTCAATTTCTTCCTATACTTTTCCACAGAACAAGAAAAGGGCAGGACATAGGAACCTTGGTAAAAAGTCCTTTGAGCAAATATAATTTTTAATATTAAGAATCAGATCTGTGAATTAAATAAGTTTTGGTTTCAGTTTACTTAAATCAGAAAATAGAGAATCAAAGATTATTGAACTTTCTAATTGAAGGGTTGACAATTCAAGAAAAGAGAATTTTGGATCTGGTACATTTAAACACATAAATATTAAAATAGAAAGCACAAGATTTTGTTTATTTTCATCACTATTAAGTTTGCGACCACTTAATTCATTGAGTGTGATGTACAAAAAGAAAAAGTCGTCCATCTGTGAAAATTATGCCTGCCATAAGCACAGGAAAATTACTGGAAAAGCACAATCGTTTCCCACTTCCCACCCCCTTATTTTTATAGCATAAATGTTCTTGCAGATAACACACTCACTTTAAAGGACACAAATTCTCTACTAAAAAAAGTTCACTTGATAGATGCCAGTGCTCATTTATCAGGGATATAATTCAAGTGCCGCAATTGCAATTAACTAGCCTAATTAAGGGTTGTACTTCCATTTCAAGAAAGCCAACCTTGTTGAAATCTGTGTGTGACTCAAAGATCGGAGTTCCTGTTTCCAAAAGCCACCAGGTTAGACATTGCTTTCAAACAGTCATCTGTAGAATCAGTAGCCTTTGTGGCAGTAACAGACAAGAATATCAGAGGACAATACTGCTCACATGTCTTTAAAGGGGAGGATGTGATTGCCCTGGTCTCTGGGATAGGAGCTCAGACTAAAGATCCAGACAGCAGGCTGTGACCTGCCCTAGCAGGGTATGTAAACTGCCCTTTGCATAGACAGCATAGCCCTTCCTTTTCTCCATCCACTTTAAAGTTTGGTCCTGCCGGGGACTGAATCTCCGACTCTGAAACCTCCGGCTTCTACAGCTAATTATTTAGGATCAAATGGACAACTAGATACATTAGCATGACCCTAGATGCCAAGTCTGTTACTCTCTTCAAATATTCAATTGACCTTCCAAAGTAAATATTTCCCCTTGACCTCTCTACCACTCATTTTCTCTTAAATTGGTTGCTAATGCTTTGAAAAGTCTCCTGATAGTTTGCAAGCAGCTTTAAAGTAAACACCCCCTGACTGTATGATTTTAGCCTTATTGACCAGTACACTGATAGAAACCGAAACAGCCAAAGGACCCAATGGATTTAGCAACAGATGAATTCTGCCCATGTTTTTTTTTGCTCAAAGATAAGTCAGAGATTTTGCAGCAGGCTCACAAATCTGCAGCTTCTATTTTGGCAGAATGCTTTTTTTTTTTTTTTTTTTTTTTTCTTGTCAAGAGTACCTGCTTTGAAAGAGTGAGGTAAGAGTAAATGGAGTCTCTCAGCACCCTAAGCAGGATAAGGATTAATTTGAAACATGGAAATATAGGTCACAGCAATTTCTGAGGCCTAAGTATCACTGGCTACATCACTTACACCCAGATAATTTTGGAAAAAACTACCAGCGATGAGAAGTGTTTAAGTGGACAGCAAACACATCTTGTCTTAACAAGGTACTTGGGGTTCCATTTACAATCTGTTGAGCTTAACATCATTCAACTATATTGCTTGCCTTAAAAAAAGTAATGTAAATGAGCTAGGAGTCGAAAGAGTTGCTCAGCCTGCCGTTTTGAAGTGGAGGTGGAAGGGTACAGAAGGGGAAAAATGAATGCTTAAAGGCAGCTGTATGATTTTGGAATATGGAAAGAAAGCAAGGCAGGAACACAATGAGGTTTGCATCATTAGCGGCCCACTCTGAAAGAATGCCTTTTTGCAGCAAACACAAACACACCCCGACGAATCCATTCCCATTTGACGGAATGGAGATGGCGGAAACGAGAGAGTGCGGCTACCCCACTTGTAAGCAGACGTTTGCTACATGTGCGGACATAATCCCCGCTGACATTAATGGGAATGACACGCGGGCAGCGGTGAGAGAATAGCCCCTTTTGTTTGCTCTCGCTCACTTTACTCTAGAGTCCACTTTACAACTCCAACTTAAAGCTGGTTGAAAACGCACCCTGTGGATTGATAATGGAAAAGTGAGATTAGCCAAGTCAAGGAACAGCCTGGCTGCTCTCTGATGGGAAGCCCAAGTCTGCGATGGACTGGGATCTTGATTTTACCTTCTCTTTTCATTCCTTCTTTTTTCTCCATTACCCGCTGTATTGAAAAACCTCTTCATGCTTGTAAAATTCCCTTTCCTGGTTCATGTAAAAGAGTCATAAAATCATTATAGTTTTCCTTTGCCAAAAGGTACTTTAGAGACTAATCTTAATTTAGCTCCAGACACTGCTAAGTCAAATACATCAGTGTTGGGAAAACGAATTAGAAGCAAGGTCGTTTTTCTTACTAATTTTTTAAAAAGGTGTTGCAGATTGAAAATGCCTTAGGAATCATTCCTTAACGCTATGACTGCATTACAAAGTCATCATTCTCCCACTTTGACAGTTGGATGTTCAGTGGCACTTTTTCTTAAGGAATCTACATTAGGAATTATTATTATTTTTTTTACTTACTGTTTCATCGTAGGGCTGAGACTCACTTACTAAAGTACACACACACACACAAAATAGAGATGCCAAAATAACTGTCCTACAGACTTTCACCTTCTCACAGGTAGAGAGAACCCCCAAAGATATTATTTTAAAAATCATCCTTCGAAAAATATTTTCATATGGTCAACATTGTCTTGAAGAAATACACAGCCGGATGTGAATCACCACATTACAACATTTTTTAATTTTTTTTTTTTTTACATCTTTCTGCTCTAAAAGAAGCAATCTGTTTATATTCCTAGGTTTTGATTCTAAGAGAAAAACTGATAGGATCTCAAATTGGGGAACACAGCTTTCGTTTTCAAATGAAGCCCACTTTCAATCAGTCAATACCTATGACAGTGTGAACACACAACCCTTGGAATTTAATGAAATGAACATTTTTTATCTTTTTCTTTTGTATTCATAAAATTTCACAAGAACTTAAAGACCCAGATGCTAGTCAAATTTGGAAACATAGAGGGAAAGTACTTCCTAAGATGTGGACACATGATAAGGAAAGATAAGAATATTGAGACCAAGCCAAGGATTCCATCTATGAACTAAGTCCTTTGGGAGACTCAGCAGTGTTTGCAGATGCTATCCTTCTCAGTATCCTAAAGTCTGATGCCTTCCTCTTCTTCCCCTCAACCTCTCCCCTCCTTTCCTCCCTCCTCCTAAAAATATAAAGAATCCCTGGGATTGCTTCAGAACATTCATAATCGGGCAGCCAAAGGGGCACAGAGTCTTCAGATGCAGCGCTGTGCAGATTCATCGAGAATGAACTCTCTACTTTAGAGTCTACAGGGTCACCGGCTTTGGAGGCGCTTGTCATCACTCCGACTGCCTGGGATGAACAGTTGCCAAGAGTTCTTCACTGCTTTTCAGATGCACTTGTCATGAAGAAAATATGCGATTAAGTCCCATTTTCGACAAAGGAATTTTTTTTGATTCTCTACTTGGGAACAAAATGGGAACAGAAAAAGGGTATCAGGCCTTCGTTACTCTTTTCCTTTTTACTCTCCAACATCTGGAATTATATGAGCATAAATAATATATGGATAACATTGGGTATAGTCACATTTCTAAAGGCACTGTGTTGTTTTTTAAAGGAATATAAGCGTTTTCCTGAGGAATGTAAGGAGGCAAACCCACTTGCATGATAAATCCTTATCACTCGGATTTAGCAGATAATCTTTAGTTTTCATATTTCAGATGTGGCCATAATAAATTGTATTTTCCAAATACAGCTGTAACAATATCTTCCATCCCACATTTTGTTCTTTCAAAGTGGTTTTGATACTCCTGCCATCAAGAGATGGGGTCAGTGTCCTCTGCTATCCAAACTGAGTGGGCTTCTGTGACCATTTTCACCAATGGATTGTGGCAGAAGTCACCCTTCGTGCCTTCTGAGGGCAGATTGTTATAGAAGCCTTCCACTGCACAGTAAGTGATCCAGGTACGCTGAGACCTCTGTGCCCAGACCAGACCAAAGTGTGCAAAAGGACCACATGGGAAGTTGCATGAAGAAAGAAGCAGATCAGGACTATCTGCAGGTCCTCGAGCCACTGCTTTTCATCTTTGCCAGTCTGTGTCTGACTCAACCACATAAGTAACCAATGCCCATTTGAGAGCCCTGCCTGAACCCTCGGGCCCCAGAGCCCCTAGATAACAATAGGATAGTTGTTCTCTCAAACCACTACATTCTTATGTGATTTGTTGCACAGAATTAGGTAAACTAACAGTGGCAGATGCTTTTGTAATTTGATTTTTTTTTTTTTTTTACTATTTTAGAGCACATTTAGGATCATATACAGACAGAAAAATGTCTTCTGGTGTTTGCCTTCTAGGTTAGTCTTTATTTGAAAAAGAATAGTGCCATTGTATAGACCTTGCTCTAAATGAATTGACAATCAGTAGGCAAATATTTAATATACACTGGGCATCTTTCTATCTCTTGTTCTTTATATGACAACAGGGATTCACTGAAGGTAAGTGATCTATAAATGATTAGGTTGAATTAGTCTTATCAACAAAATAATTTTACTTTGATTTGGTAAAAAGACTGTTTTTCTGCAATATATTGCAATATCCATTATCACATGGAAGCAGAGGGAGTTAACCATAAAATTAACTATTTTAAGGATCTGAGAGATTGATACCTTATGCTGAGTACCCCAGATTACTGGTGGATATTGGGTAATGTGGATTAGCATCCAGCATTGCTTACCACTTTCAACCTGGGGCCTTCGTCAGGTTCTTGCTCATGATATGGCTCCTTCTATGTCCCAGGAAAGAAAAAGTCAGATATACAGTTTCACTGAACAGAAATAGATTTAAAACAGATCTTTTATACTCGTAATTTCCAAAGAAAAATCTGTGTATTCCTCTCTTGTCTGGGTTGGTTGAAATCTTTGAAAATCAATACCTAATAAGTTTACCTTTACTATCCTAAGAACCGCAGTTTCACAAGTTTGGTAATTTTAAGTCCTTTGGGTATAGGCCATGGAGTGGGATAGCTGGGTCACATGGTGGTTCCATTCCAAGTTTTCTAAGGAATCTCTATCCTTCTTTTCAGAGTGGTTATACCAATTTGTAATCCCACCACAATATATGAGTGTACCTTTCCCCCCACATCCTTGCCCTCACCAACACTTATTGTTGCTTGTATTCTTGATAATTGCCATTCTGTCTGAAGTGAGATGATTTTCTTTTCTCTAATTGCTAGAGATGTTGAACTTTTTTTTCATATATTTGTTGATCAATTGTATATCTTCTCTGAAGTGCCTGCTCATAGCCCATTTATTGATTGGATTATTTGTTTTCTTACTATTAAGTTTTTTGAGTAATGTAGCCACATGAATATTTAGAGCAGCTCCATTCACAATAGTTAAACTGTGGAACTAACTTAGATGCCCTTCAATGGATGAATGTATAATGAAACTGCGGTATATATACACAATGAAATATTACTCAGCATTGAAGAAGAATGAGATTATGGCATATGCAGGTAAATGGACAGAGTTGGAGAATATCACACTAAAAAAAAATAAACCAATCCCAAAAAATCAAGGTCAAATGTTTTCTCTGATATGTGGATGCTGATTCATAATGGGCACAAGGGAAGAATAAAGGAAATTTGGGTTGGGCAGAGGGGAGTGAGAAGAGGGGATAAGGGGGTGGGAAAGATGGTGGGATGAGATGGACATTATTACCCTATGTACATGTATGATTGCATGAATGGTGTGACTCTGTATTGTGTACAACCAGAGAAATGAAAAGTTATTTTCCATTTGTGTACAATGAGTTGAAATGCATTCTGCTGTCATGTATAACTAATTAGTACAAATAAAAAAAAATAGATGCACATAAATTGAGATACATGGGGGGAAAAAGAATCCCATTGTGACAAGTTTGGGTAAAATAATGTTCAGCTATGGGAATCAAGTTACTATTGAAATATTTTCTAAAAGACATTTTTACAAAATGTTGTCAATTTTCTGATTGAACAACAAGTATGTGAGGAGCTTAAGTATTCTGTCCCTTGGGTTTAAGAGTCTTAGCACTTCCCATAGATCCTCATGTGACGTGGACAGATTCTCCATAGCATCTTCATTATAGTGGAAGACTTTTCCAAACCCGCCTGTCCTCCTCCCCAGTATCCCCACCTACTTCCACCAGCTTATTCAGCCCTGCTCTTGGAGCTCTCTTGTCCAGGTCCCATCCTACTGGCCCCAGAGACTCTGCTTCCCCAGGACCTGCAGAGCCTGGTGATATAACCTGGCGGAGTGCCAGAAATATGTCCCACAGTGGTCTGACCAGTCATAGGCAAGAATGGTAAAAAAAAAACAAAAAACTGCCTCCCATTTTTCTTGATCTCAAGATGTCCTGTATGATAAGCAACCAACCATGACTTTTGTGGAACTGTATCCCAAAGTACATGGTTCTAGTAACCAGGTGGCAAAAATCGGAGACAATTAGCTCCTGTCACCATCACTCACAGAGACCATTTAAAGAATTGGTGCACCCCATTCATGTAGTTAGGAGTCCGTTCCTTCCCTGGGGAGTGCATTTCCACAGCACTATGCAGAAAAGGTTCTACTGATGCAGAAGTCGGGATGACCAATGGCCACTTTTTAACACCTTCTATCAGTGACCCTGAAGACACAGAGAGGAGATTCTGTATTGCCTTAGATAAAGAATTCTGATTATCTGGAGGGAAAAGGTTTGCTACTACATAATAGGAACTCAGAAGATTGTGTCCAGAAGCCAGAGTATTTTCTTAAGAAACTCTTGTTTCCTTGCTCCATAACCAGGAACGGGTAAATGAAGACCCTTGAAGAATGAATTTTTGTGCTATTCCATTCAATATGGTCTCTAGGCCAGCCAAAATATCGGTTGAAGGAAGAAATCTAGAAAGAGTAATGAAAGGGGGGGGCGGTGATAAATGTCAGGGTTCTGGGTCCAGCAACAGCAAGAAGGGAGTGTGACTTGACTGGCTCATCTTCCTAAAGTCTTCTGACACTTGTCATCATTCTCTGAAATGTCCTGCACTTCCTGTGTCAGGGTGTCTGGTTCTTGTGTGTGATTTGCGTATCACGTGGGGTGAAAGTGGCTCAAGGAGTTGACTAGCAATTTGGGGGTCTTCCTGGTTTGACTCGCACACTTGCTTCATGGAGAGTCCTGGCCACTGTCACTATTGCCTCAACTCCTCATATTTCCACCTCCATCACCTGCTTCAACAAGTATGGGCTTCAGCATGGTTTTCAACGTATCAACTGCAATAAGAGTCCTGGCAGCTCAGGGGCCAGATGCCAAACAGGCAGATCTCCAGAGTTTCTGGTCTCCCCAGTGATTACTCAGTGGCAAATGCAAGCCAGAAATACAGGACATTTAATGGTTTTATAAGATAACTTTTGACCCAATATAGACAAGTATGGGAAGGAGCCCACAGAGAGGTTCCTCTTTTTCTCTCCCCACAGATTGCTCAATGTACTCCTCTGGAGACATCTCACGTGTCTCACTGGTTGTTTGCTTAAGAGACTCTGGGCAACTCTGCAAGATAACACTTTGTATTCATTTTCCATTATTTTCCTACCCCAGTTCTCATTTTCAGTGACCCTTTGTGTCCAGGAATTTTACAACCTAATAAAAATTAACATGTTTTCTAAGGAATCATGCAAAAGAGAATTGCTTTTCTCTTAATAATCTGGTTTGCCAATGTTCTTGTTATAAGATGAATAGAATAGATTTGCAATATAACCTCCCTCTTTCCATAACATATTCCTTTAGTAACAGAATCTCAAATCATAATAACTTTATTATAATTTCCTCTTATGCAACTTTGATAAAAATAAAACCCCATTTTCACATATGCTAATCTATTTCTGTGCTCACAGTTTACAAATTATCGCAGTTGACTGTCCCATGTTAAATTTAATCTACCATTTTAGTCTTTAGAGTCTTTTTAGAATTTTCTTTCAAAAGTTTAGGTTGCCCTCCCAAAACAATGTCATAAACCTACAAACAATATGCAAACACACAAATCAATGTTCTTAGTCAAATGATTAATAAATCTACTGGCAGGACAGAACTGAATGCAACCTCCTGTGACTTAACAACTATAGACCACCTTACAGATTAATATTGACTGCTGTTATGCAACACATTGAACACAGTGGTTCAATCATTTATGAATGTACCCAGGTGAATTATTATCTATTTTGTCTTCAAGGAGTCTTACTATATAATAATCTTCCATCTCATCTTTGAAAAGAATTTATGGTAATTTTTTTCTACTCAATATAGAGAAGCACTTGAGAATTCAATTATGACTGATGATTTTATTTTAAAGCCAAATTAATCCCCTTGGAAAATTTGAAGAATGATAAAAAATGATCCTGATCAATTTAATACCTTAAAATGTGCATAATTTTTGAATTGGTAATTCTATTTCTAAAAATTTACCCAGAGGAGATAACCATGAAAGCATGTAAAATATACCTGTAGAAGCAAAATAACTTCAATATGTAATAGTAAAAGTTTAGCTAAACGAAGTAAAGCAAATCTATAAGTCAGAATAAAATTTACTCATTAAAATGGGTTCTATAAGTATTTAATGACATAGAAAAAAATATGTTAACTGAACGAATAGCTACCTCTCTATCTGTTCCCTTTCAGTTGGAATTGTGTTGGGCGAAGGCAGCAGAAATCTTTGATTATTAGGGATCAAAGAACTCTGTTTTTCTGTGTCTGAGATATTGTCATGCTGTTACCAAAGTCCCCTGCCCAGTAGAGAACTGAACAGAAGCTACTGGAACAAGTGGTCCATATGTAAATAGGCAATGAGAAATAAACAACTAATAAGATAAGAATTAAAAGCAAAGCAGAGGCACCGAGACTTGGAGGTGAAATAGTCTTTGGTTTTATTGTTTGTTTTTAGGTTGTTCCTGTGAGGATTAAAGGTATTTGGGAATGTGTATGAAGTTTTTGGAACCCAAGACATCAATTATGGTACTGGAAAGAGTTGTGCATGGTACAGGAAAGATAGTCCTACACTGAAAAACAGCTAAATTGAATTCAGTGCCTACAGAATATGGAACTGACAGGTAAGGAATTGAAGGCGAAGAACTTTTCACCTGAAGAGAGAGCATTTGCAAGAAAGAGAGAAAATAAAGTATATTTGGCTTTTAACAGAAATGTCTACCTTAAAATTAAATTGTCTTCCTCTCGGAGACTACAGCAGAGTGAGAGTGTGTGGCCCGTGGGTGTCTCTGGTGCCATTTTACAGGGGCATCTGCAGCCTTGACTTGCGGGATCACCTTTCTTGTGTTGCTCAGGCCTTCTGATTCTGACACACCCCTTATTCCAAATGAAAGCAAACATTCTACTCATTGATACTAAATTATAAGGGCTAGCACAGCTTTGTGTGGTTTTTTTTAAAAAAAATGAATTTTTCTTGAAGTATAACTTGCATATACACAATGCACACATCACAAAGGTAGGTCTTGATGTTTTTTTCTCGACTTGAACACAGTGGAGGATGAGAACTCAGATCAGGGAACAGAACCTCCCACTCCCAGTCACCTTCTCACCCCCACAAAGGGGGCTCACTTTTCTGACTTCTGACACCTGAGACTTTGAATCGTTTTGAACTCTGCACTGATGAACCAGGGAGTAGGTTCTTTTTGTGTGTTTGGATTCTTCCACTCCACAGCATGTTTGAGATTCACCTGCCATATTGCAACAGTTATAATTCTTTTTCTCACTGTATTTTTTTTTATTGTGTAATAAACCACAGTTTCTTAGGCAACTATTCTGTTGACAACTATTTAAGTATTTTTTACCCGGTACTATTACCAAGGGTGCTGTGAGAACAGCGTTTGTTTCCTGCATGCATGTGCATATTTCTATTGGCTGCCCACTTTCTAGAACAACTGTTGCACCGAAGGATAGGCACATGCCTTTTTGAATAGATATTGGACTACTGGAGATTAAGGTGCTCTTTTCTCTGGTCTATTTACATTTTAGTAAAGATTAAGAACACTTATGTTCTTAGGGTAATTGTAGAATTAAACTCCCAAGGAGCTTGTTCTAAGTGTCAAGGAAACTTAAACTTCATGGTGACCATCTATGGCCAGCTCAGCTTTGCCTAGAGTTAATTTTCATGTCGGCTTCGAGGGAGACCATAAAAATATTTCTGCTAGTTTCTATTAATGCAAAATTGTTTCCATTCTGAAAATAATTATAAAATTTGAGTAAGGTCCTAACCAGATTTGTCACAAGTCTAATAGAGCAGACATTTCTGGTTAAAATGTTCTTTTGAAATCAGATTTTTGTTTTCATGTAAGACCAAACTTTTGTTTAAAATTACAGAAAGATAACTTTAGACAAAAGCTAAGTTAATATTAATATTAAAGAAGCATTAGTGCTTTAGAACCAGTTTCCTCTGAAGTCACAAAACATTTACAAAAAATACTTGAATCACAGAAAAGTTTTAAAAATGATGTGTTAGGGTTTCACAGGAAAATCTTTTACTCTTGAGATGAATAATACAGATATATTTGCTAAACATTAGACTTTATCATTCAAAAATCAAGTTTGTTTAAGGAAGAACAAAACTTAAAATATAAAAAGGAAAACAAACACATACATGTTTACTTTTATAATAATCTCACAGAATAATGCATATTTATTCATTATAATATGTATAATATTTTATAATACTTTACATAATAATAAATATTTACTAATTATCTAGAAATTGGTAATTTTGTTCTCAATTTTCTTGTATCTCTTTTGTATGAAAAGTGTGTTAAACTCATTATATTAAATTATTCTCAGTCTGCCCTCTGTAAACAGAAGCTCCTAGAGGATGAGAAATATCTGGGTCTTTGTATCCAAGGACCTAGTCCAGTGACTGGCATAAATCATAGCCTTAGTATATATTTGTTAAATTGAGTCTTTTAGAGTAGTCTAACAGTATACTTTTTGAAAAAACTACCTTCATAAATGGGTCATATGTAATTACTCCCTGTTTATGATGTGGAAGGAATCTAAGCATTAATATCACATTCAAATTTGAATCCATCCATTAAAGACCATGACAATTTTTTAGGCCTTGTGTTTCCTACAGATTTGGGATAAAAACAGGTATCTTATGTGCTGTGCAGATGAAAAGTGATCATGTAGATAAAATACTCAGTGATATTGGGGTAGATGGTGGACACTCCCTTCCCTCACAATGGTAAAATTTTAGTAGTTTTGTTCTTCACTAAAGTTTTCCTATCAAGGATCTCAGAATTCAATAAAAAAGAGAATGCAGAAGAGTTCTCCGAAATTCTGATGATGTGTTTACCTGCTGCAGCTTCTGGCTACCCAGAGGGGATGTGGAGAGAGAGGGACAGAGAAGACCATGAGCAGAGGAGAGCCAGGCTCTGGAACTGGTTTGCCCACACCAAACCAGTATGTGAATAAATGCAGACCTCAAAGCCGCCTTTTCTTTCCTTTCTCAGCCAGACTGCAAATGGTAAACAGCTTGGTGTAAGATAAAGAACATGAGCTTTCAAGTTGAAGAAATTCAGCATTACTATGTTGATTAGATATGGATAGTTGTATTAATTTCTCTAAGCCTGTTTCTGTTTGTAAAATGGGGATAATAAGATTCAGGATTGTCAGGATTAAATAAAATGACATATATAAACTCTTAAAGCATCTGTCCCATAATAGATTAAAAAAATATTAGTTCTTGTCTTGATATTTTTCCATTTTTGGTGAAGGTTATTGAGTCCCCGAAGAAATAATAATTAATTAAAGTTTAAATATGAATCTCAAGAAGAACATAGTTTCATAATTAATGTTAGTGGATCCCTCCTCCCCACAAATTCCTTCCCGCAATAGTCTTTGCCTCAGAAAAGGGGTAGCAGTTTTACATCAAAAAACCTGCCTTTTAAAAGAGCTTGAACATGGGTTTCTAATCCATTCATATTAAAAAGAAAACAACTCTAGGTTATAAGTTTTATTAATCACCTTCCTCTAAATAGTACTTTTTTTTCATTTCTGTGTCTTGCCCATGAAAATTACCTATCCAAACGTGGGCACATGTGCTATTTTCTCTGATCACGACAGCATCTTTTTTCTTAGTGAGAGGAAGGAAAATTTCTTTGAACTATATGGAGAAAATTGGCCACGTTCTCAAAAACCCCAACTTTCTTACCATGGTGATGAGCCAGCTGTGGCTCTAGACCACAGCCAGATCAATTGGACCACTTGGGACTTTGACCAAAGGATGCAGTTCTCAGTCTCTTTAGAAAGCAGATTTAGAAAATATACATTTTAGAACTTTGTGACTGTCTTTCCTCACTCATCTCCCCAGTACAATTAAAATACAATAAACTGCAAGTTTAAGGTGTGCAATTTGATCTGTTTGATGTATAAGTCCATCTAGAAAGTCATCAAAACCATCACAAAACTAAACATTTCCTGCCCTACTTTTGGAAAGAAATAATGTAAAATTGGAAGTTTTGCCTGTGGGCCTAGTTGCCTCTCAGACCCTGTTACCCCCGCCTGCCTTACCATCAAATGAGCCAATCAATCCTTATGTCTAAGTGGTTCAATTTGGATTGCTATCGTTTACTACCAAGCATTATGGATAAGTGTCCTGGTTATTAACACAATCAAAAAGGTTTTTGGCAGTCATTTTATAAGCAAAATTAAAATTAATTTTCAAATTTCTATTCATGTCAGGTAAAATGTACAACAAAATTCATCTGAAATGCTCATCAGTGTTTGAAGAATTTGATGCAACTCAGAAGCCATTTGCTCTTCTTTTCATAGAAAAAAGATTCCAAAAGTAATCTGTAAGATTTAATCTATGTTTCATATTTCTGTTCTTCCTAAGCCCCAGTAAACTGTGTCACCTTTTAAAAATCTGCTGTACTGAAAGATACTGGAAGTTATAAACTGTCTAGATAGTCCTCCTGTAAGATGTAGTATAACCCATCCTATTGTGATCATCGGACCCCTGACAAACAGAAGCCTGTCCCTAGACCACACATACAAAGAGGCAGGGCTTTGTGAGGGAGGTAGCCTATTGTCTCATTTCTCCATGCACAGATTTTAAAGAGATAGTTAGTTATCTTGCTTTAGGTAAGAACTAATTTAAAGGAAATAAAATGAGAGGAAAACTTTGTTAGAAAGACCTCTTTCTAAAAATATGAACCTAAATATCTCAACTTAGGCTTTGATTCATCTAAACTTGCCAAAATACCCTGGGATTGTGTTTTGGGATCTAAAAATTATGCTAAGTAAATAAATAAGTAAATACCAAGGCAAAAAAGAGCAGAAATATAAATTTGAAGCATTTTAGTAATGTTGTTCTCTCTTTTAAAATGACTTTGATCATTATTTCAATTTATGCCTGAAGTTAATAATATTCATACTCTTCATTTTTTGATATGATTGTTAATCACTTGAAAACATACATTCTTATTGGCTGAAGAAATAGCACAACCTATAAATAAGGAAATGGACTCAGAAATAATAAATTCTTATGTATAACTTAAAATATAAAGACAACTAACAATTTCATATAAAGACCTAAAATTTACTTTAGTCATTCATTAGTCAATTGGCAAGCCTTCCTTAGTCTCCAGGAACAGTTTGAAAAGTCCTATCTTAAATCAACTTCCCTGGAATGTACAGATCATTTTTGTTAAAATTAAACAAAACATAAAAAGAAAAAAGAAGACAGTTGTTACATTTCTCATCATCACAATTCCCTAGGTTTCACCGAAAGGAAGGCTCGGTGCCTGTGGTCATTTTAACAGTTCTTTAAATATGTCTCCCTTTAATGTCGATCAGAGCTCACATCATACAAAGAATGATAAGTATCATTTGCAAAATGGTTGGCAAATTTACAAAAATTTCTAGTGATGTTATTTCCCCAGGGTAAGTGTAGAAATCTTCAACAATCTGGTATG
This sequence comes from Sciurus carolinensis, assembly GCF_902686445.1. Lineage (NCBI taxonomy): Eukaryota > Metazoa > Chordata > Mammalia > Rodentia > Sciuridae > Sciurus > Sciurus carolinensis. The sequence continues at coordinate 24,415,174 of NC_062213.1, read as the reverse complement.
TGTTAGCATTTTGGTCAGAGATCACAACAGCAATAACACTCCACAACAGAAATAATACTCTACATTTCACCCAGAGGAGACTCAGAATCGACTAGAAATGACATTTAGCACAGAAAACAGATGATCTATGCAAATCAGCTCTGTCGATCATGTTTGTCTGTGGTCTCGCCCATTCCTCTAGCTGTGTCACCCCCATCTTTGGCAAGCCATGTCTCCTGCACTAGATGGATCATGTTTGTTCATCTTTGCAACCCGGGTGCTGTGGGCAAAGCAAAACTTAGTATCCTGAATGGAGACACAACACCTTTAATCAGACTTTCAGGGACTGAGAGTACATACTAATTTACCAGGTGGGGATGGAGATGCAGAGAAAGACATGGGTGATTGTGGTGCTTTTATTTCACATTAGTTAGCATTGGAATATTTGGAATCTGGAGTCTTTGATAATAGTTCTTAACTGGAGTCCTTTCTGGGCCACATCATTCAAGGGAAGGCAACAGAAAGATGAAGAAGCAGCTATGGAGGAAACACTGTTGGACATGAAATGAGAGTGGAAGACCACGCCAAGTCCATTGGTCAAGACCTTTGGGGAGAGTCTTCAAAAGATCTCTATTACATGGGACTGAATTATAATTAAGTATTATGAGTAAGATGAAATAATAAAGAAATTAAAATAGGGAGCACATACAGAACTGATCAGGAAGGGATTATCAAGAGACTATTACTCAAATAATCATTTGCAAACAAGCATATTCTCACCCAACACTGTTTTCAGTTATGATTGAATGGAAGCTCTAATTGAATTGTCCTTTGTGGTATCCAAAGTCCAAGACTGAAAGTAGTCCTTTTGTATGGATTCATACATTTTCCCAGAATTAATTGTTAAACACTCATGCTTTCCCTGAACAGAGGCAAACTGACTTACCCAGTTTTGGGCAAATTTATTAAGCAATGCAGACTTCCCAGTTAATCCCATGGTTTAAACAATACACAGTTAACACAAATTAGTGAAGAAACAAATGGAGACATAGGTCAGTTGTCCAAAGAAAGATGTAAAAATAAAGTAAAATAATATACTTTGGAAACAGCTGAATGGGTCAAGGCTAAAGTCCAGTACAAGTTAGGACAAATAAAAACCCATCAATCTGAAAACCTTCATGGATTTACAAGAAGTCTTTTCTGATCTAAGACTGTATTTATCTTCAAGATGGAAAAAAGAGGAGTAATAAATCTCTCCATATCAAAGGCCTGTTTAGTAGAAATAAATTGAAAGTGTTTGGCCAATTAGACAGAAGTAAATCTCCCCTAGGCAAACCTACTATCGATATATATTTAGTTTCCTGACATATTTAAAGGTAACCTGGGAAAGGCTGGCTAGCCAAAATAAAAAAATGAAATTCTAAAATTTTAGTTACCCTTCCACTCAGTCCACCACAGCAATAAAAAGGTGTTTCTTGATGCTCAGTGGTGGAGGGCTTGCCTAGCATGTGTGAGGCCCTAGGTTCAATCCTTACCACCACATAAAAATAAAATAAAGGTATTGTGTCCACCTACAACTAAAACAAAATATTTTTTTTAAAATGCAATGGTATAAATGACACCAAGGATTAGAAGACTTTCATACAAGGCCTTACTTGGAATCATGTTTTGATTCTGAATATCAGTTTGCCAAACACCAAACAGATCTTTCCTCAATATTATCACATTACAGAGAGGTAATAAAGAAGGAAGAAAAACTCTGAACTTAGAGGTATATGCATGGGGATTTTGTCAGGGTTATGTGACATTTCACAAGTTATTTGGACATTTCTGAGTATCAGGTTCTTTGGCTGAAAAATGGGGATGATGGTAGCAACAACTTTACAGGGCCAAAGTATAGGTTAAATTAGGGGGTTTTCCTCACATAAAGTACTTTAACACACAATAATGGGAAAGAAATCACTCAGAACATTCTGGTAACTCTGTTCTGGATATAGGGTCTTTCTATATTCTCTCTCTTGGGCGTGTGTTTTTTCTTTTTTGTTTCCTCATTTGTCTCCAGGAATGGGGATGGATTTGTCCTGAGACAATTTTCTTTCTTCTGGCTTTTCTTTCTCTTCCCACTCCTTTATTTGTGGTTGAAAGAGTGCATCATTTAAAAAATAGTTCTGGCGAAGTATCTCTCCTTCATTCACATGGAGACTAACACCTCCTCAACCTTATTTTAACAAACGTGGACTCCATCAACTAATAGTTACAAACAGAAAAATTAAGAAAATTACACATTCCTCAACCTTATTAAATGTACCATGTGGTCCAATAACTGGTCAGAGAAAAATGAAGAAAATTGCACATGATTTTAATTGGTAAAAATGTTAAAAACTTTTACAAATTTGCACTTTGTTAAAATGCCTAACAATATGTGTACCTTATATAACTTGTGGAGCCAAAAAATAAAAATGGAATATCCCTCTCAGATATGCTAAATGGAGTGAACAAATATATACATTGCTATTATATGTACCTCATTCTATTTTACCCAGATGCTGTCTATAAAAAGCCCAGCAATGAATGGTAATTTAAACTATAAAGCTATATTCAACACACTATAAATGAGTAGACTAGTGTATATAATATTTCCCTTCTGTCCTCTGCATTTCTCATTCCTTATTCCACATAAATACCTACTTATTGGATTCTCTTCATTCTGTCAGGTGAGAAAAGACTGAAAATGTAGGAGTCTTAAATAGAAAAGATAATATGGAAAATGCAGCAGACATCTCTGGCCTGTCACTCAACCATCACTAGTGTGAGCATGGAATTTCATAATTTACTGACCAAACAAAGACACGTTTGAAACTGAAAGTGGGTACTGGTAATACAGTTAGATCAGCAAAATAGGGGCAAGCCAGGTCTCGGTCAAATCAGGATGTATTGGTGATGTGTCACCTAATTTGTGTCAGTTCGGTCTCCAAAATTGTTTCTAACTCTTCAGAATAAATCCAAAATGCATTCGGCTTCCCACTCCTTCTCACAGTCTCCAGCGCTCCACCATTAAGTCATTTAGTCTCTCCAGGATTGCTGTCATGGCCTCTTACCTCACCCACCAACCCTCCAATTTTCCAAACGGCAACTGAAGATGTACTTTTAAAGTAAGATTTTCAGCTCTCATAGAGAGCGCCTTCTTCTTCTGTCCTCACCGGGTAGAAAGGAACAAACAAATTCCCAGGCACATTTTTATAAGGGCACAAATTCCATTCATGAGGGCTGTTTCTGTGACCTCGTCACCTCCCCAAGCCCCTCCCCCTTAATGCCATCACCTTTAGGTTGAGATTTCTACATAAGAATAATAGTAGGATCTGAGCATTCAGACCATGGCAGGGTTTGTGTTCCCACAGAACACTGGTGACCTTGATCCCCTTCACAGTCTAAAAACTCTTTGCGGGTAGTGCAAAGAGTGCGGGTAGTGCACACTCATACTTGCTGAATTTATGAATGTAGTAGGAATTATTTTTTGGTTAACTAATGAACAAATTCCACCACAAAGAGTTTAAATCTCCCAAGGTCAAATAGTATGCTTGAAATTATTATTCAACTTTGAGTCAACTGCAATATAAAATCTGCATTTTAACCACTCTTCTATGTCAGACATGTGGCTTAAAACAAGTTACTTAACTTCTTAAAATGTTGTCTTATACACCTTTGAAATTCTCAGTGTGAGTGGATGGAGAACTGGAGATGGATTAGATGAAATCTGTACTCATTTCAGCTCTAACACTGATGACTTTAAGTGCTTCTATGGAAGATGTTTAACAGGTAGGAAGTGTTTGACAAGAACACAGATATGTTTATTTTGAACTCTACAGAAAATTTCAACATAGAGGTTGTGAGCACATGAAAAACATTTCTACATTTAGCCTATGACCTTAGCCTATTTTTAAAATGACCCATTCTTTCACTTTTTAGGCATTCTTACTCAATCTGATTGCCAAACCAGGTAGGCCTGTTTTTTTTCTACAGAAAAATTGTAGTTCCTTGATAGGTTAAGCTCCTCAGCTTTCAACCTCCTTGTTTATCCACTCAGGAAACTGGTTTACTGCCTCACAAAACAGCACAGCCAAGCGATTAGCACTTAATTATGGCCGAGTCAGTAGCTGGACTATAGGCTCAGGTTGAGTTAACTCACCCAAAGTCAGTCTGGATTTCGTTTATTTCATTTGGATTGCAAAGTGATGAAAGTGTGCACACCATCCACCACAGGTTTCATTTATTCACAGAGAACATAAAACTATCCACCATTTCTCTTTTAATGTCAATGTAAAATACTACTTGGAATTTAATATAGAATCCCTCCCTGTTTAAAAAAAAAAAAAAGACATTGAAAATTTGGCTAGATATGCTTACACATACATTTAAATTAAAGGTGGTCTGATTTTGCCAATTGGAAAATCGCTGTTAAAAATTCATGAAGATGGCTAACTGACTATGATATAAATTTTAACGAATTTCTTGGGATCATCTTTTCTAGTTGACATTACCAGATATTTCCAAGATGAAATGGGCATTTACAATGAACTATGAAAGGAATCCACTTTGTCAGACTTTTATCCTCTTACAGAGTCTTCTTCTACGTCATACCAGAGTTGGTCTGTGTGACCAATAGGAGACAGTGACAGCGATAGCAGGTCACGTCTAAGACTATCATAAATGATGCTATGACTTGCTGCTTATTCTTTCCTTTGCTCTCATTCTGGGATCACTTGTTCTGGGGGAAGTCAGCTGCCCTGTCTTGAGGAGAACCCTTCAAGCAACAACTAAGGGGAACTGAGACTCCAGACAGCAGCTCTTTGAGCGAGCCTGCTGACTCAAGTCTTCAGGTACCTGCAGCTCAGTACAACACCCTGACCGCCACCTCACAAGAACTGCCAAGCTAAGCTGATTCAAATTCCTGACCCACAGAAACTGTGAGCTAGTAAAATATTTGTGTTTTTGATCACTTCACTTCTGGGCAGTTTGTTATGCAGCAGTAGATAAACTCATAGTCAGGAAGTTAAGGTATTTCATTTATTATTTATATAATCCTCATCCTTTACAAAATCCTGCCCAAAACAGATAAAAACTTCAGCCTCACATATGTGAACTACCCGTTATTATTTTTAATGAGAGCTTTAAAATACGAAATAAAGTTTTAAAATTTTGTTTATGAATTTGGAATCTTAATGAAACATTTAATTACTCAAAATAAATAGAACTGTAGAAAAAGAGGAGGTGATTCAGAAAAAGGAACCCAGAACAGCTGGAGAAATTAGTCCCAATAGAAAAGGCACACATTGTAGTAAGAGCAACCAGAGCAGTAGTTTTAAAGGTTTTTGTGTTTTATGTATTTTTTTGTATGCTTTGGATTGAGGAACTTTTTCCCAATGAATGCTTTCATAGAACCCTGAGCTAGAGAGTCATAGCTAATATATTCCTTTAGAAACCACAGAATAAAACAGGAGAGAGACTGGACAAGAATGGGGAAAATGGAATTGAATGGGTCTTCTACTTAAAAGTACATCAGATGTTGTTCAATAAAAACACTTAAAAATTATCTTAATAATTAAAATTTTTCAATAATAAATTTTCAATTTATTAAGATTTATCTTTTAATAACTTTTAACACCATTAATTTACCATTAATATTATTTGTTAATTTTTTAATACTCTTGATCACACTGGGGGAATTCTTATTAATGTTGACTTACTAAGAATATGTTTTTCTTAAATAGGTTGTGGAATTCTAGTACTGTCCTTGGACTCAGGCAAATAGGATCCCAGCTCTTGCACTTCCTTTATGGACTTCACTCTGGCCTTCACCAGCTGTATCCTCTCCTGTGGGGTGAGTACAATGACCCTATTACAACTTAACCAACTTTCACTCAAGTTCATATTTTAGCATCAAAATATGAGCATTATAACTGTATAAAATGACAAATGTCATAAATTGACAATGTGAACATTATAAATTGTGTATTGATAAAAAACTATCAATTGTTTTCATTGTTATTATCAAGTTATGGAAAAAGAAATATAGATTCTTAGTAACAAGAATAAAATAAATATTAAGTAAAAATATGGTATCTCATTCCCTAGCAAAGATTAACAAATTTTCTTTGTCCATATGGTGTTTCTTAAAAACCTGATGCCAACAAGTAAGTCAGCAGTTATAAAAACTCCCCTATGAACCTGTAAGTCTAAGGGAAATAGTTCCCCCATTCTTTCGATCTAGGGTATCATATATCAAATTGTTGGGTTCTTGTTGTAATACTACTTTTTCCTGCTCAAGCTCTGATTTCACTATTCTTGCTTCTGAAAACTCATTTTTTAGTTCACAAAGTTCATTTCTCAGTTTTGCAATTTTATTTTACGTATACTGAAACTGAGCAGTGCCTTTTAAGAAGCTTTATTATTCTTTGAAATGTATGAACTGCATTCTGGATTTTTAATATGCTAACAGAATCTATATCAGAGAGAAAACAAAAGAGAAATAAAATATGTGAGTAATTAAAGAAAAACCTTAACATTGGCAATATTTAAAATCAGAGGTGGGGGGAGGTCAAGAAATTTCACACAAAATGTGTATTCCAAGTTGCTCTTAGAATATTTGGAATCAGCAGGCAAATTAAACAAAAAGGAAAAATAAAAAGAAATGGGGAGAAATAGGGTTGATGTAAAAATAAACATTCCTTGCCTGTTTATGTTACACGTATCGTCTTTTTAACTTTCCCCAATACTTTCCACACTGAGTTAACTGCATCCTAGTTAAACAAGTTGTCCAGCATCACATAGTTGAAACCTGACAACTGACATTCAGTGGGACCTGTTTGCCTATCTGCCTTCTGTTTTCCTGGACAATCATAATGAACTCTCTTGTGACTTTGCTTGTATGTCAAAGATGACCTCTGGCAGGTCACTTCAAACATTTTTCTTTAGAAAGAATTGAGAATAAAAAGACATTATTTATGAACCAGAAGATGAATAAGCAAATCCATAATCATTGCAAAGTAACCACATAAACCAAATATTTGAGGAAGACAAATGTGAATGCTGATTTGAGTGCAGTGCAGATTTTTGATACAACAGATGAGAACAACTTTCAACTCCTGGAATGACCTTCTGCATTTTGGGCCTTCATGTAACTGTCCCTTACTTCTTCTTTCAGAATCCTTGTTAATGTGATGCTGTTGTTGTTCATACAAGAAGTGAGGATCATGAAAACACTTTCTCTTCTGCAGCATATGATCAAGAGCACAGAGCATGGGAGTTAGGAAGATGTGGGTCCATCCCGTCTTCTCTCTTACTGCTGCTTAATGGAATCCTCTTCTCTTTAACATCTCCACTAGCAGGTGTGGTGAGGAGTAAGTGAGAGCCAGTCAAATGCTAGTCCAACACCTGACGTGCAGTAACCACCACCGACTACCACTGAATCTCAGTTCATGTAATGACAGCGAGAGACAAAACAGCCTGTGAGGATGTACAATTTGTTTCAAAGTAAGCACAGGTCTGATTTTACTCCAAAAATAACCTTGAAACTTTCAGACTGTTGCCAAGGAAGACATAAAATGTGGAATCAAGTTTTCAATTTCTCCAATTTCATTTAGCCTAGTTTCTGAGAACCCTTCAAAATAGGAAAGTGTTGCAGAGGCAAAGACCTGCTTAGACACAGTAGCTGCTAGAAAGGAGGTGGGGAAGAATGCAGTCATTTGTAATCTAGCATCTCACTAGACATTCAGACAAAGGCCTCTGTTCAAAAACTAAATAAATAAATAAACAAGATACAAACTACACCCCAGCTGCCCCCAAGCCCAGCTATTCAAATTCCCTAGAGCAAATATCAGTGTGTTTCTGATCACTGCCCAGCTTGACGTCTTGCTCATCCATCATATAGGCCCATTCTTCTAGGAAAATGGTTCTGTTGTGGGTTTGGCAATGGGCTTCAGTTCAGTTCAGCTAAGCTGCTTTCTTTTGTACAAAGGAGAAATGCTGTTTACAAATAATCTGTATATAATTAGTTACCTGGTTTTAAAACGTTTTTATTTTTATTTCTTCTCTTCCCTGTGAAGCCATCTGGGAAAGCTGATTACTCCTAAGTCATTATAAGCTAATATGTTGTTTAGGTAGGCTGGGTTTTGAATCTCCCTGTTAATGCTGGTTAAATACTTAAAACTAATTAGAGCATTTTAATAGGAGTCATTTATTACACAATGCTTCTTAAGAAAGAATCTTATAGTTCATGCTGATATATGCTACCACTTACGTATTTATAAATCTTAGTTTATGTGTTCAAGTTCTGTTATGCAGGTGTGTCAGAAAGAGGTAATTCCCTAATGAAAGAAAATTGCATCTATGCTATAAAATTGTCACTAATAAAAGGAAAGAAACCCTAAATCTGAAGCAAACCTTAAAACACTGAGTACTGAAATGATTTCCACCAATCTTTATTCTTTCAATATGTAAATACATGAATTCTTGCCCTAGTGATTGATAAAATCTAATGTCATTTAGACCACGAATGTATCTGTGCAAAATTTCCACACCTATCTTAAATTTAAGCCAAAGAATCTCCTACCCCTCCAAATCTTAAATGAGTTAACCACAGTTCACAGTCCCAAAACTTCCAAGGACTCATCTAGTTCCAGAGAGACAGCTGATTCCAAAATGAACTTCAAGTTCTCTTTTATGTCCCTTTGAGATAAACAAGAAATGAACATCTACTCAAAATGGAATTTGTGTTATGGGTATGCACGCGTTTTTTTTTTCTCTCCTGTAGGAGCAAATCCATGCTTGTTTAAGTTTTTGCCTTCATTCTCTGCACCACAGTGTTTAGCTTCATTATATGAAATGCAGATAAGGATCTTGAGTTCCTCCTGGGAGCTTTAGTACAATTTAAGAGATTCAAATAGGAACAAAATGAATTATGGTTTCTTCCTAATTCTAGTAAACACTCCTGTACATATGTTAAAAAGAACATTTTTAAAAGTCTAAAAAAGTGTAACTGACTTTCAGTTGACACACTGGAAACAAGACTTCTATCTCATCAGATTTGGGTTCATTCCCTTGAATTTGCACATAGTTCTGTGCAGAGATGTCTTAAAACCTTATTAATGCATCTAATTAAAGTAATGACAGAGAACTTCCACAAGCATCTAATGGAAGAAAACAAAGATTAAATTTAAGTTAATCAGCTTTGAAATGTAAACAAGCACATTCAATCATTAAATGATTCCATTTATTTTTAACAGGTTCTTAGAAGTGAGTCTAATAAACATCCCACCATGTTTTCTTCATTTGCCCCAAATGTTTATTAGCACCATTAATCCATTAGTAAAAATCCAAAGGGACATTTCATGCCCGGTATAAACCCATTCCAAGTTTTTGATGAATGGTGGCAAGTAGTTAGCCAAGGTTTTTCACATAAGAAGTTCCAAAATAATTCATGGATGCTTCAAAAGTAGAGGTGTCTAAAAAATTAAAATAAAATAAGAAACCTGGCACTAATAATAAAGATCACCTCAGGCTTGCCATCCCAGAATGTCAGTTCTTTGCTTAGAGAAGGGAGATGGTCTTTTTTATTGGGGAAGACAGCAGAGCTCATGTTCTTGAGAAACATATCAGTAGTGAGTTTTGAATCTTTTTCTAAGACAGTCCAGAACGGAGGGAAACATTTTTGCATTTTGCACAGTTTCGAGCTGAATAACCAATTTCAAATGATGGGGGAGGAAGTCACATGGCTGGTGTTCAGCAGCCAGGATGTGGTAACTTTCCTCCATCCACACACCAGCAGTAAGAGTCAGAAGCCCAGATTCATTTTGACACAGGGACAGTCTATTCCATTCTTTTGATTCTCATAATCGATGGTTTGTTTTGCCACTTTTTTTGTGTGTGTAGTAGTTACAATGATTTGCATTTCTAGATGAACAGAAGTTAGCCTTTTCTCAAGTTGGGAAGATCTGCAGGCATTATCTCAGGTTACTCACCTTTGATTTCTATTGCTACAATGGAAGAGAGGTACATTTCCTTCTCAGACTCGAGGTTATTCATTATTTTTATCATGCTCTCACTTCACTTATTTCCTACTCAATCATTAGCACACAAATGATCAAGAATTACTTCACTATTGCGATAATCATGTCCTTTCTAATGTATGAGAAAAGTAAGCTATTTCTAAATTCAGGGATATTGCCTATTATTATTATTATTATTATTTATTCATTTGTCTAACAACTATTTTTAATTGTGCTAATAACATTTAGCACGAGATCTACGTTTAAAAAAAAAAAGTAAATAAAATGACCTAATGGAAACAGGTATTCTCACTTTTATTCAGTCATTTATTCAACAAATACTTGTACAATTCTTTTTAAGACCTAGGACATAGCAGTGAATAAAACAGACAAAAAGGTAGTAGAGCGAAACAGACATTATTAACTCATGTACATGTATGACTGCATGACCGATGTGATCCTACAATATGTATAATCAAAAAAAATGAGAGAGTATACTCTATGTATAATCTATCAAATTGTATAAATGCATTCTACTGTCATGTACAAGTAATTCAATCAAAAAATAAAAAAATAAATACAAATATGCAATGGAGCTAACGGGACATTGAATAAATACATGACTTTGACAGTGATAAATGTTAAGGAGAAATTGTACAGCGAGGAAGACATGACTTGATAGTCAAGGGGGATGAAATAATGGATTATGAAATGAGGAAAATACAGAATTCCTGGAATGGTGAAGCTTTCAGTTTTTAGCTTGTCTAGATTGCAATTGGAAAGTTTAAAGGTCACTGATAATAAGCTTGAATATTTTTCAGATCATGTGAATAAATAGAAATGACAGTTAACTCTCATTGTTAATAAATTTAGGACAATCAAGTTAGGAAAAATCATTCATATAATATTTTCATGATTTTAATTTCTGTCTTTTCTTTATCATTTTTCATCAGAAATTCAGAATATTAAGACTTATTTGTTATACTCCTTTTTAAAATTTTATTATTATTATTATTAATTTTAATTTATTATACACAAATGGGGTACAACTTTCATTTCTTTTGTTATACACAAAGTAGAGTCACATCGTTGCGCAATCATACATGTACATAGGGTAAAAATGCCTGTCTCACTCTATTATCTTTCCTCCCCCTAACCTTCTCCCCACCTCATTTTCCTCTACACAATCCATCCTTCCTTCATTGTTGCCTTACCATTCCCTGTTATGTATCATCATCTTTCACTTATCAGAGAAATCATTCGGCGTTTGGTTTTTTGGGATTGGCTTATTTCACTAAGCATGATATTCTCTAACTCCATCCATTTACCTGAAAATGCCTTAATTTTATTCTTCTTTAGGAAGAATAAACTATTATTATTTATTCCTTTGTCCAACAACTATTTCTTATTGTGGTAATAGTGTTTAGTATGAGATTCACTCTTTTAACAAAATTTTCAAGGTACAATACAGTGGTGTTAACTATGACACAATGTTGCACAGTAGATATTTAGAGTGCACCCACCTGGCATATCTGAAACTTTACATCCATTGAAGCATTTTTACCCATTTCCCTCAAGCCGCACCCCCAACCAATCACATTCTGCTACTTCCTTTTGTGAGTCTATTTCAGATACCTCTTATAAGTGAATCATACAGTGTTTGTCCTTTAATGACTGACTTATTTCATTGAACATAATGTCCCCAGAATTCATTCATGTGGTAACATATAGCAAGATTTTTTTCCTTTTACGGCTAAATAATGTTTCATTATATTTATATACCACATATTTTAAATACATTTATCCATCAGTGGACAGGTATTTAGGTTGTTTCCACATCTTGGCTATTTTGAATGGTGGCTTAGTCCATTTTTCACTGCTATAACAGAATACCACAGACTGGATAATTCATAAACTACAGAAGTTTGTTTGCCTTCCAATTCTGTAGGCTTGGAAGTCCAAGAGCATGGCAAAGTCATTTGACATGGCCTTTATGCTGTGTCATGACAGCAGAACAGCAATCAAGAATGCATGAGGTAGAGAAAATTAGACCAGATTTATTCTTTAAAAAAAAAAGCAATTTTAGTTGTAGATGGATACAATACCTTTATTTTATTTAGTTTTATGTGGTGCCAAGGACCTAACCCAGTGTCTTCATGCATGCTAGGTGAGCACTCTACCACTGAGCCACAGTCCTAGTCCCAGATTTATTCTTTTAATCAGGAATTCCAACAGTAGCTAACCCATTCCTTTGATAATGGCATTAATTCATTCATGAGTGTGGCACTCCCGTGACCTCACCACCTTTTAAAGGTGCCACCTCTCAACACTGTTACAACGACAGTTCAACTTCACCATGAGTTATAACTGTAGTCGTGCCACGGTAGACACTGGGGTGCTGATATCTCTTTGAGATCCTGATTTCAATTCTGTTGGATGCATACCATGAAGAGCTCCTACTAGGTGGCAGGAAAAGTTTAGGGAATGAGAACACGTTAGTTATCAGTGAACAAGTTACCTGTGGAACCTCTTGCTAGGAACTTCTTCTATCAGTCCGCTACAATACTGAGATGGTTCGTAACATCAATCTCCATACACCAGCCAGAGTAACTTTTTTAGAAACACAAGGGTGATCCTATCCTTTTCTTCTTCAAACACTTTAGTGGAGCTCTTTGGCCTCAAGATTACATCCCAGATCCTGACAATTCCCAGGAAGCCCTGCAGAGTCTGACCTCGGCCACTTCCCCAGCCCCCTCCTGCATCACGCACTGCTGCACCCTGGCATCCTTTCAACTCCCAAATGCATCAGTTCTTCCCAAGTCTGTTCTTAGAGCAGAACACTTTCTCCTGTATTTTTAGTAAACCTGTCCAAATATTTTGTCCTTCAGATCTCAGTTTAAATACAACTTCTGTGGGGAAGTCTTTCCGGAGTCTCAGACTAGGCTGGATGCCTCTGTTACTCATTCCTGCAGTGCCCTGTACCTTTCTACAGTAAAGCTCATCTACTCTTCTTCATTTTTCCAGGTCCTTTTCTTGTTTGAAATTAACCTCCCCTAAAGGACCACCATCAGGGCCATAGCACAGAACCTCTGTCTTAAATTCCTATAGTCTTCTCAAAGAGCAGCAAAGAACCTGGTACGTAAAGGAATCTCAGATATTGGTTGGATCATCCTGAATGAACTCTGGAGTGTCTCCTAGGTCAATGACTTTCAAGTCTGTGTTAGACAGAGGGATCACTTGTGTTGACTGTTGTAGAAGCAAATTTAACTTATTCACCATTTATAGCTTGTAAATGTGAAAAACATAGTTATGCAATCACTGCCACTTAAAAATCATCCTCACAATGGAATACAATTCAACAATAAAAAGAAACTGATGGTGACACATACTACATCATGGATAGAATTCAAAAACATCTCTAAGTTAAAAAAAGAGCCAGACACAAGAGACCACATATTATATGATTCCATTTATATGACATGTCTAGAACAAGAAAGTTTCTGGCTACAGAAAGTATGTTAATAGCCAGACATGGGTAGGAATGGGGATTAACTGCAAGTTGGCATGAAAGATCTTCCTGGGGTGATAAGAACATTCTAAAGCTGATTTATGATGTGAGTTGCGCCACTCAGAAGAGTTCTTAAGAAAGTGCACATTCAAAGCGCGTGATTTTTATGATATGTAAAATTGATCTCAATTAGTTATTTTAAAAAATCATTATTTTAAACTATAGCTGGCCCCTAACTGATTTTTTGAACACTACTGTAATTTGCGTTCTTTGTAACTTTGCTTCCAGTTTGGCATTTTAAAGCACTTTAAACTTGTGTGGTTTTCTGGTAACATCATGGGGACTCATTTTGTCTAGGGATGGGCTACCTGTGGCAATAGCATTTCTCTAAGAGTATTATGAATACATCAAATAGGTCATTACCTACCAATTGGCTGGCTGATTCCCAGATATATGAACGTCCTCAGAGATGTGTCTTTTACAATAACTCCATGCTAGGACAACGTTGTGGAAAAGATGAGACTTGGAATGGGAAATTGCTGTCTGTATGGATAAAATGGAAGAAAGTCTGAAGAAACAAAAGGAAAACATCACACTTTCAGGCAATTACAGATGCTTGGCTGAAATTCAGCTTCAGGCTTATCTTGTGGGGAGGAATTTTTAAACACTTCAAAGTCCTACCCAGCGTTATAGCTGTCACCTTAATCTACCCCCAAAACATCTATTTCAGAAAGTTAAAGTTGCAGGGTATACTGCAGAAGAATTCAGTAATTAGAGCAAGATATATCTGTGAATGCCTAGAGGGATTTTTTTTTCCTTTTGATATTATGGGTAAACTAAACTCAAAAGAAAAATAACTGAACTACTAGGGTCTTTTAAAGTCATACTGCAAGTATTGATAGCTCATCACTGAAGAAGGGCCAAATGTACCTCAAAATAAAAATACAAGATCACTCTTTATATCAAGTTACACCTACCAGTTATGTCAACTGTGAGCACTAATTAGCTTCTAGAAAGAGGGAGGTATATTAGTAGGATGAACAATAATTCAAAGATTCAGAAACCGGGGCCTCTCATAAGAAATAAAACAGATCTAAGATTCCGTTCTACGTTTAGAATTATTTTCAGTAGAAGTTGTCTATCTGATAGTTTCTGGGTCTCAAAAACATGTTAAGAATAAAAAGAATATGTATGATTAAATTCTGATAGCAAAATGTTATTGGCAATATAACACCCATTTTTTTTTATTTTTACAGACAGCATTTTGAGTCACTGTACACAAATGGGGTACAACTTTTCATTTCTATGGTTGTACAGATAGATTCACAACAGTCATGTAATCACACATGTACATAGGATAATGATGTCTGTCTCACTCCAGCATTTTTAAGGCAAAACTTTTGTATGTATGAGTTGACAAAGCAGTAAAATACATATTTAGCTTATTGTTTTGACTTTTTACCTATCATCTCTCTTCTTACTATTTCCAATTAAATAATATCAGAATTATATTTTATCTTTCTACACTTCATGTTTCCTCTTTACTCTGGAATAAATTTAGATTATTGTAAATTATTATGCTGCCTCTTTTCTTGCCTAGCCAAAAACACATACACTATGATAGTTTGGCTTAGAGTCTCATCTGAGTAAGTCACATGACATGTTCTGATTTGGATTTGTAACTCAAAAGTGTTATGATTTGGATCTAGAAATGACCCCCGCAAAGGCTCATGCTTTGAAGTTTTGGCCCCTGATTCAGCAATGTTCAGAGACGAGGCTTTGGGGAATTGATTGAATCTTGAGGGCTCTGATCTTACCAGTGGATTAATCATAAAGGATGGACTACTGGTAAGTTATGGAGGTGGAGACTACTTGGAGGGAGTAGGTCCCTGTGTTCATTCTCTGGAAAGCTCTATCTTGTTCTATTCTGTTCCCCCCACCTTTCTCTCTCTCTCTCTCTCTCATTCTCCTGATGACTGATATGAGGTGATAGCTTTCCTTTGCTATTCCCTTTAGTCTTGACGTTCTGCCTCACCTCAGACCCAGATACAGTGGGGCCAGGTGGCAATAGACTGAGACCTCTGAAATCATGAACCAAAGTAAATCTTTCCTTCTGTAAGATGATTTTCTTAGTTATTTTGTCACAGTGATGGAACACTAACATAGAAGTCAAATGCCATATCTAAATAATTTCTTCTGGTATTTAAGGCAGAGCTAGAAACATTTCATATAAAAACTCTTATCACATTTCTTCAAGAATTTGCATGGGCAAAATTAGAACCAGCATGGTTATTTCTCCATGAATTGCTCTGAGTTAGAGTCCACTACAGTAACCATAGTCTTTTCTAACTCCTAACTAAACAAGAAAATTGAATCTCCTCTTGGATTAAAGTAATGGCACTATTTTCATGTGTTCTAAAATATTTTTAGGTGTTTTATAATGGATGGTTTTCATATAGGCAAAAATGGGGGTACCTTTCTTCTTCTTTTCTCTGAATTTCATGTGCAGAAAGTAGTGAGGAAGGTGACCTGGCTTGTAATTATCTCTCTGTTTAAGAAGTGCCATTGGAGCTAGGCATGGTGGCACAATCCTGTAATTCCAGCAACCTGGGAGGCTGAGGCAGGAGGACTGCAAGTTCAAAGCCAGCCTCAGCAACTTAGTGAGGCCCTAAGCAACTTAGTGAGATCTTGTCTCAAAATAGAAAATAAAAAGGGCTGGGGATGTGGCTCAGTGGCTAAGCACTTTGGGTTCAATCTCTAGTACCTTCCACCAAAAGAAAGTTCCAATGGGTATGTTCTGCAAGAAAACTGGCCTGCCATCAAATCTATAAATTTTGTAAGGTATTGAACCTAAATTTCTTATATGGACTAAAAGGCTGAACAGTATGGTCTATAAGGCCCTTCCTAGTTCAACAGTACTGGGATGCCTATCTCATGAATACTCACAAGCAAGCAGGGTATGAGCCTTGTCGATGAGCGCTGTGGACCATGCATTAGTGAGCCAGCATGACTGCAAGTAGTGAAAGACCAAAGCATACAGGACCTTGGCTGGCACTGTTTCTACCAGAAAATACAATCCTATTTATGGATTAGACATATGCAAATATTTCTTGTAGTTTTTGTTGTTAATTTTTATCATGCTTTCTTATTTGTGATCTGCTGGGTGTTTGTGTGTACAGTGCGTGGTCTGATAGGTACGTGAGGATATGTGAACAGAGGTGCCGTTAAAATATCTAATAAGAAGTTTGTTCTAGAAAAGATGTTTAAGGCCCGCTGGTGCTTGTGTTTGTGTGTGTAACAGAGACTTACAGCTTTTGTCTGTCTGATGTCTGTCCCTGCCTTGTTTTGGTATTAGCTCCTTGCCTCAATTTGGCCATTGACACAGCTCTCCCATTTTCAAGTCATGTGACTCGAGGACTCGACCTCACCCTAAACTCCAGATGTTAACAACTTATTTAAGGCATCCCGGCAGGGTAGTTTTTTCTTTGGCCACATTGATTCATTAAGAAATGGGCAACCAAGGAGCCAGACCAATGCAACTTGCTTTTCAGGCTTTATTGGAGCTATTAGGAAGGCAGGGCTTTCTCATTCTGCCAGAGTTGGTGCGATGGTATCTGGAGGAGGTAGACTACAGCTACGGCTGCCGTCTGGCTTCCATGAGTGACTCTCTAAAGAGAAGAGGTCAACAAAGTCAAAGTCAAGGCCAGGGCAGAGATCGAGAGAGTTCTGAAGATAATTTTTGAGCCCCCTCTCCTAACCATTCCTGAAATCTCTCCCCACCTTCAGGTCTGTGAGCTATTGCATCCCATCTATGTTAGACTTGCAGACCTGTGATAAAAACAGCACGTTTCCTCCATACCACAAAGCCTCCTGAAAGTGATAATAGCAACAACAACCGTTTTTTGAAAGTATTCATGTTAAGTCACCTAGATGAGTGCTTTCCTTGCAATTCAGGCATTATTAGCACCATTTTATGGCTGAATAAATCGAGGCTCAGGGGTTTACCCAAATGTCTTTAACTACTAAGAGGAATCGTGGTCTGATCCCAGATGCTGGGGCACTGCTCCACTCTGACTTTCTCACATCAGGTGGCATCTTCCACTGGGATAAAAACTTTCATCGGGAGGACCATTAGGGAAGAGGGAGAAGGAAAGTGTGATGATGATTTTAATTCTGCGCTGAGGGGCAGCAGAATGGCCTGTTGATGCACTAAGGCTTTGGCTCACCAGAAACGATGTGCTGAAAATAAAGAGGACCTCACCAGGGAGGAAGCAAAGGTGATTAGGGGAGGAAGGAGAGTCAAGCCCAGTTGATTTCATCTATTTTCACCTTGTATCTAAGAATTAGACCCACTCGTTTAAATTAGAAATGAATAAATACAATATTTATCATTTAGTCCAAACTTTCTATTCCTGTCATGGGCTATAATGAGGACTAATCATTTCACAGGATGTATAGTACTTCTCTGGTGTAGAAACAGATTTTTCTGATCACTGTCTTATTGGAAATAAAACAACCTGCTGATGGAAAACACAATTTTAAGTAACTGTATCCTAAATATAGATTTTTATATCATTGATTGATATTTTGACATAACTAATTCCATGTGTCATTAGTATATGTACATAAAGGCTTACATACTAGATTATATACTATAAGTCCTTTCTTTGTTTTTTATTTTGTGGTTTTTTTTTTTTTTTTTTGGTGGGGGAGTTCACAATTATATTGAAGTTTCACTGGTTTGAACCTTTACTAGGTCCCTACCCAATAAAATAGAAGTAATAAAAAAACAAAAAATTACAACCAAGCATGGTGACAAATGCCTGTATGCCGGTAATCCCAGCGACTTGGGAAACTGAGGCAGGAAGCTCACAAGTTAAAAGCCATCTTCAACAATTTAGTGAGGCCCTAAAATCTTAGCTAGACCATGGCTCAAAATAAAAAAAATAAAAAAGGCCTATGGTTGTAGCTCAATGGCTAAGTGCCCCTGGGTTCAATTCCCAGTACCAAAAATAAAATAAAATAACATAAATTAAAACACCAAATATAATAAGTTTAAGCAAGTTGTCATGAACATCAGCCTTCTCTATACATTAGACTTTGCTATTAGTAAAAGTAAAAATTCAAAAAGTAAACAATTTTCAGACATTTCAACAGCACAAAACTCCTATCTGCTTTGTTGGGTGGGGACAAAGATATAGTGTGTATTTTGTTGCTACCTTCAGAGAAATAGACATGAGGGTGACCAATGGCCAGAAATTTCACTGCTGCAGGAATTTTTCTGGTGGCACAGTGTTCTTTGATTTTAAGGGCAATTTATTTTGAAGGTTCACTTTCAATCCAGAATGAAGCCAACTCTGATTTCAAGTAAAAGTTGTTTCAGATATTGATTAGGGTAGAGCTAGTTCCTCTTCCAAAGAAACCAACATCCCTGAAGTTAATTTATTGCTGTAAAGAGTCCAAATGCCTCTTCGTAATCAGCAGGTGGCTCTCCTCCAAGCCTTCCCACTTTTGGCTCCTCTGGCTTCCACAGGAGGCTTCCAAGGTCATCACATTCATCTGATCAGGCCAAAGGCTGAGCAGAGTGGAAAAGGCTCATCCACTGAAGGCGAGGGATGTGTATTTCTCCTCTCTCATGAGGATAGAAATGAAGGTTCTGCTTTGCAACTGCTCCTCAGAAAAACTCCACATGATGTGGATGAGGAGGAGGTGAGGCACATCATTTGGTGAACTGTTAGCTAGAGTAAGAATCAACTGGGATCACATCTCCTGGTAGGTCCTCTGGTTCATCCACATAGCTCACTCAGTGCTCATTTTTCTTCCATGACAATGAAATCTCTATGAATTCTCCAAGCTTAGTATAGACTTTCAGAGTCAGAATGTGTATTACGTTTGTGATATACGCAACACAACACACACACACACACACACACACACATGTGGACATGCAAAAGTTTTCTGCATATAAACTACCTAGGTAATTTAGATACAAGATACATAAGATTTTTTCATCTCTTTGGTATTATTTTAATTCTCTACATTAAGTTTGACAATAGGGCAAACTTACATTTAAATAGAACTTCTAATAATTTTGCCAATTGGAGTTACCTGGAAAGTAAACTTCCTCTTTAGTATTTACTCCCCTGGCTCTTATTGTTAAAGACAGGGCTATTCTTCTGCAGCACTGAAGTTAACTCTCCAGTAAAAGTTGTTCTTTTACTAGTCACATATGCTGTTAAACTGACTAGAGAAATTGTTTTCTAAAGGAAACTCAAGTGCAGGGTCAAGAGCAATACTTGCTTATATTGGCCATCTGGTTCCTGTTCCGATGGCGCTCATACCCCATCAGAAGGCATATACGAGTCACAGTTTCACTTTCTTTTCAGATGTGACATAAAACAGGAACCAGGCTCAATTACCTGCCTCAATGGACAAGATGAAGATCCTTATTCTATGTCCCCCATTGAACATGCTGTGTATCCAGACATTATAAATGAAAAGATTCAGTTATATAACATGCCTTCTGCAGAAAATAGGCCTACCTCTCTAGAGTCACTGGAAACAGTTTGCTTGAAGGATCAGACCTGATTTTCAGCATCTTTCTTAAATCATTTCCAGGTTTATGAAGAGTTCTTTTCACTTTAGCAGGTTTTCTCTACAAGTTATTTATTGAAGATTTGAAATAATATGCTGGCTTTCTCTGGGAGAAGAGAGAGATTATAGAGGGAGTTTCCACATTCCTTTATCAGTACAATTAGCAGGACAGTGGAATGACTCTCTCTCTCTCTCTCTCTCTCTCTCTCTCTCTCTCATTGTCAATTACTCTACATTTTTAAAAATACATTGATACAATAGTCATGGTCCTAAATTTCTACAGCTGAGAGATGTTTAGGACCCGATAGTGGGAGATAAAGAAGTTCTTATATGTAACTCTTTGAGATGAAGAAAGAGTTCACTTCATTGGTATTTAATGCTACAACCTTGCTAAGATCAGGTTTATTGTAAAATTACTTAACTGAAAAGTATTGGGTTATTTTTGAGACATATTTATGTTTAAAAATCTAGTTTAAACTTTGAGTATGGAAATTTCCGTGAGCATGGTATGCTTTGTGAGTCAAAGCAACAGTGATTCCATTCCTTCCTTTGAATACTAAATATGCTTTTATGTGCTGTCTTCATTGTTTTGAACTAACAAAGCTAACTATTAATCTGCCTAACATCCAAATTAGATAAAATTCTGTTTTATTAATGTTAAGTTCTTGTAAACAGTGAATAAAAAAGATGGCTTTCCCATTTGCTTTAAAGAAGAGGTCATCAGTTCTGGCATTTACTTGTATACAATTTTAGTTCTTTATACCTGTTTTCTAAAAAGGTGAGGTATTATCTCTCTGATTCTCTTCTTCTTACTCAGCTAGGTTTATTCTAATATCCAGAAAAATTCTCATATCTTGAAAGGTAGTAGAAGATAAATATTAGGTCTATCCTAGCTGAATTCAGTTTTGGACTTAGCTCTATATTAAATTGTGTTGAGAATAAGATTAGACTTGGATTTTTTATGTGTTAAGTGTCTATTTCTAAGGTTGTAGTTGTCAGCCTTTCCAAATTCAAGTGATACCCTTACATATGATTGCTTATGCCTCAATAATAATATTGTGAGAATTCTTTTTACAAAGAGTAGGCAGTTGCTTCACTTCTAACACAGGAAGTGTGAACCAAAACTTTTCTCAAAAGGAAAAGTTGGCACAGCAAGACAGGTTGCTCAAAATCAGTAGAAAACAAGAGAATGGACTCAAAGGAAAAAAAGAAACCTGAAAATAATTGAAACTCCACAGCTCTGAGAATAGGTGAGAAAGTGGCTTTTGTATCACAAAGTCTACAGAGTTACTTTTGAACTCTAAACCTGCTCCTATTCTCTCCTTTATTCCAGACTAGTGTCTCTTCCTCTCTGAACTGGTTGCCTATGACTTGACAGGACAATTTGGTGGTTTGGCCAGAACCTGGCTGAAACATGTATCAAAATGTTTAGTGGCTTTCACTTGCCATGGTTCAGCAGTTTTCATTTTTAAATGGATATTTATCTTGTTGAAATATTTACTTTATTGTGGTGTGTTGAAATATTTCCCTATTCTGCCAATGAAATTCTGTGGTAAGATTAGCTCTGTCTTTTTAATGAAAATTGCTGGAGAAGTTTACTTTATGGGTGTTGTCTTATCAATCACTCAGTTACTCATTCACATGGAAAATAGATAAATATAAATACAATCAACAAAAAGAAAACCTCGAAAAATTTCATAACTTATTATAGATACATAGACCAAAGTATGGGTATACTGAAAATACAGCTTTTAAATGCTTTTAAATGTCAAAATTCTTAGAGCCTCTAACTTTTCAAGTGTCCTTTTTCCTTCTTAAATATTTTTTATTCCCAAAGAATGAATCCAGTGGTAGCCAATTGACTTCTTCTTATCTACATATTTCATTTTAAATCCCAGGTTTTTTCACCAGCTTTGCTGTAATGATCATTTTCACCACCAGTGGTAGGTGATATAACTCAAAAGAAAATAATAAGCAAATGAAAAATAATAGATGAATGCTGAGTTAGCAATCTTTTATTCTGCCAAATTTCAATAGTATAAAAATAACAACTAGCACCATTTTTTCGTAAAACAAGACACTCATATCAAAAATGAACAATATATCTTTATGAAAATCTTCCTACATTTTTCTTACTTTTGACATTCAATCTTTCTTTCATAGAATGTATGAGTTCATGTACTGATCTATGAGAATCACTCTTCTGTACTATATGAACACCAAATATACCTTAGTTACCTAGTTACTTTGTGAGTTTCATATTGTCTGGTGTATGTTTGAAATGCCCCTAAGTACTTAGGTTTATCCACTTCAATAATGTTATCCTCTTACACTCTAATATGTCTAAATAGAGAAGCAGCCCCAACTGAATGAGAAAATTTTCCTGTGGACTATATCCAAAAACTATGTAAAAGGAGTAACCCTTTATTTCTTTAAATAAGAATGTATTTATTATGTCTTCAAATGAGAAATTGCCATGACTATATAATGCCATACACAGTTGTTCCTCTGCTTATAGGTAAGCCAACATCCATGATTTAAGTGAATAAATAGAAATAGCCAAGATAGCGATCCTCTGTTTGAATTAGCTACCTTTTTCAGTTGGGAGGACAGAACAAGGTAGCTCAATGGAGAGAATTTTCCTTAGACATTAGAGAGATAATTGAGGGATGGAATCTTATCATTCCCAAATAGGAGCCATTTAAGGAAGATTCTTAAAAATTGTAGGTCATACCTTGAAGGGTATATGATCTTGAGTACACAGAATGCAATAAAGGAAAAAAATTGTTTAAAAAACCAGAATATACAACAACTCTGGGACAACATTAAAAGAACTGAGAATCATTGGGATAGAAGAGAACATGAGGCACTAAAGGCACAAAGAACATTTTCAATGAGATAGCTACAGAAAATTTTGCCCAAACCAGAAATGAGATAAAAATCCACATATAGGAAGCTTATAGAACTGCCAAATAGAGCTAGTCAAATAAGAAGCTTGGCAAGACATATTATAATCAAAATGCCTAACAGAAAATAAGGAAAGAATATGAAAAGCTTCATGAAAGAAACGTCAGGTCACATTTAGAGGCAAACCAATAAGGTTCACACTCTAAAATCAATGAGGACCTGGAATGAGATATTCCAAGGTCTAAGAAAAAAATAGTTAACAGCCAAGGTTATTATACCCTGCAAAGCTCAGGTTCAAATTCAAGGGGGAAATTAAAACTTTCCACAACAAGAATAAACTAAAAGAATTAATGAGCACCAAGCCAGTATTTCAAATAACACTCAAAGATAAACTGTGCACAGAGATACTATAAAACAATTCCCAAAGTTTCCAAACAGAGGGAGTTCAATAGAATAACCCCCAAATGAGAATCATGACATGATAAAATACAGCAAAAAATGAAAATGGCAGGAAACCACAAACACATATCTACAGTAAAACTGAATGTTAATGATCTCAACTCCCCAATTAAAAGACACAAATTAGCAGAATGTGATCAAAGAAAAAGATCTAACTAATATGCTGTTTACCAGAGAATCATCTTATAGGCAAAGATATCCAGAGGCTGAAAGTAAAAGGATGGAAAGAAATATTCCATGCATATGGTCCAAGAAAACAAGCAGAAGTAGCTTTATCATATCTGACAAAGCAAAATTTCAAGCAAAAGTATATCAGAAGA
Source organism: Sciurus carolinensis (assembly GCF_902686445.1). NCBI lineage: Eukaryota > Metazoa > Chordata > Mammalia > Rodentia > Sciuridae > Sciurus > Sciurus carolinensis. Next base: position 24,391,364 of record NC_062213.1, on the reverse strand, counting down.
GACGAGACAAAGAAGTCTACTACATCCTAGTAAAGGGAACAATCTAATGAGAAGATATAATGATAGTAAATTTTTGTGCCCCACATGTCAATGCACCCAATTACATTAAAAAAACACTCCATTTTATTAAATCCCACCTAGACTCCAACACAATATTACTGGGTGATTTCAATACACCTTTATCACCAATAGACAGATCATCTAAACATAATCAATAAATATATCTCAAATTCAAATAACACTATAAATGAATATCTACAGAATATTCCATTCTAAAACAGCTGAATTTACCTTCTTCTCAACTGTGCATGGAACTTTTTCTAAAATAGATATAGGCTAGACCACAAAGCAAATTTTAGCAAATACAAAAACTGATATAATCCCATGTATCCTATAGGATCATAATAGAATGCAACTAGAAATCAACAGCAAGAAAAAAATAGAAACTATATAAACACATGGCAATTGAGCAATAAATTGAAGAATAAGTGAGAGTAGAAATCAAGAAATTCATAGAAACAAATGAGAACAGGTACAGCATATCAAAATTTCTAGGACAGTATGGAAAGCAGTTCTAAGAGGAAAATTTATAGTACTGGGTGCTGACATTAAAGCCTCAAAGTCTTAGTAAAAGGAGAACAAACCAATTCCAAAACCAATAGAAGGCAGGAAATAATTAAGATCAGATCTGAAGTTAATGAAATGAAATTGAGAACAAGAAAACAATATACAGGATCAATGCAACAAATAGTGGGTTCTTTGAAAAGACGAATAAGCTTGACAAACCCTTAGATAAACTAATCCAATGAAAAAGTGAGAAATCAACAAGATCAGAGATGAGAAAGGAGATATCACCACAAACACCTCTGAAATCCAGAGGATTATCAGGACCGATTTTCAAAATTTCTACTCCAATAAACTGGAAAATTTGGAAGATGGTGACAAATTCTAGACACATATGAACTATCCAAATTAAATCAGGAAGATGTATAAAACCTAAACAGTCAAAATCAAGAATGAAATTAAAACAGCAACTAAATGCCTTCCCAAAAAGTAAAGCCCTGGATCAGATGGATTCTCAGCTGTGTTCTACCAGAACTTCATAGTAGAATGAACACCACTCTTTCTCAAATTATTCCATGAAATTGAAAGAGAAGGAATACTACCAAATATATTTTATGAAGACAGCATAACCCTGATACCAAAACCAGACAAAGACACATCAAAGGTAGAAAACTACAGACTAATATCCCTAGTGAACACAGATGCAAAAATACTTAATAAAATACTAAACTAACTGCATTAAAAACACGTCAAAAGATAATTCACCATCATCAAGTGGGTTTAATTCCTGAGATGCAATGATGATTCAACATATGCAAATCAATAAGTGTAACTCACCACTTAAACAGAATTAAAGGCAAAAATTACATGATCATTTCAATAGATGTAGAAAAGACCTTTGATAAAATCCAGCATCCATCATGTTAAAAAAAAAAAAAAAAGCCAAGAAGCTAGGGATCAAAGAAACTTACCTCCACATTGTAAAGGCCATTATGACAAACTCAAAGTCAACATTATACTACATGGAGTAAAACTAAAAGCATTTCCTCTAAAATCAAGAACAAGACAAGATGGCTCACTCTCAGCACTCCTATTCAATATAATCCTTGAAATATAATTAGCCAGAATGATCAAGTGAGAAAAGGAAATCAAAGGTATATGAATAGGAAAAGCAGAAGTCAAACTCTGTTTGCTGATTATATGATATATCTAGAAGACTTAAAAAACCTCAAGGCACAAGATCAACACCCATAAATTAATAGTTTTTCTATGCTCCAACAGTGATTCAGCTGAGGAAGAAATGAGGAAAACTATCCCCCTTTTTGGGGGGGAATTAATCTAAACAAAAAGGAAAATAATTCTACAATGAAAATTATAGAACACTGAAGAAAGAAATCGAAGAAGACCTTAGAAGGTGGAAAGGCATTCCATGTTCTTATATAGGCAGAATCAATATTGTCAAAATGGCCATACTAACAAAATCAATATAGAGATTCAATGCAATTCCCATAAAAATACTAATGACATTCTTTACAAAATTAGAAAAACTAATTCTTAAATTCATTTGGAAGAATAAGAGACCCAAAATAGCCAAAGCAATACTAATCAAGAAAAGTGAAACAGGAGGTATCACAATTATACTGATCTGAAATTATACTACAGAGCAATAGTAACAACAGCATGGTATTGGCATCAAAACAGATAGAACAGAATAGAAGACACAGAGGCAAATTCACATACCTACAGCTATCTGATATTCAACAGGGTTACAAAAAATGTATTTTGGAGAAAAAGAGAGCCTGTTTAACAAATGGTTATGGGAAAACTGAACAGATCTATGTGGAAAAATTAAACTAGAATCCTCTCTCACCCAAATCCAAATTGATCAAAGAATTACTAATTAGGCCAGAAACTTTACAACTGTGAGAAGAAAACACTCCATCATATAAGAACTGACACCAACTTCCTTAATAAGACCTCCAAAGTGCAAGAAATAAAACCAAGAATCAATAAGTGGAATGTCATCAAACTAAAAAGATTCTGTACAGCAAAGGCAACTATTAAGAGGATGAAGAGAGAGTCTGCAGAATAGGAGAAAATCTTGACCAGCTACTCCTCCAATAGGGGATTAATGTCCAGAATATACAAAGAACTCAAAAATCAACCCCCCCAAAACAAATAACCCAATCAATAAATAGGCAAAAAAATTAAACAGAAACTTTTCAAAAGAGGAAATGTAAAGGGCCAAAAAGTATATGAAAAAATATTTAATATTTCTAGCAATCAGGGAAATAACAAATCAAAATTACACTAAGATTTTATCTCTCTCCAGTCAGAATGGCAATGATCAAGAATGCAAATAATAATAAATACTGGCTAGGTTGTGGGGAGAAAGGTACACTTGTACAATGTTGGAGGGACTGTAGTCTAGTATACCCTCTCTGGAAAGCAGTCCAGAGATTGCTCAAAAAACGAGGGACAGAACCACGATATGACCTAGCTATCCCACTTCTTGGAAGTTTCACAAAAGATCTAAAATCAGCATACTGCAGTGATACAGACACCTCAGTGATTATAGCAGCACAATTCACAATAGCTAAATTATGGAATCAACCCAGATGCTGGTCAAGAGAAGAATGGATTAAGAAATTGTGATAAATGTGTATATATGTATACATGCATGTGATTGTGATATATAAATGGCACAATTTCATTCTCTTTTATGACTTTTTTCATTTGTTTTTATGACTGAGTAGAACTCCATTATATATATATATATATATATATATATATATTATGTGTAATACATGTGATATATATATATATATATATATATATACACACACACACATAGTCATAAAAAAGAATTAAAAAGTTATAGAAAAGAATGAAATTGTGGCACTTCTATATCACACTATTTATATATAATATATATTATAATGGAGTTCTCAGTCTTAATAGAGAATGAAAAAACTCATATAAAAAGTAAGAATGTGGCATTTGCTGGTAAATCAATGGATATGGAAAATATGCTAAGTGAAATAAGCCAAACTCAGAAACTCAAAGTTTGAATGCAGAAACTAGTGTAAGATGAAGGGAAGGGGGAGAAAAGGACAGAATGACATAAAGACAAAGAGAAGATCAGTAATGCAGAAGAAGGGGCTCCAGAGGCAGAGTGGAGGGATGGGTAAGGGGAGGCAATGCAGAATGAATTCTTAGAAAATCATATTATGTGCATATATAAGTATACAGCAGGGACTCTCACCTTTACTCCTAGGTAGAAAGAACCCCTCAAATAAAAATTAATAGACAGGTGAAAGGAAGTCTAGTAGAGAGGAGGAAGGAGAATGGGAGAGGAGAGGGAGGGTGGTAGGGAAAGGGGGAGGGGAAAGGGTGAATCAGGAACTGAAATCAAATTCTATGCATGTATGAGTTTCTCAGGAAGAACCCAACTACTAAAACTATAAAAATCTAATTAAAAAAAAAAGTAAGCCATAGATTTTAGATTCAGGAACCATAGAGGCTGAAATCTGGGCTTTTAAAATAGTGGCCCACCATTAAGTCAACCTAACAACTTTCTGCACTGTAGTTTCATTCTCCTTAAAGTTGACAGATTCTTTCCCTCTGCTGTGAGTCTTTTCTTTACTTAACCTTGACATCCTCATTGTTTCTATGTCCTTAAAATTCCAGCTGACCATATAGCATAGTGAGAAGGATCATGGGTTAGGAAGTGATACAGATCTGAATTTGATTCCAAGGTTTGCAAATACTTGAGTGCTCAGAGGTAGGTAATATATTGCATCACACAAAATATTCAGTTGCGTGATCTATAGGATAAGATCAACTAATTTAACTAATTTAAATTTAAATTTAAATTTAAATTTAAATTTAAATTTAAATTTAAATTTGATGATATGAAGCTAGTAAAGTAACATTGAAATTGGTCATTATTTTATTACTGTTTCTGAGGATAATAATGGTCAGAATTTCCTCACAGAATTTTCTGGCAGCCTGATCCTCAATACTAACTCCTTATTGTTTCCATATTACCTGATGGAAGTTCTTTAAAAAGTAACCTATTTAATATATCATCTTCTATTGTAGGATAGTTTATAGGTACATGGCTATAGTATAGATGACTTTCTTAGAGTCAGTACATTGTCTTGTTCAAATATCTGTGGGAAGGAGGCAGAAATGAGGATATAATAAGTAATATAAAATATGGGCTTATAAATTTTCCACTTTAGTAGAAACTACAGTCAGCTCTGCCTCACTTATAAGGAGCTATGGGTATAACAGACATATAGAGATCATTCACCAAGGATGAGTCTAGAAGTTTCTCTTCCTTCAGGTAGTATCCATCAATGTCATTAGCCTATGATTAGCTATTTGTGTAAAATTAGAGTTTGAAAGATCCTGGTATCTTACTGGCCTGCAAAAACAGACAAATGGAAACCAACCAAGTAAAACCAAATGTACATGAATTTCAAGGGTTTTTAACCTAAAGACATGTTTATCCAGGCAGGCAAAAAACTGCATCCAAACCCAAGATAATGCCCTCCTTTGCAAGACAGAGATACAGAGACAGTGTAATTACTGATGGAAAGCTAGTGCAGATAAAATAAGAATAACCTAAGCTCTAATTCAAACCTCAAACCATAGGCCCAACCCAAGACCTTTTTTAGGTTCATATAGGTTCACATAACTTTGGACTATTAGAAACATCATTTCACACAGTAACACTTCTTACTTTGTACCCATAAGAATAAGCAGTGCAAATATAGAGTATAAGAACAACTCCTGTTAAGAGCCTGAGATCCTGGCTGGGAGTTGGCACTTGCTGGCCACTTGATGAACTAGAACAAAGAGATTCTGCAAGGGATATGTGTGGGTAATCCAATTTAACACGCCCTGGAAAAGCCCAAAAGGCTATCAAATGACATGGAATTTAATCTAAAAAAATAAAACAATGATTACACAATATCTAACCAACCAGGGCAGGTGTAGATTAAAATTTCCCATCTGCATACATTTTTATCTTTCTTGTTATTTTACTTCCTGCCAAATTTCATTGGATTTATAAGACAATAGGTTTATCTTTCTAACCCTTTTCTATCATTTTTTTTTTTCTATTTTCTTAGTTCAGTCTTGTCCTCTCCTTTCCTTTCTTTTCCTTTCCTTCCTTAAGCATTTTTAAGGCCTGAATGCAGAGCATTCTGCTAGGCCAGACCCAGAACTATCATAGGACTCCTTCTTTAATTCCAGGATGTGTATCTGTAGCTGTCTACTGTTTCCCTGAGCAGAGGGCACCACAGGTGGCAACAACAAAGACCTATCAATGTCCTTCTAATTTGACTTCAGAAAAAAATTCCTTTTTTTCCTTCCTTTTCATTAGAAGTTTCCACAATTTTTTTTTTTTTTTTTTAAATCAAAGCATACTTGCTGATGAGACTTCAGGAGAATTCTACTGTTTCCCAGCTGCCTCCCTCCCTATGAAAAGGTTTCTTTCCTTGTACTCTGTATGGTTCTGATGAGAATGGCTACCTTGGCCCCAGCTGACCTGCCCAGATCTAGGCATGTGCAAAGATGATTCTGCCATGCTTTTCAACTGAGCCTAATGGAAGAGAGGTATCCCTCTTCCTGGGGCCATGCTCTTGTAAGACAGAGGAAGCCAGTTTCAGAATGAGGTTAGTTGCCCACAGAAAAGGGATGGGAAAATGGAGGGGAGGGCCTGGTCCAGCTTTTGGTGCCCTTGCTTCTAAGTACACTTGAAGCAGAAGCCCAGGACCACACCACACTTGACTACAGATTGCTAAGGGACATTTGGGGGGTGGGGGGGCAATGAAGAGTTCATTTGTGACTGGCCAAAGATTTGGGGGTACTACAAAATTTTAATGATTTTTTTCATCCAATTAGTTCAATAGAGTTGCTCTCATAGTGAAGAGGTTTTGACAAATAAAAATTCACAGTTCAAATCACACACAAAATGCTATGATTTATTGAAATGATGAAGATTTGAATTGTCCCAAGAGTTGCCCCTATCACAGATTCTCAAAGAAATACAGATATTTGAAACACTAATTTGATCTAAGGTCAATGAGAATAACAAGTGACCTACTGTGGGCAAGTTAATTAATATGAATTCTCATTTTTCTTATTTTTAAAATGAGACAAAAATTCTGCCCAATTTGTGGAGTTATTTTGAGGATTGAAAAACAATGGTGTTTAAGTCCCACTCTTCGAAGTGTCTGTGAAATACAGTAAATACTAAATAAATGGTAGCCATTATTATTTAGGAACCTCTTGAGAGAGATGAGCAGGAGCAAGCTTCTCAGAGTCACTTTAAACCATGTAGTGATGCAACAAACTGATAGTTTGAGCCCTGTATTCCCCCTCAAGCTGAAGGGAGGAGCAGCCCAAAATTAAAGTTTGTGCCTCAGCAGGAGTTCAGCAATGGAAGTTAACTAATGCAAGATTGCGGTGGGGAGGTGCCCTAGGGCGATGGTGAGGAAGGAACTTATTTGAAATTGATTAATCATGCTGTGATGTATCATCTCCTCTGATTATGAGAGTTGGGGTAACTATGTTAAGACAAAGCCTTGTAAGTTAATGTCCTTGGACTTTGGCATATTGCAATTTATGTGGCAACATCAACTCCTTCACATCAAGGAAGTTACCTCCTGTTTGATGTTGCCCCTTCATTGAACAGGTATTCACTGATCCCTGTTACAGGTAAGGCATTGTGCCCAGCTCCACAGTGAAACAAGGAATGAGGATCCTTTTCCCCCATAAAGCTTCCAATCAAGTCTGTTTTCTAGGTTCTTCATTATGATTGATGTGCATTACCAGAGAGTTTTCATCCATTATCCCTGTAACTACTTTGTGATTAGTTTTTTTTTCTCAAAAAATACTGCAAGTATGTCATCAAAAGTAACTGGGTACAGATAACTAAATGATTATCATTTCCAAGGTGAGATAATTCTTTCCTACACTATTCCTTAGCAGCATTTATAATAACTTGGAAAATGGCCTGACTGTCCTGTGACACTAATTTGGAAACCAATTCTTCAACTCTTCCAAGTACCATGTGACACTCCTTATTTTCAGTGATTTCTGGTACCAAGTTCACTAATGATTAAATCAAAGGATACCACTTCAAGAATGTTTTTTCTTTTGTTTCATTTTGAGGTGTGTGTGTGTATGTGTGTGTGTGTGTGTTTTCCTTAGATATTTCTAATTATACAGCAACACTATTTTTTCTTTTTATTCATTTTTGTCTTTCAAAAGGAGATATACTATGTTTATAGAATAACATATTTGGAGGTAGTATAGAGAGAAAGAGACAGAAGTTTTTATAGTGCATTTATAATGCTTAAAATGTTATTTTCAGTTGATATCAGGGGTCTTCAAAGTTACTTACAACATGATTAGAATTTATGTGAAAAATTGCTGCAGGGAAAAGAGCAAATATTCTGTGGATTTCTATTTTGAGGATCAGAAATTGACACACCCCAGCTATAATTGTATGATACATAGTGGTGTCAAGGAGAGAATATAGTCAAGATTTCTAGTCAAATGTGTCATCCACTTCATCATAATGAAATTGAAGTATATGAATATAATATTGACAATTCAATGAATCACTTACTTCATTTTTTTTTTTTTTTTAGTTCTACCTCCTGTGACTTATGGAGGCTATTAAGTCATGATTAAATAATGAGTGGCTTACTAAACTTTACAACTTATGCATCAATTAGACTGTGCTTTGTCCCAAACTTACCTTACCAACCCCCAGCAAGAACACATACACAGAAACAGGTGATTGTACTTATGCACACACATGTACACATGTGCATAAACACATAAGAGATAAAATATAAAAATCCGATAGTTAAAAAGATTGCCATTCAAAGGATCATGATTGGGTGTTATGGTGAAAAAAAATCTTTCTTTTCAGAAATTACTCAAATTTCAATAGAAAAAAAATAGCTTGGAAAAAGGAAAACGGAGATGACTAACATTTATTAAGCACTAACTAGATTTAAGTGCTCAACTAGTCTTTTTACGAGGAACTTCATATTTCAGGCATTCATTTGCTTGTCATAGATCCTATTTTCATTATATCAAAGAGCTTAGACTCAGGCAGGGTGGGTTGGGGATATAGCTCAGTTGGTAGAGTGCTTGCCTTACATGCACAAGGCCCTGGGTTCAATCCCAACACCACAAAAAAAAAAAAAAAAAAAAAAAAAAAGACTCAGGCAGGTTAAGCTGTTGCTAAAGCTCATCAGCTCATGAGTAATAATTCAGAATGCAAACCTCAAGTCCAACAGACTCCAAAATCCATGCTTTTACTTTTGAGCTATCTTGGGTAATGACACCAACCATTAAGGGATAAAATTGTAGAGTTTGTTGACTTTGTTGAATAGGTTAAGTTGACTATTAGCTTAGAAACTGAGAAGCATTTTTACACTCTCTGTCTAGCACTTCATCTACAATGTGGCATGCAATAGAAAATTCTGAGACTCCTCTTGACTTTTTTTTCGGGGGCTGGGGGACAGTGTGGTTAAGAGGAGAGGTTCCCTTTGAACTTCCCATGATGGGATGAAAAGTTGTGGGTTTCTTTTTTCTTATCTGTCTTTTGCTTAAAACTATCGTGGAAACTTTCCTGATGTCATTTATTATTTAATTTACCTTTCATATATTCTCCATTGAAACTTCAAAATGTAAAGTTATTTATGGCAATTATTAAATAACAATGGGAATACAGAACTAATTTGAAGTTTCATCAAATTCACTAGTATCATTTCTTTTGATACCTTCATTAATCTGACTTTTTCCCTCCCGTCCATCAAGCATGAGTATTTCTTATTCTGTATCTAGTGATGTTTGAATGGATGGCTTAGGAATATTAAGATTGATTTCCACAGTAAAAGTCTGCTAGGATAGGCTAATTAACTCAAGCTTTGCTCAAAAAAGTTAAAACTACTCTAAGCACCATTCAATTCCATCTTGTTCCCTTTCTCAGCCATTCTGTAAACGAATATATTTGTGTCATTTTGAAATTTCTCCATGGCCTGTATGCATCCTATTTCAACATTTGGATTTACATGAGCCTAACATGTTACCCGGTTGGCCCCGTTGATTCAGAGCCAATTGGGGTGCTGGGAAGAGAAGCAATCAGGAAGGAAAGTTGCCTCTTGACCTAAATAGGTAAAGCTAACTGTGCACCACGGCAGCATAGACCCTGCACTAGCAAGGCTGGGTGTGTACCAGGCCTGCCCCTCAGACCCTTGCATTCTTTTCAACCATGTCTAGCATACACTGTGTTCTTCTATAATTATAAATGTATGTTTCCCATCACCACAAAGACTTCTCATTGCTTGAAGGAAATACAGCTTCAAAGAGTTTAAATTGTGAAGGGCAGGCCTCCTCCTGAGAGCTACCATTGCTCGGGGTGATTCTTCCTTTAACTCATCCACAGTCATCCCACCGACCAGCTTGGCTGGCTGCATCTTACCATCTCTAGATCAGCCTGGGGCTTTGGTGGTTTCAGTTTTCGAAAAGGAGCAACTTTGAATTTTTGATAATGTAAATCTCAATATTGTTCTTTTAAAAATATTCTTTGTGGCATGCTTCCTTACTGTCTTAAAAGGCACAAAGGCTTCTCGTCTTTTGTGATTCTCAACTTCACATACAAAGGATTTCTAAAGAAAACTGGCACTTTGATTACAGGGTAAGCTTCACATTAAGACAGAGTTTCGGTTTTAAGTTGCTGAGAGTTGAAAGTAAAGTAACATGGACAAGAAGAAAGGACACTGAAATATAAGTTTAAAATGTGATGCTCTAAAAAAGCAGGCGGCATATTTTATGACAGAGCAGTTTGAGTGAAAACTGTGCTTTATTTTTAACAATCTTTTTTTAAGCTCCAACAATTACACTTTTCCGGATGCTTCTTCAGGATAGCAGCTTTCAGGAGTGGAGTTGTGTCAGTCAATAATGACAACAGCTCACGAAGACTCGGGCCAGGCACTGTGCTAAGCTCTTCTTAAAGGAAATCGCTCCTTTCAATCCATGTTGGTGTTACCACAGCCACCCCATTTTACTGATGAGGATTATTTTATGAGATAGGTTAAAACTGAGAGATTTGCCTCATATCACAGAGCTAGATTGTTTTAAATGAAGTTTGGAAACCAGACTGTGTGACTTGTAACATTATTCTCTGCTGTCATGGATGTTTCTTGCTTGTGGACGATTTTTTACATGTCTTTGAAAATACAGAACATAAAATACTACATCTATCTCTACTAAGATTTAGTAACCTTGATGGTGTTTAGCCTAAACAATATTCCCACAAGGCATCTTTGCAGTGATATATCATTAGAACTGATGTATAACCCTATAGAATAATCATCTTTCTTAACTGAGAAGGATAGACTAGAGTAGACGTCATTTAATGAGTGTTCACCACACATCAGGTAGCATGCTAGGTGCTTTACACAAATGTTCTCATCTAATCATCTCACAAATCTATCAGTTAGGTGTTGTTATTCTCCTTTTGCATATGTGGTGATTTGGGATTAAAGGGATTATGTAACTTGCTTAGAAGCATGGGATAAGGGGCGGGGCAAGGAAAAGAGTTGAGGCAAGGAAAAGAGTTGAGGCCTGGCTGTCCGACTCCAAATTTCATGCTCTTGAATATAACACTAAATTGCCTTCACACCAAAAGGGGCATCAACATGAACAGATCCATTTATTGATCATGCACATTGAACCAGTAGTTCACTGGGAAGTTTCCAGACATTATTTCTCAACTTTATGTATCACTCATAGGGGCTGGAGTGGTAGAGTACTTGCCTACCATCCACAAAGCCCTGGGTTCAATGTCCAGCACTGAAAAAGACAAAAAACAAACAAAAAAAACCAACAAAACCCACAGAGAACAAATACACATATCCCTTTTTTCAATGCATCAGATTTTTAAAAAATTTTTGATTGTAGATGGACACAATACCTTTATTTTATTTATTCGTTTTTATGTGGTGCTGAGGATCTAACCCAGTGTCTCTCCTGTGCTAGGCAAGTGCTCTACCACTGAGCCACAACTCCAGCTCACATCAGTGTTCTTTTTTTTTTTTTTTTTTTTTCTTTTTTAATGAAAAGATATTCCTCATTCACCCTACATATTTTTTTAAGCATCCAGTTTGGATGAGATAAGAGGTGCCTTTCAGAGGCCATAGAAAGACTTTGGGGCAGATCTGACCAGTGCCTGTTCTCCTTTATTCTTTCCTTAACACTATTAAGACAGGAGGCCCCTCTACAGTTCCACATCCCAGAGCAGCTAATCTAATCATGATACTGTAGGGAAAAAAAGTTTCACAACCTTCGGTGATTATTCATGGAAATTTTCACACACCAACCTTCACTGTTACAAAGGTCATGCTGAAACTTTAATGTAAATAACGTTCACTTCTCTTTTTAGACCTCTTATAAGCACGGCAACTTTTCCCCAATAGTCAGTAATGGTTGTAATAATAATGGATTTTTATTATCCTTTTACTGTTCAAAAATACCATTTTTCACAGCACTGCTGAAAGGTAGAATTATCTCTTCTGCTTCGGTAATGTGCTTGGTACTGAGCTGGTTTCAGCAGAGTCTGCTTTTATGATCTTATCCTATGGCATTGGTTAGGGATGAGAAAATTTTATTTGCCTCCCTACTGAATCTGCAATGTCCAGATAAGTAGACTCATTTTTATGGTATCAAATGTTTTTTGGTACTCATTCTGATATGTTCTCACTGAGGACTCTGCTCTCTAGCACAAATGCATAAGGCAATGCAAAAAGTTATGAAGCTATTTTTCCTTGGGAGGATGCAAGCCATGTTGTGATTTATAGAAAGGGCATTTCTCAAAGTTCCAAAGATGTTCATCATTGACCCAGAGCTAGAAGCCACCAACGAGTACGGTGACCTCAGCTCTAAAAAGGCAAAAGACTAAATGGAAGTAGAAAGAATCAATCAGAAAAGCCAATAAAATCTGGGAAATAAGCACAGTCCCAACATGACAGCTGCCTCCAGACACATGGAAGGACTGGAGGATCCAAGCTCCCACGTGTGGGCGTGTTGTGTGAACCAGCCATCAATGTCAAACACAGTACCCTGAGTCATTTTATCTCTGATTCACAAGCAGGTCTGGGCCATCCCAGTGAGACTTTAATTGCTTGATGCAGAAAATGGGATAATGAACCTCAAGGCAGCCCAAGATCTAGTTTTGGCTTTCCTCTAGCCCTGGCTTAGAGGAAAGCCAAAACTTGTCTGTGATAAGTTGCCTATCCCGAAAGGCTGAGGCTGGCCCTGCTAAGCATTGCCAAGCTCACCCTTGAACTTGGCAACATCGAGCTGTTTGACCATTGTCTGCAGAGTTAAATAGACTCCCTCACCCTGCCTGTCTCTGGGGCCAGTTTTTACCAGGTTGGATTTAAGAACTGTCAATCTAGCACTGTCAGCCTCAGATGGTGCTTTCTGCCAGCTCAGCCTCCATCTTGAGACAGACACTTCCCTTTGTTTGAGTCTCTGTTCCCACATTGTCACTTAGTTCAGGAGATTAGTTCCTCTATTTTCTGTGCTGGAGTCTCACATTTAGTAATCTTTTCAATTCCTCAAGATCTAGAAAACTAGAAAAATTCCTTGAAGTTTTCTGACACTAGAGTAGGTCTGCTCTCTGTGAAATTATCAGAATCTAAACTCACCTGACTACAGTTGTAAATCCACTCATTTCTGGATGTTCTTCTCAACCTCCTAATATCATTTGCCTTATTTCACAGGTGTCTACCGATAGCAGCACAGGCTTTGAATTCCAAGCAATTGTCTTAGGCAATTTCCTTCTTTCCTTCTTTCTTTCTTTTCTTCTTTCCTTCCTTCCTTCCTCCATCAATGCATGCATCTAAAATAGAAGATAATACTAAATGTGGCCACCCATAAAGCTGTTGTGTTTAAACTAGTTAATGTTGGTACAACACATATAATATTCAATGTATACTCATTTCATGGTTGCTATTTATTTCCCATTAGATATAACAATATTCTTTTGTGTTACAAAAGAATCAAAAACTTTTTAAACATTCAATAATGCTAGATGGTGTTAATTTTTGTCATAAGCTGTATCATTTCTTCCAAATTTCACTTCTTCTAGACTTGATACTTCTGGATTTAAGTCTGGTTCCCAGTCCATCCCAATGTCTGTCTTATTCTACTGTATTTGATGTGGTCAACTGAAGAACTGAAGAGATTAGGCCTAGAATGGAGGAAGAAGCATATTCTAGGATTGACAATTCTGAAGGTTTACTATGTAGAATTCTAAAATGGAGAAATTATGGTAATGATAAGCAGGATTGCCAAAGTACCTGGAAAATAATACCATCTTCCAACTTTACTTACCCAGTGCTTCCTAGCTGTTATCAGCAGAAGGGCAGAGATAAAAGGAGTCATATGCCATTTCTCCATAATTCCAACAATACTTTCATCTCTAGATGTACTCACCTCCTTCAAGTTAGCCAAAAATAGCAGACACAATGGTCAGATGATGGCTCTTGTCAGTGCACTAGGGAAAAGTTCCTGCATCACTTCTTAGACCTAGTTTTTCAAAGCATCAAGGCACTAGTTCTGGAAAACTCTCTGGATCAGGGAATGATATTTTCTTAATGCTGCTTTTTATTCAAAAGCAGTTGCCATTCTTACCCCGCTGACATAGGAATAAATCTATAGAAACAAAGTCAAGAAAACTTATGTGCAATTTCCATTAATAGGATCCTTGTGGCAGGGAAGGAAGGACCAAAGCCAAGAACAGCCGTCAATAAATTTCTCAGTGTTGCTGAGTCAGGAGTTGGTAGACTGAAGGGTTTACTTAGTTCAATTTCCGATTGAGAATTGTAACATTATAGTTCATTTGGATAAAGTTTAAAGATTTCCTTTATACTAATTTTAGTTTCTGTGTTTTCCTAGTCATATATCCTTTGCTTAATTATTTTCTCTAGTGCCCAAATAATCTATGTCCGATACAAAAATATTGATTGGAGCTGATCCATCAGACTATGATTTTGTGAAAGCTGCTTCTTCTGAACAGAAAAGAGAAACAGGGTAAATGTACACACTCACTATTTCTATTGTATTTCAGTATAGAACCATTATAGAAGCCACCAGAGCATATTTTCTCAACTAAATTTCAATAAGTGGTGGGCAAATTATCTAGGTCATTGTTGGACAAAAGAATATCATAATTTGATTCATGAGTACAGACTTTTAAATAACAATGGCACAACAAAAAGAAATATCAACTTATGAGGACATTTTTAAATGGTTGCTTAACCTGCAGAAAGAAGACCAGATGACCATAATGCCTAAGTATATTGAATTGAAGATAACTAGTTTCTTTCTTTTTTTTTTCCAGAAAAGACAAAATTTTAAGAAATACTGTATTCTAGTAAGATTATTGGTTGACATATGGAAGGATTTCTTAACTTCAAAAAGAAATGGCATTCTAACTCATCATCAGGGGCTCTTACTCTCCAAAGATATTGAAACAACTTTCAATATTGGTTACTTTATACATGAAAGTGTATAAAAGCAAGAGGTTCCACCATGCACTCTGTTTCTTTAATTTTATAGTAGGGTGATAACCGCAGTGTAGCCTTTCTTTCCCATGTGCCAAACACTACATTTATTCTCTCATTCAGTTCTCATCTAACCGCTCCAAGATTAGTCCCACTTGTCTTACTTCACAGACAAGTAAGTTTAGGGTTAAATAACTTGTCCAAGATATGAAATGATAAAGCCGAGACTTAAACACAAGTTATTTTGGTCCCTAATTTAAACTTTTAACAATTAAGTGTATACTGCCACTCTAACTTTGAGCTCCATATTGAAAAAGTTCAGTTGAATTTTAAAGGTAATTTTGAAAGAGTGCTTGACAATAGTCTTTTCTATTCAATGTCTACACTCAACTTCAATTTGTAATTCCTATATTTACAGTATCTATTTCTTCCATCTTTTCTCGAATCCTATGTACAGGATGTGGTCAATGAGTCAACCATTTCAGCCCTATCAATGTTACATATTTGAAGTGCAGTTCAACCAGATACTGAGAAGATAGGTATGTCCAGGTCAGTTTAATTGCCAGGACATAGAAACTTAGAAACAAAGCTCAAAGCCTCTTTAAAAATAACCAGCCTGTTCCTGATGGCTACACCCAAGCTGTTCTTTCTATTTCTCTTACTTCCCTGTGGAACATGCCTAAGTCACACAACTTGGATTATAAATATTTTTTAGGTAAATGCCTGTCAGCTGCATAAGTAGGGCTGGCCTGAGAAGAATCATAAAGCAGGTCAAGTTCATTTCTGATCCCCACCCAATTGCTGTCTCAGCGTCACTGGGCATGGTCCATTTCAGGATTTTGTTTCCTTCCTTCTTACCCCATTGACCAGTGCTGAATGCTGGAGACGTTTGAGGCAGCCTCACTTTGCTGTCCTTCCACCCAGTTCCTCAAGTATGAGGATTTCTGACAAAGAATCTACCTACTTCATCCCTTCCTTTCATATTGGCTTTACTCTCAGGCAAGGGCTTTCCAGGTGGGAAATTTCATCACCACCAGCTTCAGACTAACATATTGATATCCATTCCACCATCCTAGCAGAAAGGTGTTACTCTCTTCACAAGAGAATGTATATCAAATCATCAAATGTCCTGTAACATTCCCATCTCTGATTCAGTGCCACTGATGAGGGGCTTGGAGAGCCCTGGCTGTCAGTGCTGGGTGCTGCTTCCTCGGCAGGGAATGGGTAGAGATAGACTTATCTGGAGTACATAGAATAAACTTTATCATAAACATAGACTTTCATTAGTAAAGTAAGAGATAAGCATTACCATAGTTAAAAAAAAAAAACACCTTGGTCCTATTTTGCATGCATACTCTTCCTAATTTTTCTTGCTTTTTGGGGATCCCTTCTGTCTTACTTTATAGTCACAAACTGGATGTGAATCTTTAGTCAAAGACAAGTCACTTTTAATACAAGTAAGAAAACCATCAAGCATTTTGATGAACCATTTGACTTCCCCCCATTTAGGTAATGGGACCTTTTTAAAAAACATAATTTCAGATTATGTATTTATGCTGTTCTATTGATCATTCTATTTTTATGAGAATTGCAATTTCTTATTCCAAATATACAATTATGTGGTTTAAGACATTTGAAAGGTAAAACTGATCATTTGTTGAAAATCCATAAATATAAGAAAGAACAATCTGAGGTTGCTGATATTGGACAATTTTTAATGTTCCAATCAAATAAATATTTGTTTACATGTGACTGGTATATTGTTTTTATACTCCATATATCATTTCGTGATGCTGGATTCATTACATTCTTGACAAGTTTTGTGTGTGTGTGTCTGTGTGTGTGTGTGTGTGTGTGTGTATGCATGAATGTGTGTAAAAATAATCAGATTAAAGTGATTGTTGATTTGATGATGAGTCACTTGTTAATCAACTCTTGATTAGAGTAGATTAAATGATGAGCTATAGAACAACTTACTGAATAAGTGCTGTTGTTATTTGACCATTTCAGATAACCAAAATTGAACTTAAAATGAGGGCTTCTTTCTCTCTCTCCTAACAGCAAGATGAGTGCAATCAGTTAATAATTTCATCTACTGCTCAGCACTTCATTATTACAATAATAAAAATTAAACAACTTTTTGTATTATATCAATCAAAGTAAAATATTTTCTGAAATATTAGGCATACATATTTTCTGAAAGTCCTGTAATATATCTCTGTTTTATTCATGTCCAAGATAGGCTTTTTAGTACAACTTTGCAGAAACAAGTATTTCTATTCCCCAATGCTCTTAGCTATAGTTTTGTGCTAGATGTGAATGTTATAGCTGCCAAGTGACATATGCATCCACATTGCAGAGTATTAGTTTAAAAAAGAGACAAAACAACGGTATGTTTTAAATAATGCATTATTTTATTAGGTTTCTTCAATGACGTTAGTTAATTCAAGTCCTCTACTATTATTTGACAGCATTTGAATCTGCTTGAATGTTCTATGTATTTCTCAGGAGACAGGGTCCTCATATTCCTTTGAGTGACATACTATGTACATTACAGGCTGGAGCTCGGTAGCATATGAAAATATGCATGAACCTTCAATTATAGTACAGTAGATCTATAATGACATGGTAAACCATGTCATTTTCTGAGCTAACAATATTGACTTCTATTTACACAGTGAAGAGAAATTGATTTTGGAATGTTAGGTAATAATGCTCCTAATGAAATAGCTATTTTAAATTTCTGAAGGAAATAGTATTTGCATTTTGGCCAGATCATGGGTCCTACAGCAGTCACAATATTTTTTTTTAAATTGAAGTTCTTCAAACTGTGCAATGGTGAAAAAAATATTTCTGTAAAGCCAAATTGTTCTATTATAGCAAACAATGGTTTCATTTTTATTTAAAAACTGAAGTGCTCCTATCTTGATAAATTGTAAATGACTCACACCTGTCTATTTCTGAAACTTTGACCATCTTCTGTTGTAGTCCTTTGCTGTCTTATCTGGAATAGTTAAGTCAAAGGGTGTTGCTATGGAAGAAAAAAAAAAGAAGAAGAGCTTTTCATTTTTCAGTACTTGTCAACATACACAAATGAGATGCATTCTGGAGTTTTTAGAGAAGAGGCCGGGTAGGTCAACTAGTGCTTTGGCATAAGACTATGTTGTTCTTGCCAAGTGAGACAATTAATTTATTTGAGTGAAAACACATCAACATGGCTAAGAAAAGTACTTCTATGAGACATGGTGCTATTTATTTTTGTTTTATAAGCACTTACATCACACTTAACTAGGTGCCAGGCATTGTTCTAAATACCTTACAAGTAATAATTCATTTAATACTCATGATCAGCCTGTGGAGTAGGTATTGTTTTCATCTCAATTTGAAAAAGGGAGGACTATAGAAAGAGTAAGTCACTGGACCACAGGCCACTGTAAGCAATGAAATCTGTCGGAATATTTTGGAAAATACTGGCATATCCCTTCCTGGTCAAACCTAGTGGGTCTTGGTTTAATACCTGCTTTCTCCTGTCTTTGTCCTGACCTGGGACTTCAGTTATGGTGACTTGATTTTGATTTTGTGTCATTACATCTGAGTCCCTACCATTTTGGTTGATCTTGGACTGAAATTCTTTCTCACAAGGTCCATACCAAAATATCAAATTCCATTCCTGAACCCTACCCTTGACTGAGGGCCAGGTGCCTAATGGACAACTGTTTTGGTCCTTTATCCCCACACTTGAATTTTTAAGGACTACTTATTCCTAAATGATTCTGTCTCTTCCTATCAGTCAATTTCTGTTAGACTCCTACCTTGATGGCCTATGCCAACTTGCATCTTATTTATTTCATTTTTAATTATTAAGAACTGTAGTAAATAGTCCATTTATGTATGACTCATAGAAATGCATAAATACACTCTACTGTCATGTATAACTACTTAGAGCAAATAAAAAAAATTAAAAATTTTGAGAAAAGAAAACTGTAGTAGGATAATGTAAGCAACAATGTAATCATAACAGATTTTAAACATCTTGCAACATTTTAAAAAGATTATTTTAAATATGTTATAAGTAAATCAGAATCCTTTGTATACCTGTCCCTATTTAAAATGAATCACTCACTAACTTGAGATAGTTGTGTAACATTCCCTTGCAATTTTTAAAAAATTATGCATGTATCTCCAAAGAATGCACAGAATTCTTTTGAGTATACTTGAAATAGCATCACACTGCACATACCATTTGAAAACTTGTTTTTCTTCTTAAATATGATTATCTTCTACTTAACTGTCAATGATTCAATTCTAGTTCATTCTTGTTAACTGATGTGTAGTATTCATCATCCAATTACACCATAATTTATCCATTATTTACAATACTCGTAGGGATTGGGCTATTTAGGCTATTTCCAACTCTTTACTAAAAGTCGTCTTCTCTTCGAAAAGTCATATCTACTTGCACACCTGTGAGATTTTTTTTATCTGACCAGTTGTCTTACTTTTTGCCTTTGGGATTTCACTAAGAGTTTCTAATCCTTTTGAGTCCCTCATATGTGTTTAAACTGAACTCTGGATTTATTTGGCTTTTTTTTTCCATTAAAGTATCCTTTTTGTATCAGGATACCACATCACTATGGCTTCCACACTGCACTTAGTTGTCATGCCTCCCCAGTCTCCTTCTGCTGGGTGATGTTTTTTCTGTCTCTCCTCTTTGTCATGATCTTGATAGAATTGAGGAATACTGGCTCAGTGTTCTATAAAATGCTCTGATTTGCCCAAAGTGTTTCTCATAATTTGCAGGACATAATAGATTCTGGGGAAGACTATCAGAAAGGTGGGATGTCTTCCTCATGTTGAATCAGGGTTGAATCATGTACCCTTAGTGTTACCCTTAGTGGCATTAATCTTTAGCACTTGGTTAAGATAGTGTCTGCTGGGTAGCTCTATTGGAAAGCTGTCTTTCCCTTTCCATACTTTATTCTTTTGAAACAAGTGTCAAGTATAGCCCATCCTCAATGGGGTTGGGGAGGGCATAACTCCCCCTGCTAGATAAATGGATGGAAATATATATATATATATATATATATATATATATATATATGTATATGAAATAGAAATTATTTTCTCACATTGGAGATATTGACATCTGAACTAGTCACCTTTGGTTAAATCAGTTACAAAAGTTGCAATTTCCAATATATCATAATATTGAATCCTTAAATAAAACTGCTATGCCATGCTTTAAAAGGTGTCCAGCTGAATCTAAACACCATAGCTTTTTGATACCCACTGTTAAGACTTTTAAAAAGTCACATTAAAGAATAATTTTTCAACAAAACTTTCCATCATTATTTTCCTTTTTAAATTCATATTACTATTTCAATTCCCTCAGAGAAAATTTTAAGTACTTTAATTCTTGCATCAGCAAAATATTTTAAGTACTTTTAAAATACTGACTTTACAGTATTTACGGTATTTCTTGTGACTGTAAGGTTTGTTCTAATTTGTTTTAAAATACTATTCTGGACTTACCTTTCATTACAACTTGTTTTAATATATGATTGATCACAGTTATATAAACATGCAATATATTTAAAGCAATTATTTAATAAAATAATAAAATTTGCTACTGTTAATAGGCTGTGATAATGCTACTCAGGTTAAAAAAAAACTTGTTTCTTCATTCAAACACTTTTATTTTGTTGTTGTTGTTGTAAGATGTTCAATAAAGTAAGATAAAAATGGTTTCAGTATTATGTAACTTGAATATCAATACAGTATTCATCTTGAAAATCTCCAGAAAATATATTTATGAAGAAAATAGCACATTTGTAAAGATCATACAGATATTAAAATTTATGTCAAATACATTAGTTCCTAACTAATTACATCAAAATTTAACTGTGATTATGATTATTATTAAAAAAGTTGACCTGAGAGTGTTTAATTCATAATGAACACAAAAGACCATGTTAAATAAAATTGTGAGTCATCCCCCAAATCCAAACAGAATTTCAACTGGTTCTGTGTTGTAAAAAATTAAACATTGCTTTAGAATTAGATGCTCAAGGCACATTTTTCATTTTAGATGTGCACCATACCTTAAAATCTGTGTTACTTTATTAAATAATAAAATCAATGTGATAAAATTGAACCTAAATATAAAAATATTTTTATTCAATCAGGAGATATGTTTGCTTGTTTATTCATTGCTAGGTCACATTCGTTTAGAAAGAACTTAAAGTGAATCAATCCAGATTAATTTAGCATTGTATCCTAATCAAGACAAAATATTAAGGTGATTTTTGCATGAAGATGTTTCATGACTTCCCAAGCTAATCAAATATATTTCAGATTTTATTTACATGTTGTTACACATAACTTTTGGCTTAAATCAAAATTAAGACTTAAGTCTAAATTAATTATAATAGAGATATATTATCTGTAATATAGAGATATGACTAGATTTTAAATGCAACATTCTCAAGTTTTCCTAAAATGGGACCTGGCTCTACTGGCATACTCTGAAATGTTTCTTGCTGATTTTGAACAATGGGATCATTTTCATGGATTTAACCTATAAAAGATCTTCAGCCTTAGCAGTAGCCAATCATAATTTCTTAGGTAGTATATTCCGCTCTGGAATAGAAGATAATAAAATCAATTTTTCAACATGGTTCTACAATTCTGGCTCAAAACCAATTAGCATGCATACTCTAAAAATAATTTCATCTGTTTATGATATTTGTAAAAGAAGTGAACAATACTAGCTGATGTAGGTTAAAACCAATGATTGCCTCAATTGTGGTTATTAAACATGAGCTAGTCTGAAGAAGGATGTATTAAAAATAAATTATAAATTAATTTCAATAAGTGTCTCAGATACCTTTTTGTTCTCTGAATTGGACTTAACTTTTTAACTATTTTTTACTACTCTTTGGCTGGTTTAAATCAGACCAAATGTTTGCCAAGTTTCTCAGAAGGGAAACTTACAGTCTCTTACACTACTAACAACCACATTGTCAGGATTACCTACTTCCTGGAACTCCTCTAAAAGTCCTCTTAAAGAGGAAACACGAAGGAAGCCAGGTATTCAGGTATTTCTAGGTACTGTCATCTTGGATATCTTTATGAGTCTGTGTGTTAGATACATAGGCATACTGTTTATGATCTTTTGTTCCCTGGGGAGCAAAAGATCTTCCCTGAGGGCTTACTGAAATTACTAATTTTATTTTGCATTTTCATTTTATTTATTTATTTACTTTTGTACAACCAAGATCTATAAACCATTTAAAATAATCTTAAAATAATCTTAAAATATTTAGGAAGCTGTGTTCTTGGGGGTAAGATAGATTATACATATGATTTTCAAAGATGAATTTATTATCAGAGTCAAACTAGTGTTAATTACCAATTTTGTGGTGAATGATTGCATAGATCTTCTAGTTATTGTATTAGTCCTATTTATTTTGATGAGATTATATGCTACTTATGTATAAATTTCATGATGATCAAATGTCACATGTATTATATCCATTATGACCAGAACTGCTTGGATAACCTTACAACACATAAGGGAGAAAACTAGAAGCATTCCACTTCAAATAACCTATTTCCCCTGAAGCCACCCCAGCCCCTTATCTTTATACAAAATTCATGTAAAACTCCTATCCCATATCATTAAGAAAGAAAGATACTGTTCCCAAGTCTTCTTTGAAATTCTGGGGTCTAATGTGACCAAGAGCTCCTATTTGTTGAACTCTGTTGCAGTTTTATCTCTTTGATCAGCTCTGCATTTTTATAAGGGACTTGTGGCCACGGTACACATGTGTCCCACTTGTTATAAAAAGTTAAAATGCTACATTTTGCATCCCTGTGAAATGTCTTTTGGTCACTGCCTCTGGGAAACAGGGCTCACTTACTTCTTTGACCTCTCTCCAACAGTTTCTTTCCAATATGGTTACCTTCAACACTATATCTACATTTCTGGTTTTTTTGTTTTGTTTTGTTTTTTACATGTAGCACTTTGGATCTCTGTTATTTTGGAATCCATAACTATGTGGTATCACAGACCCACTCACATAACCTGCTAAGAAAAAAATTCTTGACTAATGAAGTCTCTGACTATCTAAAGGGGAAGTGATTTTCTTAGACCTATGATTTTCTATGATTAATTAGAAAAGAAGCTTTCCTCTTAATCCTGTGTATATTATACCATTGGTTTCCCAACACACCTAATAATTCAGGACAAAAATCTTTTAAAACATTCTGATAAAGGAGATCTAATGCAAACATTTGATTCATTTTAAACACCTGAATATGGAAATATGCTGTGAATTTTTTTAGACCTGTGTTTGCCACATCTAACGATTTTGTTTTGTTCTTATGTATCAATTGTAAAGTCAATTCATAAGCATATCATCATTTACTGTTGTAGACTTAAACTGATCCATTAGGTTTAGGTAGCAGATTCTATTGTGAACCCTCAAAAAGTTGAATGAATCATTTCAATTGTTTGCAGTTATTTCCAAGTAAGTGTCAATAATATTTTTGTCAATTCTTCCTAGACACCAATTTTGGCATAAAATAGTTAAGGAAACCCTGTTCCTTAACTCCTTCTCACTTATATGCCAGATTCTCTGAGCCAAAATTCATAAAAGAACCCTGAGGTTTTCTCAAAGACATAGAGTGTGGGAGAAGGGTGATGGTCAACCATTTTATTTGTTTCTCAACTCAAAATCTCACTGAGAAAGTCAGGTTTGACAGGCATTTATATCAGCTGATTATCTCACTTTGGCCCACTTTTTTCATTTTTAATTTATATACTTGTCCCAAGTGTAAAACACATGTTATTTCTGGCTGCCAAAGTTCTCCTATCCCTGTGCACTAATTTCTGTTTGCTCCACCTTTAGTGTCTAATGTTGAACTAACATTCACTACAAGAGAAACAGGCAACCTCTGAACTTGAGCTGTCAGCAAAAGTTGGAAAGAGCAGTAATGGGAGCAAGATGTGGGGCGAAGATTCTATCCTTCGGGAGGGATGCTACTTTCTCTGGAGGATAAGCCTCCCTCCCAGTTCTTTGCACCTTTCACTGAAGAGGGGAAAATGTAATAGGCTATTGAAAATTTTGCCTTCTGTTTCTGGAATTTTCCAAAGGTGGCCATGGTTTTTTCCCCTGACCTGATCATGAATAGTGTTGCTCACACAGAGAAAAATCTAATATTCAGAGTTTTACAAAATCAAGATCCCAGAGTTGTTAGGGGTAAAAGTCAAGTTATTCTTTGAAATCTTGACACCCAGAAAAAAAGAGTGTGCCACAGCCTTGCCACATATTGTCCACTGTTTGTTTTAGCAGTCATCCAAGCCCTGTCTCACTCTATGGGAAAGGAAGTTATGCTCCCATAAATCTCATATGGAATATTAGAAAGCAAATAAGTCTCACTGTCCCAAATGAACTCAGAAGAAAGGGAGCTTACTTTCATGATTTGAAAATTATTTCTTTTTTAGATAAATTATTTTCAGCACTGACTTTGACCTGCTCCCAAAGCACCTTAGTTGAAACACACTTAGGTGTATCTGCCTTTTTTTTATATAAAACCTATCACTAGTTAGATCAGAACACTTTATGTGATCTTTATAGAATAAACTCATACAGATTCTTCTTTGTGTGGAACATATTGTTGGTGGGTAAGCAACTAAACTCAGTCTAGAATCCATGGCATGATGTCAAGGAACCCATTTCATTTCATATAATACCATTTTTCTCATATTTATCACCTTTGTGTTGTCAGAAACTTAGATTTTGATTTTTTCCCCACTCATTAATTTCCTGTCAGACTTGACTCTGTTAGTATTTTAGCATCTTAAACACATGATTTTTAAATGGTAGAAATGAACTTCTCAAAGAAAACAGGCCGATTGGGAAAAGTGGACAAAGAACTGGCAAGTCAGGAAAAGGGATTATTAAATACTCATTTTGCATCATTAAACATAATTGTTTCTGTAAAGGTATATAAGAATTGATCCATGGTATTTCAGAAAGCTGGTGTGTTTGCAAAGAGGCATAAAGTGGATTAACCACTAGCTTTAACCTTGTAGATTCTGCATATAGTCAACATCTTTGACAAATCAGAGCTAGAATCTATCTTTGAACAGATACATGTACTTTGGCCAGTGTTCTCTAAATATCTAAGAAGGACATAATCAAATTGAGATCAGAAGACATAGTCCTTAGGGGATTTGGAAAGCAAAGTAGGTTGTACAAATCAGTGGCAGATCTAAGATAACTGATCTCTCAAGAAAATTGAGAAGTTACTATGTGAAAGATCTTTAGCTCTTGAAAATCAAAAATGTATACATTAAGTTTTCTATACTGAAGAAGGCAAAATATTTTTGAGGTCCATTAAGAAATACATATAATTATCTAAACTAAAATTCAGTATTTTAATTTAATTTTATTTTTGATTTTTTGCAGTGCTGGGGATTGAACCCAGGGCTAAGCAAGTATTTTACTACTTGTCCACACCTTCAGCCCCAGAAAGTAAAATTTTGGTAAATCTTTGGCATACAATGAACATATTCTACAGGTTTTTAAACCTGTGGAAAGATAATATCAAATTAGTCTTGGAAGGGCAAGCTATGAAGAGTGAAAGACATTTGAGGTGAGTTTTGAAAGTTGTCAAGATTTCAGCTGATGTTCATTGTGCAGGTAAGAAGATGGGGCTTTCATATGGTGACCAAAATTACAATATTGCAGAGTTGGGAAACTGTCAAAAGAAATGTTATATAATGGAAAATGCCATGATATAGTTTTAAGTTTGTTATATGTAGAGGCAAATAATGACATAGATGGTTTATGTAGAGTTTGCCAAAGAGAGTCTTTTATTCTGAATTATCTTTGAAGAAATGCTTGTTGTTATCATGATATTCTGTGATTTGTTTTTATTAAAATATCAACTTCAGAGGCACTACACTACACCCATCCTTATCCTCTTAAGATTTGAAGCATACTGGATAGTAATCTCAGATTCATTCAGATTGTCAATGTCATTGGCATTCTGTGGAGAAATAATGGCAGAATGAGATGCTGCTGCTTTTGATTTGTGGCCTACCCATGATATTTTTTTTCTCTTAACTTGTAGGATTGAAGCTGTTGTCTGTGATTGCAAGTTTCTGCGTGGCCTGCTTACTATGCAGGAAGAGACCAATCCTCTGTGGTTCAATAATTTTCTTCCACATTTTGGCACCACTGCCAACACGTGCATTGAGATCCCCCATGACCATCAGGTTGTCAGATGGTGGAGTAGCTGTGATGGGCTTATGCAGAGCTCTGCAGAATTTCTCCCTCACTGGAAACTGTGACAGTATATTTGCATTGACAAAAGAAATAAATGGTCATTTGATAAATCCACACATTGACCCTACAAGTTGGAGACAACCACTTGAACCTCCAATGCCTGAAAATCCTTTCCTCAGAGTCTCCGTTCTTCTCATGATATGTCTGTAATCACCAGGGAGAAATATTCAAAATATTTTGTTTCTACTATAATTTCTTAACAGGAGTTCCTTCTCATGTTTTTGCAATTAACAAGAAAAAAAGACCAACAGAGAGCCATATTTTCATGATCAGCCTCCCAGTGTCTGAAACAACCCCACCCTAACTTAACTGCCATCTTGGAGTGTTTTACTATCAGCTCCAAAGGGGGAAATTAACCCACTTACACTTCACAAATACACTTATAATTGCAAATTGAAACTTACTGGGAGGCTACAGCAATTTAGCAACAAACCAGACTGAATATGTCTGTGGACCACATTGGATTGAGAAGTAAGGCAGATTTTTGCTCTCTAGGGAGAATCTTCAAATTTCCTGGTCCATGTTATGCCCATAAGATAGGAACAGAGTCTCAGGAGGATTGGTATTGTGTTCATTAAGGTGTTTATTTTATTTCTGTCTCTTCAACTGAGTAACAGGACAAAAAACATATGTTAGGGAAATGGAAGACATTTCATAGCTTACAATATTAGGATTAAAAATTATAATATTTATTGTAAAAAAGACTCCAATTACCATTTTACTGGGCAGAATCTTTGCAAGATGTATGCAAACTAGAAATGGAATTTCATCTTTAACTCATTATATTTCCATAAGAAGACACATGGCTGGACTTTAAAGCACAGTTCCACCCTCTAGTACAGTATGTGCCTTTGTTTTTTTGTGTCTTGCTCTTTAAACTACAACAACAGCTTAGTTCTATAAAAGTTCTGATTTTAAATGTCATGTTTTAATAAATGAAAATATAAATCTAATCGAGGCAAATACGAAAAATTGGAGACTAAAATCAATTTTTAAGAGAACGGAAATAAGCTTTCAATTCCAAATTCTCCCCTAAAGTGAATTTTGTTAACTTTCTCATTGGGAATAACCCAAATGCTTTCTTATGGCATCATGTCTAGAAGGAGATGACTTGGGAAATGAGAAGCAAAGTCCTGACTTGCTGATGGATATTAATCTCTCAAGATTTTATGGTATAGTCCCTTCCTGTGAAGCAAACTTAACTGGGGAGAAAGAGAACAGAACTTCAATTGAAGTTAAAATAAAGTAAAGCTTTTGCATAAAATGGAGAAGCTGACCTATTTAATGAGTGGAGAAGGGGGCTGTCAGATCTCCAGGGCTCTTCACAGAGCCAGGGTCTCTGAGGGACTCCCTATGCAGAAGACGCCCTCATCCACCCTGGGTGGGGCCTTTCTTTCACTTACTCCTGGTTTGTGCTCACCAGTCTACGCAGTTGGCTTACTTGAGTTCTCCTCTTTTGCATAACGTACTGACTAGTTTGTAGAATTTGTAGTCCACTGGTGGGCAGGTTTTTCTTAATTTTGTTATGTTTTGTTTTATAAAGGCCAGATAGTAAACATTTGGGCTTTGTGGGCCACATAATCCTTGTCACAACTATTCAACTCTCCCATTAATAGCAGCCATAGTGTAAAAGAATACCTGTGTTCCAATAAAACTTTATTTACAAAAGCACATGGTAGGCTATATTTGGGGAGCTTAGTTTACCAACTCCTAAAGTAGTCCAACAAAATCCTGTTTCTCCATGCCTGGCTGCTCCTCCAACCCCAACCACTCACATGATACACGCTCAGGGGCAGACACACGTATCAACCTCACAAAGCTGTGAGTTGCCTGAGTCAATAAAGAAAATTCTTTTGCTATCTAAAATTAGTCTCCACAGTAAGATCTACAAGCTGGTCAGCCTTCAGTGTCTAGATTCAGGCAGTTTCTGAACTGTACAGTTCTTTCTGGGATCTAAGAGAGGAAGAAGAGAAATAGGTTATATGGCCATGTTAGGGAAGAAAAAGGAACATTTATTTCCCTGTGCCCAAGAGAATTGGCACCACTATTTGTTTCTCTCTTAAAATGTCAATATGATTTAGAAATGCATGTTTAATCAGGAAATTAAGTTATCTTAGGAATTGCTAATGGAGATTCTGTCAGAATCCCCACTGCCATTATTAAATTCGATAGAACTGCTCCCTTCAGCATTTTTCATACCCTCATTAGGTTCATCTACTAAATCTTACATTATAAAGTTCCTTACTTTTCATCTCACTGCTAAATCTTTAAAAGGAGGTAATCAAGGTGGAAATTTTTATCCTGACAATCACCTACTTCCCCTTTCTTGTGTTATTTCTTCTGGGTAAAGGGGATTCAGTTCTTAGTCTCTGTAACTTTGAAAATAACAGAGATGATGAGTTTAAGGATCATCAACAAATCAGAGTCATGTTCTGTCTTGGTGAGATGAAGAGACCCCAGAAGGGGCAATGTGGGATGGACAAAAAATCCTGGGAGGCTAGAAACCACTCTCTTTCCGTTACCAAGGATTAGGACTCTTCTCAGTCAGCTCTGATTTGCCTCTCTGGCTGGGTCCTTTGGAATTCCACAGAATTCTCTCCACCAGAGGCCTTTCATGTATGTAATGACTAAACTCATTAAACTCTTGCTATTATTTCTAGACTCTAAATGGAAAATAATTCTAGGATTGAAAAAGATTTCATGGCTCATTTAAGCCGATGGTTGTCAAACCTGGCTGATCATCGCTATCTCCCAATTTCTATGTTAAAAATTAAATTTTCATGTTCTGGAGAGAGTCTGATTAAGAACTTCGGGGAAAGATGAGAGGATCTTTACTTCCAGCCTGGTCCTTGTGCAAATTCAATGCCTCTCATTCACAGGCCAGGATGTGAAATCACTGGCTTAATTTACCCTCTTATTTTAGAGATACATAAATTACATTTTGAGAGATTTAGTGAATCATCAAAGTTCACATAGCCAATAAATGGCCACATTGGACTCTGGGTCAGTAAATACTGGCAGGTCTGCAGCTACTTCTTACTGCTGGTCCTACAGCAAACTTCCTGCATCAGGAAGAGGACACTTCTGCCTGTACTTGACAGTCTTCTCAGCACAAAACTCCAGGTGGCCCGTACTGATGGAGTAAGTTGTCACAAAAGATGACACTTATTCATTACTCCAAGGTAGAGGACTAGAGTTTCCAGGTACCCACTTTTGGAACAGATGGTCTTGTAGTCTACTTTCTCTCTGGTTAAAAGAAAAAAAAAATAGAAATTCTATTTTGATATTTTTGAATTGTCTTGATTATGAATCATAGCCCTATGAGAATGGGTATCAGTGTTTGTGAACCCTTGATATCTAGGTGTAGGGACATTAGGGTTATTTTAAAATTAACAAAGTAAAGTCCACTGTGACTCTATGGGAGTAAAAAGAGCAACTTCTTTGTGACACAGTATATTTTTGGAGGAATCATTTCTATGAACATTCAAGTTGGTGCACATACAGGTCTCCAAGGGCACACATGGTCAAGCACACCTAAAATCCCTATGATCTGAGAGGCTGAGGCAGGAGGATCATAAGTATGAGATCAGCTGGATTAACTTACTCAAGAAAATAAATAAATAAAATAAAATAAAATAAAAAGGACTGGAGATGTTGCTCAGTGATAAAGCACCTCTGGGTTCTGGGTTTAACCTCCAGTACCCAAAACAAAAAGGAATGTATCATGTTTTTTTGTCTATGACATTGGCAAAGGCATACAAATTCAAATCCATTGTGGCTGGGTTGTAAAGTCCCCTGGTTAACAATGTAGAATACTGTCATGTAGTAAGACAGTGGATATGTTCTCATGGTCAGTTAACAACTGATGAGTCTACACAAAAGTCATTAACGAAGTATACGCAAACTGTATGAGATCATATGGCAGAATGCTGCCTTCCCAAGGATCTGGGAAAGGCTGTCCCAATGAGAAGAGAGAAATTTCAAGTTCATAAAGGCATCTTATAAAATGACAGCTTTCAAATGGAAACTACCCAATGGCTCATCCGCAGCTATTTCTGTTGGCACCAGTGTTTAGGGCCATTGTTCTACCATCACTGGGAAAATTGTCCTAAAACCTCCTCCTTTCATTTAAGCAACCCTAGTCTACATTTAAAAAATCTATGTGAATACCCACATGTAGATGTTCAGAGACCGGGTTCCCTGAGAGTAAGGACGAACAATGCCTACCTTACCCAGTACACTTACTCAGGCGTCGGAGATTGAGCTCTAAAGGCACGGATCTAATTTTATTTAGGGTTGAACAGGACATATATAGGCACATTATCCAATCAGGTTAACACGCTTGTTAAAGAATAACAGAGTCAGCCTATAGGTGAGCTATACGTCGAGGGTTGACGTAGTGTAAACAAACCAAGCATGCCTAAGCAATTCTGCCCAGCAACAGGTCTGAGACAAAGGTCTAGGGGGACGGTAAGCTCCTGCACACAGCATGAGGAAAGGCAGCGCAGGCGAGCTCACATCACAGCTTTCTGGGTTGCATGACAGGGCTAGGCCTCCCCTCAGCTCCTAGCTCAGCCTCAACAGCTGCAAAGACCTTCTTTCCATGGTGAGTCTTTATTATTACCTCAGTTTCTCTGTCCAGACTGTTTGACTTACTTAGACCATGGTGTCAGCGACTGCTGTCAGATAAGCTTGAGGAATGTTCCCTACACCCACACTCTCATGTCACCAGGAACATAAAATGCAGGTGTCTTTTCTTCCTGAAAGTGTCTGAGGCTGTATGTTTCTTAAGCACAACTCTGTAGCATTTGCCATTTTCTTCAGCAATAGCCCCTGGCCTTGTAGATAACAGAATCTCAAACATTTGCTGAATAGATACTTGAATTCAGCCATACTAATTTTTTAAAAAAATATGGTTGTTGCTCTTTCTGCTAACAGCTTCTGCTTTTCCTTCCCACATGTCCCTGTGGTTTTCTAAGAATTTTTATGCAAATAATGACTTATGTATACATGCAGTGCCCAAAGCATGAAAGATGCTAGAATTGTTGAAGTTGGTCCATTGGGCATCTCTTAAAAGGCATATTTGTCCTCTGGATAGAAATAATCCCTTCAGATTGTTCTTCGTTTCTTTTATATTTATTAGTCTTATAGTACCAAGGAGAGTCTGTGAGTTGATTAACTGGTGTGCTCGGGCAACCGTGATCAACCCGAAGCACTGAGTTTGATTTGCAATTGACTGCCAGTTCCTCTTTGGTCTCAGCAGTCTCCTTGAATTCAAGAGCCTTCCTACCCATCTTTCCAGTCTTCTCCCTCTGCCTCATAGCAACTGATTTGTATCTATGGGTCACTGGTTTTGACTAGCAGCTGGGTCTGGAGTCTGAATTTATTTTGTCATTTGTTATGGAATCATAGTGTTCCTGATCATATATTTAGCAGGTTTATTGAATTAAGGCTTAGGATAACACACTGGAGTAAATAAATGAGTACCTTGTACAAAGCTCAGGGATAAGACACACATACACATCCTAGGTCAAGAGTTGTAGGAAAATGCAGACGTGGAAGTCTGAAATGAAGACACACGGCCTAGAATTTGTGCCTATTCCTCTAATATAAAATGCAGGAAAAACATAAACTCCAGAGTGTAAGTAGAATTCTTCTGAAGGACAAGGCTGACCTTGAAAACACTAATTATGCAAGCATATACTATCTCATTTATTTTTCTTGTTTCTCTTTCCTCTTTCCCCTTTTTGACTCCCTTCTCTCCTTTCTTTCTTCTCCCTGTCTCTGAAAATAAGGAAATATTCATTCATTTCTCTAAACACGAATACTCATAACAATATGTACACCTCTGTCGTTTCTTCAATGATGTAACTTGCATTGCTTTAATCATGTGCCAATCATTTGAGGTTAAACATAGTCTATAGCATCAAGTACGTAAAGTGTCCAGTCTCCATTTATGATAGAATTTGCAGGTCCAGAACTTACACCTTGTCAATAGCTTGTCTAAATATTTAGACTGATTCAAAGGTAAGTTCAGCTCACCTAAATTCCCTGGAATCCATTTGACAGTCATTACTAAAAACTTTTCAATGTTATTAGTGTAATTGGGAAGAGGTGTGGATCTTGGTGTAGGGGAAAGAAAGAATGCAAAAATGGAGCAAAAAATAAGTGTCTGTGGTCCTGTTAATTGACCAGAAGTCTCATGTCAATAGTGTCCTGATGCGAATTCCTGTTTCCACATTGTTATTCTAGGGGTCACCACTAATTACTTCATAAATCCTGCAAAAAAGAATGTTTTGAAGTTGAAAGACTCCTTTCCTTAGTTTGAGCCTTTGTGGATAAATAGATCAATAATTTTAATCAATAGATAATCAATAATTTCATCTACTCATCCAATTACCCAACATACACTAAGAGTCTACTACATCATAAGAACTGACCTAGGCCCTTGAGATACATGAAGCAGACTAATACAGCTGCCCACTGGCACTTGCCCATCATAACAAATTAGCTTGGTCACAGTTACAGACTGATGTTGCACTTATAGGTCAATAGATCCTGTTATTCATGGCTCTGGGCTTATGCAATTACCAGTAAGTATGGTTAACGAAACAGAAATTCTGCAAAATTATTGCTGAAAATAATTTCTCAACTACTCATGATAACACTGAAACCCATATCATATTGGGAAATCCCATTTTGATTTATCCGTTTTAATCTTTCAGAGCCTCTTAATAGCATGTAAATAACCCTGGGAGGTTTTTTTCAGCTCTAAGAATCCTTAATGCTGGGGATGATAGCAAGATAAGACAAGACCCAGCAGCAGAAAGGAGGAAGGGCTTCCTAGAGAAGAAAAAGTGGGAGTAGGAAGGGCCCCAGAGGCCAGCTTGCATTCTGTTCAAGTTTCTTCTGGTGCCTGAATAACATGACTGTATTCATTTTTAACTTGTATCTCAGTACCATTCACAATGAGGATTTCTGTTAAAAGGTATGCTCTGGAGACACTATTAGGGAGACCTATCTTTTCCATCTTTCTGATATTTTAAATTCCAGTACAATCTCATATGTTTTGTTTAAATGGAAAGGATAATAAGGATTCATGAGCTTATATGAGTCATTAAGTGAGGGAATGACAATAATCCTGTTTATAAAATTTGGATTCATATATATATATATACGAAACAGGCTTAGGAGGCAGGTGAATATGGCATGCAAATCACATATAAACTTTTGTATACTTGTAACTAGTCTTCATGCATGACTCAGTCAGAGGTCACTGAACACATAATACAAACTACTAATCTCACTTGAAAATTCCTCAACTCTGAAGCTTTGTTAGTTTACAACTTCATTACTGAGAAGTCATGTAAAAGGATTCTTCTAAAAAGCAATCTGATATGATTCACAGAAGTGTTATTTTCTTTTTTCTTTCATTTTTGTCCATTTCTGGTATTGGGAGGCAGTCTTCCAGTGTTCTTGTGTTAAATGCTGTAAGTAAGCTTACAGGTGTAGTCATATAACCCCAAAGGCATTTAGAAAACTAAATTAAAAACAAAGAACAAATCACCCTAATCTCTGTCTTTTAAATTGACCCCTGGCTTTGAAGATTAGCATGTTTCAGGTGGATATGGCAGTGAATGGATGTCCTTAAAGACATATCTTTAGGGATTGATCTTTGAATGTGATTAAGAATCAGCTATGTCTATCTTCTCCACATCATCTTGGGCTCTATGTTGCTGTCAGCAATGGACATGCCATTAACCTGTTACTGATTTGTGACTACTTTGATTTACAATCAGTTCATTTCCTTTGTTCATCTCTACTGCATTATTTTTGGAGATTAAAAGGAAAAGAGCAAAGTTAGTTTCATTCTAAAAATCCAGTAATAGCTTGGAAATATAATGTAGGAATTTCCTATTTTCTTAGATGGATGTCTAGTTTATATCAGAATTTTCTCTAAATCCTTTTCTACCCTCTCATAGATATACAACATAGATATGACATATTTGTATGTTTTATAATAAGGAGAAAAAGTATTTTTTTAAACTCAGTATGGATTTGTGAATCATGGTTTATTTTAAATGACTTGAATTTTTCCCATAAATGAGTAATTACACCTGATGAATAAATTTCAAAGAGAAATTTACATGGCGGCCACCAAATCAAAGAGAATTGGTGGGCTTAAGGAATTTCCAAAGGGAAAAAAAAAAATGATTGATTTTCTTGTTTAAGAATCTCATTAACAGCCAGGTGCCATGGTGTATACCTATAATCCCATAGACTTGGGAGGGTAAAATAGGAGAATTGCAAGTTCAAGACCAGCCTCAGCAACTTAGTGAGGTCCTAAAAAACTTAGTGAGACCCTGTCACCCTGTCTCAAAATAAAAAATAAAAAGGTCTGGGGATGCAGATCAGTGTAAAGCTCTCCTGAGTTCAATGCCCAGTATCAAAAATAACTTCATTAATTGCAGTATATTTAGATTCGGTATCTCATAAAAAAGTTGACTCAGATCCCTTTATTTGCAAGGAACAGAAACTCTAACTCAAAATACAAAACTTTGAAGAATAAGAACATACTATTTAAGATCATTGGAAGATATTAAATAGGACAACTCAAAATGAAATACAGTCAGTGACTTACCATATCAGAAAGAGCCCAAGTTCTTTTCAATCCATTATCTCCAACCTGCCCCCTCAGTTGCCAGACGGGTAAGTGAATCATACTTACAAGTATTTGTAGAACAATGTAAGGCAAAAAGAGTCCGAGGGACCTGCCTCCAGCACTTTCTAGCTATTCGAATTTCAAGGAAGTTCCTTAATCACTTGTAGCCTACATTTTTATCATCTATAAATTGGTGATGGCTTCCCCAAGGGGTTATTAAAATAATTAGTAAGAATGGGTGTACAAATCTTGAGTTACAATAAATACTTACTAAATAGTAGGTATTAATTTTGTTATTAGTTCAAGAAATGAACTGGTTATGGAAACTGGGTGATGAGCTAACGTGGTCCATTGAGCAACATCTTAATAATCATGTCTTAATGGGTCACTT
This sequence comes from Sciurus carolinensis, assembly GCF_902686445.1. NCBI lineage: Eukaryota > Metazoa > Chordata > Mammalia > Rodentia > Sciuridae > Sciurus > Sciurus carolinensis. The sequence goes on along the minus strand of NC_062213.1, from coordinate 24,355,784 downwards.
TTGTAGATCATTAATATCCTCCATTTTAATGTTTATTTTTCTCTTTTGTTTTAAACCTTGTATCAGGGTTTAGCCATGAAAGCCTTTATAAAAATGTGAATGAGAGATATCTTAGTCCATTTTGTGCTGCTACAACAGAATACCACAGACTGGATAATTTATAATGAAGTGGTAGTTGACTCATTTCTGAACCCTGGGAGTCCACCATCAAGGGGCTGACATCAGGAATGGACTGTCTTGCTGTGTTATCCATGACAGAAGGGGAGAAGGAGAGTAAGAAAAAGAGGGTGGGTGGGGGTGGGCAAACTTGTCCTTTTATAAGGTACCCATCCACCCTATGGTAGCAGCAATAATCAGTTCATGAGGGCACAGCCTTGGTGACCTTGTCATCTCTTAAACATGCCAGCTCTTAATACTGTTCACTGGCAATTAAATTTCAACAGGAAGTTGGGATAGCTCAAATATTCAAACCATGGCAAGATGTGTTGGAGCAATAGAGAAATGGCCACCAACTTTGAGGACGGTTTGGATCTTACAGGGAAATCCAAGAAACCAAGTCTCTGCCCATGCAGGGGAGCTGGACTCAGATGAAGAGGAAGTTGGTGAACTGTGGGCTCTGGAAAGCAGGCTTGCTGTGCAATGACTACCTGCTGGGATCTGAAAGCACTCACCTGATGACATCCTTAGAGACGCTATTCATCACAGGACCATCAGCTAGGAAGACAAGCCTGACCAAGAGAGCAAGGACAAGATGGAACCTGTTTGGCACCTCTGCATTTGCTGATCACTCTTCTGACCACAAAACCTGGAGAGAGTAATGGCTTCCACTTCATGTCCATTCTCCAATTCTCATACCAGCTCCCCTTTCGGCTCTAGTTGCTGGAGACAGTGGGACAGGTGTTCTCCTTTCCTTCCCTTTACCATCTCTCTCTTGCTCCCAGAGCAGTTTGAAAAATTGTGCCTAAATTCTTGCTTAACAAATCTACTCTTTGAGAATCCCACTCACTTTCGTCTTGGTTTTCTAATAATTTAAATATAAACTAGATTTATATATATATATATATATATAGAGAGAGACTATATATAAACTTATATATAAACTAGATTTATATATATATATATATATATATATTTATATGCAGACTAGACTTTCTTCATTACTCCTACATTTTGGCAGCTCAGCACCACTAGTGGTGTGGAAAAAAACTAACACTGTGCACCAGGAGATTTGGGTCTTCTCCTATTTGAGCCATACAGCTGGTGGACCTTATTTTTCTCCATGTCAGTGATCCCTAACTTTTTAATGTGCGGGGATAATACCAAAAAAAGTTATCACTTTTCTACATGAAGATGGAACTACTCTTTACAACCACTGATTGAGAGATTGTATAGCCCCTAAAACCTAATATGAGTCTAATATTCTGTTAGGTGAATTTATTTTTCATTGATTTCAAAACTATCTCCAGGTATTTGGGTATAACACTAAGAGCTTATGAATATGCATAGAAAAATTTTAGTCTAGTCCAAGTTGAACGTAAAATTGCAGTTCTCCTTTTCTTCACTTGATCTAAGTCAAATGTCCAAGATGCAATTAAAGTTTTCCTACTTAAGATTCATAGCCAGATGCGGTGGTACATGCCTATAATCTCAGCAACTCAGGAGGCTGAGACAGGAGGATTGCAAGTTCAAGGCTAGTCTCAGCAATTTAGTGAAACCCTAGACAGCTGAGCAAGACCCGGTCTTAAAAAATAAAAAGTGCTGGAGATGAGGCTTAGTGATTAAGCACCTCCAAGTTCAATCTTAGGTACCAAAAAAAAAAAAAAAAAAAAAAATCCATTGACTGCCCATGGGGAATGGCTGACTAGAAGTTTTTCCATTGTCCATCTGCAGATGTTGTAAATGCATCTTCCACTGGGGTCCACATCTCTATATCCGAAAAATCCCTGTCCTGTTGCTACTTCTCCCAGTAGCTGCCACCACCCCAGGTTTCCTCTGGCTCATTCCTGTCCACATCCTTGGAGGCAGAATGTATCCTAGCCAATCTTGCTTTCTTCCTCCTATCAAAAACACAAGAGAAAAATATTTTCAGAGTCTTTAATACACTTAGATTAAAATGGTTCAGAATTTCAATATACTCTGAGAGGTATAATGGAGTGCTAGAGATAAACACAGACATAACAGGGAGGAAGCTGGGACTTGGGAGCACACAACTTCTGCTTGAGGTCATTTAGAAAGATTTTTGGATTATAAGACTTGATGGTGGACAGATGTGTCTCTATAGTTCTGAGCTTTTCAAAGAACCTTGAAATATCTGCAAAGCGTCCAGGAAATCTCCATCTATCATTATGAAAGCAGATTTGAGGAAATATTTTTTTTTTCCTTTTTTTCTCAAGGGTAAGGGGAGGGATGAATGGGAAAGCACTTATTAAGAATTTTGGCATAAAGGTGCTGCATACAATGCACACACTTCATCAGGCATTAAAATGTAGCAAAGCAATTTTCTTGAAAATGTAGCTGCAATTGCCCATTCAAGACCACACTGGCTTACCTAAGACCATGTGCAATGCTTTCCCCAGTGTACTTTAAAGTACAGGTAAGAAGGTACAACTGAAAGGTTGGTTATTCTTTTGCCTTTCCTCCCAATAGTTCCCCTTATAAAAGGAAGGAAGGTATCTATATTTTTCGCCTGTATCCAACTCCAGAAAGGTATATAAGGGGATTTTGCATATAAGTCATTATTGCAGCATTGAATTTACAAAACTCTAGTCACACAGAATCTGTGATGGAAAGCGTTAGGTCCTCATTCCAAATTTGCCAGTTTTTAGTCACTTCAGCTTAGATTTCATCTCTGGGCCTTGGTTTTTCCATTGTCCAATACCTCCCCAGGCCACTGTGAAAATCTCATTGGATGAATATGACAGAGCTCTAAGAGTTGAAAAAAGATCTCCAAATTATTTTTATTGGCTGTCTTTTACCAATCAGTCCATGGACCCAGCAATGTTCCAAGAGATTAAGATCTCAACTTCACATCTCAATGAAAAACAGTACTTCCAGAACAGCAGTGCCCTCCTCCTAATATCTCTCCGGGGGGGAAATGCCTTTTGCTTAATCATCGACATCACCACTTCCTCCACTGAGAGCCATATCTGATGATGAATCACCCAGAAATGATGTAGCCTCACCCCTTGCTGGGCTGAGAAAATCAAAGCTGGTCACAGCATTTGTCCAAAGGGTACAAAAACTAAAACCAAGGTCCATGGAAAAATTAATGTTACCCTACCCAAAGTTGCTCACCTTCTTTTATGGCCCTCATCTTTCTCATGTATCCTCATTCCTCCTGTGTTATCATGAATAACTATCATTCCCTCATTTCTTCATTTATCCCACAGATAATTTGAGAGGGATCAACAGAGTTGATGCACAAGATGGACTTAATTTTTGTCCTCACAAATATGATTTAGAGTCAGGAGTAGGCAAATACAAGTATAAGAAAAAGAGAAGCAGAAGTTTCCAGCATTTGAGCACACTTGAACCCAAGAAAGACAATACTTTTTTAAAAACTAGCATTCTACAGAGTACCTCTGTTTTTCTCCCTACCAGTCTGAGAGCTCCCACTACAGTATTAGGGGGTTGACAGGCTTGTCAAGGGATATGGATCTAATCTGCATGATGAAATAAAGACTTGGATTTAGTTTGGAGATTCCATCGTTATTGTATCTATGGCCTCATTTTCCCTCTTTGGTGTCTTCTTCTTTCCTCTTTGTCCCCATAGCCTAGCACTTTCTCGTGACCCTGTCTACCATCTTTATTTGACCACAAGCAACTGACGTCCTAGGTCACTATGATAATTATAATTTTGAGAGTTACTTATTTCAATATCCTTTTCTGTAAGGCTTGATTGAAATGGTTTGGTTGTGTCTAAATTATTACAGAAGAAAACTGATTATGTTGAAAGAAGAAATGTGTGAGGAAACTACATTAAGTGAATGTAGTACCTTCTGTTCTTTGCTTCTTGTTTCAGTGAAACATTTCTAAATAATCCTTTTAGGACTCCTAAAGTCCATGCATTTCTGATTGTACCTGCAATGTTGTCTCTCAGGGGATACTTCGGAATATTCTAAAAGTGTTCATTTTAACTTCATTAAGAATATGTTTGTTAACTGTCTTAAGACAGGTGATAGAATGATATACATATTTTAATATGTCTATTATATCTACTGCCACACTAATTTGTGCAACCAGATAAATGTATCTTTATGAAAACCTCATAGGAATATTTCTTGTGCTATCCTGCAAGCTGTTTAAAAGCTGTTGCCATTTGCAACCACTTACATATGTGAATTAAGAATTGCTCAGTTGTGCAGAAACAGTGTATAAATAAATTGAACTATGAGGCTTATTTGAATGTCACCTGTGACAATCATTTTCTGAATTTCTACTTATTAAACAACTTATTTAATGCTTTTGTGATACATAATTGTTATAAATTTGAACTCACATAACAGAAAAATGACTTTATACCCTGGGGCTCTGTCATAAAATTTTTACTTTGAACAGATACCTTTGCTAAATATGTTTGAAAACTGTTGATCTAAGCTCTAGTCCCACTTCATTTCTCATGCAGTTATGAGAACTTAGCAGGATTTAAAGTTTCATCATATAAATACAATTCAAATAAGAATAAGCTACTGTTGTGAATCACAGGGAGTGATTCTACCTCCCAATGTTTCTTACAAAAGCAGCAACGATTTTACTTTTAAGAGTGAAGTTGATCCTGCTCTCTGGTTCTTTCCCTCTACTTCAAAATTTAATATATATGTATATATATACATATATATATGCACACATATATAAAATTTATATATACCTATACACATATACACATATATACATACATATACATTTTATACACACATATATGGGTCTGTGTGTACCTATATGTAGTACATATGTATTACATATGATTGTATATATTATATAAGCATCATGTAGATATACAGGTATGCTATAATTGTATAAATAATGTGTACGTATACATATATTTACATGGGAACATATGCCTACATACTTGTTTATATATGTATCTATTCATGCATATATATATGTGCAATTATGCATACTTAATGTGTGCATACACATGTGCACACAGGTGATACATAACTTGCTGATCCATAGGATAGAAGAAAATGGATTTTGCATAATATTATATGACATACGAAAACTTCACTATTTTTAAATGCATCTATTTCAATTTGAATGTTTGTTTTCTGCAATTTGTGGATAAATAATACCATCAAGCAATTTAGAGGCACAACATTTTCTCTGGTGATAAAGTTTAAAGATGGTGTGGGAAGAAAAGGTATTATGTGTTTTAATGCAAAATTATATAAGCTCTAGATTTTGCCTTTAAGGAGAGAAAAATGGAAGGATAAAGGATGGAGTTTTAAACTGTTCAGTGTCACCAAGAGTTTTAAAAGTGAATTATGTCAGAAGACTTGGTATGGAATCAGTCAAGGTAACCAGTTGTTCCTCATACAAAGTTGAGATTTTCCCTTCCTTTTGCTTTGCAGTGTCAATGACTTTTATTTTCAAGTTTTAGTACTATTTGATGGTCAGGTCTGTTGCTACAGCTTGAGTTCACTCTTTGAGACATTAACTGTACTCACCATCATCGAAGCCAAACTTATTGTGTCCAGGTTGATAATCTTTCTGTCCTTTGATAATGTGTAAATACTTTCGCTTCTCCTTTAAAATTACAGTATTGCATTTTAATTCAAAGGACTGGCTCATTTGCTAGTCTTGACTTTCCTTACCTCTGACTTCATAGTCAAAGTCCTTGACTGTCACTATAATATCTGATCAGAAAGTGTTACTTCAACAGTGTAGATGGCCATATGAACAGTTCTTGAAGAGATGAATGTCATTTTTCACAATGTATTTTAAAAGAATTTCCTTTTGTTTTTTAACACCTTAGAGGTATTAATTTGAAAATTTATGCTATATCCAATTATTATGTTGGGATTTCTCCAATTTTGTCAAATAAGCAAACATAAATTTTGGTTATGATGCATGTCAATATTTATCAACAGAGATAACTATTACCAGAGAAAATAGGATTTGACATTATAAAATATTTCCTTGCTATTCATCAACCATAAAGTTGCCATTGGAACATTTTGTGAACTATCAAATGGTTTAAATATTTTTTACTGTATCCCTAAATGTCTTAATTTAAGTATTATTTCTCAAACTGCTATTTAAACATGACAGGGAATTGGTGCTTCACAAAATGTCTTTTTCCTCCTCAAAAAATCATGAAGGAGGAGATTTGTTTGTTTATTTGTTATCATATGATCTCATCAGAATTTTTTTTTTTTTTTTTTTTTTTTTTGCTCAGTTCAGCTGAAGGCAATGGACATGCATCTCTATCTGTAATCTGATTGCTAACTCTGCTCCAGATCACAGTGCCATTGACTTTGGAAGAACCCTTCCTATTTTGTTATGAAACTTCATCTTTTCTATTAGATAAAAATAGGGTTAGTGAAAGACTAAAACTCCCTCTCTTCTGTAGTTAGTGGAATTTACCTGAACTTGTAATGAGAGAAGTTTTGTATGATAAAAAGATACTAACCAAACACAACATTCAAACAAAAACATTTAATTATGTTTAAGTATTAACTATTTCTTGAACTTAATTGACTAGTGGTCTATTCTTCTGTAATATACTTAATAACATTCTAATAACTAATTTTCCAAGGAACACATGCACATTAGGAGACATTGGTATAATCTGATACAGTACAGTTAAGCAATGGTCATGCATGAAGTAACTCAAAGCCCAAAGATGAGGGGAGAAAATACTAGAAATTTTCTGTTACAGAATAATTGAATTCTCCCTTTATAATGGAATAAAAAAAGGCATAAGTAAAAATGTATTTAAATAACCATAAACAAATTTTTTGGTTTGTTTTCTCTTTTGGAAATAGCCTACCTAAATTACAATATTTAGTGTGAACTTATGCTACTCTAATGGTTTAAAAAATTTTAATTGCCTCCTTTAAGAACATTGTCCTCCCAATGAATGGCAAAAAATTGGAGAGATGCTACATTATTGTGTTATATTGATTTATACTGTATTTTTTCCTGGCAGCATGAATATATTTAAATAATTGAAAAATTTAAAATTTACTTCAATTCACTTAGCACTGAAGGCATTTCCCAATGTGTTGGAATGTAAGGACAATAAAAGGAGTAGGCACTCTGTAACACTGTCAAATTCCTGAGAATTGAAAAGAAAGCTGACTCCGGAAGCTAATTAAATAAAATGGAGCCCTGGATGCTCTGCAAATTTGAAATGAGAAGAGTTTGATAAGTTCAGAGAATGCATACATAAGCAAATCGGAAAAACATATTCAAGAATCAAAGTCTGCCTTTCTCCAATCGTTTGCACTTTTCCCTAACCACTCTTGCAGATAAATGAAAATATTTGACAAGGTTTTCACACAGAGTATTACTTAATAAATATTAAATATTACCTTTATCCTCATCATTCTCAGACATTTGTTATACTTTTTGTAAAAACTGATGGGACCTGGATGACCCTTAAAGAAACATTGAATTTACAACTCTTTCATCTAAATGTGAAACTGGTAGCAACCCAGAGCTTTCTGTGGACACCATATAGCAGTAAGTAAATTAAGGACATTGAGCTCTGCTCTAGGAAAGCAACTCCGAAATGGTCTCTAGATCCTTCAGCCATTTTGGCAGGGGGCCGAACTGGTGAAAAAATTGCTCTAAACACCTAGGGAGTGTCCCACACCAATTACACGTGACGCAAGTCCTCTGCTCACAGCTCCATCCCGTCACTCCACATGTGTTTGTTTCATGTCAATGAACTTCAGTTGACTTCAATTTCCGAGCAATCAATATTGATACAAAACAGTCTAACAATGTAATGGCTGTTTGTTATGAGAGTCAATCAAGAGAACAGGACGTAGAATGTATTCCCTGAGTGACAAGTGATTCTGACAGGAGGATATTTCAATGTTTAACAATCCATCTGCTTCATTCAGGAAGCTGATCTCCCTGCCGAAGGTGTTGCTGAAATATCGAGTGAAAAACTGTGCAAAGGAAAAGTGACTCCTCGTTATAGTATGAAGCACAGAAACACAGGGTCAGACATCTGTGGAGTGACTGAGGGGTGTTCTCCACTGCTGTCTTACATAAATGTCCCCCTCTGAAACCAGTGTGTAAATAAGAAAGAAACTGCTCATAGAGTCTTTTAGAATATCTGAGCCTAACTTTTTTGAACAAGTCCCATGAAAAGAAATGGGAAAACAGCTTTCTAATATCAATATATGAGCCCTAAAAGGACAATTCAACTATAAGAAATACTGTGTGAGAGAGTTAAATATCGTTTTTTTTTTTTTTTTAAATTAGGAAATGCTTACATTCAGAAAGGGATACTAAAAGAAACAAGGTAAATAAAGTGTTTGCCTTATACGTAAAAACAAACAAACAAAACAAACCAGGATTATTTTACTATGGTCATTTGTACTATTTCCCTTATAATATAAAAGCATAAGCAAATTTTTTTCTGGACTTGCAATAAATTTTTGTGCAGTGTTTTTAATATGTACTATCTACTACCCTACAAAAATGAATCTCACCAAAATCTCAAATAAGGATAAAAAATGAGATGCTTAAAAATACTACCCTCAGGGAAGTGTAAGAGGCAGCTTGTTTTATGAATGTTGGGTAGATGAATTTTGGATGATTTTTTTTTCACTGAGTAAAATAACTTTTTATGAATATTCTTAAAGTTTCCTGTATAGCTACTCTTGAAGTGAAAACAAATAGCGATGGCATGATTCTTCATTAAGCTAGGTTTTGCACATTCTTTTCCACACTTTCCTCTCTTCATCACTAAATCATAAAAATTTCTTAGCTTAAAGTCTTATCTCTATCATATGAAAGATTTATCAAACAAGGGTCAATGTGCTTAGAGGCTAGAAGAATTCAGAGTGAGATTTTATAACACTCTAAAGAAATCTACAGATTGAAGTAAAATCTGGATATGCTGACTGAACGTGGTGGCCCTTTTGAAAAACACGAAAAGAGCAGCTCCTCTAATTTGGGTGTGATCTATTTCTCCCCCTAATCTCTTTTCCTTTTTTCTTTTCTGATAGCAAGGTTGAGAGCTGGGTTTTCTCTTAAGTTCAGACTTGAGCTGAAACCAGGAAGCTGAGGGATCAAAGAGGAGTCCAGGCTGTTTACTACCTTTTTCTAACAAAGCCTTTCAAAACATCCTTCCTATCTGGCTCCCTGGTTAAATACCTACTGGGGCCAAGGCACCTGCTGACTTATTTCTCTAATTCACATGACAGCACTCCAAACAGATCTGCAGCCTTCCTGCTTGCCCTTACAGTCCTGCTCCAGGTTATTTGTTCTGACTCTGTTTTCTCAGCATGCTTAATAGGATATGCACAGATGCTATCAACGGCCTTATTGAATCCTTTGCTGGTACTGTGCAATTCCCCTCCCCCTGCCTGAAGGTACTGTACATAACTTGAAACCAAATGAAATTTGCCTTTCAGTGTGTAGAGGCCCTGAAGATTCTGAGATGAAAAGTGGGAGAAAAACTGAGTGCCTCTTCTTCAATGTCCTATAATAAAGGTGTAGGGTGAAGGTGAGTTAAGGCCCTCCCCTGCTCCCTCTGGTTGCCTTAGAACTAGTGGGAGAAATTCCCTTTCCCCGCCTACATTTTTTCCATTCCTTTGTACCTCTGACCTCTCTGAGCTCCTCTGAAGAAGACAAATGAGCAGGAAGTGCCTGAAGTCTCACAGGTTGTGTGGACCTAAGGTGAAGAGTGAGTGTGAGCTGTCTGAGTGTGAGTGTTGCTGCAGAAATACTTGTTCCTCTTGCCAGGAGGACAGAGTTTTAATACCATTTTCCCTGACAAAATAAGCACCTCCAGTTGATCCTAAGTGCACAAAAATGGAAAAACAGTACTCAGGAGCACTCATATTCATCCTTGACGGAGCTTTGCCAACATTGTGTTGCCAATTTGTGTTCTCTATGTGCACGCTCGCGCACGCGCACACACACACACACACACACACTTCTTTTCTGAGACATTTGAACAAGTCACAAACATCATAAATTTTACCCAGAAACACTTCAGCATGGATCACAGAAGAGCAAGGACATCCTTCTGAATAAATACACACTATGGTGCTCAAACCATTTTACATAGATACAATAATGTAATTTGATATATACACCTTCCATCTTCAAAGTTCCCCAACTGTTCAAAGCTTTTTTCCGATTCAGGATCCACTCAAAGAATAATGGATTGTATTTGGTTGATGTATTTTTTGGTCACATCTTTCATGATGCTGAGAATTTTCAAGACTCTTAGCAAGTTGCCAGGTAAAAGAAAACCTAAACTGTGTATTTGTCCATTATTTCCTTGGGACTAGATTAACTATTTTGTCCTGGGATCTGACATAGTGTTGAGAACTTCCCATTGCATTGCCTTAGGAAGTACCTGCTGCCAGTCTTCACACTGGATGAAACCCGAACTTTGCTCACTTGGTGGAGGCCATGTCTGCCAGATCTTTCCACTTTCTTTCTCTGTAATTAGTAAATAATCTGTGGGGTGAGACTGTGAGAACATATGAATATTGTTCCCTAGCAACAACATGCTTAGGGATTTTTACTATCTATTGATGATCTTTGTCTCAGGTAATTATTAAATTAAGAAAGTCATTTTCCAATTTTGTTACTCTTGTAGTCATAAGCTAATATTCTTCTTTAAAAAATACTGTTCCTTCTCTCTTTCCTTATTTTAAAATCACACTGTAAATGTAGGACTCTTTCTTAATTCAATACATTGAATTTTGAATATATGAAATACATATGACTAAGAAGATGATTTTATTTATTAAAATTAATAATTCTGAAACCCACACCTGGATTCATTATTTTTTAAAAAAAGCAGTGTTCACAACTAACAGAACTCCTGAAATATTTATTTCAGGCTTGTGTAGTTGCAAGGTTTTCAAAACAGACATGAAGAGAAATGAGGTCTTTGTTTCTTGGAACTCAATATACTGATCAGATGGCCGGTTGGTTATGGGAATTTTCACTTATGGAGAAAACAGAACTAAGCATAGAATTTGGCAATTTAGACCATGACAGTCCTCTGCATTTTCAGGAAAACAAAAGTCTTCCATATTAAGAAGTTGAGTTCTTTGGAAAGATAAAAATAAGAAACTGATTAGCTGAAATGAAGACAGAAAAAACCCCAAAGAACCAGCCAACAACACTAATAAAAGAAACCCAGAAGCAATCAAAATACATAATTTGACTTGTATAGGCTTATGAGAGTGCTGATGGTGAGCAGTGCATTTTTAATAAGAAAACCAGATGTGACATACATTTTATCTAATTCTTCCTTTTCTTTCTTGGCCTGTGACAATCTCACAGTTCCAAAACCAAACCACGGTATCAAGATGGCAGTCTTCCCCATACAACTTGATGTCAGTCTGAAAGGAGTGAAAAGTGAAAGGACTTGCTTTTCTTAATTACCGAGTTTAGGAAATTCTCACAGGAAAGTTAACCTCCTTTTAGAGTTCAGTTCCTTTCCAAAAGAATGTTTCTTGCTTAAAAAGATGACAACCGTTCAGAAGTAATGCTTTTGGTTATTATTATTATTATTTTTGTCTCAACTGTCATTTCCCAGATATTGTTCTAGTATTTTCTTACCGTAAAACAATACAGAAACCAAAGTATAAATTTGTTTTTAAAAAGCAATGCTTTAAAAGAGAGAAAAAAGAGAGATTGAGAGAGAAGAAAAGGAAGGGAAGAAGGAGGATATGAAGGAAAGATAGAAAAAAATCCTCTGTCTCAGGGTACTGACAAAATCAAGTTCAAGTTTGAAATGACAAACACCTTACTGGACTGAGTCAAAGTCCCTGCAGGTAGAATGCAAAGCAAGTGCACATTCAGAGACAGGAATTGAGTTTCTTGGGTTGTGTTATTACTTTCCCACTGGGGAAATGGTAAAAAATGGTTTATGAAATGTGCAGAGAGAAGGGAACCAACTTAAAAAGAGAATTTAAATATGCCAAGGGCAGGCAGAAATACAAGGGTAAATGAATAGAGTGTGGAGAAAAAAACTACTACGAGAGGTTGTAAAAGACAGAAAAAGATAACTCGATTTTAAATCAAGCAGAATTAAGAGAAGAAAAATTTGAGCCATTTTCAAACCATTTAATTTATTGGGTCCATATCATGTCCCAGCACCTTACACTGTTGTCTCATTTTAATTTCCACAACTGCTCCACAAAATAAATGTTGTTCCCACTTTCTAAGTTAGGAACCTGAGGTTTGTAGAGATTGCCTTATGTGCCCAGTTTTCTAAGTGAGGAATAGGGGTTCATAGGAAATGTGTCCCTCACTGAGGAATTTTTCTGGGCAGGTGATGGAGCTGGCTGTCTAATTCCAGTGCATTCCTTCTTCCAGACCCAGCTGCATCAACCAACTTGACAGTTCGGATGCATGGCTGATTAGTGAGGCTTGACCTAGAGATAAAACTAATGGGGAGAAAGGAAGCTCACGGAGCCTGCAGCCATGCTGCACACATCAGCTCTGCATGGCTACCGGTATGTTTAGCTGGCTTCCTGAGAGATTGCAGGCTACTTTGTCCAGAGCTGAGGTCCCAATATACAGTCTTTACAAATTACTTAATATAATGTACCATAGGAATACACCTAATGTACCTTATAAATGTAGTTTAAATTCAACTAATTTGAGTTGTGTATTATCAGTATTTTTTTGAAAGATGCAATGACAATGCACATTCTGATTACCAGCTTTCCTCCTGGGCTCTCACTGCAGTGCCCTTGTTTAAATAAATACCAATGAATGCCATGCATTCAGGGAAATGTTTGCAGTGAATTAAGGTTTAGGATTGTTCTTTGCATTGGTCCCATTCCAGGAAGTAACTGACTTGTTTTATAATGGAACCATCCTAAAAGGATAAATCAGGGTGACCCACTTGGAGTCTTTTAAAACAATGGTTACATCTGCATTTCTAAAAAAGAAAAAAAAAAAGCAACTCAGAACATCCCCAAATCAGAACCATGCCCAGAAACAAAAATATCCGGCATCAGAAAGGAGGGTGAGGTCGGGGAGGCATCTTAGTACCCTGTCCAGTCAGGCTGGTCGTAATTGGTTTTAACTGGCACGCCCACTAAAGCTGTGTCATTCACTACCTTGTCAGAATGAATCTCCCTGCTGTTTTACAGGTTCGATTCAGAAGCCCTCGCTGTTTTGAAATAGCACCTTCATCTGACTAACTATTCGTGTACAAAATGGAGACTTTCAGGGTACATATTGTGGACTTGGCTGTAATGTTACCGGTAGTCTTAATGAGCCTAGGGACATCAGGAATGACCTTCTTACAATGAACCCAGAGGCGCCCACCAGAGAAATCATGTACCTCGGACTGTGAACTGAGTGACGACTTTTCTAGTCATGCCCTGTCACTGCTAACCCAGATTTTAAAAAAAATAATTAAGTTTTTCTTTCTCCATTTGGTTTTATAAGACTTCAGAGTATGTCCTATCAAGGCTTCAGTGCACTTTGGTCCACATGGCAATAAAAGTGTTTACCAAGTTCAAGTTGTTTGTGCCCATAAAATGCAGGAGAAATCTGAACTCTGCCTCATTTTCTGAGCATGGCTACCAAGTGGCCTCTGCAGGAGCTCATGTGGTTGGATAGAAACACTCAAGTTATTTGGATATGAAAGCTTCTGGAAAGGGTTTTAACTGCTCCAGAGGGTGGGCAGTTTGGCAGATAAGGCCACTGGTAAGAGGCTGTCTGATGAAACTCTGTCTGCCCCAAGAAGTGGGAAGAGAATAGCCATTGCCCAGGGCCTCTTCTTCACAGGCACGGTCCATACAGCTATCAGGCTCAGCTACCTCCTGCTGCTCACGTGCTGCCTGTCATGGTTTCACACGGTCATTAACAGTTTTCTTGTAACAGAAGTAGGTATAAGTATTCCCATTTTTTTTTTTTCCAGTAAGGGAACTGAGAAGGAGGGAGAATTTTACCCAAGACTACAAACCCAGTAAATTGGGAAAATGGCTTTGAATTCAGTTATGTCTGAATGCAAATTGTTCTTTGTGAAATACTACACTGCCACTTGATTTCTTTCTTTGTGATCTTTCTGTGTTCAGAAAGGAGTTGAGGAGAGAAGGTGAGGTTAGAACAGAGAAGTGCTATTGAGATAAAAGTGGCTGGAAGCAGCAACGGACTCACTTTCTATTTTCTTGTAGATAATAAAGAATCACTGACATGTTTGACGCAGGCCTGGTCAGATGCAGAGTGGGGAACAGATCTGAAAATGAATGCACTATGGTCTTTGTGATCAGATGATCAGGCAGCAGCCGAAAAGAAACCCACATAGAAATGCTGGTCCTGGTGGCCAGGTAGATCAGAGTAATGTTTGTGATGAAGTCAGGTGGGGGCACAGCATCTGGACTTCCCTACATGTGGATATACTGGTCAAACATTCACATACAAGAAGAGACGGAAAGGCTGGCATCACGTAGTTTGAGATTTTTGTAAGTGTGGTAGTCTGGATGTTAAATGTCCCCCAAAGGCCTGTGAGTTAAATGAAAGCTTGGTTCAGCAGGGTGGCACTGTTGGGAGGCAGAGCCTGGGGGTGGGGGGTTCACAGGTCATCTGAGTAAGATGAGGGGATTGTGGGACCCTGACTCCTTCCTGTTCCTGTTTTTCTCTTGCTTTGGCGAAGTAGTGAGCAGTTTTATTCCACCATGTCCTCCTGTCATGATGTGCTACCTTGTCCCAGGACCAAAACAATGAGGCCAAAGGATCATAGACTGGAACTTCCAAAACTGTAAGCCAAAATAACCCTTTTCTCTTTATAAGTTGATTTCTTAGTGTATTAGGTTATAGTGACAGAAAGCTAACTAGCATAGTGAGGATACTGGTTCTTAAAATTTAGATTAATTTAGATAGGAACATCTTCAACAAATAACATGTCTGAAAGCTACTTTTCAAATCAGCAGGATGTTTTTGGAATAAAAGCATAATGTTTTCAGTTGGTCAACAAGATTGGCATATCTATCTGATAAAAAAATGACTGACCTATGTTCCTACTTTGAAGTAAATTGGAACAATTTGGACAACCAAAGCTGTCACTCACATGAAGCTGGACTTTGTTTACAATTCATCATCCTTTAGACAACCCGTCGACTTTCTTTCTTTCTTTCTTTCTTTTTTTTTTTTTGTGACTAACTACCATGAATGAACAATGTGGAATTAAGAATTTTTTTTGTATGAATTTATTGGTTAATGTTATAAAAGTTGCATAGAAAAACACTGTAGCATCATTTGTAATAAATATTGGGCTTATTGACTTAGAAAATTACAAGTTTGATTATGAACTTCTAACAAATATAAAAATATTTATTTACCAAAGTAAAACATTCTTTTATTGACTCAAAAATACTTATTGAATACTTACTATATATTAAACCCAGCACAAGGAACTGGGAAGATAGCTATTAACAAATATGAAGGGAAAAAACCCCAGAAAACAAAAACCAAAAACCTCTGAACATTAGGTTCTGAAGTAAAATAGAATGAGGAAAGAGAGGCTGGTGACCACCACTATTTCATCTGGTGTGGCTGGGGATGACTTCTTTAAGGAAGTTAACTGAATACACTGAGGATTCCAGCCTTGTAAGTATCAGAGGAAGGGACATTCCTTGAGGTGATACATGCAAAGGCCCTGGAGTGATTGTGGGTGTGACTAGTAAAGACTGAACAAAGGGAGGACCAGAGTGGAAGAAAATATATGCAGGGATGACTCAGGAGTTGATAATGCATGAGGAAAAGCTTTGAATTCTATTCTAGATGTCATTAGAGGATTTTGGAGGATTATGAGTTGGGAAGCAACTATCTGAATGATACCTCAGAAGTATCAATCGGCTGCTCTTGGATTGCTGTGACCAGAGTACTGGTATACCTGTGTAGAGATGGCCACCACGCTATGGGGGAAGGAGAAGGTGACAGTAATGGAGTGTCAAAAAGTTATCAGACCTGTGACATCTTTGAGAGTGGAGCTGAGATAAAAGTATTTTCCAATCAAAACTTCATGTTAAAGGAAAAGAAAGTGTAAACAATAATGTTTAAGCAATACTTATTCCCTTCTTCAATAAGATTTTGTAATGAGGAAAGTTAAATCAGTTTTGATTCTTCTGTGAGGTTGACCCTCCACTTATGATATTTAGGGTGAATGCAATACACTTATTTTTCAACAGCAGTTAATAATGTTAATTCCAGATTACATTAATTCAGCATTTACTATGTGCCGTGCAGCAGGCTGATAACTTCCTAGATTTTATTCACTCTTTCACAATAACCCAAAGAGACAGCTACAGTTATCTCTACCATCTCCATGTTAGAAATGAGCAAATAAGGCCATGTTGACCATGGTTATACAGCTAGACAATAACACATCAAAGAATTAAAACCAGATCTGCTTGACACTAAACACACAGTGGGCTGGGGAAGTAGCTTAGTAGTAGAGCACTTGCCTAAGATGTGTAAGTTTTAGGTTCCATCCTAGCATCCCAACTTCTCCCTCATCTGCAACCACCCCAAAAAACAATGATAGAAATCCTGAACTGTTTTTTACTGGCATGTACAGTTTGGGGGGCTGTTGATGGCACATAAGCATAGTCATCTTGAGCCATATTCATTTTTATTCATTTGCTATTATTTGTTAGATGCTGGTTTTCCAAAGACAGGACTTTAATTCATAAAATGTGAAGAATGCTGAATTTTTTCACTTGACTATGTTCAGTGCTGTATGGATTTGACTTTTCTTTAATAACAGTGATGAGACGAACAGTAGGGAGTTAATCTTTGAAATGTGTAACTTTCTTTTGTTAAATGTGCATAGGAAGAGAGAAGCCATCTTCGGAACTCTATTTTATAGCAGGAGACAGAAATCAAAGCAAAATAAATAAATGCATAAATAAGTAAATAAATCAGAACAAACTTTTTCACACAGTTAAAAGAGGAAGATGTTGTATAATGATGAATTTAATTTTCATCCAAAACCTTTTTCATATTGAGTTTTCTTTTCATCTCTTCCAATGATCTTCCAGGGAAATGCATAATATGAAGAGTTTCATTTCATATGAAGGGACATGGAAAATTTCTCCATTATTCAGTTATAATAATCTGTAAAAGAAATAGAAGAAGGAAAATAAGAAGAAGAGAAAGAAGAAGAAGGAAGATGAAAAAGAAGAGGAGGAGGAGAAGAAGGGGAAAGAGGAGGAGGAGGAACTTTGCAATCAAGGAAGTCAAATTTTCCAAGGGAATCATGTTGGTGAAGTTTAAGTTAATTAGATAAGGGCAATAGTTTAGCGAGTTCATAGCATTCTGTTCCCTCCCCTCCCTGGTAGAAACTTGGAGGTGGTTGCTCTCCCCAGTCCAACTGTGGCCACTGCTATCTCTGAGCTTAGGTGACTCTGATTGCTCACCTTATTCCCTGCAGCCTCCCTCTGTGACTCTGCACCCCCACAGGTACTTTTTCTCATCATGGATTACTCTTTACTCCTTTTCCTACCAAATTCATATTTATTCCACAGGAGTTATTTAAATAACATTTCCTCTATAAAAGCTTTCAGACTCTTTCAAGATCAAATGAATCTATTATCTTTTCGTAGGGTGTTGCTTATACTAGTATCACAATATTTTGCTAACTTTAGATGTCCAGCTATGGCTTTCACAATTTTGGTAATATTCTTCACCATGTGTCCATCAACATGACCTACTCAATGCTACAGTATGAGGTGACATCTCATGGTTCAACAAAGCTGCACTTTATTTTTGCTCACACTAAGCTTTCTACGGATACTGACAATTCTCCAGGGAAGAGCTCAAGGCAGGTGGAAGAAAATGCTGGAGGATCACCCTGGCAATCAATGAGTCACCTGTGATATACCACATATCACTTTTGTTCACAATCCATAGACAAGAACTGGTTGTACAACTCTCCTCACAGTCGGAGGCAGGGTACTAAATTTTCTCCAGGCAGCAGGAAGAAAACTGGATATGGGTGTGCACTAGAAAATTCTAGTACTTATCTATACTAGAATCTGTAAGACCTTTTTTATCTTCGAATCAATTCACTATTTCTAACGTTCATTAAGCACCTGGCATGTGTCAGTGTGGCATATGTATGAACTCGTTTGATTATTCTTATAATCTACAGATGTTAGATACATTTTGTTATCTCTGTCGTCCAGATGAAACCCTAGAGGCCAAACAATTTCCCCAATATGACATCCAAACCAGAGGCAAAGGTGGAACATGACTCCCAGAGGGTAATTCCAGGGGATTCATTTCCACTAAATCTGCATAATTTGTGTGAGGAATTACAGGGCAGTTTCTCTCTGTGTTTCTTCACTGGTCACACTGATGGTGTGTACAGTGAGCTGAATTCGTTTTTGCTTGCTTGCTGAATAAATGAACGAATGAATGAATGAAGAGTTTCATGCCAATGGAGTGGCATAGCAATAGCACTAGTTATTTTTAGAAAGTAGATTACTGATTGGCAGGGGCTGGGAGTCCAGAGACAATAAATAGGCATGGGAGGGAAATGGATAGTGAAACTTCATAATTACTAATGGGTATAGAGTTTCTTATTTTTGTGGTAAAAATGTTCTAAAATAGATTGTGATGATGGTTGTACAATTCCATCATTCTAAGAACTATTTGATTATAAGATTTAAATGGGTGAATTAAATGATGT
Source organism: Sciurus carolinensis (assembly GCF_902686445.1). Lineage (NCBI taxonomy): Eukaryota > Metazoa > Chordata > Mammalia > Rodentia > Sciuridae > Sciurus > Sciurus carolinensis. The sequence goes on along the minus strand of NC_062213.1, from coordinate 24,336,922 downwards.
ATGAAATATATCTGAATAAAGCTGTTTAAAAATGGGGACAAGGAATGCAGTTTATATAATATTTTAAAAATTCTAGGTAAAAACATGAGATTAAGTTACATAATTGTGCTCTTTTAATGACACTGTAACATCCAAAGAGGTGGTACAGATTTATCACACTCTTCTTGGTAACCCAGCTCTAGAGGCCACGTGGCCAGCCCCTGCCCCTCACATCCTAGGAATGCCAGGTCACCATGCCCCATGCCTGTGGCAGCTGCTGCTGGTACTGTTGACATTTTCATTCCATAGCTGTGAGTCTCAGCTGCTTCTTGTGAAATTACCTAGACTCTGCTCAACACGACGTGTGGTCAAGGAAGATCATGCCACTAAGTGCTTATATTTGTCTAGGCAATATCAAATTATTAAACAATCCAATTATTTTTAAGTTAGTAAAAATAGAGATGAACATAAGCAAACATTCGATCATTTCACTTTTTATTAGTCCTGGGGGCAATACCTAAATTATTTGGTACCAATTAAATTTTTTGTTTCTTTTTAGAGCCATAAAGGAAAACAAAATTAATATGCTTTTTTGGAGGAGAGATCAGGTCAGGGAACTGGAAGGCATTTAGTATTATGCTAGCTCATTTAATCTTTTGAACTACCCTGAGAAGTTTTTAGGACTGTAATTCTACTCTGTAAGATATGATAATGTTGGGTATATGTCATTATGCTTTTGTCCAGACCCACAGAATGTGCAAAACCATGCACGAACTCTTACAGCAAACCATGGATGTTGGATAATAATGATGTGTCAATATAGGATCATCAACCATAAGAAATGTGCCACTCTGACTAGAGATGTTGGTAGTAGGGGAAGCTATGAATATGTGCAGAGAGGTACTTGGGAAATTTCTATGCTTCCCCCTCAATTTTACTGTAAACCTAAAACGTCTCTAAAGATAGTCTATTAAAAATATCAAAGAGCCAGTTTCACTGGTACATGCCTACAATCCCTGTAATTTGGGAGGTTGAGGCAGGAGGATAGCAAGTTTGAGGTCAGCCTCAGCAATTTAGCAAGATCTTTAGCAACTTAGCAAGTCTCTGTCCCCAAATTAAAAACAAACAAACAAACAAACAAAAAAGAACAGAAAAGTGCTGTGGGATGTAGCTCAGTGTTAAAAGTGCTCGGGTTGGGTTCAATTGCCAGTACCAAAAAAAAAAAAAAAAAAAAAAAGTGTCATCTGATTAGTAGAGGCATTATGCTTATTTTTCATGGTTTATAAAAGCCTCAGTTTACCATGTCCATGAAGACATAGCCTCTTCTAGTCACAGACATAGGACTCTGTTGGAAGATCTCAAATTTCATATTTAAGATTGTATATTAAAATCTTTTTCTTTCCTTAGCAACTAGAACTATGCTGAAAAGTGCCAACAATCCTCTGGCTTAGATCCATATAACCCATTTGAGATCATCAATGTGTGAAGCAATGGCAATATTTGAGCACATGCAATTAGATTGAGTTCACAGCTTTCACAGAAAAAAAAATTGCCTTCTTATTTAATATTTACACAAGGCCAGTTCAGTATAGCTCCGTGAATATAGTAAAAGCAACTACTTCACTTAAAAAAGAAAAAATAAAAAAATAAAAAACTTGGCTAAAAACAAGAAAAACTGAAACATAATTTTCTTTATATGTTCTATTTATTACAACAATGTTCTCATATGCTTTGGGGAATTGAGTCCAAATATTATAAATTTTAAAGGTAAAACTGATATTTCCCAATGGTAGTCCTTCTTAAAACAGTTCCTTTCTTTTTTGATGATGGTCGTCACTTGAATATATTGCAAAATATCTGAGTGTCCCAAATGATATCCATACGCAGAAAGATATAAAGACAGCTTCCCATCTCTACTAAAATTTCCTTTAGCAATCAAGTATTTGAGACGTCTGAAAATCTGATTCTTTTCTTTGGCTATTCAGCTTTTATTACCATCTTTCTTTTATTCTTAACAAGGTTTCAATTATACCTGTAACGTTCTCTTCTGTAACATATAATAGGAAAGCAATTGGCCTTTCATTCTGTTCTTCCCGGCTTTTCTTACTATGGTTTTATGATCACATAATAATCGTAGCTATCATTAACTTGCATTTTGAATGTACAAACTGATATTTGGCTTCCTTCTTCCCTAGGGTTGTTCATCTATATTAAACATCTAAATACTTTTAAAGCAAGTCTAATAAATCCTTAAAGGATCAAATTGGAACCAATACAGACAAATCTAGGGAAATTATGTAGGTGTGGTTCATGTCTAACCTACAGTCATTATGTTAAATCATGATGTCTGGGGCAGCTGGTTGAATTTATATATTAAACATAAATTTTCTAAGTGACACTTTTACTAATGCTGTATGATTTTACTTTTCTGAACTTCAAGTCTTATTTCATTAAAATGACTCAAATAACTCCACTAGAAACTCACAAAAATTTTCATCAAATTTAAGGTTTATGGAACATGTCACCTAAAAGATGTAAAAGCTGTATTGTTCTCATTTCATTTTTCTTTCTTCGTGCCTGCTATTTAAAATCAAAAGATGTACATTTGATAGAAATGGAGAGTAAGGAACTGAATGGAAACATATTAGAAATCCAAATGTGAACGAGAATTACTTTATATTCCACACACATGATTAGATCATTTTACGTATAAAACTGTTAAAAAAAGAGATCAATTTATTTTAGGATGTGAACAATCTTTCTGTGAATATAAAATAATTTCTAAACTTTCTCTTAGAACTAATATTAATTCAGAGGCTAGATTACCTGTATAATTTTCCATCTGATACTTCTCCAAGTGATTGAAATTTAACACGACAGTGAAATCTGAAATTGGGCAGCAGTCAGTATGATAGGCAGGGTGGTGGCCACAGAAAGCACAGAATGGAAATATGTGTAATAGAATGGCTATTATTATTTTAGTTATTATTATTATGCTTTTGATCATCCCAATTACTGTCTAAGTATGATTTTTTTTTTAATGCAGAGATCTTTTAAAGCTAAGCACAAGAATGTGTTTTCCTGCATACCACAAGATAAAAGAGATAAAGAACTGACTTCTTAGTGAAAAAGGTAACCACTTTTAATGACTGTTGTAAATCCCACCATGAAATGCTTCACAAAAGTGACTTACAAAGACTGCTCATGGACCTTCCTTTGTGTCTGGATTGGGTGTAGGTTATAAAGGCAGAGGTTACCTAAAAATGGGAAGAACATGAGACGTGCCATAGACTATCAAGGATTGTGAAATCTGGGAGGTTTTAAGACTTCTATCTTATCTAGAGTCCTGAGGGAGGAAACTGTAGCTAATAATGTGGCATTTCCAAGGTTCAGGAATTTTACCTATCTTGTCTGCATGACATTCCTTGTGCTTCTTGCATAATAACTAATCAGTATGTGCTTGTTAAATAAATATTCCCTTTCCAATTCAAACTAAATATATAGTAATAAATTTCAGAAGTAACCAGTAACTGTTTCTTCCTTTCCCTTTCCCTCTTTTCTGTATTCATCAATCTTTGTCATTTCCTCCCCTAAGTGTGTAACTACATCTTGACAAATTCTCTGGATGACAAATAAAAAGTTCAGTCAACCATAGGTTTACCATATTATACATTAAAATAATAAGAGTGCAGTGGTTTGAAAAGTACAAAATGTTTATTGTTATTAATCAATCATCTTCCTACTTCTGGAGACAATGGGACCTACTTGTAATAATTTGCTTCTCAATGCTTCTCCAGTCCTGTTTCTCCTCCTGACGTCAATCCTAAAAGGATCAGTCAGTCTGTTCAAATCAGTGGAGACTTAAAGCTATGTGGAAGAAACCCTGAAAAGGAAACTAAAACCTCCATACCCGCCCACCTGTGTTTCAGCTGCAAAGCTTCCAAGAGGAAAATTAACAGAGAAAAAGAGACTAAGAACACAATGGAAAAAGAAGAGAGTTGTCTATGAAATTGCTCCTTGAGTCAGAAATGGAATACCCCCTCAACTCCTGTGTCAAGGTTCTGCTACAAAATTATATTGTTTCCTGGTGCAGTTTTCTTCAATGAATTAGACTGCATGATCCTAAGTAAAATCATACCAGAAAAAAATCGAAGGTTCAAGGAGTTTGTTCTATCACAAAAAACCCACCCATTTCAAGATTAATCCATTACTAGTTTGTATCAACATAACAATTGTGTAACACATTATCTCTGTCAATTCAGTGAACTTTCTAATCTGTTAGACTATGCCCCTCTTCAGACTGAATTATAATGAAGTATACCAAGGGAAAGAACGTTAACATTTCAGTAGTGCAATTTCTTGGTCCAGATGGGAAACCACTTGAGCTTAAAACAGACTGGAATGAATAAGGAAAAATGATGTAAAAACCCTGTGTATTTTATTCAATTCATAACCAAAATTTCCTGATGTGTGCTTCCTTGCAATATTTCCAAGTCTCAGGTTTTGCTTAAAGGATGTAATTTAGTAGAACTATGTAGACTTCCATTAATCCACGAGCAAATTTCTGAAATCTTCCATGTGAACAGAACAGAATGTGCAGAGTGGACTCTCGTGCATCCTAAAGAATGAGACCTTATCCTGCAAGACCACAGGTGATCTAGCCTGTTTTTCAAGTTCCAGGATGGTGATTTCACAAGCTCTTGATCACCTATGCACTCTATGTGCATTTTGCCGTGCTGTCTAGAATTCTTTCTTTATCACTTTGAATGATCATATCTTCCAATGAACTATTCCCCTGAAACTTCTTTAGGTAATTGGCAGCCCAAAATAATCTTTTCTTCAATTTATAAATTGCTCATTCCTATTTTTGACTTGTGAATATTAACTTTTTAAGGTGAAATAATTTTAGACATATAGAAAATTGTCAACATAGTACAAATATTTCCTTTCATCCAGAATTTATCTGAATTTAGTAGTTTTCTACCAATGTCCCTTTTTTTTCTGTTTTAGAATTTAATCCAGGATTGCATTACATTTAGTGGCATTACATTTGCCTTCCCTCCCTTCACCCCACCTCCACCTCTGAACACCTCTTTCTTTCCTTCCTTTTTTCTTCTTGTAATTCCCTAGTATCCACCACAGGTTGCTACAAATGTATTTGTCCTACCTCAAATCTAGAATTAACCAGTTCTCCATGAAGCCCTGATTGCTTTTATTTGAGAAGGGTATTTACAAACCAAGGTTTGGATGCTAGGTCTATCTCGTTGCTTCTGAGGCATCGCTACTTCCAGTCAGTCCCTTTCAGTGGCTATAGCGAGGATATTATACATTATGATGAAGTAGAGTTTACTCAAACAAATCCATGTCTCCATGCTGAGACCTCCAATTCCAATCCAAAAATCACAGGGCTCATTCTAGCCTTCACCTTTTCCTTATGTAACTTCTTTCTCCCTGGTCTTTATCTATAGTCTTTATTTACCTACTTAATACACCCTAGCATATATATGTTGCTGTGACAGTCTTTGAGGACTAACCCACAGGAGTCTTGACAAGTTCAGTCATTTTGCCGGGACCATCATCTATCTGCACAGAACAGTTCCGTGACCCCAACCTTCCCTCACACTGATCCTCCCTGCAGCCCTGGCAACAACTCTTTCTGTCTTCCAACCCTATGTCACATGAATGGAATCACGTATCATGTAGCCTTCCAGGTCTTGTGTCTTTCACTTAGCAAAAGGCATTTAAAATGCATCCCTGTTTCCACGTGAGTCAATAGTTTGTTCCTTGTGATTGCTGACTGAGTGGTGTTCCATTTTTCTAATGTACCACAGTTTTATTTTTTTAACCATGCACTAGTTCAGGACATCGTGTTTCCTGTATGTTGTCCAAAGATGATAAATGACACTATTGTGCACATTCACATACAAGCTTTTGTGTGAAGACAAGTTTAATTTTCCATGAACAGAGGCCTAGAAATGGAATTGCTAGAAGTATTCACATATGAGTTCATAGTTTTATAAAAATTTCCAATTTTCCAAGGTGTCTGGGCTGTTTGTGTCTCATTAGTGACTTATGTATGGAAATTCCACTTGCTCTGAGTTCTTGCCAGCACTTAGTATTGACAAGTCCTTCTCTCCCGCCCTTTTTACTTTTTTGTAATTCTATTTGAGTTGTTTGTAGTGTGTCTTAATATCCTTTACTGTCTGTGCTGTGGTCCCTTCTTTTGGTTCTGATATCATTAATTTATTTCTTGTCCCTTTTTTCTTGGACGTTCTGGCTAGAGAATTTTTAAATTTTATCACTCTTTCCCCCTAAAGTCAGTTTTTATTGATTTTTTTCTATTATTCTTCTGTTTTAATTTCACTGATTTCTCTATTCCTTCCTTCTACTTGCTTTGACTTTAGTTTGCTTTTCCCCCTAAGCATCTTAAGGTAGAAATTAAATGAGACCGTTCTTTTCAGCATTGATTATTGAATATTTCCTTCTAAGCTTTTGCTACAAATCACAAATTTTGATATGTTGTGTTTTCGTTTTCACTTAGTTCAATATAATTTTAACCTTTGAGACTTCCTCTATGACTCATGGGTTATTTAAAAGTGTGCCATTTAATTTCCAAATACTTGGGATTTGCCAAATATCTTTTCGATATTGATTTCTAGTTAAGGTACATCATGGTCTAAAATATTCTTAGGTTTTCTATACTTTTAACCTTTTCTATGTTTGTTCTGTAACCTTAAAATATCATATCTTGGTAAATGTTCCATTTACAATGGAAAAGAATCTGCATTTTTCTGTTCTTGAGGGGAATGTCTACTACTGTTGGCTAGGTTTGCCTGGTTTGTGGTTTTGCCCAGGTTGTCTAGTCTTATCTAACTATACCAACTTGTTTTATGGGTTACTGAGAAGAGAGTGAGGAATCTTCAACTCTTAGTGTTAAGTTCTCTATTTCTCTACCCAGTTTTGTGTGTTTTATGCCTAATTACTGGGAAGTGCTATTATTCATTGCACTTCATATTCATTGCACATAGTCCTGTATTTTTGGAGAATTGGTCCATTTTCATTATGTGATGTATCTCTTTGTGAAAACTCCTTAGGAAGACTCCATTGCCTAACATTACTTGATCTCCTTTCGCTTCCTTTTGGTCTTGTTTGTAGAGCATTCCTTTCCAGATTCTTTCACTTTTTATCTGTGTCTTTTATTTGAAGTAGTCTCTCATAGAGGAAACAGAGTTGAGTCCTATTTTTTCCTTCCTTCTGGCCATCTTTGTCTTTCAGGCTCTTTGCTTTTTTGATTATATTCTTGGAATTTGTTCATCTGTGCCTTCTTTTATCCCCCCATTTTTTGGTCAATTGATTTTTGTGATTTAATTTTATTTTCTGTATTAATTTATTACATAAATCTTTTTAAAAGTATTTTAGTAGTATTCCTGTGTTTTGTAAGAAACATCTCTAATTAACCAGAGTCTACTTCAAATGTTTTACATGTAGTGCATGACTTACAAAATGCACTTCCAATTCTTCCCTCCTCCACAGGCATAAAGCAAAATGCTTTGATAATATTTTTGCTTTAGACGATTATCATTTATAGCAATTAGAAATAATAAAAATGAATTTTATTTTACTTTCATCTGTTTCTCTTCTAACATTCTTCATTGCATTGTTTGGATCCAAGTTTCAGTCTTATGTAATTTTCCTCCAGCCTAAAGAAGTACCTTTCACGTTTCTTGGAGAGTAGAACTGCTTGTAGTGAGTTCACTTAAAGTTTGTTTGTCTGAGAAAATTTCTAATTGCCCTTCATTTTTGAGGAAGAATATTTCAGATTATAGAATTTAGGCTCAGTTTTATTTTCTTTTATTATTTTAAATTTGTTACATGATTGTCCCCTGACTTAAAGTTCCCTATAATTCCTTTTATTGGATATGCTGTTTCTTTTTCTTCTGTCTGCCTTCAAGAGCTTCTCTTTGCCTTTTGTGCTCAACACTTGCGTGTGATATGACTAAGGATTTTTTCTTCTTCCTCTTTTTGGATGCATGATTTGTGGTTGGTCATTAATTTTTGGAAATTCTCTGGTACTCCTTCTTGTATTTCTTATGTCTCATTCTCCTCTTTTGGAATTTCAATTGCACATATATTAGAACATTTGAAATGATTTAATTGTTTTTGGACATTGTACGATTTTTTTGTTTCTCCTACTTTTTATTTTCTTTTGATACCGCTGCTCGGGTAGTTTCTGTTGATCAATCTTCAAGTTCACTTTTTCTCTCCTTCGATTGTGCTGAACACTAAAGATAAGTCCATAGGAGGCATTCCTCACTTTTGTTACTATTTTGTGCTTTGTTTTAATTTTCAGTATTTCTATGAGTTTTTATTTATTTATTTATTTTTTTTACAGGTTACCACTGCTGCTACATTAGAGCCTGTAATATTTTATTTAGTTATTTTTAATTCTATGTCAGATATTTCTAATGAATGTGCCATATCTAAATAGAATTCTCATCATTGTTTTGAATCCTGGGAATGTGTTTTTTCCTTGGCTTTTTAAAGCCTTTTAATGTTTTGTTAAAAGTTGATCATCTTGTAGAGGGCAGTAGAAAATGAAGTGGGTTGATTTCATGATTGAGAAGAAGTATGACTTTCTTTTTTTAATGTGTGGGTTTGAGTTAATTTGCACGTGAGGATTGTTATCAGTACATACCACACTACACTTCAGACTTAAAGTTCCTGTAGTAATTCTTAGTGTTCGCAGGGGTTGTTGGCTTTGAAGTGTCCTGCTGGTACAGCCCTCTGGTTTAGGTCTTCCCTGTGCATGGTGTCTCTGCATTTTCTTGGCATGTTTGTCCTGCTGGCTTTTACTTCCCAGCAGTACTCTGTAACTTGTTACGCAGAGCTGGTTAGTTTGGTGTTTCAGGGGAGTAATGGGGAAGGGGATGGGAAGCCCAATCTGCTTCTCTGATTTAACTTAATACTGAGGCCTCTGGTAGGGTCTCAGATGTGTGGCTTTCTCAGGGCTTCTGCTCCCCAAACTCACATAGTTCTGAGCCCAGCATTTGCTCTCATCTCTTTCTGAGGACAAGGTTGTCTTTTCTTCCCTCCTGCTTCATTGAGGTTTACCCATACCCTAATGGTGATATTGTTTGTTGCTTCCCTTCCTCCAGGACCTCATTTTATTCCCTAAGTGACATAGGGAAGAAGAGTCTTGAGGCATCTCTTGCCTACCCTGTGTAATTGCTATTCTCTTTGACTTTTACACCACAGTGAAAATTTTCTCCTGGCTCTTTAGATATTTTCTGTGAGTACCCTACAATTTCATGGAAGAGTCTGCCAAAAGGCATGCCCTCCACTAATTTCTGACGTATGCAGAGGTTTCTGCATATTATCCTGTCAGCCACATTTAGTTTTTGTCAAATATCTGATTGTATCTATCTCGGGTAACTAGGTACAAGGACTTTTCTACCTTCAGGTTGTGATCTGGTTGTCTGCTTGCAGCTTCAACTCTCTGAGGGGCTCAAAAAGTTGTAAAAAATATAAAGTTAATTTGATTCCTACTCATTGCCAAGTTAGGAGTGATGCTGTTCTAGTATATTACCTACAAGGACACAACTGCTCTTTTTATTAAATAATTGCACTATAATATAATGCTTCAAGTTGATTTTTCTTTCATTAGAAAAATCATTTCAATTAACTTGGAAATAAAAAAGTGCATAATGAGATTAGGAAAAGGGAGGTGAAACAGTTTCAGATGCTGAAGCTCAGTAACTCTGCATGTGGGTGAGAAGACATTCAATTTAGTTCAACCTGTTCTAGGCTGAACTGTCATTTACATGTAATGTAGGATTGGAGGAGTCCTTTCAATGGCAGAATGGTAGCTGAGAATGGGGTAAAGAAGACCTTGGAATGAGGGTGAGAGGATGCTTCTTTGTCACATGAAGCCCAGTCCAAATTTTTAGTAGCTTCTCAATCTCACCGTCCTTAATAACATGGAAGAGCTGGGAATAGAAAGAAGTTTTACCATTCCCAAGTATCTTCTCTTTTCTCTTTAGGGGAGCATTTGCCAGACCAAGCATTTATTTATTTATTTATTTATTTTTATTTTGAAGAACATTTGTTTTCTAATAGCATGCACTATGTTTAGTGTTGGGAATTTACAAGAAGAAAATGTAGAAGAGAATACACATTAAGTTATGTGATAGGCAATATAATAAAGTTGTACATAAGTTTCATTATGGCTAAAGAGTGACATATTGTAATGGCAAAGAAGGGATATGCTGGAATTAGGTTCAGCAGGTTCTACTTTTGACTCTAACACTTACTAATTATAATACAACCTTGACCAAGTTCTTTAACCTTTTCAGAACCCTCCTTGTAAAATGGGAATAAGAATGATTTCTTATAGAGATGTTGTAAAAATATTAGGTTGAATCACATGAAATTATCAAGAACCAGCTCTTTATGAATGTGTTGAGCAGCTTTGTGTCACTATAACAAAATACCTGAGACAACTTATGATGAGAAAAGGTTTATGTTGCCTCACAGTTTGGGTAATTCTGGTCCAATGTTGGTGGACCCATTGTTCTGAGCTTCTGGTGCTGGATGGCAGTGGCAGGGAGCAGGTGGTGGAGCAAACTCATGGCCATACAACTAAAAATGGAAAAGAAAGACTTAAGTATCTCCCACTAGGTCCCTCCTCTTAAAGGTTCCACCACCTCTTAAAGGTGACCCCAGTAGTATCACTCAACATCCAAACTACAAGAATAACCTACAAGAATGGTAATTTCATATGGGTTAGCTTCATACCAAAACATGGTGAGGTAGGTTGAATTGTGCCTCAACTTCCAAATATGTTCAAGCCCTAACCTCCAATATCTGTGAATGACACATTATTTGGAAATGGAGTTTTTGCAGCTGGAATCAAGTTAAGATGAGGTCATCCTGGATAAAGGTAGCCCAAGTGCAGTGATAAGTGTCTTCATAAGACAATGGAGAGGGAAATTTGGAAAGATACAAAAGAGGCCCACAAAGTGGAAGGTCATATAAAAATGGAAACAGAGATTAGGGTGATGTCGTCTCTGAGACTAGGAATGCTAAGGATCACCAGAAACCACCAGAAGGTTAGGAAGAAGCAGGAGGGATTCTTTCCTGAGTCTTCAGAGGGAGCATAGTCCTGTGGATGCTTCATATTTTGAATTCTTATCTCTATAACTGTGGGAGAAAAAATGTTTGTTGTTTTAAGCAATCCAATTTGTGGGAATGTGTTGCAGCAGCCCTAGGAAACCAATACAGCTGGAAAGTGCTCCATGCATTCTGTCTGCAGTTTGTCACAGGGGGATGTGGGAGAAATGATCCATTTTGTTGGAGGAAGAACTGCCAAAAAAGTTTCAGTAATGATCATTCAAGAAGAAGTAGGAAAGGGCATTGTAGATGAGGAAGTGTAATAGACAAATGTTTTGAGAAAGAAATGTCAACTCATGAACGTTTGATGGGAATGTGCATGAGGAATGAGGAAGCTGATTCTAGTCATGACGATCTGTCATGGGATTCTGATGCTATGTGAGAAGTATAATTTCTGTGATGCTTGCAATAAAGTTCCAGAGTAACTTTTAAACTATAAGTTGTGGGATACAATGAATATTTTCTAAATATCACTCTGATGGCAGTGTATAAGTGGGCAACAAGCAGGCTTCAGAACATTATTGAAATGCTCATGGCTCAGGATCTCTCAGTCCTAGAGGGAAAATAGGAGAAGAAGGAAAAGATAGATGAACTATTTGAGGTGTAGAATTTATATAATTATAAACTATTTGGAGTGACTGAGAGGAATACAAGTATGATTATTCAGTTTTGTGGTTTAACCTGCAGAAAATTGAACCAGCATTTACAAATAGATGGAACATAAAGGAGAATTTCTTTAGTAAAAATTAGAGAAACAATTGAAGTCTAGGAAATATCCAGATGATGATGTCCATAGCATTTCAGCACATGGATCTGGACATTGAGGGTTGCAATTAATGGTTATTGGGTTGTAGTCAGAAGTTAAATAATTGATGGCAGATGTGCCAACCCAAGGAATTGTGCAGAAGGAAACAAAGAAGGTTGAGTAGAGAAAGAGGAATCTTTCATGAAAACTGAAAGGTAGGAATACAAAATTATGATAATGGGATGGAAAGATAATGGGATGGTGAAACCAAAAGAGAAATTTCAGGGAAAGAACTGTAGTTAATGCTACAAAAATAACTGTTTCTACAAAGAGATTTATCCATCAGAATGGGCTAAATTTTTCTATGATAATGAACATATCCAAATTATTAATAGCTTAATATAAGAGGGATGGATCTTTTCTTCATGTATAAATCAGATCACTGGGAGGGTAGAGATTATCATATTTAGTTATGCCCCAGGCTCATGGAGGCTCCATCTTGACATGTACATCCATGGTCCCTGAAACCAAGGAAAGGTAACATGCAATGACTCTTAAAAACAATATTTTTAGAATCCTGGTTCTTGAGATTTCCATACATAGTGGTATGTTGCTTCCACTCATGGACCAATGAAGTCACATCTCTATTTCATATGGAAATGCCAAACTTACTAAAAGGATCATAAAGGACAATTATATCATGCATCTGGGAGAAGAAACAACACTTCTAATGCAGATGACTTAGGGAAAGAGAAAAAAAGTTGTAAGATTTATTCCAGGAAATAAGAGAAGTCAGACATGAAATACAAGCAAATAAATGCCAAAAGAGACTGAAAGGTCTAATGATATGGGGAGCATCCATTTCTAATAGAAGGCCACATGTTTGTGTGATTTTTCTCAGACATTTCAGTGACTCTTGCAGAGGAAGACATGAGACAGGAAGTTGGATTGACGCAGGTTTGTAACTGAGCCAGAATAAGGTCATTGAGTGAGGGAAGTAGGTCTGTTGGTGACAACATAAGTGACAGGAGTGACTAGAAGTTCTAATTTGGTTCAAACAAACAATTTGTAGAAACAGACATGCTGGGACAAGTAACAGTTGAAAAAGAGGAAGAGGTCAAAGAACTAGAGATCATGATGATGCTGATGTGTCCGTCAAATGTTTGCAAAACATACAAATAAAACCTTTTTGTGGTTTCAGACGTTTGAGAGGTGGGCTGTGGAAGAAGTCTGGCAAGGGCAAATGAAGAAGGTAAGTTGAACTGAAATGAAATCAAGAACTATGTGGCCCATTTCCTAGTATTCCTTGACCTCATTTGAGAATCTCTCTCCTTCTTAGACCTCTTACTTAGTTTCCTTTTAAGGTTGTGTGGCCCGCTGTACAGTAGATTTTAGTGAAAATCAGTGTCCTTCAATCAGCAGAGTTCAGGCACTGGAGCTAGAAAGATCTGTGTTTAAATCCTGCTCTAAGGTTGGACTTACGCCTGCCTGTGATCTCAGAGACTGGGGAGACTGAGGCAGGAGGATTGCAAGTTTGAGGCCAGCCTCAGCAACTTAGTGAAGCCCTATTTCAAAATAAAAAATAAAAAAGGGGGTGTGAAAGGGGTTCAGTGGTGGAGTGACCCTGGGTTCAATCTCCAATACCACTAAATAAATGGATAAATAAATAAATCCTGCTCTAACATTTATAACTAAGTCATCTTGGGTAAATTATTTTATCTCTCTGACCTTAGTTTCTTCATAAGTCTTAATCTGTTCAATGATTACATATTAGTATCTGCTTAATAATGTACATTTACAGAACACCTATAATGCCAGGCATTCTGCCTGGATTTACTGAGCTTACAAATCTAACAACTTTGTCTTTTATCATTGAAGACCCAGATGAAAAACTGAGCCCTTGGACCTCTGATCATATTCAGTGAGGCAAATAGTTCTTTATTACTTAGAAAGTCCCTGCTACTTGTAGGGCAGCAATGATCCCACACTCAAAAGCTGAGTCCTGATTAATCTTAACCAATCCTGTCAGTTCTGGTCTCTTTGCCAGTGTTGACCGGGAGATGAGCATGTAGCCGAACTCAAGCCAGTTAGATGCAATGAGAATCAGCAAGAGGGCCTCTGAAAAAGAAAATCCTAACTAGAAGAAAAAGCTGGAGCTGGTGGTGAAGCTCAGAGGTAGAGTGCTTGCCTGGCATGGGCAAAGCCCAGGGGTTGATCCCCCAACACCACAGGAAAAGAAAAAGCCAGTGAGAATTGGGCTTCTGATTTCCTCTTATCTCTGTTTTCTTGACTGAGGTTCTGTCATGTGAGAATGTGATGTGAGAGCTACATGGGCCACCCTGCAACCATGACAAACAACCAAAAAAGGTACCTGTTGTTCTTTCTGATATTACTGAATATCACGTACATCCAGAATTTATGTAATAGAAAAATATCTGTATGCTTTTGATATTTAAATAATTGCAAGTTAAGTATTCTGATACACATACATGTGAAATGATTCACACAGTGAGAATCAATAACTCTTCTCTGTATTCCTTCAGCATCTTGCACTTTATTTAGCTATTTCTTAACTTGCTGTTAGCATTGTGAGTACTATGCATGTCCTTTCCTCAACAGATTGTGAACTTTCTTTAACCATTTTCTTCTTGCTTTTCCTCAACAAATTAGTTCCTTTTTCAGTAGGAAATCTCTCCCATCTCATAAAACAACCCTTCAGCTACCCAGATCTGTAGCTTCAGAACATCAGAATGTTCTCGATTACTCTTCCTCTCCCATCCTCATTCCACCCATCAAGACCTATGGGTTCTATCTCTAGCAGGTGTCTGGAATCTCCTTCACTGTCAACACTATCACATGCAGTCTCTTGCCTTGATTATGGCAATGGGCTCCTAAAGATTGCTCCAGTGGCTTTTATACTGTCCATATTTGTCCTCATTAAGGCAGTTAGAAGGATTTTTTGAAATTGTAAATCAAAGTATATGCCCTCCCTCTCATTCTTAACCTATCTCCCATTGTCCTTAAAATCAAATGCAAAACCTTGCCTCTGGCACAAGGTTCTGACTCTTCTCCTTGGATCTTGCTCTAGCTTCTATCTGAATCACTTTCCCTGTGGCTCCTTGAATAGCTGTGTCCTTCTTAAAGATGTCCCACCTCTAGTATCACCTTACAGAAAGGTGTTCCTTGATCAGTTCTTGGGTGATAAGAATCCCTGTTTTACTTTCCTCCCTCTACTCATTTTACTCCTATTTTTCTGTATAGTTCTAGATCATGATTATCTGATCATCTCATATCAGCTGATTTCCTTTTTTTCATTATTTTAAAAAATATTTTTATCTGCTCTAATTTGTTGTACATGGCATAGAACGCATTTATACATTTTGATAGCTCATACATAAAAGGAGTGTAATCTCTCATTTTTCTGATTGTACATATTGCAGGATCACATTGGTCATGCAGTCACACATGTACATGAGGTAATAATGTCTGTTTCATTCTTAACCCCATACCCCTTCCCCTCCCTTCACTCCCCTCTACCTAATATAAAGTAACTATTCTTCCTTATCCTCACCCCACTTCATTGTGAATTAGCATCTGTATATCACAGAAAACATTTGACCTTTGGTTTTTTGGATTTGGATTATTTCACTTAGCATGATATTCTCTAACTCCATTCATATACCAGCAGATGCCAGAATTTCATTCTTCTTTAAAACTGAGTAATATTCCATTATTTCCATTATATATATACATATATATGCATACCATATTTTCTTTATCCATTCATCTGTTGAAGGGCATCTAGGTTGGTTCCATAGTTTAGCTATTGTGAATTGAACTGCTATAAACATTGATGCGGCTGCATCACTGTAGTATGCTGATTTTAAGTCCTTTGGGTATAAACCGAGGAGTGGGATAACTGGGTCAAACGGTGGTTCCATTCCAAGTTTTCTGAAGAATCTCCATATGCTTTCCACAATGGTTGCACCAATTTGCATTTCCATCAACTTGTCTCCTGTTGCTTTTGCATTGCTTTTTTATTTTGTTTTTGTTGTTTTGGGTTGTTTGCACAGTTGTCCTTCATGGGATTAGCTCCAGAATCTTGACAAATTATGAATATCAATCTCTATGGATGCTGAAGTCCCTTATATAAAATGGCATGGTACTTGCTTCTAATCTAATACCCTCTGGTATATGTTAAAATCATCTCTAGATTACTTATAACACCTAATGTAATGTAAGTGCTATGCAAGTAGTTGTTATACTGTGTTATTTAGGGAATACTGGCAGAAAAAGAAGTCTGTAGCTATTCAGTGCAAACATAATTTTTTAAAAAAATATTTTTGATCCATGGTTGGTTGAATCTGTGAATGCAGAACCTTCAGATACAGAGAATGTATTTCCATTATATGAGATTAGGGACATTTTCTGTCTGGTTGATAATATCATATTCCAGCATATAAAACAGTCCACAGTGCATAATAACTTTTTCCTAAATATTAGTTGAATGAATAAAATTTTGTGCTTTTTCTTTATCCATTGTATTGTTCAACGTAGAGACGTTTTATGGTTACTCAATAAATATTTATTTGCTTAAAATCAATTTATTGAGCATCTTTTATATGCAAAGCTTTGTGTAAAGCACTTGAGTATACACAGTTGAAGAAGAAAGAATTGAAACCTTCCAGCTGTGTGGCAAAATAGTCAGGAAAACTCTGCCTACCCTCTGTGAGCTGAGGGCCTTCATTTCTACTGATTTCCAAGGTGTGGATATAGTTCAAACCCAAAAGAGTTTTAATTTTTATGCTTAAAATGCATGTGCTTCCCTTTTTTCAATGTCAAATGAATCACTACATTTTCAACACTTGATGATCCTTATTATCGTGAAATATTCTTCAATTAACAAAAATATTTAGACAACATTCATTTGTACAATCATAATATAAAGTATTCTCTGTTTTAAAATGAAATATTGCCTAAGGCTAGTTCTTACCAGGAGTTCTGTGCTTTCACATTACACATGCATTAATAGTTTGTCTGAACCCAGCAACAATTTTTAATCCTTGGCAAGGCGAGTGTTTCTCTTACATTCATGAATCTCAATGCTCTTTTCTGGTTGCTGATCCCAAGTCCACAGTCTCTCCTCTCTTTTTTCACACTGCTTTTCATTATGATTCCTGTTAACTCCTTACTTCCAAGACAGTTGGATTTTTGTACTAACTGCTTGTTTCCTATAAAGATCATTTTCCTTAGAGAAAATCAGGGACCCAGAAATGGTTCTTATTGGCCTTTGCATAATCCAGAGATTGAGATGTGACCACCATTAATGGAATAGTACCTAAGGGACATAGACAAATGAAAAACAATCGTTTTATTATTCATACCCCTCATATTCCATGTTCTTACCAGCTTAGAGTACAGAAGGAAAACAAAAACTGGCTACACTGAATCAAAACTTTTAACTCTAAGTCAATTCAGAGGGTTTGGGAAGAGTCAAAATAATTTATATTGAAGAGTGAAGAGATATTTGGGTCATCTATAAGTAAAATAAATTAGCACAAATATGTATAACATGAAAAGCAAAAATACAGTATACTTACTGAAGGGATAAGTAATGAAAGAAAGACAGAAGTGTAGTGTAAAAAATATCATGACTCTCCAAGAAAGAATCAGACCAGATAGTGGGACACTAGTTTTTTCCAAGATTTGCAAATGATGAGAGAGACAGTTAGAAAGGCTGTAGACTTAGGAAAAAGATAAAGCAATCCCAAAAGAAAGAGAAGTCTTTGTGGACATTGGTTAAAGGGTTTTGGATGACAAAAAGTCTACTTGGAATCTGACCAATGCCAAAGATTACACAAATGAGTTTGACAATAATATTGAGTAGAAAGAAGCTTCATGTCCATCTGGAGTGGGGGTATTTGAAAGGGTGACACAGTTTCACAGTTTTTTTTAAAGTTACAGAGGTGGCAAGAGAGTTAGAGTTCAGTCTGGAGTGTTTTTGGTAAGTTCCTATTCCTCCTTAGACACAAATTAAACATATCAACTCTCCTCTGAAATTGTGTAGTAGATTGGACTGATGCTGCTGCAGTTTTAATCATGCATTCTTTATAGGATATTCACCCATGTGTTCCCCATGTGACTTTGCAGTACTTGCCACTAGTGTGGGTGTGGGATGTTTTCTCACCTCGTCAATGTTGAGCTTGGCCTCGAGACTTGCTTTGGTCAACGGAATGTCAGTGGGTGGATGGGACAGGAGCAGAGAGTCTTTACACATGCTGTGTGATCTGGCCTCTTGCATGGTTGTGATTTGTCATGAGAAGAACTCACCTCAGTAATCATGCTCCTTTTGCCAGGTCTTGGAATGAAGACACATGGGACAGACCTGATCCCAAAGAGAAGCTTAGAATCCAGCTTGGCCCAGATATAAGAAGTGCAAAAGTCAGCTGAACCACAGCTGACTCGCAGAACTAGGAGTGTGAAAGTTAATATTTGTTATAAACCACTGAAATTTTGAAATTGTTTATTTGAAAAATTTGCCTACTTCAAATTTTTACTCCTACTTGCAGAATTTTTTTTCTTTATAATATGTTCCCATGGTATTTTGTATCTACATCTATTATGGGACCTCTTATTCCAACATCCATCTCTGCTAAAATACTAAGCAACTTTATCATAAGGACATAGCTCATTGGTGCTTTTATTTCACCTGCCCTCACACTGATACACATTCTAACCCAAAGTATATATGATTATGGGTTTGTAATAGAGCTGTTTTCTATGAGAATATTCAATGGATATCAGACATATTTGTAAAGCAAATCCAGTCTGATATGTTTTGAAGCACCCATGTCCTGTCTATCACCTATTACTTTACTTCAGGAATTTTGAAACCTCCATTTTAAGGATAGAAAAAGAAAACGGGTATTATGGACTACATTTCTATGTCTCCCCCCAAATTCATATGTTGAAATCCTAACCGCCATGAAGTGGGGCCTATGAGTGGTAATTAGATCATGAGGGCAGTGCCCAAATGGGAAGTGTGCCCATGTAAAAGAACACCAGAGAGCTCTCTTTACCATGTGAGGATATAAGAGTCAGTAGTCTGCATCTTACAGAACCCAGTCATTCCTGCACTATGGTCTCATACTTTCAACTGTCAGAACAGTGCAAAATACATTTCTACTGTTTATTAGATGCCCAGTCTATGGTACTTGTTATAACAGCCTAACCTGACTAAGACACAAGGAAAATAATTAAACTATGTGGTCTCAGAAAAAAAATATTGGTATGCTATTCCTAAAGTTAATGAAAATTAAGTTTAATGTTAAGTCAATCCTAATTCATTCTCATTTATTGGAGTCTATTAAAAAGCTAACGATTACTCTATTCTGGCTCCGTATTTGCATAGCGTACTTTTATGTTGCTGAGTAAATTCTATTTAGACATTAGCTTTTGAATAGATAAAAAGCAGTGATGAAACCAGTTCCCAACTCAAAAGCTTAAATTACCCACACAACCAAATAGCTGTGGATATAAATACATGTTAAGATGGAAATGTTGAATTTGTCTGTAACATTTAGAAAGACAATTTTTATACTGAGTCCTGCATGTATGGTTAAAAATTATAATAGAATTTGACTTATAGCAAAGTGAATATAATAAAACCCACAAAACTCTTGAGTCACAGATTGTTAAGGAGAATAATTTCCAGTTTTGAACCTGGTCCATTAGACTATCAAATATGAATCTCTTTTCATTAGTATCATAAGATAATATAAGCTTTATTTAGATAGGCCATTCAAACATACTATCAGTGAAGTGTACTTACCTTTTGTTAAATCGTAGTGGGCATGGTGCTATACTGCCTAGATGTTCTTTTTAGGACTGTAGGACTTTTTCTCCATGAATTGCCCTGAACTAAAGAGAACCTCCTTATTCAAGATCATGTTCTCCTTTTCTTTGGCAGTCTGCATCCAATGACTGACCAATAGAATATGAATAAAATTGGACCCCTAGTCTCAACCAGACTAGCTCTCATTAAGAGTTGTGTATGTTCATGTTACACTTTATTAGTTGTCAGAACTCTATACCAATTTTTAATCCTTGGTGATGCAAGAGTTACTCTGGCTTTTTTTCTGGTTGTTGATTCCAAGTTCATAGCTTCTTACTCTTTTAAATGTTACTTTTCACTATAATTTCATTGGGAGAACTGTCAAAGGCCACCTGAGCTCTGGATCTTTCAGTGGGGTGAGCTGAGACTTACATTGAGATTGCATCTAAGCTCAACTTCTCCCTCTGACCAGCAGTGCCATCTCTTCTCTGCCATATTTGCTGATTCCAAGCATACTTTCTGATAAACTTCCTTAAGGCCAATCTCTATTTCAACATCTCTTTCCTGGGAACCTGGTCTACAGCAAAACAATATTCAATAAATGCCATTCAACAACATTAACTGAACCAAACTTAATTTAACTAGGAACTCAGAGAAATACAAAGATGAAAAGGTGGTCTCGGCCTCCAAGAGCTTGTAGTTCTAATGAAGAAACAGATGTGCAAACATGTCACTACCATATAAAATGAGAACTAGAAAAGAGATGAACTGATTATCACTCCCTTTTCTAATTTAAACTTGTGGAAGTACTATTGGTTGTCCCCCTTATGCTCTATCTCCATTCAGTTAATCAAGACCATGTGACACTTTTTGGCCAAAGGAGTGAAAACAGAAGTGATATGAGCTTGGTTCAAACAGAAGTGTTTTTGAACTGGAGGTCTACTGTCAACCTCTTTCTTTTCCTGTTATGGAAACTGGAAACCTCAGATTAAGATTTTAGCATAATGATAAAGAAGTAGTCCTGCCAGACATGGTGGTTCATACCTGTAATCTCAGTGACTTGGGAGGCTGAGGCAGGAGGATCTCAAGTTCAAAGCCAGCCTCAGCAATTTATCAAGGCCCTAAGTAACTCAGTGAGTGTGCCTCTGTCTCTAAATAAAATACAAAAAAGGGCTGGGGATTTAGCTCAGTGGTTAGCACCCCTGGATTTACTCCCCAATTCCAAAAAAAAAAAAAAAAAGTAGTCCAATCATCAGAGTCACCAGACCTGCCTTACAATGACCTTTACATAAGAAGCTGGGTGGGGAGACCTTCTCCCGTGTGAAGCTTTATGATTAGGAATTCCACAGTATAGCATACCCTAGCCCATTCTGGTTAGCATATGATCCTTTATCCATACCAATGTGGCAAGAAAGTTAAGATTTGGAGGAAATTTCCCATATCTATGATGTTTAAACTGGAAACTGAGTGATTGATAACTGGTTCCTGTGTACAGAGAAAAACTAGTTTTTTTTTTTGTTTTGTTTTGTTTTTTTTAGAGAAAGGAAATAAACAGCAACAACAAAGAAGAAACAACTTATCAGACCTGGTGGATTAGGAAACAGTAAGCTGTTATGGGTGTTTACAGTTTAAACTCACCCTCTGCTGATGGGGAGTCATCTGGAAGAACTGTGGAAAATGTACATCATATTGGTGTGAGGGAATGCTTTTCTGGGAAGAGTATCCTCAAGAATGTTCAGAGTGTAATTCAGGTAAGATGTAAGTGTGGGAAATGTGGGGAAAAGGAAAAGTGGCTAGAAATGAGAACAAGGAGTGGAATTCTTGCAGGGTAGGCAATTTAAGTTGGAGGTAGTGCTGTGAAATTTACTCTTCTTACCACACGATTCCATCCAAAACAGAAAAACAAAAACCAAAAAACAAAAACCTAGTCCCCTGGGATTCTCAGGATGAAGCTTAACCTCTGCAACATGGATTGTCAGAAGCTCTAGAATCTGGATCTTACTAACCTCTCTAAGTACAGCAGTGTGGAGACTGAGCCTTGAAGAGTGTATGAATTTGAATCCTTGTTCTATCAAGAGCCAGTTGTGAGTCACTATCATCATCTGTAAAATAAGGATAATTGCACTCCTTATTGAAATGTAGAGAGAAGAATTAATACACACTGCGTATTGAAAACTGTGCTTGATAAATAGTATAAACTCAAAATGTTGAATGTCTGCATGTGCTGGCTCCTTGGACTCCCTGCCCCACCATCCACTCTCTGGGATGACATCTTTCAATACAAAGAGCAGATGCATTTTTTTTTTTTTTTTCTGAGAAAGACGCAGGAATTCTCTAAAAGTCAGTAAGGTGACCACCCTAGTCTTTCCTCAATGTTGTGAACTTTCATATAAGTCGTACTATAATTTTTAAAAAAATATTTTTTAGATATTGATAGACCTTTCTTTTATTCATTTGTTTATATTGAACCCAGTGCCTCACACATGCTAGGCAAGCACTCTGCCATGGAGCCACAACTCCAGTCCCTACTGTACTATAATTTAGTCATATCTTTACTTACATATATCTGTAAGTAGACTTCTGATTGTACTCTGAGAAATGGAATGCTATTGAAGAATTTTTAATAGAGGAATGACATGATCTGCTGGTGCCTAAAGAATCACCCTGCATCCTCTACTGAAAATAAATTTCATGGAAGCAAGTCTCCTACGCCTGGCATATTGCAGAGGTCTTGGTGAGAGATGATGGACCAGAGTAGTATCAATTTAGTCGTGAGAAATGCTTCAATTCTGGGTGTATTTTGAAAATAAAGCAAGGGAATTTTCTTATGGATTGGATGTGATGTGTTACAGAAATCGGAGTTGAAAATGATTCTAAAGTTTTGTCCTGAGAATGTAGAAGGATAGATTTGCCATATGAATAAGATAAGTAAGATGGAATAGCTTTTAGAGGAAAAGACCCCAAGAATTGTTTTGGACTGTTGAATTTAAGACATCAATTAGACATCTAGTTGAAGATGATGGGTAGACAGTTGAATTTACAAGACCAGATTTCCAAAGAAAATTCTGGGAGATGTAAATTATGGAGTTGTCACCATCTCAATGACCTTTAAAACTGTACCACCAGATGAGAGGACTAAGGCATGTGTGTGAAAGAAGAGAGAATCGATGCCCAAGTCTTGGAAAGCATTTTAAGTGGCTAGGGAGCCACACCATGATCTAGGAAGAGTGACTACAATAAGAAAATAATCAAGGGGGAAAGGAACCAAAAGGGTGTGGTGAGCTAAAAGACAAAGAAAATATATTAAAGAAGGCCCACTTTTACTTCCTTTTCTAAGGTGGGAGAAGTAGCATGTTTGCATACTGGCGGGGATGGGCCAGTAGATAACAAAGATTAATGATGCCAGAAAGGACATCCTTTGAGTGGGCAAGAGGCACCTAGAGAGCCAACCCACACATTCCATGAGTGGACGTAGGTAGGAGGATGAATCTTCCACCTCTGGTGATAACACAGCAAGGCCAGATCTGGGGGTCCAGGCTGCAAGCAGGTGTGGGAGGAATTTACCAAAGTCCCCTTTTTACAACTCTTTCAGTTTCTGAGTGAAATAGGAAGCAAGGCCATCAGCTGAGCCTCAATTTCCCCATATGTAAATCTAAAGTGTTGGAGCGTACTTCTATGATTCTGTCAGTGGGTAGTAATTTCAAAAGCACACACTCAAAAAGATTCAAGAACTGACTATCAATTCTGCACTTGTGATTAGCAGGAGAGAGCTTATGAAGCACATTCATTACCATTATCCTAGTCTCAGAAAATGAGACACGACCGGAGTGTCATTATATTTTGCTGCAGTGACACTTCTTTACTTCCTGGCACATGTATGGTTTCTGTAAGAATGAGTGCTGAAACCGTCTTGGAGACTGACAGTGCCCATCTGCTTTAAAAAAGCAAGTGTTGTAGAATGCCATATTTACTTCTAACGTTCTCTTAAACTGAAGCTGACAAAAAACTTTGATGGTATTAAGAAATGGTTATTGGAAATATGCACCTATATAAGGTCATGAGTGTTCTATAAAAAATTTAGTTTGATGGTATGATTTTGGTCAGTTCAAGTTTCCAACCCTAATGTAAAATTATGTTTTAACTAATGATGTATACCTTTTTTCCTTTCAATAATGAGTCTAAAATTTATCATAGTGATTTGACAGCTAGAAAGAATACAACGTCTGTCCCATGAAATACGCCCTATATTCTAAAATGTTGGTTTTTTAGACAGAGGATTCAATTAGGGACTGAAGCACTAGAGATATATATAAGGAACTCGGAAAGTTATTACTCAGGTACCGGTTCTGTGGTGGTGGGGGTTAGGGAGAGCTGCTTTTAAATGGACTGGGGTGTTTTGGATTTGTTTTGTTGTTACTTGAAATTTGATAGTGTTTTAATCTTCCAGGTAAAGAGTCTCAGGACTTCTGTGCAGATGAGCTGCCTGCATTTCAATTTAAAGTAATGGTGTGAGCAATTTCACTCCATTACTTCCAGCTCCAATAGGTTCACAGCATCCATGTTAATGCCTACCAACAAAACGTGGAAAGAACAAAGGCTTCTAATTTGTATAATGGGCTTGAGTGAGATAGTGGCTTTTACTTCCTGAATGAACACACTAACTGATTAAAAAAATGGTCAGAACCCAGAAACACACGGCATGTCAACCTCACATGCCACCCTCAAGAAAATGAAACTGACAGAAACAAAACCCTTTTTCATCATACAGAGAGGAACTTATCAATACATAATTACTAGGAAAACTTATTCATGTTCCATATTTTCTATTTCAACAGGTCACAAATTTCTGTATCACTGAGTCTGTTTCTATGAGAGTGTAAGGAAACAGTACATTTGAAATTTCTAATCTTTTACAATCAATTTGTGGTAATTCTATAAATGATATCACTTGACTATTCTCAGATGAAAAGTGTCAAGGAAATGTGTGAAAAGAGCTAAGGAGATCAAATGGGATGAAGGGTAGATGCAGATTCATGTGATGTAATCTGCTAGGGCATCTTTTAGGTGTCACGTAGAGTTTTTAGTTACCTCAAAGCTTAACATTCAAATGGCAGATGAATAAAAAATAAATAGATTAGGTGGCTGTCAATTTTACGTATTGATCTCATTGTGTAGTTGTCCCATGAAGATCAGTCAACTCTACACATTTGCCTTTGTGCTTTTTAATCAAATAGTGTGTTTGCCTTCCTGATTTTGGTATCAAAATATGTATTATAAATTTCTTAAAAGAGGAAAATCTGAGGTTTGTTGCAGATAAGATAATATCCACACCCAAAACATGCAAGCTTATATGCATACAACCTAAGAAAATAAGACTTACTAGAAAACTTGTACAGATCAATATTTCTTTCAGTGATGGTCATACTAACGAGATTATGTTTCTAAATATTTTCTTCGTTTGATAAATTTACTAGACATAGCTTACATTATTTCACACCATATTAAAATACTTTGTACCTTTATGAACACAGAAGAAAAAAGGACATTCACTTAAATTAAATTGCAGGGTTAAGATGTATTCCTTTGTGCATGCTTTGCTAAAACTAATACTGTCCCTTAAAAATCTTAAGGAGTAGAGTGGTTGTGCCACTTGGAACTAGATAGTCTTATAAATTTCTGGAAGTGTTTTCCTGGGATGTCTTCATTCCCATTCTTGCAACAAGCTAGATAAAATAACACAGATGATCTTCCTTGAACTCAAAAAGAGAACTGATGTTACAGAGCCAACTGCTACCTCAAAACATGGAGTGACAGGTTCACCTAAGGGTCTCAGCTGAGATGTGCTTACGGTGAGCAGAAGCTGCTGGAGCCATAAACTGGTAAAAACACTTAAATTGTAATTTTGATGGATTGCTAGAGGCTGAGTGTGGACTAGCATAAGAAACACAAACTCCTAGGGCTGTGGGATATTTTGAGGGGCAGTAGCTACTTTCATGAGATTTATTTCTGGCAGGGAGAAGGAAAATGTAATCTTTGTGAAGTATGTCCAGAGCCTTCTCCATAAGAGAGGTGTACTTTCCAGTGGAAAAGATTTCACCAGAGCTTCATCTCACTTAGGGGTGGGAGTGGGGATTCTATCCACTCAAGCCTCCCACATCCTTTCTGTTACATCAAAGATGGAAGATGGGCATAAACATTGTCAGAACGAGTCAGTAGTTTAAGAAAAGAGACTAGTAATTCTATAGCCAAGAAAGAAAAGAGCACTGAGCAAAGTTATACTGCCATAGAGACAGTCACAGGCCATAGACACAGGCCCACCCAAAGAGTAGATGTAACAAGAAGATCACAGAATTTGCCCCTCCCCCATACTTTACCACCTCACCAACAGAGATCTAATACAACAACAATGAATTATAACTGAAAAAGTTTCAAGACACAGGTTTTTTATAAACAGGGGTATCTGGGGGATCTCAAAAGTCAAAAGAGACAGAAATGGTCTTTGAAAAAAGTTGCACACACTGACCAGGTGGGATTCACTGCGGTATCCAAGGCTGGTTCAACATTCAAAACTCTTATTAATGTAATCACTTATATCAACAGGCTAAATAAAATAAATCACAACTCATATCAATCAATATAGAAAAAATCTAACAAAATCTAACACTCATGCATGATAAATAGCAGTCTTAGCAAACTAAAAATAGAAGAGAACTACCTCCATTTGCTAAAGAACAAAAAGCTTACCACTAACTTCAGATTTACTGGTGAGACAGATCTCTTCTCTCTACCAAGAACGGGAGAAAAGCAGGACTGTCCTCTCACTACACCTGTTCAACAACACAAGAGGAGTCTTAGCTAGCACATAATAAAAGAATATGTGTATATATAGGTGTGTGTGTGTATACATATGTGTGTTATATATAACTTACATATATAACATAAGGAAGGAAACTCAGTTGGCTTCAATCACAGAAAACATTATTTTCCATGTGAAAAACTACAAAGAATCTATAAAATTATTCTGGAAATAATAAACAGGTCTAACAATATCCAAGGTCAATTGCTTTCCTACATATAATCAATGAACTCATTAAATTTGAAATTTTAAACAATACCATTTATAATAGCACAGCAAAAATTTTAAAATATTAAAAAGAAAGACTTCACTTTTTATTTTTATTTTTTATTTTTGGTACTGGGAATTGAACTCAGGTTCTCACACATGCTAGGTAAGTGTTCTACCTCTGAATTACTTCCCCAACCTTAAAACAAAAAAAAAAAAAAAAAAAAAAAGACAGGTATAAATTGTATAAATCTAACAAAATGTGTCACAAGATTTGGATATAGAACAACATAAAACACTATGAAAAAATTAAAGAAGACATATGCTGTATTCATGGATTGGAAGACTCCATGTTGTTAAAAGATCAACACTTAACTTGATCTATGGATACAATGCAACCTCAATGAAAATCTCGGCACGCTCTTTTTCATGTATCAACAAACTGAATCTAGCATTTATATGGAAAGGCAAATACCTAGATTTGTCAACATAGTATTAAAGAGCAAAGTCAGTAGACTCTAACTACCTGACTTTAAAACTTATTCCAAAGCCACGATGATCAAGATAATATTGATGAAAGAATAGAACAGAGATCCCAGTAACAGACCTACACAAACATAGTCAATTAATTTTTGACCAAGTCACAAAGGTAAGTCAATGAAGAAAGAATCAACTTTTCAACAAATGATACTGGGACAATAAAATGGTGCTGGATATAGGCACAGATAATGACTATATCAATAGAAATCCTAAAGCTTAAGAAATAATACCAAGAGTTAATAAATGAGATGGCATTGAATTATAAAGCTTCTGCACAGCAAAGGAAACAAATGTGAAGAAAGAAGTCACAGAATGGGAAAAAATCTTTACTAACTACTATTCTGACAGAGGATTAATATCTAGAATATATGAAGAACTAAAAAAAAAATTTACACCAAAAAATCAAATAATCCAATTAATAAATGCACAAATGAACTAAACAGACAATTTTCAAAAGAAATACAAATGACCAACAAATATATGAAAAAATGTTCAACATCATAAGCAGTAAGAGAAATGCAAATTAAAACTACACTGAGATTTCATCTTGTACCAGATAGAATGGCAAATCAAGAATACAAATAATAATAAATGCTAGATAGGATGTAAATAAAAAGAAACACTTTTACACTATTGGTGGGACTGTAAATTAGTACAACTACTATGGAAATAGTATGGAGGATCCTCAAAAGAGTAGATATGGATCCACCATCTGACCCAGATATACCACTCCTCAATATTTATCCTAAAGCATTAAAGTCATCATACATAC
Organism: Sciurus carolinensis; assembly: GCF_902686445.1. Taxonomy (NCBI): domain Eukaryota; kingdom Metazoa; phylum Chordata; class Mammalia; order Rodentia; family Sciuridae; genus Sciurus; species Sciurus carolinensis. Next base: position 24,308,820 of record NC_062213.1, on the reverse strand, counting down.
ATACCCATGTTTATATCAGTGCCTTTCATAATAGCCAAACTATGGAACCAGACCATCTAATAGATGACTAGATAAAGAAAATGTGTTTTATATACACAATGGAGTTTTATTCAGCCATAAAGAAAAATATTGAAATTACAGGAAATGGATGGAACTAAAGACCATTATGTTAAGTGAAATAAGCCAAACTCAGAAGGTCAAGGGTACTATGGTTTCTCTCATATGTGGACTACAGAGGAAAAAGGAAAAGAAAGGTGGGGTTGGATCTCATGGAAATCAAAAGGAGATCAGTAGAGGAAAGGGACCAAGGAGTGGGAGACAGGGAAGGATGGGGAAAGTGCTGAGGAGTGATATTGGCCAAATTATGTTGTTGTATCATGTGCATGTAAGAATATGTAACAATAACTCCTATCATTAAGTGTGGAAAAAATTATAACCCTGGTAAGTAAAAAGAAAAAAAAATTGGGGATAAAACAAAATAATCTAATTGTATTATAAATGTTTGAAATAACATCACTACAAAAGTTGAATCGAGACATAGATTTTATGCCTTATTTAAAAATGAATTCCAAATGAAGCATGGACATCATATAAAATTAAAACCTTTAAAACTTCTAGGAAAAAAGCATAGGAGAAAATATATGTATATTTGGCAATAAGGTTTTAGGTATAACACCAAAAGCATAATCCATGGAAGGAAAAATGGATAAGTTAGAGTTTATTAAAACTAAAAACTTATGAACTATAAAATTCGCTACTAAAAGAATAAAAACAAATCAATCTATATTCTGCAGAAAAATTTGCCAAAAAACCCTTGAATACACAATATACAAAGAACACTCACAATTCAACAATAAGCAAACATCCAGCTAAGGGTAAAAAACTGGGCAAAAAACTTGAACAGACACTTCACCAAAAATGTTACACAGATGGCAAATAAGCATATGAAAAGATGTTCAATGTTTTCATTAGAATTTTGAATTTAAACAACAATGAGATATCATTGTACACTAACTAGAATATCTGAAATCTAAAAATAAGCAACTTTCCCAATTGCTGCTAAGAATGTTACAAAGAAGACTCATTCACTGTTGTAGGGAATGCTAAAAGGTACAGGCACTTTGGGAAGCAGGCAGTCCCACAAAGCTGAATATGAATAAATGAATACCAATATGGTAAACCTTCACCATACAATTGGATGATGGCAATCCTGGGCATTTACCCAATAGAAAACTTACATTTACCCAATTGGAAACTTACAGTTACACAAAAACATGCAAATGAATGTATAAAGCAGCTTTATTCGTAATTGCCAAAAATCGAGATATTTAAGATGTCCTTGAGGTGGATAGATGAACAAATGGGTATAACTGGACAATGGGATATTATTCCATGATAGGAAAGGAATGAGCTACCAAACCTCTCAAAAATATGCATAAATCTCAAATGTATATTGCTAAGTGAAAGAAGTCAGTCTGAAAATGCTATGTACTACATGATTTTATTTAACATTCTGAAATAGGCAAAATTATAGATAAAGTAAAATGACCAGGGGATGCCAGGTATTCAGCAAAAGGGGAGAGAGTTGAATAGGTGAAACACAAGAGATTTTTCAGGGCAGCAAAACCATTTCGTATGATGTTGTATGCACTTGTCAAAACCCATAGAGTTGTCAAGCACAAGGAGTGAACCTTAATATATGAAAATTTAAAAATATCTCTTAGGAGATTGAGGGATTCAAGAACAGAATGTGGAATGTGACAAAATAATCTAATTGTATTATAAATGTATGAAATGACTTCACTAAAGGGGGAGTGACAGGAAAAGGTCCTGACCTAACAAAATTAGAAGTGAGTAGAATACTTAAGACTAAAAGCAAAATGCACTATATGTTATCAATCTACTCTAGTTGATAAAGTTGTGTCCCAGTGGGACATGCATTAAAAATTCTGAAAACATAACTTGTGCGTACTAGAACTGAAATATAATTAAATGAATGGCAAATGGTAGGGGACACATTTCAGGTTTCTTATTGTTGGAATGGAAAGTTACAGATGAGCAAGGAGATGAGGCTAAAATGTCCCATTTGGCAATAGATTAGAGCTGAAAATATCAATATAACACATGTAGCTCAATAAATATACAGATGGCTACATGTGGAATATTTTTGTATTATACACCTATAGATATGTGTATAGCCCCAGGTTAATATATGCACATATGTATCCTTGATATATCAGTCAAGAGTGCCTTGTACTTAGAATAATTGTACTCAAGAAGTGCACCTATTGTCCAGATCCTGGTTTCTATTATTCCCAAATAAAAGAAATTAGGGCTCCTTGGAGAGACAGCTACTTCTGGTACTGGGATAGGAAATAGGCAAGAGAAGCCTGGAGCATTTTGTACTACCAAAAACTCAAGACATGCTAAAATAACAAAACAAAACAAACAAACAAAAAAACAAAAAACAAAAAAAACCAAAAAATTGGAGCTGTATTAAAAAGATAGGAGTCTTTTCAAAGAGTTCCCAATAGTGAAATATGAGCAACAATATAAATAAAATGGGATTATAGCTCAAAGTATAAAATAAATACCTATAAATTCCTATTAATATGTAACTAAATAAATAAGAGGAAGAATAGACAAATATACCTTGCAGAAGAATTCCAAATAATTTATGTAAATACCCTGCCCTAAGAAGGTAGAATGTGACCCTACTCCCTAAGTGTTGGCTGTACACAGTGCCTTCAATCCCAAGAGGGGACAGGAGTAAGTTTGCAGGACTGGGGATGTAGCTCAGTGGGAGAGCACTTATTTAGCATACACAAAAAGCCCTGGGTTCAATACCCAGCACTGAAAAATCAAAGTGAAACAAAACATTGTAATGGGGAAATCTACTACCTCAGCCAAGTGATCCGGATTAACATCAAGGTACTCAGACTTCCTGGGATACCACTGTGGAAGGTTTGATAGCTCTTGATCCCCATTGACACTGGAGGGACATCTCTGGTGACTGCATGTTTTGTTCCGTTTCTTCTGTGAACATCTCCCTTACATAACTATGTGGCATGGTCCCTATCCAAATACCGCTTATGAGTAAGACATGTCTCCATGACTTTCTATGAGATAAGGTCCACTAGTAGCTGTAGAGTCCTTTGTCTTGATTTACTTTTATAGCACTTATTGCCACTGGATTTACAATGCTTATTTGTTTACTCGTTTACCTTCTGCCTTCCCTTTGAATGAAGTTCAACAAAGGCAGGTACTATGCTTTTCTCATTTCCTCTTCTAAACCCCATGCCCAAGACAAAATGCCTATCAAGGGACTATTGAATAAATGAGACTTGAATGTTCTAGAGTAAATTTTTGTGTTTCTGAAAATGTTTTGGAAGCCACTTGGCTTTGTTTAATCAACTCCTTCTTTTTTCAAAATAAGTGTAACACCTGAGAAATCAGACTTAAATACACCTTAATCTTGGAACTATGATGGTCTCTGATGAAGTAGTACCTGAACACTGGGTATGGACTTTATGAGACCCATATGCCTTGACAATTTTCTTGATCCTGTTCTGGAAGTTGTGTGTGAAGCTGCCAAATTGATATGCTATAAATAGTGAATACTTAATATAACCTCCAACAAAACACACATGGTACAAGAACTATTTTTAAAAGGAAAAATATATAATACTTTCCAAAATCAAATAAATACTTTTTTAAAAATTTAAATGTTCTTTTTCTTAAAATCATATTTTTATATTTCTATTCTTTAGAGAGTAGGAATATTGACAAAAGTCACTAATTTTATTTCCCCCAAATATTATCAAATCATGAGTAATGTGCTCATAGTCACAGGAACTACAAGGTAACAGATTTTTCCTGAGACCACATTGCCCCTACAAAAATAATTTTAACAGGATAAACTGTCACTCAATTTAGAGTACTGCAAAATGCACTTCCCTTTTGGCAATAAGCAATTTTTCATTAATACCAAGATTGATCATTGTAAAGTTCCTTTATCTTTTTGTACAGTACTGTGCAGCTCAGCTCAAGGTAGTATCACAAGGTCAGAATGAATATAAAACCCATCTTTATTCAAAATACATTAACAAAGACAGTAGGAACATTCTGTGCATAGCCCAACAATGAAACACACCAAAATGTCAGAACTGCTTTAATTATGTAAAAGTACCAATTGTTCTTAACACAAATCAAATGTGTAACAAAAGAAATAAAATTACTTTTAGCTTCTTCACACACCTACTTATCTCACAAAATTTATATCTTCAGGGGCTTGAACTTCCAGTTATATTCCCTCTTTTCCTTGGCACGCTAGGTTTGAAGACTGTTTCTCAGATCTTTTCCTTTTGGAAGGACCCTCATTTGGTCATTCCAATAAATGTCACTCCATTCTCAAGTAAATTGGTCATACAAGCACTGAACATTTCCTTAGTTGAATTCCTTCCAGTTCTAATGTCTCTTTTTTGTTTATAACAGAAAACAACCAAAAAAGAAAAAGAAAGAAAAGGAAAAGAAAAAAGAATCAAAAGTGCTCAGCCAGTAACCTCACTTACTTTGAACACTCAGTCCCTTCCTCTAGGGATAGAATGACCCAGGATGGCATTGTATCTATTGGTTGATAACTTCCAGGAGTCATTCAAACCTTGGGTCTGATGAAGTCAAAGGATGTTTATAAGCACATCAATATATTGCAAGCTCCAGCTCATGCTACTAATGAAAGCAGAAAATGAGAAGAAGTGTTTATGCAGAATACACATCAACACAAAATATGAGATGTACATAACCAAGGTTAATATCTGTAGCAGAATAACACTAAGAAAATTCATTTTTACTTAGAACATGTCACCCACTGTCTTGGAAGTAGTCTGCTGTGCACTCAAAATTTATGCTATGCTGCTATTACTAAGAGGTAATTGTCTAGACAGGGACTATAATGTGCAGCCTCCTGTCTCCCTCACATTCTCAGCCATCTTGCACCTAGAACTGGTCATGTCACCAGTTGTCAGCAGCACAAATGAGCAGATGTAATATGAATCTTTTCCAAGTCAAAGGTTTTAAGAAGCAGTTGGTCCCTCCATTCATTGAAACCATACAAAAGACGATAAAGCCTAAGTGATGTTGGAAATATAATATAAATGGCCCTGGACCACACTGAACTGCCATGCGATGAACTGTCAGCCTATTAGAAATGCCTTCAGTGTACTGTTGCTTGGTGAAAAATACAGTCCTATTACCTCAAACCATTATAATCGGGGGTTCCTTTCAATAGTTGATAGTGCTAACACAATGCACCATCCTTTTCACATAGTTTAGGATTTTGTGCATGGCTCACATCTAATCCTTTCTGTTATACTATGTCCAAGCCTCAGTTCTTTGGTGGAGAATTATCTGAAGGTTCTAACCACTACTGATTTTTCCTTTCCTTGATTTCTCATGTATTGTTTATACCCTATACCAAAAATTGCCAAAGCTGGAAGGATATTAAAATCATCTTAAGGAATTTTTACAAAAATACTTACGCTCCACCAGACTTGATGAGTTAGATTATCCAATGGTGGAACTTGGGACTTTCATTCCTATAAACTCTTCCAATGATCCTGCTGCACAGCCAGATTTGAAAATTGCTGGTATATAAAAAATTTTAAGGTTTTTATATTTTATTGGTTCCATCACTTATTGTTTGGAAGATTCACCACTATTGTTTGTCTTTGTGGCATAGGTTCAAAAAGTTGCCTATCTATGAAGTAGTTTCGTTTCAAATCCATACAAACAAAATTCACCTCTTCTGCGATGCATCCCTGGAGCATCCCCAAAGATGAATTTCACGTTTCATTTTAAGTTCAACCATCTTATTTATACTTGCCTACTTGGTAATGATAACAAGTATTTAAAACATAGTTTTATTAATTAGAAGATGGATCAAACTTATTCTCATGTTTTTATATTTGTCTTCTCTTGGTGTTTTAGTCTGTTTTTCATTGCAGTGACCAAAAAACCTGACCAGAACAATTAAAGGAGGGAAAGTTTATTTGGCTCATGGTTACAGAGGTCTTAGCCCACAAAGAGCCAACTTCGTAACTCTGGGCCGGAGGTGAGGCAGAGCATCATGGTAGAAATGTGTGGAGGAGAAAAACAACTCAAGACATGGCCATCAGGAAGCAGAGAGAGCTCTCCTCACCAGGGACAAAATATAAACCCTAAGGCACATCCTTGGTGACCTACCCTACTGCCTATACCTGCCTATAGTTACCACCCAGTTATTCCCTATCAGTGAACTACTCTACAGATTAGATTACAGCTCTCAAAATGGAATCTTTTCACCTCTGAATATACTTGCATTGTCTCATAATTGAGTGTTTGAGAGACATCTCATACCTAAATCATAACACTTGGTGAGTGATAATATTTTTAAAGACAGAATTTCATTTTAAGTTTTCTGATTTATTTATTTATTTTTTTGTCTCTCCCAGTGTCCTGATTTTATGGGGGCTAAAAAGGGCAAGCTATTCCTCTCACTCTTCTGTCAATGTACAGTTTATAGCTTCAGACAAATGTGCACCCATTAATTTCCAGGAGTCCCTAGAGGTAACTCTCTACCATGTCCTTGTGTTGTGACACTTCAGAGCGAAAGGAAGAATCTCCTTTTGGGCTACAGAGGAATATTATTTCTCACTATAGTGTCTCATGGGGACCTTCATGGAGACAGCTCTTTTCCTTCCCATAAGTTAAGGCTAGAACTCATAGAGTAGATCAGAAGACCAATATTTAAGAGGTATCTTACTGTCCTCCCTCTTTTCCTCCCCACAGGTAGTTAATTCCCTCCTTCTCTATCCTTCTGCTTCAACTGTCAAAAGCAGATGTACATTTACCTTCCTTCCTAATGCTGACTATATCATGTTTGAACTCCAGAAAGAGACATAAGAGATGGGTCTGTATGAACAGAAGGTTAATAAATGGTCAAATTTACATTTATATTTTTATGCCAGTGATTTCAGTATCTTACTGTCTTCATTTTAATGATTTACATATGAAATATTTTAATTGCACAAAACTCCTATTTTATAGTGAACATAATAGGCTCATCTAATATATCTGCTAGTTATCAGTAATAAAGATATTAGAACTCAATTTTATAAATTATTATGCCCTACTGTTGGATGTGAATAAAGTTCTATTCATAGATAAAATATTTGAGTTTCTCTATTGGCCACAACTTGTACAAAACATGTACATTCTTAGAAAAATTACTATACTTTTAATTAACGACAAGTGAACTTTGCCTGCAAAGTTTTCTTAAATATTAATTATTTGATATTTTAATATTTGAGCTTTACTTCTCTTTGCTGTATGCCCAACTGAGTTTTATTCCAAACTGAATTTCTTTGGGGTGTCCATATGCTACTAGCCTTTCTTCATTTCATCAGCTTTCTAAGGCTTGGGATCCTTGAAGCTGCAAAGACTGAAATTCAGTTTAAAATCAAGTTAGTTGGTTTATCATCATCAATCCCAGACCTCCCAAAATCAAATAATAGTAAATCTGATTCTCTTTTCTAAGTTAACATCTATACCACAGACCTAACAGGTCTTTAGTTTAGTTTGGTTTTGTTTCTTTTGGGGGGTTGTTGTTGCTGTTGCTCATTTACAACCCTACTTTCTCACCTTTTAGTGAGGTGGGAAAAGGCCAAAGCAATAACCCTAGTTTTTGCCCAAAGTAGAGGTAACAAGATCATGAATGAGGAGTTAAGGTCATGGCTTCTGTGTACCTGTTATAGTATTTTAGTAGGTATGTTACAGAGGTATTGACACAAATTTTACAATTATTTGCATTTATTCAATTAGGAAATGCACCTTTTTTGGATGAGCGAATCTCCCCTGACCAGAAACATCACTTTACCAAACATCATTTTGAATACCCTCTGCTCCTTATTATAATGGCCACTTGCTGACTGCCTGGTACTTGGCATGTGACTAACCATTTTGATTTTCTCATCTCATATTTACTATGACTGTTGGAATAAGGAATAATTTTAATAAAAGGTGTAAAACATCCATCACAATGTCAAATTGCAAGAGATTCTTGCAATACATAATAGTTATTATCTCCTGTCTTCATATTGTAAGAAAGTAATTACCCAATTATATAACTAAAGTGTCCAGATTTTATAACTCAAGTTCAGTTTCATTAAAATAGATGCTATTTACACAACTGCACCTGTTGAATTTAAGACATTTCATCACATTTTCTACCATATTATTTAATTATTACACAGTAATTTTCAACTCAGTCCCTTTCCTGACAGTAAGATGGATAAATCATCCATGCTTTATGAAACCTGAAGAGAATTAGATACTGGCTATTGTTAAATGCTCATGTTAGTTGCTCTCTGTCCTGGAAAATATTAAAAACAGAGAAAACAACAGAACCCATGTGACTTTAGTGAAATGTAACGGTAGCCTCACATTTAAAAATAATTACAAATCACCTTCCAAAATGGAGAGCCATATCTTGAAAATGCTACAGAAGACGTGCATAAACCAAAGAACTCATTTCCACTTGAAAAACTTAAGAATATTTTCAAATGGATACAGGAAATGGAAGACTGTGGTTGGATGTTCTAATGACTCCTGTGGATATCACTGAGTTACCATGAGAATAAAGGGTTAGGGAGAAGGTTAAAATAATTCCAAGCTTTGTATGGCTGCCTACCAAACTTGGTTATTACATGGGACTGCTGTGAAGCTCACATGAGTATATGCAAACACAAGTTGTTTTCTTTTTTTTTTTTTGTAAACTATAAAGTATGATTTAGTGACCTTAAAAATCTGTGCAACTTTCAGTCAACATACAAAATCTCAACTAATGGATTACAAACAAAAAGTCCTCAGTCCCAATCAGAGATTTTAAATCAGTGCCAATCCCAAACAGTAGTTTTAAATAATCCATCCTTCTAACATGTCCACATATGGATGGATGCTCACACAGACTCATTATTATTTTTTAATGTGATATTTTAGAGTAGGGTCAGTGACTGACTTCATGGTTTTGCCTGTCTCTTTAAAATTTTGCTAGCAGTCAAATTCTGCTCCAGTCAAAGCAATGGGACAGTTCAAGTGTTTGCAACAGTGCAGTGTTTTGTTATGCAACTGAAAGACAAATATGGCTTTATCTTTCCAACTATTCAGCTTTATTTCTGCCAAAGAGTGGTAAAAGTGAAAAGCAAAATATTTTTGGGAAAATGGTGAGAAATAATGAGATGTGTAACAGATACAGATGGTATTGCTCAAGTTAGAACTTTGCTAATTTGGAAATTTCATTAAAATAGGTTGGCGGGTCACTTCAGTGATACCTTACAGGGTGGTAGTTACAGAGGCCAAGGCTAACCTCAGTTCTGCAGCCCCAGAAATGTGATTTTGTCAGTGCCACTCCAAAGAAATAGATTTCTGGGGACTGATTGATGCTAAGCACAGCCATTGGCTACTAACCAGAAAGTCATTGAATTCGTTACAAAGAGAAATATGAGTTTTCAGGTCTGCTTAGTGGTTTTGTCAGCTGCTCAGTATATTTCTCCCCACTGGAGGCAAGTTTGCAAGAAGAGTTAAATTATTCAAGGTTACTTAACAAGTTTGGGAAAAGAGCAAGTGAAGTTCAGTTAAGTCCAACTTTGGCTCTACTATATTCCAAACATTGCTGAACACCAGATATATGAAGATGAATAAGACAAGACTCTATACACAGGAAGATCCATTGAGTGGGAACAGAAATATAAACATATTTTATATTAACCAGGGTTCTTAGATGCAAGTAACTGAAATTTACTGTAACTTTTTTTTTCATCCAAAATATGAGTTCACCAAAACTATAATGATTTGTTTGAGAAATTATTAGGAATTAGTGTTAGAATCATAATAAGAAAGAAAAATGACCAATTCATATAGAAGAATCAGCCTGGTGAGGACACCAGCACAATAGTCTCTAACAGTAACCACTACACTTTGCAGAGTACAGTACTATTGTCTCCCTACCACCATTTTTCTGCTGTTATTGCTCCAGGAGTTTAAGATGTTTTCTAACCATATTACTGACAGAGTTTCTTGTGGCCCCTGAAACTCTCATACTGGTATAACTAACTGGGGGAGTCTAGATATCCTTCCTGTACCTCCTCCAAAGGAGTCTAGCCAAACTAACATGTGGCACTTTCAGCTCCTATAGGAAAGTGGGCACTGGTTCCCTTAAGATGTCTACATCTCTTAAACATAAGAAAGAAGTTTGATTCCATGCAACATAAATAATGACCAAAAACTTCTATAATTTCAACATAGTGAGGTACAAGAGTAAACATATGCTTTTGTATCTACATGAAGACAGAAAATAGTCATCAAGGAATTGGAAGATCATTTTCTTAGTCATCATCAAAAGTTATGATAATCCTATGAATCCATCTCCACTAAAGACCAGTCACAGAGGCAACAAGAACTGACATTAATCTACATGTAGTTCAAGGGACCCTTATACGTAGTCAATTATTCTTTTTATTTTGCAGATGTAGAAGCTGAAGTTTCATCAGATTAAGGAATTCTTCCAGGTTCCCAAGTAAACAACAACAAAAAAAAAAAGTGACAAAGACAGGGATATCTGGTTGAAACAAATCTGTTTTTTTGCAACATATCAAATGAGTTTGATTATTGGTTATTACATCCAGACTTGACCAGAATCAGAGTAATTGCCTCATAATAAACACATGAAATTATTTGACAATTTTAGATGTCAAATATTATGAATAAAATACTTGGTCAACATGCCCTCTTCTCTGAACAGTGCTGAAAGTCTACTGACAAAAGTCTTATTATTTTTTTCTGGACATCATATAGACACAACTTCTTTTTGATAGCACATTCCTTATTCCTAAACACTGGTGGGAATTTAGAAGGCAGGGATGGTGAAGGGAACAAAATATTTATATTCTGACTTTCTTTTTTGAATTTGCATCTTGGTGATCCAGATGTTGTTAAGATGTGGATAATGCCTTTCTTCCCTTTCTTGCCTCAGCTCAAGAAATTTTAGTGGCTTTCAGATGTTGTTAATCTCTAGATTGTTTCATCCTCTATTTTCCCCATGGTCCTCCATTATCTTCATAATCCATCTCCTCTATGTTATGTTCTCCCCATTCTGTTACTTGGGAGGAAGTCCTTCTGGTCTATCTTCCATCTTGTGCCTTATTCTACTGCAGGGGTCAAGGCCCATGCAACTATGCTGTCATTAAAGTGAGCAGCAAAACAAGACGTGAAGCTGCAGTTGCTGGAGATCCCTGTGGTCAAATCCATAGATCACAAAGGAGAGGAATCACCTGCCTCAATAGCTATGCAATGTAGAATAATCTGGAATGAGAATTATACCCAGTAGTCTATACATCAGCAAGGTGGAGAAGGGGTTTTTTAGTTTTAGAAGTTTGACAGAATAATTTATCTTCAAATTTATAGAAATGGCTTCAAAAATTAACTGTAAGATTGAAGCCCTCTTGGTAACTATGAACTTATAAAGAAAAGCATTCATGGAAAAGAACTCTAAAGGTACCTTAAATACGGTAGAACAAAGTTGCAATGAGATAAATAGCCAACAACTGAAAAATAAAAGTTCACTTTAAGATTTTTAGTTTTAGAAAATAGGTAAACTATTGGGATTCTGTGTCTTCAACATTCATATTATTTACTATCTAGGAGAAATTTGGAAGCTCTACAATGTGAGATAATTTGAGATAGGCTGTGAATGGCTTTAGCTAATTGCTCATTATCTACCTTCAGCTGCCACTCTGTTGTTTTCTTCTCATACCTAGGACTAGAGAAAGAGACCTGCAGTAACACTGACCACACCCAACAAAATGCAGCCACACAAAAGGTAAAGTTTTAGTTAAAATTTTAAAATACATAAATGGAATGAGGATTTGTTCAATAAACATATAGTTTCTCCAACATGTGATTTAGAAGAAAGCCAAGAACCTCTCCAGACCATTCAAGAATCAGGATGGAAAAACACTCAAAAACTGGATTAATACTGTAAACATCAAACGAAATCCACTCAAACAAAAGGTAAAGTTTTTGTTAAAAATTTAAAATATTTAAATGTATGTTTCCTTCACCAACTTCAATGACTTGAAGAAATGTCTTTTGAGGCAATAAAGAAAATGAGTACACTGGAAATGAATCCTAGATATACAAAATCTCTATCTTGAAATTCTTATTCTATACAAAGATGATTTCTTAATCCTAAAATATATAACTTTATTGATTCATTTAAGTTGTTTTTTCCCTGTAGCCAGGAAAGGGCATTTTCTTCACTCTATGTTAAAAATAATTATTTAGCTTCGGTTGCTCTAATTTATAAACTTATAAAATATCTTTGATGTAACAATCTGTCAAACTAAAGGTTTTCAAGGCAAAAAGTCATTTCTCATTTCTTCACTAAAAACTTATTACCCATCCAACAATGCACAGTTTAAAAAATGTACTTCCAGTTTAAATAATACAGCATAGTGAAATGCACTTTGTCTTGACTGCATAAATTCCATGAGAGCATTAAACACAGTGAGCGAGGTGGAAGAGCATAATTACCTTCAGGATCGCAATTATTTTGACACCACCTATGTCAGACCACATACTGTGGCTATTGTTAGAAATTCTGACTGTCTGCATTTAGCAACTGGGAATATGAAAACAAACATCATTCCAACTAAAACAATAGTCAAAGTACCATTTTCAATTGAATTGCTGCTTGCAATAATGAGACGGTAGTAAGTACATACCACTTGTATATATTTTCAATCATTTCAACAGTGTTTTTCTCAGTGAATCCATTTTACACATCTTTAATAGAAATCTTTTTTATAAAATCACACTACTTGGTAGTCTTCACAGTCCTCTGAGTTCATTTTTTATCTCAAAGGCCATTATGTACCAGCATATTACTGAGAGGACCAGAGAGAGGAGGGATCCCACTGGCCCATGGGATTCAGGTGCAGAGCTTTCTCCAGGTAACGTTCCTTTGGACCCCTGGCTGCACCTGACGGGAGGTCACTGCAAGATTGGCAGAATCCACAATCTTCTTATGTGATACTCTTATGTTTCCCAGCCAACCTTTCGCAAAGACTTGGGTGGTGAGCTTAACAGCAAACCTGGCTTAGCTTTGCTGGCACTTGCTATTTTGAGAAAATACTCAGAGGGCCTTCCTGTCATAAAACACTGGATAGAGGAAAGCTAGGAAAAATTCAACTTTAATTTCATGAATTTGCACTTGCAAAAACACATATCTTCACCAAAATTAAGAAGACTTGAGAATTTGGCTGTAAGCGAAATTCCACTCCTGGGATAGCAGGATTGAATGCAGATTTCTGCTGTGGGCAAAACCTCACTGTTATTTCTAGACAATGAGGCTTTCTGTAGTGAAAATGGTGGCACTCTGAACATAGAATGGCCACAAGCCAGTTCCCAGTTTTCTCCAGTGGATTTGCCAGATTGGCTAAGGGAGAGAATATTTTCATACAGACTGGTAACATGTCTGATGAAACTTTGGGGAAATTAATCCAGTTAACTTTTTTAAGAGTGAATGATAGTCTGAAAGCTCAGAGAAAAATACATTAAATTACTTTCAAGAGGCACAGTAGAGACCCAAGTTTTTCTAAAAATCTAGAGGGGAACTACCCTCAAGTAACTTCTGCAATTATTTTAATGTTCTCAGTGTGATTTACATGAGTGCTTCTCAAACTTTATTGCTCTATGAATCACTGGAGAGTCTTATTCAAATGCAGATTTTAATTCAGGGTGTTAGTCTGAGACCTGAGATTCCATATAGTAACAAGCTCTACATAATGTTCACGCTGCTGGTCTGCCCACCACACTTTGAATAGCAAGGATTTAGGTGACCATATGGTAATTCACCTAAGCAATTGGTTCACAAACGATCAGCTGATTAAAGAGCAGTGTAAATGAGAAAAGTACACAGTGTGGAACCCTACTCAGCGATAAAAACTGTTACATACAATAAATTGAATGGTTTCCAGGGTATTATGCTAAGTAAAAAAAAAAAAAACAGTTACAAAGTTATTACTATTTGATTCCATTTATATAATATTTTTGAAATACCACAGATTGGTAGTTGTAGGGAGAAAGGCTGTAGGTGGGGGAATAAGAGGAAGGGGGATGTGATTATATGTAGATATTAAATTAGAAGATAAGGGTATAAAGATGGGCGAGGAGGTCAGAGTCCAAAACCTCAAAAATGACAAAGGTACTATTCAGTTTCTTGCATCTGTTAAATCAACTAAATTATCTCTAAATTAATCCTAATACCCATTTAACTTTATCTCTAATTTACTTTCCTTTCTCCTGGTTAACACAGTTCATATGATTGAGTGGGGTCTAATACAATAGGAAGCATTTTCAAATTTTAATGTAACTTTAAAAAAAAATGTTTAAAATAGAAAGCAACAGATTTTATTTAAAACTAGCCAAAATGTACTCCTCTTAAGGCAACTGAACTCTTTAAATCTAACAAATCAAGAAATAATTGGCTGGGCCTCGTTGTATATACCTGTAATCCAAGTGGTTCTGCAGAAGGATCATGAGTTCAAAACCAGCCTTTTTAATTTAATGAGGACCTAAGCAACTCAGTGAGACCTGGTCTCAAAATAAAAATAATAAAAAGGACTCAGTGGTTAAGCTCCCTTGGGTTCAGTCACTGGTACAAAAAGAAAGAAAGAAAAAAATAGATTTATAGCATCATATACAAAATTATGTCAAGTAATTGTTACTATCTCACATCATCTCTTCCATGGGATTGTTGTGATAAATCTCTCATCTCCAATCCATCTACAAACAGTCTCAAGGGTAAAAATGGTTTCCTGAACCACAGATCCTTCCCTTCTTCCATCTATCAGCACAGCATTTGTTCTGGTAACAAAGTGTCCAACACCAAAAGATTAAAATTGGTGTGTCCATCTGTGCCAGATAGATTTTGTTTATCTATCCAAATCCATTCTCCCTGCTTCCTCTCCATCTCTTCTCCACCATGAGGTTGACTGACCTCTGTGGATAACATCAATGGACTCCTTTGTCATCTGGTTTTGAGCTGGACTCAGCCCACGAGCTGGTAGTTAAGAGAGACCAGTCGGAGTCTTTTCTTTCCTGGTTCCCTCCTCTGTGGGTGGCTACCTTATGTGACCAGAGGCTGAAACTGCCATCAGTTCTACTTCCACACACATCTCTCTTTGTCTTCAGTTTCAGTAGCCGCTTCCTTCATTTGTCCCTTCAGGGAAGTGAGAATGGAAGCCATTACTCTTACTAGCTCTTAGTGAATTCTCTAGCTCTGTGGTTTCCCTGTACCTCAATCAGATCTTTGTAAAAACTTGATTTGTTAAATTCTCCTTATTTATTTTGAGTGTGCCACTTCTTTCTGCCCAATGCATAGTGGGTTTTGTTTTGTTTTTGTTTGCTTGTTTTTTGACAGATATTTGTTTTCTTGACCTCCTTTTCAGCAAGGAATGGTTAGGTGACCTGATTCTTCCAAATGAAATAAAAGGGGGTATCAGCTAAGGAGTTTAGGGAAAGACTACTCCCAGATTGAAAGACATAGTAGCTTGAAGATAGCACTTCTCCGTCCTCCTTTCACAGTTTACATGTTTGGGGAAGTAGGATGAATGGAAGGACCAACCCATGACCATGAAGCATCAGTCTGAGGTTAAAGTAAGCACACACAGGGTGAAGAGAATTAGACTGCCAAGAATTTGGACTGTGATGACATCATTGATTGGCAGTACCACCTTAAACCAATTGGATTTAGACTTTTTGTTAACAATGCAACCTGTACCTTAAGGCTTAAATTTCTATTAATCTATTTATCTGCAACCAACTCATTCCTATCTGATGAGCAATACCTCTTTGTTGCAAATATGAACTTGTCACATTTATGTTTAATGTATACCAGTGGTTCATCATACACAGAATAAAGTCCTGGCATAGGATGCAACTTCTATGATCAACCCTTGACAACTCTGCTTCTCTACCTCTGTTTGTTTCCTCATACATGCCACATTGTTCACTGCAAGCTCCTGTAGTTCCTCACGCACGCATGGCATTTCTTGACTCTGGGTCTGTATATAAAGAGTTTTTCCAGGAATATCTTCCCTGTCTTCTTTCCTTAGCTCATCTCTTCCTCATATTCAAGAATATAGTGATCAGAATAGATCAGCATTTTTTTAAATTACAGAGAACAGGAATCCATTCTGGATTATATAAGAAATGGGATTTATAGGACAAGTTTTGGATAGGATTTAGTCTATTTTGTATTGCTATAAAAAAATAACCAAGATGATTAACTTATAAGGAAAAGGGGTTTATTTAACTCATATTTTGGGTGACTGAAAAATTCAAACAGCACAGTGCTGGCAACTGGAACAACTTCCCTGGCTTTGTCACAACATGGAAGAGAAGCAGAAAGGGAAATGACCTGTGCAATAGGGGCTGTGTGTGTGTGTGTGTGTGTGCGTGTGTGTGTGTGTGTGTGTGTGTGTGTGTGTGGTGGTGTGTGTGGGGGTGGGGAGTGGGTAGCTTTATAACAACCTGCTCTTGAGAGAATGAACCAAATTCTGTTAGAACTACTTTAATCCTTTCCAGTCAGGGTACCCCTTCTTACCCAGTTACCTTCCTTAAAGGCCCACCACCTCAATTCTGCTGCATTGGAAAATGGAACTTCAACATGATTTTTTTGGTGGGACAAATCACATTCAAACCATAGCAGGTGGCTCACAGAAATCTCTAAGAGTAGGTTGTAAAAGCACCAGGAAGAAGAAAAACTATTCAGCATCCAGAAACAGCAACACTTAAGTAAGAAATGAGTCCAATGAGCTGGACTGCAGGCTTTCTGAGGAATGGACACTGTGGCTTGTGGTGCAATCAGCTGTGGACAATGGAAACCTCGAATACCAAAGCAAAGAATCTCATGGTCCCCCGCCAAATGTAGGGAGGATGCACCAAATTGTCCGAGCTTATTTAGATCAAGTGCTGTTTCTCTCACTAGAGGAAGCTGAGAAAATGAGTCTCTGCTTGTTTACACTTACTTTGGAGGGAGATCTCAAATTAAGAGTTATTTATCAAAAAAAAAAAAAAAAGACAAAATAAAAAGAGGGTTCGAATAATGAGTTGGCAAAACGTGTTTTACTCATCCAGTATGATTTCAATAAATGTGCTAAGTATGATAGTGGATATATAAATAGGATCAATGGGAATAGAGAGTAAATAACTATACCCAGAGCAGCATTTCATAATAAAAATATGTAGTAGTACGTAATGTGTACAATTTTCTATTTTTCTAGCAGTTATGTTAAAAAGCAGATAAAATTAAAGAGAAAAACTACCTTTCATAATAAGTTAACTCAGTACATTTAAAAATTCTAATTTTCACAATCATAGAAAATTATTAATGAGATTTTTTTACATTATTTTTCGGTATTGAGTCTTTGGAATTCAGTGGGCATTTTATACTTCCAGCACACCTCTGTGTGACTATTAGCCACACTTGAGAAACTCAGTAGCCATAAAAGGCCTGTTCCTATTCTATTAAGGAGTGCAGACCTAGACAAACAGCAATTATGAGGAGAGTGGTGACAGGGGTCATCTACCCAGTATGCAACTGTGGTGCATTTATCTTTGGCTTTAGAATGCTCAAAAGTACTTGCTATTTATTTATTTAGTCTTGGCTTAAAAAAATCTAGCATGATTGCAGAAGACATTTAAGGTCAGGGGTAACTGAGGGAGGACAGGGTTTTGATAGTTTCATCATTTAAATTGTTGAGTTTCAGGAGCTCATGTGTTGGGACATTAACCAGTATGGTCACAATGCTAGGTTTAAGTTCTAATGGTGTTCCCATTTAGATTGAGGTCATGGGAGTGGGTGAGATCTACTAAGGGAGAGCATTCAGGCACAATATAAGGTCAAATCCCTAGGGCACATCAATGACTAAGATTGGAGGAGCAGAGGACAGAGATTGAGTGTTCATAATGCTAAAAGAAATGGAAGAAAACATCTTTTCAGAAACCAAGCATCTCAGTTGCAAAATTATATATTTCTTGAAAAGTTAACTGAATTTAGTATCATTTCCCAATTTATGTACACTGTTTCCACTAAAAATTCACAGCTATACAACATCAACAAAACAACAAAACTTTGGTTCCTCTACAATCACCAGAAATTCTCCTATCTGTTCTTGGTCAGTTCTCATTCGCCTTTCATACAGAGTCTCTTCTGAATTTTCCATTCCTTTCCTTTAGCTACCAACCTACTGCTTCTCTCTTTTCCCCTCAGTCACTGATTCTGACTCCCACTTAAAGAAGAGACAGCTGCCCTTAGATGGGACTCTTCTCTTTCCTCAAGTCTTTCTCACATAAACATGATTTCCATCCACATTCACCCTTCACTTTTTGGAGTTTGGAATTACCTAATAAATATCACTGCAATTCTCCCTTATGGTCTCCACAATTTGGAGCTGAGAGAAAGGTATAGAAGTTAGGAAGATGCAAAAATCACCTTGATGACTAAACCACTGGGGAGTGTGGTTAGGTGGGTGGCCAGTGGGCTTGAAGCCCTCACTGAATGATCCCATTTTCTTTGTCATTTGTAGGTAGATTTCTAGAAACCACCTCTACTTCCTCAACCCCTACATACTTAAGAGAATGCGGGTTCTGATCCAATTATGCTGGTGACACTATTAGTACAGATGTTCCCAATTCCCTCCACAGTTGCTCAAGCCTGGGGAGACTTGCCAATCCTTATCTCACTTGACCATTCAAAGTTTTCCAGTGTTGGCCACGCCTTCCTTTATGCAACTCCCTTCTGGTGTTTCTTCAAGCTCTCTTGGCTGCTTTATCTCAGCTTCCCTGAGTTCCTCTTTCTCTAGTTAACCTATAAACATTTGCATTTCCTGGGGATTCTTCCACTTTTTTCTGTTACTCACTTTTTTCTCCACAGAGTCTCCCCAGGTCAGCCCCTCTGGGCCTGAGAGTTCGGTTACTCTTTGTGTGTTAGCTCATCTCCCGGTCATCAGTACTGCCTGTTCTGGATGTATCCTTTAGAGTGATATTTCTATGAGGTAGTTGTGAGTGTGATTAAAACCTTTCTTTCATTCCTGCTATAAACTCTTGTATCCTTCTCCTCATATTTTCTTGTAACAGAACATAAGCTAGTATAAATTCTCTGGCTAATTTCTACCCCTTCTCTCCCTTAGAGCTAAGAGTGTGGGTGATTCATGTATTCCTGCTGCACTTTGACTCCTAAAAGAGTCAGCATCTTCTGAGTCCTCATCTGACTTCAGAGAAGGTGGTTTTCATTTCCATTCCTGCCAGGTGGCAAGATAGGGCCTTTATGGGAGAGTTTGATGCTTTAGAGAAAGTTTGGTTTAGGGGAGTGTTGGCAGACCACAAACCCAAGTCACAATCTATAAGCTGACTTTGGTCCATACCAAAAATACTATCTCATTGTCATTGTTCTGACTCCTGAATCTGAACAGATTGAGTACTTCGATAAGGAAGCCACATACCTGTCTATAGAAAACCAAAATGTTGGAGAACATTGAAGGAAATTCTTATTTCTGAAATCTGTGCTCAGTTGAGATGCTTCTTTTACACATTACTTGTGATCTTCCTCTAGATCCTTATTCACCAGTGAAGGAACACTGATAAGGTGAATTTGATAAGACAAGCTGGACTCATGAAGTGTTGCCTGTTCTGGGTCTTTTGGATCCCATTACCTGCAGAGAAGAAAATTTTGTCCTACCTGCCTCATGCAGAAAAAGGCCCCACCCTGCAGAAGGAGACTTCTATTTGGAGTGTTCACCATAACAGAATGGTAACACACATATTTAGCCACAAAAGTAACCTTTTTCATAGCATTTCTTAATAATGCAATTGATATTATTATCTATCTGATTTCTGTATATTTATCAGCTAGAAAAGAAATGTTACCTACAGTATTTGACAGATTGTGTCAAATACTGGAAATTTCCCAGGAGATAAGAGGCATCCCACTCCCCACTCTGTGCCCTGTGGCCTAGGCTAACACACATTCCACACACATTCACTGAGCACCTATTATTTCACCACCCCTCTGGTTTTATAGATATAAAATAAATAAGGCATGAGCCAGGTCTTCCAGTAGGCAATAGCGCAGCTGTATAGGTTTTATTTCCAATTGCAGTTTTCAAGTAGAGTGCCACAGTGCATTACTTTATAAGAATATTGACTTTATTAGAGAATTTCTTAAAAGAGCCGGGTTTATTTAATTATGATTGTTGTTCTGGTAACTGACTTGAGAAGGGTGGGGAGACAAACCCTCAGGCAAGCTGAGAGTCATATGGCCAAAAAGAGGGGGCTAAATAGAGACAGACAAAATGTGAATGAGATCTCTTTGGTAGAGTAGGTCATAACCGACTTAACACTAGAAATGAGATGATAACAAAGCATGGTAACTTGTATGCATAAACGAGTGTTGGTGAAAGTGCACAGATGTTCATATTTAGTACCAACACAGAACCTAATAATCAACAGAACTGCAACCATCTTGCTCATTTTGTAGACTGACAGGATGAGACCATATTGACTATTTTATTCATGGTCCAGGCCCTTTTATAGACCACAGAAGGTTACATGTCCTCAATAGGTGTAGGAAAAGCCTCAGAAAGAATGAAGATATTATCATACAAAACAAGTAAATTCTGCCAACTTCAGTTTAAATTTTATCTTACTGTTAAAACTTGGCCTGAAACAAAATGGTGCTTATGAGATCTGAGAGGTCTTTGCCCTCAAGTTAATCACTTAAAAACAATTTGAAATAGTAGACAACGCAGTTCAAACCAACACTTATGCTTCAAAAGCAGACATTTTAAAGAAGGTTAGTTGGAACCTGGGAAGAATGCACAAGGACCAATACATTAATTTATGTAAGTTAATTATTTTAATTCTTTCTGTACCTCATTTTCAAAACTTCTAATTTCACTCATATAAAAAAAAAACCAAAACAGGTGATACAATTTTTTTCTATATTTTAAATTTTAAAAGTCCCATCTGTCACTAATTACACATTTATTTCATTATGCAGCACTATGAAAATAATTACTTGAGGTTTTTTGTTGACAATTTAGAGTTTAAAGTAAATACTAATTATTTTTGTTATAACTGTGTATTAAATTAAATAATTCACTGCTAGACATTTTTTAGGCCTCAAATAATTTTATTATAACCACATAAGAAAGCAATTATGTAATTAGTGACATATCTGCCAATCTTAGAAGTCCATCTTATAAAATTTGAAGGCATTTTTTCCTTTTAATTTCTCCTCTTTCAGAAGCAGAGACGGCTACTTCATGTGCACATTCCAGCATTTTTTAATGATGTATGTGGCCTGTCCAGCCAGCTGGTTGGCTCAGTCACTCTGAAAAGTAGCAATGATCTAAGCAATTAACTACCTCTTACAACTATCATGGCCTTGAGTTGAAGAAAATGTAGTTAGATAACTGTGGTGATTTCTACTTTAATAAATTCCTCTAGAAATTAAAATATCTTCTCCAAACTCCAACCAGAAGTTGCTGTGAGTTCCATTTGGAACTTGTGCTAATAATAATATTTTCTGGAATAATAACAACAGGTTTGGATTTAATTAAATATGTTGCTCACTGAAGCATCTGTTTTAAACATTCATGAATGGCAGTTCCTATGGGATATCCAAATGGGAGTGTTTTCACTCCATAACACTATCCTAAAGTGTGTTTTGGAATTTTTAAATAATTAGCTGGTCTTTGTTTTGAGAGACTTATCCAGGATAAAAGAGCAATTCTGTCCTCAAATCATATTGATAGATGGAAACCAGTTAGGGAGCGACAATCAATCACAGAAGCAGTCTGTACAAAGCTATTAGGCAATCCATGGTATTAGGAGTCGAGTTTTTCCTCATGTTCACACATAACTCCTATTATCATTCATGAGAGTTATTCACTTATCAAGTAAAGGACACATCCCTTCCCAATTAGGCTAAGCTGCTTTTGGCAGGAAGCCATTAAAAATAGCAGACACAGAGCTCCAAAGTCTATGACTAACCTTTCAGAATTTGGAAGCTATCTTTAAAATAACTATGGTTTGACTGGGAACTTTACACTGATAGAAACTTTATAAATTCATGTCTTGCTTGCCACTCAAAGCCAGTCA
Source organism: Sciurus carolinensis (assembly GCF_902686445.1). Lineage (NCBI taxonomy): Eukaryota > Metazoa > Chordata > Mammalia > Rodentia > Sciuridae > Sciurus > Sciurus carolinensis. Next base: position 24,286,563 of record NC_062213.1, on the reverse strand, counting down.
CAGGACAAGAATGATTTGTAAATGGCACTGTTCTTATGAGGCTTTGTGAAAAGTAAGTCTGTAAATTTAAGTTCCATACAAACATGGTTATTTCTTATCAGTCCTTATATCCTCAGCACACAGACCAGTGCCAGTCATAGAAGGTATATAGCAGATATTTGTTGATTAAGTGATGGAATAAGAGTAAGATATCCTATGTAATGCAACAAGCATTTATTGAGATTCTATTACTAGGTGCTAGATATCATTAGGGACTAGGGATATAAAGATTTTTCTCTTTGTGTATATATGCATATAAAATGAGAGAATGGGGTGAGGGAGAAGTTGATTCTATTGTCAAAGGATTCACAGCATCTCAAGTAATGTGAACTTGACAAATCATGTGTTATAGTGTTGTCAACATAAAGATAAAAGAATTCGTAGGATGTTGGGAGCACAGGACTTATGTGAGGTTTATGAGACATATGGTACATGATATCTTAAGGCAGTTTGCTCGTGGAAGAATTATAGCATTTATTATAAACCTTTATTATTTCTAATCTGATGTGCTGCCCTAGAATCAGGGAAACTGAGTAAACATCAGGCAGGTTATGAACAAAAGGCTGAATGAAGTCATTAACTACACAATTGAATTATAGCATTCAGAAAACTTCAGTGAACAGATAATATAAAATATTCCTGAGTATGATCATTAAAATTAACACCCTGATTTTGAAAGATATGTTTTCAAAAGTGTCAGGGGCCATGAATGAATTATGAAACACATCTCAAGGCAGGGGTGATGCTCTTCTGAGGACTCTTGGTGAAATCCCCCTGATTCAAGATCACTCAGTTCATGCTGACACCCTGTCCATTGGCTCAGATAGTCCTAGAGTTCAAAGCAGCAGCCTGGAGGTGGAGGAGGTAGGCATAACCTGCTAAGCCCCAACCAAGTTGTCTTTGCCGTCTTCATCCTATTTTCCTCAGGAACTTCTTTACACTGAATCCATTGGCATTCCTACCCATATAAATAAAGTACATGGGCTCCATTTTGTTGTTAGATCTGGTCTCCATCAGAGCTGGATCATCCCACTGTGCCACTGCTGTTCACTTATTTCTGTGTCTTATCTTCATTTTTAAAATTTCTCACACCTTTATTATTTCTAATCTGATGTGCTGCCCTAGAATCAGGGAAACTGAGTAAACATCAGGCAGGTTATGAACAAAAGGCTGAATGAAGTCATTAACTACACAATTGACCCAAGATTAGTAGGACTACTATGGACTTGTTGGGAGTATGGTAGAGAAGTACTCCAGAGACAAAATAAAGGGAGATTGTGCTACAATATACTTTTTCTAGACCCAGGAAAGCCATGATGGCATGGGTTGTTTTTTGGTTTTTTGTTGTTTTTTTTTTAGCTAGCTTTGGGTTACATTTGACATTCATAGCATCTACTTCCAACAGAAAAGATGATGAAGTGTCAACCTAGAATGTAAAGCATTGGATGCTGGCCTAGTCCTATTCCAGCAATGGCAAGATAACCCACGCTGGACAAGCACTCTCCAGGTAAGTAGATACTTAAAAACATGTCTTGAACTGGGCTCTGGCAGGTTCTAACAGGGGGAGTGCATCTGTTTCTAAACTAATCCCAGGACCTTAAACACTGCTAGGTTTGCTGTGGTACAATGGCCCAGATGGTTTCTCAAAGGAAAGACACATTTTGATGTAAACCTCACTTGATATCTATGAAATGAGAGTTGGACTCAGTGATCTGTAAGGTCTCTGGATCTTTGTGACTTCCTTTACTTTTCTCCCAGTTTAAGAGATCACTGATCTGTTTGATCAAGCCTATCTCCCACCTTCCTCTCCCTTCCCATCTTTTTCCTTTTTTTCCCTCTGACACTCGGAATCCTGAGGCCTTTAGACCAGATACAATATCTTATAAATCTTTGTATTCTTAAGTCTAGTAACAAATTTGGGTACATAGTAGATGCTCAATGAGTATTGTTTGAATGAGGAAATAAATTGGGAAGCACCTATGTAATAAATCAACTTTGAGTTTCAGTGAGCAATTGAAAAATAATATAAAACATCTTCCACCTCAAAGAATAGTATGCTTTACCTAGGAGACAAGGCCTTCTCACATGTAGCAATAAAAATATAAACTGGCTTAATCCTCACAGGAACCATGAGACCATAAATGTAACAATAGCATCTGCAATTTACTGCGCACTTTTAATGTGCCCAACATTTTAATCGGATTATTTCATTTAATCCTCACAACAATTAGGAAGTAGATACTAAAGCTATCTCCATTATACGAATGAAGAAACAGAGTAGTTAAGCAATTTGCCGTAAGTCTCACAGGTAGTAGGTAGCTGAGCCAAGATGTGAACCCAAGGTTTCTTTCCAGAATCCATATTGTTACCCCTGTGAGAGAAAAACAGTCTATTTTCCTGTAAGTGCTAAACACCCACATGCATGTGCATGTACCTGTGCACACGCACTCACTATTGGGTAAGCCCCATTGATGGCCATGTTTTGTAACTCAGCACTTCTTTTTCTGCCAAAATTATTACAACCAACAATTGGCACCTGATCCAAGAACAGCCAATATATAGTCTGGCTGACATCTTCTAAGTTTACTTGGTACCAGAGCTCTGCCCTCTGTGGTCAATATTATTTAATAAAATCAATAAGGTTCTCTGATTTGATGAGTTATGATGCATAAGAGCTCTCAGTAGGGAAGAGCAAAAATTAAAACACACACTGAGGAAAGCAGGAGGCAGAGGCCAGTAGCCAGCATGATCAGTGAGCGAGTAATTGGAGGAAAGGGTGAAGATGTGGACTGACTCTGGAATTGGAACAGCATTGAGAGAAAAGCAGAAATCCAGAAAAGCAGATTCGTATTATTGATAAAGATCAACAGCAAGTATAGCAAAGGCTGTAGATAAACTGAAATCCAGAGCTATGCTGGAAGAAACTGTTCCCCACGCAAATGCCAGAGATAGGGTCTTCCTGGGAGGCAGAGCCATGGTTCCATCGGTGCTTGGCTGGGTGTCTTGAATGCCTGGAGTCTTACTTCTCATTATTTGTGAAATTCCCTTTGGGTATAGTAACAGATTCATAAAAACTAAGAGACTTAAAAGAATATACATTTATTATCTTACAGTTCTGTAGGCAGAAGTAGAAACTGGGCCTCTGTGGACTAAGATCAAGGTGTTAGCAAGGTTCTGTTCCTTCCACGGACTCTGGAAAAGAGTTCGTTTCCTGGAATCTTCCAGTTTCTAGAGGCAGCTTACGTTCCTTGGCTCATGGACTCTTCCTATGTCCTCAAAAACCAGTCATACAGCAAGTCAAGATCTTCTCTGACTCTGACGCTAATTTTTATCCCTCTGTCTCTCTTACTGATAAGGACCCTTGTGATTGCAGTGGCCCATGCATGCAATCCAGAGCAGCTTCTCCGTCTCAAGGTCAGCTGGTTAGCTACCTTAACTCCATTTAATTCTCCAAAGTAAAGGACCTGGTCTTATTCCTGCTTGTTGTGCATCAACACATACCTTCGTGTTTGATGTTTAGAAAGTAAATATCCTGGTGGCCCCATTGTTGGGCCTAGGATAGCACTTATAGTCTTAAAGTAAACTTTGTATTTATTTTTTTTCAACTTTTTCATTTGTATTAAACTTGTATTTGCTAAGAATGTACTTAGTTTTTTTTTTCTTTTTTGTCTTTTGTCTTTTAAAATTTTTTTTTAAATTTTACAGACTGCATTTTGATTCACTGTACACAAATGGGGTATATCATTTCATTTCTATGGTTGTTCCTGATGTAGATTCATACCATTCGTGTAATCATACATGTACATAGGGTAATGTTGTCTGTCTCATTCCACCATTTTTCATATCCCCTCCCTCTCATTTCCCTCTATGTAATCTAAAAACAATAAATAAATGCATTATTTCACATTTAAAAAAAAAGATGGTCTGTCATATTCAAAACCAAAAGGATCAAGTCAACAAATAAAATGTCTTCCTATTATTAAACCCCTGCGAAAAAGTAAACTTTGTATTACTTGAGAAAATCTGAGTGACTGTTTTGCAATCACAGAAGTTAACTAACACAAAATGACATAGATGATATTTTACTAGTTTGAGTAAGACTTCTATCGTAATTAAAAAATATCCTAACCTATAAGGTTGCAATTCATCTGGTTGTTCTCTTTCCTGTTTTACCTTTTCTTTCTCCTGCCTAGTGTCCTCTCACTTCCCTAATTACCTATTGTGAAAATTCAACTAACTCAGGACAAGTACAATTATTCAGGGCAGTAAATGAGATCAGAGGCAGAAACAGAGAATAGTTGATTATATGGGACATTCTTGGAAGGTTTCACAAAGGAGGAGGTAGTCTTTAAGCCAGATCTTGTTCAAGATGCCATTGACCATCCATATGGTGGAGACTCAGAGCAGACAGATGGTTGATGGTAGAGCCAGGAATTATACCAGGTTTTCTTATTTTTGTTCCACTGTTCTTGATAAGTTTTCCCACACTGCAATGGTTTGTGTATATCAAGTAGCATTCACACATAGTTGTTGAATGAATAGATGAATTAAACAAATGGACGAGTGAATGAGTGTATAAATAGAATATTCTGGAAGACCCAAAGTAGTGCAAAATATAAATTAAAGCAGGTTCACTCTAATAAAAAGTACATTAGAAATCTGGATCTGCAGATAACATTCTTCCATTGAAGTTTCATAAGCCTGGATATTTTAATTAATCTATTTGTGTTTCATCTTTATCAGTCACATCAGGATAATAATTATTGCCTATTTATTTTTTATTATTTCAAGTACAAAATAAACTACATGAAAGTGATTTTAAAAATAAGAAATTCATGATGGATAGACGCATAAGTAACTATATAGGTAGGTAGTAGTTAGAAAAGGGATATTACATCATGATTAATAGCATTCATCTAATTATAATTTATATTTAATTTGTCTTTTATGTCATTAAAAGCACTTTCACATGTATTACTTTACATAACTTAATTAAGGGCAATAAAAGAATATGTGGAAACTGAGAAATATCAACATAATATTAATGACTGTTGTGGAAATTGAGGTGGATTCGCCAAGACTAGTGAGTTATGTCTAAGAGATAATTCTAAGATATTTCTTCAAGAAATTTACCATTTATCATCAACAGGAATTTTTCTAGAGCTTACAATTTTCTATTAAGATGTTGACATTGTACCTACTTCTTATACTACTTATAAAATATCTATAATAACTTAAATATAGGAATTTCTAAATGCTAGACACAATTTGAATCACTTAATTATCAATGAATTTACACAATCCTTACAATAATCCTGTGAGAGATGGCCTACAATTATCCCTTTATTGAGAACCTAATGACCAAAGTGAGTTGTGAATGAAAAACTCTCTGACTCCAGAGTTCATGCTCCTAACTACATCTTTACTATGATAGAATAATTATTGCCATTATCATTGCCATTCCTGCCATCATGACCATCCATCTCAAAAACAACTATTAATTATGATCATATTGCCATTCACTGTACACACTCTGAGTCTCACAAGTACTGCAAGACACGGCTACCCTCCCTACTTTACAAGGTGTTTAACAGAGGCTCAAAAAGGGTAAGTCATGTATCCAAAGTCACATAGCCAGTCATTATTAGATTCAGGGGCAAAATCAGGACTATCGTTGCACCAGATCAAAATGATTCTCACATTCAATATTGCTTTATTAGTTTCAGCAAATTTGTTTATTAGTTTTAGGAAAGAGCTGAATGTCATATCTGTTGGCCAGAGATTTGTCAATCTGGCTTCATAATTCTATTCCAGTGAAATCTGAAATGGTTATTTTCTGAAGTGTTATTCGGATTGTACTCAAAATGGTTATTTAAGTATGAAATAGCATATTTTGTTAAATAACAAATTAAAGTGAGTTGCTAGTCAATAATCTTAAAGCACAACCATGAGTATTGGCGTAATCAAAGGTAGCCAAGATAATCCTTTGACTGTAGGTTCTTTTTTCTTTTTTCATTAGTTATAATACAGGATTTGTAACTGGCATCAATCATATTTCTTTTAAGCCTTTAAGCATTAGAATAGTTATTAATGGTGCTTCCCTATCCAGAATTGCCATGACAAATCCTTCTTTGTCAAGAAATAAATTTCTTTCTTTTTCCATAAAATTTTGTTTATCTTCATAATAAGTAAGCTAAAATAATATAAGTGCATAGTTAGCTTTCTTTGATTATGATATTTGTCATAGCTTACTCATGAAACGCATAAGTTTTGAACTCAACCAAATTTGAATGTGAATCCTGTTCCAGTCTTTCCTCATCTCAGGAAGTCATTTTCCCTTTCTGTCCCCTGATGTCCTGGTTTATAAAAGAATGTCTTTGAGCTTATAGGATTGTGGACATAAGCGAAGGTCAATGAATATGAAGTGTCTCACACAGTACATGACAAGTGTTTGATGACCTGGTCACTAACATTATTACAGATAACTTCTTTATCTTTTCTTTAGTTTTTATTGTCATTTTCAATATTCCCAAGTATTATATTTTTCTTCCATGTTGTTTCTATCTAAATAGCCCCAGTATCCATTCGGGTGTTTATGCCGGAAATTGGGGAGTCATTCTTTTCATTGACCCCTCCCATTTAAAATACACCACAAATCCTGTGATTTTTGTCTCTAGAATGTTAATGGAATTCATTTACAAGTATCCATCTCCATTATTATCCCTAACCAAAGTATTCTCATTTCAATAAAAATTTTCCATAAAACATTCAAAGTTATCAATTTAAAAATCACCCACTGTTCCTAATATATGCATATTTTTCTAAATATTCAAGCAGAAATCTGCATTGTAATCTCTAATGCATAGTTCTAAGATAATAAGTGTTTTGAAATGCAAAAAGCTATATATCTATATGTGTGAAATTGATTATCTGATTTAGGTATACCAGGCATCAAAATTAAGCATGTACAATCTAGATTACAATCTACCATTTATTCCATCCTGTTTAAATGAAACTATATAGCACATTCGATTTTTAAGTACTTGACCTTAAATAAAGAGCATTAAACTGAATTGTTTTCAGTCACCTTGTCTCTGTATCTGAATACCCTTCCGAATTATATTCAACTACTATAATCTGAGCTACATCTACGTCAAGTTTCAAAATGATTTTCCGGTTTTAGAATAGAGGAACCCACAATTCTACAATCAAAAGAAACTCCAAAATGGTGGTTCATCTTTGATCCCAATCCCAAGATGCATATTGACCTGATATTATTTCCATGTGTAAAAATTCAAATTCAAATACAAATACAAAAACAACTATACTGAGCTCTTATGAATGGAACTTATTAACACAGCACTTTGGTGCTTCTCACATGGGTTTTTCAGGAAATTAAGCCTAGAAAAAACTAAGTGGTAAGGGAATGAGAAATGTGTGCAACGAGAACAAAGTGGTGATATAATAGATGTTAGGAGAAGCTTTATTATATGGATCTCTTCCTAGAAATGGACGAGTTATGGTCTCCCATCAAATTCCCTCACTAACTTCAAAGAAGTCTTTGTTGATTTAGTGACAATACACTCTTTATGTTGGATAATCTAGTACAACAAAAGGCCTAAACTAACCCACTCACTGGGGTGTTCAAGCTTCTAAGAAGGGACAAAATTAGACCTAACTTGAATCCTGAAAATTTCTGGCTGAAACTCAGACGACCAGCCTAAAGATTTGGATTGAATTTGTTTAGAATTTAGTGAAGAAATAGGGTGGGAAATGGTGGCGGGATGGTGGGTAGGAAGGTGGATTAGAGAAGGACTGTGAGGATGGTCCCCGGGCTGGCTGCAGATGGCTCCTCTCTCCTTCCTTTTTCCTTTGCCTTCAAACACTCTCTCTCTCTCTCTCTCTCTCTCTCTCTCTCTCTCTCTCTCTCTCTCTCTCTCTCCCTGTTTCCATACCATTCGCTTTGATTTCCATGCCTTCTTTTCATTCACTCTTTCTCCACTCACACCAGATTCTGATCCTTGTAGTGTGGCTTTTCTTTATCCCCATAGGCACCACATTCCTTTCTCTTAAACTATATAATTTATACTTGTTGAAAGTTGTGTAATTCTTGTTTTTAGGTAGAAAATTAGATTAGCTTTGTAATGTTTTTTTCTCTTGTCCTTCAAAATTAAAATTGAGAATGCTTCTTACTTACATACAATTCTCCCTAGTTCTATGTGCATTAGTGTTCTTCCATATGAAATATATTTCACAATCTTCTTCTGAATTCCTTGTTTCCTCTTATTTCTTCTTTTTCCCCTCTAACTTGCCCAGGCTGGCCATGAATTTGCTTTCTTCCTGCGTCAGCCTCCTGGTCACTAGTGTTACAGGCGTAAGTTACCACACCTGGCTCCTTGTTTGCTCTTAAATTATTTTCAGGATAAGTAGATTACCCCAACTCACCCCCGATCCCTACCAAGAAATAAGTCAGTCAATTTAATAAAAATACTTCAGGCAGTGACCTCATATAATAGATAATATACCCTGAGGAAAACCTGCATAACTTGAAGTGGAAGTAAATAGCTTTTAACCTTATTTTTGATTTTTATTACTTTTATTTTAGAATTTGTAATAGGTATTATTTGACAGTATTATGTGTGTGTGCACGTGTGTGTGTGTGTGTGTGTGATGCTGAGCACTGAACTCAGAGCCTCACAGGTACTAGGCAAGGACTCTGCCACTGGCTACATTCTCAGTCATTTTTTTTTTCCCCCTTTTTCATTTTGAGACAGGGTCTTGCTAAATTGTCCAAGCTGGCCTCAAAATTGCAGTCCTCCTGCCTCACCCTTCCAAGTAACTGGAATTATAGACATGTGCTACCATGCCCAGCCAATAACATATTTTTGAATGATAGAATATATAAATGGGGAGAAAAACTTTCTGTGCAAACATGACAAACTTACAATCCCTTGTGAAGATCAAGAAATAAAGGCAAAGTGAAACAATCTTTTTTTTCCCTAAAAAAGAATAAGAATATTTAGCCGGGCACAGTGGCACATGTCTGTAATACCAGTGGCTCAGGAGACTGAAGCAGGAGGATTATGAGTTCAAAGCCAACCTCAGCAAAAGTGAGGCACTGAGCAACTCAGTGAGACCCTGTCTCTAAATATATATACAAAATAGGTCTGGGGATGTGGTTCAGTGGCCAAATGCCCCTGAGTTCAATTCCCCTACCAAAAATAAATAAATAAATAAGAAGAATGTTATTATCATGTATACTGGGTCAAAAATTCCTGATATCTGTGGGCTCTGTGCACATAAATAATTTCATAGTTTTTTTCTGTGGATTCTACCATTAAATGTAAAAAAGATAATTCCACATGAATAGGGCCATAAAAGAATCAGTATTATCAACAGTAGAACTCAATTTGGTTGGATTAATGAAAGAAGGTTTATGCAGATATAAAAATTGTTTGAGAAAGTTGTCAAATTTCCTGTCTCCCAGTTATCAGGAGACATACTCTGAGGGATACTCTGTTGGTATGGGTAGAGAGGGAGAGAGTGGGTAAATAAGCATGTGAAATTTAACAAATTCTAAAAGTGATTCTTAGAGTTTCTGATTGATACTATTGGTAGATATTCTTATCAAGAATTCTTATTGATTAATAAATCAATCACTAATCACTAGTCAATCAAATAGCCCAGAACCTCTCATATACCATACAGAGTTGAAAAAAATTTGATAATGAAACTTAAAATATGCTGTTTCCACTCATGGCTGGCATACACTCCCATGTTATGGGTGTGATTCAGTTCTAAATAAAACAAATACAATACATGATTTATATGAAAACTTCTTTTACTAGAGAAAGTTTTAATTTTGGAATATCATTTAGGATGAGCTCTAGGACAGAGTTCTACCCATTTTAAGCAAGATTCATGAATGTCAATTCCCATAGATTCGATTAGCTAAAAACAATGTTCACCTCTCTGATCATTTACAGGTCCACATTATAAGGTAAGTTCTAGCAATTGAATATTGTGCAACTATCATAGGTATCTATGGATGGTAATACATTAATTCAACAAACTTTCATGAGCAGGAGGTTAGTCCATTTCTAATTATCACTGGCCATGGGACATTCGACAATTACTTGGGCAAGGTGATAGTGGGGAGGGTATGACAAAAATATTCAAATATTTTGAAAGTAAAGACAAAAAGATTTGCTAATGATTCATATGTGGCATTTGAAAAAAAGGAGTTAAGAATGACTTCAAAGAAATCAAAAGAAAGAAGGAGTGAGCTACAGGACTGGGGGTGTCTCAGGGGCTCAGTTTTAAACAAGTTTATGTCGCAATGATTAATAGACATTGACATTGGAGACGTCAGGCAAATAATTGGACATAAATGCCTGGAGTAGAAAGGGAGAGATCTGAACTGCATTCGTTCATTTGGAAGTCATCAGTTATTGGATGGTATTTAAAGTCATCCTGGATAAGGCATGGATGATTCTACTATGGCTTAATAAACTACTATAATTCAACCTTTTTCTGATTGCCATTAAAACTAATTGTAATAGGTTGAATAGTATGAATGACCTCAATCAAGTAGCATCCATCCCAAGAATGCAAGGTTGGTTCCATATTTGAAAATCAATCAATGTTACTGTTGGCCCTTGACATGTTCCAAATATTTTAAGAGGGTTCATCTGGAGGTGGCATGCGGGGAAAAAAATCAGAGAAAAGATGAAGTAAAATTTGTAGGAAATTATTGTTGATCTTAAAGTGAGGTAACAAGTCAGTGGTGCAGTGGTAGCAGTGGGAATGGAAAATAAATGATGGATGTAAGATAAATTAAGGATAAAATCATCTAATTGGATGACTAACTGGATAGAGAGAGCAAGGAGTCAGGAATGACTCAGTGTCATGCTGGGCAAAGGGTGACAGAATGAATAAGAATCATCAGTCAGGACAGAGGTGAAAGATTTGAAGTTAGGCAGAAAGATGATGAATTTGTTTGACCCAGGGTGGCTTTAGGTAGTTAGGGTGATGCCAATCAAATGCTCACCGGGAAAGTTAGATATTTGGCATCAGAAATCAGAAGACATGATTAGAATATGGAATTCATGATTAACCAGAGATTGGATTATTCTAGTCACAAGAATAAAATCTGCTCAGAAATGACCCAGTGAGACAATTGAAGAGTTAAAAGGGAAATTCTGTGCCTAGTCTTAAGCCTGTAGGTGGTAAGTTGCAGGGAGGGTAGAAGCCTGAGGTGTTCCAGGTTCCAGAAAGCTTAGGCTGATGTGGAAATAGGGCACCCCGAGGCCTTGGTGGCAGTGGGTTTGTTTTTGTTTTTTCCTAATAACTAGACTGGAAGGTATTTTGATAATTTAACAACTTAAGATGTGCAGGCTCATTGTCCCTCCTGAGTATAAAATGAGGTCAGGTATTGGTTCATAGCAGGTGAGGTAGCAGGCAGGGGAGTGGTTTCTCTTTTGGCTTTTGACATTAAGAACCAAGCACCTGTTTTGAAGGCAGCAATTATTTCCTATTAGCATTGGAGTGTGGTAAGAATCAAGAAGTACCCCAGATGATTTCAAATGTAGTAGCCTGATTAGTTATGACTGGGAAGGTCAGATGAGTGCCGCTTTCATCCACGTGAGCACAGCAGAAGGAGGACCCACCTCCCACTGCCCATAGAAGAGCACTTCAATTCAGGTCTCAACCCATAAGAAGTATTTGCTCAAATGCCACAAGGCCTAGTGTTTGGGCTGCCTTCTTAGAATAGTAAAAACCATGAGCTTCACAGTCAACATACCTGACTGGCTAGATCTGGGGAGCCTATATTTCCTGGGGTGGTAGACCGAAGGAGCAAAGCCATATTTACACATGACATAATTAAAACACAAATTAAATGCAGGTCATCAAACCAGAGGGAAAATACTCTTCATATCAAAAGCATGCAGATGTACTGTAGCTTTATGCAGTCTGAGTCAATTTCGGTGGAAATAAAAACACTTAGAGTGTCATAGAAATAACATTTGCTAAGGGTGAGGTGAGCTGGCAGGAATGATCTAATTCTGATAGAGAAAATATTGGTTTGAATTTACAGGCTAAGATGGTTATAAACCACTCTGTGATCTGCCATATTTTGACTAAGTGGTAGTTTTTTTAACTTAAAGGAGACTCAGCCCTGCAACAAAATCAATAGTCCAAATCACTTAGTGGGTCAAAGTTAAGGTGCTTCGCAGAGGCAGCTCGCAGTGGAATACATGGCCAGATCTGTGTCACACACTCACAAACATGACCTGGGAGTTTAACAACAGCACATCCCAAGTTCATCTGGAAATGTCCAGAAAGTCTGTTAGTGTTAGAATCACTCAATACCACCTAAGAGGGAGGCCACACCGAAGGACTTGGGATTTTCAGGCTGCTGTTCCCAAGGTGCCAAAAGCTTATTGGCTGCATCTGAATTAAGCACAATTGCCAACCTGCCTGCTCACTATGGTACTGCTTCCAATCTGCTTAGATATGAGTGCACTATGCAATATTGGAAACATAAACCTCTCCCAGAGCAGAAATACAATGGTCTAAATGTTTGTTTTTGTTACAAGAATTGAAAGTATGGAAAAGTTTCCCCCCCACGCAGCCCCCAACATCTTGCTCCATTTAACAGCTGACGAAAATCAGTTTCTGGCAAGTACGAAAAATAAAATATAAAGTAGAGAAAATTCATTGTAAAAAGGCAGGTTTCAACAAACTTGGACAACCAGCCTGGAACGTTGGACTTAGGCTGAAATGAGGTTGGAGGCCTAGAACTGGGTTAGAGTTGAAAGAGTGTTATGCTAATATTTTCCTGTGTTTCCACAGAACAGGATCTCATGTGCCCTTGTGTTCTCTAGCACGGCAGTTTCTATAAGCTTTCTTAGAGATTTGTTGTTCTGGTGATATGTCAACATGTTAGAAACTTATAGGGAAGAGGAAACTGAATAATTTCCCCATAAATCTTAAGATCAATATATATCTTATTGGAAGGCATTCATTCAACCTGATGAGACACTCTCCTGAGAATGGCAAAATCTGGATAGTATATACCCTGTGAGTTGGAATACTATCTCAAGAAGAGCAAACATTTGCTGTATGGGTCAAACTTATTAAGAAACATTTCCAGTGAGTTTGGATGCATCATATAAGTCTTCTCAATGTGGTATCCAAGAAAGTCGCTATTAATCAAATAAAATGAAATTAATGTTTCATCATCAATTTAACATCTTCTGTAGTTGACATTAAGGAAGGTACTTACAGGGAATCTTCTCAGAATTCTTCTCCATGTGAATCTTGCTGGAAGAAAACTATTTGTAAACGTAGCTCATTCATTCATACATGCACACAATCTAGGTTTATTGGACACTTACTTTGTTCTGGCTGTGCTCAGTTTTGAGGATATGGCATTAACAAAGCAGACAAAAGTTCCTCTCCCATGGGAACTTATATCCCAATTGTTTTAAATAGGAATATTCAGTCAATTAATAGTTTTAAGGTCATATGTATATCTTCTAATTTCCTGAAGTTTCCAGCAGTTAACAATTACCCAAAGGAAGCAAGTCAGAGTGTACCTGAATGATTTCCATTGGATATAAGTTAACATAAGTTAATCTGATACATCAGCATTGTAGAGTTGTAATAAAGGAAGACCAACTAGTAGCTGATGACATATTTGTATATCTTGCTCACATATTTGACCAGTATTACATTTGCAGTAATTCCAAACCCTTCCTGGGGTCACTTTGCTGGAGTGTCAGGGGCATGAAAGAAAGGAAAGAATGGAGTCAAAAGAAGTTACACACAGGGTAACGATGTCTGTCTCATTCCAGCATCTTTCATACCCGGTCCCTCTCCCCTTTCATTTCCCTCAACTATAGAAATGAAAAGTTGTACCCCATTTGTGTATAGTGAATCAAAATGCAGTCTGTAAAAAATAAAAACAAAAATAAACAAATAAATAAGTGAGTGAAAGGAAGATCAGTAGAACAGAGGAGAGTGGAGCAGGGAGAGGGGGTAGGGCATTGGGGTAAATCAAATGGAGTAAATGAAACTCCAAGCATGTATGATACGTATAACTATAATGCTCCAACAGAAGCAAAACAAACAAACAAAAAGAGGTTACACATAGAACCACTCGGATGACCGAGCACTTGAAATTTATAACCAAGAAACGTGTGAAATTCATGATTATCCACATCTTCAAACACACCGTCTTTATTACTATTAGGTTAGAACATGACTTTTCTTCTGTGGCCTCACAGACCCTCTGACTGTACAATATTTTTGTACCTCTGAGAATCCACACCTCCTTGCAAAGAAAACAGTCTTCCACAACTTCCCTCTGTAACTGTGTAGCTCAGTAGGAGAGGCTGAAAAGAGCGGTCTTCCACGCTTCTCTTATGAAAGATGGTGGAATGAGACAGACATCATTACCCTATGTACATGTATGATTACACGAATGGTGTGAATCTACATCGTGCACAACCATAGAAACGAAAAGATGTACCCCATTTGTGTATGATGAGTCAAAATGCAGTCTGTAAAAATAAAAAAAAAAATTTTTAAAAAGAATACTAGATCCTTCAAGGCAAAAAAAAAAAAAAAAAAAAAAAAAATCCAAAAAACAAAAAAAAGAGTGGTCCTAACTTACACAAAGTGGGTGGGGTACCCACAAACAGATCACACCGTGTAATGGTGGCTGATATGTTAGTGTCTGTGGGCAAGGTTGCCCTGGCTCTGCTTTCCACAGTCTCACATGGCACATTGCTATTTTAAGGTGAGAAGTATTGGACAGCTTTATTATAAAAAAAAAAAAAAAAGAGGCTGACAGTCTTAAATCAAGAATTTTAAATTTTAAATTTTAGTACAGTCAAAATTTCTTTTCAAGGAGAGAGTTAATTTATTTTTCCAGCATGAAACTACAATAACAAAGAGAAAATTATACTGATCAATTCATATAGTCAAAATTGGTTCTTTAAAGCCCTGGCTGCATTTGCAAAAGGAATCCCACAAAAGGAAAAATAGTTTCCTGCAGAAAATGAACTGTCTTATGATCCAAATGCTTTGAGCTTGGTAACTTGAACAAACTTCCTTTGGTTGAAGTAATTTAAACCTGGATATTTTTCCCATGGAGGAAAAGATCTCCCTCTCCATTTTCTCCATGAGTAAGTTATCGTCTAAGACAAGATATTTGTGTATTACAGGATAACCACATCCTTACAGAGTAAAAATATTTTTAAGTTCTAGCAAAAAAATGCTGCTTTATATTTGTTGAAATTATTCTAACATTCAATTCGAATGTGTTATGGAAGGATTTGTCTCCTTTTAGAGTTATACGTAGTGTGTGGAACTTCGTAACTGGTTCAGTGTTTGACGGATTAGAAATAAATTTTTGTTTTGAGAAATATGTTCTATACTTATTGGAAGGCAAAATGTGAAATATGATAACTGCAGAGTAATAAGAAGTCGTGTGGTCTAAAGACAAATATGACATTGTTTCCATATATTGCCATCAACTTTCCCTTTTTTAGAGGGGAATTTAAAACATGAATGTGATATTCTTGCTATTTTATTTAATATGTCCTGTATCGGATATCCTATAGAAACTATGGCTCCATCAAGGAAGATACAGCTTGAGTTTCCTGAGTAAAAGGGGAGGAGAAAAGACACAAAGATCTGGAGACAGTGTGACAGAAACGCGGACAGCCCCGAAACCTGGGTGATCTTCACTAACCCTCCAGGTTCAGGGGAGGCATCTGTCCTGCTGCTTCCCCGCCTGGAATTCTTCATATGGCCGGGATCCTCTTTTAATTTTTATGAACCCCCATCAGTGCCCCACAGACCTAGCCTCATGCTGGGGGCTGAGTAAGACATTTGACAAATGGCAGCTGTTTTTATTACATGATCTCCACATATTTATAGAGCCGAAAAAGGAAACCTAAGGTACGAGTAATTTATCTCTGTCACACATGTTGTCCCTTGGTCTGCCTCTCCCTGCAGCCTCCCATCACCCGACATCTCATGGTGGTCCTTGCAGCAGAACCTGGAAAAACAGAATATCTTAGTGGAGTCATCTTAGTGGAGTCGCGGTGACTCCGCCAGGTAGGAAGGAAGAAGAGAGATGAGACCACAGCCCTGGTGCCTGAATTTGACCACATGTCTCCCCGGGAACTCCAGGCAGCCATCTAGGTTTCAGACACACAAATACCATTTGTATTTAAAGTACCTTAATTTTGTTTCTTTCCTTCACCACAGAGTCCCCACACTACTGCTAATTGTTAAAATTGTTTTTTGGCTTATTTGATAAACAGACAGAATTTTAATCTTATTACAATTTTAAAAAGTGGTTGGTTCAGTAACCTCTCATACATTCAAACGGAGCACGGTTTCTTGGTATCTGAGTCTGAGAAACTACTGAAGAGTGTTTTCTAGAGTGAAAATCCTGAGGAGGTGTAGTAACCACTAATTTCAATACAATACCTTAGAAGAGACATAAGACTGATTGATGGCTTTTGTGTATATGCAGGTATATATGTATGTATGTGTGAATTGATTTTTTATCTGCCATTTTTCATCACATAAATCATTTCATCATGTACACCTGCCCAGACCTTTCAAAAGCAGTCATATTTGGATCACTCTGAATGTTTGATGTGCTTCCCTTTCTAAACAATATCATGCTTCTGTGGCATTGCAGCATATGGAAGCTTCTCATTCCAAATGATGTATAGAATATATTCACAAATTACATATATATTATATAAAATTATCATATGTAATAGGTATAATAATTATAGTACTTAAATCTGTAATGGAAACTCTATTAGTTTCCATCTGGGTTTTTTGTTTCTTTGTTTTTGTTTTAAAATTATTTTGCCATCTGTGTCACAAAGTTTATAGAGTCAACAACTTTTGTTAATACATATACATCGCCAACCAAAATGTGGGGAAGGTTGAATTGAATTTTTATAAAATTTTCCTCAAAATGACCACAAGGAATAACAATAATAGTGACAGGCAGAGGGAAATAAGGAAGGAGAAGGAAAATTCTAGTTATACTCCACTACCTTATTAGGTCTATTTTTTTTTAGTTTCAAATAACCAAAGTCAAACCAGAATAACTTAGGAAAAAAATTGTTATTGTTTGTATTTCTTGAAGAAAGATGCTGAAAGACCCCAAAAGGAGTTGATTAACTAATCCTGATGGAAAAGGGGCCCAAGAGACTCAACCGTGGCGTTGATGTTTCCTTGATAATGGCAGTTAGAATAATTTTAAAGCAAACATTTACTTTAATACAGAACATGTCACACTTCTAATGGATTACTTCATTTATATACTCCATAGCAAATCTTTGAGAAAGTCCACATTACACTCTCCTGTGTTCCAAATTAGAAAAAAAAAAAAAACAAAACAAAACCCTAAAGACCAAGAGATTAGATACATTTTCCTAGATTTCACTGGGAAGTTAAGTAGCAGAACGAGGTGCTGAAGAGCATGAGAGCCCAACTCAAGAATCACCAACTGCTCCCTGACGTGGTAGTCCTCCAAACACCACCCAGTTTTGGTGCTTAGCTCAAAATGCCAAAATGTGGAAGAAGTCACGCTGATGGCTCTGGTTTGGATCAGGTATCCTCCTTTGGACCAGCTTCCTAAGACAAGGGCCCAATCACCATGCAGAGACTGGTGGCCATTTGTGATTTTGGGGAGACTTGAGGTGCTAAACATCAGTGCCAAGAGGGACATTGAGTGTCTGCATCCCACTTCCACCCAGTGTCCCCAGAGTGTGTGACTGCTCCCTTCCCGGAATCCAGGCACTTGGTTCCTCTCCTACTGGATTCAATAAACTCTGCTTCACAGTGATGGGCTGGTCCATCTTTCCCTCTGGAAAATCTCTAGAATGCAGAGTCTGGTTCTTCTTCACCTGCTCCGCTGAGTTCCCCAGTCACTGTGCATAGTAGGCTACTTAATGACTAATTGTTGAATTAAGAGATGACAGGTGGATGTAAAGAAAAAAGAATGCCACCCCTCTATGGTCACACAGAGTCACACAGAGTCTGACCCACACAAAGTCAGATGGGCAAAAGCAACCCAAAAGGGAAAGAAAAGTTGGGGGTAAAATATGATCTATGCATTCATCCGAAAACCAAAACGTGAAAATAACATTATTTTTAGCTTCAGTTTCATGATTCAACCTTTCCAGTGTAAATAATTTATAAGAGGAATAAGACAAATATCGGGTTTGTGGGAAATGTAAATTAATTTGAATCTAAAATTAGTACAACCCTTCCAGTGGGCAGATGACAGGGAGAAAAAACAGAGTGAGGAAAACTGACAGAAAACCAGGGAAGAAACCGCAGAACCACAGACCCTGCAGGCTGCCGGTCTATTGATAAAGGAAATGGCCAAGTCAAAAGTCCAGGGTGACCTGGTGGTCTCCACAGAGAGACAAAAAGCACAGGGAAAGAAGACAGATAAGAAAGGCCATAAAATTCACACTTGCTCTGTAGACCTGGCTTGAGGTTCCTCAAGTGGGAAATCACCATAGACTGTATGTAGAGATCCAGATCTTTCTGCTCATTTACATGCTAATGCACGTGAGTCAGTCTGGATGTTTCTGCTTATTTCATTGTGAAAATAAAAGTCTGATTTCTGTTAAATGACTGCCAATAAAAACAAGTGGATGGGGCAGATTTAGAAGGATCAGAATTCCTGACTCAGACACCACACAACACTGAACACTCTTGAAGAAAATTCTAGACAGGAAAAACACATATTCTCTGCTAAATTCTCATTGACTCAGAACGATTGTAGTCTCATTGAATATTTTGATCTTGCTTTGACACTACATGCTGTGTGACCCTGGGTAGATTACTCAACACTCTGGGCCTAATTTGTCTCCTAATAAGTTTCAATTTCTGCCTTTGTAAAATGTCATAAAACCACTGCCTGGGATAAAGATGTATGAAATTGCCCAGTTTAGTGTTTGGCACTTAGTAAGTGCTCATTAAATAAGTTATTTTTATAAGCAATACCTTTAATGTCATACTGTTACTACTTTGGGGGGGAGTGGTCTCCCACAAGAGGTAGAATATCTACAGTTCAGAGTTAGTGTGGGGTTTTTGATCATTTAATGTGGGATGAAAATAGATGACCTTACATCAATGTGCGTATAGGTGTACACACATAAAACCTTAAAAAACAAAAAAGAAGTTAGCTTTTCTAATACTACAAGTATGGACTGAAGTTCTTGCTGCCCGTACCTCCTGCTCATTCCCCTGGTAGAAAGAGGGACCTCTGTCTCCCGAGACAGACCAGGGCAGAAGTATGGAGAGGTTGACGCTGCAGTCCCCCCGTTTGCCCATGGTGTACCGCGATGATTTATGTACCGATTACTTCATCTTCAAAAACGAGTCACAAAATAAGCAAGTGGCTTGAAAACAGTCCTTCAAAAGCAACTCCGAGTGGAATTTGGTACTGGAAATGCGCCATTTCAAGTAAGTCCCGGGAAAATGGCAGAGCCGACATCCCTGTCTCTCTCTGAGCTCCTGCCCTGCCACAGTGACACAAGAAGACCGAATGAGGAGGCAAAGGCAAGAGAAAGAGTGGATCAGCAGCAGTCTGCCACTGTCGTCGCCAGTGCACATGGATGAGTGGAAAAACACAATTTTTAAAATGCTCGTCACCTCTTCCTTTAATTTTTCTATTATTCTTAGTTCACATTATTTATTTATTTTAAATGCTGAACTGTTACGGATGTGGTCTTGAAAAAAAAAACTTTTTTTAAATGCAACACTTTAACAAAAAGTATTTGGCAATTGCCCCAGTCAAGTAGAGTGAGTCTCTTGCAATTTCAGGTTCTCTCACTTAACTGCAGGCAGAGGGAAAGAGTTTCAGTCGACTCTGGAAATAAATATGAACATAGGAGTATTTTATTCCCACGTAAAAGAAAAGGAATTTCTCATATTCATTTGATTTTATTCAATCTATTATTAAACAGTAAATACTCAAAAAGCATAGCATTTATTACTTGCCTTCCCTGCTTCCTCTGGGTCTAGTCCCCAAAGGTGTCATAGTACATTTTGTCTTTCTTTCCATCTCCTGCCAGCCTATTGGTAAGCTTTCCAGAGCCTGGGAGAGTTGGGGATCACAAAGCCTAAACTCATCTTTAGCAAGTTAAGGAAATGGTGCTGAAATACAAAAATTACCTTTGTAAAATTGTACCAGGATGGCATATTGTTGGGTCTCTTGATATTTCAAAACTGCTTGTTTATTCTTAGAAATCTTTACCTACCAATCCATCAACTGAAAGAATGTTCTATATCTAGAGAGAACACCCGGGCTCACTTTGAATAGTAACTCCAGAGTAATTTAATTATTCATTCTCTCTAAGAAAGCTGGTAAGGTTTTGCAAAGTACTATGTATTTGGTGTTGATGCACCCCCAGGCTTATTTTATTGTTCAATGAAAATAAAATACAATGATATTTTTTATCCTCCGACATCACTTTGCTCAGTTAAACAATGTTCCCAGTTAATATAATATTCTACACAGGCTTTCATATGTCTCATTCTTTGAGTTGAGGCATTCCAATTCTCTTAAGTCAACTCTTGATTCTTAGAGCATAAGACACTCTTCTTAGCTGGACAGATTGGTGAAGCAAGAATGCCCTAATAATTCTGCTTTGTACTTGACTGATCCTGAAATGGGAATTTGTGCACACTAACCTCTATTTGTGAGTTTGTGAGTTTCCATCCATAAAGTAAGCATCATCATACTACCCAAATGCCTCATGTATTTCTGGAAGAGGTCTGGAGTCTTTGAACTTTGACCTGGTACAGCAGAATTCTTGGGTATTCAAAAGGCAAGTGGGACATACTGCTAATGGTACTATCAGTGCCAATTTCCAGATGGAACTCTGGAGCTGTACTGAGTTCACTTCTTTTGAAAATCTGTTCGGCAAGTGCTCCCAGGGCTGGTATGGGCTCTGGGGCCCGTTTGTTTTTCCTGGTCACCATGGAGTTGTAGTTTCAATCCCAGCTACAAGAGCATCCCAGGGACTTGGAAAGAAGGGCGAGTGCCAGAGCCCACTGGCTGTCTTTGGAGACGCTGAAGGGTGAGTAGCAGGAAGCAGTAAACCAAAAACCATAGCTGCCAATAAATGACCTAGACATTGCTTTCTTGGCGTTACTGTCCCAGTTCTTCATGGCTAAGCAAATCAAGGCAAATGGAGGGGCTGGGGGAGGGGAAGCAAAGTTTTCTCAGGGATCCCTGGAGGTGAATCTCTTAGCTCCAAAATGAGTGAAACAGGTTTTTGTAAGAAAATCAATTTTTGCAGAATTGAATCTGTGTTTAATTCAGAATCACCTAGACTTGACAAGCTGCAACTTTGCAAATCTTAGTTTCTTGTCTGTAATATGGGTATAGGAGTGTTTACTCAGTGCAGTTGCTTTTAGGGTATTTAGGGCAAAGCACACCGAGCTTGACATAGAGAAAGCAGCACCAGTGACTGCAGCTTGTGCTACTCTGGTCTTTGTAAATGAGACGAGTCAACATTGACACAAAAGCATATCGCCAGATAATAATGTAATGCTGACTTTTAAGGTTTCTCTATATTTCATTCTGAAGCTGAGAAGGCATGACATTTTAGAAGAAAAGCTGTTTTTTTTCAAAGTATTTAAATTTCCTAGTCTGTGAAACTCCAGCATTATGTAATTTTTGTGGCTGCTAAGTTTTATACATCTTGCTTTGCTTGGTTAGCAATCAAATGCTTTCCTTGACAATAATCGTTTTCACAAACACACTGTATGAAAGGTGATATGTGTGCATTTTGAGGGAATCATTTTAATAGCATGATTGATTTGAACTCCCTCTGTGTCCCTAAGTTGACACCACCCACCCCTAAACTGTATGATCGGGCTACAATTCATGACAGAAAGTTCTCTTGAACAATATATCAAAATTCATAGAGCCCCAGGAGATAAAAGGCGCCACAGTAAGTGAACATTTGGAAGTTCTGGGACTGGACACCTTCTAGCTGGTCCTTTCCTCAGTAGAAAGAACGAGGCTTCGTCATTGTCCTGCAGTCCGCTCGTTTCTCTCCCTCTCCCGCTCACCAGAGCCCCCATCAGGAGTGATTATAATCCCACACTCTCTTTTGTAGACATTGTTTCAGTGAACTGGAAGATTATTTTCTTGCCATTTGAAGTTTCTGCTGTCACTGAGGTATGCTGGCCCAGAGACTTAAAAGCTGATCCTTTATTTATCATGGTTAAATGCTTGATAAGCAGAGAAAGGTTTTGACATTCAAACTGGCCCATTCTGGAACCTTTTAAAGGCATTGCTCACTCCTGCTTTTAAATGAAACTCAAATGAAAAGGTTCTGGATTTAATAACATGAAGCAGAAAAATTATTCCTTTCACTCGGAAAGTTTTCAGCTGCCTTGTTCAGATATTGGTTGGAGGAAAGAGGCTGGGGCTGAGGAGTGAGGCTAGCAGAGGGGGCCTGTTACATTTGTGGAAATTCGGGTCCCTCCTTGAACTCTGATAGCTCAACAGAATAAAGAGAAGGAAGTTTGGCAGGGCAGTTCTTAGGTCTGTCTGTCTGTGGTGTGTACCATATAAGTGAAAGTATCCTTCAGTAAAGGACATTATTTCCAGGACCTCAGTGAAGTCAATGGCCGGGGATCTTCCAATGGACTTCACACTTTTAAAATCTCTTTCTCTGTCTCCCCTTTCCCCAATCCTGTTGTCCCCCTATTACAAAAGGTGAGAAGTGGTGGTGGACACAGACTGACAGCTTGAGATACAGTAGAGGGAAGCAGAGGGACTATATCCATTTGATTCACTATCATGTCACTCAGAGAACAGAATTCAAAAATTTCCCAGCATGCCCAATGGCTATTTTCTTTTCTCGTTAATAGAAGAAAAATAAAAACCTCTTCCAGAAAATCAAACATTTACTGTGTTTCAATGAACAGAAAATCTTCCTAAATGAATGGCAAGAGCAAAAGCTAATAAACCTCAGCCATCCAAGTTTCACATAGAAAAAAAAAAACCTGCATTGAAGGCACTAGGGTTGGGAAACACAAAATTCCTACTGAACAGCCAGGCTTAAAATAGAGTCAGAACAAAGGTAACATTTACAAGCTCCAAAATGTTTTTGCTAGGAGACTTAAAAATAATAATAGTGCTAATAAAAGGAGTGAGTAATCAAGCCGCGGACTATTTCATAATTCTGAGACTGCTATCCACATGTGGACAATTGCAGACACTTCTCGTTGATTCTGACCGCTGTGATGTTTCAAAGACCCGTTTATTCATTTCATTTATCTCCCTCTGTGGCCAAATTACTATCACTTGCAGATCCCTCCTTGGTTTCGTTTCTAGCAGTTCAATCTTGTTCAGGATGCCCAATGCATAAACAGAAGTGGGTGTTTGGATCAATGTAGCTTAATTATAATCCTGTTTTCTGAGTCTTGCTCATTTTCTCTTTCATTTATTCTAATAAAATGAGACAGTCGGGTGCTGAGTGTTGCCTGTGTATTCGAGTCACTGATTTCTTTTGAGTTATACATACAGGGCTTGATTGTCCACGTTAAAAGCCAAAGAGAAAGTCTTTTTGATTTCATTTTAAATGGCACGATAGAAATGAGCTAACAAACATCTTTTTCCCTCTACACGATGCTCTTGCTTTCATTGTGAAGACTACAATAAAATGAAAACACAAATGTAAAGAATTATTGGTTTAGATGGTTTTGGTCTTCCTTTCAAGCTATCTTTTGATGTTTACCCCTCCAACGACAATGCTGCAGCCACCAGAGCTTCAAGTATTTCCCCCACCGCCTGCGCCTTTGCAAACATTCTCTTAGTATTAAAACAAATCAGAATCAGGAGGTATCTAATTGTGCTGGTTTTGATTTTGTTAATACAAAGTGAAAGATTAAAACGGAGCAGTAAGAGCAAAAACATTTCTTAAAGTGGCAGTCACAGCAAACCTTTAAAAAGGCACATAAGCTCAATAAATGAACTTGAAAACTTAACAAAATATTGCAGGAAAGTGCAATCATTACAGAGGTTGCTTCACAACCTCTGCTTGAAATGTTAGTGTTTGGCAAAAGGCGCCTCCGTGAAGGCTTTCAAATAAATCATAAGTGCTTCCCCCTGTAATATTTACAAGTTTTCATATTAGATTTGTCACTCTTGGTGGCAGTTGGGGAGTTTTTGTAATGGTCCGGGTGCTTTTCCAACGCACCTCTTCTTCTGTCTTGATTTCTTCACCTTTCTCATGCTCTGATTCTGCTACCCCCAGGCCTGTACTGCTTGCAATCCCATTATTAAGCATCTTTGGGACAGTAGTCCTAAGGATGCCCCAACCCCAAGACCCTTGCAAGTCTGGTACTGGGAATCACTGGAACAAAAAGGAGCTCAATAGTTATTCTGCTGTTGCTACTTGAAGCCATATAGCACTTTTTGTCATGGCAGTTTCTGTGCTGGGCACTTTTTTATATCTCACTCTGCACTGTTACTGAGGTGGTGGGGGTGGGGGTGGGAGCAGGAAGGAATAAGAATAACTTTCCCTATTCAGCACTTACCATAAAAAGTCACTAGTAGAAATTAGAGCATAATCTATACTCCATTTCAAAGGTTTCATGGTGTTATTACATCCCCATTCCCTCTAGTGACCATGTTCTCCTTCACTCAGAAAGTAATTTCAGACAGACTTGGAAAAATAATGGAAGTTCTCTAGGACTTCCTGAGTCCATGGATTTTTACTGCTTGTAAGAATCTTAAATTGGGTGAGCACACCTCAACACAATTTTATGCTTACATTGCAACTCCTTAGAGAAAAGAAAAAGGATCCTGATAAGGTAAAGTCTAATTCATGCTTTGGCATGAACTAATCATCTACCATTCTCTGTGACACATTTTTCAAACTTCAAATTAGAAAATGTGGTTTGACCACAGAAAATTGAGCATTTGGACTGGTTGCTATAATCAACACCTATTACACATTCAATCATAACTTCATTCATTTAGCTAACAGGGAGCATCATGCCTGTCAGCTGAGGTATGAAAAGATAAACAGGAATTGGCCAGATAAGCAAGTGGAAGAAAAGTGTTTTGAGAAAAAGGATTTTTTTTAAAAAACGCAGACTGAGGTGTGCTATGGGTGGTATGTGTAGACGAACTGCATGAAGTTTATAATTACACGGTTGTAAAGGAGAGAAGAAACCAGTCGTGTAGGTAGGACATAGATCCTGTAAGATTTTGTGTGTAGATGAAGGATTTGGGGCAGGAGGCAGAAATGCTCAAATTTGTACCTTAGGAAGGTGTCTAGTGGCATGGAGAATGGAGAATGGATGGAAGAGGGGCAGGTCTGCAGGCAGGACCATGTGGGAAACCTCTGCAGACATGTAGGTGAGAGGCTATGAGAGCCCACTTAGCTAGGACAGGGAGATGCAGAAAAAGGGAAGGAGGAAAAAACTGGCAGAACTTAGGAATCAATATAATGTGGTAAGGAGACAGAAGAAACAGACTCTCCAGGCATTTCTGGTTAGTGGGTGCCATGTTGATCCATCTACTTGAAGCTGTGTGTCCTCCTGTGTATCCATTTTCCTCCCCTGCATGCAGTCCTTGCTGCTGTGAACCTCTAGCCTCTCTCATTTTCTGTCTCCTTACTGTAGCAAGCATGCTACAAGAGTCCTCTCAACTTAAAGCAACAACAAAAGAAACAACAACAAAAAACCTCTTCAACTCCATTTTCCTCCCCAATCAATATTTTGACCTTATAATAGTCTGTCTCCACATTTATGGTTACAAATTTTTTAAAATCCAAATTATAACATAACAGGCAAATTTTCATCAGGACAGTATTTTCTGCAGCAAACTACTAAACGAGTTTAACTTCCTAATGATTTTTTTCTACATTATACCTAAGACTTTTATAATTGATTTAACTGAAATTAGCCTCACTGGGATGAATGCAATATTCTATTGTTATTTTTTAAAAGACATTTCTATTGTTTAATCATTTCGTTTTGCCTGAATCAGTTTTCTGGTCACATTTTTAGTTACTTTAAAATTTGTTTTGTGACCTTTGTTTTGATGATGTGATGATATTAATTATTTTCAAGGTCAAATTTTGCAGACATTTATTTTATATTTTATCAACAAGATTTGTCAGTCAAGTTTTAGTCAACAGCAAATTTTCTAGTGAAAAAGTTTTTAACTATTGTCAGTTTCATTCTACATTAATTATTTTTATATAATATTGATTGTAAGTTGAAAACATAATTATGTTTATCCTTATTTTTAACTAATGCATAAGAAAATCTATAATAAATAGTTGTCAGGTATAACAGACTCATCCTATTGTCCAAATTTCTGAACTGTTATAAATTATTTTTATTTAGTTCAAGCAGTTTTTCTTTAATCTCCTACTGTAGAGATGACCTTATCTGTGTGCTCTTAATCTCTTTCAGAGTGGATCCAATAGATTTTTTGTTGATGTAGAATATGGGAAGTTTTGCTCTCAGAATTCTGCTGGCCTGAGACAATGTGAAACTTCAATAAAGGGGTTTGTTCTTTTGTTTACTGAGTACAAACAACAAACAGATTTAACACATGGAGGAAGCAAGGATTACTGAATTTTCCGCAAAGTATATACCCCATTTCATGTCTTCTCTTTGTGTGTTATACACTAACTACCAGCAATGGAGCAAACAGCATCTGCAGACAGAAGTGCAGAATCTTGGTGCATGGCAGGTTTAAGCAACCTCAGCTCTGTAGAAGGTCCTGAATGATTGTTCCATCAAACCCATCTTCTCTGTCACTTCAGTGTATGTCTTTATTATATTTCCCTGACCCCTTTATAGTTTTCTGTGCACAAGTAACTAGTATATCTTAATGAAATATGAGGTAACACAATTACATTGCCCTCAGTTTTGATTTCCTCACATGAGCTTCTGTCCCTTTTCTCCATCTGTCTGTCTGGCATGAAGACAGTCTCAGGCCATTGTCAAGAGCCATGTGTTTCAAGTGGCAGAAATGTAAGAAGAAAGGATCCTGGGTCTCTAAATTATTGCTGAAGGCAAGGTGCCCCACCAGGAACACACACTTGGGATTCTTTATATGAAGAACTGCATCTTATGGCACTAAACATTGAAATTTGAGCATTAACTTGTTGCAACACCTATAGTTTGCCTAACCAACACAGGTCAAAGCTACAGAATCAAATGATAGAAAGCATTACTGGAGTCAGATGGTGGGCTTGAAACATGACATCATTGTAAAGCAAATATATTTTAATTCTAAAACAAGTGGAATCTCATAAGCAGAAAACAAAAACAATCACCTATTCTTCACTATATGAAATAACTGCAATATGCTAATTTTATAATTTGTGAAACTCAAAAGTGTTTATTATAGTCACCAACTACAATTTTAGGATTGATTTTCTCTTTCTAAAGGACTTCATAGGGTTGGTGTGAATTTTGAAGATCTAGGGTATTGATGATTGTATCTTTGCTACCTAACAAATTATGAAATATAATACTGAATTCTGACTGCTATGTATCAGAAAGAACAGAAATAACCAAGACACAAGCAACCTTTGCAAACTTCAAGCTATGTAATATTCCAATGTGGTTTTTTTCTTTGTATATATACTTAAATCACATAAGATGCTGTAAAATCAGTATGACCTTGTTTAGTTTTGAACTTAAAATAAACTTTTGAAAATCTGGAAAAACAAAACAAAACAAAACATCCTGATATGGAAAGTAAAGTTCAGCCACTATCCCGAGGTAGTCCAGCCCCTCTGAATAGAATTCAAACTTTCTTTGTCTGATACCTGCATAGAAATACTGTACCAAAAAACATTCAAAGAGTTGCATTTGTAGAAAGTTGAATTAAATTCTACTGTATTTACAACAGTGTGTGAAGTTTCAAACTTGAACAAGTCCTAACTACTAAATCATTTTCACACACATTCACACTCCATCTCTACCAAGTGTGTGTGGTGCTGCTGGATCCTACTTTAGCACTGCTTCCCTCAACCCAGTGAAATGGACAATTGGATGGTAACTCTGAATTCTTCAGTGGAATCCCTGCTGACTCTAGGCTGGCTGTATCCTGAGACCTGTGCTCCAGACCACAAGTCATCACCAAGTCCTTCTGCTGCAAGCTACCAACTCATAGAAGTTTCTGAGCAGTAAGGCATGGAAAGAAAGGTTTAGAGGCATTAGCTTTGGGGAAAATATGAAATTAAGTATTTACATAAAAATATGTCCTTCAGTTTTGGTGGTGACATACTGAGCAATGGAGCCAGTGACTACTATAAATTGAAATTGTCCCCTAAGACACTGGTAACCACTCACTACCAATCATGAGTTCAAGCCCAAGTTCACTCCAAGACAAGGTAGCTTAACATGCTTCTTTAATTTCAAGAATTTGGATTCTTGTAAGTGGTCATTGCTTAAACCTAAATTTTGAATGGATTAAAATGTGTCCTGTAATTGGCATGGACAAAATTTTTTCTTGGTATTTGTATTTGTTCTATCATAATTCCAAATTATTGGTGACTCGTTTATTTTTTATATATTTAAGTCAAAAGATGACACTGAATGTTTTTATCATGTACAACATACTGTATTGAAGCATATGTAATGCGGAATGGTTAAATCTAGCTAATTAACACATGCCTTGCCTCCACCCAGCTGTATCCCAGTATCTGACTCTTCAGTCAAGGTTCTCGGTGTAAACTTGACTTTTGGGAAAATTTGGTATGGAGAGAGTTGCTGAGAGTTGCTGAGCTGTGGGTCGGATTGAACTAATCCAAACTCTAGTTCAGCCACTTGCTGGGTGTGTGATTTCCAACACAGCACATAGTCTACTATTGGTCTATGTGTGACATAAAAGCACAATGATTCCCGTAAGATTTTTTTCAGACATTTGCAAGTTAATTCTAATTTATATGGGAAAGTGAATAATTGATAATAGCTGAAAACAGTTTGGAGAAACAAGGAAACAATGGAAAGAATCATTCTCCTTGATGGAAATGCTGCCTGTGATGCTGCGATAGGTAAGACAATTGGGAGAAGGTGGGCACACGAACAAGGAAAACAGCAGAGCACAGTGGTAGGATCTCTAGAAGCATGACCAAGACATTTCCCCGCATTCTTTTTGGTGCATTATTATTGTACATAGTGATGGAATTGTTGTTATATATCCAAACATGCATGTCCTATAACAATATAATTTAGCCAATATTACTCCCCAGTTCTTCCCCCTTCCTACCCATCCCTCACCCCTTCTTCCTTTCCTCTACTAATCTCACTTTGATTTTCATGAGATACCCCTCCCACCTTTTTCCTCTCTAGCTTCCACATATGACAGAAACCATAGGACCCTTGACCTTCTGAGTTTGGCTTATTTTGCTTAATATAATGGTCTGTATTTCCATTCATTTTTCTTTATAACTGAATAGAACTCATGTATATATATATATATATATATATATATATATATATACACACACACACACACACACATACACACACATACATACATATATACATATATTTTCTTTATTCATATTTATTCAGTCATTGATTGGTCATGATATTCTTGATGAAAGTACCAAAGTTATTCAAGGATAAAAGGACAGATTTTCAACAATGTTGCTGGAACAACTAGATGTCCATAGGGAAAGAAAAGATCGTTAATCTAAATCTCTTACCTAAAACAAAAACTGACTCAAAATGGATCATGAACTCAAATACAAAATGTAAAAAGCTCTTAGAAATGAACAAGGAAAGCATCCTCAGGACCTAGAACTAGGTAGAGATTTTAGACTTGACACCCCAAGCATTTTCCTCCACAAAAGAAAAAATTAATTTTGGACCTCAACACAATTACAATATTTTGTTTGGGGAAAATATGTGAAGTAGACAAAAAGAAAGCTATGATTTGATCGAAGATATTTGCATAATAGATTTTTGATGAAGGAATACATAAAGAACCCTTAAAACTCAACAGTAAAAAAATAAAATAAAATCCCATTAGAAAATGGAATAATAACATGAAAATACATTTCACTAAAGAAGATATATAGATGGCAAATAAGTACATGAAAATATATTCAATGTTATTAGCCATTGGAGAAATGCAAATTAAAAGCATGGTAAGAAATCACTATACTTCTATTCAAAAGGTTAAAATAAAAAATAGTGATAAACACCAACTATTGGTGATGATAATGTGAAACTGAGTGAGGACACATTGCTGTTGCCAATGAAAAACAGTGCAGCCACTTTAGAGAAAGGATGGGACAGTTTCTTACAAAATTGAACCTGTGTTTCAGCATCTTAGTGAGGCCCTAAGCAACTTTGATCTAGAGGGATTCCTACACCCTTCAATTAAATTTCTACTTCCTAACACTTCCTGGCACATCATGATAAACACCCTCCCAAAATCTGTCCCAGAACACAAAGACCAGATTTACTGAAAGCCAAAGTAAATAGGTGTGTCTACCATGTTGTATTAAAAAACAACAAAACAAAACACCATCATATCTACTTATGGAATTTCTACATCATGGTTAATAATCTTTCTATCCACACTGATTTATAATGCTCTAGTTTCCTTGTCCATTAAGAGGGATGGGTGCCCAAGATAAATGGCTTCCCCTTCCGTTAAAGAAACATTCCCACTCTCCCATGGCCTCCTTGAGATTCTCACAGGGCACCCTGAGAGGGATTCCTGTTTAACAGGTTTGTAGTACCCTTGTTTATGGTGCATTTTGTGTCCTGAGTCCTCCAAGTTTGGGCTACTCATCTTCTCAGTCAAATCTCTGTTGGAGTTCAAAGCAAAACTGTTTAGCTCTCATTCTGCCACCCTGAATGAAGAAGAATTATTTTACCTCTTCTAAGTATTTAAAAATAAAACAAACAAACAAACAAAAAATCAGGATAGCCCGGTATAATGTTAACAATGATTTCTCACTTAAAAATATAAAAAGACAAGTTGGCGCAGTTGGATGAATGAGAGCTGGGGATTAAGAAATGGACTCCCAGGCTTGCCCCTGTCCAAGATGATGTCTGCTTCAGCTGCCATGTGGATGGGGAGACCCAAAAGCACCTATTTTCCCTGTAGAGAGCTGAGATGTGAGTGGAGAATGCTGACTGGGACTCCCTAGGGCCCTGGAAGCCAAGGGACTATGTAGCAAAGGGAAATAGAATGGAATGTTCCAGACTGAACACAATCTTCAGGACCCTTGGTCAGCAGGAAGAGAGGCCAGGCTCCCAGGGAGCACCTGGCCTGTGTCACTGATGCCCAGAGTACAGACTTGGTCATTAGCAGTGGAAAGACAAAGTCAAAGACCAAGTCAGCAGAGAATCTGGAGAATCTGGAGAACCCGAAGCCATTGAGTGCTCCACAGTAACCCTTACTGCGAGCCTGGCCAGATCCTAGTGCTACCTGCACAAAGGGGAAGGAGGAGGAGTAGGAGGAGGTGGAGAGCAAAGCTGGAAAACTACTCACCGCTGAAGGACTGCATTAATCTTGAAGCGGTGCAAAGAAAACAGAAGTGATTGAATTATCTCAAAGAATTAGGGGCTAAAGAAATTGTATTTTTACCTGCTTAAGTTGTAACTTTATTTAAATATCTATAAACCTCCTAGGGAAATTTTTGACACCGATAACCAGTAAGTACTTTTGCCCCAAGTATGGGGTTTAGATTTTAAAGAGTTGGATTCAAGTTCTGGATATCCTAGGATACCCTCCTCCCCTCTATCCTACTTCATTCAAAAGAGCATCTCCTCAAAGAGGACTTGCAGACCCCTGAAATGATCCCTCTTCCCACCACTTCTCTCCCTTATCTTGCTCTATTCTTCCTGAGTATCTACCACAATGTGCTATTTCGTTACACGTGCATTTATCTTTTCCCTGCTGAAATGTAAGTCCCATGAGGGTAGGAACTTGTTTATTTTGCTTAAAATTGTGCTAGTGCCACATGGTAGATGCTCAATAAATACATGTTGAGTAAATTAGTAAATCTAATAAAATTTCTTCAACTTCTTTCTTGCTTTTCTCAGTTATAAATTGTTGATAATATCAACACCAATCCCTCAGAAATAAAGAAAACAGAAAAGTACACCTATAAAAGTATTCCAGGAATTCTAAATCTACAAATCACAGGTAGTTAATGTCTCTTCTCATGGGAATATTTGACTCAGGGGACCTCAAATGATATCACCAAATCCCAAAGGTGTTTATCCACAGTGCCTGGGCAAAGGCCCACTGTGCTAAACACAGTGGGTCTATATTCTCTTATTTGGGATTAGTAATAACAATGGAAATATTTTCTGCTTCCATTCTCTTTAAAATTCAAATTCCTGCCCACTTCCTATAAGATCCGGAGTGATCTGGACTGTCTTTGCTTCTCAGAGCTCATTGAATCCTTCTTGTTGATAGGTAGGGGATGGACACACCAACCTTCATGCACTTAAAGCCTCCTTTTGTTTCCCACTTGAGGCCTTTATTCCCTCCCTTCCATCTGAAAAACTTCAAAAAGAGCTTCATGAGGTTGCTCTTTTTTAAAAAAAAAAAAACATTTAGGATTTGGCTCAAACATCCCATCCATCTTTTCAAATGATTCTTTCCTGACCACCTTGGATTGGGTGGCCCTGTCAGTCTTCTTCACAGACTCCAATCTGTGAAGCCACTCTCCAGAAGGCTGATATCTTTGTTATAGAAATCAATAATTAAAATTTTATTTTTTTCTTAGCACTTACAAATTTTCTCTTTTCAGTTTTTAGAAGTTCTTTATCAAAGGGGGTTCTTTCATGTAGCAAGAGTTCTTTATCAAAATTCTAGTTACTGCATTGAGTTTAAGATCTTGGTTTTGGAAAATAATTGCTACTGAATTCTGGCTTTTGGGTAGTACGATTAATTAAATTTTTTATTTTATTATACTCCACAATGATTTCAGTGACAAACTTACACATCTACAAAATAAATAGATTTCTTTTGCTTTTCTTGGAACTAATTTTAACAGTTGATCGATTGGATGTGAGTCACCTTAAATTGCTATTATTCTCTGAATATAAGCAATCCATTTTTCTTTTTATGCTTATTTCATAGGAACATATATAAACAGGTATTGGTTAAGAATTTTTGTACTGTCCAGCAACTATAGTTAAATGTCAAACCTAAGAAAAAGACTCTACATATCCCGCATTTTAAATTCAGAGGGATAGTTAGGGCCCCTGACTTCTAGGACATGTCCATCCCTTCCTGCCCAAATCAATATATCATGAGCCCTGGGAGGATTGGGACAGGAGTGAGTTTTGTGGAGGTCACATGAGAGAGTGACTTGGAAAAAGCCACTCATAAACAACAGAGTTTCCTGCAAAGAGGGGAACCTGTGAGTTCTTCCTTGACTGAACAGCCTGGCTTATTCTGTGGAGCCCTGAAAGAACATGGAGAGACAGTTCTTTAAAGTGTGCTAAGGGATTAGGAGTACCACACATAATTGTTTTCAAAGCTTGTAAACCCACAAAGGAAAAATTGAGATGCTTCATCACTTATGTCCCCTGAAGTTGTGAGGCACACTTGATCATAAAAACCCAACCTACTTCCTGTCTAAGCCTGTTGATGAGATCCTTCCAGCTAAATTTGAAAGAACTAAAGTGTAGCATAAGATAAAGATAGGGAAAGTTGACCCCATCTCAGCACTCTGTGGCTCTCAGAGGAAATGAGAAAGGCACACATAGGTTCTAGTGCAACTACTTGAAAAGGTACTTGAGAGAAAAGGAGTTGTGGAATTACTCAGGCCCAGCCAGTTTTGGGGATGTCCCACATGAAGAAAATACCAGGATATGTACCAGTAGAACCATATAGCTTACAGGTGCACATAGCTGTCCTTTGGAGGAAGATGTTGGAAGGGACTGAGTTGAGCTAAACAAGAAAAATATATGCACCACCTACATGCACACTCTCTAGAGATCACCTCAATGTTGATCAGAAGAGGGGGACATTTTCCTCCCACCATGATGAAGACATTAATGTGCAATGACTTCTACCACTTTTATCCTTTCCTCCTGCTTCCAATATTGGAAAAGCAAAACAACAGGATTAATTACTAGATGAGATTGTCCCATAAATGACAGAGAGAAGTTTGAATTGGACTGAGCTTTTCTAGGTGTCTTTTAATCCAGAAGGGTCTAAGAAGGTAATTAATCCATTTCATATTTATGGTTCAATAAGTAGACTCCTCAATAAATGTGTTACACACATCATTGTCACTTTGTAGTGGAATATGTGTGAGCCTTAGAACACAATTGCAATAAATTAAATTTGACATTATTTAAATTGGGACTTAAGAGTTATAAGCTGAATTGAACTCTTGCTATACTTTGAGTAGACTGAGTAGGTGTCTCCTCAAACCTCACTGGACTAGCAAGGTGAATTATACAAATGACTAGTTAAATGTCCGGGACACATTTTGAAATAGCAAATTCGAGGATTTAACTAAAAAATTTAGAGATGGTGACCGCCATTCTTCTATGTATCTCTGATTAAAACTCTATGAAATATCTTTAAAAATATACTCTATTTGCCATAATTGCACTTGAGTTCCCCACAAGGAATAATTTAATTTTATGAAGGTTGGCTGTTTTGATCACTTTCAAATGGACTTTCATTTAAGCCCAAATCAATCAAGCTCATCATAAATATTGAGATTGATTTTTGAGGTCACAAACCTGAATAGCCATCCTGTTATAGTTCTTGAAGGATTTAAATGTACTTTGCATTTCAATATGTAAACTTAATGGGTACATAGAACTGAAATCAAAATCATTGAAGAGAAAATTGAAATTTTTCCTCTACTGTAAGAAAAATTATACGATTAAGCCAAAGTTAGAAAAGTTCCCAAAGCTTAAGTGTTAAGAATTCAGTGCAGAAAGTAAGGTTGACCAGATATTGAGAGAGAGGATTGCATGAACTTTTCGGTAGAAAATACAACATTGATTTTCCCTGCTTCATTGTCACGTGTGAAATGATCAACAGCTGTACATTAGCAGATGAACCTCTGTTTTGTATACACAAATGTCATTAGGAGGCCTAGGCTGTGTCTGTTTCTATATGCCTATGAAGTCATATGAACAAAATCTTCCAGTCGAGCTTCCCGCCAAGAGTTTGTTTCTTTAATATGCCGAGAAGCACAAAAAGCATCCTCTTCTAAGGTGCTTTTTGTCAGTATTTGTGGAGAAAGTCTGACCAGAAATGATCTTTCACTAAATGGTTCTATAATTGCTTTTCTGTAGCATATGTTAAGACAATTTATAGTCAGAAGATGCCAAAACGGAATTAAAACTAAAAAAAAAAAAAACATCAAGTCAATCATCTGGAATCATCTGGATGGCTAGTGCCATGAAGACATAAACCAAGCCTTGCTGAGCTGCGAGATCTAAGTCCAGCTTCACTCTGTCATAAACAACTGTGTAATTGTTATTTATTTTTGAGGAATGTATATTTTCATAAACATACTTAGATTACAAAGGGTTCCTCTCGTGCAGTTACTGTGCTGTGGAGTTTTTTTTTTTTTTGCTCCCTTGTTCTTCCATCTGTTATGGTAGATAAAGAGTTTCCATGTCACAGTCCACCCTATAATTGCAGCCTCTGTCCTGGTCCCTCTAGTTAGCACATTGTACCCTGAGTTAGTAAGGTGACTGGATTTGGGCTAACTGGAAGCTTTGAACTAGCAGTAAGGGAAGAGAACTCCCCTTATCTGGAGCTCATCTGAGCTCATCAGTACTCATCTGAAGTCATTGTATTTGCTTGGCCTTATTTTCTACATTAGAAACTCAGAAATAAGGAAAAATAAATATTTTACTCAAAATTTAGACTTTTTCTGAAAGCACATAGTCATCAAAATTTCAGAATCCTGCAATACTTTATTAAGAGAATATATTTATTTGATTTGCTTGATTAACAAAATATTTTTTTTTCTTCCCTAGATAAGTTTAGCAAAGAAGCAGTCTCAGGAAGGAAAAGTCACAACTATAAAAAGAGGAAGTGAACATCTGTCTAGTCATCCAGGTCGGCCAAATTGATGCTAGCAATCAAAGGGTGGACAGATGTCCTGTCAAGAAACCCTCATGTCCAAATGAAATGTGAAATCTAAACGATGACTTACATATCAGCAAAGCCGGGCTACTGACCCATATTCAGGAGGACTTCAAGGGATTTGGAATATAATAAGCATTAGGTGGATTTAGTCATGTTATTATTCATATCCTTATAAAACTGAATATTTAGTCCCCAAATTACTAGAGAGGTTTAGCTTTTTTTGTGTGTAGGTTTATGGTTTAATGACACGGGTTATGATAATGATGATTATTAGTATTATTATTAAATACTTTATCACAGTCCTAAGAAAATAGCAAGTCTTTGTTGGTTTCTTTCCTTTTCTTTTTGAAAGTTGAATTACCAAGTTTGAAACTGAATGAAGTAAATAGTGAGGAGTTGAGCTAATCAGCTCCAATAGGTCGGTCATTAACTAGGGTGTAGGAATCTGCCCCCGCCCCACCAAAGACAGGAGATAAGCCAGTAACTGTAAAGTGTTGTCATGTTTTTCTTCTTTCTTTACAATCTTGTGGCACCACAAGGTCAATTGATTCTGGATTCCTGAGCCTCGGTATTTAGCAGATATGTTAAACCTAGCTCCATTGATGAGTATCTGTAGGAACTTAGATTTTCACCAAAAAGTGTTTATAGATTGTGTCAACTAAAGTATCTATCACCTAAGGAAAAAAACTCTAAACTGGAAGTTTTCTTCTTTACACAATTAATTATATCAGAAAAATTAGTTGTCATACAGTTTCAGAAGAGCAGTTATAGAAGGAAGTAACTACCAGACACACACCTCAAAAGTTTCTACATTTTTTTATCTAGAAAGATTTCCACAAAGATGTGGTTTTTTACTTTTCAAAATTATATGGGAAGAAAGGAGGAAGATGGGGGCAACTGAAGTCTGTGCATTTATTAATCAGGCTTAATTATACTTCCTTTGTTTTGAGTAAACTTGCTAATCCCTGTTGGAATGGATGTTACCAAACCTGGTGAGTCATCCTAAGAAAGTGACCTCTGCTTAGAAATCAGAAAGAGACACTGTTTAAGGGATAAGCCACGTTCCCCAAATAGTTTTTTAAAAGGTATTTAAAGAAAAGATGACTTTGATATATATATATATATATATATTTCTGCCTACAAGAAGATGGAGGAAGAAAATCAGGGTCAATGAATATTTATTACAACAAGAAAATTCTTGGCTGAGGTCTGGTTTAAAATACAGATGAAAATATCATCAAGAAACCCAGGGCAAACCTATTTTATTGGCAGACCAGCAGCTAAGAGTAAAGCACTTATCACATTCATGCTAACATCTTATTTTAAAATTTGTTGGAGTGGTTTTTCCTTCCCCTGGAATAATGTGTAGTAATTAAAACCAGCAAGTCTCTGATTAGTATGAAAATGTTACTCTTATTAAATTAAGAGTAATAATGCCTCTGTGCATGTAGCTAGCTAAACCCTGAAGGATCCTTTAGGCTTTTTGTGTGTCGAATGAGGACCTCATTGGTACATAGACTAGGAGAGGGATGCTGAGAATAGCTGATCTTTCGAAATGGCAAGAACAGTTCTTTTATTGTGAAATTGGCAGGGCACAAGTCACCCAGAGAGAAACTTGGCCAGGCTGTAGAGATCTGGCAATAACTGCCATGAGACTCAGGATCTACCTGGCAAGGAAGTTATTAAACCCTATTCTTTAGCTATCGTATTTAATAATTAAACTGAATACAACTGGCCAATTGCTGGCCCAAAGTCCCAAGCTATTCTCTCAGCCTCTCCCATCCCCATATAAATTTATTCGTTCTGGCTGACCTGCAACCATTAGGACTTGTGGACTTCAGCTGAGACTTTGTTGAATCTGATGATCTGTCTCATGATGAACTTTGTTCATGTTTTGATAACCTTTTAAGATACCCATAAAAGCAATACTTAAGAATGAGTTACTAGGTTAGAAAGAAATTGCACATTTTCCACTGGAATAATTAAGTCATTTCCCTCTATTGCACTTTGATAGCATCACATAACTCTCTTTTTAGCTTGTTTAATGGTTAATATTGTATACGTATTTGCAGAATTATTTGACATAGCTGTCACTCAGAGATGTACAGTATAGTGCTTGGCATATAAGAGGCACAAAATATTATTTATGGAGTTAAAAATGAGTAGATTATCAGGCAGGTTATATTTTATCTCAAGAAAACTCTTCTACCAAATTTCAAGGCATATAAAATTTGGACTGTGTTCACTTTATTTCAAAAGCTTTAGAATTTCACTAGCCCTGGACACAGTTGGAATCTTGGCACACCTGTGGTGCTTTAACTTTTCTTTGCGTTGCCCTTGACCTGAAAGTTTGCTGAGCAAATTAATTGTGTGAGCAAGTTTCCAGGAAATGTAAACAATATTTAGAGAATGTTCAACTTACTAAGGCCAAAATCTATTCAAAATACTTGGAAGGCATCAAATTGGATTTAAATACTATGCAATTCATTCCACTTTAATCTGATTCATGAATCTGTAGGTTTTTCCAGATAACTCTTCCATAGCAGTTGCTTCTAGTTATTTTATGCAGTCAAGAGCAGTAGAGTTGCGTTTTAAGAAGTACCTTTCACTGAACTCAGATGACCTTTTCTCCAGTTGGTTGGTCTGAATTAGGGAAGTTTTAGTGCATATTTATTTAGGTACATGAATATAATTATCAAAGGAAGTAAAAAAAAAAAAAAAAACCATCGTTGTCAGTTTATAGACAATCTTGGTCAAACAGATGCAAGTTCTATATTTTAGCTCCCCAGAAAAATTACATTAAAAATGAATCTGAACCTGGATACCTGAAACTAAACATAGACATTAGAGCTGTATTATGCAAAGGTGGCTCACTGCCTGCCAGTTTTATAAAAACTGATTGGTGCTGGTCTGATCCACTGAGTCAGAAGCTCTGTGGGATGCTTAGGAATCTGTGTACAAAGACCCTTTATCTAAGTATCGTAGTTTGAAACATGCTAGACTAGAGCGTTGGTATCCAAAGTGGTGTGTCCTTGTCTGATGGAAATGTACAAATAAGCAAACAACATGACTGTGTAGACAAAAAGATTAAATTATATTAAACATGTTATATATAATTGTTTTATACATTTTTAAGATTTTTCAGTTTCTATTTTTGTGATTTATTTAAAATACATATATATAACATGATGATAAACATTTATGTATAAATATTATAAATGACATATCAACACTAGAGGATACTAAAATGTTTACTTCTGGAGTTGGCATTCAAAAGAATTTGGAAACCCTGGGTTCAGAGGATAGTAAATATCTAGTCTTTTGGAATAAAATCCACTGTGTATGGGTACAAGTAGTATTAAAATAGGTATTGTTCCCAGCAAAAGAAAATAGAGGAAGTATACCAAGACTCTGGCATGGATGTATATTTTGAAGTATTGTCTTTAAAAATACAGTGAAAACTATTCAACAGATACAAGTTAAGCATGTTCTTTTGCAGACAGCATTAAAAAGTTATAAAGGGCATGCTACTGAGGGAAGTACCTATGATCAACCCAAATAGAATCAAGTGGTTAACAGAACATAAAAACTTTTAGGCACTTGGGAGGGAGAAAAAAATTAAAGGATGAAACTAAACCAGGGTTTAGGTTCTGCCCATATTATGTCTAGGAACATTATTTTGGGGAAGTACAGGAGCATTTGAAGATTTAAAGTAAGTGGAGTATGCTTGTGCACATCAGATTTAGCAGCTGGAGATACAGTTCCCACCAACAAAGCATCCTGTTCCCGTGAATGGTGGAAAGGACCTTAGCTGTTTTGCGAGTAGTAGGTCTTGACTTGAAACGGAGGGAGAACGTCCTGAGAGCCCACAGGGTATGATCTTCCCTTTGTTATTCTTTCCCCTTGTCTTGTGTGGTGTTCTGCCTTCCATTTAAGGAAAAATAAATAAAAAGGGGACTGTAATTGAATTAAGAACAGCGAGTCCCAAACTGCTCAGTTCTTCACGTGAGACCAAAAGATTTGGTTTTGATCTTAGAGCAACCAGATGCCTCACTTCTAAGAGATTCCCCTGACTTAACCCACTCATGCCCTTGCCTAGGCAGAAAAAATTCCTGTGGAACAAAATTGAGAGCAAGGGATTGAAACAGCAAATGTTTCTCCTTTCCCAAGTGCAGAAACAGAAATATTCACTTCCCTGGTTTAAATGTAAGTTTGCTTGCACTGATCTGTGGTAGAAAGAGCAAGGAGTCAGGATGCTAAATCTCAGAGCGGCAAGGCATTGGTTTTGGTATATATCAATTTCTACTATTTTGTAAGGCTTTGTAAAAAGAAAAACACATTCTGCCAATTATTTGAATGCTGTGAAATACATGAACATTTTATATTAAATTTATATTTGTCTCACTTTTTGATAGCTTTTTAAAGGTGTTTTTTATTTAATATAGAGCTGTCTTCGTACTATAAGATTCATGGATAATGATTTAATACAAAGATGCTAATTCTCACAAATGCTTATCCAAATTGCAGTATTGCAATCTTTATTTTATTTTATGTTTTTGCAAGCCACTGTGTTCAAGATTATATACCAGTGAAAAAGAAAAAAAAAGTCCTTCTCGAGTAGCAAAGCATGCCTGACTTTACATTGTTATTTGACTAATTTAATCAATTGTTATAGTTGATCTTAAAAGTTCCAAAAAATGTCACTCATTCTCAAAAAAAAAAAAAAAAAGAATTCTTTTCAAATAGTGCTCCCCGCCCCCACTTCTCCTCTCTCAGCCAAGGTAATAAACTCAAGGCTCAGGAAATAAGAGAACTTTTCTTGTAAATCTCCAAGAATGAGAAAAGGGGAGAAAAAGACAGTGAAATGTGCTCAGAGCGCTAAAGAAATAGAAGTGGACAATACCTTTTCTCTTTGTGCTCTGAAAGTTTTTCCAGGAAACATACTGCAAACCAGGGGATCACAGGTTCCTTTATTAGCAACTGCTGAAAACTTATCTCCGAGGTACAGCTGATCTCTACTTGCTGTGCGTGGTTTCTGAACTAATGTTTTATGGGTGTGAAATCAGTTGAAATATGGTTATGAGATTTTCACCCAGATATTCCCTTATAAGTTTTGCCAAGACATTATATGCTTGAATCTTTTACCATATTTGCTTAAATAAATAAACGGAGGTTAAGTGCAAACTTGACACCAAAGCTTGCTCTATCTGTACTCTGTCAAAATCTCATACACAGAGCTTAACTCTCTCTCTGTGTATGTATTCTTATCTATTTATAGGTTCATTTCCTGGTTTCTGACACCAAACTTATGCAACTTGAAGAGGATTGGAGTACATGCCATCATTGCATGAATTTTTGGTGTTTCATGACCAAAATTTACCCATAGGTACTAACAATCCAAGCTACTGTCACTGATTATCCATCTTAAAAGAATGTTTCCATTTTCAATCTCTCAGAGGAAAGCTGTCATTAAGATTCACAAACTCCAAATTTTCTTTTTAACAAAGTGGCTTCTAAAGCACAGCTTCTAACAGGTGCTAAAAAATGATCTAATTATAGCTTCATCCATGTTTCTTTTTTCTTTTATTAGCCATATACTGTTCAATATTATCTTTCATGGTCATCTCATGGGATATACACAGACTATTCTTTCATTGGAAATTTTTTTTTTGCAGCTTCTTAGACATTTTAACATGAGAGCAGATAGTAAATTTGCAGACGGCAATCAAATGTTTAGTTTGCCATGTATTTGTAGTTTGCCATCTATCACATTCATCTATTACAGTGAAATGCTTATGATTACTTTAAACTCAAAATTAGGTTGACTAAGCTTCAAAAAGCCCCTAACTCTTAAGTATTATTAATCTTCTATAATTATATAAGTTAATTGATATATATCTTAACAAAATTTCCACAAGTCAAGCATAAGCAAAAGATGACAAATACTTAATTTGGTAACAACAACAACAAAAATCTCATGTATAAAGAACAGAAAGCACAACAAAACTCACAGCTTAGCACAGTGCTCATGAAGACCTATCAGCACTGAAGGGGCTCCGGTAAACCACTTCCTCTCTTCTCTGTCTTTATAGAACATGGTAATTAGTTCCTTGCTTACTTTCCACTTCACGTTGTGTTGTATAAATCTGGCCTAATGGTGTCATGTCTGGTGAATATAAATGCAGCTGAAAAAATCAGCAGGAAAACAAAAATCAACCCTTCCTTCTATTCCAAGGTGTATTTTTTTTTTCAGTTCTTAACAGCTCTACTATGCATTTTCCTTCTTCTTGATCTCTCATGCAAATTGAAAAAAAAATTTTTAGACAGCTAATATAGGTCCTCTTGGATAACATTAAAAATAAACACAATATAATTAACTAAGTAACTGACTCACCAAATAACTAAATATTGATGAGCAAGACATAATTTAATATTCTTTGTAAGCATAAATCATTTCAGAATTTTCAGTCATTTGACATCATTCGAAAATAAAAATTTTGTTGTATAAATATGTCAAACTTTATTAAGCCAATCCCCCTTTTTAACATTTAGGTTATTTGTAGTTCTCAGCATTAAAATCAACAAGCAAAGAAAGATTTTACAAGATAAGGACATCGTGGACATTCTTAATTAGTGATGAAGATAAATTCAACAAAAGTGAAGCTCTGTGGCAGATTTAAATTTTCTTCAGAAATTGGTATACTGATTCATCCCCCCAAACAACTATGTCTGAGTTTGTCTTTTTCTT
Source organism: Sciurus carolinensis (assembly GCF_902686445.1). NCBI lineage: Eukaryota > Metazoa > Chordata > Mammalia > Rodentia > Sciuridae > Sciurus > Sciurus carolinensis. Next base: position 24,243,613 of record NC_062213.1, on the reverse strand, counting down.
AGTTCCCTGGTCAACACTGTTAACAGTATTAAAAATCAAATATTAATGACAGCCAAAAAATATTGTTTTAAGTCATAACTTTCTTGTACAAGAAAATTGCATGGAACATTTCTCAGATTGGTCTGGTTTTAGCTAACTGAGAATAAAAGTTTAGAAGCAAATATCCCAGTAAGGTAGGAGTTTGTAGGGGTGGTGTTGAGGACTCTCTTTGGGATAAAATAGGAAGATTTTACATGGAGTGCATATGGGGACTTTAGATGTCACCTGAGACAATGATAGACTGCTCTTTTCAGCAACTACTAACAAGCAGGAGAAAAAACTAAACTTTCCACAGATCCCCAATATCAAATAATGATGAGAGCCCACTGAGAGGCAGCAGATGAGTTGTTGGACAGACGGGTGGGTCAGTGCCTTGCCTGGGAAGGGTCTTGACTCCTGCGGGTGTGTTTAGACCCTTCTACAATTAGGAGGCATGAGCAGCAAGGTCTACATTTCCTCCCCCTGCGCTGCCAACTTGCCCAGGGCAACAACCAAATCTCTGAAAATTCTTCATGGATTGTAGCTCTCCTCTCCTCGTTCTTTCTTTGATTTGGCCCTTTGTCTCCATTTCTGCATTTTCTGTTATAGTTTTGCTCCATTCCACCCCACTTATCTAAAATAACACAAAAAATTAGCCTTTTCCATTAAGTTTAGAGTAAAAGGAGAATGAAATAACAGCTCAATAGAAAAGAGGCCAATGCCGTATTATCACTCTCCAGAATATTCACCGTCTAATCATCACCATGGGTTTTATTTTTGTTATGGTGGTTGTTTTGTTTCAATGACCATGACCAGGTGATGCTGAAATTGGTCTTGAAGGACATGTTCGCACTGCAGAAATTTGGCAAGATGATATTTTAATCATAGGTGTTTCAGGCACACAGCATCCTGGGAGAGCCACCAATAGTCCCCATGCTTGTAGGCATGATGCTAGGAACGAGGCTATCATAATAAACTGTGTGCCACGCTAGGTATCCAGAATGAGTTCTGAGGGTGTGGACTTCACTGGAAAGTCTCCAGCAAGGGTGATAGGATTCAATTCTTACTGTGAACAATGCATTCTAGAAGTCCCACGGGAAACACCAGTCTCAGAAGCCAACCACACACAGACAAGGCAATCCATGAAAATCTAAAGGTACAGCCCTAGTAAACAAAATAACACCAAACGAAGCAAACAAAAAACCAAAACAAAACCCTAAACCAAATCTGCTACATCAGACATGTAGAGAACAGGTCGAGAGATATTTGACAAAATGAATGAATGGGCCTTGATTCTGTCAGAGAGAAGTCTGAGGCATTATAAATGATTTTTATTTAGAATGCAGGCTCAATGTCTTCAGAAATAGCTAGCAATAAACAAGTTCCTTGCTTAAAACTGATATTTTTCTTTTGCATTTATTTAGAAAAATGACCAAAAAATAATCTCTTCTTCCTTATATGTCTGTTGATGTGTATGATGAAGTTTGAAGGAATCAAAATAAATCCCTTCTGACTATTTTGTTTTTGTTTGGTTTTGCACTTTTGTGTGTGTGTGTAGCTTCGGCCCTTTAAACCGAATCCAGATCTAACAATTTCAAGCTATTATGTAAGGAGGAGAGCATAAAAGCATTTTGCCAAAGTCACCCAAACTATACATCTTTTGGGAGATCTACCACTAAGCGGGAGAGAGAGAATCACAGAGCAACGCTTTTAAGTGGACGGGAGACAAGCAGCAGATCAAACAAACGTCTGGGGTTGAGGTTAGTGCTGTCAGCTCCTTCACATACTTGACTTGCATTATAAAGATCCGTAATACAGACTTGAAGGCGGAACCAGGTTCTAAATTTGGAGCCCTAGCAGGAAATTATTAGAGTTCTGTGATTAATTTATGCAAGAGTCGAATCATCCCAAACTGTGGCATGGGCTGGAAACCCAGTCCCTTATGAACCTTGTCAGGTTAGTTTGCAGGTTATCAGACCCTTTCTCTGGTGAGTGAGTGTGTGGCTAGAAGCAGGCATCATCACCTTTGTGTAGATCCTGGGCTGGAATTGGCTCTTTTCTCCAGCTGGTATGTGGTTTCCTGCCTTTTATTTAACGTTTCCAAGGTGATGTTTTCAAATGGATGAAGCACAATTTCCTGAACCTGAATGTGCACAAAACTGAAACTGTATTAACTAGCCCTGATGCTCTAGCTCCGTCTAGGCCTTACATACTTATAACCTTGATATTGTCTTTCAGTGTATTAAATTAGCTGCGTTATTAGCAATCTGAGCACCCTGTTGCGTTTGGCTGTCCTTTGACTCTGTGTAAATCTATCATTACAGACCATGAATTTCAGGCTTTTGATGCAGAGAGCAGAACACATGAAAGCTTCCAACTTCTAGAAAAGTGAAACAGTGACTTCTAACCACGCATTTCGTTGTTTTGTTTTGACTTTTTGTTTTGTTTTGCTTTTTGCATTACCACCACCATAAAGTGTTCCACATTGATCTTTCAGTTCTTCTGCTCTGAGTGGTATTTGCTGTATTCTAGAAAAAAAAAAATCTTGCTTCTCAACTCTTAGTTATCATAGTTTCATACTGCATACACATCTGAGGATGATCTATAATGATGCAGCACAAAAATATCTTGAGCAGTTCTCCAGAAATTTTTCTTTTGCAAATCCTTTATATTTTATGTGTGCTCTTTGTGTTTCTTCATTTCCCATTATAAGAATTTTCTTGTAGCCTGATGAAAGGGTTTTAGTATCTGGTCTCTTGAAAAACATGTTAATAGAGTTTTACTGAAAAGAAGCACTATAATTAGATCGCCATATAAACTTCGTTAGCTAAACCGCTTGATAGTTGTTTGAAATAAGATGGTATTATTATTACTATAATAGCACTTTTATAGATACATAAATAAGGGGAAAGGGACCATATTAGCACATGCTTCTGCACATCCGGTCTTTACCCAGACTGTCTGAAAATCCAGTGACATGATTTGGCGACTGAGCTGTGCAGGAAATCTAGACCCATGGTGGTGGCAGCCATGTCCAAGATCCCTATCTTCCTCTTCCTTTCCTTTGTATTCATTTCTCTGTCTTCCCCGTCTCCTGTCAAATTTCAAATATTCCATTCAGGTAAGGACACTATAAGAGAGAGGACCACTGGAGACACTCAAATCATTCCGGTCTTTCTCCATTGCTAGTTTGGAGAACTTTCTGCAACATTTTGTCACAGATTTCCAGCTGCCACCACATTTATGGACTGGCCTGTGCCTGCTGAAGAACCACTGATTGCTTAATACCTTGGCCACATCTCTTTCTCAACAATTCAATTAGAAAAGCAACACTAATGCCTACTAGCCCTGTGCCAGATCCTGTGCTCAGCAGGAGCTGAAGAGAGGGTGAGCAAGAGGTACCTCCTGGCTTGACTCCCCTCACCACACAGGCAGCCTCTGAAGGACCACCTCTCAGGTAGGTGGGAAGGGAGCCATGACAAAAGCACCATTGCCTGCCCACTCGATTAAAAAAGTAAAAAAACAACCCGCGAAGGCAGGAAGCATGGACATGTCTGCAGCAGAGAACACTTTGAAGAGAAACGAATCTGGAAAGAGAGAAGAGGAGAAGGTAGAGGAGGACTGAAAACGGGGAGAGGAAAGGGGAAAAGATAGCACAACAAAAGCTGGGTTTTAGGGAAAGCCTTTTGGAAAACTTTGGGATGGAGAGAGTGGCACCTTGAGGGAGATTGATGAGTTGGAAGGATTTTTAAGATCTGCTGTTGTGCATCATGCAATATAATCTTGCGTTTGGCAAGTTTAAGGGACGGCAGTCAAGATTTAAATGGTCTCCAATTTCACGTTGGAGGTACGATTTGATTTCCTCTGAATGTAGTACTGTGCTCAGGATTGCTCATGGGATGGTGAGATTTTCTGGGATTAGTTCTTGCTTCTGCATTGCCTGGAAATGGTTTGCTAATTATTTTGAGTGGATCTTTTCACATCTAAATAAGTTTTAAATCACTCATGTGTCACACTTCTAACTTGTAACACAGTCCCAGGCATATTTTAATTATCCATAATGCCCTGCCCACCATTCCTTCCCCACTTCATTTAAAATTGTGTTTGTGTGTGTGTGTGTGTGTGTGTGTGTGAGAGAGAGAGAGAGACAGAGAGAGAGAGAGAGAGAGAGATCTTAATGACTCTACCCCATACCCTAATCTCAGTGACTACAGATGGAGGTACCTTGCAGTATTCCTACCTCAATGACCAAGATAGCTTTATTCATCCTTTTTCTTAAAGCAATCCTTGCCCCTTTGATAAGTAAATATTTCACAATCCTTCTACCAGGTTTATAACTCAGGCTGACCCCTCAAGGACCTGGAAACCATCCCTTTCTAATGTAATCGTCAAGGGAGAGAGTACTCTCTTCCGTTTCTTTGGGAGGGCAGGTGTCAAACTCAGGTGGGTGCCTTGCTCCAAGTTGTAAAATTACCTCCTGCCATGAAAATACAAGTGTTTACTTTTCTTGTGGGTAGAGCCACTAGTAAACAAAGATGGTCTACAATTCTCCGCTCATCTTAGCTCTTAAAAGCCCAATTGTTCTGGTTTCTGCAGAGTTGGATTCAGACTGGTTTCCTGTCTCCCCTACTGCAGGTAGCCTTGAATAGAATAGTCTTCGTTACCTGTTAGTTTGTCCAGTGAAATTTTTGCTTTGATATTAGACACTATTTTCCCTAGGATTTTGAGTCTTGAACAGAGGGACTTAAAGTCAGAAATCATGTAATGCTGGCCTATTTCAATGGTAGCCTCTTCAAGTCATGGCCTGTTGATTCTACCCAGATCTCTGGATTTTCCTTCATTCACTCTCCTTTCAATCATGTGAGTTGCTTCAAATCCTTCCAATGAGTTTCTTTTTAGCTTAGGCTGCCAAGAAATTGTTTAGGAAGTAGTCTCACTGATGTAGGTGGTTATGGATATTAGTCCTCACAGAATCCCTATTAGGTAAGCAGTATGAGTCCAATATGGAAGATGAAGAAATTCAAGGTTCTCAGAAGTTTTTTTCACTTTTACAAAGGTCATCAGAGAGTAAACAAATAAATTCCAAAACCTTGTACTCTTTCCTGAAATGAGCATTGAATTAAAACTCACAAATATATACCACATGACATGGCAAAGAACAAATTCATCTCAAGGGCAGAGTTTTGCTTTGTTGTGTTTAATAAATGTCTCCCCTCTCTTCTCACACTCCCTCATAATGATTTTTAGCAAAGGTTACCATCTCTCAGGACACCTCTTAGTCCATCAACTGATCAAAGTTTCTTTCACTAAAAGTTTTAATGTTAGCAGAAATGCTTGAGCAAGAGAGAGAGAGAGAGACCCAACTCTGGTAATTCATGCATTGGCTAATATCAAGTTTTGTTATATTTGGGAAGGGGAGAGGATCATGACTCAAGTTCCATATTTGTCTCCAGTGTCTACCAGCTCATTTCTTTTCCAAATTTACCTCCCATAGCTTTATTACGTCCTGATCAATAATCTTCAGAGTTATCCTTTTCCATCTAAACTTTTGAGTCTGGTTGTGACACAGTTCCTTATTCTAAGTAAACAGCATTTCCTGTGACTTTGACAGACTCGGCTTCTACTCTGCCAGGTAGGTCTTTTCCTTTCCCCGGACACACTGTCTTCAGTCTCTCACCCATTACTTCTCACGTTTGCTAATTTTGTTCCTTTTATTTCAAAGTCTCTTTCAATACTGTCCATGTTGCAATAAAGCTTTAAGTAATTAGATCTTTCTTTACAGAGCTATCTCTTTCTTGAACTTTAATTGTAGTGCTGGTCAGCACAATTTGTCCATCAATTTTTCTCTAATTGTTGCAAGTTCATTAATCTTGTCTTTTCAAGGACTATGCCATAATGGAGTATGTTCATGGCGAACTGATGAAAAGACAGATAATAGGTCCTTAATCAATTGTCTTTTTTTTTTTTTTAAAGACAGGACTAGGCAAGGCACTGTAAAGGAAGTATTAAAATGGATGAATTTCACTCCTTTCACTTGAAAAGAATAAATGTTATCTGAGAATGCTACAACCTACAATATACTTTTGAGAAACTGGGTATTTTTTTTTTTCCAGAGTTAATAGGAGGACAAACTAAACAAGAGAATTCTTCACAGGTTCAAGACTCCTCTCTCTGATGCTAACAGCAGCTTCACAACAACTCTGGGTGGTAGTGATTATTAACTCAGCTTTTCCATCTGAATAGCTCAGGAGGTGAAGAAACTTGTCCAAGATCTGATGGAGAGTTGGGATCCCTATGCAAGTGTGTTATTTAATGCCTCCATATTCGCTTTTACCTGTGGCAGGTGGAATACTGGCCCTCCAAAGAGGGCCAACATGAATAGATTGCATTGCATGGCAAAGGGAAGTTAAGGTTGCAGATGGAAGTTTTTCAACCAGCAACTAAATTGGAGAGCTACCTTGGATTATTCAGGCCCAATATCATCACAAGTGTCCTTAAATGTGGATGAATGAGACAGAAGAGTGAGTGTCAGTGATACAAAATGACAAAGACTTTGTTGACCCTGGCTCCTTTTGAAGATGGAAAGGGGCCATGGGACAAGGAATGGGAAGCCTCAATAAACCAAAAACACAAGAAAATGAAATCTCCCTCTGGAGGCTCTGGAAAACAACATAGCCACAATGTAAAGAATGTTATTCACTCTCTTGGGAAACAATTCATTTTATGTTAGAGGGCACTCCACTTCAATAATATTGGAAGACTGAGGCAAAGTAAAATACCATTTTTCAGAATGAAATTAACTTGCTTTTATTCATCACTAAAAGACCCTAAATTCTGTAGTCCCCACAAATTAGAGACAGGATTGTCTTTTAATGTAATATGTATTGTTTTACAACAAGCTTCTGAAGTCACCAATGTAATACAATGGGGGAAGAGATTTAAATGTATGTGAACATAGTCTCTAATTAGTTTAGCAATTACATAGACCAGGATATGTGTTGCATGCAAGTAAAAATACTCGTATATCAGCTTAGAGATATCTCAGCATGCCCCAAGTAATTAAAGTTACTTAGGGACCCAAAACCATTATATTTGTTAATGACCCACTATGTGCCAGGCACTATTGTAGGTGCTCAGATACACCTATAGGGATTGATTGTATTTCTAGAAAATTTGTATTTCTTGAGAATTTTTTAAAAATCATCTTTAAAGCAGTTCAAAATTGTTCCACACAGTATTTCATGCTTCCATAATCTGACACTCCTAAATTCTATTCCATCATTTTTGAATGCCTGGCACACTGATTATGAGATCAGTTGCAGATCTCATAACTTAGGATCCTGAATAGCATGGTTTACTAGATGGCATGTTGGTCAGGTGCTGATAATAAACGTCAGTGGTGTTCTCTGTAAATGGGAAAAAAAAATCTTTATCCAGTGGAGTCATTGGAAGTTATAAGTGTAATTAATGTATTATGTACACAGCACCTGACACTGTGCCTGGGGTATATCAAGTATTCAATAATGATCATTAAGGTTTTTATGCCTGTTATGTTATTGTTATTTGCCCACTACCATATGCCCTAGAAATAGACAGACATATTATTACTAAAATAAAGAAGTAATTCTGTCATGATGCTACCTGACCAGTTTGTAGCTTACCTGCAACTATAATTATAAAATTTGGGTTGATTTTGAGTAAATATTACTTATCAGAGTAACATGCAATCTAGCCTTAGGTTAAGACCAGGCATCCACAAACCTAGATAAATATTATGAGTTTTGCAGCTAACTCAGTAGCATGGAGAAACAATTTAAGCAGCAAGGATGTTTTACATAATTTAAAATAGGAAAAATAATTGTAAACTATTTTAAAGAAAATATTTTGGACCATCTTTTCAAACATTAGGAGAGAGAAAAATTTAATGTCATTAAATCTTTGTCAAAACATCATTAATTATTGTAATTAATAAAATTAAGAAAATAATTATTGTAATTGACACCTAAATCAATATTTATACCTATCATCTGCTAATCATCTATCTACTTACCTACCTTTTTCTATTCTTTCCCTCTTACTGATTTCCAAAGAATATTTTTATAATATTGTAATAAGGAAGTTTGTTTCAATGTGCATAGTGTTTAGGAGGGAATAATTATTAGCAATGTTTCATTTTTATTGACAGGTTTAAGTAGACTTTCTGTAACATTTAAAAAATTATCCACAGAAATACAAACATATTTATCATCCTTTGACTGGGATAACAGCTCCCCATTGGGACCCAATAAATAGCCTCTAATGTTTATTTGATCAATAAACAATTAAATCAGGATCTGAAGGTCAACAAACATACAGCCAGAATCCATGAGCGTGTGGCTCTGCCTTGGAACCAGAAGTTTAGCCTTGACGCTCACATACTTTCCGACCTAATGCAGACGCTTTGCACGTAAGCCACACACTGTGCCGATCTGAGAGTCTGTGTTGGAGTCCCAGTTGACAGGGCACACCTGCAGTGGCTCAGCTTTTCAACATGCCTCCTGACACTAACCAGAGGGGGAAATGGGTGGGGTGGGCTGTAGGAGGAGGATAGCCTGCAGTCCCATGAGCATAACTCCACCTTAACAGCATGAAAATGATTTAATACAAATCCACCCTGCATTTTAGAGTAAATCATTTCCATCTTCCACATTACCACTATCAAGCAAAAAATGTGTTTGACCACTGGAGACACACATTGAAGACAATGATATTTTTAAACTAGATTGCCAAGACTGGTCTCATTCGAAGTCAGCCATTCTTTTCCTTTTCTCTTTCTTTCTTTTTTCTTTTTTTCCTTTTGTAAATAAAGGAGATTTTATACCTGTATAATACAATCAAATTTTCTACAATGATAGAAATATCCTATATCCGAACTGTTGTTTACAGTAGCCACTAACCATGTGTGATTAACAGAAACGAGGTTAGTGTGACTGAAAAGCTAAATCTTAATTTTAAGTAATTTAAACTTAACTAGCCATACGTGACAAATGGCAACTGCACTAGATGATACAGCTTTTGATATCTAAGACAATATTTCACATCTTTGAGATTCAGAATTAATGAGAATTAACCAAATAAACATTTAAGAAAGATGAGATCAAACTGATATAAGAAAAAAGAAAAGCAACATTATTACTTTAGCTATAATTCTTAGTGCAGAATTTAAATCTCTTAGTACAAATTATTTCTCGGACAATTATAAATACACTGTTCTGGTTGATAGACCATTTTGATCAATTGAAAGTTACCATATACCATGAGTTTCCAGTTTTCAAATGATACTACACCATTAAATGTGATTCTCACAAAAACACACTCTAAAAGTAAAACTAGCAAGAATTAAAATATTGTGGGCTTGTTCATCTGTCTGAAAATGATGGGAATAAGGACTTTTCGTGTTATTCTACTAAAAATACCCCATCAAAATAATTCAAGTAAAGTTTCTTTTTATTTTCCTTAAAATAGCATCCCAAAATTAAAAAAGAAGGAGGAGGAAGGGGAAGGAGGAGGAGAAAAGAAAAACTCCTCCATCAATGAAAATGAGATGAGCTCATTGGTAACCTTTATTCAGAATATAAAGATGAGAAAGGGCGAGAGGGAAGAGAAATGACAAATGACCCAACAGAGAAATTGCAAATCAATCTAGTACTTCTGCAAAGAGATTTGGAAAGAGGAAGAGGAAACTGGGTAAAAAATGTTTGCTTATTTACCCCTAAGCAAATCTGGAATCTCAGAAAGTCTCAGGAATTAGAATCCACTGAAATCAGTAGGAAAGTTTGGAGATGGTGAAACAGGAATTGTCTAAGTTACAAGCTCTACTACTCTGTTTGCACACAGAGGTTTTTCACTCACATCCCCAGCCCAATCCTCACACAAAACCAGGGGGCTGCGTTCCAGAGCAGTGTTTCTCAAAATGTGGTCCGCAGGTCCCAGGTCTAGGACTTTGTTAGGAATGCACATTCTCTGTCCCCATCCTAGACCTACTCGCAAATTCTGAAGGGAAGACCTGCTCATCTGTGTCTTGGCAAACTTTCCAGGTGATTTTGACACATGCTAATGTTTAATTCTGATACATGCTAATGTTTGTTTCAGATGCATGCTAATGTTCTAGAGAAAATGAACCAGAAAAGCTCTAGCCTCATTAGCCAGGCACAGGATTGTAATTTAAATTCAATACTGAAAACAAGGGAATTAAGTACTTAACTGAAAATCTCCACCTCCAGGAAAGCAGCAGCTTCACATACTGTAGAGAGAAGATGGTAGCTTCCCTTCTGATTAGACTAACTACTCCAGCAAGAAATCACCAACAGAAAAATCTCTGGTTACCTGATTACCCTACAAACCAGCAGTGTTTTCAATTAGTTTTTAAGTGTCCAATTTTAGCTATGAATGGGTAGTCAAGGATGATCAGATATTTGAAAAAGTGTCTATCAACAACAGCAAGACAAATAACATAAAACCCAGGTGACCGCAGAAAAAAAGAAAATGTAAGGGAAGAAAATTCAAGGATTAGAGAATAAATGATCTTCAAGAGAGAAAAAAGAAAATATATGTCAAGGAAATAAAAACATCAGGGTATGTAAATGAGACAACTGTAAAAAAAGAAGTAATATTTGAAAGTTAAACAATATGACAGTCAAAATTAGCAATTCAGCAAGTGATTGAACATTAAATCAAAAACTCTCTCAGAAGTAGAACAATGAAACAAAAAGTGAACAAGAGAAAATGGATAAATTACAAGATCCATTCAGGAAAGCCAATATCTGACAATTGGGAGCTCAAGTTTGCAGACATGGTGGAGATGAGATGGAAATTTCAAAATAGTAATGTAAGTAAAATTATTGAAATTGAATAACATAACCCTCCTACTGAACATCCAAACTAATAAGCAAGAGAAACAACGGTGCATCATAATAAAGTCTTAAAAGTATCAGACATAAAATATAGATAGATAGATAGATATCTTAATCATTTCAGAGACAAAACATCTAATCATTTAACACAGACTAGGGAATCAGATCAACCCTTTCAAGGGTAGTATTGGCAAATGGAATATCATAATGCTTAAAAACTTCTAATGAGATGTTGTTCAATCTAAAATGCTTTAGCTAGTCAGTCCATCAGGCAAGGGGCAGAAAGTGACAAGTTAAAATGTACAAAGGATCAAAATATTTTTTCTTTCATGTAAATTTTCTTGGGCAATAGCTACTGAGGGAGTTATCCAAGAGAGAGACATGGGACCCACAAAACAATGACCCCACCTCAGGAGAGTACATAGGTTCATTAGCAAGATACTATCAGAGGCAAGTCCTAGAGAGTGAACTGTGCAGCAGACCCAAGTACAAGCCTTTCATACTGGGGGAGAAGTTTCAAGGGCAGAAATAAAGGTTACACTGTCAAGACAGATTTCTGCAAGTAGGTCCCGGAGTGAGGTAGTTGGCATCCTGCAAAGTAGGAGCATTTGGTTACTGAAACATGCTGTATGAAAATTGTCAATGGCCAAATACTAACCTAATAGATTTCAGAGATGGCAGAGACAGCTGGAAGCATAAGTTCACCATGTCACATGACTGCATCCACAAGTCTTGGACCTCCACATCTGATCATAGTAGGGGCACTACTGGATCTTTCCCTGAGTGTGTTTCCTCTAAGCCTTAAGCTCAGAGACAAGTTTCTCTCTCTGGAAGTCTGACATCTGGCCCTGATTGTCAGGCTGTGTTATCTAGGAAGGCAATGGCCAACAGAGGTGACATATCTGCTTCCACTCTTGTGTATAAATTTTCTTCCTAGCCTATATTCCTCCTTGTCACCTAAATTACTTGAGTAACACCAGGACTGCAAAAATTAAATCTTCAAAAAAAAAAAAAAAAAAAAAAAACACACACACATATGTAGCCTATAAATTGTGAATACCTGTACTGAGAAGTATTTAACAGATTTACTGGAATATGTAGGAAAAGATTTTGTCAGATATTAAAAAAGGTTCAGCAAATTAAAATAGAAGCAATTACCAATTCAATTCAAGATAAAACAATGAAATCATGGTACTCTAATTGGCTTGACATCAGATAATATTTATCAAGTTGTAACTGATACATACATTGAATATGTATTATAGCCAAATTCTTATATAAGTTTTTTGGAAGGATACTGGATGGGAAGAAAGGTAGATGATGTCAGTCAGGTAAAGTCCAAACTAACAATAAGAGGATGAAAATTATTAATGTCTAAGCTAGATGAATCAAGAAATAGTGGTTCATGAATATTATTTAAAAACAAAAAGGGAAATATCAAGGGAAATAACTCAAAGAAGTGAAAGAATTGAACCAAGGAGTTAAAGGAGATGGGAGGAAAAGGGCAGAAATGTTTATATGAAAAGTCTTTTGGAATTGTTTGACTTTAACAAATTTTCATGTGTAGTTCTTTATATAAATGTTAAAAAGAATTTGAAAATGAATATATAACATTTTCCAAATGCAAATTGACCTCATTCTAAGAGATGATTGGTAAATTGTGGGGAGCCATCCTTATTTAGCAGAATCAGACTAGGTTGAGCCATGGGACACAGAGATCTGGTTTTTAGGAACTGGCTACCATGGAGGAATGTCCCAGATTGCCGGGAAGTATGTGGCGCTGTGTGGGAGTGGTTCCCTGTCTGGTTCTAGTGATAGTTTCCCTGAAAAAATGGCTCCCCTAACTCCTCCCCATCCTGTTTATCACAGAAGTTCCTCCTGGTCTTGGCCCCCTTTACCTGTGTGATTATAGATAAAGGAGAGTTGGGCTACTCCATGTTGTTAGAGGCCAGAACTGGTATGGTCAGATCTGTCACGCCCCCTCTCATTTAAAAGGCATCTTGTCTCTTGTGTGTTTATTGATTAGATAAGTTTATGGGTAACTGACTGATTTATAACCAACATCGTCCTCTGGCAGGTAACCCTTTTCTCATCCACGTGGAATGTGGCAGAAACCTTCTCAGTAAACGTTTTGCTGTAGAGAATTTGGAAACACTCAGGTTTTTCCAGAATTCTAATATGGTCTATTAGTTTTCATTTATTGCATTACAAACCATCCCAAAATTCAGTGACTTAAAACAAAAAATTAATTAATTAATTAATTAACTTATTTTATTTATTTTGCTCACGAATCTGCAATATGAATAGAGCTTAGTGAAATCAACTTGTTTTTACTCCACATGGCATTAGCTGGGGAGGCATCTGGAAGATCCATTAATCCCATAGACTATATGGGTTTATGCACAACACTGTGGTCATATCCAGAGTGAGCATCCCAAGAAGCATGGCATTTTATCATTTACTCTCAGAAGTTGCTTTGGGTAAATTTCTTTACTTCATTGGTCAAGTGAATCACAATGGCTTGACCATGTTCAAAGGGAGGGGACATAGGTGCACCTTTGATGATGAAGTAATATAAGTCTAAAGTACCATGTATGTCAAGAGATATGACCTTCTATGGAAGACACAACATGCCACAATTCTCCAAATGTCCACAATTCACAACTTTCCCACACTCGCCTCTTCCACTAAGAATCTACCAAAGTCTTGTCTTATTTGGGGATCAGGCTCAGACAAGAGAATCAGGGCCTCCCCAGGTAAATCAAATCCAGTTGTGGAAGAAGCTCCTCAGGCTCAGCCTGGGTACAGCTCCTTAAGTATTGTTATTCTCAGTAAAAGACCTACAAACTAAAGAGACAATTTATCTGCTCTTTCTATGCTCAACACCTGGTGGTTAGAGTATAGACATTCCCATCTGAACTGTGAAGACAAGAGGCAGCCTGCAGACATGGCTCCCCACAACTGTAGCATCCAGCCAAGTATAAGTTGCCAATTCTTTGACCCTCAGTCCTACCTTCAGGAATTATTCACCATACCTCTGTCTAGTGTCTATATTTCCCTTTGAGTCTTATTTTTGGTTCTATTAAAAAAAAAAAAAAAAACCAGCTTGTGTTTTGCCTGTAGTTTCCTCCTCCAGTTTCCTATACATAGAAATTTTAGGATCAAAGTCTTCTTTTCATTTAAGACTGTCTAGGTTATTTTCAAACCAAGCTGATAAAAATTTTAAAAAACTATTGTGGGTTTATTTTGTATTAATTTATAAACCTATTCCCTTAGACTAAAGTCATATCCATCAGTCCACATCTACAAGTTCTCAAATCTTTTTAGTTCATTTCTTCTCTACCCAGTACTCCCAACCAGAGAATCCTGAAGATTCTCAGAAGCCCTGACATTCGTTAATGATGAAGATTTGTAAAGCAAACCCTTAAGATCCTCAAAAACCTGTTTTCTATCTGAAAGGGTCTATGAGACACAGTTTTAGATTTTAGTGAGTTTTTATCAAAATGTGTTACAGTCCCACCCTAGATTTATTCTTGAACCTGAAGTGCCCTCCCTAATTTAGGATTTACTGTATGGAAAGACCAGGAACAAGAAACAACTTTATTTTCAAACTTGCCAGGTCCTGGATCCTTCATGTTTAATGACTCATTCTTTAGCTAGTTTCTCTCCCCTTATATTTTATCACAGGCAGTGAGATGAAGTCAGGTGGCACTTTCTGTAATTCTGCCTGGAAATCATTAGTTACATCTTTGAGTTCATTTCCTGTTTTCCAAATTGCCACAGGCTATCGAGTTGCCAAACTTTGTGTCACTTCATAACAAAGGTCTCCTTTTCTCCAACCTCCAATAACATCCTCCCTAGATTCTCTTAAGCCCTGCCTGTCACCCTCCTTGAGGTCACTGCTGCTCCAGTAAAGATCCTCAGGCTTTTGCCTACAATCCTTGAAGGCCCTTAAAGCTTATGCCTGCTACCTGGTCTTGAAGTTCATGTCTTATGTTTTAGGTTTTTGTTACAGCAACACATCACTTTCAGGTACCAAAATATTTATTGGTTATCTATTACTGTTACCGTAAATCACTCTAAAGTTGAGAGGTTAGAACAGCTGTAATCATTTATTTTGCTCAAGAATCTGCAGTTTTGACAGATTGTGGTGTGGGCTCTCTCTGCTCCATGTGGCTTCAGTTGGGGAGTCTCTGCTGGAGGATGGAGGATCCAGTTGCAAAATGACTCTCTCATATGTGCTGACCATCAGCTGGAAGTTCATACTGGGACATAAGTTCATTACCATGTGAATGCCTCCACAGGCTGATGTGGGCTTCCTCACAGCAGACTATCTGGGTTCTAAGAGCAGAAGTCTCAAGAGAGCAAGGTAGAAGTTCATGATGCTTTCATGGAAAATCACAAACTGTCACTGAAGTTATCCTGTGTTGGTCGAGGCCGGCATAGCTTCAAAGAGACTCTGCCTCTACATGTGGGGAGCAACAAGATTCTGAGAGAGGAGCGATTGTCACCATCTAACATCAAAGATGTTGGTAACAATAGCTCTTTTTTAGAAACTGACTTTCAGAAACGAAGATTTGGTGACAGAAATATGAAGAAACCATATGAACTCTAGGAAGAATTTTTAATAGCAAATTTTCTTTTTAGAGAATCTCTAAAGGAAGGTTACAGTGTCTTGCTGACATGTATTGATCGATGGGCCCTCAAACACAGCCTTTGATTAGTTTTGAACCACCCATTAGTAGACAGTTCCTCTATGAAAGTAGATAAGAACTAAGGTCTTAGAGTTGTGTTTATGTGTTGTCACTCCCTTTTTGATTTCATAGACTGATGGAGAACATAGCAAATAAATAGATAATTATCAAGTATTTAAGAAGGAGCTTTAACTATATTATCAAAGACACAAACTGGAATATATGGTCTAAAATAATATTTTCCCTTAATTTGTTCACTTAGTTGTAAAAAAAAAGTTTATAGATCAAAGAAATTTGAGTGGTATTTGTTGAAAAAAGCAAATTTACTTGAAATTATGACTCTCCCAGTAAATGTGGTCATCATATTTATCAAATACAGAGTTCTCAGTTAAATTTGAATTTCAGATTAAAAAAAAGTGACTAATTTTCTTCTTTGAGTATCTCCCATGAAATTTTGAGGACATATTTATGCTAAAGTTTATTTATGACTTTTTGAAATTTAAATTCAGCTGAGTGTCCTGTACTTTATTTGGCAAACCAGGTTGTGTGGTCACAATAAAACAGAAATAGTAACAATAGACTGTGGGAACAACAAAGAAAAAACTATGAAAGTTTTGCTCGTTTCTATCCACTGTCACACTGATTGCATGTACGTTACAGCTAGGTTAGCCCAGTTGAAAAACAGTTGTTGAAATCAGCAATATGATTTTTAAGACTGAATTAGCTATAAAGCACCAAATATACAGAAAATCAGTCTTTGCAGATTTTCCCAATCCATGAGTGCCCTCCAAGTTCTGTCCTTACTTTCTTTTGTAGCTTCAAATAGACCTCTTGGATTATCAGATTTGAGTTCTTCATATGAGAAATGAATGATCATTGTTACCTTATTTTCCTGATTCTTAAAGTTGAGTCAATACTATTATGTGACAAATTGGAAAAAAAAAATTGACAGGCTAGAAATGTGACTGGATGAACTTGAAATCAAACATCGCCAGATTTTCTGTCTTGTAATCAGAAATACTCCAGACTCAGGAAACTGTCTTATGTCTCTGCATAAATTGAAGCAGTGAAACATTTCATCAAATAGTCATTTTCTGGATTTACTACATGACAGAATTATCAGGTGGCTAGTTAAACAATACAAGGCACAGAAAATGAATAAAAACCTCCCCGTAGTCCTGTTATCACAGGAATATGAAGGGTTCCAGCCCTTAATTTCTTTAAGTCTTCCCAGCAGAAAAAACTTAAAGTCTTATCTTGGTCAGTGACAATATGATGACCATCTGAGATGCAGCAAGTCATCCCATATATGGAAAAATGAAGTAGGAACCTCTTTTGGAAATGCTGGTGGCAAATGTTAAGTCAAGATTTTTTTTTTTTTTTTTTTTTTTTAGTTCCTTTTGAATTAACTATAGCTTTTAATTTCTTAAAGAAGCAATTCAGAAATGTGGTGGTCCTAAGTGACTGCTGTAAAGCAGCTTGGGACCCGCGATAATTCTAGCTCCCCGTTGCGCACTCCCGCTGAACTGCCGCCCACTCCCTCTTCTCAGTTGCGGCTCGCCAATAGCTCCCAGAAAAATGCACCGGGGACACAAGGTCTCACGCAAGAGACTTTATTATGCGGACGACTAACACGTCCACTCAGGGTGAAAAGAAAGGAAAAAAGAGAAAGATGGCATGTAGCTTCTCCCAGATATTGGAATCTTGCGGGCTGGAAGGAACCAGTAGTGGAGGAGAATACTTGCAAGCTGACTGGTGAACCAATAGCTATCTAGCATGTTAGGACATAATGTGGGAAAGAGGAAAATGGCGGCAGCGTAGGCCGGAAATTCCTGTAACGTAAGAGGCGGTCTGAGCACAGATTGACAAGTGGTGGGGAGGCCGGAAATTCCTGTAATGTAAGAGGCAGGCAGAGCTCAGATTGACAAGTGGTTGGGAGGCGGAGTTTCGGCTTTATATTACAACTGCATCTATGGTGAGGCCTCCAGGAGAAGCAAAATAAAAATGAAAAATAAATGGTTACTCTGTTGCCCAGCTTTTCAATTCTTGGTCATGGGAAGTTCAATAGCAACTTGTCCTGATGCAAAAATAGATCTCTCCAATTGCTTGGACCCAATGACTGGAGAGAAAAAATAGAAAGTGCCAAGAAAGATTAGGTTTTTCTACATTAGCAGTGCTGGAGAACTACTGGCTCAGAAAACACTGGTTTGAAAAGGTTGGAAGGATGGTGAAAGTGAAAGGAAACCTGAGTTGCAGAGAGATTTGAGGGAGATTTGCTAGGATGAGATCAAAACCTAGGAACAATTGCTAGGATATTTACAATGAGCCTTCCAAGGACACAGAGAAAAAAGAATCTGTAAACTGTTTTTCTTGGTGTCTTATAACGTACCACTCATTTGCCATTTTTCAAAATAGTTTTGTGCCATTTATTAAAATTAAAGAATAGATTCCACAAACAATTTTTGAAGAGGACAAGGGAAAAGTAGCACAGATAATGAAACCAAACAAGGTCATCATATCTGAACTGTGGGAAATCAAGGATCCCAGCAAAGTCACTTATAAATGTTAAGAACCACTGGAGTCAGACCCAACAAAAATTTAGTTAGAAGAGAACAGTAAGGGACACACACTTTTAAATTTGCTGATCTAGTCACATTCTTTTGAAAGACTAAAGTTGCTTGTTCATTTTCTCTCTCCTTTTGGAGTAATTTTCATAGCACACAGATATTATTATTTAGGTCTTCTATTAAATTTCCTTTTGACTGCTCCTCATGGTTTATAGATTAAAGTGTATTTCTTTAGAATAATATTTGTATTTAATAATCTGGTCTTAATTTTTCTTCCTAGACTTTTTTCCTATTGTTCATTCACTCAAATTCATATTGGCAGACTTCTTTTCTAATTCTTTATCTATGTTTATCATCTTCTCCTCTCTTGCAATACCCTTGTATAAAGGAATGGTGTGAATCTGAATTCCACTACTTCCTAGATGGGAGCACTTAGGCATTATTTGATGTTTCAAGACCTCTTTTGCAGAATATAGCTAATAATATCTATACCATAGTTATTATTCAATTATTAAATGAAGTAATACATGCAAAAAACTGAGCAGAGTCTAGCATACAGTATTCAATAGTTTTTAGCGGAGTATTAATTTCTCTTCTGTATTAAAATTGTATTCATGTTTCATTCAGTTGTATGAAATCTTCCCAAATCTATACTTTACCTCCGTTTGAAATTATACCTTTCATCTTCCATCCTCTAAAGTACTTTGAGTATCACGTTTATCCACCTTCTGCATGCAGAATTGGTTTATAATGAGTTAAATGCATGTTTGTATTCGCCATTAAAACTGTAGACTTATATTCTGATGGGACTGGATCATCTCAGTGATTCCACAGCAGAGCACTGTTCCATAAATACACATTGAGCTTAGCACTGCACTAGTCACTAGTGAAAAAGGGTCAGTTACTTCTTGCTCCTGTCCTCAAGAAGCATCTCATCGCATGAAAACATTCATTCCTGTGGGTCATTCACAGTCAGTGTTTGCTGAATTAAATAGAAATCACATTTGCAGAGCTTAATTTTTAAGCAAGTGTTATAATTTCAAAGCAGGTCCCTACCTGAATGTTTTCCTAAAAAGCAGAACTTGAGATAGGGATTCTTGGGCAAATGATTGAGAGCAGCAGTGGTCTAGGAGAAATGTGGAAAGAAGGGAGCAAAAGTGAGTCATCAGGAGATGAACTGGGCAGAGACAATTACCCGGAAATCCAGCCTCAGTCTGATCCCATAGGGAGCTCTGGAGCAGGAATTGTACTAGGAAGGTTATCTCACCCAGAGACAAAGGAGGTTGCATATTGTACCCCCTCAGTCTCCCTTAAAAGGTCCCCACCATCTGACAAAAGAGATTTGAGAGGAGGCATTGTCTATCTTCCTGGCATTTCCTGGTAACACAGCTCTCATTGATCATCCTTTCTGCATTCTCCAGAGAATATATAGAAAGGAGCTGTGAGCAGTCAGCAGAGGAAGAAGAAATGGCATGCACAAAGAGGGACAGCCTATGAGGGACATTGATCATCCACATGCTAAAGAGAGAGACTTCAGAAGAAATTAACCCTGCCCTCACCTTGATCTTGAACTTCTAGCTTCCAGAATTGTGGGAAAATAAATTTCTGCTGATTCAGCCACCTAGATGTGGCATTTGTTATGACTACTGAAGCCAGAATTGGGGACAGGCATTTAGTGTGGAAATAGGGGATTGGGCCAAATCAAGGAAATGGAGGCCATGAAAGCCATCTGCCTCTGGAAGTTAGAGACTGCCCCTAGGAGAATGGAATGTCAAGGATCTCCAGAGCCCATTGATAACCAAATTTACCTGTGCTTATCAGGGACTACAGGCAGGGAGCTGCTAATTAATGCCCCCTGGGTCCTTGCCTGGCTGAATCACTTTGACCCTCCCCCTGCCCATCAGCTTCTCACTTTTTGCATCTCACCTGCAAAACCAGGCCTAGTCACATAGGCAGGAAGCAGAGATAAAGGGAGAGAGAAATGGAGAACCAAAGAGACCTTAATCTATAAAAGATGTAGGGCGTGCTCACTTCTTGGGATTCTAGAACATCAGCCATGGTCCCCTTCTCCCTCCCGGGAGAAGTCTGTATTATTACAACTTTTAAATAAAACCTGCTTAATATGCTTGCCTTGGCATGCTTCTCTAGTGTTCAGACTTCAACATTAGAGGAAGCAGAACTCATCACCGGTAAACGGTGGTATCACTACCACAACAAACGAATACAGGTATCAACAATATTTGCTGCAATTCCCAAAGCAAAGTTAAACAGAATTTCATAAACAGAAGAAAGAAAAGGAAGAAGGGACTGTGGATATGGAGAGTCACATAATTTGGGAGTTGGGGTAGGCTGCTTTTATTAATGATTTGGGCTTTTGGAAGAGAGATGTGTTCTCTTCTGTATTAATATCATATTCATGTTTCTTTCAGTTGTATGAAATCTTTCCAAACTTATAGCTTACCTCCATTTGAAATCATACCTTTACCTTCCTCCAGTGAGGAAAGAATCTTTTTTTCTAGAAAACTGGTGCTTTGAGAATCCAAGGGGCAGAAGTCTTTTGACTTCCTGAGGGTTTGGAGGCAAAGGTAATTTTTGTACTACTGGAGGAGAGAAAAAGATGCTAATTGGTTCGGAAAAGGGGAAACCCAGAAAACTGCCTATTTGAAATGTATCCTCATCTGCTAGTTCCCCTACTAATTGTGATAAAGGCAGAAAGTTTCAGAGACTGGAAACAGGGTCTTGGTCAGAGGCTCACCTCCTGAGGATGCAGGGATTTTCCACCTTGTCTTCCCCTTGTAGTGCCGCAAAACGTACACAGAAGCTCACACCACAAGCCATTTGGGGCGGATTTCTCTTTAGCTTGCTTGTTTTTATGTTTTTAATATCCATAGGCTTTTGAGTTTATCGAGTGGAACTCCTATTGTAATTCATCAGAGCCATTCCAGATTCTCAGCATCCCAAACTGCCAGAAATATTGTGGTTTTCTCTCTGTTGTCCCATCATGCACTTCTGGGGTCCAACATGATAAAAGGCACAAAAGCATAAAGGAGAAGTCTTGCACATAATTTCAAGCAAAATTAATTACATAAGGGCAGGATGAGAGATACATGGCTTAGTGTACTTCCCAGGGAAAAATAAGAGGCCTGGGGCTTTAGACCACAAGTTCAGAAGAAGCCATGAGTATAATGCTACTGTTTTAAAAGCAAACACTCAAACTTAGGCTACAAGAAAAAAAGAATATTTTTAATGCAAGAGAAGTTATGGTTTCAGGGTTTTTTTGCCCTCCCTGGACCACATCTGGCTTATTGTATTCTCGGGATGGAGCAGAATATCCAAAGGATAAAGGCCAAGATGGTAAGACATCTGGAATCTAAGTCAAATGACTGTTGGCTCAAAGAACTAGAGATTTTAGCCTGAGGTGGGAGGAGGAGATTAGTTAGGAAGAGACAGAGTAGCTCCTTTTAAATAATTAAAGGAGTCACAATGGGAAAAAATCAAGAAGGTTTGTTTTATTTCATCTCATAAAATGTAAAACACCTCATCATTCAGAATGAGGAAGAATGGAACAATGTTATCAGGGGGATGATGGAGGGTTATTACCGAAGAGAACTACTTAACAATCACAAATGCATAACAGCTTAGCTAACTGAGTGCTGAGTTTCCTGTTCCTGGAGGTGTTCAAATAGAAGGTGAATGGCAGTATGACAGGATCACAACCCAATAGGGATGTTTCACAGATGTTTTCTCCAATGAGCAAGTGGTAGAACTCAGAATCTATAAAGAATCTCCCAGCAATAACCTCCCACGATTGTAATGGCGAGTGTGATAGAGATTGAATGAGTGTGTTGGAGGTAAAATGGGGGAAGGTATTAACTTTCTTCTTGCAATTTGGATTTAGCATAGATTGCATATTAAAAGCAATCTAAAAAAAAAAAAAAGCAATTTAAGGGCAATATGGAGAAAACTACTCTTTGATCTATCAATTATTGTTTAATATTTGTTGACTTCCTTTTCGTGGAAGGTTGTTCAAAACCTTTGTTCTAAATATTTTTTATTCTCATTGACTTCTAATGAACCTGATATTACCATAAAACTATGAATTTTTGAATTAATCCTTATGCCTTGAAATTTATTGCCCAACATTCTGTTGATGAATGTTTAAATTGCATTGGAAATCTCAATATATCAAGGCCATGGCATTATTTGCATAAACAACTGAATTCTTCACATGACTCAATTGATCAGTATAGTTAGATCAGTCCATTTGGACATCCAATCTTACTAGATTCCTTACACAAACAAGTCATCAAATATCTGTCTTTCTCCGACTATGTGTAAGAAAATGTAGGGAGACAAAGTTACTAATGCCATAGTTGGAGAAATACTACAACATAAGAGCATGCAAAAATTAACTTAACAAAAAGAGTCACTGCTACATAAGACAAGAGCAAATTTGCCAGAGGACATTAGAAAATTAATTTGAAAATTGATCATTATATCCAGAAAATTTAAAGAAGACATAAAGAAGATAGAGTCGTTAGATTAGGTTTTTAAAAGAAAGTGAGGTTTGTGATGGGTTTTAAAAAACTGATGGCAATTCACTTGCAGAAGGCATGGCATTCCAGGTACAATGACATGAAAAAAGAACCTGGCAAAAATTTAAGGCATATTTTAGAAAATGTAATAGAGTCAATTGGTTGGAGGCAAAGGCCTGTGCAAGGCCTTATCAAGCGTTGATTAAGAATATAAGCTTTAGGTTAAGCTATGGATTTAAATTCTCCTCTATGACTATTAACCTTGTGTGAGCTATTCAGATCTACCACATTTCAGTTTCCCTGTATGACAAATGGACATAATAATATCTACTACCCACTTGTTGCAAGGATTAATTTAGATTATGTAGTTGAAGTACTTAACCCAGTAACTGGCAGACTGAAAAGACTCAAAAATCTCTCCGTAAATATTAGTTTTAACACTAATGTTATGTAAGAAAGTAGAATACACCATATTGGCTGTAGGGAACCTGCCCAAAGGGTTTGGAGTTGAAACTATTATAAGAGCTTTCCATAAGATGGAGCAATGAGAGACTGGTAGGTACTTCAGGAAGATGCATTAAAGAGCTTTGCATGCATCTGACTGAGGAAATGGACTGGGGCAGGGTGAATATGAATTAAAGGCAAAGAAAGTAGATAGAAGAATACTGACAAAGTATGAATTTGTGTGATAGGCATCTGGAGAGCAGTGACTTTGTGGAGTTGGAAGCAAAGCAAGAAAATAATCAACGGGTATATAGAGAGTCTCCAGACTTGGGAAAAGAGTAAGACCTCTAAATCAAAGTCGATCGCCCAGTTTAAAGCTTGGAAATTGAGAATGCTGGCTGTAGCATTAGAAACAGTGATATTAGGATGAAAGCAAGATTGAAAATTTCAGATTTATGTCTATAAAGCCAGACATGACACCAAAATGCAAATATAGAATGACTTAAGAAATCCATAGTTGGTTTTTTTTTTCCTTTTTTGCCCAAATTTGCTTTAAAATTTAGTAAAACGGGTGACAGCTGCCTAGGCACGTGTGTTTCTTTGGTGAAATAAAATAAATTTACATATATTTACACGGTATAATTGATATAGATCATATTGAAAATGAAGTTGTCTAAACTGTCCAGTTTGAAGTGAAAGAGATGGTGGAATGTTTTCTCTGTGCTGGGATTTTTTTTTTTTTAAAGGAAAGAGTTTTCAAAGAAAGGTTCCAGTGTGTATGCTTCTAATTATAATATTATAAACAAATGTTTTATAAATAAAAACAGAGGTTTTTAAAAATGTCCTAAATACAGAAGATGTATGTAGTGCATGGTAAATGTGGAATTTTAAAAAAATGAGTAATTTAATGGGCACCTCAATATCTAAGACCATGTTATTTAGTTTAAACAATTATTTAGAGAATTTACTTACAGCACAAAGTAGGAAATATTCAGTGTTTTATTTATGGATGTTATACTGTGGGCTATTGTTGAAGTTAAGAAATCTATCTTCTTTCTATGATGGATCAAAGTTTAACATCTACAAATTAAGAACAAATATATCTCACCTTCCTTGAAAATATGATATGTGAGAAAGATTATATTCTACTATTTTTAAAGCTTATGCTTGATTTGATTGATTACATGCGAAAGTCTTGCAAAAAGAAAAACATTCTTTAACAGAACTTCACAACCTCTTCTTTAAGCAAGCAGATGAACCGTGAAGCTTTGTTTAAAGATTTCATTACCAATGTATTAAAATGTATGAAAGATGATTACCTATAAGGGTAAAATTGAAAAGTTACAGCTACTTCAATAATTATTACTTTTTAATACCTGAAGTTTGGTCTCGGAAGGCAGATGGGAAATGATGAATATATTCAAAGTAAAACCAGCAGAGAGGCAATAATTCATATTACCTGAACAGTAAAAGGCTACTCCCTGGTTTCAATTTGCCTGCAATAGGCAGTCTAAATCATTCTTATTTGCTGCTTTGGCTTCTTCATGGCATTCTAGAGATGCGACCATCCTGCTGACCCCTGGTAGAAGTCTATTATCACCTTGATGCTTCATAAGTTTTCCAAAGGTGGCGGGAAATAAGATGGGGAACAGTAAACAAAACAAGGTAAAACACGTTTTCAAAATGAAACTGTCCCTCCTTTGCTTTTGTGATTTTTAAGAGAGAAGGAAAGGGATGAATTTTCAAGCACATTTTCCATCATGGTAATAGAATTTGAAAGAACTTTTTTTTTAAAATTCAAATCAATTAAAGTAAACAAATAAATTAAATTTAAAAGTAGGAATGTGTAGTGTCACAAAATGATGATGTTAGATCATTAATGTCCTTGAAGTGATACTATACAGTGACTTTGGCAGTTCTCAGGACAGAAACTATGAAGTCATGGCAGGTTAGATGAGCTCTTTGAATCTGATGAACCAATTTTTAAATTCTTAGTAAGTCTCAGGATAAATTTGCATGTGGATTTTCTCCCCTTCTCTCTACCCCTTCTCCCCGCTAACTCTAGTTGAAATTGAAAAATTGTAGCAATGACAAAGTTTGTTTGAAATTTCAGGCATCAAATGTAAAGAGACTTCTTAAAAGATTGCCAGTGTTTGAATCCACAAGCCATCACACGCCTGGGAAAGGATGTAGACAGTAGGAAGGTGAGTTTCTCAGAGCACCTAACTCATCCTTCCTCGAAAAGCTAACTGCTTTGTTATCGGAGTAGCTTGAGTTGCTGCCACAGGACAATCAGCAGGTATTGCTGGACAAAGGTAGAAAGGAGACTAGAAAATCTCTAAGTAGCTAGAAATCTAGTCTGGAACAGTGAAAAAAAACTTCCTACATTATTTCCAACAACACTGGGTAGTACTCTGGTTTTTCAATGTCATAAAGCTGTATCACTGCAGATTGATTTAAAATCCTCAAATTTTACAGCAATTACAGTTTTAGTACAGTTCAGAGCCTGCCTATTCAGAAAATTCATCATGACCAGTGGTAGAATGGAGAACCTGCAAACTCATAGAACACTTTGGAAGATTACAAACTAATCAAACTATGGGTAGCAAAAAAGGCAAAAGAACTTATTTTTAAACAAGTGCAGAACACTTGTCCCATGTACAAGATCACTTGCAAGTGTTGCCAGGAAGGAAACTGGGACACTTAGCAATTAATCTGCCCTGCGACACTTCCATTTCTACCTTATGTTACAATATTTTCTGTACACGTCTTATCTCCCCAGGAGGACATATGCTGTCACAGAAACCCAGTATTACAGTTGGACAAATCTGTGTTCATCACTGCTGTGCCATTCCTAATTATGTTCCTTGATAATTTCTTAATATTTTAACATGCTTTAAAAAAAAAAATGAATGGAAATAGTCACCCTGAAGAGTGAAGATAAGAGAAATCAACACCTAGAATCATACCTAAGTTACAGGACTCCTGCTAGATTTAATGCTTTGTGACCGTGAGAAAACAGTAAGCAATTCCTCAAATGACCGTTCCAATGATTTATTTAACCACCTACCCAACAACACCTAACATAGCAGAAGCAGGTCCACATCAAATTAGTGTTAATTATACATTGAGTCTGGGGCAAGAAATGCCCAGCAAACTAACAACGGAATAAAGGGGCCACTCTGAAGAGTAGGGCAGACTGTTCTCTTCTTAATCTTCCAAAGGTGGCTCCATAAGCTAGAACACCCTTTTCTTCCTATGATCTAGATTAGTGCTTTCCAACAGAACTTTCTCCAGGGATGGAAATGGTCCACACCTATGCTATCCATTAGGGCAACCATTAAGTACATGTGTCAGTTGAGGCCGTGACGTGTAGCTAGTGTGACCGAAGACTGGAAATTCTAACTTTATTCCACTCTACAAGTTTAAATTTCAAAAGTCACGTGTAACAGAGGCTCTCACAATGCACAGTATTGGTCTAGATGTCAGGGGCAAAGGGAAATATCTTAGACGCAGGATAAATACTGTGGGGACCCAGGCACATGTGGAAAGATCAGACAACCACTTGGTTGACTAGGTCAATTTTAAGTCATAGCTGTCAGTGGTGGCCTCTGCTCTATCTCTTGGGTGATTTGTTTCAGCCTCTGCTGTTATATTTAATTCTCGTCTCCTAATTGAAAGCAAGAACTAGATTTCCATTTTGTTTATTGGTGGCTGCATGGCTGTCCTTCTGCTGGGAGGCTGGCTTCTCAGGACAGTGTTCCTACAAAACTGAACAGAGCTCTCTCCCCTCTATTCTTACTGTTTCCTAGAAGTCTCTAAAAAGGTGTTTGTCTTTCAGGTTTTTTACCTTTATTTACATATACATATATATATATATATATATATGTATATATACATACACACACACTCTATATGTATGTGTGTATATATATATATATATACACACACACACATATATATACACTAATACTTGCTAAACTACATGTCATTACACTACTATAGTATTGCTATTACTTACAACTGAAGTTTATTCAATTTCTTACAACTTATTCTCCCAGAAAAATGGACTTAGTTTTCCAGACTGAGCAGATTCAATGAGAGTGGCAACACATGGCATCACCATCAAAAGCCCTCTTTCCCTCATGGAAGCAATATGAAACTCAGGCAACTACAACAGAATTGGCAGGCATTGCTTATTGATGATGGAACTCTATCCCATGGGTCTTCACAGAGCCTCTGAATCCTCCTTAACGCAGCTCCAGAAGAAACAGTCAGTTGATTGTTTTTAATATGTATCATGAAATACATGTACTTTCAAAGGATTATTTTAAAATTTTATCCCCAAATGAATTTTTTTTGCCATATAAGGTTATGAGCTATAAGGTTTAAAGCAGACCTTGTTCTTGTTCAAGAGCCCTGGTTCAGGGAAATAATGCTAAGTCTGAGTGCCTCTTCCAGGAGGCCTTTTGGGTCTGCATGAAGACACAACTTTTGGCAGCCTGCCCTAGCGTGGTATAGCTCCTCACGCATATTAATTAGGTCATCCCCTCAGACTTGACCTGACTAGGTGAGAAATCCTAAATATTGACATTCCCCCCAAACACAGGTTGAATAAGTCACTTGCTAACCCTTGGCTAAAGACTGGATATTTCGTGTTGGCTCATAAGAAGTGAGAATGTTTCTACCAGAATGCTGCTTCATTCCCTAGACATTTTAGAAATGAATTTCAGATACTGCTTACAGTTCAGAATCAAGACTCAGGATGAGAGTTGACCCTTTGGATCACCCAATTCAAAAGCTAAATTTGATCAATGAGTTTCAAGTTGGATATGCCAAGGTTTTATATTTTGATCAGATATAGCAATATCAAAAACCACTACTGGCTCCATAAACAGACTCCACAGACTTACTGTGCTTCCCTATTCTAAAAGGAAGGAGAGAGAAAAGAGGGAAGGGGGAGAGAGAAAGAGACAGAGAGAGAGAGCGCTTAAGTGCCGAGAAGCACAGACATCTGGGAAGAGTGTTGAGAAGGATGCTGAGGAGCTCTGACTTCCTGACTCCATTTTCCTGCAGCTTTTGAGGACTTCTCCCCAAATCATGAGCGTGGATTTCATCATTCTTTTTTTTATTGTGATTTTATCACGTCTCCCTTGCTAGTTGTGAAGGTTGCACAATTAGCACATTTCTGAAAGCCCCAATGGCCATGTCCTCAAGCTTCCTCCCCAGTTCCTGGAATTTGCACTGTGGGACCTCAGCCCTATTTCTGTCTGTGGTTTTGATTCCTGCTCAGATTCTGACTACAGAGGCGTCCCCTCTCCTTGGCGAATACCTTTTTCTCCTTGTGGTGATGTTTCCAGTCCATCTTGAGGAGTCATAAAGTGCTATTAAAACAGTCACCCTCTTGGTCTGTCCTGGGTAGTCATCACACAGTATTGCTATTGTCCAGGGCTTGGAGTCTGAGGCTGAGGCCGAATTGGAAAGTTGGTTTTAGCGTCCCAGCAAGGCCAGGGAAAATAAATCCCTGCTCAAGAATATGGCTCAGTGTCAAGCAGCTGGAGAAGCAGCCCATGAACGGGATCCAGGGGCAGATTATTTGGGTGAGTGTGCATGGCCACCAGACATCAGCTTCATTTGACTAATATGTTCTTTTCCATCCAATTGAATGGAACGCCACGGTGTCAAATAAATAATGTGTTGCCACACTTGGCCCTACAAAAAAAATAGTGGGTATCAATAAGCAAGTGTAAGACCACATAAAAGCCCTGCTGTGTTTGAGGAAAACAGAGAATAAACCCTCAGGTATCTTGAAATTCAGACATTTTTCTCGACAAAATGTTCAAGGAGCCAAATTTGTGGGGTCCCTACCCCTGGGACAACACTCTGGCCTCTGAAGCTCATCCAACACACACACAGTCCCAAATTAAACCTTAGGTATTTGTGAAAGCGGCCACAAAGGTGGGATAACGATCATTACCCAATTCAGAATGCATTCGGTTAATTTTTACTGAATGCCTACTGGTTGCCAGACACACAAGTGGCATCTGGGGATGTGGGACAACAGGGATCAAGAAGAAATGACAAGTGTACACGGTGCAAACTCCTGGCTCACATCCTGGGGAAGGGGGTCACAAACACACATCCAGGTCATTCTTGTATCATGCAATAAAATGCCATACTAGAAACGAGCAGATGACTAAGGAACAGGGTAGGGGTAGGTTGGTGTCTAGGAGCAGAGCATGAGGATGTCTTTAGGAGGTAACGACATTTGGGGTCTGCCTTAAAACATGCTGTTCTAATGCAATGTTATTCTCAGAATGTATGAAACATACTCCATAAACTATAATAAGCCCCCCCCAAATCCTTCTCACTGTAGCACAAATTAGCATCAATGCCATTTTATAACTGAGCTACAGCAATAATAAGAAAAATAAGACAGGAATAATAAGCACTGTTGCTAGCATTTTACATATGCTGCTTAATTCAATTCTCATGATATGTCTGTGCTGGAGGTACTATCCTTTCCTTACAAAAGTGAAAATAAAGCACAGAGAAGTTAAAAAAATTACCCAAGCTCACAATGCAAAGTCAAACACTGCTACATTCTTTAGACCCATTCTTTCACTTTGTTCTCACAAAAACCTTTTGCCCTGAGCTACGTACAATTATTATCGAGGGGATTAAAGGCCTGGAGCTTCGAAAGGTTTAATCTCTTCTCAGGAAGATCTTTCAGATAGAGTACAAATTATGACCATTGTCCCGGAGGCATGGAAATACATGCAGGGTATATTTAGAGAAGACACATAGAAACACTGCACATACCAAGAAGGTGGAAGTTTGTTCTGCAGGAACAGGGAGTCATTTGTGAGAGTAACATTGTATGTGTGACATTTGGAGAGAGAAGGCTGCATGGTGGTTACTGAAAGGATCTTACACAAGGTAGTGGTCACGAACCAAGAAAGATGCATTTGAGACATTCTGGAGGTAGAACCAAGGGAATTCAAGTGCTGGTTATCTGTGGACTATTAAGAGAAATAAAACTCAGATTTCTCATTGTGACCCCTATGCTGCGATACGCTGGTGATACCAACCAAGCCAGGATGCAGAGGATTGGCAGGTTTCATGAAAAATATCATTGATCTGAGTGCACTATGGCGGGTGTTACTGGGGTGGGGAGGGAATTTCCACTGAATAGCTAAACACAGTGGAGTGATTCCTGTTCTCTCTCTTTCCCATATGAGAGCAGTGCTTTGCTTGGCATTTGGAGACATACTTTCATGGAAGAATGTCAGAGCTGGCCTCTCCTTATAAGCCTTAGTGACAGATGCTGTCCTAGTGCTCATGCCTTAACCTTCACAGATATCTTACGATGAAGGCACTTTGTTATCCCCATTTCACAGATGAGGAAGCTGTAGCACAAAAAGCATAAACATTTTTTCCAATATAGCATGGCCAGGGGTCTACTAGAAAGACATTCTCCACTCTTCAGCCAGCATTTCCTATTTCCATGATTTCAAACTCCTATGACTGAAATTTCCTCTGTGAAAGTTTTTGTACCTTGCCTGGGAACTGGGGAGAGGAAAGATGTGCCCCTGAGGATGCAGGTGTAGTGATGGCTTATCACACTGGATAATTCCTACATTTTTGGCTTTTACAAACCTTAGCACACTTGCTCCCAATTCAAAGGTTCTGCCAGAGAGTTAATCTTCCCATGCGTGATTTTTCTTCTCCATAGCCTTGGATGACAGTGCTGCTTGCTTCCTAAGGCAACATGAAAGGATTCAATATGCTTACACATCTGAAGTACTTGTTCCTGGAACAAGTACATGTTCTAGAAATGTTAACTAATATAATGACAATCATGACAATAAGAATGATTGTGAGGATGACTACTTATTTATTTCTGTATTATTTTCTTTATTGGTTTAGAAAAGGAGAAGCAGTTCAAGCCCTGTCCTAGACTTTAATCAGAGAGAGAAAGAGAGAGAGAGAGAGAGAGAGAGAGAGAGAGAGAGAGAGAGAATTAGACTGAACCAATTGCACTAGGGAAAAGGAATGGGTGTACTATGGGGGCAAATTAAGAAGAGAAGAGAACCTCTTTTCAGGGTCCAGGAAGTCTGAAAAGCTCCTAATCTCTCTGTTAGCTTCTAATCACTAAAAGATATAAAGAGAGTGAATCTTAATACAAGGTTAGACACAAAGTTCAGATCCTCGGGTGTGCCTGCTCGGGACCAGCAGGAGACTGGACTGGGTCTTGTGACGGGGCATGTTCTCGAAGGTGCAGGACATAGTGCAGGACAGTTTTTGTCTGGACTTTTGAAACTGAGGAGGGGGGATGCTTGAAACATAAAAGGCCAACATGGACCATCTGGTTCTGTTACAGTCCCCCATCGACACGTCCACACTTGATCAGACCAATATAATAAATGAGGATAGATGAGTTTCGCTCCTGTCAACAGCCATACTAGGGGAAAGATAAGAGAAGCTTTTGAAATTGTAGAGATCTTTTGGCTTTAACTATTCCAGAGGCAATTAGTTCCATATGGGAAGCAAATCCATGCGGATAGATTTAACTATCAGTTCTGTAGCTGCTTATCAAGAGGCAGTATATTTTGTAACATACACACACAAGCCAGATCCTGTTACAGTGGCACCTGCTTTCATCCACGCCTGGCAGCTATGAATTAGCCTTAGGCCTCTGATATTCTATGCATCAACTCAATTTTTTAAAAATTAATTAATTATTTCTGGAGTTGATATTAATAACAATAAATTGCTTTTTACAATAAGCTGAACTGATGTGATGCTTCCTTCCAGAGACTCTGAAATGCTTAAAGCACAATAACATAAGACTCAGAATTTCCTCTCATGTCGTGGTAAAAGCCAAGACAGCTACAGAGAGAACTTTCTCATCTTTCCATTCTCTGATGGAACATAGAGTGTGTAATTTTGAAGAAAATAAATAATTAGGCAATGGATAATTCTCTCTGTCATCCTCTTGCACACTTTCCTGATAAGCACGCTGTTTTTATGCATTCTTCTGCTTAAAAGAGTAAGAGAAAAGGCAGAGATGGGGAGGAACAGATAGATTTTAAAAAAGAAGAAGAAACAAAGAACGAGAAAGCAAAGGGAGAGATGGAGAAGAGGGAAAGAAAATGAGGAAAAGAAAAAAATTCCAACATCTCTTGCACCCTGGTCTGCCATTTGCTCAGAATTCTTTCTTCTTCAATAACCGCACACTGGAGGGCAGCCTGTGGGGAAAGACTCCAGAGCGATGGCGGCAGGAGTCGGTCGTGACAGGTAAAACAATTCTCAAAGCCAAGAGTCACAGGCCCCATGGGGTTAATGAAAATATCCACAGGACAAACCTGCGGCCTTCGAGATTTGGCAAAAAAAATTCAACCCATTATTCAAACATTTTGTGCAAGCAAAGCGCCGTACATTTTGTCAGACAGTTCCCCCTTAATTTCCAAACCCATGTGTATTTTCAAGGGAATGTGATCCATGTGTTTCTAATTCATTTACATTTAAATCATCATAATGCTGTTTTGCTGAGCTATTTGATGTCCAAGAAGCCTATGAGGCCTTTTACAAGCCCTTTTAAAGGCCTTCTCCTTTGAACCTGCGAGTCATGGTTTTCCTGTACAGAATGTGAATTAAAATAAAGAAAGGTTATAGTTTTTCTTCAAACTAAATTCTTCTGTATTTAAATGGATAATAATAATGACAACCATTAAAATAATGTGATCTCAGAGGCAACCTCACAGATAAATTTAGAAAAATCTATCGGTTGAAGAAAAAAAAAAATGTTCCAGTTATTCCAATGCAAAAGCCATGAATAGTAGTGGTTGGAGCCTACTGTTTACAGACTAAGTTTAGATTATTATTTACTTTTCCAGTACCCTATCCCTGATTTTTCTGAAGCCCAATCTAATTTCTTTCTGATGCTGAATGCATACAATTAATAGCTGTTCTCTAACTTTTTTAAAAGAAAGTTTCAAATGCTTTAGTGCTGGAATTGACTAGGTCCTCTGAACTAATAGAATATGTACTTATTCTTTAAAAATGGGAAATCTATTTTATTTATTATTTATCGAACACAATGGTATGAGTTAGTCATTATACAGGATGCTTTACCTACATGAGCTAATTTAATATTTGCAACAACTATGCAAGCGTTTCATGGTTATTACTCCTTTCCCAGATACAGAAACTGAAGGACAAAAATTGTATAAGTTATACCTGATTTAAGGATTTTCAAATTCACACAGCTGAAAGCAAAAGAACAGGCATCTAAAACACTAAGCAGAGGTTAAGGGATTAACAAGTACTCACCCATGCAGCTTCCAGGACATGAAGTAGAGGCTATAAAAGTATGAGCTTCTTCCCTTTGTTAAGTTCCTACTGTGTCCCAGTGAGAAACAAAAACAAGCCATACGTCATCCTTTTATTTAAGACCTCTGAGTCTGCCTGGAAAGGTGTAATTGTTCATGCAGTGTGATGACCTACAATTAAAAACTGGATGTTAGGGTTCAAGATTAGTATTGGGAGATGGGGTTCAGGATTCTTTTTGAAGAACCCATAAAACACATAAATCATCGAGGCTAAGCCTGGCCCACATTTGGTAGATGCTGGTTCTCTTCTCATTATTCTAAACTGTTTGGATTTTGTCATGGAGGCAAGGTCTAGATGCATTGTTCTCTTGGAAACTGATCTAGGCGAAGTGTGAGGATGGATTTGGGGATACTTGAGTTGGGAGGGGCAGCTGAGGCTGTTTCACTGACCCAGTGATATAAGAAGGCAGTGGACTGGGAAGAATTAATGACTAAGAAGCTTAGGCTTTCCATTTTCACCACCATTTTACAACAGTTGGCTATTTAAACAGAGTAAAGCTCATTCTGCAGTATTTGCTGAAAACTCAAGTTCCGTTTCCCACTGTAATCTCCATGCACACGCAGACATACACACCCTGTCATCTATGAGAAACAAAAACTTAATGGTCATGTAAACAGAAATGCTTCTTTCAGGATAACCAATTCACCACTAGAATGATGTTATGCTGGGTTTTGTCTTTGCCCATTAATATTAAGAAATTGATCTGAGGTAATGATTTCTCAAGAGAAAAGGAGGAGAAAGAGAAACCTTTCAAGTAGAAAATGGTTGACACTATTTACATGAAAAAAAGTCATTTCCCCCCATTTCCTTCAGTGAACTATCACCACAATGCCAGTGTTACATCCATTGAGAACAGAGTCATCTATTGGACATTTGAGAAGTCCCAAAATATCTGCCCATCCAATTTCTTCTCACTTGCTAGTTTGAATTGTCCTTAAAAGCTTCAGCTGACTTTATTTCCAAAAGCCCTTTAGGACTTTTGTACCTTAGAACTCTGGTTCAAGAGAACAATCCTCCGTCTTCATTGATGCCATAACTCCACTGGCACTGTGAGGAAGGTAGATAATTGCATCCATTGGCTGACATCTGATATTTTATATACTTTATTTTCCTTAACTCTCTCAAGGGGGGCCATTGTGCTTATCACCTGATTTGCATCTGTTCACGCCCCCCCCCCTTATCCCTACTGTTACCCACTCATGTGAAACCTGCAGTCAATTTCCTGTGGGCCTCTCGAACTTCCATTCTTGTCTTGCTCCAATTCCTTCTCCAGTCAGAGCAATCATTTCAGAAAAGAGAGTCAATGATGGCAATTACCTACATAAAATGCATCAACAGTCTATCATTGCTTCTCATTATACTTAGAATAAAAGTGAATCTTTGTGATCTAGCACCGCCCCCAACCTCACCTCTCTGACTTCTCTCTCTCTGTCAATAAGCTCAGCCACCCAGGCCATGCTGACCTGGTTGACTACTTAGGATAAGAGTTCACCTCAAATGTTACCTCTTCAGAGAGACCTTCCCTCACTGCTCTAGATAAAGGACTGAGTTTGTTGACCCAGGTGAGGGAGTGAAATCAATTAGTGGACATGACTGGAATGTTTAGTACATACATGTGCACACACTCATGCACACACAAAGAGAAAATAGTTTAATGGTGTTTTTAGTTTAGTCAAATGTCAGTTTACCCATAAAATGTATCATCAGACCTTGTTTGTTTCCTTTATTGCCCTTTTGATAATCTGAAATCTAGCTTATTTACATGTTAGATTCTTTATCAAGAGTGCAAACACCTTGAAATCAAGACTTTGTTTCTCTATATCTCCTGAGCACCAGCACCCATAACAGTGCCTCACGGTTTATATACAAACTTTCATTCGGACATTATCTGAAAGATGTGATGATTAATTTTGAGTGTCAACTTGATTAGGCCACAGTACTTGGATATTTTGTCAATGACAATTTAAATGTCATCATGAGTTGGGCATGGGGGCACATGCCTTAATCCCAGTGACTCAGGAGTCTGAAGCAGGAGGAGCACAAGTTCAAGGTCAGATTCAGTAACTGAATGAGACTGTATCAATCTCTAGAACCAAAATAATAACAATAATAATAATAACATCAACATGAAAGTTTTTCTTTTTTTTTTTAAATGAGAGGACCATTTAAATCAGTAAACATTGAGTGAAACAATTACCTTCCATAATTTGGGTGTCATTTTCTAATCAAACGAAGGACTTAAGTGAGAAGGACTGAGTTTCTTGCAGAAGAAAGGAATTTGCCTTCAGACTTGCCCTTGAACTCTGGACTACCTCTGCTCTCCCCTGGGTCTCCGCCTGCAACCTGCTCTGCAGTGCATGTACACACAAGCATGGATAGTGGCACATCCTCTTGGTCCTGCTCTCTGCAGCACTTATGTAGGTGTGTTGCA
Organism: Sciurus carolinensis; assembly: GCF_902686445.1. Taxonomy (NCBI): domain Eukaryota; kingdom Metazoa; phylum Chordata; class Mammalia; order Rodentia; family Sciuridae; genus Sciurus; species Sciurus carolinensis. The sequence goes on along the minus strand of NC_062213.1, from coordinate 24,207,637 downwards.
CACCACAGCACAGCTACACTCACTAACACTCCTTTTCCAACATTTCTCCTTTTACCCAGAGTCTCCCAGTCAGGGTAGGAGCTAAATCTAACTACCACTCTCTCCATAACTCTTAAAATCTCTACCTTCTCTTCTTGCCTGTTCAATTTCTTCTTCTCAGCTTGCCTCATCACCACCTGGCCAGAAATGACATCCTTTATTTCCTCTCTTATCCTCTAGATTCCAAGTCACCCTACAAAGGATCAGCAGCTCTAGGATTCTTTGTTGTCCCAACAAATATAATTCTTCCATAATGCGCAGAGTGCTTCATAATCAAACATACCTTGATTAGAAATGTATCTCTTGTGGCTTGGATCCCTCAAAGGCTCATGTGTCAAAGACTTGGTTCACAATGCAGCAATGTCAGGGGTAAGGCTTTTGGGAAGTCTGACGTCTTCAGTGGATTAACCCATTGATGATTCCTAATCTGAATGGACTATTGGGAGGTGGTGGAATTTAACTGGAGGGAGTGGGTCTTTGAATGTGTGCCCTTGGCCCTTGGAGGTGTGCCTTGAGGACTGTATCTTGTCCCCAGCCTCTGTCTCTCTCTCTTTCTCTGCTTCCTGAATGCCATGAGCAGAGAAGCTTTTCTCTCTCATATCCTTCCACCATGACGTTCTGCCTAACCTCAGACCTAATGCAATGGACCTGGTCTGAACCTCAGAAACTGTGAGTCAAAATAAATCTTTCCTTCTCTAGGTTGTTCCTCTCAGGTCTTTTGGTCACAGTAATGAATAACTAACTTGGTATCTCTGTTGCTCACAGTTGTCTGCTACCAATCATGCAACTTGATCTCCAGTGTTCTCAACTGCCTAAATTGAGAATAATGAGACATTTTTGGAGGCACCAAGCAGTGTTTGATTCATAGTGGAAGGTCAATAATTTCTAGTATCTATTCTTGTAGTTAAATGTTAATCTCCAAAGGACACTAAAACATTCTAAACACATAATAAAGTAAAATGAGCTCTTACAGAATGGAAAGGAATGAAGTGGAATTGATGTGTGGGCAGGGCTGGGGAGGGGCTTCTCTTTCTTCTTAGTTTTAAGCTACATTTATACAGATTTCCAAAATCTTTATGTTCATGTTTAATTTTTATCAAAATCTGTCCTATGCATGTGACTTTTTTGGTTACTTTCTTTAAAAAAAAATTTTCAAAGAGCAACCTTAATAAAAATATCACTTGATTACTAACAATTTATTCATCTATTGTTTTTATTAAAAATTTATTTTATGTCCTAAAAATGTCAGCTTTCAAAATTTTGTGCAAATTTTATTTCTTCTCCAGAGGAATGAAACAGTAAGTGATTCATAGGTATCATTCTTCTTTAAAACTAGTTTAAAAACTCACTATGCTCAGATTCAATAAGGGCAAATGTAAGAAAAAATAGAATAAATAACTTTAATATAAAATTAAAAATCTTTTTAACAAAAAAGTTGTTAAAAATAACTTTTAATAAGTTATTAAAATAAGTGCATTAAAGAAAAATTTCTAGTTCATGAACAAAGGAATCATCAACTAAGCAAAGTTAAAAATGATGTTTCTTCCCTAAAAAGTTTAAAATATGTATTGCAAATATACTCAATATAAATATTATATGTACATATTATCAGAGACAAAGTCAAAGTTTGATCTTGTTATAGAAAAAATTTAAGAGTTCATTGTTAATTTTTTATGTCTCATTTTTTATTTTACATTGTATAATTAATTATGACCTTAGTATTGAAAGTTCAGATTTTTTACCACTCAAGTTTTTTACCTTGTAAAAAAGCATCAAATGGAGCAAGAGAGAGAAAGAAGTTAGGAGAAACAAAAAGAAAGAGAGGGATTGAACAAATATTTCAGAAATTTCACACAATAATTCTATTTAACTCTACAGTTACACAAATATATAATAGAATTATACAAATATATAAAACATCTGCATATGTCACCACACAGTTACATAACACATTTTGTAAACTTATCCAAAACCATTTCAAGGATTAAGGTTAAAGTGTTAAAATTCTAAGTATGTTCTAAATGACCTTTATTAGATGTTCTAGTATAAAAGACTTGAAAAACAAGTCTGAAGGTTTATGGATATTACATATGCAAGGGCCCTGTTATTTATGCTTGCTTTAAATCCTTGATTAAGCATCCATATGTCAACCTGATCCTATGGAAGGTCAGAGTAAACAAAGTGTTTCCAAAGTTAAGTGCTCCAACATGAGGTTATTGATTCTCCTGGAGTCCAGGATATCATTCATTTAGCAAACGGCATCTGGTGTCCTTGGCCTAACCATTCAGATATGTCACTAGGTATGAATTGGTTCAAATGAGCAAGAACAATCTGCAACTAGATTCCAGGTGACAAAAAATAAAATAAAAATTTATCTTGGAAGTTAATTTTCTAGAAAGGTGGTCAGTTTTTCCTGGATTAGTGAAATAAGCATATGATGTTAGCAATTTCAATGGATTTTTTTTTTTTAGTTCCATGGGAGAACTAATACAAATACATTTTGGAGGGTGATCAAGGAATGTCTGTTAATACTGTAGCAGTATAACTGGCTGAACACATTGGTTCAATCAGACTTTGTCGTGTCTACATTAGCTAACATCTGCTTTTGAACACTACTGTCTCGAGTAAAGACATCATCAACAACAAAGGCACGAGTAATAATAGTGAATGTTTATAGAGTATTTTCTGTATCCTGAACACTCTGCAAAGCATTTCAAGTGCATTCTGTCAGTTATTTGTGCAGTGGTTCTTGTATTTTCTCCATTTTATATAGCAGAACACTGAGGTATGGAGATGAGTTCTGAGACCCAGAAAGGCTATGTGGGCTGGGACCCAGAGAAGCATGAGGTGTCCTACTGTTGATGTGATGCTCCTTGTGGTCAACTGAGAGAGAGTTGGGTTGAGGTCAGGGATTAACAGCAATGGTAAAGATCAGTAGTGGAAAATGAAGTTGCCATTTTCTCTGCAATTTAGAAAAAACAATAAGGCTAATCAAAGTGACCACGTATGTAGTCAATGAAATCCAATTCATTATAAATTTGAAAACAAAATGTCAGAAGATTTTCATAAGTAGAATTTCTTTGTATGGTCACAGCCTGACTATTTTCCCAAAGGGAAAATCAAACAAAAGACTGCATATGTCCTTGACTCTTAGAGACTGAGAACAACATCAGGAAGAAACTTAAGAGTGACCCAATCCCATTCATGGGCTTTGACTAAGTCCTGGTATTTTTAGTCCTTCTGAAGTTTCCCACACCTTGTGGACATATGAAAGGGCTTAGTATTTAGAAGATTTTATTACCAAATCATAAATATTTTATTTACCCATACCAGTAAGGAAGGAAGAAATGAGGGGGAATTTGGGCAGCTTTCAGAGGAAATCCTTGCCAAAGCCCCATTTGCATTGACTTTGCACAGTACTCAAAAGCACTTTTGTTTTGTTTCAAATATTTCATTTTGTTGGAAGATAGCCATCAGGTATGTGGCAGAGATAAACTCATCTGCCAATATCCGGGTTTAAATCTGGAAAACAAATATGGCAATGAGCTTGATCTAGGTAACATCTTTTAGGCTAGTATCTGCTGTTTCTGAAGGCACCTGGGTAATGGGATTGATACATGCTGTCCTCCATAAAGATAAATCTATGGACTTTCCTCGTACATGTGTGTACTCTGAGAGCTCTTCCCACAAGTGAAGAAAACTTGCCCATTCTCTTTACCAAACCCCAGGAAGCCCAAGCCCATGGGAGAAGGTGGTCAAGATGAAATGTGCCAGCCATTGCTGGGAAATGATATAACTGGGTTATAACAAGGTTGAATAACTTTGTCCACGTGATGGTTGTCACCAATGCTGCACGCTCAGTCTCCATAACTCATGACCAAGACCTATTGTCAGCATCTGTTCTTCTCAATCTGCTCTCCACACATCCCTCAAACCTGTTTTTCCAAAATGAAAACCTGCCATGCTCTCACTGCTTACAAACCTTCAATGGCTTCTCATTGCCCCAGGAAAGACAGGTTGTAGTTTAGCTGATTAATATTTATCACTGTTGATATTGAATTTGTTTCTAATACTGAAAAATCACTAGATTTTAGTTCAATATATAGAGATTTATGCCTTTTCCTATTAAATCCAGAAGCTCTGGAAATACTGGACCCCTTTTGCTACTGAAGAGCAGAATAGCAACTATCTCTAGGTTGGGTGTTCACAGTGTTCTTTGCCACAGTCCATATTCTTTCCCCAAATCTGGGGGGTTGACTGTTTCCAATTGCTGGGTTGCTTATTAATTTGTAATGTTAGATAATTATTTCTTTGCACATTTGTCAAGTGGGAAAGCAGTAGCGTGCTGATAAACAGACTCAAAATAACAAGCAAAAAAGAAAAAAATCTCTGACGTGTTGTATTTACTGATTTCCAGGGTGTAAATACATCCACTGTGCCACATTTGAAGTTACCAACAGGAAACCACTGAACTTGAGGTTGGAAAGAGATGGTAACAAATGGCTCTCATACCAGTTCCTGCAGAGCATTATAATAAAGATTAAGAAAACTGCCTATTTCAAAATTTAAAAAAAAGCAAACAAAAAGATGTCACATTATTTGCCTGGCCCATGCAGACACTTGGGTGTATAGCTCCTATGAATAATTTAAACTACTTTAAATGGTATACAAATCCTTTCACAATCTAATCCCATCTGAAATATCTAATCTATTTTCTACCAGTATCCCCATAATCTGATCATATAGCTCTAGCTATATATAGCCCTGTACATGCCAAAGATTTTAACATGTCTGTTTTCTCATGCACCATGTTCCCTGCACCTGGAATACCTTTTCATCTTCCACACCTTCTTATACATTCCCCAGGGAAAGTTTCCCAAGAGATGCTAAGCAGTGTTAAATACTCTCCCATCTCTGCATCTAGGTCACCTTGGGGTTGTAAATTCTGAGTTTTCTGACAGGGCCCATATTTTTATGTATCTATGCATTCAAAATGCCTCTCGCACACACTAGACCCCTGATAAAAACACTTGTTGAAGGCAAGATAGAATTGACCTCCTAAATTAAAGGTTTAGATCCCCTTCATAAAAAGCATAAAATGCTTATAAGATCAAAAATGCAACTCTGCTATTTAGGACTTTATTTTCATCTTCTTTTTTTCTAAAGTCAACAGGTTTTAATTTCATTACCATATTACATAAACACAGATGACTAAATCATAATCTATATGTTTTCTTGATCCCTCCACTGACTTTCTGTTAAAGGGGAAAGAACACTTATTCACAACCTCTAATTGGCCAATGTCACTACTAAGACATAGCATGTTCTCGTAAATGCACGTGTGGATAATTTCTTTATACATATAGTTCTTGGGAGATAAAAAAACCTTCACAATCACTTGGGTTTATACAGATCCACTGATCCTAAAACAGCTTAACACAGCAGTAAAGCCCAAATGTTCAGGAATGAACTGAATGAATAGCTAGAATTGATAGACTTATAGTATTTCTTCCTGCCTTGGCTACCATACTGGAAAACAGAAAGAGGCATACCTATGTCTTACCCACCTTTTATTATTTTTAAGTAATATGTTGCTCAGCACAGAGGTTCTCAAAGTGTTTGATTTTGGAATACTTTTACATGTTTAAAATTATTTTGAGAACCCCAAAGAGATTTTGTTTACATGGGTTATATCTGTCAATGCCTGTTTACTATATTCCAAATTAAAACAGAAAAAAATTTTAAACACAAGAACCCACAAGCACACATACCACTAACCCTCAGAAAGATGATTCCATTCAGTCTCATATAGACTCTGGAAAACTCCATTACATACTTGTGGGAGAAAGAGTGAAAAAAAATCATTCTCAGTATTATTATGAAAACAGTCTGACCTCACACATCTTTTGGAAGGATCTTGGGGACTTCCAGGGGCCCTGGACCATATTTTGCATGTTGCTGGTCTAGCACATTAGGTTCAAATGAACACATTTGTTGAATAAATTAATCAGTGATAGAGTAAGTATATGGCCAATATTTATTACCAGTGTTACATTTACACAACTATCTTTAATGAGCAGTGACTGGAGTCTGCTTGCTCTTGCACTTTTATTGCCATATCAATCAATCAGTTTCAGTTACTAGCCAATAGATTATCAAATAGAGAACCCTATGACAACAAGAAAGAAAGTGTTATGAAAGGACAATTGTTCACCTTGTTTGAAATCTTTGTTTATACTGATGTAAAAGGAGATGAATGGAAAGTAGGGGAGAGAGGGTAACATTTGATGGATTCAGTGAAGGCTGAAGTTAAATATCATAACAACTACTAAATCTTTGCTTTCATCACTTCTTTTCAACTTCATATCATTACAAAATGTTAGTGCAAAGAAAAGTCTAAACCAGTCTAGCTTTAGTATTTATTGTTTAATTTAAAAGTGCTGCATTTGACAAAGTCTCTTAGAAAACTTTCAGAAACTTGCAGAATTCCTTAGTTTTTCCATGACTCAGGTCCTTTTTCCTTTCCTTCTCAAGGTCATTTCAATTTAAGGAATGTGTAAATAAAGACATAAATAAATAAGAATTATACTTTATATTTCTTATATATTATTTATCTGAGATTCAGAACAGATAGAAATAAAGTTCTTGTTAGTAGATGGTGTAGCTATCCTTTGAACAAGAATTTAAGTCTACATACTTCTTAGATAATGATAGTCATTGCTTTCTTACTTCTGCTTGGAGTGTTCTTTACTATTTCCATCCTGTTGCTCATTTCGAGTAGATCAGAGAGTCAAATAAATCATTCCAGTGGAGGACAATCTTGCCATGAAATGTCTGTTGGGGAAATAGCTTTTCCATTTATTAATATTAATTTTTAACTTTACCATATGTTCTGTTCATTTTTCCACCTCTGAAAGTCAGGGCTCATGGTGTGTGTGTGCAAATTTTGAAAGAATGATATTACCCACCCAGTGGTCAGTTTATAGCCTTCCCGTTCCCAGTTCTTTATCCTGATTTTAGCTCAATCCCAGGTATGGCCACATTCTGGTAAATCCCTTAAGCAAGAAATACTGCAGCCAATTTAAACAAAAGAAAGGGAGGGAGCACTGCTGTGTGAGGCAGTTATGCCAATGGGAAAAACGAAATCAACTGTTTGCCAATACTCTGTGGCCTGAGGGTTAACATAGTGTCCAAATAGAACTTATAAAATAAGCCTTAAAACTGAAGCATCACAGAGTCAGGGAAAGAAACAATCAACCTAAGGTGATGAAATGTTTTTCTGTTTCTGTGTTGGGTTGCAACTTCAGAAAGTCAGATAAACACAGATATTAGAAATAGGTTGTAAAATGTTGATATTTTATAAAAACAGATTGATATTGAGTATAGGGTTCGATATAATCAATTTACAAATGGATTTGTTTGCATTAAGTAAACCCCATAATATGACCTTGCACATTGAGACCTGTGTGGATTTCACAGATGAACGTATAGTAGTAGGAAACAGGACAGCAAGAAGACCTTTCAAACTGTCAAATTAGCAAGAGAATGGCTATTAATTGCACTTTCATAAACAACTTTGTTAAGTACTCTGTTGGTTTAGGCAAAAAAGGAGACTAGAAGTGTTGTGAAATTATTAGAGTTAGAAATGATTCTGGCCTTGGCCCTCTGTGGCCTCCTTTCTGCCCTCCTCCCTCCTCTGAAAGGACTTTCTGTACCAATCACAAAAGTAGGAAAAGAGACGCTTAAAAAGAAGGGGAAAATAGTACTGAGAAGAGAAAAATAAAGCATTTCTACTAACTGAAACAACTAAAGGGATCCTGGGCTTTTGTCAATGTAATATTAAAATGCCTAGATAAAAGCAGATACATACGAATATGGCACCAAGTGTTTACATATTTCATATATATTAAAATTACTATGTCATCTTCCTGAGTCTCTTAGAGGTGATTGTCCACTAACAAAATATAATATCAGCAACTATTTATTTATTTAGTCATAGTTGTGTACTTTTATAGTGTTTAATCCTCATGCTAACTCTGCAAGGTAGATGGTTACGATTTCAACCCACATCATTCTCCCTCCAAATCCTTCATTTTTTCCATTAAACTATAGTATTGGCCAATCTACTCCCATCTGGATGAGAATGCATATGCCTATTGCCCCCCCAGATCTTTCTTTTTAGACTTAGTAATGCTCACTTGGGAAGCTGGAGAAACAGGGGAAAAAGACAGAACTATAGCTACTTGCAAAAGATAGCGTCCCATGATAACCAAGGATCTTTCTATTTCTAGATATAAAGACATCACTGAGCAGATTCCAGTATACTCCTGCCATTGACCAGCAACAAATTAATTATGTTAAATTCTTCTTTAAGTAGACTGGGCAAAGACCAGGGTTATAAGTACTATTGGTGTTTAGACAGAGGTCATTGCCACTGTTACCAATTGGTCCACAGGGTTAATAGCAGCATTGGAAATCAGGTAGGAGATTAGTCCTAAACCTCAGAGATGTTAATAAAAACCAGAGAGATTCATCCTTCATTGGCGTTGTTTTTTTTTTTTTTTTCCATTGGTGTTGTTTTAAAAAGGTATTTATGTTGGAGTGTGAAATAATTTTTATTTGTCTTCTCTACACGGTAAACAACTGAAAACAACCTATTTAAAGTTGCCACTATTGTGAAGACATTCAATGGCATTTGGAATTCTCTAATGGGAATAACAGTAAAACATTTATTTTCAAATATTTTAAGCTGTGAAACTCTATATCATAATTCAAATTTTCTTACTGAGATCTAATAAGGAAAACATAAAAGTGGAGCTGCTTTGGTGCGATGTGATTGGGAAGGTGCTGGAGACCCTGCCCACTACCAAACACTGTTTCTACTTCCGGCCACTCTCTACGGAAGAACTGATGGACTCCTCAGGACTCCACGGAGCCTTGTTTCCTAATATGATCAGTTATAGGACTGATTTCTAAATTCAAATTGGAAATCAATCATTATGTAAGCTATAACTACAGAGTGGCTAAATTCTTAAAATAACAAGAATACCATGATTCATAGGATACCATGAGTGCCGTCCACTTCAGGATGGTCCAATTTGGAAAGTAGGCACCATTCCACTAATGATCACATTGCTCAAAATAGTTGCAGAATGTCTGTTTTAGTGTTGTCCCATACATCTTCTTCTGGATTCTGTTACTATTGGCAAACATTTGTCTTTTGAAAACAAATTTGATCTTTTGGAATACTCAGAATCATTCATAACAAGTATTGTTGATGATCGTAAATGGTTTGTCAGAGTATAATACTGCCTGCTTGCTTCATTCATTTTTTAAAAATAAAACTGACATGTGACAAGAAAGTATGAAAATTTCCTTGTTCAGCTTGATGTTTTTAAAAATAAAAACAATCCAGAAGAGATCTAAAAGCAATAAAATTTAGAATCATGAAAAAACCTGTATAAAGCAGCTACTTCAGAAATGATGACTTTTTCATGAATGTATAAACTCTAGCTGAGTAGTCCCACTTTTAAATACGAATTTTTCATATAGGAATAATCCACCACTGCAAATCTTGACAGCTCAGTGTTTCCCATTACAAACTAAAAGAAATTCTACCAGTTCCTTATTTATTATGAAAGGTTATGACAAAAATTAATTGGATAGTTTCTGTGTGAAACGCTTAAGGCCTCAAAAATATGCTTTAAAAAAAGACACCATGATTGGGGAAGAAAAACAATTATAGTTAGGAGATGAGGAAGAATTTCAGCAAAACCACTGCTGGGTTGACTTAAAAATATTTTTACTTATGTTTTAATTCTATTTAATAAGGGTTATTTTAAGATGATAATTTTAAGGGGAAATAACACAAATTATGAAAATGTGATAGAATACAGAGCAGAACAGTTTGCCTGGGAATGTCTGACAGTATAGTGGAGCCATTGAAGACTGAACGTCAGTTAAATGCCCAAAGGCGTCTACTCTGCTCCCAACACTTGCACAGACTTTAACTGATTCAGTCCTCAAAGCAATCTTAAGAGGTCCAAGATATTAGAACTGAAAGAAACAAGACTTGAGAAGTAAAATCATTTTCCCAGTCAAATTCTGGCAAAACCGTATTTTGGTTCCAAAGCCAATCCTCCTTCCATTATCTCATTTCAACTCTGTGACTAAAATGACCAACCTTCTAAACATGATCAATATGGGAAAGTCAAAGGACAATGGAGTTCTGTCAGATTAGAACACAAGATCAAGATGGCCTGGGATCAACTTCCTTAGACAGGAAATGCTGTGAGGGATGTGACTTCCTAGATCTGAATGATAGGTATGATCTGTCAACATAACCACAATGAGGCAGATCCTACAGTGGAGACAGAACTTTTCTCAAGTAGGAGAAAAGAATGAAATTGGCTATGACCCATGACCTACTCTTCATAACAGTGTCTTTCAAAATCTCAAATATCATTCTGTGGACTCCTGTTCTCTCTTGGAGAGAAAGGCAGAGGACCAGGAAAGTCACGGCTGCTTTCTTATGCCCCAAGACCTTTTAAGAGTGGAGTGAAGATCTTGATCAAGGACCATGTCTACCTTAGCATCTTCCCCAGATGTCTTCAAGTCCGTCTCTGTACACCAACAAGTTCATTACAACAAACCTTAAAATCCCGCCTCCAGAAGCAATCCACACTTGGTAGTGATGGTGCAACTCAGTAGTGCCAGGGTAGTTCAGCAAATGACTTGGTGAAAGTAGTTTAGATAAATTAATGAATGCTAAATTCATAATAGATTACTATGAAATTAATCTTAGGGGGAAATGCCCTCTCCTTTGATCTTTAAATCATTGAGAACTGGAGGCTAAGTTTTTAAAAATGCCTGTATCATTTAATCATTTTAATAAATAACCAGGTAGGTAGATTTTTTTTATAGATGAAGAATCAAAGAGATTAATAATCTTGTCTAGGCTCAAAGACCCAGTGGCACTGAGACTAGGATTTAAATAATACTATGCCAGTTTCAGAAACACCTACTATTTAAACTTTGTCTCAGACAAAAATTACTTCAACATAAATATACCCACATACACACATGCACATATACACACACCCTGGCTATTAATATCAAGGGGAAAATATCATGGAACTGCATACATTATGGATCTTCCACTATAAGGCAATTTTTAAATTCTCAGATTTCACTCGTAAATCCACTATGAAATGGAAATGTGTGCTGTAATTTGTACCTATGTACTTTGGAGTTGGTTTACGTATACAAGAAGTGCCTATTGGGAAAATTTCTACCATGGCATTATCACTAAATATGTTATGCTCCCATATAGTAGGGTAAGGTATGGTTGAATGTTTATCTCCACCATAACTCATGTTGAAATTTAATTGTCATCGTAACACTATTCACAGTGGGACCTTTATTTGCTGAAAAATAGATGGAACTTGAGAGTATTAAGTAAAATAAGCCATACTCAAAGTCAAGGATCACATATTTCTCTCATGTGTAGAAGTTAAAGAGAAAAAGAAGAAAATAAAAGGGGGGCGCGGGGAGGGAGCATCTCATGAAAACAGAAGGGAGACCAGCAGAGTAGAGGAAGAGAATAGTTGGGGAAGAGACACAGGGGGATGAAACAGACCAGATTATGTTATGTACATGTACAAATACATAACAATGAATCCCAATGTTATCTGTGATTATAATGTGCCAACTGAAACAAAAAAGAGGTGTGACCTTTAAGAGGTGATTAGACCACACACATTCCACCCTCATGGGTGGGATGGGTACCTTTAGAAAAGAATGAGTTTGCTATCCTCTTGCCCTTTCTTGCCATTTTGTCTTCTCCATGGGATGACATAGCAAGAAGACCTTTGTCAGATACCAGCCCCTCAATTGTAGACTTCCCTACCTCCAGAACCATGAAGCAATAAAAGTTTGCTTATTATAAAGTACCAGTCTCAAATATTCTGTTACAGCAACAAAAATGGACTAAGACATCTTTCCTCAAGGTACATCACTATACCTTAATACTTTCACTTATATCACAATCCAAATAGAAATCCCTTTCTGAAATCATCTTGCGTTTCTAAGGAAACCTTAAAATAAGCGTGAAGGTACATCTTTGTTACAACAAATTCATCATTTTGGATTATGCTGTGAATTGGTATTCCATTTTCCTTTACTAATTCACACCAACTAAAAATACTCAGCTTTTAGTCTCTTGGAGTCTTTAATTGTCTCTCTTCTTACTGTCCTACCCTCAAGTTACATGTGATTCTCCTAGTTATATGAGGTATAATTTTCTTTCAGATTTCCATAGCTTGTAATGTTATTTTAAAGTGTAATTTCATTGATATCATTGTCTGCTACTTAACTAAGGGTGCTGTTTGTACTCTACCACCTGCTTGCTCAGTCACTCAATAAGTGAACAGTTATTGATAAATGAATGAATAAACTTAATCCCCAGGTTATTTATTATAAAATAACAAGGGCTCCTAATTCCTTTTCCAACTGGAAGCAAATGCTTTATAACTGTAAACTCTTACTGATCTATTGGTTTTATCTTTTCAATCAATATTCAAAGGAGAGGAAATTGATACCCCATATAATGACAGACTGGAAAGTTCCCCAGGGTTACTAGGCTTTAGAGCATTGGCAGTGAGCAAATGCTTCGTCATCTGTGGGGGAGAAGGAAAGGCAACAGTGATTCACCTCTCACATTACCTCTAGGGACACGCAGTTCACATAATTGCTCCAGTAGGAGGGAAGAGAGAGGAAAAGCAATTCCAAAGACAGGACGCTGGTCACAGATCAACTTCTTTGGGGGATTTCTGCAACTCTTGCTTCTTTTAGGGGTGCTTTTTCATGTGTCATAATATTCAAATTCACGGAGAACATTTTGCTTTATAAAACAAAAATTCTAGTAGCCTGTAATTCATTCTCCTAAAACTCATCTATCTAAGCTTGCTACAGGAAAAAGAATTCCATGCCTTAAAATGAGTCTAACAATAATAGTCACAGACTCTGGCAATAACCATCTTAATCATTCTAGTTAGTATTGTTAAAAAGTAGGGCACAAGAGTGGCAAGCGAATGCACACAGCCAATCAATCAGAGCTGGGGGGACTGGTGTACACCTGGGATATGTCTGAAAACTGGTTGAGAACTATGTGAGCAGTAAGTTATGAAGATTGTGTCTGGGGCTCCCACCTCTGCTTCACAGTGTTAACACGCCCAACCTCAGGACGGGCTCTTCATTTTGATTAGGGCTTCTGCTCCCAGCCAAGGGAGGGCCAGCAGAATGTGAGAGGTCAGATAAGAGGAAGCAAGCACAGTAGCAGGGTTGGGATCTGGGGACCAAGTGAGACATATCTTTGTGGTCTCCATGGCGAGGGGAATTCCCAGAAAAAGCCAGCTCTGAATATGTATATGTGGAGGCAGCATGGTTAATCATCACATGCACATTGAAAGGGATCAAACCAGTACAATGTGCTTATGCAGAAAACAGACGATGTGTTCTTTTTCCCTATGCAGGATGCAAATTGCTTCTGCAAAAGAGCTGACTTCATTATAAAGGACCGCTACTGCGTGAGCGTAAGAGGACTATCATGGGGGCAATGACCTTCTGCCTGATCTGAATATCCGCTTATGTTGGTGCTGAATAATGCAGAGTTATATTTACTTTGTCATTTAAATATCATTCAATATTTAACTTGCTGTTGCCTACTCATTGTCTTAAGACAGATTATTCCCCAACAGCGCAGATACCATGTCATCATGTTGAGGTTTTGGGTTTTGGGTTTCTCAGGAAGATTATATCATTGGAAAAGAGTTGTCCTGGCTTCTGGGGCATGTTACCTCATCAACTGTTGATCACCCTTAAAAGGTCTTTGCAGTATATGTTCAGGAGAGCCTCTGGGGCATTCCATTTTTGTCAAAAACTATCTTAGTAATTAGGAAATGAACTAAGTTTTAAGAAGAATTTTTTTTAAACTTCAATCAGGTTAATGGGATTTTTAAAAACCCAATAAAGACATCATCCTGATTTAATTGCACTGGCTCTTGGTTTATTAAACACTTCATTATTTGTCCCTTTATACACCATAGACTGATCCTTAGTGACAGCAAACATCCAAAATGAAGAACAAACTAAAAACACCCAATGTTGGAGAAAAGGAGAAGACAAAAATTCTAGATGATTTAATTATACTCCTGTTTGTTTCAAACAGATGCTATTCTGCAATTTCTGTTTTACCTTGACATTCCATACATAACTTTTCTGTGGTGACGTTTGTGATAGACGCCATCTTCCTTCTGCTGCAGTGTGGGCATGGGCAATTCGCTGCCTCCAGATGCCAGCGTACTCAACTGTAAAGTGAAGGTGTTGGATGCGGCATCCATCCCACTTCCTTTCTGCTCCCGCATTCCTTGGTTCTCTGGTTATTACTCATAGCATTCCTGTTAGGTAGAAATGGAACCATTTCCCCCTCTTATAGTTCAAAGTCTAAGGGGCTAGCTCAAGGCCATTCTGAGCTAGCTATTCTGAGGAAGCAACCAGGCTTTGAGGACCTCTCCACTGCTGATATCTAAGTCATACCTCCTCCCTACAGAAATAGTCGCCTGAGGAAAAGTCACATTCAGATTGATGAGTTAAGAGAATACCCAGGAATAAATAAATCAGGACTTGATTCTAATTCTATCAGCCTCAAAGATTACAAGGCAGAAATAAAAAGGGATTTTAAATTATAGCTGTTAAACACTGAACTTTGAAAAGTCTAAATCATATTTGGACAAAATTACCAACATAAGTAAATTAATAATTCATCTTAGGGAAAAGATATCACACCAAAATATGATTTAATCACAAAGACAACCAACACTATACTTATGTTAAGAAAAACAAACATAATATATCTCCTACCCCCAGCACAGACCTTTGTATTTACAAACTTAATTATGACAACGAGATTAAGAGGTTTCAAATGCAGACGGCTGCACCATACTTTGGTAGCGCAATAACAACAATTATATTTGGAAGCTTGTAAATTAAAAATGCAAAAGGCTCCTATTTGTCTTTTTAGTTTAATTAGTTGCTAAGCAAGTACCATACTGAAGGTTGTATTCATGACACCAGTGGTGGTTGCAAATCAGTGTTCTCTAAAGGATTCGCAGCAATTCTTTAAATGAGATGTCATAAATACCCCCATAACAATGCATTTAATTTCAATTTAATATAATCACTTTTATATGTTAAATAGTAAAAAAAATGAATGCAGTGCCTACATGGACTTCTAAACTGTCAATTTGGCTCTTACTCCTCACACTGGCCTCTCTCAGAGAAAAGAAAGCATCCCAAGAAGGCATAAAACCAGCATACCAAGCATGACTTTTATTTCTGGTGATCCAGCGACAAGTGTCTTCTCTGAAGGAAGGATAATTTATCTAAGGCAAATACACAGTTGGTCCAATAAGTTTAAGACCTGAAATGATCATTTTATTGTGAATGCTGAAGCTAAAGTAATTGATAGCCTGAGACTTGCAGAGACTGACTTGCAAGCTTGCCTGGGGATGGGAGTGACATATACCAGGCCAGTGGTGAGCAGTTTGCCTTCCCCTACGCGCTGCTTAGAGGAGATGGCCATACACGACTTGAGTCGCAAATTGTCACTGCTGCCGCCACAATAGCTAATGTAACAGATTCCACTGAGGCCCTAGTTCTTACCCTCAAAGTAGCTTAAAGGGTTCCACTTTTAAAAAATCATCATTTTTAATGTGGCAGACCCTTTTCTATGTGCTGTATATGATACTAAAACAACTTCCAGATTTATCTATTACTAGCTATATTTGAAAAACGAATAAATTTGAGTTTAGACCAAGGATCCTATAGCCAGTAAATTTGAATATGAGTCGGCTTGACTCCAAGCCCATGTCCCTTCCACAATCTGTACAGCATCCATATGATGTGGCATGGTTTCTGCACTCAGCCTCCTATTGTCACTCGATGCTGAGGAGTGTAGACCACAGGCTTACCTTGACTGAGGATTGTGTTATGCACCAATGTACAAGACACTTAGAGCCATATGTACACAGCACAATGGTGGGCTCTCCTTCACAAGGGACAGGAAACTCTTAAAGAAGAAGCTAACCTCTACCTTGTCATCCTTCCTTTGTCTACTACGGTTCCTGCCTTTCCACAGGCCATCCTACATGGAAGAGCTATTTCTTCCCTTTGCCTCTATTTTCTCGTTTCTCAACTCAAAACAATCTGCACTCCACCTCCACAGGTTGAACTTATTTTCTAATGACCAAGACCAACTGAAACACCATATTTGGCCTCTGTAGAGGTTGACACTGATGACCATTCTTCCTTCACGGAACATTCCTCTGGTTTCTGGTTATCTTCCTTCCTCTCTAGCTGCCCATTCTCAGTTTTCACAACAGACTTCTCCTCTGTCTACCCCTAAAATGCTACAGGCATTAGGGTTTAGTTTCCAAACTTTGTGTGTGTGCATGTGTGTGTGTGTGTATGTGTGTGTGTGTATTCACCCAGAGTGATAATATTTAAATGCTAAGGAAGTATTTTGAAAGAATATTCTCCATGAAAGTCTCATATTCTTCCATGTATTCTGAATGAAAGTACTAAATTCCTATTATCTGACACCAAAATTTTGCTAAAGAATAAGCTTGGGAAATAGATAGCATGACTTTTCCTGGATTAAAAGGACACATTTACTTACAGGCTTAGGAGATAGAAGATCCCCCTTCTGCACAAAAGTAGCCATGCTTATTGCCCATTATAAAATATTCAGGTTCCCTGGATTCAGGTTTTCACAACTGTAATGAAACCCATTGAGTATATATGTGCCATCAGTTATCCTTTAAGGCACCCTATGATGATGCACTGGCTGCTGCTATTGCTGTGAGTAATAAACTGCCCTTCATTTCAAACCAGGAGTTTCATGTTTTCTATTAGTATTTATGATCCATGAAATTGTGGCAAATGGACTCGTTAATTTGAAAGTAGGATAGACTATCAGAACATTCACAAGATTAAACAAAACCAATTAAGATATCATAGAATAGAAGAGTGGAAAGGAATAAAGAACAAAAGAATATATAGAAGAGAGGAAGAAGGAAGAAAGGAAAGAATGAAGTCCAGCAGGCAGAAAAATAAAAACTGAGGGAAGGAGGAAGGAAGGAAGGGTAGAAAAAGTAGGTGGTAGGGCAATCTTGGAGGAATGTACCATATTGGTTTAGGTTTATCAGGCCCCACTCTTAGAACTTTGAGACAAACATTATTACCCTATGTACATGTATGATTACACAAACAATGTGACTCTACTTCGTGTGTAACCAGAGAAACGAAATTTGTATCCCATTTGTGTACGATGAATCAAAAAAACAAAAACAAAAAGAATAGTAACTTCCTCCAAAACACATAAACTCTATGGGAAAGGAGTAATACCCTGAAATAAAATTTGAGTATTGTTTTGAAGAGAGGAAGGGAGAAATAATGATGGATAGACAATTGAATGGTGGTCTACTCCTGAATGCACACTCCTGACCCCTCTTATATTTCAAACCAGTATCTTTTTCATTCCTTGGACATCTCCACCTAGCTGTCCCACAGGCACTTGGTAGTCAGCGTGCATGCTCTCATTACCTTCCTTTTTCTTTTGAGTTATCTGCCTCAGTGAATAGCATAATTATCTCTATAGTCAATCAACCTCTAAATACAAAAGCCATCCTAATGTCCCTCATGCCTCCTACCCACCCCCAACACATCTAATCAATTGACTTCATACCGTTCAATTTCTAAGTAACTCTTTGAAACATCACATCCTTTTTTTTTTTTAAACCATCAGAATTTTCTTGATTCACACCATCATTACTCTTTTCCTGTGTTACCACAGGGCCATCCTAACTGGTATTCCTGCTTTTAATTTTGTCTGCCTCTAAATCATTATGCACTATCCACATCACTGGCAGATTTGTTTTGGAAAATAAAAACTTTTATTTAACTGAACTGTATTCAAAGTACTCCCAGGTCATCAGATAAAGATAAGTTCCTTAAAGTATCCCTTTCTGATCTACCCTTGACACCATTTCCACACCAACCATTCTATAGAAAAGTCATACAGATATACCATTCTCACTCATTCCAACTTGGCCCAATTTCTCCTCTCTGTCTGAAAGGTTATCCACTCCAAAAAGTCCACATAATACCAACTTGTATAGGCTCAAGAGTGAATTTCAGCTCCAAGCAGCACTTCATTTTCTGATTCCAGTTGAGATGGAGCTAAGGGATTTCTTTTCTGAATCTTAGTTGTCTGAACCTATAGCTTCCAGCATGTGCTGCATTGTAGTACTTGACATCACTCTATTGTCATTAGTGACTTTCTCTTCTATCTCTGTATCTTTTAATAGGCTGTGAGATCCTTGTTGTCAGGAATCCATCTTGAGAACCTCTCATCTATCATGTAACTGACCCAGAATGGAGACTCATTGTCATTGAACACTGGATGAATCATTTGCCACAAATACAGAGTTGATATTTAGTTTTTCCAGTATAGATATACTGGCTATCTACAATGCCTGTTTTATGCCAGTTACTAAATATTTTGAGTTTCACTTCTGAACGCATGGATATTTTTCTCTGTAGATGTTACTTGACATGTAAGATTGCTAAATGTTGCATATTAACAACTTGTATGAATATGAAGTACTAATGATTGGTTCTCGATGATGCCAAACACAGGAGGACTGAGGATGTGCAATTCTAATGCAATCGGAATTGCACTCCATTGCTCCAACTACAACAATCAGCTCAAATTTGCCAATTGGATTAATTAAACTTTCCTAACATAAATAGGCAAAATGGTCAATCAGTCTGTCCAGCAGATGCTTTTGGGAGCTCAGAAACACCATTATTGCCATCACTCATTTCTTTAAGAAAGCTCAATTAATTTTAGAATATTTTTCTACTCATCTTATTTCTACACAAATAATTTAAATATCTACTACTTATTGTATACATATAACATGCCAGGTGCTACACTAAGCACTTTGCATTTACTATTCATAGTATTTCCTTTCATTTTCTTAGCCTGACAAATATTTTCATTATCTGTGTTCAATAGTGTATTGGTGTACATTTGCTGTGTAACAAATTATTACAAATTCAAGGCTTAAAAGATCTATTTGGGGGAGAGGGGGCTGATTAGAATTCTAAGCAGAGTATAGCTGAGTTCTCCCTTTTGTGTCTCACAAGGCTGCAATCAAGGTATCTGCCTAAACTGTGGACCCAGCTAAGACTCAGTGTTCTCTTTCCAGCTCATATCCTTGGAGCTGTAAAACAGAAGGTGGCCAGGTCTTATCAGCCAGCAAAAGAATACCTCCCACAGTTCAGTCTCTCTGTTTTCTCTGTCTTTGACTTCTAGTCTCACATTTTAAAGTTCAATTGATTAGGTCTGTATAAATTATCTTTCAAATTAATTCAGAGGTCAACTGACCAATAACCTTAATTACATCTGCAAAATCCCCTTTGCCAAATAATCTGACATAATCATGGAAGTAAAAGCTTATCTGGTTCACAGGTTCTGATCACACTTAACAGGAAGGAATTATTTAGGGTGGAGGTAACTAGCAGTTGTTTTATAATTCCATCTATCACAATTGAGGAAGCCACTGTTGAGATAAGTTGTGTTACTTGACCAAGGTCAAATACATATGAAGAACAGAGTCAGGGATCAAAACTAAGCCCATACTATTTGAAGCTTTTGATACTGATGCCTGTGATGTTTTTCACGCACCAAAGGTACTGGGCCTTTGATGATCAAGTCGAAATATATAAATATTTACCCCCTCACAGTAGTTCACCTGTTTCTAGAGAAGGGATAGTTTTATCACCTTTTTTTGGGAGGTTGGGGGGACCAGCGATTGAACCCAGGAGTGCTTAACCACTGAGCCACGTCCCCAACCCTTCTTATATTTTATTTAGAGATAGAGTCTCGCTAAGTTGCTTAGGGCTTTGCTAAGTTGCTGAGGCTGGTTTTGAACTCGCGATCCTCCTGTCTCGGCCTCCTGAACCACTGGGATTACAGGCATGCGCACTACAGAGGCCTTTTTTTTATTATTATTTTTATTTTTACAGACTGCATTTCGATTCATTGCACACAAATGGGGTACATCATTTTGTTTCTGTGGTTGTGCATGATATAGATTCACACCATTCGTGTAATAATACTTTTTTTAAAGAAATGTTTAAAGAACAGCATCATCATGCTAACTTCATTCTTTGCACAGTTGCTAGACCATATATACATATATCTTTCTTCCTTATTTTGGTCAAATACAACTTATATCAGGTCACTCTTCTCTTCAACATCTCCTGGTAATTTTTTCTATCTTTACACATAAAATCCAAATAGTCTGATTCCATTCCATTTTCCCATCTGTGTTTTGACTCCTTCTTACCATGTACTTTACTAGTCCCTCTCTAGCATATGCATTATGACTCAGTAGCCATGCATACTATTTACTTGGCCTGTATTGCTTCCTCTTTCACACCTCAGTTTGAACCTTTCTCAACTCTTCTGCATACATTGATCCTATCTCTAAGAGTCTCTATTGCACTTAAAGGCAGAAACAATAATTAGCATTCAATTATTCTCTTATTTCTTATGGATGTTTGTCCTGTTTTCTCAACCAGATTGTAATTTGTTTTATGTAGGACCATATTCTTTTTTGACATGCTCCACACCCCTGAGAATAGCACACAAATCACATTGTAAGCACTCAACACATATAGGTTGACCAAGTGATTGATGAAGTTCTCCCAAGTTGGATTTTTCTTTCTCAACACAGGGAATTTGCCCAATGTTTAGAAAGCAGCTTTAGCTCATCCAAAGATGCAAACTGTTGTCATTATGTATTCAGTTTGGTTTTGGACATCAGTACCAGGAATCTGTATGGCTGCATTCCTTCTCATTCTGGAATAGGCCACTTTCACCCTGGGGCTAACGGCACCAGCCCAAGCTTACAGAACAAACTTTTCCAACATTCCATTAGCATGCATGTTGTTCCCACCAATTACTTTCAGAGTTTTATTTTGATTAGGAATAAGAAGACATTATATTTGAAGATTTAGGTTTATGTGCAAAGTTAAAACAGAACATCTCAATTTGTTTTCTTTCTCCACAAAAATATTAGGAAATGCAATGATATAAGATGCTCAAGAGATGTAAGAAGTATGAAGAATGGAACAATGGAAACTACGTATATGCAATGCTGGATTCTGAATTGATTTTAACATCTTAAAAATAAGCCTAGCATTTATAAGAGTTTGGAAATGGCTACTCCCAATTTCACTTTACCACATTTTCCCAAGAAGTGTATTAATTTAAATTATTTTTGATCGTGTCAGAAAAATGTATTCTTCATGTCACTGGATAAATCATGTTAGTCAGAAGCAACTGACATAAAATGAAAGACTTCTATCTGCTGCACCAGCCAGGGAGAGAGACAGCATTCTACTGTTGTGGCTTTCTAACCCTTCATTATAAAATCCTCCCAGGCTTCTTCCCCAGGATGGCCAAGTGAGAGCATCAATAGGCTAATAACAAAGAAGAAATAAGTTTATTACTCACCAGTCTGCAGGGATTCAATACTACTCAGAGCTAGAATAATGAGAAAAAAAATTTAATATTTTATTGGTTCTCTCTACACCACAAAAGCAAGTAATTCATACAGTCTAGGAGCATGTTCAACATGAAGGTGAAATACATGTCCAACTCCTACCTCAAGGTTAGATGGAAACCTTTGGTTAGATCCTCTCCAGGCATTTCTATTTGCTTTTGCTTTAGTGAAGAACATTGTGAATTTTTTATTCAAAGTTTTTGAATGCTGCTCTTTAAAACTATCTATTTTGAATGGTATCAGTTCTAATTATGTGCTTTCATACAGACATGTCCAAGTTGTATTGGTGAAAGTAAGATGGGATGATTCACACACTGAACTTCCTAGCATGGAAACTGGCCTTGGCTTTGGTTGTGGCCTTTGAGGGGCAGGGGACAGGGTGACAGCCAGCAGTGATTCTGACATTTACAAGTCAACATCAGGCAGCAGACACAAAATAGGTTGACTGTCTTATTCCTTCCTCTTGGGAATTCATTTTACTAAATGAAACCAAATGATTTATAGATGAAGACAGTGAGAAATGGAATGAATCTTTATTAAGCAGCTTCTATGCACCAGGCACCATGGAGGAAGTTTTAGTTTGGCATTTTGACCTGACACAAATATTTGAAGTGGACATTAATCTGAATATTCTAGAAATGAGAAAATTGAGCCCCATGGAGGATTAATAACATAAGCAATAGAAAAATGGTTACAAAATTCAAACTATAGTCTTTCTAATCCTGACTCCTCTCTTTCCACCATGTCACACTTCCCAATATTAATGGTCTTGCCACTATTTGAACACTGAGTTGAACTGAGCTGAGATGTAAGGAATATCCAGCAAAGCAGAAGCTAAAGCACTTTTTTTAGAGTTAAATAGTCACAGCATGCTAATGAGCTCCAATAGTCCAGTGTCAGCAAAATAACACTGTTAGAAAAATTATTCACTAACTCATCTGACACAAAGTCCCCTTTTTTAATTTCCCCCTCACTGAGTTCTGAAAGAAAAAATAAGTGCTCAGATACAAGTGTCATTTCTAGCCTTCCCAAGTTTTAATTTTATTTTTTAGTTCTTCTCTATGTCTCTTTCTATTTATTTCTAAGATGCCTATCACCATGGTGTCCAAGTATCCAGACAAACACATTAAGCTAAAACAAAACATATGAGAGAATTAAAAAGAAAAGCTTCGCAGATCACTCTCCTCTGGAGCTAAGCGTGGTTGATTTAAAGATCCCAGATTGTGTCGTGATACTGAGCGGTGAAGCTGCAGTGTCAGGAAAGGGCCTTGAAGGTAATTCTCTATTATTTAGTCATGGAGATGGGATTTGCCTTTCCACTTCTGGAATAGAAAAGAGAAAAGGAAACACAAAAGAATAAGACAGAAAAGTTTTCCATGGGCTGGGAATGTGACTCAGTGATAGAGTCCTTGCCTAGTGTGTGCAAGGCCCTGGGTTCAATCCTTAGTAACAGAAAATATAAAAAAAATAAAATAAAAAATAAAAGTAATCCATTCTGATCTGACAAATTCTCCAGCTCTGAGAATAGTACGTTGGGACCCCAAATATTCCAGAATGAAATCAAGGTCTGTAATCCCAGCAACTAGAGAGGCTAAGGCAGGAGAATTGCAAGTTTGAGGCAGCCTCAGCAATTCAGCAAGATCATCAGCAACTTAGTGAGACCCTATCTCAAAATAAAAAGTAAAATGGACTAGGGGTATAGCTCAGTGGCAAAATGCCCCTGGGTTCAATTCCCAGTACCAAATCTCCCTCACCCCCAAAAAAAGAAATAAAAGAAAATGAGGTGCCTAGAAGACTTAAGAGCTGTGATTTTCTGTTTCCGATTTCTTTTCAGTTCACTTATCTAAATCACCCCAAGTCATTCTGCTATTTACTAGTCTGAAGATGCAGAACGCATGAAATGGTTGTCCTTGAGATACAGAAACTAGTCCAAGTGATAGGGTCATAACAAGATAGTCTATCTAACTAATGCAAATAGTCACATTTTTAAATTATAAGGCATTTAAATTGAAAGGAAGGGAAATGATGAGGTTGAAGTTTGTTGTTAAGGAGAATGAAAACACTGGAGAAAAAGAGGAAGTATCCACTCTAATATTTTACAAACACGTTAGTGTCTCATCTTTTAAATGTCTGGTGTCATCTGTTCTCCCACATACTTTGCTACACCCATTAGCAAACACATATCTATTGAGGCCATGGCTTTTGGTGGGCAGTAGTTAACATCTATAGAACACCACTGATTACTTTCTAAAACATATCACTTCTACAGGGTTGAGGGAGAGATGTTCAACATTCTGAATGATACAAACCTAGTGTTTCTCAATCAAAAAAACAAATCAAAATGAAATAATGACTCTTAAAATAGTAAGTTCACTATGCCATTTCATTGGTTTTATTGGATTTCTTTCTTTCTCTCTCTCTCTCTCTTTCTCTTTAGTATCAAAATGAAAATCTCCACTATGGCATTCAAACTAACACTTGCACAATCAGGATCTGACTGCAGCTCTGTGGCTTCTACTGCAGTCAATCTTTCCAGTTTTTTCAATGCCAGATGTGCCAGATTTGGGGCAAGTCTCTGAAACATTCAAGTTCTTCCCAACTTATGCCCTCTCCTTTATCTCTGAAGTTCCCTCTTAAACATATTCTAAGTAATGTACATCAGGTTTTCTAATTTTAAGTGTAATGAGTACTGTTCAATCAACTTGGAAAATAATGAAATTTAAAGAAACATGAATAGACAATCTATCCATTACTATGTGACATTCTTCTTTGTCCCTATGAATTTATTCTTACTTTCTTACTCAAATTGTGATTACTTTGTCCTTGTTCTAATATTTCCTAGTGAGTTTGTGTGTGTGTGTGTGTGTGTGTGTGTGTGTGTGTGTGTGTATCTTCCATGGCAATTTGCTATCATTTAGCTACAGACATGAGATTTACCTTTTAATTTTTGGAAAAATAAATAAGTAATTATTTCTATTTCTAATTGGTTTTTAATTCTTTGACTTTCACATGTATTTCCTGAATGAACAAAATCAGACACAAGCATGATCTGGTAACTCCTTGGCAACTGTTCTACTGCTCATCCCAAACCTCCCCATCCCTAAACTTTATCATGAATTTTAGACCCAAATTTTTATGAAACTAATGTTTGTATTATGAAACTCCTTTTTAAATAACAATAATTATTACTTTTGTTTACTTAAGAAGCTAACTATCAAGAAATGATTCAGAAATTTGTATTTCAGCTAATGTGATATTTACTCAGTTCTTACACTCTGACTTCTCTCTTGGTTTTTCAATTTTGGGTTTTCCTTAGTCATCCGAACTGCAATATCAAATAACACTTTAAGCTACACTACCTAAGTAAAATATATTTTCAGTCTTACCCGACTGAAAAAGCCCTGCTGTTTGCATTGCAAAATGTCTAAAATCAGCCTGAATTTCTTCTTTTCTATGTCTATTATTCCATTTATTGTGGCAATCTTCCTTTATATGTTTAAAAGTTTTCATCTGATTTTATCTTGATGTGATTTCTTTCCTTGATTTTAGCCAAAATAAAGTGAGATTTCTTAGACTCCATAATTAAGAATTATTCCAGTTCCTAAAAGTTTTATTCAGTTATGAGACTTCTATGTCTGTTTTGATTGTTCTACTTCCTTCCTTAGCAACACTTAACCTTTAAGTTGAATCTTGAGATCCATTTTGTCTGACATATTTATGTTGTTCTTACTTACTATTCTCTGTTCTCTCTTCTGTGCTAGTCTCTGTGTGTCGTTGATTCATTTTCTGCAATGTCAGTTCTATTCTTCACCACATCAATTAGGAAGTGAGAGTCACATAGGTCATTATTGTATTATACCTCTTTACTTCTTGGCTTGTTTTCCTTTCCATAGGTTTTCCATCATAGAGTTCCTTGTCTTCTTAAATCCTATTAGGGGGTTAATATGTGCAATTACTGATGCCTCGCTGGCTTTACCTAGGAAAACATAGTGCATCTTTAACTACAAGTGGACTATACGAAAACTGGAATAACTGATTAGGCTCCCTTTATTTTCCCTGACTTCTCCTTCTCTTTCCTGTTATCCCCATGATGCAGTTAGTCACTGTTGCTGTCAATGAGAGAATGATATTTTGTCCTATGAGTGAGTGCATATTGCATTTATTCTTTCTACTTATTGTGACAGAATAATAATGTAATTTTTGTATTTCCTCCTGCAGATTTAGAATCCTACTGTATTTAAAGCATATA
Source organism: Sciurus carolinensis (assembly GCF_902686445.1). Classification (NCBI taxonomy): domain Eukaryota; kingdom Metazoa; phylum Chordata; class Mammalia; order Rodentia; family Sciuridae; genus Sciurus; species Sciurus carolinensis. The sequence goes on along the minus strand of NC_062213.1, from coordinate 24,181,654 downwards.
GTCTTATAGCACTGTGTTAAATGTATGTCAACATCCTTTTAAAATGTTTTAAAAGTTATGTGCTGGTACCAGTTAAAATGGCTCTTTACTTCAAAGTGTTTGTACAGAAAATCTGTATCAGATTTGCTAAAGATAAATGAGCAAAATGTACACTAGCCTCTTTCTTAACTAAGCATTCCTCTAAAAAAAATGAGTGGTATGTTGAGATTATCACCACCAGACACTTGGTACAAATTGCAAATCTTAACAGTAGACTATCTGGGAGGAAACATGCCCAGAAATTGTAAGTGTACTAACAGAAAATAAGTGATAAGGAAAAAAATGAATGTGCAGAGTATCTAACGAGGAATCAAGAGGATAAGGATGGAAGAAGGGAAGAAGAACTGGGTTTGAAGTCAGGAATCCACGCTAAAACATCCATGCTTCATATAAATTAATGTGATCTGTCTGTACGTAAATCTCCCTGATCATTTTCTTAATCCTTGAAATGGGCTCATTATCACATTAATCCTTCGTGCTCATTTTCACAGACAAATGAAAACATAGTGAAACGCTTTAAATTAAGAAAGTGTGATAAAAATGTCAAAATGAAATACTAACACATGCTACCATATGGATGATCCTTGAAAACATTGTCCTAAGTGAAACAAGCCAGAATCAAAAGGATAATGCCTAATTCTACTTATACTAAACATCTGGAGTAGGTAGATTCAGAGATAGAAAGTGATTAGTGGTAAACAGGGTCTGGAGGGAGGAGAGAATGGGAAGTTACTGCTTACAGGTTAGAGTCTTTAGTGGGATGGAGATGTTTTTATAGTTTGTTGCACAATGTTGTGGATATGATTAATGCCACTAAATGTTACACTTAAAATGCAAATGAAATGTATAACATAGTCTACTACAATGAAATATATTTTTAACATCATACACATGCTTTTTAAATTCATTGTAAGGCAATTTGATTTATAAACTAGTCCTTGAATTTAGGGTGATATTGGTAATTGTGTGAATTATCACAAAAGAACAAACTAATTAATCAATACAAATATCCTGCGAATGCTCATGTGATATACAAGGATCTAGTCACCTACAATGGCTACAAAGATACTTGAGAGATACTCATTTTTAAACGAGTTTTTGAGATATGTCTTATAATTCTTCTGGAGTCAATAGGTACATGTGATCTATTACACAGTTACTCCGTATGTGAGCATCCCACTGATAGAGATGTGAAAATGAATGCTACAATAATGCCTATGTGTTCTCAGGAAGCATGAATCATTAGAGAAGTGAAACTTCCCATTTCAGAGCTCATTCATGATCTCGGGAGCTGCCGTTTTCCCCCGCAGTCTCCTTTGTGTGTGACGGTTATAGTTTACCACAGGTTTTTTCAAAGCTGCAGCACTGCACAGAACCTGGAGCACAATGCTCTTGACTTTCCGCTGGCTCCTCTCTTCCACAATCCAGCATGATCACTTCAGTTTTTATGAAGCAATCTCATTCCCAATGGGAGTAACTGAGATCACCATCCCATTCCCCATTGTTAAACCTATCAACAGTTTCATGATAAATGCACTTCCTGCACCAAGTACAAAATTGAGATGGTTTCAGAATAAGACCTTAGAAGAAAGGAAAGTCATAGTTAATTCCCAAAACTGTAATAATTTTCATTTGTTGAATATTTTATCACAGATGAATCATTTTATTTGTTGTAGTCACTTCCTTCCTAGTTTGATAAGTTAATTTAAAGTGTATTAGCCCAGATTTTAGCTGATTTACTAGGCTTTTTTTTTTTCTTGGCCCTAAAATGATCTTGTGAACCAAGTCTTTTATGTTGAATTCAATTCAACACGTATTTTGAAGGATCATGTTCTGTGAAAACACTCTATGAGATGGCGTTCTAGCAAATGTAGAAAAACAGCACCAATTTCTGACCCTAGAGATTCAAAATATAGAGGGACAGATTACTTGTATATAAGTGAAATTTTAGGAGATGTAAGACTTCCCTTAGATACGTTCAACTTAAAAAATTTTGGAAAATCTTGGCAAGAGATGTGGCATTTATGATGGATTTTGTAGCCAAGTTAGAATGTTTATCATTGTCCATTTAACCTACTAAACCCAAAGGTCCTCCAGGGTAAAGATGATCTTAGTTATCTTTGTATCCCAGGAGGCAATCAAATTGTTGAGGCAAAATCATAGACATATCCTTGACTAGAACAAATGTTTTGAGACTGCTTCTTATTCAGGAAATATGTTCCCAAATCACAGGGATTTTTGCAAGTGCTTATTTATAATACGTCATACACTTTCTACAAGACTGATTCAGTAGCTGAGAAACTGAAATATAAGCAGTGGGTACAGCCCACTAGACCAAGTTATTAGACATGAGTTTGAATTCCATCTCTGCTTCCTGTCCTGGTAGTATTTAGTCTCTCTGAGCTTCTAATGCACTTCTTGAGATTACAGATAACAAAATCTAGCACACAGGATTTGGAAAATATTAAATAAAATAATATCAAGCAATATACAGTCAAAATTCAAAATACATTAGTTGAGCAAGTCTCATGCTTCTAAGGTAATCTTAATATAAATTGAGTGGTACATATATATTGGAATTTGATTGTTCCTCACAATCAAAAATATTGTATTCCACATACAACTGATACTCAGACCAACAGTAACTCTGAGCAGTAGGGATGAAGAAATGAGACTTGGAGATGTGTGGGTACCTAAGGTAGGAAGTAGTAGAGATGGCATTTGAACTCTTATTGTCTGACTCTTGAAATTTCTATCTAATCATTATGCAAACTGTTCTCTAGTGACAGGAATAATCACAAACTTCTGAATCTAGTAAGAATACAACTTTTAAATTTCTGCTGGGGAAAATGATTTTATTCCCCCAAGGATGATGCCTTTCCCTAGAGAGGAGCTTTGAGTTTCCTTGAAAAACTGTCCACTCTTTCCTTCACCTCTCACTGTCTTCTCCATGAAGAAGGGAGGAAGAGTCATCTGGTTGGTGAGGTTGAGGAAGTCCTACTTCCTGCACGTGATTTCCTACCTGGTGCATCCTGCCTTTGTTTGGGAGGCTGGCTGCTTTGCAGCTCTGTGCCCAGGTAGGTAAGTTCAACTCAAGGAGAAAGAGAAGAAAACAAGTATTTGGACTTAGTTCCAGGCTATCTAAAGTGATTCTTTCAATTTCACAATAGATTTACTAAAATTTAAAGAAGAGAGAAGTACAATTAGCGTTTGAATTCAAATTCCAATGCTTATTGAGCTTGGCTGGTTATATAGGCATTTTAAACTTCACTTGGAAAATGAACCATAATGGGTGAATTATCTTTTCATAGGCAGAATCCATTTTTTTTCTCTTTTTCACATGTACCTTATGAAGTATTAAAATGTACTCTGAGTATACTATAATTCAATTTTTATTAAAGAAAAATGTTGAAAAGTGGTGCGAGTTTAATTTTTAAGCATATACATGTATATGTACATATACACGTGCACACACACATATATACACAAATTGAGGATGTTTAATTGGAAAATCCAAAATTTGAAATTCTCCAAATTCCAAACACCAACATGACACCACAAGTGGAAAATTCCACACTGACCTTATGGGACAGATCACAGTCAAAAACTACATTAAAATATTATATAAAAATACTTCAGGCTATGAGTACAAGGTGTATATAAAACATGGATGAATTCTGTATTTAAACTTCGGTTGCATCCTCAGGGTATTTTATTATGCATATGCAAATATTTTAAAATCCAAAAATATCTGAAATGGGAAACATGTCTGGTCCTAAGTACTTCAGATAAAAGGTGTTTAGCTTGTAGATATATAATGAGAGAGAGAGAGAGAGGAGAGAATTTAAAGAGAAAAGTAAAAGTATTTGGAACCAGTCAATTCCTGGTCCTAGTATTATCATATATGTAATCTATCTAAGCCTCAGTTTCACATCTCTAAAATTGGTATAGTTGTACCTGATATGATTGATCTGAGAATCAAATTTGTTAATGAGTAAATAATCGACCATGTTTAATATATCATAAGAATGCAGTAGTAACCAGGGCTATTATATTTATATTATTATCCATATGATTTAATAAATTTATCAGTTATTCTTTTTTCTATAGATAATAGAGAAAATAATTTAGATTTGGAAATAGAGTATCCAGCAAAAAGAGTGGACTTATAAGATATAAAATGTATTAAGCCTTTTAGGAGACACATCAAATTGTTATTTATCAAAGTCACATAAAATATAATCAATAAACCATCATTATTTTGGGGTTATTTAAGTGGGTATGGAGGTATTTGTTCATGATCTCTTTAATCAGAAAAAAAGGCATGTCAAACTTCACATACACTGGTCAATTTTTTGTTTTATTTTCCCATAATTGATCAAGTAACAGATGCCATTTATAGAATGAAATTTATATTTATGTTCCAATGAATCTTTTCTTTCCTTCAGGAACATTTTTGATTGTGAATACTGTTTATAGCCTTTCTCAACACCCAGTTACCACCATTATTACTGCCCTCTCAGCTGTGGCCAATTTCAGATTTAAAAATTGAATGAATTTCACTGACTTGATTCCTAAATACTGAAGACATTGTGGCAAAATACAGACTTGGTTGTTTGCAGATATACATGTACACATATGTACATACATGTATGGATAAACATATATGTGGGTATGTACATTATATATGAACTTTGAGGGAACATGTCTTGTCTCTTATGTTTATATCAATCCTACAGATTAATGCAAAGTACAGTATTATAATAAAATCCACCTGCAAAGGGAAAGCAAACAGAGACTACTCTTGTATTCACATAATAAAAGGTGAACTTGAGCTTCCTTTTACTCTGTTACTATATGTTTGAAGCTATATGATGAGTTGCATATCTGAGATTCAGAACCAGACATTCAAAATAATAATATATAATAGTCATCAAGGTGACTTGGGAAGGGTACTGGGGACATTTTAAAAGTAAAAGGAAATGGGAACATTCTCCTTGATTGTCATTGGTATCATGTCTGACCTCACAGAACGCAAAGCATGATGTGTCTCCAATTGGTGACTATAATGAAAACTTTTATCAGACTTCAAAGATAAAGAGCAAGCAAACTATTATCACACTACTCTACAAGGATATTCTGTCAGGATGTGTGTCTACTAAATTTTAGCTTCATTAGAAGTCGAGTAAATGATATTACTAAAAGCAACCAAAGAGCTATAAAACTGAATAAGTGAGACAGGGAATGAACATAGCCACTAAGCATAATGCAATCTGAATTCTTATCAAACGTTGGGCAAAATTTCAACCTGTATGGAGAGATGTTAGTAACTATTTTACATCTATCTCACTTTATATTTTTTTTTAAGAAAACCCAAGTAGGGTTTTCTATGCACCTAACTTTTCCTGTGTGCATTTCTATGCACCTAACTTTTCCTGTGTGCATTTCTATGCACCTAACTTTTCCTGTGTGCATTACTCATCAGTTCTATAATTCCCCTCATTGCATAGATGGGAAAATGAAGGGACACAGCAATGAACTCTTCGTGAGACAAGTTAGGAAGTGCTAGAACTACAATTTGAACCCAACCATTCTTTGAAAGACTGTGCTCTTGGCTGTGTGGTTACTCTTTGTGTGCAAAGGTCTGAAGTCCTTTACTTTCTGACCACAAGTCTAGTGGGAGCAAATTGTGTCCGGTCTCCTACCACCTCTTCTTCTGCAGGTTTTGCGTGCAGAATGCACAGCCACCCTCTGGGAGAGCCCCAGAAGAAGTGCTTTCTTGCCTCTGTGGTTTCAGAATGTGTTCAGTTTCACCCTTTGGAGTTAGAAGAGAAAAATGGAGCTGATGAGGTCTTTGGGGACATTTTTTGTTTCGCGGTCTTTAACAGAGTGGCTTCTGCATCTTCAAAAGCACGTCAGACCCACAGGCAGCCCCTGCTTGGTGTTTTGAGTACAACCACCGACAGGGGAAGGCATGTTTGCTACCTATGTTGTTTCAGTGTAAAGCAAGATATTCTGGTGCCAGGGACAAACATTTTCTATAGCATATTAATGCAATTTGGCTGATCCTTTCTAAAAGAAATTGGACAACGAACTCAATTGTACATGTCAGTTAAAATAAAATAGTTAATGAAAATAAACAAGATAGAACATAAATGAAATGTAAATGAATTTAACTAAGACAACTCTCTTTGCAAATTTTACTCCCTATCATCTGTAAAAATTCACTGCCAAAGTAGTGAATTTAAAACTGTAAATAGAATATTTTGATGAATAAACTTTAGCACGCTACACAGAGGTACTGAAAACCATAACAGAAATTATTCTAAATGTAAGGACATTATCCACTCACATTAGTGAGTATAGATTAAAATATCCACAGTGTAATCATGTATTTAATTCTTTATTCTCTACAGTCTAGAGTTGAGATATGTAAGCACTTGCAAAAAACCCTGAATTATCCCCTTAGCAAACAAAGTAGACAGCAGGGGTTTTAACAAAAGCACAGATATGGGAGATAATTAAAAATTGGGGTCATAAACATCTTCACAGAATGTTCTAGGGCTTTAGATTTCTCCATTTAAAGTCTTCTGACTGATTTCCTTGGGATTCCAACTGAGGTATGGTTTGAGATTCAAAGGCAGAGAAATATGGAACTAGATCCTTTGACAGAATCACTGAGGTTGGGAGGAGGCAGCTAACACCAAGGCTGACTTTTTTTTCCTTTCCTTTTCTTTTATTAACTGACACATAAAAACACAAAAATTGTACACATTAATGGGTTACCATGTGGTGTTTTGACACATATATACCTTGTGTAATGTTTAAATTAGGTTAAACATATCTGTCTCCCCAGTCCTCTATCATGTTTCTTCATGGTGAAAACATTCACTACCCTTTTTTCTAGCTTTTTGGGACACTCTGTATATAATTATTGTCAATGATCACCATACTGTGCAAAAGCACATGAGCACTTCTTCCTCCTAACTATAACTTGGTACTCATTGATCCATCTCTGCCCATTTCTCTTCCTTGTACTCTTCCTACCTCTGGTAACCATCATCTCCTCTCAACCTCTATGATATCAGCTTTTTAAAAATGCACATAGAAGTGAGATGTTGTGGTACTTGTCTTTCAGTGCCTGGCTTATTTCATATAACATAATGATCTCTAATTCTATCTGTGTTATTGCAAATGACAGGGTTTCATTCATTTTTGTAAATGAATAATATCCCATTGTGTGTATGTCCACATTTTCTTTATTTATTCATCAATTGATGGACACTTAGATTGATTCCCTATTTTGGCAATTGCACATCGTGCATTAGAGAAAGAACAGTCTTTTAAATAAACGATGCTGGGAATCTCTGGTATCTACATGCAAAGGCTGGCTTCCATGCAGGTTTGCTTGACTTCCCTCCTCAAATGCAGGCAGAGATTAAATCAGATGGGGTCTTGCAGTATCTCAGTATGGGAGGCACATAGATACGTGGGGTAGGGGATAGGCACAGGAAAAAAAAAAAGACATTTCTCCCCCAAGAAAGGTAAAATAATAACTCTTAAAAACTACAATTCATTGCTGTGTGATAACAGTTATTCCTCAAACTTATTGAGAGCATTTAACTACATTCCAAATGCCACCACTTCACATGACAAATGTCAAATAATGACATCCTGCCTAGTCAAGATCTTGCAGATGCCCATGACGTGAGGAAATAAGAATTATAGTGAAGATGAAAATTATGCACTAGTACAGTACATTTCAAAAAGCTAGAAAAAAAGATTTTGAATGTTTTCAACATAAAGAAATGTTAAATGTTTGAGGAGGTAGATATGTTTAACCTGATTTAAGTATTATACAATGTATATGTGTATTGAAACATCACATGGTACCCCATAAACAAAAATAGTTGTCATGTTTCAGTTAAAATATAAGAATGAGTGAATGAAAAAAGGAAAATCACACCCTAACTTTGGGGTGAAACCACCTGAGCAGCATCCAGCCCAGCACTCTGGGTCCTCTGACCCCAGACCAGGGAAGGCCTGATGGCTGAGGGTTTCCTCCCTGTTGACAGTTCTCGGGATGCTGCAGGCAGCCCAGGGTCTGTTGTCTTCCTTAGAAATCTCTCCAATCTGGAGTAAATTTCAGTCATTTACCAAACATGCTCTACATAAATTATTCCAAACCATGTTTACTTATTCGGGTCTAAAATCCTGTAGATGGACAAAGCACACATGGCCACAGAGAGAAAAAAAAAATCCTCACTGGAACCCAGCCCGGTGAATGCAATTTTTCCCTCTCCAAGAAGTTAAGTCCAGGTTTTAACCCTCTGGCATTAGATGTGGCCACACAACAGAATATATTGAATTATGAGACTTTTTTATTTCCCTTTTTGGTCAAAAGCATGTAAATAAATGATCAGTAGAAAGAAAATTAATATGAAAAAAAGATTCACCAATGAATTCATCAAGAATAGAAGGAGGGTTCATAGTCCTTTAAAATTATGTCCTCAGTTCATTCTCCTATAAGTTGATATACTGTGACAAGAATATTATTTATTACTTTTTCCTTCCAATTTGAACATACAACTTTAAGGATTTTCTGGATTTTGTCTTTTCCCCCAAACACTTTCTTAGGCAATTGGTAACAGAAAAGCTTCTCTCTCAGGTAATAAGATGTATTTCTACTTGATTCCCCAGCTCATTCAACCTGAGGTTTCAAGGGCTGCATTACTAATTCACAGGACTGTTGTGAGAATTAATTAATTAGCATTTGCAAGATGTTCATATAAAAGGTGCTAGAAAAGAATCAAATCTGGTATAACAGAGGGGCCTCCAAATGGAGAACTCCTTCTATTATTATTATTGTTTTTTTAAAAAATTCTAACTAAAAGTCGGAATTTGACCAAAGCCAAGATATTGCCTGAAAACACATGGACAATGGAATTCTGAGGTTTCAATCCAATTTTTTGTGGCATGCTGTGGGTATTGTATTCCTATTAGGAATAGTACCCCAGAATGGTAGCACTTTCTTTATAGCTTTTTTCATTTGGGGGAATGTTTTGTTCAAAGGCAAATAATCCAAGGACACCACAGTATTCTGGTGTGTAAGAAAATATCTATCTTTTTGGTCAGGACTCCAACTTATTTTCCATTTTGACTGTTCTTCCTATTTTCCAGATCATCAATGTCAGAGATGAGCTTCTCTGTCCTTCATGTGGAAGATGTCTGCAACCATAGCCTCTGAAATCGTTCTCTGGAGCCTTCAGGTCTGTACAGATTATTTTCTTTGTTGCACAATTTCCAATCATTTTGGCTCTGTTATCCAGCCCAGCATTATTTCTAAGGTCCATCAACTTCTGGTCCTGAGTCATTGAAGCTCCTATTTCCCACCTCAGGGTTTTAGGAATGTGCATAGCATCCAGAGCAATGAACCTGCTAAGGCTGCAGCCATCGTAATTTTACCTGGTTAAATTTCTTAAGAAAATTTCAACAACCTTGCTCACTATATCCTACCATGCAAGGGACTTTGGCTCTGAAGAAGCAGAGGGTGTGATGGCAGAAGGGACTTTATCCTACCCACTACTCACTGTGAGAGAGCAGGCAGGAAGTCTTGTGTGCCCAAGAAGGCACTGCCATGCCCAGTGACACTCTCATGCATCTTTTCACTCTGCTTGTCAGATTGAAATGCTCAACTGGCACTTGTGATAACAAGTCATACTGTCAGCAAGTCTTGATGAGCTCCTACTATGTGCCAGGTAGCTTTTGCAGAAAGGGGGATACAGTGGTGAGAACAACAGATGTAGCCACTGTCTTCATGGAGTTTATAGTCTTGCATGGAGGAAGGAGGTAAGGTATTTCCAGGACTTTATAAGCACAACTAGCCAGTTTTTAAAATCCAGGTCAAATGGACAACAGCATCTCAAAAAAAAAAAAAAAGTTTGGGCCTATTAGCTTTTCTACCCCAAGATAATAGCAGTAAATTCTATTTGACCTTAGCTGCAATTTTGTCATTCTCGCAGAAAAGCATCCCAAAGTGCTTTCATTCCATCCCTGTCCATGGTCCCTTTAAAACAGAAACTCTTAGAACACTCTGATTTGAAGTTAGTATAAAGAGTGTCATGGCCCAGTCACTTGAAGGACTGAAATGGCCTAGAACTTTGCTCCCAGAAAGGCAAGGTCCTTTTTTGTGTTTTCCCTTTGGGTCTGTGCTCCTTCTATCAGCCTGCCATCCTCTGGCCTGAGGCCATGCAGCAGGCGACAGCCGTGCACAGTGTGACTCAATGATGACTCCAGTAACTGAGCGACACTTCATCAACTGTCGGCTAAAGTCAAGAGTGTGTCACACACACTACCTTTATCTCCTAATTTGGTTATTCTATGAGAAAAAGAAATGGTATCTGAGAGGATTTACTTTTGAGTCTTCATCAGATGATCCTAGAGCCCTGTTTTTCTTCTTCCTATAAATTTGCAAGCAAATAACCCTACTAGCAAAGTACCTTGTGTGATGTCTCATCCTAAGTCTCCTAAATATACCTGTGGTTTGAAATCCCTCCTCAACCAACAATTCCCTCGCAGGGTAAGATGCTCATCATTTCCAGAACCTTCCTATGCATGTCTGTTGCATTCAGCTTTAAGGGAAAACTTCATTCTTCTTCTTTTTTTTAATTTCCAGGGACTGATGTGTTTAGCCGAGGTTGCATTTTTTCATATAAAATGCAGATTCTTAATACTATGGAAAGCCATACTGGCATATTTGAGGATTAATTTCCTAGTAACAATGGATTTAATACAAAACATACTTCTATTGTAGCAAAGAAAAAAGCCAAAGGGAGCAATATGCATTTTGCAGATTCTGCCAAACAAGGCAATGTTTGTTTATTATGCTTTAGAGAAAATAAATTAATGTGTTTTGTTTACATTTGCATGCATCTTTCTAGAACACATGTATACACAAAACACAGTTGCTGTTGTGTTATTATTAATATTTTTAAGGGGCCTTTTCCTGTTAGTCCATATGGTTTTCTCTAAATGACTTTACCTTTATGCCCTAAGATGAATCTTACAACCCTTTCTAACCTACTCTGACCTCTGCTACATAAGTACGAACCCGGGAAAGCATGGGCTTCTGCAGGGTATTGACTTGCCACTGAATTTCATGGAGACATGGAGATATCATTTATGTGTATAAATATATATATTCACATATTTATTCTTTGTAGAATATCACACACATCTCCCATAAGCCCTACACATGCACTGCATTCAATGAAGTAAATCAGTGAACTTTTCTAAAAATGTTAGTTAAACTGAGCCAGTAACTATAAGTTTGGAAAATCTACTTACAGGCAAAATTCTCGTTCCCCTAAAGAAGTGTATATTCAGCCTTAAGTTTTATTCAAAAGAATTTTTTTTTTTTTTTTTTACCATGCAGGATTCCAAAGTCCTCTTTGCAAAACTTCTTTGCCTTAACATAACTTCAACAGGAAGAGATCATATTTCTGCCCCTCTTGCTTTCTTATTGTTTTGTTGTTGTTTATCCTGTGCAATTCAAATTCAATCACAAATGTGTGAACCAACAACACTAATTACTTATTACTTTTATTTTTTAAACCCTGTTTAACATTTTCCTTCCTTTCCCTACTTTCTTGCTTTCTTCATTCCTTTGCTTCCTTGTTTTAACATGTGTACGCCTATAGAGAAATATTTATATATCTAACTGGGTATGTATGTTTATGGAGATGTATGTATATACATCTGTACATATATACATATGATGTGTGTATATATAAAAATAAATTTATTTCCTACATCTATCCACTGAGGGCCATGAAACGATACACCAGCAGCACTGAATGCACCAAACACCCAGATCTTGGTCTCTAAATACCTTTCTCCACTAAAAGGAACTAGAAGTTCTTTGGAAAAGTGACTCATTTTAGAACTAGGACTGGTAACATACAAAACAAACCTGAAAGATCTTGTGAGAGAAAAAACTGAGCAAATACTCAAAAACTATCGAACAGATGTCAGAAAGAAACAGGAAGGAACTGCCATTGACCATTTGGGAAAGCATTTGGATATCCCCATAAATAATGATAATAATGAAATTCGACCAATTAAATTGAGTTAGAATGTATGAGTTCATACTGACAATGAACAAAAGCAAAAATTCTTTCTTAAAATAAAACACCACATAATATACATGGAAGAAATGATGTAAGTAGAAAATTGCCATTAATGAAGCTACCAGAGTGGTAGCTGATTCATTTAGAAGTTTGCAATATAGGACAAGATTTCAAATTCTTGCTCTCAACCATCTCTAACTGCTTGTCAATTGTTTGAATTTCTAATCCCTGGTAGGATTATTGAGAGCATTAAATACATTTACTGTATGATTAGGGCACAGGGCAGTGACTAGACATAATGGACTTCACAGGGAATAGTAACTCTTACTGCTTTTAACATATTACCTTTGCTCAACAATGGCATGTTCAATGGCCTGATTTAGTCATTCCACAGTGTACACATACATAAACACACCACATTGCACCCCATAGATACTCATATAATTACTATTGGTCAACTAAAAACAAAATAAAAAATTTAAAAGAGAGGTACAGAATTTGGAGACTTTGTCAACCAGTTGGCTTCTGGTAAGGAAGAACATGCATACCAGCAAGAGGCAAAGGACTCTACTCCTATTTCTTTGTTGTTGACATCATCATGGCCATTTTCCTCCTCCTCCTCAGTATGACCATCATTGTCATCAACAGTATGCATGCTTCCTTTGCTCTGTACCTATGTCACCTCATTTTATTCTTACCACAACTCTCGAAAGTGATGTCTGCTAATTTCTCTGTTATTGAAAAGTTAAGTAACTTGTCCAAAGGTAGGGCTGGAATTCAAACTTCAACAGTCTGACTCCAAAGTTGGCTATTCCAGAATATTATCTCCCTGAAGGACTCCTCATGGTGTTGTCTTCCAAATTCCAAAAAAAAATTAGATAGTTAGATCTGAGTCTTGGCTGGCCTGTCTGATGTTAGTTTTCTGGCTTTAAAATTATTGAGCTACATTGGAATATTTTTCAGTCCTGCAATGAGCAATGACCTTCCATCAGATGATGAGATTTAATGACATAAACAGAGGCCTTGCTATGCCTGGGATATATCAGATATAGGTGCTAAGCAGTGCATATGAACTTTAGATTAGACCCTGAAGCCCCAATGCTAATGTTTGGTAGTAGATCCCAGTCTTATGAGAGAAGAATTTGTACTCCATTGTTCATACCATCATTTTCACATTTCTAAGCATGATGCCCCAGAAAAGCAGGAGTTAAATGAGTACTGAATGAGCAAATAAACTCATTACCATCAGCGAGGCTTGTACCCCTGCTGTCAACTATTAACCCTACTACTTTGCTTCAGTTTCTCTATCTGTATAAATTAGATTGTAACAGACGCCTCAGAGGACTTTGTGAGGATTAAATAAATCTATGCATGAATAGTGTTTAGAGCAGACCCTGTCACCCTGAACATAGTCAATAAATGTTGGCAATCACTATTATTTATCATAAGACCCTAAAAGACCTGAAAAGTTAATTCAATCCTCAACACATGTCTCATTTACTTCTAGAGAGTGGCTGCTAACACACTGATTGCTAAAGCACCTGCCTGTGTCTGAATGTGTACATCATCATCTTTTAATTTTACCAAACATCCATGTCATACCTTCTGGGCAAAACCAGGATTTGTTTTCCCATTCATCTTAGAGAACTTCCAATTCTCTGGCACATTTCACAAATGATTATAAGTAACTCCATAAGTGACAGCCAATTCCCTTTCACCCCTGCTTGCATGTGGTTTCTTAATTTTCCATATTTCAAAACTTGGATGAGAATTTTTTATCAATCATTTTCTTTTTTTTTTTTTCTTTTCCTAAAATGTCTTCATTAATTTCTAATTGAAGAATTTCTTGCTTGTAATCTTGGGGTTTAAGTAAAATTTAAAATATAAATGGCACAGTTTTTGCCATTTTATAGTCATTACATTTCTTTGTCCTTTTTATTTGACTTTAGAAATAGATTTTCTTAAGAAAAAATTTCCTTCTTAATAACACTTAATCTCATTTCATTAAAATTTATGTATACACCACAGTGAATCTCACCATCATGTACATCTACAAGACTGGGGTCCTAATTAGAATAAGATATATTCCATGCTTGTATAATTATCATGTATAATTACCATAATGTATAGCTAAAAAGAGCCAATAAAAAATAAAGAAATAAAAATAAAAATGGATTTATTCAAACTTGCATCTTTTTCTCACTTACTATGTATCTTGCTTTTAACCTACTCTTTTTTTTTTTTTTATTTATATGGCCATGAAGAATTTGAAACATTTCTTCATCTAAGACTCATTATATTTTACTTTATTAATTTCAAGAGAAATTACAACTTTTATCTAACGAAGTTCCCATCTTCTTTGATATGTATCAGTTTATCTTTTTCCTCTTGTTCTGCAATTCATTACATTTCTTAAGCTTCCCAATTTAAAATGTAAACACTAGGATGAATCAGACATTTCTTTCCTATGTTCTTTTTTTTTTTTTTTTGTACTGGGGATTGAACCCAGAGGTACTTAGAACCTTTCTAGGTTGCTGAGGTTGACTTTGAACTTGCAATACTCCTGTCTCAGCCTTGTGAGCTGCTGGGATTACAGTCCTGAACCACTGCACCCAGCTCCTTTCCTATGTTCTTATAGGCCTACATGACCAATGTAATTGCACATCTTGTACAACCACAAAAATGGGAAGTTATATTCTCCATATGTGTGTATGATATGTCAAAATACATTCTACTGTCATATATACCTAAAAAGAACAAATAAAAAAGGGAAGTTACACTCCATGTATGTATAATATGTCAAAATACATTCTACTGTCATGTATAATTAAAAAGAACAAATAAAAACATTTTTAAAAAACGTAGACACTAATGCAAACTTGTTGGGGAGGGAAGGGAAGGGAAAAAATAAACTTCCATTTATTGAGTACATACAGGTGTACTATGTTCCATCAGATTTGCTGAGCACTTTGCCTGTATCATTGAGTTGAATAGTCACTAGGAATTTGTGAAGCTTATGACCATTATGTAAATTGCCCAAAGTCATGCAGACATTTGATAACACATCTAGGATTCAAATCCATGTCTGTTAACTTTAGAGCAAGGATGTAATCATTTTCCTCTTCAGTCTTTGTAAACTATAGAGACACTAATTTAATTCTTCATCTTTATCATTCTTTTTTTACATAAAAATAATGGTGAAATTCTTCCATTACTTATTAAGAAAAAATCATTGTGAAGGGGGAAGTAGCAAAGGGTAGACAGGGTACAGCCAAGGACACACAAGCCATACTTGTGTGGCTGTGAGTTCATCCTGCAGGCAATGGAGTCTCTAGAACCATCTCTCTCATAGGAAGCCCTAGGAAGGGTTGGTTATAGCAGAGCAAATAAGAAGGGCAGAAAAAGAGATCTGCCATTGTCCAAGCAATAGGTGATGTCATTCTAAGGCAGACTCAGTGACGATAAAAGAAGAGGATCAGCTTGTTGGCACAATTTAGTGACAGTAGATTTGTTGAGAGGGAAAATTAGGTGTCCTGAGTGACTTGCAGATCCCCAGCTTGCACATGCAGTTAGAGAGGATGGTGTCGGCCCCTGACATAGGAAAAGAGAGGAGAGGTGGGGCTGGTAGAGAAGACAGTCCTTTCTGCCTTTTACATTGGTTCACTCACCACCTTTTGCCATTAATTCTGCAGGCTTATCTCCTCTTCCTAGAAATTCTACTAAATGTCCAAGGCCCAGTTAAAATGCAACCTTCCATAAAAGTGGGAGTCTTGACTAGATGGGAAAGGAGTGACACTTCCCTCCTCTGAACCCCTACTGAATTGGATGGTGTTGTTTGTTTGGTAACGCTCCCATTCTGCTTTGTATGAGGATTGTCTGTGAATCCTCTGATAGTTTATAAAATCCCTTAGGACGGAAACCACATCTCTTCTTTGTATCTTCTTATCTCAAAAGAGCTCGACAATTGATAAAAATGATAAATAAATCCAAATATTTTAATAGGTGCAACAAATCCTGATACTATTTTTTGTTTTGTGTTTTGAGAGAACAAAGCATCTATCACAAAACCGGAAGCACCTTGAAGACAGGCCATGTATTTATTGTACAGCTCTTGTATGCTACTATCTCATAAGGCTCAATTCAATTTCATGCTTATCTCAATGCTAATTAATGGCATTTATTTTAAAAAGACTTTGATATAGATGCTACCCCTTCATCTTTTATTTCCCTTAATCCAATTCTTCTATGGTATTTATCTTTGAAGGATAGAATCTTAGCAATGAAAATGATCTTAGCAGATTTTGTTTATCTAAATGTAGTCATAACCTCCTTCACTCAGATACACAGTTCTCTTCTTGCCAACCTCCTATAGCCCTTGAATTTGTATAAAGACATTTTAGTTCTTTTGTAAATTTTTTTCCATCTTTCATCATATGCTACAGGAAATTATATCCTCTGCCTATTTTTTTTAAAGCTGCTAGTCTGCCAGTTTTGGCAGAGCAAACTAAGAAATAGAGTCTGGCATCGAAAAGGCACCAACCAGCAGACAAAACTTAAGGTTTGCAAAGTAATGATGCTCCTCAACCTGCTGTGTTGGGTGTGAAATTAGATCCTATCAATGTCACACTCACCCCCGGAGCAAACGTCCCCTTGTGACAACTACATGCTGTGCTTCAAGCCAAATGATAGAATAAAATTCCCAACAATTATGTTTCTGGAGCAGAATCTCTCCAAAAGTATTAGCATGTTATTGATTGGCCTGTAGCTAATCCCAAAGTATCTCTGGGAACAAGTGGCCACCACCAGCTTAAAAAGCAGATGCTGTGGAATAATTGGAAGTAAAACAAATATTTACTGGGGTGAGGACAAAAACCTTCCAGAGTATGGCATGGTACAATGTAAAATGGAGAAGCTACTTCCCAAAACTAGAAGGAACCACTCAGATTATAATAGTAGGAAATGTAAGAGTCCCTGTCTTCCTTCTTTCCTTCCTCCCTCCCTTGTGCCTTCCCTCCCTCCACAACCCCTTTTGTTTATTCCACAACCTTTTAATGAACATCTATCAACTCTAGACCAGAAGTTAATACTGAAAATAAAGTGGTCACCTGATCAGAAAAGGGTGAGGATGAAGAGAAAGGAATTCTTGCACAGAGCACAAAGACCATAGATCGCAGGGGTATGGACTGCAGGTTTGTGTCTCTCAAAATGCATTTCTGGAAGCCCATTCTCCAATGTGATGGTGTGGGGGGGTTGGGCCCTCAGGGTTGGTCAGGTGAGGAGGGCATTGTCCTTATGGAAGGTCTAGACAGCACCACATGAAAACTCAGTAAGAAGACGCCATCTATGAACCAGAAAGTTGGCCCTCCCAGACCCTTGATACCGGATAAACTTCTGTTGTTTATAAGCTGCACACTTTATGCATTTTGTCTTAATGCCCAATGGACTAAGAGCCCAGGAAAACCTCAAAAAGCTGCACTATTCTCAGCTGGCTTCCAAGCATTTGCAGGTGACACACAATTTACCGTCTTGAGGCTAACATCTCTCTCTACACATGTATGTAGAGGAATAATCAGAGGTAGCATGCTTCCATTTCAGGAAAATTAGCAAAATGACCTACAGAGAAGAAGTCCTATTTCTATGACTTTTACCCTGAAAAGTAATTTTGAGTTGGAGAGGGCTAGAATTTGGAACATTTGGGAAGTTATGACTCCTGGTGAGGGTTGTAAGATGGATAGATTTTGCTTACAACAAAAACTTTTAAAAAGAGGTGAATTGAACTTAGAATAAGCTGTAATTATAGTGGTTTGTAAAGTAGGCGAATGGGGAAGAAATGCCTAGAACAAAGATGTAGGTATTGTGTGTGTGTGTGTGTGTGTGTGTGTGTGTGCGTGTACACAAATAGCAATTATAGACTCTTGATTAGCATCTTAAGATCATGATTCCCAGAAAAATAGTTCCAAAGTGTGTCAACAGTTATTAACAGGAAAAATGTTCGGAAATATTTTTTTTCAAACCAAGCAAAGCAGGTATCTTTATTATAAGACTTTCAGAATCTGTAAGTGCCTTTGTGTGTTATGAAACTCAGAAAGTATAAGATGTGGTATATTCCATTATAGAATGCTTTTTCCTTTCCTTTAGACTCTTAACAGACTATACTTTTAAAATTGATATAAAGCAACCTCTTTTTTTAAAAGCTGCACTTCAGGGAGGTTAATGAAATCCTCCAAAGCCACCAGTGCTTTGACTTCAGGTGTATCGCCCTTTCCACTACCTCACAATAGACACCCATTTCCTAAATGTGCCCCTAATTTTAATGGTATGACTTCTCCTCTTTTAATGTTTTGCTTCACTAAAAAGGAAAACCAATGTTACTGTATCTGCCTGACTTTTAGATGGCACCAGATATTAAAGACAAAAATACCTCTTACCCATGCTTAGAAGTAGCGATGGAAAGCTCTTGGACTCAGAACCCCCCAAACAAAAATGTTTACATAAGACTTTCATGTCAGACCAACCTAAAAAATAATCTTGGTGTCCTTTTGCAGCTTGGTTTTGGGTATACTATTAGAATGAGCTCTGGGCGTGTGCCTGTGTATGTGTGGAAAAGGTGGGCACTGATGGCTTTTTTGCTGACACATCTTGACCGTTACCAAATATCTGAGATAATTTCCAAGAGCATAGATTTATAGAATTTATTCATTGAATAATTCATTCATTTGCTAATACACTCAACAAATATTCACTGAGCCTGGCAATTCTCAGTGCACAGGACTTGACGTCAGGCTCCATTCCTACCACGCACCTACTCTGAGTGGGTGCATTTAAGTGGTAGAACCTTCCATTGAGAGACCATTTCCACCTGAACCCACTTGGAGTCAACCATGCAGGTTGCTTTGCCCTAATGCTGAGATTCACTCAGAATGTCCCCTTTAGGAAAAGGAATGTTCCTTCTCTATAGAGCCCTCAATGGTGTCGTGGGGGCTAAGGCAGACCCTCACACTGATGCAGGGAAGTTTATTTCTCAGTACAGAAGTGAGGGGGAGCTGTCAACACCTGACCACACATCACACATACCCGAGCAACAAAAACAACCAAGGATAGGAAATCTTTCCAAAGAATCTATTGTTTGTACTATGTATAACCATAAAGCTCTAAGAAAGAGAAAGAGAGAGAGAGAGAAGAAATGTATTAATGTATGAAGTACATTTCTTTTGGAATTGACCAAGTACATGTATATGTAGCAATACATCAAGAAATATATGCCATAATGTCATTCTTCTTTAGAGCTGAGCAATATTCCATAATATGCCACCTTTTCTTTATTTATTCATCTGTTGAAGGGCATCTAAGTTGGTTCCATATTTTAACTATGGTAAATTGAGCTGCTATAACCATTGATGTGGTTGTGTCACTGTAGTATGTTGATTTTAAGTCCTTTTGGTATAAACCCAGGAGTGGGATAACTGGGTCAAAGGAGTTAGAGAATATTATGCTAAGCAAAATAAGTCAGACCCCCAAAACAAGAAGCTGAATGTTTTCTCTGATATGTGGATTCTAATTCACAATAAGGGGGGGACAGTACTGGGAAGAATAGAGTTACTTTATATTAGGTAGAGGGGAGTGAAAGAAGGGGAAGGGGTACTTGGGTAGGAAGGATAGTAGAGTGAAACAGACATTATTACTTCATGTACATATATGACCACATGACTGATGTGATCCTACAATATGTACAGTCAGAAAAGTGAGAAATTACACTCCATTATGTATGATCTATCAGAATGTATAAATGCATTCTTCTGTCGTGTACAACTAATTAGAACAAATAAAAGAAAATTTAAAAAAAGGAATATGCACATGTCAAATTCAAAGTCTTTCTTTATTAAATATATCTTAATATATCTTTTAACTTAAAAAAAAAAAAATCCATGGTTGGTATTTTGGAAATTGGTGCTTGCTTTAAACTGGTTCCCATATTAACCTAAACCTGGACAAACCAGAAAGCATAGCGATGACCCTCCCTTTCCCTCACCTCATGGTGGCTCCCACTGCATAGCATCGTCACATCTCATTTCCTTTATCTCAACCCATTTATCCTTCTACAAAATCATCTTTTTTAGTCTTCTCCTTCTTTCTTTTGTCTGTGCAGACCCTAGGACTTACATTGCTTAAGGCTAGAGTTGATTGGTCTTGTTCTGCTCCCGCATTTAGAATCCTATGGTCACACAGTAGCCAACCTGTAATGCTTGTTGAATGAATGAATTGAGGATGCATTAAAGTATGAAGTCACTAAAGGCCTCTTTTACTTTCCTACCTCATCTTATGCCTATAATAACCTATTTTTCCTTTGAATTCCCACTGGAGTTTCTGAAATATTTAAACTAATTAGTCCAAAAAATACATCAAATTTCTCTGGAGGTCTATTATAAATTCAAAGGAAAATAATCACATGCAATTAGATTTAATTTGTGAAGGTGGGGCCATGCAATAATCTAAAAAACTATTTCCAGACTGTTTTAAGCATCATTAAAAAAAAAAAAAAGTGTTCAACATGAGTAAACACCAAACTGCAGTATTTATATGAGAATCCTACTTTCATTTTTATCAGAACTCTTCCCTGAGGCTAAATCCTTTCAGGCACAAGGCCCAGGCCCCTTGCGAATTTGCCTAGCTGACCCCATAATCACAGAAGCAGTTTGCAACCTAAATCTTTTCACAAAAGATTGCTATTTCTAAAATTCATTTCCATATGCTTTGATTGGTATTTTATGAATAACAATCAGTTATCTCTGAAAAAAAAAAAAAAAAGCATGAATGTTGCAGAAATCTTCCCCAGCAAGGAAGGAAGGCTTCTAGAAGCATTGCTGTGGTCTTGAGAAGCAGGCACCTCTTCCGAAACAATCGCCGAGCACAGCGTCTTTGATCACCAGGCACCTGTTCATTTCCTTTCTCCACAGTCTACATCAAGTCAGCCACAAAGCCTATTATGAATGCAGTTTTGAGTTTGCCTGGATGAAGTGGTTAGTAATTAGTTCCTTTTACATTTGGTAATTTTGTTAACACAACTCAGTAGGTGTCTTGTTAATTTGTTCATTACTAGGTGGATGAAAATGTGCATCTCTTCTGTGAATACCAATTATTCCTAGATGAGGCAATTCCACCCAGACAGTGAAATTTCCTCATTCTTCCCTGGTTTAAGAATATCATTGCCAGGAAAGAACAGTCCCAAACAAAGAAATCTGTGGGAGGTGGCAACTGCTCTTCCATGAAAAAGGTGGGGTGCACTTGATTTTTGCAATCTTAAAAGTAAATCCATTTTCGGGGTGAACAGGAATATAGGGGGAAATGGCAGGACATGGAGGTGGTGGTATTGCTGCTTCATCCTTAGGTAACCCTGGGTCTCTGGCTTCTTTTTGCAGCAATTAAAGGGAAAGGTCACTGTGGGGACATTTGAAGGAAAAGTCATCTCAACACCATCAGAGCAACTTGATCATGCTCCAGGACTTTTGCCACCAGGGAAACAAAGAAAAATAAGTTTTGAGATTTTCAATGAAGAATTTTCAGATCTCATGCCTATCTTCTGCTCTTTAACATTTCTTCTTTCTGAATCAAAACAACTGCAGTAAGTCTCCATCTTCAAATATTTAGTTTGGGAGTGTAAAACAAAACGAAACAAGACAAAACGACACCAACTAAGATCATTGGCAGTATTATCTGGAGTAAGTATTCCTCTGAGAAGAAAAGAGGGAAGGAAAGGGTTTGCATTCCCTGGGAATGGACGCTATTCCTTCTTGCATTTGTGTCCTGGAACTCTCTATTTTCCTGGAACACAGCACATTTGCAGACTCCTGTTGCTCCCTGCATGACTCCTACTGTATGCCCCTTGTTCATACACAGATTCCCAGCTGTAGTTTGGATCTGAAATGTTCCCCAAAGCTCGTGTGTTGTCCCAAGACAGCAGTGCTCAGAGGTAGGGCTTTTGGGAGTTGTTTGGATCATGGGGGCTCTAGCTTCCTCAATGGAACAAGCCAAAATGTAATGGGCTATTGGGAGATGGTTGGAGGAAAGAGGTTACTGGTGGTGTGCTTTGGAGGGTATATCTCACCTCTCTTCCTGCTTCCTCGCAGCCATGAGGTGAGCTTCTTCTGCCCTGCCCTCTGCCATTTATTTCTTCACCACAGGACCTGAAACAATGGAGTCAAATGATCATGGACTAAAACCTCTGAAACTATTAGCCAAAAGAAATCCTTCCTTCCTTCTCTAAGTTGGTTTTCTTGAGTACTTTGTCCCAGTGACAGAAGGCTGACTAACACACTCCCTGAATGTCCTGAGAAAACTGATTTCTGCCCTTCAGTGAAGAATCAAATGAAAAATGGAAGGGGTTAGGCCCTTCTGCTCCTGCTTTTCCCACATTCCCAACCACAGAGGACAGCTAAAACTATTGATAAACTTTCAGGACTCTTTTGGGGGTCATAAATGAAATAGGGGAGATACGATGACCTGAGATCCCAGGAGAAGACCATGATGTCATCAGGGGTCCCTGTTTCCATTTCCCTTAACTGCGCCCAGACAACTTCACCCAGGTCAAGAATAGTAGCTTCTCAGCTCCCTCTTTTGGGGGCTGCCTCCAATATACTTTTTTGCTGTTGTTCTAGAGAGTTAGGTAAGAGTTATTGGTTATCTCAACATTTTGTTCTTTCTTTCAAGTAAAAAAAAGAACTACCTAACAGGGATTGCATCTCCTTACCATTGGAATTATTCTTGGAGCTACTTTCACTTAATGAAAGTATAAAAGGAGAAGCAATTATATATATATATATATCCCATTCACTACCAATCCTAGGGTGATGAACACAGTGTCTAGCATATAGGAGTTACACCATGAACAATAATGAATAATAAAAAATAATAAGTAGATAACAATTCTCAGGTCATCAAAGTACTGTCCCAGTGATATTACACAGTGGAGCACTTTTAATCTTCAAAATAACCATAAGAAATAGGAACTATTGCCAAGCCCATTCTAATGATGAAGAGAAGTTAAATAAAGAATCCAAGATTCTACCACTGTTAAGTAGCAGTGCAAGGAGTGGTTGCTTTCTCTATTATCATTAACTTTTAGAGAACAGGAATTGTGTCAGGTTTTTCCTGGTATCTCTCACGATGTTTAGCAGAAAGTCTTGCATTCAAGCAGCACAGCAGAGCTGTTAAGAACTCAGGACTTTGGGATTGTCTGCATTCAAGTCTTGGCTGCATGACTTGGTGGGTATGTGACATTATATGACATGTTTAAGGGGCAATTTCCTCCTCTTTTGATGGAGATAATCATAGGACCATCTCCAGGGTTGGGAAGTTCAAACTTAGCACAGGGTCTACTCTGAAGTAAATTTTAGCTATGGTATCTCAATGGTCAACATGGTGCACAACCCAATAGGAGCTTGGTAACTACTTTCCGGGTGAGTGAAACCCTGGTAATACAAGTGAAAGAGAACAAAATGCCTACATGCCATTATTTTCTTCCAAGTCAGGGACAAAACTCTACTCACCAATTCTAGTGCTCTCACAGCACGGTTGTCAGCTCAAGAATCCTGGTCCTCTGTTCACACCTCAAAAGCAGTAGAGAGAACATTGAGCAGGAGGTGTCTTATTCCACAGGGCACTGCTAAAAGCAGAAATGATACAGTCTGCACTTTCTCAGCCTGAGACCCTGTGGAGAGGCTCCTTGGCTTAAACGTGGATTGGGGACACATAAGGGAAAACGAGTCTCCAGGTTGAAGTCTTTACAATGTCATTTGCCACAGATGTAAGAAATCTGCTGAGCCCAATGAAATGGGGACACCTGAGTTAAAGACGGGCTCTGGGACACATCAAGTCAATATGTTTTCCATGCTGGATGGGAGCCAAGTCCATGAGAAATTCTGCTGTCATTTCCTTTCACAGCCACTGGCAAATGAGTGTAAAATCTAGTGAGCTGAAGAGACAGGCATGGTGGCAGGGATTTAACAGCAGAGTTAAATAGATGAGACAGAAATAAGCTTTAGGACTCAAGAGAGCTGAAATATGGGAGACAGAGAGCAGAGGCCAGTCCACCCAGAGACCAGAGCACTTAGGAATGGCACTGCTTTCAAGGAGAGGAGTAAGCAAAGCAAGAAGATCCGACTGGGCTGGAAGCCATGTGGGGGCTGCTGGATCAATTTCTCCTGGGTCCCTTCTTGCTTTACCATACTAGAAGCCTGCAGCTGGGTCTGAATATAAACACTACTTCTTCAGAGGAGCATATGTAGAATGTAACAAATTAATGCTAACACATTCATTCAATTTCCATTTATTGACACATCATTTTTCATTTTGACGTTTTTATCCCCAAAAGGGCTGTTTCATCAGGCATGGAAGAAGAGCATCAACAAAGGAGGATGTCTTTATGATGCTTTTTGGTTGGCTCAATAGCTCTGCCAACACCAAAGACTACAAGGAGGCTTTTGCACAGATGGGTTCAGAGAGAACATTGCCTGCCACCGAAGCTAGTTCCCATGGTACAACGGCATCTGGTCCTGAAGGGTGGCAGGGAGCGGGGGTCTTTGCGGTAGGTGAGAAGACCTCGTTTGCAAAACCACCATGTGACACAGTCCTAAAGGAAATCATCTGTGCTTACCAAGATTAGAACAAAACTTCAAGGGAATTTTAATTTCCTCACTATGGATTTCAAGACCTCCAAAGAGAGAAGCCCAGACTGGGAAACAATACCACGAAGCCTACTATTAAAAATACATAGAGGCTTCAAGCAGGTAAAAGCTCTGGGGGTTTCCATTACCTTACCAGCCATGATTGTTAATGCCTAAACCATAAAACATCCCGTCAGGAAATTGTGTGTTAATTTCTCTAAGTTTTGCAGATGAATAAATTGATGCAAAGAAAAGAGAAGATGAGTGGGTTTGCCTCCGGCCCTTCAATGAATCACTGCAAATTCAAGAATTACAACTCTGAGCTCCCAACTTGGAGCACTGAGCTCACACCTTCGGGATCAATCTTCTTAGATCCACCAGACAATGGCTTCAAAAGCTTTTTATGGCAATTAGACTAGGAACACTGTCTCCTATTAGGACACACCTACCCAATTCTCCTTTTGGACCTTGGCACAGTTGTTGCCAGTGAGCAAGAAGCAAGAGATATAATTTAGTGCTTGGAGTCTTCCATCTCCAGACAGACTTCTTAATGGCAGAAACCACACCTTATAAGGAGAAAAGTCTAGAGTTGGGAGTTCTCTCCCTGACATAGCTTGGGAGGAGGAAAGTTTGGGAGTGGGGGAGCAGAGAACCAGGAATATCATCTGTTTGTTCTTGAACTTGAAACTGACATTAACTAACTTTAACTAATATTATACCATAGCATCATTCCTAACACGGTAACCCACAGTTCTTGAGTAAATGTCTTTCTTCCCTGAAAATTTGTATTACCTATTAAGAAGCACTTACAGAGATAAAAGGAGAGCTCTGAGTTTCCTGCTCCAGTTATGCCCTCTGCCAGGTAAGTAGTGACAATGACATTTTAGAGATTTCACTGTGATCTAGACCAGTTAGGTTCTATGGGGGAAAACAGAAATGATCACAAAGAATATTTCAAGTCTAACACCTGTCTTCACATATGTTAAAATGAGGGGCTATGGGAAATTCAATTAGAAAGAAAGGGGAGGGGACGCTGCTAATGACGAGTCTGAACACTACCGTTTAATCTTTTCTTGGCCAGCGTGGGGATGGGGAGTGGGAGGGCAACTGCTCCAGAAGTTTACAGACTAAATCTGGCAAACTAAATTAATTATTGATGCTCTTCTCCAGGAAAAACGCTTGTGATTTAACACCCCCTCTGCTTTAGCTTGTCAACTGTGCTTTTAAATCAAATGACATTTGTTGTGCGCTTACTTCCCTGGCAAGGGCTATGCTGCCTAAGTTTCAGAGAGCAGTGGCTCTGGCTCTTAGCCAACCTTCTCTGGGTCTATATGAAGACCACAGGTGGAAATCCACTCTCCATTCCTGAGAAGAAAGCCCAGGAGCTACAGTTAGACTTGGTGGTCATGCCCTGATCTTAGGGAGGGTTCTTAACCTATCTGAACACCGAGTGGGCTTTTCATGTAGTAAAAAAATTGGCAAGCTTGTCACCCCTATCTACCAGCAGCACTCTGATCTCTGATCATGGCAATTCACACACCAGCTGGGTTCTAGTCAGGGATGTAGACTTCATGTTATGCCAGAGAGAAAGTTATTTTGTTCTTTATACGAGATTTAACTTCTCATCTTTTCTTTAATGCTCATTTTCTCTGGGATCCCTAAAAGGCAATTCATCCTGGTGACCAGGTACTGCCTACGATCTCACTTCTGAAATTTTAAAGTAGAGTAACCAAGTTTAAAAGTTGGATTTCAAAAGGTTTTAAAAATACTTATACAAGCTGAGATGGGAAGGCTTGATTGATATTCACTGGGAATTATTTGGGAGAAGAAATGCATGACTCAACTCAGGATACGCCCCAGGACCATATCACCCTTTGAGCTTTCTGCAACCCATGGACGCCTTTCTGCTCCGAGGCCTCAGAACCGTCCAACCAGGCCTTCACAATAATAGCCAGGCAAAACTTTATCAAAGGGAGAAACAAAAAGCCTGACAGATGATGCTGCCAGCATTTCAGCAGCCAGGTTAGCTTTGTTCTAATGCCATTCTGTCAGGTTTAACAAGCAGATATTAAGAAAACTTTATAGAGAATCCAGATGAAAGGTTGGCGGTAGAGATGAGAGCTGCCAGTGGGCACCGCAAATCACAGCTGGGTGTAGACTCTGCCGCAACTGGCTGAGAGAAAAGGAGGTTTGATATGGGAGCAGCTGCTTCCAACCCCTGCTAGAAGCAAGGCTTAATCATCTGGCACCCGAGAGTCTGGAGCTCCACCTGGAGAGAGACACAGCAAATGGGAGGATTCTGGGTGTGAGCCTCATCATTAGATTAGAAACAAATGATGTATTTGCAGAAATGGCTTCTTGACTGGTCCTGACCTCGTATGACATTTCATATCCGGAATGTGTTCACCTAAGCACACCAGGGCATTGGAAGCAAGAAATAAGGAAGAAGCTCAGGAAGGAGATTAGTAATTTGACTTAAGGGCTTGGGGTAGGCTTGAGAAAGGAGGGCAACTGGAGAATCAGAAAGCCTGGTAGCACCCTCGGAAAGAGAAGTGGAAGGCAACGTGATTATGTCGTGGCACATAGGGCAAGCTGATGGAGCTCTTTTATCAATTTGCAGCCACACTAAATTCTTCCTGAGTTCACATTCCTTTCAACTGAGTGTTTTTTGAAATGTGAATGAGTCAAGATGCCATAGAGTTGTGTATCACCAATGCACCCAAGGTTAAGTTTCAAGCCCCTGCAATGATGCTGTAACTCACCCCACCACAAACTTGTTCCCTCTCCACTGTCCTATTTCTACAAATTAAAATCAATTGGAAAAATTATGTTGGTTTGTAAAAACAAAAATTAACTCGATTTTTAAGAATAACAACTCATCCTCAGAATGCATATCTGTCTCTTCTATTTCAGCCATGCATCTTTTCCAATGAAGCCTATTCATGCCTTAAAAAAAAGGAATTATAAATTGCTGCTATCCTATTCCAAATCACTAAAAATTCCATATGCATATCTGCTAGAATGATGCAATACTGTCTGCATTGAATAAACTCCTTTTCACTCAAATCACAAGTATATTTTCTTTTATTGAGGTGAAATGCAAATAATATAAAGCAACTAGTTTAAACTAAATTAGTGATGTTCAGTTCATTCACAACGTTGTGCAACCTCTGCCTCCATCTAGCTCCAAAAGGTACTTAATCATCCTAAAAGGGAGCGCTACACCCATTAAGCAGTTCCTCCCAGTCCCATCGTGGTCTCTGCCACCAACCCCTGGCACCATCATGTTTTAGAACAGCATTCCCACAGGCTTTGTTGTGGTGGAGTAAGCACCGCTATTCCCATTAGAAGACCCCCCAGTCATGTTGGTTTAAAAGTTTTCTCAAGGTTTGACCACAATTAAGATCTTGGGTCGAGACACAAATGCTCCCTAAGACGAGGTCGCCCCCACTTTCAGATTGCATTACATTGATCAAAGCCACCACAGCCATGAGCCAAGCTTTCTACGGTCTTTCAAGATGATTGCCATTATTCTTTTGTGTAGCTGGTGGGTTTTTCTTTGAAGCCAAATGATACACCTAAAGTTCATGCTGTTGAGACTTCTCTGAGATCTCCATTTTACAGAGAAGGAGCAGAAGTGACGACTTGGGGCTAAATCACTGGCCAACAGATTTATATCTGCCAACAGATTTAAAATCACAAACCCTGAGTCTCCAGTCCGCACCTCCTCAGCTGTTCCAGGGCTTTACATACATGCACACCAGCTTCCATTATAATCCCTATTTTTAGTAACACATAACTTTTAAAGAAGTTCCTCTTGGAAAGTTTGAGGGTTTTTCAGCAGTTATTTTTGTGATTCCTAAGGAGGAAGACCTAGCTTTTTCCACCTCAGAAATGCCAATTTTTTTTTTCTTTTTACATCTGACTCAAACGGCCAGATTGTACATGCCCTAATTCTTTCTCTTGTGGCTCTTCCTCATTCAAGGCAAGCAGTTTTACTGAATTCAAAAGAAAAAAAAATAAATAAATAAAAAACCTCATTTAAAAATAATTTTCTCCCATGTACAGTTAAAAAAAATTGTCTAATAAGGTTCATTTACATTGTTACCTGAGGCCACTGGGAGTTGTGCAAAGTGCATTGCATAATCCTCCAGGCTGCTAGTAGGTATGCTTTACCCCAAAAGTAAAGAAGAGAATTTTCAAAGAGCTCATATGCCAAAAGGGGAAAAAACAAAAAACAAAAAACAAAAAACTATAAAAATGTTCATAGTGATGCAATGGAGAGTTTTTTTCTGCTCTGTGTATTTAGATTTCTATTTTTAAAACTAGAATTTTTTTTAGAATCACTTCTGCAAACATCATAAATAAATGGCACTGATAAGACCTAATATACACTGAAATATCCTAGGTATGTGACCTCCACAAGGATGGTGGCTCTGAATTCTCTCCCTTTGCATTTCAACTCAGAGGTCATCAATGTTACTCTTGAAAACAGATGTCAAGGAACGGACACTCCAGTGATGAAGAGAGGGTCCCTGAGGCTGTGGTTAACGGGCAGTTTCAATCATGCAAGAATTAGTTTTAGCTCTTACTCTATTCTTCCTTTTTATTTTCAAAAGCACATTTGATGTCAAAGAAATTGTACCAGGTCTACTTCAAATCAGAAAACACCACCAAGTCTTCAGCAATCACAAAAGGGATTCTTTTGGTTTGGTGATGATTAACTCAAGACCATATTGGGAGCCAACATAACTATGGTAAGACTGGATACTTGACCTGTAAAGGGTTGGTAAATCTGAAACCCAATACAGAAGTTCTATACATATAGATACACATATCAGGACATACGTTTCTGTAACAGAGTCATCATGAGCACTCATAGTCCTTACCAACAACTCTTATGTGTTTCAGTGACCACCTTGGAATTGTGAGACAAAGAAGGAAAATGAGCCCTAATTCATCAATTCACTTAACCATCACTCGCTTCTTGGTAAACCTATAGTAATTTATTATACCAAAAATATTGTTAGAATTAATATTATTATTAGCTTTAGAGTAATGAGAATGAAGAGAAGAATGGAATGCAGGGACCCCTATTGAGTTTTAAGTATTTATAAGGATTAACTAAAATACCATCATAATAAACAGTCCGAACACTACAATGCTTAGATCAACTCATGGGATTCTCACAACAACTGTAGGGAGGTCACAGTGAGCATTTTTATCCTCAGTCTTATGGTGAAAGACTTAAATGAGCCCATCACTGTAATTCACAGAACTGCCTGTCGGTATGTGTGGTCAACACGGGTGTAGACCCTTGCACCTCACATTTAAACTATATTATCAAGTCATGGTTTCCACTCAGTCCTTACATGTTTAGTGAGCAGCCAGGATTTTTCTTATCATCATGCTAGGCAATGTGACTCTGTGAAAGGTAAACAAGTCACTCCCTTGGGTCAAGGATGCAAAAATCCAGAGAAAAGTATCATTGTCACCACAAAAGAAGGCCAAAATGCAACAGCAGTTCAGAGAAGGGAAAGAGGGAAAGTACTAGGAGAACATCATGGAGAAAAATGAATTCCAGCTGGATCTGAGGGCAAGGGATGATTGCACATCAAAGCACAGAACTGAGTCAAGTGAGTGCAGGGAGCACCTCGGCCCCAGGGAGCACCCCCTGTTGTGAGTGTCTTGCTCACAGTCAGTCCCTGGCTCCTCTTCCTTCTCATCTTACTTCAAAAGCAGAGCAAGGTTATATTGTCTCCAAGTCAAGCTTCTGAAGGGTCTACACCCTTAAAAATGACTGTATCCCAAATGGAACTTTGGGATTTCCCTGGTTCTTTTCCTCATCTGTGTGTGTGCATGCGTGTGTGTGAAGTAGTGAAATCAGGATCATTTGTGTTGTTAACTGATAGTAAACATATTGAATGTGCCAACTACACACAGAGATTTGGCAGGGTAAAGACAGAGACAAAATTATGTTTCTTTGTGTGAGGTGGAATAAAGGCAATATCATTTGTTCTCCAGAGTTCTGGCAGCTGAGGGCCCACCCCCAAGGACTTGTGCCACAGGATGATAGTGAAGGCCTAACCATTGAACTGCAGAGCCACGTGGAGGCTGCTGAACTGTGGGCAACACACCTGCCTTAAGAGGCCAGCTGTTGATCTGGGATAGAAGGGGGAGCTCAACCCAGAGACTTCCTCAGGAATATTTTGGATCTTTGACTTGAAAATATGACTAGAAAGTAAGGTAGACTTTCAAAACTCAGTAGTCAGCATGAGGAGAGAAGCAGACAGGGCTACGGAGAAACCCAGAAGAACATTTCAAAGTCCTCCACATGAGTGAAGATCAGTCCCAAGAGAAGGAGATAGAAGGCCCCAGAAACCCAACCACACGTTTTTTTTTTTTCCTCTGCCACTCATTCTGTCAGTCTTTATTCCCTCCAATTTTTCTTTAATCCCTTCCTTTTTTCCAGTTTTGGATATGGTTTTGATTCACAAAGGTAGAAATAAATTTTTTTTCCAAAAAAATTTTTGACAGAATATCAGACACAAAGGAATTTTCTGGAAACTTCAGCTTTTCCATCTTCACCCTAAAAGGGGTAATTCTTTCTTTTTTCACAGCATCTTCTTTCAAGATACAATTTGATCAGATTTCATGTAAATAAAGTATTTCCAATTAACCTGAGATCAACATCTCATTGCATCAAGGTGAGCCAAGGACACAGAGGGTGACAGCCACTGGGCTGGTCTTGCCACTGAGGCGGGAAGCTGACTTGAAAGGTACAAAACACAGATTGCAGCCTTAGCCAGCCTGGCTGCTGCTCTTCATCCACACCCAGTATGCAGTAGCACATGTAAACCCACATGGGTGGAGTCCTAGGAGGAGAATAACAGAAGAATCATTCAGCAAGAAGGCAGTCCATGTCTGTGACCCCAATGCCTCATTACCCACGTCCAGAGAGAGAGAGAGAGAGGGTGGGGAGGAATGTTTTAGGGTCATCCAATCATTGACCACATTCCAGGTGGTGATAGGTCCAGGATGATGATTATTGACACTCTGAAGAGTCCCGGAGCCAGCATGACATTTGGCTAGAAATAGGAAAATTATTATTTTGATAAACAGTATTTCCAAATGTTATAATTGGAAAGGAATGAGCTATTTTAGATTCTACTTGGATGTGTACCCCAATTATGGTCACCCTGTGTAAGATGATGGTCAAGGGTGGAGGGGCACCTAAATCTTTGAGGAGTTTTTGTTTTTTTTTTAAATAGGAAACATATGATTTTCTTGACTCATCTCTATTTTTAAGCCCAAAGTACACATTACCCATTTTTTTGCAAAGATGAATCACTGCAGACATTTCGTTTTCAATGAAGTTTCATGTCTAAAGACCAGAATTGGCCCATCAGCAGAGATATCAGTGTGACTGCAGTAAAATGAATGTCCCCAAGTATTTATCATTATATGAATTGGGAATCTAAATCTACTCAAAAACTTAAAAAAGTGTACTGAGAGTCTTCAGGAAAGAATACAAAAACATCCAGAAGGGTGGAGAATGAGAGAAAACAGACCCTAATTTTTTCTCCATCTGGTCATAAGCAAATATATTGAGAACCTACTAGGAGCTCAGCATGGTTTTGTTGTCAGAGAAAGCTGGGTTCAAATCTGGCCATGGGTCCTAATAGTTGTGTGACCTGGAATTAATTATTACTCATGGAACTGTATTTCCCTATCTGTAAAATGGGTCCACTTATACTGCATAAATTTTTATGAGAGCTGTGGAGACTGCATTAGAATATAAGCTTTATGAGGACAAGGTATCTTACATTTGCTGAGCCCTCAGAACCAAGTACTGAACCTGCCATACGGCAAGAGCAACATGAATGCCTAATGTTCAACAAATGTTTAGGTGTCAGGTCCTGTTCTAAATATTTTACACATTTCAACCCACGTAGTCCTCACAGTCCTGTGGAAAGGGTGATATTATTCCCTGCTCTATGGGTGAGGAAACTGAGGCACTGAGAGACTGAATTTCCAAGGTTATGCTAAGAGAGGAGTCAGAATCTGAACACTAACTTTTTCATGCCATAGAGTAATATTTATGGAATGAATTGATGAAATGGCACACACAAAACATTTAGAAATATTCAACCACAAGGTCGGCCCTCAACAAATATTGGTTTCCTCTGTTTCCTTTTGCCTTTATATTTGGGAAGACAGAGAGTACACAAAAAAGTAAAGTTTCTGCCTCAGAGACATACCATATTATTGAGGAAATCTAAACAATTATGACAACTAGAGAATTATGTGAAAGTATATTTAAAACAAAATTGTTTGACATAGACTAGTTGTCTCAGTTTGCTTTATGCTGCTATAAAAGAATATTATAGCACCGATTAGGCAATGTATCATGAACATAAATTTATTTGATTTTGGAGGATAGGAAATCGAGGAATATGGCACCAGCTCCTGACAAGGCCTTCATAATGTGTCATCCCATAGTGAAAGGTAAAGAGAGGGTGAGAAAGAGAGAGGAGAGAGAGAAACGCAAGAGGGGGCCAAATATCCCTTTATATAACCCCCTCAGCCATAGCAACACTAATGGATTATGAGAGAGAATGAAACTCACAACCTAAGCACTCCCACTAGGCTTCACTCCTTAACAAGGGCCACTTTGCTCCCCCAGAACATTTGGCAATGTCTGAAGTCTGAAGAGATTTTGATTGTCACAACTTGGGGACTGTGTGCTACTACTGACACTAGTGGATAAAAGTCAGAGATACAGTTGAATATCCTACAAAGCAAAGAACATACCCCACAATGAAATCCAGCCCAGATACCATCCATGCTGAGCTTGCTAAGGCTGAGGCTGAGGCTGAGGTTGAGGATTCCTGGCTTAGGCTATAAGGCTGTAGTAGTATAAGGTGAGAGAGAGAAACACCTGGGAACTAGAACCTAAGTTGAGTTTGCTAATGAGGAAGGATTTGTTTTTAGGTAGGTGTGAAATGGCATGCTGAAGGAGAAAGCAAAACCTCCATCACCATTCATCTGAGTTTCTATGTACTAGTATATCTCTACCCTTCACACATACCCATGCACATAAGAATGAGGATTCATGGGTTAATCTTAGTATTAGTCTGAAAGGTTTGATCTGTGCTCACACTCAGAAAAAAAAAGATCAGAGACTAGAAATTATTAGCACCACAAATGAATGGATTACACTTCTATCTACCCCATTAATAAGAACACTTTGCCTTTTGTCTCTTTATTCACAAGTTTGAGAAGAGGCTTACCTGGGAACCTCATAGATACTCATACATTTATCTTCTCCACCCCAAACCTATAAATCTCTTAGCAAGGGCTCTAGCTAAACCCTGGAATGAGATTTAGACATTCCAGGTCATGTGTAATGAGCAGGTAAGATTGATTACAACTCCCTCCCTTTCTAGAAATCTCTTTGCATGTGTACCTGCAGATCCTCTCTGAAGAGCATGTGACCCAAAGGAGCCAGACCTGACAGGCTCGATCCACTAAAAAAACCTCAATCACCAAAGGCCAATGTTGAGTGATAATGTTCACATCACTTTGTGACCAAATCCAGCCAAACCCAACCCCATTAAATCACAAAACCATCCTCAGAAGCAGGAATAGGATAGAGGTTAAAAGCATAACCCAGGTATCAGGTGCCTAGATTCATATTACAGTTCCACCTCTTATGAGCTATGTAAACTTGGACAAATTACTTAGGTTTTCTGAGGCTTCTCCTATGAAAATTAGTTAATAAATTATAATAATCCATGTAAATTGTCATGAGGATTAAATGCATTAATTGACATAAAGGACTAATTTACAGTGCTTGACACAGGATAAGCACTCAGTAAAACCTAGTTGATTACTGTTTAGAAAAAAGAGGTATACTAGACACTAAATTATCTGACTACTATAATGTCTATATAATGTTTTAGTATAGACTATAGTGTTTAGCTTTCTTACAATGGAGGGTAACACAAAGGATAGTAGATAGTTTTTGCTTATTCCACCACTGGAATCTCTTATCTTCAGTGCCTTTGGGGTGTTTCAGTATTCTCAGGGACTTCTCAGTAAGTTGGTAGATTGTACCCTGGGAGGACTCCAGTAGTTCTTGAGACTAACTTCCTGGGTGTGAAAACTTCTTGATGAATGAATGATCACAAGAGGCAGTGTTATTGATATAATCCTATCATATTTATGTTCACAGAAATCTCACATCATGAATTTAATGCATACAGCCATTAATTTTACAATAACAAACTGCAAATACTAAATTACTCTCCCCAAATAACACTTAAACAAATTATAGAACTAATATTCAAAGTCTTGTGGTCATGCTCGGAAGTTCATAAGCTTTCCATTGTTCTACCCAGTCCAGTTGACCACAAAGCAAGCTCAAGAAGTGTCTAATTGCTCTGCTATTTTTATCTCATTATTTGCCAGAATACAACAGGGTTAATTATCCTTGCATTCCTGAGCACTAACTGGGTTGAGACCAGATCCAAAGTAATCAAGTGTATTGAGCAGGATATTTTAGTTACATGTGACAGGCACACAAATGAAACTGGATCAAGCATAACAGTGAATATATTAGATGGTACATGTGCAAATCTCAAACACCAAGCTTGCTTCACAAGCACAGCTGGGCTCAGGTGCTCCAACCCAACTATCAGATGCTCAAACACTCTTCTCTAATCCCAATCCCCATGGACTATGCGAGGTGCCCCACAATAAATTGCACTCTCTCATTGGCAACATTGTACCATAACAGGCTCTTTTTATTCTTTTTCACTTTTGATTTTGAAACAAGGTCTTGCTAAGTTGCTGAGGATCTTGTTAAGTTGCTAATGCTGGCCTGGAACTTTGGATCCTCCTGCCTCAGCCACCCCAGTTGCTGGGATCACAGGCATGCGTCCCCACACCAGGCAATGGACTCTTTATTTATCTAGTTCATGCTACTCTTTGATGGAAAAGTTGTGGATTTTTTGACGTAACTCCAGTATCTGCTATGATTTTAATCACTTTAATTAAAAAAAAAAAGAAATCAAAGAAAATGAACAAAAAATTAGTAAAAGGTATGATTTACTGTACCATAGCTTTAGTTCTTCTCAGTTTATTAAAGACATAACTTTTGAAGCATAAATAGCTGATGAAAATGTAACTTTGCAAACATTTTCCCCAAATTATGTATAAGTTCATTCAATACAGCCTATTACTTGTATATAGTAATGGCATACAGTTATCAGGAAACCTCTGAAATATTTAGTGTTTTAATAAGAGCATT
This sequence comes from Sciurus carolinensis, assembly GCF_902686445.1. Taxonomy (NCBI): domain Eukaryota; kingdom Metazoa; phylum Chordata; class Mammalia; order Rodentia; family Sciuridae; genus Sciurus; species Sciurus carolinensis. Next base: position 24,145,514 of record NC_062213.1, on the reverse strand, counting down.
TAAAAACTTTGCTCTGTCCCCTATTACAGCTCTGACACACTGCTTTGTGATTTGTTGTTGGTGTGTTTTTCTCGTCTGTTGCATAACTGTATACAGGAGATATCGAAGGGAGTGAGAAGATGGTGAACTTTGGAATTATTCAAAACTGAAGTTGACTCCCAGATTCTTTCATTGGGTAATCATCCATTCATTTGTCCATTTCACAAATGATTAAAAAATACTAGAGACATCCAAAAGTCAGATCTACCTGTGAGTTTTGCACCAACATGAGTGTTTTTAATCACTCAGTGTCCAACTCCTTGCTTTACTTAAATAATGTATTTGGGTTGATTATAATGGGTTTTGGTACTTGTAAATAAAAGAATACTGAATGATACAGAACCACATGAAATCCAGTTATCAGAATGTGCCATGAGAACAGTAAGCATTTGATAAATGTGAATGGCAGAAATTTCAAAGGGTCCAAACAGAGCACAGACGTAGCATAGCATGGTTACAGGAAGGTCCCTCTACCACAGGCAATATTTAAACAAGCCTAGGCAAATGGTAAGTCTCAGTGCTTTTCCGGGTTTCAAATAGCAGCAGGAGGTCTGTGTGCAATGAGCTCTGAGGTCTCTTCCAATTCTGTGCTTTCAGTTCATATTCAGACACAATTGGATAAATTAGGGATTTCATACTTTCTGAGGCAAAGTATGTGTCCTATTGGAAAGAAGATCACATTCAGATTTATCTCCATTCCATTCTGCCAACACCTTTTTTCTTTCCTTTCCTTTTCTTTTTTTTAAAGAACTGAAAACCCTGATGGCCTCCACTAAATATTGTGGAAATGATTTCAAAAGAGTCGTTATTGACACTCAACAGAGAGTTACTGCCCTCTTGTTTGATTCTCTTTTAATACTTTGATATGTGTCATGGATTTGTCTAAAATATTCCTGCCTGTTATTTGTGCTTTGGGGTGTTTATATGCAATAAATATCTTTAAATATGAAAAAATAGCTAGTGTGTGAACAAGAACTACTGAGACAGATGGGCCTACAACAAACACATTTGGCCTGTTGCAACACATAATTTCATCTTTAAGAAACTGCTATATAACTCATACGATGTACTCAGCTGCAAAACAATCCAGATAACATGGAAGGAACTGGCAGTGATGGATGACGGAATGATTGTTCACTTATTCAACATATGACATTTGCTCTCATAGATTTATCTTCCATTTGAGGAAAGTAATGACAGTTCTATCACCGTGTTTATCATTTACTTGCCTCAGTTATCTCCTGCATACAGGTCTACTCCCTCGCTGCTAGGTGTATAAGATTTTATCATCCTATATGCAAAGTGGGTTTGACAGGCTCCCTAATCTGTACTTGAAAAGAAAAGCGAGTAAAGTAACTTGTTCCCTGGATGATATCTTAAAGTTGATGTTGTATACAATTAATCAACTTCTGGTGTTTTTTTTTTTCTCAATGGATATTAATTTAGGTGTGACAGAACACTTGGATAGTGATGTGAATGGATGAAAGACAGAAATCCCTTATGAAACTCAATGATGTTTCATGTGGTATCTGTGGATCTTGCCATTAATTTCATTATAGAAAAAATGAGTAATCGATTACATTTTTGTTTTATTTTTTTTTCCCTAAAATGCCAATTGTGTATATATCTCACTGCCTAGTTGCCAGCAGACAACCATGATTTGGCATAGGAAAATTGAAAACCTGTGAGGTTTGGCTTAAGTTAGAACCCTATTCAGTGTTCATGTAGAGAGGAAGGTTATTATTATATCTGACCAGAGACTGTGGCATTTAGGGTATATGCAATTAGAAGGCAGAAGAGTGATTTCCCATATCAACTTCATACAAACATGTAAACTAACTCTTAGTAGAAAATGATCTCCTTATAAGAGTCTCCTACAAGATAGAAAATTTGGTGCCAGGGCTCTTAAAAAACATGGGTTCATCAAAGCAATCAATGAATACTTATCAACTACCTTTATTTTCAACAATTAGTTCCACTAAGAAGGAAATTCTGAAGACAGAAAATAACAGAAGTGAATTTGAACAAGAAAGGAGTTATGGCTCAGAAGGGAGATACAAAATCTGAGCAAATTTGTTTTCTACACATAGGGATACTCGTTAACAGACCCCCTCCTCAGACTGCTTGGAACAACCAGATTTCTTTTTTAAATCTCTGGAGAAAATCATTAACCAAGAACATTGGTCAGAGTGTTTCTATTTTCAGACATAGGAGATAAAAAGGTGAGTAAGACGTTCTTTTCCTAAAATGGGCTCAAATACAGGAAAGCAAAATAAGTTAACATTATGATAAAGTGACTCAACAAGGCTAGGTGTTGTTATCTGAATGTCACACAGGAGGCATCAGAATTCAGAATGATTTTGGATTTCTCAATAGTGACACCAGAGGGAAGCCATGGAAATTCCAAGATGTGGGTGGACCGCAATCTCAGGGTTAGCAGCTGTAGCCAGTGTCGAAGGCATCCAATCCAGACTATAGCAGGATGTAGGCTCTTGATTTGTGCCTCCCAATACTTCTCAAATTGTGGTATGGGGACCAATATCAGCATCACCTGAGAATTGGTTACAAATACAAATTTCACAGTCCTATCTCAAAACATCTATATCTCTAGGATTGAGACCAAGGTATCAGAGCTAAAATGAGCTGTCCAAGTAATTCTGAGGAATGGAGAACCACTCCTCAAGCTATAGAGTTAATACTCTAGGTCATTCTTCAAAGGAGTAAAATCCTTAGAGCATCTGATACATGTGAAAATCTTATGAAGAAAATTAGGAAATCGCTGACAAGTTTAGGGATGAATTTATAAATACAATGTGAAATATACCAAGTAAAGGATAAGAAGTAGAAATGAGTAAATTCAGAGAAAACAAATGTTCTAACAAAAAGACTAAGTAACCCCAGTCTACCATGTGACTCAAGATTGTCTCACACACTTAGTCATCATCATGTAAATAGAAAATATTGATCTAACAAAACTGAGATGTAACTATGGCGGGGAGACCGACTGAGTGGCAGGAAGTGGGCTTACTTGGTGGGGGTTGGAGGGTTGGGAGGGCATGAAGAATCTCCGTCATCCACAGTGGAAACTCAGAAGAGAATATCTGAAACTGAAACATCAATTAAGAGCACTATCTAGCTAAAATATTTAAAGATATGAAGGTTAATCCTGGAAGCTTCAGCAAAAGAAGTCCAAAATGATTGACTCTCAGACAAGCGAATGAGGGAGATTGATACTTTTTCACAGTAAATTTCACAGAACAAATTGACTCTCCACATTTTGGGCAAGTTTAACTTGGATGAAAAATGAAATCCCAAATAAACAAACACAAAAATATCCCCTCTTCTCCTTGAAGAAACTTTCCCAGTTCTTTGATCATCATTCTCTTGTCTTGACTTTTCAGAGTCCTTATTCTCTATCCCAGGGTTGGTAAGTTATAGACCTGCCCATCTGTTTTCATAAACAAATTTATTAGACTTCAGCCTCAAAAATCATTCCTATATTGTCCATGGCTACTTCCATGCTGTGACAGCAGAGTCGTAATGAAGATCACATAATCTGCAAAGCCTAAAATATTTATTACCAGTCCCTTTATCAAAAGAGTTTGCCAATTCCTGATCAAGTCCACCCATTTAGCACCTAAAACAATGCTTTGTATTTTTATGTTTTTTCCTTCCTAGTAGATCTCACTTGAATCTTAGGGCAGCCACATTTGTTAGGTGGTATCTTGTTACCAATGAAACAACAATTAAAAAAAAAAATGCTGACCAACGTCAAACAAGTGGTGGAGTTAAGTTTCAAACTGGAATCTGTCTGAAACCAATTAGGAATATTCTTATAAACCAACTAGGAAGAATATAAATATCAATAACATTTAGAAACTTGGAGGTTAATACTAGATACAGGCAATGTGGCTAGTGTTGAATCAGCTTTTCACATTGGTATATTTTTCTTTTCCTAGATGCAAGTTCTATGTAGGGCAAGCACAATGTCTTGATCATCTGCATATCCCCTGAGCCTGGGACATAAGAAGTGTTCACATTTTTTGATTGATGACAGTAAAGATGAAGGCAAAAGGACCACTTGTAATTCTCAGAGCAAATTCCATTTGTTCCAAGCAACTGAAGTGATACTGATTATTATATTTTTTTAGAGGACTAAAATATGCTCCGAGCTGCATTTTAGTTGAAACTTTCTGAATAAATAAAGCATAATTGTCTGGAAGAAGACTCACATTAAGGCATCAGTGATGCCCATTCATCTTCTTGTGGTAAAGCTCAGACTTCTTGTTATGCATTTGTCTCAGCCTAGACTGGAAGCTCTCAGAGGAAGAGCCTTCATGTTTATATGCCCAGGAAATTCTTCTGGGCACCTGTGTTGTTCCATGACTAGTAACTAAAAATAAATGAGTAATAATGCATTGTTGGTATGAGGTTTGCTTCATGTCCCAATACATATTCTAAAAACATTGAATATAAACTTTCTTTAACCAACTGGATATTCAAAAAGTGGAAATCTAGTAAGAATTACTGCAAGGAAAATGGCACTATTGTTTTGGTTGGAAAGTTCCTTATGACTGATATATAACTAGCTATGTACACTGACTTGTGTAAAAGCAATGTTATTTTTCTTTAAGTGAATAGAATAATTGAAAAGAAGAATTCATGACTTGGAAGGAAGCATAGAATACATCTATTCTCACAACTGATCTCCATTACAACATGCCCTATTCATTATCCAGCTTGTATTTGGATAACTTGCAGAGAAAGAATCCACCCATCTGCCAAAGGAGTCAATTCTCATTTGATTTCATTCATTAATTCATTTCATTCAGGAATTATTAAGTCCTTCCAAGATGTTCAGGCACCATTTGGGACTTTATAAAAGTTGTTTGCTTATGTCTGGGTGAAATCAGCATCTTTACAGCTTACATTAGTATGTTTGATTTGAATTTTAGAAGCCCATTTGTCTAATTTATCTTCTCTATCATAGTCCTTTAAGTGTTTCACAGGAATGCCACCTTCCTGGGTCATTCTCATCTCCATCTAAACGTCTCCCATCCTTAAACCCATTGCTCAGTAACCCGGCTTTACATTTCCTCTTCCATCCCAGTTTATTTAAGTCCTTCCCAAATGGGATCACCAAAAGTGTTGTTCTGTACATGGTTGGACAAGTTGAAAGGAAAATCTAGTTCCTCTCCTTTCCTTACTCACCACATTTATTAAGGCAAGTTTAGTAGACAACCCTATTTTGAGTAGTAAAATTCTGATATTTTTCCCTACTGAACTAATAATTAAATCTAAGGTCCTTAAATCTTATTTAAGAGAGCTGCTTCTAAACCTCATTCCTCCTTTCTTGCATTTATGGGGATGGTTTTAGAAACCTAGTTCCCCTATATGTATGTGTACTAACTTCTTATATTAACTCCACTCGATTGTTTAATTTTTAAACAGTGAGATTCTGGGCTATAGGGATGAAAGATACAATATTTGCTCTCCAGTCTAATGGTAATGATGGACAAGTTAATAGAGAATTATAAATCAGGATATTAAGTGCTGTGATTGGTACAAGCACAAAGTACATTACTAACACAGAGAAGGGCTATACACTGTTCTTTTTTTGTTGTTTTCATTGGAAACCTGCAAGAGAAGGAGATCAAAAGGCAAGACCATAAAGCCTCCTTAGAAGAAGTGATATTGATGTATGTTTGAAGGTAAATGGAAATTAACCAGGCCAAGGACAAATTAAGGATATCTGGACTGCACTGTCCATTGTGATAGTCACAAGCCACAAACAATTCTTGAGCCCTTGTGAAGCAGCCTGTCCAAACTGCGACATGCAGTAATATAAAATGCACATCAGATTTTGAGGATTTAGTAAGAAAGAATGTAAAATGTCTTATTAATAATTTTTATGTTGGTAACATGTTGAAGTTATATTTTGAATATATTTGGATCAAATAAAGTGCATTGTTAAAATTAATTCCATCTGTTCTTTTTACTTGTTTTAGCATGGCTACTAGAATATTTGAAATTACTTATGTGGCTCACATTATTTTTCTATTGAACAATGTTGCTCTAGAAAGTAAGAACAGGCAGAAAGATGAAAAAAATAAAGAACTGCAGGAAGAATTGGAGCAGTTGGACTTTCATGATTCTAATACATATATTTTTTCTTTTGTGGTGCTGGGTATGAAAATCAGGGCCTTGAGCATACTAGGCAGGCAGCCTACCACAGAGTTACATCTCCAGTCCTGACTCTAATTCATGGCTCAATCATCCTTCCTTTGCATCAGTCATTTCTGATAAATATACATATTATAATTTCAAACATAACATTGAAAAATATTTGGTTCTGCAGAGTCTCAAGGCTTATCATTGGTTACATTTTCCATGATTGATATAAATCTCTCAAATTATTACAAATTAAAGTATACTGTATTTAACCCATATTTCTTCATTTTGCTCCAACTATTGGACTTTCTGGGAAAGGAAGACTTTTGGAGACAGTGCAAAGATCAGTGATTTCTAGGACCTAAATGGGGAGAAGATGAATATACAGGGCAGAGGATTTTTAGGGCAGTGAAACTTCTCTGCATGATACTATAATGGTGGAGACCTGTCTGGTTCATAAACTGTGCAGTACCAATAGTGAACCTTGATGTAAACCAGGGACTCACAGTGATAATGATGTGACAAGATAAACCATCAATTGTAACAAATATACCCCTCTAGTAGAGATGCTGATAATGGGGAAAGTTACACAGGAGGGGATATATAGGAAATTTCTCTGCCTTCCACTCACTTTGACTGTGAACCCCATACTGTGTTAAAAGATAAAGCCTATTAAATTTTTTTAACATCACCTTTAAAGCCTCCCAGTCTTTTTGACAGGTGGTGTTGTGGTGCATTGTGCTGCTCTTAAGGAGACTCCTTGTGAGATGAAAGCTCTGGTGTCCACAGTGGTGATCAGCTGGGCAGAACACTGATCACCAGATTTGTTTTCCCTCTTTCTCTATCTCATTCGATGTACTCCCTGACTCCATTCTGGAGGATCACTTCCCAAAAGTATCAAACTGTACAAAACCCTTTCCTAAGACTCTGCTCTTTTAGAGGAACTTAAGCTAAGACTATTCTTCCAAGGAGTACTCTGGAAATTAGGCAATCAGAATGGGGTTCAGAAATGGTTTTCCTCACTGGCCAGAGATTAATAAAGCCCCTTTCATTAATGGTGATACCTGGCATGCCAGAGAATCAACACTGCAAGTCACTCAAACATGGTGAGTTGGGTTGAGATGCAGAAGGTAAAGCATGGTTTATGTGACAACAGTGGTACTTGAATATTGTTAGTTATAACCGATTCCAACCCAATGTGCCTGCGTGGTCCCTATGTGTATAATTGGAATGAATATCCTTAGCACCTGATAGAATCCTCAAGATGCTTCTCTAATATCTTGAATAGAGTTATTTTGAAACAAAAGCCATGAAGAAAATTATTTATCAGGTAACTCAGAAAGCTTCCAGGGCTGAGCATGATCCAGGCTAGGGGCAAACTGTTCTGCCACTGATGATGCTTGACATGGCAAACTGATGGCGCTGCAGGTGAATATAGTAGGTTGGAATGTTGTACAGTCTCTGACAAACCCTGATGCAAGTGTCATACAGACACACCATGTCACAAGTCCGTGCAATCAGATAGAGAATTGTCTACCAATTAAAAAACAGCTTTCAGTATCCTGCTAGACCCTAGTGGAGAATGCACATTTGACCATTTGACATTAAGTGATCATGCAATGGAAGTTACACATCATGACCTGAGTATAATCAGATTCAGTGAGTCTTACATTCGGATGGTTGCAGCAGCAGCCTAGCAGATCCAGAATGCACAAGTAGTAAAAACAGATTCCCCTATCACCTACCTACAGTGCACCGAAGCCTCCCCTTCAATTTAAACCCATAGCCTCATGTTTGATTTGTTAAAACCAGTTAATTCAGGTAGAACAAAAATGCAGACCTGGACCACACTGTATTAATGCTAAGCAAAATTGGTCAATCATTTCATTACAGCCCATCCGGAGATGGGAGAATATTTTATTGTTCAATTTTTATGTAAGGAAAAGTGACTTAAAATACAGATATATAAGAATCTGGGTGCGAAAAGTAGCTTAGCTGATTTGTAAGGGACCAGGAAATAGCAGGATTTAATCATTTGTCAAGCAAGGAAATGTGAGTAAGTTGTCCATAAATGAACTTATGTTTATGCACACAAAGCACAAAGATACTTTTGCCTTTCGACAATGACCATGACAACTGTAAAGGAGGTACCCAATAATCAGGAAGCATGATGACTTACCTGTGGCTCTCATATGGCCTCTCTCTGCCCACTCCAATGCTAGTACAATCAACTCACGAACAAAATACCCTGGTGGCAGGGATGCAGACTATGCACAGATCCCTTAGGTCATACCAAGACAAACTTAGATATTACTGTTGGTGGTTGTCCAATAGCTCAGCAGTTACAGAGGAATAATAAAAAAGTAGGCCCTGGAGCAAAGGGAAAAATAACATAAAATTTAAAATTACACAAGGGACCAAAAATACACTAAATATTAAAGTAAGAAAATTTAATTAAACACAAGTTTGACAGTGGATATTTAATTTTAGTTGACTGCTTTAATTTCTTGCTAATCAAGATGAATGATTTTTTCCTGTTTAGGAGACTATTTTGAGAAAAAAACAATCCTTGATTGAACCTGAACAAGAACAGTGATAGAGCTATGTTTTCAAAAAATAAATAAAAGTGAAAACAGATTAAACAATACCAAACATCTCAGGCAGTAATATTTGTGATCAAGAAAAGATTTTAAAATGTTTCTACACCTTCCCCTATAAGTGTTCCACTTCCTTGGTGTGACCTATTAATAGGATCAAAATAGACATTTGTATCAAAATATTTTTTAACGTGTGCATTTAGTTTGTATGTCCACTCATCATTAAAATTTGCATAAGAAAACAAACCTCACATGTTCAGAATAGATAAATGAAAACATATTTTAATCCAAATTTTATTGAAACTCTCTTGAAAGTCTGAGTGTCTTAACTAAATCTGGTCATGTCTCTAGTTGATTTAAAGAGGATACACCTAACTTTACCTTAAATTAGCAGAATCTAAAAGGTAGATGCAATAATTATGGAATTTAGATTAACCTACAAAAATAAGAATAGGAAAGAGATGGAGGAGAAGCAACATGAATAAATTACATATGATACTCTATAAGACAGTTAAGTATTATGCCAAAATTTGAAAAAAATAAACATTGGGCAAAAAATAATATGCAGGATGAAAATAAGTTATTGGATGAAAAGACTAAAACAGTCTTGGTACTTGGGATTGAGTGATAAAAACACTTGAAACTAACATCATATACTCGATATATCAATGGATTAGCATACTCAGAACCACCAAAGAGCAAACATTCCTTCATAATGGATGCAGAAACTCAGAAATAGCATGCGAAAGAGTTGCAAAGCTGTGGCACTGAGCCAGTGATTCCTTAAAGAACCAAACTTAAGTGTGGGGGTTAACTTTTGTGACAACTTGAAAAAAAGGAAGCACAGAGAGCTGGTAAAACATTGTTTCTGGATGCACACAGGTAGGTGTTTCTGGAAGACATCAGCATTTGAATTGGTGAATTGAGTAAAGGAGTTCCACCCTCACCAATGTGAACAGGTTCATCCAACCCATTGAGGAACTGAATAAAATGAAAAGGTGGAGAAAGGGGGAACTTTCTCTCTCTCTTCTCTGGATCTCCATTTATTACTGCACTTGGGCATTGGCATTCCTGGTTCTCAGACTTCTGGCTTGGATTTAATCATGCCATTGACTTTTCTGGTTCTCAGTTTGTAGGTAACAAATAGTCTCAGTTAATGATTTCTCAGTTTCATGTAAGCCAATTACTGTAGTAAATCTGCTCATTAATCTCTACATCTGTTCTATGTCATCTCTATCTATTAATATAGTACATCTGTAATAGGGATTCACTTGATACTTTGACTATATCACTCATGGCTTTGAAATGTACATGGTTTTTGCTTTTTCCCATCCTTCTCCCTGACTTTCTCCTCCCTGATCTTCTTTTCCCTGATCATCTCCTTCCTGATCTCTCATCCTAATCTCATTTTCTCTGAATCACCTCTATAAAAGCCCCCTGTTCCTGCTGATGAACAGAATCACAGGCTTTGAGACAGGAGTGCCCTGTGTTTCTCCTTTGCTAGCAAAGCAATAAACCATCTTTTTCCTTTTTTCTCAAAACTGTGTACTCATTATTGGATTGGCATTGGAGACAAGGACCCCCGAGCTTTCAGCAACATATCCTGTTGGTTTTGTTTCTCTGGAGAACCCTGAGTAATAAATCTGCAACATGGACAACCTCACTTTATGAACCATTTACCATCACTGTGACAATCTACCACTTCCTTCAGGCCTTGGGGGTTTCGTCAGCATTCCATACCATGGGAAGAACATTGGGGAATTTGCCACAAGCTATAGCTATTGCATCAGGATTCTCAGCTGAAGATATGAGACAGTGATTTTCACCTCCCTCCACCTCTCCAACCCTCGCATCTGTGATATGCTGTGTCTTTATTATCATGATGTTGCATGTCACCATGAGTTTAAGTGCCTCAGTTCATCCTTCATTATTAATCTTATATACTGGTATAGAAGCATTATCTCCAAATTTTAAAAAAGCTAGGAAAAAAAACACACTTTAGCAACAATTTAATTCTGCTTAAGACTCTCTTCTTATTAATTTATCATTAATACTTATTTAATATTTTAAATTTAATAGCCAAGTAAGACAAACCAAACTTTCAACTCTAGAAGAACATTAGCATAATTATTCCTGGGCCATGGAGCCTAGGAATGGAGAAAAATCCTTTGTAGAAATTCACTTAGGAAATGAACAAATCTTTCTTTTCTTTTCCTGCTAACTTCATGTTTAGTTCTGAGAGTGCTCAAATGATTGAGAGACCTGATCTTGGAATTATTTTTTAAGAAAATGCGGTTTACTCCCACTGGAAGTAAAGACCATTAATACTTAGAAATTTTGAGTGCACCATGTTCAGCCACTACCTGACACTATTATTATTTCAAGAGGTGGCACTGCTGTTACTAAATGGTAAGAAGGAATTGTCCTGCAGCACCTGGCACACCCAAGTGATTGTGAACTAAGCTTAGCATAAAGAAGCAGAAAAGAGAAGGAATAAACCCGCTCTAAGATAAGTACATAATTACCAGAGCAGGTCTAGAGACTGAACTTTGCAGCACACAATTAGTACACACACACTAGTCAAACATGCCTTCAAGAGAAAATTTCCCATGCTAGGAAATAACCGACATACTTACTGTGCCCAGACATGAAGTCCAGCATGGGCTGCTCTTCTCTGGAAAGTAGAGGGCTATGCAGCCTTTCTTCATGGCCTGTTGGTTTGCAGTTTGATAGTCAACGTGACCCCCAAGCCAAGTAAACTGTGTGTTATTCTAACAGAGATCATGCCAGAGTGTATGGAAAGAAACAGATACAAATATTCACAGATAAAAAAAAGTAAACATTAAAACAAGAAAAACGTCCAAGGTTCAGAGGATCACATCTTTGGGGAATACTTCCTATAAAATGGCATGCCTTCAAATTACACTGTGGACGTTCATGGAAGGTGGTTTTATGGTCATCCATTTACCATTCCCTGTGGCATTTACAAATGAGGCACCCAGGAAGAAAACATATGTTTGCAGCAGAGCTACTATATGAAACACTCACAATTCATTTTTCCTTCTTCACTGTTTAGAAGGATGCTTTTCTGGCTGGTTGATTTAAAGAAATGTTTTCTCTAAGTAAATCTCTTCTGCTTATTAAATCCCAGTGACACTTTGTGTGTGAGAACACATCTCCTTAGCTATAGATTCCTGTCTGTCTGCTAAACACAATCAGAAAAAGAAAGAAAGAAAGAAAGAAAGAGAGAAAGAAAGAAAGAAAGAAAGAAAGAAAGAAAGAAAGAAAGAAAGAAAGAAAGGAAGGAAATTGTAACAAAAGCTCTGGTAATAATCCTTAAAATATCATAACTAACTGGTAACTGATGGCTAGTATATTGATTAACGGCTTGAAATAAATAGTGGGCAGTTAATGCTGTAACAAACCGCTGGAGTTTATTACACCAATAATTCTTTGAAACTACTAAGTTTCAAGGACCTAGAGCTGAAATAAACCATACTTTTTAGCACCCTCCAGCAGTTGTATTTATAAACATTCATATATATTTTCCTTCTTAAATAAATTGCTTGTGTGGGAAATTGACCACATTTGCTCAGAAAGAAAATGTGAATATCTGAAAAGGTTTATCACTAGATGATATGATCTTGCAAACTTTGTGTGTGTGTTTTAATCTTTTTTATCTTTTTACCTCCCTCTCAGGAATAAATACTAGCAGAACTGCAAAGCAAACTAGCTCAAAACAGCACTAGAAGAGATAATACTAATCAAGGATCCAGACTTGAACCAGACCTTAGAAGGAGAAGGTATTAAGAACTAATGCATTAATCTGTTAAGCCCCTGTGTCAGCTAAGGGAAGAAAAAAAAAAGAAGAAGAAAATAAAGAAAGGTGTTCTTTAGTCGAGTGCCCTTAATAGGATATACTGGAAACTGAACTTGAATTTAGGACTTGAACTTGAACTTGTATAAAGAATAGCTTTTGAAGTTCTGTATAGGCAGAGAGCAATGGAGTTCTAATCAGAACTGCAAGTTGTGGACAGCCTTCACAGTGTGGAACCCAATCTGCTTGCATATTCAAGGAAGATGTATATAGCAGTTGATGATTTATGCCACATATACTGAGAACCTTGGAAGGCACCCTGGAAAGTGTAAAAAATAATGTCTAATTTTTGGCCTTCCTAGCTATGCAGGTTTCTGTATCTCCTCTTCCCATAGCTTGAGCAAACCAGGTGGTTCTGTGGAGGCTCAGCGATAACTGCCACTTTCAACTGTGTTGAAACTCACAGACCCTCCTCTCTACTCTTCACTCCAGTTCTGAAAGGTAAGCATTTTCATCTCCTTTTTCACAAGTACAAGTTAAGTGACTGGGACTTGTCACACAGCTAACTCAGAATAGAGATTTTGTACCTAGGAATTTGTACCTAGGTGCAAACCCTATGCCCTTTCCAGCTCTGGGCACTTTCCTCCAGGGGTATGCATCAGTGGCCCCCCCCCACACTGCCAGGGGTGAGCAATAACTGACAGCAGCTGTCACTATGCCTCTGGTTGGGTGCCAACTTAACATAACTGAATTTCTGTTTCATTTGTGTGTTGCAATTCCATCCCTTATGGAAAATCAGGACTCTGCTGTGGCCACTGTCCTTACAATCCATATAGCACTCCAGTGACATTTTCTCCATGCCTTTGCCCTCCATTTTTACTCACCAAGGACTACAGTGGTCACAAAGAATAGTGACAAAGTTTTCTTCATCCTGTGCCAGAGATCCTGCTGAGTCCTTTGAAGACATTGTCTCATTTACTCCTCACCAGCACCTTGCAAAATGCATATATATGTGTGTATGTACTTATTTCAGGGAAAAGGAAATAGAAACTTCAACAGATCAAGTTATTTGTTCAAGACCAAGCAGTTGGTGAAGTAATAGAGTGAGAATCTGAGTTTAGGTCCACCTGACTCCAAATTCTGAACTTCTAGCTACTATGTTACATAGCCTTCTTCTCATGCTTGCTCCCAGGGGTTAAAAACTGACCTCTAACTTCTTATAGAGTGACTAGGGTCCCCTTCTTAACAGTATGAGTACTTCCCATTGTGGTATTTCCTTTACCTTCTGACATTTGGAGTTACCTCCTAGGATTTAGGGTTGCCAGTCCAGTATATACCAGCATTCTAACCCATCAATGTCCCACTTATATTGTAGTGTGCACTGCATAGCAGACTAAGACTTCTTTCAACACCTGCAGATAAGGCTGAGCCCTGAGAAGCTTTCCCGTAAAACATGGAGACCCATAGTCTCTTCTCCTCCATTCAGTTTTGCCTGGATACATCTAGGCCATCCTTTATATGGAGGACTCCTCCTTCCCCAAACTCCTCATTTCAACTCATGAAGGAGTCAAGTGGGAGAATTCTAATGAAAGTAGTGAGTTGGCCCTGTTACTCCTCAGTTCACAAAAAAAGAGAAGTGGTCTACTCACCTCCCTTTTCAGACCAGGCTCTCTGCCTGGTCCCCTCAGAGCCTGTCTTCTTGGAGCTGCTTTGCATACATTTGTTTAAGTGGTAAACTTTCTTAGCACTATACAGAGATCTTCTTATTCATGTGTTATACCTCCAGATCTTGAGCTCAGAATTGGTATTCAAGTGCATAGATAGAAGTGAAGGAAGGAAGAAGAGCAGTTTAGAATAGACTCAAACTCAGTAGACCCAAAGTCTAAGGGTGGCTACAACATTAAGAGCACCTTCTTCTACCAGCCAGATAAATTACCAATGTATTTTACAATGTAAATTACTTTCAAGAAATGGAAGAGCAAGAGGAAAAAAGGGAAAAAAATAAAAAGTGATTGAGGTTGTGTTTCTCTTTGATCAAAAAGTTATGCTATAGAAACTCATTCTTTATAAACCTGCAAAGTCCTTAGTCATGACCAAAGCACTCCCCAGGCCCTGCCCAATGTACTTGCATGACTTATTGTCTCTTCTCAATCATTCTTTTGCATTTGCAAATTCCTTTCCCATTTCTCTTTGAAGTTCTTTCCATTTCTCATCTAAAGTAGTTCCATGATCAGCTTTCTTCACACAGTATACATGGTTCCTGAAAAGATCAGTGGAAATCAAAGTTCAATCAGTCCAAACAGAGGTTGACTTACATCATCATTTTAGGCATTTCTAATTTTCAGATTTGAAAATCTGCCAGCATCATGTCTCATCCTTTAAGTTGAAAGTTGTCTGACCCAGATCTTCCATGTTTAACAATTAATAGTCTATAAAACACTTTAAAGCACTAGAAGAGTTTTCTGTTTAGAGAAACTACTGAGCAAACTGGATGTAAAAATCGAATGATTGAAAACCACCATCTTTCCAAAGCCTGAATCTCATGGGCAAAATGCAGAGAGAGTTGGTAGCTGGTGAGGAAGAGTCATGGGGAAGTAGGAGATTCTAGGGAAAGGACAATAGTAACTGATGAGTGTGAATTCTGGTGAACCAGAATTACCTAGAAAATTCTTCAGGTGTATAGATATTAAGGCAACTGTTTCATGAGATCTGATTTAGTAGGCCTGGGATTGGGCCCAGAAATCTGCCTTCAGAGAGGAATTCCATGAGTGTGTAGTAGGAGAATCACTATAGAGCAAAATGTTTTAGCTTGGTACTTCTGAAGCTTTTATATACCTGAGAACCTACCCCACTGAGAACTTGCCAAAACACAAATGCCAATGATATCTGATTCTATAGTCCTGGAAATCTAATCATTTATATTTCTAAGAAGATCCTTAGATCACACTTTTTAGAATAGTGCTGATACAGCACAGTGCTTTTCAAGCTGACAATGGAACCCTCAGGAAGTTAAAAGAAATATTGGCTAATATCGGATAACACATCCCAGAAATTCTTACTTAGTTGGTCTGCAATCTGTGTGTCAGGATTTTAAAAAAAATTCCCAAATTATTTTACTGTGAAGCATATAAATGTCTCTCACATAGCAAATATTTACCCAGTACCTGCTGTAATGGTCAGACAGGTTAGCTGCTGTACAAACAAGTTAAATCTCAGTGGCTAACACAATGAAAGTTTGCATTCTGCTTGCACACAGCCCAGTGTGGATGTGCTTATTGGGATGGCTGCCCTGGGAGCTCTCTTCCAGGCAAGGATTTAGATACGCAAGGATTTTCCATCTGTGGTGCCACAATCATTCTGTCTAACACACAAGAAGAAGAGAGACTAGGATATGTCAGGGGCGGGCTCTGAGGACCCCAGAGCCGCACCGTGGCCTGATCTCTAAGATGGCGCCTGGCAGCTTGCCAGACATAGCTGCACTCATATTCAAGTTTTAGGAAGTAACTCTGGTTGGCTGTTGTACGTGAGGCAATCCTGGTATCTGCCTGGAGACTGTTCCTTGATAGGCTGACTTTCCTGGTAGTCTACTCTCTGATAGGCTGATATTCTCAATATAAGTCTGAGACTTGTGGAATAAAGCCCTTTTGGTTCCTGTGATCAAGAAGAGCGTATGCGTTGTGATTGTCCCCGCAGGCGGTGGGTGATCATAGGGATAGGCATTTTGGATTGTTAGCAACCTCAGTCTTCCCATCAGCCCCAAAGTCACAGCATTCATCTAATTACAAAGGAAAGTGAATGAGCACATGGGAGGCAGTGAGTCCTGATCCTTTGTCTCTCTGGCTACAAACCAGACACCATGCAAGAAGTGGAGGTATGCAAAGAACACAAGCTCTAATGCTTAATTTAAAGTTCTTTTAGCAGTCTCTTTGATCGGTACAACACATATTGAGTAAATCTCATATTAGCTTCACATCTAGAAGCTGCAAGATTATCATTCTTGCTTCTGTTTTACCCAAAATACTCCAATTCAACAGTCAGTAAAGGAAAAGTTCATTTATACAGAAAACTCAGTGAAGTAGGACATTGTAGTTGATGTATAATTCTGTTAAATCTACTTCCTTTTGGCACTTCAATGTAAAGCCTTGAACTAGAGTCCTGATTTCCATACTGGCAAAACAGAACAAATAGTTTCATTTTGTTTTAATCTTTCAGGGTCGTATTAAGAATTAGAAGAGACTGAGAGGCTGTGTGCAGTGGTGCATGCCTGTAATCCCAGCGACTCGGCAAGCTGAGGCAGGAGGATCGCAAGATTGTGGCCAGACTCAGCAATTTAGTGAGACCCTAAGCAACTTAGTAAGATCTTGTCTTAAAATAACAAGAGCTGGGGATGTAGCATCCCTGAGTTCAATCCACAGTACCAGAAGAAGAAAAAAATAGAATTAGAAGAAATGTGTAAATAAGATGCTATATTATTCAGTAGGTTCTTGATACATATATACTATTATTCAGTCGGTCCTTTATGTATATGCACAATTACTTTTTATATATTTTATTCTTACATAATGTTATATTATTATTAAAGAAATCTCAAAATTACTTCAAGAGTTTCTTCAAATATGACTTTAAGTTCTTGCAAGTTTTCCATATGGCCCAGAATGCCTGGTAAGAGATGGGCGCAGAAACGATCTTTGATCAGAATCTGTCAGGGTTCAGAAACTGGGACCCTGAAGCTGGTGGCTGTCTCAAAAGCTTTCTGTTCTCATAGGAATTTTTGCTCCCAACATTGGCACTCCTATGAGGAAAACCACTATAAAAAAATCCCCAAGGAACTAAGATGAGAAAGTAGAGCTATTGCAAAATGAGCGTAGTTTAAGTTTCATGAAAATGATCATCCGTAATCATCTTCAAAGCCGTCTGCAGTTCGAACATCCCCATTGGTTCTCATTGGTTCTTCCCCTTAACATGGGACAATTTCTCAACAAAAAAAGAGTCCTCGGTTGTTGGTTCAAACATCCCAATAGCTTATTTTATAGATGGTTTTCATCCTAAGAAGTTAAGTGACTTTCCCAGATTCAGGTGTCCAAAAGTGAGAGAATCATGATTCAAATTCAGTTTCCTTGCTTCCAAGTCACATGTATCTAAAACCGGGGGTGCATGTACCCACTAAAATAAAAAGTAACCAGCACAAGTGTGCAGGATAAAAATGGTACCCCTGCCTGAAATGTAAATTAAAACTTAAGACATTCTCAAACATAAGAAAACACAAACATATTCTAATGGAAATGCAAATTTTCATACTGTATGATTACACAGAAATTCAACATGTGTGATGGGCTGCTTCAGACCATGCCACTACACCCTCGGGCCACGCGTGTGTGCTTCTCAGGAAACACAAAAGACACATTGCCCCTTTCTGTGCTATAAAGGGCCATTATGAAATGCCAAATAGAACCCATTATTTGAGCCCATTACTGGAAATCTGTCTGCAAATCTCTGTTCAGATGCAATAATGATTTAGGCAGGTCAGACTTCCCAGAAATGAAGAAAAGTGCTGAAAATAAATAGAAGACAATAAATCTCTTAATGGTACAAAGGGGAAAAATAAAGCAAATTATGTTTTATCTGGCAAAGATATCATGGTCACTTTTTTTTTTTCTGTAATCCTCGTTTTTTCCTTTCTGTACAAAGCAGTTTGTTCAAAATTGAAGTAAATTTAGATTACAGTTTATAACATGGTGCCCAGTTGAGCTGACTCTGGGATATAGAAAGTAGCCATTTTCAGAGACCAGTGAGCCAGTGACAATTCTAGACATTGATTTAAAGGAGTACACAGAAGAAAACTGTGTGAGCTATTGATGGAACAAACACATTTGAATTACTCCTACTCTATGAGGGTCCTGAGAGAATGATCCATAGAATGAGAAATTACAAAAAGCAAATGAGTTTCATTCTCTTTTAATCTAATTTAATCTCATTCCAACAACCAATACAGAGCTCTAGTTAAAGCTCACATGAGATGGATAACTTAACCTAAGTCAGTGAAGGTCTGTAGCACCCCTTGGACTCAAGTCTAAATCTCACAATATGACCACTCTTGAGCTGGCTCCATGATGTTGGTGATAGAAGAAACTATGCATATGCTTAAAATGGCATGTACAAGCAAGGAAAGGAAGGGATAATTGACTTCACATAGCTTTTAATACAGAATGACCCTACCTGCGCTTAGGAGTGAGCCTCCCATGTCTGGAAATGAGAGGAATTCAATTCCCAATCCTTCTTCCTAGATATTGGAGGAGATAGAAAAGGGGTGGGACAAAGTGGGTGGGGAAAATGGCAGAAATTCAGGAAGGCAAGAATTTGGAGCACAAAATTGAGACCTAAGGAGAGAAATGGGAGAAGTAAGGATAATAGGTAGTATTTACCTGGGAATGCGATGGTGACTACACCTCCATTCTACTCTGGCCTTTAACTTGTAGATGAGGTTTATTAGAGAGAAGATGAGCAAGAAACTAAAGAATGGTGTTCACCCGAGAATATGTGAGATTCCAGGCACCATCAGGACTACTCAGAGGTCCAAGGTCATGAGATAACTTAGAATTAGGGAGAGACAAAAGGAAGAGTCTAAGCTGCCACTCCCTTCCCATGCCCACCTCAAGCTGTAAGAGCACAGCTTTGAGAGGCTCAGGCCCTAGAGCAGTGATTCTCACAGGGTGGCAGTGCACAGTACATTCCCAAGGAGCAGAGATGCTGAAGCAATAGTGAGGCCTATGTCAAGTAGGCTGCAATGGACAACTCAGGACTTGTACCTGAACACGAGTGAAAGGCTGCCGGAAATTATGGAAAAATCAGTGAAAGAGGCTCCAAGAACTGGTGATAACGATGAACACGTGTGCATTATTTTGTAGTCTACAACTTATGTTCACATATCTTATTTGTTCCTCACAATCCCAATAGGTAGATGTGGCAACAGTTATTAGTATCCTCACTTTTCAAATGAGAAAACTGAGTCTCTGAGTTTAAGCAACCTGCCCAAGGTCATTCATCTGGTAAGCATCAAGGTTGGGAACTCAAAACCAGAACTTCTGGCTCTAAGTTCTGTGCTTTTTCCATGGGAACATATTGCCAGCTTGGAGTTGTGACAGTTCAGTTAACCAGTCCTTAAGAAAAAGTATTTTAGCCAAACTGACTTCACATTAGGGAGCCTAGAGGAATTCAGCACTTTAGGAAAAGAAGTTGCAAAAACTCACAGGGCTGACCAGGACTTAAGTCCAGATGGGGAGAAAGATGCCAACTCAGCATAGCCTTGGCCTGCTCACTGAGACTCCAGGAAGACCTGCTATGGCTGGTGTCTTAATGAGGGAGGGAATGCATGAGGGAGACCGGTTCTTTGGACAGAATAAAAGGGAGGTCTTCACTTGAGGCTAACGGAGGATCTCCATAATTCAGAATGCACGGTACTTTTATGCACACATATGTGTATGTGTGTGTGTGTGTGTGTGTGTGTGTGTGTGTATTTTGCTTGTTTGGGCTGATGAAATTCTTGGGAAAAGTGTATACAATGAGAGTGAATTCTCGAGTTAAATGAAGACAGCAACATATCATGCTGCCAGAGTGCCTCATCTTTGATTTGGACTCTTAGGTGCTAAAATGAGGTGGGGAAGGGAGATAGATTTGTTAAATATGCCCAATGTAAATACAGAGAAAATAACTTAAGGAATGATGATTTAGATCAGGAGGTAGCAAACTTATTCTGGAAAGGCCAGATTGTAAATCTTTCAGTTTTGAAGGTCATATGGTTTTTCTTAGGACTACTTGACTCTTGCCATCAGCAGCAAGAAAGCCGCCATAGACAACATGTGGATAGATGGATGTGGCTCTGCTCCAATGGAACTTTATTTACAAAACCAGGTAGTGGGTGAGTTGGACTCGAGTCTAGTTTGTCAACTGCTGAAGCAAAATGCATATCTATGTAAAAGCCATCACAGTGCCTGAATCCTGTTGGACCATTAGAAGGCGCAACTGACATCATCTTAGCAATTTGCTATCAACTTTAATAACATCAAAATGTTAGTTACAATCATTATAAGAAATGCATTTCTGTACTTGTTAATAAATTATTATTGGGGACCTTGCTTTTCAATATTCTCAATAAAATGCTCCACTCAGGACTTTTTTTTTTTTTTTTTTTGACAGTGTTTGGTATTAGATGCTATTTTTCCCACCATGAAACTTGAATGTTTTCTTCCATCAGGAGGGTCAAATATTTATTACACATACCTCTTCACCACTACAAAAATTTTAATAGTTTTATGTTTAAACCCAATAATTTTATGACTTTTATCATTGCATTAATTTTCTCCTCTATACCTTCAAACTCTCCCCACCTCCAGTTGCATTGGTCCTTTTTCTTTCTTTCTTTCTTGGAATCTACTTCAAGTTTTCATTATAAAAGGAAAGAGCTCTAAATAAATACACATGATACTACAAAAAAAATAAAAAAAAAATTCTACACCAAAAAAAGAAAGAACGTCAACTTAAAGAAATGTGGACTCATTTTCCACTCACCTAGACAAGTCAAGTCATGTCAGAAAGACCTGGGAGAGGTGAAATTATTTTGAAGAAGAACAAGGTGAGTAGACTTTCCCTATTAGATAATAAAACTTCTAGAAATTTCAAGTAACTAGAATAGACAAATGATCACCCAAATGGACAATGATATCAGGAATAGAAGCATGAATGGTTGGAGAGTTGTTTATGACAGATATAGTAACCGACTCCCAAATTGGGAGGAAAAAGTGAATTTCTTACTTTATACAATAAAAAAAGAGAATTCCAGATTAAAAATGAAAAGTGAAAAAGGAAAAGTAGAAAACTTTAAGAATATAAATATGTATCTTTACACACGTATCAAAAAACCCCCATCAAAAGTCTCATCAAAAATACCATAAATGGCTGGGGATATAGCTCAGTTGTGAGGTAAGCACTAGGCCCTGGGTTCAATCCCCAGCATCACAAAATAAATAAACAAATAAATAAATAAATAAATAATTAAAAAAATCACAGACTAGGAGATTAAGAGAAGTTATTTGTAACCCACTATATGATTAAGGATTAGTACCCAGAATACATAAAGACATTTGTTAAGGTTTGGATAGGAGGTGGCCCACCAAATCTCCTGTTAATGCAAGAGCATTCAGAGGTAAAATGAGTAGATTGTGTAATGACTGGGTGGTAACATGACTGGAGGAGGTGGGTCACTGGGGGTTATGTCCTGGAAGGGTGTATCTTCCCTGTGGTGCCTTCCCTATTCATTCTTCTTTGCTTCCTGACCCTGCCTGGAGCTAAGCAGCTTTCCTCCTTTGGGCCTTTCCTCCTTTAGGTACTGCCTCATCTTGGGCCAGAGCAATGGAGTTGGCCATCTGTGGACTGAGACCTATGAAACTATGAGCCCCCCCAAGTTGTTCTTGTCAGGTATTTTAGTCACAGTAACTCCAGAGCTTACTCAAACAAACTTCTACAAAACAAAATGAATTAACAAACATAATTAGGAGGGGAAAAGACAAAATATATGAACTTCACACATGAAGAAAGGAAAGCAGTGACCATTAAACACTTAAGAAATTATATTCAATCTCACTAATAATCAGAAAAAATGTACACTAAAAAACAAGAGGTAACAGTGGGATTAATAACAACTTTATAGACTTATGACACCAATTTTTGGCAAGAAGTGGGAAAGAGGAATTCATTGATCCTAGTGGGGTGTGTGTTGATAGAAATACTCTGGAGAACACTTTGGAAATCCTTAGCAGGGTAAGAAATAAGTACATATCAGTGACAAACCATTTTACCCACTGATGTCAACATGGAGCAGTGATTCTCAAAATTTGGTTCCAGTATCACCATGTCTTTGGGGTTTGTTAGAAATTGAGACTCTTGGGCCTTTGCATTCCTCCTGTGTCAGGAACCCTAGGGGTAAGGCCCAGAAACCTGTTGTCATAGTAACTCCAGTTGGCCCTATGGTTTAAACCATGGTGCTAGAGAAATCCCCCATGTGTGCTCCTGAAGACCTCTGCAGGAGGGTTCATGGAAGGCTCTTCATAACCACAAAATATGGAAGCCACCCAACTGTACAATTCATGGAAATAGGTACATAAACTCTGGTTTACCCATTCCACAGGATGTTTTGAAGCCTTGGGTATGAATACACTAGCTCTGTCTATTAATATGGATAAACTCAAAAGTAAACTCGAGTGATAAAGATCAAGTGACAAAAGAACATACAACATGGTGATATTTATGTAAATTTTAAAACCAAAAAAAAGAAGGTAAACAAGCCCCTCATGCCTTTAATAATTCATGGTAAAGTGCCAAAACACATAAAGAACTGTCATACTAGTATCAGGAGGATGGTTAGACTAGAAAGGGAGGCCAAGGGATTAATGAACAGGGCAGAGGTTTAGCTACATTTAAATTGTTTTTATTTCTTATGAAAATTCTAAAGAAAGCATGGTGATGATAATGACATTTAAAATTGAGTAAGAGATACACGCAAGTCTGCTGCATTGCTTTTTATTCCTTTTCACTTTTTGAAATATTATGTACTTTTTACTAATGTCTGTAGATTATAACATTCCAGAAAGAAAAACATGGTGACACACACAAGTGTTTTCTTAGCTACTGCCAGGGCCTCTTCCTATGCCTCCCACAGACACATGAGAATTCTCTGCAATCCCTGAAATCTAAAAAATTATCTCAAACCCAATTCCACAGCTTGTGGAAATCATAAATAAAAGGATACATACCTCAATACAGACTTTCTCCAGGGTTGGGGGAACCATAGTGAATGAAGGAGAAAGAAAACAACTACAAAGAAAAAACAGCCCAATGGACAATAAGAAAAAGAAAACTTTAAAAAATATTTTAAACATTATATCAAAGAGATGAGACTTTTTTCCATTCTAACACAAGAAGAGAATGCTATGAGAAAGAAACAATTATCCAAAAACCATTTTTGAAATATAAGATATCATTTTTTAAAGTTGAAAGTTAAAAAGAAATCAAATGAAGTGAAAGAAATTTCCAAGAAATCAAAGTACAAAAAAAAATCTAGGGGGAAGGTATATAAAGGATCAATAAAAGAGGTCTAATGTTCAATGAATATGAATTCCAGAAGGAAAGAATAGAAGAGAGAGAGAGGGAAAGAGAGAGAGAGAGAGAGAAGAAAATTGTCACGGGAAAATTACAAGCAAATGTCATAGAACTGAGGGCCATAAAGTGTCAGAATGGAAAAGGACCTGGTGAATACCCAGGACAATGAGTGAACAATCACCTACACCAAGCACATCACTGTGAATTTCAGAACACTCGGGCTCAAAGAGAAGACCCTAGAAGCTCCTAGAAGGAAAATAAATCAGATTTAGTACAAAGGGCAAGAATAAAAATGGCACCAGACTTTTCAACAGAAATGCTATCTTCAAGCTTTAGAAGGGAAGGGAAGTTATTGACTACACATTCTAATGTCAAGTCAGGCTGTAAGACCAATGCACATGAGAGTGACCAGATGCAACTAAGAAGAAAATTAACCTGTTCTCCTTTTTGGTAATCCCATTAAAAAGGGTGCTCTAGCAATTAAATAAAAGAAGAAAAACAAAAGATTATTCACAGAAAAAAAGAAAGCCAAGAATCCACTCCAGAAAAGTCAAATTCAAATTCTTAGGATAAAACCATAAACACATAGTCCTGATTGGAGGAGAAGGACCCAGGACTCTGGAAAGAAGATTCCTGGAGAAAGGAAAATTTGATAATAACAAATAAGATGATGAGCATTTGAAAATAATTAAAAATTTGTGGCTAGCAAGTAAAAACATTGGCCAAATTAGAAACTCCAGGAAAAACAAAACTAAGAAAAATATGAAATCCTGGTAGGCTATTTAGTTCAGCAGTAAACAATATTTGTAAGTCATGATGCTACAATCACTGATTATGAGTTAACATAACTAAAATGCCATCTATCTTCAAGAAATCAACAAACACGGTGCAAAGGAGATAAATTGAGACATGAGGCTGCATTAAGGTGCTACTGAGAAGGAGCAGAGAGGAGATGAAGGTGTCTGTCCCTGAAAGGTGCAGCCAGTACCTGAGGAGGACTGGGCAAAGAGTGACTGGGTCCAGAATAAGTCTTTTGGTATTGTTTGAAATACAAATATATTACACTGATAATTAAAAAAATTAAAATTTTTTTTAGAATTTCCTGTTAGTTTTAAAGTAATACCAGGAGTTGGGGGTGGAGAGAGTGATGCTTTTTTTTTTTTTTTTTTTTTTTTTGCAGTGTTGGGGATTGAACCCAGGGCTTTATGCTTGTGAGAAATGCACTCTACCAACTGAGCTACATCCCCAGCCGAGAGTGATGCTTTTTAAAAAAAATTACAACATAGGTTTTAATCTTTAATAAAAATGTTTAATAATAATAATAAATATAAATATTGATTGAGTGCTTCTATTTGCTGGCCCTGTAGGAAGTTCCCTCAGAAGCATGATGTCAAGGAGGGTCTGGTCTTTTTAAAATTCCTACAGTCATCTAGGCCTGATCATCTTGCCAATAAGTGGATGATGACACATAATGGGGGGTGGGAGGGGTTAGTGTTAGGGTTAGAGTTAGGGTTAGGGAGGGGGCAAGAATGGAGGAAGGAAGGACTGTATAGAGGGAAAAGAGGGGTGGGAGGGGTGGGGGAAGGGAAAAAATAACAGAATGAATCAAACAACATTACCCTATGTAAATTTATGATAACACAAATGGTATGCCTTTACACCATGTACAAACAGAGAAACAACATGTATCTATCCCATTTGTTTACAACAAAAAAAAAGAAGTACCTACCAGTTATTACCTGATCTCCAGTTACCTGATCTCCCTTTTCCATTACAGTTTACACTGAGTTACCAGAAAATTAACTTTCCTAAAATATGATTTTGATTTTATTACAACTTTGCTCAAAAATCATCCACAGCTCCACTTTCTCTAGTGATAGAGCTCAACCTTTTTGGCATGGCATTCACATTTCTGCGGGGTCTGCCTACCTGCCTACCTTTGGTGATCTTCCCTAGTTGCAAAGTTTTCTCACACCCGTCCTTTTGTAAGTATGGACTGACTCCCTTTCCCAACATGCTTTGTGTTTGGGCTCTCTTTACATCAGACCTTGTTCCTAAAATGCTTCCAATCCCCCAACAGTCACTTAAAAAATCATATCCCAGTCTTCAAAGTATAGTTAAGAGGCACTACATTAGTGCATCCCACTCTGTCATCCTAAGCCACAGAGGCAGAAGTGAGTTCTCTTCCAGGTACATGCCAACTATGACCCCCCAGTTTCCCTATTTGTACCCCACCCTCTTCTGCCCATTTCTTGGCCCTGCTCAATTCCACTGACTTAAAGTCTTCCCCGTAAGCTCCTTCCTGCTCAAATGCTATAGTAGCTGTATCCATCCATGGCCACAAGTCCCCAGGGCTGACCTCTTCATGGGTCTAGTTCCCCCTGGGCACTGCTAACTGTTTCCCTCTTGTTCTTTCAGCCCTAGGGTGCCCATGGCTGCTACCATCTTTTGCTTTCATTCTTCTTTAACCCTATCTTCAGCTAAGCAGCTCCAGCATTAAATTCAGGAGCATAAGAAACAAAAAGCAGCTATCCAAATGCCACTAAAAAGGAAAGAGAGCTAGATGAACCATGTGGAGTGAATTCTGTGGCCCACCAGGACTCTGCCCATATGACATTCATCTATCTCTTGGTCTTCTATCATAACATGCATCTGCTTTGTCCACAGATGATGGGTTTTCTGAGAAGAGAGACTGAACTTGATGACTCTTTGTTATCTAGGTGCCTACTACGTCATAGATATTCAATAACTGATTGAGAAGTAAATTAGTCATACTGTGCCTATTCAATGCCCTCCACAAAGATCTGATCATTAGCAGTTCCTGCATGGGAGAAGATTTTCACATGCACTCTCTGTTCTTAGATGTCACTCTGATTAGGATTACTGAGGGAACACAGTCCTGACAACAGGGGAAGAAGGGGAATCCGGAGGATTCTGAGGGAGAGAGCACTTTGAACCAGAGATGTGTGAACCCAGAAGCATTTTGAGATTGGCATCATGTGTTGAACTGGTTTTCAAAGGAATCAAACTTGGCCAAACCCAAAGAGAATTTTGCCAAGCACTTTTCCCCTTAATTTTTAAACCCATGTGTATTTTAAGGGAAATTCAATCCATATGTTTCTGATTCATTTACACTTAACTCATCAAAATGTTGTTTTGTAAGAGTTATTTGATGTCCCAGTCTTTTGAGCTTTTGTGAAGAAATGCTTTCCCCTCCTTAGAAAAAGAAAACTTCTTTGAGCAAGTCGCACACACACACACACACACACACCCACACACCCACACACACACATTGATGCCCAAAAGGTTCAAAGTCATTTCAAACCCCAAGGCCCGCAAGGTTCCAATGATTCTTTGCGGGACCTTTCATGGCTCCTATCTCTGTAGAAATCTCAGGGCTTTTGTCAAAGAGACACATGGTAGTACAAGGATGGAGGTCAGACTAGGAAAGCTGCAAGATGAGGATAATTAGAAACTCCAGAATGGGAGATATGGCATAGAAAGGTTGGTGGAGAGAAGCAAGGAAGCTACCAAACACCAGAAACAGAGAGCAAAGGGATCCATTTTCTGTGCATGGAAGTTCAAAGATGAGGCAGAGAAGGAGGGAAATGGATGCAAATATATGTCATGGAGCACACATATCAGAGGTTTCAGAATTCTGTTTTAGAAAACCAAATGCCTCTGCCATTCGGGAAGCAACTACGACAATGTGTTACTAATTATTTAGATGTGCCTGTTTACTTGAGCAATGATGGTTCTTGCTATGGTCTCTGCCAGTGTGCCTGCTTTACTTCTGTCACCAAAGTTGGAGCTTCTAAGGCAAACTTCAGTGGGTCCTTCATTTCTCTTCACTCATCTCCCTTGCTGAACTGATACATAGGCAGTTCTCAAAAGCACCATCCTCCAAAGTGTCAGAATTCCTTCAAGATGGGGTAGTCTCTGTTCTCTTCTTTGGATATTTATATACACAGATGAGAAATGGACACAGATCCTCGATACTGAGCTTTGATATCTCCTAGCAATGCACGACACTGTAGCCCAGGAAGCAAAACCAAGTCAGAATCTTAGATCTCAAGTTGATTTTTGTTTTGTTTTGTTTGTTCTGTACAATGACCTACCTAAGATGTTATAAAAATAATAAAACTCAAGAAAACAGAAAGCATTCTAAAGAACAAGGAGAATGAGAATATTCTGGTTGAGAGCTTAACTACAATGACCATCTGTGTGGGTCTTTGAAAAATGTCAGAGAAAGCTTGGGTATAATTCTCTGGATTGATATTCCCAAAGGAAAGAGAATAGGGGTGATAAATGCAAGACTTAAAAAAATGTAACATAATCGCTCACAATTTCCAGTGGAAGTGAGGATAGAGATATCTAAAGAAAACAGTATATTTTTCTAGTTTACTTTAATAAGCTTAGAAATTGTTTGAAGAGAAAAAAATAAAGATAGAAGCAGAAGCTTATATAAGTAAATATAAGCCCTAAAGAGTGACTTCACCTCGAGAGTAAAGTAAGAAAGACCCAACCTTGCAAACACATGCTTAGGAAAATATGAAAGAACTTCAGCAGTTATCCTGGAAGCCTGGGTATAAGGAAACACTCCCATTTGGAAGCAAAAGTCAGGTAATGTTATCTCCTATCAGTTAGAGAGCAGAACTACTCAATTCTATTATCTGTCCTATCAAAGGAAATGACACTATTAGTTTGATTTTATTCCTCACTAGAATGAATTCCTTCAAGATGGGGTAGTCTCTGTTCTCTTCTTTGGACAGAGTAATTAATTTAAGCTTGACATCTAATTCGTGCTTAGTAAATACTTGTGGAATAAAAAGTTAATAAGCCTAGTTCTTAGAGAGCCCCCCCGACACGTGACTTCCTCCATCTCTGCTAATTCTCTCCTCCAGGATATAACACTCACACGGCAACTTGAAGGCCATCCTATCCCCTCCCTGGTCCGTCCATTCTTCATCATTTGGATTGGGGTGTCAGTCATATACCTTAACTAGTTCTCTGCACTTTCTTTCCTCTTAGACCCATTTCACAGGAAATGGTCAAACACTGTTAAGACTCTGCTGAGTCCTGTCTGTACCTGATGTGCGTCCATCACCACCCATCACACCTTTCCTGGAATTCTCACTACTTTCCACTCTGAGCTTTATGCCAGTCCAGAACTGAACCACGGTTATCCTGCACTGCCCACCCCATGGAGATATTCTTCATGTTTATCTACCCTTCTCTAAGGTCTCCTCTTGTGAAAAATGTCTCAATTTCTGCTTCTTGTCTTTCACAGACGCCGTTGCTGCAGTGGCCCAGCAGGCTGTAAGCGTGGCTGCCTCATGACAGCCTGTGCTGGAGACACTCATGAGGCAATCACAGAACAGCTGTGTGACCACTGCTCTCCAAGGGACAGACAGCTCCTGACACAGAGAAAGCAGGGCCAGAGCCACTGGGGAAAAGAATGGGCAGTCTGCAACATGCTGGGGAAACCAACTTTTTTCTTTCTCTACTTAGCGATATCAGAAGGAGAGGGTAGACGTATAGCAATTTAAACAAGGCAATCAGAATTATGAAATCTTAGAATTAGCAGAGACCTTATAAGAGTGACAAGCAACATTTGACTGTAGGTGAACAGCCAGGAGCTCTCTTCCCACAAGCTCACTTTATAATTTCAGAGGGAGTCATGTGCCGCATAGTAAGAACTTTGTTTCTTTTCAGTGGTCAACTAGTCTAACCGTGCTCCTCAGTCAGTGATTAAATTAAAAAAATAAATAAATAAATAAATAAAGCATATGACCATGGATGGCATCTAAATTGCAATCAAGCACTAAGATCCTGCGACTAATGAAATATCAATAATAAGAAGAAATACATTTCTTAAATCTTGCCACATGCCAGGCTCTATCCTAAGTACTTTATCTACATTGCTTTATTTAATTTTCACAACCACCTCATTAATTGGCATTATTATAATCTCTAAAAAAAATAGTAAACCAGATGAGGAAATCAAGGTTTGGAAAGACTGTGATGTGCCCAGGTGACACAGTATGTGGGAAAGTTAACATTAAGACATGAATCTATCTCTATGTCAGGATGGACAAGGTTTTGACTCTCCAAACCCCTATGGCTTCAAAGGGGAATGTTGCCCCAACATGAAATAGCTGGGCCAGGGAGGGTACTCTTCTTGGTCATTCAGGGCCCAAGCAGACAGAACAGCCACCATTTCCAATGCTGTCAATCACCTTCCATGACAGGAAGTGGACTGCTGAAGGTCTCCAACAGCCACTGACATGCTGTGGCCCAGAAGCAAGAAGTGTTGTGACTGCTCACACCTCATTGGCCAGATGAATCACGTGGACAAATGGAAAGGGGACAGGAACTGCAATCTTATCATATGCTCAGGATGTGGAAAATATTTGGCAGGCATCAAAATGTCTACTGCACTCCCAAAGTCCACACTGTTAAGCAAATGCTATATACCTTCAAACTAAGAAATGAAATGTTATTTAGCAACGTTTTTCCATAACCATGATATAATCACAGTACAGGGAATAAGGCCCGCCAAATGTCATTCCTCACCGTCTGGTCTGAGGTACCTCAAGTTTTATATTATGACCTATTTGGAATGTTGAATTTGCACTAAATTCCAGATACCTACCCATGCTCTTTCTTTAAAGGCAATATGTCATAATATAAGGTTTAAATATAGAAGGAGTTTTAGAAGTAACCAAATTTGAATCTTAATGCCTTCTGATCTTTAACCTTTATATTCTGAAAAAAAAAAAAACAACTTTTAAACAAGCATATCATTTTCTGTACCACAGCAACCTATTAAAACAATGATGTGGACTTCCCTTTTATCTCAAAAATCATCTATGCCAGAAACTTAAAGTAATAGAAGTAGCTTCCTTTTGATTTTTATGTCCTCAAATGTCTGTGGATGAGGCTTTATAGTTTGCAAAGTACGGGTATTTTTCACATCAACCTTCTCATTTGATCAACCTTTCATAGAAGCATCATTTTTATTACAGGTTTCCAGATGAAGAGATGGAGGACCAGGATGGTTAGAAAAAGGGAAAAATTAGAAAAAAAAAAAAAAAAAAAAACCAAAAACCTAGCTTAAGGCCACACAGCTAAAAAGGGCTGAGTTGGGCTTTCTTCCCTGGCTTCTGATCTGGTCTGTGCTCCTTCCGGCACAGCTCCCAAATCTTTGTCACAATATCATTAACTGCTGGTAAAATAAGTCCATCCTTTCTTATGAGCAAGATTATGGGAGACAAAGTGTCTCTTATCCCAAAATGACTCTGACACATGAGGTTCTCACAGCTAAGGAGTCACAAAGTTTCAAGCAGAAAAGTATGTATCCTCTAAAATAATGGCAGAGTAAACATTCCTGAGAATTTCATCATTCTGAAAAGTTTTTATTAGCAGGCAAAATGAAGTAAACAAGCCCCTGGATGGAAAAACCTTAGAGATGAGAGAGCTCAGATTTATTGAGCACCTGCTATGAACCTACTCCTTAATATTATTTATATTAATGATGACTGATGTTTATGAAGGAAAATTTTTCACTCTGAAAAATTTCCAGGGCTAAGAAGTTCACACCATTATTTAATTTTAACCTTCTAAGGACGTCATGTTGAAGCTATGGTAATTATTCCTTTTCTGCAATAAGAAGACCAAGTATCAGGAACTGCCTGCCAATATCATACAAAATTAACAAGTGGCCAAACTGAGATTTGAACACAGACTATTGACACAGAGCCTGCCGCCTCGTGACTTATGGCCACAGCAAGCCTGTGGATAACAATCATTATTCTTGCTTTAGAGGAACAAAGCACAGAGAGGTTAAGTAACTCTTTCAAAACTGCGCAGCCAGCAGGTGATGGAGTGAGGATGAACTCAGAGTCATTCTATGTCAAAGGCCAGTTATGCCAGGTACCAAAGGAGCAGGTTCATTTATGTAGGTGTGCTTAAGGCATTACTATTCAAACACTTCCCCTACCACTCTCAGATATGTCCCTTTCCTGGGGACACTACAGGGATGATATTTCCATCCATAAAAACGCTGTGTATCCCATATTTTTAGAATTAAGTGTGTCACCTTTCAAGGAATGCACTTGCTGGAGTTGCCACTCTTTATGCCTTTCATTTCCCAATAGATGGAGCGTATAAAGATGGCCGGTCATTATTTTGGCATACTTACAGCAATCATTATTCTTAATAACTGATGAACTGTTGAACGGGACTGTTGAAACATTTTTCTGATTTAAAAATAATATCTACTGTGCCATATCGCTGCCCAAATGTCCCTGGCATGCCTCTCCAAAAGCACAGCAAATAAAACTGAGGTGTCCCATCAGGCCAAAGTGACAAGTAAGTGCAGCCCTTCCTTAAGGCCCACAGAACTGGGGAAACAGGGACAACAACCAGCTTCACCATGGAATTTATGCCTTTGAGAAAATCAGCAGAGAGGGTTGGGAATAAGGCTTTGTTAGGAAAAAATGAAAACTCATACCCATGAACAGTGAGATGCCACTTTCAGAATGCAAGTACTGAATTTAAAGGATGCAGATAAGTCATGGGGTCTCCCAGGCTGAGCACAAAATGATTTTTAAAAAAAAAATGATAATAATGATGACCCTGATGGCAGGTAACGTTTCCCCAGGACCTAACTTCTCATCGCCCTCCTGGTGATCGGCCCATCTGGAACACAGAGCTGGGAGCAAGAGCAGCCCCTGGCTACTCCTTGCCTCTGCCTCCAGCAGCCTGAGAAGTCCTTCCTGTTCCCTCCTCTAGGCCCAGGGAAGGAAGAGGTGATGCTGGCCTTCTGCATTCTCCCCAGTTCTTTGACCACCTCACTGGGGGTCACTGCCTTTACCCACAGACCTATAGCTAAAGGATTAGAGACATGAAGCTGAGCTGCTTGCTCAGGTTTTGCAGATGAGAATAGTTGTGCAAAAGCTTGAGCATCTGCTTTGGGTTCAAATATGGCCGCTGTCATTCCAGTTCAGCCAAGTACCCTGATGGCTGCCAGTCAAACAACCCATCCCTCCCTGAAGATCCCTGGGCCTTCCCTCCAGCCAGAAACTGAACAGTTAATGCCTCACATTTGGGGGAGAAAATGAGACCTCCAAGACCCTGCTTTAACCTGTGCTCAGCACCTATCACTGCTGTACTTGCCCAGATTGATTTCTGTCCTATGATCTAAATATCACTGATGTCCCATGAGGCATCAATAGATGTGTTCTACAGAAGAGCTTGGAGGGAATCCACCCAACTTCTAAATCCTGGGGTTAACAAAGCCAAATCGTCTTCTTCACTAGAGTACATCTCAGTTTTTAATATTCTAATAGGTATTATGAATCTTAATTAGAGATACATAATGCACAAGATTTTACCTGATTATTTTAAAGCAAAATCTTTTTTTCCATACACACTTGATACATTCACCCAGTTGTTCAACAAACAACTGAATTCCTATTACATGATTCTTATCCCTGTGAACACAACAGTGATAAGCCTATTAAAATAAGCAAGCTTTGCTCTTATAGAACCTGCACTATAGCAGAATATGTATATATGTAAATATATATAAATGTAAAATACAAATTTGTAAAAAAAAAAAAAAAAGAAAGAAAGAAAAGTAAAGAAAAAGAAAGTATTTATGACCCAACAACCAACTCATGGGTTGGTAGTAGACTCAACATGAAGGCATACAGCTGGCATGACTCTAATGAATTAAAGTAATTCGAGTGGAATATGATGAAATGGAGGAGAGTGGAGGAATATATCACTGTGCACTGCCTAGAGCAAACACAAGTCCTGCCTGCTTCATGAATCTCTGCAGTTACCTGTATGCATAATGTGAGGTCACAGCATGAATTGCATTTCCTCCTGTGGGTGACTGGCAAATGAGTTTGCCAACCACTGAAGGAAGCAGCCATAGAGTGGCAAGTAGTTCTTATATTAGACACGGTGGCTGAGAAAGCCTTCTCAGGGAATGCTGTTTGAGAAACCACCTGGATGAAATGGAGAGAAGAGTGTTCCAGCCTGAGCCAGCAGCTCCTGCAAAGGCACTGTGGTGACAGCATTTGGGCATTTTGGAGGACTTGTGTGAGCAAGCAGAAGGGTGGGGACAAGGGGACAGAGGGACACCTGGGGATAGCGCATGCAGGTCTTCAAGAACACATTCAAAACTGGGCAGTGACATGATCCCATCGAAATTATAAATACCCAGGCAGCCACTTGTGCTAGGCAAGCCCTGAGGCTTCCAGCCAAACAGTAGACACCGTCGCTCACTCCACCTGCCCATCATCAATGCAGAGGGTGGTTTTCCATATGCCCACCTTCTGTGCATCTCCTAGGTCTACTACACTTGTTCATGGTGGTATCATAATCTCATTCCTCCTGTGTAAAAATGTAGTAGGGAGTGAAAGGAAGTCAAGAATAACCCTGAGAGTACAAAGTGCCTCACCTCAATCCCCAACCAGGGATCCCACGGGACACAGCTGTGCTGAAGACTATTCAGAAGGCCCATCAGAATCCTCACAGTCACCAATGTGGACCCGATGCCTGGGTTTTAAAGTGACAGCGCGTTCGCCCAGGGTGACTTCCTGAGACTTCCGCTCTTCCTCATACATGCAAAAACATAGTATCTGGCTTTGCCGAGTATGAAAAGCTAAATTTAGAATCACTTCGAAACTGCCTCTGATTCTAGGAAGACTGCCAGAGAGAGCAGGAAGAAAGACGGCTAGAGACGGTGGAGGACAAGGGAAGAAAAAGCGAAAGAACTGGTCTTGCCTGACAAAACCCATCAGCCAGTTGCCATTTGTTTGCCTCTACAGGAGTGAGGTTCACAGTAGCTCAACGAGGCACTTCAATCTTCAAACGGGAGGTGAATATTCATGAAGTTCATTTTCCTGAAAGGCCTGTGTTTTAAACATACAGTGCAATCAAACTGAGTCATTTAAAAATCAGGTGTGTAAACCTGGGTCCCATTCTCAGGTTTCAGAATGGTGGGAATTCGTACTTCTGAGACCCTGGAGAAAGCCCTGGCAAAGAGACTGCATGGATAGCAGAGGCAGCTTCTACTGCTCCATCAACCATGCAGACACCGCAAGCAAGGGTCTCAGCTGGGAGGCTCCGGCGGCCTGCTGCCTGAGCCACTTCCCCTGCGGAGTCCCATCTGAAGAGTTTCAGGACTGGAAATTGCTATGGAGTTGTTTTGTCCATCAGTGTGAAAGAGAAAAGAAGCTAACTAGTGTTCACGATGAGGAACATGTTCAGAGAAGTCACTGGTGTTAAGCTTGACGGTGAGTCGAGAGAGGCAGGAGCAACATCTATAGAAGAGAGACTAGAAAGTTAAGGTTAAAAAGAGCTTTCTTACAGCAGAGAGGGAGGAGGAGTGTCCACTCCATCTGCCAGACCTGTGTGGAGTTCAAGGTTGCCCCTGTCTGGTACGTACCAGTTTTCTAGAGCTGGATGACCACTTAGGCTAGCATGAACCGCCAAGAGTCTCTGGTCCAGGGCTGTGTGGCACTGCCTTCATGAAGTGACTGAGTAGAAGCTCAAAGCCCTGAGGCAGACAAATAGCCAGGTGGGACTTCCAGGGGTAGAAGAGGAAAATGCCAGGGAAGAACAGGTCTGTTGATTTCCACCCGTAGCTCTCATCATGGGTGCATAGTGGGTGAACATTTCAGGGTGGCTTGAACAGAACAGCAAAGAGTCCCATCTTCGACACTTATTTTTATCCCTATCATCATCCTCGGCTCTCACCCACATCCTACATCTGCCAAGGCTGAAGTTGGAAGGAAGTTTGGAGATAGTCAGTCCCAGACTCTGCAACTTCCTCAGTAACCTTCACCATGATATCCAAATTTTCATTTTCTCTTCTGAATGATAAGGCTAATTAATGGTGCTGTACATTAATGAGAACTGATTAGATAGGGTGAGTGAAGAACTTAGTGCAACACCTGGCACAAACTGCGTACTAAAGAGATACTCATTTGCTACTATTATCAAGACAATTCCTAACTGATTGCTTCAATATGGACTGACCAGGCACTAAAGAAAAATTTCTATTGCAGAGCTGATTTTTTAAATGTTGCTTTAGAAGGAATTTAGATGAGGATTCAGGGACAGGGAAATTTTGCTGGTGCCTTCTCTAAGTTTAACACATAGGTGAGTACAAAAAAAAAAAAAGACCAGCATTTATTGTATGTCTATTTGGACAAGGCTGTGCTAGGCAGCAGTCAAAAAGAAAATAAAATACAGTAGCCCCCTGATTTCCAGGGGGGACAGTTTTCACGACCTCCAGAGATACGAAAATCTGCAGATGCACAAGTGCCTTATATAACACAACACAGTATTTACATATGACCTGCACATATCCTCTGGTCTACTTTAAATCATTTCTAGATTACTTACTGTACCCTCTCTTTAAAAAGTCTGAAAGAGAAAACATGAACTAATGGGGATATAAAACATAAAGCCAATTTCTATCCAGAAAAGATCTAAAACATGTATTTTAGCAAATTAAGCCTAAAAGTTTAATATAGTAGGACATTTTCAGACCATTTACTTATTTTTGAAGAAATTTCTTAAACTAACTCAATACATTCCATGGCCTTGTTCCTGATTTTAGATTTAAAAGAAAAAAAAAATTACATCTCTCTAAATGTCTGGTAAAAATGATTCTTTCCTTCCTTTAAAGATAAGTAATAATATTTTGGATACACTTTATGTTGACTTGGGATGGAAGCAGTCTCTTGCTTTGTTTTTTTATAAAATCAGCACAGAAGACTGCAAGACTGAGAAAATGAATTCTGGAGAACAGGATGTTTTTTGGCCAAGGCAGAAAAGCAGATTTAATAAAGAACTAATCTTCAGAAAGCCAGTGTTGTGTTGTGATACGTTTGACATTAGCCTCACCTGTGGCCTGAATCTTGTCCTCACTCCATCCTGTGGCTTTTATCATTATCTTAATCAAGTGCTTAAGGCTTGTTGCCATGGTGCCAAAGTATCTTTGCAGAACAGCCATCATTGTTGGGGGCTAAGAGATTATTAGCCACACCACTTGGCCCCTCACCCAAAAGCTCAGACCTCACCAGAATAATGTCAAGATGAAGCCAGGGATCAGTTAAGAAAAGGCACTGCGGTTTTCAGCACTATATTTAACGTTATTGAAATATTTTCAAAATCATGAAGAGGCCTCTAAAATTATTCAATTATAATGCACCAAAAAAACCAAAACTTCCTCTTGCACCCCCCAAAAAATTATTCAAGGTTGAGCCGTTTATTTGGGGAGATAACAAAACTCACTTCCCATTCACTGAATTTGACAACTTTGAAGAGATGGAGAAAGAAATAGGAAACAAAGATCCATCATTAAATAAACTCATTTTGCTCCCCCCTCCCCCACACATAAAAAATTGTTTAGGAGGGAAGAAAATTATCTGAACTGTTTCAAAATTTCCCATGGATTATGATCGCTAAGGATGGCACCTTTGTATTATCCCTGAGAGAAAGCATTTCTTAAACGATAATTAATAAAAGTTAAGATCATTCAAATTTGTCTTCTTAAGAATTATTTTTGAAATTTGGAATAAAGGGATAAATACGGCCAATTTTTAATCAAAAATACCTTTATTTATCATTTAAATAATTTATCCATTCTTATGTGGCAAACACTAGATTCTCAAAGCTTTTAAGTAGTGAAATTCAATGATTTTAATTCACTTGAGTAAAAACAAATACGGTTGGGAGGTTGAGGCAGGTGGATCTTGAATTCAAAGCCAGGCTCAGCAAAAACAGAGCACTAAGCATCTCAGTAAGATCCTGTCTCTAAATAAAATACAAAATAGGGCTGGGGATGTGACTCAGTGTTTGACTGCCCCTGAGTTCAATCTCCAGTACCCCCCAAAAAATGGGGGAGGAAATATGCTGTATTTTAATATATAGTTTCACTACTTTCCTGTGTCTTCTAAGAGAATTATGGAAATCTACTACTATAAAAATAAATAACATTTATTTCTTTAAATATGACTACTAATAAGTAACTGAAGAGTGACCACCAAAATATGAACTCCTTTAAGGAAAAAAGGAAAAACTTGAATTGTTTGTGCAGATGGAATTGTTCATCAAAATGAACAACTCAGAAACATTTGCTTATCAATAACAACATATTTGTATCTACGTTTTGTAAAGCACTTTCTCACATATTGTCTTACTTCTTACTGTAATCCTATGGGATGAGTTAGCTTCATTTTAAAGATAAAGAAAATGAAACTTTGATAGAGTAAGTTGCTTATGGTTTCATAGGCAATAATTTCAGAGCGACTGCTTAAATAAATTCTTACACTCTAAGACCAGGGATATTTCATCTATGTCAGCAAATTCCTTATCAATTGTACTAATACTGCTTCTGCTCAAAATATTAGTAGAATTTTTGTTTTGGAATCACCTTTGGAGCCTGTTTATGAATCATAGAGGAATCATTATTTTAAAAGTTAACACAATTTTTGATCATTGAAGAAAGTATGCAAATGAATGATCACATCATGAGGTTATTCCCACAAATCAAAGCCTCTTTCAATATGAAAATCCACCATCCTAGAGGATGTTCAATAATTGTAACTTGGTCTTGTCAAAAAAAAAAAAAATTCAAAATTTAAATTCTGTAACTATTTTAATTAATGTCAGAATAACTGAAATGAATATATAGCCTTGTGTGATGGGTACATTTGAATTGCTTAAAACTGTCTTGTCTATAAAATGAGAATTTAAAATACCTCCTGTAATTTTCCATGAATTCTTTGTAATTTTGGTGTGATACGTCACACACACACGCAGAAATGGCTATTGTTTGGACAAATTCCAAATTATATCACTTTCTTCTTCTCACCCATCTAGGAACTGGAACTTTGAGAGGAAAAGTTCAGCTGTGTCCAACTGATCAAGATATTTCCATTTAACAATACACAAAACATTTAAAACCCAGATCTTTAAAAAAAAAAAAAAAAAGAGTGGGGCCAGGCACAGTGGTGCATGTCTGTAAGCCCAGCAGCTCAGGAGGCTGAGGCAGGAGGATCTCGAGTTCAAAACCAGCCTCAGCAATTTAGAGAGACCCTAAGCAACTCAGTGAAACCCTGTCTCTAAATATATTTTTTAAAGGGGCTGGGGATGTGGTTCAGTGGTTAAGTGCCCCCAGGTTCAATCTCCAGTACCAAAATAAACAAATAAATAAACTAGTGGAAGAAATTAACTAAAAAGGACTAAACTCAAATGACAGATCTGAATTGCTAACTTCAGTATATGAATTAAAAATTACAACTAATAAGCAGCTTTAGTTACAGTGCCGATGTGATCTTAATCCTTAATCCCACTTCCCCATCAGGGAACTGATTATATCCAATTATTTCCCCTTGATTCTTGTTCCATTATCATTGTCTGGGCTCTATCCATGTTAGTTCAAGGGCTAAAATATTATGTCAAAGAATTTGAAGTCTTTTTGCCTGCAATTATTTAAAGCAGTGTGGTTAGCATAGGAAAATTCACCACCTGACTTTCTATGGTCCTAAATTACATTTTGCTTCAATTTACAATTAGCAAAGCAAGGTAAGAGGAGCATATTGTATTCAATACCTCTGACCCATCCCATTCTGTTTGATAATCTAACCTATTCTAGTGTATACCTAGGGGTGCTGTTTAAAATGCCACTTCCTATCCCTTTCCCTACCCACCATAGTCCTAGTGTCATAGGCTTAAAGTTAGCAAGAGCACTTCCAGGTTGCTAAACCACTCTTTGAATAATACAAAATCTAAACTTCTATGGACAGTGGGTTGATGCACAAAATTTAGTGAATCCCCCTTGTTTTTGTCAAGAAGATAATTTTCTAGATTAATGTAATCCCAGAGTTCTTTACCAATAATTCTCAGTAATAGCACAGCTAACCACTACATCCCAATTGAAAATACCTGAGACTTTTGCTATGCTCCCTTCCATTACCCTTTGAAAGAAAATATTTTACAACTCTCTTTTCTGATGGTTGATAAAATTTTATATTCATTATTCATCCCTAACTGATAAATTACTATGTTTTCCTTTGTGAGCATCTTGGAAACTTTGGTCACTGTCTACTCTTTGCCTTAATAATGGAGGAATTCAACAATTATTCTAAGTCTAGAGATACATGATGCTTCTGGTCTCTTTTGAGGTTTGATGAAAGCATCTAGGTAAGTACTTGGCAGACTAATGGAAATGTTAAGAAAATAGAATTTTAGCCACAGGAAATTTACTAAATTTGGCTTCATAGATTTTAACTAAGATGTCACTCTCACATACTTTATTATTCCTCTCTTACAAGTGAAGATAATTGGAAAACTGCTTACTTGGAGTCTTCACTCTGAAAGGCATTTATCTGGTGCTACGAGTTGCAGAGTAAGACTCTCTCTGGACTTGCTTCCCTCTTTTCTCTTCATTACTGGGGTTAATGAAAACAGAGCTTCCTCTGACCTCCAACATATTACTATGACTGGCTGAGAAAATTGATAAGTCCACTGCTTTCTTTGATTGTCCCAGCTGTGAGGAATGGTAAAAGCAGGATTTGCAAGATGAAGAAATAACGAATTAGTGCTACCTGCCAGCCTTTCTGTCTTATGTGCGCCTCCAGTAAAGGATTGTTAAGTGTATAGTTACTGAAGGTCAGTTGCTTGTTCTGACAAGCTACCTTTGTGATACTGCTCCCTCTTCCCCTCATTCTAGAGACTTCTCTTTGGGCATCTTGGCCATCCCTGGAAGGAAGCTGTCTCAGCTGCATTTGGGCTGTCTTCCTTTTGATTGTGCTGAAAGTAAAAATATTCGAAGGAACCATGTGAGGAAAAACAAACTCCAAACCATGAGAGACAGGCCATTCTTCTTATCACAATTGAGAATCCAGCACAGTGCATTTTCATCCCTGGATCACCTTTACCCATTTCCTAGGTAGCACACCTGTGCGGGGAGAGCAGCATCCCTTCCACACCCCTTAGTTCTCCTGTGGGCTCTTAGGCTGGATCTAGGAACCCAATTAATATCGGAGCTGAGTAACAGGGAAAAGCATAAAAGTCTCACTAATCTTACACACACATGAGGAGCTTCACCAAAGAGTGAAGGCCAAAGAAGTGGCCAAAGCCTGATACTTTTATATTTTTTAGACAAAGAACAATAAATTTCTGAAGGAATGACAGGACAAATGAACATCTGGCCCAGGGTAGTAAATTCTAGGATGTTACGAAGAGAAATATGGTGGGTGTGGAAGCTAGTGGAAGATCAAGGTCATTTCAAGGAGTTTAGTTATTCGGGTTCACTGCAGTCCCAATTACCAGTCTCTGCGATCAAGACTGTTTTCCCTCCTTGGTATGTGAAGGACATTCCTCCAAAAAAAATCTTTATGGCTTACTGCATAGAGGGAAAAGCAGGCCAAATGACCCTTTCTGAAGTAATAGCTCCTCCAGTGATTTCAGTTTGAGATAATCAATATACCAATTTGGCATATTTTGAGAAGGAACGTCCTTAACTCCTTCGACTATTTAAAACATCAGCCAAAGATCTAAAGGACATTTCCCTAAATATGGTGCTCGAGCTTCAATTGCAGATTATACATACAAAATGAAAAATCTATGAGGCTTTCTATACTTTCTGTTAATCTTTGTAAACTTAAAACAGCACTAAAAAAAGGCTATTAACTTTTTTAAAAAATCTGTTACTGATATTGGCATATTATGAATATGCTAAACTGCATTCCTGAAATGTTATCTAATATGAATTATTTAATTTTATCTGTATAGGCATGCTGCTCTTGAATTAACATTTGCTGGAAAAAATCATTGCAAAGCCCTGCAGTCATTTAATTACAGTAGGTCTTCATTGACAAGTGCTATAGAAACACCTGATTGGGTAAAAAGGGGGAGGGGGACGATTCTGATATTTCATTCACAGGCACTGTGGAATGAGATACTGAAGGTATTGAACTAAGAAGGTGGTCAGAACATAGAGGCCAGACATGTGATAAAATTCCTCTAAGGCTTTCAGAAATTCCGACCAAAGAAACACTCCGTGATCAATAACCTGGAAAAGTTTGAAACATCGATATAAAGCATAGATAAATATTAATAGCAGGAAGTTGGAAGACAATTACCTCTGCAGATACATTGAGATATTAGTTGAGAATAAGATAAGTAATACAGTATTCATTGTTTTATTCCTCTGCCAAATGCTTCCTAAGCACCTATTGTTTAAGGAATGGTTCACAAACTTTGCTGCACATTAGGATCATGTGGGGATTTTTTAAAAATTCTGGTGCCTGGGTCATATCCTATTTCAATTTACTCAGAATGCCTGGGGATGGAGCCAGGCGTCAGCATTGTTAAAAATTGCCAGGTAATTCCAATGTACAGCCAAGGTCTAAGGCATTTCTCCATTAAAAAAAAAAAAAAAAAAAAAGTAAATTATGCGTGGTCTCTTAAGGAGCTTGAAATCTGGTTGAGGTGATTAGTCGTATACATGAGCAAATATAAAGTAGAATGCAAAACACACTTTAAATGCACCATCTCATTTTGAGTTTGGCTCCACGCAGTATCATTTCTCCAAGCGAGCAGCTTTCTGACTCCAGGGAGCTCTGTGGAGAATATATTTGTAGTGATGCAGTCATTTCTGGTAGGCCTATTTCCAGAAAGAGGCAGACAAGCTGGAAAGGGCTCAAAGAAGGGTAACAAAATTCCTAGAGGCCTGGGGGAATGGACTTGTAAGGAAAGATGAAAAGAAGTAAGTCTGTAAACCTATGTGCCATTAAGGTGGGGAGGGGTTGTGATAATAGTCCCTTAATACCTGAAGGGTGCGAACACCAAGGAAAGCAATGAAGTACTTTGGAAATACAAAGGGTGTTCACTAAGAGTCACAGAATGATATTATGAAAGAGAAAATGAAGGC
Source organism: Sciurus carolinensis (assembly GCF_902686445.1). NCBI lineage: Eukaryota > Metazoa > Chordata > Mammalia > Rodentia > Sciuridae > Sciurus > Sciurus carolinensis. The sequence continues at coordinate 24,102,772 of NC_062213.1, read as the reverse complement.
ACAATATCGGGTTATCCTTACTGATGGAGGGAGCTAATGAGCTTCAGAGCTGGCTTCTGAGGGAGACGTGGCAGCCACATGACTTGAGTTCCTATTAAACAAGTTTGGACAAACCCTTAGGAAATAGATTATTATGGGCAATTCCATATGGCCTGGACATGGCAGGAGGTAGGGGCAATTGAAGGGAGGAAAGGGAATAAATCAAAGCTTTTACAGCCCTACCTCTGAAATAATACTATAAAAAGTTCAAAGAAAACAGAAATTGAGATGAACCTTTCTCTTTAAATATGATGGCAAATGAGGTGGATCCATTAGCTCTTATTAATGTGTTCATTGAACATTTGGAATTACATTTTGGGGCTGTATTTTGTGTCTGTTCTACATACTACTTTATCAGCTTCTTCATTTAACACAAATATAGTCATTATGTGCATGACAAACGTCTGCAAAGACATTTAGGCATAGAAATTTCTGTTACAGTTTTATAACATTCCTAAATAGAGACATCTCATTCCATTCCCTGAAGCCATGGATAGCAGTCGCCTTTTCTTTTTCTTTACCACTGAGCCACATCCCCAGCCTTATTAAAATATTTTTAAATTTAGAGACAGGGTCTCGCTAAGTTGCTGAGGCTGACTTTGGACTTGCAATCTCCCTGCCTCAGCCTCCCAAGCCACTAGGTTTACAGGCATACACTACGGTGCTGGGCTAGCAGTCTCTTTTTCTATATGGTTCTCCCAAACACTAGAAAACTGAGAATGATAGCAATAATAGCTAATATCTTGGAGCATTTCTCTGTACCAGACACTGTGTTACAAACATCTCCATCCATTTTCTAATCTAAATTAGTGATCACCACAATTCTACCAAGAGGCGCTGGTTTTGCAGATGAAGTTTACAATTTTTAAAGAATTAGGTGATGTGTTCAAAGCCACACAGCTAGTAATGCTGCAGGGAGAAATAAAAACCCAATCTCACCCTTTCTCTGTTTTTTATGGACTGCACAAAACTGGAAACCAAATAAAAATTGCCGTCTTCCAAATCCTTCTCATAAACTTTATGGTATCAGAAGACTACCTACTTTATAGAGTTATTGTGATAAGAAAATAAGATAATTTTAGAAGACATCTAGCAGATAGCTCTGAATAAATGATAGTTTAAAAGAAAGAAAACACATTAGAACCTAAGCTCACAAATAGGCCATTTTCCCACTAATTTCTCTTCATACCTTTGATATAAATCTGGCAATCAAGCTGAGTGTGGTGGCGTACACCTAAAATCCCAGTGGCTCAGGAGGGTTGCAAGTTCAAAGTCAGCCTCAGCAACTTAGCAAGACCCTAAGCAACTTAGTAAGATCTGTCTCTATTTAAAATATAAATAGGGCTGGGGATGTGACTCAGTGGTTAAGACCCTCTGGGTTCAATCCCTGGTACAAAAAAAAAAAAAAAAAAGGCAACCTTCTTTTTCCTCTATCTCCCACTTTCTGAGATTATACTGGTTTTATGCAGCCAGGAAAACTAACTGATAAACTCATTTCCTGTCCTCAGAGTCATACCTTGAACTGTAAGAGTATAAAGAGAACACAGACCCTATCTAAATGGCTCTATAAGTATCAAAGCCCTATTACATACATAATCTGAAATCCAAAATTTGAAATGCTCCCAAATTTGAAATTTTTTAGCACCAACACAATGCCACAAATGGAAAATTCCCCACCAGGAAACTGTTTCATGTACAAAATTGCTAAAGGTATTGCATAAAATTACCTTCAGGCTATGGGTATAAGGTATATATGAAACATGAATAAATTTCATATTTAGATGTGGGTCCTATTCTGCAAAAAAAAATCCTCCCTCCCCCAATCAATGCAAGGCCAGGTAGCAGATGAGAAGAAACCCATTCCAGTAACCCAGAGTTCACCAAAACTAGTCACACCACCTAGTCCTAAACTTACTTGGTTTGTTCACACTGCTTCCCTCATTTCTTCCCAGGAAAACTGAAATAAGGCTCCAGCCCAATCTTTCACCTCACCCTTCAGCCCACTGATTAGCCTAGGTGCTTCTCCTATGGCATGCCCCCACCTCCAGAATTCTGAATAACAAAGGACCTTCAATGGCAGTGGGCTCATAATCTGTTGAAGAAAAGATGGAAACATCCCCCAACCCAAGTTTTAAAGCAGGTTGTCTTCAAAACAATGGTGTTTAGAACCTTTAAAATAAAAGAAATCATCTAAAGGGAGATTGGAAAGACTGAACTGGAGCCCAGAGGGCCCTGGAGAACCGAAGGAATTAGCATTCATGCTTCTTATTTCAGACCCTGTGGCAACTGAGTGGAAGAATTATTATGGAGCCTTCTCAGCACCCTACAAATCATGCCACATAAGCCATGGCCTACTCCACTTAAGTGCAAACCTGATCCTGTTTCAAAATGAGTAGTTTGCACTACAACCTCAAGTACCTTTGCCTTATCTTCTTTGGGGAACAGCATCAAGTTCAAAGTTGCCCACTGGGGTACATATTCAGGAGACAGAAATACCTGAGATGCTGAGCACCCATCCCAACATGCTGATCAGAAGGGGACACTCAGGTAACAATTGACAGTTGCTGAAGTGTGTGCTGTTGAGGTGTGGGGCAGTCAAGGGAGCAAGCAGCTGTGTTTCCAAATCCCTTCTCAGACCTGCTCAGTTCCAGCCCGAAGTTCTCACAGGTCTGGAGTAAAATAAAAAAAATATTCAGTGCATCTTCTCTTTTAACCAGAGACATGACCTTTCTACCTTTTGTGGTATTTAGATGACCTTCCTTTTATGATATGGTTGCAAATGTAGAGAGAGTTTGTTACTTTTCCAACCTGACCAAAATAAATGAATAAGTAGGCATTTCTATATAGGTTTGTTAAATTTTTTAATCACTGATTATTATGAACCTGAAATTTATGAACTTCAGAACCACTAATCAAATAGATGTGAAATATCCAAATATTTGGAAAAAAAAAAATTCCACGATTTGCAATCATCCAGATGTCACCTTTTCATTGCTTCTGTATGACTGGAGTTGGATGTAGTTTGCGTGAGAGTCTCAGTTCCACCTGTGATTTCCAAGTTTCCCTTCTGACAGCTTGGCCCCTGAGTGAGGCAACCCTCGTTCAGTGATGGAGAGATACATAACCAGCCTGATCGAAAAGTTTACATTTCCTTAGATGTTGAGGAGTAAGGACAAAAGTTCAACCCTGACTAATGAATAAAATGTTAAGGTAGCACCAGGACTTAATTGTTAAAAAGCAGCACTTCAGGCTTGGGGCTGCATTCACTCTGGAACCAAACCAAACTAGTGAAGATATGGTGAGGACTTATTTATTTATGTACTTATTTATCTCAACAAACAAACAAAATGGCTTAATCCTTAATCAAGACCACTCAGTGCTTCTACTTACGAACAGCTTTTATGAAGGGGGTGCAGGAAGAACTTGTGATTTTTGTTTGTTTCTTTGCTAATTCTGGGAGTAATCACAGCATCAAATTTCCGGGCATGGGCATGTTCTTCAATAAGTAGGTCAGACTCTAAAATGTTTGGATATTGTAATTAAGGAAAAGGAGCTGGTCCTGAAGGATGCTAGGACAGGGAGGAGGGAGACAGAGTCAAAGTGATTAATTATGCAATTATCAGGCCATTCCTTCCTTTTCCTATTGGGGTTAAGAGATTACAATATTAATCTAAAATTAAGCATCTGATCAGATGAAAACCGATGAAAAACAAAACTTCCTCTATTTTCTATGGAGAGAATCAGGCAAAGATTGAGAAACTGGCTCCAGGGTTCCCTACAGACCGTCACTTCCACATTCACCTAGAGTGGTCACACTTGGATCAAGACTGTCACATTGAAAGGGAAGATGTTTGTCACTGGGATCTAGACCTCTGACTGCCTTAATTTGTCCACTAACCAGAATGAAGACTTCCAGCAGTGCCATGCGAGGCTCTCTGCACATTTGGGATTAAAGAAGAAAAGTGACCTCCCTGTTTGTCCTTGTTGGGATTGCATTCAACTGTAGGTTAAATTTTCTGACATCAGACCAAAGAAAAAACATGCACATATTTTATTTATATAACCATAAGCACATTTGTAAGGATGTACTGGAATCATGGTTACATAGACCTCTGTGTGCGTGTTTGTGCACGTATGTTTCCATAGAGGGAAACAGGATGAAGAAAAAACCTAATCTACCAAAAATTCAGAGCAGGAATCATTCATTTAACAAGACATAAAGACTCCAAAAGAAAATTGGCTATATTTTCATGTTGAATTATTTTGAATTTTTTGTACTAAGTCAATATAAAAATTGGTTTATATGGAATAGCCCCTGAGTCTGACGACAGCAGTGTACCACTCGGTTCCTAAGACAACTTGCTTGCCTACCGTAAGATTTACACAAGAAATATTTAATTTTTCATGCTATTTTTTAAAAACCAGATTGTTTGATCTCATCATGTAGTTTAAACAAAATTATGCAGGAATAAGAAACTTAAGACATTTGGTTTAGTCCAAAAAGAAATCTCTATCTGGATGGAATCCTTCTTCAAGTCCGAGTCGCCTCTTTTTTTTTTTTTTTTTGGTCTTCTTCTTGAATCGCTGACCCATCTCTTAGATAAACATCAAGCGCCACACTGGTGAGACCCAGAAAGAAGTCACGGTTGGCTGGCTTGCATCCCTTCCCAGGGATGGAATGGAGCTCTGCTGGTGGAATGTGATCTGCTAAAGAAAAGACAAGACAAGAAAAGGAAGCTTTCCACCTCCTGTTAAAGGTGAAGGAGCCATAGAAGGACAGAATTGGAATTATGACCAACGTCAGTATCATTTAGTATCTCCTTAGTTAGAAGCCCCACAAGCAGAATCCCAGCAGATGAGAGAACAAACAAGTGGAACTGTTATCTCTTCTGGCAAACCCTGGCCCTGGGAGCCTGCAGGATTTATGATGACCAATTAAGGGTGTGGTGGCCTAAGAGAACGCAGGCCGTCCTTGCTGTGGAGATAGAGCGAGTCATTTCAAAAACACTCCATTTTTAGAGCTCTTATTTTCTCCCAGCAAAAACAGCTCCTATGTGCCTTTTAAGTATGTGCCTGTATATCTAAAGTCTTGGATTTTCTCCTCTCAATTAAAAACAAGAAGCAATAAGACAGGACTGGGGACTTGTGAGGTGATAAAGCAGGAACTAACTTAGGATGACACTTGGAAAAAAACATTGCGAAAATGTAGTTCCCAAAGAGATAAATGTGACTGTTCTTGCTTAGGGGATTAAAATAAGTTTTAAAGAAATAGTTGAGAAATCCAGAAAGACCTTAGAAGAGTTGTCAGATGTTAAAAGAAGTTTCAATAATAAATCATTCGAAAATGTTCCTGCTGTGTAAAATCTTTAGTAGTTAGATTCATCCCACTCTCTCCTTTGCTTAAATCTGCCTACACTGATGTAAACAAGCTAGATCAGATTATCTGAGAATCACTCTGGAGTCCCAAAGGTTTATCTAGTTCTTGCATCTCTAGGCACAGGGGACTGCCAACATCCCTCGCTCAGTATGCATGATTTCTGTCCCACAGATAGTTCCAAGTGGTTCTACCGCTGATGTGTTTCATGGGCTAGTCAATCAAAGGTCTCTGTTTTGGGAATAGCCAATCCTAACACTGGATGTTGGGAGCAATGAAGAGATTCCTTTATTTCCTGCAGAACTGGAAACCTACAGCAAAGAGGTCCGTCTCTACCAGAGAGATTGGCAAAGGGACAAAGAAAATTTCTCAAAGCCAAGCACGTGTCAAGAACAAACCTCAAAACAGGATCACGTATAAGAACACTTAAGAATATGCCAGACACTGTGAAGCACCCTTCAGGCCTCCTCTGATTCCATCCTCAAAACCACCTAAGGAAACTGGAGTTTCACTTGTGACCAGCTAACAGAGGTGTTTGAGCCTAACACATCTGGGTTCAAATCCTCATTGGTCGATCCCAACTTGCACAACTTCAGAGGACTTACTTTATTTCTTAGTTCGAACTTATTCACCCCTCACAAATGGGTTCTAGCCCTTCCATAAGCTATAAGTATGTACTCTTTCTCCCAAATCCAAATATGTCCACTTTTCTCCATCCTCATAGCCACAATCTAAGGCTAAAAGCAGATCCAGGTTTCTTGGGGTCTGAGCCTTGCATAATTTGAAAGGCCACTAAACTATGAATACAAAAATAATATGTATTTAGAATAAGAAGAGAAATCACACACTTGAAAAAATTTAAACCTTAAAATTACCACAAACTTTACTAAACCATCCCCCGTAGCATGCTATTCTGGTTCATTGACATGTTCACACATCTCCCATATGTTTTGGCTATGGACTGCTTAATCACCTTTTCACATGACAACAAATTTACAAAATAGTTTCGAGTAAGAACAGGACATAATTTCCCTCCAGCAAATTGAGGCTAGTTACTGGTAGCATGAAATGTTTATTTCAGGTTTATAACACATTATTGTAGTATTATGTAAGTGTTTGAGAACTTTGCCAACTTTTAAAGATGACTTTCTGGTTTCTTTTGTAGATAAACTATAAGATTTTGGACAATTTTAAATTTTCTATGTTATGTCTCATCTTAAATATTCTTTGAATCCATAAAACTCATTAGTCAAATTGTGTTTGATATTCTCACAGAGAACTGTGTATTGTAAGTTTTATGTTATTTTCATTTCATCAGACAGCAATCAATTTAAACATTTTCTAGCATAACTGTATTATTCAGTCCTCTTCCATTAATTGTGTAATGAAACAATCAATGAGGTATTAATTCAACTTCTTTTCAATAGATCAATGAAATAAATCAATAAATCAATGAAATTTGAAAATCTGGAGGTTACACAATTTACTTCTGGTGTCAGGATAATGTCTAGTGATTTTATTATTAACCTTCATGACTTTGTTTCATACCTTATTAGATTTTAATCTGTTATTTCTTTCTTTAATTCTCCAATAAACATAAAGATTATCAAAGAAGTACCCTTCATTTATTTAGTGGAATCTTTCCAAAATATCTTTCCAAATTATAGTTAAAATAAATGCCCCAACTCAACTTCCCCTGACAAGACCCTAAAAATGAACACAGCCACACCCATAGAAGCCTACCAGAGAGGAGGTATGGAGGAGGGAAAGTCAAAGTGGACAGAAAAGGTCATTTTAACATTAACTTAATTTTGAAAATATCACAAAGTGTCTTAATTTTTCAACTATCACAAAACCACACAACCCATTACCATATTTCATTACATAGTTTTTGCAGATTTATGTCACTTTATGTTTTCAAAAAACAATGGGATACAAAAATTATGTGAAGTTTTTTTTTTTGATTGTGCAAACTGGATGCAGCCTAGACGCCTCTCACATTTCCCTGCCCATCCCACACGCACACCCATGACTCTTACATCTTCTCACACTAGTCTTGTTCCCACAATCAAGTGCTCTACTGTCCTAGTAAAAATGATGTAGCCGTGCATCATAAGAAGGAAAACACTACATCCACATTAACTTGACTTTTATCCGAGTCAATGGAAGGATGTCTACAAGTAGGAGAGCTGATGAAGAAAAGTTGCAGATTCTGACTCTGCCAAAGCCATTCCTGTTCTTCTCTTTCTGACTACCGTAAACACTGTTCTGAACCTCCACAAATGGAACTACTGAAAACCAGTCCAAGTCTTGCGGCCCTATAGCAAGTCACCATATGTGTGCATATGGTACCCATGTATACATACAATATGTATAAGCAAATGGCAAGAGTATTTAGCTATAGTAGCTTGCCTACATTACAGATATTTTATCAAATTACAGTCTCCATTTAGAAACTTAGATAATTAAAGCACAGCGTATGGCACAGTGTTGCTTAAATTAAAATAGCAAAGAAAAGCTTTAAGATTGCAGGCAAGGATTTCCAACAATCCTCTTTAATCAGCAAGAGTCAGTGTTTTCCAACATTATCAAGCGGTAATGTGGCTGCTCTCCCCAGTTCAAAGATGAAAAGATGAAGAATAAAGATCTGATTCAGGTCATGTGTAATCAATAGAACAGCAGAAAATGGGCTTGTTATTCCAGGTCTTGAGAGTGCTTATTCCTCACCATACTGGATTTATTTCCTGGAGACAGAGACATCAAGCATTTTTCAGTCACATAAAACACAATTCAAAGACACACAGGAAAATTTGGTGACCAGATGAATATAAAGAATTGATAAAAAGAAGAGGAGAAGCTGCAAAAGATCCAAAGGCAGGAGGTCGTTTTAACTCTTCTATTATCTGCAGAAAGATGAAGGCCCTGGGGATCACAGGACACCATCAACATGAAGTTTGAAAGTGTCCATAACAACTCTCATTTCATATATCACACACATCACATACGCTAGGCCGATCATCTTTCAGATGTGGTCTCTGCAGTGTTAAGCCACTGAGCATTATCTAATGATTGCCCTTTTGGATGAGTCACCAGGTTTACAAATCTGAACTGTGTGCAAGTGCTGGTTTCTCTCTCTTGTATTTTGAGGCTTATCTCATCTTTCTGTTCAATAACTTCCACTGTCTGGTCTGGTCCAAATTTAGGTGAAGCCTGATTCAAACCTCTCCTAAAAAATTTTATTTGCAGGTAAAATCAGTTTCATTATGGTCCTGTTCGTAGGTCATGATTGTTCTTTTTTCCATTGCTCAAATATCTACAGAAACAGCCACTCCTCTGTCTGTTGATCCAAAGTCCATTTATCTTCTAAGATGATCACAGATCCTTTTTCTCCATGGTCTGTTTCCAAACTACTACACAATGTCATTGCCTAGAAATGCCCATATCTCTGCCATGATGTATACATTTTAATGTGCCTGAGACTTTTCAGTCCCACAAGATTGTAATCCTCATAAGAATAGGGACTTTTGCTGGGCAAGGTGTACACTGGTAATCCCAGCAGATCAGGAGGCTGAGGCAGGAGAATCAAGAGCTCAAAACCAACCTCAGCAAAAGAGAGGCACTAAGCAACTCAGTGAGACCCTGTCTCTAAATAAAATACAAAATAGGGCTTGGGATGTGGTTCAGTGACTGAGTGCCCCTGAGTTCAATCCCTAGTGCCAAAAAAAAAAAAAAAATGGTGACTTCTAAATTTCTTTATAATATCTAGTCTTGAACTGAGCATGTAGTAGACACACTTTTAGCTGCGATTTTTTTCCTTTAGCAAAGTTATCCTGCACCCCTATATTTATATTTTTCAATTTCACACTCTGCTTTTTCCATTGGAAAAGGTTTAGAACCACAGGTTCATCACCAATCGACTTTATTACCTTAGGCTAGTTTTTTTTTTTTTTTGTCCTTGATTTTCCCAATTGGAAAAGGATGAAAATAAGAGTAGCTGTGTTACAGGGTTAGTGTCAGGATTGAATGATTATGTTTAGCATTGTACCTGGTACCCTGTAGTTTTCAATAAATACTGTTGTTGTACTCAGTATGATTATCATTGCTCTGTGTTCCTCATTCTAGATAGACATTACCCATACATGTATGCACTCCACTAAGTAAATATCATTCTTATAATTATATTCACATAATGTACATTTGAAATTAAGCATGTTAATCAGTTTATTCTTACTAGTATTACTTTTTTTTTTTTTTTTTCGGTGCTAGGGATCAAACCCAGGGTCCTGTGCTTGTAAGACAAGCACTTTATCAACTGAGCTATCTCCCCAGCCCTCTAGTATTACTTTTATATCTCACATCTCCTTCTAGTATCATGTTCCTTCTACTTGCAAGGCATGTTTTAGACACAGCAGTTCAGAATGTGTGGTACAGACACCCCTGTGCATACCCCAGACCCTACCTAGGGGTCTGTAATGTCAAAACTATTTTCGTAGAAACAATAAAAATTATTTGTTATTTTGACTTTCACTCTGTCAGTTGAGTCTTCCAGAAGCTACTTGATAGAGTATATCAAAATAGATTGAATAAGACAAAAAATGATATTCCAACTGTCTACCGTCAAGCCAGAAATTAAAGATGTTTGCAAAAATGGAAAACAATGTCATTCTCCTATGTATTCATTTTATTTTTAATTGACACCCAATAATTGTACTTATTTATGGAGTACAGCGTGATATTTTGATACATGTATACATTATATAATAATCAAATCAGGGTAATTAGCATATCTATCACCTCAAACACTTATCATTTCTTTGCAGTGAAAACATTCAAAATCCACTTCTTTGGTTAGTTTGAAATATATAATAAATTCTTGTTAATTATACTCACCCTGCTGTGCTGTAGAACACTGGAGCTTACTCCTATCTGACTGACATTTTCTACCAAATTCTTTCTCCCCGGTCCCACTATGAGCATCACCTGCCTCCCCCAGTCTCTTGTAAACACCATTCTACCCCCTCGTTCTATGAGATCCACTTTTTCTGCTTCCACACTTGAGAGATTCATGCCTGGCTTATTTCACTTATATAATGTTCTCCAAGCTCACCTAAGTTGCCACAAGTGAGAGGATTTCATCACTGTTTTTTCTAAACATTGTTATTCTCATAAAAATTTCTTAAATTTAAGTGACCATTATTACTGTTATCTTAAAATTATTTGATAAATATTATTTTTAATTCCTAGTTTTTAATCCTCACACGGTAAATATTGACTGAGATGCTCCACAAAAATAAAAGCTCTTTAGGTTCCCTCCATAATTAGCAAGTGCAGAAGATGCCAAAGCTCAAAAGGTTTAGGAAATACTAACATTTCCTTATAACAGTGATTTTGTTGGGATTTGGTAGTAAACTTAATTTTTAACTTTTATTTTTATGAAAATGCCATTTTCCCCCCACATTCTTGAATGATTGTTTTGCTAAGTGCACAAATAAATGGAAAGTTCTTGAGTTATTTCCTCTCACCTCTTCCATTGCTTTCTGGCGTCCATCACAGCCTCACAGTCATCAAGGACAGCTTCAGAGTCATTGTCATTTCATCTATGGTTACTTTTAAAGTCTTTTTTGCATTCGATGTTCTGTGATTTCATAATAATGTATCAAGGCATGAATATCTTTTTTATCCTGCTTAGGGTACATTATGATTCCAAAATCTGAGAATTCATAGTTTTTATTTATCAGTTCTGGAAAATTCACACTCATTGTTGCCTCACTTCCATTCTCTAACCTTGATTTTAATATGCTGCTTAATAATCTTTTGAATTACATTTTACTATTATCTCAACAATATTTTTCATATTTAGAATTTTTCCTCTTTCATGTTTACCTACTTTCTTAATGTTATTTGGTCGATTGGTATACTTTTAGTATCCTTAACATCTTCAGTCATTACATAGAGAGTTGCTACTTGTAATATCCTATACAATATTTTGTATATATAAGTCTGGAAAACTCAAATATCTTGGAGATCTACATTGGTTATCCATCCAAGATGCTGCATCCTCCTGTATTTAAAGATCTCTGATCCTGAGCTCATTTCTTGATCTTAGCTATAGCAGTCCTGTACTGTTTCATTCAGAATTAGGGAAGGCTTTTTGCAGAAAATAATTGCTTCTGCAGATAACTAGGAAATCCAACTGACCTGAGTCGGCTTCAACCCTCTGAATGTCTCAGTCAGATCATTCTGGGAGATCTGAGCTCCCTTACTATTTATCATGATTCCTACAAAGATACTGTTAGAAAATTATACCTAAGGATTGTGAAACTGTATGTCTTTTCAGAAAGTCTTTGTTAAAATGCAAATATTTTTTAGGAGGGGAACTTCCCTTGAGTCATGAGGTATCTTCCTAAAAATGATCAGTAGACAGATAAATAAGAGCAGCATCCTAGTAGAACTGGCTCTTTGGAGAACTTATCTAGGTTTGTAATAGTAAAAAGAAGAACCTTTTATACCTATGCAGAATAAAGATGACAAATTAATTTCACATCGGGTGCCAATCCCAACTTAGTGATAGTGGCAGTCAAGAGTGCTATCACAGGAAGTGCTATCACAGGAAGTGCTATCACAGGAATGCTATTACAGTGCCTTCTTTGGACCTAGGAGAAACAAATGCCATAAACCTGGTAATGTAATAATAGCACTCCTGTATGGCAGGCGCTGTTCTAATTGTTTTGCATGTATGATTAATTAAATCCACAGAACAATATTATTCTTAGATGTTGTTTTGTATTTACACTGAAACAATGGATACCAGTTAAGTAACTTGCTTAGAGTTACACAGCAAGAAAATGGTGGATCAAAGGACTGAATATGAAGTCTAGCTTCGAGGTTGTGTGCATAATCGTTAATCAGATAAGCAGGGAACGAGATAAAGCCCTGTTGCCCCTCTATGCTCCTGTTATCCCCCGAGGGCAAAATTGGGACCTCAAATGCTTTATCTTCACATATGACAGGAAGTGGTTCCTAAACTTGATACTGCCTAATGCTGTTTGTCTAAAATCTGGATCAGATGAGTTGATGTCATTTAGACCAGGAAGACCACATGGTGTGATAGGGTCCATGAGAAGCAGATCAATTGCTGATGCTATCTGCTTTTAACTCTTAAAGAATTTCACACAATCAGCAAATAATCATGTGGTAAGAATGAATCAAACAACATTACCCTATGTAAATTTATGATTACACAAATGGTATGCCTTTACTCCATGTTCAGACAGAGAAACAACATATATCCCATTTGTTTATAATAAAAAAAAATCATGTGGTAAACAGCATCAGTACTAGGTGGGTCTTTTGGCAAATATTTCAAGTAGACCATTCATCTAGGATCCAAAGTTAAAACTGCACCAGAGCTGCATAGAGGACATTTCTTAGACTATTTTAACATTTTTGGTTTACATCTAGGCCTATTCCACTAGACGATGAAGTCCCCAAGACTGAGTCTATAGCACATTTGAATCTGTATCAGAGCCTGGTGATCCATTCTACCTGCCTAACAGGTACTTGGTTCTCAATTATTGCACATAGAGTGAACGGATGGATGGATGGATGGATGAGGTTGAGTCTACCATCAGAAGACAGCCTGCATAACTACGGAGTATCACCACTTTCATCCTAATCCTCCCACAAAGGTATCAGATACTTTATTTGTTCAAAATAGGCAAGGTGAGATCCCCTCACATGCACTCATAGTTTGACTGATTTGGTTTTAGCAGATTTACTGAAACTCATCTCAGAGGCTAAAATGAAGGGGAAACTGAAGGGACAAGATGACACCTTGATAAAATTTTCTCTATTTCCAAAATATTTTCATTTCCAACTTATATTTAATTTTGTAAATTTTAAAAAAGAATAATTTTTAAAGAGTTTAGTATTACTGAAGTGCAATAATAAAATTTTAAAGCGGAGAAATACACACACATCTCTGGGATCAAAGGACCACAGAGCAACCCCTTGTTTCTGTGATGTTTCCCATTATGTCCCAGGACTATGTGGGATGTGTTTTCTGCACTTACAGAACTTGTGTGTGTCTCCTTTATGCATGAGGTGTTTTCTATCTGCAGGATACATAGTTGTGTTTACTTACATTCATCCATATTATTTATTGTTATATGTCTTGGAAAATAAATTGACATTTTGTTTTTCTCATTCTCATAGAGCTTGCATCATGGCATGTTCCCCTTTAGCAAAAGATTCACAATTACAAGTCATCAAAGGTGTAAATTCAAAACACAAACACACAAGCCTTTTCATTTTCCATCCTTTTATTACTTGAGAATACACAGAAAAATTCATTTATTGTTACAAAAAAAACTTAGTACCTATGTAAAAAAATGTGTGAACAACCAATGAAAAAATTTAGTTAAAAAAGTATATTTCTTAAAATATTAATTACATTTTCTTCCTTCTAAAACAGACTCCCTTGAGCATAATTTAATCTTTTGTTGGTAAATTTAAAATAAAGTATGCTTATTCCCAATTTTACAGGACACTTAAGACCAAATTCATTCATTCAACAAATATCTATTGTTTATTTACTATGTTCAAATGGAAAAGCTAGAGTCTGTGCTTCAAACAGTGCAGACAAAAGAATTCTTTCCTTTTTCAGATGTCTCACAGTCTGACAGGAAATAGAGCAATATATTACCATTTAGTTGTAATAATGAAAGTAATAGCTCATACATTAAGGAAAACCTTTTAAAGAGGTGATATTTCACCATTATAACTGGTCCTCAAAAAATAAAAAGAAATATTCTAGCAGGTATAAAAGATAGTCAAGGCAAGAAATGCATATGGCTAAAGCATAAGTGTGAAGAGACAATAAGAGAGAGAAAGATGAAGAGGAATGACAGTAAAGAGGCAAAATGAATAAATGGTTAATAGCAAGAATGTGGAGTCAGAACAACTTGATTTTTGAATCCCAATTCCACCACTTATTAACTTTGTACCTGGGTAGGTTTTGCCCTATCTGAGCTTATTCATCTGTAGTTGTAAATATTAAATAAGATAAAGAATGTAGGCCTTGTGTGGTGGTGCACAACCATAAGCTCAGGGACTTGGGAGGCTGAGGCAGGAGGATCACAACTTGCCAGTCAGGGCAATTAGACCCTGTCTCTAAAAATAAAATGAAAGGGCTGGGTAGACCTCTCAGTAGCAGAGAACTTGTCTAGCACACATGAGGCCCTGCATTCAATCCCCAGTACTGCAAAAAGTATGAAAGAAAGAGAGAGAGAGGGAGAAGAAAGAGCACCAAAGGAAGGAAGGAAAAAATATGAAACATAAAACTTAAGTCCTGACCCATGATAAGCAGTAATTTAGATGTCATTATTCGTATTATTATTAGAAATGACCCACTTTAGCATCCCCAAGAATGGGTCTCTGACAGCAGTGTCCCTAAAGGCATGCTCCCTCACAGACACTTTGGCCCCAGGGTCACCTCCCACCCTGTCTAACTACCACCATCACCATGCGCCCCACTACCAATGCCCATTATGCCTGAATATTGCTGACTTATTGCCTTGATAAAATGTCCCCTAACTCCTGCTTTCTCCAAACTCTGCTTTCTAAGAAGCGGGTGGTGGTTGCAAAATGAGAATAAGAAAAAACCTACCCATGCTAATCTTCAAAAATAGGCTCCAATTGAATTGGAATTCCTACCCTTGCAAGGTATTTCTATGCATTTTGAAGACACTCTTACTGAAGTGATGTCTCAGATAAAGAATTCACTATAATTGTGAGAATTTCAAATACAATGGCAAGCCTGAGGGAGAAATTTCCACACACACATTTTCAGACTCCTCTAATGAATTATGAGTGGGTGGTTTCCTCTACCAACCAGAAGAGCCATCCCTGCAGACAAGACTGCAGCTGAGATCCAGTTTTGCATTCCTTGCATTTCCAGCAGCGTGGGTGGAAGATTTCATGGCACCATCCAGTTTATTCTTGGCATGTGTGGGTCATGCGTTATTCAGCATTATGAGACATCTATTTGAATAATAAGGTTAAGACTATATTTAAGACAGTGGCAGCTAACAGAGCTGTAAATATTATTCAAAAGACAGAGCAGATGAAGCCATGAATACTCACAAGACACGAGCCATAAAGTCAAGAAATTTTTATAAAGGAGCTAAGAGGAGCCAAACTGGTTCCTCCAATCTGGGAAACTCCATTTCCTGCTGTGCCCAAAGGCCTTGGAGAGCCCCAGTGGCTACCAACTCATCCTTCAGAACCAGTGGGTATCCTCTCTTTCTTCATTGGATTTTTCAGTAGTAACATTTTCAAACATCTAGCATCAGATAAATGAGGCTACAAGCATCATCCATAAATTAGAATTTCTTCCTACAGTTATGTGTCTTGCTTTGGAGGGAGGAGGGGGTGCAGTGGAGTGACCCCCAGACTGAGTCATTAAAATCACTCAGATACAAGTTGCTTAACTATGAAGACTCCTACCTCACAACTTCTCCAAAGTAAGCCTGGTCAGCCAGGGAATGTAGCTGATTAATAACATGATAGGTGTGGCTAGCTGTCCCTAGGTGCTTTGATTAAAAAAAAATTTCGTGCTAAAGACACTATTCATCATAAGCAACACAAGGGTGTGGCGTTTCAATGTTTCCCTGTTTAGCAATTATGAACTGAAACTTTTGAGTGCTTTGAAACCAAGCCAGAAAGCAGACAAACCTAAAATAAGAGGCTACACCCCTCTTTATGGATATCCCTTTTCTGATCTTGATTACAGCAAAAGTATCTTCATTCCCTCCTGCCATTGACACATTATAATCTCTACATGGAAACCCCAAACAAAAATAAACACAAAATTTTATCATCTCTGCTTCACATTTATAAAGGAATGGCATTGAAGTAAAAGCAAGAAACTTTTACACAAGTAAAATTAAATCTGTCCAGGAACCTTTATTTTAGAAAGGTTGGTATTCAAATTTTGATTCCTCATGTTGAAACAGATGGGCATAACAGGCATAATCCTTATAGTATATCACTTACAAATTCACTATTTATGCGAAGGATTTATGTTTCTAAAGTACCAGTAAAACGCCTATACCACTCTTTCTCCACATGCCCCTGAACATTTCCACCACTTTTGTGGTCTCAACCATCACCCGAGGTAAATTACTTCTATATTCACATTTCCTCTCCCACTCACTCCAGTTTAACAATGTTTCTGCTGACTGGTTCTGCCAGCTGTGTCTCACATTAACCTCAAGCTCTAGCTGGCTGAAGTCATTCATCCCCTCGTCCAATATTTCAGCAAAACGTTTGGACTTCAAATTGTTCTCAATGGAATCTCCAAGTCTGGAGTCACAGAGATACAGGATTACAGTCACCTTTTCCCTCCATTTCTCCAGCAGGAGTTCTCAACCTTTGCTTTATTGACATCTTGGGACTGACAATTCTTTGTCCTGGGATGGGGGCTTAGGCTCGTTCTGGATCCTTTACAGTCTTCCCCAGCATTCCTGGTTTCTACCTGCTGCTTGCCCGTAGTTTCCACTCCCCAACTGTAGCAACCAAAATCCTTCTAAACTTTGAAAATTTCAGGAGAGTAAAATTACTTCCCCACAACCTTGCCAGGGCCCCCAGAAAATGAGTTGCCCTAGAGCCAAACAAATTCTACCTATTCTTTCATAGCTTCCTCAAGTCTCTACTGTTTCATTATTGTGCCAGCCAGCCAAGGCCCAATGGGGACAATCACAGTGTGTGCTGTTTTTTTGGAGCACATTTTTTGACATGTAATGGACAGTGAACTCAGATGTGTCAAAGTCAACAACCAACAACCAATATATGGGAAAAGGAAATTTAATAAAGAAATATGAGATGTATTTCTGGAGTCTCTTATGTCCTTAGCTTAAAAAAAAAAAAAGAAAAACAAAGCAAAAAAGAAAAGAACAGTTGGATGGAGGCTGAGGGTTTCAATATTGATTTCATCTTTAAGAGCTTGGAATAGTAATTTGGAATAGGAAGGACAAGATAAGACGACATCATTTAACTACTTAGATAAGTCTTGGAATGTGGTGTTCTGAACAAGGCTATTGGATTATGGCAAATAGAACCATGAATTCAGGGTATTAGCTAGACCTGAGTTGAATCCCACCTTTTTAATGTAATAGTGGGAGATAAGAGTATCTAACTCCACTGACCTGTCCCCAGGACTAGAATAATGAATTGTTATTTCTACATTCCACCTTTTACTAGAATGAAGTTGTGATAACTCAAAATGTGAAAAACGTGGCACTTAGTAGGTGCATAATAAACGATAGTGAATAATAACATGAATGCTTCATACCGACACTCTTGGGGTAACTTCAAGGTGAAATTGGGCTGGTACTATAAAGTTTCCATGAGAAACACCTTTTAGACAAAACAACACTGCTGCAGATGCATTCAGCATTTTCTAGAAAGTCAAAAAAGAAGAGGAAATATAACAAGCTTGGGAATTAAACAATAGGACCTCTAGGGTCCAAACTCCTCTCTAAGTTAATGATAATAATAAAATGACTTTAAAATTGATCATTAAACTTTTACTAGCATCACATGATTATTAATTGACACAATATTGGCCATGATTATGGAAAAGAGATGAAAATAATTACACTAGATCTTTGTGAATCTCCCTGAATTATCTCTTTATACAACAGAGAAAAAGAAAGAGAGAGAGAGAGGCAAGAGGTAGCACCGGGGGTGTGGTTCACAAAAGCCAAGAGAAGAAATGCTTTAAATGGGACAATTAGCAGTAGCAGTGATGCTGAATGATCCCTTCAGCAAGACACTTAAAGTGCCTGGAAGCAGGGAGAGCCACAGAAGTCCTGAGTAAGAACATGTGCAATGACTGGTCCATGAGAATAACTCCAGACAATGGGCATGAACACACTTCAGCCTTGTGGGGAGGGACCGGAAGTCAGAGGAGATGGCAAGTGTAGACAAACTCAGATGGCTTGGCAGTGAAAGATAAAAGAGAGTTGGAAGGTGCTAGGAATTAAGGGGGGTTTTCCTAAAAGTTGAGAGGGACTCACATTTAAATACTTCGGAGGACAGCCTTGTTGAATTTACAAGAATGAGAGGAGTGCCACAGAACTCTGTTCCTGAAGAGGTGAACAGGAAGAAGATGGGGGGATTAGGCTTAGCTGATAGGTGGAAGAGGATGGACTCATCATTCTTAAGAGCGAGGGGAGCAGGTATAGAGAGGAACCTGAAGAGTCAGTCCCAGGATGTTGAAGGCATTCCTGTATGGCTTCCGTTCAATCCATGAAGAAGTTAATATCTCACCCATTCCTTGCCTCTCTTGTAAATCAGTATTTTTTTTTTTTATCATTTCTCATTTAGAAAAATATAGGGACAAAACTGATTAAATAACTTTGATTTAGTGCATTGTTTTGATAATCCTTCATTCTTTTGTAACCTGTGAACCCACCCATAATGTATTAGCACACGTGCACACACAGACACATGCAAAGAATATATACACAGAAGAGCATCTAAGCCATGCTTTGATTCATTAGTATTTTCTCAAGTTGGTAACATTTTTATTTGAGGTACAAATCAGTACAGGATCCACTCAAAGAACACATGATTTCAGTGTTGAAGTTTTGAAATAAATGTGTCATGTGAAGATTTAGGGCTTTTTCATCACAACATGGCATTATAAAATCACCTGCTAAGAATGCAGCCATTACTGTATGCTTTGTGTGCAGAACAAAGGTAGTTGATACTGTACCTTGCAAAGCCAGGCTACCCGCCCTTTGTCACGGCCCAGGTGTTTCTCATGCCTGTGGCAGACTTAGGAGGTGGAGGAGCCAAGCCTGCCAGACCAGTTGCAAAGTGCAGAACATGCCTCAGGGCCTCTATTCACAATCCAATTTGCCTTTCGTACTGTGCCCAGCCTTAGCACCGCAAGGCTGACCTTTCGACACAGGTAAGTTCAGCAACAATCACTTGGCTACAGCTGTCACTTCTTCTGGGTGCCAGGAATTCCACAGTCTCTTGGGTGACAGCCACTTGGCAGCAATTTTCAGGAGCTCTGAAGAAGGCTGTGTGTGTGTGTGTGTGTGTGTGTGTGTGTGTGTCCTCCAGAGTTAACATGCAATACTTGCTGGGAGGAAGAGTGAGAAAAGATATAAAGGGTTCAAATAAAAAAGGCGTTTCTTCCTTCTCTCTTTCCAGTCCATTGTTACAGCACCCTTACTGGACTCTGACTTGGATGGGAGTCTCTAAAGATGGGGTAAAAGGAAATGGGAAAGTGAAAAGCAAGAAAAGACAGAATACCTAAACTAGGAGGCAAACAAGGGCAGAAGATGAAATGCTGAGCTAAAACAGGAAATGAGGCCTCCACGTCTTTGGGGGCATATATTTCCATCTCCTTTGCCCTCACTTCTTTATGGTCCAAACCTGGACTCGTCAAAGTAGAAACAAAAAGGGGGTGATGGGGAGGACCTGTTTGTTGTAATGTTAAGACATTCCATATTTATGGTCTTTGGATTCCTGTAATAATTCCTCCATATCAGTGGAGCAGCAAGGATTCTTTGTGGCTTTTTTTAAAGTATTTTTAACTCAGGCTGTACAACACAGAGATAATTGCTTAGCTAACATTACCAGTTGGGCAGATAAATGGATATGTCTGGAAAAAAGTAATCCTTTTTTCAGAAAACCAAAATATTCATAATGATCAAATGCATATCCTTTGTTATAAAAGAAGCTGTTTCCTCATGTAATTTCCAAATGTGCTTTGATAGTAAATAATACATCCAAATTTACATCACAGGATGACATCTTCTATTGGTTTCAAGAGGAAGTGAATCAGAGTCACTGCCCAGCCCAACCTCAGAGGGCCCTCTTGCTCCGACATTGGCTGAAGAACTCAAAATCACATCCAATGTTGCTCTTAGTGCAGTATCTAGTACTCAGTAAACGGTACTAAGTGTTAGCTGTTCTTAGCCAATCAGGGAAAAAAATGTCAACTGGTACTGCACAAGACTAAGGTTTATGCATATAGAAGAAAAGGAGAGGAACAAAGAAATACCAATGACTCTTTGTAATGAGTGATTTTAAAGACATCAATGAAATGATGAAAATGGAATCCAAATTCTAAGCAATTAAAAAGTCATAAATGAGGGCTGGGGAGATAGCTCAGTTGGTAAAGTGATTGTCTTGCAAGCACAGGGCCCTGGGTTCGATCCCCAGCACCCCCCCCCCAATAAAAAGTCATAAATGTGGAGTAAGAAAATGGAGACAAATATACGCTACTCTTGACTTTGGCAGTGCAGAGATGTTTAAGGATAACAATATTATAATATATCATATTGTCAGGGCTTAGACGTCTATCAGGTAACCAAATGATCCCCTTCAGAATACTACATTTATTCCTAAATCAACTAAACTTTCTACTTCAACAAACACTTCCCTCTGTCTGAACACATATATAAGCACATGTATGTTTTTTATTAATTATATGAAGACACCTGTTGGACAGCTTAAAACTTGAAATTCCACATCAAGTAAACCATTATATGTTTCAAAATGTGCATGTTTTATTGCACCCATTTATTTTGTTTACGCTGACAAGGTTCACTCAAAGGTAGCTTGCCATTTTTTTGGATGCCATAATGACGGAATATGAATGCTCCATTCCCAAGTGGTCATGACCTCAACTCCATATTTTATAACTTGTTTAAGTAACTTTCTATCTTTAATTCTTTGAATAGACTTCTTCTGCTCAGCCACGTTTCCTTAGGATGATTTCTGGTCTGACCCAAGTCTTTCCTGTTAACTGACCTGACACTTAGCATTCGACCAAGTTCATAGGTGATGCTGTGAGATTTGGTTAAAAGACCAGATGTGATTCAGGTAGCTCTTGTCTCATTTCTGCGTTTGTCATGTTGCTAACGTTTTTTTTTTTTTGTATCATCATGCCATTATAACTTTCATTTGCTGTTTTTTTAATTAAAATTTTTCTGTCTAACCGGTCAGCAAAATTTAGTTGTCTGAAGTTAATTCTAAGGCCATCCAGATATCTGCCCCTTTCTGCCATACATCCACTGGAATGTTGTCCTTGTGCCTATGTATTTTCTCATCTACCACTTTGTCATTCATCTTTCAACCTGACAACTTTTTACTTTCTACTTCTCATTACTCTATAATTTCCTCAACCTAAAGTTCTCCCTGTGGTGTGGAGGATGAGGTTACTGCATGTAGAAGAATTTATTTTTTTATTATAATTTATATTATAAAATAATTATAACACATTATGAAAGATAAAAAATAGAACAAACACCCCCAAACACAATCATGTTTCCACCAAGTTTGTTTTCTCATGCATACATGTTTTAACTTAATCATAGCTGTGCTTCAAATCTTTCTTATATTAACATATGTACAATAGATATTAATGGTAATAATGAATAGACCTTTATAACAAGAGTATATATTTTATTTTCTCTAATTATTTTATTTAACTTTCCAATATGAGCTTTTTTTCATGTTGATAAATAAGCAACCTAAATGTGACTTTGAAATCCAGACATATTATAATATAAACTACCTATCTGGGGACTTTTAATTCATTTCTAATTTTTATAAGTATAAGAATTGTTTTCCCAATAATGAAATGAATTGGTTGGAGACATGCATTTCCAAATTGTCTTCCAAAAGTCATATGATCTTGCTATTATTGTGTGAAGACAGTGGTTTTTGTTATAACCCCAAGAGTATAAAGTAAATTTCTTAATGCCAGTTTAATATATTAATATTGTACTCTGTAGATGTTTGAGCTAATTTATCAATCTGATGTAATTTCAAACTGCAACAATGTTAATTTCTTTACTTTACAAATTCATTTTAGAATATTTACTCTAACAAGTAAAATAAGAATGCTAAAGAAAAGAGATATGGTCAAAGTGTTGCTACTTTATTAAAAATGTTTTAAAAGCTTAAAGATATGGATTTGCTTATCATCTGTTATCATCTGTCTATAGAGCAAGGATCTTGTTATTCATATATTCTCTTCTACCTGGCTATTTTCAAGTGTAAGGCTCCATTAGGTCACCATTTCACATTTAAATAACACGACTAATTAAAGCTTTATCAGTTAGAAATGACCGATGTGGTATGTTTAGTATAAAGACACTATAAAATCCAACACCCCTAAGACTGTCATAATGTTTTATTACATGAAACACCTCAAGAGACTGGATGGATCTCTTAATTGTTCTGAAGGCATTTAAAGGTAATTAAATCACATAAATGTGATCTTTAAAATTGTGGCCGTTCCTTAACCTTTCCAGTGGTCACTCAAAAGCTAGCAACATGGCCAGTATTAAGAACAGTCATGGAGCTGGGGCTGTAGCTCAGTGGCAGAGCACTCGCCTAGCATGTGTGAGGCACTGGGTTCAATCCTTAGCAGCACATAAAAATAGGCATATAAAATAAAGGCATTCTGTCTATCTATAACTATTAAAAAATTTTAAAAAGAATAATCAGCCCTGGCTTCTGTTTATGCTGTATTTGTAATCTCACAACGCTATCCGAATCAAGGTACAAAACTTCACTTCCTGATCTCTCTATACCCATTCTTAAAAGAAGAAGATGTGACCTGTTGACAATGAAGGTATGTAGAGGACGCTCACTTAAAGATCACTAAGAAGCTATGCAATCTTGTGTGCATTAACGAACCCATTGAATGTGTCACAGATATTTCAGAAGCAGAAGTTCTAATTTGTTCACGGTGCTGATGAATTTTTAAAAATATGTTGATATTGTTTACTGACTTAGCAAAGAGTAAAGGTTTGTCTGAAAAGTAAAATATATGAATATTTGACAAAATGAGGACTCTAAGTCAGTCTGTCTCAGCACCACAGAAAGAGGAATGAAAAGAATGCACCAGCCCTTGTGGGGCAAGAAACTAAAGATCATCTGTGCTCAGTTTTTTACAGATTTTTTTTTCTTTTGCAGCTAACATTGTACTTCTTGCTCCTATTTCATCATCAACAAATTTAGTCAAATTTTTTACATGTTTTTACCAATTGTTCAAATATGGCCAAATTTTAAACTTCAGCAAAAGAGCAAAACTATGAAGAATAAAGGGTCGTGTGGTTGATTTGGAGTCAAGGATAGTCTGCTCAGTTAAAATTAGCTTCACAACTACTATGAAAGTTCATCAAGAAATGGGTATGCATAGGCCTTGTGGGTCTTTGCTGGTCATGTACTTTGGAAACAGACAGTCTGTTATACTTCTTGTAGTAATTCCTCCGGGGCATATTTTCAGCATTTTTGTATATTTTCTGGTAAAGTATTACACTAAATGATGGAAATTCTCAAAAGATGTGTGTAGACAGAGAGAAGATAGTCACAAACCACAGCACCCCATGCCTGCTCATTATCTATGGTACATTCCTCTGGGTTTCACAGAAACACAAAGGACTAAGTGACTGAAATTATCTATTAATTCCCTTTCTCTAGACTGATCTCTACCTCACCCATTCTAGAGAGATCTGTCCTACACTCCAGGGAAGTGAACTTCACAATGTGTGAAGAAGAACATGACTTACATGAAGGTCTCATGTAAGTAACGAAATGGAGGTACAAAGGATACATCAGGGATTGTGCAACCCCAGCCCTTCTTAACGTTAAATCATTCTAGAAAGATAGTTTGGACGAATTCATTGACATTCCCAGTTTGAAGTACCTACACAATTTAGCATTTGAATGACAACTACAATTGTATGTGGTTCCTGTAGTCTTCAGAAAGAAATAAACAATTTTTCAACTCATTAATCTTGATTTATTTACACATGTAACAATCCTCAATTTAGCCAATATGTCATTTACAAAACTCAGCCAAGCATTGCCACACATCTCCTGAAAGACTGAGGCTATTTTCTTTTCATCCCCTGGGGAGGAGAAGAACTTCTTGACAACAAATAATGCCTGTTATGTACTTCAGTTCATCGCCTTGTCTGACATTAGAGATTCTGCCAGTCCTTCCTTCCGCTAGTCCCAGTGCTGGGTAGAGAATATACACACCTCATCTCTGGTATCTTATTCTCTACAGAAAGGGGTGCCACAGAAGTGCGTAAATAAAGAGAATTCTTACACTCTGTTGGGCCAACATCTCCATTTGACTCTTTCATTGACTCTGCCATATTTCTTAGTAATGTGTTCTGTTCTTGAGTGCGATAATGGATCTAAGATAAGCCCATAGGAATAGAAGGGCAAATACAGGAAACAATATCATTGACTTTTCTTGGCCAATTTGTCTCCACAGCAAGGCCATTCTTTGCCCAAGACTTTAAAGCACTCAACACATTTTCACAAAGGAACTACTACATGAAGGGAGCAGAGATGAAATCGCTGATTTTGAGCGGAGTGCCAGGTCAGTCAGTAACATTCCATGTGGTCAGGAAAGGGGAATATGCCAAAGGAACTCCCTCTCTCCTCAAAAGAATTTGGTTCTCATGTGCACATTTGATATATTCTAACTCATATAGTAAAGATAAGGGATATTCCCGTTACAAAGCTATCGACTGAAGCTCAAAGAAACAGTTCATCGAAGTCCATGAAAAGTCATCTGAAGGAATACAAGGACCATGATTTTTCTTTTTCCAGTCACTAGATTATCTTCCTTCCCATATGACTGACTTGGTTGCTATCCAAGTGCAGCACGATCTTTTCCCTAAAAAATTTCCAGCATTTTCCAATTAGCCAAATTTATAATAGACGGATTCTTCTGTGGAGTCAAGGACTGATCTCTCCTGGAGGCAAGCTACTGGATTTGATGGAGCAGAGGCCAAATGGGTAATGACAAATTCCAGGTTTTCATGTCTTGGTTCCTTGAGTGCCTGAAAGCATATGGAATGAAATTCTTTTCTGAGACACTGCCGTGATGACAGAAAGAACAGGAGTGTTCAAACTCACAGGATTTTGAGGAATGAAATGTATAGGGAGCTTTGGGGGGGACGATGGAAGAAAAAAGGACTGTAAGATCTGTCAGAAGATATCCTCAACTTCTGTACAACTTGTCTTCTAGGAAAAGAAATAGTGATTCACAAAAGATGGTTCATGAGAAAAAGTAACTGGTGTACAGCACCAAGAAAGGAAAAATTGGAAACAAATGAAATTAAAATTGAGGGGAAATGAGGAAAAAAGAAAACAAGGCTTAAAGGAAAATTCATGGGTTTCTAAGTAGATCTGTGTGGACACAGCTCAGATTTCTAAGAAAATTTTGAGCATAATTTTTATACAAATTACTTGATCTTCCTTAGTATCCTTCTTTCCATTATAAAAGTTAGGTAATTAAGGGGGACGATGTGAGGTAAGTTTTGACAATAACTTAGCACAGTGCTTACCATACAGCAGCTAATAGGTATTAATTTTCCTATAAGGAGGCTAATCTAACCTCATCTATCGAAACTGCTCATGTTATGTATGTTTTCTATTGAAGCATAAAGATGGAAGTTTAAATGCACTAGGAAAGAGAAGAATATTAATAATTATTAACTCTACTAACTAGACAATAAATTGATTCCAGGTCTAGTCCTTTACTTACAGGACCTGAAACACAGTAGATAATATCTTTATTTTTATTGAGAAAACAGATTTAGTAATAATTCTGGACATCTCATAGCATAGTCTGCATATTCTTTTCTTACATTTCTTTATCTACAGGAATACACCTACCTCCAAAGCATTCTATGAAAAATTTTTGGTTATTCATTAATTTCAGAATTGACTGATAACATAAATGAGACAAGTTGAAATTAGCCAGAGACCTCAGCTCAAACTTTGGCCAAGGAAATGTAGGTCAGTCATTACTAGATCATTTACTTTTTTTCAGAATAAGAAATTCTTATTATTATGTAAAGCCTACTGAGTTAAATGTTTCCTGAAAAGTTTTTAATACTCCATGGTATGAAATACCCATTTTAGTCATCAGATCACTGCTTCATGACCTCTGGAGTAACATTATCCAAGGAATGACGAGTTGCCTGGTGTTGCAATGAAAATTCAAGACTATAAATCACCACTATAGGTAGGACATGGAGAAGTGGTGGCCTTTGAAAATGAAAGATCAACGACTGCAAATTGTTTAGTTGCTCCTGAAAGGAAATTTCAATAATTTAGTTTACTTAGTAAGTCAGTATTGTTAATTAGGAAAAGTCTTCTTATCCCAAAGATCCATCTAACAACCAATGGCTTGTCTTAATTAATTGCTAGTAAGACGGTCAAACTAATAAACTATAGTTACTCTTCATAAAGAGAGATCGGTACATTAATATAACACTATAGTGTATCACATATTTAAGAACGTGTTTTATATCTGTAAGGTGCTATAAATAGTAAATATTCTTACTAATTTACTTTTTACAATTTTCTGTGGTCACTCAAGGGGAATTGTTCAAAGGATATCAGAGCTCTGCTGCTTTCTGAAGAATTTCCCATGAATTCTTCCCCGGAGTCTTCCCCAGTAGCTGCTCACATTGATTGATGTAACAGTTCTAGAGAAACTCCTAACTTCAATTAGCCAAAAGCCTGTTTTCCAAAAATCAATGGGTTGAATGAACAATTTGCTAAATTTTCCATGTTGTTGAGGTCTTGTTAATATTTGATAAAGACTTCTGCTTCCAAAAAAGATGAAGGAGACATACTTTTCCCTGATCTTCTCACTAATATAAATGACACTCATGAACATTTTACAAATATATTTAAAACATAGAAAGACAGCAAAAGGTAGAGAGAAGAAGGCAGCATGGCTGGGACTTTAGAATGACATGGTGGTAAGTTTCTTAGGCTTTCCTTGTCTCCTATATTCCAGAATTGAAGCCAAAGACACTGACAACTGAAACACCAAAAACACATGCAGACAAAAGGAAAAGAAGTGAAAAAACCTCAACAAAGCCTATTCTTTCCAGCCGATACTCCTGTAATATAAAGCCGATACTCCGCCTCCCAACCACTTGTCAATCTGCGCTCTACCCGCCTCTTACGATATAGGAATTTCCGGCCTCCCAACCACCTGTCAATCTGCGCTCTGCCCGCCTCTTATGTTACAGGAATTTCCGGCTTACGCTGCCGCCATTTTCCTGCTTCCCACATTACATCCTAACATGCTAAATAGCTATTGGTTCATCAGTCAGCTTGCAAGTATTCTCCTCTGCTACTGGTTCCTTCCAGCCCGGGAGAGTCCAATATCTGGGAGAAGCGCACACGCCATCTTTCTCTTTTTTCCTTTCTTTTTACCCTGGAGCGGATGTGTTTGTCCACATAATAAAGTCTCTTGCATGAGACTTTGTGTCTGGGATGCATTTTTCTGGGAGCTATTGGCAAGACGAGCGAGCCGGCAGCAGTTCAGCGGGATCTCTTAGCAGCGGCTATAATCGCCCCGGGTCCCAAGCTGCCTTACAACTCCCAGAAAGGGCAGCCTAGGCTAACAGAAAACTTTCCCATGATGATTTTCCTACTTTGGCCTTAGACCACAGGGGCGGGGGAACTGGTCCCACCCATGCCACCAATGTCAACAATGGCTTAGAAGAATCTAGACTTCCATCTCCAGGTGAGAACAAGGAGGCTGCCCACTCCTTCCCAACTAGAGTAGGATCATCAAAAGTCAGCGGTCACAAGGTCACTGTCCCCTGCATTGGTGTCAGTGGAAATCACAGAGTGAATCTTTTATCATTTCTTATAAATGCATGTGAATCCACAATCATCTCAAAGTAGTTTAATTTTTAAAATAAGTCTAATAGGGCATGACTTTTTCATTATTCTTTTTTCTTTTTCAAATGATTTTTCTTGCCAGCCAGGGAATTGTGAGTGAAAGGGTCCACAGGCAGCTCTCCCAGAATAGACATGGAAACCCAGGTTCATATCCCAGACAGCAGCTGTGATGATACTTCACCACAGACTTGGCCCACCACAGCTGTGGGAAAGAGCCTGCTAGAGCAGGAGGAGGAAAGAAAGCAGAGTCTGCAGCTAGCTCACTGATGGGTGGATAGGGGTATATTGATCAATCCTTTGGGGACTCCCCAAAATAACTGGGAAACGCTCTAACCATACCCTGTTTGAACTAGTAAGAGCTCACTTGATCATTAAAAGTGTTTGTGATATTTTTTAAAAAACATGGACTAGTAAGAACTGAATCATGTATTTTAACTGTTCCTTGTAACCTTGACCAGTTAATTCATCTAGAACTTATTCAATATACCTGGTTAAATAAATAAAATTCTTCACAAAAAACAAGCATTTCCAGAAAAAGGTAATATGGACTGAGCAGCCCTTATCAAGCAGTGATGGAGACCAAAAGTGTTTCAGATTATAGATTTTTTAAAAATTTTTAAATGTTTGCAAATACATAAAAAGATATCATGAGGCATGCTGGTGCATGCCTGTAATCTCAGCAACTTGGGAGGCTGGCAGGAGGATTTGCAAATTCAAGGTAAATCTCAACAACTTATGAGGCCCTAAGCAACTAAATGAGACCTTGTATTAAAATAAAAAAAATTTTTAAAAAGGGGCCTGGGGATGTGGCTCAGTGGTTAAGCGCCCCTGGGTTCAATCCCTAGTACCAAAGAAAGAGGGGGCAGGGAGATTATGACAATGGAACCCAAGTCTAAACACAAAATTTGTTATGTTGCATATATAGCTTATACACATAGCTTGAAGGTCATTGTATACAATACCTTTAGAACACCCGTGTTTTGACTGCGACTTGTCACATGAGACAAAGTGTGGAATTTTCCACTTGTGTCATCACGTCAGTACTCAAAAACTATCAGATTTTGTAGCATTTCATCTAAATTTTCAAATGAAGGGTGCTCAACCTGTACTACAAATCCTCTCATGTGCAGATTAACAGTCACATTGTTATTCCCATAAGCATGCACTAATTCTTCTCCGTGTGAGGTGTAAAGCCAGGCACTACCCCACAAAAAAGAAATTACTGAGAATTTATGACCAAAGCAAAAAATATATAAATGAAGAGACATAGGAAAGGCACGGGCAACTACCTGAAGCTGCAAACTTATATGCACAAATCACTAGCAGCACCACCAATGGTCCACCAAACCACAGTCTTCTTCTCTGCGTTGATCTTGGGCTCAGTTCCTTCCTTCTTGCCCGATCCTCCTGGGTCTTACTTCCCATCTGAACGATGTGCCTGAGGTGGTAGTAAGGAGTACTCATTTGTCCACACAACAATGATTTCCTAAAGGTTTATAGTGAATCCGTTTCCATGGTAATTATCAGGGTCATAAGAAAGACTAAAACATGATCTCAGCTCTCAAGCATTTGTGTGGAGCAGACATGTCAACATGTCAACCAATCAGGGTGATACATGCAAAAACACAAAACCAGACAAGGTTGAATAGATGTATAAAAAGACTAGGAGCATCCAATTTATGGCCATTACCCCCTCTTCCTTTTAAATAATGAGACAAAGAGGAGATGTCATTGGTGTGACATCAGGACACCTGCCTGTTTCCTGGGGCAGTAATAAGACCCAAATGTATAAACTACAAGAAGCCTGAGCTATATTTCCAATTGTCACTATAATGTTATACAAACTTCTCAGCTTTTCTGGGTCTCATATTCTTCATATAAAAAACCAGAGGGCATACAGATCTCTCAAAACTCATCTCAGTTCAAAGTCATTATTTAATCCCCACCTCAAAAGCAATCAAAATAATCCTGGCTCCTCCATTTTTTGAATTTCGGCAAGTCACTATTCTCTCTTTACCTGTTTTCTCATCTGTAAAGGGAATATAGTAACAATAATAAGACATCTCATAAGATAGTCAAAAATATTCCATGGGTTATTAAATGCAAAGTGCTCAGAGGAGTCTAGCACATAGTGTTATATAAATATTACCTATGACTTTTTAATTATTTCAGATTTCCAGGGGTATTTAAATTCCCCTTAAAGTGTTGAGATAGTTGCTTGTACATGTACAAAGTGTTGGAATAATCACCTAATAGTCACCATTGGGAATTCATAAATTAATGAGCCAGATTATGCCAAAAGCATACTCCTAAAAAATAAGGGAATTTTGGAAAGTCACATTATAACTTAGAAGATATTATTATATTATTTAATCATATATAAAATGATTTTCTTCTGGCCTGTGCACCTAATTTTATATCCACTAGGAACTTCCTATTTGAGTGCAGTCAGTAGACCAAGGGCACTGGAACTTGACACAGAGGTCTTATTTGGGCCCAAGATTCTGCATCTCTACTTGCCTTCAGGTGCTGCCTTTGCTGCTGGTTCACAAGCAATACTTGGACAAGCAAAGCACTAAGTTGAAGCAATCAGAAACAGCCTTCAGAATAACTGAGATGATTGAATTGGTTGTTCCAAAGTCCTGTTAATTGGCCAAATCTGGAAAGTGTCTTACTCAACACATTGTACAGTCACGATCACATCTACAAAGTGTTTTAGAACTTACACGGAACTGTGACATGAGTACATACATACACATAAGAGGTTCCATATTGACAGACATGTTGCTTGTGATTTAATTTATGTACTAAAATTTTCACAGTGACAATGATGGACAGACAGGCTCCTTGTAAGTGGGCACATGTAACAGGGGAAATACCCCTGATTTTAATTTGGACAACTACAGGAAGACCTTTATTGAAGGATGCCTAATTTACTGTGAAAGTAATATTTTAATATAAGCATGGTATTAAAAAGCGATTTGTGGTATGTTTTCTACATTTCAAAATTTTAGGGAGGCTGTGGTCTCCTAAGACAGGTATGAATCTGACCTTAGAGCTGTTTCTATTGGAAGCTCAACAGTTAGTTGTACAATACCTAAAGATTTAAGATTAGAAATGAATCAAAATGCAATCCATAAAAAATAAAAAAATAATAATAATAAAATTTTAAAAAGAAATATACGTGTGTGTGATATATATACATGTGTATGTATCTCCAGTTCAAAAAATTAGCCTTAAATCCTGGCAGCTGGAATGCAGTCCTGAGAGGTCCTACTCTTTGTTTGGACTTTGAGTCAAGACCTTTCCTTAAAACAAATGAGAAATAATTTTGTTGAAATGAGAACATAACGGTAGTGATGCAAAAGGAGAGTTAAGAAGAAATGAAAGCAGACCATTAAAGGCCTGCAGCCAATCTTTACACACAGCTCTGAGGAAAGACTGCACAGTTCCCTGCTGCAAAAGATGCAGCAAAGTTAATGGCTCCCTGGCTGCGGAGACTTGAATAAACCCTGCTCCAAGCCCTGGAAGATGTGCGACTTCGGGATTTCAGAGGTTTCCAAAAATACAGAAAACACTTCCCTCCTTTGCCAAAACACATCGTCCCTTTGTTTACGTTACATTCTCCCCTTCTATATGTTGGAAATAACAAGCCCCCTCAGAGCACTGATAAGATTGAATGAGGGTAAGGCAAATGGGAGACTGCTCAGTCGGTTCTGTCTTGAAATCTTCCTTCACACCTCTTTCTGAAATGTAAATATGGACCCCATCCAGCTTCCCCCGTCCGAATGCCTTTGGCTGAGGGCGGTGGGTATGGAAGTCATTTCCCTTCTAGGTGCAGTAGCCGCTTTCCACAGACTCAACAAAGACACGAAATATCATTAACATCTGATTCTGAAAAGGTTGACAACCGCTTCTTTGTTCCACCCAGCCGTCTGGGGAAAGCTGCTGCACATTACTCGATCATGAGCGAAATTATACCTATTAGGCTCTGATATGAGTATTGGAATATTTCTCTCATTTGTGCACAGCATTGGGGCTTGAATATGCCTATTGTTTTCACAGTATCCATTACATATTTTAAATGGCATGGAAAGATCATATATGTAAACATTACTTCAGCTGAAGCTGAGTGATGCTTGGCACAGCAAGAGAGACTGTTGGACCTCCTTGGGCCTTGGTTTCAAGGAAAGGGGTGCCAAGGGATTTGGGGGGGATGGCTGATGGTTACAGAGAGGAGTGAGATGGATTGGCCATTGGGTGCTGCTGCATTGAAGAAGTCTGGACCCTTTCCTCTAAAACACAGGGAAAGGCTACAGAGCTCAAATTAGCACCTCTATTCTGTGGCAGGCAGAAGAGGGTGGAAGACTTGCCTGAGGGTTTGAAAGAGCAAGAAGGAAGAATCTGGGAGAAAGGAGAAGGAAGATGGGTTGCAGCTTCAGGATTCATGCATTAAAAATGGAGGGGAGAAATGCCTTCAAATTTAAAAGTGCTTCTAAAACAGCCATTAATAATCACATTCTCAAAGATAAAAGCAAGAATCCTAAGCTTTTTTTTTTTTTTTTCCTTGAGCACCAATGTTTTTCTTTCAGTCTTCAGAATAGGAAATGGAATTAGCCTAAAAACATGAAATCAACTGATTAAGAACCCTTGAAGCTTCCCAGGGTCAGGAGGCGGGCTGATGGCATGGTCTCCACCCCTCCCTGGAGCAGACCTTGTGAGCAGAAACGTTTCTGCAGGCAGGAGGTGGAAGCTTCCAGCAACCTGTAATCTTAATCATTTGCAGAGCTGAGTACAAGCCTCTGCCCCAAGATCTAAGTCCAGAGCCCGGGTCTCATGTTGGAATGTTTATTGACATTTTTCTAAGAGACACTCTCAAAATTATCCTTGCATTTTACTCACCATTAGGCCACATTTAGAGTGCATTTTCTGCCTTTTTAGATTAGACTTAGATTTCTCTGATAACCAGGAACATAAACACAGGAATAAGTCGTTATTTGAAGAATCTGGGCCATACAGATAGACAAAAAATTTCCTTTTGGCCAAAAGTACACTAAAAAGTTTATTGTGCTAAATAATTCTGTTTCCTTGATGGATGACCCACACTCACTTTTAGTCTGAAAACCTGGCCCTAGGCAACCTTACAGTAACAAACTAATGGTGGTTTACTGCTGTGGAAAGGAACAAAATTACTTCTTTAACTCAGCTGAAGTTATCCTATAGCAAATCAAATCAACAGATATTTTTGAGACACATGTAAGTTGCTATGCTAAGAAAAAACAAGACACATAAGAGTGTGCCTTCCCCAAGAGAAGACTGTGAGCTTACCCACAAAGACAAAGTCAAACTGCAGCAAAAGATTTACATGATGAGCAAGGAATCATACCAAAACCACATGAGATTCATTGGTGAGTAAGTAACACAGAAAACAGATACCACCCTCAGAGCCCGACGGACATCAGAGATAGGAGAGCACCCAGCAAGGGATCTGGTACAGCTTGATCAAGGAAGTGAGATTTGCCTATCTTTCAAATCATTGCCACCTCTAGAATTAAAAGATTAGTAGTAAATGGAAATGTTTAATGTATAACAATATTATAAACAGTTTTAATATGTCTTCTTTCTCTGTGAAGATTTTCTAAAATACCAGTTCTGCTTGTCAGTAGGCTGTCTTGTTTTAAACATGAGAAGATGTCTTAATAATTGATCAGTCCAGTAACATTGAAAAAGATAGGCTATTCCACTAGCCATTTGAGGAAACTCAACTGCACTGTTTATTATCTTGAAATGAGATGGGGACAAGGGGTTGTCCTCACTAGAACCAAATACTTTTCTGGTGCACATCTTCACCACCATGCTCTGGGTTCTAGGCCTCCAAGGTGTGTTTATTCTTTACAGAATGTATGTCCAGGCATCTCCAGCAGTAGGCATGCATATGCTCACACACACACGCACATGCACACATGCACACATACACACACACTCCATAATCCTACTTGAGAAATAGTCTAGGCATAGCCCTTAAGTATAAATAGATACATTTTCTTCTGCTTGCAGAAAAGAATTTGTATTTCTTTTTTTAATGCAGAAATTACTGAGCATATGCAAGAATCTAATGAGTAAGCACCAAACTTTCCAATGGAGTTATGATTTTATTAAGACCCAAATAAAAGGTTATTGCACAGTAACTCTTCAATTAGCTCACACCACCAGTGGACAATGGTGGCAGTGTTTCCCAAGAACTGATGAGGATTCCAGGTGTTTTGAACTCACGTGATTATTCTCATAACTCCAGCAACTAGCCAAGTTGCTATTTTACATCCCAAGCACAAAGAATTTGTTTGTAATATCCAAGGCAGAACAATATCTAAGTTATTTGGAAAATACTTTGTTTTGCAAAGAAGACTGCAATTTATGAACTTCTAACAGGTGTGAAACAGAAAAGTTCAAAATCACCAATTCCATCCATTATTCTGCCCAGTATGCCTAGAAACGCACAGAAATAAAAATCAACTGCAATTCAAAGGAAATAACCCAAGGAGTTTGTAAATCTTCACCAGTTCTTAAGCAATCTAGTCACATTTAGTAGTTCATAACATTGACTGATCTCTTTTCCAGGAAATGAAATCTGAGCTAAATTCCATTAACACCTCCTTCCAAAGTCGACATTTCTCCTGCTGCTAGGGTCTCCTTCTCTGGAGTTCTTTTGGGAGCCTCAGGTAGGAGGAGTACAATCCATTGAGAGGAAATGGTCAAGAGCCAACTCAGGACAGGGTTCTTGTCCGATTTCCCCCCTGATAAATAAAATGACAGCATGAGTCCAATGAATTGATTTCTTTGTCACTCTAGGTTAAAGGATCACTTTAGCAGCTGGGTGCCGTGGTGCATGCCTGTAATCTCAGCAACATGGGAGGCTGAGGCAGGAGGCTTGCAAGTTCAAGAACAGCCTTAGCAACTTAGCTAGGCTACAAGCAACTTGGTGAGACTCTGTCTCAAAATAAAAAATAAAAAGGAATTGGGATGAAGGGAATGTAGTTCAGTGATTAAGTGTCCCTGGGTTAAATCCCCAGTACAAAAAAAAAATCACTTTGGTTCCTTGCAATATTCATGTTACATGGTTATGTGTCTCTCTTCCTCTCTGAGAAGCATGTTTTCTGTTCTCATCCTCCCCGACCCCATTACTTCGTGGGCTCTTAGAACACCAGAACGAAGCAGAATGGAGCATCATCTAGGGGTTTTGTTGTTATTTTTGTGTATTTGTTTGTTTTTATTTTTGGTACTGGGGATTGAACCCGAAGGCATTAACCACTGAGCCACATCCCCAGTCCTTTTATTTTTTTATTTTGAGACAGGGTCCCACCAAGTTACTTAGGGTCTCACTAAGTTGCTGAGGCTGTCTTTGAACTTGTAATCCTCCTGCCTCAGCCTTCTGAGCTGCTGGAATTACAGGTGTGTGCCACCAAACCTAGTTAGCCATCATCTCTTGTACCTGAGAAGCCAAGTTGTATTTTCCTTCATCCTTCCACCTTCACTTGGTTCTCAGGCCTGAAATAAAATGTGCAGATTCAGAAGGTCAAGCAGTACCAAAATTATAAACTCACCCAATGTTGGCCTATGCAATTAGTCTATAAAAGAGCAATAATTAAAGATATAGGGCATAAAGGGTGGCTTGTAATGTTTTAAACTGACTAAAGAGGAAAAGCATGTGAACTTTTGAAGACAAGTTGTAACAAGGGTGTGATTTATTACATCAGAATCAAGTAGAGTCTCATGTATTTAGCAGTCAGTAGTTATATATCAGAAAGAAAGTTAGAACCCAAGTCCCTATAATGAGGGAGGGTAAATACTTAGATTATTTTCTCAGATTAAATATCTAACTTTTGAAGAGATGCAATCATAATTGACATCTTAATAACAATCCAGAGTACCTTTTGCACATTGGATAGTACATAGTCATTTGATACCATGGGTAATAAAATTCTATTTTAAATACCAGAGATGCCAAAGAAAAAGAAAGCTTCCACTTAAAAGCAAATGTTAACCAGGAAAAAAAGAAAAGAGAATACTCCACCAAAAGCTGTCATGTTTTAACCCAGTATGTAGATGATAAGAAACTCTTATTTATTAACAATGCTATTTTCTATTTGCCGTACATTGCTTTAGGCACAAGAATCCTAGAATTTTCTGTACATAATA
Organism: Sciurus carolinensis; assembly: GCF_902686445.1. Lineage (NCBI taxonomy): Eukaryota > Metazoa > Chordata > Mammalia > Rodentia > Sciuridae > Sciurus > Sciurus carolinensis. The sequence continues at coordinate 24,066,396 of NC_062213.1, read as the reverse complement.
GAGGAAGGCACATACAAGGAGTTATAATCTCCCTTCACACAAAGAAACCCAGATTTACCCATTTCACAAGCCTCAGAGAAGGGAAGGACAATAGTTTTTTCACATGGATAGAGGAGGGGGAAAATTAGCATCAACATCTTTTACTTCAAATACCCAAAATATATTGGACATATTTGCTAAATACTTGTAGAATTCAGAATCAAATGCAATGACACAGTAATAATAACTTACAAGTTCAAGATTTTCGCAGTCTAGAAGTGCTCTTTACTTGATCATCTGAATCCTGCAGAGCAGCCAGTCTTCCCCACTCCACCCACCTCACACACACCCCCAAGTTAAAGATGAACAAAGGGCTGGAGGTGCCTCACCATGTCTCAGGCCTCCATGGCTGGTCAACAACGGAGCCGCGACTGCCACCCTGACCTTCCAACTCCTGACCCAGGACTTTTCTCATCACACCTTGCTGTACCCACTCCTTAGAAATGAAAAATGCATCCCTGGATCCCCAATACCTGCAACTATAGAAAGTATAGCAGCTCCTAAGAACCTCTTACAGGACCGGACATTGTCTATTCTGTACCATTTTATTTCTTACACATAAATATCTGCTAAAGTATCTCACACATAAGTATCTGCTTTGTGGGAGTAAGAACTTAGATGATTGTGAAAATTCAGAAGATGGAAAATTGCTTTGGGAGTGCTATTCCAGACAAGTTCAAGTTCCCTTTGAAGCCTACTTTCCCAAAGAAGAGTTAAGTGAATACACAGTCTGATGGTGCCTAAAAACAATCTATGACCACTTTGCACTACCACCATATAAAGAAATAATAATAAAGCAATAAAAAGATATTCCTCTTTACTACCTCCAACCCCAGCCTAACAAATTAGAAGCCTCAGTCATGCTGAGCTTCCTGCCTCTTCACTCTGCACCCTCCTTCCCATCTAACCAGCTTACCAGCTTCTAGGCCCCACATATGCTTCATGAATTTCAATTACTTAGCCCCTTTTCCATTTTCATATTAGAAAACAACATAATAATGTGTTAGGGTGACTGAGGATTTTCTTGAGTTCCTTACAGTGGGTCTTCTGAGCAAAGGACATGTTCAAATGGCAAACAGATAAAGATAGTACATCCCTCCCAGATTCATCTCCCCATTTCCCCAGAGCTTGATTTATGTCCCTGGAGGAGGCTGGCTTACATTCTAGGATAATGAGTGATCTTTCTCTCTCCCTCTCCTTCTCTCTCTTTCTTTTAAGAGGTGGGCAAGAATAGCCTGTTTGGGGTGTTCTCCTGTGGCATACCTTATTGACATGCAAGTAACACCCAGGCCATCCTGTGGGAACTGAGCTCAGGGAATTGGTGCAAGTCATGTATCTGGCTGCTGTTTTTGCTGTAAGTAATAAACCCTCTATGTCTCTAGCCCAGTGTTCTTATGTCTTCTGTCAGTATTTATATATAAAACCAGGGCAAACTGACTTGTTAGCTTGCATGTAGTATAAAATCTTGGACCTTCCCAGTTTTAGACATAATACTTACTGCCAATGCCTTAGATTAAGTCCTATGATTTCCTCCTGTGGTTTCTTTTAAGTTACTTCAATGTTCTCTGATCTTCCTCCCCCCTGTTGAATATATTCTCCTTTCACTCATCAGAGTTACCTTGTAATACTCAATTCTAATGCAAACTCTTCCCTGTATCCATTCTTCTGAAGGATCACATATTTGGGGAAAATAATAAAACATTACTGGGCCTTGCACAATCTGGGTGCATCTTGATTCTAGACCAACCTCTGAGCACTCCATGCCATTTTCCCATTTTCTTCAGTGCTATACAACCAAGCTTCTCTCGGCCTGGAATAACCTTCAGGCTCAGTCTCCTCAACCCATTACCATAGCTACACCATGAACACTTCCTTGCTATTTCAGTATCTAACTCCAATATCACCTTCTCTGGGAAGTCTTCCTAAACACCACCCCCAAGAGTTAACTACTCTCTTTTCTATGAAAAGGAAAAGCTTTTGGAAAATTACATGTATGACTCATGTGGTACATTCATATTAAATATTTGTTCACAGGTTTGTCTGATTCAGCAGATTGTGAGCTATCTCAGTCCAACAAGTATTGTCCCCTCTAGTGCACAGTGTTTCTTCAGTTAACCTATGTTGAATAAATGAATGAAGAGAAGAAGAAAGTTGAAATATTTCCAAAGGTCTTAGTTTTCATCATTTTCCTCATTAACATGAATCCCCACATTCCTGCCAAATCTTGTGTTAATTTCCAAAAAGACACCCACGGTACTCACCAGCTCATCTATACAGGGGAAAGAAGGAAGAGCAAGGTTATTGTGCTTTTCATTACAAAGTACATTTCATATTACGTACCTCTGCTCCCATGTTCACCACAGGCACCCCTCTATCACTAAAATGAAAGTAATCTCGGAGGACTGGAAAACAACTAACTGAAGATCAGTAAACTCAGATGACTGAGCCATACTGGAAACATTTAGGACCCTTTGTTTATTAACATTTTATTTATGAACACTATTAAGGACTCCCTATTTCACTCAGTCGAGGAAATGAAGTTATTCCCTCCAGAAATTCCACAGTTTCTTCTGGTCTTCAAATCTAAAGTGTGAATGAATCTGATGAACCTGATTCTAAGCCAAAGGGCCAAGCTACTTGGATTTGTTGCTGGCTGCCAAAGAAGAATCGTTTCACTGGGAAAATGATGAACTAGGCCACCAATCGTGAAGGCAAAAACAGACCAAAGACCGAAAACCTGAAAGCAGAGGAAGGGGCTATCAGGTAACATTTTCATCGGGACTGAAACTTTAATTGGGAGGATAAGTGTTCATTACAGACTTTGTCCCTGGAATACTTTGGCTAAGAGATTCCAGCGAGTGTTAAAATCATTACCGAACAGCCTCAATCTAAATAAACACCTACCTTCTCCATTTCACACTGAGATGAAATTACTTCGCTGTGTACAAGTGAAACAAAACAAAACAAAACAAAACTGAGGTTGTCAGTTTCTCTTTTCCCAGAGGGGCCGTGAAAGCTCTTTCTCCTCCTTACCCCTCTGTTTTTCAAATTTAGATGTTAGACTTCTGAAAGTTTTCTATCGGGCGCTTATACTAGGACCGGCCTCCGGTGACACCAGTTTTTCTGCCCAGTGCGACACTGATTTTCCATCTGCACACACACAGGTCCACACCACCTCAGCAGAGAGGCCCTGACAACCATCAAGGGAGGGAAATGGAAGCCCAGGGCTGTTTATAACCAGAGTCCTCCTGGAACAGGAGCCAGTTTAGCTGGAGGGAATAAAGCAGCAAGAACTGACAAAGAGGATGGTGCAGGAAGAATGCAGGAAGAAGAAATGTCCCTCCTATATTTTCAATTACTCTGGATGTCTGTGGCTCATTTGTAATTGACAGATCAGGAAATGCAAAGGCTTTCTCCAGTCAGCCAGGATCATTAGCATGCAGGAACCTGAGGCTTTGTGCCTAGAGCAACTTTTTATTATAAAGAAGATAAAAATGATGTATTGTATATTATATTCCATCAGCAGAGATCATGAAAATCATAATACGTGAAATACAGCCTCGCCTTGCCCCTCCTATCAATAGATCTCTTGGTACCATTCGAGGGCTTCATCCTGATTTGCTTTTGATTTTTGTTTTGTTTTGTTTTGTTTTATACTTGCAAGAAATGCACATAATGAAACCTGTAATGCAAATCACTCAAAAGAGTGATTGGAAACAAATTAAAATGAATAGTGTTTAAATAATTAACACCTGCCAAATGAGAAAGGGGGACCTTATTGCTGATATTAAATCACATCCTTTAATGTTTGAAACAGATGACAGTAAGTCATTCCAAGCAGTCAAGACAGGAAGCTAATTTTTAGTTCTTGGAAAGTTGGATGAGTTTCAATAAAGTTGACCAAAACAAGTCTCATTTTGATTTAGTTAATTCTACTGTAAAAAGCTGGGTTTTCATTAAACATTTCTCTGGTTTAATATACTGTAAAGGAACAGCTTTAAGTCATGGTTTAAAATATATTCATTATTCAGTAAGCTAATGATGTATGTTCCACCTGGTTGCCGTGGAGGCTTGTAAGTAAAAATTGAGGGTAGCGTCTTGTTACCAAGAAAAAAATATCAGCCTTGCCAAGTTTCCAGTCAATAAATAAAACTCACAATAGTGCTGCCGGATAGGCAAACAAGGATGCCTCTGCCCACCCACCCACCAGCAGGAGAAAACCAGAAGAGAAGTATTATCCTAATCCAGACCAAGATTGAAAATTTTACAAGCACTGAGCAAATAATCCGTAGCTCTATTAAGGCATGAAGAAGAAAAAGACATAATATAGCTGAACTAATGCCAAGGTTTAGCTGGTAACTAATGAAAGCTCCAGCAACTCTCTGCATACCTATCTCTCCTGGGGTTTTATGCCCAGTCATTGAAGGAGACTTTGAGTGACAGTCTTCATGGCAAAGGGCTTGTTTCCAGCTCAGCTTCTCAAAACTGCAGGAGCTGGGAACTACAGCAGGATCCTAGGCCCAAAATTCCCCCGCTCCACCTAACCCTGCCTCCAGACTAGGCAACAGTGAGGCTTACTATGACTGTGTTTCCTTTCTTATTTTGTTTTGTGTGGGGGGTGGCAGCTGAGGAAAGCAGGCGGTGGTGATGACGCTAACTCCCCTGTGCCATAATGGGACCATTCACGTTAATTGGAGTCGGTGTCGCAACCACCGTCTTATAAATTAACACAGTTTTTTGACAACCCAGATGCTTCATATTAAAACACATTTGGAAAGTAACTGCTCTGCACCTGAAAGGGTCCACTTTCAGTATCCCAGTCGTATAACAGTTTTTTTTTTTTTTTTTTTTCCCTCCCTCAACTATATAGGGACATGTCTCCAACAAGAACTAAGGGTACAGAAAGTCAGTCTTTGTTAGAACCAGGACAATATCAACATTTGAAGCAGTGAGCATGTTTTGCTACTCTTCCTCCAAACACAGCTTCATTATTAGAACATCTTTTGGAAAATATGATCAGCTGATCTAATAGCACATCCTTCAGAAAATGAGTTTGTACCAGCTATCATCTGATCAGAAGTCATCAATTATCTAATTACTTAGGGGAAGAAAAAGGTGACGTGACATCTTTTTTCATCTTTTCTAAGGCCAAAGTCCTTCAACTATTACACTGTGACCACCTAGAGATTGTATTCTGGTAGGCAGGCCATAGGACCCAAGGACAAGCTTCCAGCTAAAGGTTCATGGTTGACCACAGAGTCTCGAGAGCTTATTTCTGCACAAAATAATGCAAGCATACCTTTTCTTCCATATCTGGATAGGTTCACAAACACTAAACAAATTGCTAGTACCACCTACTGGCAAAAACAGCACCAGCCTAATCTGCACCAACCTAATCTGCCCTGCTCAAGGGTAGGCAGGAAATGCTTCCTAAACACAGGCACTGTGTGCTTGGTGTCTTGAACAACCACCACCCTGGGGCCCAAGTCCATCTAATCTCACACAGATATTTTTTTCTAAATATGATTCAATCTTTACAAAAGGCCTTTTAAGCCCTGGTATAAGAGAATCATTATTATTCCCCTAACATATATGAAAAGTGAAACCAACTACCTAAGTTAACATACGAAGTCAATAAGGACTTCCAAGCAAGCCTTTATTTTTCTTTCACCTTTATCTGAGTGAATGTAAGATTACTCATTTTACACTGTAAATCAGTACAGGGTTGAACCTGAGCTTTTGCTTTGGGATCTTCGGACAACTCATAAGCACAAAATGCTTGAAGTTAGGAACTGTGGGTTTCTTTTCATCTTCATCACAAATGCACATTATGTACGGTCTCCAATGCCTTAGTTTTCCCATGTGTAAAGTGGGTACAGTTACGTTTATAAAAGTCACAGAAAATCTGTAAGTTTATAATCACATACTTGGAAAAAATTTTAAAGTAAGAGAGAAAGAAGGATAGGGAAAGGAGATGAAAAGGAAAGAAAAAGAACAGAAGAGGGAAGGAAAAGAAAGTGAAAGGAAAGTGAGAGTAGAGGAAAAGAGGAAAGGAGAGGAGGAGAGGCCAGCAGAGGAGGAGAGAAAGAAATGTGACATCTCCACATATTCAAAGGATTATTTGTTTGGACAGTAGGTTTCAAAAAAAAAGGGCCATTGGCAATTTGGATTAAGCAAAACTAAGTAAAACTAGCATAAGGGTCATTCTCATACCAATACAATTTTCAGTTTCTAACAGAGGACTCTAACAGAGTTTTATGTTTGCTGTTCCAAGATGGCAGGCCCTAGAGTAGACAGTATGAAATGCAATGACACCTGCTTAATTTATTACTTTGCAGGCTAGTTTTTCCATGAGAGTTAATCCTGCCAGTCTGATTATTTTATTATTTTATCTCCAGCTTTATTGAGGTATAATTGACAATTCCAATATGTTCTTTTAGAGGACAGAGAACTGGCATAGTGGTAATCTGTTTAGGCCCAAAAAGTCCAAGACAAGGTCAGCCATGAAGAGGAGACCCTGGATTGTTGCTGCAGTGATAGAGTGGGGAGGTGTCTTCCTTTCCCCTGTTTTTCTTATGCTCAGGTTTTGTTCACAATGCACAAAACCTGAGAATGACACAGACTGGATTCAAACCCCAGTTTTGTCACATATTAGCCGCACAATTTGCAGAAATGACTTTATTCCTTCATTTTGACTTTCTTTATTGAATAGATCTTCGCTGTGTGTCTTCATCCATCTCAGTATGACCCAAGGAGGATCGAAATGCAAAAAAGATGGTAATGTTGCTTGCTGCCCTATGAAGTTCACATGCTCATAAGTTTCATATCACCAACAAAAACAAAAATAAGTTTCAAAAGGATGAAATGTGGGTGATTTACTTAGCTCAGTGCATGGAACACAACAATGGATGGAAGTTGAAAAGTGGTGTCGCCAAAGCCAACAGCTCAAATAGTAAGCCCACTCTCATCCCTCTGAATAGCATCGAAGTTATATAACAGTGATTTTCATTCAAGTGATGGACTCATCATATTCAAAAAAGCACAGCCACAGCTGGTCAGTTGCAACAAAAGTCCCAGACAGGGTTAATTTCCTGTGCCATCGAGTACACAGAGGCCACAAGCCTTGCTGTTAAGCATGTTTAGATGCAGGCTTTTCAGATAACTACCCTCTGGAAAGATATAATAAGAGGGAGTGTAACGTTTAGAATCGGCCAAGTTTGTATTTAGGCTTCATGATTAGTTTTGTGATGTTATCCAAGTTTCTTACTTTCCAGTTGATAAAAACACCAATCACAGCTCATTTTCTTTTGTCTGCCTGAAATGCTTTTCCCTCAGATATATGCTTTCCTTTCCCTCACACTCTTGACATGTCTGCTCATCTAGGAGAACTTTCCTGATCAGCTATATAAAAGAGTAGAGAGCCCCATCGAGAGAGTAGATGAAGAGTTGGAAGGGAGGGAGGAGGCCAGGGTATAGGGACGTCCTAGGGAATGAAATCTACCAAATTATTCCATGTCTGGATAAATACCATGATGGATACCCCCCAATACACACACACACACACACACACACAATTATAGTGCAGTAACTGGAATAATAATAATAATAATAGAAGGAAGATCAGTAAAGTCGAGCAAGCAGATCAGGACTAGGAAGAAGGGCAGGCAGGGAAAGTGAAGGTACAGGAAATGAGACTGATCAAACTATGTACATGTATGAGTATGGAATAATGATTTCTACTATGATGTATAATTATAATGCACCAATAAAATACATAAATAAACAAGTAAATAAAACAAAACTAATGAAAAAAATATGTAGCAGACCCTCACAGCTGTGTTCTCTTCATCTACCACCTTCCACTTATCTTCACAGACTGAGATTCCACATGCTATTACAGACTTGTTTATTTCTTTGCTGCTTACCTTTGAACCCTAGAATGTTAGCAAAGACTTTGTCTCTGTAATTGCTGCAGAGACCCAGCATCTAGAACAGGTCTTGACCCAAAGTTCTGCTCTGCAAGGGCAGGAGATGCAGCTGGGTGGTTGAGCGCTTGGCAGGCAAGCATGCAGCCCTGGTGTGTTGTCCAGCACTGCAAAAACAAACAAAAGAAACAAAGGGCTGCTTTGTGCATATTAGTTTAAAAAATGAATAACTACATTAAAGATTACCTATACATCACTAGGATGGGAGATCTATTGAATTCTGCCCTAGGATGTGTCAGTAGTTGGAGGAATTTCTTGAATTCAATCCCAAGTTGAATGTCTGCCTAAATTCTAGCTCATTCATCTAACATTCCAAATGCTCAGTAATTAACTAGCATATCAAATATTGCTCTTGGGTGTTTGTAGTTGAGGTCCTTTTGAATATGGAAAGGCCTCTAAGTCCTAAAAATTTTAAGTAAAGAATACTAGGAAGGAAAGCAATCCTGTCTACTATCTCTCCTTTGCTGTCTAGGTCAGTGTTTAACCTGCGTTAGAAACACCTGGAAGACTTATGAAATTGAAGATGGTTGGTCCCATTCCCATAGATTTAGTAGGTTGAAATCTGGTTTAGTAGGTCTGTAGTGAGACCCAAGCATGTGCACTTCTCACTAGTTCCAAGTAATGCTGATGCTGCTATTCAGGGACCATATTTCTCGAATCTCTTTCTTATTTCTCAATTAAAAAAAAAAAATCTGCTATAGCTCTTTACACTTTTGCCCTGACTTTGCCTCAGATGACTCTATAAGAGAAGTAATGATTCTATTTACTCCCTGATTTAACAAACTTGAAAGTTATGTTCTGGGAGTGTGGGCAAGTTTTGTGTTTTAGTTCCATAATGAAATCTAGGCTTCAGCATCATTAACCAATCTGCTTCATAATGAAAATTAATTATTATGGTCATTAGACTAAATGGTTTCTGTCATCTGCAAAGACATAATTGGTACAGAAAATTGTTTCACAAGTATGAAATAATCAATCAGCAAAGGCTGCCTGTACCCATGATTTTCTTTCTCTACTAGTTTCCACTGGAACAGCCCAAAAGTCACTTTGGAACAGGAAGGAAGGTGGAGGGTAAGGTGAGTTACTCCAATAAGGAAGGGGAGATGTGTGTTCTGTGCATTCTAACCCAAGAACATGTGCTAACGTTCTGTCACTCTGACAAAATGCCTGAAAAATTAACTAAAAAGAAGACAGATTTATTTTGGCCACATTTCAGAGGTTTCAGGCCACGGTCACTTGGCTCCATTGTTTCTGGGCCTGTGGTGAGGCAGAGCATCAGGGCAAAGTATGTGTGGTGGAACCAAACTGCTCATCTCCTGGTGGCCAGGAAGCGGAGAGGGGGAAGGAGAAAGGGGCTGGGGACAAGGTACACCCCGCCCTTCATGAACCCCTGCCCTGTGATGTACTTCCTCCCACTAGGCCCCGCCTCTGAGAGCCTCCCAATAGTGCCATCAGCTGCGAACCAAGCCTTCAACACATGAGCTTTATTTGTCAGGGGAGCACATTTAAGACCCAAACCATAACAGTACTCTTTTTTGTAGTTCCAGAGGCAAAGCAAAAATCATAGGGACCTTCAAGATGCAGTTGGAGGAAAGCACCTTCAGCCCAGGGCACATTCTATAAATATGGCACCTTTTGACAAGTTGAAAGTAATATGATAATGTGACAGTTGTGAAGATGGTGATGGAACATGAATGGAGAGAGCACTGTCAAGTAGGCATGATTTAAACATCAGTAGTGAAACCATGAGACGTGTAGAAGAGAGGGTTTTAGGAGAATACCTGTTTTATAGACCCAAGAACGTTATATCCTACTTCCACCATCCATGCCACTCAGCTTATTTCTTCTGATGTTTGACCTTGACTATAGAAGGGGCTTATCTACCCTGCAGAATTGCAAGTGGGCCCTCCATTGGCAATCAGTGTCCTTCAAAGGTTCAAGACCGCTTCTTTTGTTTTTATTAGTTTTATGACTCAACCTGTTGGAATTAGGCTCTCCCTCTAATGCTAATTCAGTATTTGTCCACATAAACAAAGTCATCAAACAAATACCTACTTTTGCAGAATGCAAAATTTAAAAAGCATTTATTGGTGATTTGGATAGGGGATAAAGACCAAGTTATTTAAGAAATGGAAACCTTTCTCTTTACCCTTAAGAGTTTTAAATCTGGTCAGAGAGATGAAAATAAACAAAAGTAATTACATCAGAACAATACGTACGAATTAGCATATCTCCCAGTAAGAATATAAACGCAATTTAATTAGGGAGGAAAGTGTTCCTTATGGATTAGTGTGAAAGGATATCACATGCAGACTCAGATGCATCTGTGGGTATAGATAAATATTCCTATGAATGAGTCGCTGATTTTGACCCCAATATACTCACAAAACAAATGGATGTTGATACATGCAGAGACGACTGGGATCATTGAAGCTGATAAATAAATTACTAAATTAAGCAGCCTCAATCAAGCATTATTTGTAGGGTACCATGCTACCAAAGTTTATCATGTTTGCTTTGAAGAACAGTTCTTCATGAAGAAATGGGCTAATTGTACATTGTTCTAAATAATCTCAGATGGAGAAGGTAGCAATTTAGGGAAGATTGCTCCTAGGATAACAATATTGAACAAACATATACTAATAATGGGCTAGTATGAATCCAAAAACAGGGTCAGCTATTCTATGCATGCTTCCCTCCCTCCCATGAGAGACCCAGGGGGACATATTGAACCCGAAGCAAACTGAGCCACACACTTTACTTTTGGAGCCAACTTCTTCCCGGATTGCAGTGTAAGCATTTGACTTTTTTGTGAGTTACTTCAGACCGACCAACTAGGAAAGGACTTGAACACAGGGAGAACACTGTGAACGTGCAAAGTCTAATTGTCTTCATTAAAATGAAGAAACGGACACATCCATCTATCTCAGTGGGAATTAGTTGCTTACATAAATCTGAGGATTTGGCTGAGTACAACTTTTTTTCCCCCCCAGTTCCCATTGTTTGTAACAAGTCTTTTATCATCTGGAAGTCTGAATTAACATTTCTGTCTCTACCAGTTTAGTTGTTTTTCCATTTGGCAAACTCTAGGTTTTTCCTGTTGTCTTCCCTGTGGGGCATGAATTAGCATAGTTGTGCAATGTTTATTGTTTATTATGTCTTTATTTTTTTGATGTCATCCTCAAAGATGTCAAATCTTCTTCCTTGAGTTGTACTAGAAAAGCCAAAGATTTCCATGAAGGGGGAGTTGGGGAGATGGAATCTTCGATAGAAGCCTGGGGCTTGATTGGCAAATCTGTTTTGTTTTAAGCACATTCAGCAAGCTGCTCTCTTGGGGGCTATTTCTTTATCCCCTCCCCCCGAAAATACACACACACACACGCACGCATGCACGCATGCACACGCACATGCACACACACTCCATTGTTTCAACTTCAGAGTCGGCTGAGCAGCTACAGATATAACAGTTCCACATTAGGACTATAAGCAGTGTGGTTGGGTTCCACCACTGGAGTAAAATGTACTCCAATGTACATTGGAGTAATACCTATTAGATTCAAATCCCAACACAGTTCCTTACCAGTTGCATGACCTTGGACCTCTTATTCAATCCCTTAGAGCCACAGTTCTAATCTTTATATAACAAGGAGGAGAAACACCCGCATCATTGCGAGAAATGAATAAAATTGTATACATGAAATATCTGCAGAGCACACTTCTAAGAAAGGTATGCAGATACCAATAAAGATAGCTTTTTAATGATTACCATAAGAGCTTTGAAAACTTTCAATTTGCAATGATTGAGAGGGTAGATTATTCTTCTTGCAAGTTATTCAATGACCAGCATGATTCCTTACCCTTTCATCCTACATCGCTCTATCCATACAAATCACTTTATTTCCTATTCTGACAACCTGTCCTCTACAGTGTCAAAGAGACAGGAAGTAAAATCATCTTTAGTGCTATTTCATAGCTATAATACAGGTGGATTGGGGAGGTAGTTGTGTCAAATAAATGGGACATTAGCTATTAAAGATTCAATTATCTCCTTTCTTCCTTCCCCCACATGAGGAAAGTCAGGAGTGAGGGGAAAAAATGGCATTGCATTAAAGTGCTTTAGGGATGTCTTGGGGAAAATAAATATGCAATCTAAATGCAAGGTATCATTATATCATTATCACACTGCATTCATTTAATAAGAGATTAAAGTGTTCCGGTTCACAACAACTAGACTCACTTCAAACTTTCCCATGGTTTCTTTGATATTCTTTATTTAAAATAGGCTTCCATTTAGAACAATTGCTGCAATATGTTGGTTATAAACTAAAGCCCTCTTAGAAATCAGAAGTACCTTTAATACAATCATAAAATTAATTGCTCACTTGTTTTCTCAGATTTGTTTCTTCCCAAGCCAAGACAACCCTACCTCATCCATTAGGCCAGTAATAAGCAGAATAGGACCACAGGCCCTGACTCTACTATAATCTAGGATACGCTCTCTGAACCCCTTCCTCCAAGGACATTGTGTTAACTACCTTCTTGTCAGTATAACAAAATACCTGAGATAATTAACTTATAAGAGAAAAGGTTTATTTTGGCTCACCGTTCTGAAGGTTCCAGACCATGATTAAGTGGCCCCATTGCTTTTTGCCTTTGGCAATATGGCACACCATGGCAATAATGCTTGGCATGGTAAAACTCCTCACCTTGTCATCTGGGAAAAAGAGAGACAGGAAGGACCTGGGGCCCCACAATCTTCTCCAAGTGTACAACCTTAATGACCTAAGAATCTCCCATGAGGCTCCACCTCCCAAAGGTTCTACCACTTCCAGTAGCCATGCCGAGGGGAACAAAGCCTTTAAGATACTGGCCTTTGGTGGGCACCTGTCCAAACCAGAGGAAAGCATGGGAGGAAAGAGAGCTTGTGCAATCCAGGGCTGCTGAGAGATCTGAAAAACATCTCCACCACCTATTTGTGTTACAGGTCAGGTTGCCCAGAACTGGACACCGAAGTGGGGTTTGGAGATGCAGGTTTTGTTAGAAATCATGCATGGAAAGGAAGGAGAGGGAACAGAATGGAACAGAGGAGTCGACTGAGTTGCATCCTACATCCCACAAAGCCTCATTCAACATAGCAGAGCTGTTTGGAGCAGGGTTTTTTTTTTTTTTTTTTTTTTTTTCCTGAGTGCTTCTTTAAGGAACAAGATATTTAGACTTTTCTATCACCATTTGGCTCAGTCACCAGATGCAGGTAAGGTGGCTCTCCACAGCTGAGATAGACCTTGGAGAAGCTGAGTGCTGGGGCCTGGTTGCCAAATGCACTCCGCAGGACTGAGGACAGAGGCAACGAGGCTTCCTTGAAGGAGACGAAGTCCCCTGAGAAGCATGCTCTTCCCCATCTGTCCCACCCCATGGGTTTCATGTAAAAGGAGAGAAACATAATATGTGGCCACATGTTTACATCAGGGCACACGACAGTCCTTGTCATTAAATACTCACAAGCAGAAAGAAGAATGCCTACTCAGGACCAATGGTAAGGGAGCGGTGGCCATCCCTGCCGTATCATGATATCTTTCCTCTAAAGTTGTTTTTTTCTAGGCTGGGATTCGAACCCAGACCCTCACACCTGCTGGGCAAGAGCTCTGCTGCTGAGCTATGCCCTTAGCCCCATAAAGTTTTTCCTTTTTCCTTAATTCTTACATCCCTGAATGGGTACCACTTTCATCCCAGTCACCCAAGGTAGAAATTCAGGAATCACCCTTGACCTCCTCTCCAGCATCAGAATTCAGTCACTCACACAACCTACAGCTCTGTCCTCTGAATGGTTCTCCTAGCCCTCTGTCTGCTCATCTCATGATCCACTAACACAACCAAAGGCCAAATCTTATCACTTTTAATTACACCTACTTATCCTTTCACTCTCAGCAAGTGCCACCTCTTCTGGGATGACTTGCCTAAATCTCAATTTCTACAGGTCTCTAGAATAAAGTTCTTACTGACCCTCAAACAATGGTTGACTTATTGGTTCATCTCTACTGGACTTTAAATTGGTGAAAACCAGGGACAACATCTTATTTAAATGTGTATCCCAGCATCTAGAATAGTGCCTCACACTCAAAAAGGCCCTAAACATTTTCATGACTGATGCATTTATTGTCCTCCTGTGTGTGAATTACTGAGTTAACCTGGGCAATGGGACCAGAGAGAAACAACCTCTGCCTTCCATGGATGAAATGCTGTCTGATAAATGTGGGACAGAGTTTAAGGGAGGTGTCACATCAGGAGGAAAAGTCTTTCCTTAAACTCTATCTTGTGTGGAAAAGTAAGTACCAAGAAACTAGAAAGGACATTAAAACAGCACAACAAAAATGGATTTGGAAATGAGACAAGTGAGTCAGGCTCTGTGGTGTACACCTGTAATCCCAGCAGCTCTGGAGGCTGAGGCAGGAGGATTACAAATGCAAGGCCAGCCTCGGCAACTTAATGAGGCCCTAAGTAACTTAGCAAGATTGTGTCAAAAATAAAAAAATAAAAAGGGCTGGGGATGTGGTTCAGTTCTTAAGCACCTTTAGGTTCAATCCCTGGTTAACAAAAAAGGAAAGAAAGAAAGAGGGGCGGGGGGAGAGAGAGAGAGAGAGAGAGAAAGAAAAGAAAGAAAGAAAGAAAATGAGACTACTGTAGGAGAAATATGAAATTAGAGCAGAGAAGAGGAAATATTGAAGGAAAGGGAAACTGTAATTGCTTGTTTACCAAACTATCAAATGAGTGATATCAATAAGTTTGTATGGAAGGGAGCCAGAGGAAGATGTGGCCTGACCCAGCCGTTATTAACAAGGTCAGAGAGAAGATGAAACCAATGAACAAACATGTTTGTTAATTAAGTAATGTAAAATACAAATTTAAATGTTCCAAAAGGCACTAATTAGTTCTTTGCCAATTTTGCCCATTATATTCCTGCTAAGTCTGGCAAGAGATAAGAGTGGGTGATAAAGGCATGCTTCTCTTTGGAAAATAAAAAATACTATTGAAAATTTAGCAAAAACCACAGAAATTCACAACTCAATTTAATGTTTCCTGAGACCACAAGGTGTAATGGAAAATTTCACTAGGCAGAAGCAAGAGCAGAGGGCCTCAGCCCTGTAAGAACCAACAGTCTTATTTTTTATCAAACTGAAAACCATACAATCCATGGGGAAGAAAATGAAATCAGCCCCGAGTCCTTGCAGACAGCTGACACATAAAAAGTGGACAGGGACGTGAAACATCATTATCTTACACCATGTTGTGATGTTCTTGCTCTTGTTCTTCTGCATGGCCCAGACCAGCAAAGGCAAGCCACAGACAGAACCTCTGAGGAGAGCCAGACTGCAAGGTGGCATATAGAAATGAAAAGGGGTGCTTCATTCTTAGAAGGTAAGCAATTAAAATAAGAGGGAAGAATTATCTGACAACATTAAAGACAAGGGGTATAAACAGCTTGAATTATTTAAACAAAACAATCATTATCTGAATAACCCATTTCTTCTTCTTCAAATTCTCATTTCTGATAGTTCCTCTAGTATAATTTTCTTCTCCATTCCTAATTTGCTAAGCATTGCTCAATTCTCAGGTTTTAGCCCTTTCTCTTTTCTTCTTCACCAACCATAAATTACCTTGAAAATAATCCTAAAATTCTTGGATTTGCTTCCGTGAAGCTTTCCCACAAACAGAAGAATTTCACATTAAACCTATTCATTTGAAAGTCACATCTAATGACACCTTCCAGTCCTATTCTTTTTCTCTTTCACACCCATGGTCTAATCCAGACTGATATCACCTCTCCTAGGATTACTGCAACAGCTGCCTGAGAGTCTGGGTCATCCCAGACCTTGCTGTTAAACCATGCTTAAAATTCCCCCCGGGTGTCCCTGTTCAAATGCTTTCATGGTTTACTCTGCCCTGTGGAACAAACTCCAAACTCCTCACGTGTGTTAAAGAATTTCCTGTATCTGGCTCTGCCTCCTTACCCTACATAGTTACTGCTAAAGCAAGCATCCACCTCAACCAGCTCACCACGCCTCTGCACCTCTAGGATCTTGGAATCAAACAAGTCACACTGCTGATACTGTGACTAGCATTTCTGAAGCTTAAAGATATCAGGTACCTTAATTATGGATGTACTGTGAGAAAAGGAAACAGGGCATGGTGATGAAAGTCTATAATCTCAGTGGCTCAGGAAGCTAAAAGCAGGAGGATCGCAAGTTCAAAGCCAGCTTCAGCAACTCTGTGAGGCCTTGAGCAACTTAGTGAGTCCCTGTCTGAAAATAAAAAGGGCTGGGAACGTGGCTGAGTCGTTGAGTGCCCCTGGGTTCAATCCCCAATACCAAAAAAAAAAAAGATGTTAGTTACTTATTTGACGACATGCTGTAAGAAAAGGAAAATGGGATTCAAACGTCAGTCTTTCTCACTCCAAAGCTGTCTCCCTAACCGCTGGTACTTGCATCTTTCCACACTGGTATTCTTGTCTTTCTTATTAACCAAAACATGTCTAGCTCTGGTCTGGTTAATAACTCTATTAGCCAAGACTTCTACATTGTGCAATTTCCAAAGACAAGCATATATTTAAAGATTTATGCCTTACTTAAATATATATAAAATAGATGAAAGTGTACTTGACAGACCCTTGTTCTCTCGTGCAAAACTAAAAGTGAACTGAAGGTCTCCATGAAATTAGAAAACATTTCTATGAACTGATGAAGACTTAAAAAGAAAAAAAAGAAAGAAAGAAAGAAAAACCTTCTAGGAGAGAAATCAAATAAATACGTAAAAGTGTAAGTCTGTATTTTACTCCTCTCTAAGACAATGAGCTGGAGTTTGGTCTCTTTCTTGCAAATACATGTGCCTGTGAATTTACGTCAGTTTCATTCTCTCCCTGTGCTAAAATCAAAGCACATGAACAGCAATTTCTCCTTTCGGGTTGTGCTCGAGTCTCCAGAGCAGGGACCTAGCCAAGCCTGCCAGGCTGTTTGTCAGAAGTTGCAAAGTGGTAGCCCCCAGACTCAATCTGGCCTGCATGTGTGTGCCATTGGTCCTCACAGTGTTTGGCTTTCATTGAATTAGTTTCCAACGTTCAAAATTCAAGATATTTCACATAAAATCCATATTTCCAGATTTTCCAGGAAAACACAGAGATGTGGGAACATGGGGCCCCATTCCTGTATGTCAACAAGCCCCTAGAATTCCCCAGTCCTGGGAAGGACCCCTCTGACACCCCCAGCCACCCTGTCCTCCTTCCTGCTCTCCTGCTGTCACCTGGGTCTGTAGCCTTTCAATCCCCACCCTCAAGTTTCCAAGGTGATCAGAATTTTGAGAAACCTTTGTGGAGGGGGAGAGCACACTGAACAGGAAGAACAGAAGAGAGGAACTCGGAACATCATCCGGGTCTTTCATTTTGTTTTGATTCATGCTTGTGTTTGAAATTATTCACTGAAACACTTTCCTGTGAAGGTGAGAAGCCCCTCAAAGTTCCTTCCCCAACTCCAGCTCCCTGTTCATCTCGCCAGTTACTTTTAAAATTAAAAAAAAAAAAAAAAAAAAAAAAAAAAACTACAGAAAAGAAAGGACACTGAAGAGATAAGAGAATTGTTTCCATTCCTTCTCCCCTGGTTTCTGCCCTCCCTCACTCCCACTCCTCCATCTGAGACACAATTATATTTATGACGTGATCAAATCCTAGTCATATGGATATTTAATAGAAACCTATAGAACAAACTGGAAGGAAATTACACAATAGACTGAGGAAGAACCAGCTTATAAGCAAGGAAAGTGGTCTTGTGGGATGGAGGAAAATATAATAATAGAAATAATAAAAAGGTAACCAAACCTAACGGTGGGGAAGCAGGAGAGTGATATTCTTAAAACCAAATCAAGCAGAGTCAACAAAGTCTTTGGTTTTAAAGGCATCTTCAGGAAGGACATCTTGTTTTATATGCATATTTTAAAATGAGCAGGCTCAGCAGTCTCCAAGAGGTTATTATGTCATTTCTTTCTATGCTGCTGAATAAAAGGAACCTGTGATTAAGTAGCAATTCATGATTTAAGAAAGGCATAGAATTCATTGAACATTTTATAAGAGCATTTCTAGTGGCTTCCCACCTCTGAGGAGCTAGTTTCGATTTATACACTACAATTAATCAGATAGTCAGAGCCAGAGAGAATTCATCAAAGAAAATGGAAACTTATTTTTGTGTAATTAGCTACTCTGGTGATTTATCAGTCAGTTACTTTATTTTTTCTGTTCACTGCCAATTCTGCCCATATATTGTATTATCTAAGAATCTCCAAGTGGAAAATATCTAATAATTTCTCATGCCCTGCTTAGGTGTCAATGAAGAGGACAATACAAGAAAAGCTCTTTGCAAAACGGGTTTTCCACACTTCACATGTGAATCCCTTTGAAATTTTGAAACTGTATTCTGAAGTTCCTAGGGAAGTGACTCCTTTTCATAATATAAGTATAGAAGAGCAGATTAAGCAACAAAGGGTTTATTGGATAATCAGGATATTAAAGAGGAAAGCGGACTTTCTGTCTTGGAGTTAAGGCAATCCATTCAAAATCTTTTGGAGAACAAAGAAGAAATCTGACTAATTTGAAAATTATTGCCATTCTTTTTTGTCCCTGAGCTACCACCAATTCATTAATGTTCTTTTGAAAATCTACATTTTTCATTTGGCAAACAGATTTTCTTCATTGCTTCATACTGATGGGGGGTAAGAAGGAGTAATGTCCTCTTATGTATAAAGTAAACCATATGAATGTGTAAATTTAGACAAATGGGAAAATAAATGGACGTGTATTATGCAAATAGCAACCGCCAAATGGATATGTAAAATTTCTTAGACCACAGTGGCGCCTTCTCCAAGAAATGTTCCCTGTGCTCTTGCTTTTGAGCCCAGTGACCCATACAAACTAAAATCAACTCAAGAGATTAAGCTTTCTGTCCTTCCCTTATATTTATTTCCTCCTTTACTTATATTTATTTCTCCCTTCTTTTTACATGGGAATATATAGAAATGATAAAAGAATTGAGAAAGGGGATATTGCTACAAAGCAGATGAATCAAGGATGTGTCTAAAAACACAAATCCAAAAGATGTCCCAAGTGGTAGGATTGTAAATATTACCCAAGGGATGGAAGGAAGGACTAGAGCCAAAGTTCTTCTAAATTTTTGCCTGTACCTCTCCTCAAATATATCTTTTGTTTGCCTTCTCAGATTCACTCTCCTGTTTTCTGCACCCTACCTAGTATGGACCAACTCAGTAAGACCCAATGCTCCTGGTTTCTGAGTGGGTTTAATTATTAGGGCCCCATCAGGAGATTGAGAGAAGGAAGAAAGTGAAATCAACATATTTTTCCTCCAGTTCCCACATGGAAGGTCACCTTGGATGGATGGTTCCCTCGGCGTCACAGAGACATCAACAATTCTCTCTCCCCTGACTGCCCTTGACCCTGCTTTGCCCTTACCCGTCTGACCTGTGGTAACAGATCTTTAGCTGCTAGCTCTGCGTTCCTTGTTATCCTTCACGGTTCACCTGTACCCCACCTGCATCCTTCTAATTAGTGCTCACATAACAAAACTGGATTACTTTAATGTAGTGTGCCTCCTCTTTCCATTTGGAACTCTGATTGATGTAGCCAAAGAATAATTCATAGGACTTTTGAAATATATACATTCTAGGCCTCACTCCAGACTTGCTGAACCAGAACTTCAGGAAGCAAGCCTGGGAAACCATTTGTGGTTGATTTTTACCTGGCATTTGGGGACCGGTGGCCCAAAATTCAACATAACAAGCCAAATCTAACTTACCCCCTGTTTTGTAAGCTAGTAATTGTTTTTACACTTTTAAATAGCTAAAATAAAATCTAAAGAATTTGATGACAGTTTAAAATTATATGGAATTCTGTCCACCAAAAAGGTTTTATTGGAAATTGTATAAGGCCAGTTGTCTTAGGCCACCTGAGACAGAAGCAGGGTTGAGTAACAGCAACAGAGAGTGTGTGAACTAAAACACCTAAAATATTTGCCACGGAAAATGTTTGTCAGCCCCTGCTCTTAAGGGCAGAAATCTATTTCTGTTCCTGATCCCTAACTTAGACAACTCCCTGTTGTCTATTTGGACCAAAAGCAGAGCCAGGCATGGTAACTCATGCCTGTAATTCCAGCAACTCAGGAGGCTGAGGCAGGAGGATCACAAGTTAGAGGCCAGCCCAGGAACTGTAGTAAGGTTCAGAGCAACTTAGTGAGACCCTGTCTCAAAATAAAAAATTAAAAGAACTGGGGATGCAACTCAGTGGAAGCACCCTGGATTCAAACCCCAGTATCAGAAATAAATAAATAAGACCAAGATAATTTCCAAGTTATATAGGTCACTTACTCTGTAAAACAATGCTGGCCTGTTTCTGTGGTTTTATATTTATGCAAATGAAAATTTACATGAGCATGTTACATGTTCTAAACATGTGAACCAGAGCTAATGGATGCTCCAATTCCATACGTTTCAATATCTTAATTTAGAAACCCTCTTTTTCCACTTATTTGTTGTGCAATTTTGGAAAATTACTGTTCTCACATTTATGTAATTTAAGATCTGTTCCCTAAGTTGTTGTGAGGAATAAAAAGAACATTTTAATGAAAGAATATAGCCCATGACACTTAATAAAGAGTCCATAAGTATTAATTCCTTTCCTCTACCCCTCATTCCATCACACTATCATATTTACTCCTTTACACGTGAAAAAAGCAAGGGACAAGGATACATCTTTCACTGCAGTGAACTCAAAGTTTCCAAGTTACTTGGGAAGGCAAAGCAGGCCTTAGAAATTCACTAATGAGAAAAAGAGTACCATAGAGGTTTTTATCTTGTCTTAACGCAATAGCCCCACACCCTTGGGCACTCCATAAACACTAACTGAATTGGATTTTATTACGCTGTTAGACCACATTCAATTCCTCTGCTGCCTCCATCGTCAGAAAGGCTGGCTTACAGTGCATGGAAATAAACAATTTACCCATTGGTCCATGCTTTGAAAAGAAAACTTGCATGTAGCCATTGAGACATTACACTTTGATAGATTCTACCCTCGGGGTCTGTTTTAAAAGTGTAGCTTCAGTTTCTCTTTTATCAGTATACAAAAGTTTTCCAAGAAACACAAAGACTTTAAAGACTTGCCACACAGCATACATCATGCTATAGAATCGTCACAGTGTAACAGTACCACCAGCCGAAATTGGCTTGAAGACAAATAAAGCCCTGCTACGACCTAAGAATGGAAAATTGGAAATGAGGTAAATCTATCACTGAATTCCACTTCTTTCATGTACGTTTAAAAATTAGAAAGTAGATGTAGAGTTCCAGAGTTATAAAATTCCTTACAGATTATCTCTTCAAAGACTTCACCAAAAATTTAGGAGACAGGGAGAGCTGACTTGGATGTATTTCTTCAACTTCAACCACTTCTTCAACCACAGAAGCCTTGTTTTTGTTTGTTTTATATACTAGAGTTTTGCATAAGATTTAGTTTGAAAACTGAGTTTCACCAATAAAAACAGCTGAGAGCTAGTATTGTAAATTGGGGATCAGCAACTTTTTCTGATAGCAAATGTTTATTTTATTTTAAATTGGCAGATAAAATTATATGTTTAGAGTGTATAGTGCGATGCTTAATATACACACACTTTTTGTGAAATGGCTAAATTGAGCTCATTAACATATACATCGCCACACAAAGTTATTGTTTTTGTGGTAAGGACACTTAAAATCGACTCTCTTAGCACTTTGCATGGATAGTAAAAATTTTAAGCTTAGCCTGTCATGGTTATTCAACTTGACCATTAAAAGTGAAAGCAGTCACTATATGTAAAAGAATGCATGGCTGTGTTCCAATAAAACTTTATTCACATAAATGGAGTAGGCTGGATCTGGCTTCAGACCATAGTTTGTAGATGATAAAAGTAAGTTGTAGGTATATTCAAATGACTAATCCAAAGTCACAAATCAGATACTTAGGATAGCTATGAGACAAGGATTCTTTCTACCACACTGCTAATAGATTGAGAAAAATAAAAATAATAGGGTATCTCTGCAAAAGGACTGGGTCATATCAGAAAAGGTTGTATTCAAAAAGCAATTCATAAATGCATAGCCTGTATTTGGTATTGCATCCAACCATGATAACTATAAATACCTGTGTTACAATAATTCATCTACCATTGCACCTAAAAAATAATTACTTCCAGTGAAAGAGAAATCTGTACTGTTCTTAAATAATCTGAATGATTCATTTTTTGCCAATGTTGTTCAGTAAAAGGATATATCACTTAGTGGTCGACATGATCAGTCTACCAACAGCATTCAATGTGTTGCAAGTAAAAACCCATTTGATCTATGCCACCCATTAGTTATTGTGATGTGAGCCTTATGTCTTAAGCACCCCCTAAATGGAAATGAGTTGCTCTTATTTCCTTTCCTATCTTTGTATCCCTTTCTGTAAGGTCAACATATCAGACCATAACCCCCAGCAGCATACCGTTCCTAATAAAAGGGAGCCTCACCACCTGATTATCAAAGTACTCTTTTCTGAGGCTCAGCCTCTGCCCCTGGTGATCTGTTCCCCACACTCTTGCCCGTGGCCTTTGTCCACACAAAGGGGAAAGGAAGTCTTCAAGAGTAATGGCAATAGATGCAACTTTGAAATTAATTCCTCCTGATACTCTCTCTTCACTCCTAAATTTAATACAATTTTGACCTTTCCCACATCATGAATTTCAATTTCTTATAACACCCTCCTCCTTCACAGTTTAGTAAAATCTCAACTGGAAGAACAGTCAATCAAATCAGAGCATATGGGAAATACCACATACTCCTGTAATTCAAAGAACATAAGAGGGAATGAAGAGCAGGAGAAACTAAAATTGCTATTATGTACATCTATTCTTATGACAGTTGTAATGAAAATGGAAAACAGTTTTAGCATAACATTCCAGCTACAGTCTCAAGATGGCTGTGTTGTGGTTTTCCTTGGCTAATCTGCCTGTAGACAACAATAGAGACCCAAAATATCTTTAGAAAATAATTATGAAGATTTACAATTTGAATTTTCATGAAATATGCATCAGAATTTTAAAATGATTTAAAGAGACAGTCTTCAGATGTGGATTTAAACCCTAGAAATAAGACTACCTATTCCCATCACTCTACCCAAAATGATAGCAAGATATTTCCCAATAGACAATTGCTCATTTGCTCTCTCTTTATACTCCAGAATAATGGGATGATATAGCTAAAAAGGATCATAAAAGTTGCCCAAATAGTTTTATTTCACTTATAAGGAAACTGAGGTGCCAGGAAAATTAATAAGTGGATTTCTGAAGTCACAGAATTCATTGGCAGCAACTCAACTCAGTCCTCGGGTTCTCTAAACATCATTCAGAAGTTGTATATACTAATCCATGAGGCTTCTCTATTCCAATTACATTTATCGTCTGTGTGTGTGTGTGTGTGTGTGTGCACACAGGCATGTGTGACCAGGAATTGAACCCAAAAGTGCTTTACCACTGAGCTATTTCCCCAAACCTTTATATTTTTCATTTTGAGAAAGGGTCTTTCTAAATTGCTCAGACTGAAGTCAAATTTATCATCCTCCTATCTCAATCTCCTGAGAAGCTGGAATCGCAGGTGTGTACCACCACACCCACACCAGGCCAATATTTACCATCATCATAGTCTTAAAAATAATCCCTTTTTTTTTGTACTTGGGATTGAACTCAGGGAGACTTAACCACTGAGCTACATCCCCAGTCCTTTTTATTTTTATTTTTGAAACAAGTTCTCACTAAGCTGTTCCGGGCCTCGATAAGTTGCTGAGGCTGGCTTTGAACTTGTGATCCTCCTGCCTCAGCCTCCCCAGCTGCTGGGATTATAAGCACGTGCAACCACTCCAGGCTAAATAATCCTTTCAAGCATCCTTTGCTTAAATATTTCCTCTTTTCATAGGTGAATGATTGACAGGAACAAAAACCTGGTAAAAATTGATTAAGAATACCCAAAGACAGAAAAGATAATTTTAGTTCCTTTTTCATCTTAGTTTTGCCTTTGTTTTTAATGTTCTATTCATAATTTGGGCCAAACTGTCAGGCTTTATTGAATGAAGTTGTTCTAGTTTCCATGAATTTGTTTGTGTTTAGCTCATAGCTACAAATAACAGTAAATCACTAGAATTTTCTCCTGCTGGCCTTTTCAATCCACTCCAACAGATTGGCATTAACTCTCATGTACAGGAAATACTGCTCCTTTTAATGTCCTCTTCAGAGTAGGGCTTCTTGAAAATTCGGTTTCCCATGAAACCTAATTAGAAGTTCTTCATTATCACATTTCCACATTTCTCTTCTTAGTTATAACCCTTTGTTAGCACCTAGTTAGTGCCTTTTTACGCCTCTCTCTCTCTCCCTCCCTCCCTCCCTACTTTCTCTCCCTATAACTGAGTTGGTGGGGAGAGACTGCTTACAGAGAACACTGAATGGTCCAATCAGGAAACCAGAAAAAATCTACTGTTGCAGGAAGAGTGGGTAAAAGTAGGCTCCCATTCAACTGAATTCCTATCAGAGAAATTTTTTGCTCCCTAGAAACTAAATTATTAATCTCCATGTTCCACCTCTTACAAACACACACACACACACACACACACACACACACACACACACACTCACCCTCAAAACCTATTGTGTTTGGTTTTTGAGTTTTGCTTTTAATGAAGTTTGAAAACTATGTGGCTTTTTCAACTGCCAAAATGGATAGATGATAGATAGATAGATAGATAGATAGATAGATAGATAGATAATAGACAGATAGATATGTGTGCATATGTGTCAGGCTTCCACAGAGAAATTGAACTACACTGAGAATTTAATTTACAAGAGAAGCTTGAAAGAATGATCTAGCAAGAGCAAGGGAGCTAATGTAAGTGACACAGATAAAATTACTGTGAAAACATTCAGTGCTTACTCATGCACATGCTCTCCTCACACCAAGTGCTGGTGAGATGTGGAGTAGCTGAACTCTCACGCTAATGGCGGAAGGAAATGGTGAAGCCACGCTGGAAGATGTTTTAGTAGTTCCTTATACAGTGGACACACCATTTATTATAAGAACTATAAATACTATTCCAAGTTATTTACACAAGTGAAATTAAAACTTATGATCACCCACAAACACATAAATACTCACAGCAGTGTTATTTATAATTGCCCCAAATGGGAAACAACCTGAATGTCCTCCAACTGGGGAATGGATAAGTGGCTATAAGCACACAATGGAGAACTACTTAACAACAAAAGGGTGCAAACTAGTGATACACACTGCAGTGTGGGTAAAGTTCAAGTGCATTACACTCAGGGAGGGAAGTCAGACTCAAAAAGCTATAAGATTATAAAAGATTTTTTATAAGATTTTTTTTATAAGATTATAAAGGACTATAAGATTCCATTTATATGACCTTCTGGAAAAGGCGAAAACATAGGGACAGGGAATCTGCCAGTGGTCACCAGGGGTGAGGGGTGAGGGGAGGAGTGGGTTATAAGGGACCACAGAGGCAGGGGAAGCATTCCATTCCTTTGGGTGAGGGTGACCAACAGATATGCGAATTGCCCAAATGCATGAAAAACTATAGGTTTATGAAGGGTAAATTTCACTGTAGTTACATTGTACCTTAAAAACAAAAAGTGCTGATACTCTGCCCTCAAATGTTGAAAAGTTCATTGGAAAGGACTGAAAATTTTTCCCAGTAAAACAAAAAAATCTTTTTCCAAGCTATCCTAATTCTCAAATGGGTGGCAGACCAGGAACAGCTTTTTCAGGACCAAATTTTAGCATCATTCAGGACTCATGTTAGAAGTAGCACTATTGGTACATGTTCATGGAGAAAAGAGATACACATATGTTGGGTGATTCACCTGGATGTGGGGCCATAGTGGTCACTGATGCTGCGTGATGCAGAGAACAGAGGAGTCAAGGCCAAGGCAGGAGCAATAACTGTGGTCAATACTGAGTAGGATATATAATAGCACTTCTCTATGACCTTTATATCATCTTATGCCATTTAATCCTTCCCACTATGCTAGGAGAAGGGTGTACTTACCAGTGTTTTGCAGATATGGAAAGAGACTTAGAGAGGTAAGGTAAGTATCTTGGATTACATTGCCAGAAATAGGTCTGGGGTCTCTTGGGTTGGGCTCTTTGAAGAAATAGAATTTGCACTGAGCTTTGAAAACAACAGAATGGGATGAAGAAAGAAGTCACAGTGGGCAGGAAGCTGTGACTGAGGGTCAGAGGTTTGCCCACGAGGGCACACCAGGAAGTCTGAGGAAGTAGCTCAGAGTTGGAGACTTTTTTTAGGAAAATAACAGAGAATATTGGCAAATTATGGAGAAAGCATCTCGTAGACAACACTGAATGGCATGCTGATAAACTCAGTATTTGTTCTGTGGGTTTCTCGACCATGTGCCATTGGAGATATTTGAGCAGCCAGTCTGGACAATATTGATTTGAAGCTGGCAGGAAAATAATCCTTTTAGAAGATTAACCAGATGGTGGTATCAGGGCTGCACAGGGGCTCTTGAGGCAAAGAATAACCATCACGATGTGGTTGCTATAGTTAGGTACCGCCCATGGATTATCTGACCTAATGTCCACCTCCATCCTCTGGAATAGGAATTCTTAATTCCATTTTACAGATGAGTTGATTGAGACTGAGAGTCAATGATTTGTATTAAACTCCACTACTGGAAAGAGGAGGATCTGAGACAGAAGCTCAAGAGCCATGACACTTCTTTGTAAACTCACCACTGAAAGCTTTTGGAAATGCTACAATGACCCGGGACATTCATAGTAATCTGGACACCCAAGTAATGTTTCCTAAGATGGAAGAAAGGATCCTTATAGGCAATGGGACAGGAGGATTGGCAGTTCTTAATGGCTAGTTGGGGATGTGACAAAAGAAGAATCAAAGGCATTCAGAGGGCCTGGGCAATTAGAGGTCTCACTGACAGAAACATACACTGGAATGCCACACAAATGACATAACCCCCAAGTCATGAGAGA
Organism: Sciurus carolinensis; assembly: GCF_902686445.1. Lineage (NCBI taxonomy): Eukaryota > Metazoa > Chordata > Mammalia > Rodentia > Sciuridae > Sciurus > Sciurus carolinensis. Next base: position 24,039,238 of record NC_062213.1, on the reverse strand, counting down.
ATTATTTCAGTAGTGAATTTTGGTTGGTTTTACAAATGCAAAAAGGCCTTCTCTATGTATCTAGCTTCTACCTCTTTCTCCTTTCCATCCGAATTCTTCTCTGACCCCCTAAACAACAACACAAAGAAAAAGTAAACATGCACTTTGGAAAAATAAACCTACCCACCTGCAGAGAGCCCACCACGTAGAGGGAGGGACTGCAAAAGGTCAATGCTGTTACTCTAGTCCTCAGAGCCAAAGTCCTTAGACAAGGGAGGGTTGGCTTGAAAGATTTCTTAGGGGTCCCAGGTTTCCCCAGCCCTCAAGACTTAACAGAGTCTATTGATAATAAGCTTAATAAGGAAATACCTCTGGAAGTTGTTCAAATACTGGAGAAAAAAAAGACAATCAAAAAACAATGTACTGCTGGGCACAGTGGCACATGCCTATAATCCCAGTGGCTCAGGAGGCTGAGGCAGGAGCAACGCAGTTCAAAACCAGCCTCAGCAAAAGTGAAGCGCTAAGCAACTCAGTGAGACCCTGACTCTAAATAAAATACGCACAAAAAAAATAGGGCTGGGGATGTGGCTCAGTGGTTGAGTGCCCCTGAGTTCAATCCCTGGTAACACCCCCGCCCAAAAAAAAAAAAAACAAAACAAAAAAATCAATGTGCTCCTTCCTTATCTTTAGATTAAATCACACATTTGTTCAACAGTAACTCTCTGAGCACATACCATGGACCAGACACTGTATTTGTCTTAAGAACAGAAAAATAACCAGGCTAAGTGGTAAACGCCTGTAATCCTAGCAGCTGGGGAGGCTGAGACAGGAGGAGGGCAAGTTCAAAGACAGCCACAGCAATTTAGCGAGGCCCTAAACAACTTGGTGAGACCCTATTTTAAAATTTTTTTTTTTTTCGGTGCTGGGGATTGAACCCAGGGTCTTGTGCTTGCGAGGCAAGCACTCTACCAACTGAGCTATATCCCCAGCCCAAAAGAAAAATTTTTAAAAGGACTGGGGATGTGGTTGTGGCTAAGTACCTCTGAGTTCAATCCCTGGTACCAATAATAATAATAATAATAATAATTCAAAAATAATTTATCATTCTTTTCCTCAAAAGAGCACACAATTTTGTTATCAAAAGTGCTTAGAAATAAAACTATTGAAAAACAGAAATTCTTCTAGTACTTCCCTTATAATAGAATGAAATTTGTTGGTGATGATCACAGAGTTTCTAATTTTATTACCGGGTTTCTACATTTTGCTAAGAGTGTTTGCAGCTATTTTTGTTTACTCCTTAATCTTGAAGAGGTGAAAAATGAAATCGTACCATGACACATATGTGGTGGCCAAAAAAATGCACCACTTAACCCATGCAGTGGCTAGCACCTGTAATCCCAGCCACTTGGGAGACTGAGGCAGGAGGATTGAAAGTCAAGGACAGCCTCAGCAACTTAACAAGACCCTGTCTCAAAATAAAAGATAAAAATAGCCTAGGAATGTAGCTTGGTGGCTTATTTGTCCACACGAAGTGCCAGGTGAAGGTGCACTGGTAAGTTTCTGCACTCCATCCTGGCAGCCACAGGATAGGAAGAAGGAGTTTCTATTCCTTCCTTTCCCCTGTGAGAGCCTGGCCTCCTCATTCCAAACAGAAATGATGAACGTCCATTCTGGTCCGTGTCTTTGGCCACCTGGCATCCCACGCTTACTCCTTTCCCGTTTCAAACACTCCCATCTCCAGCAACTTAACCAGACCCTGTCTCAAAATAAAAAATTAAGGACCCAGGATGCAGCTCAGTGGTAAAGCAGCCCTGGGATCAATTCTCAATACTCATCCCCCCTTTAAAAAGCACCATTTAGAACTCTTGTGGGGTGGAGAATGCAACATTTTCTAGTTTTTTTGTTTGTTTGTTTGTTTTTACCAGTTGCTGGGCTCTGAATTCACCGCCACATCTGTACTAAGCCCACATTTCCAATAGGCTACTGCCAGCCAGTGACTGAACCCAGCAAGGGTGGGAACACAGACCCAGATCTAAGATGAAGGACGCTTCTACAGCAGATTTTGGTTCAAGGGCTCCTATCTGCCTGCTGCAAACTTGCTTGGAACTGTACTGCAGTCTGTGACTCTTCCATCCATCCCGCCTGCCTTCCAGCTCTGGGTCCTGAACCTGAAGCTCCACCCACCTTCTTCCCTCATGGACCTTTCCCCCAACAAATCTCTCCTCTGTCCAGTTCTGTCTCGGCATCTGCCTCTCAGATAACTCAAACGAATACCATGCACAAGCGATAAATGTTGTCACACGGGGCCTCTATAGCAAACTCTCCCACATTAGTATCACCCAAAGGTGTGGCCCACAGACTTACAATACTTTATTTGGAGCAGCTTGCTGTCTTATTGCTTTGTAAGTGTTTTTGAGACAGTTTCAAGAGTAAATACTTTGGTTTGGATATTATGCAGTAACAACCTTTTTTTTTCTTTTTTTTTTTTTTTCAGTCCATTAAGAGCAATTCCTTGGGTTCTAGTCCAAAACAGATTTGAGGGACACAGCACTGAGTGGGCAGCCAGGGACCGAGACCTCACATTCTTCAGTCCTGGCTATGCCTCTTACTAATCATGTCACCTCTGACAAGCCAATTAACCCCTCTGAACCTGTTTCCTCTGTAATAAGAAGATAATAATATCCTCCTTGCTAACATCAAAGGACTGCTTTAAGGATCAAATGATTTAATTATGTGAAAGTATCTTGCAAACTACAGCCCTATACAAAAGTAAAGGTACTATGATTGTCTTCTGAATAGTAAATGTAATTGGCCAACTTTATTCACATTTCCTGGGGAACAAGCACTGGATGTCACAAAGTAATTGCATATTGAAACACACACCTCTCAGGGGCAGGGTGAGAACACCGCACAACAAGTTCTGCAGTCAATCTCAAGGGGTTCAAAGGCGCAGGTCTAAGTAGGCTACACAATTGTAAACCAAAAGCTCTACTGAAATTACCTTACCTCCTACAGATCAGAGTAAATGTAAGATGCTACTTTAAATAAGGAAAGAAAGGGGGGAATTAAGGTTAAGGTGATTTCCAAACCACAGTGATTTGGATGAACCTTAGAACCAAATATAATCCTTCCAGCCTGCTTGACTTTGGGTAGCAATAATAAATCTTACCACACTAGCAACTTGAGGTTTTCCTTGGTTTGGTTATAAATCACTTTTCATACGAATAAAAGAAGAAAAACATTCTCAAGGTTCTATGGGTATATGTGAATATATGTCTGCTTTTTCCCCTAATATTGTGATTGAATTCAGGTGTTTCTTGTGATGCCAAACTTGGCATAAAAGAGGAAACAGCACAAACCTACAAAGGCATAGGTTAATCTTTGGTGTAAATATAAGCCATTACAAAGTTTACAGAGTTAAAACCTATGAGAAATTTCTCTGTAATGCCCTTAGTCCTAAAAAGAGCAGTTTCCCTTTAAATCACAAACCTCAATCAAAACTACATGAAAATTTCCTTCTTCCTGATTAATTGCAAAGAAAACAAATAGCCTCTAGGAGGCAGAACCTCTAGGACGCTGCCTTGACATCAGGGTGATATTTGGGTGGTGCATGGACTTGTGTTAAACTAACCATTTCCTTCCTGCAGTGTTTGCTTTGAGTTTTCTATTTGGTTACCTATGTATGGTCTCTGCATAAGAAGCCTGGGAGGTATATGCCAATACCTATCCATTCAACAGAGAGAGCATACCAAGTAGATGAATATGAAAAGCAAAAGTTTTCTTTTCCTCTCCTCCTCCTTCTCCTTCTGATTATTATCATGATTGTATTATTATTATTAATACTTGCCTCAACAAAGAGAACACTTCTGGATGGAGGCAACCCTGCATCAAAGCAAAACAAACCTCCTACTCCATCCACAACATCCATGACATTGGTGAAAAAAAATCAGGAAAAAAATATTGACCCAGTTCCTTGAGAAAACACCAAGTTACCCGGATGGATAACTAGTATCTAAAGTTCACCTGAATAACCGACAGTTACTCCTTAACTCTTAGTTATCTAAGAAGGTCAGTCTTTGCAAGCTTTCCTCAAACTTACCCTTCCTACCACAGAAATCTCCCTTTAGATATACTCTTCCTAAACACCAGTGAACTCATCCCAAACACCAAAGGCATTAAAATCAAGACCAGGGAGCTGAGGAGGCCTGGGAGTTTCCACTCATACAATGAGCTGGAACAAGAACAAAAAGAGGTCTGAGGGTGATTAAAGGTCACATTTATTCATCCCACATGCCTTCAAGGGAGAACCAGCTTTCATCAGCTTTTCCAGGCGTCCACGACTCAGATTCCCCCCATGTGCCCATCCAAACAAAGCGTCTACATAAAGACAAACAAATGCATTCTTAGTGGGGTTGCACTTTCAAATTAAGCGCTATGAACTTACTTATGTGCATGCAAATGAAATGTCATGCTCATCAGGGGAGCATAGCTTGTCCTCAAGTAGTATATAATAAATGGCACATAATCTGATTGAGGGAAAACATCTCTGTGTCTGAGGAGAGTCAATTTGGCCAACTCTGCTTGTGATGGAATCCATTGTGTTGCATGCACCACAGAGACAACCTTTCATGCAACTACACAGTCTTTTTTCTCCCACCAATGTCAGCCCTACCTGCTTTTTTATTCATTCTTTCATTCATCTGATAACGGCTGAGCACCTATACATGTGTACCAGGCATTATTCTAGATATCAGATCATCAAAAGTAAATAAAAAACACTATCCATCCCTTCCAAGGCTTAATGATCTGGTCAGAACTTCACAATCTATATAAAAAGACAACTTAAAAAGGGAGTACAATGCATAGGAATGTATATAACACAAAGCCCACCAAACAGCAGGTGTTCGATAAATGCTAGGTAAGCAAGAATTTGAATAATTATTCACAGAGGGACATTCAGAGTGCCACACAGAACTTAGAATCATTCCTACTGCATAGTAAGTACACAGTAAAATGTCTATTGATTGAACAAATGAAATGATAAATGCTATGCACATAGAAGAACATCTACCCTCCAGGGGCAAGAGCTTCCCTATGATGTTGACAAGCACATTAGATGAACAAAATGTGAAAGAAAATTCTAGGCACAGAGAATATCAGTCATTGGCCAGTTTGGCCATGTAACCAGTTACGTGAGCTGAAGTAGTAACCTCAGAATAACTGCATTTACATCATACCACCTGATTTATAGGACTGCAATGCTGTGAATCATGACCATGTAGTAGTTTCAGTGAAGCCAAGGAGACCCAAGACTGCCTTTATGAAATAATAAACCTGGTACATCTTCCTTCCTAAAAGTGATTTACAACCATCTGTTAGTGTTGAAATATAGGAAACAGGGTTAATGAATTTTCCAAAAGGTAGTCCACTAACTCACCAAGAAGAGAAAAAGCAGAAGACATAAACAATAAAAGGCAAGACAGAACTGAAGGAAGATGCTGTTTTGAGTGGTTCTAAGAACAGTATAGTATAGTAATGCCAGAAAAAATAGACACCAACCAAAGTACCTAACAACATAAAATCATTTTGCAGTGCTTCAAATAATTTGTTTCAAAGATATACCCCTTTCAAAAAAATAAGTACCATAAAAAGAAAATAGTTTTCATGCAAATATTCAGATTCTCAAATGAAATATTTAATTTTGAATAGAACAAGGTCATAAAATCAGATATTCCTTTGGATTCTGTGGGATGGATGTTATAAGAGGGATCTGCAATATATAATCAGAAAAGGATTCTCAGAGCAAGTGACTTTCAGGCTGTGATGTGACTATATATATGCTGAGGGTTTATCTCTAAAGACATAATGACTCCAAATGGAAAAATGTGATCTTTTTCCCCTGTAGTTCTTTAACAGGCAGTTAGAAGTGCACACTGGTCTTTTTAGCACTAACCCCTCTGTCTTAATGGGCACTTGTTTCCTTTTGTGCTGTTCCCATTGTGACTAAGGCACATAGCTGGAGCAAACACAAAATCAGTTAAAAAAACGTTTTTTAAAAAAGACGTTAAAATCCACTATTTTTTTCTGAACAAATAGAAGGTTTCCTAGTTTCTACAATAATAAAAAGTAAAATGGTAGGAAAATAATGTTATTAGTGTTTATCAATAATTCTCTCCTCATTGTGTCTTTCAGCCTCCATTAAATATCCCCCTTCCTGTAGGTGCTGGGAGTTAAAAGAAAAATAACAAAAATAATCGTAAATTTCTGTTCTTAGGAAGATGTGATATGTGTTCCCTCTTCCACCTTCTAAGTACAGTCAAAGTCCCCGACAATACACGAGTTGAACATAGATGACTCTGAAAGACAGAGAGAATGAAGCGGAACAGCTAGGGACCTTGGAACACAAGGAAGGACACAAGGGGAGTTCCCTGGGTTTTCAATATGCCTTGTCTCTCCCAGACTTACAGCTGAGGAGCCATAGGCCTAGAAACAATGAGCTCAAACAAAAATAAGAATCTGCTTTCTCATGAAGGGTTAGGAAAGGAATATCCTAGCAAGGCAGAAAATTTTCAGATCAAACTGTTCAACTCCAGTAAAACACTGCATGAATGAATAAGTAAGTAACTAACTAACCCATGGCAGCAAAGACCAAGCAGAAAGCCCAGGGTTTACTCTCAACTCAGTCCCTCAATGAGCCTAGAGCAACCACTAACAAGCTATATAAAAATGGCATTATCTTAAAAAAATGTGCATATAACCCACAGGAAGCATTAAAAAAAAAAAAAAAAAAAAAAAAAAAAAAAAAAAAAAAAAAAAAAACAGAAAGGAAAACCAGAAGAAAAACAGAAAGTGGTAGGTCTAAGTCTTAACATACAATAATTACATCAAATGTAATCATCTAGGCATACCAGTCAAGAGATTCATAGAGCAGATCAAAAAACATGGCCCAAATAGATGGTCACATCAAATATGATAACAAAGCAAGTTTTTTTAAAAACAGATAAAAAAGATGTACCATCTACATATTATTCAAAAGAATAATACAGCAAAAGGCATAGACAGAAAAAGGAGACTTCAGAACAAGGAAAATTACTGAAGACACAGAAGAACATTACATGCTAATGAAAGAGTTAGATGACCATGAAGATACAGTGATTCTGAACAGTAACCTGACAAACACCAGAATCCAAAAACATGATGTGAAAACTGAGAGACCAGACAGGAGAAATAAAGCCCAAACCCCTCTCAGCCATTGGTAGAACAACTAAGAAGATTAACCAGAATACTGAGGAAACCAACACCCCAACCAACCAACAGGGTCCAACCAACATGTATTGAACACATCTCCTAACATCCCACCTGGAAGTTACATGTTCTTTTCAAGATTTATAAAGATATATCAAGAACAATTTTATTCGGGGCTGGGGTTGTGGCTCAGTGGTAGAGCACTTGCCTAGCATGTATGAGGCACTGGGTTTGATTCTCAGCACCACATATAAATAAACAAAATAAAGGTTCATCAACAATTAAAAAAAATTTTTAAAAAAGAACAATTATATTATAAACCATAAAACAAATCTCAACAAATACAAAAGAACTGAAATCATCCTGTGTCCTCCAGTCTCCCTGGAATCAAATTCGAAATCAAGAATAGAAAGATAGTAAGATAATCTCCAAACACTCAGAAACAAAACATCAGGCTTCTAAATAATCCACAGGTCAAAATAGTAGTATCAAGAGAAATTTAAACATGCATTCAACTGAATGGAAATTAAAAATATATAGTATATCAAAATTTGTCAGACAAAGTAAAAGCAGTGCTGAAATGAATTTTATAGAACTAAATGCATACTTTAGTTAAAAACAAAGGAGCATCACAAATCAACTAAGCTCTGAACCACAAGAATGGAGCAAAAGAAAAGCAAAATAAGCCAAAAGCAAATTGAAGTAAGGAAATCCTGAAGAGCAGAAGTCAAAGAAATTGAAAACTGAAAATAAAGTGAAACAAACCAAGAGATGTTTCTCTTAAAAGATCAATAAAATTCTTAAACCTCTAGCAACACTAACAAAGAAATAAGATACACACAAATTACCTCTATCAGGAATAAAAAGGGAGCTCTCACAGCAAATGCTGCAGACATCAAAAGGATGACATGGAAATATTACAAACATCTCTAAACACATAATTCAGATAAGATAGACCACTTCATTGAAAAATACAAACTACCAGAGCTCACACAACATGAGATAGATAATTCAACTTGCCTTATAGCTTCTAAGGAAATTACAGTCATAATCTAAATAAGAACAAAGAAAAGAAATATTAAAACTCAGATAGTTTTGCTAGAATATTCTATCAAATATTTAAATTTGATTTAAAAATTCAACACAATCTCTTATAGAAAACAGAAGAGAAAGAAACACATCCCAATTCCTTTTATGAAGCTAGTATTACCCTGATACCAAAACTAGTCAAACACAGTAAAAAGCTACCTAATTAATTTAAGTGCAAAAATTCTTTACAAATTTTTATATAACTCAGCAATTATGAAAAAATAATTATAATAAAATAAAAAAATTATGCACTATGACCAAGTAGGGCTTAGTCTAGCTATTTACATATTTGAAAATCAATCAATATCATTTACCATTTTAGTAGGCTAAGGAGGAAAAGTAATGGTGGCTATCAATAATGCAAGAAGCATTTGGCAAAAGTGAACACCTATTTGGATCCGACATACAAAAAATAGGAACGGAGTCTGAGAATTTTCTCAGACTGATAAAGTGCATCTACAAAACTTCTATGCTAATGTAATTCCCAATAGTAATACACTAAATCTTTCCCCCTAAGATCAGGAACAGACAAGGACATCTTCCATCATTGCTCTTCTTCAACATAGAGCTGTAAGTTCTAGCCCGTGTAGGGAGATACGAGAAGGTAATAAAGAGTATACCAATTAGTAGAAAAAAGAATAATACTAACCTTGCTTGCAGATCATCTACATAGAAAACCCCAAGAAACCAATTTTTTAAAAAGTTCCCCTAATTAATGTTATTTCAACAATGTGGAAGGACATGACATACAAAAATTCATTTTATTTCTATACATTGCAATTGACACAGAAGGTAAAATTCAAAGTACAATAAAAATTGTAATTACTTAAAAATTAAATACATAGGTGCATATTTATCAAAACATATAGGATTTATAGGCTAAAAATTATAAATGCAAGTGAAATGAAATACAAAAGAGCAAAGTGAATGGAGATACAACCACGTTCATGCAATAGAAGACTCAACATAGCAAGCACAACATTCTCCACCAAGCATGCATGCAATTCTATCAGTAATCACAAAATATTCTGTAGATATACACAGGATTATTCTACATGATCTATATAGAAAATTAAAGGAATTAGAATTCTTCTTTTTTATTTTGTAGTTCTAGATGGACATCATGCCTTTATTTTATATGCTTATTTTTATGTGGTGCTAAGGATTGAACTCGGTGCTAGTCAAATGCTCTGCCACTGAGCTACAGCTCCAGCCCCAGGAATTAGAATTCTTAAAACAATTTTGAAAAAGAACAAAGTAGGATGAATCAGACCCCTCAGCTTTAAGATTTATGATGTTGCTAGAGTAATCAAGACTGATATTGGCAGAGAGATAGACAAAAAGATAAAAGAAACAGAGTAAGAACTCAGAAGTAAACTTTTACAAATATGACCAATTGGTTTTTGGTAAAAGTGCAAAAGCAATTCAAGAGAAGAGATACAATTTTTACAACAAATGGTACTGAGGCAAGTGTAATTCATAAAAGAAAAAAAAAGAACTATCAAACTATGTCTCACATTTTAGGGTTTTGCAGGATGTTACCAAGAGAGAGAGGACGCTCGAAGTCTCTCTGTGTTGTTTCTTACAACATTTGAATTTACGATGATTGCAAAACAACAAAAATGATTCAATGAATCTTTTCTATGTCTCAAGTGGAGGAAGGAAAAGGGCGAACACACATTTGTAGCATGATATGATATGTGCAATGATGGACAGGCAAAATTCCTTTAGAAGAATGGTGCAGTCACTGAGGGAATTGCCGCAGACCTTGAGGAAGAACTGGGTTTTGAGAGGAGTCTTGAAAGATGGAAAGTTTACCAGCTTTCTCTTCATACTTATAATCTTAGGAGACTGACATGATGATGACTCTTTTAGGGAAAACTCAGTAAAGTTAAATCGATGGCCCAAAGTAGAACAGTTTTCAATTGTCTTTTCATTTCCTTGACATTTTTACCATAATGTTAAACTATCAAAATAGTTCATAATAAAAGCAAAATGCTACAGGAAAAAATATTATTTTAAAAGAAGGGCATTCATCCTTTCAGGAACTTAGTAAGTATTAGCAAATACCTGATATGGTAGGTACTCAGGTATGTGTTGATAAAATCATAAGATTCAGAAAGAGGGGCTGGACTTGTAGCTTAGTGGTAGAGAGTTTGCCTGGTGTGTGTGAGGCCCTGGGTTCAATCCTCAGCACTGCATATAAATAAAAATTAATTAAATAAAAGATCCATTGCCAACTAAAAAATAAAATTAAAAAAAAAAAAAGATTCAGAAAGAGAAACATTCAGTAACAAATGTTTTTGTTATTTCTCAGACTATTTCCTGCACAAGAATCTCCCATAGAACAACTCTCGGCGTATGCAAGGATTTTGGGAGTAAAAAAGAAGAAAGAAGACAAATTCAGAATCATGTCACAGAGAGGGAAAACATATGGAAAGTTTATGAAATTTCCCCCCAAGTAATTTAGATTTTTCTCATCAGGAAATTATAACCAGTCTTTCAAAATATGAAACACTATGAAAGTCATTTTACATTCTTCATAATAATTTTGTTACTCTGGGAAAGTATTTCTCAACCTTGGCACTATTGACACTTTGGGCCAGATAAATGTTCATGAAGGGGAAGTGTCCTGTGCACCATGTTTAGCAGCATCCCTGGCTTCTACTTATGCAAGTTCCATAACCCTACCCAGTTGGAACAATCAAAAATGTCTCCAGGATTACCAAATGTAGCCCTGAGGATGCAAAATTATTCCCAGCTGGGAATCACTGGTCTAGTGGTGTTATTGTCTTTCTGCAAATAAGGACTGGTGTTTGGAAAGGTTAAATAGACACCAAAATTTACAGAACTATGATCAATGAAGCCAGGTATAGAACACAGGTCTCCTTGATTTCAAAGGTCAAATTTTCTCTACTACATTCAGCTTCATATTAAAGAGTTTGCATCCTATAGAGAAAGCTGGCCCATAAATCAACATTATAAAATAATGTGAGTGGAGCTCTAAATTAAGAAATGACCAAGAGGCTTTGGACTCAAAAGAAAGATCTTTCTGGGGTAGACAAGGAAAAGGAAGTGTATTCATTTTCTATTCCCACAGAACAAATCACCACATCTTTAGGGTCTCACTAGGCTGAAATCAAGATGTTTCCCAGGTCTGTGATTTCATCTGCAATTCAGGATCCCTTCCAAGCTCACAGGTAGTCAAAAGAATTCATTTCTTGTGGTTATATTTGGTCCCCATTTTCTGACTGTCTATTGATCGGGAATTATTCTCAGTCCCAAAAGCTGCATTTAGATCCTTCCACGTGACTCCTCATCTACACGTGTTAATGAATAGGAGTCTGACCACATCTGTCTTCTCTAAGGACCCATCTAGTTGGATCAGACCCAGCCAAGATATTTTTGCTGTAATCAACTCAGAATCAACTAATTTTAATCTTAATTATTCTTGCAAAATCCCTTTCTACCATATAACATTTAATAATTATGGGAGGAAATCCCATCGCATTTGCAAGTTCCACCCACACTAAAGAGGAAAGAATTGTACAAAGTTGTGGGACAATGGGGACCATCTTAGAATGTTTCTCCACAACCGTAAGTAGTGCATAATAATATAATACATCAACATACTCTCCTACATTCCTGGACAGCCCCTACAGAGCCTGATTTGGCACTTTCCCTGGTCATCTAATGTCTAGATGACCCTAGGAATGTTCTCTGAGCCCCTTTATGTGATCACTCCATCTTTTTTATCTTCTTTACACACAGGGTTGCCTCCTGGATCCTGGACAAAAATCTAACACATACCTGAATATTCTTTCAAAAACTTGGTTTTCCTGAATATTTCATCCAACAACAGTTGAATATACTTTCTTCTCAGCAGCTTATGGAACCTTCTCCAAAACAGACTATATCTTAGGCCCCAGAGCAATGCTTAGCAAATACAACAATAACAATAACAAACAAATTATATATATAACAATAACAAAAAATTATATATATATAATTATTATTATATATTATTATATATATATAATTCCTTGCATTTTGTCAGATCATAGTGGAATGAAATTAGAAATCAACATGACAAAACCCTACCGAAACCATATAAACACATGGACATTAAACAATACTCTTGGGATGATGAAAGGGTAATGGAAGAAGTCAAGGGAGAAATTTAAAATTCTTAGATTCAAATTAGAATAGTGATACAACATACCAGAACATCTGGAACACTATGAAGGCGGTTCTAAGAGGAAAGTTTATAGCTATGGGTGCCTACATAAGAAAATCAGAAAGATCCCAAATAAATGCCCTAATGATGCACTTTAAGACCCTTGAAAAAGAAGAACAAACCAATCCCAAAAGCAGTAGAAGAAAGTAAATAATTAAGATCAGAGCCAAAATCAATGAACTTTGAGAATAAAAAAAAATACAAAGGACTAGTGAAACAAAGAGTTGATTCTTTGAAAAGATAAACAAGATTGATAAGTCCTTAGTTAAAATAACCAAAAGAAAGAGGGAGAAAAACCAAATTAATAAAATTAGAGATGAAAAAGGAGAAATCTCCACAGACATCTCAGAAATCTAGCAGATCATTAGGGAATATTTTGAAAACTTATACTCCAATAAATTGGAGAACCCAGAAAAAAATGGATATGTATCTAGACAATACAAATACAATCTGCCAAAATTAAATCAAGAGGACATAGAAAAACTAAACAGACCAATAACTTGTAATGAGATGAAATGCAAGCAATAATAAAAAGCCTTCCAACAAAGAAAAACCCAGGACCAGATGGATTCTGAACTGAATCTTACCAAACCTTTAAAGAAGAACTAAAGCCAATACTCTTCAAATTATTCCAAGAAATAGAAAGGAATGAAACACTTCCAAACTCATCCTATGAAACCAGTGTCTCACTCATACCAAAACCAGATTAGGACACATCAAGGAAAGAAAGCTACAGACCCATATCCCCGATGAACTTACTATACTTACCTGATGAAAATACTTAGTAAAATTATATTCAATAATAGATATAGTTATCTGATCCTTGACAAAGATGTCAAAAACACAGTGGAGAAAAGACCACCTTTTAAACAAATGGTACTGGGAAAACTGATTATCCATAGTTAGAAGAATGAATTAGACCCTTATCTCTCACCCTGCATAAAAATCAACTAAAAATGAATCAAAGACCTCAGATTAGGCCGAAAACCATGCAACTTCTAGAGGAAAACATAGGGTCAAAACTCCAGCTTTTAGGTAAAGGAAGAAAATTTCTCAATAGGACCCTAAAGCTCAGGAAATAATATCAAGAGTTAATAAATGACACAGCATCAAATTTAAAAGCTTCTGCACAGCAAAGGAAATAATTAGAAATGTGAAAAGAGAACCCACAGAATGGGAGAAAATCTTGGCTAGCTACTCTTCTGACTGAGAATTAATATCTAGAATATATAAAGAACTCAAATTTACAGCAAAAAAATCAAATAATCCAATTAATAAATGGGCAAATGAACTAAACGAACACTTCTCAAAAGAAGAAATATAAGTGACCAACAAATACATGAAAAAATGTTCAACATCATTAGCAATTAGAGAAATGTAAATCAAAACTACACTGAGATTCCATCTCACACCAGTCAGAATGGCAGTGATCAAGACTACAAACAATAAAAAATGCTGGACAGGATGTGGAGTAAAAGGAACTCTTTTACACTGTTGGTGGGATTGTAAATTAATACAACCTCTATGGAAATCAGTATGGAAACTCCTCAAAAGATGAGACATAGTCCCATAAGACCCAGCTATACCACTTCTAGGTATTTATCCTAAAGAATTAAAGTTGGGCTGGGGTTATAGCTCAGTTGGAAGAGTGCTTTTCCAGCATGCATAAGACACTGGGTTCAAATCCCAGCACCACAAAAAATAATAATAATAATAAAAAGAATTAAAGTCATCTTACCACAGTGATACATGCATACCCATGTTTATAGTAGCACAATTCACAAAAGCCAAAAACTATGGAACCAGACTAGGTGTCCATTAATGGATGAATGGATAAAGAAAATATGTTATATATATTCAATACCATAAAGGAAAATGAAAATACGGTATTTGCAGGAAAATGGATACAACTAGAGACCATCATGTTAAGCAAAATAAGTCAAACTCAGAAGATTAGGGTTTTCTCTCATATACTGAAGCCAGGAGGAAAAAGGAAAACAAAGGTGGGTTGGATCTCCTGACAATCAAAGGGAGATCAGTAGAGACCCCGGGGAGGAAGGTGGGGAGGGAGGGGGAAAGTGCTGGGGAGTGATATTGGCCAAAGTATATTGTTATATTGTGTAAATGTACAAATATGTAATAACAAATCCCATCAATATGTACAACTATAATGCACCATTAAAAAATGTGGGGGGAAAAAACTTGGCTTTCCTTTAAGGTTTTCCTCTAACTACTAGACATGTTACAATTCCTGTCTATTTAAGCCCTGATGTTGAAGTAAATTGTCATCATGTTAGACCATTTCATGTTAACTTACCTGTGGTTTTAAATAACGATAACCTAATAAAGTATGATTTATCCCTATTTGTTTAATAAGAAAATTTAAGGTGTAACCCTAAATTTAAGCAGCTGACCCAATGTCCTACAGTTTTGCTCAAGAAAGTGAACCAAATGTCCTTTGTTCCAAGTTCATTCTTCTTCTAAAGTTCATTTCCTTCCATATTAGAAGGCAGTGGGCAACCAGTGGTTGAGAAATTTATGACTCTTTTTCCCTGACACCAAATTACACCTTTTCTTTTCAGTGATTCTCACCTCAATAGTCCCATCTAAATAAATCCCATTTGACTTTTCTAAATGACGCTTCTATTTCAATCTCCTCTTCCTAACTTTCCAAATTCTTTCAGGACAGAAAGCATCTTTTAATGTCTCAGTGGTGTCTACCCAACCTTGCATAAATGATAACACTCAAAAGTTACTGGTACAAATAACAAATGAAATCCCTCATCACCCAACCTAACACCACATTTCAGAAAAGATCTATAAACTAGGAAGAAGAAAGGAATATGGGCACCCCACATCCTTTCCACTGTACCTGCATTCCCAGGACTTCTTTGCACTTGCTAATTCCCTCCAAGGAGCTGTGCATGCATTCTGCTCCAATTCCACTACCTCCAGACTAGATGTGGACATTCATGCTCCAATGTCTTTTAATAATGTTTTCTTATCTGATATAAAACCTAGACTTCCTGTGGATTTCTATAAAGGAAGCTTCCCTATGTCCAACACAGACTCAGATATACAGATAAACCTACATCAAGAACTGGTGTTTAGTTGTAGGGGAGAGTGTGGGAGATATTTTTTAAAAGTATTTTACTGATTAACATATACTTTCTGAAAATGTCCAATTCTGTGAGGTCCTAGAACTTTTCCCTGCAAAGAAGAATTCACAGTCAGCAGATGAGGACATGAAAACAGAAATTGGAATGTAGCTTGAGGAAGCCTGTGCAGGAAGTGAATGCAGGGTACAGAAGATGACCCCGTACCTGGCTGGGAGTTCAGGGTACCAGTCAGGGGTGGCTTTCCAGTGCTAATCCTGTGTAAGCCGGACCCCAAAAAGAGGAGTGGGATTTAGTTAAGGCAAGAAGCTAAAGTGTGTGCTCCATCCAAAATGAATAGCATAGACCCAGAAGACAAGGTGGAGGTGACTAATTCAGGAGGCTATTTGAGGTCTGTTGAGACTGGGAGAGCAGACAAAACAATTTGGACCTTCTGATAAAGAAGAGGACAGCAGGAAATCATGAGGACAGTTTAAGACAGGGAGTGGCCCAAGGATATCATCATGGCTACAAGATGGAGAACAATTGGGGTCAAATAGCCTGATGTAGTGGTGCATGCCTATAATCCCAGCTGCTCAGGAGACTGAAGCAGGATGGTAAGTTCAAAACCAGCCTCAGGAACTTAGTGAGGCCCTAAGCAACTCAGTGAGACCCTGTCTCCAAATAAAATACAAAATAGGGCTGAGGATGTGACTCAGTGGTTGAGTGCCCCTGAGTTCAATCCCTAGTACAAAAAAAAAAAAAAAAAAAAAAAAAAAAAATGGGGTCAAATAATCCCAGAAAGGAACTCTGGGAGAATTTAGTGATTATCCAAATAAGAGATAAGGACAAAATAGTGAGGGACAAATTTGAGCAACTTTAGGATTGACCAGTCTTGGTAACCAATTGGACCTGGAGGTGAAGGAGGGAAATTAGTTAAGGATGACACTAGGGCTTTGACATGATCACCGGGGTGGATATTGGTGCCACTCACTAAATTAGGGAAACCAAGAGGAGTGGCAGATTCAGGGGCTATGTAGGTCAATATACATTTCAGGAGCTGCTTCTAAGTTACTGCCAGCATGTGAAATGAGGTTTTGGCAATAATGATATAATAGAAGCCCTTGTTTTTCCTTGCGAGATATTCCAGGACAGTCCGTATAGCCAGGGTACCATCGCCTCCACTGCAAGGACCCTTCTCCCAATTGTTTAATATGATTTAATGTTAAACGTATGTGGGTTCCAAAGACCTTACCTCTCAACCAAAACGTGAAAGCAAGGAGCTGCAAGAATTAAGTGTGTCTGTCTGCACAGATGTTGTGCCCACCACATCAAAGACATTTTGCACTTGCCATGGGGTATAGCTTCATGACCTTGGAAATAAATTTGAAATGTATGGGCTCCCTGAAACCACAGAGTCAACTGAATACGACTTGAATTATGGCAACACACTATATTCACCATGGGGGCAACCCAGTGCAAATGGTTGAATTTAAGGGATTTTAACAAAAGAAATAAGAGAGCCACAACCAAAATTATTGGATGACAAAGTAGACCATTTCCAAATCCTCAGATAGGAAACCATATCTATATACATATATTGGTCTATAAAAATGTTCACTTGGACCATAACATTTTTTACTAGCTTTCCTCACATTTACCAGTACCAGTCCCCCTTCTTTGTCATACCCACACTTTCCTACAGGAATAACAGTTGTGAAAATGTTTGGAACACTATAATGCACTGCACTGAACTGCATTGAACTTTTAATATTGCCTACAATATTAGCTAAGACCACATCTACTTGTTGGTGGACAAAATAGTAACCTTTCCTTAAAACACACAAACAACAAAAAAGAACTAGCTGGTCTCACTTCTTCTGAACACAGGATAATTAATTACTTAAAATGTTCAGTTTTGCTTTCTTCCATGGCTTTGAGAAACTAAGAAATGTATGGGCCCACCAAGTGAATAATTTTAAACAGATACCATGTTTACACAAAACCACATCCATTCTTGTAACTACCTTATACAAAATATTTAGATAAATATGGAATAACCCTAAATATACTTCTTCCCTTTTATCAAATTATGGTTTCAGGCTTTTCAGAACTTTCGAAACAATGGCCACTATTCGTGTAGAGTGTACTGTGTGGTTGATGCATTGCCAAGCACCTAAGTATGTCTTCTTGTTTAGGACCTACAACAATGTTGTGTCAGGTATTACTTTCTTTTCCTAGATCAGGAAACTATAACGCATAGAGGATTAGTCTAAAGTCAGCAAGAAGGACAGCCAAGAATCAAGCCCAAGTTTATCTAACTCCAAGACTCTGCTCTTCCCACATTATTGCCCACTTTGAGCTTGTGGCTTGTGGGGATAGATGTGCAAATTCTCCAATTAACAAACATATTTATTTCATGTCTCTGTGTGTGCATGACTAATTGAAGCTAACACAGGGCTAGGGGTGTATCTGAGATAGAGCACGTGTTCAGCATAAGCAATGCTAAATTTCACCCCTAGTACCAAAAACGGAAAGAAAAATTGATGTTAAAGCTAAGTAACATGGGGTTAAAAAAAACTTTACTCTTATATTTATTTCATGTATTTTATAACAGTGATATTTAGTAAATGATATTTTTATAAACAAAGATGAAATATACGTACTTGTTATCAGATTTGTTGGTGCTACCTTTAGAAAGATCAGCTCATTATGCACCCGAACAACTCAGAGTGGATTCAAACACGTGCGAGTGTTAATTATGTAAACAAAATTGCAAGCTCACCAGATTTGCTTGAACCTCTGAGTCACCCCTAGAACTATGAGTCTTAAAAGATGCATATCAATATAAGAGCAGATTAAGTAATGTCATCTGTCCTTTACAAAGTGTCTGGCTCTATGAAGTAAAGCTGCTTCTCCCACATTATCACTTTTAACTTTGCAAGGCCCTTTAAGGAAGCCGACATTATCCCCATTCTGAACATAAGGGAAGCTAGGCCCTGTCAATCTATGTAGGTGGCATAAGGTTATTGGGACAATGAGAAATCGCCTTAGGACTTGAAGCTAGAAACTCTACTACTCTGCCTACTGAACTTGTGCCCATGAAACTCGAAGCCATAGTATAACCCTACAAAACATTTTATAAAGCTCAGGCACTTCCCAGAGACGTTGTTGAAAACCCTGAGTAGCTGAACGTCCATTTTATGCCTTCCATGTGTTAGCAACACTATAAAAGTTAAATTCATTGGCATCTGTAATATAAGAACTAATGGAATCAGTATTCTTTGAAAATTATGCTTTTTCCCCCCCAAATGTCACCTTATGTTCCACACATATTGTCAAAAATGAATGTTCAGGTTTTAAAGAGGGGCTAAACAAAATTGACAATGTAATTTTATCCAGGTACAAAAAAAGAAAAAAGAAAAACACAATCTCTTGCCTTATGGGTTACTCCAGCAGTCAGGCCGTGATAATAATTTACTATTCTGGAATATAGTTATTCTTCCAATTTTGACATAACTGCCATGTTATTTCACTCACATATTCCTCTGTCTGTCCCAGTAGCCAGAGGCCATTTTTCATTCCATTCATTTGCATCAGAAATTACAGGTTTTGATATGACTGCCACAGCCTGTGTTTTAACTTTGAAATATATTGTAGCTAAACCTCTAATGTGGCTAATCTAGTTCATGATTCAGTATGACTGCAGTTACAGTACCCCAAAAGGGCTGCTGCTCTGGTTTATGCAGAGGAACTCCTCAGGGCTTGGCCTCCCTGGCTCAGGTCTTAAGATTCTTCCTGTTCTGGACCCCAAGTTATTTTGTGGTCTTGACACTCTTAAGTCTCCTCTTCATGCTCAATGTTTTTAACCACATATTAGAAAAGTACAAATATGCTTTTCTTCATTTCATTCTCCTTTCTGCCTTTCATACCCCCAGAGATGTGAACAGATCATCCCATAGAAGCAGATTAGTCCTTCCACAGTCCACTCCAGCAGAGGCCCAGGGGATTTCTTTGGTGCTTACAGGACACATATCAGTTCTCCAACAGTTGGGAGCAGAAACTATCCAAGGTAAGAAGAGCCATAGACTTTCTGGTTGGCAGAACCTTGGAGATCATCAGTCTCCTGCTCATTTTCCAGAGACACAAAATCCTGAAGTGATTTGCTGGATGACACCCAACAAGCCCCCAATGAGTTAATTCTTAAGTTCCTTCATTCATCAAGTATTTGTTGAGCATGGACTTTGTCCTAGATCTCATTCAGAACACGGGGGATCTAGAGACAAGTAAGACATGGTCCTACCATGGGGTAAACAAAACCTAGTAGGGAGTGAAAATAAATAAGGAAGGGCAACAAATGTCAGAGGAGGTGTGGCCTCACATCCTCCCTAGCTTAAGAAACTCCCATGCACCTGTTGTTCCGGCTCATCATCAGTAGCACCCCTTTCCACTCTCAAAACTGTCTCGGTTTGGATGATAAATTCCACAGTCACTCCAGTTATAGGTGATAAGTGAGAACAAGATGAAGTAAAGGATCAAGAGATGGAATTGTGTTTAGGTTAGCTCTAGTAAACCTTGTAAGACGGTTGTTCCATGGGGGAAAAGATTCATTTATTTTCAGTGAGTCTCTTATGGTACCTTTGAGGTACTCCCCTTTAGGTAGATTTAAGTACAAAGAGCTTCCTATGCTGGTTGGACTGATCTGATGGTTGATTTGACTGTTGTTCATGGTCACATAGCTGATTTGCAACAGATCCAGACACTTCGATTTCCTGTTCAGTACTCTTGCTATTCCTTTCCATTCAAGTGACTGTCCAGGGTGGGTTTTGGGCCTGAGCAACCTCACCTAAGTACATGCTCTTCAGCCTTGACCCCACACTTCTCAAACACCAGCCTTATCACCTGCCCCTGTTGACCTCCCAACATCTCTCCTCTACCTGACAAAACACAGTATTCAAAGATAGATCACTTTAACAGAATCTACTGTAACATTTTCCTTGTAAAAGTTGTATTAGAAAAAGCAATATAATTATAACTAACATTTATAGATTATGATGTTTATAAAAGAGCTTCCACTCTATAAGGACACATTTTAAGCACTGTGTTAGATATGTTACGTATATTATTCTAATCCTCATGATTATTCACCAAGGTTATACCATTGTACCCATCTGTTTTCTCTGAGAAAATAGAAACTCTGAGGACTATATGACTTGCCCATTGAAACACAACTAGTAAGTCAGAGTCAGAACTCAAACTTGTTAAGAGGAGGTAGTTTTATATAGACATTAGCAAGGGAGGCAGGGTAAGGAAATTAAGGCTCTTCCCCTGAAGCCCACCCCACTGGCCATTACACTGTTCAGGGACAGCCTTCTTTCAGTCAGCCAGCTTCCTGTTGATCAGGAGAAATGGATAAGGTCTGTGCTGGAAAAATTTCCAACATGGTGAAATTGGCACAGGAGCAGTAAGCCATGGCGGACAACCACAGTAACTGCCCTAAATATATAATACAGGACAAGAGAGGTTCCCAGACCAAATATAAAAACTTGCCTCATGGAAGATTCCAGGCGATTTCCTCTCTTGGAAGCTGTCCACTCCACACTGGGGTATGGGGTACTTCCATCTCACTAAGTAAAAACTTTATGCTTTTTCTATCTGTGTCTCTCAACTGAAATCTTTTGGAATGACAAAAACTGAGGCAACCCTCCCCCAGGTATCAAAACCTAGGTCTGTCTTGTCTTGTCTTAAACAGTTATTATTATTATTATTATTATTATTATTATTATTTGCACTATGGTAGATTACTATCACTGTTCTATCCCACTCTTCCAAGAGGAAAAAAATGTTGAAAACTCCTGAAAATCAATTAATTAGCAGATCAATTCAGCCCTTTTATGATTAAGGCATTCATGGAGAAATATAGATACATGAGACACAGACATCCTGTCAAGATATTTATAGACTTTTCAAGGAAGTGAAATGAAAAACATACATCATACACACACACACATACAAACCACATGGCCCAGAAAGAGTCCATATAACAGAGCAGGTTACAAATGCTACAGGATTCCAAGATTCAGAGCATAAGAGACCAACATGGTGGCCAAGGAAGATCACAAAGAGGAGGTGGGATCTGAATCACAAATGAAAAGGAGGTGGGTTCCAGGGAGTTAAATGCTGGAGGAGAGTACAACTTCCAGGGCTCTGCCACTGGTAAATCCAGGAAGGATTGGCTAGAAATGGATACACCAGAGATGCTAATTCACCTTGAGGCAGCACAGAATCATTGTTAGTGGTAGGGATGCAGCAAAACATGTATTCCCTTGTACCTTGGGTTCCTTACCTGTAAAACTGGAAATAGGAACAAATGTGACTATATTACACTATGGTAAGTATGATAGAAAGAGCTCACATGTGGTGAGCACTTTGATAGAACAGGTAGCACATAATATTTACTCAACAAATTGTAGGGTTTTTTCTATTACTTTGTGATGCCGACTGTCATCTTGGTGACTTCATGTCTTCTTGGTGCTATGCACACAGTAAAAACTAGTCAAGGAAGACTCAACAACTTTTACAAACTTTCTAGTCTTCCAGGAATAAGAAGACAAATCAGTTTCCCACCACGTATTGACCTCTCACCCATCAGGGCAGTCTTGGCTATTCACTCCAGTGTCAAGTTCAATTATCATTTTCTTAGTGTGCCATGATGGGAAAGGGTCAGGAAGTACAGCCAGAAGCCAAGCCAAGAAGACACTTACACAAGTCAGGTATATGCTAATTAGCACACACTAGGTATCTATTTATTATCTTCATTTTTAGAGGAGGAAAATAAGGATTTATTAAGCACTCATGTCAGGTACACTTAAATTTATCTTTTTTCATTCCACAGAGTGTGTACAAAAATACTCTAAGCAGTGCCCCACGGATTTACTTGTGATGCATTTCCACTTTGATTTGAGAAAATTACAGCCCACAACTCTCCTCCCTTTACATTTCCTGTTTTCTTCCTTTTCTTATTCTGTAAAGCAGAGATAATTAACCCTGGGCTGCACATTAAAATTATCTGGATGATTTTTTTAAATTCTGGTGACTGCGTGTCACCCCAAAGTTTTGATTGGAATGGCTTGGGGTTTGGCATGAGCCTCAGTGTTTTCCAAAAGTCTGCCCCATCTCTTTGGAGATTCTAGCATGCAGCCAGGCCGGGAATCTCTGTAAGAGGATTCTAACACCTTATAAATTATGCTCAATCAATTCTTCCAATATAAAATCACATTCAAAGGTTGAGTATTTAAGTCTAGTAAGTATGTGTCTGAGACCCAGAGGAGCACATGACCAGAGATGCCACTTTGAAACATAAAGAAAAAGCAGCCACTTTCAACTCTCCTGGTCATTTTTACAAGTACTCAAATGGAGACAAAAACAAAATCTATATCTCTTCCTCTTCTAAGCTTTAAACACACACCATTACCAAATGCAGGGAATGCAGTATAGCCACGGCTTACATGCCTCTAAGTAATAATGTATTGATTTATAGTTTGCACAAATTGCAATAAATGGCATTTTCTGTTATGTGGTGGGTAATAGATTGTTCTGGAGTGAATACAAGTCCATAATTCATTCAATGGCTATGCTGATGCTATAAACTAAAACTCAAACTTAAGCAGTTAATCTATGGTAGTTTAATGCTGAGAATGGATTTCAGGGTGGTGTTCAATTTGGTGACTATCCATTATTTTAGTTGAAGCATAATTAACTTGACACAGAGAAGAAGCAAGAGAAATATTTTCAAAGACTTGCCTTTTCTCCTACCTAATGTCTTGCTTCTCCACGTTGCTCTCCAGAATGATCATTTCCTGCTTCAGAGGCAGAGTGGAAACAAGGGAAGGTTGTTTCAGAGATAGCTGGCACTGTGTCATTCTGCTATTGAGACTTAAGTGAAACAGGCTGGAGACTATTGTATTAGCCACATCCCATCAGACCATTAGTCTATCAAAAGTGCAGTGGACTGTGTGACCAAAACGTAAGTCTGCTGGAGAGAGAGAAAAATATTTTAAAGCCTTGGTTTCCCTCACCATCCAAGTCTCCTCTTATCTCTGCTGGTCTTCTCTAACTTCCTGTGTCAAGGGTAGATATTCCGCCTCTCCTAGAAACTGTGCCTATCTTCTCAGAGGCAGAGATGGAAGAAAATCAAAACAGAGGGGACCCTCCCACAAGGATCCTGGGAGGAGTCTTCCTCCACTCAGAATCCATAAACTGAAAATCCATAAACTTTCCAAACAAGACCACTCTACCATAGGGTTTAAGAGAAAAAGCCAATCCCATTTGTTCCAGTAAGTATCTAACTTCACTGGACTACAAGCTCTTCATACTTTTCTCTTTTCTATGCTTGAGAATGGCAAGAAGGTGATACCAGCCAATTAAATTTAGAATTTAAGACCTTTACAAGTTAGCTTCATGGAAAGAGCAGGATTTAATCAGGACTAAGTCTTCTATAAAGACTCCATGATGTGCTAGCCCTATTTGTCTTGAATTCCATACACAGGTGGAAAACCTAAGTGAAACTTTGCACGTAGAGAGACATGAAATAATGAGAAAAGGCCTAATTCATCAAGAAGACATAACAGTTGCAAATGTGCGTGCACCTAAGAGAACTGTAAAATAGATGAAGCAAAAAGCGGCAAAACTTCCATGAGAAATAGATCATGCCACAATTATACCTGGAGAATGCAATATTCTTCTCTCCAATAGACAGGAAATCATCAAGGATACAGAACTGACAGCACTAATGGAGACCTAATTGTGACTAGAACTGCACCCAATAGCAGTAGAAAAAGGTTTTTTCCAAGTCACATGGAATGTTCACCAAAATGGAAAATACCTGGGTTATAAAACAGACATTAACCAACTTAAATAACAAAAATATGTCCTCATATCATAACTGAATTAAACTGAGAATTAATCACAGAAATATAACAATAACAGCTCTATACATTGTTGTTTAAAAATTAAATAGCACACTTCTAAATAATCTGGAGGTCAAAAGGAAGTCTAAAGGTCTGTTTTGAAAAGATAGAGAACATTTTGAACTGAACAAAAATGAAAACACAAAATATCAAAACTTGTGTGATGTACCTAAAGCAGTGATTAGAGAGAAACTTATAGCATTAAATGTTATGTTAGGAGAGAAGAAAGATCACAAATAAATATTATAAGATTCTATCTTAAGACAATAAAAAATAAAGCTAAAAGGGAGAAATAAAAAATAACAGCATGCCAGTGAAACTAAAAACAAGGAAAAATCATTTGAAAGATCAATGAGATTGATTAACTTCTACCAAGACTAATAAAGAATAAAAAGAGAGTGAAAGTAAAAATCACCAATAGCAGGAATAAAAGAATAGTTATCACTATAGAAACGATAACCATTAAAAGAAAGGGAAGACATATTTTGAATAATTCTATGTGTACAAAGTTTCTAACTTGTATAAAATTGACCAGTTTCTCAAAATCCAGAAACTATCGAAGTTCACCAAAGATAAAACAAATAGGATAATAATCCTATAACTATAAAAGCAATTTAATTTGCTATTTAAAAAGTCTTCAAGAAAAGAAACCTCCAGGCTCAGACTGCTTCACTGGTGAATGCTACCAAGCTCCATCTCAGACTGTTTCATGGAATAGAGGTGAGCATTATTCTGAGAGTAAAACCAAAGGAAAAACCATACAAATGTAGATGACAAACCAATATCCCTCAAGAACATGAATGAAAAAATATTCAACAAATATTCCTAAACTGAATGCTGTGTGGTATAAAAATTGAATAATATGCAATGTTCAAGTGTGATTTGTCCTGGCAATTTAAGACCTGTTCAATAACTGAAAATCGAGGCAGGCCAGGTGCAGCTGTGCATGTCTACACTCCCAGCCACTCGAGAAACTGAGACAAGAGAATTGCAAGTTCAAAGCTCGGTCTCAGAAACTTAGCAAGGCCCTAAGCAACTTAGCAAGACACAGTCTGAAAAAACATAAAGGCTAGGGCTATAATTCAGTGGTAAAGTGCCACTAGGTTAAATCCCCAGTAACAAAAAAAATTTTTTTAAATGAAAGAAAATGAAAGAAGGAAGGAAGGAAGGAAGGCAGGCAGGAAGGAAGGAAGGAAATATCAATGTAATCTATACTATATTAATTGTCTAAAGGAAGTAAAAAATTATCTTGTAAATTGATGTAGAAAAAGCATTCAACAAAATCCATGATTTTTTAAAAATTCTCAATAGGAACAGAAGGAATTTCCTCAACTTTTTAACAGGATCTGTAGCAAACCTATGGCTAACATTATATTTAATTACAGTAAGAGACTGATTACTTTCCTACTTCTATGAGGAACAAGACAAGGATTTTCCTTCTTGTCCCTTCTGTTCAACTTGTACTAGAAGTTTCAGCCTGTGCAATGATGTAAGAAAAAGAAAGAAAGGCAGTATTAGTCTTTTATCGCTGGGACAAAATACCTGAGAAAAACAACTTATGGGAGGATAGATTTCTTTTGGCTCATGGTTTCAGAGGTTTCAATTCATGGTTGACAGACTCCAATGCTGGACCTGAGATAAAGCAGAACATCATGGGAGAAGTGCATTGAGGAGGACAACTGGCACTTCTTGGCATCAGGGAAACAGAAAGGAGAAAGGGGTGAGGGACAAAATAGAATCTCCAAGGTCATACTCCAAGGACTCGCTCTTTCAGCCAGGTCCTACCCCCTACAGTTTCCACCAGCTCCCAGTTATTCCATCAAATGCTTAATCCACCAATGAGGTCAGGACCCTCAGGATTCAACCCGTACCCATACCCCACCTCTGAATCTGGTTGCCTTGGAGACCAAACCTTCAACACCTGAGCTTTTGAGGGACATTCCAGATCCAAAATACAACAGATAGGAAAGGAAGAAATAAAACTGTCCCTATTCAAAGATGAAATACAGTTATATAGAAAAGCTCACGTATATAAAAGAAAATGCCTAAAACTAATAGGTGAGTTTATCAAGAATGCAAGGTCAGCACTCAAACATTAATCCTATATACCTGCAATGTAAAATTAGAAACAAAAAAAATTTAAATACCATTTATAATAACAAAAACTGAAATGCTTAAGAATTAATCTTAGAAAATATTCATAGACCCTCGATACTATAAACTATAAAATGCTGATAAAGTACATTAGACAAGTCCTCAATAACAGAGAAATATATTATATTCAGGGATTAGAAGACTCAACATAATAAGACAGCTGTTTCCTCAAATTGATCTATTGTTCTATAGGTTTAACACAATTTTAATAAAATCTCAACAGGATGTTTTTTAAGTGTAGACAAGCTGACTTTAAAATTTGTATGGTAAGGCATACATATTTTTATTTCAAAAATAAGAAAAAAGATACAGGAATTATGCTACACAATTTTAAGCCTTACTATAAAGCCACAGTAATTAATAGAAGAAAGTGTTTGTGAAAAGATAGAGATATATATCAATGGGAAAAAAATGGAAAATCCAGAAATAGATCTGTAAAAATAAAGACTGTTTTGACACAAATACAAATAGTCTTTTCAACAAGTAATGAAACAATTAGACATCCATCAGTCAAAAATAAATAAACTCTAATTTAAACCTTGCCTCACATGTCATCCAAAAATTAGCCAAAATGGATCATAGCTCTAAATAAAATTTAAGTCTATAAAACTACCAGAAGAAAACTTAGGAGAAAGTCTTTATGGCTTGGGGACAAGTAAAGAATTTTTAAACATGAAGGCAAAAGCACATCCATAAAAAAAAAATTAAAAAAAAAATGTTGATAAATTGAACTTCACCAAAGTTGAAAATATTTGCTCAGTGATATTCATTTTTAAGAGGATTAAAAGACAAGGAATACATTGGAAGAAAATGTTTGCAAGTCATGTAACTAATGAAGGACTTGTGCCAAGGATACATCAAGAGCTCTGAAAACATTTTAGCAAGAAAACGGACAACTTTAAAAAATAGACAAAGTGAACAGTGACTTTACCAAAGAGGATAAAATGGCAACATCACACAAAAATATGTTCAATGTCACTAACCATTATGAAAATTCTAATTAAAACTCTGATGAGACACCAGGACTCATTTATTGGTATGGCTCAAATAAAAATTCTGGTAATGCCACAAGTACTGGCTGGGATACAGAGTGCCCGGAGCTTCTCATATGTTACTGATGGGGATGAAACCAATACAGCCCTTCAGAAAGCAGTTTGAGCTTTGTATCCAGTTACACTTATACTTCCCACAAAAACCAGCCATCTTTCCCTGGGTATTTACCCTGGAGAAATGAAATCTTGTGTTCACACAACAACCTATACACAAAAGTTCATAGCAGTTTTAGTCACGACCATGAAAAATTGAATAAAACCCAAATGCTCTTCAATGAACTGTTGGGTGGATTTTACAGGTGCTATGCTGGGTGAAATAAACCAGTTTCCAAAGAGTACATATTATAAAATTCCATGTATATGAAATTTTCAAAAAGACAAACACTATACAAATGGAGGAGATGAGTGTTTGTTGGAGTTACAGGGAGGGTGTCATTTTAAAGGAGGAACTGAGAATTTGGGGGGGGTGGGTAATGGAAATCTTCTGTATCCTAATTGAGAAATGGTTACATGACTCTATCTGTGTTAAAATTCATGGAACTATAAATATAAAAAGATGATAAATGATAGGTAGATGGAGAGATAGATCAATCTCCACATATATAATATGTTTATTGTGTTTTAAAATTTCCTTCTTGAAAGGCTATGCAAGGAATAGTTTGTGCATGAAAATAAAATAAAAGGTTATAATTCTGTTGGTGTTCTCCTACCAAATCTGAACACCAGACTCCACTGAACTTTCTAACTCCTTGCTACTATCCAAATATGGCTGCAGAGGAACCCAGTCTGAAGGCAAAAATACC
This sequence comes from Sciurus carolinensis, assembly GCF_902686445.1. NCBI lineage: Eukaryota > Metazoa > Chordata > Mammalia > Rodentia > Sciuridae > Sciurus > Sciurus carolinensis. Next base: position 24,010,615 of record NC_062213.1, on the reverse strand, counting down.
CAAGGGCTCTACCAGGGAGTTGTGTGGCCCTGCCACACAGGCCCAGGAAAAGTGAGACTGCTGGCACAGTCAAGAAATTAGACCAAAAGGGCTCCTTCAAAATTGCAAAGCTCTAAAAGAAGTAATCACAGACTTCTAAGAGTGAGTCACATCTAGGACTGAGTCAGCTTATGATGTATTTCCCTTGAGCAACTAAAAAAAAAAAAAAAAAAAAAAAAAAAGAGAGTTAGGAGAATGGGAAAAAGTAACTTTGATGTAAGGGTGCAGTTTCAGGAGAGGGATCTGATGGAATTCCAGAGGCAAGACAGACAGGTAACCTCTAGATGGGCAGAAGACTTGAGCAAACACTGCAAAAAAAGAACAATTTAAATAACCAATAAACATATGAAAGTGTAGCCAGCTTCATTAGTCATCAAGCAAATGCAAATTAAAACCACAAAATGATACCACTACACTCCCGAATTTCTAAAATGAGAAAGACAAACTTCAAACGTTGGCAAAGATGCAGAGTAACTAGAACCCTCATCACTTCTCAGGGGGACACATGTAAGTATTATCACTTTGAAAATTTATTCAACGCTGTGAACTAAAGCTGAAATATGTATATCCTAGGACTCAGCAATCTCCCTCCCAAGGATATGGTTTTATGTTCACCAAAATACACATTCTAGAACATTCATACTGGTTCTACCTATAAAAACCCTGTATTAGTCTCCTATTGCTGCTGTGACAAATTACCACAAATGTGATGATTTAAACCAACACAAATATATTTTCTTATCAAATTTATGTCAGAATTCCAAAATGGGTCTAATGAACTAAAATCGGGTGTCAGAGGAGTGACACTTCCTCAGGAGAAGCCAGGTGCATCTGTTTCTGGTCTTTTGTTGCTTCTAGGAGTCCAACTGCCATCCTCCTCTTGTGGTCCCTTTCTCCACCTTCAGAATACATCATTCCAACCTCTGTTTCCATCAGTTCTCCTCTCTGCCTCTCCTTCCTGCCTCTTTAAGGACTCTTGTGATTACATCTTCAGACTTGGATTAGCCAGGACAGTCTCCCCACCTCAAGATCCTTAACTTAATCCTGTCTGCAAAGTCCCTTTTTCCGTGTAAGGTAACATCCTCACGAGGATTAGGATTTGGGCATCTTTGAGGGGCCATTGCTCTATTAAAACCCTCAAAAGGAAACAAGTCATGTCTCAGCAACAAAAGAATGGACAAAGTTTATATATCCAAACCCTGGAATTCTATACAAGGAGAATGAACAACCTTCCGTCACGTGCAGTATTATGAATGAATCTCACAAGCACAACATCAGCAGGAGTAGCCAGAAACAGAAGACTGTACGAGTCCATGTGTGCAAAGTACTGAAAGAGGCAAAACTTCTCCAGGGTAGAAGTCAGGATGGTGCTCACCCTCTCCTTAGGGTCACGACCAGGGCGGGGGACATGAGAGGACTTCAGGGAAGCTAGATGGTGCTTCGGGTCTCCATCTGGGAGCTGATTCATGGATGTGGATAGTCTGAAAAACCCGTTAAAGACATGATGCTCTGTGAGTGTTTTTCTTTTGTTCATTTTACTTCAATGAAAAATATAACATTTATATTGACAAAGGAAGAAGAGTGTAACAGCCCCCCAAATGTTGTAACTTGGTGCCATGAGAAAAATACAAACTTTAGAAACAGGTAGACAAGACCTATCACCACTCTTATTCATTCTATGATCTTTTCATATATTATTTAATTTGGGGGGGCTTCAGTTTCCTCCTCTATACAATGGGAACAGCAACACTCTGCCTCTGGCTCACTGATGTGATGTCATTTATGTGAAAACAGTACATAGCAAGGGATGAATAAATACGACTCCTCTGTCTTGCTCTAAAAGCTGTGTTGCAACAGAGCAAATGCACAGAGGGGGAAAGGAAAGAAAATAAAGGATTTCAGAATCTCTGCTTCTTTTTTTTTTTTTTTTTCAGTTTCAATGCCATGTTTAAAAATATTTGCCAAGCATTGTAGAAGTTACTCCACACCCTTTAAAATTGGTGAAGTGGTTCTTTGTTTCTTTATAAACACAGCCAATTTCTTTATAAAACTGCCAGTTTTGTTGTGAAAAATCCTTTTCCAAAGATCAGCCACTCGAGATCCTGAGAGCCAAACATCTGCAGGAAAAATTCAAGGAGCAGAGTGGAAAGAACCCTTCTAGGCTTCTACCTGCAGAGCCAACAGAGCCCAGAGCATCACCTTGTCCCCTTGAGTGGAAGGTACATCTCGAGACCAAGCCAGACTTTCAGCTAGTCTCCATTACCCTGCAGTAGGGCATGAGCAAGAAAGAAGAAAATAAACACAGAGAAAGTGGGTTTCCCTTGAAATGTAAGACTGTGTCATATTTGAGATCAGACCGCCATCTGAAGCCTCGGAGACCATTTAAAGAGTTTTGGGCTCCTGAAATGATTGAGCCTGGGTCAAGGTCACTCAGACCTTGGCAAGTCTGGTTTACAATCATCTTTCCAGGGGTTTTCAAGTTGTGGTTTACATTTCCCCTTCCCGGCCAGAACATTTTATTTGTGATGTCTTAATTCTTTATTTCTCTTTTCTCGCCCCCATTTTTATTGCCACTGGTATTGTTTCAACATCCATTTTTTGTTCCAGACTTGAGCTACTTTTCCATCCTTATCTGGTGTCCTCCCTTCTTCTGCCTCTGCTCCCCAAGCTTCCCCAAGTGCCTCTCTGCTCCCACGCCTCTGAGTTGGGCTCACCTCTCCCGAGGGTGGCTCTGCAGGTACCTCCACTCTGATGCTTGTGCTGTTCCTGCAGGAGAGCCCACGTCAGCTCCTCACACCTCCAGAGAAACCTGAGTCACCGCTTTTGTCACACCTAAGCTGTCAGCTCACTGCTGTCCAGTGCCGTAGGTCATGTGCTCGTGTGCTGGTCAGGACAAGGGCTGGGTTTCCACCCCTGCCTTCCCAGCGCCTAGCTTAGAAGTTCCATAAGTGCTTGCTCAGCCTGGTGGTCCCTAGCACAGGCAGTTGTTGACACCCTCCTGCTTTTATTGAACAGTTAAACTGATAATCTGTTACAAATGTCATCAAATTCCATTTTTAGCACAAAGATGACTTATTTGTTACCCAAATAACCGTCACCAATAGCTGTCATGAGACACCCTTGCTCACCCCTGTCCCCCCTCAAACAGACCACATCCCTTATTTTACAACAATCTTTATGATATAGGGACACTTCTCTTATCTACCATATCAGTGATTTTAAACCAAGGGTAGTAAGGAAATGCTATAAGACCTCCAGGTAACGAGAAGTAATTATTGCCTTATCTTTCCTTGAAGTCTAATAGAAATTGCTTCCCTGCAGGCCTAAGTGATTATTCTCTCCTGCGGGCACAGTGATTTTGACAGAAGTGGCTGAAGAGAACAGTGAACAGTGACCAGCCCCTTATGCAAGTGTGTAGTCTTCACTTCACAAGTGATTGCTCTTCTTTTCCTCACCTCCAATTAGAATAAAGATCTGAATTTCCAATATGGAAGTCATGCTCCTGAACAAGGGACAAACTCAACTTACTTCCATGGGAAAGATAAATCTTGATTTCAGATGTGAGCTCAAATTTGAAAATAAAAGCAGATGAGATGTCCCTCCGAGTGCAGCTGCCAGGATAATGTAAACCCACACCTGAAAAGGCAGCAGGTGCTGTGCTCCCTTTTAGGGAAAAGGCAGGGATAAGCCTGTCTTATCGGCCCTGGGACTGAACCCAGGCAGTCTGCTTCCAAGCTCCCGCTGCCTCTCAGGAAAACAAGAGCAGTCCGGATGATCTCTGCAAAGAGCCCAGAGGAACAGAACACAGACTGCTCTTTTCAGAAATTTAGCAATCACAGGAAGAGAGAGATAGGGATGTTGCATAAAAGAAAAGCCAGGCCAAGAAAAAGTATTTTTAGAGAAGGAGAGTTTCGAGCCTGATTTTAGCTTGATGAGAAGGAGCTAAGGGAGAAGAAAGTTTAAAGATATGAGGGATGGGGGTGGCAGGTGGCAGAAAATCCCCGGCCCCCGCCAGAGGGCTGTAATGCATGTGATCCCGAAGAGGGGTAGACAGACTCGACTTTTAAAAGCAATGAGATTCTGAAACAAGGAAGAGGAATGAGCAGAACATGGGTGAAGATAAAAATAAATTTTGAATCAGAGCAAAGGGAGGTTGAGAGTTCACCGTATATGGCTTCAAGGATCGCAGTGAAATGGGAGGTAATTTCATCTGCTGAGAGGGAGGGGAACAGAGGGCTGGGCTGAACAGTGTAAAAAGGCCCTAGAACCTGCTAAGGAACAAGATATGACGGTAGGAGAGAGAAGCATGAGGCCTACTGAAGTTTAGTCAGGCTGCGACTCAGGAGCAATGTTACTTGCAAGGCCCTGAGAAAAAGGGGTTGGGGACCTGACACTTTATTCTCCTCCATAATTACTGCTCGATACAAGGGAGTTTATTAAAGCTCTCTTGCTTCATTTCCCCTATAAAACAAGTTAATAATCCTTGCCCCCTTCCTATCCCATAGGACTTTAACAAGCATTAATTAATATCTTCAAAGTGTCCCAAATGCCTTGGGAAAGCACTGTATAAGGACTTTTTTTCATCACGTTTATTATTCTTGCAATCGCATTTCCCCACCCTGAGAATGAGCTGAAACTCTCTTAACAGCTTCCTTTACTTTATTCCAAAATGTGTTTGCTAAACCTACCTCAAGTCAGCCATTGAGGCATCAGATGCAAAAAGAACAAAATCCAAAATGCTGCCCAGGTCATGACACCAAAAAGAAAAATTTGAGAAGTAAAGCCACAAATAAAATTTGTGGTCTTTTTAGAACTCATTGTTCTATCCAATGTAATGAATACAAGAAAGGATTTCCAGCTGGCCCTTCCCCAACATGCCAATGACCTGGTAGGAAGCACCCCAACTCCTAGTGAAAAACACAATTCAATAATGATGAACACTTCTTGCTTAATGTAACAATGCCTGAGGGCTAAGGTATCCATTATTCTACATAATGTTTTCTATCTTCATTTTTTAAACATCATCCCAATTCCTTATTTCTCTCCTTCATTTCATTGTTCAATTGATCTGTGTTCTAAATGTGCAGATGCTGTTTGGCTCAAGACAATGTACTTAGAGTCCATGTGTATGTTTTCCTTTCTGTTATCTAAGAGGCTGTGGGCCCTTTATTTTCCTTTCTTAAATGGACAAATAGAGTTGAAATTCTATAACATCTCTGCATTTGCTGCATTGATGCTATTTGTTGGTTTTAGGACACAAGGAGTACTAAGCATCTTTGGTACCAAAAATGTGCTGACCTTCATCCAATTGGTTTCATTCAAATGCTAATTCACCCAGGGGTATCACAAGTCATGAAATCACTTGTTGGTAACCATCAGAATCCCATTTAGGGGCAAAGGTTATTTTTGCAAATTATTTCTGATAAAAAGTGGCTACTTGTTATAGGATGCAGTTGCTATGGTGACATGGGATGAAAGTTTTTACTTTCCATAAATTTTGCCAAAGTTGGCTCCTTTCAATTTTAACAGGAGATACCATGTAGCATTGTTGATTCCCACAATATGAGTTTTAAAGTCAGTAGAGTTTCTTCAGTTTCTCTAAACCAAACTTCTCATTTGTTCTTCTGTGTTACCCCAGAATTCTAGCATATCGCAGAGCTATAGTTGGTTGGATGGGACAGTGTGGTAGGAGTGGGGGTAAGGGATCCCTGGTACAGAAGCAAAAGGAATGTCTCAAAGTTATAGTCAATCCAGAACTTTCACTACACATTTAACATGGACATGATTTGGGTTTTGCTGGGTGGGGCTAGTCTTGAAAGCCCAAAACAATGCGGACAAACCTCAAGATTCTTGTGGCCAGTTCACATCAAGAGATCCCCAAAAGATTGAGTATGCAGATATGTGGCACGGTCACAATTATTTTTACAATTTCTCAAATTTGTATCACATAAGACTATCAACCCAGTGTTCTTTGTGTTTCCCATGTGAGTCTTTTCTGTTGTTATGCTTAGATTCATTCCACAATCACTTTTACTCTGATGGAAATCGTGTTCAAAAAAAGACCTCACAAAATAACATTACCAGGGTCTAAGAATTTTGCTCCAAGATCCTGCTAGGGGAGTAAAGGCGAGGGTTCCATGAGATTTCAGAGAGATGCAAATGAAAAACACCAAGCCAAGCAACCCAGGCAGCAGAGGCAAAACAATTTACATATGGAGAGGGCTAGGATTTCCCAAGTGCCCAGTGTGTGCAGGCTGTTTTCTTAGAACTGGGACAGCAACATCTTCCATTGCTCCTGCTTTCCTAGAACCTTGCCATTTTCCCAGCAAGAAGGAAGTTTATGTTCCTCCCCTGAAACTTGATCAGATCTTCATGACTAACTGACCAACTGAGTAGTCAGAAGTGACTCTACGTGAGTTCTGGGGCTAGCTCATGCAAACACCACCCAATGCCACCTGGTTCTCTGAGGATGTTCACACTCAGACCCCAGACACTATGTCCTCAGGAGGCCTAAGCAGACCAAGCAGAGGTCTACCTGTGGAAGTCATGTCACCTGCCCCATAACCTTACTCTCCACCCACATTATTTTACACATAGCAAATTCCCCAGTGACTTTTTGGATTTGGGGACTTTTTTTTTCCCCTTAATTCCCTAACGACTTTTTGGATTTTTGTTTTCATCACTGCTACTTTCTGAAATGTTTAATACATGTTGAGGCAAGTTGCCACTCAAGCTTCTTCAGCCAATCAGTTATTTCAGAGCATCAATGTCCAAATCAACCATCAAAAACTATTAAAATTAAGGATCTAAAAATTGTAATTAGACAGGAGGAGTGAGTTGAAGAGAGCTGTTGTACAAGATGGTAACTAGGTTAATAACAATGAATTATATACTGGAGAACCACAGAAAGAGTAACGTTTTAAGTGTTCTCACCACAAAAAAAGATGGTAAGCATGTGAGGTGACGCAAACCTTGATTGGCTCAAGTTAACCATTTCATAACATACACGTATTTCCGACCATCATGCTGTATACCATAAATGTAGATAATTTTTGCCAACTGAAAAAAATCAATTCACACTCAGACTATAGAAAACTATTAAATTATGTGTGTGTATGTTTGCACACACATATGTTTTAGTTTCCTAGGACTACTGTAACAAAGTTATATCTTTTTGGAGAACACAATTCAATCCCAGCATTCTCTCTCTCTCTCTCTCTCTCTCTCTCTCTCTCTCTCTCTCTCTCTCTCTCTCACACACACACACACCTACTTTCTTGGAACTTGGTTATATGATAAGTGTTGAGAATCTCAACTTTTTTCTAAATGACAACGCAATTCTGCCCAACAAAATATTAATTAATATTCATGCTTCTCCCTGTATCATTCAGGTTATCTGCTTTAGAAGATACTAAACTTCCAAGTACTAATGGCTTGGATTTGAACATTCCAGTATGGTCTCTTTTTCTCTCTCCCTATGCAAATACCATATTGCTCTACTTCTTAGAGTTTCAAGACATGTTCTATTAACTTTCAGAAAAGGTACCTTTGTAACTTTTAAATTTCAAAATTGCCTTAGCAATTTTCACCTGTTTATTGTTTCAGGTAATATCAGAGATATTTTATTGAGTTCCATCAGAAGTTGAGATTGAACTAAGTTGTGCTAAACTATACAGTAATCCAGGAAAATACCAATTCTCAATCTGAAAAGACTACCCAGCAGGGCTGGGTGGTTGGGCCTGAGCTTTGGGTACCTTTAGACATGGGAGACCCACCTCCCAGTCCTGCCCCAAACACTGGAAGAGTCAACAGATGGCATCCACAGCTCCTAGTTAGAAGCCACCCAGGCTCCAGGGAGCCCACAGGGCTAGTCTTTTATCCCCCATCTTTGGTCTCAGTGCCTCATGGACTTTGAACTCAGTACTGCTTCCCTCATCCTAGGCCATCTGTGTCATTCATTCTTGAGATAGGCCTGGTTTCCTGGTGACCAAACCAGCTCACCAATCTTCCTCTGCTACATCCCTTCCTCTCCTAGAGAATGCTGGATACCACCAGGGCTGGTTCCTTATGCACATTGGCTCCAAAAGCAGCATACACCTGAGCTACAGGAACGAGCACCAGGAAAACCAAGAGCTACATAAACTATACAGACCCAAAGGCCTGCAAACACATGACACAGCAAGGTTTACCCTGGCATCCTTTCTTAGCTGATGACACAGAAGTGCTGGATACAACTACCAAGGACTGGTCACTCAATTCCTGCCACTGCTAAAATTATTTATTTAAAAAAATAGTATTGTATTAGCTTCCAAATCATTTCTGCTCTCTTTCAAAGTAATTTTTCTTATTCCAGAAAAACACTACTTGGGCCTAATGAGTTGTTTACTTGCTTTTCTAACGGACCAATATGCTTCGCAATAGCCTGACTGCTCGGTCACAAAGAGCCCCAGAGCAATGCCTCTCCTGCTATAGACTAAGCTGGACAACTGAGTGCCCTAGAAAGATGTTCTACTTTTCATCTCTTTCTTCTTGCTTCCCCTTCTCCTTTGTTCTTTTGATTTAGAGCTCTGTGATGCTTAATGAACAATACACTTCCCAGCAGCTATAAAGCAAGAAAAACTCAGTGAGGATTATAATCACAATTTCAATTATTTACACATGTTAGAAAATATTGCCATTGGGTTCTGAGTTATTTACTCTGGTGTTTTCTTCTATTTTGAAGTGCTAAAATATTAGCCCTATTCATTACAAACCGATTGTTTTTAACATGGTTCTTCCCCCTCCCCTTACTCTGTCTGAAATCCAATTTACAGACTGCTAAAGGCCTCATAAGTTTTTTATGGATTATTTCCTGGGGTCACATTAATCTGGCTCCTTGTTACTTTACACTAATTTCACTTTGCCACAGTAAAGTAACGAGATTCGATCTCTTGGGAATTAATCCATAGAGACCTCTTAATGAGGCAAAGCCAGAACCGAGTGCAACTACTGTATTTAATTCCCCTAAGCACAATGGAGAAGAAGGAAGAGGTCGTCCTGCCCTTCCCTGCAGTGTACCCCGGGGCGAGTCCCGGGAGAGGAGTAGGGCAGGGTGAGGCAGAGAGGGTGCCAGGGCTACAGCTCACTGCATGAAAACCCAGGAGAGGGGACACTGAAAAACAGCAACACAGCCAGAAGGGAGGGAAAGGATTCCTTCTTTTTACTGCTTCCTACTAACACCCAAGACCCAGCTTCTCTCCTGGCAGCCCCCTGGCTCCACCTCCCAACCCTGGGGCACTTTTGTTTTCAGGAGAAGCCTGAGTGGTACCAAGGCTTGATAAGATTTTGTGGACCTTGTCTCTTGGTCTAGGGTTCTTAAGAATTCCTTTTCCAAGAAGCAGAAGCAACAAACTCCTGCAAAGATTTGCAGAAGTTCAAGTACAAACTTTCTATTAACTTGAGGGGAAACCGAATAATCCACTCCAGTTCTAAACTGAGATTCTGAGTACCTTGCAGTCGTTATAATTACGATGGCAAATTGATCCAGAAAATTGAAAAAGCACTTGTAGAGAATATATGTTAAGGGAATGCAGAGATATAGATGGAAAGCCCTGGCACAGATCAACGCTGCTGTGGTATTCTCCCAGCAGACTGTCATTTAGCAATGACTGGCTACTGGACACATGTTTAAGTAACTTGTTGTTTTATAAAGTACTTTCCTATATATTATTACAAATTGTTAACATCAGGTAAGATGGACAGGTATTATCCCTATTTCACAGATAAGGAAACTGAGGATTCAGAGGCTAAGTAACTAGAACTCAGAACTTCTACAGCTCTAATAAGCATCAGTCATGCTGCTTGCTTTCAAAGAAAGGACAGGTGAAACACTTAGGCAGTGTGCATGGGATTCGCGAAGACCATCGGGGCACTGCTTTCACCAGAAGCACAGCCCCACTACTGAAGTAACCAGTATGGGGAGTCTGTTCCCTCCTGTCTGCTATCCTCAGGTTATAGGGGGTGAATGATCTGGTTGTTGAGTTTGGAAGAAGCAGCTGAGCATGCTTTTCTCAGACCCTTTCTGCTTCTTCCCTCCTTAAGTGCCTCCCTGACCAAATGTAAGAGGCTCCCGTCTGTGGACGACCTGCATTTTTCTTGCTGTGTCAGAGGCCAAAGGGATGGAGGACATGATGTCTGTGGTCAGGGTTGAAGTAGTAACAAACTGCTTTGTTCAGGAGTGAATGGCACACGCTGCAATTTACTTGGTCCATGGATATCCACCTTTCTTACTACTGGATCCAATATTCTGATTGGAAGGACAGGAAAGACATGTTACATATGGACACCTTAACCCTCTCCTTGACAAAAAAAAATCCCAATACATAAATTATCGATGAAGGCATCACTAGGGAACTGGGCTCAGTCATGCACATGACGATTGCAAGTCGCCAAATCTTGACACCAATATGAAGCCAGCATACAACATGGAAAGACTGTGTTACCTCAATTGTTATCTTGGAAAACAATTAGATTTTGCAGAGACATTGGGAGGAGAAGATATGGTCTCCTTTGCTTACTGAAGAGAGAGTTAAAATGTGTCATAGATATAATCAGAATCTTCCAGAAGTGCAAATCATCGCAAAACAAAAAAGAACTTAGTGACTTACCCTGATCTGACAGTAAATTAAAACAGCTGTCCAGCTCAGTGACACACACCTGTAAGTGGCTCTGGAGGCTGAGGAAGGGGCATAGAGTTCAAAGTCAGCCTCAGCAAAAGTGAGGCGCTAAGAAACTCATTGAGACCCTGTCTCTAAATAAAATACAAAATAGGGCTGGGGATGTGGCTCAGAGGTTGAGTGCCCTTGAGTTCAATCCCTGGAACTCCACCCCCCCAAAAAAATCCAGTCATGATAATGATGGTAGTTCACAAATAGCACAACCAGGGGCAGCTTTGAGCCACCTTGCTCCACTGATTCGTTGTATACCTGTCAATCTACCCAAACCCCTCAGGTAAGATTTAGGCCAACATTTGAATTGTGAATCCACAGATAGTCAAGTTTCTACTTGTCCTATGTTCATCCACCAGACTTCAGTAGCAGATCCCTCGTCTATCACTCTTTAACTTGTTGAATTCATGACTTGAATATTTTCATACCTCTCTCACTTAGACCTCATTGCCAAAATACTTTCAGAATCCAAATTAATTTAAAGATATTGAGTTCAGTGATTAGGTACTCCTCCTGATCCTCGATCTTGAGGGGGAAAATCATGTAAAGATAACTCAATAACAGATGACATTTTTGGAGCTTTGAATATTTAGAACTGAAACAAGAAAATTCTTTAAGAAGACTTCAGGGCAGAAAAGTTTTTCAGCTGAAAGGAGATCTCTGTTTGCTAGAAAGGGAGAGAGCACATTGGGATTTTGGCATGACCAATTGTCCTATAAATCTATCCAAACTCTAGTAGAAACTAGAGCTTTTAGTGCAGAGCCTCTGAAACAGAGACAAAGCAATAGAAAATTGAAAATGAATTGCGTCTACTCGCCAAAGAAACAATATAAATAGGACATGTTTGGGGAAAATCCAGCCTCGCTGGTAGTCAAAGAAACAGAAATCAAAACCAGTTTTCATTTTCACCTCAAATTATTGCAGATCTTTTAAATGGATAATTGTCTGATTTCCTTACACAGCAAAGGAGCCACTGTTTGCTGAGTCAGGATTCAGAACATGAATGTGACTCTGTCAGCTGAGATGATCTGAGATAAAGGGTCAGAAAGATGAACCTAAAAGAAATCTAGGCAGAAAATGCAGATATAAATACCCAGAGAGAGATGGGGAGGAGCGGCAGGTCTGGGAAGGGCCAGAGGTGGCATGGTGGCAGAGCTCAGAGTCAAGAGTCTGAGCAAAAGCAGGCCTGGTACAAACAAGCCACAAATGTCGGCAAACAAAGCTCTGCTCCCAGGCAAGGGGAGTAACAGGGACCAGACTTCACTTCTCATCTTGTAGGCAGTTAAAACAACAGTTTTCAGAAATTGGCCCACTGGCATTGTAGAATCATCAGCTAAAGGACTGTGGAGACTTTTCAGACCCCATTCCAGGAAGCAGGGACCAAAAGCCCAAAGGGACTCAGCCATCTTCCTGAGTAGAGACTCGGGTGCTGCATTCAGAGCCCAAGGCAGACATAGCCCCAGGGGCAGAGTACTAGAGGGAGGGGCTACCAAGAGAAAAAGTCCTGGATATTTGCAAGAGGTTGCCCAGGAGTCTTTTGCTAACTATCGATCATCACATGCATGTGAGAAGACTACAAAGTCCACGTAGCAAGCACTGGAAAAGAGCTGGCAGAACAATCTTCAGGAAAGCACAGGGTGAGAAACCAGAATAGAAGGAACTCCTAATTCACAGAACATCACAGAGTCCTCAGAAGACATTGCTTCAGAACCAAGGGCAAGTTAACCCTAGGCTGAAAGCAACGCTCAAGGCTCCTTAACAAAACTCAACAAATAATGTTTTTGTTTTTGTTTTTGTTTTTGGGGGGGTGCTGGGGAATCGAACCCAGGGCCTTGTGCTTACAAGGCAAGCACTCTACCGACTGAGCTATCTCCCCAGCTCCAAAACTCAACAAATAATGGTATCCTAAAAAAAAAAAGTCCAAAATTGCTTTAATTACTTAAAAGAATGAAAATGTCCCAGTAACCAATGATAGAAATTTCACACTATCTACATGAAATAAGAAATTATCAGCCATCCAAAGAAACAGGAAAATATGATCTACCAGGAGAAATGCTAGTCAATAGAAAGAGACCTAAAAAAGATAGAATTAGTAGACAAAGGTACGAAACAACGACAACAAATATTCTCCCTATGTTGAAGGCAGAAAAGTCCAACTATGGTAAGGATGAAAAAATACAAATCAAAATGATAGAATATAGAATATTTGGGATGAAAAATCCCCCTGGTTAGAATTAACAAGAGATTCAGCACAGCAGAGCCAGTGGATAGCAGAGACAGCAACAGAACTTCACAACAGGAAAACAGGAAGAAAAGATGAAAAGGAATAAACAGATTGGGTGGACTGTGGCCAGGCCAGGTGAGCTGCCTGTGTGGTGAAACTGGAGTCACCCGGTGGGGGAGGGGCGGGAAACAACCCGAGAAACATTGACCGAATTTTTTTTTTCTAAATTTGAGGAAAACCATAAAGCCACACATCCAAAACACTGAATGACCTCCAAGCAAAAAGAAGCATAAAGAAAACCACATCAAAGCAAACGATAATTAAATCTCTGCAAACAAATGACAAAGAGACATCATAAAAGCATAAAATTACATAATGAGGAAGAAAACGGAGAACAACAGGTTTCTTATTAGAAACAAGGCAATCCTAAAGACAGTGTACTTCCATCTTTAAAGTACTGAAAGAAAAATCTGTCAGCCTAGATTTCTATAAGCAGTGAAACTATCTTTCAAAGTGAAAGTGAAATCAAGACTTGAGAAAAGGAGGAAAAGCAAATAATCTTGTGTCCTGAGTCAGTGGGTAAGAATGGGAGATAAAGGAACAGGCTGATTAAAGTGGAAAAGAGGATGCTCATTCACATAAGTTGTTCGGGGAGATTCCCTCTGAAGTGACACTTGAACAGTCCTGAGGGAGGCCATCATGAAGCTCTCTGACTGAAAAGCAATCCAGGAAGTGCAAAGGCCCTGGGACAGGAGTGTGATTAATGTGTTCAAGGAAAAATAAGTAGAATATATGGTTATTGATATCAGAGTAAATAAGAGGAGAATTAAGAAAAGGGGAAGAAGGAAGAACAGGTGCAAAAAGAGAAGCCTTTTAGGATGTGGTAGCAGTTCACCAAGGAAGAGGTGATAGGCTAGGAGTGTAAAGAAGTGTGGCAGGTGAAATAATAGCCCCCCAAAAAGATATTCGCATCCTAATTCCAGGAACCTATATGTCACCTTAGATGGCAAAAGTAACTGCCAATGTGATTAAAGTGAGAACTTAAAGTAGGGAGATTATGGGGCTGGGGAGATAGCTCAGTCGGTAGAGTGCTTGCCTTGTAAGCACAAGGCCCTGGGTTCGATCCCCAGCACCCCCCCCCAAAAAAAAAAGTAGGGAGAGTACGCTGGCCTGTCTAGAGGGGACCCATCTAATCCCCTGGGTCCTTCATAAGAGAGCCCTTCCCAACTGTGGCCAGAAGCAGGTGTGATGTGAAAGAAGGTCAGTGACAACATTGGTTTTAGAGACAGAGGAAGGGATTACAGGGAGCACAGCTTCATCTCAGGGCCAACAGATTCACCCCCAGAAGGGAACATAGGACCCTTGGCACTGTGTTGTTTTAAGTCACCAAGTCTGTGGCAACTTGTTACAGCATCAAAAAGGAATTAGCATAGCAGACAGGAAGGCAGCACACTCACTCTGGCCTCAGTGGAAAGGACCGAATGGAGGAGAGAAAGAGCAGATCTGCACACAGGGAACCCACTTTGTGATTTCTGTGTCCAGGGATCAGCCCTTGAATTTAGCTCTTATTTAAAAAGAGTTATTCTAATGTACCTCTACTCATGCCAATCATAAAAAGAGAAACTTTCAGCATTCTTAACAATTCCAAAGAACAAGCCATGCTTATCAAGACAGAGTGGAAGGCTGAAGGCGTGTGCTGGAATTCCAACAGGCAGAGTCTGAAGGCACCGACCCTGATGGAAAGTAATGGCAATAATCACTACGGCTCAGATCACATCAAAAATCAACTTTTGTGACAATAAAATCAGGTCACTGGAGGTGGTCTCTGCATGGGCCCAAATCTCCCAGCACTTCCACTGAAGTTTCCTCAGTCCTTTTGGCTAAACACCCTTCTGAGAGCGGCTCAGAGCAGAGCCTGTGCCGTAGGTACCCATCTTTGGAGCAGGGTTGTCATCCACAGAAACTCTGTGGCTCAACCGGGACGATTGTCAAGACCACCCCTTGTGTTCCAGCCTCCTACACCCATGTTTCCAGAACCTTGAAGTCACTCTTAATAATCTCAGTGGGATCAGTCGAGATTCTTCATGCCCACATGGATGAAAGTCATGGCATAACAGTTGTTGAGCCTGTCTCTACAATTCTCAACATCTGGCCTACATCTGGGCCCCCTCAGAAGGGTGTCACTGATCACCATAATTCTTTTCTTCTTCTTGGAACAGCCTTCTCCAGTCCATCAACCTTCCAGTGTTTCCAGTTCTTGATCCTCTTTTGTGGGAATAGATTTCTTTTTCTGGTAGCAAGATATCAAGAAGATCCAGAAGAAAGTTTCCTCTGGCTTTTAGATAGGTCGTATTGGACACAACCAACACAGTTGAGATTGTGGACTTGTGCCACAGATGGGTGCCTCGTTGTAGAGAAAGCAGAGTCAGGGAGGACAATGGCGGCTCGCAATCTGTGGCACTGCATGCCGAACACTGCACAGAGCATTCTGTGCGTGGCACATCATTTATTTCCGAATATGACCACATTGAAGCAGGTATTATTTCCATTGTAAAGATGAAAGAATTAAGACTTGAAGAGCTTAACTTGCCAAGTTTCTCACAGCTGATAGATAGCAGAAGCAGGATCAGACACAGGTCTGTCTGGCTCCTTCAGTCTAAGGCACTCTGATGGATAATGAAGAAAAATCTTGAACTCCTTGATGTCCATCTCTCGCTCTGTCTTCAACCCCCATATGTTCAAACACATAAATGCAAGGTTGGACCACGTACAGCCTACGGCAGAACTCGGATTCCTTATTCAACCACTATGGACTCCATTCGTCTCATCCACCAAAGTATTTGGGATATATTTGCTACCTTGAGCTATGGGTTCTAAAAGCCAAATGAGCTAGAAATAAAGAAGGGGTCAGAGTTGGTTGGAGAGGTTCGTTTTTAACTGCTCCAGCATATTTTAGTTTCTGTAAACCTGGCTGTGTCCTCTCTTATCCACACCTAATCTTTTGGTCAGTATAGCTACTGATTCTTCCCACTTGAGTTGCTTCTAGTGATGGAAATCCACCGCAATCACTATCAGTAATCCAACTACTCATCCTGTTGGCAATTACACATGGCAGGTAAGAATGTGCACTTTGGTGGAGGACCAACTTGGGTTCAAATCCCAGCTGTGCCACCAACTGGGCCCACACCCATGGGTAGGTCATAGCTTTCTACACCCACATCTCCATTCACAGAGTAGGGATAACGGTACTTCACAGGGTTGTTAACAAGGACAATGAGGTAATGTGCATAAATATCCTTAATGGCACATGATAAACTGCCAGTGAATGTTAGCTATTAATGCTATTTCCACCTGCTCCAGGACATCAGTGCAATTTAACCCAACGACCAACAATGCAGTCCAAAGCAGCAAGCCCATCACCTCTGAACCTCCAGAGAGATCTCACCAACATGCAGCCTTGGAACAGAGCAGTTGCTGAGAAACACCAAGAGGGAAACTTGTCATCAGCACATCTGAAACATCTCCTTGTCATCCAGGTAGGTCCTTGACTTAGCCAGGCATGCTAGACTCCTCTCCTACCCCTCCTCCCCTTCTCCATTTCAGTGGTGTCTCCAATGGGAGCTCCTAAAGATGACCCACGAAGGGAATTTGTTGGCTCGAGCAAAGAAAATATGAGGACTTTCCTTTATATTTTGATATTCTTTTAAATATTTTAAAATGAAAATAATCTTCTTACATTAATATTTGCATTTAACCTATGAAGACATATATAAATGTATTGGGGATACATGCTTATTTTATTAATGGGGGAAATGTGAAAATGAGAGTTCTATTCTGTCCCTAAAGGTTAGAAGCCCTCTGGGCTTGAGCAGGTAGATGAATGCACGGTCAAAGGAAGCAGTGAAGAAATCGGACACTGGGGGGTTTGTGCCCTGTCTCTGTGTGCTCAAAAGCAAAAATATTTTGAACATCTATAACTTTTTTTACAAGCCCTTGCTGAGCAAGGTGAAAGGCATCATATGCTCATGGGGGTCCTATGGGTAAGCTCCCCTCATTGTCGTCTGCAGATTTCAGAAGTCGTTCAGAGCCCGAGTTCAGGTTATAGGGCACTTTAGAGGACTCTAGACCAGGACCTGGGTTCGGATCCCAACTCTGCTCTTTCCTCATGTGACATGTCATTGAATAAGCCATTTAACTCTGAGGATCAGTTTCCTCATCTCTCTCGGGAATAATACACACTTTGAAGGGCACTGTGACAGCTGAGTGAGGAGATGCAGGTCCATGAGCTTCAGTGACTTCAGTGACGGATGAATGTAAATCATTCACCCCTGGGGCAGCTTAGCAGACAGCAGCGGACGGTATGGGTGGATGCTGTTTGGCAGAAGAGGAAGGATAAATTTCTGCTGTTACCCTAGGTGGAAAAATCTGATAAAAAGAAGAATTTGGGGAAAGAAACTAAAAATCTGAACTGCCTTGTCAAATACTGAATTCCCAATGGCAGACATGTTCAAGCTAGGGCTGCATGTCTAAAAATCTTAAAAAGAGACTTATTTTGAGAGAAAAATTTGGAGTAGACAACTTTTGCAATCCTCTGAAACATGAAAATGATATGTTTCTGTCATTCTAAGCCAAATAAAAAGAGAACCAGTTAAAGATTAACAATTGCCAGCCATTTGGGACTCTCTGACAGGTCAAAGGGAAGAAGTAAACTGTTTGGCCACAGAGATACCTTCTCACAACTTCTTAATTCATCCACAATTGACCTGAACGTGCCTCTCCTAGGTCCCCCAAGACCACTTGAATTAATCTATGTGCAAAGTTGTGGTTCTGGAGAGATACTAAAGATCAGTAAATTACATCAGCTCTCAAATCTACATGCAACTCATTCACAAATATTCTACCTCCTGTAGAGTCAACCTGTAGACTGCCATCTTGCCTGATGCTTCCCTCACCCCACCTTCTGGGCACCCCCATCCATCCATTCTCTTTGGCCAGAGCCTTGAGGTTGTCCTGGACCTCACTTAGTCCCTTACTCCCTATATTCCGTGACTTCACATTCTCAATTGCTCTTCATCCTATCCACTGAGATCAAGCCTCCATTCATGGGTTACAACAGCAGCCTCCAGTGGTCTTCTTTGTCCACTCTTGCCCTCTTCCCATCAATCACTGTGTGGATTTCCCATTATCCACAAAGCAAAGCTTGGAAACGAGCCTCCAGGTGCCACAGCACTGGTGCTGGCTTCCTCCCGGCCTGTGCCTTCCCGCTGCACCTCCCCCTTCCCTCCAGTTGCACTGACCTGCCTTCCATCTCTCACGCTCATCTTCCATCCACCACCGTGGGGTCTTCACTGCTGGGGTCGTAGCATCCTTTGGTCTGACTCTTCCTTCCAACCACTACTCAGGCAGCATTTCCTCAGGAAAATCTTCTGTTCTGTAGGTGTGTCCAGCCCAGATCTACCTATTTCACACTATAAGGGCAACATGTAGCATGTTACACAGAGCAAATTGTACACTGGTGTATGATTCTTTTTATATCTATGTCTTTCCCAGTAGACTGTAAAGCACATGAAAGCAACAAAAGTGGCATTTTTTGCTCAGAGCCTGGAACATAGTAGTGAAGCCAGAATTAAGGACAGGTAGTTAGTGTAGAAATAGGGAATCAGGTCAATTCGAGGAAATGAAGCCATGAAGCCATCTGCCTCTGAAAGTTGGAGACTGCCCCTGGAAGAATGGAATATCAAGGAACTCCGGAGCCCATTGATTACCAAATTTACCTGCCTTTATCAAGGACTGCAAGCAAGGAGCGGCTAATTAATGCCCCCTGGGTCCTTATCTGCCTGAATCACCTTGGCCC
The DNA here is from genome assembly GCF_902686445.1 of Sciurus carolinensis. Classification (NCBI taxonomy): domain Eukaryota; kingdom Metazoa; phylum Chordata; class Mammalia; order Rodentia; family Sciuridae; genus Sciurus; species Sciurus carolinensis. The sequence goes on along the minus strand of NC_062213.1, from coordinate 23,991,792 downwards.
TCCCCCTGCCCGTGGCTTCTCACTTAATGCAAAACCAGGCCTAGTCAGTAGGCAGGGAGGAGAGATAAGGGGGGAGAGAACTGGAGAACAAAAGAGACTTTAACCTATAAAATGTGGAGTGCGCTCTCTTCTGGGGACTTTAGAACATCAGCCATGGCCCCCTTCTTCCTGCTGGGAGAAGTCTGTATTATTACCTTTAAATAAAACCTGCTTAATATGCTTGCCTTGGCGTGCTTCTCTAGTGTTCAATCTTCAACATTAGAAGGAGCAGAACTCGTCACCGGTAAACGGCGGTATCAGTAGGTCCTCAATAAATATCTGCTTAACAACTACACAAATTAAAAAATGATGATTGAAACAAAATGAATGACAGGTATGCTTATGTCAGTCACTTCCTCTCTCCAGGCCTGATTATAGCCCTGAAATTAAGAGATTAAGGAGTGGTTAAGGAAGGAACAAGAGAGGGAATGAGGTGACATCTAGAATCACTAACTACTATAACATTCTTTGGTTCCAGAACGAAATTTAAAAACAAAAAAGAATAAAATAAAGTTCTGTGTGTGCTGAGTTCACAAATGCATGTTTCCCTCCACAAATAGAACAAACAGATGCTATCTGCAAGGCCCACAGCACATCTGTGTAGATGCAGCCGCAGCACGGGTGTCCTGGGGAAGGAGCGATTTACACATGTGCTCTCTGCTGTGCACAAGCTCACATCTTTTTGCCAGAGAGCCCTGCAAAGGCAGCACTCAGAGGGTCCAGGTTGTAGTTGGGGATGTGCTCTTCAAGTTCACCTTCAGCATCCGTGCGGAAGAAATATGCATGTTAAAAAAATTTATTTTTTTAATTAAAAAGCAAAAATTGCTGGCTGTAAGGTTGGTTCCCTCCCTGCTCCCTCCCTTCCTCAAGTTTTCCCATTTGAATGTTGTCAAGTTATCATGCATCGACTAATCAAAACAAAGGGAAGATGAGAAATGACTAAAAGTTTCTTGCCAAGTATGAAAACCGCCTGAAGGATGTGGTGGCACCAGCCACTCAAAAGCCTCCACTTCTTTCTGAGAGAAGAGAACTTTGATGTGTTTACAGTGTTTTCTCTCAAGGACCGGGACATCTCTGGTTTTAAGAATTCCCAAGGTTACTGGGTAAGGAGTTTTCTTAAGCACAGTGGACAAACTGAGATCTATAACATCCTTTTTTTAAAAAAACAAGGCAGTAGCTGAAATGAATTGAAAATGATCTCTTTATTCCCACAAGAGATAATACTAAGACGAAAAGGCGGGAATGGGAATTATTTGCCCTGGGAGCCCTGGCTGCAGCGCAGTTTAATCTAATTTGCATACGAGACTGGGAGTTCCTGGAATCGGGTTCCCTTGTGGCTCCTATACTCCCACCCTGTTTCCACCACTGACTCCACGCTGCCTTTTATATGGTAACTGGACATCGAGCTTAGTAAAAAGCAGCAAAATTCATCTGATCATTCAGAAAACTGGGCAAAGGCACTAACTCTAAAACGGTGACATCTCCTCCCCAAACCTTCTGTAGTTACCGAAACAAACAAGGGGAATACTGTATCTACTGACGGCGAAGCCAAAAAGAGGAAAAAGTTAGTGTTTCCTACTCAATATATTTTCTCCTTTCAAACTTCAGACAGCTTCGCCCTACCACACCCAGCTACTTGTGCCTGGTTCCAAAGAGTGACACCAACTGATGAAAGATGACATTTTTTGCAGTCCTTTTCCTCCAAGACTCATGGTGAGGTGGCCCTTCTCCAGTAGACTGTACATTTCATCGTCTGTGTCCGTCTTTCTGTCCAGGGAGGAACGAGTTCCAAGGGGGAGCTCCTCCTGCTGTGGGAGGCAGCACTGGACGGACCTTGGGAACTGGAATCAGCGATGCGCCATCAGCCCGCACCCCCCTCGGAAGCTGAGTCACGGACCTGGCTGGTTTATTTAATCGCTTGGAAAGTGGTTAGACTGAACAGGACATGTAGTGATTAGTAATTCAGACGGTCTCAGAGCTTCATGTTTTTTACTGTGCGACGCCAACTGCAGCCTTTCTGTTAGCATCAACAGGAAGTGCGAGTAGCAGGCCAAATTTGACACCCCTTGACGTCACCGGGGATGGACTTCAGCCCTCCTTTCTCCACCCAACAACCCAGAGATTTTGAAAGTGAGCTCTTCTGGTTAAACACATCCACCAAATACCAGGAGCAGAATGGAGAATTAAGTTTTGAGGAAAACCCGTTTTAATAATTCAGATTTAACTCTTACTTCTTACCTGACTCATTTAATAGCAGACACCTGAAGACAGAAGGAATAAAGAGAAATAATATTTGTCAAATAAGCTCCTCTTCAAACCAACTGGAAAAAAGATTGTGACCAAGGCAAACACGAAAACCACTTTTCTGATTTCTTTTCATTACGCCATATTTGTGGAACATCCCAAACTGGGCAGAGCAGGACATGGTCACATAGTCGGCGGGGATACAAATAGACACCCCCATTTCTGGTTAGAGTTCCTGTTGCAGTGATTGATTCAGGGTTAGCTATTTCCAGCTACAATTGTGATCATGGCAATGGCATTTAAAATGTGATCATCTCATACAGAAGTTTAGTGAAAGGGAAAGTCATGTGCATACATCTTCGCACTCAGCTCTATTTTCCTTTTCTATCCTCTTTCTTCTCCAATGCATCCCGCTTCTGGTCCTGAGATTAGTTTCCTTGAGTATCACTGCCTTGCGCCTATTCCTCGGACATGAGGACATTCGTTCTACAGTGAAGCCTGGGGCAAATGCTCCATTGATGAAAAGAGACTGGGACTGCTGATTCATCACCACCCCCAAAAATGTCATTGTCATGTTATTAGGAAGAATATAAATCTCTCATGCAATTCTAATGGAAGCTCTTTAGAAAGCAAATCCATGCTCATCGTGGAAAGCTTTGTTTATTTCAGACTCTGAGAAAACGGGAATGGAAGTCTCCTCACTCTTTCCTAACATCCCCTAAGACCCAGAGTTTCTCTTTCCTGTCATTTCATCCTGATCCCCCACTCACACCCTGCCTCATCCCACAGGAACATCAAACATTTGCACCTCCTCCCTTTTAAAGTCAACAAAAACTGAGTGAAAGGAGCTTCTTATTCTGTAGAATAAGTCTACCAGAGCTTCCTTATTTTGTAGGAAGGGTGTAGTATCCTGGGGAAGAAGGATACTAAATTTGGAAGGATTTAGCATGAAAGGGCTCCCCCAAACAAAGGAAGTGGGGAATAGAAGCCAGGCAAGTAACCACATGGAGAACCCTTAGACAACCCAGGCAATATGGCCCCGTCATGTTATATGGAAGAAAATATCAAGTTGACTGGACCACCAACTCAATTCCTTATCCTTCCCTCTCCTCCTCACAGTGTGTTATCGCGTTCCCTCTGCCCGCAGAGAGAGACACGACAAACGTCTGAAGCTTTGGAAGTTTATTGTGCACAGTCTTCCTTTCTTTCCCTCTTTTCTATCCCCTTCTCTCTTTTCTTTCTTTCGCTCTCTTTCCCTCTGCTTAACTCTCGCCTGCTCCGGTCGCTCCGCTTCTCCCGCTGGGCTCACGCCTGCTTCAGCCACTCCGCTTCTCCCACTTGGCTCTCGCCCTCGCTCTCACTCTTCTTCCTCGCTTCTACTCCCCCCTCCCAGGAAGTTACCAAGCTTATATACACTTCAACCAATCAAGGGAGAGTACACGAGGTAAACGGCGAACAGCTGTAGGTATAGAATAGGCACACGAGAAAGGCATGCACTAATCACATTGTTAACTAGCTAATACTGTATAGCCAACCGCTTTTGGCTCAGCGCCAGGCGCCATCTTGACCGTGCCCAAGGCTGGGAGTCCCGGGTACCCCGACAGTGTGTGACTCTGAGGCAATCAGTTACTCCCAAAGAAATAATGATTATAGCAATAGTAACAAAGTCCAGCAATTACCAGGGTAGACTGAGCAGTTTTGTTCAAATGAACAGACAGGAATAATTCTAGTACATCACTGCTCATTATAAAACATGGGGAAATATATTCCTGAAGTGAATAGGAGTCTGGGAAACTGTCAAGCTGAATGCCCCCCAGTCCCGCCCTCCACTTTCCCCTGCTCAGGAGACAACCTGAGGACCCAGGTATACCCAGATTCTAACCCTAGAGGACCAAAGACCCCCTTGGAGTAGGGAAATCTAGACATAAAGGGAACCCTTCCTTTGCTCCTTCTCCCTGGGTCTTCCATCTGACCACAGACATTCCAATCACAATTCAATCACTATTTCCTCTGATGTACCATCTCCAGTCTTATGAAATATTCTATCCAAATGGTTTCTTAAAATATATTCTCACACACCTGCAATCTCTGCTACTCAGAAGACTGAGGCAGGAGGATTGCAAGTTCCAGGCCAGCCTTGGCAACGTAATGAGACCCAGTCTCAAAATAAAATATAAAGGACTAAGGATGTAACTCAGTGGTGAAGCATCCTTGGGTTAACCACCAAAATAATAATAATAATACATTACATATACCCACATATGTATATTCTCCAGTATCACTTTGGGAGAAGGTGATTAGGGCAGTTACTCAATTCTGGCTACCTCTCTACCTGTGTAGCCCACAAAAGACCAGTTAAACTTGCAATCATTTTAATTTTATCTTTCTAGCTTCCCTATAGCCTATTTGGAAGCAATGGTCATTCATCTTGGGACATGAGTCCAATGATATCAAGCATGTCTTATATGCATGGTTATAGCATTTGTCATGTATGCCTTTGATAGTCATTTAATGCATGTGCCAGAATTCATTTCATGTCCTTAATCAATTTCTTTATCTGTAAAGTAAAATATAATATATACTCATAACCATAAAATCATAAGGATTAAATTAGTTACTATGACCTTATGTAGTTAGACCAGGTATTAGAAAACCTTTTCTATAAAAGACAAGATAAAAAAATTTTAGGTGTTGCAGTTCATACAGACTCTGCCTCGACTATTTCCCTCAGCCACAGCAGATCAAAATCAACCACAGATGAGGGCATGTGGCCTTGTTCTAATAAAACTTTATTTATAAAAACAGGTGGGGAGCTGGATTTGGATTTGGCCATAGTTTAATGACCCTGGGTTAAACAATAAGTGTTTAATAGATTTGCTATTTTATTTCTTGTCCCAATCAGCCCTGACAGTTCTTCATTTTCACATTTTGCTTATCTTTCCTATTAACATCTGTAACTGAATTCTGGTTACTTTAACTGACCCACTCATCACTGCAGAAAGGAAATGTCGGAGGATTTTTATCTTGCTTATACATGCATATCATCTAGTGGTAGGGAGGTGTAATTGCAAGATTTTTTTTTCTCAACATTCTGGCCTCATTCAAGAACACCCTGTGAGAGGGCAGCTTCCTAGGTCTGTGCACAGTAGCTGCTACATCTGGACCGGAGGGGCCAGTCAGACCACCTGTTTTACAAAGCTGTCTCCAAAAGGCCTTTGAGGGGGTGGTTGTAACTCAAGATTGTGTAGAACACCAAAATTGTTCACTGAGGGAGAAAAAAAAAAAACAATTTCAAGAAATAAATTATTATCTTTTAGTCAATTAACTGTATCATATCTGTATGTGTTTTCAATAGTACTTCCAAGAAATGACACAGTCTGGTTTTATTATTAATCTTAAACTTAGCCCTCACTAAAGTATTGAATGATCCCTTAGAGTGAGAAGGAGGAAATTCCTCTTTGAAGGTCATAGCCTTCTGTCTCCATCCTTGGTTGGTGCTCTCTACCAATCATTTCCTAGGCCATTGTAATCTGTTTCACACTGACTTACACCACACCGCCTTTGCCACTGTCTCACCTCCCGGGCAATAACACTAGCTGTTAAGAATGTGTCTCCCGCTATTATGCCTTGGTCTCATATTCACAAACCCCCATTCCACAACTCTGGTTCTTTGTTTCCCATAATTTTTTCCCAGACATCCTGTCAATTAGCATATTCTTTTTATTTTTAATCATCATATTCTCTGAGAATTTTTTTGATACATAGATGCCTGAAGATGACTTAAAAAAAAAAAAAAAAAAGGTCTGTTAGTATGATGGAGTGAAGAGATCAAGAGATCGTAAAAATGCCACTTTTTAATAATGAGGGAAAAAATTTCCTGGCTCTCTGCTTTATCCATGTATATCTCCTTGCTAAACAGAAGTCATTCGTGGACATTTTTTGCCTTATTCTATCATGTGAACTCTGAGGCATAGCGATCTGATTTTTTTCCTCCCCTGGAATCAGTAAGAAATCATTGGGTTCATAGTCCATCAGCAAGTTCATATCTTACATACCATCAGTGAGTTCATACCCCAGTTCATCTCCCATCAGCAACATTACTGAGGGCTGAAGTTTTTGACGCTCTGTCAGCATTACTGGAGGCAGCCTCCCTTCCCAGAGGGCTCTGCCTGCCCCTCTGGTCCCTGAGATGCGTGGGCACCTATGTTTTCTCAAACCCTCAACATTACCACAACCACCCCTGCCTTCTGCCACAGCCAGCTGGCCTGGAACCCACTTCCCTGCCTTTCTTCTGACGGCCTCACTTCCTAGGCATCTGGGCCCCTTTTCCCTGGCTCCGTCTGCATTGACTTGGGATATCCTGGCTGAACTTTGGAAGAATTCTCCATCTTATATTTCTAATCAAAGTCCCTATTTTGTTTCCCCCCAATCTTAAAGCTGACCAGAAGAACTTGACTGAATAGGCCACACCCCTATTTGGACTTGCCTGTGTGACTTGGGACTGCTTGCTCTTCCCATGGTTCACACTGACTTGTCAGATTTTCCACAGAGGTCCTAGAGCATACCCATTCTTCCTCACACATACCTTGGGACTCACCCAGCAAAATTTAGGATGCTCCTGGGATTGCATATGAAGAGAGTGCTGGGCATTAACATAGCAGACAAAGCTCTTGGGAGACCAGAATTCTGCCCCTGGCTAAGACAGGAAGTAGCTGGACATCAATTTCCTCAATAAAATGAGGAGATTGGCTTCAATGAGCAATGGAGTCCCTCTCAACTCAAATATTCTGTCACTTTAGATTTATATCAGATTATTTTTTCAAGAGGCCATCTGGGTTGTAATTATAGTCATGTGTCACTTAACAACAGGAGTATGTTCTGAGAAATGCTGGATTAGGCGACTGCATTGCTGTGGGAACATCACAGAGTGTGCTTACACAAACTGAGCCAGCTATGAAGGTCACTAAGTGACCTAATGCCATGAGACCACCATTTTCCTGAAGATCCCACCATTGACTTCGGAGTCGATATCCGATGCATGACTGTACAACCGATTGGTCTTCCTTTTAGGTAAAGTTGCCAAAGCAATTTACCAAACAATTCTGTGCTGCCTGTTCATAAACCTCCTCCTTCTGTTAGCAGTATTCTGAAGTTTTGAAGTTTTCACCTTCATGATTGGGGTTGGGAGCAAATTCATCGTTCTTCCACTTTGGGGCATGAACGTTTCTTCCAGAAATGCCCTGGCCACCGAGAGATCACGCAGCTCTGACTTGAGTTATGAGCTCAGGACCTTGTTCCTGTGGGAGCTGTCTGCCCCTCCATATGTTAGGGTCTGCACTTCAGAGGTGCCTGGATTTAGCACGGACTTCACTGCTCTTTGCATTAGAAAGGGCCTGGGATTCTTCTGGATCCTTTGTAGGTTTGCTTTAATTTCAGAATTACTGTTTCCAAGTTCTACAAGAAAGAGATATTTTTGAATCTTTATTTGTGGCATATATCCTGCTTATGCCAGCAGATGCGTCAAAGATACCACAACTAAAATAGGATTTTTATAGGAAAACAGAAAGTAGGGCCTGAATTAATTGCTGACATCATGTGCACTCCCTCAGCAATCTAGCTGTTCCAAAACGACTCCGCTCCCTTCTAACATTCTTGACCCCCTACCCCTTCCTTATTATTAAGGACACATGTACAGAAACAGGGTCTGTGCCTGGCCGGACTTCTTCCATGCCAGCGCTCATACCCCAACTGCAATTGCACTTCTCCCTTTCCACATCACAATCGGCTATTGTACAAATGAATAGTATGTCTTCCCAAGAACAGATTGTGACTTTAGGTGGAGAAAGAACAGCCATGAGAAGCAGATGAACTCCCAGCGAGCCAAGATTGGGACCTCACCACAAACGTCCCTCAGAAGACACAAGGAAAGAAATAAATAAACACACAAAGAGAAATAAAATCACAGAATAAAAGATGAGGTACAATTATCTTAAAAGAAATTTAGAACCAGATTTCCTAAGAGATTTGGGTTATTTTATGGGATGTACACAATTAATTGTATGAGTTTTCATTCTCAAGTCAGATTCCATAGCTTCAGGGAAAATATTGAGGTTATTTCCCTATTTTTCTTGTGCATCCTCCAAATAAATATTTTACTGTATTTTTTCCCTTATATTCCTATGCCATTACACATATCAATCTCACCACCTGCAATGCCTATCCTCTGCCACCATAGGAATGCCACATATTCTTCAGGGTCTTTCTCAATGTCACCCTCTTCACCTCGTCTTCGAACGTAGAGTAAGAATGAGGAGCAAGCTGTGGCGAATTCAGAATCAACTCTGCAAATGCACTGAGCTTATTATTTTTGTGGGGGCTTTAATTTTGGAGGCAGAGACACAGTGAATTACAGAATGGATTAGAAAAGTGGGTAGAAAAGATTTGAGCCCATCAAAGAACTTTCTAGGCTTTTTTTTAAGGGTGATTTTTTGGACCCCTCCCTAAAGCACGTTCTATTTTATATATCCAAAATCATATACTCCTTCTCATCAGCTGTGTGCTGGCCCTTGAGTATGATCTAGGAAGGCCAAGTGTGAAGAGAAGAGCACATAAACACCAATAAAATTTAAAGAAAACCCTTTATCTCAATGGGAGACCTACAACTTATGGACATTTCCTGTGTTCAAGCATTTTATTGTACATTTTATGTAATATCTAAAACATTGAACCTCCATCTATAAAGTGAAAGCCCTCCGCAGTAAGTCTGGGTATCTTTGCTTTACAAATAAGGAAGTGAAACTTTATAGTAAAATTGAGTAGCTGGCCCCAGTTTCCACAACCAGTGAACGAAATCCCAGGTCAATCCAATTCTATAGCCTTCATTCTTCTCCATCAAGGCCTCTCCATCACATTCTAAGAGCAGGCAGCCCCAGACCTTCCACCCAGGGTCTTCTCAACCATTGCAAGCTCAAGGGTAGCTGTGAATTCATGATTCTGAAACTCAGCATGAGGCAAGAATGGTTTAGAAACACTGGTTCAACAGACTACATTCAAAGGCAGTTGGCAATGTCTTCCTGTCTCCTATGTGCCCTGAGGAGCCTTCAAACATTTAACTCTGACCTCCAAAAAGCACATTCCTCCCTTGCCTGAAACTCTCCATGGAGAATGGCTCCTTTTCTTTATTTCCACCTCCTTAGGTATAATTCCTCCTTCTAAAGAAATCTCAATCTACATACCTCATGCAGCCTTTCCAGTTCACAGTACTCTGATTTCTTACCCACATACCCTGTCTCCTAATCTAGGCAGTATTCACAAGCTAAGTACCCTGTCTTAGTTATCTCAATTCATCAATGCTTAATAACACCCACTGAATAAATAAACAAATTTAAAGATAGATGTTTTACATACACACAAACAAATATCTACTCGGTGCTTTTAGTGCTAGAGAAAGGATGATTTCCAAATCCAGTGGATAATTTTAGCAACTTGCAATCTATGTTTAAGGGGGTAATTTTTTTAAAATACGCCTTTGAAAAATAAGACAAATTCAAATATCTCTGCCCTCTTATTTGGAAAACTGAATTCTTACTACTCTCACAGGAGACACAATCAGAAATTGAGGGTGAAAAGGCAGTCAAATAAATATTTATTGAATTGAATTGTATGGTCATGAACTGAATTAAACTGCAAAGCAATCTTAACTTCCACTACTGGTTGGAGCTGTTGGGGTGGAGAATCAAACCTGAGAAGAGAAAAGAGCTGTCTGTGGGCCAGAGCTGTGGGTCAGGACTTCTCAACTCTGGTTGCACATAACAATCACCTGGGGAGCTCTAAAAAAATTTGGATGCATGCTTCCTACCCCTAGGACATTTAATTTAATAGGACTGAAGTAGGGCCTTGGCATCCATAGTTTTTAAAGCTCCCTAGGTGTTTTTAATGTGCAACCAGCCATGAGATGACTCGTCCGGGAAAAAAATGTTGCTCCCTCGGATCTGCAGTTCTCTGTCTGGGGGGCCAAAAACGAGCAATCTGGTCTTCAGTAGTGGGTCCACTTGCATCTCATTTTGTATGTTATGGGCCAAGATTTTGCACCTTCCCACAATCAGCACAGCAGGAAAACTTGCCTGCAACCTGTACCTCCAGAACTTGTGTGTGAGTGTGCATGTGTGTGTTGGGTGGATATGAGATATGTGCACATATAAGCAAATCAGACACACCTTTTGCTCCAGAAAGAAGCAAGGAGAAAACTAAGCATTTTTACCCGGATTTTGTTCCAACCAAGCAGCTCTCTGCTACTTTTGTTGTGTTACCATTGGCATCAGGTAAAGAGATCCAAAGAAAACACTTGGGAAATATTGCAATACAGCCACAGCTGTGCCTCAATAGGAAAAAACTGCCTGGGGCTTCCCTTCTCTTCAAGCTTCTTCAGCACTTTGTTTTCCTGTTTGGAAACAAATGAAACTGAAAAAGTTTCAAGATGCTTTTCTACAATTACACAATCTTCCCCCCTCCCTCCCATCCAGAGCCTGCAAAGCAGTAGCACCTTATTTTCCAGCCGGAGCAACCAAACAATTCCAGGGTCACAACTCTTCTCTGGGTAGCTGCTGCTTTGCAAGAAATTAAAAAACCACTTGGTGCTGGCTCTTCATCGTTGTTTTTCTGCTGTCTTTCCAAAAGGCTCTTGAAGATTTCATGTTTGTGTTTTTCCCTTTTTCTGGCTTCATGTTTTCCTATGTAAATGAAGGAAGCTCTTCCAGTAGGAAACAATGGCACATTTGGAGCATTTGCTGATTTCATACACATTTGCTCCCATTTAAAGTAACTTTGCATACAAGAGCGTCCTGTACTGCTTAAAGGAAACCCAGAGCAATTTAAGAAAAAGCCCTCTAAAAAAATCAATTCCAATAAAGGACAAGTCAAATAAAAATGAAGCTATGCACATTCATCTGAGGAATAAATATTGCAGGCATATTGCTAGATGTTATTAAATTTTATTTATTTCAGTCTTTTGTTATTCAGTTATTAAATATGCAACATTTCCCCTGCTAAATCTTTCCTAATATAGGCACTTCAGATTTGACAACCAGTTCTATTTTTTATGACTGTGCATTTACCTTTCAGTTCTACCTGAAGCCTGTACCATCTCCCACCCTCCATCTCCAACATAGGGGAAAAAAAGGAAGGGGATTTAAAAAAAAAAAATCAGCAAAGTCACAGCCAAGGAGATTTCTCCTCAGTTCTGTCTTCTTCAAGGCCAGAAGCAGGGTGAAGCAAGTGAATCAAGAAAGAAGAGCCATTTTGAGGCAGAAAAGAAAATCAAGAATACTGAAACTGTCTCTATTTAAAATTTTGATAACAAAAAGTTTGCATTTGTTTTGAGTCTTCAAAATATTGTGTTGAAACATTATTTATCTTAATTACTGAGTTTTTAGTTGTACCTTAAATTTTATGTTCGGGTCCTGGTCTTGATCTTCCTTGCCCAACAAAGAACAAAGATTGACACAGCAGAGCTCAAGATGTAGATGAAACATGACTCTATGTTGGGATGTTGAAAACTCGGGAGCCCAGGTATCCTTATATATCAGCAGTGGACATGTTCCAAAAAAGACAGTTAATGTGGTCAATTTCCCAGGGATCTTGGAGACCCTTGAAAACTGTATGAGTCTGCAGAACCTGGCTAGAAATAAAGCAAAGTCACGTGACTTAGGAGTGCCTCCTAAGAAAACCCTAAAGTCATCTCTGAGCCCTTCCCATGGTTCAATGTGCTCAGTGCTCCTGAAATAACTAAGAACAACCAGGCCTGCAAAGTTCGCAACTGCGGGAGAAACTCAAAATGGGTTTTAAAAAATTAAAAAGCAATGATACAGGTGCTATACTAAAAGTAGTTTAAGAGAAGCCTCAGCACAGAGGAAAGGGCTTCTGATCTTAAGAAGACCCTCCAAGTGACAGCACAGAAAAAAAGGGATTGTACATGTGGGACTCCTGTGCTCATGCACAAGCTGGGATTCTGAAAGTGTGTGTGTGTGGCTGGGACCTCCTGCAAAGCACAATTTGAAAACATACCTCTGAATGTCTGTGTGGCGCATGTGCCGCCTGCCATCCCCACACCCCTGTCAGTAGGACATGTGCTTCAAGTTGTTTTAACAGTAGTAATTATGGCTCAGATTCAGCTATCTACACCCTCTAGTCTGGTTCCATTGGTGACCAAGGACACACATTTGTTTAACAGCTGGACAAAGATGGAGTTGCCAAGTTATGTCATGAAACAATTTACCTCCGCTCAGAGTTTAAGCGTATAAGAAATCTAACTTCAGCTTCTTTATCAGCAGTCTGGCTGCCGATGCCATGCCAATAGTTACTTTTGTATGAAGATTTAGGAGCAGTTCATGTAAGATTCATGGTTGGGGGTCATAAATAGAAAGGAAAGAAGCTACCAGGAGACGGAAGGGCAATGACTGAGGAAAGTCTCTGCTGAATTCCCAGCTCTGCATAGGATATTATGTCCCCAGGACTCTGTGGACTTAAGAGAAAAGACTGAGTTTATTGATATGAACTAGTTTAATTTACAAGTAAAGTAAGATACTTCAGCCTGAACTTATCTCCCAAAAACCGTGTCTTCACAAAGTGACAAATCTGGGTCACTTATTCCTTAAGCTCTATAGACTCCCAGGTAGGTAATCCTGTCAGGGGAACACTCACCTTCATTCCTGATGTTCCTCTCCTGGTGGAGGACAGTCAATAGCACAATGCTTCCAATTTCTCACCACCTCCCTCACTCTCTCCCCTTGACTGGTGAATCTGAAATGTGCCTGAAGACCTCCTTCATCTCCCCTTGGGAGCAAGCTGCCAGGTGGGAATGCATTCTCTTTGTTCCTCAGGAGGGAGAGGCCAGTGCCTGAGGCCAGCTGACAGGATAAACCCAGCTCTTCTGAGGTTCTCCATGAGGAAGCCACAGCCCCATGCTTTAGTCTTTACTCTTGATTTCATCAGTCAAAATAGTACTATTTTGGTCTCTGTTTACCTTATAGCTTGGTCTTTTTCCTCAATGGGTTCAGATATTAAGTAGGGAAAAGATACTACTTCTTGTCCCCGGGTTTCCATGTCACCCGGTTTTTCATTTAGCTTGAATTAACCACCATAAAATGCTAGAGTTGGGAAGACTCTCCAGTAGTCTCTTGCCTTCCATGAAATAGGGAAATAACACAATAGCAATAACAAGCGCTTAACATACACTCCTATGCTCTGCAGTTGCTTAACCTGGCGTCAACTTTTTGTAGCTTTTCTGCAGTCAAAAAACAGGTACTACTATTAATCCCATTCTGCAAATGAGGAAGGTTTTCAAGCTCCACCCAGGTCACATAGCTAGGAGCTGAATCAGAATTTAAAGTCAAGTCTGTTGAAATCCAGAAGCTCCTGGATTAATTTGGATGTAGAGTTCTCATCCTATTCGATGGATGACCACATTCTGCTTAAAGACCAAACACAACTGTTGATCTAAGAAGTACTAGAAAGCAAAAGTCACAGTGAAATTTTTGCAAAAGTGACTAGGTTTTTGGAGTCACAATACCTCCACTAGAATGCTTGCCTAACCTGTAAAAGACATCAGAACCTTGGAACTTGTCAGCACAAAGCATTGTTTCAACAGTAAATGCACAAAAAGCACAAGCTCTGTTGGGCAGATTGACTAAGAAAATGTGGTGCTTCTATCAGAAGTTTGTAGTTTTAAGATTCCCTTGTGTTTTAGTGGCACCAACACACAAAGGGAATTAAGCCATTTTGATCTCCAATAATGAGAAACATGGCTGACGTTCAGACCTGAAACTATTTAACGCAAGTTAATCCTTGAAACAAATCTGGAATGAAATGAAGGAGAAAAAAAAAATCTTATGATGGTAGACATCAACTAATGGGTTGCATTTCTTTCTTCTCAATTAGAAATGGCAGAGGGATTTTAATTATTTTTCCTTAGCAAGCACATCAAAACATATCTACACAAAAACACAGCAAATATGTTATAAACTTATTTAAGCCAAAGAGCTCGTCAACACTGTTTGCAATTATGAAATCATTTGGGGATATGGTATTTTTTGGAAGGAATTGTTTTTCTCTTAGATGCAAACCACATCACAGCCCATCAGACATAAATCTTTTATTGTATCTTCAAGAGCAAAAATGTAAATTGTGTAACAAAGGCGCCACTGATAAAATACAACTAGCCCCCCAGGATCATTGAGATGACTCATTATTAGGAGAGATAACAGGGAATGTTAAGGTTTCAAAAATGTTCTTTTGGGGAAAAAAACTGAAATTAAATGCTGCCCAAGAAGTTCCAAGGAGAAATGATTGGGAACGTCAATCTTCCACCTCCATGTTATCACAAGCATTAAAGAAAAAGGCAGCTTTTCCAGAGACTTCTTTGTCACTCTGTGAGAAATGGAGGGTTCAGCAGGGATTGAATAAAGCAACAGAATACACTTTCTGAGAGTACCCATGGCCTGCATCCTAATTCCACAACCATGTGACTCTAACCTGTTAGTGCCTCAGTCTTTGTTTAAAACCAGGGATAATAGTAGGCCAATTTCATACTTTTGCTGTAAGAATTAAATAACTTAATAAATATAATACATGTAACATGTACTCTAGGTGTACTCTAAGTATTTATTATTATCATTATATCAGTTTTCAAAAGAAAGGAATGATACAACCTAGACTTTGGTCATAGTCTAGAAGTGGTGCAGGGCCAGACAAGGGAGTGAGACAGAACCAGAAATTCATAAGCAAGTGTAAACAGAGCTGAGAACATGAAAGGCAATTTGAGTAATGAAGTCCACAATGACAACTGCAGGGGTGGTGCATGGTTTAATTATTGTGTTTCTGGTTCAATGTTATCACATCGGAAATGCATCATAGAATTATTTTTTTATCTAATCAATTACTCTTACCCTTTTCTGGATCCAGAAATCTCTGTCTTCAGTGAGCGTAGAGAATATAAACCCAGACCTAATGGACTGAGATTCCACAGGAAATCTCCAGTTCCTGAGAGGTATGTCAGGGAGTGGTAATAAGACAACCACCTTCATTGGGGTCAAGGACACATATTTTCTCTCTAGGAAGAAGTAAGAGCCCCAGGATCTGAATTCAAGAAGGTAGCCACTGAGGAAGCTACAGAGCCACCGAGCTGATGATGCAGGACTCTCAGGTTTCATCTACTGGCATTTTCTCAAAATGATCATTTCACCTGGGACTTATTATTTCTAAAGTAAATTCTGAGGCTCTGCATGAATCAGAATACTTGAGGATGGGTTTTAGAAATCTGAAAAATGCTCCCCCAAGAGATTCTTACATTAAACTTTGGAGAAAACTGGACCATGGGCTGTGCTGGCCTAGAGCACTAGATCCCAACTATGACAACAGGAAAGAGAAAGATAGGAAGTCGGTCTGTGAGCATGTGCACAACCTGATCTCCAAACTCCTCCCAGGTGAGCTTCATTGGATTTAAAATTTTCAACCATTCACCATCAAATAAAGATGTTAGAAATTGTGGGAACTACAAATAAGTTGGTTGAAATAATTCTGCTTTATTGGTTGTAGAACAAAAATTTCAGTGTTGTGGGATCTTAGAATCAATTGAGGTGACATTCAAACTTTGAAGACTTGCCCTTTGAAGACTAAAATGTTGGAAGATGAAACCCCTGCATCAGAGGAGTTGTAGCAGAGACACTTGAAAACATGTGAACACATTAAGCACTTCATGGATATTTCCTGAATAGAACTCAGTGAGAAATAGAAAAGTCTTCAAGTGAAATGGGTAAAAGTGAAATGAACTAACATTTATTGAGCACTTATATGAAAAACTAGGTGTGGTTATCAAGAAGGACTATTTATTCTCTAAGTTACCACCACGCCTATAGCCTTCCACTGAAGGAAACTACCACACATGGAGTCCCTAATGAGGTAAACTCACGGCAAACCCTTAAAAGAGGACATTTCTATCATCCACCAGTGGACCCAAAGGCAAACTACTTCCTGTCCAGCAGTTTATGAGGTCACCTGACTAGAAAGTTCTACCCTTAAAGTAGGAGTAACACAAACCATTTGGATTCCCTTGGGAATTTGTAGTAGGGATATGAATTTCTCCCCCAATTCTTACTCTGACCCAATAGTGCCAGAGATTCTCTTCCCTATTTTAATAATAAAGAAAAGGTAGCTGAGCAAGGACAAGAAATATTATATGGTCAAAAGATGAATGTCTAGATCATTATAGTGCCAAAGCTTGCACTTATAGGGAATCCAGGTCTACCTGGATTCTCTAAAATGATGTTCTGAAAAAGAAAATCCATAAAAAGAATGAGTTCTCTAATAATTGGAACTACACCAAAGAGCCATCCCAAGATCAATGGAAGTTTCCATGCAAAGATTGAATAGCCCTGCCTGAGGTAGCCATTCTGGGAAGGAAAACCTGGACAAGATGACTTCTATAGTCTCTTCCAACCTAAGATATTATAATTTATTGGCAAGCAGCTGGGCACCATATTAAGTTAATTCCTTTTTTGTCTTGGCAAAAGCCAACTGTATTCTTCTTGCAGAAACTTCTTTTGGCAGTGCAGATGCCTTGTAAAAGTAGGAAAGAATCTGGGAAAACTTTATTTTCTACTTAGGATTTACAGAGATGGAGTATGGTAGAGTGGGATTGGAGGAATATGCAAAGTACACCACATTTGTTCAACATGCTGGTAAAAGTAGTTTATATCCTGGCTCTACCTCTTAGGAGGTATATGACATTTGGCAAGTTGTTTAACCTTTCTGAAATTTATCCCCTCATCTGAAACAACCTACCTCACAAGGTTAATTATGAGAATAAAATAATACATGTAAAACATGTAGCACAATGTACATAACAAGCTATCAATGAATTGTAGCTATTAGCTGTTTTCGAGTACAGTTAGTTGGTGTAGCATCATGTGTTACCCTGTGCTTGACCAGATGCAGATACTGAAAATGCATGGAGGGCAGTGGTAAGGAATAGAGAGTGAATGAAAAGGAGTCTAAGGTATGAAAAAGGGAAGAGACTTCTTTAAACTAAAATTGTTTTAAATCTAGGACACAAAGTCTAGGCCGTACAGTTTCTGGCAGACCTGGTTTTTCTTCCCTACTCAATATCTATAAGGTCTTGAATTAATGGTTTGGCCTCCCTATAGTTCAATAACCTATCCTGTAAATAGGAATACAAAATCTTTTGGGATCCTTTTGGCTGCAAGTGAGTGAATGCCTGACTGAAACTGGCTCAAATAATTGTGGTTCATTTTTCTGACATACCATACAGACCACAGGTTGTCAGTTGCAGGCATGATTCTGCAGCTCAACTGTTCAGAAGTGCAACTGGTTTCTCTGTGATTGTCTCTTGGCTCTCCACTCATGATCACAAGATGGCTCCAACCATTCTGAGAATTGCATTCTCAAATTCAAATGCTCCAAGGTGTCAGAAGGTGTAAAAAGCTTCCCCTTGTGTAGTTTGCCTTTTCACCAAGAGAAAAATCTTACCCAGAAGCCCCTAGATGATGTCTTCTTATGTCCCATTGGCCAGAACAGAGTCACATGCTACCTCTAAACCAGTCACAGGGGACAGGGTATAACACTATGGCTGACTCATTGTTCATCTCCCAGGCTTCGTCAGGGGCTGCACATATCTGAACAAACCTTGAGTTTTGTTAGTAAGAAGGAGTGTACAGGGTGGATAGGCAAATAGTAGTGACTGTTCCAAATATTGGCCAAAGGTGAGAGAAACTTGAATGGTACCATAATGCTTCTTGCACATGGTTGGTGCTTATTATAGATTTGTTCCTCTTTAGTAACTAAAGGACCTTAACTACATAATCTTTTTCAGTTAAACTATCCCAAAACAGAAAGTATTGATTTACATAGATATATTAGAATTTGTCATTTAGATCATAAAAAATAAACCATTATTAAATATATAGATGGCTTTTCTTTAAAAAATTTAATATCATAGTTATGTAAATATTGAGTCTATGATTCATTTAAACTATAATTCAATGAATGAAAATTAAACAAAACACTTATACCAGTTTTCTGACATGCTTCTGTTGCATCCTAAATACAATATATCAAAATAATCTTCATCATCATTTATCAAGGGTTCATGAGCATTTATAGAAGTCATTTTTGAGAATGGGACTGAAGTACTGTCCATAGTTCAAAAGCTGATAGGACCAAAAGGTGGGTGAGTATTGATTTATAGCAAGAGGTATCCACATCCAGTTGGCTAGAAATAGAGTTTTGAGACAACTCTTAGTGAACATTGTTCTAGTTAGTTTTTGCATTGCTGTGAACAAATACCTGACAAGAACAACTTAGAGGAAGAAAAGTGGATTTGGAGCTCACAGTTTCAGAGTTGTCAGTCCACAGATGGTCAAATCCATTGCTCTGGGCCCAAAGTGAGGCAGAACATTATGGTGGAAGGGCCTAGGGAAGGAAAGCTTCTCCCCTCACAGTTGGCTAAGGAGAGAGAGAGAGAGGGAGAAAGTAAGAAAGAAAGAGAGAGAGAGAGAAAGAGAAAGAAAAAAAGAAAGAGTTCAGAATGAAAAATGTACCCTTCCAGGGCACAAACCCTCAGGGACCCACCTCCCCTAGTCACACCCCACCTGCCTACAGTTACCATCCAGTCAGTCCATTTAAACTAGGTTGAACTTATTAGGTTACAGCTTCAAAATTCCATCATTTCACCTCCAAATGTTCCTTCATTAATACAGGAGCTTTGTGGAGACACCTTGTATCCACATAACAAATATTATTTGCTGGTGACCCTTTACCTAGTTTAAATACTACATACATTTCCACGAATCCATTCCTTGTGCAGGTTTTCCTCTGTCTGAACCTCCCTTGCTCTTAATGAAGTTTGTGTACATCTTGCAAAATTCAACTCATTTTTTCTCTTCCTTTGCAAAGACTTTCTGGTTTTCTCACATGCAATTACTTCCTCATCTAGTCTTTCAAATTTATACCTGTTAAGTCCCACTCATCCTTACATTTATTTACTCACATCTTTCCCTCACCAGACTAAGAACTCCTGGAGGCAAGAACTTTGTCATAATTCCAACTGGTAGCCCCAGTGCCCAGTACATTTCTCACGATGTATTATTGTAATTGCTATCTGCATCTGGAATGTTCCCCAAAGTTTCATGTTGAAAGCATGCTTCCCAATGCAGCAAGGTTCAGAGGTGGGACTTTCAGGCAATGATTGTATCATGAGGGCTTTGGCCTCATCAGAGGATTCAGCATTCAGTGGAAAATGTATTTGATGGATTAACTCATTGATAGTTAAATGGACTACTCAGAGATGGGACCTACTTGCAAGAAGCAGTCATGGGAGGGCATGTCCTAGAAGACTATATCTTTTCTCTGGCCCCTTGCCTGCCCCCTCTTTCTCTCTCTGTCCCTCTCAGTTTTCCAGCTTCCATGAGCTGAGAAGATTTCCTCTGCCACACCCTTCAACCACAATGTTCTGCCTCATCTCAGGCCCAAAACAATGGAGTTGACTGACAATGAACTGAACCTCTGAAAGTCTGATCCCCAAAGAAACTTCTATAAGTTGTTCTTGTCAGATATTTTAGTCACAGTGACTCAAAGTTGACTAACAGCAATATTAGCAAGGAATCTTCATTGAATGAGTGGTCTCTCTGTTTTGGGTACACACTATGTGCCAGGCACCATAAGAGAAACTTTAAATCTTTTATTGAGTCCACAATCCTATGAGAGAAGAGAATGAGTCTCAAAGAGGTTAAGTTCAAGAAGCTTACACAAGGCAGGCTTTCGATTTGAACCTATTTCTACCCTTCTCCAAAGCCTGAATACTCTCCAATATGTTACGAAGTCTTTGTGGCTAGACCATTTTCAACAATGTTAACCAAAAGTACCATTTATGTTTCCTTTAACTATTCTTGCTTTCTTTTAGACTCTTTTTTATACAATATACAACTAGAAGTAATACCCTTCATTTATTAGAAAGAAAAATAACCAAAGCAAACAAATTATTATTTTCATTTCCTTCTTCTAGACAAACTCAATTGTACATTGCTGTGATGAAGGTATTAAGTCAATGTGTGATTATTCTATAAATATGCCATCCCAATCTGGTATTAATGCAGAATAAAACTTGGTTGCCTACTGCTGAGGTTTTAGAGTAATTATCAGATCTCTTCCTCTAAGTGAAGGGTATGTATCTGAGTCAAACAGAAGATAAAAATATATCTTTATTTCTATTCATGACAAATTTGAGAGCAGAGCTTGATATCACCCCCATATCTCCTTTAGGACCAGTACATCCACCCCCAGCTTCTCTGACTGTGACTGGTTTAGCATCTCATAGACGCACCCCTGATCAGGGAGTTGTCCTCAGCCAATGGGACTGCTGCCTAGAAGGTACAAGACCACCTTCCATGTCCCCACTAGCCATCAGCACTCTTGTCTCAAAGTCAAGCAACTGTCATGAGCCCCCTGTGTGCTGGGATCTTCCCCTGTAGAGCAGATGTGCTTAGCCTAAGATCATATCCTTGATCGCTTAGCAATTCTTCCTTCCTTATTCTGTTCTTGCTCCACTGTGGGTTTTCCTGAGAAGCGCATAAGCTTAAATCCCTGGATCAAGTTCTTCTAGAAAATCAGCCTCAGATACTTGATTTAGATGTGTTGTCACAATTAGGCTTTCTGATTCTACCACTCATACACCCTGAGATTAACTTCACCACCACTACCACCACAATCACAGAACACACTGGTTTCCATAGAGAAAAGGAGGTCAGGAAGAGTCCCAAAACATTTGCTGGGTACCTTTCTCTCCCTGGGGAGCAGGGCAAGAGTTCCCCTCTAACCACTGCTCTATGAGGTGGTTAGAGCCTTTGTGTGAAGTTGGAGAAGGCACAGCATAGGGGGAGGAACTCACACCAGTCTGAGCACAACTTAGTCAACTATGCACAGCTCAATTTCAGCTGCTTTCAGCCTCCTGTTCCAGTGCTTCTGTTCTGAACTGACCTGTATAGCATCAGTGAGGACCACTGCCCAAGTCTACAGACACAGACTGGAAAATAGTTCCTCTCCCCAGTACTCATACTGAGGGAAACAAAAGTAATAAATAGACAATCAAATATCTAACCTCAAGTTTCAAATCCTAGCTCACCCATGCATTATGAGTGTGAACTAAAACAACTCCTTCACCTTCCTTAGGTTTCCTTTCTTCATCTCTAATTTGAGATAAAGTATATGGTGAAGACTGAATAAGTTAGCACACATGAGGTGTGTAGCATAACTCCTGAACAATACCCTCCCAATAAATGTGAGATCCCAGTAGGTATCATAAATACACATGAGAAACTAGCATGCACCTCAATCATTATGGAGAACAATGCCAGGAAAAATGCACCCCTGGAATTAAAGCAGGAGGAAACAACCTGTGCCAGAAGAGACTGCCTGTCTAGAGAAATAGCTCCATCTCAAATATTTGAAAGCTGCTTTCAAAGGAGAAGATGCCGATTCCCATAACTTTATATACAAAATGCAGCAATCAACCAAAGCACCCAAGGAATATGCTCAGGAAAGGATGATCAGAATTTAATAACTAGTAAATACAGTTGAGGTCACTTCAACTATGCTGCAACATACCTACCAAACAATATGCCTAATGACAGTATCTTTGGTGACAAGCATTACTTAATAGGTTTGTTGCTACTTATCAAGTATTGTAAAAAAAAAAAAAAAGTGACAAGTTTTCTAGTCATTAGGAAATTATACTCTACAAGAAAGTAGAAATAATTCTCAAGGCTGCAATAAAACCTGGGCAACACATCACCAGTATAGGACAGTAGTCCTTAAAGTGAACCACTTGACCAGCAGCAGCCGCACTTGGGGAACTTGTTAAAAACGCAAATATTCAGGTTCCATTTTGGACCTGGGGGTGGAACTCGGGGCTCTGTGTCTTACAGTCCTTCCAGATAATTTCACTCTATGCTAAAGCTTAAGAATTAACTTCTGGGTCATCCATACATTTGTATTTGATTTTGTGTTCAAAAGCACTCTTGAGATGATGAATTTGATTTGTCAAGTGTCTGATACTAGAGAGGGGTAGTATGGCTGGTGTACAGGAGTAGTCTGCCTGCTAGAAAACTACCCCCCTAGGCCAGGGTAATCCCAGCTACTCAGGAGGCTGAGGCAAGCAGGTTCAAGGTCAGTATGGACAATTTAGAGAGACCCCATCCCCAGATAAAATTATTTAGAACAGGTGTGGTGCTGGGGATTGAACCCAGGGCCTTGTGCTTGCAAGGCAAGTACTCTACCAACTGAGCTAGAAAAGGTCTTAAGGGTATAGTTCAATGGTAGAGCACTTGTCTATCATTTGTTTCAATCCCCTGTACTGCAAACAGGAAAAAGGGAAAACTATCCCCCTTACCATAAACGATTAGCCTTCTGGTGTAACATAATTTCTTGAAAGTTGTATTAGTATGGAACAATTCCAAGGGCCTGAACTGACTGACAAGCTTCCTTCTCAACTGCTAAACTTCCTAAAGCATCTCTCTCAGTTCAGATTCTCAAGCTTAAAGATTCTCCCTGTTGAAATGGAAATAAGAGAAGCATCGTTTAAGGTAGCAGACACAAACACTGAAAGATCTGGATCTCACTGCCACTAACGCCACCCAAACACACAGCCACACCTGAGACTTGGACCAAGAAGAACTGAAATTAACTGCATCTTCTGCACCTGTTTCTAAGTTGAAAACTATTTCAGGGTAGCAATACTCCTTCTTCATATATCCAATAAGAATTAATGACCTCAGGATCGTCATGGGTAACAGATAAACAGTCGTGTCTTTGTATGCCATCTTGAAATGCTTTCACTGGTGAGAAGGGGAGAGTGGAGGAGGATGAAAATGCACTGTGTTAACTAAATTTGTTATATCACCTCGGTTTATTTCCCTTTGAACTGTGTTTTAATCAAAGCAGGTTGATTTCCACTTCGTGAAAATGTTTCATTTCAGGCCACTGGAGTTTTATGGGTTTTCGACCACATTTTATTAGAGGCTTGTAAATCTTATGAAATTCTGGAATGTCTAGACCATAAAAACCTGTCACTTGAACGTGTTTTCTGTGGAGATGTTTCTCTTCTATGCAGACTCCATGCTTTGTAAAGATTTGTGAAGGGGTAGGGGGAAAAAAAAAAAAAGACCCTTTAAGATATTCCCAGAGGCTCTGAGTTAAAAGATCACCTTTTCAGTTGACTGGAAATTCACCGGTTACAGACAAGCACTCTGTAGAACTATCTAAAAAAAAAAAAAAAAAAAGCCTTTTATAATAATAATAATTTTTAAATCCTATCACCCTCTCTCTACAAGCCTCTTGCTTTGAATCCTTTTAAAGGCGCATAGTCCAAAACCCATCTCCTATAAGAAATCAAAAATCAATGATGGACTATTGTCACAATTGAATATCTATTGCCATAATTAAAGATAAATGAGGTAGTAGTGAGAACCAGCTCCCAAGACTGCTGAAAATAACCCTTAAAATTGAAGCAAATTCTACAACAAGGAAAAAGTAGTCCACAACTTTAATGAAATGGGGCTAACCTCCTGAATGCTATTAAATGCACCACCCGTTTCTTGTCATGAAGTTTATCAATGCAGCCTCAGAGCAAACAGAAGCAAATTGGCATTGTCTTTTATTTATTTTTCTGAAGCACTAAGGACTGTTGATCATGCATGAGAGTTTCTGTATTGTGATTCCTAATGCTATTTGCATCAAAGCCCTTGGTTACCTATGTACACTGTGTCAACGCACCAGTGAACATGGATGGATAAATCCAGATATGTATTTCGTGCTGATTTTATGAATTTCATGTGGAACGGCTTTCCTTTAAAAAAAAAAAATGAAGGGAAATTTACTAACATTGCTTATACCTTCTCCAGATGGCTGGGGTCTGCCTTTAGGAAAACCTTGATATCAGGAATTAATTCTGTTCCTGGAGAAGAGGAGTGGCTGAGAGCCTGCCACTGGGCAGCAATCAGGAATTATTTACAGCAGCCACTGCTCAGAATGTCTGGTTTAAGACATCTGAAAAGTCACCCTGGTCTCAAACAACCTTTCATATGGACATTTGTGAGCCCTCACCCTGGGAAAAAGTGTGAGGCAACTGAAAATAAGCATGCTAATTGAGTTATCTCTGAAGCAGGATACATCATTTGTACTGTGTGGTTTTCAGACCCATTCTTTCCAATAAGGATATTGCTTACTGAGTTGGAATCAGAAATTTTGGTGTCTCTGCCATTTAACTTGCCCTGTGACTTCAGATCAATTGATTGTTCACCATTTCTCCAAGCTTAGCTTCTTCATTTGAACTAAAATGTGGTTGACAGTTTTAAATCTATTAGTCAACTAATTGAATAGATCACTGAAGGGCCTCTCTGATCCCTGTAAGTCAAAGATCAAACGCTTTGGAGTGAGGCTTGAATGTGTAGCAATACAGTGAATAATGAAAATTGTTAATCTCATAACCCTCATAAGTCGATCCCATAAATAATATACAATGTGAATGCAATAAGAATAGTCAATGACATTTTTACGGCACATTATGTCGCATTTTACATATCATTCCAAATCCTCACAGTCACCCCCTGTGGTATTATATTTAATGAGGAAAATAAGTTCAGAAAAGTTACAAAATCACAGGAAGTCACAGACTACAACTCTTGATCTCTTAACATATCAAAACAATAGGAAGAGGGAGAAAAAAATTAAGAACTGCTTATCTTCACACTAAGAAGACAGGGCAATAACTCTTGAAGAGAATAACTGTATCTCTACTAACACCATATGCAGTGTGAGCCCCAAAACACATGTTAGGTTTTATTAGAGAGGGAGTCCCAGAGATATGAATAATATTGTGGTCACGGTCTTCCCTGAGACTCACTTATTTTTACCTAAAGGCTCTCAAAAATGCATTTGGTATATTGGAAAAAGAATATATTCTGGAGTTAGAAGATCCAGCTTGACATTACTGCTCTGCCACCTGTTAGTCATCTCTCACTTTATGTCATTTCCCAGGCTGTTGAATGAACATAATAATTCTGTAGGTAAAAGCTTTCGAAAACTATGTATTTCATATGAATATCAGGGACTATTATTAATAACAATAATAAAGTAATAAAATACATGGAGTAATAATATAATCCCTTTCAACATGTATTTATCTGTCATCAAAGTACATAGAAAATAAATTACATTAATTTGAATGAAGAAAAAAAGGAATCCTGTACAAATGAGGCAAGGTCTAAATTATAAAGGACTTTTAAAAAATACCTTGTTATTTTAAAATTTTACTTTGAGTTTGGAAACTATAGGAGAATCAGTATTACTCAACTTTTTAAAAATTAAAATCAATGAAATTTTATATATAATAATTATTATTATATACGATACATAATATTATATATTATATATATAAAATATATTTTTTTGGCCAAAAAATGCATCAAAATGAAAATTTGGGAGGAAAGGAAAGAAAGTATCTTGGTGTAGTAAAGAAAATAAAGCCTCACTCATAGAGTGTCAAACTAGATTATGAAAAATGCAGGAAACAAGTTACTAAAGCAACTTCACTAATTATGCGATAAGCCTTCTGTAACTGGTGACCTTAGTTACCACAGGCCCAATGTAAGGTGGGTTCCCACATGGATATCAAAAAAGACCAAATACCCACAGTCACTGATAATTAGCATACATATAAGATAAACAGGGGCTCTATAGCTTGGCAATAGGGATGTGAGAAGGGGTGGACCATGGACAGTTAGAAAACAAATGTTAAATTTCACTCTGTTACTGCAATGGGGGGTGGGTCTGACTCAGACTCTCAAAACTACAAACTAAACAACTAGAACAGTATGACATACTTTTCAGTTCGGACCAAAGAATGTAAACTCTGTGCCAGATCCCAGTTTCCAGTTCATTGATCTTTTCTCTATAGTGAAGAAAAATCATTTGCTAAATTGTCCAAGTCCACTGAAGATAATGCTTAGAAATATCCAGTTGACTCACAGTCACCATATGAACAGAATCACCATTCTGTGATAGTCACAGAAATGTGATTATAAAGCAGAATAATCTTAAAAGTGCTTATCAACTTTTGTCGAGCACTTAGGCAAAATATCCTCCAACACCATCTTAGTTTTATCTTCCCAATAACTTTACAAGGTAGACATTATGGACATCTTGTTGAGGGTGAGGAAACTAAGATAAGGAGAGTTGGAGGAACATGCTCAGCTAGTAAAAGATGAAACAAAATTCAAACCCAGGCTACCTTGCTCTTCTCTGCCATTGTTATTTCCACATCTTGTAGAGCAGTCTCAAGTCACACCTTGGTCATAAATTAGGACATCCTCCAATGTAGATAGATCCTGGTACTAGATCTTCCTTCTCTAAAGACAAGGCCTATATTCACCCTTGATCTAACCATGGCTTTATGAAAGGACATTTACATTCCTGGGTCCAAAACACAGTGACAGGACATCCTCACCTAAGTGACCTCCCTCAGGGCATCAAGACCAAGAAACTAAGTAATTTAATTTGTAAATACACTAACTCATTAATATTTAGAAAAACACAATTCATATCCACCATGTGCATGACTACAACTTTAGGAAAGACAATAGTAAGGAAATTACAGTAATCAAAAGCTTTTACTGCATGACTGAGAGATAGTGACCCCAGTGGATTTCTTTTTGCAGTGCTGGGGATTGAACCCAGGGCCTTGTGTTTGCGAGGCAGACACTCTACCACTGAGCTATCTCCCCAGCCCTCCCCAGTGGATTTCTGAACTTGGAGCTCAGACAAGCCTGGTCTCGAACCCCATTTCCACTACTTGTCGTGACCTTGACTCTCTCAGAGCCCCAGTATTCACACATAAGTGGATTAATAATAACTACCTCTAAGACAAAAGTAATCCCCTTTCTTGTACCTTTGATTGGAACAAAATAATATTTCACTTAGAACTACTTTTATTATAAGTCATACCCTTTCTATATGACTTCTTCAATCTTCTTTAAAAATGTTCATAAGCAGAGCCTAAAGGAAGCATCCTAATGAATTGCAAAAGTATCTTCACAATAACATTTTCATATTCCATGAGTATGATCAAAAGAAAACTACTCATGGGAAGATCGATTATTTTGATTCATAGGAAAGAGTGGTAACTTAAATTGCAGTCCTTTTTTTTCCACAAAGTAAACTTACTTTGGCATAAGTGAGCACCGTCATGCCAGTGCTCCATTATGCCAAACTTGATATAGTTAGGTATTCAATGCCATCACAGATTTCCCAACCCTAAAGACATATGGTATACCTCATTTCCATAAAGTTAGACAGGAAAATATTGCATCCTTGCAAACCTGGCATCATCGACTGTTGGCATTTTCCATGCAAGCAGTGTCTCTTTAAATAAGTTTTTCATTAAACAGAGCTCACTGAATATGATGGTGCCAGACCTCACCAATGTGCCTCTGAAAGTCAAGACAAGACTTCTGAATCAGGGAAGACACAGACTGTATTTTTCCCTCACAGGTATTTGTTGAGTAGTTGGTTTCCTTGCGGACAGCAGAAAGGGCTTAAACTGTCGACAATCTACTATACCAGTTAGAGCCAAACAATGGAGTCTCTCTTTCCCTCCAATGCATAATTTTTAAAATATAGAGGAGTTTTCCAAATTCAACACCAAAAAAGAAAAAATTGAGATCAAAGCTTGCATATTTCAGAAACACTATTTTGAGAAGAATTCAAATTGAAAGCAAAGTATACACTTATAGAGAAAATAGTTACTGGGCATCTACTATAGATCAGGCTCTATACTGGACTCCGGGAATATAGTGGTAGGTAAGAGAGATGATAAATGCTGCTGGTACAAAGCAATCCTCATGTTTAAGATGACTTTTGGGTTGGAGGACTGGCCTTGCAAATCTGGTAGGGCCAGGAGGTAAGTGACCATAATGGTGACGTAGGGACATTGACATCAAGATAACGTGGCCTCAGGTCCTTGTGGCCATATCTCACCCTTGGCCAAGTTTCTTAAACTCTCAGAGCTTTAACCTCCTCTGCTGTAAGATCAGGATATTGACATGGCCTTTCTTAAGGCACTGTTGTAAGGATTGGCTGCTTCAGACTGTGGAAGGTGAGTGGAATATATGTGACACTCCACAGATTGCAATTTCTTCCATTCCTCTGTTCACACCCACATATTTTCCGTGCATAATGAAAATACATAAAGACAAGACATTGAAGTAGGAAGTTTGGTTTGCCTCTGCAATCAAGGCAGGGCTCTCTTTAGATGAGGTGCTATATTTATGTTCGAGTCTTCTAGGAGCAGTTCATTCAGAAGAGGGCAAAAGATGAACAGTATGTATTGTTTCCTTGCTTCATCCTTTAAATAATTTTAATCAATGATTTTTGGGTGGAAGCAGAAATAAAGAAATTACAGAACTCTGCAATATCCGAATCTGTAAATGCTCACAACAAAATTATCTCCATGATCTCCCACTACAGACCCACATGGCACACAGGAGACCATCCCCTTCTCTCAGACCTTTCCTGGTTTTGAAATAAAACTCACTTTGCCTCCATTCAGCTCAGAGAAGGTAGCAGCTTAGGCATGAAGAGCAAGCTCTGGAAAGGAAAAACCCGGCTGTGGCTGGCTGCCAGCACTTGGCCAGTCAGTCTTCACGAGAAGGTTGCGTCAGAGGCTTGGAGCCTGCTGGAACCTCACAGCTGCCTGCAACACAAGCTGGGACCACCCAGGCTGAAGTGGACCAGCATGTGGAGGAACAGGCAAACAAGGGAGAACACTAGAGCCCTGCAGTTCCAAGCCCACGATGCTGTCCCTAGGCTTAGCCGGAACTTTGAGACAGTCCTGGGCAAAAAAGAAATCTAGCATAAGTTAATTGGTCCTATGATTCCTACAATTAAATCACTTTATCAAGTCACATCATAATCTCCAGAATGGAAAAAATATATATTTTTCAGTGGAAAATCACCCGTCCCAGTATTCCTGATGTAGTTTTCAATTGGTGTTGGGCTTTCACCCCACGTAATTAACATCTTGCTGTGGGTGGCTGGTAGGGTTGCTTTACATCTCTCTCATCATCCCAACACCTAATACTTCCTGAAATGCTTTATACAAACAAATAGGAAGTGATGTTTCGTACCAGGGTTTCTGCTAGCTACGCCATTCTGCTCTCGGCAAATGTATTTTTTCTAATTTAAATGTCAGAGGACAGGCCCACATCACTCAAAGCCTTGCTCAAACACAAATAAGACTTGCCAACTTGTTAAAATTACAATGAGATACGGTAGCGAACGTGGGGGAAGACTAATTAAAGAGCTGGACCTGGCATTGCAAATGGAAAGCCAAGTATGTGGCCTTCTATCAGATCTGAATGGAAACCCCGCTCCCCTGATGATGGATGTCTCTGGGAAACACACACCCTCCTAGCACCCAAGGTACAGATGCTTGGGAAGGAGATCAAAACTGCAACTAAAACCTGGGGGAAGACATTTTGTTCACATTCCAATTCCAGAGATGCTGATCAAATAGGTCTAGGGTGCAACCTGACCATCAGACTTTCATCTGTTTATTCTCCAAGTGACATTAATGTGCAGCCCAGATTGCGAAACCCTACAAAAGATTCCTGAGATAATAATCACCCTTTTTAACAAAATATTTAACTAGGAAGGCAGTGTATCATGGCAAAGTAATTTACTATAGCTATCAGAGCAAAACACAGCAATAATATACTACACTCTACTATAAATATTGACTTTGCCTCCTGAACTAGACTAGAAGCTTCAGGAGGGTCTTTTGTCTCCAACTGCTTGGAGAGAGCTCCAGACAGAGCAAATGTAATAAATGCATTTGCTCAATCATTGCAGAGATGCTCAGAAACATCACAATGTATGTTTAAGCCAGACAGACTCAAACTTTATAGAAGCACCTTTTCTACAATCCTCAAATTTTAGTGTGCATGAGAAGATTATTAAATACAGAGATTTCTCTACCTTATCCCAGAAGCTAAAAAGAGAGTCTGAAATTTTCAGCTGGGTTCAGCAGTAACTGCACAAGAATTCCTGCAGTGCTGGGGACAGCCCAGGAACAAAAGAACACAACAGCAAAATCTGTATCACTGAGATGAGAATCCATCAATCACCTTTAAAAGCAGGTAAGAAAAGTCTCCTTTTGTCTAAGCTCTTCAAGTCAAAGATACATCATAGGTTAAGGGTATTGAGAACATAACAGAGTAGTGTAGCTTCCTACAATTCAATGCACAGAGAGAACGTCTCTTACAGACTCTAGACAAACAGTGGAGAGTCGGGTGGACCGAGGATTCTGGGTTCTCTGTGGGATCCTCAGCAGCCAGAGGTAGTGCTTCTGGCAACAGCTCACTTTCTACTCAGTGATGGGAATCTAGATGAATTCCCTTCCAGAGTGCACCGACAGGGCTTCAACTGAAGCTGCATTTCTTGTGACCTTAGGTAGACTCTGCAGGAGCCAAATTTTAGAAAAACCAGCAAAGCAAGTGATCTTATGTACTCATAGAGAATGGCCAATAAATACATTTTGGCATCAAAGTTCCAGCATGGCTATGAAACAGAAAGTTCTCTTTGTATGCAATTCTTCCTTCCTAGTGAGTATGACCCCAGAGACTAGTGGGGAACAGGGGTAAAAAAGGGTTTAGAATTTATGGTGCCATTATGCAGATGTCTTTAAATTCTGGTCCAGCCACATACTTGCTGCAGGATCTTGAGCCAGTGCCTTAACCTCTTCAAATCTGTTCCCTCATCTTTATATAGGGAAATTATTGTTTACTCTGGTTTTTGTGGAGATCATATAAATTTCTGGGTATTATACTGATGCATGTTAACTAATGCTTATCATTATTATTATTTCATCTTCTTCACCTCCTTCTGGTCCTACTCAAACCAAAGTTCATCCTAATTGTCTAGTCACAATCTCTGTACTTACTCTACAGTTGTTTTACTTAAGTACTGATCTATTTTCTCTATCCTTTACTGTCCCCATAGAAAGAATCTTTTTAAAACTACAGGGGACCACACATCATCAGCCCAGATAAAAGCGTAAGGTTGGCTTCTCTAACAAATAAACCTCCAAATTTTGACAGCTTAACATCTTAAGCTGATTTCTCATGTAGCACTCCAAAGCTGGTGTCCTGACTAGTGAGTAATGGCTCCTGTAGTGATTAAGGCACCTGCTCCCTCCAGCTGTGAGTCACCATCTCCTCAGCCTCAAAGGTTTCTGCACCTCATGACAGACAGGGAAATGGAGAAAGATAGTCTCTTAAAAGCCCTGATCCAGAATGAGTCATGTCTTTTCTGTTCTCATTCCACTGGTGATAAGTGTCACATGGCTGGCTATACCTAGAATAAAGAATGGAAGATAGAGTCCCTGGCTGGGAACTTCCTCCTGGCAACCCTCACACTGTGCAAGGGAGGATACAAGCTTTTAGTGGATTGGCACCCATCTCCACCAGGAGCTTATTTCTACTCACAAAAGTGATTTCTTCCTCACTGAAGCCCTGAAACCTCAATTAGAAGGAACATTTGAATCTTCTACTGGAATATGCTATAAATGCTGACATGCCTCAAACACCCTGGAATGGTCATCCAGCCAACGCCAGATCGTTAGGAGAAACTTTAGTTAAGAAGTTTCCCTTTCGTGGTCCCAGCTGAACATCTGCTGTAACAGAATAAGCATCTGCAGTACCTCATCAGGCCTCAGGCCACATAAGAGTAGCTGTCTATGTCCTCCCTTTTCCCCACCATATGCCCATGGCTCTTCAAATGTTCTTAATATACTATGCTTTTCAAACTCTTCATCATCATGTCTTTTCTCCACTGCAAGTGCATCATTGGTCACGGTCCCAAAAGTATTTGACCCCTGCCAGATGAACGCAGTATTCCAGACACATGACTGGCTCTGCCATTCACTGTCATCTTTTCTAAATTACACTAGCCAGACTCACGGTTCTTCCTTCACCTTTCTTTTCTCCTTTTTTTTCTTAGATTTTAATTTCTTTCTTCACACATCTTAAACCAACTGATATCTTTAGCCTCAATTTGTCTGCTCCCATTGTTATTTAAATTCCTGCCAGTCACTTTCTGGCCCATCACCAAATTAACATTCTTGCAAGAGCTGTTCAGAAAGTAAATTTACAAGGTGTTTTTATGTAACTGATTTCAGGAGATGGCAAGTAATCCCTGTAAGTATTTAAACAGCATCTGATTGCTACTTTGCCACATACTCCAACAGATTCACACATTTGTTATGTCACGGGGCCAGCTTTTTCATGCCAGCTGAGTAAAAATTGCAGGCTCCTTGGTTATTAAATCAACTTCATATCACATCAGCGAATACAAACTTTATTGAGTCCCAGGCTTGTTGCAAATAATGTCTCCAAGAGACCAAATGTATTCTGCTTGAAACTGGGGCACTCAGACCTTCTCCCTCTTCGAGCATTGATTTGTTTAGTGATTTGTCCTCAGAGTGTTTCCAGGGCTTTGGATTATATTACTTTACTCACTGCTATTCTACTTCCTCCACAGAACTGGGCATGTCATTCTGATATACTTTCAATTAAAAATATTTTTGCCATAAATTTAAGCAAGTTGACCGTGAAATTCTGTAGCAGAGACCACTTTTTTTTTCTCTCATTAAAAAAAAAAAAATGGAAACATATGTTTTAAAAGAACATTTAATGACATGGAAAAATATTCAAGATATATTGGTAGCGGGGAAAAAGCAGATTTGTGAAGCACAAAAAATATGAATCTATATTTGAGAAATAGAAATGCAGCGTGCATGTGTGTGCTTACCCAGGAAGCTCCTACTATATTCACCAGTGAGCTTTCGGCTACTCTCTTTGGGGAGTATGTTTTCTGGAGACAATTTTCTTCTTTTTTTCTTAGCTTTATTTTATAAATTTTCTGTAATAAAATTCGAACTTTAATAAAGATGAAATGTGGGAGTTACTTATTTCTTTTAAAATGCATTTAAAACGAAAGCATATCCAAAATCTTTGATTTTTTTTTTTTTTTGTATTCAAGATCCACAACATTCTCTGTATTTTTAGTGCTCAAAGAAACATCTTCATGAACTGAAAGCTTGTGCCCTCCACCATCCATATCTTAGAGCCTCAACCCCCAATTGTGACTGCATTTGGAAACAGAGCTTGTATGGAGGTAATTAAAACTAAGTGAAGTCATAGAGGTCAACCCCTGATCCATTGGAATTGGTGTCCTTAAAAGAAGAGACATTAGAGTATGCTCACACTCTGTGTCTGTCCCTGCCCCTGCCCTCCAGAACTGACATGGCCAGCACATTGATCTTGGACATTCCAGTCTCCAGAACTGTTACGAAAATAAATTTCTGGTGGTAAATTTTAATGGTATTTTGTTATGTCAGCCCAAACTGACTAAGGCAAGCATCACAGTTCAACAAAATCATCTTTACTACCAGGCATCAGCAGTTAACTTCATAGTTGATAGTTGATTTTTTTGAGCAATCTCACCATTAACAACAATTTCCCATTGTCCCCAGGAAGTAGAAAGAGAGACAGTGCACTTCTGCTGAATTCCAGATGTGGAAGATGACTTTTCCTTCCCGGTATTTTTGATTCTTCTCCATACTCTGCAGCTGACCCTGCCTGAGCCTCTTTGGGACCCTGGTGTCTTCACGCACAGTCAGCTGAGACTGCAGTAGGTATTTAGTTAACGGGGACACACTGCTGTGGGGGTGGCAGTGGGGAGTTTTTGATGAGTAATTGTTGTAGCGGCAGAAGTCAAAAAGGCAGGTGGAATTAAAGAAAGGAGTGTGGAAGGGCCTTGATGAGTACATCTTAATTTATGAAACCCAGAGATATTTGCTGTGCGGCCCAGAATATAAATTCAAATTAAATCAAGCCCCACAGCTCAAAGCAAAACCTCCCCATAAACCATCTCCCACTGACTTCAAAGGTGGGGTTGGTCCACAGGGCAGCAAGGCATAGAGGATATGGAATGTGCCTAAAGCTCTGCACAGAGTCTGTCACACAGGAGAATCAAAGTTCTGAAACCCTGGAGGTTACTGACCACATCCTCTGGGTCCTTGGGACACCACAGGACAGGGTGGACTGTCCCTCCCTATCACAAACATTATATTCCTTCCAAAGGCTGGTTTTAACTGCAATCCCTGGGTACCGGAGCTGCTCCTCTAGTCCAAGGGCTCCAGTTGCATTAGTAGAAGCAAAGCTTGCTACGGAGCATCCCTCCCTCCCTCTTGGTTCAGGAACATATTTCAAAATGCCACTTTATTAGCAGCTAAACAAAAACACCTCTTCGACAGGGATGAGGGAGCGTGGAGTAAACATGTCATCCCCACCTATTGTTCTGCGGAGTCTAAATTCTCCTATGATTGATTATAAAAGGCAGTTATGGAGGAAACTGTTAGAGTCTGCTGAATTAAAAACAAACAGTGAGGCATTCAACGACGACCAGATCTGATGGATTAAAATGCACTGAAGAGAGACATCTCCGGCATTGCCTGAATAGGCCAAGGCAGAATGAGAGGAAACCGGGCCTGCAATTTCCAATCAAGGGAAAGCTGGCAAAGCAACAGAATCTGAGGCTTCCTCAGATTTACACTTTATCTGCTAATTAGCATTAACATGCGCGGTAGAGGTGTCTCACCAGCTTGTGGCACAATAAAAAACCGGAATGTGTTATCACCACAGAATGCGTAATTACTTTAAGCACTGGCTGAAAATTGCAGGGTACTTCATTTCAGAATTTGTATATATTTATTGTTAGAGATAAACTTGTTGAAGTATATCTAATCTAATTTTATGTTATAATTCCTGTTGAAGATAATTTTAATGTCAGCAAGCCAGGAACTGAAGTAAATACTGCCATAAATTGTAATACATTAAGATACCAAAGCAATACTTCCACTCCGTCGTGACTCCATTCACATATTGTTTAAAGACAAAAAAGAAAAAAATCCTCAGATGACGTCAAAACTAGAAATACATCCTGCTGAGTGGCCACTTCTGTGCCATCATGCTGCTGGCAGAGTCTACCAACGTGGACACCCTTCTTCAGTTCCTTGGAAATGTGAATCGCTTTTAAAAGAATTGTAGATTTCCATTTCCCTTAGGTAGAATTTATTATTTTTGTAAAATCTCTTTAAATGGCTTGGTACCTCCCCACAAGGGAAATGCATTAGGACAGATTATTTGGCTTTAAATCATAACTAGGCTAATATTTGTTTTA
Source organism: Sciurus carolinensis (assembly GCF_902686445.1). Classification (NCBI taxonomy): domain Eukaryota; kingdom Metazoa; phylum Chordata; class Mammalia; order Rodentia; family Sciuridae; genus Sciurus; species Sciurus carolinensis. Next base: position 23,956,149 of record NC_062213.1, on the reverse strand, counting down.
AGTTTGAGTTAAGACCTAGTTTAAATTGTTAAGCAAGACAATTTGGGGCTAGGGAAAGGAAACTATCAGTAATATGATATTATGGCAGAGGCTACCAAATCATCCAAAAGCAATTTCTTATTTTCTTACTAAATAGGAGATTACGAGCACGCTCTGCCTGCATGCAGGCTGTTCATTTTTGAGCAGCATTCTGCAGAGCCTGCAAAACTTGGAAAGATGTGGCGATAACGCTCTCTCTGTGGAGAGAATGCTGGATCTGGCGGTATTTCTGTTCCATAACCAGCAATTTCTCTGCCTTTTCATGCCCTTGTTTCTTGGGGCGGGGGATAGATGGGGTCACATGGTCCACAGTGTTAATACTTTCATTCATGTAGTTTGTGTGTTTAAGATGTAAAAAGCTTCTAACTACTGTTCCCTTGAGGAAGGTATTGAATTCAAGGATCCCAAGGGCTATGTCTTATTATGATTCTTTTGGAAAGAGCCCTAGGATTTTAATGACTCTCCATTCACCTCCTCTTGTGTGGAAACTGGTGGGAGCTGGTGACTTAGCTACCTCACAGCACTGAGGAGTCTGTTTGTCCAGCAACCTTCTTCTAATACGTTGCAGTAGTTGATCCATGTAGGTTAAAATCTTGAAATTCTTTACTTGGGGAAGCAACCTCACTCAGCCCATTCAAAGCACAACTGAATTTTTCTTCTTTATGGTTGCTTTTAAGCCTCGGAACTTTATATTTTATAAGTGAAGGTTCCTAATAATAGTTTTCACCAAGTTCAGCATATTAAAAGGACCAGCATATTAACCAAACCTGGGCAGCCCTGTGATATAATAGGAGTGGACAGAATTGAGGTCTTCCCTGGGCCTGAGAAATGCCAGGAAGGAGGAGCAGCAGCAGCAATTCATGTGGTTTACTCTGGAGGCCAAAAGCATTGAAAAGGTGTTAACCCTGCTGTTCTGGCTAAGGACCAGTTAAGTATTTATAAGATGCTGCCTCTGATTGGTTCTGTGCTTCCAGAAGGTTGGGGGAGAAGGGGACCATTCTTTCCAGGCCTCATTCCTGGCCCATTGGGCAAGACTGCAATGTGTTCTGGAAGTTGCTATCCTTATTTCACCTCTGAAGTTCTTTCACCTCAAAGAGCCTGTGATTCCCCCCATTGCAAGAGAGGCCCATTCTCTGACAGAGTGTGGAAAGAATTTTGGAATCTTGTTGAATAAAATAACTAATGATAATTTATAGTCACAATTGTCTACACTATGTGAAAATCCATACTCTTCTTCAACTAGCAACTTGAACAAGGAGTTCAATACATTGACTGATGCTGATAGGCCTGTTAGGGTGTGTTCTAGGGAAATCTCCTGTGTGAGTCCATTTGGATGCTACACAAGAATGCTATAGACTAGGTGGCTTATAGACCACAGACATGTCTTGCTCCCAGTTCTGAGTCGTCTAAAATCAAGGCACCAGCAGATTCAGTGCCTGGCAAGGTCTTTCTCCTGACTCATTGTGTTGGTACCTGGCAGAAAGAGTGAGGAAACTCATCAGAGCAACTATCCTATTCAGGAGGGCTCCACTCTCATGATTCAATCACTTCCTAAAGTTCCCACCTCCAAATACCATCACACTGGGCATTAGGCTTCAGAATTTGAAACTAGGGGCTACAGTACCTCCAAATGAAAAATATTTCCAGAACAAGACTTCTCTGTGTGTATAGGGATTTGCCATAATTCATAAGAGGCAACATGAACTTTTAGTGATAACTTAAGTTTTTTTGACCTAGAATCTCCTTAACATCTACTTTGCACCATGCATGGCCTAGAAGCCACCCAGAGACCACTGACCCACCCATTCATCTATGAAAGGAACCAGGCAAATTCTGATGGAGATGAGCAGGGTATTCTCCTGTGACAGCCCATTCATTCTTCAGACTCAGTCATGAACCTTCAGGTGGCTTTTCCTTCCTCTCTTTCAAAGAAGTTTTCATATTTGTTTTTCAGTTGTGTTATTATTATTTATAATACTTTCATTACTCCAATTGATTCTAATTTGAAAATATACTTATAATTCCTTCTGTAAGTCCCTAGAAGAACTGCAGGAAGTAGCTGACTTTCTGAAACCAGTTGTACAGAGGTGAAAGTTGATGTTCAGTGATTTATCAGTCAGGAAAAGAGGGGACACACTGTACGTATGTGATAAGAACTTTATAAACAGATGAGACACAAAGAAACAGGAAGAATAATGCAGTGTGGCGCTTTCTTACTCTGAGGAAGGTTGCACGAACTTATACACGAAATCATCCAGAAGTGTTGCCGCCCGCGGCAACAATCCCACAGATATTTGTTACCGCCTGCAGCAACAATTGCGCGGGTATTTATTGGAGGTGAACTGGAAACTGAGCTACTTCTATTATCTTTCTCTTTAGTGTGCTGCTTTCTTGCTCGTTTGTTAGTTTATAGAGGAAGAGAAGCTTACTTGCTTTTAGAGAAAGTTTTAGAGGAAGACAGGCTTTGCTTAGAGGAAGAGAGACTTGCTACACTTTCAGAGAGGCTACTATTATCAGAGGAGCTATTTCTTAAAGGTCTGCTGCTTCTTTTTAGAGGTGCATCCTGCATCCTGCAATCTTCATTCTGCGAGCTGCAACCTGCATTCTGCAATCTACCATCATCAATCCGCAACCTAGAGGTGTCTGCTTAGTCCTCCACCCAGCCATCTATCAGAGGTGCTGCTTATCCTTTCTGCTAGCTGCTTATCCGAGGTGCTTCCTATAGGTGTGTGTCTTATATACCTAAGGCAGCCAATCAGCTTAGGATTAGCACAATTGAGGCACGCCCCTCGGTACCAATCAAGAAAGAATGAGGAATATCTGTTGACCACTAGCGCAGAGGAGACATTAACTAATCAGGCAAAAGTAGATCACGCTGTGTTAACACTAACTATGCGCCACTTCTTGGCTCAACGCCAGCTGCCATCTTAGGGTTACCCAAACATGTCTTCTGCACAGAAGGTGCCCTTCACCTGTCCATACACAGGAGCTGTGGCACTCAGTAGAGAAATAAGCAAGTGGACAACAAATGGCCTGGTAGAAAGGTAGAGAGAGAACTAAACACCCAGAGACCCCCTCCCCTCCTGCCTTCTCTCCTGCTGCCCCCATTGCCCAATTCAAGAAGTCAGAAGGCATGGGAGTCTTGCTAATGCTTCTCAGGGCACGGAGCAGGGTGGAGAAGGTGGAAGATCGGTCTGGAGGGGCAAACAGACTGCCCAGCACAAGTGGGTTACCAGAGTTATTTAACTTATCCTAAGAAATGCTTGATGTAAAACAGGCTTCTCTTGAGCTCCTGTACAACTATAAAGCCCACCAGTAAAACAAACTTGTTACCACTTTTCACTTCTTATGGATTTTCATAGGAGTCCTCAGAGGCCAACAATTACTGTTAACTGCAGTTGTCACCAACGTCATAGGAGCACACATTCCAGCGTACGTATGTCCAAACATGCTAAGTGGTCTTTTAACTACCTCTTATCAAGAGCTACTTTTATAAGCTTTTAATTATTTCCTAATTGTTTACATTTTCCTTTATGACAGAGGCTTGTTAACTACACAATAAAAGGAAGTTCTGTATCTTTGAGATTTCAGACACAGTTTTTATCATTTCTACAGATTTATTAATGGGACCTACTTTTTTCTCATTTTAAATATGCTCATTTAAATTGTTCTCTGTGCTTTGTTTGTAAGACAACCTCTACCCTAAAAGTGATGCTCGACATATAGTGAACTCTCTCATATTCTCTCCCTTCTCCTAGATCTGTCGTAGAGCATTTCTTTCTACTTTAAATAGCTGTTCAGTGGCTGTACTGAGAAGATCCACCTGCAATCAAAGCAGTAATATGTCTCCTCTGCTGATATTTCTTTAACTTTGTTTGGGGGATGTAATGCTGATGCTATCTCCACCTTTAGCCTGGAATGGTGTGGTGTTCTGTATGTGAGGAACCCACATGCTTACCCACCTCAACCTGCTCTTTGGTCTGTATTTCTACATCTGGTGGGGGGCAAAGAGGGGTAATATTCTTAGTGACTTAGTAATTCCAATTTCTTTATTGACAATCCCTCATTCAATAAAATAAATAACTTAAGTTGTAATAATATACATAGTCTTCTAGTTTAAGGCATCAGTAGATAAAGCATTCTTTAATTCTTTAATTTCAGTTTCTGATAAAGCATCTTTAATTTTCAGCTTAAAAGAATGTGGCAAAATATTTTTATTTTTTCCAGAATTGAACTTTGAACATTAAAAAAAAAAAAAAAAAAAAAAAAAAAAAAAAAAACCAGTGTAATGAGAGGTGCAGTGAAAAAATCCAAAAGCTTCCACTCTGGACCCACAGCCCTGGGCTTGACACCTCACTGTTTCCTTGGAAATCATTATCTTGAGCAAATTCTTTACCCTCCTAACTTTTCTGTCCTAAACCATAAAGTGGTATAAGAAGACCTACTTGATAAGAGGCCTTTGTATTTATTAAATCAGTAACATCAGTAAAATGCCTGGGATGTAATAGCTGATGGATTTTGGTACCTTTTCCCTTCCTGTTCCTTCCTCTGTCCCCCACTCAGACCCCATGTCTTTGGTGACTCCTGCTCCAGGCCTGACCGAGGAGCCTACTGCCCCAAGGTTTCTGCATGATAAAATGTCCTGGGTGCAGTTTTAGTCCTCTCTTTCACTTTGCTTGTTCCTATGGCTTTTTCCTTCTTATTTTCCTCCCAGGTCTACCAGAGCAAACAAAGCTAAAAAGTCACAGGCCAACGGAGTCATGCAAATGTGCAAATCAGGTAAGAATAAGGTAGCAGGAAGTGATAAAGATGGTAGGAAACCAGAGAATGCTTATTCTGTCTACAAGCACCTGAATCACAATGCACATACATACTTCTTTTGCCAAGCAAACCAGAGCAGCAAGTTGACTCTGGCCATGAGCAGCCATTTTGTGAAATTTCTTCCAACAGATCCATAGGCATTTGCTCTCAGTCAATCTCAGGTATCCCTGTGTTGCCGACACCTGAATTTGGGTTGTAATCATCAGCAATTTATGATAAAACTCTCTTCTGAAAGCATCCACACATGGTATATAAAGAAATCACACGCCTCTTTGCAGGTGTACACATGCAATAATCAAGGTTTACATGCTTATTTTTCTCTACCGAAGAAGCTGTTGACAGAGCCAAAGATTTTTCCCAGATACACATAGTCATATTTTAGAAAGTTGAGAAAGAGAGCTAAGAGCCTTTAAAGAAACAACACATGCCAGGCAACCAAGCAGTATTGGAATTCCAGCTATCTCTACAGGAGTCAATGTTGCTCCATCCACGGTGTGAGCACCAAGTACGGTACTAAATGCCTAAAAAGGAATAGAGACTATGAGATTATTACTCAGCCAGCATGATTATCACATGGACTCCACACCCTGAGGACAAGCAACCATGCACGTCTCTCTTCCTTGCCTCCATCCTTCCCTTCAGGAGGGAGGCCCTGGTGCCATCCAGCAGGGAACAGACAGAACCAAAGGCAGCAAGTCAGCACAAGAGGGTACTGAAAAGGGACCGAAGAACCAAGTTGCTGTAGGAAAGGAGAAAGAAAAAGAAATGAGAAGTCCAAAGAGCAAGAGGTGAGGTTCTGAGTCCAGAGGATAGCTGAGTAAACCACCTAAGAACTAGGACTACTGGCAGAAGCCAGGGATGTGTCCAATAAGCAACACCATGACATCACTCCCGAAAGCCCATCTCTCTACAGACTCTAGTAGCTTAGAATTTATGACTAGAATCAAAGGAACAAACTAATCAGTCCTTTCAGTATACCAAATTTCATACATGTGCTTAAATAAAACCAAGGGGACACAAATTCTGTGACTACTTCTCTTGGATGTCAGAAAGGTAGGGCTGAGACTTCACAGATGTCAGTCATTCAATACTGAAAAATACTCTATGAGGGAGGAATTACTAATATTAATAGTTTTCTTCACTTTGGAGCCAAAGTGCCCAAATTAGGATCCATGATCAAATTTTTTTCACCAAGTAGGTGCCTTACATAATGCCTGGCAATGGTAATTATTTCATAATTATTTCTGAATTAATAAGGTCAAAGAATCATCAGTGGATGCAACATCAAGTGCAACATCAACAAGGTCTGGGGTAAACAGACTCGGAGTGTGGTGATTGGAAATAGGGTGGGTTCTTGCTCAGATTCAGGCACCGTGGAGGGCAGTGAACTGATGTCAGGCTTTATAAGTAGCATCTATCATCACAAAGCCAGAGCCAGGCTCTTCTGCATGTGCCATGTGGAATGGAATATGGGTCTTACACCTGTGGTGTTTGCTTTTTTTTCAGACAAATATGCAAACTGATAACAAGACCATCTGCTTCTTCATCCTCAGATATAAAAGATGACTACACATGCAGCGAAGGAATCATTTTGCTCTAACTGCTCGTCTGATTGCATAAATATCCTTTTTACAGTTCCATTTTAATAAATTGCTTTAGGATTTTCTGTTCCTCAGCTTTGTTTATATATTCTTAACTTCCCAAGAATGCAAAAGTATCAAGTGAATTTCTTCAATTACAACATCAACAACAACAAAACTGCTCTCTTAGAAATGAAATCCAAATTTCTACCCTTCCATTACACTGCTTTAAGGACTATAAGGCATAATATTGAAAGCTCCAGATGCAACTAGATGAACAAAGATGAATCAGGACTTCTGACAAGGCAGTGGAACCCTGGGACAGAAAGCCCTGTCGCCACCCCTGCTGCTTCACTCCTTTCCTCTGATTCCCCTTGTTCGGGTCGGCCCCAAGTCTACTCACACCTCCTGGGATCCTGAACCAGGATGGCGGTAGCTGCCAACACAGCTGGCGTCTTTGACCTTCTGCTTATCCTGACCAATGATGTAAGCAATCCTGTCCTATTCATTTATCAACACTGTTTTGAAATCTTCCAAAAGGGTATCTTAGGAAACCAGGAATACAAACATACATAAATGTATGGACCCCGAACACTTACAGAGCACATGACTTTCACCTTAAAGGAAGTCTATCATAGACAGACGCAGCTGGTGAGCCATCTGTGTTTCTTCCTGAGCTCCACCCTATCTTTCAAAGAGCTGAGATGCAGAAAAGGAATAGGGTGCTGGAGTCTGATGTGAGTCCTGTGCTGTGAGTCAGAGCCCCAGTGGAACTAGCTGTGGCTGGGCTTTGGTTAAATCGGGTTAAGAGAATATATGGTTTTGTAGTTTTTGTCATGAATTTCCAAGCTGATATTTCTTTAAAAATAAATATGATCTTATTTTTATTAATATAAAGGGAAAAGAAGCCCATGGACACATAACAAAAACAGCAGGAACCCTCTGGAGTAGTGATGTCCAAACTGGACCCACTCACTCCAGGAAGTGATGCAGTAAGAAAACATTATGGCTTTTATATTTATTTTATCCTATTCTCTTTAAAAATGTTTAGCTTTCACTTACACTTTAATATATAGAGTATATGTATACTTAATATAATACAGAGTATCATGTAATGTTAGATAAATACCCATCCACAGGGTGCCTGATCAAAAAATTTTCACTGAGAAGTTCACGATGAAAAGAGTTTAGAGATCCCTGCCCCAAAAAGATTAACAGTGTGGTGACCGTTTCCATGGCAACTCAAGATTCAGGAAAAAGCTGGCAGAGTTGGACCAGAGGGTCAAAACCCAGGAGTCAGAGGCCTGACACACTGATCACTCCCACCTAGTGGTTTCTTTGTAACCACATCGTTGGCCTTCTGTACAACACCACGTTCAGTGCACCGACTTTGAGCCAGACAGACCCTGTCTCCATAATTTCTATGTGAATTTGGGCAAAATCTTCAACTTTTGAAGTCCTGATTTTGTGTATGTAAAATGGGGTTAGCAGTACCTGTACCATCTGGGTTATTGCAAAGACTAAATGAGATTTTATAATATATATATATGTATTTTGAGAGAGAGAGATAATGTTTATATTGCTTGACCTGTACTGAGCTCTTAATATACAATGATTATTATAATTTCTATTTAAGCCTTAAAGATCCTTAAAATCAAAGATCTAAGCAAGGAAAATTCCAAAATTTCAACTTGTTCTTTTTAAGGGGTAGTCCATTCTTACTCCGCAAGTAAGAGAAAGGGACTTACCAGGGATTTCTCTGTCTTCACATGGATTAATCTAGGGGCTAAATATTATTTTCTGTATTTAATTTATCTAAAACAATGCATAATGAGGCTGCCTACTGACTCACCCAAGGATACTTAGCTAGCTGTTCAGCAGTAGTACTGGGATTTGAACACAGGCATTCTGGCTCTGGAGCCTGGTGCTTACCTACTAGCCAATGGTTTCTCGATGTGAGAGCTATTGCTACTGTGAGCCAGATAAGTTTGTTGCAGGCAATGTCCTGTGCTCTGTGGATATTTAGCAGCGTCCTGCCGTTAGTCCACTGGATGCCAGTAGCACCTCTCCATTGGTTGTGGCAATCAAAAATGTCCCCAGACACTGCCAGATATACCCCCTCAGGGGCATAACCACCTCTGGTTGAGAACCACTGCTCCAACACCAGTGTTCTAAAGAGTCTTTATGCCCTTAATCTTGACTTAGATAATATTATTTTTCCAATATTGTTTTATTTATTAAAAAGTTATGGCACAGGGCTGGGGTTGTGGCTAAGTGATAAAGCACTTGCCTCACATGCATGGGGCATTGGGTTCGATCCTCAGCATCACTAAATAAATAAAATAAATACACTAAAATAAATAAAATAAAGACATTGTGTCCATTTACAACTAAAAAAAAAAAAACTTTTAACTTAAGACACAAAGTTAATTCTTCTTATTTGGGGCAGGGGGACTAGGGATTGAACACAGGAGTGCTTTACCACTGAACCACATCCCCAGTCTTTTTTTAATTTTGAGACAGAGTCTCACTAAGTTACTCAGGGCCTTGCTAAGTTGCTGAGGCTGACCTCAAACTTGTGATCTTCCTTCCTCAACATCCAGAGTAGCTGCAGGCCTGGCCACCATTGTCTAGTAATTCTCACTTTTCACCATGACTATGCAGTAGAATCACCTTTAGAAACCATCTCGCTCCGACTGCATCCTGGTCCTTTGGATGGGTATCTCTGGAGCAAGACAGGGAAACCCAGGCCTCCGCTTCCTCAAGTTCCCCAGGCAATTTCAGCAGCCAATGTTTAGAACCAAAACTCTACTTATTCTTTCAGAAACCAGTTCACAGAAGTACTTATTCACTATGTAATTATGACTCTAACTCTGCAATTACAATACACCTGTACTCTCCCCTTTTTCCTGAATGTCCTCCTCCAAATGTTCCCACTCCGTGTCCCCTCAGGTCACATGCCTTAAATGTATCCTGTCTCCCACCACTTCAGCCCTTCTCTTCTTATTTTTTCATGATAGTCCTTCTGAAAAGCTCTTCCCTTGCTTTCTCCCTGCCCTGTACTCAACAGCCATCACCCTTCATCTGTCTTCAGCTGAAGTTAGCTCAGAAATCATCCTTTTTGGAAACCAGCCTTGATCCATCCACTGACTGTCATCTCCCATACTACCCTGAAAGACCCTGCAGAGCCACTATCCACATTATCTTGTCATCTTTGATATTGTCCATGTCCCCTCCACTTCTTCCATTTCTATCATCAAGGTCACAGACCAATCTTCCTAAAGGTTAGAGCCTTGTGGTTTACCTCTGGACACCCCACACATATCTGATTCTGACACCCTGAGGACAGCTTAATGAGTGCGGACTGCATGAGCCAATGAATGGCTTTCCAGGTTTCCTTATCTTCATCTTTTCCACCCTCCCACGGGTCTATGTGGGGGTCCCATTTCCTCATTGCGTTCTCCCTGCACATTTCATCACTGCCAAGCCTCCTTCCTCATCCCAAGCCTTCTGCCCCCACTGAGAGTATGGCTGAGCATTCTCACTCCCTGGAGCTGAGAAGCAAAGCCAGGCAGCTGTGGCTGGAACTCGTCTCCAGCTTTGACTCCTAAATGAAGCTATCATCAGCAAGCTTCACATTGTGTTGAGCCTTCTCAGACTCAGATCGGCTTCTGATTTACCACGATTCTAGGATTGCACTTTATAGCCCAGCAGTGATCACAGAACCACCGTGTTTTCTCTGTGTCCCAGGATGGGGGGTAATTTGATTTGTTTACCGTAAGGGAACTGCCCAGCTATCCATTGGCTTCATTGCAGGAAAATGATTTCCTTCTGCGAGATCCCTGTCAGTCGGAGCAGTTTTTAAAGGCACTAGAAATTTGTAGGAAAATATCTGAACTAAGTCTCCTCTTCTTATAATTTCTTAAGGCAGAGCACAGCATGCAGAGTATATAGAAGAGGAGTAACTCACCATGTGTGCAGAAACTCCCCCTCATCAATTCAGACACAGGTACGTGCTCACCTGGGTACAGTGCACAGACAAGCCCATCTCTCCTTTCTGCTGGTCTGACTATGGCCTCTGCCCATGGACTGTAAGAGTGGCAGAGGACTCACCTAGACCAAAGTGGGGCTCTGAGAATAGCAAACGCATCAATCTTGCTTAGGAAGCTCTCACAAACCTAACCTTCTAGAATAATTCTGCCTCCTCCCCAACCCTTCCCAAGTGTCAACAAGGTGTCCCTCAGTTAATGGCCCTTAACTCCTCAAAACAATAGTGGTTTCTTCTCTGTGAAGAAACACCTTCCTTCAGACTTTCCAAAGTACCATGTGGACTGCTAATTACTCTTATTATTGATCAATAATAATTTAATTATGAAGGTAATTTAAACATTTAAGATAATCAAAATAAAACTGACTTTTCACCAAAAGTCAAATTATATACTAATGTTTTTGGCATTACTGATAATTCTAATCATGCTTGTTTCATTAGCAGCCCTCTGGGATAGAGAGATTTTGTCAGAAAGAATTGATGAAGTTGACTACGGGTGATTTGTAAGTAAGGTAACATTTATAAGAAAGCAGGAAAGAGAGAGAAAGATTAAAGGGTGAATAAAATCCTCCAAACTTCTTCTGTTTTAAATGGAAACTATTGTGTGGAAATTAGATAGAGAGCAGCTTCAGTAAAATCAACAAAGAAATGAGCGATCTATCAAATGGAAGTTTCTTCACTTTGTAGAGAAGTCATACAAACTGCCCCATCGGATAACAGCCAACCTCCTCCCCAACTTTTCTCAAAGTTAGTAGACCATAAGCGGCTAGGTATTCCAGATTGTAAACTGTGGGCCTGAAAAGACTGTTTCCACCATTTATATATTTATTCTTAGAGTTCCCTTCTCTCTGAGGCACGATTGCTTTGGTCATCCTAAATACATTTCAATGTGTTTTTTTTTTTTTTTTTAACCCAAAGAGATAACTGACGGCTTTTGTATGGTTTTGTTCAAGAATAAATATTAACTAGCATTGAAATACTGATCTTATAGTACATTGTGCATACTACTTCTTGCCAGAATAAAGTTTTAGTTTTATGTGCACATTTATAGCTATACACATATGTGTATCTATATACAGACGAATAGACTTTTATATAGAGACACTCTGGATATGAAAATGAGACCTTTATTTGCTTGTATAATGTGTCAAAATATTAAAACTGGAAAATTCAGCCAAGTTCTTCACAGTTTTGCTTGAAAATATCTTTTAAACTCTCTGCAAATTCGATTCCCTTTCTTAAGAATCTCAAGAGAATCATGGGTCAATCTCAGCTTTACCAACAATTTGGTGCTCAGGACTGCATATGAAAAGAAAAAAAAATCAGTTGCCAGAGGGAAAAAAGGTAAAAATTAATCAGTGTAAATTTAGGGTAAAAGGAAATTATTTCCCAATACTCATGTTTCCCCTTTTTAATCAAAGGATTGGGAAGCAGATTTTTCTGGGCTCCCTAAAAGTCTCCCAACTTCCTAACACAAATCTCATTTGAAGGAATTAATGCCCAACTATTAACATAAATCATGACAATGAGAATAGCTGGATTAAATCCCCAGAAAGTATATTCATCCTTAAATCACCCCACCTTCTCTTTGAAAACTCCCCCTGTCCCTGCCTCTCATCTTTCCTGCAGACTGACATCACGCACCACCACCTGGCTTGGGATGAGCTGCTAGAGATGTACTACCCCAACAGCACTGTAAGCTCTGAAAGATAAAATCTGGGTCATTTTCAGCTTTATAAGACTTAAAAACAGTGTCTGTCTCCTTCTAACAGTTAAATAAATATCTGTTGCATTAAGAAACTAATACTGTAAAAAAAAAAATGGAAATGGAACTGACATCCACATTTTCAGATGGTGTGGTTCACTGCCATCACTCAATGCTATTAGCAACTGCAGTTCTGAGGCTGAGAACTGAGCCAAGCCTCCAACAGCCCTTCAGAGCCTTCACAGAATAGTTGAGACTGCTCTATCATTTAATTGCAATATCCTTACTCATTCCTGTATCTCCATAAATCCACTTCTACATGCTCCAAAGAAATTATACAGGTCATCAGAGATTCTGGTCATCATATCCTTCACTAGAATAAAAAGCTATTGTGGTAAAAGAGATAGACTACTCACCCATTCATCTATTCATCCGTTCGCTTGTTCATTCCATTGGTTATTCTTTTGTCTGTTCATTTCTTTGTTTCTTCTCTTATTTTTATGATTCTCAGGTGTGCATAACTGGATTCACTCACTGGGAGTACTCTCCTCTGTTCAACAGTGCCCTGTCTTTTCAGATAGTGACAAATCATTAATGGGAGTTAAATAAACTCATACAGTATTTGTCATGCAAAGACTTGATCTATAATATCACATTCACTTTATTTCCTCCCCTGTTCTCCTTTTTAGATTACTGCTATAATGAGGTGTTCCCATGCATGCAAAGTTTAGTCTTCCCATGTAAAATGATTATAACTCTGCATTTGTCCATTTTCTATTCCTATAACAAAATATCTGGGTAATGAATTAAAACAAGATTTACTTAGTTCATGGTCCTGGAGACTCCAGGGCAGAGCACCAGCATCGCGGAGTGCCAGTGGGGGCTTCCTGGCTCCATCACAACATGGTGGATTGCATCATGGGATGAATGTGTGTGACAGGGAAAGGTGAAGACAGGAAGCCAGAGTGAACTGGGCTCTTCTTATAGCAACTCACTCTCCCAGGAACTCATTCACTCGGAAAGACCAGCACTAAACCATTCTGAGGACAAAACCTCCAGAAACAATTACTTTGGACTAGATCCCACTTCTCAGTGGTCCCACCACTTCAAAAGTACCACACCCAGGAACCAAGCTTCAAGAACCTTTGGGAGAAAAATCACATCCAGATAGTAGTACACTCCCTAGCCACAAATGCTCAAGTGTTCTAAGTAATATAAACACGTGCTCAAAGAAGGAGTGACCCACTGTGCAGCTGTGCATGACAGCTCATCATTCTTCCTTGGATACTGTAAGCTCAGTCCCGGCCAGGCTCTCAGGTGGCTTCTCTGATAGCATCAGGGACTCAGGTCCCTGTCCTGTCTTATGTATCTGTGGTTCTTCTTGAATGAATGATTTCTATGAGTTATAAGTAAATGCAAGAGGTGACTGGTGTCCAAATCACATAAAAAATATTATTCTTCCCTGTATTATACAACTCATTACACAACTATCTCATTGTACAACTATCTTTCATAGACAGTACTTTACTTGGATTTCACACAAGTCTTTTTAATATGTATGGTGAAGAAGACAAAGTTGAAACTCAGAGCAATCATGAAACTTGACTAAGGTCATAAGGTGACAAGACTAGGTGGGACCCAGACTTTCTGACCCCTTGCACAATCCTTTTCCTTCCATGCCCTTCTCCCACCTCCTCCAGGTCATACCCACAAACACGAGACAGTCACGAACCTACAGCTTTCCTGTGGAGGACTGGAATCGCACATTGTTTCAAAATCACATGCAAAGCTCTGCTTTTTTTTTTTTTTTAACTTTTACTTTTACTTTTTTTTATTTTTACAGACTGCATTTTGATTCACTGTACAAATTTTCATTTCTATGGTTGTGCACGATGTAGATGCATACCATTCATGTAATCATACATGTACATAGGGTAATGATGCCTGTCTCATTCCACCATCTTTCATACCCCCACGTCTCCCCCCTCTCATTTCCCTCTAAGTAATCTAAAGTTCCTCTATTCTTCTCTCACCCCCCTCCCCCATTATATATCATCATCCACTTATCAGGGAAAGCATTCAGTCTTTGGTTTTTTGGGATTGACTTATTTCGCTTAGCATGATATTCTCCAATTCCATTCATTTATCTGCAAATGCCATAATATTATTCTTCTTTATGGCTGAATAATATTTCATTGTGTATATATACCACAGTTTCTTTATTCATTCATCTGTTGAAGGGCATCTAGGGTGTTTCCACAATCTAGTTATTGTGAATTGAGTTGCTATAAACATTGATGTGGCTGCATTACTGTAGTATGCTGTGGGGGAAAAGGCACACTCGTACATTGCTGGTAGAATTGCAAATTGGTGCAGCCACTCTGGAAAGCAGTGTGGAGATTTCCTCAGAAAACTTGGAATGGACCCAGCTTTGGACCCAGCTTTAGACCCAGTTATCCCATTCCTAGGTTTATACTCAAAGGACTTAAAATTAGCATACTACAGTAATGCTCTCTTTGTTCCACTATTTTTCTCATAATGTTTACAAGAGAATAGCTATGAGGAATAGCAGTCTTTGAAAACCCCTCTTGGTTTATTTGCTGATTCAACCTTAGCTCTAGTTTGTATCACATGTATAGACAGCATCTCAAAGACCTGCTGCTAAGGTTGAATTTAAATGACCTAAAGCAGGACACTTCTTTACTTCATTCTTCACTGTGTCCATCCTGCCATTGTTACCATTGCTCTTTGAATCCTTTCCTCAAAGTGATGTTAACAAACAGTCCTGAAAGACAACAGTTTAAAGTCATCCCTTCCCCTAGACTCCAAGCAAATGTAACTGATTCTCTCTATCCAGCCCTATGGGGGTTAATGGATTCCCTTCCTTCACCTCGTCACTAGAAAGACTCATGAAGACACCAGACGCGTGAACCAAACCACTCTCTCAGCTTCACCTCAGCCCTGATCACTCTCCCCACCATTGTCCTGATGTGTGGGTTCACAGTCTCCCATCAAGAACAGTCCTCCTTAATTGTCCTCTGCAACTCGCAACAAATCACATGCATTGCACAGAGAAATGATGTAAAGATTCATTTGAAAACATGGGTCATTATGAGCCATTATATTCCATACCTTGAACATCATTAGCATCCTGAGTAATTTCACTTGGGTTTCCATTTTTTATTCCAGCATGACATGCACAGGAGGCATAAAAATCTGCTGTTAAAAGCAGCATTAACCTGCACTTGCCCAAGGATCGTTCCCCCAACCTCCTCTCCACTAGCTCAGTCTACCTGCCCCTCAATCCCGGCCTGTGTCCTCCTGGCTTCTGCAGTTGTATGAACCCTCACAAGGCACGTGCAGCCCCCAGGTGTCTATAAAACTGCCCCGGATTCCCTGGGGCGCTGCTCGCTGATGTGGGCTTAGGAGAACCGACAGGCGGGTGTGCCAAGCAGCCGGTTTTTATTCTGCCATTTGCCAGAAGGGAAATTGCTAAAATGTTTTAGGGCCCCCTCAGGAGAATAAAAATGTCACACTGCCTTTAGCTTTTATCCCTCACTAAAATCAATGTTTTCTAAAAGAGAGAAGCTTTTAATACTCTTATAAGAGTTTGCTTCAGATCCAGCTTACATTAATTAGTCACATACTTTTGGCCAGAGTTTTTAATAACTTCATTCCCATAACAATTTGCTATGAATCATCATCTCCACCTCGCTGGAGTGGAAAACGGGGCCAGGGGATTGAGCGGTCTACCCAGGTCATGCAGTGCAAGGGGCAGAAGCAGAATTTGAACCTGGCTTCTGGTACTCTGACACAGGTGTCTCCACCACGGTGTGACTACCTTTCAGCATATTCTGATGATGCACCAGCAGTGGGACAGAAGTGAGGCTACCACAGAATACACTGTGCCTGAGGCCTCGGGCATTGCTGGGGGTCCAACTATTATTCATTGGGAAGCAACCATGTGCCAGGTTCTCTGTTAGGTGTCAAAGATACCTAGTGATCAAGACAGACAACGCTCCTGCCTCACAGAGTTTACATCTAGTGTGGGTTGCAGTCAATAAATGAGATGCAAAAAGAGTAAAACACATAATACTTTAGCATGTATTAAGTACTAAGAAGAAAACACAAATTAGGGAAGAGGGCCATGAACCGTTGCAAGTTAGGAGCCGGGCTTGGTGGTGCACACCTGTAATCCTCAGGAAGCTGAGGCAGGAGGATTGCAAATTCAAAGCCAACCTCAGCAATTTAGTGAGGCCCTAAGCAACTTAGCAAGACCATCTCTAAATAAAATATATATTTTTTAAAGGGCTGAGGTTGTAGCTCAGGGATTGAGCACCCCTGAATTCAATCTCCCATACCAAAAAGAAAACAGAAAAAAAACAAGGGTTGAAATTTTCAATAGCTTGACCAGGGAGGGTTTCCCTGAGAAGAAAACTTTTTGATTTTTTTTTTTTTTTTTTTTTTTGGTCTTTTAGTTGCACTCAATTACCATGTGAGTATATGCATTTGGGGATTGTTCTTAGAAAATATCATCATTTCATTTCTAGGAACTGCATTATGAGAATCAACACATTAATTTTTAATCAACTATACCATTACTTATAAAAAATCAACTTTGCTTTGGCTCATGATTTAAGATAAATCCAAGATTCCCAAGCCTGTGCATGTGGTTTGGACAGACTAACCAATGCAAAGATCACAGAGTGGACCAGCATGAGGCTCAGGAACCGATCTTCCTGTGGTCATTTCCCTATGCCCCCAACATGTTATCCAACTGTGTGAGGCAGTTTTCTGTTACTTTAACAAGATACCTGAGAAAATTAACTTGTAAAGATAAAGAGGTTTATTTTGCCTAATGGTTTTAGAGGTTCCAGTCCATGATCAGGTAGACTCATTGCTTATAGGTCTTCGCTGGGGATGTTTGATGGGGTGGCAGGGAGCACGTGAGAGAACATATTGCTTTTATATATATTAGAAAGAGCTATCAAATGACAATATTGTAACTACTCACTACATAGGCCTGCCATGAGGGTTAGGAGAGAGAAATCCCTATATACCATACAAGTCTACACTCAGGAGTGGATCCAGTATGTAATTTATACATTGAATGTATAGGTATAAATGTTAATGAATGAGAGAGACATTAGTCTGGGTGACATATTCATTAAAAAATTGAAAATTAAAGACAGTCATGCAACTCTGTTTCTTTAAAAGAACAGTGATGTTGGCATGGATCTGGTGTGGCAGATAGCCAGCACTAAGAAAATGTTTTAATTTGAGGTGTGAATATAAAATAAAAAGGCAGAGTTTTTTAGGGGAAAAAAAAAGTTTTCAAGGCAATTCCTTAAACATCTTGAAAAATAGCAAAATTAACCTCAGTTCAGGATTTTGATGACTAACATTCACAGGGACACAGGAAGAATGACTGATATGATTCTTTTTCATTAGTTAAAAAAAATATACAGCAAGTCCAGGGAGCATATTGCCATTGTCTGCATATCCCTGATCACCAGACCTATATGAAGAGACCCAGGAGAAAGGGATGATGCTGGGGACACCAACATGTCCAATGACAGCTGGTATCTGAGCTTAGGGGGACCATGCTTCCCTGTAGGTCTGTGGTCCACAAACCCTTGTTGCAGCAAAGATGCCTTCTATAACTGGAGGGCAAAGCCTTGCGGGCAAGGACTAGATGCCTGGTCAAGCTTCCCCTACTCTGCAACTCCTTGTCATTGGTTTTTATATATTGGGTTTTAGTAAGAATTTATTCTTTTTTTTTATTGTATATAAATGGGATACATGTTGTTTCTCTATTTGTACATGGAGTTAAGGCACACCATTTGTGTAATCATAAATTTACATAGGGCAAAGATGTTTGATTCATTATTTTTTTCCTTTCCTCCCCACCCTCCCACCCCTCTTTTCCCTCTATACAGTCCTTCTTTCCTCCATTCTTACCACCTTCCTTATCCCTAACCCTAAACCTAACCCTAACCCTAACGCTAACCCCTCCCACCCACCATTATATGTCCTCATCCTTCAGGGATCATTTCTATAGTTCGTTACTAGAATTTATTCTTTAAAAAAAAAAAAAAGTTCCATTTTTTTTAAACAAAAAAAAAGTTTGGAAACCATTTCTTTCAAACTAGCGTGTATTTCAATGCTAGCATGCTTTCAATACCTAACCTAGTATGTGCTCAATAACGGTTATCCCTTGACTATTTGCTAAATGCCCAGATCATGCTGGAAAACTGAAAGCAAACACACATAACCTAGCTAATGTGGTTCATCCAGCTTCATCCAACTTTAACCAGCATCAGCAGTGATGGATTTCAATATTGAACCAACACAGTCAAGGCAGCTGAAGATGAAAAACAGAATAAATTTTATTTTATTTAAATCACTGGAACCACTCTGAATTTTAGTATAAGTGACACGATGTAACAGAAGATGAACAGATAATTAGTTAAAAGAAGAAAAGAAAAGAAGACTCTCAAGTCTGTGAAATCTGGGCTGAAATTCTCCATCATCCATGTGACACTGGATGATGTGTCCACTTAAGCTCACTAAGCCTCAGACCAGTTGTAGAATGGAGATAGTAACCATCCATGTTTCTGTAGATTGTTGTGAAGATTAAATGATATATTCCAACAGAGAGTTCCTAGCACAGTGTGGCACATGAAAAGCATTCAGTAAGTATTAGCTGCATAACATACATATGTATGTTTATTAGAATTTTAAAGCTGTGGAGATACTAAAATCATATAAACCTATAATTTTAATGTGCTTATTAGCAGCAAGATTCTTTACTCAAATACATGAAGAAAATAATTTGTGAGTTTTATGGCCAAATTAAGCAGTAAGGTTAGAAAGTCCATAATCCCACCACACACACAAGCCTTAAGTGCATACACACACACACACATACACACATACAACTACCACCCTGTCTCTTAATTATTCTATTACCTAGCTAAACACTATGTGTTATGGTTTAGATATGAGGTGTTACCCAAAAGCTCACAGTGAGACAATGCAAGAAAGCTTAGAGGCTAAATGATTGAGTTATAAGAGCCTTAACTCAATCAGGCATTGATCCACTGATAGAGATTAACTGGGTGGTAACTGTAGACAGGTAAAGAGACTGGAGGAGATGGACCATGGGCAGTGGCAGCAGAGGGCATGATTTTCTGGTATATATTTTGTCCATGGTGAGGGAAATCTCTGCGCCCTGATTGACATGTTCTGAGCTGCTTTCCTCCACCACACTCTTCCGCCATGATGTTCTGCCATTCTTTGGGTCCAGAGCAATGGAGTTAGTTGTCTATGGACTGAGACTTCTGAAACCATGAGCCCCCAAATAAACTTTCCACCTCTAAATTTGTTCTTGATGGGTCTTTTTGTCACAGCAGCAAAAAAGCTACCTAAAACACTAAGGCTCTTTTGGAAAAGATTTAGACAATATCAAATCCAAGTCCCTCAAGAATCAGCAGCATAAACAAGTCTAGAATATGAAGCTATCTACCTGATGTGCTTGAAATTATCTTAAAAAGGATAGCTACTATTTGTGTCTCAACTATACATCAGGTACCACACTGAACAGCCTACCCACAATTCTCTAATCTCTCAATAGCATCCATGAATTCAATGTTATTAGCATTACCATTACACACACACACATATACACACACACAATTACATAAATTGGCCAAGGTCCCAGCACTAGTGTGTCCAAGAGCCTAAATTTAAACCAGGTGCATAGGATTCTAAAACCTCTGCTCTGTTACCCTCTAATCTGTAACCCAGGCATCCTGATTCCCCATTTCCTTGAGTCCTGCCTTCACATTATTCTAGATACACAGGTTGATGTGCCTCTTTTTGAGAATACAGATGTTCCCCTGATTGCAGAGAGCATTTCTGCAATCCAGTTCCCAATAAGCAGCCAAAGCAGTGGAGGCATCTAATTGATTTTTGTGTATGTGTTCTTCCCATAAACACCAATAAATGAAGCATTTGCTGCTCTACTTAAAACTCACAATTGAATCATGGAAAACAAAACAGGCATATGTGATTTAAAGCAAGAATGCCACTGTGATATTGAGTTTTCCTGAACATTACTGTTGGCAGCAACACAATCGGCCCTCTGTATCTCAGGGTTCCACATCCAGGGATTCAACTAACCACAGACGGGAAGCATTTCTTTTTCATTTAGTCCATACTTAAAATATATAGACTGTTTTGTCATTATTCCTTAAGCAATATAACTTAACAGTTATTTACATAGCATTTACCTTGTATTATATAAGTAATCTATGGATAATTTAAATATGCACAAATTATGTGCAAATATTACACCAATTTATACAAGAGACTTGAGCATCTTGAAATTTATTATCTCTGAAGATTCCTGAAACAAATCTCCCTGCGAATATCAAGAGATGACTCTATTTCCTCAGTTCTTCATATTTTATATATCTTATAACCAGGCGCAGCAGCACATGCCTGTAATCCCATTGACTTGGGAGTCTGAGGCAGGAGGATCACATATTCGTGACCAGCCTCAGCAATTTAGTGAAACCCTGTTTCAAAATAAAAACTAAAAAGGTCTGGGGATGTTGGCCAGTGGTAAAGCTTCTCTAGGCTCAATTCTCAGTACCAAAGGGAAAGAAAGAAAGAAAAAAAATCCTATAGACAGGACCGAGGACAGAGCTCAATGGCAGAGAACTTGCCTAGTAACACAAGGTCCTGAATTCAATCATTAAATTAAATGAACACGATCATTAAAAAAAAAACAAAAAAAAGTACAGGCAGTAATGTCTTTATGACAGCTAAACAGACAGCTAAACATTCCGTTCATTTCTTAAAATATTTTCAACCACTTACTATGTGCCAGGTGCTGAGCTAGAAACTGATTATTAATTTATTAAACATCTAAAATCTTTATTACTTGAGTGTCTACCAGGTCCAGTACTATACTTAAGCACTTCTTATATATTAGCTCATTTAATTATCAAACAGTGAGCTGGAAGCTGTTATTGTCTCTGGCTTACAGATGAGGAAACAGACACTTCCCAAGTGAAGTGATTAGCTCCAAGACCCACAGTTATTTAGCAATGGAGCTGGGAAACTTCAAAATAGAATGTAGTTTTCAATGACCTGAATGGCATTTGACCCCACAGAGGTGTTTACTGGTGCTCACCAAATGATCTCAATGACAGATTCCACAGGTTCTTTGGGACATGCATAGAAAATTTGACCTTCAAAAACCTTACAGCTTAATTGAATAGATAGGCGTTTTCAACTTGAGGAGTTTTTCCCTGCCAAGGAACGTTCCGCAATGTCAGGAGATCATTTTTATTTTATGACTGGGGCTTTGTGATTGCTTGTATCTAAGAAGTAGAGTCTGGGGATACTATTAAACACCCCACAATACAAAGGACAACCCCACGCACCACAAACGATTAATGGTCCAAAATGTTGATAAAGTGTCAATGTTGAAACCAAGACAAAGAAAGATATAATCAATCAATAATGGAAAATTTAAATTGTGCAAACACTCCCAATGGGGGAAAAGACTGGATCATGAAAAATAATTCAAAGAGGGAAGCTGTGGAGTCTGAGAGCTAGAACAGAAACTAGCTGTGGGACAAGCCTGCATTTAATCCCATCTGCCCTTGACCAGGTCTGTAACTTTGGTGAAGCCCCAATGTCCTCTTCTTTAATTGCAAACAAAAATACTGACCCTGTAAGGAATATTATAGCAATTGGGATGATGTGGAAACTGTCCCTGCCACCCCAAAAGTGATAGGCATTCTGGAGAGGAGACTTCACTTTCCTAAGTTAGAGATCATGTCAAAGTGACTAAAATAGTTGGACTCAGTTTAGTGTGATGTGGTTATTCAACTATTTTAATGACAAAACAAGTCACCGCATGGTCTCACAAGCTGATGGCGGCACAAATCTTTGCATTCCTGGACAAGCCCAGAATAGAACACAAGATTCCTGCTCTCCCACCATGACCTTGACTCCTCCTTGTCCTTGGTAAGTACCTTCTCCACTTCAGGTCACTACATAATTCCTGAGTTATAAGATTCCACTTATCCCCTTCAATTTAATAAAATTAGGTTACATACTGATAATTTTAAAGGGTGCAGTGAGAGCCCAAACAGTTTCTACTTCCCCTTCCCCTTCCTCCCTTGTCCATTCCCAGCATGCCCTGCCTTCCAGAGTGGTTTTCTGCAACACAGGAGTCAGACTTCCTAACAACTTTTAACAAGAAGATCTGCATCTTCAGAGAATCCAGAAGAGTCATCCACCTCAGATAAGTACAGATTTCTCCAGACAGGTCCAGGTCCAGGTCAGTCTGAGTCCAAAATCTGGCGTGGGATTAAGTCCTGGGAAAGAGAGTTAGGCTCAGGTGACCTGAAGACCTGGTAGAAGCCAACATGCTATGTGTGCTGTGTTTGCATGGGTCCCTACAGCTCAACAAGATCTTTTCGTCCCTGGGAACCTTGAGATAGTCCCACTTTCCTGAGAAAAGAGAGTTAGAATGTCTGGAAATTATTTAGAAAGAACTCTTGAAAGAATCCTCCTCAGCAGGTCTGAACACATTGCTTTGCAACCACATGATACAACAATCCCACTCCTGGTATATATCCAAAGCAGGTGAAGTCTGTATGTCAAAGAGACATCTGAACTCCCATGTCATCGCAGCAGTGTTCACAATAGCCAAGACATAGCATCAACCTAAGTGTCCATCAACTAATAAATGGATAAGGAAAACATGGTGTGCATACATAACAATGGAATAGTATTCAGTCATAAAAAAATAAAATCCTGACATTTGTAGCAACATGACTGAACCTGGAGGACATCATGTTAAGGTATAGAATCAGTCAGGTACAGAAAGACAAATACTGCATTATCTTACACATTTGTGGAATCTTGGAAAGTTGATGTTAGCAAGGTAGAGAGCACACCACGTCATAGACCATCATCACAGAACCTGCTCAGTCTTTGCACACTGGGCCCTTCATCTCTTCCAAGGCCTCTGCCAAGATAGCTTGGAGCAGCATTGGTTTCTTTTCATAAAATGCTTTCTGAGATTTAGCATTTCGGCCTTTCAATCACATCAAAAGTGGACTTTTGCCTTCTTTTGCATTCCAAAGGAAATCTCCCTGCATTAAGTGAGTTCCTGGCTTGGCCCTGCTCTCTCATGCTCTACAGTGAAAACGACAGTAATACTGGCCCCTGCAGGACCCATCCTTTGCTGAGTGAGCATGACCACATTACAGCTTTATGCTTCCATGCCTTTCTCTGTGAAGAAAACTGTGCCCAACTCAGAGAGCTGCTTTAACATGAAATAAGAAAGGATGTACTCTTTCTAAATTCTCTTGCTTAGTGCCTGGCACATGGAAGGCACTCAGTACATGGTGACTGTAGTTGCCGTTACTACAATTATCATTGTAGTTGTTCAGTTTCATCATCTGCAGAAATGCATATTCATTCGACACTGACCTAGGTCTTGAATACAGTGGTAAACGAGACAGCAAGATTGTGTTATCATTAAACTTAACTCTAAGAACAGAGAGGCAGTCAATGCCAGATGAAGAAGCAAATGATCTACATAACTTCAGATGTTTATGGGTACTATAAAGAAAAATACAGCAGTGTATTAAAGAAAGACTAGTTGAGAACAGAAGCCAATTATAAATTCTACAATCAGAGCAGGTATCCTTGAGAAAACTACATTTGTGCTAAAAACTGAATGTCAACAAGGAATCTCTGAAAGAAAAAATCGAGAGGTAGAAGTTTCCAGAAAGAGAAAACAGCAAGTGCAAAGGTCCTGAGGTGAGAACAAACTTGAGGTGTAAAGAAAGAAGGCAAGCCTGGTTGAAGTGGGCAAACTGGAAAGTAACCAAGATGAAGTCAGAAGAGCAATGGGAAGCAAATCGACTGAGTTTGTAGGTCAAGGTAAAGAATTTGCGGATTTGATTCCAAGTGCAATAGGAAGCCAGTGTGAGGTTTTAAGCAGAGAAGAGTGAGTTTTGATTTACAGTTTTAGAATGTAACTTTAGCTTCAGGCTTCTCATCGGAGGGAAAAAGTGAAAGCACAGAAGCGCAACTAGAAAGTTAATAATGCAGTAACCCAGGACGGGGTGATGGCGGAGTGAACAATAAGCAATTCATTCTTTCCTTTTTCCAGGTTGTTATGAAGAATAAGTGAAATAACATAAATGCATTCAGGATGATTCCTGGCATAGAGTAGATACTCAAAATATTTTAATTCTCATCTTCCAACTGTACTACGGCAGAGAGCTCTATTTCCACAAAGAACTCTGAAAGGCAGATAGAAGGCATGTAGCAGAGAATGCCAGCAACTTGAATTCTCATCAACCGAATGTTGGTACAGCAACATTATAACAAGACCGAGCAAATGCCAATTTCAGCCTGGTACATATTGTTTTGTGTTACCATTCTGTTAAATCTCCCAAAACTATTATGCTCCCATGTAGTAAACTCGTTTTTGAAAAAGTAGCCAGAGACCATAATGTGTTTTGAATTCACAATCTAGGATCCCCATTCTCCTCGAGCCCAAAGAGAAGATTAAAAATTCTCCAATTTAAAACTATACCAGATAGGTCTTTCAATTAATGCTGAAGGCACAGTCCAGCTGTGTTGGATTAAAGCTGCATGCTTTGCTGCTATCGGCTAATGGGTACTATAAAGGAACTGTCGTGGAATAAATGCAGGGAATACAATGTTAATTGCAATTCATATGAGGAATACGAAATGCAACTGATGCTAGAGAAGCCTTGGATTAGAGCATCCATGTGACTCAGGAAACGGACAGCACGCTGTCAAGAGATTGTTAAAGACTCCAGACACTAAAGACAGACTTCCTGAAATGAATCTGTCCTTCCCTCCTAAATTTGCTTGTGTGTGACCTTGGGGAAATCCTTTAAGCTCTCTGAAAATCAGTTTCCTCATCGTGGAATGTGAAAAATAATAATACCCCTCTTATCAGATCGTGGTAAAGAGGACACATGATCATCCATTCAAAGTGTTTAACATGATGCTGGCATAAAGTTTAAAGAAATATTAATTGTCTTCATTACCGTGCAGTACCCAAAGGCTCAGCTAAAGTAATTGGAATTATTTATTCTGGAATTGAGAAGGCTGAGTACATAATTTAGATTTTCATGATGAAAAAAAAATGCCACAATGTATTAAGACTTCGGGGATAGATGCTGTGCCAAGGGTTTATGTTAAAAAAGAAATGGGGGATGGGTGTAGCTCAGAGAGAGAGGGCTTGCCTGGCAGGTCTGAGGCCCTGGGCTCAATCCTCAGCACTTCGAAGAAGAGGAGAAACGAAAAGCAGCTCCCAACATTCAGAAGCCAGCCTGGCTGGCACAGCTGGGCCTCACTGATCTCCTGTTAGACATACCCCTCCTCACAGATTTCCAGATGCAGCCCAGGTCACTCTGAGACCACCAGATAAATGAGAAAAAGCAAACATCACTCAGCAACTTTGGTCATGCACAGACAAAAGCAAAATCACTGTGCCACCCTAAAAGAAAAAAAAAAAAAAAAAAAAAACCAAGCACTCCCTTTCTCTCTCAAAATGAATGACTACTGCTTATGACCCAATCCAGCTTTCCCCTCATGCTAGTCTAAGTTCCCTGCTGTAAGGTTTATTGAGATGTGCAATTACAGAATTGTCCCTGCTTTCTGAAAGCTTCTAATGTCGGGTGAGCCCTTCCCAAATCACCCATCCAAGGCCCAAATCCTATAATAGGTTCTTTCTAATGCCCTCTTATTGAGACAGTTGTCCATGGAATACATTGTCCCTTGACGCAACAAGAAAAAAATCCAGCTTATTAAACTACAGGGGTTTGTTTACCCAGTGGTCTTTAAGTTAAGCACATGAACCACATCTCTCATTTAATCCTTAAACATCCCTGTGTGGCATGTCATATTATCTCTATTGAACAGCAGAGGAAACAGCTTCAGAGAGATCGTCCACGTCGTCAATGGCAGAAGACAAAAGCCCAGGCTCACAAATGCCACTGGTTTCTTCTGGTCTTAAAGGGTAATCATACTTACCATGGTTAGGCTCCAAAGGATGACTGAACAAGAAAAGATTGTTGACAACTAACAGGATGGATTAGATGGAATAGGGAGTCCTCAACAGGAAGGAGGTAATGTCAGTGTTGGAAAGAGAGGCCAATTTTACAACCAACAGACTGTTTTGTAATTAAAATAAAACATTTGGAAAATGTCAAGAAACATAGTAGGGTAGACTGATAGAGACAACTCTCATGCCCTAAAACTCTTATTATTTTATCTGATTCAGAGACAGTGGTCTATGACTGACTGGCACTGGTGTTGACATTGGGGACATGGAAACCACTGTGGCCAATATTATCCTTTAGTGATTAAAAGCATTTGCTCCTAGAAACAAAGAATAATGTTTTTTACCATTTCAAATTTATCATAGTAATTGGATAATATATGATTGGGTTTTATTATTTTTCAGGCAGAAAGAGGATAACTGGCAAGTGAACATTTAATGGGGAAAATATATAGCTTGCACAATTTAAAAATAAAATCTAACAGTTTGCATGTTTAGCACCTTTCATACAAGAATCTGAGTGTTTTATAAAAATGAATTCTGCCTCCTTCCCTTCCCCCACACTAAGGAAGAAGCTTCTTTCTACAATTGTAAGAAAGGGCTGGTGAAAGCAAGAGGAACGAAGCTCCAGTGCCCAGAGACTCGGGTGTGTCCAGGTTGAAAGGAAGGCTTGGGTTGATCATCGCTCTACCATCATCTCACGAGGTCTTTCTTGACTATGCCATTTAAGAATGTCCTTCCTGGTCCCTACCCCTCTTCCCTGATTTCTCTCTTTCCACAGCCTTTAACTCACTCGAATATACAATACAATTACTTTCATTTGTTTTGTTTATTGGCGCCCACTCACACACGGTGGCCTGTTTTCAGGGAAGCCAATCTCCTCCTTCAGACCTGTTCTCTCCTTCCTCTGCACCCCCTGCCGCTTTAACTCCTTTGTCCCCTCCTCTAGGGCTTCACATCTTCTTTCCTTCAACTCAGGAAATCAGTCATTCTGTTTTATCTGGATTCCTTTGAATAGTCTTCAGGGAATGTGAAGGAAAGAAGAAGTTCAAGGGAAGAGGCAGGCTTTGAAAATCATGCCCTGGAAGGAAACACCTGCAAGGTGATCAGACCTTCACGGGGCCCCTGTAGGATTCGTCCCAGCTAAGCTCACATGGAATTCATTCATTTTTTAAATAAATATTACTGAATATCTTGTTATCCAGGGAAACAGGGAAACAGAGAAGAAAATCCCTGCCTTCATGGGTGTACCTCCCCACCAGGGGTAAGCCAATGATGGACAGGTGGTGCAACTCTACATACTGGTCTAGAACCTTGGGAGGGAGTAGCTGAAGCAGGATAGAATGGTGCTGGAGGGAGGTCACTGGAGGGAAGGAGTAAAAAGGTGCTTACTGACCAGGATGTTGGAGGTGCCATCTAGATATTCAAACAAAGGAGGATGAAGGGAGAAGAAAATGATAGCGAGCCAGGAGCTAAAATCTACAGATAAACAGGAGCAGTCAGGGGTCCACAGAAGACTGTCACAAAGAAGGTGGAGGCGGGAATTGTAGAGACAAGGAAGTCAGATGTACAGGGATTGGGAGGAGAGAAGGGAAAATGAATGATTTGGAAGTGGAAGTGGTGACCTAGCAAGATACACAGTGGCACTTCCAGGCCCAGGGTAGAAGTAACAGAGGGAAAAGCTACTGGAGAGGACCACAGTGGGAGCAGCGTGCTCGGATAGTGCTGATGTGCACACACACACAGGTACATACCTGCACACACACTTATGGACAAGCAGACACATGCACAGTCTCTCTCTCTCTCTCTCTCTCTCTCACACACACACACACACACACACACACACATACACACTCATATGGTACATATACATACAAATATATGGCACAAATACATACACAAACCTCTCACACACACTTAAACATACACACAAACATGTACAGACACATACAAATACTTGTACACACACATCCTCTCCCCCACGCAAATAAGTACTCACACAGGTGCACACAAGGAAACAGACAGAGAATATGTAAGTGAGTGGACATTATAATATGTGAAATATAGCTCATTAAAACTGATTTTAAAAATAAAAAACATTCAGAACTCTTTAAAAGCAAGCAAATTGGACCCCTGATGTGTGGAGGTCAGGTAGAGGGGCGTCGTCAATGAAAATTTCCCACAAAGTATCTGATAAAGATGTCCCCAAATAAAGAAAGAAATCATATATGTTTGACTCATAATGATATTATCTTTCCCTCCTCAGGACTTTCTGTGAATGTTGTCCATACCCTTCTATCATACTATTTGAGTATCTGTCCTAAATTTTCTATGAGACTGTAAGGTCCCTGAGGATCTGTAGACTCTCTTCCTTCAGTTTGACACCCTTGGTAGGACTCAGTGCTACACCTAACTCACTGAGGTCCACAGAAATTTCTCTTTCAATGTGTTGAATTAATTTCAGTCTTTGCCATTTCAATGTATGAAACTAATATCTTACAAAGGCATTGGGAAATAGTTTGACCCAACACTGTATTTATTCACATGAAAATTAAATAGAACATAAATGTGAATATTTTATTAGTTGTTATCACTAACCATTGATCATTTTAGAGTCTGATGCTAAGAAAGAAATGGTACAGATAAATATCAAAAATATGTCCAACATTCAACTTTTAGAATTATATAGTGAAAAAAAAACCTAGAATATAATTGCCAGGGAAGCTATTTAAAGCAGAAATATGAGATTAAAAATGCCAAAGGTGTAAACAACTTTAATCTGTTAATTTATTACACATGTCTCTTACAGCCAAGTTTTATTTTAAGATTAGATCTTGGATATTCTCACTGCATTTCTGCAAATGAAACTCAAACTTTTCTAAATTCAAATGCTATACATTTTTCATCTGTTAGATGTCACTTCATCTCCTTTGAAACCAAGTTGATATCTACAATTTAAGGATTGTGACTGTATACACGTAGGTCTTTTCTTTTAAAGTCTAAAAGTCGCTATGACAATACTTATCCGTGTCTGCTTTCCATCAACAGACTGCTTTGGGAAGCAGACTGGCTATGAAAATAAGAGTTACTTTTTTATATTAGAATAGCAAACATGGCTTTAACTAATAAAGATGATTCAGGACGACTTGCTGAGGACAATTGTCCATTCGATCATTCATGAGAAGGTGCAAAAGCATGTTATGGACCCCATATTACACCCCAGACCCAATCCCTTGCAGCCCAGATTCTACTTGGCTTCTGGAAATATCTAATTCTGACTGCTAACTTAATCCTCTAGCTATATAAAGGAGCCATCACAATAAAAACTGAAGTCCAATCAGGTATTTAAAAGATGATTCACTACCAGAGGAAAGTGACTTTTGAATAGGTCTATGTTCTCCAACTTTCCAACAAGAGCTCTGCTACCTCTCTTCCTAAGGAACACTGTTCTCCAGTTACAGCACCATGAAATGTGACCTTTCTCTCCAGCTGGCACTGAGGTTCAGCCATCATCATTAAAAAAGTACAGGTGTGCTAACAATTCCAACGAGCACAACAGAGGCATGGTGTGAGACTTGGTGGATGGGAAGGGGAAATTCACAGGCAGGCTTGCTCAAAATTGAATCCTTAATATAATCTTAATAGCGTGGGCTCTTTCAGCCACGTATTAGACCTCCCCTCCCCGCCCCCACATCGTGGTTGAGAGCTTATATGAAACTGCATTTCATGGATATTGTAGGATTTGAGTGCACAGAGTACCAGTATGTGCTCCAATAAAGATTTGTGCTCGTTTGACTCTGCCTTGCCTCCTGCAGCATGTATTCCCCCCAAAATGAGAAACTGCTGGTTAGGTAACTCTTCACCAGTAGAGAAGCTCCAGATTGTCCTGGTGACCAGAAAGGACAGAACCAAGACCCGTAATAAGAAAGGGAAGGCAGACCTGTTTTCTACATATGGAAGAACTTGATTAAAGCTGTCGCTTTGGGATGCTTTCCTTCACAGGTGTGTTCAAGAGGCAGTGAGAGACCAATCATCCATTAAGAAAGACATCTCAGGGCAGCTTGTCCTAGATGACCAGAAAGACTCGTCAGATTCTAAGGTTTTATTTCAGATCCCCAGGCAGACCTTCTGGTGTGGTTGTATTTCCTGTTCTCTGGTTGCCATCTCTTCTCTCACCTGGGCACCTCCTCATGCACTCCTCCCTCTGGCTGGGCACCCTTCCATCCTTTTGTCACTTCATCACAAGTTTATGTGTCCATTTCACCACATCCTCTACTCCCTCCAGTTATCACTGTCCCAGTAAATTTGGGTAAGGGCATGTCCTTATATGCTTTTACAGCATGTTATATCTCCCCTATCGTGGTACTTACTCTAACTGACAACACTTTAACAGTAGTGAACAACATGTCTTTGTCATAATTCTATGTCCATCACCAATAGAAGGCTGGCAGCCTAGCCAGATCTCAGTGAATGAGTGTTGAATGAATCAGTTACTTTATTAATGGAAACTCTGCTCTGGTTTCCCCAGAAATCTATTGCACCTAGAAATAGTTTAACCAGAGATACCCAATCTTTCCTCATTACACTATTGTCTGGGTCTCAAGTCCTTTTCTCACCTGACACATGCTCCCATTAGGACATCAGTACCATTTGCATACTATAGCAAATGTCTGTGTGATGTCTTATCACAAAGGGATTTTAGAGTTAGAACAGTTAGTTAATACTCACCCAGGATCCACGTGTCTAATAGGCCACTTACACCATAAAGTCCATTTCCACCAAAACTGCCCTTGGGCCACCACGTGTATGACTCAGTCTCTCATTTTCAATCAAGTGAACTGAGATCAAATAAAGATTCCTGATGATGCCAGCCTCGAGAGGAAACTTCCCATGCCACGGGTAAACCCACGGGCCTCCTACCCTTCCTGTAAAAATGCTGTGAATGCCATGATGTGCAAGACTCCCTGAAGCAAGCTACCAAGGATAAGGGGAATAATCTAGCTCAGAAACCTCCATGAATGGGTGGACATCAATCTAGGACCTTTAATTAAAAAAAGATAACTCAAAGCACTTTTTACATGATATGAAATGCATCCATAAACATTACTGATTTAAGAGGATCAAACAAACTGAAATTTAATTAGTGACTGAATAACGGTCAAATCTACAATCTCATCATTTCCCATATTTTCCCTACTTTTGAACTATCACTGTTTTGTGACTATTACAGAAAAACTGCTTTGGTAATTTGAGACTCAGCAAGTATAGGTAGTTGGTAAAAAGGTTCAGACAACCCATGCTTGCTCCCTTCACCCACTGCCCCTTGACTGAAGATCAGAATTGTCCATTAACCATTCCACACCTGGCCTCCTGATAGCTCCCTACATCCGGGTACATCTGAGACTCGTCCTCTCCTCTCTAGCTCAGTCACTGTGTCTGCTACCTTTACCTTTTCAATACCTGCTACACAGGAGCCTCCTAGTCAGTGGGTGCTTACCTAGATAAGTGTTTCTCAAACTCTAATTTACTTCCCAATCACCAGAGGATCCTGTAAAATGCAGATTCTAATACAGGAGGTCTGGTTGGGATGTGAGGTTCTGCTCTCATAAGAGTTTACCTGGACTGCTGGTGCTGCTAGTCCGCAGACCATAAACTTAGAGTAGCACAGACCCGAGCCAGGTCTCAGTACAGAATCCATCAATCTGTGCACCTTCAGAGTGTCTGAAAGTTCCCAAAATGGTAAGCAAATGTCTATGTGTATGGAATTTACTAGGGAATTTACTAAAGTCTCAAAGGAAACTGTGCAAAAGTTAGGAATAATTGGCCAAGGTTGCCAGTATCCAACTTTGAGCTCTACCATCCGTCCTCTGCTCTCCTCCACTCTCCCATGAGCTGCTCCTGAAGCATTCATCCCGCAATCTTGCCAGCAAGTGGTTTTCTATGCCCAACCAGATTTTCATTATTCAAGGTCCCTGATACACTAGATATTTATTTTAAGGAGCTCCAGCAAGAGTAAAAGAAATAGGTTTGAGATTAATGACTCAGAGACAGGAATTAAAATAGCATGAAGTTGGACAAAGAAAATGATTTGGAGAAGCAGAAAGACCTGAGCTTGAATGTTAGCTCTATATCTGCCTGACTTTATAACCTAAGCTAACAGGTTAGTTAGCTTCTCTGTGTTTCAATTTCCTCCTCTGAAATAAAGCTAATTTGTAAAATAACAAGAACAAAATTTTTGTCACATAGTATTTAAAGAATCAATTAGTTACCTGTTCCTCATCTCTTTATCATAGAGGAAGAGGAAGGACAAATGAAGATCTAAATTACAAGTAAATCAATTAAAAATAAGAGCTAATAAATCAAGCTCACACTTTGTAACAAAGTGTCTTTCTAGGCTTGGATTCAGAATAATAATAAGAAAAATATCTATTTTAAAAGACATGTAGGTAGTTTCTCTGTAGAGTCTAAAATAGACTAGAAATGAAAGTTTGGGAGTAATTTTTAAAGTGAAAATAAGAAATTCTTATACCACATTTCAACCTTTCTTGATCTGAGTAAATTGTGTTTGAAAATGCTTGTTATCCAAGAACTCACAGCAAATATGTATCCAATTTTAATACAACACTATAAAACTGTTCTGGAAAGTTAAAACTGGTTATTAACAGACTCGGGGTGGCAAAAAAATATTCTCTAGGGGTTAAATGATTTCCCATGGGAAGAATCAGGATTAGGGACTCTTGATCATTAGCCTTTCAGATGTGACATCATAAAAATGCCATTAGGCTCCTTATCATACCACCACTAGCCCATTTCCACTGAACCTCAATGCAGCTAATCACTGTAGAACTAATGCGAATCGCCCCCATTTCATGCTCAGTGTGATATTACACCTCCATTTGTTTGTCCCAGAAAACTAAGCATGTAAGAGATTTCATGGCCCCAACACACACAGGCTTTTAAAAAGGCATGCTTACTATTCTATCATGTGCTATTAAAAAAAAAAAAAAAAAAAAAAAAAAAAAAAAAAAACTACTGGAAGAATTTGGAAGAAAAGCAATCTCTTTGGACCAATTTGTCAAATAAGGAGAGTTCAAAGCCCTAGTTATCTCTTCTTCTAAAACATTCTGTTATCCCTCAAGGATAAATGTTTCCATTTCTGATAAGGTCCTCGTCCAACCCAAATTACTAGCAAAGGAAGTCTTGGGGGAAAATATGTTTACTTATTTTTCCACGTAACATCTTCAAAGAAACTTAAAGGAAGAAAGAACTGATCCTAAGGATATCTTCCAGAAGTAAAAAAAAGTCAGTCAGACACTTTCCTCATCTTCCTAAAACAATCTTTATCTCTGAGGAAACTGAACCAACTCTCAATATCCTACCTCCCAAAGCAATGTTTGTCCAAAAGAGTTGTCCTTATTTATTCAATATAAAGATCATCTCTGGAGTCATTCTTTATACCCCCAAGATTCACATTAAAGTCAGTTTAAAAATAATTTGCCATTTACATATGTTTTCGCTAGATTGGAAGTCCAAAGTGATTCAACCCTTCCCATCCCAGCATCTAAAGGCAGAGCCATGTTATCTCAGGGTTTTGTTCAGTGAACTGGAGTGCTGGGTTCCGAATGAGATATGTTCCTCATGGTGAAGGGTTAAAAGAGGACACCCAACCACCCTCTGGAAGTCATTAAGTTACAAAGCCCCAAGAAGATAAAAGTTTCCATTTTCTAAAATGTAAATCAAAAACATATTCATTAGTATTGCAAAACAAACATGCAAATCTTCACCACTTGAAAAGCTCGGCTAAATATGTACAAGGGCTAAACCCGAAAATACATCTGGTCCTCGGTTTCAGAACTTGCTTTTTTGGTTTTATCTAAAGAGTTTGTCTGTCTTCCATGGTTGGCTTCTTGGATTATTGCAATTCATAATAAGCCTTTTAGCTAAGGATGAAATAAACAAAGATAAAGTCTATGTCCTAGTTTTAAATGATCCAGATGGGATGATTTTTCCATATGTTTAGCACACCCACTGTTTATTAATCATTGCTAGCGGAGCTTAGAGGATTACTGGGTTTACTGCCTGGGCGAGGGATGAAATTTACAGTTTGTATAATCTCTGTACACCTTTTTAATATTCTATCCTTTGTGAATTGTTCTTTGTGCTTAATTCAGGTTGGGTGTGTGTCCAAATAGGGTGTGTGTCTGTGTATGTGTGTGACATATTATAGGCTAGTGAATCTCAGCCAACTGATCAAGAGGAGGCTTTTGTGCCCAAATTTGGATACAATATCAGTCTTAAGGAATGTGTTACATCATAACAATGACAATGTGGGTAAAACTGGCAATACTTGACTCACTACCCTTTACAGTGATTTACTTGGTGTCTGGCAATCTGTTTTGCATATGATGTTTGTTTCTCATAAACAGTTTCAACATGGGACAGTATGGTGTCAAGATAACAGTCATATCATTCGTCATTGCAGAACGTCCATGGGGCTTGCCAAGAAAGTACGGTTCTTTTATCTTGGGCTTCTTACCAGCACTGACTTTCTGGTGGTTGTTTCTCATCAACATGCTGTATTGTCCTTTGAAACCTGACCATCACCGCCTCTGTTATATGTCATTTCAATTTATCGTAAGGGAAATGAAGTCCGTGGAAGGGTCAGCACAGGGAACAATGGAGGGGAAAAAAAGGAGGAGGAGAAAGGAGTGGGGAGAACCCAAAGCAGAGAGTTAAAGAAGCAACAAGGGCACCCTCCTTGTCTCCCTGCCATTTTTGAAGTAGGTCAGTTTGGTCTGGGAACCAGTAGGTTGCCACCATTCTCAGAAGCATACCAAGTTCTATAGCATATTTTTAGTTGTAAAGTGGTTGAACAACAATGTGGGGGGTAAGAAGGAGAAACCTCTGTCTTTTTATATCACAATCATAAAACCTCCCCGTCAATCCGAGGGAAGTCTGACAGAAGGCTTCCATATTTGGAACACCCCCTAAAACTTGGAAGGAGAAAAAAGGGGGGAGATATTCTTTAAATTTTCTTTTAATAGAATTGGTTAAGACAGTTAATGTAGAAAATGTTCTATTAATCATGGATGCTTTTTATAGTATTTCTACATGGGTTTTGAGATGCGGTTTTATATCTTCAGCAAATAGAAGGGAAGACTGCTATAAAGCATAAGAATAGACAGCTGTGGGCTCAGAAAACTGAATATTCAGTCTTTCAAAAGAGACTTTGAAATCACTCTGTTGGAGTCTTGCGTATAATAACTAGGCTCTGAACAAGTATCTTTTACACTATCCTACCCTACACTGTGGACCCCTAACATTTGCCTTACACAATAAAATACAGAATTTGTGTTCAGAAATAGCACTACGTTTTTTTCAAATGTGTTACCTAATAGAGCAGCATTATGACCATGAATGGGAATAATCTGACTTAACTTGGAATGCCAGTTCTAAGAACCAGATGGTGGTCAGGTGTTCTGGGAAATCTACATAAGGAATTTACTTCTGATAAATCATCTTAATTTGTGTGGCAAAGGAAACCACAATGCTTCAAGCATTGTTCTCAGGCAAATTGGTACCCAGCCTCTTCCAAGGTGTTAGCCTAAGTGCCCTTCCTATTCAGTGAAAAAATATGTCATGTGACTAATCCAGGAAGAAAAATATTGCTCCTTTTAGAGATCTTATGCATATAGAGCAAATCTCAAAAGAAAGAAAATTCGGCTTGTCCAAATTTTTCTTATAGTGGAAATGGAAAGGAAAATTCTAGAAAGATATCAAGTGCTATCCATTCTTCCTTCAAAATGCACACTCTAAATAGGAAGATTCCTCAGAAAACTTGGAATGGAACCACCACTTGACCCAGCTATCCCACTCCTCAGTTTATACCCGAAGGACTTAAAAATCAGCATGCTACAGTGAGGCAGCCACATCAATGTTTATAGCAGCTCAATTCACAATAACTAAGTTATGGAACCAACCTAGGTGCCCTTCAACGGTTGAATGGATAAAGAAAATGTGGTATGTATAAATGATGAAATATTACTCAGCTTTAAAGAAGAATGAAATTATGGCATTTGCAGGTAGATGTATGGAGTTGGAGAACATCATGCTAAGCGAAATAAGCCAAACTTGAAAAACACAAAAACCAAATTTTTTCTCTGACATGTGAATGCTAATTCACAATAAGGGTGGGGGTGCTAGGGAAAGAATAGAGTTACTTTAGATTAGATAGAGGGAGTGAAGGGAGTGGGAGGGGTATAGGAGTAAGAAGGATAGTAGAGTGAAACAGACATTATTACTTCATGCACATATATGACTGCAGGATCAACGTGATCCTAAAACATGTACAATCAGAAAAATGAGAAATCATACTCGATTTATGTATGATTTATCAAAATGTATATATGCATTCTACTGTGATATATAACTAATTACAACAAATAAAAATGTTTTAAATAAATAAAAGGCTCACTCTTATCTGATTGCTTATTTTTGTTCCCTGTTGTGCCGTACCTATCCTGATCCTTTCCACCTGCCTAGATTACTGCAGTAGCCTTCTTAATGTAAACCTGCATTTGTTTCCAATCTCTCTCCAGAAATCCAGCCTATAGACTGCTAGTCAAAATTATTTTCCTAAAAAATCAATTTCATTCAGTCACAATCCTGCTCAAAAGTGGACAAATGTTTTCCACCAAGCACAGAACCAAGTAAGCTGACGATTTCCAAAGCCCACTGAATTCTAGCCCATCACCCTACCACCATTTGGCCTTGCCTCCCTCTGTCACACCATATCAATTTCCAACTCCTCACCTCTCATTTCCCTTCCCTTGGCCCGCCCAAATCCTCCTTGACCCCAGTTCTAGTTCAGGTTATTTCTGCCTCATGAGGCCTTCCAAGGTCCCCATCAATGTCTCCCTTCTCTGGACCTGTAAAACTCCATCTGACTGTACTATAAACATAAAGACATAATCATATGCTGCCTTGTATCACTGACAATAGTTTTGTGTCCATTTTGTGTTTGAATTTTAACTACCTGCCAAGGATGACAAGAATTATTTCTAAATATGTACACAGATCACCTGATACAAGCCAGACACAATATTAGGCACCTGCCCTGAATTATGTTTCTAGAACACAAACGCCCGGGGTACACATCTGCTTTGCCCACAGTCGCCTGGTGAAATGAACAGGTAATACAATTCTCTGGGCTCAAATGCCTACATCAACATTCAGTGTTAGTGCCTGATCTTGAAAATAATTCAAACACAACAGAGAAAATCCTAAATATATAGGACATTTGAGAGTATCATAGTCAACAGTCAGAGATACTATTCTGGTAGGATGAAAATATTCTCATCTCCAGGTTTGATGGTGTGTTTTTGTTACATAAATGAACTTTTGTGATGCTCAATTATTTTACCATGATTTTCCAGGCCTATACTCATGAGTTGCAGACACTAGTTAGGACTCCCTAAGAGGACCAGCTTAGAACTCAAAGTTTCTGACTGATCATTTTTGTCCTATTCCTGACTAGATTATAAAACTTAATAAGAGTTATTTTCATTTTTTCCACACTTTAGTTAAATTCGGGGAGAAAATAAAGATCCCTACTACTTTGCTTCTCACTTAACAGATTTTATCTCGGTCTTAAAAGCACCCTTAAGCCACTATACCTATATAAGTGTATCCCACTGGAAATAGTCAAACTGCTTCCCCACGAGCAAAATGAAAGGAATGCTGGGCCTCAAAGCTCTTATTGAATTAAAATGAAAGCTCCAGGTCTGGATGGTCCAGATTACATATCTACACAGGAAAAATTATCCAGATAAGCCCCACCCTGTACTTCACTTTTTTTTTTTTTTTCCAGAATAGTCAAAACCATGAATGCCAACTGAAATGAAGAATTATGAAGCCAAACTTGGCCCAGTAGGGAAATATATTTTATCCTACCACATTTTTACATTTGCATACATGGCACCCTTCAAAGCCAGGAGTTTATATTTTCCCACCAAGGCTCAGCATGTGTGAAAAATGCTTTCCAAGAAATGAAGACTGGCTAAGATGCAAATGCAAATGTGAATTTGTGGGCAAACATATGCAGTTTAACCTGAACTGAGATCTTTCTCCATAGCTTGGATGAGCTTGGTAATAACCCAAGCCTCCTTCAGAGAAGAACTTTGAAGCATTAGGCCAAACTAAATTCAATTTAGCAACCTCAAAATCCAAAAAACAATGACACAAGAAGAGAGTCACCCAAGAAGCAAATTCATTTCTCAATAAAGAATATAATATGTAACTGGAAAAAAAGGGGGGGATTCAGTAAGAGATAATACGCTTAAGGCTGGGAATTGTTTGCTAGTTCATTCTTTCTATGAAAAGGATTATCTCTGAGACCACAAAAATATTCCAAAGCCTCTCTCTCCATGACAGCTTTTTTTTTTTTTTTAAGAAAGAGAACAATACTAAAGGACTAGAATTCTCCACTGACTTCTCACTCTAAAAGTATTCTCAAAGTAAACATGTAAACAGATGGTCTGGTGCCAACAGGGATGATCAGGTTGACCTACTGCTCTCTCACTCCACCATCCTATAAAAGGTTTGTTTTAGGTGTTTTAATATATATACAGGTTTAGATCTCAGAGGCTATGAACTTATAGCACATATCAAAACCAAAGGAAGTAGCTCACATGGGCCCGAACACACAGAGGAAGTTGGGGGAGTTGACACTAGACGCCATCTTACCAGGGTGCTGGACCTTGACCCACATTATCTCATCCCTGAACAACTAAAGATGATTTACACTCAGTGGCACTGACTCTTTCTTTTTGTGTCTTTGAAAACAAAAGGAAAAAGATGTCCAAGAAAGATTATGTGGAGATTTCAAATTTATTTAATGCATGGTTATTTGCCTACATATGGCCTAGGCCTGTTTGGTACAAACTGCCAAGAATCTTCAATGGTTCCCAGGAAACTCCCAGCTTTAGATCCACTGCCCTGACTTTTCTGTATCATTTTAATTGTTCCAAAGAGATGCTGCATAGTGAACAGCCAAGTGCCGATAAACCAGCAATTTTGCCAATCTGGATGTGAAAACTAAACAAGAAATAGAGAGAGGTTCCCAACTCAAAGCAGAATGTCTTTTCGGTGGTCATTTGTTTTTAACTTTTTTTGCAAATAACATTTTATTTGGAACAGCTTCAAATGCCAAACATGACAAACGACAAAAGCAGGCATTGGAGAGTGGCACTGTGCCCCCCAGCCCAGGGTCCTCAGAAATAAACAAATTTTTCTGTGGTGTGGTGCAGTGCCAATTTATGAGAGGGAAGCCAAAATCCTGAATGAAGGCTGAGCTCATAAAACTGTTCTTCCCCTTATCAAGATGAGGTTTTAGGTTCTCAGATTTCAAGTGTTTGCTTTGATTTTTTATTTTTCTTAGAGCAGCACAAGTAACTCTCACGTGTTTTGCCTTGGGTGTTAATTAATATGGGCAGCTAACACTTCAAGTAGAATACAGCAAACTTGATTAAGAAATAGGAGCTCTTTATTAAGTACTTACTATGGACAAGGTACCAGGCTAGCTACTCATAGGACACAAAAGGCATGAAACCTGACTCCACCCCAAGTTTGTCCTTGAGCTAATAGAAAAGCAGAGAAAGATACAGCAATAAAAATACAAGCTAAATGTCAAAACATGGTCAGACAAATCAGTGTTTTAGGAGTTGGAGAAGGGCCTGGGTCTGTTAAGAAATGTTGAGGGAAAAAAATGAAATGTGAGCCAAACCTGAGAAGGAAGAAATTCAGACCAGTGGCAAAAAGAAGACAGATGTTCAAGACAACAGATAAACATGTAAAGAGAGTCCTGCTGAATCCGACAATGTCACAATTAGAGATTATGTGTTCTTCTTTTCCCTAACTCTAATTGGAAACTATTTAAGTATTTTTATTTATTAATGTCCCTACAGAGAAGTAGCCTTTAGAGTAATCAATGATTACACTGAGATTGAACAAGTCCTAATAAACAATTTTGCAGTTACTGATTGGCACCACCAGCAAAACAAATGTGAAAAGGTGCTTGCTAAAAATAACCAGTAATATAAATAAATTAAGAGTCAGTGCTGTACACTTGATCTGAAGTCTAGATTCTTTCAGAACCAGGTAAGAGATAGATGTGAACATTGTCATACTAGGTGACAAAGCTTCTGGGGACATCTTTGAAAACCGAGCCTGTGTCATACCGCTCTGCACACTTAGTGCCTAGCAAATTGTCTGGGATTTTAGTAGATGTTCAGTTAGCACATGTTAAAGTGAAACAGCCTAAATTACAAGTCAAGCTGATCAAAATGTGAACATTTGTGAGATATTTTCTTCAATATTCATTGGTATAGAATAAACCTTGCTCAGAATGACCTTTGAAAGTACTTACTTACAACATTGCTTTTTCAATCTCCAACTTTGGGCGTCATTATAAATATGACCTTTTGGCTCATCCCATCAGTGCCATCTAGGACACAGGAGTCAGGATCAGTAGGATTCTCCTTTTCCCACAGGGTCCCTGTGTGTTCCTTAAGTCATTATACAAGAAGAGCAGAGTTCACAAGGTAGGACAAAGTGAACCCCAGCATGATGACCTTCAATCAATGACCAAAAAAAACCAACTTAGGTCATGAATTAGTGGTGTGTTGACAGGGTGGCATTAGCTTAGAGAAGCAAATGAGTTCCAGTCTGTCTCTCTAAGCAATAACAATTCACAATAGAAATTATACAATGTTCTAAGGAGTAATTGAACTAGTCAGAAATTAAAAGAACTATGCGTACACAAGATAATGAGCAGATTTATTAGGGAGAAAGGCAGATTTATTAGGGGGAAATACACAGCTGAAGAGGGAATTATTGAGCCAGCATAGAAACTATGGAAAAGATTGCCTAAGACAATTTCAATACTTCACGTCAATTCTTGGGAGCCTTCTGGGTCTCCCAAAGACAAAAGCTACTCCAAACCTGGTTCTTTCATGACCTTTTGGATCCCAAGACTACATTTGCTACCAGCTGAAATGTGGACCCTGACAAAAAGTAAGAGAGTCAAAAGCAAAGCAGGAACTCATCTGAGTTAAAGTCAGTAGACCTGCA
Source organism: Sciurus carolinensis (assembly GCF_902686445.1). Classification (NCBI taxonomy): domain Eukaryota; kingdom Metazoa; phylum Chordata; class Mammalia; order Rodentia; family Sciuridae; genus Sciurus; species Sciurus carolinensis. The sequence continues at coordinate 23,914,690 of NC_062213.1, read as the reverse complement.
CTCACGTGACCAATCAGAATTTCCATCTGGGTCTTTAATGAATCCACTCATGATTCATGACCTCTATTTTGTACTTTCCTGGCACACATGTGAGTCTGGCATTATTCAATTTCCTATCCCCAAATCTTTATTGAGCAACAAACACATGCAGTACCAAAGCAGCACCAAAGCAGCAACATCATACTGAGATCCCAGGGATGAATAAGCCTCTCCAGCCCTCACGGTGCCACGGTGCCACGTGCATTAAGTTAGAAAAGATCCAAAGGTGAGCGCTGCGGTTGTGAGCTTTCCCTTGAAGGTGGAAGACCTCAGCTTAGATCTACATACGAAAGGAAGCAGAAACAACACAGCAAGTATCATAACAGGCATGAACTCATATCAAGGAAGGTTGAGCCTTTGAAAGCAAAGAATGAGTGTGATTATCTTGTGAGATAATTGAACACGGAGAGTGCAGAGCAGCCTGAAAGCCTGGACTGGGAGGTGTTGAGACAGCCCCTCCTTCCAGTCACGTCTGGTCTGCCGTGACTTTCCCACAGGTGTTCTGCTGCCACTGGAAGCAGAGAGACAGCTGGGAGGCAGCCAGGAGGAATGTTCCTCTTTGTCTTTCAGCCACACCCAAACCCACAAGGAGAGAACTCCCAGGCAGAGATGCCAACCTCAGGCACAAAGGATAATGCAGCAGATACAGAAACAAGCCTCATTCCAGAAAAAGAAAAAAGAGCTGGTCAGGCAGATGGGGCTAGGACTGTCTTTAATGAGGCCTGGTAACACCCACTTCAGAGCTTCAGGGAGTCACTGTCATCAACTATTAAACCATTGCTGAGTTGCTTTGTGAGATAGGAGGGACGCTTAGGCTCAGGCTCTTTAATGGATCATGTTGACCTTTGTTAAAACTGGAAAGACAACTGTGAAGCTTTTCTAAAATCATCAGCTTTTCCAAATGCCTATCGGATCCTAAAATGTGACTGGAGCTCAGCTGCATACATTTCTCTGCTCACCCCCATTGCCCTGATTGCTGCCGGACAGAACACAAGCGTGTACCCTTAGCAAGGGAACCTAGGATTTCCCTTCAGCCACGGTGAATAAGCATTTTGGTTCTTTGAAATCCTCAGGTATTCCTCTCATTTGGCACTGCTGGCTTATAAAAGCCAGGGTTTCTCAAACAGTGGCAAGTTCACGATTGGTGAAGGAACCAACTCGATTGTTTACAAAAGAAACTACCCCCCTTCTCAAGAGCCCCTCCAGTAGTCCTGCCAGTCAGCCCTGTAAGGAATCTGGCCTCCCAACCACCTGTCAATCTGCATTACGCCCACCTCTCCCGTTACAGGAATTTCCGGCTTAAGTTGCCGTAATCTTCCTGCCTCCCACATTACGTTCTAATATGTCATTGGTCCATCAGTCAGTCTGTAATAATTCTCCTCCATGATTGGTTCCTCCTAGCCCGCGAAATTCCAATATCTGAGGAGAAAACCCTGCGCCATCTTCTTCTTTTCCTTCTTCCCTTCCCCAAGTGGATGTGAATCGTCTGCATAAAATAAAAGTTCCTCCTGTGAGACCTGTGTCTGCGGAGCGTTTTTCTGAGAGTTATCGAGGAACCATAACTGCCCCTAACAAGCCCTTCCCTACTTGTCCGAAAGGAAGGAATGGCCAAGCCTTACTAAATCTCTGATGTCACTTACCTTCTACATTTTCCACCCCTACCTGTTCCCAGCCTCTCTAAACTCTAATGCCATAATTTTTTTCAAACTGGCAAAGAAACTTTGTTTCCAGATTCTTATTAATATGCTAGTTCTATCAGAATGCCAATCTAATATGCAATTGTTTTATGTAAATCTCCCAGCTAGATACTATGAGTGATAACCAACAATATAGGAATATATTTGTATCTAAATAGATACACACATACACATACACACTCTTATCTGTGTATTTATGTATGCCTATGTGCGCATAGTTATGTATCATCTATAGGACCCTGCTTTCAAGGTATGAACAATGGGGCAGGAATGTCTAAAATTAAATATAAAACGAGATACTCCATAAACTAATATTTGCAAGTTGCTGTGTGATTTGACAAGCATTTCCTCATTTACGGTGTTGCTTAGTTCTTAGGAAAATGCTGAGATAAGAAGCTTCTTATCACCCCCATTATCAGGGAAACCCTGAAGATGGTACAGTCAAATAACTTTCCTGAGGACATCCATTGGCAAGGGAGCAGAAACCTGCCTTGAAACCAGGAATTCCAGTTTCTAACCCCTTGCTCTTTCCCAAGTGAGGTGATGTCAGAAAAGTACAAAGAAGGTGCTATTGGAATTCAGAGGCGGAAATGCAGTGAAAAACCAGAATGTTCTCAAAACCACATCACAAAGGAGCTTCTCCCCCGGGCATCTGGCTGCTGTGTCTCCAGTAACTGGTTTATCAAACAGTGGCGGCAAGTTCAGCCAGCAGGGTCCTTCCCTAGCTTCTCTGTCACACAGAAAAGGCCATTGTGTTTTCCCCGTTGTTCTCCAGGCTCTGCAACATCAAGTTTATCTTTATAATTGCAAAGATGTTAAAGTTGCCAGATTCCTGTATTGAACAACAAAAGAATGTTCTGGTGAATTATCAGATTTTCACCAGGAGACATGAGAGGTAAAAAGGAACAAGAGGCTCAAGGGCCCTAGGGTGACTTTAAACTCTAAACCAGGAAGTTGCAACATCAGAACCTAATTTTTTTCATTCAACAAATGTTTATTAAGTCCCTCTATCATGCAAGGCACTGTATGAAGCACTGAGGTTCCAAACATGAACAAGCAAACTGTGTAAATCACATGCTTCTGGATTGTACATTACACATCTGAAACGTTTGCATTTTCTGAACAGTTGGAGAAGCCAGGGACGACGGGCCATTCCAATTCAACGTAACCCTGTCTAAAATAGACTCCCTGCAACCTGAATCTCATCGCTCAGTCAATGGTGTCTTACAGTCCAATTCTCCAAACAAAACTGGGTTCTCAAGAATTTCCTGACCATGCACTTTGGGAATTCCTGCTTTGATTTTCTTCCAAACCCTTTGGGGCCTCCTTGGGAGGTAGGGACAGCTATGTCAAATCTGTCCCTTCCTCCCTCCCCACTGCCCCCAAGCAGCTTTCTCTCTGACCTTCTTAGAGAGATGTTTATCATTCCCTTTTTAAAACCAAACCCAAACTCACCATAGCCTCCCCACTGCTGATAACAACATCAAAAGACCATTTTTCTGGTACTTCCTCTTTCTGCCAGGAAAGAAGCATACCCCAGGAGGACCTCCCACTGAGCATCAGTGGAACAAGCTCCTCTTAGAGCCTGGCATTTTCCTCATGCAGGTGAAACCTTCCCTCATCTACAAGTCCCAGCAACTAAGCTGTGGAAAAAGTAGGTTCATTATTCAGAAGAGCCTGACTTTTCTGTGATCTCTTCCTCTTTCTCATTTCTCCATTATTCAGACACAAAAGCAAGTAAGGTCAAGCTTTTAAAAATCATCACAGATTATTGTTTTCAATCACCCTATGTATAGTGCTTATTAGGTACCAATAGGTACTATTGTAAGAAAGCTCATAAAAGCAGTTCTGAAACAGAGGTAACCAGAGCTTTCCTGGCATGGTACAAACTGTATTCAAAGAAAGAACATGATTTGATTATGAGTAAATGATTTGAACTATTTAGATGTTCAATTCTTGAACTTCCAAATAGTTAGTTGGATGCATCCAAAACTATTATGCTAACTGATAGCTATTACGGAACAGCTCATTCTGATAGTGCAAAAAGACAAACATGGTCGAAAAGTTTCCATGAGAATTGCAAGTCCCACGGCAGGAAAAATTTACCCGAGGGAGCCAAGGAGATATTCAAGTCACAAATGGCTGAACCCTGGGAGAACATCAAAAGATTGTTTCCAAAGATATGCTTCTCAGAACTAGAATCCTCCTAAACACTGTGCCAAAAAGTACTCCGTCATCACAGAAGTTTGGAATATTCAATAGAGAAGAGCTGCTCTTGGAAATTCCCAAACAGTTTGAACCTGTTTAACTTTGTTGAACCCTACCTTTTCAAAAGTCATTTGAACATAGAGGTTGGGGTTTTTTTTTTTTTTTTTTTAAAAAAAAAAAAAAAAAAAAACATATTAACATTTCATAAATGGGAACTACTGCAGAAGAGGAAATAAATCCACCTGGAAAGAAGGATGGATTCCCAAAATGGAACTAACGTTCTCACATGTAACTGGCTTAAGGGTACAGCAGTGTTGTTATTACGTGACTGTCTAGAGCCTGCCAGACTGAAGTCATAGCTAATGCATTTTTCTTTCTCTAATTGGCATTCTAAGCCTTGGCACCTGGTCCTTAATCTGAATCTCAAGGCCCCATCTCACTCCAATAAAGTGGCCTTACTAAAGCCACTTCTCCATTTTGCACACATCCAGCTCCAAGACTTTTTTTTAATATCCTTCCATACTTGTAGTTTCTACCCCGAGAGACTGCTGACTCTTCCGACCATATTTCATAGAAACCAATATTTCTGTAGAACATACCAACCCCTCTTCAGGTAGGGCAGCAGTCAATCAAAATCTAACTTCCTGGGAAATCAGCAGCAACTTGCAGGTATTATTATTGGAAAGACAACGGGTGGATCCTGCAGCTGGGCAGTGAAGTCTGAAATGGAAATTGGGTTGAAGTGGATTGGAGATGCCTTTCTCCTGCTCTGGAAATGTACCCATGAAGAGCCCTGGAGGCTGGCCTGGGCAGGCTGGTAGACTGGGTGGAAACTGTCACCTGAGAATCTCCATAGTGGGAAACTTGCCTAGCTTCTCACATCAGCTTGTTGACACCTGACTCAGTTCACCACCAGAAGGAAACGGCACATTTTCTATTCCCTCAGCATGTTATAGATTTCTAGCACTTCTTTCAAGATTTCCCCCTGGAACTTCACTCTGCAATTTTGAAGAAGCCATTTTCCTCACTGAACCTTAGTTTGTCTCATCTGGAGAATGAGAGCACATGGGTCATATGACAGCCAGGATTCCTTTTAGCTTTTCATTCATTCATTCATTCTTCAAAGGCTTTCTAAGTACTTACTCTCTGGGTGCCAGGCACAGAGTTGATAGCAATGTCAGTAAGGGAGGCAGATCATCAACAAGGTGAACTAACCAACAAACACATGGCCAGATAAAAATTGCTTTAAGTAAAACAACTAGGGACTTTTAAGAAGGAACAAAAGAGATATCTGTCACTCCGTAATGCTTCCAAAACTCACAGGCACTGTACAGAACCTGAACATCAATGCTTCTGAGAGATTCAGCAAGGTGCCCAGGTTCCTGCATCCTAGCCTGTCAGTGTTCCCAGGAGAGTAACTCCCTGCCAGCAGCCCAGCAGGGCGGAGGTACGGTTTTTGAAGCTGTGCAGCTGTGAGCACTGTAATTCAGATGGGATGAAAAAGAAAAGAAGAAAAGGAAAGGGGGGAGGAGAGAAAGAAAGAAAGAAAATTGCTAACTAAAAACAACAACAACAACAAAACCTTCTCCATCTACAATCTGGCTTGGCCTGGCAGCCAGCTTGAAAATCTAGGGCAGAACGCTGGGGACCTCCCACCAAGAACTATAGCTGATTATTCCATTCTACATTTTTAAAACAGAAAAAGGAGGGGGGGGAACTTCTCGGAAGTGCAAATGAGGATTGAGTTGCAGGAAAGCACAACAGGCCGTCATCTCTGAGCAACGGGGATTTTGTTCTCTGCATGGAGATGCAGTCTGACAAGTCAAGTTCACTGCAGTTCACATCGCTGTGAACACACAGGCCCAGGAGGCTCCCATATGGGACTTGCGGCACACTAGCTTTATCACTGCTACAGCTGCCGGTAATTATTAGTAATAATAATAGATAATATTTACATAGCCCGTCTCGACTAAAAATCCCAAGACATATGACAATACCTACCAATTTAGGTATGTGCCGCCTCCCCCAACAACCTGCTCAGGGATGGCTTTCCCGTCAGAGCTATGTGAACGTCATGTGACAGATTATCACCAGGCACTCTGACTTGGCAGCAACTCAGGATGGAAAGCTAAGGGGGGAATTTAAATATTAATTCAGGCTTTAAAAAAAAAACATAGAATTGATCCTTAAGAAAAAGCCAAGAGGATGGTAGATACATATCATTTGACATCTGTCAAAATCTATACACCGTACAACACCAAGAGTGAATCCTCATGTCAACTGTGATACTGATGGAATACTGATGCATCTGTGCAGGTTCTAAATGCACCACCCTGATGCCCGGTGTGGACAGTACAGGGAGACAGTACTTGTGTGGAGGTAGGAGGTACATGGGAATTTTTTGTACTCTTCACTTAACTTTGCTATGAAACTAAAACTGCTCTGGAAAATCAAGTCTATTTTAAGAAGAAAAAGAAAACAACAACAAAGAGGCACAAGTTTCTTTATAACAGGCTGGGGTGGGTTCCTTATACTCAAACGCATTCTGCCTCGTTCAAAAATCCTTCCTGAGGGTTTCTGGATTCCTTTGGAAACACATCCCAAGATTCAAGTGTGAGTAAAGTAACTGGGAAGTGAACCCTTTAGAAACACAGATTAGGAGCTGGGAACTCAGGGAGGGAAGGTAGGTGCTTTGGGTAGCTGGTGAGTGCCTGGAGCCCTAGACCTCTGGAGAAGCAGGAGACAGTGAGGACCCTTCCTCAGAATTATCCCAGCTGGGGAGATCAGAAACTCTGGTCCCCACCCGCCAATTCCCCCTTTCGCTGGTTGCAGCTCCCTAGAACTTCTGATTTGTCTCACATTTCTGCATTTTTGCAACCAGAAAAAAAGAAATATGTATCCTCATGCAGATGACCCAAGTGATCCCAGTAAATGTCCTCTCAGCACACAGGTGAACCCTCCTGACACCTCCTCTCCTCTGGGTCATCTACCCTACCTAGTCCTACAAAAGGAAAATGGGAGAAAAAAATGCTTTTTTAGTGAAAAGCAATGAAGTTTAAGTACTTCTCTAACTCTTACAGAACAAAAAAAGAAAAACCTAAAATGTTAGAAACCAAAATAAGGTTTTAAATATCCCCGATTACATAGTCACACCTATCCTGTAAAGGGTGGAATATTTATTTGTTTTAGTAATTAACAGAGACCTCTGGTAAATAATTAATCTCATGCTGGGACTGGAGCGGCACTTGGCAGCCCTGCACAAAGAAATCCTCACCATGGAAATATGTGGATGTGTTTAAAGCATTTCAGATTTCTACGAGATATGAGCGCCGTCATGGTGGCGCATAATGAGACTGGTCTCATGATGTCGTCTCAAAACAGCCGTTTCCTTCGAGGAGGTAAACAGTAATCTAAAACATGTTGTTTTGAGCTGTGAAGTTTTAAAGAACTGCTGTAACCACAATAATACTGAGGCTTTTCCCTTCATTAATATTCTAGTTAAATACACACCAGTGAGAAGCCACCCGGCCTCATGATGTCCTGGGACAACTTTTTAAAACATTTTACATTGTCTGCTCTGTTGATTCTGCGTTAAGCGTAAAAAAATAAAAATAAAGGTTTTTGTTACTGGACAACAAAATCAAAGGGATTTTTAAATATTCTTTTACGTAAAATACACATTTGTTTTTAAAGTATTAAGATGCTACTCAGAAAGTCACTCAATACAAGATTAAAGACAAGATCCAAAGTTGAATGTAAGAGGCTAAAAGATTCCAGACGCAGCACGCCTGTAATCCCAGCAGCTCAGGAGGCTGAGGCAGGAGGTTTGAAAGTTCAAAGCCAGCCTCAGCAACTTAGCAAGGTCCTGTCTCAAAATAAAACATAAAACAGTGTGGGGGGGAGGGGGCTATAGATGTGACTCAGTGGTTAAGCATCTCTGGGTTCAATCCCTAGTACCAAAAAATAAAAAATAAAGTTAAATAAATAAACAAAAAGTAACATGAAACTGCCCTATAAGTTCTTTCATTCAAAACAACCTTTTTCTATCCCTTCATCTCCCATTTCTGTACCCACCCCACCCCAAACCTACTAGGCTGGTAAATCAATAAGAAATGTTGACCAGTCAAGGAGACATGAAAAACAAATGCTGTAAAGAGATGACAGTCTACGTCCAGTAGCCTAGAGAATGGGAGACTTGGAAATTAACAGGGAGTTCGACTTGACCTATCTGGGTTTCTGAACTATAGTTCATAAAAGTGCAGAAATCATCCGTGAAGAAATACACTTCAATAGATTCAGCTGTTTTGTGTCTTCTTTTCCCCAATTTGATGAAATTATTTCCAACTCTGGCGAAGAGCACTCTGCTTCCATTTAAAGGCTTAAATTCGCACACTGCATTAAGGGGTTACTTTTTGGTTTTGGTTTTCCTACTGTAGAGGACAAGAATCCAACAGGAAATAAATAACCTTCTAAGGGCCTGTTTTATAAACCTAAGTCTAAAAAAAGGCAATAAGCATCCTACCTGACTGTTTTTGAAGCCAAGAGTAGACACTACTTTCTGGTTTCTCCTCCTCGGCAGCATTAAGCGGAGTGCCTCCACTTGGTGTAAGCAGCATGGACAGCATTCTCCTGAGCCACCACTTCCTACAAGTCAGAATTAAGGTCTTAGCATCAACATTTTAAACCATTCATTCATGCATGCAACAAAAGTTTATTGGGTACCTACTGCAAGCCAGACATGGCTCATGGAGAACAAGGCAAAGTCCAGGACTTCATGATGACTGTGTGCAGCAGGCTCAGGTCTCCTAGGAGCAGCCTCTCCTCTGGACTCCATGGCTGATGATGATTTTCCTTTCATAGGAGATGAAAAGACATTCTGAACATTCAAAAGCTCTCTCCCAGCTGCCTGGAGGCCATTCTATACCAACACTAGCTCCCGTCTGTCCCTACAAGTCATGTCCATCTCTTCCTGGCCTGAACTGTTTGCTTCCTCTGAAATTCATCATTGGTTGTGCCTGGCCCAGAAGATGCTCTGCTTTCCAACGGACATTCCTAAAACACAAGCTTAAATCCTTCCCACAATCTCTCGTGCTTTAGTCAGCTTTTTCACTGCTGCAACTAAGGGAGTAGACCAGAAAAACTGTAAAGGAGGAAAGGTGTATTTGAGGGCTAACGGTTTCAAAGGTCTAAATCCACAGACAGCAGGCTCCATTCCTCAGGGCTCAAGGTGAGGCAGAACATCATGGCAGAGGGAAGCAGATCACATCATGGTCAGAAAGCAGAGAGAGATACTCACCAGATACAAATACATACCAAAGTCACACCCCAATTCCCACCTCCTCACTTCAGCCACACCCTACCACTTCAGTTACCACTCAGTTAATCCCTACCAGAGGATTGAAACACTGATTGGGTTAAGACATTTACAAGCCAGTCATTTCTCCTCTGAACCTTCTTGCATTGTCTCACACGTGAGCTTTTGGAGGACACCTCACATCCAAACCGTAACACTCACCATGGAGTCAAAAAGAGATGCTAAATTTAGACAGATTTGGATTTACATGCAAACAGACCACTTTCTAGCTATGAAGACTTTGGTTCAGTATTTAACTTCAGTGAGCTTACTTCCTTCTTGTTTAAAAAGGACACTAATACAGACTTGATAGGATTTTTTGTGAGAATTAAAGAAAATTCCATTTGTGTACACTGTGCCTAGTTCCTGTCATTTTATATCCTGCCAGGGCACTATTATTAACATGCAAATTAGAAAAAGATTGGTTTACACATATTGCCTGGTCCTTCTGCCTGGATAACCTTCCCCACAGAGTGGAAGACATCTTTGGTTAAGGTCCAGTTTTCACTATGGGTGCTGAGGAGATTCAGTCACTTATTAATGAACGAATTATTCATTGTTATGTGTGAATTATTGTGACTGGGCTTGAATTCATAAAATCTAGATGTATAAAACATGCATTCCCTGCCAAAGCATTGTGTGAGTATTTTATATCCATCATGCAATAGACTAAATGTTTGTGTCTCCCTGAAATCCTAGCTACGATTAAAATTCTAGCCCCGAAATAATAGCATTAGGTGAATCCCTTAGGACATAATTAGGCCATGAGCATGGAGCCTTCGTGAATAGGATTAGTGCCCTTATAAAAGGGACCTCAAAGAGCTCTCTCGCCATCTTTTCACCATGTGAGGATGCAAAGGAGAAGTCCACAGTCTGCAGCCCACAGGGGTCACTTCCCAGAACCCTACCATGCCGGCACCTTGATCTTGGACTTTCAGTCTCCAGAACTGTGAGAAATAAATTTCTATTCTTTGAGCCACCCAGGCTATGGTAATTTAGTATTGCAGCTCAAACTCTCTAAGACACATCATCACTTTAATCACAAAGGTCATGATTGTTTCTGTTTTAAGACAGACAGATTAGGAAATCTGCCCAAGGCCAGTCGGTTGACTGGAAATGGTACAGCCAAAACTTGATCCCAGAGCTGCCTGACTTCTCAGCAAAATGTCAGGCCCACCATGGCAAAATTGCACATCATAATCCTTAGCTCCTGGTCTGAGCAACTCAACCTGGGAAAGTGGATATGGAAAGAAGTTCCCATTGCCGCAGCTGTTAGCAGAACAAAAGTTTCTCTCCTGTAGGCTGCATATTAGGTTGAATCAAAGCGACTTAAATTCAAGGCCACCCTATAGAGGGGGAATAGGGTGAGGAACTACAAAATCATTTCACATTATTAGAGGCCATATATGTTGTTCATTAAGCAGCAAGTCAGGCAACCAACTAAAGATAGAGTTGCTCTCTCACTTGGTATCTTGGCAAGACTCCATAAATCTCCCCTCTATCCTGATTCTGTAGGTTCTCTTAAACTCTGACTCTCACCCTGTATCCTAAATCACTTTTTCTGGAGCTCGCCCCCAATCTTTGCTGTAACCCTAATCTAATCTGCTGAGTTCTCCTTCAGATCCGATGTCGCTTTTACAGTAATCCCCTGACATGGGTCCTTCCTAATTCATGGTCCCAGTCTTTGAGCTTTACTTACTTTGTTACTCACAGGCCTTTGCATGACTTTCATAACTGGCTTCCCACTGGTTTGAATATACTGTCTCTGGGCTCAGTCTCAGCCCTACCCTGGATTATCTCTTCAGCAGAAGTTAAAGAACTATGAGAATTATTTGAAAGACCCAAGATGTGTTACCTGGATAAAAGAAGATTCGAGGAGCCCATAGGAAATATCTTTGGATAATCAAAAGGTTACCCATATGGAAGAAATTCTAAACATATTCTGTAGCTCCAAACAAGAAACCAGAACAAATGGGAAGACAGGTTTCTGCTCATCATAAAGAACTTTCTAACCATTATGATTGTCCTATGATGGCATATGCTTCTACTGTAAGAAATGTTTTCTTATAACTGAAGCTATTTAAGCAAAAGTTTAATGACCACTTCTTGAGACTGTTGTAGAAGAGATTTGGGAATCAAGTAAGAGTTGTTCTAAGTACAGCTGAGGCCCTGCCAACTTGTGCAACACTACGAGTTGAGATATGGGAATTGTTTTTCTCAGGCAATGGGTGAAACTACAACTCTCAATAAAACTCCCATGTAGTACCACATTTCTTGAATTATCTCTTCATTCTAGTTTTTTCTCTTTATCTAGTTGGTTCAGAATGCTAGTGAACCACCGTATGTTTCTAAGACAGAAACTATTATGAGATGAGAAGCTTACTTTGCTCTCCTAAACACACACACACACACACGCACACAAAAATATTTTCTGCCTCAGTTTCAAGAAGAATGGAGTAAGGAAGTTTTATAAGGGCTTTCTGTTAGAATCTCAGTAGAAGGAATATCAAAACCTGTATCTCGAGAAAGGAAAAATGGTGGAATGAGACAAATATCATTACCCTATGTACATGTATGATTACACAAATGGTATGACTACATCATGTACAACCAGAGAAATGAAAAGTTGTACTCCATTTGTATACAGTGAATCAAAATGCATTCTGCTGGTTTCAAGATGGCAGCCTAGAGGGCGGCTGCATTTCATGTTGCTCCAGGACGCAGGATTCAAAAGGGGAGATAGTGAGAGACTTGGGACCAGCTCAAGGCCGCCGGGTGAGTCTCTCCCGTTGGGGAGGCGTCCCGGATGGGGCAGTAGCCCCAGAAAGCAGGGAACTTTGTGAAGTAATGTTGCTCGGCGAGACGCCCCTCCCCCCGCGGGAGCGGTAAACACGGACAACTGGGATCATTGTAGAGGAGTCGGCTCAGCACAGCACTTGGACTCGGAGCAACCACTGGGGCTCCGGGCGGCTGCCTGAGGAGGAGCTGTGTGGCGAGCTGTTTGGACTCAGAACGACTGCTTCCGAACCCCGGGGGGGTTACCTGGAGGAAGAGGAGAAGCACGGCGGGTTGCTTGGTCTAGGAGTGACTGCATCAGAGAGGAGGAGGCGAGTGGTGAGTTGATTGCACTCAAAGTGACTGCTCCTGAACACCGGTGGCCTGCCTGGAGGAGGAGCGCGGTGGGTCGCTTGGTCTCGGAGCCACCGCTCCTGAACACCCGGGGGGCTACCCCGAGGAGGAGGAGGAGGAACAGGGCGGGTCACTTGGGCTTGGAATGACTGCCTAGGGCTATGGGCGGTTGGCGAGAGGAGGAGATGCTGAAGTGAGTTGCTTGGGCTCCTAGTGACTGCGTTGAAAACCCGGCCGCTGTCCGGAGGAGGAGGTGTGTGGCGGGTCTCTGGGTATCGAAGCTATTGTACGGGGCTCCAGGTGGCGGCTCAGAGGAGGGGCCGCATAGCCAGGTGATTAGGTGCACAGCAGGGTTCCAGAACCTAGGTGGCTTCTTGCTGGAAGAGCCGCACAGAGACACGCCTGGGGCGGAGCGAAGTTTCCAGGACTGCGGGCAGATTCTCTGGGAGAGGCAGCCTAAAGAGACTCGCCTGCGAAGAGTGAGGCTCCCGGGCCCAGGAGGTAGGTCCGGGCCCCTGGGAACGTTGCAGAGGAAGACAGCCCAGCCCAGGCGGTAGTTGTGGACTGAGGGGAACCTCTAGGAGGGGAACTGATCAGCAAGACGTCCCCACCGAGTGAGTCTTCCCTGCCGGGTGAGGTTTTCCCACAGGGACGGTAAAACCAGAGACACAGGCACAAACAGGACTTGCCTCAGCCCGCAGCCTAGTTCCCTGTTGAATGACCATTGGTCAACAAGTGGAGGCACCTCTGCCCACTGGCAGGGAATATACGCCACCTGAGGGTCACCACCCCTAGAGAGGCAGCTTCTTCGTGGAGCTCCGCATTATCAACTTCCTCCAAGACTTCAGGCTACTGAAGGATAAGAGGGGATATACTAGCAATCTTCAGGGACATTATAAGTCAATAGAGGAAATCTGCAATATCTTAATGACCCACTGATTCCTGAACAATATGAGAAAACAAGGGAAGAAAATGCCCCAAACAAATCTAGATGTTACATCAATAAAATCCAACAACAGCATGGCAGAAGAAAGGACAGAAAGGGAGGTCAGAATGTACATAATTAAAATGATTAGGGAAGCAAACAATGAGATGAAAGAGCAAATGCAGGCATTGAATGATGAGATGAAAGAGCAAATGCAGGCATTGAATGATCACACCAATCGACAGTTAACAGAGCAAATTCAGGAAGCAAAAGATCATTTCAATAAAGAGTTAGAGATATTGAAAAAAAAACAAACAGAAATCCTTGAAATGAAGGAAACAATAAACCAAATTAAGAACTCCATAGAAAGCATAACCAATAGGATAGAACACCTGGAAGACAGAACTTCAGATATTGAAGACAAAATATTTAACCTCGAAAACAAAGTTGAACAAACAGAGAAGATGGTAAGAAATCATGAACAGAATCTTCAAGAACTATGGGATATCATGAAAAGGCCAAATTTAAGAATTATTGGGATTGAGGAAGGCTTAGAGAAACAAACCAAAGGAATGAACAATCTATTCAATGAAATAATATCAGAAAATTTCCCAAATCTGAAGAATGAAATGGAAAAATCAAGTCCAAGAGGCTTATAGGACTCCAAATACACAAAATTACAACAGACCCACACCAAGGCACATTATAATGAAAATACAGAACATACAAAATAAAGACAGAATTTTAAAGGCTGTGAGAGAAAAGAACCAAATTACATTCAGGGGGAAGCCAATACGGATATCAGCAGATTTTTCAATCCAGACCCTAAAAGCTAGAAGGGCCTGGAACAACATTTTTCAAGCTCTGAAAGAAAATGGATGCCAACCAAGAATCTTATACCCAGCAAAACTTATCTTCAAATTTGATGATGAAATAAAATCTTTCCATGATAAACAAAAGCTAAAAGAATTTACAAAAAGAAAGCCAGCATTACAGAACATTCTCAGCAAAATATTTCATGAGGAAGAAATAAAAAACAAAGAAGCAAATCAGCAAAGGGAGGAATTATCCTAAAGGAACTGTCAAATAAAGGAGGAACCAAGATGTGTCAAAAAAGAAATAAATAAATAAGTAAAATTTTAAATATGAACCAAATGACCAGGAATACAAATCATATCTCAATAATAACCCTGAATGTTAATGGCCTGAATTCATCAATCAAAAGACATAGACTGGCAGATTGGATTAAAAAGAAAGATCCAACAATATGTTGCCTGCAAGAGACTCACCTCATAGAAAGAGACACCCATAGACTAAAGGTGAAAGGATGGGGAAAAACATACCATGCACATGGACTCAGCAAAAAAGCTGGAGTATCCATACTCATTTCAGGTAATGTGGACTTCAAGCCAATGTTAGTCAGAAGGGATAAGGAAGGACATTTCATACTGCTTAAGGGAAGCATAAATCAGCAAGATATAACAATCATAAACATCTATGCCCCAAACAGTGGCTCATCCGTGTATGTTAAACAAATCCTTCTCAATTTTAGAAACCAAATAGACCATAACACAATAATACTTGGTGATTTTAACATGCCTCTCTCACCACTGGACAGATCTTCCAAACAAAAATTGAACAAAGAAACCATAGATCTCAATAACACAATCAATAATTTAGACTTAACAGACATTTATAGAATATACCATCCAACCAAGAGCGAATACACTTTCTTCTCAGCAGCACATGAATCCTTCTCTAAAATAGACCATATATTATGCCACAAAGCTAATGTCAGCAAATACAAGAAGATAGAGACACTACCTTGTATTCTATCAGATCATAATGGATTGAAGTTAGAAATAAATGAAAGAGTAAAAAACAGAAACTACTCCAACACCTGGAGATTAAACAATATGCTATTATATGATGAATGGATAACAGAAGATATTAGGAAGGAAATTAAAAAATTCTTAGAGGAAAACGAGAACAAAGAAACATCATATCAAAATCTCTGGGACACTATGAAAGCAGTAGTTAGAGGAAGATTTATTTCATGGAGCGCATTTAATAAAAGAAGTAAAACTCAAAAAATAAACGACCTAACACTACAGCTCAAAGCCCTAGAAAAAGAAGAACAGATCAACACCAAAAGTAGTAGAAGACAGGAAATAGTTAAACTGAGAGCTGAAATCAATGAAATTGAAATGAAAGAAACAATACAAAAAATTGACAAAATAAATAGTTGGTTCTTCAAAAAAATAAACAAAATTGATAAACCTTTAGCCACACTAACAAAGAGAAGATGAGAGAAAACCCAAATCACTAAAATTCGGAATGAACAATGAAATATCCACAATAGACACGACTGAAATACAAAACATAATTAGAAGCTATTTTGAAAATCTATACTCCAACAAAATAGAAAATTTCGAAGACATCAACAGGTTTCTAGAGACATATGAATTGCCTAAACTGAACGAGGAGGACATACACAATTTAAATAGACCAATTTCAAGTAATGAAATAGAAGAAGTCATCAAAAGCCTACCAACAAAGAAAAGTCCAGGACCAGATGGGTTCTCAGCCGAGTTCTACAAAACTTTTAAAGAAGAGCTCATTCCAATACTCCTCAAAGTATTCCATAAAATAGAAGAGGAGGGAACCCTCCCAAACTCATTCTATGAAGCCAATATTACCCTGATACCTAAACCAGACAGAGACACATCGAGGAAAGAAAATTTCAGACCAATATCCTTAATGAACATCGACGCAAAAATTCTCAACAAAATTTTAGCAAATCGCATACAAAAACATATTAAAAAGATAGTGCACCATGATCAAGTGGGTTTCATCCCAGGGATGCAAGGTTGGTTCAACATCAGGAAATCAATAAATGTCATTCACCATATCAATAGACTTAAAGTCAAGAATCACATGATTATTTCGATAGATGCAGAAAAAGCATTTGATAAAATATAGCACCCCTTCATGCTCAAAACACTAGAAAAAATAGGGATAGTGGGAACATTCCTTAACATTGTAAAGGCCATCTACGCTAAGCCCATGGCTAATATTATTCTAAATGGTGAAAAACTGAAAGCATTCCCTCTAAAAACTGGAACAAGGCAGGGATGCCCTCTTTCACCACTTCTATTCAATATCGTCCTTGAAACTCTAGCCAGAGCAATTAGACAGACCAAAGAAATTAAAGGGATACAAATAGGCAAAGAAGAACTCAAACTATCCCTATTTGCTGATGATATGATTGTATACTTAGAGGAACCAGGAAATTCCACCAGAAAACTTTTAGATCTCATAAGTGAATTCAGTAAAGTAGCGGGATATAAGATCAATGCACATAAATCTAAGGCATTTCTATACATGAGCGATGAATCTTCAGAAAGAGAAATTAGGAAAACTACCCCATTCACAATAGCTTCGAAAAAAATAAAATATTTGGGAATCAATCTCACAAAAGAGGTGAAAGACCTCTACAATGAGAACTACAGAACACTAAAGAAAGAAATTAAAGAACACCTTAGAAGATGGAAAGACGTCCCATGTTCTTGGATAGGCAGAATTAATATTGTCAAAATGGCCATACTACCAAAAGTGCTATACAGATTCAATGCAATTCCAATTAAAATCCCAATGATGTACCTTACAGAAATAGAGAAAGAAATTATGAAATTCATCTGGAAGAATAAAAAAACCAGAATAGCTAAAGCAATCCTTGGCAGAAAGAGTGAAGCAGGGCGTATCGCAATACCAGATCTTCAACTCTACTACAAAACAATAGTAACAAAAACGGCATGGTATTGGTACCAAAATAGAAAGGTGGATCAATGGTACAGAATAGAGGACACGGACACAAACCCAAATAAATACAATTTTCTCATACTAGACAAAGGGGCCAAAAATATGCAATGGAGAAAAGATAGCCTCTTCAACAAATGGTGCTGGGAGAATTGGAAATCCATATGCAACAGAATGAAACTAAACCCATATCTCTCACCATGCACGAAACTAAACTCAAAATGGATTAAGGATCTCGGAATCAGAAAAGAGATCGTGCATCTTATAGAAGAAAAAGTAGGTCCAGAGCTTCAACATGTCGGCTTAGGACCAGACTTCCTCAACAGGACTCCCATAGCACAAGAAATAAAAGCAAGAATTAATAACTGGGATAGATTCAAACTAAAAAGCTTTCTCTCAGCAAAAGAAACTATCAGCAATGCGAAGAAAGAGCCTACAGAGTGGGAGAAAATCTTTGCCAATCATACTTCAGATAGAGCACTAATCTCCAGAATCTATAAAGAACTCAAAAAACTCTACACCAAGAATGCAAATAATCCAATCAACAAATGGCCTAAGGAAATGAATAGACACTTCACAGAAGAATATCTACAAGCAATCAACAAACATATGGAAAAATGTTCAACATCTCTAGTAATAAGAGAAATGCAAATCAAAACCACCCTAAGATTCCATCTCACCCCAATTAGAATGGCGATTATCAAGAATACAAGCAATAACAGGTGTTGGCGAGGATGTGGGGAGAAAGGTACACTCATACATTGCTGGTGGGACTGCAAATTAGTGTAGCCACTCTGGAAAGCAGTGTGGAGACTCCTTAGAAAACTTGGAATGGAACCACCATTTGACCCAGCTATCCCACTCCTTGGCCTATACCCAAAGGACTTAAAATCAGCATATTACAGAGATACAGCCACATCAATGTTCATAGCTGCTCAGTTCACAATAGCCAGATTGTGGAACCAACCTAGATGTCCTTCAATTGATGAATGGATAAAGAAACTGTGGTATATATATACAATGGAATATTACTCAGCCATAAAGAATGATAAAATTATGGCATTTGCAGGCAAATGTATGAAACTGGAGAATATCATGCTAAGTGAGATAAGCCAATCTCAAAAAACCAAAGGAAGAATGATATCGCTAATATGTGGATGAGGACACATAATGGGGGGTGGGAAGAGTTAGTGTTAGGGTTAGAGTTAGGTTTAGGGAGGGGGGCAAGAATGGAGGAAGGAAGGACTGTATAGAGGGAAAAGAGGGGTGGGAGGGGTGGGGGGAAGGGAAAAAATGGCAGAATGAATCAAACAACATTACCCTATGTAAATTTATGATTACACAAATGGTATGCCTTTACGCCATGTACAGACAGAGAAACAACATGTATCCCATTTGTGTACAATAATAAAAAAAAAAAAAAAAAGACACCAAAAAAAAAAAAACCTGTATCTCAACTACTGTAGAAGAAGGCAGTTTTGTTTGTGGCCTATTTCCCACCTCCAGTGGAAAATGTTTGGGGTTTCAAGTTACAATTATTTAAAATGTCAAAACTATCTTCACAAAACACAACCTGAGGCTTTATTCAGAAATCAAATGAAATTCCATGGAAACCATTTATATTGCTCAGTGAATTGGGAAGCTTTTCTTAAAAAAACAAACAAAAAAAATCCTTCCAGCCCAGAGAATTTAAAACACAAGTAGAGATACCTCTTTTTTGCTAATCCCTCACGTTTACTGTCTCTACCCAGACTGAAACACAGGAGCACAGGGTGCTAAGGCTTGGGTAAGAGTCTCCTAAAGGCCTATGTGTTAAGTGCTTGGTCTCCAGCCTGTGACCCTATTGGAAAGTGATAGAACCTTTAAGAGGTATGGCTTCAGGAAAGGAAGTTAGGTTCTTGGAGTTGCATCATTAAAGAAGACATTGGGACCCTGGCCCCTCCTCTTCTTCTCTCTTTGCTTCCTAGCCACCATGAGGTAAGCAGTTTCATCCACCACACACTCCCACCATGATATACTGCCTTCCCACAGGCCCAGAAAAAACAGGACCAGCCAACCATAAACTGAATCTCTAAAACTGTGAGTCAAAATAAATCTTTTCCTTTTTTAGGTTTTGTACTTCAGGTATTTTGCTACAGTGACAGAAGCTGACTAATACACATGGCATTTCAATACCTCTGCCTTCAATAAAAAATTATTCTTTAAGCTATGAAGTGATATACTTCAAAGCAAGAGCTTTTATCTCCACAAAAATATTTTCTTTAAGAACAAACTCAATTCCATTTGATAGAATATTACAGTCATTAAATATCATGTTCATAAAGAATATAAAATAACAATACAATTATTATTGAAAATACAAAACAACTATTTAAAGCTTACAAAAGACCAGAAACCATATTTAAAAGACTGTAAACTCCAGGTCAGAGTACCTCAGTAAATCCATCCTTTATACCTTCTACTTTACATACACAAAATGACTGATAAAATGTTTTTAAATGAGACTAAAGAGACATAGTTGACTCATAAACAAGATAAATACAATTGAAGGTTAAATATGAGAAAAAATGTAAAATGATGATCAGGACTGACGTTCAGGACTGCTAGGCTCTGGGCCACAAAGTGACCCGAACAAGTAGGTATTTGTCTCCATCAAGGTAAAGTGAGATCATGTCACTAGCCAGTCCCGGTGCTTGCAGCCAGGGGTTGGAGTGGCTTCTCTCAGCCCCCTCACTCCAGAGGAGGCACAAAAATTAAAGGAGCTCAGGTGATCCTCTGGAATAAATGCATCTCCACAGATGCAAGTCCAGAAAGGCAGGTGGAACCAGGCATCAACTTAGAATACACCCTGTCAGCAATATCCCCAATATCTCAATGCATTCATTTTCTAGGATGGAAATATCAAAATATCCCAAACCTTGAAAACAACAGAAATTGATTCTCTCACCATTGCGGAGGCTGGACTTTTAAAATCAAGGTGCTGGGAGGTGCTTTAGGGAGAAATCTTTGTCTCCTTCACCTTCCAGTGGCCCCAGCCATTCCTTGGCTTGTGGACATACCACTCCAATTTCTGCTTTATTCTTCACATGACCATGTTCTCCTGTGAACATCCTACTCCCCTATCTCTTACAAAAACATCAGTCCTGGATTAGAACATTCTAATCCAGTATGATCTGATCTTGGCTACATCTGCAAAGACTAGGAGTCAAATAAGTTCACAGTCACAGGTACTAGGATTAGGATGGACTGCAACATAACTTCTTGAGGGACACAGTTCTATTTGCAAACACCCTGAGGCAGAAAACCCTACAACTGCCTTTATCAGATCAGATTCTAGGTTAGGGACTCAGAGAGATGGGTGAAGGAAATTGCACAATCACTAGAGAGAAACAAACAAAAATTTAACCCCTTCTCCACACACACATAAAACAAGTCCAGAAATAAAGTTTTCCAAATGTGTAAGGAGATGCTGGGGATGTAGCTCACTGGGAGAGTACTTGCCTAGCATGTGTGAGGCTCCTGAGTTCCATTCCAGACTCCTGCTCCACAAAGAGAGACAAAATGCATAAGGAAATATAATACTACAAAAGACAGCCAATAGCCAGGCGGGGTAGCACACACCTGTAATCCCAGAGCTCCAGAGGCTGAGGTAGGAGGGCCAGGAGTTCAAAGCCAGCTTCGCCAATTTATCAAGGCCCTAAGCAACTCAGTGAGACCCTGTCTCTAAATAAAATACAAAAAAGGGCTGGGGATGTGGCTCAGTGGTTAAGGACCCCTGGGTTCAATCCCTGGTACCAAATAAATGAAGATGGCCAATGAAGGAATTGATTTGAGTACAAATTTACTCAAATTTGACTTCACAGCAATGTCAGACTTAGATTTTAATTGAAGTTTACTAAAGAGGATAAAAGCCCTTGTATGGTAGAACACACCTGTAAACACAGTGACTCAGAAGACTGAGGCAGGAGGATCACGAGTTCAAGGTTAACCTTAACCAATCAGTGAAGCCCTATACCAAAATTAATAGATAAAAAGCACTGTGGGTATAGCTCAGTGGTAGAAAGTCCCTGATTTGACCCCCAGTATGCCCCTCCTCAAAAAGAAAAAAGAAGTCATCATGTCCATAAAAGGAACGAAGAATAATTAAGCAAACATAAATCAACAAGAGCAAAGGGCTATGAGAATGATCAATTAGTCCTGAAAAATGAGAATTCTTGTCATTGAAATAAAAGTGGCCTGACAGGATGAATTCTATTCCTAGCTGAAGAGAAAATTTCTTTGTTAGACAGCTGTCTTAAGGAAGTCACCCATAAAATGACAGAGAGGTGACACAACTTAAAAATATATGTATCTTTAGAGAAACAGTGAAGAGACACGGAAAACAGAATGAAATTTTCCAATAACTAGTTAATAGGAGTCTACAAAGTGAAGAATGTAAGCACTGAAAAAGAAGCAGTATTTGAAATATTTGCTGCACATTTCAAAGGGAAAGAGAAATATGATGTATCAAAACAACTGTGCCTTCTGATTAGCAAAAATAAATTCGTTGTGGCAGGATTTAAAAGATAAGGAAGTAATCCCTAAAAGTACTAGGGTGAAGATATGCACTGTACACAAGTGAACAAGAGCTAACCCTTAACCCTTGAGAGGACTTCCAAACTGTGGCCATAGAGCAGTATCATACAGTGCTGGGGGAAATTATCACCTGGAATTTTATACCCAGCAAAACTCTCACTCAAAAGCGAAGGCAAAATAAATATTTTTACAGAAATGAAAGACCAAGAATGTTTGCCACCAAAAGACAATCTAAAAGAACTTCTGAAGAATACACTTTAGGAAAAAAAGAAAGGTAAATCCATACAGAAGAAATGAGATGTAAAGAATAAAACAGTAAACAGACAAAAAAGATTTCTTAATATCAGGAAATGAAGTTAACTACTAGCTGTGAACAATAATTGCTATGTCTTACATTAAAAAGGCATAAAATTATAACTCAAAGCAACTCTAACAGGAGGGAATACTCAGTGGGTACTTCCAATGGCTTAGGACTCCGAGGAAAGTGCAGAAATACTAGAAATGAAAGTAGAATCATAAAGTTCAATATGCACGGAAAAAGACTGGAAAGAAATTCAATAAAATGTTAACATCATTACCTCAGAGAAAGGTAATACTGAGTATTTTTCTTCCTTTTTACTCTCCTCTGTTTTAAATTTTTTAAACAAAATACATAGTTCTTTTGTGAAGAAAATTTTAATCACCTATATAAAATCACCTCTCATCTCCTCTTCTCTATTTTCCCTTGGTTCTGAAAGATGCCCATTTTTTCAAGACAGAAATGACAGTGTTGACAGTGCAAAATGACATCTGGCATTTCTTCAAGATAATCTGACCTTTGTGCACTGCTGTGCTGTCTGTTGTCTTAGCTCAGGACACCACAACAAAACAGCACAGCCTGGGAGGCTTAACAGAAATGTATTTCCTATAGTTCTAGAGACTGGAAGACTAATACCAAGGTGCCTATGGACTCTGCTCCTATAAGGGCTCTCTTCCTTGCTTGAAGATGACTAGCTTCTCAGTAGGTCCTCACTTGTCTTTTCTAAGGTGGAGAGGACTGGGGAGAAAAAGAGATCTTGTTCTTCTTTAAGGCTACTAATTAACTCCAAAAAAGCCCTAACACCATCCCATTGGAGGTTAGGTCTATAGTGTATTACTTTAGAAGGGACAAATTCACTCCCCAGCAACTGGTAACCTAGAGACATTTGCCAACCCACTCAGCTAGTACCACTTCAAGAATTGACACAGAAAGCCCTCAGTGAGTCCACAAAATTTCCTGAATAAAGAAAATTTCATTTTATACATTCAAGAACTTTTTACCTAAACTAGCAAATAACAAATAGTTGTCAAGAAGTAGAACTTCCAGTCCCAGCAGGCATGAGAACCACAGACAGCTTCTCCAACACACATCCCTACATGATACAAAAATAAATACTCACATGTGTCAGGTGGTGATAAGTCCTTTGAAAGAAAATAAGGCAGAGTATCTTGATATGCTCTCTGGTGATCTGGTCAGCAGAGGCCTGAAGGAGGTAAGGGTCACAGAGCAATGAATGGAAGAACATTCCAAGCAGACGAAGCAGCAAAAGTAAAGGTTGTAGTTGGCACTTCTGAGAAAGAGTAAGGACACCCAGGGCTGGATGAAGAGAACAAGGGAAATGGGATCAGCAAATGGGGGTAGGCCTTGTACCATCCCCAGACCTTTGGGAGAACTTCATTTACTCAGAGTGACAGGAGCAGCCACTGAGGATGATCAATGATTATCAAATGATCACTGTAAGATGCTGAGAATAGACTCCCTTGTATTGAACATGTACAGACCTTTTTTCTTGTCATTATCCTTTAAACACACAGTATAGCAACAATTTATATAGTATTTACATTGCAAGAAGTATTATACATAATCTAGAAATGATTTAAGCTATGCAGGAGGATATGCATAGGTTATATATAATCACTATGTCATTTTATATAAGGGACTTCAACGTCTATGGATTCTGGTATCTGCACATAGGGTAGGAGTAAGGGGATGGGATCTTGGAACCAGTCCCCCAAGGCCACCAATGGCTGAATCCTGAAGGTAGAGGTATTTCCTCCAACCTCTTCACCTCCTGCTGACATGACAAGAGATCACACATACCTCCCTCAATCTCTGGGAGGGGCACTTCCTATGGACCTCTGGGATTCAGAGCCTGCTATCCCTTATTCAGTCCCATTGAGGAGAAAGCCAAAGACAGTCTTAGAAAAAAAAAAAAAAAAACTCTTACATGGTGTAAACTGACTAAAATACCATTTGTTGAATATAAAGACAGGCATTAAAAGCTGTCCCTATCTCTTCAATTAATTTTATTCAAATCCACAAAGGTTCTGAAGGCGAATCCTGCTATCTGGCATGCCCTGCCTAATCTTTTCTGATCATCCCCACCCCTGCAGAATAAAGAAATATTTGCCAAGAGGACTGAGAGAATTGTGCAACTAAACACAATATGCTCTTTGAAAACTTCGTCCCTCCCTATGTTCCTACGAAGGCCACACCACACACATCTGCCTTACCAAGCCTATTCGTAGGCAGTAATTATTCTGGCAATAGAAACTCTTTTAAGAAATGGCTCCTATCTGCTTTGAGCCTCAGAGTTTCTTCTTAGTAAACACTGGCTAACGAAGGAAGGGAATCTTTTACCCCAAACCCTAAACCAGACGTCGATAGTTTGAACCAAAGTTACAGTCCAAAGAAAAAATAAACACACCATCATGTTGTATCCCTTTCATTTGAAAGCACTGTGTTAAAATGGATCAACTAACCAACCAGTTTAGTATTTCAGAGGGGAAGAAATTAAACACAAAGAGCCATTCTAGATAACAGGGAGGGGAGAGTACTTACTATAGGTGGCTGGCAAGCTGCCATTCTGTGCACATTTTTACATTTTTAAACAGTACTTACCCAATGCTCTCCTTAATCCCATTAAATGAAAACTTTTTCTAATTTTAAAATTAAATTTCCTGTATTTCCTGAGAGACTTCCAAGTTATTCTCCCCTCCTCCTCCCCAGGTCCCATGGTATTTCTATAAGAAGAGGGGCATTAGCCTCCTGGACAGATTCCAGTTGGCACAATTGCCCTTGGCCTTGCTTTGAGCCCTTGGGGTTTTCCACTGGGCACAGATTGTTTCCTTACTTCCTGTTCCAAAGTAGCGCAAGTATTGCCCCTAAAGCTTGTGGCTTGCAGCTGTGACCTTCCCCCCACCACATGGGGGCATGCTTCAGTCATTTACCTTAAGTAATCTAAGCATGTACTGCAAACCTCTATTACCCCAAACATAAGTAGATCTGGAGTACACACCTTCCACGTGCATGCATTTATTTTTAAACTATGTCCTTTGTGCGTAACTTCATAAAGGAGAAGCAAGAAGAGAACTTAAGATATCTTATTTTCATATGTTTCAATAATCAAACAAAGTAATTCAATTTATTATTAAGAACTATTTGAGTACAAACCAAATGACTGAATATCTGATATTATGTTTGAAAATCTTAGTGGTACCACAATTTGAGTTGATGCATTTCTTCAATTCTGTTTATTGGCCACTTAATCTTATTAGTATTCTCAATTTAAAAGGATGTATGTCCACCACAGATGCAACCTCACAGAAGAGATGTTGCGATGGCTGCATTTATGGTATTGTGCTTATTTATTAAGTGTTAATTCTGCAAAGGTTTTGTTTGAGATTTAACTGGTATGTTTCCTTCTCTTTGCCTCTCATTTTTGCTTGCAGACTAATTGGAAGATGCTGTACTTTTGCATTTTTCATAGATGGGTTAAAGCCCACTGAAAACTTTGGAGCAGGTTAGAAAATTCTGTCTCCATGCTTTTTTAATGTGAAGGCATAAAATTTCTTGTAAGTAAGCCTGGCACAGTAGCCCATGCCTGTTATCAGGAGGCTGAGGCAGGAGGATCACAAATTCAAAGCCAGCCTCAGCAATTTAGCAATGCTCTAAGCAACTTACTGAGACCCTGTCTCAAAATAAAAAATTGTAAAAAGGACTGAGGATGTAACTCAGTAGGAAAGCATCTCTGAGTTCAATCTTTGGTACCAAAAAAAAAAAAAAAGTAAGCCAGACATGTAGTCATTTTCAGAGACAAAAGCACATAAAGCACAAACTGGTTTCTAAACTTACATCTTTAAATGTTTACCTCCACAGCAAGAATTTCATTTGAAAGAAATGTTATTTCTCATATATTTTCAAAATATCACATTTATCCAATGAGGCAGTGCTATGGATGGAATACATGTCCCCCCAAAAAATTCATGTTGAGTAATATTCCATTATGCACATATACCACAGTTTCTTTATCCATTCATCTGTCGAAGGGCATCTAGGTTGGTTCTATAATCTAGCTACCGTGAATTGAACTGCTATAAACATTGATGTGGCTGTGTCACTGTAGTATGCTGATTTTAAGTCCACTGGGTGTAGGCCAATGAGAGGGATAGCTGGGTCAAATGGTGATTCCATTCCAAGTTTTCTAAGGAATCTCCATACTGCTTTCCAGAGTAGCTGCACCAATTTGCAATCCCACCAGCAATGTATGAGTGTAACTTTTTCCCCACATTCTCGCCAACACCTATTGTTGCTTGTGTTCTTGATAACAGCCTTTCTAATTGGAATGAGATGAAATCTTAGGGTAGTTTCGATTTGCATTTCTCTAATTACTAGAGATGTTGAACATTTTTTCATATATTTGTTGATTGAATGTGTATCTTCTGTGAAGTGTCTGCTCAGTTAGCCCATAAATTGATTGGGTTATTTGTATTTTTGGTGTTAAGTTTTTATTCACAATGGAATATTAGTCGGTCATAAAGAAGAATAAAGTTATGGCATTTGCAGGTAAATGGATGGAGCTAGAGAATATCTTGCTAAGTGAGATAAGCCAATCCCAAAAAACCAAAGGTCAAATGTTTTCTCTGATAAGTGGATGCTGCTATATAACAGGGGGGTGGGGAGGGTAGAGGGTAAGGGAAGAATGGAGGAACTTTGGATTGTGTACTAGGAAATGAGGGGAGGGGAGGAGGGAGGGGGAAGGAAAGATAGTGGAATGAGGCAAACATTACCCTATGTACATGTATGATTGCACAAATGGTGTGACTCTACATCGCATATAACCAAAGAAATGAAAAGTTGTGTTCCATTTGTGTACAATGAATCAAAATGCAGTCTGTTGTTACATATAACTAAATAGAACAAACAATAAAAAAAAGAAAATACATAAACCCCTGGCGATATACCCCTACAACAGAATACAACTAGGGTGTGATCAGCTGCTGATAAGGAGCAACGTGGACTGCTGCACAGAGGAAGAGCTCAGCATAGGAAGCCAGACACAGGCGGAAAGTGCACATGTCTTGTTACTCTACTCACATGGATTGGAAAATAGGTCCCTGATGAAAGAAATCAGAACACCATTTGCCTACGGGAGATGGGCACTAACTAGATGATAGAAAAGCAGAATTTTCTGAATCCTGACTTCAAGGTTCGTGACTATATACATGTGTCAAAATTTACAGACTTATACACTTACGACCAATTATTCCAGGGGAAATACTGGGAAGGATATTGGCCAAATTATATTTATATTGTATGCATACATGAATATATAACAAAAACCCCAATATTTTGTGCAATTAGAATGCACCAATAAGGATGAATGGATAAAGAAACTGTGGTGTATATATATATATATATATATATATATATATATACACAATGGAATATTACTCAGCCATAAAGAATGATAAAATTATGGCATTTGCAGGCAAATGGATGAAATTGGAGAATATCATGTTAAGTGAGATAAGCCAATCTCAAAAAACCAAAGGACGAATGATATCGCTAATAAGTGAATGATGACACATAATGGGGGGTGGGAGGGGTTAGTGTTAGGGTTAGAGTTAGGGTTAGGGAGGGGGGCAAGAATGGAGGAAGGAAGGACTGTATAGAGGGAAAAGAGGGATGGGAGGGGTGGGGGGAAGGGAAAAAATAACAGAATGAATCAAACAACATTACCCTATGTAAATGTATGATTACACAAATGGTATGCCTTGACTCCATGTACAAACAGAGAAACAACATGTATCCCATTTGTTTACAATAAAAAATAAAAAAAGAATGCACCAATAAGACATATGGGAGAGGGGAAACTGATAATTCTACTCTGTGATCTCAATAGAAATTTTTAATGCTAGAAAACATGAGATCTTTGAAATACATAAAATAAGCATAAAAAATTTATGTTGAAATTTGATCTCCACTGTATTGGTATTAAGAGGTGAGGCCTTTGCAGAATGATTAAGTCATAAGGGTTCTGCCGTTATGTATGGGTTAGCATTCTTATAAAAGGGTCTTCAGAGAGTTACTTATTCAGAGAATCCTTCCTTCTGTCACATGAGCACCAAATGTTCCTCCCTTCCAGAGGGCACAGTGACAGGCACCATCTTGGAAGCAGAGACAGATATTGAACATGCTGCCACCTTGATTTTGGGCTTCCAGGCTCCATACTGTGAGAAAAAAATTACTGTTCTGTATAAGTTACCCAGTCAGGTATTTTGTTATAGTAGCACAAATGAACTAAGAGTAAATATATTCTCAAAAATATCTCTCAGGTAGTATTCTAGTGAGGGCCACTTGATATCACTTTGTAATGATTGCGATTATGTAAAATATATTCTAGAGGAGTAAACTGTCTGTAAGTTTGATAACTCAAGAAATTTATAACAATAAGATCACTGTTGAAATTCCATGCAGTATAAAATGTGGACACTCTTGATCTCAATAAGAAATGTTAAAATCCCTATTGTGTTGTATTTTCAAGAGAAACAAAACCAAAGAAGTGAAAGAGAACAAGAAAAAAACAGAGAGAGAAATCCATTTTAAGGATTGCCAGTAGGAACTGGCAGTTCTAATATCCATAAAGTAGGCCACATCCTAGAAAGTCAGCAAGGACTGCGTGTTGCCGTCTTGACTCTGAATTCCAGTCTTTGCCCTTGAGATCATCGGTTGGTTGGATGAGACCCACCCACTTTATGGAGGGTAATCTGCTTTACTCAAAGACTAATAATATAAATATTAATCACAGTTAAACTACTTTCACAGTAACATACAGACTGATGTATGACCAAATGACTGGGCACCACAGCCAGACTGAGAGGGAGAATCAATCATCACATGTATGCAGGTCTTCTTTTTTTTTTTTTTAATAAATGTGTGTGACTTTATAAAATTTATAGAATTTAGTTTGATACATTAAAATGCAACCATTTATCAATATTCTGGAAACAACTAAAGGCCACCATTGTCCACATCTGCAATGAATTCTCACTCACCGAAAAGCCATGACTGCCAATAGTGACCCAGGAAGCAAGACTGGGTGGCCTAAGTATTCAGTTCCAACCCAAGTACTAAACATAAAAAATGTTCACTCTCTACTTCATTTTGTAGAATAAAATGTAAATAGAAACAAATATTTCTTTACACGTGTCCGCTGGGAGTCTAATGGGCAGAAGCATTAGGAGCCTATGAGGAAAAACTTGAGAACATCTAAATAAAATTACAAATTGTGTTAATAATGCATATTTCTAGGAGAGCGCTGCTGAAGTTGACTGGTGGGGTACATCCCAGAGATGCAAATTTAACCATCAACCAAATAACGTTATTCATGTAGACCCAGGTTAGCAGAAATACATTCTGACAAAATAAGGAGTAGAATAAAATTCTGTTCTATAGCAATATAGTTTCATATTGCTTGGGCAGAATATGAAAATCAGAGAAGAAGATGGCAGCAGCAGACAAAGTGCCCAGGAAGAAAGATTATGATAAACTAAGACCTCAAAAATGAGACCATTGTTGAAAAAGAAAGACTTAGTGGCAGCAGTAAGCAGACAGACAAAAAGCCTAAGGAAAGGCACTTCCATCAGCAGAATTGATTTGATAAAGTTCCAGTCTGTAAAACATCCACTCGGAGCAATGGTAGACCAGGAGATTGAGAATTAACTGCCAATAGTAATGAAAATACCAACACAAAGAGTAAGCCTGATCAACAAGCCACAAAATAAGCAGAAGAGGGTCTGAAGCATTTGCACCCCAAAGACAAGAAATCTAAACTTGAAGCAGGTCAGACCCAATTCTCAGAAGAATACCCGTGAGCTGGGGGTTTTCACCAGATTCACAGCAAGAAGGGATTAGAAATTTCTATCCATCCCTCACTGTCAGTGTTGTTCCTAATGATGCTTAACATATAGTAAGCCATATATACTTTCTGTCACAAGACATAAGGCCCGGTACTTAAGGAGCCTTCCAAGTATCGCTATTGGCAGATCCCTGGACAAAGTAGACACACTTGGCACCTGTAGTTCAGAATCCAAGACCCAAAAAGATTTGAAAAGACACTTCACCGTGGAGAATATCAAAATAGCCAATCGACTTATGAAAAGATGCTCAGCTTCATCAATGTTGTTGTCAGCTTTCTCACTGCGTGACTAAAAGAACTGACTAGAACAATCAGTCAGAGGAGGAAAAGTTTGCTTAAGGGCTCACGGTGTCAGAGTCTCAATCCATAGACAGCCGGCTCCATTCCTCAAGGCTCAAAGTGAGGCAGAACATCATGGCAGAAGAGTGTGGGGGAGGGAAGCAGCCCACAGGATGATCAAGATTTGTGACTCAGGGGTAGAGCACTTGCCTGGCATGTGTGAGGCCCTGGGTTCCATACTCAGTACCACATATAAATAAATAAAATAAAAAGATCCATTGACAACTAAAAAAAAAATTTTTTTTAAAGCAGAGAGTCCACTCATCAGATATAAAATATATACCCCAAAGTTACACCCCCAGGGATCCACCTCCTCCAGCCACACCCTACCCACCTCCGATTACACTCAGCTAATCCCATCAAAGGGATTAATTTGCTGATTGAGTTAAGATTCTCATGACCCCATTATTTCTCCTCTCAACCTTCTAACATTGCCTCACAGATGAGTTTTGGGGAATATCTATTATTTAAACCATAGTGATAAGTCATCGGGGAAAAAACTCAGTAAGACCACAATGATCGCAATGAGATGCCACAATGCACTCACCAGGATAGTTAAAATGTGAAACCTTCACCACAAAAAGGGGGATCAAGAATGTGAAGCAAGGAGGATTGGCTCCTATCACCATGGGAGTACAAGTTGGTAAAAACGCTTTGGAAAATGTTTTGTAGCCCCTACGAAAGCCAAACATACGTATGTTCCCCCATCCAGTAGCAGTGTCTTGGGATAGCCCCACCAGAAAAGAGTACTCACATCCACCAAAACACATAGCTGCTCAAGAACATTCATAACCATTGTATGAATAATGCAAATGTCCATAAAAAGTGGAAAGTGCAAAAAATTATGATGTAGTATACAGTGGAATACAACTCAGCAATAAAAAGAAAGAAACCCACTGGATAAAAGGAACCATGTTTATAAATCTCACAGACAGAATGTTGAGTGAAGAAAGTCATGCACAGAAGAGTGCACACTGCATAATTCTACTATATAAAGTTCAAAAATAGGTGAAACTAATCTATGGGAATAGAAATCAGGTTAGTGGACACCCAGAGACGGGGATGAGAGCTAGCTTGCTGGGAAGGGTTTGAGAGAGACTTTGGATTCTGACAGAATCTGTATATCTTCATTTGGGTGATGGACAGATTGATGAATGGATGGATGGATGGATATATATATATATATATATATATATATATATATACATATATATATAAATTAATCAAGCTAGGCATTTAAAACTTGTACACTTTTCAATACATAAGTTAGTTTGCGCTCTTTCTGGTTACACACACACACACACACACACACACACACACACATGCATACCACCAAGTATAAAAAAACCAGATGAGAGGATCTTAAAAAATTCTCCCCTGGCTGGTTGTCTTGGTCTAGGTGACCTCAAACCCCTGTCCTCAAGAAGCCCACAAGCTGTCACTGGGGGTAAAGGGATGAGCTCCTCATTGGACTGTGATATGTAAATGAAGACTCCGGAAGAGAGTACTTAGTACCCACTGTGGATGCCGCAAAGGCTTCAGAGGAAGCAGGTGGTGCCGTGGTCGTGACCGGTGGGCCCTGACTGATGAGTAGAGTTAAGATGGGAGAGGAAGTGGGTCGTTCCAGGCAGTGAGCACAGCACATGCAAAGGTGCAGAGGAGAAAACGGAAGTGACCTCCACAGGGGAAAGAGATGCATTGTGGCATGACAGGGACTGGGTTGAGACACCAATCAGAGGGTACAGGAAGGGGAAGGTGTGGCTTAGGGACGAACACGGTGGGCCTAAATGCAGTGGTGAGGTAGTTTGGACTTGGAGCATGCAGTTGGAAGTTGGTTCGTGGAGAGAATGTGGAGTGAGACAAGATGCACACAGCCGCACCTGGCAAAGGAGTTTAGCTCCAAGCCAGCCAGTTCAAACAGAAAAAATCACCCACTTCTCAGATCAGATAGGGCCCATGAGTTTCCCCTAAGATGGGCACAATCTTCATATCACCCCACCCACTATAGAGGAGGAGCACAGAGACCATCCTGAGACCAATTTTCTGGGAGCATCAAATCTGGCTCTGAAAATGATACTTTCGACTCTATCACACACCCCAGGTTCCAGACCCAAAGAAATGACCCATCAAAAACAAAATCAGCCTCATGCAGTTAACATCAGACCAGGTCAATGCCCCAGTTCCCAGCAAGCTCATTAATGATGTCTCTGTAAAGAAAAATAAACAAAGATGCTTTTAGTGATTCAGCCCAAATGCTGCTCTGAAGCCAGGAGTTGTTTACACTGAGAAGAAAAGACTTTGCTACTACAGTGCATTTGAGCAATTTCTCTTATTCAAAGCATGCCTCATTCAGAGTTGCAGCACATGCTAATTAGCATGCTCTTTAATACATGCTTTATTTTAAAAATTGCTAAGGTTGCAATTTTTTAGCATTTCTACCAGTAAGTCTTTCTTCATGAAAGAGAAAAAAATCTGTGGATTTCCAGCTTGAACAAAACTCTGAAATTTATTTATTGGTATTTTCAGTAACAAAATTATAATAGTAATTTATCATCATACTGTCTCATATCAACAAGGTTAAAAGCTCCACTATTGTTGTGGTTTAAATTCCATGCTCCCTTATGAGACATGAATATGAAGGACACCATGGAACCCGTTCACTGATCTCTGAGAATGTAAGTCACAAACCTAGGATCACACAGCTAGTGAGAAAAAGAGCCGAGATTTGGACCCCACACTTGCCAGTGCCAGCCTAGCTCTCGTTCTACCCTACTCGACTCCAGAGCCAGCACATGGAGGTAGGCAGTGGTCCATCCAGCCAATGAGCCTAGGACTAAGGTTAGCTAGCAATGCCTGGGACAGGGAACAAGTTACAGAGGTCATCTTTCATTTCCATCTTTCTTTGGGCTTCCACACTCCTGGACTCCAAGTACCCGATGCTTTGGTTCAGCTCTGGGACTATTCAGAGTCACAATAGTCCCCATTAAAACCCTTTTCTCACTCATCATTCACAGCGGGTGCCTTCTATACAGTGAGTACAAAATGGAGCCAGGAATATATAACAGGGCCACACCAAGATTCCTTCTCTTGTACTCCGCTTGCTTGGAGTTCTTACCTTCTTCTTTAACAAAGTAATACTTAACCTCTTGGGTTTCTGCATCATCTTAGAACTAACTCTATTATATGAATGTGCCCATCACTGTCGACTTGGCCATCTTCTGGAAGAGATTGCCTTCCAAAAGCAGTTTAAACAACAAACACTCTTACTGCATTTCTCTATTTCAGCTTCTTTTCTCCTCTCAGTTATCACCCTCTAAGTTAAGAAAGAAAATTGCAGATGTTCACCATACTTGAGTTTACACATCATGGATCCTATTCTATATTCTCTTTAGAAAGCCTGTCGCACAAAGAACACACCATTTAATGACTCAGAATCTCAAACTCAGCAAAGAAAAAGGGAGAGGGAGTGAGAGAGAGCTGGACCAGAGATGCCAGCTGAGATGGCAAATGGGAGATCAGTATTTCTCGCGCTAACCCTCCCATCAAACTGCACGTGAAACACAGCTGCGACTTCATGTTGGGCCAAACAACCCCCTCACTCCGAGAATATTAGTGAGAATGTCAGTTTTGCTACAGAATCTTTGAGGGGCCAAGAAAGCTCCAAAGCCTGCAGCTTCCATCCAAGCTGCCTCCTCTCCCTAGCCCCTGTGGCAAGAAAGACACACCATATGTCTTTTCTGATCCCACCAGCCCTCTTCCTAGGTATCTTTTCTCCTTTTTAAAGCAATATGACTGTCCCCAAATCTTTCCAACAGTGTGTACCACACTACACAAACCTTCAAACCCTCAACCAACAGAGAACACTCCAGTACCAAGAGCACCCCACCCTGGAGGTCCTAGGAGTTTATAAATAGCATCTTTCCTCATAACTGAGAGACAACAGCCTAAGTAATTAGGAAAGAGGGACAGAAACTGGCATTTTTAAGCATTTATTACACATGAGGAACATGCTGAAGTCTTGCACATGTCTTGCCCAGTGGCAGCACTTAAGATTCCTACACTTGATGAAATGGGCATTGCAAAGGAAAGCTATTATCCATGTCCTCATCCCCAAGTGGAATTTCCATCTCCACCCCTCTGTGAGATGTGGAATACGCCTCAAACCAGAAAGTAAGTAGCCTTCGTTTAAAGAAGGGTGTTGACGTGATAGATATTAGGAATGCATGATGAGGTCTAGCCAATTCAGGCCGTCTTCCGAGGTTTCGAGATCATTCGGGACGGGCTTCCAACTCGATGCGAAATGTCAAGCACCAGAAAATAAAGATGAGCGGGGGAACTGGGCAGGAGGGAGCTGCCATATCAAAATCTATCATTTCCCAAGGTCAGACGGGGTGTTTGTGTTGGCTCTGAATGACAACCAACTCCTTCCACTTCAGTTCTATACTTGGCCTGTGTCCGTCCTCCACGTCGACATGTGGCCTACGTAGCCCAGGAAACGGGGAGCAGGAAACATGGTGGTGCTGGCAGGCTGGGTGGGGAGCTGGGAGGCTCCAGGGCCACAGACTGAATGACCTAGTTCGCAGAAGGCCTTGGGAGACAGGGATGAAGAGTGGCGCTCCGGGATCCAGGACAGCAAGTTCAGCCTGAGAGAGTAAAGGTTATTTTATCAGGAAACAAATCCGAGGCCTGTGCCATGACCACTTTTTTCCAGGCCCATCTTGGTGATGAGGAGGGTGTGTTCAGACCACAGGAATCTCCAAACCGCGGCCGCCCCGTCAGCGCTCGGGGACACCAGGCACACGCTGGTGAAAGGCCAGACACCAGCATGCTGGGGTTTGTGCTTTGTGACTTTCTGAGTGTGTGTGGTTTCTTTCACTTGTGTTTGTGTTTGGCATTTTTTGTTTGTTTGTTTGTGTGGACGGTCTCATTTCGAAGCTGGTGGTTGCTGCCTCCCCTCTGTATGAAGTGGCTGCCAAGAACCTTGGTGTCCAGTGCTCAAAGCAGAGCCCTCTGTCTGGCCGGCAGCCAGGCCGGAGGTGGCAGAAGCAGCTTCTGCTGGCCTGGCTCACAAAATACGTTCCAGTGGGCACCAGGAAGGCCAGAAAGAGAGGAGCACTTAGGGGCAGCAGCAAGGCGGGAGACGACCAACCTGTTAAACAGTCCTGGGGGAGAGGCAAGCGCCTGTCACAAAAATGTCCACTGAGGGAGCCCAAAAAATATGCAGAAGCTGGAATTCAACGCATCTTTTTGTATAAAAGAAACATATTATTTCCTGGTAAGAAGAGGAAATGGAGTCTGGGGTTCAAGCAGGCATCTGTGAAAGGACAAAGAGAAGGGACAGAATGGCACAGTTGGTTGGACATTTCCCCCCTTGTGGCCCAGAGGTGTGTCCTACTTCAAAACCTGAAATAAACTCAAACACGCCATCTTCAGAGAAGTTGGAGTTATTTTTAAAAAGGCAGTCTTGGGCTTTGAAGCTATTTCAAAAGTCTAAGATATAATTTAGTTTCAGGGGAGAAAAACTATGAGAAGGGGAAAGAAGTAAAAACACAAGTTATGAAAAAAACAAAAATAAAGTCCTAGAATTAAATTTTGCAGCCAAAATATAGGCCTTTGGATCCTTCATCAATCACAGCTCTGTGTTGCTGTTTTGGTGAATAGATTTCTGAATTTTATTTTCAATGGTATAATTTTCAGATTAGATTTTAAAAGAAGCCTAGGCCCAAAGGAGAATACAAAGTGGAGACTACTCCACACAACTGTTTCATACAACTGAGGGTGTGTACGGGAGAGATGCCTAAATGCACGTTTCTTAAAATTCTCCACTATTCCAGGGCTTTCTCAGTGCCCGGCGTGTTTCCCCACTCCCAGAGCCAAGCCCGTCTGCATATTATCAGAGATAGCATCAGGTCAGCGCTTCAGTGACCAAATCCCTGTTTTCAGAGACTTAACTCAGGTGTAAAATGTGTGTGGGGCTCAAACTGGGCCGATAACATCTCAAACCAGCAGTTAATTCTCTAACATGTTTTCACAGGCAAACATCTCTTTAACTGCTTATTTTCTGATCCCAAAGTGCAAATAAACAGAAGGTCATATAGTGAAATTATCCATAGTGTGTCCCAGACCAGCCAGGCCCTGACCAATTGGATCCTGAGAAAACTGCCTGGAAAATAATGCTGCTTTTTAATCGGACATTCTTTGTGTAGGGAAGTCCTTAAGGAGAAAAGGAGGGTGGCCATAGGAGCTGCTAGGGAAATTCCTTGTCATTTGTTTTTTTTGAGTGTCAAGACTGAGACTGAAAGGAAGAGGAAACCAATCTCTCCATCATTTCTCCTTCCCTAAAAGCTGGGCGAGGTGTTATCGTATGCTTGTCTAGGGCAGTGTGATTTTCAAGAATGTGGAATTTGGATCTTTGTGCTGGACATGTGTGCTGGGGGTCAGAGTCACTGGAAGAGAAAAGACAAGATCACTGGCCCCATGGAGTCAGTTGAGAATACAGAACAAATAAAAAGGTGAACAATAGTATGGAGTGGTGTCAGCCACACCCTAAGTAGATTGGTCATAAGGGCCCTGGCCCAGGAAAGAGTAAAAATGGCCTAAGAGGTCAGACGTGCTAAGGAGGATTGTTAACATGGGCTTTGGAAACTTGACCCCACCTGGGACAATTCACTTAA
Organism: Sciurus carolinensis; assembly: GCF_902686445.1. Classification (NCBI taxonomy): domain Eukaryota; kingdom Metazoa; phylum Chordata; class Mammalia; order Rodentia; family Sciuridae; genus Sciurus; species Sciurus carolinensis. The sequence continues at coordinate 23,877,713 of NC_062213.1, read as the reverse complement.
TCTCTGTTTTCTCAGCTGTACGATGGGCTTCAATACAACACTGGTTTCACTGGACTCCTGAGGAACTCAGGTGATGCTTGGAACATGGGAAGTGTAAAATGAGCAAACTGGCAAATTATTACAAGAGAAAGGGCAATGTGGAGAAAACTGAAACTAAGGGACAAGAGAAAGGTCTGGTGACTCTGCTGCTATGATCCTTCATTTGTTATCTTGAGTCTTGGGTTATCCCTAACCTCTTCCTCAAGAGTCCTGGGCAATCATGGACTGATCCCCTCATCACATCTGTAGGTCTTATCAGGATGCTCAAGGTCACTAAAGGCAAGGCTTACTGTGCTTCCTCTGATTTGCCCACCTGCTGCACTGGACTGACTCAAATCTGCTCTCAGAGGGTTGTATGGCTTGCAAAATACTCTGGCTCTGCTGCTCACAGGTTCCAAGACTCTGCTGTCTTTTGAATGCAAGTAGAAAAACTCACATTAAAACCAACTTCTGCAGGAGGGGTTTGTTGGAAGCATGCTAAGTCACCCCCAGCCTCGAAGCATGGAAAGGCAAGGACAGAACAGTTCTGGAAGCCTTGGAGCCTCAACCCAACAGGTTTCCCTCTCCTCCTTTTCTGCTTCTCTCTGCTAGGTGGCTAGGTTCCTTCGGCCTGGCTTCCTCAGGAGGCAGGAACTTTGGCCACCAGCACCTTGGGACTCACATTATCCTGCTTGGTCATGAGAGGCAATAGCACCTTTCAAGCTGAAAAATCCCAGAGAATGAGTCTGGTTGGGTTTGAGTCATACATCAACCCCACAAGCCAATCTCTATGGCTGGAAGTAGAGTAGAGATACTAAGGTTGGAACCATTCTTCTCTAGAATGTGCCCGGGAATCTGGAATCCAATAAGAATAAGCTAGCTCCCTTCACCTTCTGCCAAGTTGGGATTGGGGGAGATAGAAGCTGTTCCTTCGTACAATGAAGTACTGTTGCCTTAAGGACAGGGTGTTCCAAGATGGCACATCCATGAATGTCTTCCAAGTTCTAGAATGGCACTGAAGAAATAATATTTTTATAACTAAGAACTGGCACAGGATGTTGTCATGTCTTTCACAGGTCCTTCCACTCTCTTCCTTCATGATAATTCAGTCCTTTCTTTTTATAAAAGCAAAATGCGTCTATGAGACTGCACCACAGCACACAATTTGAAAGGCCTTCATGTACTTCACATTCCAGAAGTTGGAACAGAAAGGGAATGGTATTGCCTGGAGTCTTTCAGAGCCTTGTACATGGTAGCTTTCCAGTTGATTCTTGTTGTCTGACATATGAGTGAATGATTGTAATCTAATTTTCTTTCTCAAGTGCAACGATGGAATTATAGAAAGATCTATCAGACAACTGTGTTAAAATACAAGTTCTTTTGCTTTAGTCTAAGGCAAGGCATTCAATCAATGTAAACCTCAGTTTCCCCATTTTTTAAGGCCTGAAGATAATAATCGCTGCCTCAGAGGATTGTCTCAGGAAGCAAATGGATAATAAATCTGACAGTGAACATATATTGTTTGTATTGCTCTTTTTGTATTAACTTTTTCCCCCTTTTTCATATTTTACCACATTCCCCTTGAGGAAAAACAGGTAGCTTTTAGTATTAAGAGAGGAATTTAAAATAATTTCATTAATGTTCTCACACGCAAATCATTACTTTGTGTGGGCTGTAGAATGTATTTTCAGGAACCTATAAGAACTTTTAAATTTTGTTCACTTTCAAACATAATGCTAAAATAATATAAGTATATTCTGGATAAATTAGATAACCTTCATAAAAGAAAACACTGCTACCAAGCTCATGGTGGCCCTTAGGGCTTTCTGGTGATAATTATCAAAAGAAGCAAAACAATTTTTTTTTTACATACAAACCTTTTTGAATTAATTTAATCTTGAAGATTTAGAAAATCTAAGATGTGCTGGAATTATTTTTACCATAAAATTTATATTTTCCCTAATATAATACTTGGGCTTTTCTTTTCCTACTATACTTTTTCTACCACAGCAATATTAGTACCTTTCTTTTTTAAAAATTTGTTCTAATTAGTTATACATGACAACAGAATGCATTTTGACACATTGTACACAAATGGAGCACAACTTCTTATTCCTCTGTCAGTACATGGTGCAGAGTTATGCCGGTCGCCCAATCATACACAAATATAGGGTAATGTCTGTTTCATTCCACCATCCTTTCCACCCCTGTACCCCCTTCCCCTCCTCTCGCTCCCCTCCACCAAATCCAAAATTCCTTCATTTTTCCCTACCTCACCTCCATCATGGATCAACATCCACATATCAGAGAAAACATTCAACCTTTGGGTTTTGCAGTTTGACATATTTTGCGCTCCATCCATTTACCTGGAAATGCCATAATTTCATTCTTCTTTAAGGTTGAGTAATACTACATTGTGTATATAAACCACATTTTCTTTATCCATTCATCTGTTGAAGGGCACTTAGGTTGGTTCCATAGTTTAGCTATTGTGAATTGAGCTGCTATGAACATTGATGTGGCTGCATCACTGTAGTATGCTGATTTTAAGTCCTTTGGGTATAAACTGAGTAGGATAGCTGGGTCAAATGGTGTTTCCATTCTAAAAATTAAATTTTTATTCATATTTAACAGTGATGAATAAATGGAAGGATGGACAGATGAATATATAGATAGAGGTGATAAGTGGATAAATACAGAAATAGACATAAGTCTGGATATGGGTTTTACTATTTTCTCTAGGACACCAAATCCAAAATCAAACACATAGAATTGGCTATTTGACAAATTACTTACAAAAATGTAGACTTATAACACCTGGCAAATTTGAAGCATCCACATATTTTTTTAAATGTTCCAAAAGGTTGACAATTAGAAAATAACAAAGCACTTTTAGAAAAAAGCACTAGCATTCCCTAACATATCTTACAATTTAGACCTACAGTACTGAATGAGTTCACAGTGTTTTCCCATTTTATCCTTGTTTCAAGGCCTGCAAAACAGACACTGTTGGCCCCACATATGATTATCCCAGTATTTACAAGGACACTGAAAATGTATTTATCAAAATAAACAACCAGTCCTAGGTTGGAGAGCTAATATTTGACAGAGGCAATGTTTAAACTGACCATCTCGCCCAACAGCCTGTCTTTTCTCTTTGAGGACATTGGTCTTGGTGTCTGTGTCTCCACTTTTCTCTACAAAACTGATATAAAGTTCAGTCCTTTAGGAAGTTGAAGATACTCTGCATCCACAAGGTCACTAAATAAGATGATCATTCACATGTCAACATGTCCTACAGAAAAAGGTCCTACTCTCAGGAAAGATTTGTCCTGGAGAAAGATGGACAAATTGATTTTTTAACAATTTCTTATAGCAGCCTATGGAGAGCAGAGAGTGGATTGCATCAGCACACAGAGGATAAATCCCCACCTTATAGCAAACTTTGCTTCCTACTGGCCAAGAGACCTTTTCCCTCCTCCCCAGCTTCCTCCTTCATTATCCTTTAATTTGTACTGTGTTCTAACAACTACACTTTTTTTTTTTTTAATTTGGAATTGGGGATTGAACCCAGGAACATTTAACCATTGAATCACATTCCCAGCCCTTTTTTTAATATTTTATTTTGAGACAGGATCTTGCCAAGTTCCTTAGGGCCTCACAAAATTGCTGAGGCTGACTTTGAACTCCTGGCCCTCCTGTCTCAGCCTCCCGAGCTGCTGGGATTACAGGTGTGCGCCACGGCACCCGGCCCATCAACTATTCTTACTCCCCCCGACACTGCATGCGCTTCTATGGTCTGCACCATTCTTTCCTCTGCTAACTCTTCCTGGAACAAGTTTTCCACACGCTATACAGCTTATATTTCCTTACCCATCTGGAAAACTCTGAAACCTAAGGAGATGAATCTGGGCAACTCTCCAAACCCTCCCCGCCTCCCACTGCCATCCCGCCTTCCTCTGCCTTATCTCCAGGCCTTGAACATCTTGGGCAGAGCTTGCTCTGATGTCCTGACACTAGTCCACTCCACTAGACTGTGGGTTCTTAGGGCAGACAGAGGTTTTATTTTTCCTGATACCCTTCACAGGGTGCCAGACCACTACTGCTGCTTAATAGCTGACATTACATTGAATCAGACTGAATTGATTAAAAAGCAACCAAAAAGGTGTAAACTTGAGATTTTCAGGACATAAGCTCCCTCTGGAACCTTCTTCTCCTTTCTTTTATACTGGTGTTTGCTCCTGTGTCCACCTATTTATCTCTAAAGAGCCTACAACTGGTCTGTACTCACACGTAGTCCTTCCTTCGGTTCCATTCCTTCATTCAACAGCCACTGATTGGGTGCCTACCAAGTGTCAAGCACTTCATCAGGAGCTTGGGACAGAAAGATGTGAGCCAAGACTCCTGCCTCATAAAACAGAAAATATGGCAAAGTTTCTAAGACATGTTCAGGAGGAGCGTAAACATAAAACATTAAATACACTAAATGCAATAAAGCACCTTGAGGGGTCAGAGAAGACAGAAAGCTTCCAGAATGAAGGGCCAGAGAATACCACCAGGATGAACAAAGTGTGAATAAAACCTTGAATGGAAGTTTTGAAAGAACATATATATTTTCTAAACTCTCCTCCAAAAAAAAAAAAAAGAGAAAGAAAAAGAAAAAGAAAAGATATTCCTAGTCATTTTTATAAGTAAAATTACCCTTACTGTCTTAGTCCATTTTGTGTTGCTATAACAGAGTATCACAGATTGGGTGATTTATAAACAATAGAAGTTTGTTCTTTTCATGGCTCTGGAGACTAGGAAGTCTAATATTAAGGTGCCAGTCTCTGCTAAGGGTTTTCTTGCTGTGTCTTAACGACAGCAAGAGAGCACAAGAGCATGCAAACTCTGATCCCTCTTCCTGTTCCTACGAACCCACTAATGCCATCATAGGAGCCATGACCTCATGACCTCATCTGATTCTAAGTCCCTCCCGAGGGTCCCACCTCTGAATGCAATCCAGAAACAAAGGGATTCAGATGCCAACACTGGAACTTTGGGATGACACATTCAAACCACAGTATTTACCCTGAAAAAAATTGTAACCATAGTCTTGCCATGTTTCTCTTCCATGTCTTTCTAGGTCCATACTGAAATCCTAGGAGATATTTTTTGGCAACTTTGACAGCTCTTTCTCAGGACTGGTCTTCTTTGTGTCAATAAGTCATAAAGAAAGACACTGCCACACTGAAATTGACATGTGTCTGTTTCTGCTGCTGCTGTCGATTTCGTTATATTAACACCAACGGAGGACAAACCAGGATGAACTAACCTGGAAACGAATGTTCAATAAAAACGAAAAGGGCCTTTTCATCACATGGAAGGACATGGAAGGAAAAAAGAGAAATGAAGGCAGCACAAGATTGCTAAATGGGAAAGACGCTATCAACAGGTAATGGGAAACATGAAACTGTGATTATTGCTTTAAACCTTCTCCATTAAAAATGCATCACAAATAGATGATGACAATGGAGAGATTCTTAACACAGCAGGTGGCTGTTCCACCTCCAGTCTCCATTCCCCCAATGAATTATGAGGGAACTGTTAGTCAGCTATTCACTGCTGTGACTAAATGACCCAATCAGCACAACTGTAGAGGAGGAAAAGTTTCTTTGAGGGCTCACAGTTTCAGAGGTCTTAGTCCGTAGAAGGCTGGCTCCATTCCTCTGGACTCGAGGTGAGGCTGAACATCATGGCGGGAGAGGGTGGCAGAGGGAAGCAGCTCACACCACGGTGATCAGGAAGCAGAGAGAGAGTCCACTCTCCAGAAACAAAATATATACCCCATAGCCACACCCCAACTCCTACCTCTTCTAGCCACACCTACCACTTCAATTAATCCCACCAGGGATTAATTCACTGATTGGGTTAAGACTCTTACAACCCAATCATTTCTCCTCTGAATCTTCCTGCATTGTCTCACATGTGAGCTTCAAGGGGACACCTCACCTCCAAACCACAACAGGAACCAAGAGAACCTGGAGGTGAACACTGTTGGGGAAAAGAGGCGTGAAGCAAAAACACTGGGAATTTGGTAAATGCTTTTCTTCAGAGTACTCGGCTTGAGCCACGCCATGTCTACCAGTCACAATCCAAATCGACTTGGTATGTCCAGTGAGGTATGTCCACCACGAAGACATATCAAATGAGAATCTTCTAGAAAACAATTTATTGTAAGAGAAGAGGGAGTCAGACTGAGATGCCTGGCCCAGTGAAAGTGCTTTGGCTGTTAAAGGGAATGAGCAGCTACCAGGCGTTGAACTTCTCACTTGGACCTGGTGGGGGAATGGTATACCATCCATCAATCAGAGACTGAACAGGTACAACAACAGTTTGGAATATTTTGGCAAGGAAAAAGTAGGCCTGAAGGATGGTCATGTTTTGTTTGTTTTTATGAATCCTCTTTCTAAGCTCGAACTGCATGCCACCTGTCGGGGTCTTAAGCCCCCTTGCTCTTCTCAACCAGCGGCAAGGGAAGGGGACACTCCCCAACAAGGTCAGATGGGGATAGGTAGGGCCGACTGACCGCCGCTCGCAGCCCTTCGGACGGAGGACAATCAGATGCGTCAGGGAGACCAGTCACAGCAGGAACTCGTTTATTGAGGAAGTCACACAGCTTTTATGTAAGGTGGGGGCTAGGCGGGAACCAATCAGCTTAAAGGTCAGCAAGGCACGGAGGATTCATGCAGGTGAGAGTCCCATAGGACTATATAGCAAGCCGAGCTGATCACATTGGCGGAACTGTTGTTAACCAATCCCTGTCGGTGGTCTGATTTATCGTCATTAACTATTGAAAGCGCCTTTGAGGCTTTGATCTTGCTCACTAGCCAGGGAGTAAGGAGTCAGCCTGAGTTAGTTAACGTGTCATAAGTCCCAACAGCCACCAAAGATGAGAATTTGAACTCCGCACACAAAGGGGAATTACGAAGTACTAGATTTTCCTAGCTTTGAAAACTTGTAAAGAATGGCAGAAAAATTCTTGTGAAATTAATCTATTTGTTATGCATGTTCCAGATGTTTTCAATGTATCTTTCACCATTTTTCCTTTTGATAGAAGAATTCTCTAGCTCCACATTTATAGTTTCTTTCAAAACTCCAGCACTGAGCAGAGAGTTTTGCTAATTATTTCTGCATGGTGTGTGGAGACATGAGCAACTGAACTACAGGAGTCATTTTGTTCCTTTTAGAAACCCGGGCCATTTGGAAGTCTGCTTTCCCTCCTTCTCTCAACCTATAAAGAGCAGAAACTGTTATGCCCCAAGCTTTAAGTGGGACTGATATTTGTCAGATGCACCTTAATGCTGTGTCCACTATGTCTTTAAATCCAATACTTTTAAGTGAATTCAGTGAGAAGGTGCTGGCATTCAGACTTTGCCTATGGGATTGGATTTAACGACCTTCAAGATTCTTTCCAGTTCTGCAATGTGTTTATTTTGAGAGTTTTATAACTTCCGATGAGATATGGAGTCATCACGAAGGGATTCAGGATCCTTTATAAATTTCTGTTGAACATGACAGACCAAAGACTGTGGGTATTCTTATCAATAAAGAATGTGTGAGCAAATGGTGGGATTTTTCTTGAGGATTCTTAAAACAAGTCTTTAAAATATGCCTGCTTTTTGACATAGCAACCACCACCTCTAGATATACATCCTGATGAAATATGTAAGCATGTACTCAAGAAATTTAGCACCAAAATGTTCATGTGTTTTTTTAAATAATTTTTATAAATGAGAAATTATTTAAATGCTCAAGTGTGAGAGGTGAGTTAAATAAATTGTGGTACATGTGTGCACTAAAATACTGTGTACTCATCAAAAATTAGGTAGCAAACGTGCATTTATTGAAGTGAAAGAACAGATTATAAAAGAAGTATTATGATTTGATCTCATGTTTGTAGTAGACACACCCTCCTACACAGTGGGAAAAGATTCTCAACAGAATCACACCAAACATTGATCATTATTTATTATTTCCTATGGGGATAAGGTAAAAAAGAATGTTACATTCATCTCTTTATATTCCTTTTCTAAACTTCTGCAATGTATTAAAATCTGTGTTGCAAAAGTATTTTAAAAGACCTACCTATGTGTGAATACATGTGCTCATTTCTATGTTACATGATTATTTATCAAATGCCCATTATTCACCCGGCTTTGTAACATATGTAAAATTCTCTATAAAATTCTTATTAAATACTCGATTGTTTTCTTAGTAACATGTAAGCAAATTAAGCCCAGTTCAATGATGAAAACCAACAAAATGTTGAAAAGCTTATTTAAAGTCACATAATAAATTCAAAACGGTAGCCAGAATTTGTAACCTCAGATTCTCAAACTGAACTCAAAAAAATAGAAGCTGTTCTCCTATTCATCCTAATTTCTGTTCATTGCCTGTTGGGATTGAAAGGTCCCCTGGTGTGGGAATTTGAAGAAAACATTGGCCACCCTACTCTGCAGCTGTTTCCTTCAAGAAGTGTGGTCTGTTTCCCCATGGCTGCAATGGCAACTGTCATTGGACCTGATTGGCTCAATTCTAAGTCTAGGTCTCCCAGGGCTTTGTAGCTTCCACTCCTTTGGAACTTTGGACCATGAATCAGCCTGGGTTAGCCTGCCGGGGAACGAGCAAGTTTGTGAAGAAATGCTCCAGTCAGCCCATCACCAGATACCACCATAATAAAAACAACACTCCCAGTTGCCTCACCAGTTGAACACAGACACATGAGTGAGCCCAGGTGAGGTCAGCCCAGCCCAGGCAAGATCAGCAAAGTCACCCAGGGGAGTCTAGTCCCAAATATCAACCCACAAAACCATGAACAAAATAAACGTTTGCTGTATTAAGCCACAGAGTTTTGGGATGGTTTGTTGTGCAGCAAAAGCTAACTGATACATATGCCTGGGCTCAACTAAGCCTCTTCACTGTTCAAAGGAGGTAACCAATGAGACGAATGAAGTACCCCACTTCAAGTCACACCGTGAGTCAACCAAACTGGAAGAAGAACCACATTCTCCTGACCACCATGCCAGTGTCCCAGTCACTGAGTGCTTCAGAAAGAAAAAGGTCAACCCAGTTCACTAAGGTGAACAGTATTGAAACCTTGGCCAGACTCAGACAGTGAACCGGCTTCAGGTCCCCATGAACTCCTTGTCTTCCTGCCAACTCAATAGTTTGGCTGCTGAAGAAAGGCAAAAATACCACATTTTGTCCTACCTCTGGCCCCAGCCAATGCCAGCATTTCCCAAACTCACAGACCACCTGGGAGCTGGGCCCCAAAAATCTGTAGAAGTGTCCTCTCTCTTATACTTTCTTTTCTGCTTCTCTCTTCTCTTCCCTTTCTTCTTGTTGGTCCTTTCTCCCTCCTCCTTCTCTTTCTTCTTCTTCAAACTCAATCCGTCTCAAAAGTAGAGACCCCTGACCCAACCCACTTCTTCCCCTGACCTCCCACCTCCTGTGTATCTGAAAGGGTGGAACTGACAGAAAACCTCATCAAAAGCTGTAACCTAAACCGAGCTCGGAATCTCCGGAACAACTAATCATGATGTGCTGCACTTCAAAGTGCCTGGTCCCAAACATTAGCCAATTAATCCTTGCAGCCACCCTGGGTGTTAATTAGGCCTCATTATTCATGAGTTCCATACCAGGAAGAGAAAGTCAGAACTGTAACTTCTGCACCTCAGGCTCAGAGGCGGGAGGGGGACCCAGGCCTCCTGGCACTGGGGCAGTGACGGGACAGCCCAGATGCTGCCACCCACTCCCCCTGGTGTCGGCCCAGAGGCAGGAGCCAAGGGGCGGCTCCGGCTTTTCCTTTTCCATTTGCCACAGGTGTGTTTTACCACAGCCTAACTAGCAGCTACTATTTATTCTCTGGGATTTTCTAAAAATGTGCTTTTGCAGCCCTTCAAGCCGAAGGCATTCCCAGCAACACTCTTTATTAAATTGAGCCACAGAAATGTATTGAAAATCACGAGCGTTTTGAAACATACTGAGTCCTTTATGGCTGAAATAATCTAATAGACAAGCGGTTGTTAATTTACAACCTTCATTTTCAGACACACTTCTTGAGTCAAAAGTACTTCCTGCTCTGTAATTCCTGTAGGGATACAGGTGGCCTCGGACTAAGTACACATCTACTGTACGTTAAAATGTATTTCTTACTTAAGTTAAACATTTCTGAAATCTCAAGTTTATGTCTAGACTATTTTAATCAGCTAAATGTCATAATAAGCCATATGTTGGTCTTGATCGGTTACATACTCCAGCTCTACTCATAAAGTATCAAAAGGTGTTTTAAAAAGAAGTCTGTGTTTCTTTCACCAAGAAAATGGAACTTTGGGTCTATCACATTGGACATGCTGGCAAGCACAAAGGGACCTTACGTAACTATGGGAAAATGGGGTTTTCTCTCTCTTTCCTCCTCATGTACTACTCTATCCATACCAATTCCAAACTTCAGAGTTTTGCAGCAATAAACTTAAATTGATCTAAAATGTCACCTGACCACTATCCAAAAAACATGGACATTTAAGCAAGCAGGACAGTGTGGAGCAGGGATTCGTTTCAGACACTCCTTTTTTATAGGGGTTCTCTGTTTTCAGTTCATTCCCACCTGAGTTGGCCTGTGCCTCTCAACCCCACAAAGGAACACCTCGTTCCCCAACATAAGGATGGTGACGGGGAAGAGGACTGCTGACTAAGCAGTTATCCAAATACCTGTTAGGCACCTGGTATCTAAGGTGCTGTTTTAGGACCTCCAGCCACACAAATGAACAGGAGTCTGGCAACGGCTTCCACAGAGCTTGCAATTTACTAGGGGGAAAGATATTGCACAAATAGTCCCAGAAATAGATTTGCATAAGAGCTCTGAAGAAAACGTGCTCGCAGGCTTGGTGGTGCGTGCCCATCATCCCAGCAGCTTGGGAGGCTGAGGCAGGAGAATCACAAATTTGAGGCTAGAGTCAGCAACTTATCAAACACTCTATCTGAAGAATTAATTAATTAATTAATTGATTAATTTAATTAAAGAAGCTGGAGATAGAACTCAGTGGTAGAGTGCCCCTGGGTTCAACCCCCCCAGTACTGAGAGAGAGAGATAAAAGGAGAGAGAGGAAGAGAAAGTGCTGGCCTTGACTTTTAGGATAAGACCAATGAACTGATCAGAGAGAGGGTGTGTGTAGCTGGGCAAGTAATTAGAAAGGCAGGAAAGTAGCAGCAGAGGGGAAATAGAGAAAAAGAGGGAGAAGGACAAAGGAGAAAAGGGGGAGGAGGGGAGAAGGAGGGGCGAGGGCAGATAGGAAATAGAAGAAAAGAGAAGAGACGACAGAGGAGAAAGAAGAGAAAGGAAGACAAGAGGGGAAACGAAGAGGAAAGGACGTGAGGCCAGGGGGACACGAGAGAAGGGAAAGATTCAAATCTGCTCACTTTTAGGACAAGCTAGGGAGCATGGAGAACTGTCTGATGTAACTTCGTTTCCAATTCTAAAGAAGTGTAATTGAAAGAGCACTTATTAATCAAATTGTGAAATACAAGCTTTCTTATCAATCTAAAGGGCTCTTAACTAACTATGAAGAGAAAAAAATACACAAAATGATACTTCAAGGGAAATAAGTAAATTGGGCTTTCATGGTGGCACTTGATAAAACTTTATGAACCGTGGATTATGAAGAATTCTTGCACGTAGACTTTTCTTGGAGATGAAAATGGTCACGAAGCTCGTGGTGCCAAGCCGGGGCAGAAACACCAGGAGGGTTTGTTTCTCATGATACTGCACAACCACATAATTGCGCGTGGTTGGCATGATCGGACAATATATTTTGATGATAATATTTTTAAAAGACGAGGTTTTCCCTGGACATCTTCTCAGTGCAAGCTCTGTTGAGTGATTCTTGTGGGGAAGGCATATGACAACTGCATGCGTGTCTCTCCGTGCCACCTGCACGCTACAGTATGCCACGCCCGTCATCCACTGCAGCACCAGGACCCACACTCTGCTGTAGTTTGTCTCACGAAATGTCAACAGCAGTGCTGTGAATCCCGTCCAGGTGGACACTTCAGGGCTGATGCATGACTCACCTCTCTGCCTTCTCCTATGGCCGTGGGTTGATAAATACTTACCAAGACGGAGCTCTGTCATTCTGAAACCCTCAGTGACTACAGAGTACACTGCTGGCCTGCCCTGCACATCGAGAATAAGAAATGGAAAATATTCCATCCAGCTAATGAGGGGTTGTTTGCACTTGAACTGGAACCTAACCCGGGCTCATTCCTTAAGAACTGATGTGAGGCCCCCTGTTCAATCTCCACGTAACACCTACCATCCCGTCACCCTTGTACTTGAACTTATCAATCTCCCCCTTATATAAATGCATCTGGCAATCAAGAAACTACCAAATGTATATGTATTGAGACACAAAAACTGCTGCTTCCAAAATAGCCAACTTCAGGATGCCAGTAACTGGCAACTTCTGTGCTTTGGACCCTACTCAGGGTAGCACATGGAGGTGGAGAGGGGGTGTCTGTATCATGTCCCATCCACCCTGAAGCTATAGAGAAGAGTGTCTAAAAACACCTATAGAACCAGTCTGTGGACTCAATTCCTGGTTCTGCTATCTATTACACAGAACCTTGGGAACATGTTCTCCCTGTTTCCATTTTCTCATTTGTAAAATAGGAGTTCCTCACAGTGCCTTGAAGGAATCAGTTGACCAGGGTGGAGCTGGTAAACCAGGTATGGACCCTAGTAAGTTCTTGGTGGTTTCATCTGTCATTACAGTAACATTCAAAGTCCCCCACGACTCTGCTGTCATTTCTCGTGCTTGGCACCACAGCATACCACATATATTGTTTCTTGGCTAGCATGGCATTTTCCAAGGCCAGTCTAGGGTGCTCAAGCAACCTCCAACTCATGAGTGCCTGGAAACCAAGTTGCCTCCCAAATCTTCCCCAAATGCTTTAATTGCCAGAATATTTCCACTCGGCTACAAATGTGAATACCCCAACACACTTCCACATTTTGAGGAACCTGTGTCCACACACAAGACCAGCTGTCCTCAGCTGTCCTCAGTTGTCCACCTGAGGATGGATGGCACTGGAACAAGGGCGGGAACAAGAAGAACCAGCAGAGGCAAGTGGGAGCAGATTGGGCAGGTTGTTGAAGAGGCCGCCATGTTCTGAGGAACGGGACTTTGAAAGAACCACAGGGTGGGAAGAAGGCACAATGATCTCCTTTGTGATTATCTGAGCTGAAATGAAGATCTTAATTGCTCGTCAGTGTCAAATGTCAAATTTGTATTTGTTGTGGGTTCACGCCATGCTCAGGCTGCTCTCAGGGCAAACCCACTTTCCAGAGCTGTTTGTGCACTGAAGGCTTCCACAGCCCTTCTCCCTCTAGGTGCCCCTTCTGGTGTTTTCCTTTCACTCTAACACTCCATAAATTTTCTAAGGACTTCTCATTTCCAATACACAGTCATGTGTCCCTTAACGAAAGGGATACATTTTGAAAAATGTGCTACAAGGTGATTTTGTCATTGGGCAAACATAATAGCATGTGCTCACACAAACTAAAACAGCCACGAAATCGTAGGCAATATAATCTTAGGGGACTGCCATCACATATGTGGTCTGTCATTGACCAAAATGCTGTTTACAGCAATGACTCTACCTCTGTGTCTTAGTCTGCTCAGGCTACTGTGACAAAATGCCATAGACCAGGTTGCTTAAACAACAGACATTTGTGCTATCATAGTTCTGGGGGCTAGAAGTTCAGATCAAGGTGCTGACCAAAATGGCGCCTGGTGAGGAACTTCTCCTGATTTGCAGACAACCATCTTTTCTCTGAGTCTTCAGGTGATGGAGAGAGAACTCTCCTCGGAGTCCATTCTCAAGACCTAATCTAACCCTAATTACCACTTCAAATACCATCACATTGGAAGTTGTGGCTTCAACATGTGAATTGGGTGGGGGGAGACAGAAACATCTCCTCCCTAAAACTCTGTAAGAAAAGAAAACCTTAATTGTGAGCTAATTCTAACCATCAAGATTTGGAAAATCAGCTTGACTCTAAGCAATTACTTCAATGTTACTTCTTCAAGAAGTACTTACCAAACATCAATCCTATAAAACACACTGTGTCAGCAACCAGAGGGCAATACTTAGCAGACACAATATTTGCCTTCGAAAAAATTCATGGTTCAATTGAAAATGAGAGAAAGGACAAAAGAAAAACTAAAACTACTAAAATATTTTTAATTAAGAGGAAGTCTATTTGAGAAATCAATGAGTAAAGTAAAAAATTACTATAGGGGAGTTCAGATGAAGCAGAACAGCACTGTGGGTGAGAATCAAGCTCTGGGATCAGAGGGGAGTGACTGATATCCTGATTGCTCTTTATCCCCTTGCCACGTGATCTCAAGAAAATTAATTAACCATTCAAAACCTGTTTTTCTACCTGTAAAATGGAGCTAATAACATTACCTACCTCCAGGTTGTTATGATAATACCTGTCAAGTGCTTAGGACAGTGACTGGCTAGAGTAATTACTCAGTAACCTTTCATTAAAAAGAAGCGTAGGTGGGGGAATCCTTTCCAAATGAGACCTGGGCAGGTGATTCCCAGACAACGACTGGATTTTATCTGAAAGATAAATCCTGGGGGTCCATTCAGTAAGGGGGAGGGAGTGGGTTGTGCTGGGTTGGGGTCACAGGTTGGAAAAAAAATGAATTTGGAAAACTGTAAATAGAGGTGTCTGGATAGAACGGACAATCCACCTAGGATGCATGGAAAGAGACTAGGAAAAGAGTCGCGGCTTAGCGCCTGGTGTCCTTAAAAGTCAGACCAACTTTGGGTTTTGTCCCACATTCTACCTTCTCAGTAGAATGGAACACCTTGTCTTCGGAGGTTATGAAAAATGTTTCAACTCCAAGTACACTTTTCTACAAAGTCCAGATACAATCATGAACAAAACATCTGTTTTTCCCTTCACGTTGTTCAGGAGCAAATCCCAGTTTGATTTCATATTCAAAGCTTGTTCTGCCCTAATGTAAAAAATATATAATGGGACTCAAGTGGTCCATAAAACTATTTCAAAGGAATTTTAATTTTAAAAATGTCTAATGAAGCCCTTTCTTAACCCCTAAGGCACCAAAAGTAAGTGAATTCTTGAACTTTTCTTCCATTTTTATTCCTCTAAGATAAAAGTTTCTTGAAAAAAAATAATAATAATAAGGTAAGGCTAATTTAATCCAACTGGAGTGGTCATTGTGAGTTAGTGAAACTTCTGAATTATTCAGAATGGTTAATGTTATCTAACACTTTCTAGAACAACACAAATCATAGATTAACAAAACAAAGAGTTTGTCAGGTAGGCATCTTAATGAACAATTGACCATTAGTAGCTGTGCCTTAATGAGTTCAATGTACATGCATTCTCCTAAAATGGCTTAAAGGGTGAATTATGGAAAAGTTGTTCACCCTTTACACAAAATCAATCACCCAATTATTACTAGGCACAAAACTGAAATAGAGACCCTGCCCTTTGGTGCCTCACAGTCTAATGCAAGCCAATGGTAGCAATAGCTTCAAATATTAGTATAATTGTAAAATAAGAATTTTAGTACTTGACAGTCTCCCTGGCTCCTTATATTGTTATTTTATTTAATAAATCCCATATTTTAAGAATAGTTGAAAGTGATGCTATTCAATCTAAGATTTCATTCCACTTCTACTGATTCCAATTAGTAGATTTCAAAGTCATAAGATCTCGACGCATGTAATATTTTACACCCATCTTCTTCTAGAGCCTATGAACAGAAACACTGTTCTTTGCTCTTAATGTCTATTCTTTGACTTTGAATGTATTGAAAGTAAGTATCTGTTTATATATCACTAGGTTAAAAGTTTCTGGATAAGTATTACAGGATTAGTCTCTTAATTCCCTAGAACCTTGAAGAAATTAATAGAAGGTGAGAGAGAAATAAAATGAGTGAGGGAGGGAGGGATTATTTTAGAACCATTAGCTGAGGAAGTGTCCTCTAATACTTTACTAAACTTAATCATAACAGAGTCTCATTATCGAGCAACAACCGGACCACAGATTTTTCCCTTCTAAGCACAGTGTTTGCATTAGCTTAATTTGAATTCAGTGCACAGAGGATTCTGTTCATTTCTCAGAGAGGCTACATACTATAGGGAGCTTGGACAGTATTACGAAGGTCTTCGCTTGGGTGGATACAAGGCCCCAGTGTGGACAGCAGAAACGGGCTCCTAAACCGAATGCTCTTTTTGTGTGTAATTTCTGGTGAGAAGTCATCCTTTATTCAGATACCCAAAGTGACCTGTAATGTCCCCCAAATTAAGATGTTTCACATATTTCAATTAGAACTTAGATATTAATGTTGGGTGAGTGAAAGTCACTCTATTATATTGACTATAAATCTGGTAATACTATTGTAAAATTGAGCTCTCCACACTCCTATACAATTTCCTCCAGATTATCTTAAAAAAAAAAAAGAAAGAAATGAAACAAACAAAAAAAACCAGAACAAAACAAAAAAACAGAGAAACCAGTTCCACAAAACAAAACTTCCCTTAATGTCCTGTCAGACATTTCCATGGGTCAGAGAAAGTGGGAATGCCACCTCAGGGAAGCACACGGTGACCAGGTGCGTGCCCGGCCCGGCAGCACTGTCCGGGTCTCCTTCATCTTTCAGGGTCACCGGGCGCCTCACCCACTGCCTGGAAACCCTGCTCCCTGTGCTCCTGGCTTCACTCCTGTCCTTGACTCTTCTGCCTTTTTTATCCCTTCTCGTCAGTCACAGGTGGTCCCCAGTCTCAGCCCTCGACCTTCTTCTCTTCTGATTTCTCCTCTTCTAGCCAAGCTCTCCTTGGGTCACATCACCTCGTCGTGAACTGCTGACCAAGCAACCCCCCAGTGTTCAAAGGCCCTTGGTGACTTTCCTCCTAAGGTGCACTTCCGGTGGGTGTCCTACTCCCATCTCACATTCAACACATCTGAAACTGGACTCAGCCCCCACCCCAGACACCGCCTCCCTCCGTGGTCTTCTGGTTCATCAGCGTTACCTTCCTTATTGAGGTGGTGCTTAAAAGCAAGGGACCATATGCACAAGACTGTGGGTTCAATCCCCAGTACCAAAAAAAAAAAAAAAAAAAAAGCAAGGGACCGTTTGGTGTGGCTCTCCCATCTCCCCACACCTAAGTTCTTTCACAATCTTTGCCTCATGGACGCCTTCCCACCCAGGACTGCCTCGAAACTTCCTTGACCCCATCACATCCTGCCTCTTGGATTGTATGTTCTTTACTCTTTGCTAATGTTCCCCATGCCACCTTCAGAACTCAAAGCATGTTCTTCCCAAGGTCATCCCACTGATCTGTGACAGGGACTCTTTACCCTTAGTCCAAGTTAGTTTCTGGCACCAGTTTCCTGGTTCCTGCGAGGGCAGATTTTGCCTTTTTCTTTGCAGGCTGCTGTATGTCCAGGACATGTTGGTGCACAGTAAAGATTCAAAAACTGAAAATAACAGAAGGGGAGAGGGAGAGAGATCAGGAATAGGAAAGCAGAAGGGAGAGAACACGGGGTGTTCAGCTAACCTGGCTGAACTCACCCTTGTCTGGCAGGCAGCCAGGACCCATCAGCATCTCCAGAGACAAGCGGAGCAAGGAGGTGCCCGGATGGCACCTGGAGACCACAGAACGTCCTGTCCCAGCCTCTGAGTTGCCACCTGCCTCCACCCAGCACTGAGGGACTTTCCCAAATCTCTGGCTCGCTGTGTGGTTGGTGACTCAGAGCTGTTCCTGTTGTCCGAGGTATCGTTCGTAAAGTGCTTTCTTGGAAGAGAAAATGTTTGGGACAGCTGGAAGGGGAGCTCCCGGGGCTGCAGCCACAAGGAGCCCTGTTGTGCGGTGTCTGAGAACACAGCCTTCTTATTCCCCTCTCTCTTCCCTGGTAGTGTTTATTTAAAGCTCCCTCTGCCACTGTGGGGGTGCATGCCCAGGACTTTAGGCAGGGCCCTGGGAACTGCCAGGGAGCAACCCAGCACTTACTGCAGGGACCACAGCCGTCCTGGGCACGGGCCGAGCTTGGGCCAGGAACCAGGGAGCCTGGCCAGGACAGTGGGAGGTAGCGGGGACGAGCTGTTATTGTGTCTCTGACCATCCTATGATTATCGTGTTTGCCGTTATGATTTCTGTCTCTGTTACTATTTGTCTTGGTAAATCTGTTCCCACTTGTATCTTACAGAGTCCCTAAAAAATTTATAGATAGATGATGATGATGATGATGATGATGATGATGATGAAAATAGATAGATGGATAGATAGATGGATGGATAGATAGATAGATAGATAGATAGATAGATAGATAGATGATAATAGACAGATGATAGGTAGGTAGGTAGGTGTGTAACTCACTAGCTAGCCAGGCTGCTGGGTTGACATCTCAAAGAACCTGAGTCGTGAGGATGATGGGTTCATTTCCTGGGGGTTGCTCAGGAGGGAGGGGAGCTGAAGGGAGGCTAGACCCTGTAGGGGAGACCCACAGCGTTTGTCAGCAAAACAGGACCCCAGGTTGACTATTCCTACCCAGCCTGCCCTCTTGCTCGAAGAGCGCCCTCCATTGGATATACCATTCAGGGTCCAATGCACTGAATCTTCTCCACCACCCTCTGCTCAGTTTCTTAGTGAGGAGGAAGGATGGAGCCCAGAGACTCTTCCCACCTCAGCCAGGGGGCACATCTCAGGACAATGGGCAGATCAACAAAGCCGTTGCTGACTTACCAGATGCAGCTGGGTTTTCTTTTCCAGTCAGACTCTTCTCCACAGACACAAATCACAGTGTATATTTGTGAAATCATCACCTGGGCTCTTTCTGGGGCATCTCTGCTTGCCAACAGCAAAACATTGGTGAGACTTGGTTTTACTTTAATCTTTTTTTTTTTTTTTTTTTTTTTTTTTGCCTTCTATTCTCTCAAAAGAATGCCTGATGGCAAGCAGGATTGAGGCTCCTTGGAGTTAGGAAAATTGTCTTAATAATCACCATACTGCACTTTCCAGACCGGGAGGAGAAAAAGAAACTTAGGTTTAGATCTCCAAAAGTGATATGATTCCAGAGTGGTGAGCAGATATTCAGTTATAGCCAGGCGCTGCCTCAGCTTTTCCCAATTTAAAGCAAAATTCTATTTTCAGTTTTTACTCTAAGAGTGGCTGGTGAGACACTGGGTACTTATAAAAAGAAGGACCTGGTTAATGAGAACCATCCACTATCTACAAAGTTGGCACCAATTTTTTCCTATTAAGACAAATAATGTAATGAACATATCCTTACATATGACTTTTTTTTAAAAAAGTTCAGTTCTTCCCTTGAAATGATATTCTTGGATCAATATAACTGAGTCGAAGGGAAAAAACGTTTTTATATCTCCTAATTTTGTTTCTGTGTATATTTGCATGTGTGTGTGCGTGTGTACACATATCTTCTCAGACATCTTTCTAAGGTGTGGTACAAATATGCATGTATTAATTTTTCTAAAAGGCTGCCACTTGGTGTCAAATGGTATCTCAAGTAGAATTTATTATGTTATAATCCTAATATCTGATGGGAACAGATTTCCCACCCTGAGTTCTCTTTTTGCTCAAAGTCATCTTTGGTTCTATGCTCCATTCTTTTTCCAAATGAATTTTTTTTTTAATTTTCAATGATTTCCAAAGCAAGAATCCTGTAGTTGTTTTAGAGTTGTGTACCTATAATTTAAAATTATAAATTCACTTAAAAATAAAAGGCCTGCTGAAGAACTCTGCACTCCCATTCAAAAGCACCACCCACTTGTTCCACGGGTTTCTTTCCTCCCCCTTCCCATGTCATGTCCACAGTGTCCTTGAAGCTAAGTGCAGCCACGACCTGAGCCCCGGGCAGGGGAGATGGGAGAAAGCTGTGTGCCACCTACAGGCCTGACCTCTGACCCCTCGCAGGAAAGCCTCCACTCACTTGTGCTTTACTTACTAAACACAGATGCAGAGGGTCCAGGGTAGACCCCAAATCCCCCAGAAGAGGGCAGAGCACTGGTGTTATGGACTAGGTATGAAGTATCCCCCAAAATCTCATGTGTGACACAATGAAAGAAAGTGTAAAGGTGAAATGATTGGGTTATGAGCGCTTTCACCCAACAAGTGAATTAGACCCCTGAGAGGAATTTACTGGGTGGTAACTGTAGGCAGGTAGAGAGGGGCTCAAGGAGGCAGGTCACTGGGGGCGTGCCTTTGGGGTATGTAGTTTGTCCCTGGCAAGTAGAGTCTCTCTCTCTACTTCACGTGGGATGTCCTGAGCCACTTTCCTCCACCACACTCTTAAACCATGATGTTCTGCCTCACCTTGGGCCCAGAGCAATGGAGCTGATCACCTCTGCACTGAGACCTCTGAAACTGGGAGCCCCCAAATAAAACTCTTCCTCCTCTAATTGTTCTTGTCAGGTCGTTTGGTCACAGGGGCAAAAAGTTGACTAAAACAACTGGGTTGTTGGGTTCTCTAATCACCATGGAGTCGACCCAACTGCCATCATATGAGCGGGAAATAAAATTCTACTATGCTAACCCACTGAGAGATTTGGGGATTGTTTGTCACAGCAAGTAACCTACTTTAATGCCATGAGACTCTCCACCTTCCAAGCTGAAGACACAAATTTAATTAGAGGTCGTATTAGTTAGGGTGCTCCACAGAAACAGAACTAACAGGCAGAGAGAGAGAGAGGTTTACTTTAATCAATTGGTTCACATAACTGTGGGCCCTGGCAAGTGTGAAATTTGTAAGGCAGGCCAGTAGGCTGGAATTCAAGTAAGAGCTGGTATTGTAGGCTTGAGTTAGAAAAGCACAGAGAAGGCCAGCAAGTCATAACTCAAGCGTGTTTCTTCAATGTAGCCTGAAGACGGAATTTCATCTGAGGGAAAACTTCGTCTTTGTTCTTACAGTCTTCATCTGATTAGATGAGACCCACCCACATTATAGAAGGTTGTCTGTTTAACTCAAGGCCTACTAGTCATAAACGTTAATACCATCTTTAAAAAATATACCATCACATCTGAACTGGTGTTTGACTACACAGCTGAGTACTAGAGCCTAGCCACATTGACACTATTCTAGCAACAAAAGTAGTAACATCTTAAAAATAAATTAGCCAATCCCAAAAAACCAAAGGCCGAATGTGTTTCCTGATAAATGGATGATGATATATAATGGGGGTCAGGGGTGGTGAGAGAAGAATGGGGGAACTTTAGAATATGTAGAGGGAGGAAGGGTGAGGGTATGAAAATTGGTGAACTGTGACAGACATCATTACCCTATGGACATGTATGATTACACAAATGGTATGAATCTACATCGTGTACAACCATAGAAACGAAATGATGTACCCTGTTTGTGTACAATGAATCAAAATGCAGTCTGTAAAAAATTTAAAAATTTAAAAATTTTAAAAATTAAAAAAAAAGAAATTAGCCATGTCATAGTGTGATAAAAGCAATATTGGGTTTGGATATAGGCAGCTCTATTTGAGACATAAGTTTTCCTGACTACTATGTCCTCAGTTTTCTCATCTGTGAAATAGGGGTAATGTGACATAGCATGCAAGTTTGTGGTAAAGGTTAAACTATGCTTGTAAAGCTCAAAGCGTGAAGCATGGTGTGCGAGAGCGATGGTTCCCACCCCTTCACTCCAAGCAGAGTGGGGCCTCCTCTTTTTGTAGCGGCATTGGAATGACAGTTCCTCTCTGGTCCTCTGCGGCCCATTCCTCAGTATAAGATGGTCCCCAAGTTACAGGGATTGACTTTACCGTATTCAACTTTACAATGGTGGAAAACCACTACACATTCAGGAGAAACCATACTTTAAACTGTGAATTTTGATCTTTTCCCAGGCTAATGATACACGGCACAGTCTTCTCAGGATGCCGGGGAGTGCAGCTCCTGTATGGTCATGGGGGACACCTGATAATCCACAGCGGGCATGTAACTAGGTGTGATGTTGGAAGGTTAAGTACATCCAGCATATCCTGAACTTTCTGCACCTTCAACTTGTGATGGAATTGTCAGGATGTAACTCCAGAGAAAGTCAGGGAGCAGCGGGGCTACCTGATTTATTGAGGAGAGAAGAGGCAATTATTACGTGGGGAATCACAACAAGAATGTACTTACTGGTTGGGACAGTAAAGTTACTGAGATCTTTAACTAAAACACCTGAACAATCTTCCCCATTGTGCCTGCTTTCTATTACTTTCCTAGGACTACCATGACAAAGAACAGACAGACAGAGTGACTTTAACAGCAGAAATTAACTTTCTTACAGTTGTGTAGGCCACAACTGAGATCAAGGGGTCAGGAGAGTTTTCTCTTCTTTTTTCCATATTTTTATTAGTGCATAATTATACATACTAGTGGGATTTGATGTTACATATTCATAAATGTACACAATAGAGTAGGGGTATTTCTTCTGAGGCCTTTCTCCTTGGCTGGTAGAAAGCATCTTCTCCCTCTGTGTCTGGTCCTCTCTCTGTGTGTGTCTGCGTCCTGATCTCTTCTTAGAAGGACACTAGTCAAACTGGATTAAGACCTCACCATAATGTCTTAATTTTAACTTAATCACCTCTTTTAAGTTCTTAGTCCAAAACACTCACTATTATGGTTTGGATATGAAAGGTCCCCCAAAGACTCACGTGTTGAAGGCCTGATCCCCCACGCAGCAGCAGAGTTCAGAGGTGTTTGGGAAGTGATTGGAACATGGGGTTCTGACCTCATCAATTAATAATTTGAAGGTGTTATTGGATTAATAATTCAAAGCCATTATTGGGAGCTGCAGGAGCTGGGTCCTAATTGAAGGAGGAGGTCACTGGGGGCATGCCCTGTGAATCTCGCCCCACCCCCAGTCCCTTTCTTCCTCTCTCTCCATCTCCCTCTCTCTCTGCTCTCTGGCTGCCATGCTTTCCTCCGCCACAGTCTCCCGCCATGATCTCTGCCTCACCTCAGGCTTAGAGTAATGGAGTTAGCCAAGTGTGAACTAAACCGCTAAAATCATGAGCCAAAATAAACTCCCCCACCTAAGTGGTTTATCTCAAGTGTTTGTCACAGTGACAAAAAGCTGACTAACACACTCACTTCCTCAAGTACTGGGGTCTTGGGACCTCAACATCTGAATTTGGAGTAGGACACAATTCATCCCAAAACAACACTTAACTTACCAGCCACCTCCACCCCGCCTCCCTCACACAATGACAGCACAAACCATAGAGGCTTCTCATGCCTTGGTACTTAAAGGAACCTTGATCCTGCTGCTCAGTGACCTAGTCACACTGCAAAAAAAACATGAAAGATTTGGACTGACAAACATGCACCCTTGCCCTTCGCAATCAGTGTTCCACGTCACAGACTTCACATCGCAGGGTAAAGACTTTGCCCATGGATCTGAGCCATCCAGGAGCTGAATTGGTGACCTTGTCAGCAGGACGTGCTAACAACTTACAAATGGGACGGGAGCATATTGCATATTAATCAGGTCAGGGTGTTCCTCTTAGCTCACTTATTTAGAAACACCAACCATATTGCGGTTTGACTTGAATAACCAATACCTAAATTAAATGGTCCAGAGTGCATGAACTATAGCAATAACTAATGAGCATACCTTTTAAAAGAAAGAACCATGAGCATTTCATTATCACAAAGAGAAAAGGCATCCAAAGACTATGCTAACAAAGAGGTAGGCACTGCTCTGAATTTTGAACAGGTTTCTAAATCAAAGAGGGCAGTAAATCATGTTACTTATCATTTAAAAATAACTAGGATTTAAGAAACGAAATTAGACAAGTGATTAATGCGTCAACTTCCACCAGAGTTCCTTTGATAGTTGGAAGAAAATAAAAGCCGGCCAAGAAATAAACATTTCAAATTCAGGTGCTCCGCAATCTGTGCTCCAAATGCTTTCCCTGAGCTTGAGGAGAGGTGGCCTGCTCCGCATACACAGCAGCCAGATTGCTGGCTCCAGTCAACCACCTTCAAAATAAGAGCATCGGCACAAAGGAGGGGAAGCCGCAGCCACTGTGGTCCAAAGTCCGCCGGAGACAAATGGTCTGGGCAGCAAATGAGCAGGAACAGGAAAACGGGCTGACGCAAAGAGGGGGTCCTTGCGGTTCTGATAAGAGCCATTCAAGGGCTTCCCCCGCCTCATGATTTTCATTTATATTAGAGTTCCAAGGACAGGGAAGAGTCTTCTGTATTGAAGCTGACAGGTCTGTGAAGAGAGAGATCCCAGCGGCGGCAGAACGCACACTCTCACTCAGAGCCCGGCTGTCTGGGCTGGGATCTCTGCTCTGACCCTTGCTGGCCGTGTCGTCTTGGGTACTTTGACTCTCTACGCCTCCGTTTCTCTGCCAACAAAATGGAAACATTCACAGTGCCTCCCCCATGGCATTGCCAGGAGGGTTAAGTGAACATATGTAAAGAAAGAAGAATGGAATTATATTGTCCATTGTGGTGAACGAGTGGACTGCCCTAATGACACTATGCGTCTTTATTTTGTAAAATGAGCCCCAAACAGGGAGGGGAAAGGACTTTCGATAACAGTGTGTAATATTCCAGGTTAGGATGAGCTGAATGATGGAGACTCACCTCAGTCACAAAATTGAAGCAATCAAGATAAATCAACAATCAAGATAAATAATAGTTCAAGGTATATGAAAATTAAAATAATGTGAAGATCAACCAGGATGAACAAAATATCAAATTTTAAAATAAAGACAAAATCACTAGTATTGATTTTTCTTTTAACCTCAGACTTCAGTTAGGTTTGGCATGGAGGGTATTCATGTATATCTTGGTAAAATATTTGGAAGTTTGTACCCCAGGTTTTCTTTCTAGGGTGATAAATTACATAGGATTCACTCTGTTTTATATTTATGTATTTCTTAAGATTTTTTTTATCATAAAATAATGGAGGATTCTTAAAGTCTAATATAAAAAACAAATTGAAAGAAACACACAAGATGATACTCAAGTAGATTTAGACAGTCGACTGACAGAAAATGAGATCACATAGCCCACAGAGAATCCCATGGCAAACCACCTTCCTGCCTGGCAGAGCATGCTGCTTCTTCCTTTAAATCTACACAAATACAAAAAGAAAAAGAAGAAAGAATTTAGGAATATAAGAAATTAGAATAAAATTCCCAGAACCTTCTTGGGCCTCATTCTGCTCTTTTGTAAAAGCAGGGCTTAGGGGAAACCCTCCGGCACATAACTTTCAGTCTAACCAGGGTCTCAGGGGCTGGTGAAGAGTCTCCCATGGTCCCGTTTCCTAGGGAAACCCAGGTTTGGGGCCAGCAGTCCATCTCAGTCAGCCCAAAACCATATCAGTGAACTGTTGGCAGAAACTGGTGAACGTGGTCTTCAAATCCTTAAGCCAAATGAGGAATCCTGCTCCACCCAGGCCCTGGACTTGCGAAATTGACTCTGGAATTGTTACTTAACCTTTCTGATTATTGCATCATCTGTAAAAGAGAATAATAATACTCACTTCATAGGCTAACTGAAGATCAAGAAAACATACCTAATATATGTTTGGCCTGGTAGGTCCTCAGGAATACAATTCCCTTGGGTCAAAGTCTTAAAACGTTACTATTCAAAGAAACTTTTCGTTATAGAGGGTAGCAATAGCATGTCAATACCAAGCAGCAAGTGATGAAAAGACCATAAAATTCCCTTTGGAGAATCCTGTTAGCAGATTTTCCCTCCAAATCTCGTTTCCTTTAAACAAAAGTTAAAATTCTTTGGCATTAATGATGAACACAACTGTAGACCTGAGAAGATGACCCAGGAGTCTGCTGGTAACAGAAGGTGGCCTGCGATTGATAATTTTTTATGCTTAATCCCCACAGCAGATATCTATGGAATGCATATGGTCAGAGTAATTGTAACTTTTCTTTTTTCTTTTTCTTTTTGGACTATTTTCAATATAGAGAAGGCACGATGTTTTCCTAACATAGGTGAACCTTCAAGAAAACTTTATGAGTGGGCTGGGGAGATAGCTCAATTGGTAGAGTGCTTGCCTTGCAAGCACAAGCCCCTGGGTTTGATCCCCAGCACCGCAAAAAAAAAAAAAAAAAAAAAAAAAAAAAAAAGAAAACTTTATG
This sequence comes from Sciurus carolinensis, assembly GCF_902686445.1. NCBI lineage: Eukaryota > Metazoa > Chordata > Mammalia > Rodentia > Sciuridae > Sciurus > Sciurus carolinensis. The sequence goes on along the minus strand of NC_062213.1, from coordinate 23,851,479 downwards.
AATCAAAATAATACCAGCTAAAATGGACATAAAACCAAGGATCATGAAACTTTATAGCAGTTTTTTTCAAAGACCATCAATATACTGCAACACACTGACAACAATGAGAAAGACCAGAAACAGGTAAATCTCCCCACATACAGGGCACCCATTCCCCCTCAGTGTTCTTGCTGTTCTTTTCTTAGAAATTTTTAAAATTTTAATAATATTTATGAAACTTTCTATCAGGAAAATTAAAAGCAAAAATTAAAATGACCCACAAGTCCTGCTATCTAGGTGACCTTTGCTGACATTTGAACAATATAATAAAAAGTGGTGCTTCCATGTGATTAGAGTATCAAATACAGAAAGGTGCAAAAGTAAAATAGCAGGTTATCCTCAACCACACTTCAGATTTCATGCACATTTTTTACTCAAAAGTAAGTCTTTAAGGCTTCCTTGGAGAGCTTTACAGATTTTCAGCACATACCCTTGCGGTCACGGATCTTCTTAAATTACACAAATAGAGGATGACGCTAATCACAAAGTTACACACCTTTTCTTTTTCACCTTTGTTAAGGGTGGCCCTCCTAAAATTCCTATATTGTAGCTCTAACCCAAGCACCTCACGTGACCATATTTGTAAATAGGTCCCTTAAAGAAAATAGATGAAAATTTAAAATCTTGGCCCAGCATGATGTAATCTCAGTAACTTGGGAGGGTACAAGTTTAGGGACAGACTCAGCAACTTAGCAAGACCCTCAGCAACTTAGCAAGATCCCATCTCAAAATAAAAAGTAAAAAGGACTGGGGATGTGGCTTAGTGGTAGAGCACCACTGGGTTAAATACCCACTACCAAAAAAAAACCCCCAAAATTTGTTTAAGTTTGATACATTTAGTACTGGTAAGCATGTGGCAAGGTTTCATTTTTAGATAAGTTTGGTGAGAGTGGGAATTCTATGATGCAGTAGGTATGTGAAGCAATTTTACTGGGGTCTTTATTGAAAGAGGAGATCAGGATGCACAGACAGACCCCTGGGCTGCACATGCACAGATAGACAACCTAAAGAGGAAGCAATAGGGTGTCCATCTACAAACCAAAGAGAAAGGCCTCAAAGAAAGTGGTCCTGCTGGTAGCTTGATCTTAGACTTCCAGCCTCCAGAAAATAAATTTCTGTTGTCGATGCCACCCTAGCTGTGATGCTTTGTTATGGTAGCCCTAGCTAACTTATGCAACCTATTAGTAAATATTGGTGATACATTAGTTATCAGTGCTCAGGGACCCACCTTACAATTTCTTCCATCTCTGCCCTGTTGATTGACATTTACATTGACTCCAGGACAATGTAATTCAAATAATACTGTAATACTTTCCCAGATATGCTGGTATAACTACATATCTAAATAAAGCAACTTCCCAGAAATAGAATTGCTGGCTCAAAGTATAAATGTGTACAATGTGTACTTAATTTCACAAAGGTCTACTTTCATTAAAGGTCTTTAAAAATGACATTTTACCCACATGCTTGACAGCACTATATATATATCAAGCTTTTTCATCATACCAATACAAAAACTTAAAACCAGTATATTGTTCTAGTTTGTACTCATGGCAAAGTCTGAGCATCTTAGAGAGTTTCTGAGAGCACAAGTGCAGAGGTCAGGCTCTGAGCTTAAATTCTGCCACTGTCATTTCTTACCTGTGTGAACCCCTGGCCAAGTAAGTAGCCAGAGGCATCAGATTCCTCCTCTGTCAAATCTGACATAGTGGAAACTACTTCAGTGTAGAATCTTAGATGTCCATGAGCAAATAGATGTCAAGGCTTAGAACAATGCTTGGAATATAGTAAGCCCCACATTAATGTTGGCTATTATCTCTGTTGTTATCAGTGTTATTATCACTGTTGTTATCAGTGTTATTGTCACTGTTAGTCGTGTTGGCTGACCATTTGCATTCCTCTTTCTGTGAATGCCCTGTGTTATACAGCTAGTTAAGTTGTAGGCCTGAGTTTTGAATCCATGGCACTGTTCACTGTCTGTGAACACACACTGCCTCTCCTCCCTCCCTAATTTACACATTGAAGCCCTAAGCCCCAATGTGGCTGAATTTGGAGATGGGAAATAATTATGATATCATATGTATCTGTCCCTGATCCAGATCTTATGTGTCCTTTTGAGACATGTCTCTCATCAGAGAGAGGTAGAAATCTCTCTGTACATACAAAGGAGTCACATGAGAGCACAGACAGAAGGTGGCTGCCCATGAGCACACAGACAGAGGGTAGTTGCCCAAAGTCAAGAGAAGCAGCCTCAGAAGGAAACCTACCCCCCCAGCACCTTGATTTTGGACTTGACACCAGACCATGAGAAATGAATTTCTGTGTAAGCCACTGAGTCTGTAGTATTTTGTTACAGCAACCCTAGCAGACTAATACATTTACATCTTTGACTCATATAGCTATAGTCCTTTTTCTTATTACATGAGTTTCCCTCATCCAATGATAACTTCTGAAGACAGATGTGCTGACCAATGAACCCCAACTGAGTAATGAGGGTATATGGGTATTGGCTTCTACTCAGGTCTCCCAAGTGGCAGCTGAGCTGAACACAGACAAGTGGAGTTAGTTAACCAGTGGAGATGGACATCTGAATTAAGCAGTGCTTGGGGTTGAAGGGCCAGGCTTAAACAGTCTAGATTAAGAAGGTGTGTGTAATTCTAATCAACACCAGCACTGTTACAGAGTTCCATAACCTCCTCCAAAGAGTTGGAAAAGTTCAGGGTTTGTTCCCTCAACTTGGAGCTGTTTAACGCACATCCCTCTGTTAAAGAAAAACATGGAGGGTATCAGTTCCCTCCTACCTTTGTTCACTTCCACCTCAAACCCTTGGTATGTAAATGCACTTTTTTTCAAATTTAAATCCAAAATTACGATTTAGTGCAGAGCAATTATATATAGCAGATGTTGGAAGCTTTGCACTTTTTGTTTCTACCAGAAATATATGCACACATTGGATTCAAATTTTTGAATATGATATCCAAATTAAGTTAAGAGGTAGAAATAAGTGATTGCTAATTTTAAGTCCATGTGTACAAGCTTCAGAACTTGAATGTGTGGGGAAATTGGGAAAACAGTCATAAAAACTGCACCAAATTTGACAGACAACCCCATTCAATCAGTACATTGGTCCAAAGATTAGGCAATAGACTGTCACAGTAGAGTGTGAACCTCAGAATTGCAGTGTCATGGATTTAAAACCCAGGTCTATAACCAACTGTGAACTTGGCCACAATAACTTACCCTCTGGGACCGTTTTCCAAGCTATAATAATGATACTATCTCCCTTATTGAGTTGTGAGAACTACGTAAGCCGTGGACCAGAAAATGCTCAGTCCTTGCCTGATACATATTAAGAGTTCTGCGAATGACTAAGTGTCTCCAAGACTTTTTCAATATCTAAACCTTTTTATTTCTGAGCTTTTATGATCCATCAAATCCAAATTCACCAACTGCTAAGTGATCATTGAGGTCTAAGTGCCAAATAGATCCCATGCAAGGAATAAAAGAGATTAAGATCCTCAAGAAATGTGCAGCCGGGTTAAGAAGGCCACAAGAGTACAGATGAAACAACTAGTGAACAATACCAGGCAGGGGAAATCAAGGAGGAAGCCCATAATGCCACCGAAGCAGAACCTAGAAGTGTTTGGGTTGGAGAGGAAAGGAGAGTGGTTTCAAAAGTTAAACTGAAAATCCATCACCAGTTCTGCCTGGTTCACACGCTGTGGCTGTGGCTATGTCCAGCACTCAGTGGATGTACCACTTTATATGACATGCAATCCTCACTGGCCATGAAGCAGGACTGACCCCACCCAGAGTGTGCCAGGCACAGAGTGTGGCAGTGTGGACTCAGCCAGGTAGGACTTCTGGAGATTTCCTCTCATAGAGTCTGGGAAACGGATTGGAAGTGTCCTTTCCTTCAAAGTACTTCATAGATGATTTCCCCAGGGCATTACATCATCCATCACATCATGCACAGATCTCCCTGAGAGACAGCAAACCTCACGTTGACCTTGTCTTTGGCTCCCCATGGCCAGGAGTCCTGGCCTCTCGGGCACTGACCGCCATGACTAAACAACCAAACACATACCTGAGTGAGTGAAGTTCATGTGTCCTTGTGCATCCTGTGTCAGAGTGGGACAGTTAGAAATAGGAAGTAAGGACATGGAGTCCAAAAATCTGCTTGTGAGAAAACCTGGACACTATTTTCCAGCAGTCTACTGTAATGAAACTTAGATGGTGTCCTGTATGATTTGCTTTCTAGTTCCTTGTGATAAAGTTGCAAGAAGCAAAAGAGCATTTGGCTGTAAATGTGGTGTTTTGTGTTCAGAGGAAGTTGCAGGAAGGGAGAGGATGTTTTTGGTGTCATTGCTGCCCAGCAGCCCGTTACAAGACCTAGCAATTTAAAATAAAAATGCATTTTCCTGCATAATTGAGAGGGATGATTGGCCACAGTTGGGCAGTTCTGGCTTGGGGGCTCTCTTCCAGATTCAGGCATAGGACATTGGAAGCTAGAGCCTACTGAAGGCTTGACACAGGGCTGTCTCTACAAGATGGCTCCTTTGCTAAGGTGTCTGCACCCCCGTGTCCTTGGCCTCTCCCCTGCCTCTTTCTCATGTGGTACCTTATACTCCAGAGCCTCACTGCACAGTTTGGGCTTCTCACAACCTGGTGGGTCCCTGGGAAATCTCTTCTTCCATGACAACGGACCCCCAAGAAGCTGAAAGTGGAGACAGTCAGGTCAGATGAGAACTATACCATGTCACTTCCACCATATTGTAGACTCCACCTTCTGATGACAGACTGGCAAGTTCACATTATAGAAGAGCAAATCAATGAAGATATCACTGGAGCCAACTTTGGGAAAGACAGTCTGACACAGTTGTATTGTTTTCATTGTTGATGCTGTTGTTGTTGTCCTTAAGAATCTCTGCATAACCAAAGCAATGCACAAAACTCCTCATGACTGTGGTATTTAATGACTAAATGGCAGTGAGACTCATATGCACCTGGAAACCAAGGTTCTCCTGTGGCCCTCAGCATTCAGAATCAGGACCCTTCATTAGTAAACTAGTCAAATGTGCCTATGTTAGTCAGTTTCCCATTATTGTGACAAAATACTTGAACTAGTCAGCTTATAAAGAGGAAAAGTTTATGTTGGCTTCAGAAGTTGCAATCCATGGTCACTCAGTCCTATTGCTTTGGGCCTTTGGCAGCACTGGACACCATGGAGGAGCACATGGTCGAGGAGGCCTCTTCACCAAATGGCAGCTGGGATACAAAGATAGAGAGAGGAAGGGGCTAAGGTTCCAATATACCCTTCAAGGGTACATCCACTATAAAATTCCCACTAGGCCTTTCCTCTTAAATGTTCCACCACGTTCCAATTGCACCACGGACTGGCGACCAAACCTTGAACACATGTGTGTTTAGGAGACATTCAAGATCCAAACTATAATTCTGTGTCCTTTCCTCCAAGTAGACGCAGCTTGAGAGGGCAATTCAAGCTGCCTGGCCAGTGGCCTCCTATAGAACATACCTGCATGGACCAGGCCTTCCTTCTCACGTAATGCTCCACCTGTAGTATCCTGCAGGGAAAACCTGGTCCCTGAGTGAATGTGTAAGAGGGATGAGTAAGGGAAACTCTGCTTCCCTTTCTACTGAGTTGATAGGACAGTGCGGCCAGAAAAGAGGAGCCCACAGCCACTCGGCTCCCACACAGGCAGCTGAAATCCACACCCCAAAACATCCCCCAGCGGTGAGGGTTAACAGAATGTGGTTCAGCTGTATCCAGGAAATCGGAACTGGTGGCAACTAGCTAATCTCGAAAAATAAAAGTAGAAAGGACTGGGTTACTTATCACTTTATTGGGGTGACACCGCCAAAATAATTTTGTCTAAAGTATTACCAAAGAACATCACTTTTCAGATACATAGTTACTTTTTTGGAAACATAATTCAAGAGGATGATTTTAAAACATGGCTCTTTGCAACTGTAAATTACCATTTGTGGGTGTTTGACTTATCTGTTGGCTTATTAAATCAGACCTTTATTTTTTTTCTCCCTTTCCAAGCCACAGCTATCAGTTTATGATTAAACTTTGACAGGGTGTTTGCTCTGTCTTCATAGCGGCTCAGCAAACTAACAGCTGCGAGTAGAAATTTTTAGAAGTTACATGGCTTTAAAATCCCTTTTCACATAAACAGGAAAATTAATTTTACATATATAAATTTTCGCCCATTCCAGTTATCAAGAACTTGAACGGCTGTTCACTCAGAGTGCCATAGCAACCCCTATCCAAGTCCTCCCAAAGCCAGGATGGTCTTCTGCCCCCCCACCCAGAGTAACTCAGGCGTGACACTGTGCTTTCCCTGGAATCTGGGTATCAGCTTGCATCAGGCGAGGCAAAGCCAGAATCTCCCCAGCCTCGTAGATTTGGAAATCTACCAAATCGCTTCACTCTATCCACTCAGTACTTCTGGGTATGTAAAAATGTAAATATTTTATTCTATAGTTTATATGGGGTGTTTTATAGAGCAGAGAAATCAGAACACCCTTTTCATGACACTGGAACTCCACTGTGCTCTGATACCGCTCAGCCGTATCCTGTCTGCGTTCCCTGATCAGGGTTGAAGGGCGGCTCAGTGCCTCCATGCTTGAGAGCTTTTGACATTCTTCATGGCCGATCCTGGGGAGAACTGGGTCATGAGAGTGAGTTGGTGGAAGTGAAAAGCCAGTGCGAGAGTTCTCCCTCGCCTAAACGTATAAACCTCAGCTGAAGAAGTTCACAGAGAATTCAGGGCCTCGCACACTAGGAGCACATGTTGGACTGACAGAAGCTGCAGCTGAAATTCACACGCCAGGCGGGCTCTTTGCACACTGTATATCTCATTCATTCTCACGACAGTCATGCAAGGTGGGCACAAGGGGCACTAGTATCGATAATAACAGCAAATATTCACGCAGCACTCACTGCATGCCTGCTGCCATTCAAGCGCTCCCTGTCTATCAACTCAGATAATCTTCCTAACAACTCAGTGGTGTAAGTATACTGGTCAATGAGGAATCTGAACCACAGGGAGATGAAGCAACTTGATCAAATTCTCAGAGACGGTAAGCAACAGGGTCAGACTCTGACACCTGCACTCAACTATGACTCTACCCATCTCACGGATGAGATCAAGGTATACACTAAGAGGCCACATGACCCATGCTCATAAACCTAGTAAGTGATCAAATAAGAGTCCACACAAGCGTGCGTGACTCCACAGCCCATGTTTTATTGTCATTGACCAGTGGAGAGACAGAGCAACCCGAATGCCTTTCAACTTGGGATTGACCACCAGGTTTGCTCCGTGGACTGCTGCAGCTGTTGGCCTCAGTTCTGCCGATCCCTGCAGTACCAAATGGCATTAGCATGGGGAAACTAAAAAGGCCCCTTCCTCACTTAAGGAGTCTATCCCTCAACTTACGGCTTGTCTCTTCCAGCTGTAAACACCATGTTGCACCAGTAATCCACATTTCGGATGCCTTTACCAGACTTCTTCAGAAAGGAAAAAGAAAATAAAGGTTTTCAAGGGGGGGGGGGGCGGGAGAAAGCAACCTCAGACCTACCTAAGAATCCAGACTGAGCCTAAACTGTGTCCACCCCTGGGATTCAAGCACATCTAAACAGAGTTGACGAGTGGTGGGGCTGGGCTGCCAGCAGGACATTTGCATCAGGGATGAGAAGCCTCCTGGGAAATCTCTCACCCTAAGGGGAAAGAGGGTCAGCAGACAACTTGGCCCAGTGACAAAACCTTAGTCACAGGGAAACAGATGTAGTTTTGAGCATAGCACTGTGTTCTTTCACTTGTTTTCTTCATTTTATATCTGAAAGGTGAATCATAGGACCATAAACCCCTTTAGTAGGTCTGAGCTCAGATATCACTTCCTCCAGTTGTGAGTTGCTATCTATGGAATAAAGCATGGTAAGTATAAAGTGAGGAAAGGGGGCTCTTAAGTAGGGGAGAATGTGATATCCCTGTCCTATGGAAGCAAGCATCTAGCTCAAGAACTGAGAACTAACAAAATTCACTTATGGGGTTATTTCCAAATTGCCCAGCCCAACTGTGTGACTGAGGCCTCCCCAGATGGACCAGCCCCAGGTCAGCCCAGCCACTGTTCACACATACTTGAAAGATCCAAGGAAAGAGCATCTGCCCTTGCCCAGTCCAGAGGAACCTCCCAGAAAACCCACAGAACCATAAACCAGGTGAAAGTTTGTCGCATTAAGTAGCTAAGGTTGGGGAATAGTTTGTTGCTAAGCAGAAGGCAGATGACCCGCATGTGTTGGCACAGGGCTAAACACTATTGGGGTGGCTCCAAAAAAACTAAAAAGGATCCTGACTCCTCCATGAGATGATAAGTAAAAGAGTTACGTCTAGGTGAATATGAGATAGGATAGACCGAAATGAGTTCTTCAGAGTCACCAAGGAGAGGATGAAGGACCATGAGATGAACTTGGCCTAGGAGCAGGTGAGCTGGCGGTGCTTTGAGTGTAGAGGCACAGCACAGCCTCCTCAGGCAGAGGCTGGGGAGAGGGGAACCTCCAGGTGGCGAGAACAACCTGCTTAAAAGCCCAGAAAGCAGGAAAACATTGAGTCATGTGGGATTCTAGTTGGAACAGTTCTAGATCCCTGCTCTGATCCCTCCCCAGGCCACCCTACCCTCCACAATAAGCCCCTCCAGTAGGTCTGAGCTCGGTCACTTTCCTCAGAAGCCTTCTGCTTATGGAACACATTGTGCCCTGCCCTTCACAGTGGGAGCTCTCACCTCCAGCGTGATGGCATTTGGAGGTGGGACCTGGGGGAGGTCACTGGTGATAGAGGATGCCTTGAGGGTGGGGCCCCAAGACGGGATTAGTGCCCTTACCAGAAGACACATCCTCAGTCTCTGCCAAGTGAGGACACGGTGAGAAGGCACTTCTTACAAGCCAGGAATGGAGTACGCAGCCAAAACGGAATTGGCTAGCATCTGGACCAGGGAGCCGTAGCCTCCAAAACTGAGAAACAATAAACATCTATTATTCAAGCCACCCAGTTTATGTGCTCACCGCCACTTCAGTATTAGGTGTTCTCCTCTTCTTTCCTCTCTGGAAGCTCTTCCCATGTTTCATGGTGATCATCTCTTTTCCTGTTTGAGTCTTATAACAGACTCTGATCTCTGTAGGTTCAGTCTACATTATCTAATTTGCATGCTTTCTTATCTCTGGTATCTAGCAGAATGGCATACAGTTTAGTACTCGATAAACACTTGTTGACTACGTGCTCCAAATCTGTCATTCCATGGGGAATCCAAAGAAGGCACAAAAGTAAAACAGCTAACTCTGGATTTGACTATAGAAATAGTTCACTATTTCTCTATTTCAATTAAAAGAATTGATTTGGAAGTATCTCCTAACTTACTATTTATGGTTTGCATCCTACACCAACTCACTGGTCAACTATTTTGTCTGATGATCCAGAACAACTGGACCTCTAAACCTTCAGGTAGTTTTCCATACTATTTATAAATACTCCCTGCATATTCATTTGTGTGTACAAATGTTACAGAGTCCCTACAGTATTCTGGAATATTCACTAATCTTTACATCATCCCCATCAGTTCACCATCTTTTCTTAACTGATTAAGAAATTAAGACTCAGCAAGGCTAATGACTTGCTCAAGGTCTTCAACTAGCAAGAGAAAAAAGGTTAGAACCTAGGCCTTCTACTGATGAGTTCAGCATTTGTTGGAAGGAAAGCAAGGAAAAATGTACAGAACTCAGAAAGCTCTGGATATAACATATGAACACATATCTTTCTATTAAAGTGGTTAAATGCACGTAGTATAAATATTTTTTGACTTGGGAAACTGAGGCAGGAGGAACAGAAGTTCAAGGCCAACCTGTGTAAATCATCAAGACCCTGTCTCAAAATTTAAAAATTAAAAGGGCTAGAGGTGTAGCTCAAAGGTAGTGTTCCCCCTGGGCTCAATCCCCAGTACCACACACACACACACACACACACACACACACACACACAAATGTTTTAAGTGTTACATAAGAAAAGAAGAAAGGGTGGGGAAACCCAGTATTTATTACCAGTACCTCCCCATCTACATTAATTATATTAAGAAGAAAACACTGGGTGTCAATATCCCTTCTCTAATATCTTGCAGACAATTGCAACTGACATCAGCTCCTGACACTTCTGGCTTTACCAAAAGGCATTACCATACTTCACATGTTGAAGTGATCACTGTGGACTTCTTCTTATAGGGCAAATGGTCAACCTCACCTCCAATGTCCACACCAGTGGATTATTCCAAGGTGATTTGCTCCAGAATGTCCAATCTATGGAATTTGCTTGGGGGCAAAGTTACATATTCATATGTTGATTATCTGGGAAAAAGTCAAGGTGAAATAAGATTCCTCCTCATTGATCTGTCGGTCCATGCGATCGTGATCCTATCATGATATCATTGGTGTACTCAGTGACTGGATGAACCAAACATTCAAAAGACAGCTTGCCCAGAACTCCTCTGGCAGCAGAGATGCTCCTAACTGTCCTTCTCCATGGAGGCGGGTTCATGGCCAAGCACTCCTGTCAGGTGAGATGAGATTTCCTCTTAACCAAATGCTTCATTTTTTTTCCACTGCCACCAGCCTTGTTTCTTTTTTCTCACAATAAGTCCCGAAGGAGCTTCAAATGTAAAATCTCAGTTGTGAGAGACTCATCCTTCATGCAATTCAGCTAATAGTTAAAAAAGCTTGCAAAGTGTGGGCTCCTCTATCCAATTATGGTTCAATTTGAGAAGCAAAGCATAAAGATGACCAACAGCAATGTGGAACAAAATGAGAATAAGCGGTTGAATCGAATAATGTGTGCCACGCACCAGCATGCTGACCGGCACGTTTCCTCATGCCCACCGGGACAGTAACTGTCCTTGCCGCCAGCTCTGGTGCAGCCTCGCCTCTGTCTACATTTTCACTTCCTTGGTGATCTCATCCAGGCAGGGGCCTAAATGGCCTTAGAGTCTTCATGGCTGCTGAATTTACTCTCCAGCTCTGACCTCCCCTCTGAGCCTCAGAGTCATTTATCCAACTGCCTCCCTGACATCTCCACTTGCATCTCTCGCAGACAACTCCAAATTCAGCATTTCCAAATGAAAGATCATGATTTCCTGCTCTGCTTCCAAAAATCTGTCCCCCGTCCATCTCAATAAAAAGAACCCTCGTGCATCTAAAAACCTAGGAATCATCCTGGATCACTCTCTCTCATCATCCCCCAGCCTTTCCATATGCACATCCAATTTGTCACCTAGACCCATCAGCACGTTCTCCAAAGTATGTCATGAGCTGCGTAATTTATATCCATCTCTCTGGTTGCTCTCCTAATCCTGACCACCATTATCTTTCCCTGGACTACTATAAACAAGCTGAATGGGTCTCTCTGCTCCCATTCCAGCCTTCCTGTGATCCATTCTCCATAGAGAAGCCACGGTCATATTTTAAAACAAAACTCAGATCGTCTGTCTCTCCTGCATGAAAACCCGATGACTTCCCACTATGCTTAAAATCCAAACCCTCATCCTGTCTTTACACCATCGAAGCCCCCACGTTGACCAGCCACCTGCTTCTCTCTCTCAATTACCTTCCTCCTTTCTCACTAACCCCAGCCACATGGGTCTCCTTTTTGATCCTCAGATACCTCAAACTTTTTCCAACATATGATTTTTGTCCTTGCTCATGCTTCTGCCTGGCATCCTGACACCAGCTCACTCCAGTTCCTCAACTGACTCTTTTCCAGCCTTCAGACAGGCCTCCCTGGCCACCTGAATCACAAGGACATCCCAACTCACCCTCATCACCTCATTCCACTAGGTTCCTTCACAGAACTTCATCACAATCAGAAGCCATGTGGTTTGTGTATACATTCGATGGGTTGTTGTCTGTCTTCCTCTGCGGGCAGGGGCTGCAGGTGTCTTCTTCCCTCCTCTACCCCAACTGTGCAGAACAGTGCCTGGAAGATGGTGAATGCTCAAGAATTAATTGTTAAATAAGTTCATAAATTAACATATAAATGTTCTCAGTGACTAGCCTAGTAGTAGTAGTTGTTGTATTTTTTTTTTTTTTTTTTTTTTGGTACTAGAGATTGAACCCAGGGGCACTTAACCTCTGAGCCACATCTCCAGCCCTTTTTTATATTTTATTTAGAGACAAAGTCTCACTGAGTTGCTTAGGACCTCCTTAAGTTGCTGAGGCTGGCTTTGAACTTGTGATCTTCCTGCCTCAGCCTCTGGAGCCACTGAGATTACCGGCATATACCACCATGCTTGGCTTACCTCATTATTATTAAAAAGGGACAAGTGCAAAAGAGAAATGCAAGTAACTTCGGACACAGTAGAGCAACACCCAAGAGTCTACAGAGTTCCAAACTGCCTATCTCTGGTTATCACATTCAATACATGCATGCAACATAAAAGCTGCCATTCACCAGATTTCATAAAGAGGAAACTAGTTATAAGGTGAAGCTAGTTAGTAACACCCTTAAGAGGAATTCAGCTTGATTGCAAGCCAGATACCAGTGGACAGGTGTGTTAGTTTCCTATTGCTGCTATAACAAATCACTACAACCTTATAGCTTAAAACAACACAAATTTATTATGTGGTTGTTCCAGAGGTGAAAAGTGTGGAAATCAGTCTAATGGGCTAAAGTCAAGATGAAGCAGGGTAGCACTCTTTAGGGAGGTTACCTGGGAGAATCCATTTTCTTGCCTTTTTGAGCTTCTAGAGACCACTTACATTCCTTGCCTCCTAAACTATTGCTGAATCTTCAAAGCACATCACTCAGACCTCATTTTCCTTCATCCCTTGTCTTCTCAGACTTTGACCCTCTTGCTTCCCTCTTATAAGAACCCTTGTGATAACCATGGGCCCACCCACACAATCAAGGATTATCTTCCCATCTCAAGATTCTTAATCACACACACACAAAGTCCCTTTGCAACGTAAATTCTGTACACTCTCAAAAAATTGTGAAGGATTCCAAAGAGCCATTGTTTGTTTGAATTACAGCTATCAATTTATTACCATATTAGAAATTTAAGCAAACTTTTTACATTTAAAAATTTTAAACTAACAATAATAAATTCATCACATTAAATTAATAACATATAGTTTATGAAAAGTACCTACATTTTCCAAATCAAAAATAAACAGTGAAAAAAGTAACATTCCTTTACATTTTTACAAATCTCTTAAATGTCCTAAACAATAGCTAGCTAACGAGATTCTCATTTGCCTCTGTTTTTATTGGTTGTAGTACCACATTTCACGTAGAATTTGGAAAATTCCATTGTAAACCCACAGGAGAATAAAAATGAAACCTGAGAAGACATCGTGTTTCACACTTGTAATCCCATGATACAGGAGGCTGAAGAAGGGAGGCTCAAGTTCAAGGTGACCCTTAGCCCCTCAGGGAGAACTTGTCCAAATTACAGAATTTTTTAAAAACTGGCTGGGTATATAGCTTAGTGGTAGAATGTACCTGGGTTTGATCCCCAATACCACAAAACAAAACAAAGAAAAAAAGAATGAGACCCCATGAACTCCTAAAAAACCTTCAGGGACCCCACTTGAAAAACTACTGTTCTGCTAGGTGTAGTGGTACATACCTATAATCTCAGTGGCTAGCGAGGCTGAGGCAGGAGGATCCTGAGTTCAAAGCCAGCCTCAGCAACTTAGTGAGGCCCTAAGCAACTTTGCAAGTTGTTGTATCTAAATTAAAAAAATAAATTAAAAGCGCTGTGGATATGGCTCAGTGATTAAGCACCCTTGGGTTTGATCCCTGGTACCAAAAAGAAGAAAAAGAAAGAAAGGAAAGAAAGAAAAAGGAAGGAAGGAAGGAAGGAAGAGAAAGAAAAAGTTAATAAAGCACAGACATATTTTATTTAGAGCCATTGCAATAGGTATAGAACCCACTGCAACAGGATTTTGCAGCGAGGTAGAGAGATTGGGCTCAAGGAACACAGGGATGAGGAGCCGGGTGGGGGTCAGTGCATGGAAAATTACTGGGAGGAGACATCCAGAGTAAGGGGGATTCTAGCTAAACTGCCCCAATAGGATTCTTGCTGAAGACAGACCGGGGTGATCTTACATCACCTAGGGAATGGTGGAGGGTGAGGAAGTTGATCAGATATTGAGGATGATCAGACATTAAAGTGGGGGTGAGGTTATTGCTAAATGAACTCAGCACAGTTCTTGCTAAAACTGGATTTTGCAAGGAAATGCACTCCAATGGGCCTCAGAAAATGTTCAGGAGCCTAACGTTTGATCAAGCAAAGAAGCTTCGTCAAGCGTTGACCACACACTTGGAGTTGGAATTTACATAAGATCTCAATACAATTTTGTAGAAAATGTCAGTGAGCTTAACCAGCAGCCCTATTGATTTACCACTCCCTGCCAAATGTGGAAAAGACAGGTAATATTATCACTTTGAGTCCATGATTCACATTTAAAGTCATGTCTGTCAGGTTCGATGCCTGGACCTCTGCCCAACAAAGGGCACCTCAAATGCTTCAACCGTAATCTACTCCTAGGTCATAAGTGATTGAAGACTTAGCCACCTTAGTCCCCACACAAAGAAGTAACCTGAGTAAGCTTGCAATCTAAGAAACTTCACGTGTACCTATCTGCCTGACTCTGAAAGCACAGAATGGGATGTGCATGGTATGATTTCTATTTTACAGCATGAAGGGGTGCAGAAGGTAAATGCAAGGTAGAGCAGCCATGAGAACATGCCTATAACTGCAGTGAGAATCACTGACCAAGAGACCAACTGAGAAACCCAGTGCTGCACGTGTGCTGAAGCCACACTAGGGCTCAACAGCAGCAAAGGTACCAAAGCCAATCTACTCCTGCAGGGTACAGGACTCCTGTGATGGCCGGTTAGGGTTCAGAGACCAACAGTCCTGCCGGGTCTTCCTCAGGCTGCACAGTAGTCTAAGACAATCCTCCCGACTTCCCTTCCCTCCCTTCTTCATTTGGGGTCAGACTTTTGTCATGGTTTGCGACTACCCCAGACTATTCCAGTTCCTTTCCCATTTTCCCTAAGAAAATCCACGCGCATTCAACCCTTGGCCTTTGCTTCTTGGGGACTTTAAACTAATGAACCAAACATCATCAGGTGCCATGTTCAAGAAAGAACATCAAACTGGAAAATACGAGGCCCAAATCATTGTCCCAGCTCTGTCCCTTTCCAGTTTTATCATCTAAATGACTAATTTCCTCATCTTCCAAATGAATTATCTGGATTAGGTATCACTAAGTTCTTTTCTAGATTCAATACCTTGGATTCCATAGTTCCCATTCTGCCATTTATAGGGTCTCCAGCATCAAGGGAGACCATGTCTCCAGCATGGTGTGTCTCAGGTGAGGAGTTGCACTTCCAGCTGCTACTCTTGACCAAGAGAAAGCTAAGGGGTGGTCAAGCTCTCAGCAAACAAGGTTAGGGTGTCCTTAGACAAGGTTAGGGTGACCCCTAGAGAAATGAGTGAGTGGAAGAAATCTTTTGCAGTCCAAGTTGCTCTGTTAGAGCTTCAAGGCTCAGAGTTCACCTCCTGGTTTTGAAACCAGAACCATGGCTTGAAGAGATTCTACCATCTCAGGAAGAGACAAGGTGTTCCCCCTCCTGAACCCCATCAGACTTTTCTCCAGGCACTTAGTACATAGACTTCACAAAGACCCTGCAGTCTGACACATGTTAAGATCATTACTGAGTCAGTGAAAGTCTCTATCAGATAAGATTACGTGGACTACTGTGAGAAAGAACCCAAATTAACAGTGGCTTAAACACTCTAGATTATATTCTCTCTGTCACACACACATACACACACACACACACACACACACACACACACACACATACACACACGAAAGAGGCCCAGCAGAAGACAGTCTGAAGCTGATGGGATGATTCTGTAAAATGGTCAAGGACGGGGCTCCGGCCACTTTCCACTCCACTTCCTTTTGATCCAAGATGGCTGCTAGAGCAGCAGCCAGCACATCTGTGTTTCAGACAATGAAACGAAGGACAGAGGGACAAAGTTCTTCCTTTATGTGCATTGCCTGAATTTCTCACCAGCACTTCCACTGTCCTCTGGATCATTGGCCAGGACAGTCACATAGCTTCACCCAGCTGCAGGAAGCCTGGAGAACCCAGAAAGTGAGCAGGTGACAATCTGCTCACCAGATCAAAAATAGAACACATGGTGGGGTATGGTGGTACACTCTTATAATCCCAGTGACTCGGAACGCTGAGGCAGGAGGATCACAAGTACAAAGTCAGTCTCAGCAACTTAGCAAGGCCCTAAGCAACTTAGTGAGACTCTGTCTCAAAATAAAAATGAGAAGGGCTGAGGATGTGGCTCAATGGCAAAGCACCTCTGGGTTCAATCCCCAACACACACACATAAAAGGAACACGATGACCAGAATGGAATGGAATAAAAAGATACTATGTGCATTACTCATGGTAGAGTTAATATTGTTTCATCAAACATTATGAACCTTTGCCTACATGTTATACACCCACATAAACACCCACATAAACACACAAAATCCAAATTTGATTAAAATATATTTTTAATTATGGGTTCCAGCCAAAAAACAAAACAAAACAAAACTCCAGTATCAAGCCTTCCCAAACTGCAAAGACCAGAAAAACTAAGAGTGGTATTTCCCTTTGTCTCTTTTGGTTAAAATTTAAGTATGATTAAGTTTGGCTAAACATAAACAATTGCATGAGGTTTGGAAAACTTAATGGAGATCAAAGTCTTCTTTCGCATCCTTCTGATATGCTGATGACCAGCTTCTTTACATGTGTATTGAGATTCCCTGCAGGATCAGTGCCAGAGGTCCTCAGATCCAGCTGCCGACTTCCTGGGGGCAAGAGGCAGAGTAGAAGAACCATGTTTTGCAGATGTGGATCTGGAAGCCATGGTGTAGTTCTGGAGGAAATGATTGCCCTGGCCTTTTCCTTGTCCCTGGATGACAGCTGGGACAGGATGTTCCTGGACCCATTAGTTGCTGTGTCTGCTTCCTGAATCCTCAGCTTCATGATTGTGGCCGAGGTGGCAGCTCCCCAAGTGGGCTGATTCTGTGGTGTTGTTCTGGAAGTCACTCTGGAAAGCCCAGCCTGTGACTCCAGCCACCCTAGTGTTTTATGAGTGCCCAATTCCCTTTCTGATTAAGAATAGAGAGAGTAGTTTATGTTAGCTGCAACTAAATCCCATCCGATAATGGAAAACAGATATTCAGGGGCATTACATGATTCACCCAGATTTCCTCTCTGAGTTGAGTAAGTAGCAGGGCTGGGACTAAAACCTGGTCTTTCAATACTCAGGTTGCTATGCTGTTTGGTATCCTCCACTGTATTTGTGCAGATACAAAAGGAGGGCATACTATTAAGCCTAAGGAAAGGCCATAGGTTTGGAAAATAGGTTTGGTGGTCAAATCTTACTCACAAGTTTCTCCTCCTTCCTAGAGGGCTTGACCAAGGAGGTATCCCCACAAAAATACAAAATAAAAAAATATATATTATTCTTTTAAAAGCAGAACTGGCCCCTGATACGCCTATACAGCAGGACTTCTCAGGTGAGCTGGAACAGAACATAAAGTTTGGGCTTCCCCAAATTGACACAGAGGTGGTGAGATCTCTAGGGCAGAGCCCAGGTCAAATGGATGAGGCTGGCCAACCTGCCCTAAGCATCCTCAAATATGGTTACTACATGGCAACAGGACCTGCAGGAGAACTTGTCACCAATGTAGGAAGAAACAGAGACTGGAGAAGAGGTTCCATGGATGCTTCAGGTTCTGAGTGCTTTGGGTTCTTTCCAGATTGGTTCTTTCTCTTGTATGGGTAGAGTAAAAAAATGCAAAAATTCCTCACTCACTTTGGGCAGAGGTGAAAGCATGTGGAGACGATATTGAGCATTTTCTTTCCTGACAGAGCAGGTCTTATGAGGAGCTTCAGATTCTAGAGACTAAGCTCTCTGGAAAACCAGGGGAACATGAAGGTACCTGGAAGAACAGGGAAAGAATGGAAAGAGAGAAGGTTTCCAGAAAGATGCAGAGCATGACAGGGACCTTGTGACCCCTCCACTATTTGGCTCAAGAATCCTTCAGAATTCAGAGGTCTTATGTCAACTTAGCTGGAACATCAAACAAATGCGTGCAACAGATGACCACCTTCTCTGGACCGATGAATGCAAACTCCTTGTGCCTCTCACTGGGCTGGCTTCAATCCATGCCCTGCTAAAAGAAGCTTATTAATAGGGTGGCATTCGTTGTACTCTGCTGAGTTTATTTTATCAAAAACTCGCTGAGAAAAAGGAAAAAAATTCACTGCAACTTACCACAATAAAGTAAATATCGTAAGATAAATGGCAACGTTGGAATGGAAACCACTTAGGGACTCAGAACAGTCAGACGCAAACAGTTTCAAGACTATTAGCTGTTAAAGGTTGCGCCTTATGTCACCCAAAAGGGGTTTTCCCTAGATTTATAGCGGGATCTCATAGGAGATTTATTACTGACTTAATCCCCTCCCCCAAATTTAACTTTATGAACAGTCAGCCTGGAATTTTTTCTAGGTGGTTTAGGAATGGGGAGTTGCTGTTTTTCAAGCACCTCCTTGTGGACTATTTTCTGCTATTTGAATACTTTATTAGGAATCAGATTATGAGCAAATCATCTTCTATTTGCCTCTCCAATATACTCTCTGCACTTTTCCACCCTGCTCCCAGTCGCAGGAAACTGGTCTGTTAGGACCACAGAATGAGCTCTCTTGCCCTTGACTTCAGTGCAAGTGCAGGGAGAGCTGACCAGAGTGATGGGAGGTAGAAGGGCTTGGGGCCTTTGCTTTCCCAGATCACTCCCATTTGCTCTGACTGGCAGCCTTGGGCGAAGCCTCAGCAGCTCTCAGGCAGCCCTGTTCACACAACTCTCTGCTCCAGCTCCGGAACCACACCTGCCTGTGATCCATTGTGTCATTTGTTCACAAATATTCATTTTCTCTCTCAAGGTAGAGTACAATGCCCACCCCACTGATTTTGAATTTGACCTTTAGACTTACTATGGTCCATGGGATGTAAGCAGCCGTGACTTTCATCTCATTGAGCACAGCTTTAAATGCATTCCTGCATGGTTTGGCTCTGTCCCTCTCACTACTTCCCTCCATCCTGAGAAGACCACCATCAACTGGCTTCTCAAGTGAGAAGACACACAGGAGCCCTGCCAAGCTGCCCAGGGCCAGCAGTGTTGAGCAGAACCACAGCCCCTACTGTCCCCACAGAAGGCACACTGGGAATG
This sequence comes from Sciurus carolinensis, assembly GCF_902686445.1. Taxonomy (NCBI): domain Eukaryota; kingdom Metazoa; phylum Chordata; class Mammalia; order Rodentia; family Sciuridae; genus Sciurus; species Sciurus carolinensis. The sequence goes on along the minus strand of NC_062213.1, from coordinate 23,832,051 downwards.
AATGTTACCATGAGCCACTGAGATGTCGAGGTGGTCAGTTATCATAGCAAAAATCGACAGATCCACTCTCACTACTCCTTCAAACCTAAGGACATTACTGACACCCACTGCCTCTGGGTCCTGAGTTTTGCTCAACCCTTATGTTCTCTCCACATCCTTCCCAAACCTTTATAAATGATTGCTTTCCTAGAGACTCCTCCATTTACCCAACTGGATTATGCCACCTGCTTCTTGCTGAGCCCCTGACTGACACGTGCTATTGTAGAACTGAGAGTTTAGAATACGCCACAAAGAGGTTTGGTAGAGAGCCATGTGAACCAAACTCTAACAATAAACTCAAATGATTAGGAAAGAAAGAAGGGAGGGAGAAGAATGGAGAGGGAAGAAAGGAAGGAAAAGAGGAGAGGAGAAGGGAGAGGGGAAGGGAGGGCTTACTCTGTGTCAGGCACTGTACTAGAACTTACAGATGGTCTCATTTCATCCTCATGAGAACCCTAGTTGCTGTTAATTATGCCCATTCTGTAAATGAAGAACATAGATAATCCCACTTCTTCAAGTTTCCCTCAGAAAAGTCCAGATAAACGGCTCCACAGCCACAAGGAAAAGAGCAATGTACAGCTGCAGGTGGTGGGAAGGCCTAGTGAGGACAGCACCCGCGGGCACCTTCCTGGCTGGTAGAGTGATGCAAGAATTCAAATTCTGGTCAGCAGATGCCAGAACACACTGCCGGCTGATGGGTATGCATGAACAAGTACGAGCAAAATCCCAACAGGTAAGTGAGCCAGCTCGTGCCTTCTGCAGAGTTCATTTGGCTTCTGCAGCTTTTGTGAAAGATGTACCATAAAACTGCCAAACATGTGCCCAGGAAGAATTTCTGTGATGCAGAAGAAGAAATATGATTAGTCAACAAATATATTAAAAAATGTTCAATACCTCTAGCAATTAGAGAAATGCACACTAAGACTAGACTGAGATTTCATTTCATTCCAGCCAGAACGGTAATTATCAAAAATACAAGTAACAATAAGTGTTGGTGAGGATATGGAGGAAAGGTACATTCATACATTGCTGGTGGGATTGCAAATTGGTGCAACCACTATGGAAAGCAAGATGAAGATTCCTCAGAAAATTTGGAATCAAACCACGATTTGACCCAGTTATCCCACTCCTCAGTATAGATCCAAAGGACTTAGAATCAGCACTCTATAGTAATGCGATCACATCAATGTTTATAGCAGCTCAATTCACAATAGCTAAGCTATGGAACTAACCTAGGTGCCCTTCAACAGATGAATGGATAAAGAAAATGTGGTATATAGAGACAATGGAATGTTACTCAGACATAAAGAAGAATGAAATTATGGCATTTGCCAGTAAATGAATGGAATGGGAGATTCTCATGCTAAGTGAAATAAGCCAATCCCCAAAAAACAAAGGCTGAATATTCTCTCTAATATGTAGATGCTAACACACGATAAGACAGGGTGGAAGAGAATAGAAGTTCAATGGATTAAACAAAGGGGAATGAAGGGAAGGGATAGGGATGGGAATAAAAGACAGTGGCATGAAGAGGACATAACTCTCCTGTGTTCATACATAAATACATGACTAGGGTGACTCCACGTCATGTACAACCACAAGAATGGGAAGTCATGCTCCATGTGTGTATGATATGTCAAAATACACTCTACTGTCATGTATAGCTAAAAAGAACAAATTTAAAAATTGGAAAAAGAATTTCTGTGATACTGGGATCATCCTCTGAAGGAAAAAATCAGGTACATTGATGAGAGGCTAGCATACAAGTTCCCATAGTCTCGTGGGCTCTGCTTCTGTTTCAAGGTCGTCCTCATAGAAGTGACAGTTTAGGAGCCTCCTCTTTGCACTGATTTCCCACCCAGGCACCTGCTGTCCTTTCACAAGACTGGCATGGAGGTTTAGCTCTGGAAGTGCAGGCAGCTGGGCTGCACTTCAATCCTAACAAGCCTTTGGGAGAAAGTCACACTCAATCCACTCTGCAGCCTCACATGTCACCAACTGCCGAAATGATGTGCACGCTCTCAGGCCATCAGTCCATGATGTTGTGACTCCACCTTCCTGTGCATATAAGCCTTATGTCCTTTGATCTCACTTCCTTTTCCTGGAAGGGCTTTCAGTCACCCAGGTATCTGCAAACTCCTTCCCTCCTTTGCATCCCAGCTGGCTCCTTGAGGTCCAGGCTAAGCCAGCGTGAATGCCGATTGAGGGCAAGGACTCCACTGATCCAGCGGCTGTGAACCCCCACTCTGGGACTTACCAGCTGTGTGACCATCAGCAAGTTACTTAACTTCTCAATGTTCTCATCTAATTTCTCATTTTACATACTGGTGAGTAAGTGAAAGATTGTGAAAATCCTCCAGATCAAATAAGGTAATATCTAGTCCCTACCACATAAAGTTGTAAGAAATAAATGTGTTACTATATACAAATTGCTAAGAACAGTGCCTGACACCGAGTGAAAACCATTGAGCCTGGTGGAGTGGCACATACCTGTAATTCCAGCTGTTCTGGAGGCTGAGGCAGGAGGAGTGCAAGTTCAAGGCCAATCCTCTAAACTTAGTGAGACCCTCAGCAATGTAGTGAGACCCTGTCTCAAAATAAAAAACACCATTACCCTTGGTAAATGTATGATTACACAAATGGTATGCCTTTACTTCATGTACAAACAGAAAAAATAAATAAATAAATATTTATATATATATAATATAAAAATAAAAGGGCTGGCGATTTTCTCAGTGGTAGAGCACCCCTATATTCAATTCCTCATACTGCAAAAAAAAAAAAAAATGAAATGAGAGCTATTATTTACAGATACCTTAGCTCCTAATAAAGTGTGTAAATTAGGTCTGTTTTGCCAGTTGGATGTGGAAGAAGTTCTTCAGAGACTGCACATGTTTTTTTCTTCTGTGGTGCTGGGCTAGATTTCGCAGCTTCATGCATGCTAAGCAAGTCCTCTACCACTGACTGAGCTACAACCCCAGATCATAAAATCCCACTCGCTTTTTTTATTTGTTTGTTTGTTTAGTTTTGTTTGTGATAAGGCCTTGTGTTGTTGCCCAGGCTGGGTGCAAGTAATCCTTGGACCTCAGTCTCCTGAGTGCTAGACTGCAGGTGTGCTACCATACCTGACTCCCCTGAGGCTTATTCACCTTTACATCCCCAGATCCTAGTTCAGCATGTAGCAGGTTTTAGGAAATAGCTCATATCAGCTGGGCATCTTGTGCCCAATTCAACTTCCTTCTGTTCCCCACCCTGGACCTGGTCTGGTTCACCAACCTTCGAGGGACACAGAGATCAAGACAGTAATTCCACCCAGGTGTAGTCTCCTTGTTTTCCAGAAAAACCATCACCCTGTTACTTCAACTACTCCTGAGTGGATGTGTTCCCTAATCCTCAAGTCAAAGGCTGATGAGGGTCAGGAGGGAGCACATTGGAATGAAGGAGAGACAGGGTTAGAAGCCGACAGGCCGCTATGTGCCTTGACTGGAGCAAGCAGCTCCTTCTCAGCTCAGATCATTGTTGCCACCAGCAATTCTTCGTCTGATATTGTCTTAGCTCTTGATTTTTCAAGAGAAGACAAATGCTTATGGACTTGTTTAAATATTTGTGACAATGTCAAAAAGTTTAAGAGCTATAATATGTCAAAATACACTGTCATGTATTATCTAAAAAGGACAAATAATAAAAAAATTTAAAGTTTAAAAGCATTTTGCAGATCAAATAAACCCTAACTACACTACACTAACTACACGAACTAGCTTGAGTTAGTATCCCATGGTTTAGTAGAAGTGGTTATCAACTCATGCCACTGGTTACACAGCAGCTAATGCTCGGCATGGGACGCCTCGTTAGGTGCGCTGGTATCAGGGACCCAGAGGCTAGTTTGGAAGGCAGCTCGGTTCTGTGCTTGGGACCCTCATCCTGTCCTATGGCACAGTCCCCTCCCACAGCAAGTCCCATTCATTTCATTCAACCTTGTTCACAACCTCATTTTACTCCCACTCATTAGTTTGACAAGTATTTACGTATTAAATAACCATAAAGTGCCAGATTTTAACCACTGGGGATATGGCCTAGTACATACAACAGAAATGGTTTCTGCTTAAAGAACTTGCAGTTTTTAATGTTAAGTTTCTGTGTCTAATTTCTGACTTTTAAATATTGGTGACTAAATCAAAAAGTTTTAAAATGCTCTGTAAATGGATTTTAAAGAAACCTAGAATGGCAATCTTAATACATGAAAAAGATGAGAAGGTGAAGTTCCCATAGAAAACCTATTATAAGCATGGCCCACCACACCTCAGTGCTGGTGACCATAAGATTATAAAGAGTGCTATGGAAAAGCAACAAGGTGTCTTTTATCTAATTCATTATTTTCCACATTTTCCATAGAACCGTTTTCTCTCTGGAATATCAGTTTTTGATGAATAATAAATCATACCCATAGTGACATTTTAAAATAATAACATTTATTTAGCTCATGATCCTACACATCAGCAATTGGGGCTCAGGTGGATGGTTCTCATCTCACCTGAAATAGCTCATAGGTGAGTGGTTACCTGCCAGGTGGGCAGGGGTCTGGTGATCCAGGATGGCTTGAGTGGGAATGATCCACCTCTGGTCCAGTGTCCTCTCGCCTCCCCACGCTGGTTCTGAGGTAGCTGGGAGAGCCACAGGAAGGGTGCAAAAGCTCTTGAGCCCCCAACTTGGACTGGCACAGGGTCATCCTGATGCATTCTAGATATCAAAGCAAGTCTGAAGCCAGCCCAGGAAGGGGAAATAGATTCCACCCCTTAGTGAGAGAAGCTACAAAGTCACACAGCAAAGGACATGACACAGGAAGGGGTGAGGAATGATGGCCATGCTTGTACTTTATGGTCCCGTGCAACCATGCAGCCATAACTATGAAAAAGTCTCAGGAGCAGTGTACTGTGAAACACATTTTGGGAAACTCTAGTGTGATTCTTTTTTATTTTCGTGGCTGGGGATCCAACCCAGGGCCTTGCTATTAGGCAAGAACTCTACCACTGAACTAACTCCAAGCCCTGATTCATTTTTTATATATAATTAAACTACTTAGAACCAGTAGTTTTCAACCACACTCCAGTAAGAGCTTAAGTATTCTCTCACCATGTCTGTTCCACATAGAAATTTAACCTATGCACCAAAGGAATGTAGAGACATCGATTCTTTTCTGTTTTAGAAAAACTTGGATGCTGGGCATGGTGATGCACACTTTAATCTCAGTGACTTGGGAGGCTGAGGCAGGAGGATCACAAGTTGGAGGCCAGCCTGAGCAATTTAGTGGGACCCTGTCTCAAAATAAAAAATAAAAGGGTTAAGTATGTAGTTCAGTGGTAAAGCACCCCTGGATTCACTTCCCAGTACCAAAATATAAAAACAAAAAACTTGGTCTAGATGATAATATTTCAGATGAGTAGAAAATGAAGGAAAGATGAAGCATAAGAAGCATAAGAACTGGAATATTATTAAGACAAAAAAATAAAGAAATTCTGCCATTAGGGATGGCATAGAATGGATGAATCTGGAGGACAGTACTTCAAGTGAAATGAGCTGGGTGCAGAAAAACAAATAGCATATGAAGTCACTCATGTGGGAAAGAAGGAAGAAAGGAAGGAAGGGAAGGAGGGAGGGAGGGAAAACAGAGGGAGGAGAAAGTGGTGGTGAGGTAAAGAATGTTAGAATTTGTGATTATTTTGCAATGAATGTGTGTATCAAAACATCAAGTTGTATGCCTTAAACATAATTTTTATTTGTCAATGCACCTCAACAAAAGGGAAAATTAAAAAGAAACAAGCACTTGATTTCACCTTGTGGCTATTTTTTTTTAAACAATTTGAAAATGTTTAACATAGTTCAGTTTCATTTTTTCATCATTTTTTAAATTGTTCTATGTGAACTTAATACATATTCTAAAAAATAAGAAAATGTAATTTATTCAGGAGCCCAGGAGGCAAAGTAACACTTATTGACTGCTTACTATGTGCATCCCTCTAACTATAATCTCCTTTAATCCTCCACAACTATGAGCGGGAGATATTATTGCCCTAATTTTTACCAACGAGGAAGTAAGACCAAAGGCTCAACCAACCCAGGGTAGTACTGCTCCTCCATGGCAGATGCCTGGGAGTCTGTTTGACCAGCCACACACCCACCACACCACAACCAAGGCCATATTGCCTAGGGAGAGGTGAAGCCCGGTGTCCTGCTGCCCATGATTGACCATACTGATATCCGAAAGCATGCATGGCCCTCTTTGGGGGAAGATTTACTCCCCAATCCCATGGGCAGCAGCTTGGGCTGTACAACTAGATTTTGCCAGAGAAACATGAACAGAAACCTGCGTGCCGTTGCCAAGCTTGAAGAGCCAGCTCAGAGCTCACCATATGCTCTTTTTCTTTCACTCCAAGCAACACACCATTCCAGGGTGGGGCTGACCCATCAATCTGGAGCCCCAAAGGAAGCCCCCACAGGGGACGTGAAGCTTGAGTGCAAGATAAACCTTTTACATCATTGGTCACTCAACTGGGCCATTGGTCACTACAGCATGGCCTGGCCGATTCAGGGCTCTGAAACTGCAGGAGCAGATTCACTGCCCAACATTTTCATTTTTTAAGTGTGTGATAAATACTACAGCAGGCAGTGTCTGCAGTCAGCACAAATGGGGGCGAATCCTGCCTGTTGAGCCTTCGGGAGACTTCCTTCCGTTGTTGGTAAAATTGGGAGTGATAGCGCCTGCTGTATACACATTTGAGGTTAAGTCTAAATGAGCAAGTACAGAGGCCCTCGCTCTGCTGCCGGGTCTCCATCAACACCCCAACCTTTCTCTCTCTTTTTCCAGTTCACACCACCCTTCCCCACTCCCTGGGAGCCCTGTCCTTCCCTGGTGACCTGTGCTCAGGCCACCCTGCCTCCCTCTGCACTTCTGTACTTTCTCTCCTGTTGTCCATCTCTCTCTCCAGCATCCAAACCACCCATCTTCCCAAATCCACCTCCCCTGTCCCTGCCCCTGCCTCACTCCAGTCTGACTCAAGAGAGCCTCGACCTCTTTCCCTGCCTCTGTAATCATCAGTGAAATGCTGAGCACAGCTGGATTTTCAAAGCCAATGGTTAATTGCGGGGAGCTGAGGGTGACCCAATGGCACTTTTAAGTATTTGGAGTGTGAAATAATGAAGGCACTGGTGAGCAGAGCAACGGAAAATCAGCAAACAGCCCCCGGAACAGCTTCCAAGGGCTCTGAGGAAAGCGCCTCTCTCCCCAGCTGGTGAGGACTGTGTTCCAGCCGAGCTGGGAAGCAGACAAGAGCCGGAGGCCACACCAGGGAGACATGCGGCAGGGAGACTATGTCCTCAGACCTGCAGAGGGTTTGATGACTCCCCTGTTACCATGGCAGCTGGGCTCACAAAAGATGACAAAGGAAATAAACAACAAAGTCTCTAATGAAGTGATGAGCTTGAAAGCCTTGTTCTCCCCTCACCCCAACAGTGTCCCTTGGTCCCCATGGCAGGGAGTGAGGGACCCACTAACACCCCTCACTAAAGGACAGACCTGACTGTGCTATGGGAGAACGGGGTACCTGAACAGACATGGAGTAACCTCAGCTCCAGCTCAGAGCTCTGAAAATCACAAGATTTTCTATGCCAACCACCAGCACTTTCTTTGCCCAGTTCACAAATCCAGACAAATACCCATGGAGACCACTCTGTGGCCATCTTGTGGTGCCTGGGCTTATCTGTGCTGAGAGAAATTTTATGAAAAGTCTTCAGTCAAAATGCAGTATCTCTTTGAAGTGCTTACTCTGTACCAGCACTGGAAACAGGGCAATAATAAAATCTATGCCCCCTCATTCCAAGAGATTAGAGTCAAAGGGCAGAAACACAAACAAGCAATGTTACCAGCGAGGTAAACTTAGGGTTCTGGAACTCAGGAAGCAATGAAAAATGCTTATCAACCATGACAGGTGCTTGGTAAATATTTAAATGAATTTGTTAATTCTGAAAATGATCAATAAATCACACGAACACACCCAGCACCTCGCGAGCCCGGGGCATTTGCCCTGGCTCTTTCTCTGTCTGGGACACTCTTCCCCAGACAGTCCTGTATGGATTTCCTGCTGCTGCCACACAGCTTTAGAGGCTTCAAATAACACACAAGTTACAGGTCTAGAGTCCAAAACCTAAACTTGAGGTGTTGGCAAGGCTGCATCCTCTGAAAGCTTCAGAGAGAACCTGCTTCCCTGCCTCCCTTGGTTCCTAGAGGCCACCAGCACTTCATTTCCTCACACCACTCCAGCTTCTTGCTTTCCTGTGTCACCTCTCCCACTACCTTCTTGCCTCCCTTGTGGACCCTTGTGATGACACTGTGCCCTCCAGGATAATCTCTCTGCAGCACTGTTAGCAGGAAGAGGCACGCTTTCAGGGCTCCATTTTAGAAAGAAGTCACAAAAGGCATCTACCTGCATCACCTGGGAAACGGGGGCTTCCGTTCCTCACATGGGTGCTCCAATGCTGTGTAAACACAGCTTGAGACTTTTTCTTTTCCTCAAAAGGAACGACAGTGGGAAGAGAAGAGAGACCAGGTGAACAGGTGAGAACTGCCCCTCCCACCTTTCCGGATCCGAGCACTCCGGTTCCTAAGTTCTGTCTGAATCACTATTTATATGGTCTGGGGCTGCGGGTGAAAAATGCAGAGCTTCTACCTCCACCCATTCTTCCCTTTGCAAACCTGGATTCTGGCCCTGAAAATAAGAACAGTAGGGGCTGACAAAATGCAAACCAGAAACACCCCAGTCAGCACTCACATTATAGGATTTATCGGTTCCATATAAGGGTGTCATATGGGTGCTACAGCGAATGCCAGCTGGTAGCTATAACTCAGAGGGCCAGCCTCTGGGTCTACACCATCAATCATGTGGACATGCAGAAGCCTATTCATTCCTTGTCATCCTTGGGTAAAGCTTCTCTGTCTCTTTTAGTTGATTTGCTTTTCTCCCTTTTTCCTCTTCTCTTTCTTTATCATTCTTCTTCTTTTCAAATATTCTTGGAAGCCCTTTTCTGCCAATCACTGTCAGCGGCGATTCAGGGCTGAGCAGAGCAGCAGCAGATGCACAGTGAGACACACGGACTTGGCAATAAGCCGGGAGGGTGGCGTGGGAGGGAGTGCTCCTCTCGCAAGAAAGAGCCGATGAGACACTCAATGCTAATGCAGTCTAAGGAGACGTCCATCTAGTATGTCATCCTTCAGGTGCATGGACGGCAGAAACAGAATCTAATGCTTCATCACACACTACTGATCTCTTTTAAGTAATATTAGGCATGCAATTCTCCTCCAAGAGAAAGTTGCTCAGATTTATACATATTGCTAATGTATTTACAGTCAAAGAAGAAAAGACAACCGTCTCCCACGGTGGCATTGGACCTAAATGCAAGCAGACAACGTGGGAGCTCAAGATGAGGCCTCCCCGCCCAGGAGACCAGGAACCTCCTGAGACACTCTTATGATGGGTGTCCTTGATTATCCTGGCCAGAGGGGTTGGTTGGGGTAGTTAGGTGAAAGGAAAGAGGTTTTAAGGATGCTAAGTGTGTAAGGCTTCTTAGTGTTTAAAAAAAGTTGTGGATCTCAGGAGAAGGTTCATGAGAAAATTCAGAAAGTCCATTTCTTGACTATTCTGCTTGCTGGTGCACACAAGGTCCTTTGCGGTCCCCACAGTGACCAGCACAGAGCCGCCCACACGTGGAGAGCTCCACAGAGTGATGTCTGGGAGGCAGCCTGGACCTGGGATACTCCTGTGGTTAATCTCCAAACATTAATGTGACACGCTGAGTCCTTGAGGCTGAGGCGAACTTGAGCGTTGTCAGGACCAGTTTTATAACCTGCATTTCATCATTTTTTTTTTTTTTAGTACAGTAAAGAGGACTGGGACCTCTCTGCAACTCCCAGAGGCCCTCAGTATCAATGACTCCATGAAAAAGTACCATCCAGAAGGTCGGCATTTCCCTAAGTCCTCCAAAGAGCAGATAAATCCTGACTTCTTTGATATTTTATGTACCGGATTTCAGTTGGATCTCCTTAGAGTGTATGCTTTGGAGGCAAGAGGTAATCTTTTTTTTTTTTTTTTTTCCTGAAAAAAATACATGACCCTTAAATCCCAAAGGAAAAAAGCAGTAAGAAGAGGCATTACCCTTTTTGAAGACCCCAGAGATTCTGCAATAACTTGTCAGCCATCAGCGCTGCTTCAGTGCTCTCCCTCTGCCTGTCCGTCTCCCCACCCCCAACCCCAGCACACCCCTTAGCCTCACACTCTCTGGCATACACTCTTCCTAATCCTCTTCACCTGGTCAACCCCTGTTCTTCCTTCAAACCCCCTCCCCAGGGAATCCCTTCCTCAGGGAAGCCCTGGACCTTTCATAGTAACAGACCCTCTGTGATACCACAGAACCGCTCTTGTCCTGCTCCTCCTCAAGGCCCATCCCCACTGCAAATCACCAAGTGCTAACGTAGATAGCTATTTGTTTCATGCCTGTCTTCTCTTCCAGACCTTCAGCTCCAGGAAGGCAGTGTGACAGCCCTAAACACATGCCATTCAGGTCTCCCATTAGAGAGCGAATGGTCTGCTGTGGGCTCCCTCACTGCGTTATGCCGGCTTCTCCCCCAGAGCTGTTCCCAGCCACCAAACACAGCAGTGGTGAGGGGCTCTTGAACACAGAGGCCACACTGCCTCAAGGTCTCCCTCTTCACCTGACCCAGAGGTTCTGAGAACTAGCTGCATCTAGTTCTGAGTCTCCCCAGGGCCTGGCACAAGGCCTGGTGTGTAACAGGTGCTCACTGCTATCTGTTCACTAAGATGAACGAGTTCATGCAGCCATGGTGAAGACTACTTAGAACCAGTCCGCCTCAGCCTGTGGGAGCCAAAGCCAGTGCCATACCCTACAGAATCCACCCGATGTCCCACTCTTCGGAGCCTTTGTGGTAGGGGTGGTCGTACTGACTGAGGACTGACAAAAAGCTGTTCTCACCATTATAGCATCTTATCAACAAAGTCCTCTTCTGAGCATGTTAGGCATGGAGTTACAAAATGTACAAACTATTTAATTCTTACAATAGCAGGATGAGGTAAATCTTACTTTTATTATACAGATGGGAAAATTGAGGCTTAATAAATTAGCAGGTAGCTTTCCTGTGGTGCTAAAACCCCCAAATCTTGCTGGCTTAAAACTATGATATACAAACATGAGCTCTGTTGAGATACCCTAGTTCTTCCTTTTCATCTTTCGAAGGAGGAAGCTAAAAAGTTTTTGAGGACAGAAGTTATGAAGTTTGATCTCTGACTCTGGAGTAGATGAGGCCCGAGTTGGCCTCAACCTCATATCCCTCAGGAACACCCATGGCAGATTTGCTGGAATTGAGATGCAGGGACCTGAGGTCACGTCTGTAGAATTGCTGAGTACTGAGACTCTCTTCTCCCACCAGTTCCGGCAGACACAAGTAAGCCAGCTTTTCAAGCACAGTGCAAAGCTCACTTACTGATCCATTCTTATCTCTGAAGATAGCTGGCATTCAGTCTTTGCAAAGATGTGTCATTTTATTATTTCATCTTCCTCTTATCACTGTGACTATGTCCAGAATTCTGTGTTCTGGGTTTGTTGTTTGAGCCAGGGAAGCAGGAAAGTCTATTTTTATGTCATTCCTCCTCTTATTTTGTTTCAATCTATATCTCCCTTTGATAAACATTAGAATCGTCTAGTTTCCCAGAATTATTTTAGAATCACTAGTTATCCCAGATGGCCGGGAAAGTTCACTGAGCTTCATTTTGGGTAGTTCACTTTCAGTAAATGCCAAGATGGGGTAAGTCAGAAGTAACAGGCTCTCTTTCAAAAAAAGAAAATTCAAAATATAAAACTAAGTATTAATGAAACCTTTTTGAACTTCACCTAACATTCCTACTCCTTTGTCCCCATCTGCCACCTTAGGAGATTGTGATGTGCCCCATCAGGTGGCAACCACTGCCCTCCAAAGGGAATGAGGGATATTTTGCTTCAACTCTGGCCAGACCTGTGACAAATGATCCCAATCATCTAAACAGGAATTCATTTGGGTTCCACGATGCTTCAGCACTGAGACAGCCTTACCACGGGCCCCTCAAGGGACAGAAATAACCAGCTTGTGCAAGGCGGGAGAGACACAGCTTCCACACTGACAGCTCACCTCTGACAGGCTGCAGCCCTCCAGCTCACAGCTCTGATGCTGCCAAAGTTCTTTCCCACCGGAAGCAGCATCTGGTTTCCTGATTCGGGCCTCTCCTTTGTCAAAGCAGGTCCTCTCCCAGCAGGACCTCCAGTCTCTCAAATACTTCTGAAGCTTAATTGGAGTCATGGGTCTAAGAAGCCTCAGTCACCCTCCAGAGGAAGGCAATCCCAGGGAGAGAGAGCTTGGTCCCCTGCCTAGGCCCACAAGTTGTGCTGGCCTGAGTCCTGCATCCAGCATCCAGTGAGCTGTGATCTGAGCCAATTCCATAATCATGTCAGTTCCTCAGTTTCCCCATCCATAAAACTCTGCTCTGAGATTTGGACTCTTAACGAGCATGAGCCTTTCCTGGATAAATTAACCAGGTGCCGGAAACATCTGTGGCTGTAAGTGGAATCTGCTATATAAACAGAAGACAGCATTCTCATGCACAGGCTATAGCAAAGCTCAAATACCAAGCCTGACTTCATCCTAGCTCTCTGCAGTAGTATCTCAGGGCAAGTCAACTTCTCTAGTCTAGGTTACATTTGAAGCGTCTCACCGTCTCCTGTACCATGCTCAATGCTACTCAGGACAAAGGGTATTCTGTAAAAAGTGGAAAATCAATGTTTCTTGCAGCACTACAGCACCACTTTCCATTTAAATCATATAACAATTCCTGGGGAAAAAAAAAATCCCCAGAAGGTACACGCCATGTAGTCAAGTGCAAAATCTGTCTTATTCACTACCATATTCTCAAAGTTCAACGCAGTTCTAATTCATGCTAAAAGAACTTGTTGCATGAATGAATGAACAAATAATCCTGGAAAAATAATAATACAGGTTTGGATCGGATCTTAGACAAACTAGGACAGAAAATACTATCACTTGGTGAACCTCCTAATTAAATCTAAAAGTGAACTGTAAACCCAGATTCAAGACCCAAGTCTCCAACACCCAATCCAGTCTTCTCACCTTTACAACTCACTGCCTCTCTTCGTCTATAGTTAGGGCCAGAAAACTATAGCATTGTGGCCAACTTCAGTGGGAAAATCCTGGTTTTTCTAAATAAAATCTTATTGGAATACAGTCACACCTACTTATTTACATATTGTCTATGGCTACATTCTCATTTCTATAGCATTTAGTAGTTGCTATAGAGAGCATATGGCCCACAAAGCCTGAAATATTTAGTACCTAGTCCCTTACCAGAAAAACTGTCTGATACCCACTCTATAGCCTCCCTCCCATGGAATCCCATATCAGTTCTAGGAGCTTCTGTTAGAAACAAGGGCTCCCTGGGTATTGCTGTTTGGACATGCAGCCCACACAAATATGGCATCATCTTATTTAATTCTCCTGGCAACACTGTGAGGTCTGCATTATTACATGCATATATAATGTATTGATAAAACTGGCCTGAACCATATGAAATGGCAGGGTTTTTTTTTGTGGGGGGGGGTTGTTTGTTTTTGTAGGTTGCATACTGGCAGTTTCATATAAAGCAAACTAAAGTTATTATCTCCATTTTTTAAAACAGGAACAAAGGAGAAATTAGAGTAACTGGCCCCTTAGCATAGTTAATAAATGAAGGTAAGTTTAGATACTAGCCAGCTCTGTGTCCAGGGCAACTACTTGGTATTTCTTATTAAAACTTTACATTTCACTTTATATATTAAAAGTTTTGCTAATTTTGAGTAGAAAAACCAAATTGGGTTTAACCAAGTCTTTCTCAGGATCTATTTGACCAGAAAAGGTTTTTCCCCTCTCCACAAGTAGTAACTGTGAAAATTACACAAAGTTAGTGTTCCTTGGAAGGGGCACTGGGAAATACCTCTACTCCTTCATCCCCATCAAATACCTACATTTTGTAGGTACTTCAATACCATTCCCAGTGCTATAGCCATCTCCTGCCTCCCCAGAGTGCCCACACAATTGCTCTGGGCATGCCCAATTTGAGACACTGTACCTTGGTTCTACAAGCAAATGAAACTCCATTTTCACTAAAGCAACCTGAATGGTCCATGCCATTGATGCAGGCTAAATCCATTTACAGGAATAATGAGGCTCCATCCTTGTGTGGTCTGGTATGTTTATTTCATACACTCTAACTATCCCATATCTCCCATTTGTGATGCATATAAACTGCATCTTACATCAAAACTGCTCACTCTTCCTCTAAGTACATGTTCTTTAGATTTATGTGCTGAGTCAGTTGCAGGTTTTTTCCCAATAGTAGCATCCAAAATCTGAGACTGCCTTCTAGTCCAAGTCAATTAAGTGGCATGGTATATGATCATCTGATTTTTTTCCCCTTCTTTTTTAAAGAGAGGACAATGACTTTATGTGGCCCCATTTACTACACACTTTCTTGGGCAATAATATAAGTCCATAACTTGTGACAAGCATCCATTCCCCCCCCACTCTTAAAATATTAACTTGATAGGGAGGTTAGAAATCCATCATAACCAATGACAGACACCCATGCACAAAAATAGCAAGTCTTGAGTTTAATATTTTACTGCCATATTTTGAAACAACTGGCTGGGCAGCTGCTACTGTTATCTTCCAATTACGTCTCATTTTTCCAGAGTTTTAAATGCAAGCTGTGATAAATTAAATCTAAATTTCTATATGCTCTTTAAAAAAAGTGACTGCATACATACCAAAAAAAGTTGAGATATAAAGGAAGAAAGGGATATTGGCAGAAGATAAAAACTATTCCTGATGGTCCATTAGCTTCTTTATATCTCCCTAAGATATGCAGATTTGCTTCCCCTAAGTGGTCTCTAAGATTTTGCAGTTTGCTAAAAATGCACTTCTCCCTGCAATTTTATAAAGGTGCTCAAGAAGAAAATCCTTCATTGATGTCAAACATCTCGTATACTCTCAGGCCTAACCCTTGATCAACAGTGCTCAAATATACAAGAAATCTCTTAAAAGAATTAATGGATGGTATTTTGGGGGTTATCAGATCAAACACAATTGCACATGCTTCCAGCAAAATATCAAGGCAGAGAATACTGTGATTATTATTTGCCAACTTTTCACCAAAAAGTATGGGACTTGTGTTTAGGAATTACACTTTTGCTAGGAAAAAGTTTACATATTCTAATCTTCTGTTTTCATTTTTTATCTGACTCCTTAATCCTAATTTGGGAGAACTGAGGCTAAGGGTAGGAAGCAGATTGTCACAAACTTTCCCTCCCACTGATGGGATTCAACAGATTTCAAAACAGAACTAAGGTCACTGAGGCTTTGCTCAGTGTACGGTTGGTTGTGAAGTGTCACTTGCTGTCCTTTTGACCTAGTACCTACATGGCCAATGCATGGTGGTGGCTGTAGTCAGCAAAGTCAGGTTCCTGGCATACAAGCTCTCTGCACTTGTGGATCTTTCCAGGTTTTGACCTTTCTCTACCTCCTTGTCCCCTTTCACCTCGCCCTCATCTGTCTCCATGGCCTGACTTACTTAAGTATTCCTGTTAACCTCTAGGTAGAGGTTTATAATGATTTACGGCATTAAGTCTTCCCAGTATCACCCGGCAACTTAAAAAACAAAACAAAACAAACAATAACAAACTTCCAGGCCTTCTGACTTGATTTTTAAAAATCACCCCAAGCAATATAGACAGCTGCCAGAACCACGGTCCTAGAGCAAGCTTGAGCAAGTAGCAGAATGACCCAGTTGGTGAAAACAGGGTGTGATCAGGCTTCATCTAACTCACCACGTCTGCAGTGGTGAATCTGCATTTCTAAGTTTGCAGGTGATGTTCATCCAGGCCACACTTCAAGAACCATACACTGCTCTTGATTAAGACCCTTGAAAGTCAGAACCACCTACCTACCTTTCATCCCTAGTGCTGAGTAGTGAGTGGCAAAAGTTTGCTGAATGAACACCAGAAAGTGTTCTAAGGGCAATATGAATTAAGAGGAAAACCCATGGTGATCACCATCTTGAAAGCATAAGTTTGTAATTCTACTTAAGTCCCATAGTGATGCTCCACTTGCAACACTAAATCCCACTTGCCAAATTAGTGGTGAAAGATTCAGAAGTGCTGAACTGATAGGTGAGCAACAATCAATTCTTTTTTTTTTTTTTTAATGAAGAGTGCTGCTCCTATTGTTTGGCTGACTGGTTAGCCAGTTGGTTTTTCTCCTCGAAGTAATGAGAGGTACATGTCTAACACTTAAGAGCACCAGGAAAAGATAATCTTTTCTCTAAATGTGCTTTAAACTGGAAACAATGATTTATAGCTAATGCTAAATATGTTCAGAATTCATGGAGGATTTGCATTGCCAGCCTCTAATCACTTCTCAGCAGAGCCCCCCAAATTGCTTCAGTCCAAGGATACAAGATGCGAGATTGTCATCTGAGATTTGCCACATCAGGGCTTCATCAAAATGCAAAATCAACACCTTCCCTTTCTCCCTTTCTATCCCAGATTTCTGAATTTCTGTACATTTGTGAATTCACAGAAGCATGAACAGAATGACAGGAACATCACAAATGCAAATGTCTTTGTTCCTAACAGATTACTCCAGTTTTCCTTCTTTTCTAAGTTTGGGAGTGGGAGGGATTGGAGTCCAGGTTACCATTGCTAACTCAATGTTAAGTTTAGAAGCCAGAGGCAAAGGTGACTTAACAGTTTTCCAAAGTTTTGTTCTGTTTTGGTTTTGGTCAAAAGTAGCTCTTAAACACATACACACAAACCCCAAGTATTTTTTCCAAATGCTGATTTGTGCTTTAATAAAACTGACATCTGCATCTCTAAAGAAATACTTCACTGACAGAAGAATGTAGCTTAATTTTGTTTGCTTGAAATGTTTTCATCTCAGGCCAAATTTAGAATACCCTGCCACCTGTTTACACCACCAATCTCCAGCAAAGCAGCAAAAGCTCACCTCTTCCTTCCATCCACTTCCCAGCTGGATCAGTCAAGGTGATAGGGAAATACAAGAGGTTTTTAATTAGTTCCTAACTCCTGTACTTTCTTGAGTGTGCAATCTTTGTGCTTTAGATGCTGTAAAAAAACACACACACATCTCGATCCCAAGGTGCATCAGTCCATCTTGCAAATGGAAAAGGCTGGTCATATAAGCAGCAACATTCAAATTCTTTGAGATGCTAAATGATCTAGGTAGGTTGTTTTGTAAACCACACCTAGAGCTCTTGCTACCTGTTTCCACATTTATGTGGGGGATGTGAGTGGTGGGAGAGATAGGGCCACCTACCTTTGCTGTAAAATTCTATTAACATATTTGCAAAATACTTTTACAACTCTACTGCCTCTTAATGCTTCACCTCAAATCTGTTGAGGTCTAATAGCAAGTAAATTTGGCATGTATGCAAGTTTTGTTTGCTGTCAGTTGAAAAAAACAGAAACCAATTCAAAACTGCTGAAAAAAAAAAGGCAGTGTTATTAAGACTCAGCAGTTTAATGAGATCCAAGGGCAAGAATCTGACCAGGTCTCAAAAAGGAACTATAAACAGAAAACCAACTGTTAGGAACTCAGGAAGCACACTTAACTCTTGCTCTGGCTGCTTCTTCCCGTTCTCTGCTACTCAAGCCTGAATTATATAATCAACATGAGGACAGCCTCTATGAAGGAAATGAGCCTAGACGGTCATTCGAACCCCTTAATTCCATTTTTATCAGAAAAGGGTCACTGATTGGGCAAGGTGTCCCCTCTGGTTCCATTATAAACATGGACATTGAGAACTCACTACTGGGATCAAATGAGGATAGGTGGTATGATGACTTATGGGGCGAAGAGTTCCCAGAAATTGGTGGGGTAGGGGAGAGTAGCTCACCACAGAAGCAAAGAAATCATGTGAGTGGAAAGACATCCTGAAACAGGAACTATTTTTCGCGGTGAGGAAGGTGTTGTGCCATGTTCTGGTAAGAATATGATGGCATGGGAGCACAAGACTTGGCCCCAGCCCCAGTGCTGCTGCCTAGGGCGTTAACAGCCCTTCATACCATCCGTGGTTCCAACGTCCTGAGCAGGAACTGTCTCACTCCCTCAGTACCGTCAGATCCTGATGCATTTGTACTTCTTCCTCATTCCAAATGAGAAAATATATGAGCAAGTACTTTGTGAACTATAAAATAATATATTAATGAGGGAGATTGCTCTTAAAAGCTGTTTCAAATACAACATAATTTGTCTGTTCACTTTCTTCTCCAAGTACCTGGGTTATCCTTCTCCATAATGGAGCTCCCCTTCAGCATGTATGGAATATCAGAGATGATAGGCCAAAACAAAACCTCCCATCCATTAAGAACAGATGAGATATTTTATGTAGGCAGCACATGCATTTTGTATTTCTTCGGCCCATTGCCTCCTGAGAGTGCATTTCTGTTATAGTACAGTGGGCTAGGAGTGGAAACCATCAGCTGCAATTCCTCTCTGTATCTCATTAGAGGTCTAGTTTCCCCTTAATGCACATGAGGACCTTTCATTAGCAATAATGGGAGCTGCACGCATCAAAGAGAAAAATAGACCCTCACCATTGTGATCTAAGAGATGAAGTTATTGGGACACTTGCCTGCCTGACTGGAGAATCATGACATTCAGAGATGCATGATTAGATCAGGGAACAAATTAAAATCCTTGTGATTATTTTAAAAAATGAAATGCAGTTTTAAAACCTCAAAATAAAGGGCAAGAATCAAAACCAAAGAATTCATCAGCAGATTGAAATTAGGCATTAAGTAAGTGAATGCCAAATGACAAGATAAACAAAGGTGGGAAAATATGACCCAGAGGATTTGACAAAATAAGAACCATTTCCAATACACACAAAGTAAGACATTGGCAAGAGACTGCAGTACAAGAGAAGGCAAGGATCATTTACCATCAGAGATGGTAAACACTGCTGAAAGTTAAACAAATCCTTGCTTCCATATCCACAAAGGAATATGGAAGATGCCAGAAATGGCTGTGCCCTGGAGAGGGTCAATGAAAAAAATATTACCAAAGAAAATAAAAGTAACACATGAGTTTATGTTTTTAGGTTGACAAATACCAAGAGCAATATTTTCCTACTGCAATCAACTTCAAATAAGGACATTTGGAGAGTGACCACTCTGTATTATTAAAGGTCAGATGAGGAAGTGGTAGTCTCTTCACATTTGTTGAAATGCAAAAACAGTAACTTTAGACTTAAAGGAGAAAATCATCTTTTAATAGGACAATATCAGAGAATTAGAACTTTTTTCTCTTTAATGAAAGGTGGGGAAAGCACATGGAAGAAGCCATACATGTATATGAAACCTATTTAAAAGAACTTTCGGCAAGCCCTACAGTAAGCATGAATTCATCACATTCTCTACTATACCCTTAATTCATGATAGTTCCAAGGAATACTTGTAAGACTCTGAGGCTGTATTCAATCTTGGACAGTGTGCTGGCCATTAATTCAATGAAAGGACTGGAAACAGGATTACTAACTCATAAGAAAGTGCAATTGATCTCACCATCTAATCCCAGGGATTCAAATTGTGATTCTAACAAACTAACCCACATGACAACTGAAGTGAGGATTTAATAACTTTTGAGAACAGGAGAATATAGGTACTTAGAAAAAAAAAATGTCCGGGGTAGACATATGAATGGCCCAAACTCCCCAAGTTGGGATTGCTGGCTCTTGAAAACCATTTCTGCATCCATGAACTATATTCCTAAAATGACCATTGAGGTTTCTGCAGTCATTCTGGGTTCTGCCAGCAACTGTGGAGCCAAATGGGCTTAAAGTACATCACAGGGAGTGTCAATTTATGTAAAAAGGCTCAAGGCACACAGCAGTATGCTCCAGCAAACTTAATATCCCAGCAGCTCTGCTTTCCAATCCCCACACTACTCTGCCTTGAGTAATTTGGAGATCAACCCCTGTTCCAATGCATCCAAAAGAGATATGGAGTCTAATTTGGGAAATGCTGTCCACTATACAGGTGCTAACTTCCACATTGTAGCACTCCTAAGCTATAGGATGCAATAACCAAGCATCCTTCTTCATCTTTGTCAACAGCAATAGACCCAGATCCCTTCATCCCATTGCTTCTAACCAAAGTCACCACTCTATATCCTAAGAAAGGGACTCTGTTAAGATGGCCTGAAGCACTCTCCAAGGTATCATGACTAGTATCAATAAGCTAAAGGACAGAATCTGCATCCTATTCATCTTTGTAACATTGTAAGTGCTTGACACAGTAGCTACTTGGTTAATGCTTGTTGAACAAAAAAATAGAAAAAGTACTGAACTGTCATCAAAAAAAAAAAGCCCAGTGAGAGGACAAAAACGAAGAATAGTGTATTACATAATTTAAGAAATGTTTACTATAAAAGTGAACTTTACAATTAAAATTCTTTCATAACATTCTGGTATCCATACACCAGAATCAATGCCAGCATAGTTTGAAAGAGCTGACAAAAGTTGTCTAAAGGATGTTACAAAACCATAGCATTACAATATAGCTGCATTTTAGAAGACACTAAAATTGAAGTATGTAGAGGCTATGAGGACTCACACCAAACTCCATTAACATTAGAGAGCCACATCTCAATTTCCAAGCTTCCAAAAATAGAAGGAAACTTTTGAGTTTACATTCATATTAAAAGAATAAGGGGATACAGCAGTTCCACTTCTGGGTACTTATCCAAAATATTTGAAATCAGTATGTTGAAGAGGGATTTGCCTACCCGTGTTCACTCAGCATTATGTGCAATAGCTGAGTTATGGAATCAATCTAGGTGTTCATGAATGGATGAATGGACAGAGGAAAATATGGTAAATATACACGATGGAATAATTAACAGAAAATTCCTTAAATTTGCAAATATACACAATGGAATACTTAATAGGAAATTCCTTTAAAAAGGAAGAGTCTATCAATGAGTGGAATCAGTGCACTTATGCTTTGTAAGATAAACCAACACTGAAAGACAAAGACAAATACTACATGTTCTTACTTTGTAATCCAAAACAACTGAACTCATAGAAGTAGAATGGTGGTTACTAGAAGCTGAAGAGTAGAGAATATAAGACCATAATCCACAGGCAAAAAAAAAAATCAGTCAGGAATTTTTTTCATTTTTTTTTTTGAGATATTACATTGTGGTGAATCTAGCTAATAGCGAATATATTTCTGTCACTGGGAGGTTGGATCTCAAATGTTCTCATATCAAATATTTGAGGTGATGCATTATTGATTTGGTTTGGTCATTTCACCTTGTATTAAAAAAATCACAGGTGCGCTACCCCTAGCGGAAGGCGCAGGCCCAGCGTTTGCCCGCTGGGGATCATGCTGAACGGAGCACGCTGCAGGTTCGCCTCAACGCTGTGGAGGACACGCGCGCCACCGTCAGCAATCGCTCCTACGTGCCTCCGCACGACGGGGTCGAGAGGGCGAAAGAGCCGTCCTGCACTTTCGACCAGGCAATGCTGGAGTTCCTAGTGTGTCCGCTCTCCAAGAAGCCGCTCAGATATGAAGCCTCAACAAACGAATTGATTAATGAAGAGTTGGGAATAGCCTATGCGATCATTGATGGAATTCCTAATATGATACCACAAGCAGCTAGGACGACACATCAAAATAAGAAACAAGAAGAAATGGAGCAGCACTAGCTCATAATTTTAAAAAATCAACAATTATTTTCTTACTACTATATACCTTTTAAAAACAAGGTGGCATGTAGTAAGAGGGGAAGAATGTTTCTGTCTCTGCCTACGTTGACTGTTCTGATCCCACTGATCTCTTTAGTGGGATTGTTCTACTCTGCCTCTGTGGAAGAAAACTTCCCACAGTGCTGCACCAGTACTGCTAGCCTTTGCTTTTATAGTCTGCTCTTGCCGATAATCATACCAGTCTATGTGTTCTTTCACCTTTGGACTTGGATGGGTATTAAACTATTTAGACATAATTAATGCTGCCACAGTCAAGATGGTAAGTATATTGATGTTAGGTCTCAGGTATCTATCTCTGAAAGCTCATTGAGATGCCAATACTGGAGACCTTTTTAGTTTGCAAGTTGCTTTGCCTTGTTTCTCTTGGGTTTAGGGCTGTGGGAGGTTTAAGCTGCCAAAGTGTCTTTGTGCTTTTGTTCTGCCCTTGTTTTCTGAAGATTCTGACTTAGAACTGCTGAATCAGAAGAAACATTTCAACAGTTATGTCTTGGAGATTAACACTCCCATTTATCTGAGGACCTTTTGTTAGCTTGTTAATATTTGGAATTTTATTTGTTTTAACTTCAGGATCAGTGGTAAAGCCACATCCACGTTAGGGATGACTCAGTTAATCCCAAAGAAGCTTTGGAAGAATAGCTGTGGAGAAATGTATTTGAACTAGTGTTATAAAACTATATAGTAAAATGGAAATTTCATGTACTTAAAACAATTCTGAATTCATAAAATTACCTTAATCTCTTTGGTATCAAATGTTTACATTAATAAAATAAGAAATGGACATTTTCCCATTTAAAAAAAAATCACATCACCTTATACCCTTATATTTATTTATATTCTGGGCCTATATAAATTTAAAAATGAATTTTAAAAATATGGTGCTTCAAGTAGGCTAAAGCAGGTGTATTCTCTTAGACATTTTCCTTTAAGATTAAGAAAAATAATGCTGTTTTCTAGCACTTTATAAAGCATTATCAGTGATTACAGGGTTAACTCAAATGTGTTTTAATTCTTAGTTCTTAATCAATTTCCCATTTAGTCATTCTTGCCTTTTTCTCTTAGAAAAGTGAATGATTTATTAAATCTCCGTTCCTGAGACTTTCTCATTTCAACTTGAAAACTGCAAATACTTATAGAAGATGAACCACATGTATTTCTTCTTAAAAGATATCAGAATATAACACTCAAATCAAATGCTGAACAGAAGCTATTTTGTAACAATACACACTATGTGGCAATTTAATTTTCATTGATGTTTTCCTTAACAGTTTTTCCCACAACAGTAATTCCTACTCAAAAATGAATGAAATCATCCATTGTGTACTCACACATTACTGAGTTATAGGAATCTAGACAATCACAAGGTATCATAAAAAGAATCAATTTTAAGAAAACATTAATTGAATGAATTGTTAAAATTACTCTTACACCATGAGAAAAACACTAATTAAGGTTACATTTGAACTGATTTTCTTTCTATTTTAATCTCAGAGGGCTTTAACTGTCTAATTCTGAATCCAGGAAATCAGAATGAAGAAAAATGAGCCAATCGGAGTATACAATTTTGATTTTGTTCATCAACATATTCCCTCCGCCTAACAGTCACATTGAAATATATGTTGACTCAAATAAGGAATCATCATAGGTGGGAGTGCAAATAAGGAAAGCCTATCTTTTTCTGTTTTTGCTTTGTTTTCTGCACTGCTGGGGACTGAGATCAGAACCTCCTCATGCTATGCAAAGGCTTTACCATTGAGCTACCCTCAGCCTCAGCAGAATCATTCTTGAAGGCAATCTGGCAACATAAGTAAAAAGCCTTAAAATTCGCATACTTGGATAAGTAAATCTGCTTCTAGGAATTCATATTAGGCAAATAATTACATAAGTGAGCAATCACTTAGAGTCTAGAATGTTTAAGACCCAAGCTTTTAAAAAAAGTAAACCCAACTAATAACCCCACAACCTGGACAGATTGCCTAGAGTGAGCCTCTTGGCATGAAAACGTAATGAGAACCTGCTCTGCACCAACTACCATCCTACTTGATGTGCCCCATTCTTCAATGAACTTAACACTCAGAACCACACTATAAGGTAATATTTTCATCTCATATGGATAAGCAACATGGAGGTTAAATAACTTGATTCAATCCAGCTTACTGATCCTATAGCCTTAATGTTATCTTTAAAACAATGTTGAAAATAAGGATTTCTTAACTCTCCTTACCCTTTATCCATTCCTTTTTTGATAATCTACCTTGAGGACTGCCATCTAATAGTCTTATAGATGACTATCCCCACCAGTTATTTCCCTGATTTTGTTGTTACAAAAATGTGAGATCTCTAAAAATCTTTCAAACATAATATTTTATATTTTTCAATGTACTACTGTTCTACCAATTTCTCCTTCCCCACTCACAACACTTTCTGTTAGGACTGTATTTCATGGTATGAAAAGACATGAAATCCTAAAAATAATAACATATACAAAATGAATCCCATTTTCTTATACAATATTGTCCTTTGATGTAATGATTTTTTTCTTTTTTAAATTCCTATGCATGGTCTGAGTATGGAAATGGTTTCCCATCACCTGAAGAAATGAAAAGATAGACCAATGGGAGAAGTAGGTCGGGTGATTCCATCCTGGGGACAAAGAGTATCAGGGCAAATGCACAAAGCCTGGGATTCAAGAAAGCATCTGGAAACGATGAAGTATTAAAATTTACTACAGGTGCCAGGGTCTCCAGGTGGGAGATGGAATAGGCAGCTCTGGAACATAGGCCAAAATGTAGCACCTGAGAAGAGCAAAACAGTACAGTGTGCAGATCTGAGCCTGACAGAGTCTTGTTTTATCTATGGAACTAGACAAGTATAAACAAAGTAAAATCGGACATATAAAATACACATGAAACCAAATGAACAAGCAATCAAAATTCTGTTCTTTTTTTTTTTTTTAATTATTGGCTAGAAAGACATTATAGCCAAAGATAGCAAGGAATCCTCTGTGCTTCTCAATACGCAAATATAAATTCTTCCAAAGAGTTGCCCTGGTGTAATCTCAAGTGTCCACGATACTCCTTTTCTGGAAACTTCATTTTCTTAGTTGTTGTATTCCTGAAGAGCCTGGGCCATGAAGAGTTTGCCTAAGTTTTGGGCGGTGAACTCCTTGATGTTCTGGCAGTAAGTATTGATCTGGCCTGAGAATTTGAGAGAGAGTCATAATGTTCTCCAAGTTGTAAAATGATCTAGAATGCTAGTCAAACAAGAAAATCAGCACAATACAGAAATCACCAGAACTGTTTTCAACCAAGAATTTACAAGAATCAATTTTATTTCTCCATAAAGTTTAATAAAGAGCATAATTTCTTTTGAAAAGATGTTATCTTCTACTCTTGACAACATACAGAATGAAGAAAAAACAACTTTTTAAAAAGATTATCAGCTGTAAGGATCTACTAGCTACCAATCAAAAGGTACTATCATACAGACTGACAGAGAGTACACTATGACAATAGAGAAAATATTACTGCCTCTGCTTAGCAGGCAGAAAGGAGATATATGCTCACAGCATGGCAGAGCAGACACACCCATCCGACTCAGATGTGAATAGGTATAACTGTTTACAATCTGCACTTTGGAACCGTTTAAAGGTTCTTCCCCTGAGCCAAAAGCAGAAAGTCCTCCCTGAAGAATGGCTCTATTACTGCCTTTTATATCTTAAAACTAATCATATAATCTGATGCAAAAGCTATTCACTTCTTGAAAGCATAAACACTCCAGTTCTATCTGAATTGAGTCCTAAAGGAAGGAATCTGTATCTCAAGTTTCCCAAATTTATATGTGAACTAGAAAGTTTTAAGGAATTTGAATTTTTCACCTACTCGAATATTATCAATAGACTCGAAAAACTAAGAACAGCATTTCTTTGAATAAGATTTTTCACTCAAAGTTTCTCACAGACAACGAGATGATTTACTCACATAGCATTTAACCAAATTTCAACAAAAATAAAATTATATAACCATTGAAGAGTCTGAATGTTACATATTAAAACCAGCCCTTGGCTGGGCGTGGTGGCACATGCCTGTTAACACCAGCAGCTAGAGAAGCTGAGGCAGGAGAATAAAAAGTTTATAAGCCAGTCTCAGCAACTTAGTGAGATCCTATCTCAAAACAAAAAATAAAAAGGGCTGGGGATGCGGTTCAACTGTGAAGCGCCCACAAACCCCATCCTCTAGCATAGGACATTGACCTTTTCCACTAAAAAGTGATGGGCAAATGCTAAGTGTCCTCAGAAGTTCATCCAGAATTATGTTCATGTTGTCATAATTTCAAAGGGCAATATTTTCTTCACATCAGAAACTTCCAGTCAAATTAAAACAAAAAGGTACTTGAGCTACATGATTCTCTGCCTTATGAAGACCATAACCATTTTTTCTTGGTTTTCATGAAAGTTGGAAAAGCTTTCCAACTTACAAAGCTTATAATGCCATCTTGAAAATGTTTAGTTATACACCAAAGAACTGGAAGGACCTGAGAAATAAAATACTTACCAATTCTTAAATTTCAGAAACTATACCTACTAGACTCAAATTCATCTTCAACTATTTAAAATACACTAGCTTTCAAGGCCTATGTTTCTGTCTGTAGAATTTCTCATTGTCTTCTGTTTCCTCAAGAACAGAGAAAACCAAATATCATGATGCTCTACCTGCAATGAGCAGCGAATCCATCCTGGCAGGGGCCTGAAGTGGCTTGAAGAGTTTGGACAGGTCTTCCTCAGGGAGGGGGGGTTCTCCTCGACTCTGACGTTGCATGTTCTCCTGCTGACGACGCTGCTGATACTAAAATTTAAAGGAAATGATTTGATTATTTTTCTCTGTCTGAGGAAAAAAAAAAAAAGAACTTACACAACCAATAAAAACTCATTGCTCTGAATTCCAATCTAAGTTTTATAAACTGCAATATTTAAGAAGCAAACTAAGGTAACAGAAGGAAAAAAAATTATTTTAAATAAACTCCAGTGTCACTGTGAGTTTCAACAGTCTATGATTTAGAAAACAAAATTTGACCTGGAGGTAACAGAACTAAAAAAGGTCTCATGAATAGTGATTTAAAAGAGTATAGTATTTTGGACAAAGGGGATAAATGATTCATCCTAACTTTAAATAATACGCTAAGGTACTTCTTTCAATTTTATCCCTACTGACCTAAAATAATAATAACACCAATGATGTTATTACTGTTATGATTATTGATTTTACTATTCTTAACAGATGGTCTTGAGTACCTTACTCTGTAGCTAAGAATGAATACTAACTTCAAATACTTTCAAACCCTGGATTCTACAATTCTCTGAAGAGAAGGTGAAAATACATATAAAGACAAAGATCAATTATAAACTTATATGTCAAACAATTAAGAGCTAGTACTTGTGAATGGTTCACAACGGCAGCGAAATAATCTCCCACACAGTCTTTTAAAAGGTCAGATAATAAGAAACCAAGGTGGGCTAGTAAAAATTTAAAGTTCTTGGATTCCTATGAAAACCAAGGGCAATGACAGTTTCTCCTAAAGAGGAGGAGTAACTTGCTTTACAGATTTCTTTCTTATTATAGGGTATGAAAATAAAGGTGAAGTACATCTAAAAAGGGTTATGAAAGATACTAATAAGTATGAATAAAGGTCAAATGCAAAAAACAATATATTAGAACTTTAAAAAGGGTTCCAAAGATTGGTTTCCAAAATGAATTATCTCATGGGTGACAGATCATCAATTTGATACAATCAATATGATACCCTAAGTGACTCCTTCATCTACCCACCCTCCCCCACCCCAACAGAGCAGCAAAATAATACAATCAAGCCGGGGATTCCTTCCCCATAGTTTAGAAATCTGCAACCACGTTCAGTTAAAGAAAGATACTTTATAGATTTACATATATTTTCTCAATTCAAGTGTAGTAAATATATATATATGTACACATACATATTTTTAATTTCACTATATATGAACGTGGTAGGAAAAAAACATTTTTAAATATGTAAGTCTCAGAAGCACTTAGTTGTGCTTAGAGTCTTTAAATTGACAACACCTTATTTAAAGTACATTTTAATGAACACAGTAGTCAAATATAAATACCACTTCCACAAATATTCTACAATCAACTTATCTATGAACAAAATGCTAAGAACATTTTAGAGCAATTCAGTCCCAAAACAATATTTCAGGAACTATGAAAATCATGTGGTCTTAAGCAATGCTAATAAAGAAAAGGTTAAATGACCAGAACAATATGTATGTGCATATGAGAATATTCAGGCAATTCTAAGACTTTTGTTGGTATTATACACTATTTCACAGCAGTTGGTCTATTATTTCCTATCAAAACTGCTTGCTCTTAATCACAACTGCTCAGTTTTTTAAATGAACTGAAGATTGCTAACTATTCTGCAATAAGCCATCACTAAACTAATTATAGTTAGTAAAGAAATGAACTGTGATACTCTAGAATCTCTCTGCCTCTGGTTTTCTCAATAAATATATCTCTTATTTGCATAACCTTGACATTATACTGAGCTTAATATACTGGCTCTCTTTAAATCAGATATTTTTAATTACAACATGTAAATAATATATTAGAATACACTAAGAACAATCTTTTTTAAAATATGATACAGTTATTAACTAACAGTCAATGTTTTACCACAGATAATTTAGATCATTTTGAAGATGACTTTCTTTCTGACACTGAAGTTAAACCCAAGGGTGCTTTACCACTAAGCTACATCCCCAAACCTTTTTGTTTTTAATTTTGAGACAGAGTCTCCCTAAGTTGCTGAGGCTGACCTTAAACTTGTAATCCTCCTGCCTCAGTCTCCTGAAGCCTTGGTATTACAGGTGTGCACCACCACATCCAACCTTTAAAATGATTATTAGAACATCACACCTAGAAGGCAGTGTATATAGGATTTTTCTATCATACCAACCTGATGTTTCTGCTGCTGCTGTTTACTAGTATTCCTCATATATGTGTTATATTTGACTATGTCTTGGCTCATTTCATCCACTCTGTCCATCAGTAACTGTAGATTCTTCCCCAAATGATTGCTGAAATGTAAAGTAAATACACTGACATGTCATACTTGAAGCTATGGCTTTGCCATTGCTCTAAACAGTTATGAGATGTTAAAACATGATCGGCCTTTTGCTAAAAGAATAAGAAGCACACATGTGCATAAAGGCAAGGGTAGAGGTAAGAATCTGAGTCAGCTTATTATTAAACTTACCATATCACCCACAACTGTAATCTCAGAGCTATTGGAAATAGCTCAGTTTCTTATAACTGAGAGCAAAAGTAAGTTAAATAGGAACTGTTAAGTATACCTAGTGAGACATCTATAATGTGTACTTTCAGAAAACCGAGTTTGTACTTTCAGAAAACCAAGTACCAAGGGTACTGCTGAACCCTTTTCCTTAACACCCCCACCCCCACCCCATGTGTCCCAAAGTTTTAAATCAATAGTCAAGGAGAGTCATGCAAACTGGTTAAGATTTCTGGCATACCATTTCTTTATTCTAAATAAGTCACATCATCTGGGTCCTCATCTCTGTTCTTTCCCAGAATCTGTAGTAGTATACAGTCTTTCATACTTTTTCTCTCTAGAAATATTGATTGCAGCTCAGTTACTACAATCTTTTTATAAAGTGATGCTAATAACTGATACAATGACACCGTATTCACTCCTATCACAATAAAGCATGGACATCTACTACGAATGTCTAAAAAAATCTAGCTGAAAAACTAGTGACCCATTCACTACTTTCAAATAGGTACTTACTAAACTATTATGTGCCAGTCTCAGTATTAAGAAACAAGGAGACAATAATGAATGATGCATACATGGTCTTTATCTTCACTGATATTACAACTGACTAGAGATGGAGCAGGGCAGAAGGGGAAAAGAGACAGTATGTGCAGAATTTCTTTGAAAAGATGAAGAACTGAAAGCAAAAAAATTAGGAGTTACCCATGCATCAAGTATTCTACAGAAAAAGTACCAGGGCTGAAGTTCAGAGGTGGGCAACGAGTAGGCAAATCTGATTTAAAAAGGAGGCGAGGGAGAAGGGAAGAGGAAGGAGGAGGAGCAGGAGCACAGTAATTTGATCAGGGTGGCCAGACCCAGACACACACACACACACACACACACACGGGAAGCCCATCAGCACCACGTAACTTCATAACCATGTGTTTTGTGTGAATGAGATCACTGAAATGCATTGTGAATGGAGTTGTGCATATCTGGGCTTAAATTTTAAAATAATCACTCTGTTGTTATGCATACAGATTGAGAATAAAAGACAAGAGCTAAGAGTCTATTGTGGAGTGTTGGCAATGATGTGGAGAAATTGAAACATTCATATGCTATGATGGGGACACAAAAAGATAAAACTGTCATGGAAAACAGCTTCATAGTTCCTCAAAAAGCTAGTTACCATTACTGATAGGTAACAACAAATGTGAAGGGTGAAAACATGAGGTTAAGGAAATAAATCCATAAACTGGGCCTACTGTGCTGACCCCCATGTGCCTTCATGTAAAAAGCAATTTACCTGTGGCCTTGCTTAGTCAATAGGATACGCTACCTTCTTTGGCAAACAACCTGTTACCTGTAGAAGAAATGCAGGCCCAAAGACTCTTCCCTGCCCATAAGGACACAGTTCTCCTGAAGGCAATCTCTGTGACCTCTACCAACACCAAATTCCAGGACTCAAAAAGACAAGATAGTTAAAAGTCAAGCCCCCTAACCACAAAATCTGAAAGAACAAGTTCCAATGAGACCCCTTCACCAGAGGTCAAAGTAACTGCGGTTGTCTTGGATCTTTAGCTTGTCAACAGCAAAATCTCCCTTCCATGGGGTAAGATAATGGGTAATGGGACCGTGAAAGTCTGATCTAATCTTGCTGTTAGTCAAAAGTCTGGAAGTGGATATAGGACTCTCTGGAAACTTCTCTAGGATCCCCAATAAAACTGGAGGGCAGGAGGGTCACACCATTCTTTTCCCTTCTGAGAGGACCCACTCTCTCCCTTGAAATGTCCCCCTTTCCCTATACCCTCTCCTATTCTTTCTACTAAACTCATGCCTACTACACTAAGTGTCTAACTTGAAATCTTTCCAGCTGAACACAAAGAACTAAGAATATTTATGGTCACTCTAGTTCTGAGAATGGTCTTGTTCTACAACTTTATGACCCAGCAATTCACCTATGTATACACTCAAGGGAACTGAAAATACACACTCACACAAAATTTGTACATGTATGTTAATAGCTACATTATCCTTAACAGGTAGAAAGAAGAAACAACCCAAACATCCATCAAATGATAAATGAATACACAAACTGTGGTATATCCACACAATAAAATATTATTGAGCCATAAAAATAGTGAAGTACCAAAGCATACCACAACTTTGAATGAACCTGGAAAATGTTATGTTGAAGGGAAAGAAGCCTAACACAAAAGGTCATTTGTAGGATTCTATTTTATGAAATGTCCAGAATAGGTAAATCCACTGAAATAGAGTTGCTGTCAGGGAATAGGACAATGGAAAGTGACTGCTTAAGAGGTATGTGGTTTCTGCTCAGGGTCATGAAGATATTCTAGAATTAATAATGGTTGCACAACATTGCAAATATACTAAAAAACACTGACATGCACACTATACATGGTAAAGTTTATCTGTATTTCAAAACTCTGCACCCCACCTTGTGATATTTCAGAGTAATAGTGGCTTACACAGGGATGGTGAGAGTGAGAATGGATGAAGGTGAGCAGAATTGAGAAATATTCTGGAAACAGAATAGTAATTTTTATTTGACAATGGGGTATGAGAGAAGAATCAAGGATGGTGACCACTTTCCTGACTTGAGCAATCAACTAGTTACTTATTACATTTATAGAAAAGGGAAAGACAGAGGAAAACACGTATTGGAAATACTGAAACTGAAAGAAAGTAAATCCAGTTACAATATGGACTCTAACTATAGCCTGAAAAAACAATTAGAAAGTTTGGGTTCTTTCTTAAAGAGCAGAAAAGAGTTCAGAACTGGTGTGTCTGTGTGTTTGTATGTGTAAATTTACCTTTTAATCCCCGTCTGGCAGTACCCAAACAACCTTGGCCCATTAACTTGGCCTAATGACTTCATCTGTCTAGGAATCGAGTACTTCTTTAGTATTAAATTTTATTTCATACTTATCTTATTCCATTTTAACTTTTTCAATCATGATTTACTTTAAAATGTTTCTTCTTCTCTGGAAACCAATTAAGTATTTGCTTCTGTTTTCTAATTTCTTAACAGTCTGATTTTAATCCACTCAGATTCAAGTGATTTGGTATATGGTGCAAAATGAGGAATTAAAAATGATTTTTTTCCAGTAGCTAACCAAATATCCAGATCCACTGATTAGACAGTCACACTGCTTTCCCAATAATTTCAGGGTTAGACAATACTGCATCTCACATTCATTCTTCTGGCACATACTGAATTCGCACTTACTCTCCCAGACACTCTGCCAGATACTAAGAATTAGACTTATAAGATATTGTTGCACTCAAAACACTTCCTAATGAGAAGGAAGTAAATAGATAAATAAAATGTAATGGTGGTTAAGTGCTCTAGCAGACATTCAATGGATGCAAAAAGGACAGTTTGGTAGGATTAAGTGAAACTCCCCCACTCCAATTATCTGACAACTAAATTTTGAATTGTTGTAAAGAAGCTGAAGGCAATAGAGAGGACTGTGAGAAGGGACACTGCAGATACTGGATATAAGCAGACCACTCAAGAGACTCTAGCATGAAAGGTGTAATGCATTTAATGAACTGTAAATAATTCAGTACACCAGTGCTTGACTAGGAAAAAGAGATTTATCAAATTTTAGAGGCACAAAAACAGCTATAGCATACACCCTTAGAAGCTTGGATTATAAGTTTGGATTCTATTCTAAGCACTATGGGAATCAGCCAAAGATTTTAAGCAAAGCAGTAATATAAGCATCCAATTTGCATTTAGCATGAGTCTTAAAACAGGAAAAGGTCAAAAGCAGGAAGTTAGGGAACTGTGAAAGCAATCATGAAGAGAAATAGGTCTTGGTCTGGGGTAGCAAAAATCATAGAAATAAGATGAAATCACCCCAAGAATGCACATGGAGGAATTAACCCTGACAAACACTGATATTTAGGGATGAGCAAAAAAAATTCACTGTGTGAAATTAAGAAGTAACCCCATAAGTGCTATAGTTTCATAGACTAAAAAGAAAGAATTTCAGGAAGGAGTTCTTGATTCTATTAAATGCTGATGAATCTCATCCAGTGATATGGTGACAAGAAGTCTTCTGTGAGAATTCTAACATGCAATGGATGGAACACTGCAAACTGGGAAATGAGAAAAGACAGTGACAGAAAATTCTATCAAATTATAAAACAAAGGAGAAAAATGTAGCAAAAGGTGATAGAAGCCAGCTAATGACAGCATGAGGACAAAAGTGTTCTTTAAAAAAAAAATTGGAGAGACTTGTATGTTTAAATGTCCCTATTTTCAGGAGATTCGTACTTATTAAGTATTTAGAGGTTGAAAGTCACATTTAAATTTTGGTTCACCAAAAAAAAGAAAAAAAAAAAAGTATGTTTATGTATAAACAGCGAGTAGAGCAAATATGACTTATGTACAACTGATGAATCAATGTGAAAGGTTCATGGACAGATATTCACTGCATTATCCTGTCAATTTTAAGTGTTGAACATTTAAAAAAAATTAATGGGGAAAAAACAAGTCAATAAGGATAACGGAAAAAACTAGGATAAAGAACTAAAAAAATCTATGAGGAAGAAGATAGATCCAATGAATGAGGTCCAGAGAAATCAGGACAGCATGGGACTGACCTCAGGAAGCTGATCCTTTCATTTTCACCAGAGAACTGAGGCCCAACGAGCTATATTAAGTATAGAGATGCCATTAGCTACATGGCTGGTTATTAAATAAGTCATTTATGCCATTAAGTGAAAAAGGAAATAAGGTAAAGGGAAAGCTTACTACCAATTCTGTGGCTGGAGAAGACAGGAGAGCAGTGACACTGGAGAAAAACACAGAGGAGAGGAAGAGCTATAGGCAAAGAAAAATCTATTATTTGTCGAGTCCTTAAATCTTGGAAGACCAATTTTAGTATCCAGAAAAGTATTGCTAAAATAGGGACCCCTCTTTTCACCAAACATGACTTTACATGCTGTAAGTATATGTTATTATAATGAAAGAACACTGCCACAAGCACAAATATGTGGGTTTTAAAGATTTCCTAATTGTGCTATTACAATAATGCTCTTCAGAAACATAATCAATCAGAAACATTCAACATTCCTCACAATAGAGGCCTTGA
This sequence comes from Sciurus carolinensis, assembly GCF_902686445.1. NCBI lineage: Eukaryota > Metazoa > Chordata > Mammalia > Rodentia > Sciuridae > Sciurus > Sciurus carolinensis. The sequence goes on along the minus strand of NC_062213.1, from coordinate 23,797,646 downwards.
AGGGCATCAGAAACTAACAATACATAACTATTTCATAAACAGCACAGAAAATCAAATTCATTACCAAGGGCAATTTTGTGAAAATCTTTCCTTTTCAGAATCAGTTCAACTAGCAAACTCAAACAGGGAGTTACTGTTGGTGTTTCAATAATATAGTCTTTCCTTTTATTGCCAAGGAAACAAAGAACTGAAAACAGATAACTTAAACAGATGTGAACCAAGACATGGACTGCTAAGTCAGTTCTGGCTACAGTATCAATCTATGCTTATTATTTTTAATGTAGGATGCTCACCTTTAGTTTAATTTTTCTTAAGGGAAAATAAAAACAATTGCTTTTCATGTGTGAAAAGTTAAAGGCTTGTGTTACACATTTAAAAAAAAAACCTAATTAAGGCTGATATGGTACCACTACTAGAACTTCCATATAATAAAATTGAAACATAAAGTTAGGATTTTTAAAAATGAAAGCAAATCATTCATAGCACAGAACAAATTTGTCAGGTAAATCAAAGAAACGGGACTCACATATGGGTCATGGAAAAGATCCCCAAAGTGTTTAAGGAGTTGCATAAGAATAATCTCTGAAGGTCTTTTTTATTTTTTTCTTAAATTTTTAGGACAACCGGACTGATTACCATCATCATGCTACTAACGTTAGAAATTAAAAACTAAGATGTACATAAGGTGTATTTCAGGCTTTTCATATAAAAATACATAAGATAAAACTAAAATAAAACAATTTTCTATGTCTTAGTTGCTATGGCAAACTGAGAACATTTTCTTGGCTATTACAACTGCTGCTTTAGAGAAATGAATATTATAGACCAGCTTCCTGGTAATATGAAAGCTCAATAAGGGCTATACTTGTTTTGTATGCTCAATAAAGGAGGTCTGGGAAAAGGTGAAGAGATGAATTATATAAGCAACAACTTTCATGTAGTAAATTTAAAATTATTATATATTTTTATACTTACTACTTCAAATTGTAACCCTGAATGCTGAAAAAGGTTCTTAGCTCAACGCTTTAAATATAGGTGTGCCAAGAGTGTTTGTAAAAGCAATAAAGAAATATGACCTTCTGAAACAGACAAACTTAAGGATTATTATGAATATATGTTTGCAGTCAAACAGAACACTCTTGGTTCCAAATTAGTCTTACAACCTGGCTATATCATTTAGCACTCCATTCACCATACAGTTTCCATCTCTGCCCTGTCAAAACTTTCTAGTGGTCTTTGTGATTAACTGATGCAATGGAAGGTGGCATTTCAAGCATACACATACTCATACCAGAGCACAGAGAAGACACTATGGTGTCTGGTCCTTAGAGGTTCATTATCTCCCTTGCATTGTATGTGGGAAGAAGAAACTGTGTTTTGTTTGGTTTGGTTTTTTAAATAAGCATCTGTTCAGGGTAACTGGAAATCTGATAAACCTCTGTTCCAAACCAGTTGCTGAAGAAAACACACCTCACCTTTCAACCAACAAATATGTACTGATTGATTACTCATTCTGCCCATTTCATATTATGCTACTGCTAGCCACTGCTTCCTTATCCAGCAACAACAAATCACTAACATAAAGCTTAAACAGCATTTCAGAGAAGCTATACATTTCTGTTAAAAGTGAGAATCTGTGGGCTGGGGTATGGTGGGGTTGCTCAGTGGAAGAAGGCTTTCCTAGCATATCCTGGGTTCAATCCTCAGTACTGCAAAAATTAAAAATGATAAGAGAAAGAGTTCAGGGCGGGGTGGGACAACATAGTAATTCCATAAAGGAAACAATCTGTCTGGAACACCTCAGTCAGCATTTTAGCAATATAATAAATATTACCTTACCAACTAGTTTGCAAAAGTAGTCACACTGAAGGAAATCACATCACCAGTCTGACAGCAAAAGCCAGTGTCAAGTTCAGAAATTCTAATTTTCATTGAATACTCAAATAACTAGAAGTTTACTAACAATAGAGCATGTATCTGAACCTGGGCAAGTGCAACCAGTAAAAGAAAGAAGCATTTCCATTCTTCTCCTGAGCATTATTAAATATCTAGATATAACAGCATAAGCCTCTCAGGACAGTGTACAATAAAGCAAGCTGAGCCGAATAAAAAAGCCCTCCCCCATGGGTATTTACCATATCAAAGTGCAAATGAAACAGCAAGGGAGGCAGCAGTAGATTCTTACAACAGGATCAATTAGTATTCAAACAATGCGTTTGTTTCACTTTATCAGTTTGGCAGTTTTCCTGGGATCTTAAAAGGACCAGACAAATATTACATGCTGTTACATAGATCTTAGCAACCTCAAAATGTTCTTAAATATTTTTTTTTTTGTTTCTTCACAGGGAAAGTATGTAAAAGAATCTTGCAAAAAAGCAATAAAAAGGGTACTTTTCATTAGGCAGAGCCACTTACCTACTCGCAAGGCTGAGCAATTCATGTTTATCTGCTACAGCTGACTTCTTCTCAAGCTCCCACATTAGGACATTGATCAGATGTGAATTTTTAATTACAATCGGCACTTCTTCAAACATGTGCTCAAAGGTGATATTTGCCTTTTTCAATCTGTGAAGCGTGTTAAAAATACTTTAGACTGATGGTCAGAAGTAAATGTTAAATTAACTATTTCATACATTTTACCTAAATATAAGCCATCTCCAAGATTCTTTTCATTGGTACTCTTTGAAAAAGATCTGAGTTGTTTCAACTGTAAGAAAATAAATTGGCAAGAAAACTATTTGTTCTTCGAAATCAAGTATCCTTAAACATTTCACTGAGAGTAAAATGTAACATATATAATTATAATGAACTAACAAAATATGTAAATGCCACAGTAAGTTATGCATCTAAAATATTTAAAATATATATCCAGAAGAGAAATATTCTATTTCTTATAAAGGTTATTGTTTAAGTGTGCTGAACTAAAAAGATTAACGACTAGTTGAAAACTCAAGACTCCACATACAACAGTGTAGAAAACAGCTTCTCAGAGTTAGCTGAGAAAAATTGTGAACTCATGAACCAGAAATTGTTCATGAGTTGGCTTTTCTTTTTAAAAATTGTATACCTTAATTTTTTAGGATTCATACAGGAAACTATAGATGAATTTTCCCTATATGAAGTCAAAGTCATTAACTTTGATTTCATTTTAAAAAAATCAAAAATTCTGTAATTAACAAATAGAAGAATTTTAAATATTAAAAAATTTAAAACATAAATATCCAAAAGCACTAAGTAGGATCACAGAATAAGCTCCATTAGTTAGCTGATTCATTGCATATTTATCACTCATAAAATTTCCAATGAGGTACATTCTTTACTGAATCCTTAAAAATGTTCATATTCCTCCCCCTGCAAAAGAGGAGCTCAGGAAACAAGACATGCAGGTTGCACGCGGTCTGACACAGAGCTTACAATCTGACAGCCACTGATCACTTTTTCCATCTCCCTTTATTCTATCATTTATTTCTTCAAATACAATAGCTAATTAATTCCCACTCTAACTGAATTCACCCATGGTGAGAACAACAGATGAGACACTCCATAAAGAATAATGTAAACATGGAAAGGGAGAAATCAAGTGGCACTCGGCATACAGAAAACTATAGTCCACATGGCAAAAGCATTACTGCAGCACAACCAAGCCTTCAATAGATGTGGCAAACTGACATTTTAAAAGAAAAACACCCAGTCCCTTTACCATATGCCTCTTGGGCCCCCAAACACTTACGCTTCAGGGGAAAAATCCTTCTCTTTACAAACTTCCATAAGTTTAGGAGTCAGTCTGTATGCCTTTAGTGAGAGAGACCCTTGGGCAGTTTTTATAGGATCTCAAAAGAAAAAAAGAAAGTAATTACTAAGAATTCTAATGACACTGGTTCTAGGCACATTCTGCTACTTATCACATCATCTTCGGAAAATGAAGACCAAAATAAATAATGACAACACAATCTGAAGCACATTCAAACCTTTTATAGCAAAGAGTAGGCAAAGATGCAGTGGTTGTTCTGTTATACTTGCAATCGGTAGAGTAACTTCCCCCCATAAAAAAAAAAAAAAGATTCCACACATTGTTAAGATATTTTGAAATCCATCCCTCATCTAGAACCAGTAATTGTCTTGAAAATGAAACCGATCATATTCTACACATCTTGTATAACTAGAGAAAATACTAATGAATATTAAACAAAATCACTGTATGCACTTTTATAGTTCTTCAGTCAACTAAAATGAATAACCCTGCAAACAAAATTTATACAACCTAATTATCACTGTTCACATTTCTTAATTAAAAGATTGTAGAAAACAAAACCACTACGTCAAAATGCTATCACAAAAGTGTCTTTTTAGTTTAGAAAAAGAAAATTTTGTCAAAACTAACTGCTTAAACACTCCATGAGTAAGGGAGCTTAGCACTTGCAGCATGATAATGGCTCTGGCATGCCAATATTCGCCTAAAACCTGTGTTAACATTCATGTTGTCTGAAACTTAACACAGTGAAACTTTTAGCAATAGGTGATAAAATGAAAACCAAAATAGATTGAAACAAGTGGAAAATTCATCAAGGTCTGATGATGCAATGTTTCCAGCCAATATAAGTACACTTTAACAACTTGTTCTTTACTGTAATCCAATTGTTAACATACTGAAACAATTTTGGGGCAGCTCATAAGATTGATCGTATTCATTAGTATTTTTTCTGACAGATACTCAGGACGTTACATTTACTTCTCAGCTGGAAACTATATGCAAGTCTGCCAGATATGGCAAACTGTGAGTGTTTGGGGAGGGGGAAGGCTATAAAGCTGTTAAATTGCCTACAGTTCTGATACAGCACAGAACATCTGGTCTGGAGAGCTTGAGGAAACACCATTAAATAGGCTGAAAAGAAAAAAATCTTTGTGCTAAGAAACAGTCCAGGTTTTGTACGCTGCTGTCAGAGGTACAAAAAAAAAAAAAAAACTTGGCACACTGTGTTATGATTGGTCAGTCACGTACAGAGCCAGACACTCCAGCAATCGGGGTTTGTTAGACATCTGGTCTAGTTCCACCAGCCCCTTCAATGAGGGAGGGGAGATGGAGGAATAAAAATGAAGCAGCTACTCCAGCATTCCAAAATGTACACATCAGGGCTCTGATAGCAAGAAAAATAAACAGAAAGAAGGAAACCCTGTCTAGACTTAGCTGCTGCTGAGGCTGCTGCAGAAACAGGGTTGGTATTTACTTGAGAAAGCCTGCCAGGCTACTCTTAGAAGCATAAAGACAGAAAGCGAAAATAGGAGTAATAATATTAAGGGAAGAAAATAATAATAAAGGAACCTCCTACTAACCATAAATGAGAACAACAGATTCTTCAATGGCATGTTGGTAACTGAACTGAGAATCCAGAAGTGCCCGGGTGACAAACGAGCCATAGTACGTGGACTGGTACCAGCCCACGTGGAGATGATCAATGTTTACATGGCGAAGGCTCCGCATCATTTCCATCTGATACTGGACTAGATGATGGAGAGGAGAAAAAAAAAAGAAAAACTTCAGTGACACCACCAATATTAAAAATAAGCCTTATTGAAACAAATTTCTATGTGACTATTTATTAGTCATAAAGAACAGGTTTCCAGGGGAGAAGTCATTCAGTTCATATGTAAAGAGAATAAAATTAAGCTTTCAAATCATTGGGTTTTCCTTTTATCATTAATGCAAACCATTCTGAAGAAAAAAATATTAAGAATACAATTTTAATGTTCTAAACAAAGAATTATTAAATGTGGTTTACACGCTCTTTTTTCAAAAACTAAAATAGTAAAATATTTAAGGAAAATTTGTATAATTACTAGACTGGCTGCTTCTAAGAAGTTTCATCTGAATCAATAGGTGAGAATAGTTATCAACAGTTAATCTCTTCTTCAACAGTTTTTAGAACTGTGAAGTTAAAACCAACAAGAAAACTAAGGAGAAATAATCAACTACCACACTACTTACAATCTAAACAGCATATAGACTATAGCTGATTTAAAAGGTAAGAATTCATTTTTGCCTTCATCTGGTGCCCCCTGCTGCATACACTAAATTTAAAAAAGAATTATTGATTTCTTTTCTTCCTTTCGTCCAAGTCTTCTTTGTGTTAGGTGACATTTTTTTCATTAGGATAGAGTTAAATTTTAATTATCATATATAAAACAAAAAGATTTAATGACTTTTACTTTCATCAAATTAATGACTACAATGTATATTATTAACTTAAAGTATAAGCTGACAGTGTAATAAATGACATTTAAAAAGCATTATAGCCCAATAATGTATAATAAAGGAAAAAGTTTTATAGTCAACATAATATTCACACTGCATGGCCATGAAGTAACCATATTTGCTTAACTCTGAACCTGAGCAGTTCACTTTTAAAACTCTTAATCAGGTTTTGGTAAAAACAAGGTTTTATGCCTGTCATTCCTTTAGTTAGAGTGCTATGACTTTACAAAACAAACAAGATTCAGGTGACAAAGCATAAAAGTACCTTCCTCAGATGCATAGTCTTATTTTTCAAAACTCATTAGTGGCTGAGAAATTCTAAATCTGCTTATTCCATGGTTATATCTCTCTTGTTTATAAAAAATGGCAGCCAACTCATCAACTATTCAAAAATTGTGTGTGTTTTTTTTTTTTTATTTTTTTAAATAGGACCAAGTTCGAAGCCCATGGCAAAACTGCAACAGAACTGGAAGGTGTACTAGTGTCAAGACGTACATTAGGCAACTGTTTTGAAACCAGCAAATCTGTTTCGAAAGTGAGTTCATTCGTTCATAAGAAGGGAAAAAGTGCTAAGATAACGGTGGTTTGGCCACCATTACTCAAGTTGTTCATATTTAGAGGTTATGGGGGAGAGTTGAAGTTTATACACAAGACATACGTACATACCAATGTTTCTGCACATTTGTACCTAACATCTGAAAACAAAGCCTTATAGCCTGTTATATTCTAAACCATGATTAAAAAAAACACCGCAGTCCTGCAAATCTATTTTACAGACAGTATGACAGCCTGAAGCAGTATAAAACTGATATGATGATTTATATTAATTCTTTCATCTTACTATTTTATTTCTCTGGCACATAAGAGAACCTCCCCTTCCTTCAGCTAGTTTAACAGATTTGTATTAACCACACAAATTGGGAGTGAGATAGAATCATTGCTATGGTTTCCTTCTGTTTTAAAATGCCTTGATTCTCTTAAATCAAAGTAAAATTACAGATTTGGCTAACAAATTTTAGTCAAATTTAACTTACAAATGAAAAGTCCCAACATTATAAGTAAAACAGGAATGAAACTAAATGCAATTTATCTTAAAGGGAAAGAGAACAAAAAATAGAGATTACCCAACAACTGATAATATAGAAACAATTTTATAAGACAACTTATAAAACATCAGTACTTGCAAAGTATGCTGGCATGCAATGTGACTAGTAATGCAGAGGGTAGAGTCTACCAACTTGCAATGGAAGAAAAAAAGACAAAGGTTCTTGTGCCAGTTTGGACACCTCCACCCACCCCATGGGTATCCTGTTGTACAGTAAATGATTCTCTGATGTTTAGTTTTTCCATTGCCAAAGAGAACTGAGAACTCATCCCAGTAAAACGCTGGGATTCCAAATATTTCAGCATTTGGATATGCTAACTATAAAGAAGGAGTTGTCTATTAGCTAAAACAGGGTCTCTAGCATGCATTGTGATTTAAATCAAGATACATTTCTCTGAAAAAAAATTCGATAATTGTGTTAAATGTCCTTCAAATAATCTAAATAAAACAGACTTTATAAGCACATTTCCAGAATACATGAAGGAAAAACAAACCAAACCAAGAAAAAATAACCCTCCCCACCCCCCAAAAAAATCCTCCAAGATCTTTCTTTCAAATTATTTCTTGTGCAGTATCTTACCTAATTTAACACACTCTCCAATAAGGATAAGAATGAAAATGAGTATTTCTCTAAACTTGAGAAGAGTTAGGAATATGAGGCCTGTATCCCCAAGGTTGCTCAAGGAATAAATAAATCCAGCTCCAATGTATTTATTTCTGGGGACTGAAGAGTACAGAAATTAGCTTTTTCTGTTACTGGGAGGAAAGAGGGAAGTATGTATATTTTCCTTATCTATAGCTTAGAAAATGACATACCAGATTTTGGAAGGGTTTAAACATACTTATTTGTAAGTCATAAGGGTTTTCCTATCACCTAAACATCTTAAATGAATAACAAAATTAAAGGAGAATGTTAATAGAACTGGTTTTATTCTCCAATGCACTGGAATATTACCATTACACAACAAATCGATGTTGGACCATTCTATGAGAAGTTTTAGGACATTCTCTATAATGATTTAAACTTTATTGCCTTGATATTAAGAACGAACAAATAAGCCAAAATTAGGAAAAATAGTGACCCTCCTAAAAGCCCTGTATGGAGATGTTACAGAGACAAAGAAGGATCTAAAAGTGAATCTTAAAAAGGTAGGGACGGACTGTGGTGGCACAAACCTGAATCCAACTCAGGAGGCTGAGGCAGGTGGACTGCAAGGTCAAGGCCAGCCTCAGCAACTCAGGGAGACCCTGCATCAAAAAATTAAAATAAAAAAGGATGGGGGTATGGCTTAATGGTAGAGTGATCCTGGTTTCAATTCCTAGCTCCACTTCACCCCTAAAAAAGGTGGGGACGGGCTGGGGAGATAGCTCAGTTGGTAGAGTGCTTGCCTTGTAAGCACAAGGCCCTGGGTTCAATCCCCAGCACTACAAAAAAAAAAAAAAAAAAAAAAAAAAAAAGGTGGGGACAGGGATGCTGAAGTTTCAAAATGAAGCTGGAATACATCAATGCCCAGTGCAAAACAGGCACTATTTGAAAGGAGGAACTTTGATTCTTCTTCCCCCTTTAAGTGGTATTGTTTACACTCTAAGGAATAAGAGACACGACTCACAAACGACATGTGAACTGCTGTATCTTTACAGACTTTGAGGTCTGTGGCTTTGTTCTAATGTTGATGCAGATGTATGGCTCTCATCTCCCTTCACTCACAGTTGTTCTTCTTCCTCCCACCCAAATTTTCAGAAAGTACAAAACCAACCCCTGGAAAGGCTTCTTGGTAAAACTAAGTAGGAGTAAGAAATAAATAGCAGACTGTCCCACTCAACTATATCAAAACCATGCTTCCAGCAGCCACCATTAATCAACTGAGCTGAGCTGCCACACTAGCTGACACCTATTTACCCCTCTGGCCTATAGTGGAGACAAAGAAAAAATCATGAATTGGTGATATGCCAATCAGTTTTACACAGTAAAACGGGAATAGTCATTCCAGATTCCAAACTCCAAAGCCTTTTTGCTTTTGTGGTTACCCTGGGTCTGTCTCTCTTGGGAGTTATATGGTGGTGTGGGTAGGTAAAGCAATCAGAGAGACATGGTTTAGCTAGAACACTTGGGCAAATGGAGGACTTTATGATTCCTGCAAATGGCTGTGATGATGATAACCATGACACAGCCCACAGACTCTGGTAAATGAAGGGAATGCTATAAGCCTCTTCATATCTAGCCAGTATTTACTTTTCTGGCTGAAGTTTAAAAGGAGGGTATAAAAGACAGGGATTAGGTTTACTCTTAACCAAGGAGTGGTTCACACCTCAAAAAAGTACCACACCAAAGAAACAAAAGGGAAAAGAAGGAAAAGAAAAAAGTGGGGATCCTTGATATAAAGAGCCAAAATTCCTATTGCTATGTAAATACAGATTAAGGAAGAAATGACCATTCGTTGGCAACTTTTTTTTTTTTTTAACTAAAGGTCTCATATTTAACAGAAGCCAAAGCAGCAATTCAGTCAATGACATTCATTTCTGAGTTAATGATTTGTTTCCCAAAAACAAACAGCAAGAGGGAAATCCTTTTGGAAATGGGACCATTTTTAAATTTATAATAATGTTCAACAGAAGGGCTTAGAATCTTTTAATGAGAAGTTAGGAAAGAACCTTTTAAGCATGCCTAGTTTAAAAAGCAAACGCCCTACCAACTGAGGAGAAGCAGCAAGCAGCAAATGAATTATAAAAACAAACTGGTAGTTACTATCAAGCCAGCTCAAATTACTAATACAAAAGCTGCACTTAGATGCAACTGAGGTGACACTACAAAATTTGGAAGGATTATAAAAATGAGCTAAAGTTTTATAAATCTTTTCAACCTCTACAACTGTCTTAATGGGACTAGCCTCTCCCAAGCAAAGGAGAGACTGGTTTAAAACAGTGAACAACTGTCTGAAGTCTGGCACCAATATATTCATATTCACTTTTTCCAGTATCTTCTTTGCAAAACAGTCCAATTTAAAGCGCCTAGAGCTAAAACTGTCTTAACTGAGGCAGACTGCCCAATAACTATTCTTTTCAAAAACCTACCACATTTGTTGGGCTTTCTCGTTTTATCTTCAAATATGCAAACACTGAAAATAATGTTGTCTTATATTTAAATGCTGTTTCTGGAGCTACAGTGGCAATCAACCAAACTAGAATATGAGTCTGCAATGCTCCTGAATATCACTGGGAATGACAAATAGATTTGAAGTTTTTCATTCAGAATAACCAGTATTCTTTTCACTTTCAATCACTCCCCCTCACTGTTAAAAAGTCAGGTTTTTTATTTTATAATTTAAAGTGGGCCCTCATGAAACTCAATTTCTCACTGCAAAAACAGGAACAAAGAGCTGCCATAGCTGGATAGGCTGGGATGAGCTAAAAGAAAGTAAAGTTGTGGAATATTCAAAATCAAAAACTTGAGATCTGCCTAGCAGGTTAAGGGGAAAAAGATTTACAATGAGTTATTAGGGAATTCTTAAAGGACAAAGTTATCTAAATTTAGAAAACAGAAAACAATTTTAAGAACCCAGTGTCTTATTTGATGATGATATTATACCATATAAAGTCAAAATTCTTTAAAGCTATATTATAAGAAATACGCATATATAGAGGCTAGAGAAGGGTATTAGCAAGGCAAAAAAAAAAAAAAACTCAGCACTTAGTGGGCACTTATTATGTCATACTTCCTACTAAGCAGTCTACACATGTCATCTAACTAGTTCTCAAAATAACTCTAATGTAATCTTGATTATTGAAAACCTATTAGAGAAGCTTTGACTTCAATTTGACTTCAGACTCTGGCTCCAAAGCCTAGGAAAGTGTAGAATAAATTATTTCTGAAGCAATAAAGTATAGCACACAGGTACAACAGAAATATACAAAAAATTTCCAGGTTTTCAGAAACCACATCTTTTGCAGTTTAATCACTACATTAAACAGTAATTTAGCACTAGCAGTAAGATTTTAAGTGGTAAAACTACTGTCAAAGATTTTTAAATGCCAGAGTAGATAACTATCACAAATATGCAATCAAACTCCTAAAACACTGCACTTTATATAACTATTTGAAACCTGTGCCAAGACTACATTGTAAATAAATACTGGCTCAGATCAAAGTTGACCTGCATAAGCACATCAAGTAAAGGAACAGAGACCAGATCTAGTACACACTCTTTGCAGCAAAGAAACAAAACTCAAACAGGAAATGCAAATAATTTAAAAAGCAAAGAAGCAAACGAAACCCCACAACTTCCCTGAAATGAAGGAATGATTTCAACAAATATGACAGGGAAGCAAAATGCATAAAATCTCCTATCTGTGCTGGCATGAGTGCTCAAGCAAGACTTTGAAGAAAATAATTACAAGCCTCTACCCAGCAGCATCATGGGACACCAGTGAGCACTCTTACACTGTGACTGTGAAGGCTCTGTGCCATTATTTAACAAGACAAACTTTATTCTGTGCTTTCCTTTTCATATCAGACTTTCTGCCAAGCCACACATACGTTTCAGGCAGTGTTCAAAGCTAGTGGCAGATGTAGATTTAAGCAAACAGAATGTGCATTTGAAAGAATTAAATAAAGTCTACTTTGGGTAAAGAGAATTATGGAATACACAGATTTCTTTAAAAATTTTAATATTTTCTTTACCCAGTCTGTATCATGTATTCATCCCTAGTTTCAATTAATACATCTGTTATTAATGCCATTCCTGTGATTGCTTAAGATTTTTGGTAACAGTTCAATTTTTCACAATAAACTATCCAATATAAATTCTACTCTACCTCAAAACTATTCTATCTTATTTTAAAAGAAGTGACAAAAATACTGCCTTTCTTAATAATCTTGGATAATTTTTTTAAATAGTACATTTATCTGGGGTGTTTATTCTTTAAAGTATTTAACGAATTCTGGCAAAAAAAAAAAAAAAAATCTTTTGAATGCCAACCTGGAGATAAAAACTGGGAGCGGATATGGGACAGTGGTCATTCTACCTTTCAAAACTACTAAGTGTCTTAGAAATTATTGGAAGTTGGATTTTCTGAGAGATTTTAATGTTGTTTCAAGGAGTTGTCTAAGAAATAAACTGACTCTCTCCAGAAAATAACATGAACATACTGTAGCACATATTCTTAACCAAATCATGAAACACAGTCAAGAAATCCCATTTCTTTGGGGTTATGAGAATTTAAAATACATATACAGTTAGTCCTTGGTCATGAAAACACTAGCATACAGTGGTCAATACAAAACGGATAGGAATTTAACTGTATGTCATTTGATATTTATTTACACAAACCAAGAGAATTCACCTGGACAGACTTAGGAACACAGACTCCTCACCATGAAGAATGGTAACATAAAAAATAACTTACTGATCACTGCTGCTTCTTGCTACAATTAAGAGCACAGTATATTAGCAACCAAATAAGAATCTCTGGGTTTGAGGGTGGGGAAGAATATTAAATAGGCTCTTTCATGAGGACAAAGAACATCTCTGTCATCTTTACAGCAATATAGAAGGTACTAGATTAATGCTGGCATAAAGTTAGGTGTGGAAAATACTCTCAAAGAATGGAATGTTTTAAAAACACATGACTACTAATAACTAGAAAGGTTTACAATTATTAGGCAATTTGTGTGTGTGTATGTGTGTGTGTGTGTATTTACTATTTACAAAGGAACTGAAGTAGTTTAAAGTATACAAAATAATTAGTAATACCAGAATGAGTCCAGATGAAATAAAGAAGGCAGAAAAAGAAGGTGAAGCACAGACTTGAACGAAATCAATCATAGATATTCTTATTATGATTTGCAAATTTGGCTCCCAGCATTTCTATTAATCAAAGCAAAAAAAGGAAATATGGTCATTGACTTTATCCAAAAGGGGAAAAAGACAAGATCTCAAAATAGGTAAAGCTTCCCCAGTACTTAGCCCTAAAATGCTATTTTCATGTTAGGCTTCAATGAAAACTATTGTACAATATTTTGAAAAGCAGAAGACATTTCTGTAATAAAAACAATCATGCTTGATTTGTCTTTCCTATAAACCTTTCCCGAGATTTTAAAGTAAAAAAAAAAAGAATGACCTCATGAGTACAAGTTCTAAAAAAGAGAGAAAGAAGGGCTACCAAAATGAACTATTAGTTTCATTCTACAAGGAGCTATCAATATCAATCACCAGTTCTTTTCACAAAAACAGAAAGGGATGCATCATCAGTCATAAGCACTAAATAGTCAAAAGGGAAAAAAATAACACTCATAGGAGATACTGTTTGCAGTTTACACATTAAAGCGCCGGGATAGATGATTCACAGAATCACTTTGCTTTGCTTATTCTGAAGCCATTTACTGAGTACCACCTCTGTTAGAAAGTCTGATAAAGCTACAGTGACATCATGTCCTAAAAAGTATCCTAATTCACATGGCTGCCCAATGGTTAATACATTTGTCTCTCTGGGTCTTAATTTCCTCGCCTAGAAAATAAGTTTCAACTTCTAACCATATGATGATAGGAATTTCAAAAACTTAAACCTAATCCAGTTCAGACGGTTCTTAGCCGAATGAACTATTTTTAGGGAGAAATTCTATAGGTACTACACATTATAAATTACATAGAGACTTTATCAACCCTGCCTTGCAACTCTAGTAATTGTACATTTTGTCCCTCAATGAGAAGACACTGAGTCATCAATCTTAACTACTTCTCCTTTACTCAAGTCATATAGTCATCTTTCTTCTATGAAAAATTTGTTTCCTCCAAGGCCAAAATCATTTAGAACATCTCTAAAATTTTTTAATGGCAGAGAGAATGTTCCTAAGATGCTAAGAGGAAAAACAAACAATGTGTGTGTGTGTGTGTGTGTGTGTGTGTGTGTGTGTAATTATAAGCCATTATAAATGCCAATATAGAAACAGCTTGAGTTCCTCCCTCCTCCTAAAAAGGAAGACTAGAAATAAAAATGCTAAAATGCTAATAATAGTAAATAATTCTCCAGGGAAAACTGTTAGGGGACAGAGAGATGAGGGTGGTGGGAATACAAGATTAAGAGAACAAGTCTGTAAAATGGGCCCACTGTGCTGATCCCTCACATGCTTTCTTGATCACCTCATGCTTTCTTTGCCAAAGCAATTTGCCTGCAGCCTTGCCTGGCCTAAGTGACAGGTTATGTCACATTCCTCAGTAAACTACCTGTTATCTTCAAGGAAATGCAGACAGGAAATAACATTGATAAGAGAAACTCAAGTTGCTTTGAAGGGACAGACTTTTGTGACCCTTTTCACAGACCAGATTCCAGAAGATAAGGATAATTATCTAACCATAAAACTGTAAAAATGATTAAGAATCCAATTAGAACTAATCCACCGTGGGCCAAGGCGACAGAGTTGTTATGGTAATGAGAACTTGAAAGTCTGATGTCATCTTTCTGTCAGTCAAAAAAGTCAAGAGGTAGACCTGGGCAGGACTCTCTAGAAACTTCCCTGAGACCCCCCAATAAAACTGGAGTGCAGGAGAAACAATTTACAACAAGAGCTTGGTATACTAAATAACTTAAGAACTAACTAAAAGGTTATCACCATCACCTATTATTCAAGAATTTATTTAGATTAAGCAGGGCATGGTAAGCCCATTGACTCAAGATGTTGAAGCAGGAAGATCACAAATTTTAGGCCAATCTCAGGCAGCTCAAATAAAAAATTTTAAAAGGTTGGGGCTGTAGCTCAGTGGTAGAGTTCCCTGGATTCAATCCCCAGTACTGCAAAAAAAGAGATATTTAGACTCTTGAAGACATGGTACTACTTACTGGAATCAAAGGAGATAACTGTGGAAAACTGGGTTTGATTAATTTTACCACCAAGAATTAAAACTCTTCTTTTATCATCTCCATTTTGGGGACTGGGATATATTTGGAAAATGGGGAAAGGAGATTGTGTGTGTAGCTATAAAAAAAAAAAATTCTATGAATTTGTTATATTCATTTCATGAAAGAGAATTCATATGTACAAATATGAAAATGACCACAATACAATCTACCATGATAAAGGATTACAAAAGGAAAAAGTACTTTTTGGATACTAAAACTATAAGTTAATTATATTCAGTACAATAAAGAACAGATTCAATAAAGATAGAGACAAGCTACAGAAAATTAGATTTCAAGAAAAGGTAATCTTGGGTGTTCTATTATTATTGTGTATATAACAATATAATTGCATTGTACTATATAAGTTTCCATCTCCTGATTCCATTTATAACTTCCAAAGAGAAGAAATAAACTCCCTGCCCCATTCCCATAGGTGACCTTAAAAAAAAAAAGAAAGAAAGAAAAACAACCAAGGTGGGGGAGCTGAGAAGGAGTGGCAGTGCCAGCTTACCCAGAGGACTGGTTAAATGCTATTGGAAACACTGCCTACCCAAATGGAGTAATAAATGTATCCAGAATAGCAAACAGATTTATAATGTACTGGGTACTGCATATAGGCTTGATCCACTCCTGTAACCTCAACTACCCAAAAATCACTCTACCTTCAAACACCAAGAAAACTGGGATTTAAAAATCAATATGAAAGATCCTATATAAAAATATATTGTATCTGAGGGATACAATATTTTAGGAGCAACTTAAATAGCAATCTAAAGACAGAAAAAAATGGCAAAAATGGAAAGTGAAGGACAAATAATGTCATATGGTTTAGTTAAATCAGAAAAATAGAAATATTTATAACCACATACTCCACCCATCCTTTCTTGTCCCCATCTCTTTCCCTGCAGGCTTCACTTATTCCAAAAATTAGTTTTATAAGATAAGGAGTAGAAAATTCCATGCGGCTCATGATAAATCTGAGGTTAGAAACAGATGGCTTATTTTTAATGAGGCCTTGCTACATTTGCTATTGTGATCTTATTTTAGAAATCAGTATCCAACCCAGGAATTCTCACCCTGGAATTTCAAGGCAAATTTCCCTAAATCAATATGCATAGGTACTTCTGTGGAGAAAGTGTCTAAAGTTTGTATCAAATTCTCAAAGAAGTTCAAGACCTGGAAGAGGACAAAGTACAATGGAGAACAGGCCTAAAATAAAATGATCCAGACTCTTGTGGAACTTCCATTCCTCAGTGGATTTTGGGGGCGGGGGACAGGAGAAAGGCTAGGTGTAGGTGGTGATCAATTCTGTTTTCAAGCAGCCACAAAACAGCACAGATCAGCAATGAGATCACTAAATATATACACCTTCAAGAAGGGTATGGATGACAGCGAGAAAATTCCATAGTCAGATGGAAACCCAACAGAATAACACTCTCACCCTTGTCCTACCCAAAACAGGAAACACATAAAGGGGAAAGCTGGGTGGATGCTTCACCTAACTTCTTTGTGATCCAGAATAGTATTTCCTAAGGTAGACGGAAGAAAACACTTGCTTTTGATTATCCACCAAGTTCTATGGCCAGTGCTAGTCAACAAAGGCTACTCAAAAAGTACAGAGCAACGATCCCAATAAAAAGAAAGTCCTTTTTATTGAAAAGGGCTTTTCTTTTAGTGAAAAGAAAACGTGTACAATTTGGAGGAAAAATTAATCTCTAGCAAAAATGTGGCATTATTAAAATACTTAGGAAAAATCTTACTGCCACTATGAATATGCCTTAGACTGGGCAGACCGCTCTACAGTCACACACTAAAGATCATCCTAAAGGAACTTACTATTTCTATTAAATTGTGAAGCTTTTACACAGAGACCTTTAAAGTCATTACTGAGAATTGTCTGATCAGTTATCATGTAATATGAAGCTCTTGAAGACACTTTTTTATGGAGTGATGCTCTGATTAGAGAAAAAGAAATACAGTATATGAGGGAAGTGAAAATTATCAAAAGGCAAGAAAAATACTGTACAAAGATGTTGGAAGCTAAAAAACAGACAAAAATCTCTTCTGCAACTGACAGGTGTGCTCCTGTCAGATGTTTGAAATAGAACTGACTTCTAAGGGCCACCATGATAGAAATAAATGAACAACTATAAATAAATAAGGAAGCATAAATGACTATCTAGGGAAAGAGTAACTTTGTTTTATTTTCCCTAAACTTACTTCAGATTATTTGTTTCCTTGCCCCAAAAAACCTGTTCCTTGCTGTGATACCCACAGATACTGAGCCAGCAGGATATTCCAAGGCATGTGAAGATGTGTCAAACACAAGTCAAAAATTTACCACCACACAAGAATCTAGGTTTAATCAGTGTTTTCTGCAATGTTTCAAAGCATTTCCAAACCAAGTAATATCACCTTAACAACAAAATCATCCTTTTTCTTCAAAGGATATATATCTTTTCTTTACAGAAAAGACTACAATACTCAGTTAAAGGTATTAAATGGATTACAAGCTTCCTCCTTATATTTGGGGGATAAAAATCTGAAGCAGTAAATTCATACATCTATTCCCCACATTCATAAGACAAGCATTTATTCTGATCTTGAATGAACCAGACAGACCTTCTAGGTGTTGTCAAGCACAGGACAGTGAAGACAGAAAAAGTTCCTGCAGCTGCTATTCTAGTGAAGGGGAGCAAATAGGACACACACAGGATGACAGCCAGCATTCCTGGATTTACTTGAATGCTTATTGTTTCCCTAAGAAAATATATGGGTAATCCCATAGAGTTCTCCAGGCCTATAAAGTGAAAAAACTACCTCTGTCAAAAACAACCAGGAAATCAAGCAGAGGAGTCAAAGGCCTGACTACCTACCTTGCAAAGTATGAAGTGCAAGAGAACAGCTGCAGGCTGAGAAAACAGAAGACCTGAAATGCAATCTTTGCGCTGCCATTAAACACCATAAAACAAAATTGAAAAAACATTCCATATAATCAAATTGTCCTTAAAATATGGTTTTTAAACTAATTTTTAATTTAGGCTAAATAAAAAATTATTTAATGCTTTTTACACAGCAACAGTGATAACAGTTATTAACAGTACAATAGTAATGCTTACACTTGTTAGGTGGGAAAGCCAGGACCAGATAAAAGTGGACCATGAATGATACTCCATCTGTTTCTTTGCTAAATATCAGAAGTAGAATCAATTATTGCTAACATGCCTTCAGGTGCTAATATTCCACTGAAATAAATGGGAAAAGATGGTTTCACTAAAAATATGATCTAAAAACCCTAACAACCTCAAATGGCCAGAAAATTAAAATAAGACTTACTAAGAGTGGCTAGAGGTCAGCAGAAGGGAAGCAGAAATGAGAATTACAGTTTAAGAAGTGACAAGAGGACTGGGGGATTATAGCTCAGTGGCAGGCTCTGCACTTAACATGCACAATGCCCTGGGTTCCATCCCCAGCAAAACACACACACACACACACACACACACACACACACACACAGCTAAGAGTTCTAGGCTAAAGCTGAGACCAAAGTGCTTATGTGAAGTTCCCCACACAGAAAACAGGCCACAGACTAGCCTGAAGAGAAGGTCTATTAAAACGTAGTATTAGATTTTCTTCCAGAGGCTTAATTTTATTTCAAACAAGCAAGTCTCTCCAACTTTTATAATTCACAGATCCTTTAACGGACATACAATCTTCATGAAAACCACCAATTTCAAGAGTGATGTTATCCCAATATTGGTTTTAATTAAAGTTTTAATAAAATTATTTTTAAAAACTGTTGTGTATTAGCAACAGGATGATGTGTGTCTGCTATCCCAGGGTTTTAATACACAGCCTGGAGACAGACAACTTGGATCACAGGCTTTGTATCTATGAGGGTAATTTTTCTCACTCCATTCTTCTAAATTAGAAGCTCTCAGCTCAAACATTGGTCACCAGCTAAAACAGCAAGCATTAGATCATTGTTGGAAGATCCCAGATGAATGAAATAAGAGATTTCAAAATTATGGAGATCTCACACTAAGTGTCTAAGGAACACACTAAAACTGAAAATTAATATTTCAATTAGGGAAATTATGGGGATCAGATTCTGATCCTTGATTTCAGTAAGCACTAGGAGCTATTCGTATCTCACTACAGTATTAAGATGCTTTTAAAAAATATGCCCAGCCATTTCATCAACTTTGCCCTCTAACAATTAAAATTTTCAAAGCTTAGTAAAGTGGAAACACTTTACCAATTCCAGTATCATAATCTAAATTTTAAAAAAAAAGATGTTATTTTCACTGAGAAATAATACTGTGAATTTCAGGGAATTGTATGTTTAAACTATTTCCCTTCCACAAATTATTTGAAAGGATGGAAACAGCTTTATTGGCATTAACTGTGAGATGAAGATGGGTTAAAAATTAAAGTCTTTTTTCATGTCGAAGATTCATGTGGGCATCTTTCTCCTCATGGGCATTATGGAAAAGTCTTTTAATATCGTTCCACACATTTTTCCATTCGGCAAATTAAAAAATGAATATTCAGAGATCAATATTTTAAATTTATTATTTTCACTATTTTCTTCCATGCAGAATAGTGAAAGTATATTATATTATTTCATCAAGTCTAAAACTCCACTGGATATAAAAAGAAAGAGATATAACAATCTTAATTATAAGACAGATTAAAAATGCATCCCAATTTCATACACGTTCAGGTGCAAAAGGGGGAGTCAGGTAGTTGTTCTGAAGCAAATGAAGCTGTTCCCTATTAAAATACAATCGTACTCTGTCAGTACTGATTCTAACATACTTTTTCCATCCTATATATCACAGTTCACAATAGTAACTGTTACATAAAACTTCGTCTCTTGAATCATGGATTTTCCATGATGAGGGAAAAAAAGTGCACTTCTTCAAATAACACATATACTCAGAAAGAACACTTGTGCAGCCCAGGTGTGAGTATGAATATCTAGTAATGTGTGCATTTGGTGGTGCTTTTACATATTGCATGAAATTTATATTAGGCACTATTATTCTACAGTCATTTTGTAGAGGAAACAACACAGCTACTCTGCTTTCTCTCCAAACAATATATTTGTCATTAACATTGTAGCTGGTTTAAAAAAATTCTCTGCAACAGTGTGATCTGTGCTTGTTCAGGCTAAAAGAAAAGCGACTTTGAATGATGCTGCAGGTAGCGGGATTTTTGTTCATCCTTGGAGATAAGATTATTTTGGGAAATAATCCTCTGGAAAACACAAAATGTCTTGCTTTACATTTTCTTTGTGTTTGTTTTTTGATTGGAGAGTTTAATCCAAGATTTTTTAAAAGTTCTTTTCTAAACTTTTTAATTTTTATTTTTAATTTTTTAAATTTTATTTGTTCTAAGTAGAATGCATTTATACATTTTGATAGATCATACATAAATAGAGTGTAATCTCTCACTTTTCTGATTATACATACTGCAGGATCACATCAGTCATGCAGTCATACCTGTACATGAGGTAATAATGTCTGTTTCACCCTGTCATTCCTTCCCCCATACCTCTTCCCATCTCCTCACCTTCCCCACTACCTAATACAAAGTAACTATTCTTCCATACCTGTCCCTCTTATTGTCTACATATCAGAGAAAACATTCAGCCTTTGGTTTTTTGGGTTTGGCTTATTTCGCTTAGCATGATACTCTCTAACTCCATCTATTTACCAGCAAATGCCAGAATTTCATTCTTCTTTAAAGCTGAGAAATATTGCTTTACATTTGACTTATAAAAACTTTCTTGATTACAAAAACTATTGCTGCAGATTACTTTCAGTCATACAAATGTTTTAATGACAGCACTCTGCCACTTGACAAAGTTTTGTAAATTGCCAAAAGCCTGAAGACCACAGGCAAATGACTCAAGAAGCCAATAAAACCTACTTTCTGACATGTCACTGTAATTCCTATTCACATTTTTCTTTTCCAATTGTCTGCATAAATCATCACATCTCTAGATACACTCATTCCCAGCAGATATACCAACATTCCATTTCTATGGGGTTTCCCACATGGCACTAGTGACATTCTGAGGGGATAATTCACTGTAGGACACTTGTATTGTAGGATGCTTCATACCTTTACCCTGTAGATACCAATGGAACACACACTTCCCTCAAGTTGTAACAGTCAAAAAATGTCTCCAAATATCACCCAAATTTCCTTAGAGTGTTTCAATTCAACTGTTGCAGATTAATGTATGCAACAGGTATACAAGTGTTAACTCAAATTATCCATTAACTTGAATATTACTCAACACACAGACCAATTCACTATCCTGTTAGTACACAGACAACCTTTAAGAACTTAGTAATTAAGAATGAAAAAAAGGGTTGGGGATATAGCTTAGTAGGTAGAGTGTTTGCCTTGCAAGCACAAGGTCCTGGGTTCAATCCCCAGTAACATGTTTAAAAAAAAAAAAAAAAAAAGAAAGAAGAAAGAAGAAAAACCCTAGGAAATCATAATCCAGTACTTCAGTATGTAAGTGTATATGAATGTGATTGTTTCAAGGCCTTTTCCCTTTTCCTCTGGAAACATCAAAATCTGAGGGCAGAAGGTAAAGTTTAATTTTTAAAAAATTATTTAACTGCCATTTTAAACAGTAAGCATTCACAATCGGAATGTGATATTGACCAAGAAGATGCAGGACTTTTAAAATGGTTAGATAAACTAACAACAGATACATGGTAAAGATCTTGAATTTGGTTATTAATTATAGCACCAAACTTACTGTAACTTACTATTCTCATAACTTACTATTGGTAGAGCACAAGTCTGTAAGAATATGGGAGTACTAATATAAACTGCATGCTAGAGGGAGGCTAGACAGTGCTGCTTATCTTACAGGTTTTGGCTTGAAAGTCCCTTTTTTCTGGAAACCTTCCCAGTTGACAGAGTCCAGGTTAAATACCTCTAATTTGTGCACCATATTTCTGTTTTTATAAGGTCTTCCCACTATTTTATAATTGCCTTGCCTGGCTTACATTTTCCCAAATAAGCCTCAGTACCAAGTAGATGTGCCTAGTAACAGTGTGTGGTTGAGTAAGATGTTGCTTTAATACCCCCCCAAAAAACTCAAATTAACCCCACGATAGCTTTATGATATACAAAAAATAATAATAATAACACAAATACACACAAAATGATAAAGAATACAAAGAAAAAGAAAAAAAATTTAAGGCAATCTAAAGTATTGCAAAGACCCCAAGATTAAGTAAATTTGAACTAAAACAAAATATAATTTTCACCACAAAAAATGTGCAATTAACTGAAAGGGAAAGAGCTCCAAGATGGTTAAGATATGTTTAAGTGCAGAGTGAGATATATATTACAGTTTATCTGGGTCCAGTTTATACCTGTTGTCCTAATGCATTATTTAGCATTTGTCTGGAACTAAATTAATCTTTTATAGTTAAGTGGCACTCTCATATACTGAGAGCAACAAGCCTTAAATGTTGGCACTAATAATAGCTTCCACTTACCATGTACCTTTTATATTTCAATCAGTAAACCAGATATTTCCCCTATTTCATATGTAAGGTAGAAATTAGTTCCTCCAATTGTCACAAGAGTATAATAGACAAATGACAAATACAACTAAAGATTATAGACTTTTCCAGTTACCAAGTCTAGGTACTTTTCAATATACTCTGATTTCTTTGACAGAAATATAAGATTGTAACTCAAAATTGAAAGAAAATTTTTTTTCAAATGGTCATTTAAAAATTATGTATAGGGGTAAGGGAGCGTGGTGGTAGAAGACATGCTTAGTACACACAAGGCCCTGAGTTAAAGCCTCAGCATACACATAAACAAAAAACGGCTTATAATAACAAAAATATTAATAAATTGCCTAATGACTGAGAGGAAGATATTCTGTAAACTATGATACCTCCATATCTTCAAGTTTACAGTATAGCTTTAAAAGTGATGGTGATGAAGATCATTCAATAACACAACAATGTGTAATTTAATGTGAAACATATACAAAAGGTAAACACTCTAAAAGTATATTTTAAAAGTTTAGAAGGAAATAACCAACCTAATAAAAATCATGTTAAAGATACAAAATGAATTATTTTCCTTGTTTTCTAAATTCTCTGAAATATACTTCAATAATTTCATCATTCAAAAGCATATTTAAAAGTGAAAAACTTAGCAAAAGCTAAAATTACAAATAGAGTACATTCTGTTCTCTAACTCATAATAAAAGTCACATGCTCACAAAAGTGATAGTTAAGTTTAAAGATACAGATAAGATAGGGAGAGAAAACGCAAAAGAGAGACCCAAGAATCTGAGTTCATTCAGTAACAGAAGCATTTCAAGAGGTAAACCAGATGTTCAACGGAACTGCAGAAGAGGGTCCAGGAGACAGAAACTCATGTCAAAGGCTATATTTAGATCAGAGAACATAAAAGTAGAGTCTATCTAATACAGAGCTGTCCATTACACTGAAAGAATCAAGTCGCACTACACAACACTTTCATGAAAACTCAAAATTAAAATCAGTTGAAGGACACTGAGTGTAAGAAAGTACTGGCAAGATGAGAAGACTGCTTCCTCAAGCATTTCACTGGAAAAAGGAAGGAAAATGCAGCGAAGGGGTCAGAAGAAGTTTGGCATAGATGTCAGAGCATAATTTAAATGAATAATGTCTCATTTGAGGTAGTAAAAAGTTAGTTATTAACAGTAATAAGCACATATCCATTTTACTTGTTTTTGTTGCCACTATCAAGTCTTCTTTCCAAGTATCTCTTCTACTTTACTTTCATATAGACCAGGCAATGTTATAGACACTCCTTCTGACTTCTCAAAACCAGATGAACTCTAAGATATTCCTACCTCTAGAGACTGACTAGTTCCAGTTCCCTCACAAAACACTTTTCAGGTCTGTATCACATTTCCAGAGGGTAAGAGATGCATACTCTGGTTAAATTACTCACGGTAGATAAAAAAGTAAAAGAAATATTCCAAGTTTGGTCTGTTACTTATTAAATTTACCTTCCCTACAAAATTAAACTGGGAGTTCATTAAGGATATCTGGAGCAGTATGAAGACACTTGGGGCAGGAAATGTTCAATTTCTTGGGGGCAAAATTCTTACCTTCCAATTAATTGCCTTTTATTTCTATTCAACAACCTAAATGAAATATTTAATGTGTGGTTTGCCATGGTTGTGACCCATGAACTTTTTCATAGATAACTCTGCTTAGATGATAATCATCTAACATTAAATTATGACTAGTATATTAAATGCCTGTGCAGAGAAAAATCAATTAAACTTCCATGAATGTTAAAGGTCAAAACTTTCAGAGTTCCTACCACCTATAAACAATAACATTTATAGACGGCAACACAGAGTACAAATTTCAATAGACATCTGCTCTTTTATCAGAAATAATGGTTAATAAAGCCATATCCCACACATTAAGCAGAATGACTTCACTGTTGCTATGTCCTATATATTGAACTGATTTCCTTAGTACAGTTAGAGACCAACCTATTTCATATCTATTTACTCCAATTTTGAACTTCACTTGTGCATTACTCTACTTGAGCTACTATAACAAAATACCACAGATTGGGTGGTTTAAACAACAGAAATTTATTTTCTTAAGTCTGGAGCCTGGAAAGTCTAACATGAAAGTGCTAGTGAATTAGGTTCTGGTGAGGGACTCTCCTGGCTTACAGGTGGCTGTCTTTTCACTGTGTTCTCACAGGACAAGACCTAGCTCTCTGGGTCTTCTTATAAGAACATTAACCCTATCAGACCACGGTCCCACCCTCATGACCTCATGGAACCATAATGACCTCCCAAAGGCATACCTCTAGATACCATCATATTGGAGGTCAGGACTTTTGACATGAATTTGGGGTGGAAACAAACATTTGGTTCATAACAACTTGTATTTAAATTTCTCTATTAGTGACAGTATGTGTGCATGGTGATGAATGACAAAATTTAATGTTTGATTTAAATAATAAAAATTTCTGAATAAAAACAGATGATGTTCATAGAAAAGGACTATCTAAGAAAACCATATCAAGGAGGGCAAAATAAAAACATAACTGCTGGTCATCATATAAATACCATTTTGTAAATGCTAAAAGGTCACATTAGCCCTTAGAGATGTACATAACCTGAGCAGATTATATACATTCAATTCTTTTCAATTGTACCATCATTTATAAAGTCACAATAATGATTAATAATAGCCTACCTTTATTTTTGGTTTACTAAGTATAGACTAAAAGTAGCAGGAACCTTACATGCATTTATGTTAAGTCTTCCAATACTTCTAAATTGGCAATGCAGTTACCATTCCTATTTTATAGATGAGGAAAGTATAAGAACTGCCCATTATAAAAGTACAATTTTAAAATAGAGTTTAGAAAGAAAATATGCCAAGCACAGTGGTACAAGCCTGAAATCCCACCTACTCAGGAGGCTGAAGTAGAAAGATCACAAATTCAATGTCAGCCTCAGCTACTTAGTAAGACACTGTCTCAAATAACAAATAAAAAGGGCTGGGAGCCAGGTACAGTGGTGCATGCCTGTAATCCCAGCCACTCTGGAGGCTGAGGCAGAGGATCACAAGTTCCAGACCAGCCTCAGCAATTTAATAAGACACTGTCTCAAAAAATAAAAAGGACTGGGAATGTGGTAAAAGTGTCCCTGGGTTGAATCCTCAATATTGGGGGGAAAAAAAAAAAAAAGAGGTTGGGGATGTAGCTGATTAAATCCACTATCGAATTCTTTTAGCTGGATTCCCCTCTAAAGTAGAGATTTAGAATGTTAAAGTAGATTTAACATTTTACAAAATGTTAAAGCAATGATTCCAAAAGAATAGACACGGAGAATCTGCCCTTTCTTAATGTGAATTTTAAAATTACCTTCCAACTAATCTATTCCTATTATTTCAAAGAAATTTCTGCTTAGCTACTACGTTTTTACAAAGCAGCACTCCTTAATAAAACTGCTAGACCATTACTGACTGAAGAAAAAACAGAATTTGGGATATCATGAAATCTTTTCCAGGCTCAGAATTATGACCAGTGCTAAAATTGAAAGATTGAAGGAAATAGATAAGAAAATAATGCTTTTGAACTATAAGCATACACTACAGGAAATATGCATAGCATGAAAACAACACAATATTTTACAGTGTTTATATAACAACATCCTGCAGATGTTATGATTAAGAATATCTATAATTTGTTCAATTATAAAATGTTTTAAATTATCAAATTAACAAGAAACTCATTATACGCTTCAAATGCTTTTTTGGAAGGAGTATGTAAATCATAAATATTTGCTGAACAGTCAACAAAGAATGCTACTTCACTGCTTCATTAAAAGCACCTCCTGAAATATATTTTTTCTTAAATTTTTTCATACAGAACGTACATGCAAAATCAATTAGAAAACTATTTATAAAATGTAGCTGCCCACAACTTACTTAATATCACATAAATCTCTCAATCTTTCAGTAATAAAAGACTGTAGTATTTTCCTACCCCTATCTATTTAAAATAAACTTTTAAGTTCTGATTTCTTACAATGTTTGATATAAGAAACTAACCGGGAAGTTGCCTTAAAGAGAAATGGTACATTTGGTGAAACGTGTAACATGCTTAGGATTACACCTCTATGCTAAGCAATAAAAGCAGAACGGAATTAAAAAGTACTAAGAAGCGTGTTCTTCGGCCACTGAGTACTTCCCTTTTTTCAGCAATGTGCTAACTGAGCCTCACAGAGTACTTGGAGAAATATTTCTTGTACTTATACACTTCAGTTCAAAACACGTAGCTGTTCGATAGCCCGCTCCTACCATGTGATTGTTGACTACATCCCTCCCCCAAGTATAACAACCAAGGCATTAATCAAGACAGGATGTGTGCTATTTCTTGTCTGTGATTCATCAATCTACTCTGCTTTTTTTCCAACTCGCCGATAAAAAAATTTTTGGATTAGAAGATACAGGAAAGGAAAACTGAGAAAGTCCAGATGACGAGAAGAGATGGCATTTTTTTAAAAAGACACACCAAGCTCAGCAGCTTTTCTCCTCCATTTATGTTTAACTTCCAATTCTGCCATAAACAGCAACACCAAAATTCTACACTAACTTCAGTACAAACTGCCTTGCAGTTGTGACACTTTTAAAAGCCCCTACTGTGCCATGAAAGGTTCCCAAACAAGGAAAGATCTGCCCAGCAGGAGAGGAACTCAAGATTTTCTGACAGCTGGGAAGGATCAGTCTCCTAAAGTAATAGAAATCAACTACAAAATGAAAAGTGTTTGGAAATAAAATATTTCCATCACTTCACACTATCAGCTACTTCCATTAGTACCCATAAGAAAGACATTGGATTTTACCCAGCATTTTAATACAGTAAATTTTACTGACAGTAGAAAAGAGAACACAATTACAGGCTAATTCCACTATTAAACATAGGAAGTCATCAATGAAAAAGAAAATGAAAACTTCAGCCTCTTCAATACTGAACTAAGCCACTAATCACAAAAGTTATGAGAACAGTTTACAAAAATTTATGAAAACATCACTAATTAAAGTACAAAAGCAATTACCATCTTACTATGAGTTGATTTTATATCAAGGTCAAAGTCAACGATAAACCCATGGAGCAAATTTTCTGTACAGAGGTGGTTTTGTGGGTATCTCTATCAATTTCAAATCAGAAAAGGTAACAAAGTCTAAAAATGTTGGATAAAAGATGGGTGATCAACTAAGTTTAAATCAACAGGAGGAGCATGTGAAAGGATATTCAAAAGCTATTTAAAAGTCAATCCCAACTCTAGTTCTGGATGATTTCAGACAGTGTTTCCTGAGTACCTATCTCTATTTCTAGATAATATGGTCAAAGTTGACAGTCAGCCTTGAATTAAGACACAATCCTTGCTTTCAAGTAGTTCACAATAGTTAAGAAAGTCACATAAATAAAGACCAGTTGAAAAATTCAACAGATACACAGTACAGAATTAATGCAAAGGGGACTGTGGAGCCAACAGCATTAGGAAAGTTTCTCAGAGAAAATGATATCTGTAACAGGTTTTGAAACATGGCTAAGAGTGTGTCAGACAGAACACAAAAGTGGTATTCTAGCAGAAATCCATTGTTTTTCCATAGGAAACTGTTGTGCAAAGGCAAGGAAATGTAGGGGGAAAAATTAGGATAATCTTTAAACAATCTCATAATGTGAAATGTGTACAGGAGAAAGAATAAGAAATAAGGCTGGGCAGGAATGCCTAGGTGTATCTCAGAGACATATTCCACAGAGACTTGAGAAGTTTTAAAATTGGAGAGTGATGCTCAAACTTCTGTTTTCAGACATCACTTTGGAGTGGAGGCTGGACTAAAAGGAAGAGGCTGGGACAAGGATATCTATTAAGAGTCCACTGCAATAATTCAGGCAATTATAAAAGCCTAAAGTTAGGTAAGGTGGTCAGGCTGAATGAAAAATTAACAAGAAAATTGGTATATGCTCAATGCTCAACAATTTTACATGTTACTTTTAAAGGGGCTCATCCAAAACTAAGTAGCCCATCAGGAAAGCGTCAAAATTTCAGAAGGCATTTTAGGCTGGAAACAGTACTATAGAAATACATACAAAATAATTTCAATTATTAAGAACCAACAAAGATTACGGATTCAAGAAAATGACTGCAAATCTATATCGCAACTGCCCCCAACTCTGAAGTTCCAGCAAATGAAAATGATCATAATTTGGTATCATAAAATTCACAAATCAACAGTTAAACCTGAAAGTTTTCAAATACAATACAATTTATAATTGCACTGCTGTTACTGCAACACCTAAAGACAAATAGATGTACAAATTCAATACAACGTGGCTATATTACATGCTTTATGAAGTGATTTCTACTTGTTCGTTCGTTCGTTCGTTCGTTCATTCATTCATTCATTCATTCATTCGTTTCCCCAAACTAGAAAACCTAGGAGACATTAATTTGGGGCATTCTTAAATAGAGTTTTAAAGTTCTATTATTTCCAAAATGCTTTTCCTATGGTTGCTTTCATTTCTGGAATAATTTTCAAATCTACTAAACATCACCTAAATAAGCATAAATACTAACAATGAGGTTCGTTAGGTTATTTGTATACTACATGATTCCTTTTAAAGATACTTCTTAGGGAAATTCAGTCACAAAAGCAACCATTCATTCACAGAAAGAACCTAAAATGTGCAAGAAACCAATCTAGAATGAATCAGTTCTGACTACTGCCTGTAAATACTGGTAATACAAGCTAAGGATAAAATGAAAAAATTTAGAAGGTCAATAGACATAATCTGACCACAGCTTAAATGCAAAACATTGCTACTGTCAGTACAAAGGAATAAAACATAAAAATGAATACCATATTTTAATAGCCCAATTTAACTCATAGTTTTTCACTTATAATATTCATGTTAGTGGAAAAACCTAAAGAAACATTTGAATTTCAAGGGAAAATTTCAAAAAAAAAAAAAAATCAACAAGCAACTATTGAAAACTTATCACAGAAACACAAAAAAATACTCACATATTAGCTTTAAATACAGAATAATCAGCATTCTACAGTGATGCAGCCACATCAATGTTCATAGTTGCTCAATTCACAATAGCTAGATTGTGGAACCAACCAAGATGCCCTTGAACTGATGAATGGATAAAGAAGTTGTGGTATATATACACAATGGAATATTACTCAGCCATAATATTACTCAGAAGAATAAATTTATGGCATTTGCTGGTAAATAGATGGAGTTGGAGAATATCATATTAAGTGAAAATGTCCAAGCCCAAAAAACGAAAGGCCGAATATTTTCTCTGGTAAGTCGATCGCGATACATAATAAGTGGGAGTGGTGGGGGGATGAAGACAAGAATGAAGAAACTTTGGATGGTGTAGAGGAAAATGGGGTAGAAGGGGGTGGGGAAGGAAAGAGAATGAGACAGACAGTATCACCCTATGTATATATATGATTACATGAATGGTGTGATTCTTCATTGTGTACAACCACAGAAATGAAAAGTTACACCCCATTTGAGTACAATGAATCACAATGTAGTCTATAAAAATAAATTTTTAAAAAAATACAGAATGATGCCTAATCTACCTTGTATTTAAAACTTATGCATGGGTTATAAAATGGCCAACAGCATAGGGCAATTTCAGGTTATTAGGATTTGTTCACATACTCAGCTTTTAAAAATCTAGAAATTCCACATAAAAAGTGAGAACAACCCAAATGTCCACTGAAGGTAGAAGGAAAAAAAGTGATACATTCATATAAAAGTATATAGCAATAAAAAATGAATGAACTAGAGAGGATGAGCCTCACAAATATAACAATGAAGAAAAGATATAAAAGATATACTATCACTGCATTTAAAAAGTTCAAAAAAAGACAAATCAAATTCATAATATATGTAAACACAGCTGGTAGAACTAAAAAAGGAATATGCTTCATAAAAGTCCAAATACTGTTTAGTTCTAAGGGGGAAAATGTGGGATTGTGATCAGGCAGGAACACTCAGGGAAATTCTGTGATACTATCATATTCTTTCTGTTGATCAAAGAAATGGTTCTGTAGATGTTTATAACTATTCATTAAGCTGTGCACTTGTTTTATGTACTTCTATCAATATCTTTTACAATTAAAATGTTTATAAATAGATTATGGAAAGTCATATTTTTAAATGATGCAAAGATCTCAAAATTAATAGTTAAAGTATCTTGATATTTTAAAAAATATATAAATGGTACAGTTGCTTTCAAAGACAGTCTGGCAGTTCCTCAATTACATGTACACTAACAATATGTTCCAGTGATTTCTTTCTAAGAATATACTCAAGAGAAATTAAAACATAATATCCACACAATCTTTCATACAAATGTTTATAGCAGCATACTTATAATAGCCAAATACCTATCACCTGATGAACAAACTGCAATACATGCTTATAAAGGAATACTATTTGGCTATAACAAGGAATAAAGCTATGCTACAAGATGAATGAAACTTAAGAACATTGTGTTTAGAGAAATAAGCCTGAATAAAGGAAAACTGTTACATGATTTCACTTAAGTGAGATACTTAGAAAAGACAAATGCATAGACATAGAAAATAGATCTGAAGTTACCAAGGGCTGGGATAGATAAGGGAATGAGATGTTGCTTTAGTAAACAGAGTTTCTGCTTCAGATGATGAGAAAGTTTTAGACAGTGGTGATGACTGCACAACATTGTGAATATAATTAATGCCTCCTAATTATATTTATTAATTGTAAATAATTTATCAGAACAAAAATGTATATAAAAGAATGAATGGATATTGATATGTACTATTATGAGGCACCAGTAAGAAAATAACATGAACACATTCAAGAACAACCAAGGAATCTGACATCTAGTGGCTTCATGATACTATATCTGCCCCCCCACATATGCTAATTTATTCATATCAATAATAATCCCTATCACTTGAATACCTATTTAAAATAATTTCTACTTTCAAAACTATTACTAAAAGTCAGTCATACCTATCTTTAAAGCAGACCAAGTCCCAAGTTCTCCACACTGGCCCTCCATTTATTTATTTATTTTTCTCTCTTCCTTAGTATTTCTATTTGCCTTAAATGAAAGTAAAGAACAGGGTTTAAGCAGAAAAACCTCTGCTGGACCACTAACAATAATTGCAGAAGTCACTTGTTCTATTACTGAAAATATGACAGCATGAAACAATTTGACTGAAGGGCCAATACAATGCAAAGGAAAAGACCTCCTCGCTTCTTTTATCCTTTCTACCAATAAAACCACTTGTAGGAAATAAACTAGAAAAAAACCATGAAGTTTTAAAGTTCTAACAGCTGAAGCAGTCACTAAAAAGGCAGTTCTAGCATACATTAACCTTAGGAAAGGGAGTACTGAATTTATTCATCCTTCCAAACTGCTATAACATTACTTTAAGCCTAACTACTATTTCTGATATACACTGGGATCTCATTATAGCTGTTATTGTAATTCTCTCTGTGTAAGAAAACTTCTAATATTATATACAACAAGTATTCAAAAATTAGTTCTCTCCGTAACTCATTTTTAAATAAAAACAAGTAAAAACATGCTTTAAGTATATTGTTAAATAAATGAATAAAGGCTGATGGGCAAACACAACATGAAAGCAACATGAACAAGTATCATGTCTAAGTCCACACTACTTTTAATCATTCTATATTTTTTTAAATACCTTTATTTTTGTTTATTTTTATTTTTATGTGGTGCTGAGGATCAAACCCAGTTCCTCACACATGCTAGGCAAGTGCTCTACCACTGAGCTACAACCCCAGTCCACTCCACACTAATTCTCACCCATATCAGTGATCATATGTCTCTGAAAGAATGCACTCAACCCTAATGCTTATTATTTAGGTGAACTTTGTTGTTTCTTAGATCAACGCATCATTTTGTAGTCCTAAGTTGAAGGCAATTCCTAATGAGAACAAATGTTGGTTAAACTGTTTTGTTTAGATCAACTTACATTTTGAACTAATTTCAAGTTCTGCTATAACAACTTTCATTTTCTGTTTATAAGTAACAATCTATTCGTGGACCACATCTATGACATACACCACATTTCAAGATGCTACCAGTGTTTAAAGGTGACCCCAGTTGAAGACCAAATGCACCTTTTGAATCACGCTCCAAGCCCTGAATACCTAGAAGTTCTTTTCTTTGATGGGGGAAGGTATGCTTTAAAAAGCCTCAAGGACACTCCAAATAGAGTGTTCATTCTTTTAATCCTTAAACATGAACTAAATAATCTTGCCTGGCACACCATGTTTTTCAGTTATTTAAATTCTGCCTTAAAACAATATCACCAATATCTGAGAAAGAAATGCTCTACTAATAAAAAAAAAAAAGGAAAAACATCTAAAGTTTTTGTTTTGAATTTTAAGTTTTGATGAATTAGATAGTTACCTATTGTATCATTCTACCCAGAAACAGAGGTTTTCTCCTAGTTAGTGTACATACTAATATAAAATTCCATCTCCTGACACTCTCCTGACACTGTAGGCAAATAATGATTAACCAACTCCTAAGAAATCCTCCCTTGACATCACCTTCTTTTACCTACTGGACTGAATTAAATCTAAGAATAAGAGAATAAGCAAAATAATAATAATAATAATAATAATAATAATAATAATAATAATGAAAAGACATATAGTAGTTCCCCCTTACCTATAAAATATTAAATGGAAAATTCCAGAAATAATCCATAAGTTTTAAAATCGCATGCTATTCTGAGTAGCATGATGAAATCTTGTACCATCCCACTCATCCTACCTGGTACATGACTGATTCTTTTGTCTGGTGTATTCACGTTACATGTGCTACCCATTAGTCATCTCAGTTACTGGACTGTTGTGGGAGCAATACATTATTATAATTGCTCTATTTTATTATTAGTTATTGCTGTTAGTCTCTTACTGTGCCTATTTCATAAATTAAACTTCATCAAAGGTAAATATATACAGGTTCAGTACCATCCGTGGTTTCAGGCATTCCCCACTGAGTGTCTTAGAATGCATCCCCCAAAGATAAGGGACTACTATGTACAAAATTTTGCAAGCATTCATCAAAGGTTCAGTAAAATCCAGTAAGTTTACCACAATTTCAATAATGTAAAATAAACTAACATAAGGGAGAAAAGAACAATTCACTTTAAGAAAACTTAGCCAATGTTCCTCTCAATGGCAAAAACTAGGCTACATATTTTTTTAGGATCTTGATTTTTTTAAAGAAGCAACAATATGGTAAAGATCAATTAAATATTCTGATATGCAGAAAAGATCATCTAGTCTATTAAGTTCAACTAAAAGTAATTATTGTTTTAAAACTGAACCTAACTGGAACTTAGGCAAAACATTTAGAGAATGTTTTGGCACAATAAATGACTAAGACCTAATTAAAACAGGATTCCACAGCACAATTAAGGCTTACTCAGGAAAAGTATAATCTGTCCTCCAAAAAAAGAAACCCCCTTTCCTGTCACTTGCATTATATTTTTATCTTATATTGTGGCACTAAGACATTTATTTAAAAATAACTGTGTTCACAATGATTATGCTTAATGAATGAAGTCTCCAAGATAAAATATGAATAGTAGTGTGAAGGAAGAAAATCAAACCAGAGTAGCATTTGGTTTGGGTACTTATAATGGAGTCAGGAGACCACTATACAATCAAGTTTCAGACATAGCCCCAGGCAAACTTGCAAAAGGCTGCCTGAACATAGGTACCTGGATGCAAGCTGATCTCTGGAATAGGCCAAATTCACTAGCTTTGGTTAACCACTTATAAAACCCACTGATTGCCCTGAATTACCCAGAGATTGAGACAATATCCAATCTCTTTCTTACAAGAGATTCTTGTTAGATTCAATCACAATTCCTAAGAAGCAAATGGTGCAATCACCATCTACCATGCAATTTTTAAATTTTGAATACAGTCACCATTTTGTAAGATCTTAAGCACATCAGGAAGCTGTATGAATTGTTTTCCCAGAGTAAAATCCTAATTAGCCCCAAATAGATGTAATTTTATTTGTTCTTCAGTAGGTTGATTTTAACTCTCAATCAACAGTGTTTTAATATGTTGAGACACCGAGGAAACATCAGGCCTTCAACTCATTTTTATAATCCACTGAGAAATTATCTTTTTTAATAAATCCCAAACTCTTCTGACATGAAGCTTAATTTAACTGTTATCTTTATATCAATGTCATATTCTTTGCTTACCTCCTTCTACTTCAGAATAAAACAAAACTAGTTTATATGCTAAACTAACTTTAGAGAAAAGATTTCTTAAGGTCCAAATCTTTGAATACTCAATAGTTCATGTCCATCAAAGCACGAAATTAAGCAAAACTTATGTTTTGCGAACATGAGGTAAGCATCTGGCCTTCTGTGACAATGCAGCAACATACAAATAGAAGTCAAAATGCTAAATTTAGTTGTGTTTGGTGACCACTTAGGGACTAAGTATAACAAAAAATAACAGTCAATGTTCAACTTATGGGAAACTACATATTTAATCTTAAAACTAAGCCTCATTTTGACATTAGAAAATTTCACTTACTTCTTATTCATAACTATAAGTAACGGCTTAATAGAACAGCCTTTCTCAAAGTGAGAAGTGCTATTTTTCAAGGCTATTTTTCCTAGGGAAAAAAAAGTTTTAATCACTTTTCAAATGGCACCATCCACATGATAATAAATAGAGAATCACAAGGCTGCATTGTTAAGTGGATGCTGAATGCTGAGCTGAGCAGCCTGATAGACTAATTCACCAACATTTCAACCTCGAGTCGGAAGCAAAAAATAAGTCTTACTGTCAAGAGTTCAGTGTAGCACAGTTTAAATGGAAATTTGTGTGTATGCTTCACATACATTTTTATCTTTTGAAGTCCTCCTCCCAAGACAAAAAGTCTCAACATAATGAAGTTCAACAAAAAAAAAAAACGAGTTAATTTACACTAAAGACAAACACTAAGCAGTAATTTACTAAGGAAACACCCTACAGATATTACCATCTGAATGGATCAATGCAAAAATTGAATTACATTTTTGATCAGAGTTTCTATAACTTTTGCCCATATTTCAAAATTCATTAAGTGTGAAACAGTACAAAACGAAAATGGTTCTCTCTCTCCTATTCCTATGTACACATATGGGATACTGAAGCCCTACAGCTATCTTGTCTTTTTACCAACCCAAATGCTAGTAGGCACTAGTCAGGGCTGGCACATTTGCTGGTTCTCCTTCTCTGTTCTATTACGTATAAAAAGGAGAATTCATTTCCTTCACCAATTGCCTTCTGAATTGAACTGGAATTCAACCAAGTCTACACTCAAGCTGCTGCTGCTGTCCCTATTCCTCAAAGCCACTGTGTAAGAGGTAAGATTCCCACTGCATGATGTTACAGATTTACTTTTACTCCTTTTACCTGGAAACTTCTAGCTGAGCCTGTCCTTTTCTCTCTCCCTCTCTGGGGGTGGGGTTAAAAGGACATTCTACCACTAGGCTACATCCCCAGCCCTTTTATATGTTTAAGACAAAATCTCGTTAAGCTATACCAGAATGACATTGAACTTGTGACCCTCCTACCTGTCTCCCCAATAGCTGGGATTACAGACATACCTGTACCTCGGAGTTCAGGGCTGGTTTGTTTCTTCCTAAGGGCCCACACTTTTATTTGCTCCTGTTAAATATTATCCTGTTTAAATAAAAGATTCCAAATTTCAACTTGTCCTAATTACTTTGAATTATACAATGCAAATCAGACTACTCAATAAGTCTTGATCTTGAAATTTGTTAAGCATAATCTTCATGGATCAATTTAAATTATGCTCCAGGAGAAGACAGATCCTATATATTTCAAAAACCTCCAGGCATAAAATGAACTGTATCCAGTTCTTTTAATAACATCTAACACTCATTAAGTGCTTACTAAAAAAAAAAAAAAAGCACTGCCTTAATGTTTTATATGCATTCTTTCTTCATCCTCAGTAACCCTAAAGGGTAGACTGTACTATCATGCTTAAAATTAGATCAGATTCAAATGTACACCGTGTGTTAAAATCCAGAGCCTATGTCTCCACCACTACACCACAGGACCACTATCATCACTATTAGGTAGTTATTACTTTACATGCAAAATAATTCTAATAGTACTTAGTTTTACCATGGCTTTAACAAATGGATAAACAATATAAATTTGACAAGACTGATTATTCAATAACCAAGATCAATATATATATTGAATGACATATATTTCATTCAAAATGGGTATAAATTGAAATTTTCCAATCCTCATATATCTGCCTCACAAATCAAGTTAGCTGTCACAAACACAAAATTATCACTAGACATCATCACATATCTCATATCTACCCCTACCTTCATTCCCACTACTAACTTTCTAACTGGTCATTCTAAATTCAAATAATAGTTTTCTTAAAACAGATATGAGCATCATCATGGTACTCACAAAAGGACTTCATAGTTGCCTACTGTCAATGGTATAAAAGCCAAATAGAAAAGGAGGGAACCCTTCCAAACTCATTCTATGAGGTTAATATCACCCTGATATCAAAAACAGACAAAAACCAAAGGGCGAATGATTTCGCTGATAAGCGGATGGTGACACATAATGGGGGGTGGGAGGGAGGAAGGAGGGACTGTATAGAGGGAAAAGAGGGGTGGGAGGAGAGGGGGGGAGGAAAAAAACAACAGAATGAATCAAACACCATTACCCTATGTGAATGTATGATTACACAAATGGTATGCCTCTACTTCATGTACAGAGAAAGAAGTTGTACCCCATTTGTTTACAATAAAAAATAAATAAAAATAGACAAGGACATATCAAGGAAAGAAAACTTCAGACCAATATCCCTGATGAATAGATGCAAAAATTCTCAATAAAATTCTGGCAAATTGCACACAAAAACATATTTAAAAGAGTGCACCATGATCAAGTGAGGTTCATCCCAGGGATACAGGGTTGGTACAACATACAGAAATCAATAAACCCAATTCATCACATCAACAGACTTAAAAACAAAAATCATATGAGCATCTCAATAGATGCAGAAAAAACATTTGACAAAAATAGAGCACCCACTCATGTTCACTAGGGATATAGGAACATACCTCAACTTCATAAAAGTCACATATGCCAAACCCACGGCCAACATAATTCTAAACAGAGAAAAATTGAAAGCATTCCCTCTAAATCTGGAACAAGACAAGGATGCCCTCTGTTATCACTTTTATTCAACATTGTCCTTGCAACTGTAGCCAGAGCAATTAGACAGAACAAAAGGTTTAATTTAATTTAATTAAGAAATTAAAGGTATACAAATAGGTAAAGAACTCTAAACTATCACCATTTGCCAATGACATAATATTATATTTAGAAGATTAAAAAAAACTCTACCAGAAAACTTCTAGAACTAATAAATAAATTCTTCAAAGTAGCAAGATATAAAATCAACACCCATAAATCAAACA
Source organism: Sciurus carolinensis (assembly GCF_902686445.1). NCBI lineage: Eukaryota > Metazoa > Chordata > Mammalia > Rodentia > Sciuridae > Sciurus > Sciurus carolinensis. The sequence goes on along the minus strand of NC_062213.1, from coordinate 23,759,245 downwards.
CATACCTATACATCAGTAATGAATCCACTGAAAGAGAAATAAAGAAAACTATCTCATTCACAGTAGCCTCAAAAAAAAAAGTAAAATATTTGGGAATCAATCTAACGAAAGAGGTGAAATACCTCTACAATGAAAACTACAGAACACTAAAGAAAGAAATTGAAGAAGAGTTTAGAAGACAGAAAGAACTCCCATTCACAATTAATATTGTCAAAATAGCCATACTACCAAAAACGTGATACAAATTTAATGCAATTCCTATTAAAATCCCAGTGACATTCTTCATAGAACTAGAAAAAGCAATGATGAAATTCATTTGGAAAAATAAGAGACCCAGAATAGCCAAAGCAATCCTTAGCAAGAGAAGTGAAGCAGGAGGCATTATACCAGACCTCAAACTATACTACAGAGCAATAGTAATAAAAAACAGCATGGTATTGGCACCAAAACAGACATGTAGACCAATGATCAGAAAAGAAGACAGACAAATCCACAATAATAAGGTATCTCATATTAGACAAAAGTATAAAAACATTCACTGGAGAAAAGACAGTCTATTCAACAAATGGTGCTGGGAAAGCCACATGTAACAAAATGAAATTAAACCTTTATCTCTCACCATGCATGAAACTCGACTCAAAAAGGATCAAAGACTTAGGCACTAGAACAGAGACTCTGCACTTACAGAAAAAAAAAGTACACCCAAATCTTCACCATATCAGCCTTCCTTAACAAGACCCCTAAAGTGCAAGAAGTTAAATTAAGAATCAATAAATGGCATGGATTCAAACTAAAAAGCTTCTTCTCAGCAAAATAAAAAAATCAATAATGTGAAGAGAGAGCCTATACACAGATTGAGAAAAAAATCTTTACCACATGTACTCAGATAAAGCATTAATCTCTAGGACATATAAGGAATTCAAAAAACTTAACACCAAAAAAACCAAATAACCCAATCAATAAATGGGCTAAGGAATTGAACAAACACTTCACAGAAGATATATCAATCAAAAAAATATGAAAAAATGTTCAACATCTCTAGCAATTAGAGAAATGCAAACCAAACTACTCTAAGATTTCATCTCATTCCAATTAGAATGGCTATTATCAAGAATACAAGCAACAATAGGTGTCGGCATGGATGTGGGGGAAAAGGTACATTCAAACATTACTGGCAGGAATGCAAAATGGTGCAACCATTATGGAAAACAGTATGGTGATTCATCAGAAAACTTGGAATGGAGCCACCATTTGACCCAGTTATCCCACTCCTCAGTTTATACCCAAAGAACTTAAAATCAGACAATGGAATGTTACTCAGTCATAAAGAATAATAAAATTATGGCATTTGCCAATAAATGGATGGAACAGGAGACTATCATGCTAAGTGAAATAAGTCAATCCCAAAACACCAAAGGCTGAATATTTTCTCTGACATGCAGATGCTAATTCACAATATGGAGGGACCAGGTAGGGAAGAATAGAGTTACTTTATATCAGGTAGAAGGGAATGAAAGGAGGGAAAGGAATATAGGAATAGGAAGGTTAATAGAGTGAAACAGACATTATTTGCTCATGTACATATATGACTGCATGACAAATGTGATCCTACAATGTGTGTAATCAGAAAAATGAGAAATTACACTCCATTTATGTACGATTTATCAAAATGTATTAATGCATTCTGTCATGTACAACTAACTAGAACAAATTTTTAAAAATTAAAAAAAAAAAAAAAACAATCAGATACCATTTCTCAACCACCAGGAAGGTTATAATAAAAAAGATGGACAAAAACAAGGGTTGGTGAGGACATGGGGCAATTGATACCCTCATACATGGCTAGTGGGAGTGTAAATATAACACAACTTGTGAAAACTGTGGTTGTTCTTCAAAGTTAAACAGAAGTCTATCCCTGAGTATATACTCAAGAAAAGTGAAAGCAGATTTCTGTACAAAAGTTTATACATGAAAGTTCACAGCAGCAATATTCATAATTGCCCAAAAGTGGAAACATCTCAAATGCCCATAAAATGCCCATGACCTCATGGAAAGATAAACACAATGTGGTAATTCCATACAATGGAATGTTATCAGCCATCAAGAGAAATGAAGAACTGATAAATACCACACCAGGGATGAACCTTGAGAACATGTCATATGAAAGCAGTCACAAAAGACCACATCTTGTATCAGAGCGTGCATATGACACTTCCAGGATATGCAAATCTACAGACACAGTCCACAGATTAATAAGTGCCTGGGGTTGGGGATGGGGCAGTTGAGGGGACAGGCAGAATCATTTATATTGGTAGAGGGTATCTTTGGGGGTGGGGGTGAGGAAAGTATCTGAAAAATGTAGTGACTGTTGCACAACTTTGAGAATATATCAAACGCTACTAAATTATATACACTAAGTGGGTGAATATTACAGTGTGTGGGTTATATGTTAATAAAGCTGTTAAAAACTTAAAAAAAAAAAAAAAAAAAAGACAAACTCCTAACTAAAATGGTTACAACTAATATACACCATGCTGCAGGTACCTGTTCTACAGAAGAAGAAACTAAAGCTAAAAGACGGAATATGCCCTGCATCTGTGTGTACCTTTGCTCATGCAACAGCCTCTATTTCCAAAAGCTTTGTCCACTACAACCTGATTTCCCCACTTGGAAGAACTCCTCAACTACTAAGTTAAGTCCTTCCTCTGTACTTCCAAGTCCCAAGTTTTCACTGTTTAAGATCGTATCCCAATGAGAGATGCAAAAGACACAGTGGCACATAATAGCAAGGGACAGATGTAGGGCTATTAATGTGCACATACAAATTCTTATAAATACATACATATACACACACATTCACTTGGGTGAACTATGGTTCAATTTTCCAACAACTTCTGTAATGAATAAAACACCAGGGCTCCTCTAAGCTCAATGAACTTTTTATCTTAAATCTCTTTAAAGCCTACTAAATTTAAATGAACACATAGGTGGTCTGATTATTCTCTTCTAAGGATAGGGTCTTTAAGATCAATAGTAAATGACCATGTGGTTTTTTTAAATGAAAATAATGAAATAGAAGATAGAATATAACTCTGACACTGAAATAAAAGATGATTAAATTAACTACTAGTGCAGAAAAGTGGGTTTAAAAACAAAAAAACCTCATCCGTCACAGGAAGGTGGCAATGCAGCTGAAACAAAAGATTAAAACAACTTATCCATCTACTTAAGTGTTCACTTTCTTAAGGAAAAATTCTCTTCACTTTTTAGCTACTAAAAGGTAAAAAAAACCCAAAGGTCAAATATAAATATAACTTCTTGTTCCTGCTTTTAGTGGGTCAACCAACATAAAGAAAAGCAAGATTTACAGTTTGAAAAGAGGCCAGAAGACATCTATAAGAAAAACTGGCATCTACTAGGAAGTTAAATTTAGTATGGTTGGGGTTCAGAGAGTCCATTTATAATGCAAAAGATAGGTTAAACATAACATTGGTACTTTTAAGCACCTTTTTAGAGAATTGGGAGGGAATTTTTCTATCACTGCTAATTTACTTACAAATTATATGCTTTCCCAAGTAAGTCCACCCTTCTAAATATAGTGTATGCCCAAGACATTCAACCAGCTATCTTTAATCACAAAATAGGACTTCTGCTCTAAAGTTATATTGTTAAAGTGCTTTTCTAATCAGTTCTCTTTCAAAACTAAGAAGAAAAAACACTTTTTGTGCTAAAATTAGGAAAGAATATATTCCTGAATTTAAAAAAAATTTAAAAAAGGAAACAAATCACATTTTTGTGTCACTTAATTCAAACACTGTTAATACTGCCCCACTACCCACCTATATAAGATCAAGTTTTAACTACTTTAGGTTTGTAAGTAATTCACAATCTCCCCTTTTCAATTCAATTGATTGAATTTCAATTCAATAACTATTTTATTGTATATTCAGCATATTCCACTGTTCTACATACAGTAGAAATAATAAATAATTCTCAGCCCTTGAGCTTGATGAGCACCCATTCTAAGTGACTAATAATTAAAAAGATGACAGTACTCATAATTCATATTATTAATTACTGGAGTATTTTTTCATAATCTCCAGGAATTCTTTGATGTTACTCTCATCAAGAGATGGAATTTAATCTCTTCCTTGGTGCAGGCTGAATTTAGTGACTGATTTCTAAAGAACAAAGTATGGGAAGAGAAAAAGAGTAATTTTTCAGTAGAGAAATCTAGCAGTAACTGCCTAACCCAAGTGACCAAGGTTAACATCATCACTAAGACATGGTAAGATAATAAACCCCCAAAATGATGTTTCAGTCAGCTTTTTCACTGGTGTGACTAAATGACCCAACCAGCACAACTGTAAAGGAAGAAAGGTTTATTTGAGGGCTCATTATTTCAGAGGTCTTAGTTCATAGAAGGCCAGCTCCATTCCTTGGGGCTCAAGTTCAGGCTAAACATTATGGCAGAAGAGGGTGGTGAGGGGAAGCAACTTACATCATGGTGACTGAGAAGCAGAGAGAGAGAGAGAAACTCTACTTGCCAGATACAAATATATATACCCCAAAGTCACGCCCTAATTCCCACCTCCAGTCACACCCTACCTGCCTCCAGTTGCCACCCGGGTAATCCTATCAGGGATTGATTAGCTGGATTAGTTAATACTCTCAAAACCCAATCATTTCTTCTATGAACCTTCTTGTACTGTCTCACACATGAGCTTTTGGGGGACACCTCACATTCAAACCCATAACAGATGTGATGAGAAAGGGCACATCTCTTATATTCTTCCCCAAAATACATAACTTCAATGTAATCTTTAAAAAATATCAGAAAAACCAAAACTAACAATGTACAAAATAGCTAACAAGTACTCTTCAAAAAAATGCCAAGTTAAGGAAAAGACACTGATTGGAAGAGACTAAAGATATAATGACTCAATGCAATATGGTATCCTAGATTGGATACTGGAACAGGAAAAGCTCAAAAGCTCAGGAATGACAACACTGGAAAAATCTAGATCAGGAAAGAATCTGTAGTTTAGTTAATGATATTATATCAACTTTAGTTTCTTAGTTTTGACAAATATACCATGGTTACATTAAGATGTTAACATTAAGAGAAGCTGAGTGAAGGGTAGGCCAGAACTCTATTGTGTTTGCAACTTCTGCAAATCTAAATTATTTCAAAATAAAAGTTTGTGTGTGTGTGTGTGTGTGTGTGTGTGTGTGTGTGTGTGTGTACACATTTCTCTCTGATAAGTACCACTGTGGGATAAGCATATGATCTATAAAAGCATGCAAGCCAGGGAATGCCTCAGGGACATGTGTGTAGGGTCTGCGGACAACATTTAAACTAAGTCCTCAACATGACAAGCAGTGCTGGGGTGGAGAAACAGAACAGATCATCACCACAGAGAAACAAGACAGACTTTGGCTTGTGTGGAAACAGCTGGTAGAACAGGTAGAGGAAAGGGAACATTGTCAAGCAAGAGAAGGTGAGAAAGAAAATATAACTTCAAGTCTTTAGGACCTAGCTCAAATTCCATGTAGATCAGATCAACCTTGCACTCAAGTAATGTCCTCCCTTAAAATGATTTCCTTACAACAGTCATTTGGCCATAACTATTTACCACTGAGAATCCCTACTCCAAAAGCACTATACTAGAAAAGCTCTGACAGACAAAACATTTTTGGGGGGTGGTAATGGGGATCAACCTGAGACCACATACACATTAGGCAAGCACTCTTAATAAATTACATCCTCAACCCTAAAATTTGAAACTTTTTTTTTTTTTTTTGAGTGTCTTTTCAGTGCTCTTTTTGAGCACTGAAATGTTTTTCATTTCAGTTTTGGAGCATTTCAGAATTTGGAATTTGAGAGTACAGATGCTTAACCTTTTATGCACAGATTAAAAAATACAAAAATATCCAAAATCTGAAACATTTCTGGTCCTAAGCATTTCAGATTAAGAATATTCAACTTGTACTGGCTTGTGATAAGTTTGTCACATTATTTTAATTTTCCCTACTTAAATTTTACCTCCAAAAATAGATTGAAATAGGAGGAACCAGCTGGGCATGGTGTTACCTATAATCCCAGCTGCTCAAGAGGCTGAATCAAGAGGCTCAGGAGTTGAAAGCCAGCCTGAGCAACTTAGCAAGGCCCTAAGTAACTCAATGAGACCCTGTCTCTAAATAAAATATAAAAAAGGGCTGGGGATGTGGCTCAGTGGTTAAGTGCCCCTGGGTTCAGTACCCGGTACCAAAAGGTGGGGGTGCAAGTACCCTGAAATATATCGTACTAGTTTCTGCCTTACATCATGCCTTGGACAGTGTCTGACATAGTAAGAACTCAATGGATTATAGATGTACAATATAAACTAGTCATCAGAATATGGTATTAGTAAGAAATCTGACTTAAGTAAGCTGATTCATGGAAAGGGTAAGGAACAATGGGTACAAACATTTTCAAATTCAAGAATAATTAAGTCTTTTATTTAAAAATTTTGGAAGTCACTTTAAGGCAATCAAGAACCAAGAAGATAAAAACTATTTTACCTGACCACATTTCCTTCTAACATTCTGATGCTCTCTTCCACCTCCTGACAATTAACAATCAACAAAAAGGTATTCTCAAGGTGTTTAAGAGTACAGGATCTGCCTGGCCATGAGGGCACACACCTGTAATTCCATCAACTCTGGGGGCTAAGGCAGGAGGATCACAAGTTCAAGGTCAGCCTCAGCAACTCAGAGAGACCTTGTTTCAAAAAAATAAAGGGGAGGTGATGTGGCTCAGTGATTAAGCACCCTGGGTTCAATCCTCAATACAAAAAAAAAAAAAAGAGTACAGGATCTGAATCTTGATTCCAGACATGGTACCAGTGGCTCTCATATAAATTAACTTCTCTAAGCCTCAGTAAAGAGGGAAGAATAATGGTTCTTATAAAAGAGCATAGGGATTAAATGAATGTTGCCAAGTGTTCAATAGAATGTTTGGCACATGATAAGTGATCAAAAAACGGCAGCAATTACAAGTGTGGATGAAATGCTATCATTACCAGCACAAACTTGAGAATGATGAAAACAAAGATTAATGCCTCCTCCATTGCTAATTTCTAGGTCTTTTTTTACTTTTTAATGATGTTTCCCAGTTTAATAAAAGATAGAGGGAAAATTTCCTACTGCCATGCTCTTCCTAGTAGCTAGTAAGAAATACCTTAGAAGATAGTAAAATTTTGATGATACTATTAATGAAATGGTTGCTATTTTGTTCCCTGCAAAGAATAGTAAGGTTAGTCAACAAATATGAAGAGGTCTTCAGAGTTAATAACCAAATAAATAGAAAAACTACTGCATAAAAGACCCTAACATTTCAATACTTCCTTTTCTATTTTTAAATTTAAAGATACTAGGATGAAACATTTCAAATATGCAAGAGAAAAACAAACTATTTAAGGCTCTTAAAAGCAAATTATATCAAGCATTTTTTCTTAATTTAAGTAATCTCATGGATTTTATGCCATGTGCAGCTCTCACACTAGTTTATTCTAAGTTAGTGACCAAAATGGTATTTATTCCAAACATAAGTCTAGACAGCTTCTTTGTATAAAAGATACTTTGCAGTAGAAACCAATTTTACCAATAACCCTTTATAGCACCGTCCATGGGAAACATTAACTGCTGTTTCAAATATTCCAGATGTTGAAGTGATTAGCTATAATGAATATTCTCCAACTCACGTAACTGTTAGTATATCCTGACCAATCCATATGAATTTAAATACTCAGTGTTATCTCCAAGATGCTATAGCATATAAACAAAATAATTTCATCTGTGTGAAAAGTTACATATTAAAGCAAAGAATACACATTCATCCATTTATCCATGTTATTCAGGTATAAAATATAGTAATAAACAGTATTAAAGTTATTAAAATTATTTCATCCAAAAGAGATGACTTTCCCATTTTTCAACTAAGGCATTCATGTCTCAATGATTCCTTAGGTTATAAAGATTCCCAAGATAATATGAGAAGTGACTTTAACCAAGTGACCAAGGTTAGCATCACCAGTATCATGTTCCCTTCCTGATAGAATGTAATGAGAAAGGCCCTTCACCACTGTGACTTTTTTCTCTAAAAATCTGTCACTACAATCTAATCATGTAAAAACATCCAACAAATGAGAGAGATTCTACAAATTACTTAATAATACCTCTCAAAATTGCCCAGATAATGAAAAACGTGGCAGTCCCAGACCAGAAGGGGGCTAAAAAGACATGACAATTAGATGCAGTGTGGTATCCTAGGCTGGATCCTGGAAAAGCAAAGGACATTGATGGAAAAACTGGTAAAATCTGAATATGAGCCTGGAATTTAATACACTACAGTAATATAAGAAGACGATTCACTATATCCAACATAATTCCAAAATAATTTATTTAAAAAAAATAAAATAAAAGCTCCAGTCACACTTGTTATGGTTGCCTAGCAGTCATGAATAAACTTTCTTGGCATTAACATTATAACCAATAAAGACAATAATAAAGCTGGGTTTTCAGAAGTATTTCAAATATCAAATGTAACACCAGACAGAAAAGTCCTAGATGAAGTCACAGAATCATAAATAACATGACAGTCATCAATTCAACTAGATTATGAATAGCTTGAAATTCTTTAGTAGCCACGTGCATCTTAATGGATTAAACTCAAATTCCTCTGAGGTTCTGCATGACATGGTCCCTTGTTTCTCATTATTCATTCAGACAGATTAGCAGCTAAAGTTCCCAAACCAGGTCAAGCTCACTTCTACCTCCCAGCTTTGCACCTGGTCTTCCTCTTCTCAACACAGTTTATCAGCTGACTCTACCTCTTATCCAGGGACTCCCTGTTTTAGGTAGACCACCACAATGAAAGCATCTGTTTATGTCTTCTACAGTACTCAGAACAACTTCTAATTAATCTGATCAGTCTAATGTCTCTCTCCTCACCTGTTCATAAGGTTGCCCCTCAATATATGGCAGAATTCCTGAGATAGTTGGCACTTGATAATTATCAGTTAAAAGAATGAATGAACTGAACAACTTGCAAAAACTATCCTTGAGACAGGGTACAACTGTCTAAGGAATCCCATGTCATGAATAGATCATTGTGTCTGAAGAGTGGAGTAAATCTTTTTCACTTTTACTTCTATGTAGTATACTTATCTCTGTTCTTTGGGGGCTTAAAAAAAATAAAAATCCATTCTCTAAAGGACAGCCCTAAAAATATCAGATTACAACTGCATTATATTGACCATTCCACACGATGTATGTACTTCTAAGATTGCCCAAACAGTGACTTCTTAATTTAAAAACTTTAAATATTTCATATTTTAGTAAAGCTGATATTATTGTAAGTGTAGGAAACCCCCTGCTGTTATAGCTTACATTTACTCTATCCATCTACTCTGTAATACATTCAAACAATTATTACTGAACAGATGCTTTCTACAAAGTATTTAAAAGGGAGGGGACGACAAATTCTTCTAGAATGCCAGATATTAAAGTTATTCGATAAACCCTTAAAACACAAGGGAACACTTCAACTCAATCTTTTAACATTCTCCCCAATCCATCTCTAGTATTTATCTTCTCATTCTTGTTCCAACAGTCTATATTTCATTCAAGCCCTCATTATTCTTCTGTTGTTCTTTCCTCAATGCACAAAACATTGACCACATCTTTGCTGGAGGATAAAGAATAGCCCAAATACTTTGAGTCAAAACTTCAATTTCAAGTGGTCAAAATCCTTCCAGGTGCAATTGCACACACCTATAATCCCAGTAAATGAGGAATCTGAAGTGGGAGGATCACATGTCTGAGGACAGCCTCAGCAACTTAGCAAGGCCCTGAGCAACTTAGTGAGATCCTGTCTAAAAAAAAAAAAAATTGAAAGTTGAAAGTTGAAATTGAAAAGGGTGAGGATATAGTTCAATGGTAAAGCATCCTTGGGTTCCATCTCCACTACAAAAAAAAAAAAAAGTACAGTCTTCTAGAATCTGGCCCTATTATTTCAGCCCATTCCCCAAACTAAGTCTCTATACCAACTGACAAATCCTATGATTTTGTGCATTAAGTGTTTGTTCCTATATCTACTCTGTATTTAAATTTATCTTTCTTGAATCAATGAGTCACATATCTCTATAACTTAAAATACAACCCTTACTATCCCAAAACAAGTTATTATAAGCTCTCAGTAAGCAACCTTTCTGATACTCAAACCTTCCCCTATTTCTGATAACTTTTCTCCTTTGTCTCATCAGGGAAAATACAGACGCAATTTGCTATCACTTCCATATATTCCTTTACTACCAACAGCAAATCAAAAGAAGACCATTGCCAGGCACAGTGGTACAGTCTGTAATCCCAGCAACTTGGGAGGCTGAGGTAGAAGGATCCAACCTAGAGAGACCCTGTCTCAAAATAAAAAATAAAAAGGGCTGGGGAATGTAGCTCAGTGGTAAAATGCCCCTGTTTAATCTCCAACACCAAAACAACAACAACAACAACAAAAAAGACTATTAGTATTACATTCTTAAGTGCCTTTAACCAGGCTTAAAGTACAATGGGATATGGAAATTTTAAGTTAAAATCATAAGTTTATAACAAGGTACTCAAATATCAAAATGGTGAAACTTATTAGGAACATAAAGGTTTAACACATTTTACATATAAATTTTTGAAATGACACTGATTACTAATATGCTAATGACAACTGTACCTTAAAATATTAAATCTTCCCTGTCATCTCTTTACTCCCTCTACTAGTTAAAATGAATACTTATTTTTTGAAGTCAAAACATTCAGTAAGTACACAACAAAGATACCATTAAATACCTGTGAAAGAATTTCTAAAGTAAAGAAGTTAGTGAAAGGAAATACTATTGATTTTGATGACTAAAAATTTCATTCATCTATATTAAGCTAACTGAAGTTTAAAGATTTCAAGTTCAAAAGCAAAGCAAGGCAGTTTATCAAGCAAATTAAATTCTGTGATTAGTATAATTCATTCATCATGGGTGAAGTAGTTAAAAATCTTTTCATGAATTTTCGAAGATGTTCATCAAAACCACTTAATACCAGCTGAAGGGAAACTGATAGTAGTAGTACATTCTCAAAACATGAAATATATATTTTAAATGCATATATTTATATCAAACAACAATTAATTGAATTATACCAATCATCCTTACAGTACTCCACTATCATATGAAGTGTAATTATGATCCAAGCAAAAACTAAAAAGAAGCAAGGTCAGATGAACCTGATACTCCATTGCTATGCTTTCAAGCTTTTAATTTTATGTTTAACAGGTTTTCTTGTTCTAAGGTTCTTCTAGCTGTTGAATTTGCACTTCCTCCAATTTTGGCTTGGCCAGAATCTTTCTTTTAAAAAACCTCTTCGTAATGAAAGAAATTATGGTCTAAATCACAAAGATGACAAGAAACCTTAGCAGTTTAAATAGACAAGCCTTGAAATAATATTGTGATCAAAGTATCAAGCAGCCTAATAAAATCCAGGTGGCTCAGGCTTATCATATATGGTATTCATTACCACAATTACACATTGAATCTACTTCCTGGTGTCAACAAAAACTTTCTGTTATTAATTCCCCCCAGTTATGGATCTGCTTAAGTTACCATGTTTGCTGATAAGACAACTCTGTCCAAAAAAATAAAAAATAAAAATTTATAAAGAAGGAGTGGGACTCATTTTAAATGTTTTAGAACTAGAGCCATGGTTGATAAAACAACAAAATCCACAGTGGCTTCGTATTATTAACCATCTATATAGAGTTATGTTAATTTCTAAGAAGGTACCAGATGATTCTTCGTTAACACAGTTTTGTAAGGGTTTACATGTTTTATTAAAAAAGTAACCACGTACACACAATAAGAACAGATTTACAAATTTTCACAATTCAATTAAGAGATGCATCCACTAACAATGATATTACAGGTTAGCTTCTGACAATGCCTCTTGCTCATATACAACTTCATCACTGACTTTTAAGATTTTAAAGCAATTTTCCCATTCATAGCTCCCATCTCGCAATTTTTTAAAGTACTCAAATGTTCTCAGCAAATGTTTTACAGAATAATCCATTTCCAAAAGATTCTATTTAAGCAAAGTAAAAATGCTATAATTATTAAATCTACTACAACATGTGCCAAAAATTGGAACAGCAAAAAGATCATATGGAAAAATCAAGAGAAAAATAAAAAAGGAAAGCTTGACCAGTTTTTCCTGCTAGATTTATCTGTCTCAGCTATGGTACTATGACATCTGAAAAGTAAATTGTGAGTTATTCCTACTGCACACCTCCGTTTTACATATAGCTAGCTGTACTGGTTACAAAGGAAAGTCACTAACTGCTCAATGTTCCATGAGTGGCACCCAGTGTTCACACAGATTCCTTACAACTAACGGATCTATTTCCACTCCTTGCTCTTCTCTTAGAGTCATTCTGTTTGCCCAGATGGCAGAAACAGCAGATTGGAAGCATTGCACAACATACCACTTAACCATACTGTGTACTCAGTAAAGCAGGAAATTCACATGACAGGCTTTATCAGTATTGTCTGTTTAAATCATCTGCAAAGCAACGTACTCTACAAAATCTTCCTGTATTATCAGTCAGGAACTGATTTCCTAAAGCAAAGTAAACCATCTATTCAAACTATTATTGTAATTGCATTCAATGGCATTTAATAAGAATATATTCTTCCTCCCCTCTCTTACCCAGTTCAATCATTACTTTCAATTAATTTCTCCATATCGTGTACCAAATACTAGAGGCTGTGCTGATTCTCAGCAATTTAAATGGGTTTAGAATGCCTGATCTGGCTGTATATATTCAACCACCACTAATTTTCTACTGACCTAAAGGTCAGAACTACCCTGTATGTTTACTGAAAACCTAGTACACACACATACACACACAGGAAATTTTCTAAAATCCATTGTTACATTCAATAATCATTTGACTCTAGCTGTGTTGATAGTAAATAACACCAAGAAATAATATTTCAAGTAAATACATTGTGCCTACCAAGTCACAATTACAGGCATCTGTATCACTCACAATTATTCTGACAAAAATACCAGAATTATGCAACCTTCCTAAAACTGTGGATTACATTTTAGGTAGGCAAGCCTCTGGTTTTGAATGTGCCACTAATTTAATTTTAGGCTTCTCTTGGCCTCAGATTTCCATTTGCTGCAAGAATTACAGAAGTTCCTATTGTGATCCTCCATGTTGCAAATGTGAAAACTGAAGCTAAAGAGAAGGAAGATTGCAAATGGTAAATTCAGAACTTTAGCCAGAACTCAGTCTAGATTTCCTTCCTTTTATGTCTTTTAGAAAATTTGCCAGATTAGAAGAATCTTCTCAACCAAGAGCTATAATGATACATACAAATACACATTGTTTTCATAATTAGTTACTACTGCTTTTTAAATTTTGGCTTCCTATAAGAAGAGATAATCTTCTGAAAATAAAAATAAAATTTTTATTTAAAAATCTGAATTCTGGTAAAACATGAGCAGTCTCACTATTAGTCACATCAAATATCATAAAGGAGCAGAGAAGAAACCCAAATATGGCTAACAGTGATCTTAACAATTCATGCAGTGTCTACATCATCCTACTCCTCATTTTTATCACCAGAAAAAAGGACGACCAACCATTATGGAATAATACCACTACTATTCATACACACCCTCAACTTCTTCTAATATTGAACTTTTTCTGTGTGTGGGGCGGCGGGTGCTAGAGACTGAACCCAGAGTTTCACACACAGCTAGGCATATGCTCTGCCACTGAGCTACATCCCCAGCTCCTAATACTGAATCTTTTTAATGTTTTATGTCATCTGTTTTCAGCATGGAGGTAGAATGGTGGTAGTTATGGTAGTGAAGAAGTTAAAATTAAAAATTGTAAGGAAAAATAATTTATCTGATCAGGATTCTTAGTCATAGACTTCTAAAATCACCTGAATACACTTAAAGCATTGGGTGCTGGTACCAAGTGAAGATGAATCAAAAGTAAAGATAGATTTTCATATGAAAATGAAAAACATGATCAAATTTATGAATTTTCAAAAACAAAATTACAAAACAAATAAACCAAGAATAATCTGAATTACAATCTTAAAGATGTACAGATTTATAGGTATATATTTATAACCTTAACTCATTCTCAAACTATATAAACATATTTTAGACACTCCATCAGCATAATCTTAATTTTATATTTATTTGATTCACTAAATGCATCAACAATTCTCCCCATGTTTCAAGTCAAGTACACTACTTAAAACAGCTGAAGTTATTTAAATAACAAGCATTTTTAAAAGTAGCCATAAGAGATACAGGTAAGCAATAGCCAGTGAAAGAGCTCAGTGCATAATGACATCTCAAATATGGGTTTAATGAGTAAACAACAAAGAAAAACCCTAGCACAGTGGGGCATGTCTATATTCCCAACTACTCTAGAGGCTGAAGCAGAAAATAGCAAGTTTAAGGTCAGCCTAGGCAACATGATAAGGCTCCTATCTTAAAATGAAAAAGATCTGAATGATGAAAGCACTCGTAGGTTCAATCCGCAAAACTGGGACAGACAGACAGACACACACACACACACACACACACACACACACACACACACACAGGCGGGGTGGGGGGGGCGGGTGGGAGGGACAAAAGAAAAGTTTCAGTGAGATCTCAAAAGTCTGCAAGCTACAAAGGCTGAGAAAAATTGGCATAGTTGGGCTGATGCTACTGTTGCTACACTGCTGGGACTATCAGGCCAAAAGTCCAAAGAGACCCACTTAGGACTGTGCTGCCAGACTCCAACTGCCATGGATGCTAGCTGTGAGGTTAGTACCTGCCACACAAACAAGTCAACACCTATCCAATTCTATAAAACAGAAGCAAGATGAAATTATTTCTGCAAAGATGACTGAATACTTTTATGATCCTCTCATCAATCAAGTAGGGAAGAAGCGTTGTCCGTATACTAAAAGATGATATCTGCAGGCTAGATATTAGAGGGGAAAAAAGTGTGCATAAGAGGAAATATGAGGTTGCATTATAAATTCACACTCTTATATTGTTACTTGATAAATATTGCCTTTTGTTTTCACCTATCAGAAAAAAGGTCTAAAAATGTACTGGGTAAAGGTTACTCTTTTTTTAAAGACAGTAGAAAACTGATAAATGTATGAAAACCACTCTGAAACATAAAAAGGTAACCCCTGAAGAGTATTCAGACAGATGAAAGTTTCTAAGGTTCTAAAAACTTTAATGAGAGAAAGACAAATATAAATCAAACAGAACACTTCACTGGAAAATTTTGCATTAGCATCAAAAACATCTAATCTAATTATAAATCCATAAGTTTCTAAAACTTGCAGATTAGGTAGTATATTTAGTTGAAGGAGTAAAATTGGGCAGCACTTCTGGGTAAATAGGAAGCACGACTGAACTTGTTCATTAGGAAAATTTTTTGGAAAAACAGAAATGGCAAGGATCTTTGGTTATGTACTATAACTGTGGTTTTATAATATTTCAATTAGTTAAATAGTTCATTTTTAATTGTCATTCCCTTAAAGTTTAATATTAAGTTTAAATATCTTCACCTAAAGTTATTGTGGGTCAAAAGTAAGATAGCTTTTATTCAATTAAAATTTAAACCACTGGGAACAGTAATTTAAGGATTACATTTTTAGACTTGGGAAACTTAGGAATTTTAAATACTATTTAAGTACTGTATCCACCTGTAATTTTCAAATCTTACAGTATTACTTTAAGTCTGCACAAAATTTGAACAGGTTTTACTTGGCTTCTTTCCAAACCATAGTACTTACACTTTGGGGACCAAGGGAGAGAATAGTGTAAAGCACTTTAATTTCTTTAAGCAGAAAAATCTTTTACCTTGACCACATTTTCAATAGTGTATACTTCCATTCACAGGAGTTTCTCAACTCATTAAAACAAAACAACAAAAGGAACAACTAAATTTTAAAACATGAAGTAAATGCAAAAAACATTTTTTGAGGATTTTAAAATGAAGTTAGACTATACTCCTATTCTTTTATTTAAAATCTTGAAATACCCAAACTAAAAGAACAAAAAAGACATAAATATATTAGAACTAATGCTTCACATTTGAATTTTACCTCTCACATTCTAATCACTTTTATAAACCAAAATCTAAACATATAAAGTTAAGTTTAGGTATTTAAGTTAAAATTTCAACTCACAAACTAAAGGTTTTCTGCATGATCAAAGTAATTTAACCAAGTAGTAATCTAAAGTTCATTGTCCTGAATGAACCAGTAAATCATTAAATGTGAATGGTTTAACATTTTCAAAATACCACCATAAGTAACAACAAAAACATCAGTACCCAGGGGAATTACAACTCTGTAGATTCTCTCTAGTATCTACCTACACAGTTTCTAAAGTGAAGTATTTACTAAATATCTAAAATTTATTAGCCATTCTATTAAGTATTTTAAATAAAGCTAACTGTACTATGGATCCCAAGTTTCTATATACATGACACTAACATTCAGGAGTTCTTTCATTTATCAAAAGAGCACTAATGTAAAAAACAACTCTCTATATATAGATGCTAAAGTAGCAGCAATATTTTGAAAGTACTGTCAAAGAATATAACTGTCTGAACCATAAAGACACTAAATCAAATGTACATATTAGTTAGTTCTTTATTTCCAGAAATACTTGTGCTATTTATTGAAAGTCCAGAAATGTGAATTATTAAAATAAACTTGCAAGACATAACTTAAAATTGCAACTGACACCTACAAAAATCAAATTTTACTTCTCCTATGAAGTTACACCAAAAAGGGAGTTCGGAGCTGATATGTGTTTCTATTGTTTTTTTCTACTTTAATTCTACTTCAGAACAAATTTTTATTTACACACTTGTCTCTCTCACTTAAAATGAGGCAGTAACCAGAATTTGGAGTCTTTGTAACTTTTCCACTATCCACTCAATGTAATTTGCTAGATAAATGCAAAACTGAATTGTGGTGGGCTTAAATTTTTTGAGATATATGAAACATTTTATCCTCCCTCCACTGAAGCTTGAGATCACTAAGTAAAAACGTTCCTGTTCTTCAATAAGTTCAAAGACATCACCTGAAACTGTCTGTATATATTTGTAATATTTCCAACAAGAGCTCTTTTTTAAAAATGCAAAACAAACAGGATCTTTTTTAAAAATCAGTGTGTTGAACAGATCACGATGATCATAAAAACGGAGATAAGAGCAAAGAATAAGTAAGCATTACATCTTTCCATAAAATGTCTCCATCTGTCCAAAAAGTATGAAAAGCTTTCTCTGTCCTTATTCAACTATTCCCTGAATTCAAAAGCAATATAAAGACAAACTACTAATCTTCAGTTAAGTTTCAAGCAATTTTATCATGGGTGTGAACTTCATGAAAACTAAGAACAAAAAGGAAGGAAGGAGATACCTGAAGAAGCAGGTAATTAAGCTCAGATTTTTATCCTCAACATACAATATGGCTTACTTATGTAGAATACTGCAAATAAAACTACACAAACTTACTCTCCAAACTTGGTGATACAAAAATAATACTTATGCATGAAAAGTTACTCTGAATACATCTTATTTTAATTCATATTTGCCAATTCATATGTTAGCCACTGGAAACCGTTTTTAAGATTATATAGCATTACTTTCCTATTGAAAGTTTAATGATAACAATATAATATGTAGAAAAGTTTACACTAGTATTTCTCACTTTAACACCAAACTTAATTAAGAAAAAAAACAATTTCTCCTACTGAAAATTTACCAAAGAAGCTAAAAATTATGTGTGTTTATGTATCACTTCCATGTGTTACCACTTCAGTAATTAGACATGCTGTGCGTATCAACACTAAGGTAGGCATCATTTCATTTCCCCTAGCTGCATTTCAGTAGTATAATAGCCTTCATGCTTCTTCTTAAAGGAGGTCTACTTTGAAGGCCAAGGATGATTCTTTATGACTAACTTAAAGATAGTAAAATTTTTAAAAAAATTGCTCACTCCAAATGTAAAAATTACAGATTTGGCTCTTATGTAAAATAAGGCTTCTTATATCACCTGCCATAGTAAATTGATTCAGTCTGCTGACAAACAAGATAGTGAGTTATTGAATCTGTGTTTAATTCAGTGCACTTTATAACATATTTAAGGAATTCAGTTGTATAAAACAGTATCTGAATCTTATCAGATGAAAATATTTTTCCCTTTTAGCAAGCTTCGGGTTCCACATCTGAGAAAACAAATTAGTCTCCCATTCTCCTAAGCTTGATAATAGTGCCCCCTAATGGGAATTTTAATATGAGTTTTTCTGGCTTATTTTTTAAAAGCATATATTCTCTAATAATAATAATAATAATAATATTCTCTAAGTTATTTTACTAATAAGTTATTTTACTTTCAACTTGAAAGGACATTATGTAGCATAAAAGTTTATCAGGATTTAAACCCTCAAATAAGAATGACTATATGCTACAAAACAAAAATTGTGAATTAATTAAAAGAAAAACAAGAGAAACTTCATACCCTAACATTTTTCTAGGTTTTGAATCGTTCTATACAACATAATCCGAGGCAACACTATATAGTTAATTCTTTAAGGAAATTACCTTTCTCACCATGTTTCTGGTAAGTGAGAAATGTGGTAAATGAATTACAGACCAACAGCAGTTGAGAAGTTATTCAGTATCACAGTTCCTGAAGGTAGTGAGATCCTCATCTCAATATTTTGCTCATACCATTACCTTTCCACAACACCTAGTCACAATTTCGCCAACTATGAATTTAATGCCTTCTTCCCTATTATCTATAATGGTTCCCCTAAACATTGAAACTCAATAATGTAGCTAAAAAAAAAAAAAAAAAAAAAAAGAAAGAAAGAAAAGAAAATGCACTGAAATTAAAGCAAAAAAACTATTCTGATACTTCCCATGTTTGCCAATGAAACAAACACCCAATAATACAGTATTTTTCTTTCAGAGTTCACAATACAATATGGATTCAGTCAAAAAGCAGTATATAGAAGAGATAAAAAATGAAGAAAAAAGTCATCTATTTATAATGGAAAGAACAAACTGCTTTATTCTTTAACATACAAGAGAGAGAGAATATAAAGATACACATTGATCATGGGTGGTCAAACTTTAAGAACCACAAGGTAAATATTTTAGGTTTGGGATCCAATCAGTCACTGTCAGAACTACTCAACTACTCAGTATCTGAATCTTATCAGATGAAAGTATTTTTCCCTTTTAGCAAGCTTCAGGTTCCACATCTGAGAAAACAAATTAGTCTCCCATTCTCCTAAGCTTGATAATAGTGCCACTGATAGTGCCATGTGCCACTGAAACAGAAATGTAGGCACAGAAAATAAATGAAAAAGCACTGTTCCAATAAAACTTTATTCACAAAAGCAGGCTCACAGATCAGTTTCTCAACCCAATTTAGAACACTTGCTAAACTTCATTTGTACCACAGATTTAAAATCTCCACTTTACATAAAGCACTAAAACAAAGAGGAGGAAAAAATACCTCACAACCCTGTGGAAAAAACTAAGCAATGGAAAATAAATAACTACTAAAGTTCTAAAACATTCCCTTAAATAAATACTGGTTTAAAAGGGTATAAAATAAAGGAAAAGCAAAAGGCAAAATGACAGGCCTTTATCAGGATATAAAGTAATCAAAATATAGACCTATTCTAAGATACATATTTATGATAAAAAAAAATTTGTTTTTATCTAGATTTGATTTTTAAAAATCTGTCATTATATTCTAATGCAAATTAAAAAAATAAATGGTCTAAGTGAAGGAACCTAAAATCTAAACCTTTTGCCAAAGGCTATGAAGAAATAAAGGCACTATATTACATTTTTCACGGGTATAGGAGAAATGATAAATCCCAGTTCTTAAAGGTAAAAACCATGAAAAGCAAATTTACTTGCTTTGCACAAAAAGTGGATTTCAGCTATGAACTCAAGTTCCCTACATTCAACACCATTTAACCTCTAGAATATACTTCACTAAAAGACTAAGAGCTATACACTATAGTGGAAAAATCATACGATTTAGACTAGGCAGGTCTCAAGTAACATTCTCCTGATTCGTAGAATGATTTTGGGCAAGTTATTCATCTCACTAAATATTGGTTTCCTAATCCAGAAAATGGAATTGATAAAACCTTTTTTCAAGGGAACTGAAAGTAACAAATGATTATAGGAAGTGTACAGATTATAGGAAGTGATTATAGGATTATAATTACAAATGATTATAGGAAGTGTACACAACACATACTGCCCAGTTATTTTATTATCTAAGGCTAAACTGAAGTCTCTCCTTATCTCAGAGATATTGAAAAATTTTTTTAATGAGGTGGTTTTTGTTTTTGTTTTGTTACCAAGGAACTAGAACCCAGGGCCACTTAACCAGTGAGTCACATCCTCAACCCTTTTTATTTTTTAAGACAGGATCTTGCTAAGTTACTTAGGACCTCATTAAATTGCTCAAACTGGCTTTGAACTCATGATCCTCCTGCCTCAAGCCTGAGTCTTTGGAATTACAGGTGTATACCACATCCGGCTTTGATAGGCTTCTTAAAGTATATGTTAATCAATTATCTCAAACTTATAAAAGAGATAAACTTCCAATGATCAATATGTAAAATAGTCAACATATTGTTGTTTATTTAACATACATTTACTAAACATTATTTCTCCTTCATATTCTAAAACAAGAATTGTATAACAATAAAAGTAACAGGGGCTGGGGTTGTGGCTCAGTGGTAGAGCACTTGCCTAGCATTTGTGAGGCACTGGATTCCATTCTCAGCACCACATAGAATAAATAAAATAAAAGTCCATCAACATCTAAAAAATTTTTTTAAATAATAATAATAAATACCTGAGAAAACTGTGTAACAGTATAAACTATTTTGGTATGGTTTCTACTCCGACCAAGTAATGAAATAAGTCACTTCAAGTAAAGCTCTTAACCTTCCCACCTGTAAACTAAAGAAATTGTATTAATAATTGCTAGTCTTATGGTCCATGCCTGTAATCCAGCAGCTCGGGAGGCTGAGGCAGGAGGATCATGAGTTCAAAGCCACCTAAGCAACATCAAGGCACTAAGCAGCTCAGTGAGACCCTGTCTCTAAATAAAATACAAAATGGAGCTGGGGATGAGGCTCAATAATTGAGTGCCCCTGAGTTCAATCCCCGGTACCCAATTTAAAAAAAAAAAAAAAAAAAACTGTTAGTCTTCCAGTCCTAAATTAATGATTATTGAATTATAAATAAGCATCTCCAGATATGTTGTTGGGTAGGAAAATAAGAGAAACCTTAATACCTCCAAAAAGGACTGCACAGAAATCTCAACTTTAATCTCATAGGACATATAAACATACAGTAATTCAGATGAAAGTATGGCCAGTTTAGAGGAAAAAAAAAAGATGTATTCTGCACAACCATTTTAAAAATCCAAGTACTAGTAACTCAAATGCCTAGAACAAAAATATCCTTCGAGGCTGGGATTGTGGCTTCGTTGTAGAACACTTGCCTAGCACATGAGGCACTGGGTTTGATTATCAGCACCACATATATAAATAAAGGCACTGTGTCCATCTACAACTAAAAATTAAAACAAAAAATAGCCTCAGTTTCTAGAGATATTATTTAAATGAAAACTGATTTGCACATAAATTACAATACCAAAGTACCTGAGCAAGAATATATTTTGTATCTATGTATTTGAGGCACTATGAACATGTTAAGTTAAATGAAATAAGTAACATTTTATCAAAGGTTATAAAGAAAATGAAGAGCAAATTAAGAAAACAGCCCAATTTATAATAGCATCATAAATACAATACTTACAAATACACTTAACCAAAGAAGCAAAAGACTTATCAATACTACTCAAAGCAGACTACATATTCAATGCAAGACCTATCAAAATTCCAATGATATTTTTTGTAGGAATAAAAAAAAGACATCCTAAAATTCATATGGCATCTCAAAGAACCCTGAACAGCCCAACCTCCCATAAGAAGAAAACAGAAGGCCTCATACTTTCTGATTTCAAAAAGGTTTCATTACAAAGTTGAAGTAATCCAAAAAGTGTCATACTGGAATAAAGACAGAATATGAACCAGTGCAACACAATAAACACTCCAGAAATAAACCCTGACATATACGATTGATCTTCAACAAGGGTACTAAGACCATGACTGGAAAGGAAAGTGCCAGAAAAACTGGATATATATATGCAAAAAAATTAAGTTGGATCCTTCCCTTGCACTACACACAAAAATTTTTCAATAACAAATCCCACCATTATGTACAACTATAAAACATCAATTAAAAAATGGAAAAAAATTATTCAGAATGGGAAAACTTAAACATTAAGACTTGAAAATGAAACTCCTAAAAGAAAATAGGGAAAAAGTTTCATGATACTGATTTGTCAATGGTTTCTTTAATGACACCAAAAGCCCAGCAACAAAGACAAAAACAGAAAAGTGGAACTAAGTTAAACTTTAACTGCATATCGTAGGAAATAATTAACAGTGAAAGACAACCTACAAAACAGGAGAAAATAGATATTGCAAACCAATACCTGATAAGGGATTAATAGCCAAATTTAAAAAGAACTCCAAATCAAGCACAAATTCAATTTTAAAATGGGCAAAGGTCTTGAACAGACATTTCTCCAAAGAAGATACATGAGTCACCTACAAGTACAACGGGCTCTCCATACTCATGGGATCCCCATCTGGATTCAACCAACCTCAGATTAAAAATATTTGCGAAGAAAATCTGTTTCTGTACCGAACATATACAGACTTTTTCTTTTCATTACTCTCAAAATAATACATGATAAACACTTATATTAGGTATAAGAGTAATCTAGAGATGATTTAAAAGATACAGAACAATGTGTACGATTATATGTACAAACTACCTATTTTACATAAAGAACTTGATCATCTTGTGAATTGTGGTATTCAAGGAAGGTCCTAGAACCAATCACCCATGGATAACCAGTGACTGTATAGGAAAAGATGCTCAATATCAGTATTCATCAGCAAAATGTAAATCAAAATCACAAAATTGCCTCCCACTCATTAAAATGACCACTATCAAAAACAGGAGATAACAAATATTTTGGAACCCATGTGACTGATGGTTAGGAATGGAAAGCAGTACAGATGATAAGGAAACCAGTACAGAAGTTCCTCAAAAAAATAGAGGACTGCAGACAGTTTAGTGGTAGAGTACCTGCCTAGCATATGCATGGTCCCAAGTTTAATACCCAGCACCGTAAAAAACAAATAAATAAAAATAAAAGTTACCATATGATTCAGCAATAACACCTCTGGGTATACATCCAACAGAAATGAAAACAGGAAAAAAAATTTTTTTAAAAGAAAACAGAATCTCAAAGAGATATCTGAACATTCATGTTCACTGCAACATTAGTCACAATAGCCAAGAAGTGGAAGCAACCTAAATGTCCATCAGCAGATGAACAGATAAAGTTAAATGTGGTATATAAATACAACAGAATAATACAGCCTTTAAAAAAAAAAAGGAAATCTTGTCATATGCTACAACACAGATGAACGTTGCAGATATTATACTACATGAAATAAGCAAATGATAAAAAGACAAATACTATATAATTCCACTTATATGAGATATTTAAAGTAGCCAAACTCTTAGAAAATAGAACACTGTTTCTAAGGGGCTGAGGAAGTAGAAATGGGGTGTTGTTCAATGGTTAAAGAGCTTGTTTCCTGACATGAAGAAGTTCTACAGATCTGAAAAATAGCATGCATATGGTTAACACTCCTGTGGTACATACTTTAAAATGGTTAAGATGACAAGTTTAATGTTTTTATACCACAATTTCTTTAAAAAATCAGAAAGCTGTACAGAAAATGAGTCTGGAGAGTTCAAACAAGTGAGAAATTATTTTCAAACAGATTTTTTAAAAAAATCTTTTATGATGTTGATGTTGGCCTCTGGTGAACCTTTAACTACTATAGGCCTTTGATAACAAAGCAATTATACCTGTACAACAAAAATAAAATGCTTCTGAAATGTTTAAAAATCTTCCTTCTGAAACAAGAGATCTGGACTCTTCTTAAACAGAGTTCAAACGGAACAGAACAGAATAGATGCTGTACACACAACAATCCGTGTCCTTCACAAATTATTTGCCAAGCTGACTGTCAACATCAACAGCTCCTATCCTAGTTGCAGTAGTGTCCCCTTATCCATGATTTTGCTTTCTATGGTTGTAGTCACCCTGGTTCAACCATGGCCTGAGAGTATTAAGCAGAAAATTTCTGAAATAAATAATGCATTAGTTTTATTCAATTCATGATATTTTATAATAATATGTTACTGTAGCACTGGAAGTGCAGCTCAGAGGTAAAGTGCTCACCAAGTATGCATGAGGCCCTGGGATGAGTCCTTAGCAGGACAAAATTTTTAAAAAGATGCTATAACTCTTCTATTTTATTTTTAGTTATTATTGTTAATTTCTTACATGCCTAATTTATAAATTATACTTTGTCATTGGTATGTATGTCTATCTGCAGTTTTAGGCATTCACTGGAAGTCTTGGAATATATAACCTTTAATAATGAGGCAGAGACTACTATATTACAAATCAGAATTACAAACTCCAATTAAAAAAAGGTCAAAGTAATCAATATTTTTATTTAAATCCTCATTTCTCAGAATTTGTGTAATTTTTCCAAGAAACTCAAATCAAGTGATTTAGGTTCACCTGAATTCCCAATAATGGGTAATCAAAGCATACACTGAAAATTGTATTAATATGCATTTATAAAAACTGTAAAGACACACTTGAGATGAACATCTTTACCTTCATCAAAATCAGCATCATCCTCTGTGTGCTGGGGGAAAGGAAAGCAGTTGGTAATTTCAAGTCGATCTTCGACAACTAGGCCCAAAAGCACTCCTTGAACAACCTCAGTTCCTTGTCCTTCTTCTTGATAATGTTTGATTATCTTTAATACTACCTAAAAGAAAATACAGAAGGGAACTTAAAAACCATCTGAGTTTACATTTTTTTTTACTAAAAAACAAAAACAAACAAAAAAATTCTGTTTGCAAAGCCACAAAACTACATAATAGGACTAAACAAATGTCTTATGAATCATTTTAAAAATCTTACATAAATATTAAAGTTCACATAAGGTTCCCAGATGCTTATTCAGGTTAACAAGGTCACTAAGCCATTGTTAAAATCAAAGAAAAGGAGAGATGATAGAAGACAAGGGCTTAATGTAGATCTTCAGACAAATTCTAGAACTGAATCCTAAAGAGTTCTTTTCTACATATGCAAAAAGGACTAGTAATGACTAGAATCCAGCACAGTTTCACAAAGAAGCCAAATCAAAATAACTTTTTTTCCTTTTATAAAGAAAATGAAGTTGAAAAATTAATATATACTAAAACAAGTTATTGCAGTTTATAAAAAAGAAATTATTATTTCACTCTTTCCAACATCAAAGAAATGTTATCAGTTCTTTACAATGACCAAAGAAGTAAAATACCAATAACAGTACCCAACTGAGATGGAAAAAAAAAAAAAAACACAGGTTTGAATATAATAAACATGAGTAAGACAATAAAGAAAAGGGTAATGGTAAGAGAAAGCTTAAAACCCTGTGATGAGGACTGAGTTCAAATCTCTCTAGGCAAGAGACACTCAAACCACCTTAACAAATAGTAGACTAGGTTTATTCTCACTTTGAAAGACAAACCTGCATACCACAACTTGTGTGAGTTTTAAGAAAGAACATTTCAAATTTAAGGATAAATTCTCCCTAGTATTCAAGACTGTCCAAAATAGTCTTCAGGAGAGAAGCAAATACCAAAAAGAATTGATACGACTCTAATGTTCATGATCTTGTCATTTTCTAATCTAATGAAATAAAACTTTAAAAAAATTCTTATCAAAACTAAGCTGGCTCATTTATTTTGATATTTTATAGTCTTCCTACTTTCCTATATACACATTAAGCTCGAGTCTTTAATTAAAAAAATAAGGTAGTGGAAATAGGTGTCATTTAGATGTAAAGTAGCTTCATTCCTAATTAGAAGTAACAAATTGACATACGTATTTTTGTTAGTCTACACAGATAGTCAAGAATTTACCATACGTGTATTTAAACATGTGCTTTTGTTTGTTTGATTTTAGTGCTGGGATTTAACCTCTGAATCACATCCCCCGATCTTTTTACCTTTTATTTTGAGACAGGGTCTCACTAAGTTGCTGAGACTGGCCTCAAACTTGTGATCTTGCCTCAGTCCCCTAAATCACTGGGATTACAGGTGAGCACCACCATGTCTGGCAAATGTGTGTGTTTTGCAATATCATAAATTAGTAGTCTCTATAAATGAAACAAAATCCAAGTTCTGCTCAATGTCTCTGCTCTTTAAATGATTTCACAAAAATGAAGGATGTTTTACTTAACAATGTATCTTCAAACCAAATACAGTTAGGAAATATATTCAAAATATATTTTGCTCAAGGAATAAATGATATGAATTTATTGATCATTTATGATGTCAAGCACTCTACAAAGTGTTTTACATGTAATGATGACTCATTTAATCTTCACAACCATCCTGACATGAAGTCAGTTACATTATTTTCCCATTTTGTATAAGGAAAAAGCTGACACTCGATAATCTGACACACAATTATTAAATCCAAGAAGTGAGATTTGACTTCTGATTCCAAGGCATTTTTAGTTACTTCACAATTGCTATTAACTTCAGGTGCTTCAAGCATTATCTAACAAAGCTGAAACAGATACAAAGCAGTGTCAAAGCTCTGTGAAGTCCCTGTAACCAAGGCTGTAGAAGGGCTTCATGCATGGAATAGGAAAAGTTCAGGGTAGGTTTTGTGGCCATGAGGTACTTCTGTGCCCTGGTCAATGAAAATAAGGAAGCATCAAAAACAAACTGCCAGTAGTTCCAAAAATAAAATGAAGTTTTTAATCTTTAGCAACAAATGCTATTCTCACAAGCCACAAGATTAGAATGTTCTCCCACAAAAGTCCTGTTCTCAGTCAGTCAGGTGCACCCATCTCATTTTCTCTCCCTCCAACCAACCATATGCCTCTGGTCATAAAACAGTGTTGACACATTTTTAAAATTAATCCTATTTACTGATGTCATGCTCCCTGTTCTTACTTTTAAAAAGTGGGTACATGGAAAGAGTAATAGTTCTCCAAAACAAAAACATACTCCCATAATATATTTTGTTTATAGTGTCACAAATGATCCTACACACTTAGGAGCCTTCCATCACTTGTTCTCCGCCTAACAAAATAACCTGAGAAGCTTTTTCTGATAAATAAAAAGAGGTCCTCATATTGTATACATATTAGAGACATCTGGGGATCTTTACAATATACTGACGCCTCAATCCACTCCTGGAACTCAGTCAATTATCTGAGTTGGGTTCTTACATTGGGTTTTGGGGATTGAACCCAGGGCCTTGTGCTTGCGGGGCAGGCACTCTACCAACTGAGCTATATCCCCAGCCCTAACTTCCTACTTCATTCTAACTTTTATGAACTAGTATGGCCCAGACTTCCTTTGTTTTTATTTTGTTTTATTGTAACACCTCAAGGGATCGCCAGGCAAACTACTGATTAAACTACAAGTTTTCTTTCCTCTGTTTTAAGACTCTTTATTGTTAAAAAGTGAGAACACTCAAATACAGAACAATAGTGAACATTTTTAAAAGGAATTAATATGAACTCTAATAAGGAAATTCAGCCCTTAGTGGAATATACTCTACAGTACAGAAATGAGAGGGAAGGTAAGAACCAGCAACCCATATTAGAAGCACTTCGTCTTCTGTACCAGTCTTAAGTTTCATGGCCTGACCCAACAGTTAAAACTTAAGAATAGCACTGATGAGGTTTCTTTACCCTATAAATCAATGGGTAAATGAGAATTCTTCAATAAATTGTGCTTCAAGAGAGAGAAGTAAACTGGACAGCAGAAACCTAAAGTACCAATCCTACACTTTCTGAAACTTTATCACATTCTGGGTCTGAATGCTCAATCTACTTGATTTGACCTGCACAGTAAGTATGGGTCTGTGAATATGTCAGTTGTCTCTAGAACCATCTCAAAGATTTCTGAGGTTTATATGATCTCAAGTTGGACAAAGAATCCCAACCTGCAAGATAGTAAATAGATGTCTTATTTGCTAAAACTGCCCTAAGGGGAATTTTTTTCTACTATTGTTTATTTTTCAGTATAGACTATTTGAAAAAGCAAAACAGACCATTACATATTCTCTAATGAACACAATACTATTGTTTAAAATGTGAAAGAAAAAAAAAAAATCTGTTTCAAAGTCTAAAAACAACAAAAGATTCTAAGACAAATATTCTTAATAATCCAGGATAAAATACAAATGTCAATCTAAAATATCCAAATAAGTTAGTTACACAAGAATAAGTTAGTTACACAAGAACTCAATAAAACTAAAATTTGAAGAATTAAGAAGGATGGGTAAAATCTTCTATCCTTCCTAAAAGGAAGATTTAGCAAAATCTCTAAGACCTCCCTGTAAAATTCGTGTCAAAAACTTCTGCTATCATAACAATTGAACTGTCACCAAAAATACAGATTTTGCTGTTTGATGAACCATAATAATTTCTACCAAATATGATGTCACCAATAAACAGTAACTACAGAAAGAGTTCAAAACTTTCTGCACAGAATCACAAGGCTTATCTTCAAGTTCTTCCCAACCACTATAAATGAGGGATTCCCACACCCCATCTGGCTAGATGTAACAATTTACTCCAATGGGTTCACCAAACTTAGGTAAACAACTTACTTAACATTTCTTGCTTTATTATAAAGGGCTTTATAAAGTATACAAATGAACAGTAAGATGAAGAAATGCACAGGGCAAGGTATGTGGGTTCAATCTCTGTGGACCTGGTTCCTCCAAGTATTCAGAAATCAGTCTCATCCAACTTATTATTCAAGAATTTTTACAGACCTTAACAGAATTTCATCTCAAGCCCTCCTAATCCTCCCAGAGGTGACTCAAAATTCTAATCCTATAATCACTTTGTGTTTCTGGTGACCAGGTAAGTCACTTCATTAACATAAACTCAGGGCTGAAAAGACATTCCTTATCGCTCAAGAAATTCTAAAGGTTTTAGGAGCTCTGTGACAGGTACCAAAATAAAGAATAAATACATTTCATATTATACCACAGTCCTTAAAAATTAAAAATCACTGAGGATCCCAAGGAACTTTTATATCAATAATTACATGTCAGAAATTCAAACCGAGCTGTAATCAAAGCAATTCAGTAGGCTGAGGCAGGAGGATCACAAGTTCAAAGCCAGTCTCAGCAACTTAGTGACACCCTGTCTCAAATTATGAAATAAAAAGGGCCAGGGATATGGCTAAGTGGTTAAGCACCCCTGGGTTCAATCCGCAATATCCCCACCAAAAAAAATTAAGAAATTCAAACTGAGATATGTTCAAAATATTTCTTAAAAAGAAAAATAAACACATTACGTTAACATAAACTACATTTTAATGAATAATAACTTTTTTCAAAATAAGCAGGATTCAAAGCTGAGTTCAGATTTTTATAAAAATTAAGTTTAAAAAATTAATCAGAAGAATCACATTGTTTTACATTTTCTATATCTTTTTAAATGTATGGCTTAATAGAAAACAGGTTATCATATTTTTACACTCAATCTTTTTTGATGTCACCAATCACAGAGCACCTGGAAACCTCCATGAACAGGAAAAGAAAGTAAGATTGGCAAATACTATTTATATATTATTATGAAAATAGTTTTAACCTTGGAGATTCTGTAAAAGAATGTTCAAGATGCCTTTAAGAACTTCTATTCTTGGGACAGAGGGGAGCAAAGGGAAGGGAGGGGGCATTGGGGTAGGAATGGTAGAATGAATCGAACATTATTACCCTATGTGCATATATGATTACATGACCTGTGTAACTCTACATCATGTACAACCAGACATGATGAGAAGTTATACTACATTTATGTATGATGTGTCAAATGCATTTTACTGTCATGTATAACTAAGTAGGAGAAATTAAAAATATGTATTAAATTTTTTTATGAATTGCAAAGTATCTCCTTAATACTTTTATTTGGTTACATGTGGACATACTACTATTTTAGCTACATAGGATTAAATAAACACATTATTCAAATTAATAAAAAAAAAAAGAACTTCTATTCTAAAATGACAATAAAGAAAACTGATATGATTAGACTGTGGAAACTACTAGGAAGAAAGGGAAGAATGTATTGAGGAGGGACAGAGAATATACTGAGGAGGAACAGAGAAGTAGCCTTAATTAGGGGGATCCAGGAAAGATCTCTCAGTTTCCTTTGTTCCCAAAATGAAAACAAGCAATCGGCACTATGAAGAGCTGGATGAAGAGTATACTTGACAACTATGAATTTTAAATTGTTTAAATAAAATTTAATATTTACTTTTCATAAAGTATACAAGTTGTTTTTTCAGGAAACAAAAAGGCCTAGAGATGGATGAGGAAGAGGGCAAGGCTGGCAGCACTCTTTCATGTTCTTCTAAAAGCACTAGAAGATAATAATAAACCCAATGTATTGGCAGAAGCAGTCACATCTCAAATAACATTGTAAATTCATGATTATCAATCTCAAATAATTTTATTAGTGAATTATGAAGCAATATATTAATGAAATCCTTTCAAGAAAAATTTAGTGTGGCTTTTAATTAGCAATATTTCTAAGACTGATATCAAAGTTAATCTTTCCCTGATAAACATACCTATGAAGCTAACATCTAAAATTCCTCTAAAAGATAGTAACTCTGATAAGGTCCAGAAGTAAAAAGGAAACTATTTAAAAATGTATCTGAAACTTTGAGGCTTAGCAATATGCCAGTGTGAAGTACCTCAAACCCACTCTACCCCTATATACATGTAGAAATGTTGGATAAACAGGGTTTTAAAAAAGTTTAAATACACAGCTAAGTTAGAAGACGAAATATCAGTATAATCAGAACGTGTAAACCCTGCAAGTTAAGTGCAGCAATGCCCAAAGGCAAGTCATAACCATATATAACCCACACAGCCAGGGGCTGAGTTGTACCCCAATCTCTGCCCCTGGGCCAGATGAGTACTGAATTAGTCTTGGGTGAGGGGAAACTAAAACCTTTCTCAAAAGTTTAAACTCCATGAAAATTGTTGGTGGTGTAAGGAATTTCCACGGAACCACACCGGCCACGGGAAATCACATAAGGGAATTTATTAAGCAAACAGTGTCTCCCTGCAGGCTAAGAGAGAAAATGAGAGGAAAAGAGAAAGGAAAAGAAAGGGTGCGCGCTAGAGAGAGTGGAAAGCCAGGAGGATAGAGAAAAGTGTGTAGGACAGACAGAAGAATGGAAAAAAGATGGCGGGGAAGCTACAGTAAAACAGGTGAATTCTGCCAGGCTAACAGGGGACCAATATGGGAGAAGGATACTTGCAAGCTGACTGATGAACCAATAGCTAGCTAGATGTTCACAGATTGACAAGTTGTTGGGAGGCGGGGAAAATAGTTGCACCAGAAAGGTCAGGGGGAGCAGCTTTGTACATTACACTAACAAAATGTTATGTAGTATAAGATTTCATTATAGGAAATTCTAGAAAAGGCAAAACAATAGTGACAGAAAGCTGATATACGTGGTTGCCTGGAGTTAAGATAAGGGGGAAGATACTGAATGCAGAAGGGTACTGTGGTGGCGGTGATACAACTATTTACAATCGCTGATGTTCATTAAACTGTACATTTCAAATGAGATTTTACTATGTATACTGTTACTTAAAAATGAAGACTTCAAAAAGCCGGATGAAATAATTCAAATATGCACCCACTCCCAATTTTACTCTGAGTTCAAAGACCCCTAGAATGCTGTAAGGTCCAAGGATCTAAGTTAAGAACCACTACTATATCTCTATACACATTCAAGTTTATAAGCCTAAGTCATCAAGAATATATTAAATAATATTAGGATACCTAAAAACAGTATTTTAAAGCTTAATGAAATTGTTTAAATAATAATTTTAGTTTCTAAAAAAACCTGCTGCTGATGTAAAACTAGTTTACCAAAGAAAGTGGATGTTAATATATTTACCTCCTCCCATGCAAAAAAACACATTTAAAAAATAAGTCCAAAATACCCATAACTCTACATCAAAAAGTTTACTTCTCAGTGTAAAAGCCCTTAAAAAAAAAATCCCACTTAAAGGTCATGGGTGAACTTGAAGATCTCTGTGAATTTCTTAAAATCATCAGCAATATTTTGTGTCTATGTATTTAAAGGCATTTTTCAGGGGATGGGGGAGTTCCCTGGCATTCATCAAATGCCCAGAGGTCCTTAACATTAAAAAGTTAGAAAATTTAGAAACTAGTAATAAAAAATCTATCACATAGATATAGTTTTATGTTTGTTCATGTGAACAAACCTCTTCTTTTGAACAAACCTGCTAACTCTGAATTCAAATCTCTTATTGTGGCTGCTCTTCAATTTCATTCACAGATGCTAATGGACATATATCTCCAAATTACCATATAATGTACATATGAACATACCATCAATGTAAAAAGATAACATTTGGAAACAGTCTAGTTTTCAACAAGCAAAGAACTGTTCAAAGCCTATCCTGTGCCAATTATAAACAAACAAAATAGCAATTCAACTTTGTGTGAATTTATTATAAGAAACCTCCACTTGGAAAAGCTGCAGGTTTCCTATTGTCCCAGTAATAAATCTAAAAAAGATCTGTTGAAAATCCAACTAAAATAATTAGACATAAGTTCAAACTGTCAGAACTGTCTATCATTTTTAACCCGCCTTTATAAAGCTGAACTCATTGGGAATGTTAAGGGCACAGATATAGCAAACAAAGCACTGAAGTACTTGTTCATCTTTCTAGATAGTTCACAGATTTAAAAAAAAAAAAAATAGCTCAAATTATTAAGATGCTTCACTGCTAACAATTTAAAAATTACGTAGATCTAGTGGTATTTAGTGATCACACTACTACTTTAGTGAAGTTTTGCGTGTTTTGTTTTGCTTTGTTTTTGGCAGTAGTAGAGGGGAATGAACAAAGGGGTGTTCTAACACTAAGCTACATCCCCAGCTCTTTTCAATTTTTATTTTGAAATAGGGTCTGGCCAATCTGACAAGACTGGCCTTGAATTTAGAATCCTCATGCCTTAACCTCCCAAATTGTTGGGACTGCAGGCAAGTACCACCCCTGGCTCATGAGACTACTAACTTTATTTTTTTAAATATCTTTAGTTTATTATGTTTTTATGTAGTGCTAAGGATTGAACCCAGTGCCTCACACAAGCTAGGTAAGCGCTCTACCACTGAGCTACAACTGCAGCTCCTTATTCTTCACTTTTAAGGGGTACTTCAATATCGGTCTCATTTACAACTTATATAAAATGTCAGAAACTTTTGTATTCCATTCACAAACATAATACATCTGTATCTTTTTCAAGGTTTTCAGTTTTGCACTGACATAGATTTCTAAAAATGTATATACATTTGGTAATTTCAACAAATTCATGTATTAAAACATAAACCTTAAGTTCCCTTAAATGTTTTGGCATTGTTTACACTACTTACTTTAGATATGGTTCTATTAAATATTATTACACTAGTTATAGGAAGAAGCTATTACTAAAACAAGTATGAAAATAGTTTATAACAATGCTTCCCTAGCTATCAGTGAATAACCTATTTTCCCCCAGTCCATCACAGACCAATACTGCAGTTACTAGGAAAGTAAAAATTTTTAAAGAAACAGTGAACACAAGTACAAGGATCACACACTAGGCTATCACAGCTGTACCAAACTGCTATAAAAGTTTCTAATGACTCAATTTCAATCCTATGCTTATCTCACAGACCAGTGTTCACAAACCATAACCCACACTTTGAATACCAAAGAACCTGCAATATTAGAAGGTAAATAATTCTTTATCTCCAGAAGTTTAATATTGAATGTTTAAAAATCAAACACTTCTTAATTTGTCACAAATATAAAGTCTCTCAAAATACACCATTCTCAATAGATGTGAACGTCAAACTGTGTTGACTATTAAGCTTATGTTTTTCTCTATCACCTTTTTTTTTGGGGGGGGGGGGTATTGATTATTAAACCCAAGGATGCTCTACACTGAGTTACACCCACAGCCCTTTTTTATTTTTTGAGACAGTCTCATTAAGTTGCCCAAGTTGGCCTGAAGAGCTTCCTGCCTCAGCCTCCTGAAGAGCTGGGATTAAGATCTCTGCATTTCTACAGGTGATGATAGACATACTCCTCTCCACAGGGGTCAGACCATTACTTCCTTAGCTCTAATACTACTTTAAAATTTTAATTTGTAAGGAGTAAAAACAAATTTATTTCAGCAACAAAGCATTCCTTTGAACTATCAGCTAAGTCAAAGTTAAGAGTAAAATGTTTATCCAGTGAGTGACCCAGCTGAAAGCCTACCTGGCATTCAAGCCAATAAGCACCATCTTCCCTCTGTTGTCTAGTACAGAGTAATTCTAGAAATTCTTATTATTTGTGAAAAAAAGCTTTAGTTAAAAGTTTAAAACTAAAATCTTCTGACTATAAAATCTTCTGACCTATTAAAACAGCAAAAGTAGCATAGTTAAGAGACTGGACACCAGAATACAAAATAAAGCTTAAGACACAGCTCTGCGGCCTAAGAATACCTTATCTATCCTAGCCTCACTTCCCTCCTATAGAACAAAGCAGACAATATCTATCTCCTACCACTACTGCACAGATTAAAAACTAATCAACCCAAAATACCTTGTACCCAATGCCTAGGAAGTTCAGTAAATATTAACTACCACCATAATAAAGGACATTATTACAACAATCAGTGCACCTATTCTCATTCACTCATCCATTCATCTGCCCATCCAATGAATAATAAATATTCCAAGTACACTCACAATACTGACATGTGGGTACTGACCAGCATGTTCACCATCAATTCCTCAGAGATTTTTCAGCCTACTAATATGCAAGTTATAACTTATTAAAAACCAATCACCTAACAAAATTTATCCTAGAGTTATCTCTCATAAATCTTATAAAGACCAGACAGTTTTAGGACAAGATTTTCTAAATTTGCATTAAAAAGTTAAGAATACAATTTAAACTGATTTATTCAAAATATTTGATATGTGTGCAGATATGTATATATAATTTACCTTTAAAAGATCATCATCTTAAAACAAAAGGCAAGGTCCACTCCAAGGGTTTCTTTTTGAAATAAAAATCAAAGCCCAAACTGCACCAGTTGCTGGCTAGTTGAAGAAGGGGTCAGACAGGATGCACAATTCATAGTTGGCTTTACTCCAATTTTACAGCTTCTGGGAGGTAAGGCCAATAGCATCAATTTCTCACATCAATCACCGTCAAGGAACAGTTATTACTGTAGAAAACTTTTATTCTCAAAGAAAATGTAATGCCACAAAATCTCCCCTTAGCATATTCTGTAAAGTCAATATCTAGACTTTCATTTAATTCTGGCTTCATTCACTGACTGATCTGTGAACTTGGCAGTTTTCTTATTTGGTTAAACCTAGATCATTTTTTCTAACACTGAACAAAGAAGGTAGTTATTGCCAAAATGTGAATTCAAAAAGCAGAAAACTGCATTAGTCTTAAATTTAACACATTTTATGGCTCAAGTGGGATAGGGGTTCCATTTCATAACTGGCTGAGTCAAATAATAAATGGGATTTAAATCACTGCGGCTCAGTTTTGATGTGAAAAAAATTTAAGTAACTTCAACTGGGGGAAAAAAGATAGTTAGCCCTTAACACACATGGGATTAGTTACAATTGTCCAATATACTTAATCAATATCACCTCTACAATATTTCTGTTCGAAAAGGCACATTTCATTATTATTTTCTTGGACCAAATGAACATTGATGCTCCACATTTTTAAGTTTTAATAGACTAATAATTGTTGAGAAAAGGGGGAAAAGGGAAACACATTTTCAAGAAATTAAAAAAATGCTACTTGTCTCATAAAAATTCCTCCTGGGAAAGTACAATGATAAATATACAAATACACAATCACAATTTAAAAGTTAACTGCTAAGGATGTTTAAGTTTCCACTTTTATTAACTACACACCACACACACACACACACACACACACACACACAAAATCAACCTACAGAGTTTCCCATGTGTAGCTGCAAGATAATTTTTCAAAAGTGAAATGAATGATAAAAAGGCTTAGCTGAAACAAAACTGATTTTCCTCTACCCTCCCCAAAAAAAATCAGAACTGCTATGAATTATCTACTTCCTAACACATTTGATTTTATTATATCCAAGAGCACTGACCACCACTTAAATAAAAAATCTTTATGTGATTTGGGGGTCTTCAATTATCAAGTTTCTGCCCCCTTAAAAGGGGGGTAGTATTTGCTAAAATAGATTGGCAGGAGTAGGGGATTTAAAAAGAATAACTGTGGGCCAGGTGTGGTAGCACACACCTATAATTTCCAAGCTATTCGGGAGGCTGAGGCAGGAGAATCCCAAGTTTGACGTCAGTCTTGGCAATTTAGCAAGATTCTATCTAAAAATAAAAAAGGGTAGGGAAATAGTAACAGGGATGAGAGTTTCTTTTTACTATCTTTTCTTTTGTCTTTTGATTTGTGTAGCATGTGCATGTATCACCAAGTGTATTGGCTTTAATTAAACAGGCTCAATAGATTAAAAATGCTTCTACTTTACAGTATAAAAAGTGTTTATAGCCACGCATGGTGGCACACGCCTGTAATCCTGGCTTGGGAGGGTGAGGCAGGAGGATCCTGAGTCCAAAGCCAGCCTCAGCAACTCAGCAAGGCCCTAAGTCACTCCAGCAACACTCTGTCTCTAAATAAAATATAAAAAAGAGCTGGGGATGTGGCTCAGTGGTTCAATCCCCGGTACAAAAAAAAAAAAAACAGAAAAAGAAAGATGAAAAATAGTTACTACAGTAAGCCCATAAGGTCTATTCATCTTTCTGGTCAAGAAATCCTTCAGAATGTATAATGAAGATTATACATTTCTTTTTTTTTTTTTAATTTATTTTTATTGTAAACAAATGGGATACATGTTGTTTCTGTTTGTACATGGAGTAACAGCATACCATTTTCGTAATCGTACATTTACATAGGGTAATGATGTTTGAATCATTCTGTTATTTTTTCCTTCCCCTCCACCCCTCCCATTCCTCTTTTTCCTCTATACAGTTCCTCCTTCCTCCATTCTTGAAGATTATACATTTCTGTATAAAATGTAATGGTTTTTTTTTTTCCTCTATCCAAAAGGAAAATACTGTGGTTTTAACAGTTTGAAAGGCTACCATTAAACCAGACTTAAAAATAGTGGCTACAAGTTCTCACCTAAGAGCTGAAAACGCAAAAGGACCTTGAATATCAGGCAATAACGCTTGATTTTATTTTGTGTAGAATAGTGATTTTCCAAACGGTTTTTGAGTTTTAGGACACAGTTATTCCTATTGGATAATTAGTATCATGTGTGATGGTCAAGTACAAAATCAAGCCCATGAGGCAGTTAGTTACATGAGGCTTGCAATAGTTAAGAAAGGAGAGCTAGAAATGAATAGCACAGACAATACAATAATAAAAGAACAAAAGTAAGTGATCTTAGGAGAATCTAAAGAAAACCTCAAAGAACAATCAAAGATGAAACCAGAAGTCTGAAACTTTTCCAGATAGGGGTATCAGTAATAAAAACAAAGTATTTACTGAATTAAATCACTACAACAAACATACTAACATGCACGCTTAATTTTAAAAATGAAGACTTTCAATTTCTATGTATTTGTTAAGCATAGGAAAAACACAAGAAATCAAACCCCAAATCATAATGGTGTTACCCAACTTCATGTCAAAAGCTTTAAAACTTTCTTCCTTGTGGATTTTTGTGGTGTTCTTAAAATAGTTTTTCTTTCTAAAAATTTATTTAGCATATTTGTACTGTGTCAAAGGTGGCCATGTACATCAAATGAAACTAGTTGAGAACAGGTATAGAAGTATAGAAATGTAAGGTAGAAAAAATTTACATAATCATCAGGATACACGCAGACCTGCGCCACTTATGGATGCAGTAGTTTATATACTACTTTGGGAGAATACAAAATTTTAAAAAGTTTGTCAAAAATAAAGGTGATGAAAGAAATACAGGTGATTTTCATATTTTCACTAATAATAAGTCACCACTACTTTTCTGAATCCCATTTTTTTTCCTTGTATGCTTGGACTTGATACTAATATTAACAAAAATACAGTATACTACTCCAGTATATTCAGGTATTCAGTTTTGGTAAAACAATAACAGTTTACCACCAAATAGGTGGGTATGTAAATTACACAGTACTCTGCTATTAAATCTTCACTGGGTATAACACTTTATAGAATGATCTTCTAAAAGTAAAAAAAAAGATCTTCTACAGGAAAAATAATAAAGCTATCTTCCCTTGAAATACTGTATCTCATACCTTGCCAAATAAAATCCCAAAGTATGATAAATTAAATATTTACCAAAACAAAAATATTAACTAATTTTGAATTGAAAGCAAATGCAACCAAATTTCCACGTAAATGCTAAAATCAGAAGCTTTCATCTAAGGAAGGTTGGCAGACACGATAAAGTAAAAGTTAGAAAAACTGATCAGACTTAAGAGACCTAAGTTTTAGAAAATATACTTTCCAACACCCTAACAAGGAACACTGCATTATTTTGTGTTGAACTTATGGTTTTTATTTCTCTCATCTTGACATTAATCAAGTCAAATAAATCTGTTTATCTGAGTTTCCTCATTTGTAAAATGGGAATAATAATGGCCCCTAAATATCACAGTTTTTATGATTTCAATGCTATAATCTAGTACTGATGGTTCCACTTACAAATTTTCAATTGTACAATGGTGTAAAAGCAGTAAAAAGTGATAGCAGTTATTCAAACTTCTGATTTTTATCTTTTCACGAGTTAGAGATGTGTTGTGAGACACTTTCTCACAATGCTGGGTAGCAGCGGTGAGCCCTCCTCCCAGTCTGTCAGGCAGTTATGCCGTCAAGAGCATAAATAACAAACAGGCTACAGTATACCGTGTTGCTAATCCTGGATGTTCAGCAGAATGGGTGTATAAAAGCGATTTTGACTTTGCATACTTTCAACTTAGCATATTTTCAATTTACAACAGGTTTATCAGGAAATAATCCCACTGTAAATCAAGTAGTATATATATAGTACCTGGCACATAAAAATAAACATCAAGTCCTTAAAATGTATGAAACATATAATAATGGAAGACAAAATGAATTAAGAATAACAAGACATGATCTGAATTCAAGCTCTAGGATAAGTTGTACTATGTCTTTGAAAAGGTACTCAGTTTCCATAAGAGGGTGAATATGTATAATACAAATAATACTAGTCTTATCAGCCTAATGGAGGTATATTAAGATACAATAACATATGTCAAATGCTTTTTTCTTTTATAAAAACTTATTATTTACAAGTAATAACATCTTACTTGTCTAAGCAAATAATAAAACCAAGCAGTCAAGATGTCAGATTGTGTACTTAATTTAATCCTCATTCAAGAGTGCACTTACTCTAAGGTTAGAAAAAAATCCTAACAAGAATGCTTAAATGGTTTTTCATTCACAGTTAATAAAAAGCTAGGAGTAAAAGGTATAAGAGACAGATAAATTTAATAACAAAAAGCAACAAACCAAGAGCTGCGGATATAGCCTGTCAAGCACAAGGCCCTGGGTTCACCGGCACCGCAGGGAAAAAAAAATAAAAAAAACCAACCTAAATTCAATGACAGGGAATATTTATTATATACATGTCTAGGACTAACCTTTGGAATTTGTTCTTCTTTTTAAATTTTTAGTGCATTATAGTTATACATAATAGGTTCATTTTGACATAAACACATCTAACAGTTTTCTCCATGTTAATTCCCACGATGACCCCCTTCTTTCTCTTTCTCCCTGCCCCTGATCACCTCCTCAACTCTACTGGTCTTCCTTCTATTTAGTTATTTTTTTTAATTGAGATGTTACAATTATCTATAAAACTGGAGATGTAATACATTTATACATGGTCCTAGTATAATTTGGTAAACTTCATTACCCAGTTTTTCTCCTCTCTCTCCCCTCCTGCCTCCCCTTTGGTTCACCCAACAGGATTTTTGAGAAATATTGTCCAATACGGGTCAATAATTTATATTCTTAAAGATAATACTAAGTCACAAAAAAAGTGAGATTACGTTCAATATTCTCTGCCTATAATGGCAGAAAATTACACAATATACATCAGAAGGATTTATCATTGAAATGGCTAAAATGTAAAATCTTTGGTGTTTGACTTTCAAATTATCTGAATGAAAAAATCATATGTGAATGAGCTGGGCTCAGTGGCCCACACCTATAATCCCAGCAGCTTCAGAGGCTTTGAACTTCAGTGAGTTGAAAGCCAGCCTCAGCAAGTGAGGCACTATGGACTCAGTGAGACCCTGTCTCTAAATAAAACACAAAATTCAGCTGGGGATACAGCTCAGTGGTTAAGTGCCCCTGAGTTCAATCCCCAGTACCTCCCCTCAAAGAAAGAAAGAGAAAGAAAGAGAAAGGAAGAAAGAAAGAAAGAAAGAACAGAAAGAAAAACTCATATGTGAAATAGCCTAGTTATTCTCCACTAAAACCAGAAAACTGAAATAAAGAACCAAGAGTCACATAATTTTTGTTGTTGTTGTTAAAACATTAAAATGAAAAACAAACTATATTTACTTGAGATTAGGATTTCGGACAAGAGTTTTCATCTCATGGAACTTAATAAGGTATTACCTACTCTCTAACTTCATACAGTATTACAAAAAAAGTTTACATGGATGCATGTGTAAAATTTGGCACAAGCCCTTTACAAGTCTGAATTATATATCTCAGTTCATGAAATACTGGCCCCAACATTTTCATATAGATCTGAACAGCCATTAAGTCAGGAAGACAGATATAACATTTATCCCCAAAGTTGCAGAGAGGATCAGATTAAAAATCTAGTTAAACATTCTTGTGCAGGGTCTTGTGCTCAATTTACATAAATGATTTTCTTAAAGATAAAAATCCAATGAATAAAAAGATGAAATATGAGCAAGTTTATAACTAGTTTCCTAAATATACTCAATTGTGTGCTCCTTTCTCACCAATATACTATTAACCCTATTATCCTACAAAGGATTTACTCAGTTTCCTGATTCATTTTTAATAAAACTTCCAAAACAGAATTATATTAATTCATTCATTGTCTGAGAGCCTCCTACATTTCAGACCCTGTTCTAGATACTTGGAAATACTGCAGTAAACAAACCTGACACAGATCCTGCTCTCAGGAAGCTGATATTCTAGAGTGAGGAAACAAACAGGCAACAAGTAAACCATAAGTTCAGAGAATAATAACGGCCCAAATGAGATGACATGAAGTGACAACTAAATGACAATAGGTATATGTAACTTGGGCTTTCCCATTAATTAATAACATACTTGGTCTTATTTACAAAATTGCAGGAAGAGGTAACTAATAATAAACCAACATATATGTTAAAAAATAAGATGACTTCTTACAAATATGGGAAAATAAAGCTTAAAAGGTAAATTTTTTTTTTACTCATGACAATTTTTACTTGCAAAATAAAAAGTGATAACAAACAATAAAATAAATCTGTTACTGTGTACCATATCATAATTGAGAGAATGAACAATTGCAACAAAATAATTCAAACAATCTCTCTGCATCTGAGAGCAGAACTATTCAACCTGTGTTCCAGAAACAGTCCATCATCAAACCTATCATTTTAGAAGGTAACAATTGTTAATGGCAATGGGTGTTTAGCACTGGAAAGATGGAGGACACAAATATATTACACCTCAGCCTTCAAAGTAGTTATCATTCAATTGAGAAAGGTAATTAACATGTCTGATCACAAAGATGAATAATACATGCTGTTATCAATTATAAAAAGTTCAAGGAAAGGAAGTCAATATGGACCAGAGCAAGTGTTTCTCAAACAATATGCCACAAATAATCTGACTCAAGTCCAGAGAGAAGGTTGAGAATTTATGATACTTTTGGTCTGCAATTCTAACAAGCTCTCAGGTCAGGCCAATGTTATTCTGCATCTTACTGGTGCATGGACCACACCTGGAGTAGAGGAGCTAATGAACCTAAGAAGGGTAGGATTCAAACTGTCCTGAGAAAGTGAGTTGAGTTTTACATGAAAAGTACAATAGAAAGAATTAGCTTGATCTTGTCCAGGAACAAAGAGACCGCTTAACTAGAATAAAGATCCACTCTTCTATTCCACAATGGTATACCACACTCTTGCAAGAGACACAAGTCTACTAGAATGGACAATCATGAGTGGTACTATTCTAATTTATTGGAGTAGAAAGAATAGAAGTCTAGCCACACCAAAGGTAAAAGAGATGTAGAACAATGGGTCTTTTCATACACTACTGGGAACAAATGTTAAGTAGTACAACTGCTTAGGAAAATAATTTGACACTACTTAGTAAAGCTAACAAGGAACATCCCTAAAACTTAGCAACCATGATTTGAAATAGAGATTCAAAACATGAGAAAGAGAAATTATACAACTTAATTCATATTTTAATCATGTATTCATATAAATAGTCAAAACTTAATTTGTTTAGAAATACTCTGGTGAAGTTATAAAGAAATCATTAAAAGAAAGCTCACAACAGTTTTTCACATAAAGTGAAGAGAAAGGAGAGTAAGGAATGAAAAAGGGAAGAAAGGGTTCAAAGATATTCTCAACATTCTATTTTTCAAGTTGAAAGATAGTTAACAATTTTTATTTTGTGATTATTTAAATTATATAATATAGACACTATTTTGCCTATCTGATATTTTTATATCATTGATAGTTCTTTGCTAATGTTATTGATCTTTTTTCAAAAAAATTAATTCAGGGAACTGATGATGGCAGATTCTAATAGTAATGAAATGAAAAGAATGAAAAACTACAAATACAGATGGTTCTTTGATTTCAACAGGAAAAAAATGAAGGCCAAGAAAAGAACACAAGGAACTAAAAAAGAGCTGAAATTTTCAATCTGGGAAAGGAAATATTACAGATACTGCAGAGCTGATGTGACAGAATTAAAGGCAGGAAAGGAGGAGAAGAATACGAGAAGAAAAACTGGTATACACTGCTATTAATATGCCAGATAGAAATGTGATCAAATATCAGGCTAAATATAGTATAAAATTAATCTCTGGAATCCTCCATGCTTATTCATGGCTGAGAATGATCATAAGAGTAGGGATCATAGCAATCTTCCTCATCAGTATCAATAGCATCTAATAAAGCTAGATCTGGCATATAACAGGCAATCCATAAATTATGTTAAATGAATCAAAAATAGAACACATCTGGAGCACACAGATTCAAATTAAACTATACAATGAATTTAGAAAATGGAATAAGTCCATCAAGTCACATTTTTATTCAATACATGACTATAAGAGAAATAGGATTTCGAACAGAAAAAAAACTTAATGAACATAAAATAGAAAAACTGTGAGTGATTTATTCAAGGAAAAGTGAAAAAGACC
Organism: Sciurus carolinensis; assembly: GCF_902686445.1. Lineage (NCBI taxonomy): Eukaryota > Metazoa > Chordata > Mammalia > Rodentia > Sciuridae > Sciurus > Sciurus carolinensis. The sequence goes on along the minus strand of NC_062213.1, from coordinate 23,715,325 downwards.
TGTGCAGCTACAATGTACAGTTCTTATGAAGCTTGGGAAGAGTAAGAAATAAACCTAAACAGAGAAGCAAGAAACAAGAACATCTTGATGGGTCTTGCATTCACTGGAAAGTCACTACAAATAGTGAAGGAAGTAATGAACCCTGACATTAAATGAATGTTTCAATGAAAGTATGAAGAGGACTGAAGATAACCAAGAAAAAATACTCAAGACATCATTAAAATAATTTATGTAAGATATCAGGACTTTAGGAATTGCGCAAAATAAAACAGAATCATGTATTAATTAACTTTTTTTACTATATGCCAGTTAACAAGTTCTGCACTAGGGATACAACAAGCAGAAAGTATTCTCCATAACCTAAGCAGCTTACATGCTGGTAGAGAAGACACATAAGGAAACAAGACAGTTACAGGTTATGGAAAATGAAGGAAATATAGGGTGGTGTGATAGGGAGAAAAGTTATTTTGATAGGGCTGTTAGACAAGGCTTTTCTAGAGATGGTGATGTTAAAACTGAGAACAAAGAATCAAAAGTAACCACAAAGGAGAAAGAAATATTTAAAAGTACTGAGTGGCAAAAACAAGGAACTAAAAAAGTTCTTGTGACTACAGCCTAGAAGAAAGTATAGAGTTGGCTGGACATGGTGTCACATGCCTGTAAATCTCAGCAGCTCAGGAAGCTAAGGAAGGAAGATTGAGAGTTCAGTCTCAGCAATTTAGTAAAGCCTAAGCAACTCAGCAAGACCCTGTCTCTAAATAAAATATAAAAAAGAGTTGAGGATGTGGCTCAGTGGTAAAGGAGCCCTGAGTTCAATCCCCAGTGGAAGGAGAGAGGGAGGGAGGGCGGGAAGAAAAGAAGGGAGGGAAGGGAGGAAGGGAGGAAGGGAGGAAGGGAGGGAGTGAGTGAGTATGGAAAAGGAAAAAAAAAAAAAAAAAAAAAACAGAAGCTTGAATACCACAATAGGAAGCCAGGATTTCATTCTAAGTATATAAGGTTGGTGGCATATAAGTGGGAAAGACAGATGGATTTAATATATTTTGGCAGTAAAATAACAGAATTTGTATTGACTGCAGAAGAAAAAGAACAAATGGAGGTGAGAACAGATAGATGGCAGTTATATTGACAAAGATGGAAGAGACTGAGATAAGAACAATGAGGGGGTGAGAGGAAGAAAAATTTAATAATTCTGTTTCAAACACGCTCAATTTAGGATGCCTATGACATATCCAAACAGAGATGTCAAATGAGAGTAATGTCTGACAAGAAATACAAATCTAGGAGTTATCAGAGTATATAATATTTAAAGTCAGGAGAAGGGATATTCTAGTTATTGACACAGGGAGTCCATTTTAATTCTCAAAACAACTCAGGAAAAATGAAATACAAAGAGATTAAATAACTTTCCCAATGTCACTCAGCTCAAGCTGGGATTCAAACCAAAGCAGCTCAGCTCCAGAGCACATAGGTTTATCTATTTCATTACATTACCTATGTCAAGCAAAGCTTATGAAAAATCAAAATTCAAACCCTGAGGCTCTCCAACATTCAGTGATGAGGAAGAAGCCAACATAAAAGATGAGGACTAAGCACCCTGTGAGGTATAATGGTGAATGGGCCAAAGACAAGCGACAATCCTCAGGATTTGGATATGGAAAAAATGAAAAGAATGTAGGAAATCGTATAAACTATTAAAATTGAAAGGGACAATGTCAATCATTCTGTGGATGAGGAAATGCAGCTTTCAAGTAAAACAATTATAAAAGTATTGTTAATTACTAGTGGATATGGACTAGAAAAAATGTTTCCTGATTATCAGTTCAGCATTCTCTACAATTCCAATCTACACTGACAAAGGTGGCATTTAGCATGACTTGAGAAAGAGTAATATTAATAAAAATAACAAAAACAGTGACAGTAACCTGTTTACTACTACACAGGTACTTTACTAAGTACTTACATATCTCTCAATTTTGAAAGCTAACTTATGAGGTAACCTCTTCATCACCATACCCATTTTACAAAGGATAAACCTGAGGCCCAGAAAGTTTAAATAATTTGCCCAAGGTCTTGTTAACTGCCCAAATAAGAATATGAATCCAGAAAGCAGTAGTGCAGCTCAGTACCAGAGCATGTACTTAAAATGCATGAGGCCCTGAGTTCTATCTCCAGAACCAGAAATAATAACAATAATAGTAATTATTATGATGATAAAATCTGAATCCAGGTCTGCCTTCAGCATTCTTCTAGCCAATATGTAATATTGTTTCCCTAAGAAAACAATGTTAATCAAGTAATCTCTAAACCTAGCACAGTATCTGGCATTGAATAGGTACAATTTAAACATTTCCGAGATGAATTACGGTAACTAGTTATGTGAAATACTCATGATTAAAATATGAGTGATTAAGAATCAAGAACCTTGTCATTACCATCATAATCTAGCGGCTTAAAATTGTTTCAATGATTGAAAAACACATGTATGCAGAGATGAAAAAAGTACTCAAAATTTATTTTGTTAATACTTACCTAACTGGCAGTGAACAAAAGCAAAGAGGTACTGTGAATAAGAGGTAATTCATTGAGCTTTTCTTAAATCAAAAATAAATAACCTTAAAGGCCCCTTTTATATGACTGAATTAGGATCACTGATAAGCTTCCAATTTTTAATATAAATTACCTGGTAATGTAATAAAAAAAGAGTCCCTTTTGAGGTAGATATGAATGTTTTCATCACTGGAAAGATATCTTTCACAGAAAATCAATAAATCAACATTTAAATATTTTCAATCTCTTATAAAGAAAAATAATTCTTAGCACTAATCAATTGTGAGAACTGATAAAAAATATTTGTGAAGTCACAAAAGAGACTAGGTCTCTTGATCTTCCTAAGCCTACTGCCGGCTTGTGAAACTCAAAACATTTCCAGTCTAGTTCACCTGCAGTAATCTTTTTATTCAACAGTCTCTCTTAGAGTAGTAGGGGGACATACTGCTGTGCTTTTATCACCGTCCCATATTAGAAAGTGCTTACCACTTAGAAGAATGTCCTAAAATATTTTCTGAATAATATACCTCCAACAAATAGATTCATACCACATACCTGTTGCCTTTTTCAGCTCAAAGAACCAAATAATTCAAAGAATGATTTTGAAGCATAAGTAAATTTACTAAGAAACGACTTAAACATCCTAAGTGAATAAGTGGTGTTTACTTTTGCAAGTATAATTCAAGTCCACCCAATAATTTGCAATCTCTAAAGATATGTCATTTATTCCAGAACACGCATCTCCCCTCCAATGAGCCAGTGAAAGCCAAAAACATCTATAAGTAAAAAAATTATTGTTCAAAATATTATGGGAAATAGATTAACATTCCGAAGTAAACCTTTTGCCTGCATCTTTCAAACTCTGCCCTCCAAAGACACTGAACTCAATTACAACCAACTAGTTTAAGTGATTAGTACAGATCCCACGTAAGTTTTTTCACTTACTCCAAACAAGAGCTCTGTCACAGATAGTTCTCATCCCCACCTGACAAATGAAGAAAGTGAGGCTTAGAAAAGTTAACCTTGCCAAGGTCCCAGAGCTAGTGGATGACAGGGTTGAATGAGTCCTTCAACACCAAACTACCTTTTTTAATAGTTTACTTAGGTCAGTTCAAAAATTCAACTATATGCTGAATTGAAATTATCAGTAATTTCCACTTAAACATTGTTCCTGCAATTACAATTTACACATGAATTTAAAATACTTATTATAAATGTTTAAGGTCTTCACTAATAGAAAAAGAGAAAAGGATTTTGTTTTTTCAAGAGAACTAGGAAAAATACTTTTAAAGCTAAAAATTTCTACAAATGCACTTTGCTTACAAATAGAAATAAAATTTCACAGTATTCTAGATCTGTCCATTCCCTTATCCAGTATTTCCATAAGATGCCCTAATTCATGAATCCTAACCACTAAAGGCTATTCTTTGAGGCATTTTATGTAGTTCAGAATTAACACCACAAAAGACTTAATTATAATTATTCGATTTCAGGTAAAGCGCTGAACTACAGGCTCAAAAGAGTGACTACAAGGTAAATCTCTTCTTGAGAAGCAACAGGTGTCATACCCAGGCAAGAAGCAATGTGGTTTCCCTCACTCTCTCCTTTTCAGAGCCCTAAACTAGGGTCCTAAATCCTTCTCCATAACTTCGGTCAACTGCTTGTGCCCAGAAGCCTGATTTCCAACTCCCCTTTCCCAGACATCTCAAAAGAAGACCTCAAGTATGTGTCACATACACACTTACGCTCCTTTTCTCGGCCCCCAACTGCCCCCCATCAGAAGACAGAGGTGGCAGTAGCGCCTGCGGAACAAAAAGTGAAAAGGAAAGACAAGAGTACTAGGGGAAAATCTGGGCCCGGCCTCACGAAGCCGAAAGGGAAGGCAGCAAGAGCAGGTCGGGAGCGATCAGGCTGGGAACTGCGCTCCCCACGTGGGCCTGTGGTGACGGAAGTTCACTCACCAAGCCATCTATCTGTACTTGCTTCACGGCCGAATCTCCAGGGCCGCCTTTGCCTTTGCCCTTCCCAACCACGCCCGCAGAGGAGCTGGAAGAGGTGGCGGTAGAGCCGGCACCTTCCTTGCGGGACGCCATCTTTCCAGCCAGACAGGAAGAAAGAGAAACGTGAATTGCCGGAAGCGGAAGTATAAATCTTTCGTGTCGTTATTTGAGGGGCGGAGCCGGTGAGAGGCCAGTGTGGAGCCACGCCTCCCTTCTCCATCCAGACCTCCTTTCCCGGCGGAGTCATGTGCGCATGCGCACTGTCCTTTCTCGTTGCTCAAAGAGGAAAGTAGATCGTTTTGTGTTTTGTTTTGTTCTGTCATTGTTTTGCGGTACTGCGTATTGAATCCAGGATCTTGCACTTGTTGGGCAAGCATTCTACCACTGAGCTACATCCCCAGCCCTTTTTATTTCTTTAATTGTGAGAATGGGTCTTGCCAAGTTGCTGAGGTTGGCCTTGAACTTGTGATCCTTCAGCCTCGGCCTCCGGAGATGCTGGGATTACAGGACTGTGCCACCTTGCCGCGCTAGACCTTTTTAAATGTTGAGTCAGCCTTAATTGGGCAGAAGGCTGTAATAAAATTGTTTGCATTTCTGTGTCATCTCCTATGTGAAAATGATTTCAATCTCTATTCTTTTTTTTTTTTAATTTTTTACAGACTGCATTTTGATCCATTGTACATAAATGGGGTACATCTTTTCGTTTCTATGGTTGTAAACCATGTAGAGTCATACCATTCGTGTAATCATACACGTACATAGGGTAATGATGCCTGTCTCATTCCACCGTTTTTCAAACCCCCCTCCCTCTCATTTCCTTCTACATAAAGTTCCTCCATTCTCTCACTCCCCACCCACCCCCATCCCCATTATATATCATTTTCCACTTGGCTCAGTGGTACAACAGTTATGAGTTGAGTTCCATCCCCAGCACCAGAAAAAATATATTAATAAGGAATAAATCCCCATTCTTGACCTTGTAAGTGGATAATTATCATAGTCTTTTCTTCTGGGTAGTTATAATAGTCTTTTTTTTTCTGCTTTTATGTTTTCTGAACTGTTTCTGAAGGTCAAAGCAAAAATTATAAAATTGCCTAGTATGGTTCTAAGTGGACATAGAGGAAATATTTAAGGCAGTCATAAACAAGGACAGCTAAGGAACATATATGGAAGTAAAGTTTTCACATTTGACTCAAACTAGTAAAATGACATGACACCAAACTGTAACAGTTACACTACCCAGAGAAGTCACCAAAAAGCTTTTACAAAGAGATACACTCAAAAATACCATGGATAGATTAATATAAACTATCAAAACATGTTTAATTCCCAGGAATGCAAGAAAAAATACAAACAAAAAGATTTAATAGAAAAATAAATAAAATGGCAGACCTAAGCCCAAATATATCAATAAATTACATCAATATAAATGTTCCTATATACCAATTAAAAGACAACAATGGGTAGAACATGACCTAATCATAACTGTCTACAAGAAGTTCACTTTAAATATGCTTTAAGCACACTGAAAATAAGATGATGAGAAAATATAGCAAGCAGTCATTAATCAAAAGAAAGCAGGAGTGGCCATATTAATATCAGATAAAGCAAAATTCAGACACAAGAAAATCACCAGAGACAGAAGGAGACAATAAATAGTCATAACATGGTGAATCACCAAGAACACATGGCAGTTCTGAATGAGCAAACCCCAGCAACAAATGAGAATGTATGTGAAGAAAAAAAACAGCAGCCCTGAAAGGACAAATAGACAAATCTGAAATAGCTGTTAGAGATGTTCATTCACTTCTCCCAATAATTAATAGAGCAACTAGGGAGAAAATAAGAATTTAAGAAGCTCAGCAATACCATCCATCAAGATCTAATTGACAGTTAACAAATACTTGAAGTACAGAATGTACATTCTTTTCAAGTATCCATGGAACATATATATCATATCCTGAATCATAACAAACTTTAACAAGTTTAAACCTCAATAAAGTGATATCTGAATTGAAATCATTCAGAGTATGGTCTCCAACAACAACCACAGTCAATTCAAACAAGAAATCAAAATATTAAGATAACAGGGAAATTTCCAAATACTTGAAAACTAAACAATACATTACTAATAATTCACAGATCAAAGAGGAGACCCCAAGAGAAATTAAAATACACACACACACACACACACACACACACACACACACACACTGAACTGGATGAATATGGAAATATAAAATATCAAAATTTGTGGGACATAGCTTCATTAGGGCTGAGAGATAAATAGCTAAACATCTATGTAGCAAGCAACCATTAATCAAAAGAAAGCAGAAGTGGCCGTATGAGATGCAACAATATTCAGACAAAAGAAAAATCAAGAAATGTCTCAAGTCAATAATCTAAGTTTCCTTAGAATCCAAGGGGAAAAAGAGCAAAATAAATTTTAAAATATGCAGAAGAAAGGAAATAAGAAATTCGATACTGAATATTCTGAATATATTTGATCACCCAAAAATGGTTGGTCACAACCATTAAATTATATTTCTGCAACCCTGAGAGTTTAATATCGAAGGCATTAATTTCATTGTGAATATTCATTTCCTGGAAAAAATAAATTCACACTGTATTCCAACAATATGTTCATCATTCTCTGTCACAGGAATGAAAGTTTTTAGTGTAGTTCTATGTTTGTTAGAAATGTTTCAAATTTAGTTAAAGGCAAAAAGTGAGAGGATGCTGAGATCCTTCCATAAAGAGCCACTCACGGAGCCCATATGTGATGACCACATGGGGAAGGAAACAGAGGATGGCCTGCCATACCTGTGTGAAAAAGTAAGCTATTACACTGTCTGCCCAGTTTTGCTTTGTGGAATAACTCTGCCCACTAAGAAAACATGGCCCGGTGAATGCCAGACTGTGACCAGTCTCTTCTTAAGAACCAGCCAGTGATACAACTGCTGCTTTCCCTCATTAAGCAACATCTTCCTTAAATCCCTTTCAAGTCAATGGAATGAAAGAATCGAGACACCAAATAGGAGCCAAACAATTTTTTAAATGTCACTTTATTTCTATTCAGTATTCAGATGAGTCAAAAGATTTTTTAAAAATTTTAATTCACTTCTACTCAGATGTTACCCACTTTCAGATCTCTATGAAAGGCATGATTTCTTCAAACATCTGAGAGTCTTGGGCCTGAACTGAGCAATGCATTCCGCAATGGAGCAAAAAGACATGGAGCATTTCTACTTAGGGCTCCCAGCCAACCTCTGTAGACAAACTTAGCATCTGTTCCTGCCTTGGTGTGAAGGAACTTGATGGAAAGTAATATGACCCTTCTCTTTCTCATAATTCCTGGAAGAAACTGTACATTCATAGTATAGAATGATGTGGGGATACTCTCCAGTACATATCAGAAACAAAGGAAGCAACAAAGCACCATTGTCAAATGAATAAGTTGTAACAAGAGATTGTATAATGGGGAGGGGGAGAGAGAGAGAGAGAGAGAGAGAGAGAGAGAGAGAGAGAGAGAGAGAGAGAGAGAGAGATTGTGTAATGTTGTGTAATGGTCTGTATTTTCATGTCTTCTGTGCAGATTGTCTTCTGGTAAAGAGGCACAAAGATATTTTCTTTCTTCTTCCTTCTTCTTTCTCCTTGTCATTCTTTTTCTTCTCCTCGCCCCTTCATCTTCCTCTTCCTCCTTCTTCTGTGTTTTTTATTGTAGTTGAAAAATCAGACTAACAGCTTATTATCTTCGTGTGTTCTCTTAAGAAGGATATATTTTTTATGTGATGGTTATGGCATCTCCTATAGGGAGAATTAGGAACTCTAACCTCCAACACTACTCATGCACAAGGATCAAAACCCCTCAATCTATGAAAATGGGTGAAAAAAAGTCAATAACTGTCTCATCTCCTCTCCCCAAGAAACTCTATGGTACCATAATAACAGATGCACTAGGTCTAAGATTAAAATTAAATATAGAGCTGGATGCAGTGGCACATGCCTATAATCCCAGCAACTCAGGAGGCTGAGTCGGGAGAATTAGAAGTTTGAGGTCAGCCTCAGCAATTTAGCAAGGCCCTTAATAACTTAGCGAGAACTTGTCTCAAAATAAAAAATAAAAAGGGCTTGGGATGTGACTCAGTTCAATACCCAGTGCCAAAAAGGGAGAGAAGGAGAAGAAGGAAGAGAGAAAAAAATGAAAGAAAATTAAACATGAAAAGTCAGAAGAAACAATAGTTGACTTTCAGTCACTCTTACAAAGAATACAAGTAAAAAAAGGTGTTGGTAAGGAGGTAAGGATGTGGGAAAAAAGGTACACTTGGGGGCTGGGGATATAGCTCAGTGGGTAGAGTGCTTGCCTTGCAAACATAAGACCCTGGGTTCAATCCCCAGCACCACACACACACACACACACAAAAAAAAAAAAAAAAAAGGTACACTCATACATTGCTGGTGGGATTGCAAATTGTGCAACCACACTGGAAAGCAGTATGGAGATTCCTCAGAAAATTTGGAATGAAACCACCATTAGACGCAGCTCTCCCACTCCTTGGTTTATACCCAAAGGACTTAAAATCAGAATACTACAGTAACAATGTTTATAGCAGCTCAATTTACAATAGTTAGATTGTGGAACCAAACTAGATGCCCTTCAATAGATGAATGGATAAAGAAACTGTGGTATACATACACAATGGAATATTATTCAGCCATAAAGAAGAATAAAATTATGGCATTTGCAGGTAAATGGATGGAGTTAGAGAATCATGCTAAGTGAAATAAGCCAATTCCAAATAACCAAAGGCCAAATGTTTTCTCTGATAGGTGGATACTGACACATGATGGGGGGGGGGTGCAGGTAAAGGAAGAATGGAGGAACTTTGGATTGTATAGAGGGAAATGAAAGGAAAGATAGTGAACTGAGATAAATATCATAACCCTATGTACATGTATGATTAAACGAGTGGTGTGACTCTACATTGTGTACAACCAGAGAAATGAAAAGTTGTACCCCATTTGTGTATAATGAATCAAAATGCATTCTGCTGTCATGTACAACTAAATAGAACAAAAACAATTAAAAAATACCTGAGATAAATTAAGATAATCAACTTAAGAGGAAAGGTTAGGCCAGATGTAGTAGCAACACCTATAATCCTAGTTACTCAGGAGGCTGACGTAGGATGGCAAATTCTAAGCCCAGCCTAGGCAATTCAGTGAGATCCTCTCTCAAAATTAAAAATAAGGGCTTGGGATGCAATCCGTGGTAGAGTACTCATGAGGTCCAGGGTTCAATCCCCAATCCTCCCCCAACACACACACACACAAGGGTTTATTTTGGCTCACAGTGTTAGAGATTTTAGTCCATGGTTATTATACCCTGTTGCTTTGAGCCTGTGGTGGCAAGAATATGTGGTAGAGGAGCCTGCTCACCTCATGGTGGCAAGGAAGGAAGGAAGGGAGGGAGGGAGGGAGGAAAGGGAGAGGAGAAGAGAGGACAGGTCCCCGTCACCACTTCAACAGCACAGCTCCAATGACATAACTGCATTCACTAGGCCCCAACACATCAAGGTTCCACCACCTTCCAATAGTGCCACAGGTTAACACATGAGTCTTTGGGAGACACTTATTCGAACCATAGCAAATATATAAATAGGGTAAACTTAAAGATCAAGATTAAATCAATACACTTTTCATTTGGCCAAAGAAAATCATTTGACTTAAGACCTAAACACTTAATATTTTAGTCAAGTGTAAAAATATGTCTCTGGCAAATAATTGAAAATAGCTATAGCAACATTTTCTTCTGGGTCCAAATCTCTTCACTGTGTTGTCAAGGATAAAAAAAATGATGTATGTGTTAAATATCTTTAAATCAATGTGTTCGTGCAGATAATTCTATCATTTACAGCAAAAGCTTTGAAAGTATTTTGCCTTGATTTGACACAAATCCATCAAGAATGCTTTGGATTTAAGTAATCAAAACCAAACAAGAAAACATTTTGAATTAAACAAAAAGGTACTGTACTCTATCACCTAGCAGGGTTTTCAGAGAACAGGACATACTGGAAATGAAGCAGCATAAAGACACCAGTTCCATACCTTTATGATTCTCTCCACTCTGTCCTTTGCAATGTCTTGGTTCTGTTCATAGAATAGCTACCACTGTAATCTCAAAATAGTTGCCAGTAGCAATTTTTGTTTATTGCAAAAAAAAAAAAAAAAAAAAAAACCAAAAAACAAAACCTCTCCCCAATCATGGAAAAAGTCTTTATTTTTACTCTGGGATCAGTCTGGGTCCTGTGCCTCCTTTTGTGTTCATATGTGTCCATATGTGGGAGGTTGTTAAACTTTGAGGAGCTAAGTGATTTGTTCAGCATTATGAAAGGAACAACAAAAAGGGTAAAGTCAAGCGAATTAAAAAAAAAAAACTCATTTAAACATAAGACTCAGCATGTGGGCATGTCTACACGTTTGCTACAATAATAATTTTTAAAAAGACATTTGACCTGTTATCCCAGTATTTTGATTTATGACTTACCAACTTGTATTACAACAAAGTAATCTTGCATTGAAAAAGTCTGAGATTTTGAATGACTTTTATTTTGTATAATAATGTAATTAATACCTTGTATTGGTGTAATTCAATTATAAATACTAGACTTTAAAATAATAGTCTACTGGATTATTGAAAGCATGTTTAATTTCTTGCTGTCAGAAGTTCAATTTCTGCCCTGTAGATTTCCTGCTGCTTAAAAATATATATATGAAACCAAGAGTGAAAGAGGTGTCTTCAACATTTTGTTCAATATAAATAAATGGTGTTTTCAGAAAATGTTTAAAGGTATAATCTGACATAATTTTCAATATTTAAACTCCTTTAGGTAACAGTAATAATATTTGCTTACCTAGAGTAATTTTATAAGAATTCATTAATCTTCTAACATGCTTTGATAGGTTAAAATGAATGACCCCTTATAGTCTGAACTTCTCCACCAGTTTCAGTTACAATTTAAATAAACTTCAAGTGGCCATTTGTGTTGCATTAAAGATATTTTTCTCATTGCTGATACTTCTTAACTTTTTGAGCTTCTCTGCTACTGTTTGTTTTCACCACTTCAATATCATTAAACATTGCGTAGTAACATGCCAACTATTCAAATCCCTTGTACTCAAACACTGAATTCCTTTTGATTTACCCAACTTGGTAGTATTCTCTGTAAGTATGGTTTCATCTAAATGAACATTACAACAAACTTGTTAGTCTAATTTTATAGTCATCAGACAAGAGTCATCCGATGATATGTAGTGTTGGGCACTTCCTGGATACTGTCTGGTTTAGAAATATCCTTGGCAACCAGGAGCAGTGCTGCACACCTGTAATCCCCGTGTCTCTCAAGTTGGATACCAGTCTCAGCAGTTTGTGAGGTCCTCAGCAACTTAGTGTCTCAAAATAAGATTTAAAAAAAACAACTGGGGATGCAACTCAGTGGTAAAGTACCCAATCCCAGTTTGAGGTTGAGGTTGGGGGATGGGGAGAGCCTTGACAAATAGAAATTTCCTTGAAATCTTTTTCTAAGAGTCATGTTTTCTCCTTTGTCATCTGACTTGAAGGAAGAGCTAACCGACAGTGACAGGGCTGATACACAGAAATCCTGCTTGGTTTTATCAATTGACAAAGAGTGACACTGACATTTCCTAGCTCTTTCTTGACCAGGTATCTGGGGTTCTTATTTAGCTAATATGTCCCTACTAGAGATGCATCCTGCTGAAATAAATTCAAATCAAACTGCTTATGCTTTCAAAAGAAATGAATGTCAAGATGGCTTCTACAAGATATGTAAAGGATTTGGTTTATTTTCCTTTGAAAAATATTCTACCTTTTAGAGACATCTTAGAAACTAGAATGTTGAACCTGTTCAAAGAAAGGGCAATTGTACTGGTGAACACCAGTTAACGTGTTTTCATCAAATACATCTGTCAGTTTAAACTTTCTCTTATTTTATATCTTTTTTACAGTAAACTTGAAATTTATCAGTTAGGATTGGATTTGGCTGCATCTAAAATAAACTGAAAATAAGATTTTAAAACCAAAGTAGAAGTTTATTTATCTACTCAAATAAAACAAATCCAGAGGTAGGAAGTCTAGGTTAGGACAGGCAGTTTCATGGCTGCCACCACCTAGCCTCCCTCTTAACTGCTTTGCCAGCATTTGCTCATGAACTCATAGGCTACTGGAGTTCCATTCATCACACCCCAGTTCCAGGAATTAAGAAGGGAAGGAGGGGAAAAGAACAAAAGCACCCACTGTCAAGCTAAGTTGACTTCCTTCAGTAGATTACCTAAAAGTCCTTGCAATGCTTACATATCTTTGGCTAGCACGTCATCATATGGACAGAGGGCTGAAGAATGGATCATTTTATCTTGGCATTACTGTCTAGAATACAAATCAGGATCCAAGGAAGAGAGGAGCTGGGTGAAGTGGTGCACACTTATAATTCCAGTAACTCAGAAGACTGAGGCAGGAGGATTGCAAATTCCAGGTCAGGCGAGGCAACTGAGTAAGGTCCTGTCTCAAAATAAAAGAAAAAGGGGTGCAGATGTAACTCAGCGTTAAAGTAGATTCCATTGCCAGTAGCAAATTAAAAAAAATAATAATAAATTAAAAGAAGGAGGAGGAAGAGAAGGGGAAGAGGATAGGGAAGAGGAGGAGGAAAAGGACGAGGGAAGAGGAGATAGTAAAAATTCACATTCTTTATCATATTTATTATATTTGGTGGCTTTGTGAGAAATATCATGCAACCATTAGACCATTAAAAATAGTGAATGGAAGCTTTGCCAACTGACTTTGGGGAGGTGTGCATGGGCATTACTATAAGGATTGTTAGGTGAGAAAAGCAAAATGTGTAGAAGTGATCAAATACGATTCCAGTTTTGCATGAGTATCTTCATGCACGGACATCCATGTGTATGCATGTGGTATAAGGGTGTGAACAGGGAAACGCTGCAGAAGGATGCACAGTAGTTTGTTAACCTGTATCATACAGGTAAGGGGAGAGGGAATGAACAGCTTTTTACTGTTCCACTTGAAACAGGCTGACTCATTCCTGTTACTTTTGTAACTTAGACAATTAAGATTATCCAAATGTGATCGACTTTAGATGTAATTCTACTGACTTTTCTGACAGATATGAAATTTCACAGTAAGGCAGTCCATGACGGGGGCTGTCCCAGGGGACCTGAGTGAAGAACTTCATGCCTCAGTATAAAGCAGTTTCCCTAACTTGTTTTAAAATATATATTTATTTAGCTAAGTTGTTTATTTAGAGAGCATTTAACTAGATAATTTAGGAAGAGTATAGTAATCTTTCTGATGAATGTAAACAAATATAAATATTTAAATATGAATATAAGGCAGAATAACAATGGATATTTTAGATGAATTCTCTAATGTTTATGGAATTGAACAAAACCATATTTACATTTATTTATGAAATGAAACAGAATAACCATTATAAATTGTATTTAATGTTTACCCATTTAATTCCACTTAGGCCATAAATCTTTCATGAAAAAGTCCTATGTGGGATTAGTCACACCTTTCAAGAATAAATCACTCTCATGTCAATTTGTCTTCATCAAAATATCATGAAGAAAAGAATCTTTGGAATCATGTATAACATCTCATTATAAATTATATTTGATCCAGACATCATAAGAACTTGAAAATTGTGAAAAAAATTTTTAAATGAATCTTCTAACAGCCTCAGCAGAATGTGAATGTGTATTTGGCACAGAAAATGTCCAGTGCAGTGACTTGGTCACTGAGAAAAAAGCTAACAGCTAGCAATACTAAGACATTACTGTTCCTGCACTACACGTTTAAAAAAAAAAATCAATGACTACTAAAGATTTTAATAGTTCTTCCTGTAAGCGGCCTGAGGTGAACTGTGAAAATGGTTCACTACTCTCTTGACCCAGAAAACTCCACAAAATTACTCAAATCAAGAGGTTCAAATCTTCAGGTTCACGTTAAAAACACTTGTGAAACTGTGCAGGCCATCAAGGGTATGCATATCTGAAAAGCCACCAAGTACCTAAAAGATGTCACTTTAAAGAAGCCATGTGTGCCATTTTGGCATTACAAGGGTGGAATTGGGGGGAGTGCCCAGGGTTTAGACATAGATTCTCTGGTCATTGAACATATCCAGGTGAACAAAGCACCCAAGATGCTCCGCTGTACTTACAGAGCTCATTAACCCATACATGAGTTTCCCCGCCACACTGAGATGATCCTCGCTGACAAGGAACAAATTGTTCCTAAACCAGAAGAGGAGGTTGTTCGGAAGAAAAAGATATCCCAGAAAAGACTAAAGAAACAAAAACTCATGTCACGGGAATAAATTCAGCATAAAATAAATGCAGATAAACATTTAAATCAAGATTTTAATAATGATATAATAATTTTTAATTGTTTAATTTAAACTTAGATCCACTTAGATAAACTTAAACAGTTTATTCAATAATGGCAATATTTGACTTCTGCCTTGGTTGTGGCCAAATATTGATTTGCCATTACTAGGCCATTTGGCATCTGGACAAAAGTGTATTAAGTGGATCACTTAATAAAAATATCATACTGGATAAACAGTGGTACTTTACTGCAAAAGGTCATGAGGAACACTAATGAGCCTAATGACCTGGGAAGATATTTTTAATAAATGTCATTTCCTTTCCAAATACTGTATGCACTACCTGTCTTTTTGTAGATGAAAACTCTCGAGTTAATAAAGAAAAAAAAAATTGATGCTGAGGTTGCTAGGCTCTATGGTACAATAAGATAGGTTGGGATCACATTCATGTAACATTTATTAGCATATTGTGACAATTTTCCTATTTTATTATTAGTTATTGTTAATGTCTTACTATCATGAATTTATAAATTAAACTTCATCATAGGAATGAAGATATAGGAAAAATAACATAGTGTATGTAGTTTTCAGGACTACTCAGTTTCAGGCCTCTACTGTGGGGGTGCCTTGGAATGTATCCCCTGCAGATTAAGGTAGACTTCTGTAGTACCCTTCTCCCTCAACACTTGTTTTGAATCCAAAATGGGTATTTTAAACATACACAATAAGAGCTTTTTCTGCAAGTCCTGGGATCATGTTTTAAGAAACACTGCAGTAATAGAAAACTTTATTTTAAACTTGAAAATCAACAATATAGGCTGTCTTCAGGTTTTCACAATAAGGGTAGTTGTGCAAATTGGCACTGTCTTAAATGCAAACCTTGAAAAATTATGCTGTAGTTTAGTAAATTTAAACAAGAACAACAAAGTAGAATGTGGCTCAAATCCCTAGTGAACCACATTTTTCTTCATACTGAAAAATAGCTAAAGAGCTGGTAGATCTGTGAGGCTACTTTTCAAAAGGTTTTAACTATTTTTGTCAGGCTGAGGTGGTATCATTTCTGTTTGTGGGGCAGTATAGTTGGGGTTGGGTGTTGGCATACAGGGATAAAGAGAAGAGTCAAATCAGAAAATAGTGGGCAATTATACTCAAGTACCACGAATCTGATCCTACAGTGATTTTTCATGGCATCCAGTTCCTAAATTTATTTTAAGTTAAATGAAAGCAGTCATCTAAGTGATGGGCTGGGATTCAGGTCAGGACTAACTTTACAGAAGATTTTAGTTCCAATTTCAGAAATCTATATATTGAAATAAAAACCCAAATGCAAACAATACATTTCAATCACACTGTAAATCATTTTTTCTGTGACAGTTCTTTCAATCTTTAGCCAAAACTAGATCTGGGACAGATTCCAGGCTAGGATAAAAATGAAAAATTCCATACTCCCTTTCCTTTGATTATTTTTGCCTTGAAGTGGATACTCAGCAGATAGCCACGGGGGAACTTGAAGTTTTCTGATTCACTTTCTTCATTAATCAAATTGACCAAATAATTTCTAAACCTTCAATCAGTTCTGTACCTTCCTGTTATTAGCTCAGTGTATAGTTTCCCCCTGTCAGAATCTATGGACATAAAAGGGTTCTTAAAATGGAACTAGGGCCTGGTCATACTGTAATTTGTAATCCCAGTGACTCCAGAGACTTAAGCAGGAGGATCCTAAGTTCAAAGTCAGCCTGTGCAATTTAGGGAGAACCTGTCTCAAAATACAAAATACAAAAGAGCTGAGAGGTAGCTCAGGGATAAGACACCCTGGGGTCAATCCCCTGTAACCTTCTCCCCACAAAGAAAGTTCTTCCGGGACACTCCCTCTGAGTCATTAAAAATGGTTTTAAAGGGAAGAGGAGATGTAAAACAGTGGGACCCTTTATTCTGACATATGGCTCCTGAATGGGATTAATTTTCTATCTGGGTAGAGTAAGAATATGTGAACTTCAAGTGGGGACCTAGGTTCCTCACACCAAGGAACCACATGTCCTTAGTAACTGCGCTTAACTTTTTTTTTTTTTTTTGTACTGGGGATTAAACCCAGGGGCACTCGACCACTGAGCCACATCCCCAGCCCTTTTTTTGTATTTTATTTAGACAGGGTCTTGCTGAGTTGTTTAGGGCCTCCCGAAATTGATGAGGCTGGCTTTGAACTTGCGATCCTCCTGTCTCAGCCTCTTGAGCTGCTGGGATTACAGGCGTGCATCACCGCGTCCACCATTGTGCTTAACGTTTTTACAGGAAAGCAATCACTACAAACCTCCCAAGCATGGCTGTCCAATACTAGCTTTTTGTTGTTGTTGTTGAGGTACTGGGGATGGAACCCAGGGTGCTCTACCACTGAGCTACATCCACAGACCTTTATTTAATCATGTAAGGGGGTCTTACTAAGTTGCTTAGGACCTTGCTAAATTGCTGAGGCTGGCCTTGCATTTGTGATCCTCCTGCCTCAGCCTCCCAAGTCGCTGGGATTACAGGCATGCATCCACGTGCCCTGCCAATATTGTCCTCTTTCTTTTTCTCACTTGGGAATTAAAAACCGGAAGGGCAGTAAAACTGGGTAAATCACTTAAGACGGTTTCTGAAGCATATTTGGGCTCAATGCTATCACCTAATCCTATATTGCCAGTCTTTAGAGGCTTGCTACATGCAAGGTAATAACCTAAACGAGGCACTTACAGTAACAGGTTCAACTCAAGGTGCGCCCCTGCGCGGTATCGCGCACCCCAGCGATTTTCCCGCGCAGGCACAAGCCCCGCCCCCGAGAGCCCGCCCCTTAAAGCGCGGGCACGGTACTCCAAGTGTCCGTCAGTCTGTGAGTGACGTAAACCAGGAGACCGGTCGGGGAAAGTCAAAACGATTGCTTCCGGGACCATAGATGCTTCATTTCCGGGAGGAGCCGGCATTGCGGAAGCTGGGCGTGCGTAAGGCTTATGCTGCGGCTTTCTGTCTGGCGGCCTTGGTCCGAGTCGGCTAGGCATGAAGATCACCAGGCAGAAACACGCCAAGAAGCATCTTGGCTTCTTCCGCAACAACTTTGGAGTCCGCGAGCCGTACCAGATCCTGCTGGACGGCACCTTCTGTCAGGCGGCGCTGCGGGGCCGCATCCAGCTGCGGGAGCAGCTGCCCCGCTACCTTATGGGGGAGACGCAGCTGTGCACCACCAGGTGGGCCCGGCGGGGCCGGGGAGGAGGCGCAGGGGTCGCGGGGTGTGGTCTAGGCCTCCGTCGTGAGCGCACAAGGTGCGAAAGGCCCCGCCCACGAGGAGTTAGTTGATGTGAAGTGCAGGCGCCCTAGCAGTTGATCGGAAATCCTCTTTGTGAGCACTTGTCCCGTGCACGGCGAGTATCAGGTGTCCTAGCCTGGAGAGTGAGAGCACGTGTTTTGTAGTCAGGGAGACCTGACTTGGAATCTTGGTCCCACTCTTATCAGCTCTGTGGTTTCAGACAAGTTACTTACCCTCTCAATCTCACATTGGTTAGATGCAAAGTAGAGATCATTAACTACTTCTAAGGTTGTCGTAAAGGCAGGTGTAGCGTTTTTCAGCACACAAAACCTATCTCTAGATGGTTGCTGGTATTTGCATAGCCCGGTTAACGTGTTTTTCACGCATGTGCACAGCTTTTACTGTGTGCACTGTATTATTCGTCTGCCTTGTTCACATAACAGTGTTTTATGAACAGCTTTCCATATTTGAAATCTCTCAAGCAGTTCCCAAGCAGTGCCTCAACTGGGTTGCAGATCCCCTCTTTTTTTTTTTTTTTTTTGGGCGGTGCCGGGGATTGAACTCAGTGCCTTAGTGCTTGCGAGGCAAGCACTCTACCAACTGAGCTATATCCCCAGCCCCAAATTGAAACCTTTTGGTGCCTCTTCTGTCGTGTATTTATACAGCCTTAACTCTTATCTTTTTTTTTTTCTTCCTTTTTGCGGTGCTTGCAAGGCAAACACTCTACCAACTGAGCTACATCCCCAGCCCTTGATGCCCTAGTCTTCAGTGCTGCCAGACAAGGTCTTGGATAGCCTGGACCTTTGGATTGTTTGCTTCGGGCTGTAAGCATTTTGTCCAATTAGTCTTGTGTACCACAGAAATATTACCATTTAAAAACATGGGTTTTTTTTCTTTTTTGGTACTAAGGATTGAGCCCAGAAGCACTTAACACTGAGCCACATCCTCAGCCCTTTTTATTTTTTATTTTGAGACAGGGTGTCACTAAGTTGTTCAGGCTGGCTTTGAACTTGAGAGCCTTCTCCCTCAGCCTTCTGAGTTGCTGGATTACAGGCACTACCACCATGCCCAGCTAGAAATATTATGATTTTAATAGCATGGCACCATGAAATAAAAAAGGTTGACAAGTTCTCCACGAACATATACTGTACAGCATTTTTTTTCCCAAAAATTAAACTTCTGGAAATTTTCAAACAACACAAAAGTAGAATAAAACTCTCACCTAGCTTTTGCAGTTATCAACATGGCCAATCTTATCGCCTCTCACTCTCCCTTTATTGATGGGTTTAGAGCTTTTTTTTTTTTTTTTTTTTTTTAATTGAGTGTATATCATGAAGAAATAAAAGAGTCTTTTTAAAACCAGGGTCCAGCTGGGTACAGTGGCGCATGCCTGTAATCCCAGTGGCTCAGGAGGCTGAGGCCAGAAGATTTGTGAGTTCAAAGCCATCCTCAGCAATTTAGCAAGGCCCTAAGTAACTCAACAAGACCCTCTCTGTAAATCATATATTTTTTAAAAAGGGCTGGGGCTGTGACTCAATGGTTAAGTACCCCTGGATCCCAGTACCAAACAAACAAAAAACCAGGATCCTAACAAGATAGCCCATTCCACCGGTGGGGGTTGGGGGGCAAAGGATCTGTTGCTAAACTCTTGGATTTATGTCTCAACTTTTCCACTTAGTTGCTTAAATTGGGGCATGTTACTTGAAATCTCAGAATGGGCTGCTCTAAAATAATAATTTCAGTTAGATAACCTAACTTCATAAGTTATTTTGAGGTTTAGCAAGAATTTATGTAAAGAGCAGTTTGAACAGACTGAGGTAGTTCAGAGGCAGAGTGCTTGCCTAGCGTGTGCAAGGCGGTAGGTTTGATTTCCAGCACTGCAAAAAAGAAAAAGAAAAGAAAAAGAAAAAAAAAAGAAAAATTATAAAAACAATGCGCATGCTGTCTGGCACATAATAAGTGCTGAGTAAATTTTAGTATTCTTTCTGCTTGGTGCTGCATTTTCCAAATCTTAAAATGGCTGCATTGTAACGATTTCAAATTGTAATAGTATTTTACATTTTAAAAACTTCAGTATTGTGTTTTATACGTGCTTTATGTAAACAAAAGAAAAATGTGTGTTCTAATTGTTGACTACTAAAGCATATTTTTTTCTTCTTGGTTTTGTTTGTATTTTTTCAGATGTGTGTTAAAGGAATTAGAAACATTGGGAAAGGATTTATATGGGGCAAAACTGATTGCACAGAAATGCCAAGTTCGAAATTGTCCCCATTTCAAGAATGCAGTGAGTGGATCAGAATGTTTGCTTTCCATGGTTGAAGAGGGAAATCCTCATCATTATTTTGTGGCAACACAGGTATTTTTGAACCACAAGTCCATTTTAACTACTTTTGCATTTCTAAATATGTGGATCTTTTTATAATAAGAAATAATTAGCTGAAAGTGATTTAAAAAAATATAAGCTCTTCATTTTCAGTTAATAAAAACAATTGTCATTTGAAACTATGAGAGAACCTGAAGTATATTGAGTTTGCTCTTAGTTATTGAAGTTTCTTTTATGAGAATGAGGAATTATTGATAGAAATGTATGATTTGTTTTAGGGTTCTTCAAGGGAAGCTGATAGTAATTAAGAAGTTCACATGGACACTGATTTGCTTAAATATTCTTCCAGAATTGTAAAACTACACAGAGGCAAAGCTGATCTAGAATCTATGAGTCTTAATTTCTGTTTTCCTTAGCACCATTTTTTTTTTTTTTTTGTCATGCTGGGGATTGAACCCACAACCTTGTACTAGGCAATTGTTCTACCACTGAGCTATGGCCCCCTCCCATCTTTGCATGTTCTTGACCCTTTCCAAAGAATACTTAAGAGTGAGAATGAAGGAAATCTCCAAACACATTTACCTTTGCATTAGTTTATCATTTGTGGCCCTTAAATATTGACAAATTCAGTTCATACTACTGCTCCTTACACTGTTTGATCCCAATTTTTGTGTTTACCTTTCTTTTTCATAAATACATCCATAATGAAACATACTGATTTCAAAAATAAAATTTGTGATTTATTTATTCATTTATTTATTTATTTTTTTTGCTGGGGATTGAACCCAGGGCCTTGTGCTTGCAAGGCCAGCACTCTACCAACTGAGCTATATCCCCAGCCCCTGTGATTTATTTTTAATATATCCCTCATTAAGTTCTTAGGATTCTTTAGGTCAACTTAATTGACATATTTGAACTAAATAATTCTGTGTTTCTTTTTAATAGGATCAGAATTTATCTGTGAAAGTAAAGAAAAAGCCTGGCATTCCTCTCATGTTTATTATTCAGAACACTATAGTCTTGGACAAACCTTCTCCCAAAACAATTGCCTTTGTCAAAGCTATAGAGTCAGGTCAGCTTGTCTCAGTGCATGAGAAAGAAAGTATCAAGCAACTCAAACAGGAACAGGGTTTAGTGAAAAACCCTGAACAGAGAAGAAGAAAAAAGCGCAAGAAAATAAGTGGCCCCAATCCTCTTAGCTGTTTGAAGAAAAAGAAAAAACCAGAGGACACAAAATCGCCTGCTTCTAAAAAGAAAAAAAAAAGAATAAGAATCCGGAACAGATCTACCTCAGAAGTACTTTCTGAGAAGCAGAATGCAGAAGGATAATGAATGCTTTGGATACTTCTTTTGAAGACATTCATGTGTGAAAAATGAATTTAAAGACTGTATTTATGATTAAAGATTAAACTTATTTTTATAAATGAATAATGACCCATATGCTTTTGCGTTAAATAATTCGTAAGCTTAAAAGAGTAGTTAGGTTTAGGTTTGATAGAGTGCACTTTTTTAGTGGTTTTGGGAGATATTTTTCATTGTAAAATTATTGTCTCCTCTCTCCCCCACTCTCCCAAATGTTATATGCAAATAGGTTTTAAAATCAAACACTTCTAAAAAGGCTTGTGACAAAAAAGAGGCAGTTCCTATTAGATATGCAGGGGAAATTTCCTCTTTCAACTTAAAAGTTCACATTTCCAAATTGTATGGGTATTGCTACCTTTGTTCCATCCATTATTTGACCTACTACTACCAAGAGTGGAGATTGTGCTTGCTTCTATACTCTCCCATTTTTCTGACATATATATTTTAGTTTTTATATATCACAAATTCCATGTCTTCATCATTACAACTAGAGTTAATAGAGAGTTTTCAACAGTGTTCTTTTCTGAACAGTGGTATGCTATGATTACATTTGTTTATTATACTATTGTTCCTGATATTAATGTTCTTGTTTTTTTTGTTTTGTTTTTTTGCATCTGACTTAATTTTGCAGGATTTACCATTAACAATGGGAAGGACTTCATGGTATAGTTTTCCACATGGTTATATCCATCCAATAACATCAGGTCATTCATTCCCCTAGACATAGGTTCTTGGATTACTCAGATATCCTCCAGTGTGCAGTTTTTTCCTGAGCATTTCCTCAGCTGTCACCTAGGTATTTTTTGCCCTTATCTGGAGAACTTTGTCACACTGTTTGCCTATATTCTTTGATTCTTTCATATTCTCTTTTACTGCAAAGGAGCATACAGTGTGTAGGAAATGCATGTTTTGATTTTTTTTTTTTTTTTAATTTGCAGTGCTGGAGATTGAACCCAGATCTGTGCACATGTTAGGTGAGTGCTCTACCCACTGAGCTACATCCCCAGACCAGTATTTGAGTAGCAGTGTGCCTCTCATCTTTGTTGCACTGATATTCTAGCAAAGTACAGGATTCCTGGTTGAAGATCATTTCATTCAGATTTCCTTAACCTCTCAATTATTTATAAGGTCCTAGGGAAAAAAGTCCCTTTACCTGTTTTGAATTCCATTTGTCCTGTGGGATGATAATTTTCTTTTAGATGTAAATGTTAACTTCAAGAACAAGAATCCCAAAATAGTGTTCTAGTTAGTGTCCGAGTTGGTGTAAGGGTCAATTTAATTAGGAATTGAACAATCAAACTTGTCTCTTTCAGTCTTTCTTCCACCCCCACCAGTTGTTTTAATCATTCACAGGGCCAAGATTCAAATGTTTTTGAACTATAAAATTGAAGTATAAAGTTATTGGAAAAGTAAAATCTAATTAACAGCTCCTGACTTTGCCTTGAGGCCACCTTAAAGCAGTGGTTCTTAATCTACCTTTAGAACATCATGATGAGGTACAAAGTACATCATAAATAACTTCTTATTCATGGCTAAAATAACTGACATTTCTTATATGTGAGCCAATTATAATTCCTACAGAACTGTCATTCTCAGTTGAGTTCAAGGATACTTTGGTGGAAGTTTCCATTTCAATATGCTAAAATGTGTACCTTTTAGGCATTATTTCTAACAAAACATCTACACTTACTCAACACTGATCACCTACTAATAGCGTCTGAACTAGAACTGAAGAGCTGGGAAAACATGTTTATGCAGTAGTCATTAAAATATTAAAATTGTTAACACTTTGAAATTGGTTAATTATATATTTTTCTGATAAAATTACTTTTAAAGATATTTTAAAAGAATCTCAGAACTATGGCTACCCTTGTGTCACCTCCACTAAAATCCTTATCACTACTTTCTCTGTAAAATTTGGTGAAGGGAGCCATGAAACTACACGTATGAGATTATAATCTATGTTGTGGGGGCTG
This sequence comes from Sciurus carolinensis, assembly GCF_902686445.1. NCBI lineage: Eukaryota > Metazoa > Chordata > Mammalia > Rodentia > Sciuridae > Sciurus > Sciurus carolinensis. Next base: position 23,691,425 of record NC_062213.1, on the reverse strand, counting down.
GGGTTGTTCAGTGGTAGAGTGCTTGCCTAGCATGTGAGAAGCACTGAGTTTGATTCTCAGCACCACATAAAAGTAAATGAATAAAGGTCTATCAACATCTAAAATTTTTTTATAAAATATAATCTAGTAGTTTGGGGTAACAATGTTGAGAACCTTTGCTTTAGAGAGTAGTTATTAGCTTTGTTAGGCATAAAACACTTTATTTTCATTGGGCATAACACACTTGAACATTGAAAATTTGCCAGCCTAAAAAATGTTTCTGAAAACCATTATCTCTTATGAATAGTCCAAAATAATTTGCAGTTATGTATGAACAGGATTTGGTCAGATTCCCAACATTTTTACAGCCTTTTGGCCACTTCTCATTCTCCCATTTGAAACTGGAGTTTCAAAGGCAGAATGATTCTCCTTTATCTTTATTTGTGCAGATTTAGGAGATTGTATTTTATGTCTGCATCTAGGTAAAGCAAGATTGTTGTGATTTGACTACTTAACAGTTTTTCATGTGTAAATAAAATGTTTTTAAAATGTCATTTTATTGATCTATAACTTCTCTTAATTCTTAGGTCAGATGTAAATGAAAAAAAAAAAAAAGATTGCTTACAGTAATTAAAACTATTAAAAGTCCTGACCAACCACAATGCATCTCAATTTGGTTCCCAAGTTCTTAGTATGTGATGTTACTTTGATCTTTATTTCTTAAACATTTCCATCCAAATATTCCCTAGTTAGAGGAACATGAAAGTTTTCCCTTGGAAGTTCAAGAAATGATTAACCACCTGTAAAAATTTAAGTAAAATAATGCTTTCTTACTATCTCCCTGCCTCTGCCATTGCTAGCTAGATTCCCAAAATACCATTAGTCCACATTTAAGTTTGTTACTTTGACTCAATTAACTAGTCTCCCATTCAAGTGCGTGTGGGGCTTATGATTATCAAGTGACAGATCAATTGCATTTAGGTCAAGTTCCAATCTAATGGGCTCAGTATGTTTGTGAGCCCATCCCATATTTTCCCTCAGTTCCAGAATATATACTAGTTAACAGCTGGTTGTGTCCCCCTATTGGCTGTCTCATTTATGAACCAAGGGTCGTTAGGGTAGGAAAAATCAAAAGGGAACTGTTGGAGTTTCTTCTTCTTGCCATATAGTAACAAAAGAGACATATGGAATAGTTGCAGAGATTACTATGATTATCATATACTTGAATGAGGTGGAAGTGTTGATTCCTATTACATCTCCATTTAGTGCATCTATTGGGCCTGGGCAGAAAGCACATGGACCCTAAAACAGGGCTGGATTATTTCAACCTTAATTAGGGGTAATTTATTGGTGGTAGTTTTTCCTGTATTAACACCTTTGCTAGAACAAATCAATACAGTTCCTGACACCTGATATGGAAAATACTACACCTCCCACTAGCAATTTGCAAGGACCATTTCCTTGACAGGATCAATAGTTTGCTTTCAGTCTTACTCCATGCATGTAGCAGCTTACTAGCTTAGCCATAATATACTCTTCAGAAATTTTAAACATCTTTATATTTTGCATAACATCACACTGGTACACAAATTGAATTGGATAAGTAGGAAGTAGCAAGTGTTAAATTGGAAGTAGCAAACTACAAATGCTTTAATCAAGCTTTCTGAACAAAACTAAAAATGGGAGAGCAGGCACCTCTGCTATGTGGACATCATGTACAGTGCCAGTTTGGAGACAGTGCTCTGAAAATACGGAGATTCATTCTGCAAGATGAATATAAGCTTTGAATCAGAGACCAATTGTTATGGATTGGATTTGCAGTGTCCCCTTAAACTTCATGTATTGCTGACTTGGTCCCCAGCTAGGGGTGCTATTGGGAAGTAGTGGAAACTTTAGGAGGTAGAGTCAGTTTGGAAGAGATAGGTCACGAGGAGTGTGCTTTAGGGATTTATTTTTCCCCTGCTCTCACCCCTGTTTCCTGGTTACCATGTTGCTCTGCCACACACTCCTCACCATGCTGTTCTCCCTCACCACATGTTCAGAAACAATGGAGCCAAATGACCATAGACTGAACCCTCTGAAACTATGAGCCCAAATAAACCTTGCCTCAAGTTAGTTGTTTTTCTCAGGTTTTTTGTCACAGCAACAGAAAGCTGACCAACACACTAATCTATTGTATATCTCCCATGGTATATATAGGTTTAGGAATTAAGGGGTTGAAGTAGGAGTAGCTTCTCTCACTATTACATTTTGTAGCCAACTTAGAATTTTTGCTTCCTTCCTGCAAGACTTTGAGTTCTGCTGATTTGGAGATTTTTTTTTTTTTTAAATACAGTTTTGTTGTAGATGGACATAATACCTTTATATTTTTATTATTTTTTTACGTGGTGCTGAGGATCAAACCCCAGGCCTCACGTGTGCTAGGCAAGCACTCTACCACTGAGCCACAACCCCAGCCCTGATTTGGAGATCTTATTCCCTATTTTTTTGCATTTACTAAGGGCTGCATTGTGGCATAATACGTGGTCTATTTTTGAGAAGGTTCCATGTGCTGCTGAGAAGAAAGTGTATTCACTCATTGATGGATAGAATATTCTATATATGTCTGTTAAGGCTAAGTTATTGATTGTGTTATTGAGTTCTATGGTTTCTTTGTTTCATTTTTGTTTGGAAGCTCTATCCAGTGGTGACAGTGGTGTGTTAAAGTAACCCAGAATTATTGTGTTGTGGTCTATTTGATTCCTGCAATTGAGAAGGATTTGTTTGATGTACATAATGCACAGTTGTTTGGGGCATAAATATGTACGATTGTTGTGTCTTCCTTGATTTTTGTTTCCCTTAAGCTGTATGAAATGTCCTTCTTTATTCCTTCTGACTAACTTTGGCTTGAAGTCCACTTTATCTGAAATAAGGATGGAAACCGCCACTTTTTTACTGAGTCCATGAGCGTGGTAGGTTTTTTTCCCATTCTTTCACCTTTAGTCTGTGGATGCCTTATCTATGAGATGAGTCTCTTGAAGGCAGCATATTTTTGGGTCTCTCTGTTTAATCCAATCTGCCAGTCTATGTCTTTTGATTGATGAGTTTAGACCATTAATGTTTAGGGTTATTATTGAGATATGATTTGTATTCCCAGTCATTTGGGCTTCTTTTTTGGTTTTTAACTTGACTTGGCTTCTCCTTTGACTGATATATTCCTTTAAGGTAGTTCCTCCCTTTGCTGACCTACATTGTTGTTTTTCATTTCCTCCTCATGGAATATTTTGTTGAGAATATTCTGTAGTGGAGGCTTTCTATTTGTAAATTCTTTTAGCTTTTGTTTACCATGGAAGGATTTTAGTTTGTCTTCAAATCTGAAGGTTAGTTTTGCTGAGTGTAGGATTCTTGGTTGGCAACTGTGTTATTTCAGAGCTTGAAATATATTGTTCCAGGCCCTTCTAGCTTTTAGAGTCTGGGTTGAGAAGTCGGCTACTATCCGTATTGGTCTCCCCCTATATGTAATCTGATGCTTTTCTCTCGCAACCTTTAAAATCCTATCTTTATTTTGTATGTTAGGCATTTTCATGATAATGTGCCTTGGTGTGAATCTGTTATGATTTTGTGCATTTGGTGTTCTCTAACACCTAATGGTATTTGATTTTCCATTTCATTCTTCAGGTTTGGAGAAATTTTCTGATATTATTTCATTGAATAGGTTGTTCATTCCTTGGTTTGTATCTCTGTGCCTTCCTCAAACCTGATAATTCTTAAATTTGGTCTTTTCATGATATCCCATAGTTCTTGGAGGTTCTGTTCATAATTTTTCACCATCTTCTCTGTTTGGGCAACTTTATTTTCAAGATTAAATATTTTGTCTTCATTGTCTGAGGTTCTGTCTTCCAAGTGGTCTAGTCTTGGTGATGCTTTCCATTTTTTATTTGGTTTATTGTTTCCTTCATTTCAAGGATTTCCTTTTTTTTTTAAGAATTTCTCTCTCTTTGTTGAAATGATCTTTTGTTTCCTGCAGTTGCTTTTTCAACTGCTTATCGCAGTTACCATTCATTGCCTGAATTTGCTCTCTTATCTTATCCTTTGCTTCACGAATCATTTTAATTATGTATATTCTGAACTCCTTTTCTGATATTTCTTCTACCATGCTGTAACTAGATTCTATTAATATAGAATCTTGGTTCATTTGGATCATTTTCTTCCCTTGTTTTTTCATGTTGTTTATGTATCTTCCCCTCGAGCAGTGCAGATCTGGGGTATTGCAGTTTCCCCCCTATAGGCTTATAGTGACCCTATAGGTTTCCAAAATCTTTTCTTTAAGGGGGAGATCAATATTATCAGTGCCCAGTACAGACAATATGCAACCCTAAACCAAATATCCCCTATGAAGATGTTAACAATATTGTCATAATAAACATAATTTCAATTATTATCTACAGTATAACAAATAGATTTGCAATAAGGTCTGCAGTTTCTAATGGAGGACAAAGAGGATGGGGAGGGGTGTAGGATGTAAGTTGTTAATGGGATAAGAAAAGAGTATATAGAAGTTCTAGTTCATAGAGTGAAAGTATAATCAAAAGAAGTTGGTTGTTAGCATGAGAAAAGGGAGAAAGAGACTCTGAGGAAGCAGATAAACAAAAGGAAAATAGAGTGAGAAAAGTAAAGAAATAAAAATTTAAAACTTTACAAAAAGAAAAAAAAAAGAGAAAAACAAATTTACACTATAATAGTCATATACTATTCAAATCTCCCAGTCTTCAGTAGCCTGATGTATGAGAGGTACCTGACAATGAGCTTCCAGTCTCCAGCAGGTGTCTCAGGATGAGATTTGTCCCACCTAAAGTTGGGAGCTACGGCTTCCAGGATAATCCAAGATGGTCACTCTGGCTTCCAAATGGGGAGCTGCAGCTTGGGGGTATGGGCATGGTCAGTTGGAGGTCCTGGAGGTGGGGTGTGGTTTGTTGGGCAGGGGTCCTGGGGGCAGGGTGTGGTTGGTCTGTTTGAGGGATCCTGGAGGTGGGGTGCAGTCAGTCACAGCCAGGGGTCCTACAGGTCCTGGCAGTTGTCTCAAAATGACTGCAGCCACGTGTAACCAAACCTGCAGGTACTGTGACAGTGGACTTCCAGGCAACAGCAGGCAGCTGGCAATCCACTGGCAGTCTGCCATCGGTCTGCTGGCTGCTGTTGAACAATCGGCAGGTGAACTTCAGGCGGTGGGTGATGGATAGGTGAAAGGCAGGCAATGGACAGGCAAGAGGCTGGGAAATGGTGATGCTAGGCACCAGTCAGTGAGCAATCTGCACTCAAAAAGTAGCGGGTATGCTGGCAGACTGCAGGTGATCACAGTAGACAAATGGGGTAAACAGCAGGGGATCGATAAGCAGCAAAAACTGCCTCACCAAGAAACAGATATCCTCTGCTTGAAACCCAAGTTATGGAGCAACAAGGAACACAGCCTCCCTCTAGTTTGCCATCTTGGATCAGAGATCTTATTCCCAAAGGAGGAATATTTCTACCCAGGGCAAAACAATAATTCCCTTGATTTGAAAGGTGATATTGTCACCAGTTAATTTGGGGTTGTTTATGATTTTGAATCAACAAACAAAGAAACAAGTTACTCTACTGGCTGAGAACATCTTGAGGTTCTGGCTGAGATCACAGGAAGTATGGAATGGGTAGTTGCAGTTGTAAGCCTCCAAGATGATGCCCAATGATTTTTACCTTCTTTTGTTCATGTGCTTGTGTATGGATAGGATTGGCCTGTGTATGTTCATGGTATACTTCTGATATGAGGTCCTAAAAACCTGGTGGCTACCACATTGCTCTCTCTTGCTCTAGGGAAACCAGCACTTGTGTTGTGGGGATATTTAAGTAGCCAGATGGAGATGCCTAGGTGGAGAGGAAGGGAGCTTCCTGTCAAAAGCCATCATCAATTGACCAGTAATATGAGTGAGCATCCTAGAAACAGACCCTCCAGCTCTACTCAGGTCTTGTGATGACTGCACCTGTCAGTACTAGCTGACAGTTGACTATGATTTCATGAGAGACAGAACCACTCAAGTAAGCCACTTCTGAATTTACAACCTGTAGACACCATGTGAGATAAATGTGTGGTTATTGTAAGCCACTAAGTTTTAAGGTAATTTTAAATATAGCAATAAATAGCTAACAACACTTGTAGAAGAAGGAAGTTTAAAATATTACCAATGGTCTTGTGACTAGTTACATGGTCTATTTGTCTAAAGTGAATTTTGTATTTCTTGTTATATGAGTATCTATAGCTATTTATATATATATGTAATAGACATATAAACATATATATACATTATGTTTATTATATAGATTGTGCATATGTTGTATATACACAATATATACTATATATAGTAGAATCATACATATACAAATATATACTATTTTCTTCTCTCTTCCTTCCCCTAATTATTTTCTGTGTGTTTTTTATTTTGTTTATTTTGGTTGTTTATTTGGTTTTTGTTTTTAAGGTTAACTTAACCATTTAATTTTGTTACTGAAATGGTAACAGTATTTCAGGTGGGACTGAGACCAAAATCTGGGGGCTAATTAGCATAACTCCAATAGCGACAGTGATTCTTAGAACTTTACATCTCCTCATTTCAGGAGGATGAGACAATCTTCCTTAGTATGAAGGACAGTTACATGGTGTTAGGTGAAATAGACAGTTGAATAAAAATTTAAATGTGCACAGAAGGGTGCCTATGTATGCTTAGTAGCCAAAGAGGAGGACTGTGCCAGCTCCAAGTCCACCATTCTTTTTTAAAAAGTACATTTTAATTTTTAATCGGTTCATAATAATTGTATATATTTATGGGGTACAGCTTGACAATTTCAATACATGTAAATGATGTATAATGATCAGATCAGGCTAATTGGGAGATCTAGCCCCTTAGACATATGTCCTTATGTCATAAACATTCAAAATGCTCTCTATTATTTGTTTTGAAATATCCAACTAATAGTTGTCTACCATAGTTATATTATTGTGCTACGAACATTAGAAATAATTCCTTCTCTCCAGCTTCACCCCTGTACCGTTGAATATCCTCTCTCCGTCCCATTCTCCTCACACCCTTCCTAGACTCTGGTAACTACTGTTCTATTCTCTACTTCTTTGAGATCAACCTTTTAGTTTCCACATATAAGAACATGTAGTTGTTGTCTTTCTATATCCGACTAACATCATTCAACACAATTTCCTCCAGATCCATCCATGTTGCTGCAAATGGCATAATTACACTCTTTTTTTATGACTGAAGAATATTCCTTTGTGCATACAAACACGTTTTCTTTATCCATTCATTAGTTTTTGGACTCTCAGATTGCTTCCATTTCTTAGGTATTTTTCATATTGCTACAGTCAACATGGGAGTGCAGTTGTCTCTTCAACATACAGATAGTATGTCCTTTGGTCACATACTCACTATTGGGGACATCTGGATCACACGGGAGTTCTACTTCTAGTTTTTGAGAAAGCTTCATACTGTTTTCCACGGTGATACACTTATCTCTCTATACTCTGCCTTGTGCTACTGGAGCTGCAGCTTTGTAAACCACAATTCTCTGGTGGCAGCGATTCCTTGTGACCTTCTGTCAATAAGGGGCTGGCTCTAGAGGTGGGACCTGGAAGGAGGGTAGGGGAGAAAAGGCTTGCTCCTTCCTGTTGATCCCATGCACATGGCTCTGGTGAGTGTCACCTCTTCACTCTATCGGCAGACTCTTCTTACCAAGGTGTCCCTAAATCCAGACTGCAACACTTGAAGAACTAGATCTATTGTCTCAACCCACCTCCCCATCAGAGAATCAGACACCACCACAAGCTGGTTGGAGCCAATCCTTGTGAGATTTTCCTGGTATCTGGCCTGTAGGACTCTCCCCTGAGACGGGGGACGTGAGTACCTTGGATGAGAGCCTGCTTTCTCAGAGGTTTCAGCTCCACAGTCCTCCTTATCCAAGTGTCTAAATTTTAATAATTCAAACCTCTTCCCTTTTCCCCTTGACCTAAGTGGAGAACCTCCTTCCAGCAGTTCCTACCTCCAGAATTCTTGGAGCTCTTTTTCTTTTTTTTTTTTTTTTTTAACTCTTTGGTTATTCATAAACAATTTTACATCTAATTAATGTTTGTTTACATTAAATTATCTTTGCTCATGTAAATGGTGTGATTTTTCTTTTGATTAGACCTTGATCTAACACAAGGTTTCTAATTGGCCAGTCCTGCTTCCTGTGTTCATTCTAGAGCTTAGAGGAGGGGTCAGCTCTACCTAAATTACATAGACTGAGATTGGATAAGTGGGGGTCAACCCAAAGAAGAATGGGGTGCTATTACCAAGAGAAGCATAGGGGGATCAGGCAAAAATCACATCTGAGCATCAAGTCAATCTTCGAAAATTATAAAACTGTGTCTCAACCTTTCTTTTTAAATTTTTGTTTGTTCTTTTTAGTTATACATGACAGTAGAATGTATTTTGACATATTATACATACATGGAGTATAACTTCTCATTCTTGTGGTTGTACATGATGTGGAGTTACACTGGTTATGTATTCATATATGAACATAGGAAAGTTATGTCCAATTCATTTTACCATCTTTCCTATTACCATTCCCCTTCCTTCCCTTCATTCCCCTTTGTCTAATCCAATGAACTTCTATTCTTCCCTCCCCCACCCCTATTGTGTGTTAGCATTCATATATTGGAGAGAACGTTTGGCCTTTGGTTTTTTGGGATTGGCTTATTTCACTTAGCATGATAGTCTCCATTTCCATCCATTTACCAGCAAATGCCATAATTTCATTGTTCTTTATGACTGAGTAATATCCCTGTCTCTCAACCTTTCTCTGCTCTCCAAAAACCTTATTACTTGTGAAGGTGAAAAGACAAACCACAGAATAGGAGAAAATTTTTCAAATAATACATATTTGATAACAGATAAAGGACTTGCATCTAGAATATAGAAAGAACCACTACAATTCAATAATAAAAAGGCAACCCAATGAAAAATGGTCAAATGATGTGAATAGACATTTCTCTGAAGAAACATACAAAAGACTGATAAGCACACGAAAAGAGGCTCAATACTTCTAGTCATCAAGGAAATGGAAATCAAACCACAATGAGAAGCCACTTTACACATAGTAGAATGGTTATAATCAAACACAAAACAGAACACAAGTGTTGGAGAAGAGGTGGAGAAATTGGAACCCTCATATCTTGCTGGTGGGATTGTAAAATGGTGCAATTGGTTGGAAAATGATCTAGCAGTTTTTCGAATAATTAATCGTAGAATTACCATATTATCCAGCAATTCCATTTCTAGTTATATATCCAAGAGAAATGAAAACAGATGTCCACATAAAACCTGTACACAAAAATTCATAGCAGCATTACTGATGATACCAAAAGCAGAAACAACTCCAATGTCCATCAACTGATGAATGAATAAAAAGAAGGATGTGCAATGGAATATTATTTGGCAATAAAAAGAAATGATACACACTGTAATATGTTTGAACCTTGAGAACATGCTCAATGAAAGAAATCAATCACAAAGGATCAAAACTGTATGATTATATTTTTATGAAATGCCCAGAATAGGCATAGAAAGTAGATTAGTTGGTTACTAGGGCTAGAGGAAATGGGGGCAAGAGGGAAGGTATGAAGTGTAGAATTCTTCTGATGCTAATCAAAAGATTCTAAAGCTATTTGTGGTGACTGATACACAGCAATGTGAATATATTAGAAGTCATTGAGTTGTATACTTTAAATGAGCGAATTGTGTATTAGGTGAATTATATCTCAATGAAGTTGTTTAAAAAGCATTATACACACAGTAAGCATATTACATATATTCATGAATTAGTCATGTAACCAAGTGGATTGAACAAAATGCACGTCTGCACTTAGATGTATTTTAGTGGTAGCTAAAGGAGAAAAGAAAAATGTAATTGTTTACAGTTTCTTTCAAAGGAAGAAAAAAAGCAAAATTTACTGACAATCGATGTGGCTGCTAATATCTCATTTCTTTTCCTCCCATGAGTTAATCTCAAGTGGGTCTTTGCCAGCTTGCTAATGCTCACGTCCCCCCACGTCAGAAAGCTGCCATCTGTTTCCTTCAGTTGCCAGAATGTTATAGATTGCCCACAGGTAGTAAATGCTGAAAAGATAAATATTCCAAACACTCATCATTTTGCACAACTATTATACAATGATGTTTTAATCACCTTGATGTGAAAATGATACTCCCATGTGATGAAGTATTTTGATCTCCAAAATTGAATCAGCAGTGTAAATCTTTTATGCGGTAAGCAACAGGAACAGGATGTAGCTTAGCTATCTGAAGTAATCAAGGTCAGATTGCCACTTGTGCAATTTTGTACATTCAAAAAAGGGAGGACATGAAATGGAATGCCTTTAAAGTTTAGGAGACCCACATTTGGTACTAGCATGTACTGTCCCCGTCTGAAGCCCCTCAGAGTGGTGGTTAGCTCAGAGTGCTGGTCAGGTAGGGAGCATCCCTCACCTTGACAACTCTGTGTTTTTATGTCTCATCATCATTCCTTGAAATGATATGTTCCGATACCTGGATCCATCACTAGGATTTTCTTTGGTTAAAATCCAAAAACATTGTTTCATTTTACCATTGTTTTGTAGTAATGCTTGAAGTCATTTATTGTGTGCATGTGCCTAATAAATGCTAAATGAGTGGCTGAATGAATGAATCAAATTGAATGAAATGAACTCTATTATTGTTACCTGTATCACAGGGCCTCCACCCTTCCTATCTCATAACCGTCAGGATCATAGACTTGTGTTCTCATTCTTACATATGACAAAACAGAGGCTTTGATGCCTACATAGCACATGCATTGCTCAAAACATTTTTTCTGGAGCACTTTGGCAGTTAGGAAAAAGAATCTTGAATTTGAATGAAAAGGAAGAAATGTTTCGACATGTATTCTTTGGCAAAACATCATGTATCCCAACTGAAATGTTACAACTTCACCTACCTCTATAAATTATTTACTACTTTTCTCATCACTCTGCTTTATGAATTATTCCAGTTGGGGTCATCTGAATGCACGAGTGTACATGTGCCTTTGCTCTGTTGCACATGAAACACCAGTGATGTTTTCTAACAAATGTGATTGTAGCACATGACCACCTGTGCCCTGTCCTGCCCCTGACAATTCAGAAGCTGTTTCCCAAAGATCATCCCTAATTCCAAGGGGACAGAAGATCCTGTGCTTGCTTTCTGTCAAGCAAAAAAAAAAAAAAAAAAAAAAGGTTGATAAGAGAACCACCATCTGATGCAGGTCCTTCCTGCTGTGACATTGTCCTCTGCTCTGACCTGTACTCTGCCCAGGTCTCCTGGGAAGAAAACATGTAGCCATCCCCCACCATTTCTCACGGCAGTGACAAAACTCTGTGCCTTTTCTGGATGTGATGGCCTACATTATGCACCCAGTCTTATGGTGCTGCCATGTTCTGGATAAACTCATTCAGGACCTTCTGAGACTGTTGTTTGCTTGTTTGGGTGATTTTGGTTACCTAGTAAAAAGGGCAGGAGAAGAAAGTGACTCCACTATGGCTTAAAAGGAAAAAGGAAATCAGAAATAGGTATCTTTATTAACAATGTGAGAAGCGGAATGCTGTGGGACAGAGATACCAGTCTTTACCCTGTATCATAATCCTGGGAAATGGGAAAAACTAAACAGGATGCCAATCCAAGAGATCTAGGTTCCCTTAGTGAAAGGTGGGCTCAGGTGTCTGTGTGATCTAAGTGCTCTCCATGTACATCTCATGGGCAGCCTGGTTGAAACCTCTGGTGTAGAAAAGAACTTGGTTTGGGAGTCAGTTCATTCCAGGTTCTTCTTAAACTTCTATCTCAGTTGTCTGGGTAAGATGGTGTTAATATGAATTGTAAATAAGATAGTGTCTGGCACCTAGTTCATGTTTAATAGTTTATAATGGAGTCCTATGCAGCCATTAAAACTCATATTTTAGAAAGCTGTCTTAATAATCTAAGAATATAAATGTTCCCTCACCCCCATTATTCCTCCCCACCCCTCCAGCAAGCTTTAGCTGGCACATATACACTTGACCATCCTCTTCTAAGGACACTATGATTGACAGCACCATTTCTCATCCCTTGACTGCAAGCTTGTCTCTAACAAAATCTTTCAAAAAATTAAATGAGACTCTCTAAGGAACATGGGTAGATTTTGGAATAGTTTTAAAATTCACCAAGGGATTTTAAATATAAAGTCAACGTTCAAAACCACTTAATTGTCAAACTTTGCACTCAGACTCATTTGAGATTTTATTTAACAAATCTCAACCTGGTGTGGTGGAGCATGCTTGTAATCCCAGCAAGTTAGGAGGCTCAGGCAGAAGGATCTTGAGTTCAAATCCAGCCTCAGCACCTTAGCAAGGCCCTAACCGACTCAGTGAGACCCCGTCTCAAAATAAAAAATAAAAAGGAGTGGGATGTGACTCAGTGGTTAAGCACCCCTGGGTTCAATCCCTGGTTAAAAAAAAATCTGAGATTTCTGGGCCTTACCTTTAGAGAGTCTGATTTAGCAGGTCTGGGGGAGAGCCCATGAATTCACATCTTTAACAAGCTTCTAGCAATTAGGACCAGCACCTGTCAGCATCATCTGAGAGCTTTTTAGAAATGCAAAGTGATGAACCCTACTGCAAAAGGACTAGTCTCAGGGATGGGGTCCAGGAACCATTGCCGTTGTTATTGTCTTGACTATTGACTTTTTTTTTTTTAACTATAGGGATCTTGCTATGTTGCTCAGAAGTGATCCTTCCACTTCAACCTCCTGAGTACCTAGAATTATAGGCATGTGCCATGGTCTCCAGTTCTAGGGAACCTCTTTTAACAAGCTTTTCAAGTGATTCTTATGTATGCTAAAGTTTAGGAACCATCTGTCTTCATGAGCACATAGTAAAATGATGTTATGTGCATGTGCAAGTATGTCACAATAAATTCCACTACTATGTATAATTATTATGTACCAATAAAAATTTTAAACAAAGAGATTACCTGAGAAGAGAAAAGAAAGGGGCAGCAACAGGAATCTGGGACATCACCATGATTCCAAGTGCCCAGGTTTGAACCAAGAGTCTGATGGTAGGCCCAGGGTCTGAGGCCACCCTGACAAACCAAAAGGATTAGATATGAAGAACCATCCAAGGAAAACCCAGGTAACCTTAACAAAATAAGGAGAATGAATATTAAGCCAAAGAGCTATTTTCTACAAACACTATGTTATGGAGTTGTTTTGAGAATGATATAAAATAATGTATGTAAAAATGCTTTCTAATGTCTGACACTAAAATATTTAGTCAATTGTGTGAATTGTTTTTATTAAAGCAGCACATGTGGGCATTCAGTGTAATTAAGATGGGAAATATAACCTTTATGTTTCTGGGGCTTATGTTTAGGTCTATGATCTATCTCAAATTAATTTTTGCCTAATGAGTGAGTTAGGGATCAAATTTCATTTTTTCCCTATAGAGTTATCCAGTTGTTACAGAAACCTTTTAAAAAGACTTTCCTTTCCTAATTAAATTAAGTTGGCTCCAATTTTCCCATTTTGATTACATAGTTCTGGAGGGTTTAGGCTTTGTATTATGCTCCTTTGTATCTGTATTAATTAGGATTTGGTTCAGTTCTGAATAACAGAGAGCCAAAAGACAGTAGCTCAAACAGATACACCAATTAGGCATTCCTAAATAACTCACCATCCCAGAACTCACTGGCTTAGACGATAATCCTTTAGTACTGTCGGCTACTTGGCTCATCTGTGCTGAGCGGTACTGCAGAGTTCTCAGGTTGTGGCAGCTGAGCAGTGTGGCTCCCACCGAAAGTCTTGGTTTGACTGGAATGGCCTCCTTTCATGAACTGAAGTAGCGCGAGAGAAGAGGGTAGGCTCACCAGGGAAGAGACACAAGACAGCAAGCAGGAATGCTGGAGGTTTCACCAGCCCAGGTTTGGAACCACCTCATTGTTATTTCTACCCATGAAGAATTCAGGTAGTTGAGCCCAAAGTTCGAGAATGGGGACTACACTACCCATGGGAAGCATGGTGTGGCTACAAGGAGGAGGCAAGAATTAGTGGCAGCTATTTAATCAATGAGAGAAGTTTATTTTTCTCACATTAAAGTCCAGAGGTAAGCATTTCAGGACTGGTGTGGGCCTCAAAATTCTCAGGGCAGACTACTTTTTTTTTTTTGGTACTGGAGATTGAACCCAGGATGCTCTACCACTGAACTTGAGACCTCAGCCATTTTTATTTTGAGACAAGGTCTCACTAAGTTGTCCAGACTGGCCTCAAACTTGCAATCCTCCTGCTTCAGTCTCCCAAGTTGCTGGGATTACTGGTGTAATCTCTCTTATCACTCTTCTGTGCTTGACCATGTTGTCAAAGTTCACTCATGGACTGAAGAGACATCTCCGGCTATAGCCATCGGGAAGGAGGAAGGAACAAATTAGGAAGGGGGCAGAAGGTGCATGCCAACTGTCCTTAGAGAAGGCGCCTAAAAATTGCCATATGTCAGTTCCACATGACAAGGACATGCTTTCTTGCAAGGGAGACTGAAAATGGAATCTTTATCCCAGTTAGCCATGTAGCCAGGTGATCAGGAGATCTTTTACTAAGAAGGGAAGAATGGATAGTGGGAACAAGTAATGATTTGGACAGCTTGCCTTGCCCAGAATGTGGGTTCAATTAATACATGTTGCTCTTATTTTATTTTTTATTTTTTTTTATTGTAAACAAATGGGATACATGTTGTTTCTCTGTTTGTACATGGCGTAAAGGCATACCATTTGTGTAATCATAAATTTACATAGGGTAATGTTGTTTGATTCATTCTGTTATTTTTTCCCTTCCCCGCCACCCCTCCCACCCCTCTTTTCCCTCTATACAGTCCTTCCTTCCTCCATTCTTGCCCACCTCCCTAACCCTAACTCTAACCCTAACACTAACCCCTCCCACCCGTCATTATGTGTCATCATCCACTTATTAGCAATATCATTTGTCCTTTGGTTTTTTGAGATTGGCTTATCTCAGCATGATATTCTCCAATTTCATCCATTGTTGCTCTTATTTTAATGTGCTATAAAACACTAATTCTTTTGTGGGAGATGAGAATAGTCCTTAGCAATAATAAGATCATAAGAAAAATACTTATAAAATCAGTGATTTGAATTTGTTACAAGTGCTTGTTTCAGGTCCCACTGTTAGAAGTGAGAAACACTTTTGAAAAAAAAAAAACTTTTCTCTTTGTATTTCTAGACTTAATGCATTGACTTCAGCAGGCAATCAACTAAAGAATTAGAAATAATAAAACTGAGAATCACAATGAGGTACCCCCATATACCTATTAAAATGCCTAAACTGAAAAATCAAATGGTGGCCAAGATGAGAAGCAAGTGGAGCTTTCGGAAATTGTCGATAGGAATGCAAAGTGGTACGGGTACTTTGGAAAACAGTTATAAAGCTAAACATTCTCTTACCAAGATCCAGTAAGCCCACTCCTGGATGTTTATTCAAGAGAAATACAGACACACATCCACACAAAACTTTATATCAGCTTTTCTCATAATCATTAAAACCCAGAAACAATCACTGTGTATATATTCATTGCATATCCTTGCAATGAAGTACTACGGGGCCACAAAAAGAAATTAATTACTGATACATGTAGCAACATGGGTGAATCTCAAAAGAATTATGTTAGTGGAAAGAAACTAGAGCCAAAAGCTATGAACTCTGTGATTTCATTTAGATGACATTCTGGAAAGAGCAAAACCAGAGGGACAGAGAATAGGTCTGAGGCTGCTGCAAGCTGGTGAAGGCAGGCGGATTACCAAAGGGCAGAAGGAAACATTTTGAGGTGATGGAAATGCTCTTGATCTTGATTATGGTGGTGGTTTCAGAACTGCATATGTTGCCAAATTTCATGAAATTATTCACCTAAGGTGGCTAAATAGTTTACCTCAATAAACCTGACCAAATCCTCTGCCTAATTTTTTATCTGCCACCACCTTCCCCTGCCCCAAAGTTATACAAATCCAAGAAAGGTCATGAGGGAAAAGTCATTTTGGTTATGAATGAAACTTTTTAAATTTTTTTTTAAGAGAAAACAGTGGAGTTGGTTATTTCCATACAGATTTATATACAGCATAGTATTAAATCTAGCTTCAAAGAATTAATTACTTTTACATTTTGCATTTTAGACTAATCTCTGCAATTGCACACTATGAAACAGATAAACCTCTTTGGGAGAATGCCTGTCTCTCAGCATCATCTGATACTGACTCAGACAAGTTACAGTCCACTGGACAGCGCAGGGCTAGAAGAAATTGTTTTCATAATGCAAAATGACATATCCTGGAACCATGCAAATGATATGAGGAAATTCTCTAAGAGTAATTGTTCCGTTCTGATAAAAGAGTAATAATCTTTCTTTCACGGACTTAAGATGCAGTTCTTTGCTTTCATTACCACCTTGGCTTACTAAAAGAACCACCTGGGTGGAGGAGATAAGAGTTTCAAGGATGGGTGGGGTGGGGATGGAAGGTACAGTATAAGTATTGTGGCTGGGTAGGACCTGCCCCATCCCAAAGGCAGTGGAGAGCCATTCTAGAAAGTAGAAGGATGCTATTTGCACTTTGAATAAATCACACTGGTAACTCTGGGGAGTGTGTAAGGAAGAGTGGGGTAAGAGTGGGGGTGGATAGTGGAGATGCTTATCTCATTAAGGAGATCTCTGCAACAGTCCAGGTGAGAGAGGATGGTGTCCTGAAATGACAGTGGAAGTGGACAACTTTGAGAGAGATGGCAGTCGACATCTTCTTCAGAATAAGGTTCGAGGAAGATGCAGAACCTTAAAGAAGGATCAGTCTTTAAAAATCTGACTTAGAACCTGTGTCAGTGGGTGGCTGCAGCTCACTCATGTGGTGTCACCCACCATACTGTCTTCTCCACACTCTCCTGTCCTGCATGTTCTCTTACTAGTTTCACTCTCAGGCTGGGTCGTGAGAGTAGGATAAATGGACCCACATTTTTAGGCTTGGAGGGAAAAGGCCTGGTGACGGGTGAGGTGCCGTTCTGAGGCTATGGTAGTGGGAAGTTATGAACATATTTCTTATGGAGAAGAGGTATTATTAGGGGAATATTAAAAAAGACTGGGCTGGAAAAATATCACAAAAATTTGAATCCATCGCATGTTCCAAGTCTCCGCAATAGGTAGTTTTGGATCGTTATAAAATGGTATGAAATACGGAGCCATGTTATTGCAGAACTAATGACCAGGCCTGGAAGCCCCCGGTGCTCTTGCATTTGGCGCCACCTCATGGCCGATGTCTGCTCTGTCTCCATATCTCAGCACTGTTATTTGTCCCTTTATTTTCTGGAGCAAAAGCAAAACTAGACAAATACCAGGGTGAAAGGCACAAACGGTACAGTCCCAAGCAAACTAGAGCACATGGTCATCCTAATTCTGAGTCCTGCATCTGGTTGGGACTTCCAGGAACTTCCTGGTTGGCTGATGCTTATTTCTTTCATCTATTATTGGAACATAAAGCTGGGGCCGCGAGCATCCGTCTTCCGCCTCTTTGCTGCCAGAGATGACTGGGAGCTGTTCTATTTCCTGGTCTTCTCCCACCTTTCCCTCTATTGTTCACAGCCACTCAGAAGATACAGATGGTAACTGGACACCTTTTGGGGTGGGGAGAACACAGGATTCAATGACCATTTGCATCATGTCCAGATTATCATCACTAAGTTTCTATTTGTCTATATTATGTTGATAATCAAGAAAAAATAGTGAAAAATTGCAAAAGTAAATCATCTTGAGTATTCGTATGCCTTTGTATCTTGAATACATATATTTCCTCTGTGCGTGTCTTTTTCAGTTCCTAGGAGATGATACCATCTGTGTCACCCTCTCCCACTAAACTGTGAGCACCTTGAGTAAAAGCTAGTCCTTCTTTTTTACTCTTCCCTCATCATTTCTTATCACAGTGCTTGGATCTTGTCTAGCATTTGTTCAATTAAACTGAAGTCTTAATTCCAATGATTGTACTATTAATTTCAGCCACAGAGTTAGTACATACAAGGGATTATATCAGTGGAAAACTTATCCCAACTATTTGTAGTTTCAATAAATATTCAATAGTAGATCATAATATGCTGTTCAGATATGATGATATTTAATCTCTGATCTTCTTGGCAGTGATCATAACAGATAAACACTGTCATACCAACCCTGATAAGAGCATAAAATTTATTTTTGGTAATGTTTTCTGCATCTGAGGACCGAACTAAACTGAGTGAACTAATTTCTGATCTATTCATTGACTTCACAGTTAAAACTTAGATTTTTTATTTTTATTTATTTATTTGTTTATTTTTAAATTTATTTTTATTGTAAACAAATGGGATACATGTTGTTTCTGTTTGTACATGGAGTAACAGCATACCATTTGCATAATCATACATTTACATAGGGTAATGTTGTTTGATTCATTCTGTTATTGTTTCCTTCCCCCCCACCCCTCCCACCCCTCTTTTCCATCTATACAGTCCCTCTTTCCTCCATTCTTGCCCCTCTCTCACCCCCCATTAGGTGTCATCATCTGCTTATCAGTGAGATCATTTGTCCTTTGGTTTTTTGAGATTGGCTTATCTCACTTAGCATGATTAAAACTTAGATTTTTGAAAAAAATGCTTTTGACCTAAATAGGCAGTGGTGGCATGTTGATAATTTTTTTAAAAATATTTTTTTAGTTGTTGATAGACCTTTATTTTATTTATTTGTATGTGATGCTGAGCTCCGAACTCAATGCCTCATGCATGCTAGGCAAGCGCTGTACCACTGAGCTACAACCCCAGCCCTTGATAAATGTTTAACAATCAGCTCACCTAGAAAAAAAATCCCCTGATTTGTATAGTTTACTATTCTTCATTTAAAATTTTATTTTTATATTTTTTATTTGTTCTTTTTAGATATACATGGCAGTAGAGTGTATTCTGACATATTATACATACATGGAGTATAACTTATGCTAATTAGGATCCCATTCTTGTGATTGAACATGATGTGGAGTTCCAGCGGTCATGTATTTATATATGAGCACAGGAAAGTTCTGTTTGATTCATGCTATGGTCTTTCCTATTTTTCCATCCCATCTCCCTTGGGTTTGCCATTCTGTGGTGTAAATACTCTCATCATGGCTTATTCCAAACTACAATGTGATCTCAGTGAGTGAGGACCAGGGAGGAAATGCACATAATCAGCTTTTGCAGCAGGCTCTGGCATACCAGACGAGGTCAGTGTGGAGCTGGCCGGGACCTGTGGCAGATGTCATCTTTTAGTGTTCATTCATTCAACAGATATTTATTGAGCAGCTATTGTATAGGTATGTGGGATTCTGAGGGACAAAAAATATATAAAGATTTCTACACTGGAGATGGGAGTTAAATTCTTTTGGGGAGAAGGAGAGATGATGAACAATGAACATATTAATAATAAGTTATATAATTGCAAGGAGGCAATAAGTGCTGAGGAAAATGTAAATAGACCAGGATAGGTAACTGACAGGGTGTGAGAGCTTGTAATATTAAGTGGGGTCATGTGAGCCGGCTGCTCTAAGAGGATGATATTTGAGTGGAGATTTGAAGGAAGTGACAGAGGAAAACTTCTGGATATCCAGGGCCAGGGTATTCTAGGCAAAGTGAACAGCCAGTGGTGAGAGACTGCAAGACTTGATCAATGATCAGAGAACGACAGGAAGGTCAGCTACATGGGATGGAGAGAGAGAGAGAGAGAGAGAAAGAGAGAGAGAGAGAGAGAGAGAGAGAGAGAGAGAGAAAGTGAGTCTAGGTAGAAGGGGAAGTCCACAGGGTGGAGCAAATGCTTAGAGAAGGGAGGGAAGACATCACAGGATGTTGTGAGGACTCTGGATTTAACTCAGAATGAGATGGAGAGCCCTGTAGACAGAGCAGAAGGTCATGGTCTGTTTAGGTGTTAGAAGTCTCACCTGAGCTTCCATGTGCAGAACAGACTCCAGCTGGGACAAAAGTGGATGTGAGGAGATTAGCTAGGAGGCTGGTAAGGAGTCGTCTTACCCTGGAAGCAGGCAGAAGGTAGAGCTAACAGGATTTGCTTACAGCCCTCACAGCTGGATGGAGGCTGGCTTCAGTTTCCTAGATAAGCAGTAAAAAATGACTACGAAGTGGGTGGTCAAAGACATGAAAATCCATCCTCTCATAGTTCTCGAGGTTGCACATCGGAAGAAGGTGTCAATAGGGTGGTGCTCCCGGTGTCAGGGTGGTGCTCCCCGGGTCAGGGTGGTGCTCCCCGTGTCAGGGTGATGCTCCCGGTGTCAGGGTGGTGCTCCCCATGTCAGGGTGGTGCTCCCCGGGTCAGGGTGGTGCTCCCCAGGTCAGGGTGGTGCACTTCCTCGCTCTTCCTGCTCTCCGTGTCTGCTGGTGATCCCCAGGGCTCCTTGACCTGCCAGTGCAGCACCCTGCCTCTCCCTCCAAGGCACACAGGCCCTCTCCCCTCACAACAGGTTCTGTGTCTCTCCTCCTAAGGACATCAGTCACCTCTGAGTCGAACTCAGGTGGTCCCTGACTTAACAGATGACCCGACTTACAATTTCTTTACTTGATGAGGGTGTGAAATGATAAGCACACAGTGGAAACTGTACTTGGAATTTCAATCTTTTTCCCGGGCTGGTGATATGTGGTGCCACACTGTTTGTGATACTGGGCCACAGCCTCCAACTGGAGTTCCCAGTCAGCCAGGCAGTCACGAGGGTGAATGATCCATGTCCCATGGTGCACCGTGCTGCAAAGTTATGATGTCCCACAGGTTAGATGTGTTCAATGCGTTCCACGTGAGACATTCTCAACTTACAATGGGTTTATCAAGACATGACCCCATAATAAATCAAGGAACCCTTATGATGTCACATTCTAAGGTTTTTGGGGACACAATGCAGCCTACAACTGGGTGGAAATAAAAGAACTAAGGATGACTCAGGTTTTTGGCATAAACATTTGGAAGGATATCATTGCCATCAGCTAAAATGGGGAGGACTGCAGATGGAGCAAATTTGGGGGGAAAGATCAAGATTTCCAGAGTATTCCAATCCACAGCCACAAAGACGATCAGCTTATTGTCCCATGTCTGTAAAGGAGGAAGAGAACTAAGTTATTGTGAATTTATGTGCATTCTAGCAAAATAACCCTGAGAATAACTGCTCTCATTTGAAAATCAGATATATTCTGTAGTATATTATATTCGGTTTCCTGAATAAAAACTTAAATTGTTTTAATTAATGGGAAGTTTCTAAATATTACCCTTCATTTTGGTGAGAAATTTTTTCCCCCCAAATTCACCTTTAGTATACAGATGGTTTAAGCATGGGGAAGGCAGAGTTCTTGGAAAATCTCTAAAAGCTTTCTGAACTCTTTAGAAAGACAGAGATGATTCTTAGGGGATGAGTCTAAGTAAACACTACCTCATTATGTAAATTAGTTGTGGGCATGCACGTCATGGTGATATTTCAGTTGAAAGTTACTAAATGTTCCAAGCTTTGAATCACCTTCAAAAGATTTCGTCTTTCTTTGAACATCTTGGCAAATTCCCGTCCTAGGGATTATTGTGCAGAAACCAATTCTAAGGGACATAAACAAAGGGAGGATTCTATTAGAAGTACACCGGAGTGTCTCCCCAAATCCAAAGGAGGGTAGAGAAGCTGGGTCTCATGAAGACCAGGAATTGGGAATTGGAAGTACAGATCCAAGGTGGCTACTCTTCCTGTACCATGTCTTTTTCCCTAGCGGTTCTCTGCACTTGCTCCATTATTTCCCTGTCCAAATAGCCAGGTGCCTCTTCTCTCTTGCCCATGCCACTTCTCCCTGCCTCCAATGCTGCTCCCGACCTCAGAGTTTATATCACTGTACAAAGTCAGGGCTGATTTTTCCTAAATCTGTTTTCTCTAGAATCCAAATTGAAGTTTTTAAAGGATGGGATCTGATTGGGCCAGGATCTGAAATTGTCTGAGGAAAATGTCCATATCCTCTCATCAAGCAAGTGTTTATTGAGAGCTTACTTAAGAGCTCTTGTAGGTCCTGCTGGGAGTTCAGGGAGTAAAGTCCTCACTCTCAATGCAGCTTAAATCCAGAAGTGTGATGGGAAAGTCCCATCCTGTGTACGTATGCACATAGTGGGCTGGTGTTCGAGAAGGGTGGACAGGCATCCTAAAGGAATATCACTTTTTGGAGTCTGCCAAATTTAGAGATGTTGCATCTGTCTGGGATAAACTATACTTTGATTCTTTTGATTGCAATTGCAGTAAAGGGATTCACTGTCTCTTTATATCTTATCAAATGCCCACTCTCATCAGCATTTCTATAAACTGTGATATGACTCACAGCCAGCTCTCAGTGTGATCATCTGGCCTTTTATTGTCATGGTCATATGAATACAATGCTGTTAAGGGATGCATTTTGTGTCCCACCCGACACCCTAAACTCATATGTTGA
Source organism: Sciurus carolinensis (assembly GCF_902686445.1). Lineage (NCBI taxonomy): Eukaryota > Metazoa > Chordata > Mammalia > Rodentia > Sciuridae > Sciurus > Sciurus carolinensis. The sequence goes on along the minus strand of NC_062213.1, from coordinate 23,668,847 downwards.
AGCCTAACTACAAAAGTGATGATATTCGGAGGCTGGGTCATTGGGAGCCAATTGAATTATAGGGGCAGACAGATCCTTTTTAAAAGACCCAGGAAACTGCCTCCCCTCTTCCACCATGTGAGGACACAGGTAGAAGTTCTACCTAGGAATTAGGAAATGAGCAGTCACTCGACATCAAATTTGCTGGCATCTTGATCTTGGACTCCTAGCCTCCAGAACTGTTAGACATTTCTAACAGGCATGGTGGCCCATGCTCAGTAATTTAAGAGGCTGAAATAGGAGGAGTGCAAGCTCTCAGGATTCAATCTCCTTTACAACACCCCCACCCTTCAAATGTCTATTGTTTATAAGCCACATAGTTTGTGACATTTCAATATGGTAGCAGGAATGGATTAAGACAATATCCAAAATCCAAATGAAGAACTTTATAATGTATCTTCATCTGCTGCTGCCCATCCTTTTCATTTCCTTCATCTGGTTTTAGTTTTCAGATGAAATTAACAGGAAATTGGGATAATTTTGAGGAGTAGCATGATAAATGCATTTGCTTTTCCTGTAGGATTAAGTTCTAGAAAACATAAAAATTCACTTTCTTCCCAGGATATTTTGAAAAGTAGATTGCAAAGAACTTAAACATGTATGTATTAAAGATTTTAAAAACAAAACCCAAAAATCTCTTCTGTGGTCTTGATTATTAGAAGCATTTACATTACTTAGGAATTGTTTTTGGTGGCAGAACTATCAGCCTTATGAGCTTCAATTTAATTCTAACATCTCATAAAAATGTAACAATGCAAAATATACACAAAATAGCTGCAATACATTGTGTATATCTTAAGACTGATTTTTTTTTTAAAGTAACTTTGATATCCAAATACTTTATAACTTACACAATGTCTGGTATATAGTAGACACTTAATATTTGCTGGATGGCTGTGTAATCAAAGGAGAATTGTTAAATCTGTAATTCTGTGAGATTGTTCTGGTGATGTTGTCATATCTTAAAACATTAAAAAGTTTTGTTTTGTTTTTTCTTAAAAAGGGTATTTGTCTTCAGGACCAGTGCTACATTTTGGAGAATACTTCATCTTGGCCCCTAGGGGGAGCTCCAGTCTCTAAGTCTCAACAGCAATCCCCTCCAGGGTTTTCTTATTTCTTGTCCAGAGAATTTAGAAGAATCTGTTAAGGGTAAAAACATCTCCAGATATGTTTATTGGTGTGTGGATATCTATAGTCCAGGGCTACTGCTGTTTGGGAAGATCTCTCTTAGGAAGGTCTCCAGTTGTTGGATTTCATCACCCATTTTAAATGGATTTAACATATGCTTTGAATGCCTACCAGACACAGTTCTAAGGGCATAGAGCAGTAGTCAAATGTCAGGAGATGACTGTTTCTTGAAGGACATATCCTGGTGTATTTTTACCAGCTCTGCCTTAGTCCTTAGAAACTCTAAACACAGATCCAAGCTCAGTGGGCTTGCCAAGCCCTCAAACTCCTAGGAATTTAAAGTGTTCTAGGTCTCTACATCCTGGCAAAGGTGGTTTCTTAAATATTAATTGCCATTGTGTTACTATGAGTCCTTCTCCCTTCCTTTTTTCTCCTAACAAAGCTGATTGGCCAAAGGGAGGGCATCTGATAAAAAGTTCATCTCTAGGTCAGATGACAAGGTAGTCTGGTCTGAGCTTCATTCAACAGAGACCGTGTTTGTGAAGTTGGTCCCATCAGATTCTGTCTCATTGGAATTTTTTGACTATGAGATGCTATATTAGTTTGCTAGGGCTGCCATACATATACCTGATACTAAATGGTTTAAACAACAGAAATTTATTTTTTCACAGTTCTGGAAGCTAGAAATCCAAGATCAAGATGTGAGCAATGTGGACTCCTGAGGCCACTCTCTCTCTCTCTCTCTCTCTCTCTCTCTCTCTCTCTGAGTCTGGCTTATAACTGACTGTTTTATCTCTGCCTCTCCCTCTGTGTGAATCTGGGTCTTAATTTCCTTTTATGAAGGCACCAGTTGGATTAGCATTCTTCTCCCTAATGGCTATATTTTAATCTAATTACCTCTTTAAGTATCTCCTAAAACAGTCACATTCTGAGGTACAGGGGTTAGGACCTCAACACGAGGAGACCCAAATCAGCCCATAGGAGGTGAAAAGAGAATGAATCAGTTGGTGATGGGAGTAAGAGTAGATATTACCCCATACAAAGTCAATGTCATGAAGAAGCAGGACCTTTGAGTAGGCAGGAATACAGAGGCGATGAGCATATCAAGAGCACCTACATAAAACATGTTAAAAGCATTCACTGAGTATGTATAAAATTCTAGTATGTTTGTCTGGGCCAGGATTTTTTATATATGACCCAAAAGCACAGGTCACAAAAGCAAAAAGTAGTCAAATGTGGATGATATCATGGGCTGGAGATATAGCTCAGTTGGTAGAGTGCTTGCTCTTGCAAGCACTAAGGCCCTGGGTTCGATCCCCAGCACCACAAAAAAAAAAAAAAAAAAATGTGGATGACATCAAACTAAAAACTTTCTGTACCACAAAGGAAACAACTCACAGAGAGGCAGAAAATATCGACAAACCATAATCAGATATAAGCAACAAAATATATGAGGATAGAATGAGTCAATAACAAGAAAACAAATAACCCAATTTAAAAAGGACAGGAAACCTGGGCTTTTATAAAAAGGAAACATACAAATGACCAATTTGACAGCACCATTTGGGAAATACAAATTAAAACCACAATAAAATGTCACCTTGCACAATTTTTATTTTTAAATTTTTTGAGATAAAGGAAAAAAAGTTGTATTGCTTTGCTAGCAAAAGAGAAACACAGGGTACTCCTGTCCCAGAGGCTATGATTCTACCCATCAAGGGAGCAGGGTTTTTTCTAAAGAGTTGATTCAAAGTTGTGTCCTGATTTCAGATGTGCCCTGATGGGGTCGTAATGCACTTGTTAATTTGGAAGATTTCTTAGATATTCTGGTGCCACCCCTGAAGTCTAAATACTACATTCTTGTGGTGTTTGTGTGCTCAAGGAGAGAAAACTTGGCCTAGGGTGGAGAAGAAAAGTAACCCTCACCCTACCACTTTTAGAATGGGTTTTATTAAAAAGATGAAAGATACACATTGGTGAGGATGCAGAGAGAAGGGAACTCTGGCACATTAACTTGATTAATCATTTGACATTGTATACATATATTATCACCTTGTATCCCATAAATGTATACAATTATGATTTGTCAATCAAAAATAATATTATTACTGATAAAAAATTTAGTGGTTGATTAAAATTAATTTAAAAATGCTTATCAAAGAGCTGTTTATATATTAACTCTTTATTTTCTTGTTTCATATATGAAGAAAGGGAAGCTCAGAGAGCTCAAATACTTTGACCACATATAGACAGATAAGTGGTAGACTGGAGTTTGAACTCACATCTTGAAATCAAAGTGGTTTTACAAAAGGGTGGGGTGAGGGACAGAGTGGAATCTTTGTGGTAGGGCGGGATTAAAATATTTAGAAGCCATCTACAAGATTTATGCCTTCACTGTGGTGGTTCTTTATCCTTGGAGGATGAATTTGACTTTTGGAAATACCCTCAAGAAATTTATAATCAGTCTGGGAGAATAAAGTGTTTGGAGGGAAAAATGGAAGGGTAAGAGAAATTAATATTTTTTGTTCTCAAAACATGTTCTGAAAATAATTTCAAATTTAGGAGAATTTTTTTTTTTAGTTTTACATGGACACCTTCATTTTATTTATTTAATGTGTTGCTGTGGATTGAACCCAGTGCCTCACAGGTGCCAGGCAGGCACTCTACCACTGAGTTACAGCCCCAGTCCCTAGGAGAAAATTTTAATGGGGTCAACATTATAGAAAAATAAACTTTTTCCCAAGGTACTACTTTAAAGGATAACGTTTACTTGGTGTTGCTCATGTATGCATAACTGTGTTCATTTTCTGACCACTTACATGTGATGGGATTTGATGATGAATAAGATACAGTGTCTCTTCATGAAGTTTGTGGTCCAACTTTGGAAGGCGGATAGGTAAATAATGAGTTTTATTACATTGAGACAGTGTTGTAATAAAACTCCTTCCAACCATAAAATCCTTCTATTGCATGATGTGTAACATCAATCTTAATTTTTTTTGACACAAAGCAAGAGAAATTATAAATGAGTAAATAAATACATTTATTTATAAATAGTTAAAAAAAATACTCTTGAGGCAGAACAGGGACAGGGAAGTGACATTTGAACCAAAACTCAAATTACTGTAATAAAAGTGTGCACCAGAGACAAAAAGGTATTCAATGAGTGTTTCTTTAATGAACCAATGACATAGAAAGTCTGTAGCTGTAGCCTGTATCTGTGGTGTTATGCCTTTACAAGAGCTGACCATCCTATTTAAATTATGTCCATTCTGATAGAAAAAGCCTTAAATAATATTTTAACTGGGTGAATAAATGAATATAGCATAAACTACCAGATATAGGCCAAATAATTTTATGGTGCTCAACACTAAAGCTTTGGAGTGGGGGGGTATCAGTGCCCAGGAGCCTTGGTTTCATGCCTCCTGCTGTTCCGTTCAGCCATCCCCCTAAGGACTTGGTAGCATTAGTCTGCAGTTTAAGGAGCTTAGCACTTTCCTAGGTTACAGACTCTGTAATTGCATAGGATTAATCGCCCGTTAGTGTTAACTTTTCTAAGTAATTTCAGGCCATTCCTTGTGAAGTCATGAAGACAGGAGCAAATAGGGGCTGGACCCCTCTCTCCCGCTTTCTCATACTGTTAAGCTCAGGCATCACGGTAGCAGGCAGTGCTGCTCCTGGCTTTGGCCAGCGCTTCTCCAGTGTGATCCGTGGAGCCCCTGCATCAGCATCACCAGGAGCAGCACCTGGTTAAATGCAGATTCCTGGGCCCCACTCAGAACTACTCAGTGCACAGTTTTGTAGAGATGCTTTGTGCATTTTAAATAAGCCCTCAGCCAATTATGATTCTCACGTTCCTTGAAATTTAAAACCTGTTCAGACAGATAAGTTGCATTCTTACCCCTTTCTTCTGTACTTTCTAGATTTCTTAGGAGATAGCCAAAAATAGGGTAGCCCCTCCCCCGGGCCCCCAAATAGGAAGCCCTTCACTCCCCCCTCCCCTCATGTAACAACACGGTGATGTTTCTACCTTTGTTTTACAAACAATGAGATTGGCTACAAAGTTGGACTGCTCTTAAGGTTCACATGTAGCTCCAGGCCTTCAGAACTCGGGGACCTAAATTAAGGGGTGTTAAGTGGTTGTTCTCAGTGACTGGTCTGCAGAGGAGAGGACATGGTTTATGACAGAAATCCAGAGGTGCCAGAGATGGCGGCACTGTAATACCTGAGGAAGGCCAGACTGCCTGCTCTCAAGAGAAAATGCTTTTGTTTGCTTGTTTGTTTTGATGTAAAAAACACATTTGTGTGAAATAAATAACAACACAGAAATGTGTCTTGGAAAAGGAAAGTCGATATCTCAAATGTCCTCAATAGGGGAGAGGTGAAATAAAACGTTACATCTCTATTCTATGGAATTCTGTGAGGCAAGGATATGAGCTTTTCTGTGGGAAGAAGTTTAAGGCATGTGAGGTAAAAATCAAGTAGAACATTACTATAGTATGGTCAGTGGCATGTATCTTTAAAACCACAAAAGATGCATGGGAATATATGTATACACAACACACACATCACACATATATATGTATATATGATGTATAAATATACATATATGATGTATAAATTCATAGAAAGCATAGAAATTGATAGTTACTCATGAAACTGTTGACAATAGACTTGAGAGAAATAAAATGTGATTTCATGTTTCTTTGTTCCTTTTTAAAAAATTGTTTTTCTATAGGAATTTTTTTAAGAAAAAATGTGTATAATTTAGAAAAATACTACAATTTCTAGATGGAAATCCATGGGAGGGCCTCATATAGTTCTTCCTTTGAAGGGAAAGCTTAACTGAGGTGAGAATGAAGAGCTTGGGATGTGTGTGCTCATCTACTCCTCCCTAAATATGTACTTGCCCGATGTTTGATTAGGCACCGGAATTTAGTAGTATCCACGTCATCATCTCAACCCTTTACTAAAAACCTGGTCCTTGTCCCTGACACCAATCCAATAATGAGGACATGGTTTTGAGAAAAAGGAAAAAGGTTTATTGCTTTGCTAGCAAAGAGGAAACAGGAGACTCCTGTCCCAGAAGCGTGATTCTGTCCATCATGGGGAACAGGGGGCTTTTAAAGAGGGACTCAAATGCTACATTCCACGGGATCGTTGGAGTTATAAATCACTTGTTAATTTGGGAGACAGTCATTTCTGAGATCTTCTGGTACCATCCCCAAAGTGCGGATTACTTGGTTCCTGTGGTGGGTGTGTACTCAAGAACAGATAAATCCGCCTGAAATGGGGAAGAAAGGTAATCTTGTTTCCTCCTGAGATTAGGAGGAGCAGGGAGAGTGGAAGAGAAACATGTTTATTTTAAAAATAAGTTGCTGTGGCAGAGCAGCAAGGGCTACATTCAAAGCATAAAGTTGACTACTATTATAGGATCTTGGGAGTGACAGAAGAATAAAAATACAATTGAGGACTTGGGGCATAGTGCCACCATACAGCACTTGGCGAGTTTGAGTAAGGTCATGGGTTTGATACCGACATCAGAAAACAAACAAAATAAAACACTTGAAATAGTTTGGTAGGTGCCAGGATTGGGATATGTGGAGGTATTAGAAAGTTGGGTTTGGGAGATCAGGGAACATTTCCAAAAGAAGTGACATGTACTAAGCCCTGAAGGATGTGCAAGAGTTATATAAGAGACAGGGAAGCAGAGTTCTGGTTAAGGGATAGTGTTATAGTTTAGATATGTGATGTCCCCCAGAAGCTCATGTGTGAAACTACGTAAAAAGTTTAGAGTTGAAATGATTGGGTTATGAGAAGCTTAACGTAATCAGTGTGTTAATCCACTGAATGGATTAACTTGGTAGTAACTGTAGGCTAAAGGTTGTGGGTCACTGCCTTTGGAGTATATATTTGCCCCTAGTGAACTGAATTTAGTCTCTATTTCCTGGTTGTCATGTCCTAAACTGCTTCCCTCATCTTCTGCCTCACCTTGGGCACGGAGCAAAGGAGCTGGTCATCCATAGCCTATGTATCAGATAAATTTTCCTCCTGTAAAATTGTTCTTGTTGGGTCTTTTGGTCACAGTGACAAGAAAGCTGATTAGAGCAGATAAGTATGGGTGAAGGCTTGGAGGAAAGGGAGCTGATTTCCCACCACCTAATGGAGGCTACTTGGCTGGACATCCTTGGAAGCTGGGAAACTCTGTCAGGTTTCTGTGAGGAGCATAGGAAAGGGGGAAATGACTTAGGATTCTGTTTGTTCTCCATCTTTGCCTGTCTCAAAACACAGAATACTAAGACTGGTGGCTCAGGCACATTTGAAGTCTTTTTTGAATGGCATTTAAAATATGTTGACCTAGTTCCATATGTGGTTTAAACATTGTGGAATTTTACATACAAATATGAATTTCTAACTGAAAACAAAAAAAAAAAAAACAAAACTTCGTGAGCCAGGCATGGTGGTGCATGCCTATAATTCCAGTGACTCAGGAGGCTGAGGCAGGATTGCATGTTCAAGACCAACCCAAGCAACTTAGTAAGACCCTGTCTCAAATACAAAAACAATAAGAAAACGTTTAAAAAAGAGGTTGAGGATGTGGCTCAGTAGTTAAGCACTCCTGGGTTGTATTTTATTAAAATATAAAAAATACTTGATGATCTGGCTTCAGTGACCCTTTAGAAGGGATGAGAACACTCCACAATTAGTCTCATTCACTTGTCACTTGCCTGGTTCCTGTAGATACTTCAGTCAAGACCTCTTCTACAGTTCTTGGATCTTCCCTCTGCTCTCTTCAGAAATCCCAAGGAAGACTGATGACACTGTACTTGGGAGAGAAGTAGAAGCTTCCATGGTATCCCAGTGGTGGTGGATACCTGACCACAGAGTTATAGACAATATTCTTACTATTGGAAAAGCAGTCATGAAACTGTCACTGAGAAGTCAATGACAGTACATTCAAATGATGCACGTTGACATACAATATTCCCAGCACCATTTGATGAATAAACTCTCATTTCTCCACCAAATTCCCTTTGTACCTTTAAAAAAAAAATCATTTGAAATCAATGTGTTGGTCAATATCTGACTGTTTGTTCAATGTATTTGTCTATGCTAATGCTAATAATGATGCAGAGTCCAGAGGATCCCTGCAGAACCACAGTGACCATGCGGACTTGCAGCCGTAAGTTCTTGCAATGTCGCAGGAAGAATTTCAACTGATTTGCTCAGAGTAACAAGCAGAGCTTATTAGAAAGGTGGAAGGGGCTGGGGTTGTGGCTCAGTGGTAGAGCACTGCGTATAAATAAATAAATAAAATAAAGGTCCATTGACAACTAAAAAAATATTTAAATAAATAAAAAAAAAAAAAAGAAAGGTAGTAGGGACAGATGCTTAAGACAATCTGATTGGGTCACCTTGGGAGGTTAACATGGCACTGACAAAGTCAGGGTTTTTAAGGGTTTTGAGTTCCCTTGTTCTTGCCTCAATTTTGAATAGTCACTTAATCAGCTTATCATACTTTGAATAGCCCTCAACAAACTTTCTCTGTGAGGGTCTTGATGTCCTGGTCTCAGGATGGTTGGAGTAGTTTTGAGAAAATTTCAGTGATAAGAAAGGGTCGTGGCAACCTGGTCACTAGAGATAGTGGTGACATAATAGTTCCCTTAGGGTGTTATCATTAACTGTGACTGGGGGAGGTTCTGACATATCAGACCCTATTTTCCAGAAGTTTGTCTGCTTTGATAAGGTTCCCAAGATTTTAGGTTCTTTTTTTTTTTTTTTTGCGGTACTGGGGATTGAACCCAGGGCCTTGTGCTTGCAAGGCAAGCACGCTACCAACTGAGATGTCTCCCCAGCCCAAGATTTTAAGTAATAGTTGTCTTAAGGGATAATAATTATCTATGGCTTGGGGAAGGTTGGAAATTCTGGTTCTTATTCTCCAGATACTTGCCTCCCCAACAAGGGGAGTTTTGGATTTTTCTTAACGTTTATATCTGATGTCTTCCCTGTACATTACTGCCCTTCATTATCCTTCCTCTGTCCCTCTGTTCATGGCTGACTAACCTACCTAACAATACCATACATACCATACTTTCTTGATTATTGCATCTTTATAGTAAATCCAGGAATCGGGTAGTGTAAAGTCTTCAACTTTGTTCTTTTTTTTTTTTTTAAGTTGTTTTGATCATTCTAAGTCCTCTGTTTTCTGTATGAATCATAGAAACTTATCAATTTCTGCACACACACACACACACACACACATACACACACACACACACACAAAGACCATTGGGGTTTTTATTAAGATTGTGTTGAAATCATAGAAGTATTAGGAGATTTGATATCTTAACAATATTGGGTTATATGACCCATTAAACACAGTTCATCTCTCCATTTATTTAGGTATCAGTTAATTTTTCTCTCAGCAATGTTTTTGTTTTTTAGTGTACAGGAGTTTTGTTGGTTAGATTTATCCCTAAAATAGTTCATAATTTTGATACTATTATAAATAGTGTTATTTTTAGATATTTCAATTTCAACTTTGACTTGTTCATGGCTGGTGCATATAAATGCAATTGATTTATGCATATTGATTTTGCATCTTAGTGCTAGTGGCTTCTTCTAATTCCATGTGATTTTCTACATAGGTGATTATATTGTCTATAATTAAGACAGTTTCATTTAATTTTCAAGCTAGATGCTGTTTGTTTTGTTTTATTATTTCGTTTTTTGCCTTATTACATTGGTTAGAATCTCCATTATAATTTTGAATAGAAGTGATGAGAGTGGATCCTTTACCATTGGGAGAACGATTCTGTCTTTTATTGTTAAGCATGGTGTTAGCTCTAGGTTTTCGTCCTCCCACCCATCCTCTTCCTCCCCGCTCTTTTTCACTTTTCATAATTTTTATTGGTCCACTATAATTGTACATACTGGTGGAATTTGTTACATAATCTTACATGCACACAATATAACAACATAATTCACATCATTCAGGCAATATCACTCCCCTGCTCTTTACCTGTTCCACACTTTCGTCCCTTTTCTCTACTGATTTCCCTTTGATTTTCATTAGTTCCTTCACCACCTTTCTTTCCCTTTTTCCTTTCTAACCTCCACCTATGAGAGGAAACATAGGACCCTTGACTTTCTGAGTTTGGCTTATTTTGCTTAATGTTCTCAAGTTCCATCTATTTTCTTTTTTTCCCCAGCATAATAAATATATTTATTGGTCTAGTGATTAACAATAAACATGTACAACATGGAAGAAAACAAATATTTTGTTTTGTTTTGGGGTCAGTCCCATTTTAAACAGCTCACCACTATGATGAAAAAGTCAATTTAAGATAACCAAAGTATGACCCAGGCAAGTCAAAACATCTAAAGATATGTTATATCTTATTTTCTAAAAGAACATAAAGTGAATTGCTACTCATGTTCAAAAGAAAAGTATATCTTTTCTCCATATATTCAAGTATCTTTCTGTTGTTGTATTTTCTACAAATATTATTAAACAAAACCCTACTTATGAAGAACTCAAACTATCCCTATTTGCTGATGATATGATTGTATACTTAGAGGAACCAGGAAATTCCACCAGAAAACTTTTAGATCTCATTAGTGAATTCAGTAAAGTAGTGGGATATAAGATCAATGCACATAAATCTAAGGCATTTTTATACATAAGCGATGAATCTTCAGAAAGAGAAATTAGGAAAACTACCCCATTCACAATAGCTTCGAAAAAAATAAAATACTTGGGAATCAATCTCACAAAAGAGGTGAAAGACCTCTACAATGAGAACTACAGAACACTAAAGAAAGAAATTAAGGAAAACCTTAGAAGATGAAAAGATCTCCCATGTTCTTGGATAGGAAGAATTAATATTGTCAAAATGGCTATACTACCAAAAGTTCTATACAGATTCAATGCAATTCCAATTAAAATCCCAATGATGTACCTTACAGAAATAGAGCAAGCAATTATGAAATTCATCTGGAAGAATAAAAAACCCAGAATACCTAAAGCAATCCTTGGCAGAAAGAGTAAAGCAGGGGGTATCGCAATACCAGATCTTCAACTCTACTACAAAGCAATAGTAACAAAAACGGCATGGTATTGGTACCAAAATAGAAAGGTGGATCAATGGTACAGAATAGAGGACACGGACACAAACCCAAATAAATACAATTTTCTCATACTAGACAAAGGTGCCAAAAATATGCAATGGAGAAAAGATAGCCTCTTCAACAAATGGTGCTGGGAGAATTGGAAATCCATATGCAACAGAATGAAACTAAACCCATATCTCTCACCATGCACAAAACTAAACTCAAAATGGATTAAGGATCTCAGAATCAGACCAGAGACCTTGCATCTTATAGAAGAAAAAGTAGGTCCAGAGCTTCAACATGTCAGCTTAGGACCAGACTTCCTCAACAGGACTCCCATAGCACAAGAAATAAAAGCAAGAATTAATAACTGGGATAGATTCAAACTAAAAAGCTTTCTCTCAGCAAAGGAAACTATCAGCAATGTGAAGAGAGAGCCTACAGAGTGGGAGAAAATCTTTGCCACTCATTCTTCAGATAGAGCACTAATCTCCAGAATCTATAAAGAACTCAAAAAACTCTACAAATAACCCAATCGACAAATGGGCTAAGGAAATGAATAGACACTTCACAGAAGAAGATCTACAAGCAATCAACAAACATATGGAAAAATGTTCAACATCTCTAGTAATAAGAGAAATGCAAATCAAAACCACCCTAAGATTCCATCTCACCCCAATTAGAATGGTAATTATCAAGAATACAAGCAACAACAGGTGTTGGCGAGGATGTGGGGAGAAAGGTACACTCATACATTGCTGGTGGGGCTGCAAATTAGTGCAGCCACTCTGGAAAGCAGTGTGGAGATTCCTTAGAAAACTTGGAATGGAACCACCATTTGACCCAGCTATCCCACTCCTTGGCCTATACCCAAAGGACTTAAAATCAGCATATTACAGAGATACAGCCACATCAATGTTCATAGCTGCTCAGTTCACAATAGCCAGATTGTGGAACCAACCTAGATGTCCTTCAATTGATGAATGGATAAAGAAACTGTGGTATATATATACAATGGAATATTACTCAGCCATAAAGAATGATAAAATTATGGCATTTGCAGGCAAATGGATGAAACTGGAGAATATCATGCTAAGTGAGATAAGCCAATCTCAAAAAACCAAAGGACGAATGATATCACTAATAAGTGGATGATGACACATAATGGGGGGTGGGAGGAGTTAGTGTTAGGATTAGAGTTAGGGTTAGGGAGGGGGGCAAGAATGGAGGAAGGAAGGACTGTATAGAGGGAAAAGAGGGGTGGGGGGGTGGGGGGGAAGGGAAAAAAAACATATTGTGTTCTTGAAAAATGCAAAGAGAGTAGAAGTTAAAGTGGTTTTTCCACAAAAAAAAAAAAAACCCTACTTATATTGACATTGGAACAATTGTAATTCATTTTCTGTTTATTAGATTACCCTGATCTTTCCTTCATCATTGTCTTATTTTTTTTGTATTTTTTAAAAATTTTGATTCATTGTACATAAATGGGGTACAACTATCATTTCTCTGGTTGTAGTTAAAGTAGAGTCACACCATTTGCATAATCATACATGTACATAGGGTAATGTTTGTCTCATTCTCTTTCCTTTCCCTGCCCCCTCCCCACCCCTCATTTCCCTCTACACAATCCATCCTTTCTCCATTCTTCCCTTACCCCCCAACTGTTACGTATCATTATTTACTTATCAGAGAAATCATTTGGTCCATCTATTTTTTTGCAAATAACATAATTTCATTCTTCCTCCTCCTAGTTCTGTAGTATAATTTGAAGTCAAATATTGTAATGCCTCCAGAGTTACTTTTTTGACTTAGAATTGCTTTGGCATTTCTAGGTCTTTTATTCTTCTAAATGAGTTTTAGAACTGTTTTTTCCTAGTTCTGTGAAGAATATCATTGATATTTTGGTGGGGATTGCATTGAATCTGTGTACTGCTTTTGGTAGTATTACCATTGTAGCAATATTAATTCTGACTATCCATGAACATGGGAGGTCTTTCCAACTTATTTTGTCTTCTTCAATTTCTTTCTTCCGTGTTCTATAATTTTCATTGTAGCGGTCTTTCACCTTATTGGTCAGATTCATTTCTAGGGCTTTTTTTTTTTTTTAAGCTATTGTGAATGTGATTGTTTTCCTGATTTCTTTCTCAGCATATTCGATGTATAAAAAGCTATTGAGTTTTGTGTGTTGATTTTGTAACCTGCAACTTTGTTGAATTTATTAGGTCTAGCAGTCTTCTGGTGGAGTTTTTTGGATCTTTTAAGTAGGATCATATTATCTGCAAATAGTGATAATTTGACTTCTTCCTTTTCTATTTTTATGCATTTTAGTTCATTCTCTTATCTAATTGCTCTGACTATAATTTCTAGTGTAGGAATTGTGATTTATTTATCAAGTATCTTTTATAGATGACCTTTCCTCAGTTGCTGAGAATTTTTATTAAATCAATTTTAATTCATGAATTGTAATTATACATGATAGTGGTATTCATTGTGCCATACTTGTACATGCACACACATACTTCAGTCAACCAAGAATTGAGGTGAGGGTATTCGTACACAATGGAATTTTATTCAGTCTTAAAGAAAAATGAAATTATGCCATTTTCAGGAAAATGGATGGAACTTGAGAACATAGTGTTTAGCAAAATAATCAAACTCAGAAGATCAGGGGTCATATGCTTTCTCCCACATGCAGAAACTAGAGAGGAAAAAGGAAAAGAAAGGTGGTGAAGGATCTCATGAAAATCAAAGGAAGATCAGTAGAGGAAAGAGACCAAGGAGTGGGAGGCAGGGGAGGATGGGAGAATTGCTGGGGAGTGACATTGGCCAAATTATGTTGTTATGTCATGTGCATGAATGAATATGTAACAACAAATTCCACCATTATGTACAACTATAATGCACCAATAAAAATGTGGAAAAATAAATTGGGAACAAAAGAAGAATTGAGGTTAGATTTTTGTCAAATGCTTGTACTTATTGGGATGATGGTAAGATTTCTCTTTTTAAAACTTGGGATAAACCCCACTTCATTATGACATAAAATTCTTCTTAAATATTATTGGATTCTATCTGCGAATTTTTGTTAAGAATTTTTGCCTTTATATTCATAAGCGATATTACTATGTAATATTTTTCTTGCATTATCATTGTCTGATTTTAATATCAATGCAATTATGACATCACAGATGTATTTGGAAAAGATTCCTTCCTCTTTGAATTTTTGAAAGAATTTGTGTAGAGCTTGTGATAACTTTTTGGGAGAATTTTGTGGAATTCACCCTTGACTCCATTTGCGGCTGATGTTTTTGTTGTGGAAATTTTTTAAACCTCAAATTCAATACTTTAAGGAGATAACTATTCAGATTATTTATTTTTTTCCCCAGCCCTTTTTGTGTTTTATTTTGAGTCAAGATCTCACCAAGTCACTTAGGGCCTAAGTTGCTGAGACTTTGAACGTGCCATCCTCCTGTCTTAGCCTCCCAAACGCTGCATTGTGGCATCATAGAGTATATTTTCTGCTTCTTTGAAAGACTGAAAGTTTTATTTCAATGTAGACATTGGCAATTGCACCTTGTTACTAGATATTTTTGTATTTCTCAAAATATTCTTGATATTTTTAAAAGATGCAGTTAAATTACTTGGAAATAATTCAATAATTTTAGGTTTCCTTAAACAATTCTGAGCTGCTTTTGAGTTGAACTCCTTTGAGGGTGGACCCGCCATCCTGCACACGAGACTCTGCATTCTGGCTGATCAGAACAGGAGCTATTTCTTAGCCCTGTTTTAATTCCAACTGTTATTCTTTATTATGTTTTCAGTGGTTCCTTTTCAGTCCCCAGTTATTTCCTTCTATACTGCTGCTTCATAGTTCTCAGCTGAAGACTCAAGAGGTGACTTCTGCAGACCTCCCAGGCTCCCTCTCTATGGCTAATGCATCTCTGGTACTGTTTTGGGAGCTGTAGTTACCTTCTCCTCTCTGGGTTCCCAACTTCATCTCTTCATCTCAAGAAGTTTGATGGGCCCTACCTGGTCTTCTCCATGCTCTGCATCTTGGAATTCTCCAGAGGTAGAAAGTCACAGCAATCATAGGAATCATCTCATTTGTTTCCACCTCTCAGGTAACACATTCCTTTGTTGTTGTTGCTCAATATCTTGAAAACCATTGCTTTACATACTTGTCTTATTTATTAGTTACTACAGGTGTGAATGGTTAGAAACAAAATTTTCAACTGTGGTACTTTGAGATTTTAAGATTAAAATATTAGTGACTTTTGGTAAGGAATGGATGGAGGTAAGAGGTTAAAAATGGTTTAGTTTTATAAGAAGGAGGAGGATTGCATGAATATGCATAAAGTCAGTCCAAATAGAATGCCAGAGTTAGTTGGTTATTAGGAATGTTTTCTGCCTTGATGGTGGAACTTGTAAGGACCTACATGAGTGCATCTGTCAAACTAGATGAGGCTATTATATGGAAGAAAAAATTCCTAGGGAGATGTGTGTTCCAAATCTGGGAGAGCTGTGTGTCTGTAGTATCAGATCTTACCATCTCTGGAGCCACTTATGTGGATAATTATTATGATTCATGATAATAGCAAATGTGACTTTTTGAGTCTGTTATGTTACACAGTTTATGTAAGTACAGAACAATCTCAATAGGTAGATATTTTCTCTTTACTTTCTAAATTATAGAAATGAAGCTCAAACAGATAAAATAACATATACCATATCTTTGAGCTATTGAAAGCTACAGAAGGGATTTAAAACCAGATTAACAAGATTTCAAAGCCAAAATGCTTATATCCTATGACATGATAAAAGAGCTCTAGACAGCCAATTTTGTGGTCTTTTGAGGAGATCTTAAAAGTTCAAGAATTTGAGAAGTGATTTTGTACCTCCAACCACATTCAGTAAAGCATCTTGAGGAGTAAGGGATAGAGCTGTCATCAACCAGCATTGGCCTGGTTTCAATCAATTCAGGGGGAGAACAACCAGGGGACTTGAATAGGGATCTCACGCATCATGAATTCATTTGGATGTCCGGGGTCCTGTGTGAATTTTGCCCTTTGAAATCTAACTCAAGTTAAACAGAGATTGACAGGTTTCCTCTAGAAGAAATCTCATGTTTGCCTAAAACCCAGGGGAGAGTTGGTCAAGATGTCATGTTGTTCCACTTTAGTAAGTTCTTTGAAGATAGAATCATGAAAGTTGAATTTTTATTATCTTGGGTAAGAGTTCTAAGGTTCTGCTGCTAAGGCCAGGATTCAATTTAATCTAATTCAACAAACATTTATTAAGTGCCTTGTCTATGCCAGGTGCTGTTTCAGGCTAGGAAATCAAAGAGGAGTAAGACACTATTCCTACCCTAGAGGAAATTAGTCTAGCTGGGGAGATGGATGCATAAATAGATAATTACAATAGCATGGGATAAATATGATAGAAAAAATGTACGCAGAGGACTATGGGGGCTTGGGGAGGAGCCAGTGTTCCTGAGACTGGGATGGATATCCGACCAGGGCTCTTCAGCATTGTTTGGTTGCTTCGGGAGAAGTGTTCAGAGTTTAAAGGCCTTTAATATTACATTACACTGCCATCGCTTTTTTTTCCTGTGCCTGGTGATTTCAAATGTAATTCCAGAGTCTCAGTGCTGGGAATAGAGCGGAAAGTGGGGGAATTCCAAGTGGAGCCTTGAATTTGCCTTCCATGTGCTCTGTGACTTGAGTATGTCACTGGGGCTTTTGGTTTTCATCAGGAATTGATCTTATAAATATACTTTGTTCAGTCATCTGTTGGATATTAATAGCAGAAACCAGGAGTTTTACCAGAAGAATGATATGGTCAGAATTCTATTAATATAGGATAACATTTTCCTGAAATGTGTTGAAATTGGACTACATTGTGATCTAGAGAACAACAATAACCAAGCTATGCTAAAATGTAAAGTGTTAGTAATAATACATCTTATAGCAATCTATACTAATTCCTTCTTTAATTTTTTTCTTATAAAAGTAACATATGTGGATTAATGGGAAGAAGTATGGAGACAACTACTGTATTAGTTTAGTATTGCTGCTGTAACAAATTAACACGTTTAGCAACTTTACAATAACACAGGTTTATTTTCTTACAGTTCTAGAAGTCACAAGTCTGAAACTGATTTCTCTGGGCTAAAATCAAGGTGTTGACAGGACTGGTTCCTTCTGGAGGCTCTAGGAGAAAAACTGTTTCCTTGCCTCTTTAGAGTCCAGTAGCCACCATGGTCCCTGACTTGTAACCTCCTTCCCTCATCTTCGAAGCACATCACTCCAATTTTGCTTTTGTCATTATATCCCCTTTTCCTTTGACTCTTCCAGCATCTTCCTTATAAGAACTGGTGTGATTATATTGGGCCAACTCACATAATCCAGGATAATATTTCTGTTTAAAGATCCTTAATTATATAGGTCAAGTCTTTTTTGCTATATAAAGAAACATTCACAGATTCTGGAGATTAGGACATGGACATATTTGGGGCCCATTATGCAGTTCACCACAACTATTTTTGTTTTGGGATTGACTCAACACTCTTCAAAAATTTAGATAATTCAAATGATTCTATGTATATACATTAGTATTTGTGCCATTCCCTTTAACCTTGGGCTATTTGTCTATCCCAGTATATTTTTTGAAATGTTTTCCAATAGCTGCATAATTCTTCTATATGGTTATGTTATAATTTATTTAGCCATTGCATTATAATTTATATGTTAGGAATCTTGCTTTTAAGTAATAGAAATTTCATGCTAGTCAGGTAGGCTAGAATGGAGGAAATAATTGGCTTCGGCAACTTAATGAAATGTTAAAGAAGTCTCCACGGAATTCTACAGGACTTCAGGAGCCACTGAAACCAGGAATTTCAATAGTGCCATGGAAGATGGAGTATTCCATCTTCATGTCTTTTTATGTTCTCTCACTGAAGTCTTCACTTCTCCCCCCACCCCACCATGTTATGATTTCAATCACTGGATAGGGACTAGCTGATCAGACTCTGTTTAACCAGGTGAAACCAAGCCCATTGACAAGAGGTAAAATCCTCTTATCATCAAGTCCTGAATTTAATCTCGGGGAATTCAATAATTACTGATTAGGGTCATTACTCAGAGTGTGACCCATAGGTCAATAGCATCATTCATACCTAGGAGCTTGTTAGAAGTGCAGAACTCAGGCCATTGGGAATCATTTGCAATGTAACAGTAACCAGGGGCTTGCACACCCATGGATGTTGGAGAAGCACTATTGTAGTAATGGTCTTTTTCTATTCTTTGATTTTTATGGGTGTTAACAAACCTGTGTTGACCAACCAGCAATCAAGGGTTATAGCGGTAGGAGAATTGCTGCACATCCTGTGTGGATGAGGAAAAATGTTCCTGTCGGAGGAATGGGCTGTCTGTGAACTAATCGCTAAGAAATTTATTTAATAGAAAAAACAACAGTAGACAATTATCTTTTGAATGGGGGCGTGATGGGTGAGCCATTCATAAGGGTCTGACAAAGTGGAGGAGCCCACATTTTTCTTTATTTACAGCAGTATAGATCAAAGGGGAACCAGTAGGAACTACTTCGTGAGAAATGGGATGGGGTGGAGTTAAGCAAGCCATTTTGCTTTAGCGGGTCATTGGCACATCCAGGACCTGCAAACTCCAGCGGTGAACCAATCTGCAGGGAAACCACATACTCCAGGCAATATGGAACAATATTTCATAATTATCAGTTCCTGAGAGCCAGATTTCCATGTCTAATGGTTCAACCAAGCCAGGTTTTATTTGCTGGCCATGGATGGCACCCTGCATGAGACAGTGAAACAAGCAGCTCCACAGGCACTGAGCACCACGCTCAGAGCATACCAACCATCGCTGCATGGCAGTTTCTTGCATCACGGGGTAGTCAAACCAGAAGAGCCAAGATCTGCAACTGCATCATCCATAAGCTGTCTGAAGCACATCAGGAAAGTATGGCCTGGCCAGGAAAATCTGGTCTTGGGCTCTGTCCCTGCCTGGCTCACCCCAGACAATCTGCTCATTTGTCCTCCCATATGTTTATGATTTTGGTCACACAATGGGCAGAAAAGGGTGAAGTCAGCATAATGTGATGTCATTTTGTTGATTACCTGTGAGGCTTTTTTTCCCATTGTACATAAATCACCTATGGGGACTTGCATCTGGGCCTGCTGTGATGCCCGTCCTATTAAGCAGCATGTGGTTTTCATACCGTTGCAAGCCAGGGAATTGTTCAACTTCAGATATCACCTGGAAGGAAAAACTAAGAATTTTCAGAGGGAAAAGAATGAATTTAAAATAAGTTGCAGATACAATTATTATGAATATGGATAAATAGAGAGATAATAGGACCTTTGAGATCAGATGTATCTGTACTGTGATACAGTGAGAAATGTCTTAGACTCCTCTGTGCCTTGGTTCAAATCTTATGTAGGATACTAGGATCAATCAGGTACAACTGCGAGTAGTAAAACTCACAGTGCTACCAGATAAATAATGAGGGCACTGATTCTCAGAACCTGTCCAGAACAAGGGCTACTATAGCCATTGGATATCTGGGCTCCATGTCCATCTTTCTAAACTTCTTTATTTTTTGGAGGTGCGGTACCAGGAATTGAACTCAGGGGCACTCGGTCACTGAGTCATATCCCCAGCCCTATTTTGTATTTTATTTAGAGATAGAGTCTCACTAAATTGCTTAGTGCCTGGCTTTTACTGAGCCTGGCTTTGAACTCCCGATCCTCCTGTCTCAGCCTCCCAAGCTGCTGGGATTACAGGCTTGTGCCACTGCACCCAGCTCTAAGCTTCTTTTGATTCCACCTTCTTCTGTATGTGTTGACTTCGAGGGACAGCAAGATGGCCACAGGTGTCCCAGGCATCAGTTCTCACACTTCCTGGGCCCAAATTTCATCACATGCTCGTGCCTGCTCCAGAAGTAAACAGATCCATCTGATTGGCTTAGACAAATAAAAACATACTCTCTGGATTCAAAGATGGTGCTAGCCTCCCTAGAAAAATAGGGTGCTCAGAGAAGGAGGAATAAAAATAAAAGAATTCTGTTAGGAAAGAGGAAATGGGGGTGGGGAGTACAGATGTATGTGGGGTAGGCAAGCAACAGTGCTACAAGGGGTCAGAGCTGCATCTATAGCCTAGAATTTGGGAAGTGACAGTATTCTGTGACTCCAGAGAGGATTTAAGATGGAACAGCCACCCTGACAACATTCCCCATGTTGCAATGGAATTTCTTGTACAACAAATATAAATATTACCAGAGTAGAAACATCAGAGACACAACAAGGTATTTCAGGGGATGGATCTCATCACCTTTTCCTTCTGATTCTCCACAAGGAGGTTGGGCCCTGGGTATCTTTCAAATCTTAGGTGGGATGGGAAATACCAAAGCAGGTGGGGATTGCAGGAATAAATTTACAGGTTCAGAAATGTTTATAAGAGAACAGCATGAGGGGCTGAGGTTGTGACTCAATGGTAGAGCACTTGCCTAGCTATGTGAGGCACTAAGCTCAATCCTCAGCACCACGTAAAAATAAATAAATAAAATAAAGGTACTATGTCCATTAAAAAAGGTTTTTTTTAAAAAAAAGACAACATGAGAAATCTTTGTGAGCATGGAAATGTTTTATATCTTGATCCATTACTATGTATCCTAGTGGTGATGTTAGACTATGGTTTTACAAAGTGCCATTTCTGGAATAAACTAAGACAAAGGTAGCTAGTAGTAGAAGAAAAAGTAGGCCCAGCCTTATATCATGTCAGCTTAGGAACTGATTTCCTCAACAAGACTCCTAAAGTGGAAGAAGTAAAATCAAGAGTCAATAAATGGGATGGAATCAAACTAAAGCTTCTTCATAGCAAAGGAAACAATCAATAATGTGAAGAGAGAGCCTACAGAATGGGAGAAAATCTTTACCACCTGCACATCAGATAGAACGTTAATCTCCAGTTTACATAAAAAATTCAAAAAAATTAACTCCCAAAAAACAAATAACCCAATCAATAAATGGGCTAAGGAACTGATCAATCACTTCACAGAATAAGAAATATGAATGGTCAAAAATACAGGAAAAATGCTCAACATTTCTAGCAATTAAATTAAAGCAAATTAAAACTATGCTGAGCCAGGCATGGTGGCACACACCTGTAATCCCAGCGACTCAGGAGGCTGAGGCAGGAGGATCTCGAGTTCAAAGCCAGCCTCAGCAAAAGTGAGGCGCTAAGCAACTCAGTGAGACCCTGTCTCTAAATAAAATACAAAATAAGGCTGGGGATGTGGCTCAATGGCCGAATGCCCCTGAGTTCAATCCCCAGTTACCACCATCCCCTGAAAAAAAAAACAAAAAACAAACTACACTGAGATTCCATCTTACTCCAGTCAGAATAACAATTATCAAAAATGCAAGTGCAGAAAGATAGTAGAATTAAACAGACAGTATTACTCTATGTATATATAGGATTACATGAATGGTGTGAGTCTACATTGTGTACAACCATAGAAATGAAAAGCTGTACCCCATTTGTGTAAAATGAATCAAAATGCAGTCTGTAAAAATAAAAAAAGATTTTAATTAAAAAATAGAATACAAGTAACAATAAATGTTGGTGAGGATGTGGGGATAAAGGTACTCTCATACATTGCTGGTGGGGCTGCAAATTGTTGCAACCACTCTGGAAAGTAGTATGGAGATTCCTTAAAAAACCTGCAATGGAACCACTATTTGATCCATTTATCCCACTCTTTGGTCTATAACCAAAGGACTTAAAATCAGCATGCTTTAGTGATGCAAACACATCAACATTTATAGCGACTCAATTCACAGTAACCAAGCTATGGAACCAACTTAGGTGCCCTTCAACAGATGAATGGATAAAGAAAATGTGGTATATATACACAATGGAATATTATTCAGTGATAAAGAAAAATGAAATTATGGCCTTTGCCAGGAAATGGATGGAACTGGAGACTATTATTCTAAGTGAAATAAACCAATCCCCCAAAATCAAAGACCAGATATTCTTCCTGATATGCGGTTGCTAACCCACAACAAGGGAGGCGTGGAGGGGAAGAATAGGCGTCAGTTGGATTAGACAAAGGGAAATGAAGGGAGGGGAGGGGAGAGGGGAATAGGAGGGACTGTCAAATTACTTGGTCATAAATTTCCTAGTCTTGTACTTGAATAGGAGACTAGGTTAACTCCACATCATGTACAACTACAAGAATAGGATCCTAATTAGAATACATGATACTCCATGTATGTATAATATGTCAAAATACATTCTGCTGTCATGCATAACTAAAAAGAGCAAATTAAAAAAAGAAAAAGGTAGCTAGAATATTATCTCTTACAATTGCAAGTGAACTTACAGTCACCTCAACATAAAAAATTTAAAACATTGTATCAAAGTAGTATTCTTCTTGATAATTGAGGGGTTTTTTCACCCCTAAATTTTCTCCTGTGATGGGCATCTTTTCTCATGCCATACCCCTTCCCCACACTTAGGCTGAGTGCCTCTTTCTAGTAAGTTATCTTAGGCAAATAAGTTTCAGCTTCTTCATGTGCAAAATGGGAATGACAGCAGTTCTTACTTCCTGGGGGTCTGTCAGGATTAAATGATAACGCATGTAAAATAACTATCCTAGGGCCTGGTATACAATAAATTTGGGTTAAATGTTAGTTATATCATCGTATCAGTACATGGCATCTAGAGTGTTCATGTAAAATGTGCACACGTGGTTACAGCGATTGGGTTAGAAGAGTTCATTTTGTTTAATGACAAGTGACAGGGCCAGTGTGAGTCCCCCAAAATGTAGCCCTCTGTACTTGGTTTAATGCTCTGCTGTCACCACCTTGAGATTCTTATTAATTTTCAACAAGAGGCCATGTGTGTGTACAAACATGCATACTTTTCCCTTGTTTTCATTATTACTATTGGTTCTGCATTGCCCCATTAACTACATAGTTAGTCCTGTTCTCCCCACCATCCTGGCTTTTTCAACGCTGGGAATGGACCCAAGGCCTCACACATGTTATGCAAGTGCTCTACTCCTGAGTTACATCTCCAACCCTTTTTCTTTTTATTTTGACAGAGTCTCATCACTTTGCCCAGGCTGTCCTTGAACTTGTGATCTTCCTGCCTCCGCCGCCAGAGTCACTGAGATTAGAGTCATGTACCACAGCACGAGCTCATTTCTGTCTCCCTTCATTGAAAGTCTGAGAGGGCAAGGCTGGCAGAGTCACTGTCTGCTCCCTGCGTGGAGACAGGATGTTTCTTACCCCACCAACTGGGGCTGTTGGTTTACCTTGATGAGAGGCAGTTCTGTTCTCAAAGCTGTTCTACCATAACCCAGTCTCTTTGTGACAACTCCTTATTCGATGATCTTCCCCAGATCCTACCAAAATAACATTTTCTGCAGGTGGAAACCTCACTGGCTTTGTGAATGTATGGCTAGGGGTGGTCTTGTACAGGCTTTCCCTCCAATTTTGTGGGTTTGGGTACTTTCACTTGATCATTTTTCATTAGGTTAAAGAATTTTGTGGACAAGATCTGGGTTTTGCTCAGCCACAGTGAAAATAATAGTCTGTGGGTCTTGAAGAAACAGAGGAGGCTCAAGAAGAAAAACAGAGAAAATCACTAAATTATCACTTTAGTGGCATTTCCAAATTGTCGAAACCACTCTGAAGTCTGTCTTGCTCATGAGAGGCATTCTTGGGGTTTTACAGACAGCGTGGGGAAGGAATTTCTCTGTCAGATGACTGAGGATGTAGCTAGTAAAATGATCCGGCAGAGCAATATTGTCTTTGGAGCTGACAAGTGAGTCCTATTTATCCAGGTGCAGTGCTCATGTGCAAATGTGTCCACTCAGCCACTCTGCCTCTAGGCCCTGCCAAGATGGCCAGGTGTTGCCCTGGGCTGGTGGGTTTAGCATTGGGGAGGTTGCACCTTGCCTGAAGCTGAGGGAGCCAGGAAGGGTGTCAGTGGCACCTCATGGTGAAATCATGTGCCTGAGATAACAAAGGAAAGAACTCAAAACCAAAGGAACCCGCAGCATAAGAGTTCCAACCAAGTTTAGAAGTGATGAAAGTGAAAAACAAACTTAGCTGGGGTTGGAACTGTGGCTAGGGTTGTGACAGTTCATAAATCAGTGAGTCTGGAAAACGTTAAGTCTCAACAATAAAATTGGGAAGTTGCAATACTGTCATTAAACTCATATTATTTTAAAAATAGTAATTGTTAACATGTGTGTGTCTTTCCTCTGCAGATATCTCTTATTTATTCATAGTAAGGCCTGCCTTCTCCAGGAGAGGGTGTGGTGTATTGGTTCATGAAGTGGGTTCTGCCACCACCAGCCATGTAAACGTGGGTGGGCTGTTTAAGATCTCCGAGCCTGTTTATTCATCCATAAACCAGGCTGAATAATAATTGTCTCTATAGACGTGGTTTTCAAATATTTAGTAGCAACTTGGAATAAGAAATACCATTTAATATCACAATATGATATGCTAGACACAAGCATACATCCACACAGATAGAATTGAAACAAAGTTTTAATGAAAAGATGTGTCTCATTATTGCATTTGATGTGCTTGCTCTCCTATGTTCATTCCTTTTCCTTTGCATTTTATTTAAGAAATACTAGTTGTGACCCACTAATGTGATTTCATAACTTAATGTTCGAAAATACTGTAGGAGGTGAATCTGCATATCAAAAATGCAATTTACATAAAATGCTTAACTCACGATAGTTGGTCAATAAATATGAACTCCCATTTTTTCTTCCCTCTTGACCGACCAAACTTAACATTCACTACAATTTGTTTATATATGATGTTTATGGAGTTTTCATAATACAGTAAACTATTGCATTAGGTTTCTCAGTGCCGGTTCTGAGTTGATGTGGGCTGATGACAAGCTGTCAGACACCTTGACTGTTCACTAAGGATTGATGTGATCCTGGGTTATATTTAGTTTACAACAAACTAATCAACAATCCAAGAAATAAACTTTTCAAAGATTGCTATACATGGATAGTTAGGGATAACATTTGTGTTCTCAACTCAGCCTTCGGATTAGGACAATTTGAAGAACTTTTAAAATATGGGCAATGACATTCTGATCCAAATAGTCTGCATAGAGCCAGAACATGAGTATTTTTCCAACATGGCCTCAGGTTAATCCAATGTGCAGTCAGGGTTAAGAGCCACCGGTTTTTACAATGCTGAGACTAAGACTTCAATAGGATAAAGAAAAGTAGATATAACATTGTGAGAACTTTTCACCACTCCTCCAACACCCTAATCCCATCAAATATTATCTCTGCTGGAAGACAAGTTCTGGCAATTTGTTTAAATCGTGTTATGCATTTACCAGTTGTAAAGTGAAATTTCCTTGCACATTTTCTCAATGCAGATTTCTTACTAATTCCAACCAGCTGGTGTCTGGGTTAGTGTGAACTGTGGGTCTGTCATTCTATCTTCCTGGGCCACCTCAGGAGGGTAGAAACTGTCCTGCTGCCTCAAGCCTGCTACCAATAGCAGTTTATAATAAGTGTCTTCTTCCTCTTTGTCCCCATCACCTTGGTCCACTCCTCTGCTGTAATGCCCTGCAGATTATGCTGTACTTCATCTCTTTCCAAGCCTGCATCCCTCAGGCTGTGAGTCTTCAGAGCACACTCTGTGTTTTAGATGACTTTATGTTTCCCATGCCTAGGAAGGGACCTGAGTTTTTGCCGGGGTTCAGAACATTTTGCTGAATGAATAAATGAATGATTTTGGTGTTCAGAGAAGTCTGTGGCTATCTGGGAGGCTGGGGGCAGAGTTTGGCATTACAGCTTCTCTCGCCCTGTTCCTTGGATACTCCAACCCCTTTGCTGGAAATGGGGGTTTTCTTTCTTATAATATCAAAGGGAAGTAAGTCGAAACCTGGTGTCTTTTGCTCACAATTTAAAGTGAAAACCCTCTGCCAGAAGGCTTCAAACTCCACGATGGATGTCTGGTTTCTGAGCACCAGCAACACTGGCAATACTGCCAGTTGCCTCCTGTTTTGGAAACCAGCATGATACAGAAGAGAAATCAAATCTCCTGAGAACTAGTTTTTCAGGTACATGTTACCCTCCCAGCTGGAGCTGGAGTTCCTTAGCCCAGGGTTTGGGCCTCTAGCCATTGGCAATGATTATGATCTAATACATCACACTGGTGGAAAAGCAGTTTGGAAAGTATGCTTTTTCAAATTAACAAAGAAAGCTGGCTAATTTCTCTTGGAAGGAATGGATGAGTCTGGGTGATCCTGGTCCTTGCAGGGAAGCTAAGAAGATCAGAAGTTATAAAAGTTACAAATATGAAATGCCTGTGTTTGATCTCTCTCCCTTCTTCAAACATTTTTTTTTTTTTTTTTTTTTGGTGTGTGTTGGGGGGAATACCAGGAATTGAACTCAGAAGCACTCAACCACTGAGTCACATCCCCAGCCCTATTTTGTATTTTATTTAGAGACAGGGTCTCACAGAGTTGCTTAGCACCTTTCTTTTACTGAGGCTGGCTTTGAACTTGAGATCCTCCTCCCTCAGCCTCCCAAGCTGATTATTTACTTCTAATCTGAACATAGAGGCCTATATGTACATGTAGCAAATATCAAAAATTCTTAAAGTCTTTGGAAGATACTAAAAAGTAATCATAATTTCATTCTACAGAGAAACATCTGTTATATTTTTGCATGCACATTTGCAATCTTTTTATTAGGTGTGTGCTCATATTTGTGTTTGTATATAACAATATTACACTTAACTTTGTAACCAAACTGTTCACATAAAATATACTATAGGGGCTGGGAGTATAATTCAGTGGTAGAGTACTTGCTTAGAATGCACAAAGTTCCAGGTTCAATTCCCAGTACTGTAAATAAATAAATATTTGTGCTTCTAAACTATTTATGCTTATCTAATTACTGAAATTTCTCTTAAATGGACCTTAAAAAGTACAGCCTTCACCTAGTCCAGCAATCTGGTATCAGGAATTACTTATGATCTTTGGTGCATCTGTGAAAACACATTCAGGTCTTTCTGGGTTAATATGGCCTTCTCTGCTTATAGAAATCAAATTATGTGCTGAGCATAGTAAGTGCTCAATGAATTCAGTAGGTGTTTGGTTATGTGAGTGGGATTGAGCAAGTCAGGTGTATCCATAGTTAGAAGTTGGTTTGGAGGTTATATCAAGCAGTCCTGCAGAAACTGAGGTTTATCTCAGGCACCCTTTCCATGAGACAGCCTATCACCTGGTGTTTGAGGGACATGACTGGACATATATGGTTCACTGGCTCCTGACCTATACAGAACCACAAGGTCTGTTCTGAAGACCTTCAACTCTCTGGTCTTTATTTTCTCATCCACAATAATGGTGATCTTGACACTTACCTCATGGGAGGTGATGTAATGGATGTGAGAGTTCTCAGGAAGGTTGTGAAAATGAGTTCTCCATGAGTTCTCAACTGAGTGGGATTTCTGCCCTTTTTAGACCACATGTCAAATCATGATTATTTCAAATTCCCTTTAAAGAAGAAATATGACTGATAGGTATCCTGAAAAAGCTCTAGTTTTTCCTGTTTCAAATTGGGGTTTCACATATAAGTGTTTTTATTTATTTTCATGACATATGCAACCAATGCACCTTTTGGTCTCTTGGAATCTGGTTTGTTTAATAACGTCATCTTCCAGCTGTGCTTGATTTGCTTTTGATGAGCACTCACCCTAAACACTATGCAAACAGCAGGTTTAGGTTATGCTGACAGGAAAGGAAATCCTGGAAGCCCATGTGGCTTATTCATTTATTTGTCTGTATATTAAGTCATTCAACAAACACTGAACATTCACTTTTTTGCATGCTATGATAAGTGTTGGGATACAAAGGTGAAAGGGACCATAGTTGAGCCTCAGAAACTCACATTCCTGTGAAGCTGGAAGACTTGTCAAGATATTATGTTGCAATCTGATAGAGCTATAGAAATATGCTAAATACTTTTGAGCTCCCTCTCTGTGCCAGAGAGTTTTCTGGGGCTGAGGATGTAATTGTGCATGCACAGCATTTGGTCCCCAAAGATAATGCACTAGTGTTGGAGGAAAGTTACAATTTGGCTGTTGTGGGTGCAGAGATGAAGGCTTTGAATTTTATGTTTGTGTTTTGAATGATTTTTCAAAGGCAATGAAGAAAATGGATTTCTTGGTGATGGGAGTGAGCAGGAACATTATCTGGGAAAAAGCTTAGGCATTTTATCCAGTTATCTAACAGGAAAATGAGCCTGGCACAGCTATAATCCCAGTGACTCTGGAGGTTGAGGCAGGAGGATTCCAAGTCTGAAGCCAGTCTGGGAAACCTAGAACTTGTCTCAAAATTTTAAAAAATAAAATAAAATTAAAAAGTCTATGCTTGCCTCACATGCACAAAGCCCTGGGTTCAATCTCCAGCACCCCCTCCCCGCCCCCCCACACACAAAAGGCTGGGTATTGGCATCAGATCTGCTATTTTGCTGCCGCCAGTATTCTGCCCCCTTCTTCCACCATTTTATAACCCAGATGGACAGTCAGCAACCATCCTAGCCAGCCACTGGTCCATTGGTCATCCTGCAAACATTCCCATCAGTCATTTTGGTCTGTTGTTATTAGCCCACGAAATTGGACTACTGAAGAATGGCTCCACTGCCATTCTTTCTCTCTCCTCCTCACTCTCACTTGCTTTCCCTCTCTCTTTCTCTTCCTTTCTCTCTCTCTCACTTGCTTTCCCTCTCACTTTCTCCTCCTCCTCCTCCCCCTCCCTCTCATTTTCTCTCTTTCTCTCTCACCCTGCAGGCAGACACTCTGCCTGTCAGCTTAATAAAATCTCTTGCATGAATTCCCGCTTCTGGAGAGGTTTCTGGGTGCTTTCACTATGAATGTTGCTCAGTGGTAGAGTGTCCCTGGGTTCAACACCCACTATCACAATAGCAAAACATCATAAAAGGAAAATGATAATGCTTGAACTAAAAGCATCAATGGTGATGAAAAAGAAGGAATGGATGGAAGAGATGCCCAGGAGACAGAATCTATAGATCTATAAGATGTGAATTGGAGCATTGAATGAGAAGTATCAGAGGGGGTAGGACTGGTAGCTTTTGGTTTTAGGGACTTAGGTGATTGATGGGTGGTGATGCAGTGGGAACCATCGGAAATTATCCTGAATGTTCCTTTGCTAATATTTTGGTTGCCATGTAAAGAAGACCCCACTATCCATGGTGCAGAGAGATGACTTGATGACTTGTGCAAGTCCTTTCAGGCTAAAACTGTATATATGCTACAGTTTTAGCATATGTACATACTTGAGTATGTGTATAGATGCACACGTATGTCTGACATAAATACTGACCTCCTCTTGGCTAAGGGATCACCCATACGTTTATCATTTTCTTTCTTTTTTTTAAATGACATGTTATTGTAACAGGACCAGTGTTGAAGTCATGTTCTTGGGTTCTAAAACCAGACTACCTGGGCACAAACCCTGGGTCCATCTCTCACTTTTAGTGACCTGCTGTGAATAAAGTAACCATGTCTTCCTCTGAGTGTCCCATCTCTATAAAACCACCATCACAACTGCACCTGCCACACAGGAATGTTTTTGGGATTAAATTAGTTGATTCATGGCAAGTCACTTAAAATGCAGCCTGCCTGGTATATGGCAAGTGTCCTCTCTGACTGTTATCTCTCACTATCTCCTATTATCTCTTATTGCCAAAAACATCTCCATGGGAACAAATCCTCTAAAGGTCCCTGATGCTTGAATAGTGTCTCTGTTGCTGACACACAGAGCCCTAGCTCCATGCGAGACTCTGTATCATGGCTGTGCATAAATTAGTCCTTCTGTGTCACAACAGAGTTGTGTGCACCTGCCTGCAGATCATGTCCCCGAGTTACAGATAAAGATGCAGCAACTGGAGATGTTATGCAACCTGCCCAAAATAATCACACAGCTAGCAGGTAGAGGAAACAGGATCAAAAGGGGACTGCCTGACTAATGCATAGTCATAATTTGGGCTGCTGAGAGGGTAACCAGGGACCAGAGCACCTGCTATTTCCAGCAGGATACTGGTAGGAAGGTCCTCATTATTCAAACCTCAGAGCCACTTGCTTCTCTGAGTTGAAGAGCTGAAACTGTGCCACACATGATGATGAAGTGCAACCTGGGAGGTCTTCCATCATTTAAGAGGCAGATGGTGCTTCTTCCTTTATCTCTCTCCCAACCATCCGGCCTGCCACAATTGAGTGCCCCTCTCTTGTTACTCTTTTAGAGATTTAGACTATTTATAGACTCTTTGAAACAAAAGCTCTAAATGCAAATGGTAAAACATTGTTACAATGTGATATGAAAAAGATTATTTTAAAGGCCAATTGCCTCAACTGTGTTTGACTGAATGGTAAGAATCACTTGGAGGACAATATGCTTTGAATACACGATGGACCCAGTGTGATCTGTCTATCCATTCCCCTACCAACACCTTCACACCTTGCCTGAACTTGGTAAACATCAGGCCCCATCTTTCATATTGCCTTTCAATTAGATGTCTTTCCTGCACATGTTGTTGATGTGGGTTGCCATC
Source organism: Sciurus carolinensis (assembly GCF_902686445.1). Lineage (NCBI taxonomy): Eukaryota > Metazoa > Chordata > Mammalia > Rodentia > Sciuridae > Sciurus > Sciurus carolinensis. The sequence continues at coordinate 23,637,902 of NC_062213.1, read as the reverse complement.
TTTCCTGAAGCCAGCCCTAGTGCACAAAGATCACAGACCATTTGATACAATGTGAAAACGAATAACTCCCCTGTTCTTTTCAATTGCAAGCTGGAACACTCTGGGGAAATTTAGGAGTAAGCAATTGATGTAGGTTCTTTCCAGGGTGCTGAAGTATGGAAACTGTACCATCCCAGGTCACAGTTTTTAATCTTAGAGCAGGCTCTTATTTCTTTGGGTCCATTTCAGCCCAAAATGTCTTCCACAGACAGATGTGACAGGCTGTGGAAGATTTGGAATCTGATGCTGAAAACAAACACATCTTCCCCCTTTCCAAAAACAACACTACCCTCTGCAGTCCCTCATGTCATTCTCTGCTGGAGAAAGAAATCTGGCTTTCATCCAAGTCAGGTGTGCTGTTTTATTTATTTTTTTCATTTTTATTATTTTTTAGGTGTGCTGTTTTAGTTCAGCTGAATATTTGAAAATCTACATGTGAAAAGCAGACAAAATAGATAAACTGCATGAATCTAGCAATAATTCATTGCTTTTATTAAAGTTTCATTCCTGAGATTCTTTACATTGAGAGCTTCCCTTGAACCACTATGATGATCTACAAAACCCAATCCACAACTCATATCCATATTTTTAAAATATGACCTGTTGTTACTATAGAGATTACAATAAAAGAAGTTCAGTAAATTATTGGTTTGGGAAGGATGCATTTGCATGAACTCAGGTGTGGCTTCCACATTTCATCTCTGAATGCCTCAATGTGGGTATAGTGAGTTGGTAAGTGACTAGGAGGCTAAAATCTGCACACTGACACCTTAAAACATTACTGAGAGAAAAGAAAGAAGACTTGGTTAAAGCTACCATATTTTTTTTTCTGTATTTAAAATCTACCAGATGGGTCTTTCTCATGGGCCAAATGATTTACAAAATGCTTAACATACATCATCTCATTTCATTCTTGCATTGAACTTAACTGGCTAAAATTAGTTATTTTCATCCTGCCTGTAAACCGAGGCTCTGGGAGGTGAAGTCTAGGGTCGCACAGTTGACCAGTAGTTCTTGATTTAAGTACAGGGTTACTCAGTGTCATAGTTAACATGTATTGAACTCTTACTGTGAACTCAGGCACTTTTCTAAATACTTCACATTTGATTAAACTCATTTAATCCTTACCAAACTCTATGTGGAAGGTTCTAAGATCCTTCCCATTTTGCAGATGAAGAAACGAAGGTCCCAAGAGGTGAAAATTACTTGCCTAAGAGAATGCAATTAGACAACTGGAGAGATGAAATAAGAACTTAGGTTCACTGGCTCCAGAATTTCTCCCCTGACCACTGTGCCCTCGGGGCTTTCTATAAAACCCTTCCTCTCTGTTTCTTTCACCTCAACTGCACTGCTGAACCTCTTCTCCTCCTTTATTTTTACTGTTATACTTCCCATAGATGACATACTTTATGTTTGCTTGATTACATTTCTTGACTTTTCTTTTGGGGTTGTCTCCTCACAAGAGAATGTAACTCCAAGAGAGCAGGGATTTCTGGCTTCCTGTTTCACAGCTGTATCCTGGTGTGGTGACATTTCCTGGCTATGAACTTGTAAATGTAGACCAGTGCCGGGCACATAGTAGGCAGCGACTAGCTCAGTGAGAGAATGACTGAAGCATGGGTGTATGGGTAAGCTCCTCAGAAATGGCAGCTGCTCAGGAGCCATTCTGTTATCATTCTACTTGATTTTGAATCCAATTGAGTAGAATGGTAGGCATAGAAAACAAATCACTGTGGGCCAGAGAGTGAATGAGAAGACAAGAAGTAATTCAGATGAAGGAAGGAAAGACGGGGGTTGTGGGATGGTTGCTGGTAGGGGCATATATCTGTGGGAGGTAAGGTTTGCAGACTAAGAGGAAAGAGCAAATTGAAAGGAAGATCTGAGAAGAGGTGATTGATAGCGAGGGAGGGAGGGATTGGGTTAAGCCCTGTAGCAGGGCTGGGGGCCTAGCTTCTGAATCAGAGCAAAGGGAGCAAATGGCTGCTAATTATGAGGAGAAACTTGATGTGAAGAGAAATTTGGAGAGCGCCTATTGCATGCCCTTGATCATCCTAGTATAATAGCAGGGTAAAGCTTTCCACAGTTGACATCGAAGAAAATTCTGACTTAAAAAAAATGATGTCAGATAAAATGATGGTTTGCCACTCTTGAAATAAGGAACCGACTGAACTTCACCTCCTTTAAGACATAAATTTCTTGCAGGCAATCAGTAACAATGACAGGAAATCAAAACAGGCCATAATTAGTGTGAAATTGCTCTCTGTAAAACGGTTAGTAAAAGGAGACCATGGGTGATGGAGAAGCTCTGGCTTGAGCTGTTTCATGGACTCTGCTTTTACGGGAACGAAGCGATTGCTTCATGTCATGCTGTTCTCATGAGATCCAGCAAAGATTTATATCAGTGGATAAAAAGGACAGCCTCCCTGCCAAAGTGACCTGGTCACTTGTTTTCTCAGACCAGAGAATCTCCGGGAGTCCTGGCCACCATGACGATCATTCTGTTTCATTTAGGTCTCAGGCAGCATTGGTTCAGTCAATGTGAGACCTGTGTCTAGTTTGCTGCCTGGAACTTGGCCACGACACTATTGTTTCCCAATGCTCTCCAGGGCCTTGATCTTCCCTCTTTTTCTCTTACTGAAAACTATTTTCATTCTCCAGGAATCCTTCCACTCAGGAAGTCAGGTCTTCTATTCATTATCTATTGATGAGTAACAAAATCATCCCTGAATTCAGTGACTCAAAACAGCAAACATTTACTACTTCACAGTTTCTGTATCAAGAGTTTGGGAACAGACTCCCTGGTGTTTCTGGCTGGGGGTTGCTCTCCAGGCTGCAGTGATGGTTTGTCTTATGCTGCAATCTCAGCAGAAAGCTCTCCTGGAGGTAGACCAACTTCCAAGTTGGACCTCATATTGGGGAAGCTCACAATGTGGAGGCTGGCTGCCCTTAGAGTGAGCAAGAGAACTCAGGCAAAATGAAAGTCAGGGTGTTCTTGTAACCTAATCTCGAAGTGAAATCCAATCACTTTTGCCAAACTCTATTTATTAGAAATAAGTCACAAAGTCCAGGCCACACTCAAGTAGAGAGAAAGGCATGACTATCAGGAAGTTAGGATGTTGAGGGCCAGATCAGAAGCTGCCTACCATGCTCACATTGGCTGCTTCTCCCATTCCATCCTCCTATTTTCCTAAAAGTTATGGTTAAAGGATACCCATGCCCAGATACCTCCTTGGGTCTGATTGTTATAGTCACTATGTCTAGATGGTGTGGACTCTCCCCTACCCTAAATTTGGTGCACATATTTGAAACCAATGGCATTACAATGCACCAAGAGGCCATGAAGTGTTTATTAATCAAACAATGAGGTGGTCTGGGGAGAGCAGAGTTGGCTTCCAAGCTGATTCAAAAATGGCTTCAGACAGAACAGGAAAGAAGAATGGTTTAGGGATGTTGTGGTGGTTAGGGGCTAGGGCTGGGGATAGGGTTCCTGTGTGTGGAGCAGGGCTTGTGTGGTTTAAATTGCTTCTGGGCACATTGGAGAGCATACGTAGACTTTCCTTTTTTTAAAAAAATTATTTTTCTTGTGGCTCCAGGGATCAAGCCCAGGGGCCTCATGTGCTAGGCGAGTGCTCCACCACTGAGCTATATCCCCAGCTTATGCAGGCTTTCATATATACTTTTCCAGATGTGGGGCAGAAGGTGAAAGGGAAGTTGTGGGACCTGAAAACTGTCTACAGTCGCACATCAAAAGTTCAGTCAGAGTCTTCTTTACATGTTTGAACTTGAAATTCGGTGGATAAGGTTGGGTGTTGACATTCTAAACTCTGATTCTGCAGTGGATCTGATGAGTGATGTACTCACCCACATGTGGACGCATACGCCCGAAAAGAACTTTACATCCTCAGTAAGGAGTGACTATGAAGAAATGTGGTCAATCTCACTTACATGTGGAATCTAAAAGGGCTGAATTTATTGAAGCAGAGAGTAGGATGGTGGAGACTAGGGACTGGGAAATTGGGAGATGGTAAAAGAATACAAAATTTCAGTTACACTGAAAGAATAAAAGAGATCTCTTGTGCAGTATGGCAACTACAGTTAATAATGGACTATTATGTTCTTGAAAATTAAGAGAGTAGATGTTCAGTGTTCTCATTACAAGTAAAGCATAAGTATGTGAGGTAATGCATGTGTTAATAGTTTGATTTAGCCATTCTGCCATGTCTACATATTTCAAAATATGTATATATACCTTGATGTAAATAAAGATATCTACATTTTTTTTAAAAGTGTGTCTGATTTTTTTTATATACATACAAAAACCTTTGAATATTTTTGTCATCAAAATAGATATCCTCAAGAATTCTTTTCCACACCCTTTCAGGTTACAATGTTAGGGTTCCTCCACTGAAAATATTTTAGTATTTTGTCAATTTCCCTCAGGAATTTGCATTTTTATAAAAGCAACATAGGTATACAACTTCTATTTTTTAATTTTTAGGCTACTTTTTTTTTTAATGTTCATAATTCACACTTTCTTTATTCTATATATATATATATATATATATATATATATATTGTAGTCTAAGAGCTAAGGAAATGCAATGAATTGAATGCCACTGAAATTCTGTTAGTAATTTATTTTCAGTTTCCATTTCTTCTTTCAGAACAATCATTTCTGTTATTTTGGAACATAATCTTTCTTAGGTTTCTGTTTCTGCTTTCAGAAAGTTGCTAAAATATTTGGAGCTGCTGAGTCACAAATAGCTTTATTAAATTCAAGTGATGATAAGGGACTGATAGCTATTCACAATAATTATCTAGGACTGCTCTTAAAATACACCAAAAGAAAAAGAAAGTTCAAAATATCATGTTGCATATGCTTATCCTCAGTCTATTAAAATCTGTATATTATCATGGTTTCCCTCTAATTAATAAAAGATAACTTAGTAAATTTTTTTTATTCATTTTTTTCCAATTACCAAAATCAGGGTACTATTTTGGAAGAAATCTTCATTGTGGTTCTACCTCTGTAATTTACAACTTCTCTCTTACTCTTTTTTTTTTTATTTATTTTTAACGTTTACAAAGGGTAATGATGTTTATTTTTTTTCCCTTCCCCCCCATCCCTCCCACCCCTCTTTTCCCTCTATACAGTCCTTCTTTCCTTCATTCTTACCGCTCTCCTTAGCCTAACTCTAAACCTAACCCTAAACCTAATGCTAACCCCTCCCAACCCCCATTATATGTCCTCATCCGCTTATCAGCGAGATCATTCGTCCTTTAGTTTTTTGAGATTGGCTTATCTCACTTAGCATGATATTCTCCAATTTCGTCCATTTGCCTACAAATGCCATAATTTTATCATTCTTCATTGTGGAGTAATATTCCATTGTATAAATATGCCACAGTTTCTTTATCCATTCATCAACTGAAGGGCATCTAGGTTGGTTCCACAATCTGGCTATGGTGAATTGAGCAGCAATGAACATTGATGTGGCTGTATCTCTGTAGTATGCTGATTGTAAGTCCTTTGGGTATAGGCCAAGGAGTGGGATAGCTGGGTCAAATGGTGTTTCCATTCCAAGCTTTCTGAGGAATCTCCACACTGCTTTCCAGAGTGGCTGCACTAATTTGCAACCCCACCAGCAATGTATGAGTGTTCCTTTTTCACCACATCCTCGCCAACACCTATTGTTGCTTGTGTTCTTGATAATCGCCATTCTAATTGGGGTGAGATGAAATCTTAGGGTAGTTTTGATTTGCATTTCCCTTATTACTAGGGATGTTGAACATTTTTTCATATATCTGTTGATTACTTGTACATCTTCTTCTGTGAAGTGTCTGTTCATTTCCTTAGCCCATTTGTTGATTGGATTATTTGTATTCTTGGTGTAGAGTTTTTTTGAGTTCTTTATAGATTCTGGAAATTAGCGCTCTATCTGAGGTATGGTTGGCAAAAATATTCTCCCACTCCGTAGGCTCTCTCTTCACATTTCTGATAGTTTCCTTTGCTGAGAGAAAGCTTTTTAGTTTGAATCTATCCAGTTGTTGATTCTTGCTTTTATTTCTTGTGCTATGGGAGTCCTGTTAAGGAAGTCTGATCCTAAGCCAACAAGTTGAAGATTTGGACCTACTTTTTCTTCTATAAGATGCAGGGTCTCTGGTCTGATTCCGAGGTCCTTGATCCATTTTGAGTTGAGTTTTGTGTAGGGTGAGAGATAGGGGTTTAATTTCATTCTATTGCATATGGTTTTCCAGTTTTCCCAGCACCATTTGTTGAAGAGGTTATCTTTTCTCCATTGCATATTTTTGGAACCTTTGTCTAGTATGAGAAAATTGTATTTATTTGGGTTTGTGTCCATGTCCTCTATTCTGTACCATTGATCTACCTGTCTATTTTGGTACCAATACCATGCCGTTTTTGTTACTATTGCTTTGTAGTAGAGTTGAAGATCTGGTATTGCAATACCCCTGCTTCGCTCTTGCTACTGAGGATTGCTTTAGCTATTCTAGGTTTTTTATTCTTCCAGATGAATTTCATAATTTCTTGCTCTATTTCTGCAAGGTACATCATTGGGATTTTAATTGGAATTGCATTGAATCTGTATAGCACTTTAGGTATTTTGACGATATTAATTCTGCCTATCCAGGAACATGGGAGATCTTTCCATCTTCTAAGGTTTTCCTTAATTTCTTTCTTTAGTGTTCTGTAGTTCTCATTGTAGAGGTCTTTCACCTCTTTTGTGAGATTGATTCCCAAGTATTTTATTTTTTTCGAAGCTATTGTGAATGGGGTAGTTTTCCTAATTTCTCTTTCTGAAGATTCATCACTTACGTATAAAAATGCATTGGATTTATGAGCATTGATCTTGTAACCTGCTACTTTACTGAATTCACTTATGAGTTCTAAAAGTTTTCTGGTGGAATTTCCAGGTTCCTCTAAATATATAATCATGTCATCAGCAAACAGGGATAGTTTGAGTTCTTCTTTTCCTATTCGTATCCCTTTAATTTCTTTGGTTTGTCTGATTGCTCTGGCTAGAGTCTCAAGGACGATGTTGAATAGAAGCGGTGAAAGAGGGCATCCCTGCCTTGTTCCAGTTTTTAGGGGGAACGCTTTCAGTTTTTCACCATTTAGAATGATATTAGCCGTGGGCTTAGCGTAGATGGCCTTTATAATGTTTAGGAATGTTCCCACTACCCCAATTTTTTCTAGTGTTTTGAGCATGAAGGGATGCTGTATTTTATCGAATGCTTTTTCTGCATCTATTGAAATAATCGTGTGATTCTTAACTTTAAGTCTATTGATATGGTGAATGACATTTATTGATTTCTGAATGTTGAACCAACCTTGCATCCCTGGGATAAAACCCACTTGATCGTGGTGCACTATCTTTTTAATATATATTTGTATGCGGTTTGCTAAAATTTTGTTGAGAATTTTTGCGTCAATGTTCATTAAGGATATTGGTCTGAAATTTTCTTTCCTCGATGTGTCTCTGTCTGGTTTAGGTATCAGGGTGATATTGGCTTCATAGAACGAGTTTGGGAGGGTTCTCTCCTCTTCTATTTCATGGAATAGTTTGAGGAGTATTGGAATGAGCTCTTCTTTAAAGGTTTTGTAGAACTCGGCTGAGAACCCATCTGGTCCTGGACTTTTCTTTGTTGGTAGGCTTTTGATGACCTCTTCTATTTCATTGCTTGAAATTGGTTTATTTAAATTGTGTATGTCCTCCTCGTTCAGTTTAGGTAATTCATATGTCTCTAGAAATTTGTTGATGTCTTCAAGGTTTTCTGTTTTGTTGGAGTATAGATTTTCAAAATAGCTTCTAATTATGTTTTGTATTTCACTCGTGTCTGTTGTGATGTTTCCTTGTTCATTCCGAATTTTAGTAATTTGAGTTTTCTCCCTCTTTCTCTTTGTTAGTGTGGCTAAGGGTTTATCAATTTTATTTATTTTTTCAAAGAACCAACTATTTATTTTGTTAATTTTTCCAATTGTTTCTTTTGTTTCGATTTCGTTGATTTCGGCTCTGATTTTAACTATTTCCTGTCTTCTACTACTTTTGGTATTGGTCTGCTCTTCTTTTTCTAGCGCTTTGAGCTGTAGTGTTAAGTCGTTTATTTGTTGATTTCTACTTCTTTTTTTGAATGCACCCCATGAAATAAATCTTCCTCTAAGTACTGCTTTCATAGTGTACCAGAGATTTTGATATAATGTGTCTTTGTTCTCGTTTACTTCTAAGAATTTTTTTATTTCCCTCCTGATGTCTTCTGTTCTCCATTCATCATATAATAGTGTATTATTTAGTCTCCAGGTATTGGAGAAGTTTCTGTTTTTTATTCTGTCATTTATTTCTAATTTCAATCCATTATGATCTGATAGAGTACAAGGTAGTATCTCTATCTTCTTGTATTTGCTAACAGTAGCTTTGTGGCATAAAATATGGTCTATTTTAGAGAAGGATGCATGTGCTGCTGAGAAGAAAGTGTATTCATTCTTTGTTGGATGGTATATTCTATATATGTCTGTTAAGTCTAACATGCTGATTGTGTTGTTGAGATCTATAGTTTCTTTATTCAATTTTTGTTTGGACGATCTATCCAGTGGTGAGAGAGGTGTGTTAAAATCGCCTAGTATTATTGTGTTGTGGTCTATTTGATTTCTGGAATTGAGAAGGATTTGTTTGACGTACGTGGATGAGCCAATGTTCGGGGCATAGATATTTATGATTGTTATGTCTTGCTGATTTATGCTTCCCTTAAGCAGCATGTAATGTCCTTCTTTATCCCTTCTGACTAGTTTTGGTTTGAAGTCCACATTATCTGAGATGAGGATGGATACTCCAGCTTTTTTGCCGTGTCCATGTGCATGGTATGTTTTTCCCCATCCTTTCACCTTTAGTCTATGGGTGTCTCTTTCTATGAGATGAGTCTCTTGCAGGCAGCATATTGTTGGATTTTTCTTTTTAATCCAATCTGCCAGTCTGTGTCTTTTGATTGATGAATTCAGGCCATTAACATTCAGGGTTATTATTGTGATATGATTTGTATTCCCAGTCAATTGACTCATATTTGTTTTTGACATGATTTGGTTTCTCCTTTATTTGGCTATTCCTTTAGGCTAGCGCCTCCTGTTGCTGATTTGCATCGTTGTTTTTCATCTCTTCCTCATGGAATATTTTGCTGAGAATGTTCTGTAATGCTGGCTTTCTTTTTGTAAATTCCTTTAGCTTTTGTTTATCATGGAAGGATCTTATTTCATCGTCAAATTTGAAGGTAAGTTTTGCTGGGTATAAGATTCTTGGTTGGCATCCGTTTTCTTTCAGGGCTTGAAAAATGTTGTTCCAGGCCCTTCTGGCTTTTAGGGTCTGGATTAAAAAATCTGCTGATATTCTTATTGGTTTCCCTCTGAATGTAATTTGATTCTTTTCTCTCGCGGCCTTTAAAATTCTGTCTTTATTTTGTATGTTAGGTATTTGCATAATAATGTGCCTTGGTGTGGGTCTGTTGTAATTTTGTATGTTTGGAGTTCTATAAGCCTCTTGTACTTGGTTTTCCATTTCATTCTTCAGATTTGGGAAATTTTCTGATATTATTTCATTGACTAGATTGTTCATTCCTTTGGTTTGTTTCTCTAAGCCTTCCTCAATCCCAATAATTCTTAATTTTGGCCTTTTCATGATATCCCATAATTCTTGTAGATTCTGTTCATGATTTCTTACCATCTTCTCTGTTTGGCCAACTTTGTTTTCAAGATTAAATAATTTGTCTTCAATGTCTGAGGTTCTGTCTTCCAGGAGTTCTATCCTATGGTTATGCTTTCTATGGAGTTTTTAACTTGGTTTATTGTTTCCTTCATTTCAAGTATTTCAGTTTGTTTTTTTTTCAGTATCTCTAACTCTTTATTGAAATGATCTCTTGCTTCCCGTATTTGGTCTTTTAACTGTTGATTGGTGCGATCATTTAATGCCTGCATTTGCTCTTTCATCTCCTCCTTCAATGCCTGCATTTGCTCTTTCATCTCCTCATTAGCTTCCCTGATCGTTTTAATTACGTACATTCTGAACTCCCTTTCTGACATTTCTTCTGCTGTGCTGTCATTGGGTTTTATTGATGTAGTATCTAGGTTTGTTTGGGACATTTTCTTCCCTTGTTTTCTCATATTGGTCAGCTGTCAGTGGGACCCTGAGATATTGCAGTTTTCCGCTATTGGCTTATAGTGTCCCGGTAGATTTCCAGTGTATCACCTCCCAGCCTTCAGTAGCCTGATGTCTTGGAGGAATCTGATAAAGCAGCACATCCGAAGAAAACTGCCCCTAGCCCCCTACTGGTTCCACGATTTGGAACTGGCTCTGTGCTGAAATGCTCTCACTGTGGGCCTGCACCGTGCAGCTGGCCGTGTGGGAGGAGCCCACTGCCGGAGTGTGGAAGGCTACCTTGGGAAGACTCTAGCTGCCCTGCCCGGCTCCAATAAGCCACCTCTATCTGGGCCTGCCACCCGGGCCGCGCTTTACCCAGTGGGCAGACTCACCCGTGGCTCTATTTCAGTCCGAGTCTCTCAATGCCTCCCCTTCTTAACTCCTGGGTTCTGGAGCGACAGGGGGTGCAGTCTCCCTCTAGGCCGCCATCTTGGATCGCCCCGTCTAGGCTACTTTTTAAACACAGTAGTCTGCTAAAATTCTATTCCTTTAAAAAATAAGATTTATTAAGAAATTTACATACAACAAGGTCTGTTCAAAGTATCCACTTTGATGAGTATGACAAGGTACACACTCATGAAACCACAGCCCACATAAAGATAGAGGATTTCTGTTAAAAGATTCCCTATGCCCTGTTGCAGTTAGTCCCTTCCTTTGTCTCCAGTACCAGGTAAACCACTCATCTGCTTTTTGTCACTATAGGATGGTTAAAATTTTATAGAATTTTATATACATGGAATCATGCAGCATATACTCATGTGTCCTTCTTCATGTGACATAATGATTTTGAGATTCATCTGTGTTGTCATGTGTCTTAGTCATTTGTTTCCCTCTCTTGCCGATGGTATTCCATTGCATGGATAAACCACAATTTGTTGATCCACTGCACTCTTGGGGGACATTGGAGATTTTTTCCAGTCTATGTCCACTCTTCAACAACCTTCTGTGAATATTTCTGTAAAAGTTTACAAATGACGATATGATTTCTTTTCTCTTGGGGAAATACTTAGAAGCAGAAAGACTTAGACATATGGTAAGTAATTTTTTAAGAAATGGCTAAATCATTTTCCAAAGTGTGGTTGTATCATTTTGCATTCACACCAACAGTGAAAAAAAAGTCCATTTCTTCCACATCTTTCCCAACAATACAGATAGTCAACATTTTGATTTTATCCATTATATATATATATATATATATATATTTTTTTTTTTTTTTTTTTTTTTTTTTTTTTTTTTTTTGGTGGGGGGAGTACTAGCAATTGAACTCAGGGGTACTTGACCACTGAGCCACATTATTAGCCTTATTTTGTATTTTATTTGTGAGACAGAGTCTCACTGAGTTGCTTAGCTCCTCACTTTTGCTGAGGCTGGCTTTGAACTCGTGATCCTCCTGCCTCAGCCTCCCAAGCTTCTGGGATTACAGGAGTGGAGCTGGGCTTAGCCATTTTATATGGTACCTGTTGTGGCATGTTACGATGGTTTTAATTGGTACTTCCCTAATGACAAAGCAGGTTGAACAATCTTTCATATGCATAATTTATTCTCTACATCTTTTCTCTGATAATGTCTCCATTTTAATCTTCTATCCACTTTTTATTAGGTTGTTTGTTTTCTTATTGTGATGTAGTGTTCTTTATATAGTCTACATACAACTATGAGTGTGTATATGTAAAATCTTTTCTCCTAGCCTATTGTTTGCCTTTTCATTTAAAAAGTGACTCTTGACGAGAACCTCAAGATAATGATATGAATATTGATGAAATTCAGTGTGTTGATTTTTGTCTTTAATTGTTCATGCTTTTTGTACTTAAGAAAACTTTGCCCAACTCAAGATCATTAATTTTTTTTACATTGCCTTCTTTTTTGAAGTTTTATAGTTTTAGCTTATATACTTAGATCTATGATGTATTTTATTTTTTTGTGTATGATGTGAGGTAAGGTTTAAGGTTAAATTTTGCAAATGTCTATATTATTCCAGCACATGTTATGAAAAAGATTATTCTTTTTCCTACTGAATTACTCTGGCAACTTTGTCAAAAAAAATCAATTGACCATGTATGTGTTGATCTATTTCTGTACTCTTTATTCCATTCCCTTGACTTATTTTTCCATTCTGATACTAAAATGACATTGTATTGATAATTGTGACTTCATAGTAATGCTTGGAATCAAAATCCTTTAACTTACTATTCTTTTTCAAGTTATTTTAGCCATACTTGGTTCTTTGCATTTCCATATTTTGCTGGGATTTTGATTGGGTTTATAATGAATTTATAGATCAATTGGGGATAACTAACATCTTTATCATGAGAAGTTCTCTGACCGTCTTGCAACCTTGCTAAAGCATTTAAAAATGTATTCCCCAGGAATTTTTACATAGACAATCATGTTCTCTGAATATAGTTGTAGGTTTTGGTAGATTCTGTTTATTGGGTTGAGGAAGTTTCTTTCTTGGTTTGCTGAGAATTTTATCATGAACTATTTTTAAATTTCATCTAATAAATGCTTTAAGGCATCTATTGAGATTATCATATACTTTCCATAATGTCAGCGTTAGTGGCATTTAGTTTCCTTTTTTGGTTAATTTTTTTCTCTTTTCAACTTAATTTCTTTTTGATTTTATCTCTATTATTTCCTTTCCTATACTTACCCTAGGTTTAATAGACTCTTCTTATCCTAGTTTCTTAAGGTAAAAGCTTAGGTTATTGATCATTTATTCTTCAGTGCTATGAACTTTTTTTTAATGAACTTCTTTTTATGTACTTCTTTAACTGAATTTCATACATTTTAGTTGTTCATGTTTTGATTTTTACTCATTTAAATCATTTATAATGTCTCTTTTCCTTTACTTTTAGAACCATGGATTACGAAGTCTGTTATTTAGATTTTGAGGGTTTCAGAACACTTTCTGTTGATTTCTAATTTAATTCCATTTTGATAAGAGAATATATTTCAGTTGCTTTTAATCCTTTAAAATTTTTTGAATTTTGTTTTGTAGCCCGGGAATTGTGTATCCTGATAAATGTTTTGTGTATTTGTAAAGAATGTCCTTTAGTGCTATTGGGGGTAGAAGAGTTCTATAACTGTCATTTAGGTCTAGTTGATTGAGAGCCTTATTCAAGCTATTCATTTCCTTATTGATCTTCTGTCTACTTTTTCCTCACAGTTTTTACTAAAAGGGATGATGAAATTTTCAATTCTAATTCTAGATTTGCATATTTCTCTTTGAACTCTATCAGATTTACTCCTTTGATGTTGAAGTTCCGTTATTAGTAGTATAAATATATAGGATTCTGTCTTCTGGATGAACTGACCCCTTTGTGATTATGAAATAACTCTGGTAATATTTTTTGCTCTGAAATCTACATGGTCTGATATTCATACAGTCACTGTAGTTTTTGTTGAGTTAGTGTCTGCAGGCTCTCTCTCTTTCCATCCTTGTATCTTTAACTTATGTTTGTCCTCATAGTGAAAATGGACTTCTGTAGTCTGAAAGAAATTTGACTTCTTGTGTTTTTGACAATAATTCTACTGCCATTTTTATCTCTATTCCCTTGGGTATAATGTGTCTTTATTCTTTGGTTGCTTCTTTATCTCTTGTTTTGGACCATTGGCTATGATGTAGCTTTGTGTACAATTCATCATGCTTATTGTATTCGGAGCTTATTGAGTTTCTTTATGGTTTTCATTACGTTTGGGAAATTTGGGGTCACTGTTCTCTCACATATGGTTATGCCCCCTCTTCTTCAGGGACTCTATTTATATATTAAACTGCCTGAATTTTCTCCAGAGCTCACTGAGTCTCTGTTCAATTGCTTTCAGTCTTTTTCTCCCTGTATTTTATTTTGGATAGTTTCTATTGCTATTTTCAAGTTTGCTAATCTTTCTTTCTATAGTGCTTACTAGTCAATTAGTCCTATACAGTGAATGTTTTCCTTTCAATTATTCTATTTTTTTCATTTCCAAAAAGCAATTTTGATCCTTCAAAAAATATCTTAACAAGTTCAATTTTTATCTTCTCCAACATATGGAATATACTCTCTTTTTTAATACTAAGGGTTAAACTCAGGGGTGCTTAACCACTGAGCCACATTCCCAGCCCTTTTTTTTATGTTTTTATTTTGAGACACGGTCTCACTAAGTTGCTGAGAGTCTCTTGTTAAGTTGCTCAGCCTGGCTTTGATCCTGTGATCCTCCTGCCTCAGCCTCCCAAGTCTCTATAATTATAGGCATGAACCACTAGGCCTGGCTGGTATATATTTATAATAACCTTTTATTGTCTTTTGCAACTAATTATATAATCACTGTCATTTTTTGGATCATTATGGCTGGAATATTTGGATCAGCTCCTGGAACATGTGAATTTTACCCTGTTAGAAGCTGAATATTTTCAAATCCCCCATATTCTTGCGCTTTTTTTTTTTAACAGGATGCATTATATTTCTTAGAAACAATTTTCCTCTTTCAAGTCTTACTTTTTGGTTTTATTAGGCATATGCAAAAAAATCTTTAGTCTGAGGCTAACTTCCCCACTAGTGAGGCGATGACTTCCTCAGGACTCTGCTCAGTCTCCCTTTATGGTAAGATTTCACTGTGGGCAAAGGAACACAGTGCGCCCCCATCTCCTGTGAACCCTGATCTGACCTGCTGCCCCCTTGGCGTGCTCCCTTGCCCAGGCTCAGGTCGTTTGCTCACAGGTAGGTGTACACTGATTAGTATGCTGCTGTAAGTACAGGTGGGCCATCTTCAGAATGCTGAGTTCTTTCTTTGCACATTTCTCTTTCTGCAGGTGGTCCTGTGAACCTTAGCCACCTTGACTTTGTTGGACTCCTAGCTCCATCTCTGATTCAGGGAGACTTTGAGGTTTCACTTTTGTTTCTCTTCTCTGCACTGGAACCTAGAAACTTTTTCTAGTTGGTAAGCTAAGTTCAGACAAACGGAGGCCTCTTTTCTCTGGTTTCCTTTCTCTCAAGGACCACAGTCCTTAGCTGTCTGATGATCACTATCTCAAGACCACTGCATCATGTATTTTGTCTGTTGCTTTTAGTTTTATGTAGGAGGATATACTTAACCCCTCTGACCCATATTGTCTAGAAGGGAGCATCTGTCTTAGAGATGTTTTAAATTGTATTTGTCTATCATGTGTGAGATTAAGAATTTTGGCTGAGCACCACCAGTGCATGCTTGTAATCCCAGCAGCTCAGGAGGCTGAGGCAGGAGGATCATGAGTTCAAAACCATCCTCAGCAATTTTGCGAGGCCCTAAGCAACTTAGCAAAACCCCAGCTCAAAAAAAAAAAAAAAAAAAAAGGTTGGGGATGTAACGCAATAGTAGAGCACCTCTGGGTTTAATCCCCAGCACCAAAAAAAGAAAAAAAAAGTATTGAGTCATTTTAATTTATTTTGCTTTCTCACATATCCTTTCCTTTTTTCCCCTTGGAGTTGTTGGTCTTTTTAATTTCTAGAACTTCTTCATATAGTATGGAGGTTAGTCCCCTTTTTGGCAAACCTTTATCTCTAATTTGTGTTTTTACCTTGCTTAGGATTATGGACAAATTCCAAGGCTGGGAGGGAGAAACACCAAGAAGGACTGACAGGAGGTTTTTTACAAGCTTAGTTGTATGGAGTCTTGAATTTGAAATTAAGTCATTTATAGAAAATAAAGATATGTGTTGAGATGAAATCCACCCACTTAAAAAATATTTTGATCAATGGTTAACAAAATTTTAGCTTCCCCAAATGAAGGCTTTGCAGAATTACATAATTTGTCTCCATACTGAGGGAATGGGGTGGGGGTGGGAGAAATGAAGTCAACCAAATACATTTCTATTGTCTCATAATAGGGATTTTTAATTTGAAGTCCACAGGCTCCAAGGGATCCCTGTACTTGAAGGCAAAAAGATTGAATCTTTACCAACTTCTAATTGAAATGTAGCATTTCCTTCCATAAGAAACAGCCCAGAAACCACAGGAATATTAATAAAAACTGTGACTTTGTCAATGCCTTTTTGTATGACAGTGCAATTATTGTAAATATATGAAGTGTTATTTACTTCAAATATTATGTTATATTCATAGTTATGTTCGTTACTATTTATCACTGCTTAAAAATTATATAGTTTTAGATTTGGTGCTATATCTTATTATTTAATAAGAAGCACTGTTATTACCTTACGAATATGTTTTAAAACATTTGGGTGACTTTATCTGAATATAATTCATTTTCTTCGTAATCATGCATTTCCTTTTGTGAGTGTCTGAACATCATTCTGACTAGCAGCCCATAGATTTCTACAGACAACCTAAGGGTAAAATAGATGAGGAGCCCATGTTTTAGTTACATGTAATAAAATTCCTGGCTGGAGTCACCTCAAGAAGAGAAGAGGTAGCAATAAGGCAGTTCCTAGCTTTTCATTTGCAGCTTCTCCCCCGCTGGACGATTTGAGGATGTAACCTGACTCTGAGCAAATCTGACCTTCTGCACTCATTTCAGGCCCAGTGAACTTCAGGAGCTCAGCGGTTTGCCCATCTGATGTGATAGTTTCCATCAGGAGCAGGGCTCTCTACGTCTGGGGGCTGAGACTTCTCTGCAAGACTTAGCTGATGACAGACTTGCCTCCCGTCTCTCCTGATAAGCTGGTGCCTAGATGACTTTCCACATCAATGAAATAGCTTTAAATCTAACATCCCGGCCTGGGGCCTTTTTTCATTTAATCAGCACCAATTCCATCTCCAGTCTTGGAATCCATCACATTCAGGGCACAGGGCTTGTATCATCTCTCTGGCCTCCATCTCCGCCTCTGCCCTCCCGGTACTCCTCCTCCTCAGTCCACACTCTCTCCAGCTGTGCCAGGTGATGATGCCAGGAGACTGGAGGCTTCTAGCATCCCCGCCCAGCAGGACCCTGCTGAGACAAGCTGTCAGCTTCCACTCTGACAAAGAGCGAATGGCAACAAAATCAAGCCCAAAGCCAAGGACGTGCAGAGTTGGAGTCTCTGATCTTGTCATTCTTTGACCACAGAATTCTCTGACCCAGAATGCTCTTTTTCTAAGATGAACCCAAAGGCAAAACTTTTTAGTTTCTATTACCTGAGAACATTTAACCACATGCATCTCTATTTTCTCTTTAACCATCATTATGAGAACTAACATTTAACAGTTTGTGAAGTGCTTTGTTAGTTATGAATTTATTTAATCATCACAGCAATTGTGTACCTCAAGTTTTCTTGTTCCCATTGGACCAATGAGATAGCTAGGCCCAGAAAAGTTCAAGGCTAGCTCCATAAATGTGCTAGAACTGGGAGCAATGTTAGTTTTACTGCCTTGTGCTTCCTGCTATAGGAGGAGGTAAATGGGCCAACACACAGCCTGGTGGCTTATATGCTTTTTGTGTTCTGAATGTAGGTTTTCTTTCTTTCAAACAATGTTTTAAAATAATTCATATAAGTTCTCAATGTTTAAATACTTGAAATTTTTTAAAATCTAAATTTCTGATCTTTCGCCCACCGTCAGATGAAGAGGACATCCACCACCACAAGGCAGCCATTCGCTGGTGCTGAGGAGTGGTCCTCCTCTTAGATGGAGTGTGATTTTCTGATGCTGCAGTCCCCACCACTCTTTATCGCTCCCCATATTGAGGCTGAGTGTCAGTTATCATTTATTATTGTCTCTGTGCTGTTATTTTTCCTGTAGCAAAATTAAAAGAGGGAAGGAAAGAGTTCTGGAACTCATTTCCATATTCAAGGTGGGGGAAAAAAAAAGTTAAACCTCATGATGGTTAATCAATCGTAGGTGTCTGCTTGACTTGATTAAAGAATCTTTAGAAACCCTGACAAGCATTATTTTTGATGTGGCTGTCAAGGTGTTTCCAGAGGAGATTACAGCATGAATCTCAGTGGACTGGGACAGAGTGGGTGGGCATCGTCCAGTTGACCAGTGAACCGAAAAAAAAAAGAAGGTAAATCAGTTTCTCCCCTTGAGAGTAGGACATGCTCATATCCTACCTTGGACTAACTAGTCTTTGGACTCTGGGTTTTATACCAGCACCATCCTACCCTCCCAGGTGCTTAGAGTTCTGACCTCAAATTGAGATACACCATCAGTTTTCCTGGTTTTGTAGCTTTCGGACTTGAACTTAGCCGAGGTACTGGCATTCGAGGATCTTCAATCAACAGATGATCTGTTGTAGACTTCTCAGTTGCCATAATCCCATAAACAATGCCCCTAGTAAATCTCCCCTCCTACATTTCCCAGCAACCAGCAACGTGAGAAATAAAATTTCTATTCTTTATAAATTACCCAGTCTATAGTATTCTCTGGTAGCATCCCACAGTGGATTAAGACAGCAAACTAAAAAGCATTTTGCACTTTGAAATGTTACTTCCACTCACTGCCTCTAGTTTCTTCATTTGAAAAACTGAAGTGTAGGAAGAGAGAGAAACAGTTAAACAAATGTCAGGACTTGAATGGTGGTTTCCCAAGCCCTAGATTTTGTTCTTCTAATGCGCACTTAATCTCATAGAACTGACCTTTTCTCTGAGATATTTTAAAAAACAAGATCATGATGGCCTAGGTTTTGTGTGTGAGTGTGTTTGTGTGTGCTTGTGAGATTTGCCTCAAGGAAAAAAAAATAATAAATTGGGACTTTCTTATAATTTACTTGCTATCACTTTTTGTATGTCAAAGATGAATTTGTTATAAGGTCAAATATTTTGTTATCTGGGCCAACTATTCATGGAAATTGGATATGTGCTTTCTTTCAGCTTTTTTTTTTTTAAGGGAAATAATATTGATGTTAGTAGTTGTGGATATGCTTTATTGAGCACTAATTCTGTATCAGGCACTCATTAACTTTCTACATAATATCTTATTTAATATTTATAATACCTTCTGCAGTGAGTCTTTGCTTCCATAATTTACTTATGAGAAGTTAGAATTGACAGTCTGAAAATAAAGTAAGTTGGTTTACTATTTATTTCTACTATTCATTGGGCAGCTATCTTGCCATAGGCACCTAGTCACAAGAGCTAGAGTTTGAAACTCATATTCTGATTTGCAAATTCATGGAAACTTCATGTTTTAGGTCATTTTTCTGTCTTTTCACTGGGCCCTGAATTGTTCTTTATTTCAACTTTGATTCCCATAACATTTCTTTTCTTAATCTCTCTGATTCAATGCTCTATATAGTCTGTCCAGGTCAGGTCTCCTGAGGCTGGAGCTGGTGTATGCGGTGGGGTGAATAGGAAGAGGTCATGAGCTGAGAAAAACTGCAGGAATAGCCAAAGGGAGGCTGCTGTGTTGGAGCCAGTGCACCAGATACGTCTTCACGTTGCCTGGATTTACCTTTTGAGAACAGTTAGGTGGAACTTTTATGCCATAAATCTACCAGGTCACCAGACAAGAAATATTTCTGTTTCTTAGAAACAAACTATACTGAGTGAAAATATAAGGGTAGGAAATATTAATCTATAATTAATATTAATCTATAATTAAAATTTTCATTTACATTTTTGGAATTACTTTTCACAGCATGTTCACACATGTGATTTTATTGCATGCTCAGCTAAATTCAGTAGCATAAGCAGAGTCTGTACTTACAAAGTCAATCAGGGCTTATTGGCTACTACCAAAGCTATGCTCCCCTTATTATCCAAGAATCATATTATCTCTGAGCAAAGTGGGGCAAACCAATCATGTATATTCTAGCACAATTCCTGAAAACAATTGAGTAAAATACTAAAATTATGTGTGCATCATAGTAGAAATGGTTTCTGGATGGGAACAAGAATGTTGTGTTTGACAGTAGTCAAACTATGGAACCAGTTTAGTTGTTCGTCAATCGATGAATGGATTTAAAACTGTCATATATACACAAGGAAGTTTTATTCAGCTATAAAGCAAAATGAAATCATGTCATTTGTAGGAAAACAAATGGAACTTGACACCATTATGTTAAGTGAAATGAACCAAACTCAGAGGGTCAAGGGTTATATGCTTTCTCTCATATGAGGAAGCTAGAGAGAAAAAAGGAAAAGAAAAGGAGGGATCTCGTGAAAGGACAAAAGGGAAAGGGAGGAGGGGGAGGGAATGAGAAATACTGGGGAATGATATTGGCCTCATTGTATTGTTATATGTGTGCCTGTACAAATATGTTATAACAAATCCCACCGTGATGTACAACTATAATGCACCAATAAAAATAAGAAAAAAGTGTTGTGTTTAAAAATAAAAATTTGGGCTGCCCCTAGTTAGTGCAAAAATATGAAGGCACTGAAATTATGGGAGACATTGCTAAACAAAGAGTTAAAGGAAAAAAATTCAGGTGATGTTAGAAAGAAGACAGTCAGTTGAAAAGGGACTTAGTTATATGTCAAAAGGAACAGGATATTGGAAAATAATCACCCAGATTACATTTCACAATATGATCCTTTGGGAAAACTCCATATAATATAGCTTCTGTAGTTGTGGATAAACGTGTATCATTTTAATGGATTTTTGATAGAATACTAAAGTTTAGAAGTAGCAGGGCTGTGCTTCTAGAAGAAGTAATTCTCTTTACAACCCATTTTTCATTTTAATGTACAATATGGTGGCTTGCTCATCCTTCTTTGCTTTTTCATGATCATCTTAAGTACATTTTCCCAAAAACAAAACCAAAAAACCCAAACTGAACCAAACCAAAACAACAAA
Organism: Sciurus carolinensis; assembly: GCF_902686445.1. Classification (NCBI taxonomy): domain Eukaryota; kingdom Metazoa; phylum Chordata; class Mammalia; order Rodentia; family Sciuridae; genus Sciurus; species Sciurus carolinensis. Next base: position 23,616,973 of record NC_062213.1, on the reverse strand, counting down.
ATCAAATGGAAAAAAAAAAAAAAAAGAAACACAAAAATAATAGAACAGCCACTGACAACCCCAAAGCCACTGAGCTGATCTCTTATCCTGCAAATGTCACAGGTGATACTGTCCTTAGTATTCTATGTCATCTTTCTTAGGCTTTCATTTACTTTCTTGGCTGCCAAAAGTCTCCCATTTATCTGTCTCTCCCCTCTTCTGTCAGACCATTCTGAGAGGTAATTTTTCATCTTGTCTCCTTCCTTATCCCAATGGTCCATTCATTTTCTTCGCCCTCCTTTCCCTTCTTCCTCTATGCCCCCTAATGACAGCACTTTCTCAAGTGAAGTTTTAAAGCATTCACAAGTTGACAGCTGAAGATACTGATTAGACTCAAATGCAAAAATGAGTTGACTTAATAACTATGACAGGGTTTCAAATCTGTCAGTGCTCTTGGTTGCCAATAATGGGGACTTAAGGAAGGGGAATATATTGGGTCGCTTACCAGAAAAAGATATTGGACTAACGCAGAAATGAAGGTAGAAAATAGGACCTCGTAAACTGAACCATGATTCAGGGCTACTGGGTCGTTGTCTCCCTTTTCTTTGCTCTTTTTTCTTTTTCTGGTTCTTTTCAACCTGCAGACAGAATTTCTCTATGGACTAGGAAAAATGGCTATGAAATTTCAGCTCCAGATTCAGAGCTTCTATTAGGTAAAGGCCTTCCCACACCCCACTCTATAGATTACCCCCAGGGAAGGCATCTGATTGGGTTTGTTAGTCATGGTCATATGTTCTCTTCTGAGTCTTAACCAGACCTGAATCATGATTAGAATGGAAAGGACTAAGACATGGTACCATAGCTGACAATCCCACCAGAGCCATTGATTGGAGTGGATTTCCCAAGAAAAGAATTTACACAGGAAGAAGTTCTTTCTCAGGTATTTTCCTGGGTTATCATGAAAACTTACTTCGAGGAGAATTAAAGGGCAGGAAACTCCCAAATCGTTTTTTCTTAAACCCTGACATTGTATTCGGTTCTTTGTAAAATGTCCACAATGGTCCCGTTCCATGAATCCACACTGCTTAAGTAGTTACCTTTCCTATTGACTCCAGGCTTGGGAATTGAATTTGCTTTGGCCATTGGGACAAATATGATGCAAAACAGTTTTGAAATGTGCTGGTGCATTGGCTCTGGCTCTCTCCTGCTGCTCTTGACAACCTGGGCAAGCCTGTGCTAGCTTGCTAGATTTTAAGTGGCTCATTGTCTGGTTATATCCATTGCCCGGGACAATGGCCACCCCCAAACCAGGCATGCGAGTGAGGCCATCAGCTGACAGCTGATCACACACACTTTGAATGAGGGCTTAACTGTTTTCTTATAAATGTGTGGCACATTGTTGCTAAGTTCCAGGAGCCTGTGGGTGCTGGTGTGATCGGAGGATTCCGGGAAAGTCTTTTAGAGTAGGCATAGAAAGTACAAGTAGTAGTCAAGAGATTGACCAATAGTAGTATGGGCAAGTACAGAAGATAGAAACCAATTCTCTGTGTGTTTCTCATCTTCACTGACCACGGATTTTTATCCCTCATCTCAGGAACGTATAGAGGGACAGGAGGAGAGAATCAGACTGTAGGACACCCTGCTGGTCGATATTTGTACAAATATCTATTTGCCTAAAGACAAGAAGATGGTACGGATGACTGCTTGCCAGATGTGATAAGGAAGAGGCTAGTCCAGCTGCATGGAACCTAGGGGAAAGACTTGAGCTCGACCTTCCCACAGAGTGCCAGCACTCTCAAGAACTTGAAAGAGGGGATTTGGAATGGGGTTGTTCTTTAGGGGTTAAATTATACAATTAGCACAACATGAGTATAACGTGACTCTACAGAAAGGGTGGAATGATTCCTAAACCAAAGCAAGCTTCGGCTATCACCAATTGATGATGATCATGTATATGAAGAAAAAGCAGATCAAGTTGTCAGGAGAATTACTTCACTAGCCACAGAGATGGAGAAAATGAACATTGGCAGTGGAGAGGCAGTGGCCGCAGTCTAGACTCCATGAGGGCACATCTTTATTAAAAGTGATTTCATTACAATATTCAATCAAATATTCATTTTCCTTATTTTTTTGCCACTACAACTTATTTTTATCTTTTATTTTTATTTATTTTTATTAAAATCATTTTTATTTTTACAGACTGCATTTTGATTCATTGTACACAAATGGAGTACAATTTTCATTTCTATGGTTGTACACAATGTAGATTCACACCAATCATGTAATCATACATATACATAGGGTAATACTGTCTGTTTCGTTCTACTTTCTTTTCATCCCCCACCCACTCCCACCCCATTTTCCTCCACACCATCCAAAGTTCCTTCATTCTTCTCTTCCCCCCACCACCCCCCCTCATTATATATTGTCATGTACTTATCAGAGAAAACATCTGACCTTTGGTTTTTTGGTTTTGGCCCATTTCACTTAGCATGATATTTTCCAACTTCATCTATTTACCAGCAAATACCATAATTTTATTCTTCTTTATGGCTGAGTAATATTCCATTGTGTATATATACCACAGTTTCTTCATCCATTCGTCAATTGAAGGGCATCTAGGTTGGTTCCACGATCTAGCTATTGTGAATTGAGCTGCTATGGACATTGATATGGCTGTATCACTGTAGTATGCTGATTTTAAGTCCTTTGGGTATAAACCAAGGAGAGGGATAGCTGGGTCAAATGGTGGGTCCATTTCAAGTTTTATGAGGAATCTACACACTGCTTTCCAGAGTGGCTGCACCAATTTGCAACTCCACCAGCAACGTACAAGTGTGCCTTTTTCCCCATATCCACGCCAACAGTTATTATTGCTTGTGTTCTTGATAATAACCATTCTAATTGGAGTTAGATGAAATCTTAGGGTAGTTTTAATTTGCATTTCTCTAATATATATATACATATATGTAATGAATATATATATAATGAATGTATATATATATATATGTATATATATATATTTAATGAATAGTTCTCAAATATTCATTCTCATCTTGCTCAACTCTATGATCACCCAGCACCTTTCTGAACACAGTAATCTATCCGGGATAAAATACCAATTATTTACTATGGTTTAAGTGTATCTTTTTGGTCTCAGTCTTAGAGATAAAGACATGAATTAATGAGACAAATTCCCCTTCCTCACGAAGTCTACATTCGTTCTAATGGAGATGCATACATGTGTATACACATGAACATAGACCCTATGGTTATATTAGTTGTGACTACTGCTAAAAATAAAGCAGAAGAGGGAGGGTGGAAATGCTGGAACTGTTTTGATTTTTTTTTCTGGTGGTCAAGGCATCTTTGAGAAGGTTGGCTTAAGTGAAGATTTGAAGCAGGTAAAGGAGTGAGATTTGTGGCAATCTGAGAGAAGACCATTGCAGGTGAAGGAAGTAGCTCATAGAATATTCCAGAAGTGGGATGACCTTGACTTGTTTCAAGCATGACAAGAAGGTCAGAGTGATTGGATTGAGCAAGAGGAAGGCAAGTAGAGGAAGTGATCAGAATGGTAATGGTGGGTACGAGTGGAATGAGTTGCCTGAGACTTTAGGACCTTTGTCATGACTGCGGTTTACTCTGAGTGAGGTGGGAAGCAACTGGAAGGTTTTGAACAGAGGAGTGATGTGATCTGACAAAGGTTTTCATATGATCACTCTGGCTTTTGTATTGAACATTTTTAATGGAAAGGAGTGGGTTAGTGTGAAGGGAGCATCATTGCAAAGATCTAGGAAGAGAGATGGAGAGATGGGGGCTTGAAGTTGGATAGTAGTGAGACGGGGGGGAAAAATGACTGAATTCTGGTTATATTTTGGAGGCAGAGCAGCAGGATACGTTAAAAAGTATGAAAGACTGTGTGAGAAAAATTGATGAGTCAAGAATGATTCAGTGGTTGTGGGTCTAAGCATCTAGAAGGATGGAACCCCACTTTGACAGCAAAGCTGTCAAAGGACCCGTTTGTGGGTGAGCTCTAGACATAGCTATTAGACATCCCAGTCTAACAGATGAACAGGCAGTCAGGGGTTCAAGAGAAAGCCACAGCTAGAAGGAGGCATGACAGTGAGAGTCATCAGCATGTAGATGGTATTCAAAGTCATGGGACTGGAAGACCTTATCATGGAATGTAAATATAGAAAAGAGATGGTTCATGGGGCATACCAATATCAAAAAGTGGGAAAGGAAGAGGATTCACAGAGGGAATCTTGGGAATGAGTTCCTAGTAAGGTAGGAAAAATAAACATCAGTAAGACCAAGATCTGTCAGATGCTTCATTAAGAATTTGTTTCAAAGATGAATGAGTGATCAGTTGTCTCAACCAAGAATATGCTAATTAGGTCAACAAAATCATTATGAGCCATGTGACAATTATAGTTTTTATTATAAATTAATAGGTAGGATTTTTAATTTGAGTCTTCTGTGGGTTGGACCCAGAGAAACGAATCTGCTTTGGGATTGCCGACCTAATGAGCTAAACCTGAGCACCCAGACCATAGTTAATTCATGTCATCTCATGAGGCTGTTTGGCAACTCTCTCTACTCTGGTTTTAGTGACATTTAGGCTTTGTTGCATGCAGAATCTGCGAGGGAATACAGCCTGTATGTCTGCCTGCCCTGTCAGAGTTAATCTACCAGCTGTCTTAAGAGACATCCCCTCTTGGATTGGTCTTTCATGGACACAGCATTGTGGATGGTGCAGTAGAAATGATGGTCTTTGTCCCAGAATTGAATTTGTGTAGCAAAAAGAACCTTGCCTAAAGAAATGGGGAATCTTGTTCTTGGTCCAGTTCACTTAACTAAATCTATAACTTAGACTAAGTTATTAAACTTCTCAAGGTTTCTGTATATTATCAGAGTAAGGCAGGTTACACAGAAGTAATACATTGACACCAAAATCTCAGGGGCTTAACACAATACACAATACACAATCTCTTGGTGCTGGTGTAGCTACCCGGCTGTGAGTAGGTCTGCTCCTGGTATTCAGTCAGGGACTCAGCCTGAGGGAGGTCATGCTGTCTGGTAGTTTCTATGGCACCCCTACCATCCTTCATTACTGGAGGTGATGGGGAGAGAGAGAAAGATGGGGAGACTTGCATCTGGGCTTTTCATGGCCTGGATTCAGAAAAACTGTGCTTCACTTCTTCTCAGAGTCCATTGGCCAGAACCAGTCACATGGCCTCATTTAACTATAGCCTGGTGGTGAGAAGTCGAGGAACAAATGGAATTTCAGTGACAATTATACTCCAAGCCATACAAAGTTTCCACATTGTTGATGAAATTGTTACTACTGATGTTCATAATAATCAATAATAATAATAACAACATTTTCCACATAGAGATGTTGGGAGGATTAAATGAGATAATGTATATGACATGCTTAATCATAGAACCCGTCTATAGAAAGTGTTTCATAAATTTTAGACATGAAAAATATATTAAGTGCAACAAATTACAGTGTTATTATCATTGTGTGGTTCTCCTAAGAGCACAATAACTGTGCCTAAGTTTTTTCTAATTCATTTTTATTGACTCATAATCATTGTACATTTTATGAGGTACATTGTGATGATTGGGCGTGTATATGTAATGAACAAATCAGGGTAATTGGCAAATCCATCACCTCATCCATTTATCATTTCTTTGCAATGAGATCATTCAAAAACTTCTAGCTATTTTGGAACATGCAATATATTATTGTTGATGATAGTTACCCTCCTCTGCAATTAGAACACGTGGACTTATTCCTTTGGACTTGTAATTTTATGCCCATTGGCCAATTTCCCTGTCCTCTTCTTCTCCCTCCCCTTCCCAGTTCCCTGATAATCACTTCTCTACTCTCTGCTTCTATGTGGTCCACTTTCCACATATAAGTGATACCATATAGCATATGTCTTTGTCTGATTTATCTCACTTTCATTATAATGTCTTACAGGTCCAACCACGTTGTCACAAATGAAAGAACTTCATCCTTTATTATGGTTGCATAGTATTCCGTTGTGTACATATTCTTTACCTATTCATCTATTCTTGGACATTTAGAGTGATTGTAAATTTTAGCTATTGTGAATATGAATCTCTTAAGTATTAGTTACCTTTGGGTCATTCCAAAGGCATTCTGCTGAAAGCTTCAGCTCTAGGACCAAGAGAAGGGCTGTTGACAAAGAATTCCAGGAAAAGTAATTGTTAAGCCGGCTGCTCTTCCCTCGCCCTCTTGGCCTACCCCTTTTGCCAGTACTCCTGGCTACAGATGCCTCTGAAGTAACTCAGGGAAGAGTCTGAGGACATTAGAAGCCTCCAGCTCTTCCTTCTGAATGTTCTTTTCAGGACCAGTGTTCTTCCTGTGCTCCCGGCTATCAGAGCACGGGACACGGCTGTGGTCTTGACAGTCAGGTTGGGGCGGTGTACTTTTCCTGGCAGTAAGTAACCAGAAGCGTTAATAAAGATGGCCCTCCTCAACCAGCAGAGTTTTCTTGAAATGTTCTTTTAGATTTCTATTGTCATTTGGTTTGTTGAGATATAAAGACCCCATGTGACCTGATGAAGAGCAGAAAGCAGAAGATGGTGATGTAGGAGAGGCCGTATTTGTTGGCAGCCATGAAAACGTACAACAGACTGTGCTATGTGGCCCTTGAGTCTAAGACTGGTAGAGAATCTAACGAGAATGCTGAAGCCCAAGAATTAGTTGCATCCTCCCTCTGCCCCCTTGCTCTGCTCCCTCAGATTCAGGCTTACGAATCCTCCGCTACTCACCACCTCCATTCTTCTACCTATGTTCCTTCTTCCTGGCTGGCTCCTCCCTCCTATCCTCTAGCCCACCTGCTAAGTGAGATCCTGCTGGTTCTTCAAGCTCTGTCTAAATGCCACTCACTGCTTCCTGCTGGTATTCCAAGGTCTGATTGCAAAGTTAAGTCTTCATATGCTATTGGCACCCAGCGTAGTGCCTGTGCTCAGTAAGTGTTGGAGTTGAAGTCTCTGTCTCCTTTACTAATTTTATTCTTTTGGGTATGTTTATGGAGATTGTCAACTGTGACACAATTTCAAAGTTTGTGGGAAGTTGTTTCTGAAGCCCCTGAGTTCCTTCAAGAAGTCTTTTTTTTTTTTTTTTAATCTTTATAATTTTATTTTTGTATACACATTTGCTTAAAACCAGTGAATTTCTAGACCAGGTTCAGGTATCTGAAGGGCCTTTATAAGTACTTTATATTGTCTATACCCAGGATATGTTGCAAACATAGTCTGAAGTAAAATGGGAAATAACATCTTTCTGAAGAAAGGCTTAGAAATTCTAATCCAGGAAGTTAAGGTGTTTCCTTTCTTGGGTAGCAGAGCTGATTGGTACGTGGCTGCTAGCTACCATTTATAGGTATAGCCAAGAAAACAGGGTACGGTTCCCCTAAAACAAAACCAACAAGTCCACCCATATCACGGTACAGATTCACAATTCAATTCGCCTATACTCAAGGTAAACTTAACAAAACCTTTGAAAGATGCATTTGCTGTCAAAAACGGGAGCATTGTCATCGGTAAGCCAGTGGCTATTCAGGTCTGTGTTACGTGCAAGATGCTCCAAAATAGACTGTTTGCCATTAGGCCACAGAAAGCAGCATTAAGTCCAATATATGTGGATCCATGTTCAAGTAGATTCCTTTCTGCTTCTGGTAGTACATTTTTTATGGCTATGATATAAAAAATTGAGTTTTCCTTGATGATATCATGTGATTTATGGTTTTCCATCTTGACCCTGTTGCTCTCCTCCCAACAGTAGGTGCCTCTCCAGTTCTTCGTCCTCTAACACACCGGAGCTTAAGCTACAACCTTTTTACTTCGCCTCTCCTGGTGCAGCCATTTCCAACGGAAGCTCCAAGAAGTCTTAAGTGCTGAAATTTCCTGAAATTTTTAGCTCATAATTCTTGCAATAGTTCCAAAAACTCAACCTTAACTAAATTGCATCCTCTTACCTTGCTGAAATTGACTTTCAAGTTAGGACTGCTTTCCTCACCATCTAAGTGACTTCTTCCAGGGGAAGCTAAGCTGTTGTTGGAACTACGTGAGGAGCTTCCCAGGTTGTAAAGCCCATGAATACACATGGCCTTGTTCAGAAGGCAGCATGATCACAAGGTTGGCAAAGCAGGGGACAATATTTCACATGCAATTTCTACAATTAAGCAAATCTGGTAGTTGGCAGAGTCAGTCTAAACAAATTTGGGAAGGCTCAGGGGCTCAGGGGAAGGAAACTTCAAATTTATGAAATCTGCCAAGATTTCGTCCTTCAAATAGCATGAAGGAACTGACCCTGTCATTTCCTGGAAAGCAAAGTTTTATGCCAGTAAGTGTTGTGGGGAATCTCAAATCAAGTAGTCTCCTGTATTTTAGCACCTATTTAGACTCTATGGGCTCTCTTCTAAACTGGTCATCCTACCATCTGACTCTGGGCCCTTGGCCATGTATTATAATCTGATATCTTAAGGGCAGGGGCCTCTTGTCTTCTGCCATGGCAGGGATCTGCCTGCTGATCTGGGAGGGTGGGCAGCTAGTGTTTCATAGGGCAAACCTTTGACCACCAGGAGGTGGCGATTGGTAGATACATTATTTTCCTATCTTTGTTAGCTTTTTGTCCCTTCTTTGTTTTTTAAGGTAAAATAATGAAACTTCAACAAGAATTCGTTTTCCACTCTCAAGAGCAAGATCTGCAGGCATTGGGTTCATAGGATCTATTTTATATTCACTCTTAACCACTGGTCATGCTGAATCCAATAAAAACTCAATCACACACGAAAAATTCATCATGCCCCAATTTAGAGTTGCACCCTGGGTCAGGTGGTTCTGAGATTGCAGACAAGTCTTCCAAAAGCTTCCAGTCAATTAGTCAAGGAGGTAAGTAGGTAAATCACAGTATGTTGTGATAAGTTTCATCAGAGGTATGACTAAAATATTGTGACAATAGTGAAGAGGGGGGGACAGTTTGGGGGAATTGAGGGACGTTTTACTTCTTTGGCGGGGCTATCCCAATTCTGGAAAAACTGCTAACGGGCATAACGTTGCTACCACGACCACACACACTGCTAAGCGCTTCCCTCGCAGTTTGGCTTTTCCTCACAGGAGCCTGGGAAGCCTCTTCTGGAGAGAACAAGACTGGAGATGTTGAGACACTCCCCGTGTTTCTAGTTAGAGGCAGGGCAGGTTCTCAAGCCGCAGGTTCTCAAGCGCAAGGCCAAGCCCACTGGAAGAAGAGATGCTGTGTACAGGCTGTTCTGTTGACCACCATGGATAATGCCTGTAATCCATTCGTTGGTGCCCTTACTCGTTTTCATAGCAGTAAGAGACTGTCAGCAGCTGGGACCATTAGAACAGGGCATGAGAACCCCTTTGGCATGATGCCTTCTAGAAATAACACTGTACCAGTTTGCCTAACCTGGAAAGCTTCGTTCCATCCTTGAATAGTATGAGAACTTCCCGCTGAACAGCCGTCGGCCAATTGAGAATTAATTAGTCCTAGAGTATAAATAAGATCCGATCACAGAGGGCACTTCCTCCCACCAGCTAGGGCTCCAGACGCTGACCATGTATTTCAAACGACCCCTTGGAGGATAGGACTCCATTCCGGCGTGAACATGCCTTGTAGGAATTGGTTGCCTCGGAAGTACAGGAGTGCTTGTGGGTAGCACGGATCCCCAGCCAACCACAGGCCCACAAGACTCACTCTCCCGCTTGCCTCTTGGGGTCGCTGATATCTGAGAGTCCTGCATTGTTTGGCTTTGGAGAGTTGAGGAGACTTTTGTCTGTAGGTTTATCTTTTTTGAATCCTGTTTCTCAGTAGGTCCATAATGCTCACACAACATTTACCACGCAAAGTTTTAGCAGGGCATAAATGAAATCTGGTAAGCATTCTCTCAGTGGCCTGGAGAGTCAAACGGAAGTCTTGGAAGAAATTTGGACAGTGTTCTTAAAGAGGAAGCAGGCAGCTTATGGCCTTTGATGCAGTGACTGAGGAAAGGGTCCAGGTAGCCTTGCTTCAGTGTCACAAATTGCTTTCCTAGTAGTCTTCACCCACGACTCAACAGAAGACAGACCCACGCCGAAAACAATTTTGAATCCCACAACACATTTAAAAATCAGGAGTGTTTAGATAAACATCTGGGTCCCTGAAGTCTTTTTCTATTTTATATTCTTTATCTGTCAAAAAGAAAACTATACTGAATATGCTCACTAAATTCATTGAAACAGTGCAATAGCAAAACCAACTAGTTTTAAATTATTTCATCTTTAAATTATCTTATTTCATTTTTTTTTACTTTTAGTTGACATGGTAATCACCTATTTTTATGGGGTATATTGTTTCAATACATTATTTCAATACGTGTATACAATGTCTAATGATCAGATCAGGGTAATTGGCATTTATCTATCACCTCAGACATTTATCATTTCTTTTTTTTTATTGGAAGCATTAAGTTCCTCTCTTCTAGCTATTTTGAAATATTCAATTAATCATTGTCATTCCTAGTTATCCTCTTCCATATGACATTAGAAGTTACTCCTATCTAGCTGCATCCCTGTACCCATTAACCATTCTCTTTCCTTCCCTCCCTCTTCTACATCCTTCCCAGGTTCTGGTAATTATTATTTTATTCTGTACTTCTTTGAGATCAACTTTTTAGCTTCCACCTGAGAGTGAGAACATGAAACATGTGACTTTCTGTGTTTTTTATTTCACTTAATATCCTTCAAGTTCCATGTTGCTGCAAATAATAGGATTTCATTCTTTTATGGCTAATATTCCATTGTGTATCATTAACACTTTTTCTCTATCCATCTGTTCTTCAGGGGACAGTGATGCTGATTCCACATGTTGTGGATAGTGCTACAGTAAAACATGGCAGTGCAGATGCCTCTTCAACCCTGATTTCATTTCCTTTAGACATATGCCCATCAGTGGGCTACTTGGGTCATATGGTAGATATATTTTTAGAGTTTTGAGGAGCTGCCATATTATTTTCCACAACGGCTGTACTAATTTATGTTCTCACCCACAGAGTATGAGAATTCTTTTTTCTCTGTATCCTTACGTGGCCTCTCTTGATAAACTCCAAAATGTGGCAATGTGTGGTCTCCTTTTCTGAACCAGCAGAGAAATTTTAGCAGATGCTGGTGGTTGCCCTCCATGCTTCTATCCAATTCACCTGTCCCTCCCCACACCTGGCCAGTTATTTCCATTACCTCCACAGTCTGTTTCCACTTGCCCCCTAAACTGAAGCACAACTGAAAAGACAGGAAGAGGAATACAGGATAAGAGCATCTTCTTGAAATAACCTTGCTATTCCCAATAGCCAAGACTTAGAATTAACCTAAGTGTCCATCAATAGATGAATGTATAAAGAAAATATGATGCATATACACAGTGGACTTCTATTTATCCTTCAAGAAGGATGAAATTGTCATTTGTGGCAGCATGAATGAGGCTATAAGACATTAAGCGAAATAAGCCAGGTGCAAAAAGACAAATAACCCGATTCCACTTGTATATGCAATCTAAAGAAGCTTGATCTTATCGGTAACAGAATAGTAGTTACTGGAGACTGGGAAGAGTGGGGATTGGGAAGTGATTAATTAAAGTTTTAATTAAATGGGAAGAATACACTGGAGTTCTATTGCACAGCAGGATACCTATACAATATTATTATATTGTATTGAATATTTCAAAATGGTTAGGAAGAGAGGACTTTGAATGTTTTCACTACAAAGTGTTAAATGTGAAGGATATGCTTGATTATGCAATGTGTGTTTATTTAAGTTCACACCTACGTATGTATATAAAAACTCATAGTACTCTATCCATAAACAGGCACCGTCGTGTTAGTTAACAACAAAAAACCCTTCCTGTTCTCCCACTTATTGAGAAGTCCATTTGCCAACTTGTCAGTGGACTATAAAGTTAAGAAAGCTTGCAGTGTGAAGGCAAGACCAAGACAGGAAAAGGAAGTCAAAAGTGGTTCCCTCTTTTCAAAATTGTGCCACAAACGCTGTGGGCACCCAGCTCTAAATGGGAGATGGTGCTCAGGGATTACTTCTTATCCTTTACAGAACATGGAAGCTTCCCTACATGACCCCTAGATTCCAGATTTTAGAAAAGACAAATTGTAAAAAGTATTATGGGATTTAGACACTATTTACTTGTTTTAGATATTGTGACTATGTTGAAAAGAGAAAGCTGAGGGATGCAGCCACATATTCCCCAGTATTTTCTTAGTACTCACTGTTGGCCTGGCTTGATCCTGTTGTTTTCATAGATTTAATTCAATCCTCCCACAATGTTGATTTTGCTATCCAGTTTTATGGATGAAGAAACAGGGGTGCAGAGAAGAGGTTTGATCAGGGCACACTAGTGATGTGATAGAACTCAGTTTTAACTCAAAGCGTGCCTGCTATAACATCAGTGACCTTTTTACCAGAAGGTCTCATTTGATATCCTCATTTAAAAAAAAAAAAAAAAAAAACACGATTTCAAGAACATAGTTTGAGGATGAGTATGTATGTATGTATAACCCATTGTATTAACCAGTATATCACTGAAGGGTGTTTCCCAAATGGTCAGATGTTCTACCTGCCTTTGGGTTTCTCACAGGTAGCTACTGAGGGACCCCTTCTAAGAGTTTGTGACAATTTTCCATTTGCTTAGCACTATTATGTAGTTGTCTGAAATTTTTAAAAATTTTCCAACTAGAAATTCCTTTCTAAGATGGTGTGAAAGCATTGACAATTACCTCTTAAGCCATTTATTATTTATATTAGGGAATTCCAGGAACATTTAATCAGAAAACTTGACTCTAGTATGGGATGAAGTGTTGATCAGCAGAAATTTCCTTGAGGAATTTACACCTCAGCTACAATTTAAAAGGTAAGTAGGACTTGGCTGAGTAGGAGGTGAGCAAAAGGCTCTGCAGACAAGGAACACACTTGACCTGAAAGGAACTATCTAGAGAGAGACAACTTTCTAGGTTTCTACTGGCATTTCACTGAGATCCCCAGTACTCATAAATTTAATAACTATTTAATAGCATCCCACTTTCTACTTTGAAGAGCCCATTTTCCCATTATGAATCCCTTGCCTTAAACAACCATCCAAGTCACCATTAAGTGACAAATCCTTTATTTCACACATCTTCACAAGACTCAGCAAGTTTGGCACCAAACTGAGAAAACTGAGACCCAAGGCCACACTAATGGTAAAACAATGAAGTTTCAAACACTGGTCCATTTAACTACAAATACCAGACCTCTTTCCAGTTGACCTGTCCTTCTCAATTTCAGGTTAATGGTGGCATTATGCTAGGGATTATTCTCTATCACATAGTAAATAAACATCTAACAGAAGGGCCAATGTTACTCAAAGGTCGTGGGAGGAGACCTGCAATCTTTGTACAAATTCCTTCCTTGCATTTAACCATTGTGCAGTTATTAGGTACACAATAAGCCACTGGGTCATTTCACAGGGTGTGGGGCCCAGGCATAAGTACTTTTTGAAGCTCCCTGGGTGATTTCATAGGCAGCAATGCTGAGAATCCGTTGGGACCTGATCTGGCTTGTACCATCTCTCACTGCATCTCCTATTACCATTGCTTTGACCAGTCATACTGGTTTTGCTTTATCAACAAGCCAGGCATATCTTTCCTCTAGCAGGCCAGGCCCCTCTGAAACATTTGGCCCCTACATACATCCCTTTGTCTAAGAGTCCTTCAAGTCTTTCTTTGCTTAGAACCTCTTAGAACCTTTTGCTAAGAAGCCTGCCCTGCTCATCTTAGTGATACTGAACACTATTATTTTTCTAGATTTCTGATTTAATTTTATTGTTATTTGTCTCTATGCCAGAACGTAAGCTCTATCAAAGCAGAGCTTTGTGTATTAACGGACTCTAAACACCTTGCCAAATTTAGAATTGCCATAAGATTGTGTACACTTTTTTTTTTTCAGTTGTACATGGACACAATGAATTTCTTTCTTTTGTTCTCTTTCTATGTGGTGCTGAGGATGAAATCCAGTGCCTCACACATGCTAGGCAAGCATTCTACCACCGAGCCACAATCCCAGCCCAGATTGTGTACACTTTTAATGCCACTCTAGAGCTGTGTTGTCTGATATGGTAGCCACTAGTCAATCATGTATAGTTACTGACCTTTCAAAATCCACTTAATTTATATAGAATTTATATTTATTCTAGATTAGATGAACAAAACAGGTTTTTGGCCATGTTAACTTTTTTAGACAACTTTTTCCTGGGAAACACAATAAACTGAATAACTAAATACTCCAATTTACAGCTTATAACACAACTTTTATTAGAAAAGTTATACATAACATAGCATCAACTATTTTCAAGAACAATATTAAACCCGATAAGCAACAAAACCAGACTAACAAAATGTGTAACAAGAAACTAATGACCTTTCTATAATCAAACATTCAATTATCTACAATGTCTTTTTACAGAAGGGGAAAATCCATGGTTTACAGGCACATTATATTGAAAATAAAACGGCAATAGCAATTTTATACAATTACCATTCTCAAGAAACTGAATCATTAAAACAGTAATTACGAGTTCACAAATTTAAAACCTTTCACATAATTTTAAATTACTGGGTATACACTGAAGTCTGAGTTTCAAAAGTGATTCTTTTTTTCCCACAAAAAGTGCCAACACTTAAGCTAGAACTTTCAGTGTAATTTTGCCCTAAAAAGTTAAACGAGTTTTGATAATCATAATAGTCACATAATTTCTGGTGCTATCTGGTCTGTTAATAATAAAGCCTTTATTTGGATGCTTTTCTTCATTTAAATTATAGGAAACCGGACACAGGATTTCAGTTGCAAAGCTATTAAAGTTCCAACACAGGAGTGTGCAGCATTGGAAAAAGAGATCAGTACTAACATTTATAATAAATATCAGAGAAGCCATTAGTTTTTACAGCAATGTCTGCTTAAAGGTTAAGTCAATCTGGTATATAATTTCCCATCAGTCTGCCTTTTTAGTAGGCAGGGAAATTTCTATTTTCATGATCTGAATACTCAAATATATCCAACCATCTTTTAAAAATTCTTGATTTATAGCTCCTGGAAAGTCACAAATGTTTTTAAGAGTCATTCCACTTTAATAAGTCTATTTCTGTTCATTTTGGAGCTGCACTAAAACAATAGAACTCAGGACAGCAAAGTTCACCATACTCATATGGAATGATATACAAAGAAGACCGCTTTAAACCAAGTCAGTCCTCTATGTAGCTGAAGGGGATCAGTCACAACACTAATTCACATACACTTGCTCATTATGGAATTATGCTTTCAAGATATCTTAAGATGATGATCTCTGTTTCAGGTACCACTGGTAAGTACAGTGGTTTACTAGATTGCCAGTTTTACTGATGGGAAGACATTCTATTTCCTGTCAGAGACACATACCATAGTTCTTAATCAAACTGTCAGGCATTTTCCTAGACAGGTTTTCCTTTTCAATACAGTGATGGAGAACTAAGATAAAAATTGTTGACAGTTATTCAACATTATTACATGCACCAATATTGCACACATCTGTTCTGAACTCTTAATCTTCTGGGTCCTCGGGGTGCTGTTTTCTCCATCAGAACACAAATATAACCCATATAAGCAGTTTCCCTTAAAGATGAAATGGACATATTTAAAATACTGGGGAAAAAATGAAGAAAGAAAAGGCAGAGACAAAAACCTAAAATTTTCTTAAAAGGATTTTTCTGTGTGCCCTACACATGGGGGCAATTTGTATGTACTAGTGAATGAACACTAGCTATAATGCTTCTAGCTCTTCAAATAATATGGAACCTTGGTCCAGGTGTTGCAATGATGTCACTGTATGGTTCTTCCTGGGTCAGCTCAATAGCTTGCTGCTTTTTGAGAACCAAGAAGCTGTAGAACTTTGCTGCAGCCTGTTTTCTGTTTGTGTTTCGACATAATTCAAGCAAACTGATGGATTCAGCTCCAGTTTTAGCAAGAGCTCGCTGAAATAAAACAACAAAAATGATTAAAATAACATAATATAGTACTCATTTAAAAAGGATGTCAATTTTGGTACTGGAAAAAGTGTATATTCTTTTGGGGGTTAGGATTGGAAAAGTATGTGAGTGATTCTCATGTTAAGTTAGAAAGTAAAGGGTCAAAGTACATTACATACAGCTAAACTCAAAGCTCAAGAAACAAAGTTGGTTCAGTACATATTATTAAAATAACTTATCTTTGGACATCTAGTGTGGTAATAGTAAAATCTAGTACTTACGAGTTTTAAAAGTGAGAAAATAGTTTTAAAAGTCAACTCTTTAAAAAAAAAAAACTATTCTAGGAAATTATAAGCAACATGCATGGTATTTCATAGGTGCTCAAGATTATCTGTACTGGGTACATTAAGACCCAATGGCAAATGACATCTGATGCCACAAAATGGGAAAATATTCTCCTGAATGCTTTCCAGGATTACTCTTGGCTCAACAGTTTGTTTTTAACTAAAGTATTTTAAATGTATTCTCAAAAAAAGTTCACAAAGCTAAGTTTTCTGGTCATAACATAAAACTCTGGGGTGGGAGGAGTGGGGGGGAAGGAAAAAAAATAATGAATCAAACATCATTGCCCTATGTAAATTTATGATTACACAAATGGTATGCCTTGACTCCATGTACAAATAGAGAAACAACATGTATCCCATTTGTATACAATAAAAAAAAAAAAAAACATAAAACTTTATTTTTGGAGGAACAATGCTAAAAGTACTTGAAACATTTTCCTCTAAAATGACATTTGGATACCTGAAGACCATGAAGCATCTGCTGAGTCCTTTTGTTCCATCTCCTTTCTTCTTGATCCTGATCACCCCCTGAAGCGTCTTCATCCTGAATGAAAATGAACACCCAAAAAGCTGACAAAACTGCTCTGCTGAAAAAGGAAGTAAGTTTCTACTTCTCCTGGATGTTCTTAAGTTAACCATGTAATCTCAGCGGGGAAAAAAAAAAAAATCACTTGGCACTAGTATGAACTTTGAAGTTTGTTTACTTAAGTTACAAAAGAGAGTCCTCTATAAATGCAGGCAAATATTTGGCTGAATATAAGGTTTTACATTGCTCTGTGAGGATGTGGTTCATGGACTGTTGCAGAACATCCGTTTTTAGTTATTGGTATTCTTGTCAAGAACTTAGGTAAGGGTATAAAGCAACTATGCCACTAAGTATAATATTTCAACTAATATATATAAATATATGTGTGTGTGTAGGTGTGTATATGTATGTATATGGTAGTACAAATTACTTGATTTATATTCTGGCAGACTCATACTATCATGGACCAATACCAAAGGACCTGCAGAACAGCTGAGTAATTAGTATTGATCTGTATGGTGTACTAAAAAAAAAAAGTCTATAATCCTCAATATATGTTTTACTTTAGATCTGCTGCCTAACCAGGTGTGGTGGTGCATGAATATAATCCTAGCAACTTGGAGGCTGAGGTAGAAGGATTGCAAGTTCAAGGCCAGTCTCAGCAACTTAGTGAGACCCTGTCTCAAAATAAGAAAATTAAAAAGGGATGGGGATGTAACTCAGTAGTTGAACACCCTTGGGTTCAGTACTAAAAAAAAAAAAAAAAAAAAAAAGTCTTCTGCCTAAACAACTTCTTGAATTCTTTCAATTCTGAAGTTGGTATGGATGTGGGGAAGCAATTGTGATGTTCCCAAGATACTCTAGAACCAAAGCTGGAGTAGCAATGAAACTAAATTTTGGCTTTAAAATAATGTGGTATTTATGTTAAAGATAAGCACAACTGCTATGACTGCCATAACGATAAATTAGAATACAAATAAATACCAGTGAAGCCATATTTGATCCATAAACTATTTTGCCTTGGAAGAAATTTTTTGAACAGTTTCAATGCTACCTTGAGAAACATCTTAAACTTAACATTTAAGGAAATTAATTTCTAAAGCACCATGGTTTTTTAAAATATAAAAGTCCCCTCAAACCTTCACTCTGACTACTTTAGCTGAGTCATTCTCTGCCCTGATCTATTTAAAACAAATGGAAGATGTTTGGTTATTTAATTGCCAAGCTAGAGAAAGAGACGAGGTTATACCAGAGGCAGATGATAATAGAAAAAAGAACTGACCACTGACCACAAGAAAATGAAAAGCAGCTAATAAACAATTTAGAAGTCAACTAAGAAGTTGGTGTAGGACAGTCCATGTCCTTCAAAAGCCCACAAGTGAGCCCATGAATTATAGCACACCAGAACATTTGATGTATTAAATGATGATCTATGCCACTAAGAATCCGTTAGTTAAATTTTGATTCTATTTGAACATTTTTCATCACTTTGCTGCCCAATATAAATTGAAGACAAAATGATAAGAGGGTGAAGACTTCTGCTAAATCTGGAATGGGAATTTATTCATCAGACATCTCTTTTATAATTTTCTTACCTCTTCCTCTTCATCATCCTCCTTCTCTTTCTCTTTCTCCTTTTCTTTTTCTGGCAGAAGTTCTAACTCTGGTATTAGCTGACAGATATTTGGAGGTTCTTCTGGGGGAAGCTCTACAGGTGGTATTTCCATCTGTTCTACCTGCTGTGGCTTAAAGCATTAAAAATTAAGGCATTTTAAGATACACATTTTAAAAGTAGTATTTTGAAACATGCAAATACAGTTAAGGTTTTCCAGATGGAAAGAAATACTGGGATTTTATCTCCCTACTTTCCCACTATCAAAAATTGATCAATGTCTTTTATTATAAAGGAACAACATGGTAAAGTCATTACCCCAGCAACAAAAATGTTTGATTTTTTTATACTTTTTAGCAGTCATAGTTAAAAGGCTGTGAGAACTTTAAAGCTAAGAAAAAACTGTATGCATTAAAAATAGAGAAAACAAAAACTTTTTTCCAAAAGAACCACACTTGGACTCCATGGCAAAATAAAAATGTTAACCAGCCCAGTAATGTCAACTGTTACTGCATGAAACTGCCAGAGTTATTATAATGTAACTTAAATTTTCGGACTTTGACTCTTAATAAATAAAACCTTAGAACTTTTCGGGGTCTGTTTCCTGTATTTCCTTCCTTTTGAGCTTATTACAAATAGTCAAGAATATGAAAAACAAAATCTTTAAGAACCCAAAGAACTACCAGAAGGACATTGATACTAGAGTCACATACCCACTAACTCTCCCCTTTCTGAGCTCATCAAGAAAAACTCTTACCAAAATCCCTTACCACCAGAGGGCAGAGAACTAAAAATTAGAAGTTTCTACTACCAAAACCTCTTAATGGAGGCTGAACCAGGAACTCAAGGTTACCAGAAGGCCTCCTTTACTCAATTTATTCTATAACTTAAAATTAAGAAGCTTAAATCAGACCCTACTATTTCCTTTATATTTATCCTAGCTGAACTTAATGGTAGCCAAGTATCAATGAAGTAGCCAGATACCGCTTTACTTTTTTTTTTTTTTCTTTCTTCCAGTTATTTGAAAAGTATATGCTGATTACTAAATAAGACAACCTAAAACTGCACAATATTGGAGACTGGCAGGAAATGTTTGCTAAAGAATAAACCAGAATCAAGTTCAGAGTCAAGGATTCCACACTGGCCAAGGTTTTGCTCACTTTGGACCTCTTTGAAGCAAGACTATTCAAAAAGAGTCAGGCAGACTCTGCAGACTCCCAGAACATCTTCTCCCACTTAAGGTAGACTACGTTCATATCTTCAGCTGCCATTCTTCTGGACCCATTCCTTTCCATTTTCTGCCTAAACCAAGATAATTCAAAAGGACTCCTTAAATACCACTTGCTACGGACTATGAATATATTCTAATGCTGTGCTTACTTACAGGTATCACAGGTTCTGGATCAACTTGTCCAGCTTTTCGCTTAACTCCCTGAGGTGGTGGTGGAGGCATGGCCGACTCATCCAGGTTTGTTCTGCTGGCCTCCATCACTGACTCTTGGAGGCGGCTTGGCTCCTCCAAAATGGGCTCATCTGCAATTAATCATATGAAAAAACTTAAGTCATACTGTTTTAATTAGTATTTTAGTCATTTACTTTTAAAACTGGTACACTTAAGACACAGGCATAGCTACCCTCTCAAATTAAGACCACCAGATAAAATTTTACTGCTGTAAAGACTACTCAGTTTATAATATATATGCAAGGGGGAAAAGGTCTTAAAAGTCCTAACCTTGGTCCAACTGAGGACAATGCTTTAGCAAACAAAATCCAGCCAATTCAGACAATAAGTCACAAACCTTAAAACTTTCTGAGCACAAAAAGTTTCACATTTACTAAGGTAATGAGATCCAAAGCATTTCCCCATTCAAAAATTTGAGCATATCCTGTATTTCCTCATGTCTTTTACTATGGCAATACAAAGGTAAATTCTGGTATTTAAACTTCTGAGAACTATCCCAAAAGAACAGACCAATAACATCACGCTGTTGATGCTGCTGTTGCTGGTCTTCTCTAGGAACTTCTGGATTTTCAAATTCTTTGAGGAACTCATCCAAATTATCTGCCTCTCCTCCTTTCCTCCTTTTTCTAAGATCTTCTGGTACAAGTGGTGTAAGACAGCGCGTAAAGAGCTATAAAAGAAATAAATAGTAATTATAAAATAAACCACACCAACAGAAAGCTCACTGACATTTCTAATTTTCATTGATGTTTTAATAGTTGCAATCAGTATGCCTTTATGATTTTTACCCAGTGTTATATTCACACTCTAGTAGCTCATCTTAAAATGACTCCAAATGTCAAATTGTTAACTATAGCAAACTTCAGAAAAACTAATTTATCCACTCTTAACCGTTAAGGTTTTAAATTTAAATATCTGCCTGTAGTTTACTTTCACATTCATAAACTGAAAATTCAATCCAACTTCAAGCATAATAGTTTTCCACTGTGCTTTTTTCACTTAATATACAGAATAACCTTAACTATTATTTAAAATATTTTAATGGCATAATATTCCTGTGTTTGTGAGAATGTTACTACTTGAAGAATAATATTTCACACTTGCTCTACTTTTTAATATTTTAGGTGACACACGCCTGTAATCCCAGAGGCTTGGGAAGCTGAAGCAGGATTGTGAGTTCCAAGCCAGTGTTGGTAACTTAGCAAGGGTCCAACTAACTCAGCAAGACCCTGTCTCTAAATAAAATATAAAAAAGGGCTGTGCATGTGGTTTAGTGCCCTTGGGTTCAATTCCTGGTACCAAACAAACAAACAAACAAACAAACAAGTTTCACCGTAACTTTACTACTTTGGAGTATTTAAAATTTTTAAAAAAAATTTTTACAGACTGCATTTTGATTTACTGTACACAAATGGGGTACATGTTTTTGTTTCTATGGTTGTGCACGATGTAGATTCATACCATTTGTATAATCATGTACATAGAGTAATGAGGTCTCTGTCTCACTCTGCCATTTTTCATACCCCTGCTCCCTCCTCCCTCTCATTTTCCTCTATGTGATCTAAAGTTCCTCCATTCCTTTGGAGTATTTTATAGAGACTATAGTAAAAACACTGGGTGCAGTGGTGCATGCCTATAATTCCAGTGACTCGGCAGACTGAGGCAGGAGGATCACAAGTTCAAGGTCAGTCTCAGAAATTGGCAAGAACCTTGGCAACCTAGCAAGACCCTGTCTCAAAAAGGACTGTGGTTGTAGCTCAGTGATAAAGCACCCGTGGGTTCAATGCCCAGTACAAAAAAAAAAAAAAAAGTTCTATGCACATTACAACTTTAAACAAAAAATTAGCTCAACAGCACTGCTTCATTCATTAGACACCTTTAAACCTTATTTTGATTTGGAATCAGTAGAAACAGAAAATATCCTATTGGTTAAAAAAAAAAATTCTCTTAAAGTCAGAACTCTTTGTTGTGGCAAAAATTAGAACTATCTCATGATTTACTCAGAATACAATAAAGAATGCAGATGTGAAACACAATACACATTAAGGCAATATAACTAACAGTTTCTTATAGGAAGCTGAAAAGAGAACTAATATTAAAAATGTCAGTGTCTTTTTAATATCAGAAACATTCTATATCAACCTTTTAGTAATGTTGGTGTCACCACTATTTCACATGAGGTCATGTTTCGTATATTGTGATTTATGGATGAAAAAAGAAAGGTGCCATGTTGTTGAAAAATATTTGATCAAAAATGATTAAGATTTTTAAAATTTAGCTTTTTCAAAAAGCAGAAAATATATATGAAATAAAATTCTGTAAACCATATTACCTTCAGTAGTCTGTTATTCCATAAAGGCTGAGCAGGTAAAGAGAAAAGTTTTTCCACTCCTCCTGTTTCTTTCCACATCATCAATTTCTTGGTTGGTGGTGCCAGATCCAAAGTAGTAACAATATCAGAATAATCACTAAGTTGGGCTCTAATTGTCTTGCTATCCAACTCTTTGACACTGTCAACAATCAGCTTCCTCTTCCTCTTGGCTTTTGTTTCTTTGACTAGAAGAAAATCAAATGTCATTTTCTTAAGAGGCAAGGACAGAACACAATGCAAAGAGACTTGGCATGACTATACCCTCTTTTCTACACAAAGGCCCTAGTAGGAAAATTAAGCTTCATGAAGGCAAATGGTTTTAACTAAGGTTTTCCAAGCACTATTTAGAACAGGCATACACCAGGTGTTCAATAAAATTCTGCTGAATGAAAAGTATGTATAGACTTTTAACACAAACTCAGTAGAATAAGGCAAGGAATAATACATTTTAACCCACATTAACTTTATGCTATAAACACTGAACATATTACACTGGATTCGAAGTTGGGTTCAAGTTCTAGGTTCTGAAATTTCCTAGTTGTGTTAACCTGAAAAAAAATGGTTAACCTTCAGCTTGCTTCTTTTTAAAAAATCTGAAATACAGCCATTTACAGGAGTTGTAAAATAGCATTGTGTCTGGCAGAAATGTTTGCAAACATTATTTTTATTGGAAAAGTTCTTATTTATAATGGCAGTTGTACAAGCAGCTTGCTAAAGTGAACCAAGTCCAAGCCCAGTCAGACACACCTGAAACTTCATCTTAAATACTTTTTCTAATATGTCTAACTTTTACAACTTTAAAAAATAGGTATAATTTTCTAGATTTAAGAAGCTCGTGGGATTAAATTCTTTTAAGATTTCACCCTGTCAGATGTTATACCTCATAAGTTTTTATGTATAAAACATTTATGAGGTTCAAATTTAAAAAAATATAAATACAAGTGATATTCTCTGTAACCTGTCCTCCAGGTACTGAATTCCCTTTCCTAAATGTACAAGTTCAAGACCTTGTAATAGCCTATAAAACCTGAACTATTCAATTTAACCACAACAGCACACTTTATCCTTTCTACAGTTCTGTGTCATATCTGTTGACTATTTAAATTTATGTTTCCTTAATTAATGTTTGAGTCCCATGAGAATAAGGACTTGTTCACCTTTATATCCTTAGTTCTAAAGGTAAGCACTCTTCAGAGTAAACCCCTGAAATTAGTCTTGTTCTACTTTAAAGTAAAAGTCATGTCTTAAAAGTTCTGGAAATGATTTCAAGTATACTACCTCACCATCTCCATAAGTCATATAGAAAATCTGCACCTGAACTACGGATCTCAAATTGCCTCTGTTACTAAGGAGCAGCTCTCCAAGTAAATACTGTTGCCCAATGTTTCTCAATGAGCACTAAAATCAGAAATCTCTGATTCTGATATATGCTATTCTCAATATTTTTAAGAGTACTTTCAGGTTTTTCTAGACTGTAGACCAACTGTACAGAATCTGCAACTGTGGAAAATAAAGCAATCTTGTACTTTATTGTAAAATGCCTGGCAATGATTTCTAATTGTTACACACAATTAGAAAGCTAATTATCTTGGGAATTCCATAAGACCAAGATATACATTAGCAGAAAGCTTGATCTATACTTTCATACTTTCAGTAACCTGTCCAGGTACTCTATAAAATATTCAAACTATAATTGGATATAATAAAAACTGATATTGACTGTGACATAGAAAAAGGAAGCTTAGTTATCTTCAATAACAGCAGAAGCAGATCAGTAGGCAGACAAGAGTCAGAACTAAGATCTTATGTTCTACATGCCATAAACATGTAAAGATTTGTTTGCTCACCAGTAATATCAATGGGTTCCAAAGCAAATGCTTCTTCCTCATTTGGAACAAGAGTTGTTTGATCAGTCATAGTTGGCATTGGTTCAACGGGATCCACTGAATCAGGACTGTCAGGCCCACCCACTACAAAAACAAATATGGTTACAATTGGCTTGGGTATATAATATATACCTTACAAATGGGAAATAGAAACCTCTCTTTGAAACTAAAAGACACCCCACTAGTACTAAACTACTTTTACATTTATGAGGCAGTTCCTCCAGAGCTGAACTCTGGTAAACAAAAAAGGGAGGGGCACAGGGTTAAACACATGAGAGTTAGAACTAGTCATCAACCATAAGTACTATATTCAAAGATATTTATGGTTCATTGAAAACTAGAACTTTTTGTTTGTGGTCTTCTATGTTAAGCATCCTTTGGTTGTCATATAATCACCCCAGAATCACCACTGAACATAAAATGCTTACTTGATACATTATCGTCCTCATCCATATCATCATGTGCAGGTTGCTCTGGCAACATCACCCCTGCCTCAGAGAGGGCAGGGGGATCATCAAAGATACCGCCATCATTATTACTAATAAGTTTGTCATCTGAAATAGGGAATGTAATTTAACTAAAATTTGAAAAAGAAATGCTAATAGAATAATAGTCAATCATTGGAAAAAGAAAGTTATGTTAAAGTGGATTAATTTAAACCTGAATTCAGTTTCTCAAGGTTCTTTGTAAACATATAAAATAATTAGTATATCAAGAATTGTCATTTATATTTTTAACTCATGTACCTATTTAAAAATGTTTACTTAACATATATATCAAAAATAAATAAAGCAGTTTAAAGAACTAGCAAAATTTACAATTCTTAGAAAAGCATCTTTACAAAAATTAGATGTTTTAAAAATTTTTAGGCTTGTTGTACACAACTTTTATTCAATTAACTGATCAAATTCACATTATGTACCTAGCTGCTCAAGCAGAATTATCAACTGCTTCAAAACATCACTAGTGAATACAGAAATTAGAATAACTTTCAGTGACCTACCTAATATTCCACCATCATTTCCTTCTCCAAAATTATCATCTTTATATTGGTCTTCATATTCTAAATGGTTAATTTTCTCATTCAGATTGCTGGTGCTCTGTTCAGGTTCTAGGAGTAGGTTAGAAGCACTAGTGCTTACTAACATGTCATCATCCTCAAAAGCACTGCCTTCTCTCATTATCTCACGATCATCCATTCCAAAGTCGCCTAAACAAATTTTGGTAAATCATTAGGTGAGAAAGGTTAACACTGCTGTTAAAAAGACAACAAATGATTTATTACAATTGTAATGTCACACTTGCTTACTAAAGTATCATTTATCTTTGAATATTAAAACATCTAGTTTAAGTTTTTTTTTTTTTTTTTTTTAAACTAACCCTAGGGGCATAACTATATCAAACTTAAATCCAAATTTAGGTTATCCTAAATGTGTCAGGTAAACCTAAATATGTGTTATATGTTAGGTTTCATTATCATTCATAGTGTTTTTTCATCCAGAGAATGTGGTTTGCCATCAGTTTTGAATACCCAAGTTTTTGGATAGTGGTTACAACATATAATTAACTGTTTCAAAATGATTAGTTTAAAAGTGAGCATTGCTTCACCACAGGGGTTTTTCATGCAAATCAAAACATAGATTCTATTGTTTATGGAGAACAGGAGCAGGCAGAGTGAACTCTATAAGATTGATGCATTAATGGGAATAAAGTTTAATATGCTGACAGCAGGGCAAATTCTTTTCTTGATGAAACTTCAAGTTTTGTCAGCATGAACATAATAAGCCTATTTGTTAAAATTGCTAGCAGTGTCAAAACATAATTATAATATTTTAACTAACAGAAATTTGTTTCTTTTACCAAAATCATTTTCTTGTAGGATACTGATATTCCCAACTTCCTCTCTCATGGTTATCTCTTCCACTCTACTCTGGTTCAGGCTGAACTGCTGGGCTACATCAATGTCACTTTAAAAGAAGTTCAAATACATGTTAGATTCAAGTCTTACATACAAACTATAAAGTTTTAGAAGTCTAATATTTAATACTTAGTATATTTCAAAATAATCCAAGCACGAGAGCTAAGTTATATTTAAAAGAATTTAAAACCACTGATGACCTGCAAGCAAAACATGTTGAAATCACATCTAAGGCAATATAGCATATACTCTTAGATGAAACAATTAGAAATGATGGGCTAGATAGAAAGGGTTTTCATCAGGGCCCCACAACTTACTAGCTGTAAGAACTCAGAAGTTATTTGGCTTTTCTGAGACTCAATTTCTCTATCAAAAAAACCACCTCATGGATTTAAAAATACAAAAAGCATGTAATGTTAACCAATCTGGAATACTTTTGGGCAAATCCAGAACATGAACACTTCACAAAAATGACTAAGTTTGCTTAGTAAATAAATGGGATAAAAACATAAAAGGGATGCAAGAGCTCTTAGAATCTTAAAAGACTTATGGGACATATTAACCAAATGCAGTCTGTAGACTTTGTGTAGTCCCAAACTGAAAAGAAAAATAAACAAACATACACCCGAAGAGGAGGAGAAGAAAAAGTCTACTGGGGACATTAAATGCTGACTGGATATTTCATTAAGAAATTACTGGTATTTATGAGGTGTGAAGTCATGGGTATGTTTTAAAGATCCCTTACCTTTAAAGCTATAAATACTGAAAAGTTATAGATGAAATAAAACTGGCAATATATTGATAAAGAAGTAACATATGAGGTATGTAATATTAATCTTTCTTAGTTCAAAACTTTGCATAATTAAAAAAAGGTGTGAGGAGGGGGAAAAAAAGCAGAACAAATGCTCAGCATTAACAAACACACATACAATATGAAAATAGATTTAAAAATGTACCCAAATTAGGAGTCAGAGCATTTCAAACAACAGAGAGATCTGCCATCAAATAAGTGGTGTTGGGTGTAGAGAGTTTCTTGATTGGAAAGCCATAGTCGCATTTCCTATCAAGGTATAATAACTAGACTTTAAGGACTTGAGAAGAGGGAAACAATATACCATAGGCCTCTGCTGTAACAGACAGTGTAACTTTCCCTGTTAAAGTTACAAACAATTTCCTTGCTCTTCATAGAAAGTTATGTTTATTTCTTTTTTAAAAAGGGGGCTCTGAGAATAGTTTGGTCATGAAGATAATCAGTAGGTGACTTTAAGATATACCTCTGAAAAAATTGTCTTGAAGTAATAGTTCAAGTTACTGATATCATTATATAAAAGTACATCCCTGGACAACTATTCAGTTTAAACAAGTTTTGACCTAAGTACATCAGAATTCTAATGTCCTGTTTGTGTAAAAGTTGATATCAATGATATTCTTACAGAAGGAACACTATCTAGTTTATATATTTCATATGTATACACAATCCTAAATGAAACATATTCATTTTACCTAGATGATAACTCAATGTTGAAACATTCCAAGGAAAACTATGCATGCGGAAGCCAATAATATGCTTCTTATAGACCAAACTAACAATTAAAAAGAAAAAGAGGAGGAGTACATACTCTAAGTCTGGCAGTGGTTGATCAAAGTCATGAAATTCTTCAGGTAAAGTAATGGCATTATAGGCTGCCTCCCGATTTTCTTCAGGCAGGTCAACAACACCTAGAAAACAAATATTAAGTTTCAAGGCCTAGTTACACCACAGATTATGGATCACAGGGTGTGAAGTGGAAATAATTTCCTGAGGTTATATTCCAAAAAGTTTGATAACATGCGACATAACTCGAAGCACAAGTACGTGTTTCTGTATTATCATAAACCATATTACTTACTACAGAAAAAGGATAAAGCACCAATTATACATTAAGCTGATAAGGGGTAAAGAAATGATTACAAAGGAATACAATAAATGTTAAAAAGGAGTTCTTTTAGGAGACAATAAGAATATTTAATTTTAGTTATGCTTAAAAATTCTCATAAAAAATTTCAAATAAAATGACAGGCGTAAGGAGAGAAAAAACTAGTTATCTCCAACACACATTACTCTAAAAGAAAGATGAAACTATTGGGCACAGAGGCATATACCTGGAATCCCAGTGGCTTGGGAGGCTGAGGCAGATGGATCACAAGTTCAAAGACAGCCTCAACAATTTAGTGAGGCCCTAAGAAACTTAGTGAGACCCTGTCTCAAAATTGAAACAAACAAAAACAAAAATAAACAAACAAAAAGGGCTCGGGATGTGTGGCTCAGTGGTTAGGCATCCCTGGGTTCAATCCCCAGTATCAAAAATAATAAATACATGAACAGAAGACAAAACTAAAAAACATGTTAACAAAATGCACAATGGTCACATATTAGAAGCTCAGGTTTATAGAATTTGCTTAAAATACTTTAAATAAAACCTTAAATCTCAAACATTTATTGTTCATGTATTAAAACAAACTGATGTACTAGAATATAACCTCGGTAGAAACTATTGTACAAAGCACCTCTCATTTACATTTGGATTATTTTAAATAGAATAAAATTTCACCAATGCTTAAAAACATCACAGAATTTTTTATTCATATAAATACCCCAGTAATTATGTATTAAGATTATTTGGGAAAAATTGAAAATCTTAAAATTGTCTTTTCTTAGCTATTTTTAAAAAACAAATCATCCCATAATAGTTTTCAATATTTCAACCTCTGAAGACGGTTTTATATACACTGCTGAAAAAAGGGATAAAGGAATCACTCTAAAGACAGATGCAAGTGCAGTGGGTTTCCCTGGAAGCACTGGCTCCCCAAACCTTGTGCTACCTTTGAAGGGTTCCTTGTACTGCAATAAAAATAAAACATGCTGACCTAGACTGTTTAGTAGTTTTCTGCATAAAACACAGGAAACTCCAAAGTTAAAAAAAAAAAAAAAAAAAAAAAAAAAGAGGTAATAATACCTGGCCGAAAAGCCATCTTTATCTTAATGAATGCTTCATTACAGTCTGCAAGCAGGTATTTGGCTTTCCTGTGATAGATTCGAACTACTCCCAGCAAGAGATGTCCTGATGTTCGCAGTGCCATCTTCACCTTTGAATAAAACATTAATATTAATCTAATTTATAATTTTATAGTTTTAGAAGTATGCTTTGAAGTTTGCATTTTGTTATGTATAGGGAGTTTTTACTTTCTCTTTATACCTTTTATCATTTATTGCCCCCCAAATCACCTATATTTTATTTCTTACTGTTGTGACCTGTAAATTTCTTCAATATACCCCCCAAAGACAGAGAGTAGTAATTTATAATTTAACACAGACATGAAAATAGTTACGAAACAGGATCCATATCATTCCATGGACTATGTCATTAGCACAGTTTTGACAATTGTAAAGCTGCTAGAAACTGGTTCACAGATTTTTATATAGATATAAGTTCTCAATTACTAAGTAAACGACCAAGAAGTGTGACTGCTGGATTGTACAGTTTTGTAAGAAACTACCAACTGAGTTTTATTTTTTTGGTTCTGGGTATTGAACCCAGGGGTACTTAAACCACTGAGCCACATCCCTAGTCCCATTTATTATATTTTATTTAGAGACAGGGTCTCACTAAGTTGCTTAGGGCCTTGCTAAGTTACCGAGGCTGGTTTTGAACTCATGATCCTCCTGCCTCAGCCTCCAGAGCTGAAAGGATTAGAGATGTGTCCTGGCTACCAAACTGTCTAAGTGGCTATACCACTTCAAATGCCCAAAGACAATGAATGAGATTTTTTTTGTTGCTCTACATTCTGACCACCATTTGGTGTTTATCAGTGTTAGGAATTTTGGCCATTCTAATAGTGGCATCTTGTTTTACTTTGCATTTTCTTGATAACGTGATATGGCAAACATACTTGTTTTCTGTACATTTTCTTTGGTGAGCTGATTAAAAGTATTCAACCCTTTTCGTAAATAGCTTTTTCCTTGTTGAGTTTTAGGAGTTCTTTGTATATTTTGGACAATAGTCCTTTAATATATATATTTTACAAAGATTATCTTTTTTTTTTTTTTTTTTTTTTTTGGTACTAGCAACTGAATTCAGGGCACTTAACCACTGAGTTACACCCCCAGCCCCTTAGGGTCTCATTAAATCCTTAGGGCCTCACTAAATAGCTGTGGCTGGTCTTAAACTTGTGATCCTCCTGCCTCAGCCTCCTGGGCCACAAGGATTACAGATGTGCAACCACTGTGCTGGCTTCACAAATATTTTCTGTGAGGACTGCCTTTTCATCCTCTTGACAGTGTCTTTTAAAGAGCAGATTTTTTTTTTTTAAATGTTTCTAATAAGCACACTTTGCTGAGCTATACACCCAGACTCCAGAAATTTGAATTTTAATGAAGTCCAGCAAATACATTCTTTCTTTGTTGAATCATGCCTTTGGTGTTGTATCTTAAAAGCTGCCATCAAACTCAAGGTCGTTTAGATTTTCTACTATATTCATTTCTAGGACTATTATATTTGGTATTTTAACATTTAGGTCTGCTCCACTTTAAGCTTTTTTTTTTGGAAAGGAGTAAGACCTGGGTCTAGATTCATTTCTTTTGCACGTTGATGCTCAGTTGTCCCAGCACTATTTGTTGAAAAGACTCATCTTTTCTCGATTATATCATTCTTTAAATGGCTGCATTGCACAGGACCAGAACTAAATTTCAAAAATTAGAAATAAGGTACACTACCCAAAAAGAGAAGGTTAAACAAATCATGTACAAATAAAATAATAATTTATGGGTCTATAATTCCTTATCTGAAATCCTAGAGGCCTTTTAGGATTCAGAACTTTCTGAATATTATGAAGGTAATACAGTATATATGCCATATATTAAATATTTCCAGGAGGGTCTAGGAGGCCCTCCATAATCATAAACACTAATTATTTCTACAGTGAACTTATGAATACTAAGTTATTACACCTTAGCTGAGGTCAAGTCTGTTTCAAATTCTGCATTTAAGTTCTTTGGATATGAGACTATGACACTATAAAGTTACAAGCATTAAATGAGGTAGAACTATGAACATATCTGTTCCTGAATACAGTCTAATTATAGAAAAATATAATACAGAACAGTATAATTCAGTTTTGTTTGGAAGGTTTTCATTTCACTAAAATTTTCAAATTAATACTGTCTTGAATCACATGAAAGTCTTTAACACTAATAAATTCCACAGCTATAATTCTAAAGTCAGACAAAATTCCACATACAGACACTTTAATTCCAAGCACAAATTTTCACTTCTCCCACCTAGAAATATGTATTTTTCTCTTTGTAACCTACACCTCAGATAGAGCATTTATCTCCAGGATATATAAAGAACTCAAAAACTCAACACCAAAAAAACAAAAAACAAATGACCTAATCAATAAATGGACAAAGGAACTGAGCAGACACTTCACAGAAGAAATATGGTCAACAGATACATGAAAAAAAGTTCAACATCTTTAGCAATTAGAGAAAGGTAAATTAAAACTACACTGAGGTTTCACCTCTTTTCAGTCAGAATGGCAATTACCAAGAATACTAGTAACTATAAATGTTGTCAAGGATGTGGGGGAGAAGGTACGCTCATACATTGCTGGTAGGATTGCAAATTGGTGCAACCACTCTGGAAAGTAGTATGGAGATTCCTTAAGAAACCTGGAATGGAACCATCATTTGATCCTGTTATGTCACTCCTCAGTATATATTCAAAGGACTAAAACCAGCATACTATAGTGATATCAGTGTTTAGAGCAGCTCAATTCACAATAGTTAAGCTATGGAACCAACCTAGGTATTCTTCAATGGATGAATGGATTAAAAAATGTGTGTACACACACACACACACACACACACACACACACACACACACAATGGAATATTAATCAGCCATAAAGGATGAAATTATGGCATCTGCCAGTAAATAAAGATGTTAATGGAGACTACTCCGTTAAGCCAATCCCAAAAAAACCAAAGGTTGAATATTTTCTCTGATATGTGTGTGTGCTGACTCACAACTGGGGACATGGGAGTAGTGGCGGCTCACCTGACTGGAAAGGGGGAAGTACGGGGAAGTGGAGTGGGGCGGCAGGGTCAATGGGAATAGGAAAGATAGGACAATGATTTGGAATTACTTTTCTTTGTTCACACATGAATACATGACCCACTGGTAGACCCACATCATGTACAACCACAAAAATGGGAAGTTATATTCCAGGTATGTAAGATATGACATTCTACTGTCAAGTATAACTAGAGAACAACAAAATGATTAGTTTCCCTTACCAGACCATGAACACCTCAAGAATGGAGCTGTGTCCTCTCATTTTGGAGGAGTTTGCACAGTTCCTGATATATGAAGTGTTCTCATACCATAAATAAATAATGTATGAAGGTTAAAAAATAAAAATAAGTATTTTTTCACAACTTTTCAGAACAAGTCTCTACTACATCCTCAGCTTTCTACCCTTCCAGCGATAAAGAACTACTCTCCATTGGCATACATTATGCCAACGCTGTTTCAATTGGCAATTCTAAAAAGAATATTTCGTAATGTTTGTCTGCTCTGCTGTGGTACAGAAGGTTTTTATATAAAACAGTTGGTACATACATGTTGTCCATGTGTACATATAAACAAATGAGGTACAAAAAAGGACCCCTCACACACAAATATAAACAGATATAAATATATATGAAAATTACTTAGAACTTTTCCTTTGAGATAAGACCTTCATATGTTTTCTTCAAGTCCACATATCTGTTCTTCATTGAAATAATTATGATAGATGGTAACTGTACCTCTTGTGCTTTAAAGTTCCTTTCTTCACACAGTAAAAATTCCACATTACTTTAAGCTGTACTGTATGTAAAACACAAATGTGAGAACTACTGCTTCAGACACTTTTAGAGGGTGTTAGTAAGAGCTCCTCCAGGAACAGATCAGTAAACAAGGCAAAGAAAGTAAAAGACAATAATAAGGCAGCAAACTGTCTATGGAAGAGCGTCACTTGAAAAGGAGACAGCAAATATAAATATTCTGTGATGAAAAAGTATTCAAGAAACACCACGTAGACCTGAGATGAGACTGAGGTAAAGTAAGTTGTGTAGACAATATTTACGGGATGGATAAGATAGTTAGACCTGGCCCTGAAAACCTCTTAAATTAATGAGTTCTTTATTTTGAATATTTTGCAAATTCCTAAATCAGGAACATTTACATAGTTATTTAAGTATACACCCAGAAAGTTAAATATAAAATATTTGGATAATGCCCTAATCTCGTGTTTATTTATCATTAGAATAAGCAAATAAAAATATCAGTGTGTACAAGAAAATCTATGAAATTTCTTTGTCTCCAATATACAGAGATAGATGATTACTTAATGAGTTCTTTTTATAAGTTCTATTTCACCTATCAATAAACAAAGTGGATAAAAATACCAACAACAAACATACCTTTGGTGAGATGATACTCTCCACGCTGCTCTCTAAATTACACTCAAACACATGGGCTTTGGTTAGCTTCTTATCCCAATGGGCCGCTAGCCAAATTTTGGCCAGAGGCCCTCTTTTACTGAGAACAAAATGTGCGTAGAACATTGTTCTGGTTTCCTATGGTTGCCTATGAACTGGCAGGAAACCTGAGGGTAGAAAAAAATTTAATGTAAGTACCATATAAGAATTGAAATATTCCTCAAAACACAGAAGAAATGGAAAAAACAAATTTCCTACTTTTAATATGAGAAATACACAAGGCTTGAGAGTACAACATGCATTTCACAAAATACCTTATTGTTTTAATTTTGAGGGTAAGAAATATCCTAAAATATTAAGAGCTCAAAGAAAAACGGACAAATTGCTTTTTTTTTTTTTAAATATTTTTAGTTGTAGATGGACAAAATACCTTTGTTTTGTAGAGTTCTACCACTGAGCCACAACTCCAGTCCCTCAAATTGCTTTTATACTTTGTTATCTTAAAAATGGTCATCAGAAAACTCTTTTTAAAAGTTCTATCAATTTCTAAATTGATTATTAATAGTGGGAATAGTTTGCTTACTGCCCCAGAGCTACAAACTTTATCTTTCATGGCAAGAAAAAATGTCTAAGAGATATTGTCTCAGCTAAATGCTTTGAATGATAATCATTACTCTGTCATCAGCACTGTGCTATTCAAATTTCCACAGCCCACCAAGCAAAGCTAAGTAGGCAGGATGCTCCCATTTTACAGGTGGATATTTTAGAAAAATTAAGGCTCAAAAAAGTATTACTTATATATAGTTTTCTTAATTCAGGACTCTGAAAAACACTTGTCCACTCAAAATTACAAGCACATCATTGATATCTTTTTTCAGCAAGTTAATGTATTAATATATAAGAAAAGCAGCCTGAAAACTTGAAGCCTTGCAGAGTACTGTGCAAAGTGGTATTTCCCTTATCTGTCTTCTTCCCCACCCCCACAATGTCAAGCACACCAATACTACATAAAAAGTGCTTACCAATTTTAACTTTTTAATTTTGAAATATAGATTCACACATAGTTATAAAAATAGTAAGGATGTCCCACATACCCTCTACCCCATGTGCCCCCAATGGCAATATCTTATTTAACTATAATACGGTATCAAAACCAAGAAAATGATATTGGTTCAGTGTTACAATATGTAACTCTATGCCATTATATCACAAGTGTAGATTTGTGCAATCACCACTGTAAATAAGATACAGGATCACTTCACCACAAAAATCTTCACACACCTTGTTCCCCATCATTCCTAAGCCCTGGCAACCTACACTGTTGTCTGCATTTCTAATTCTGTGATTTTGAAAATGATACTTGTTGCATTTACCAATAGTACATTCCCTTTTATTGCTGAGTAGCATTCTGTGGGATATACCACAATTTTCTTAGCTGTTCACCTCCTGAAGGACCTTTGGTTGTTTAGTTTTGGGATATTACTCACAAAGCTAGCTACTATAAATATTGTGTGCAGATTTATGGATAACCTAAGTCTTCTCTACAACAAATGTCCTGAAGTGTAATAGGGAATGTGGCATGTATATGTTTAGTTTTAATGAAACTTTTAATGCAACTAACAAAATTATTGTGAGATTTTCTTCTTACAACTATAGACAAGATTATTCTAAAATTTATATGAGACAAAGAAACTAGAAAAGATAAAACTATTTCAAAGATCAAGAATTAGTCCTCATGGTTTTAAGATTTATAGCTACAACAATGGTTAACATTGTGATGCTGGTAGAAACAAACACATGGTTCAGTGGAACAGAATAGTGAACTCAGAAATAGACACAAATAAGTCTAATATTTTACAAAGATGCAAAAGCAATTCAAAGGAATAAGGGTAGATTCAGCAAATGGTGTTGAACTGATTGAATGTCATCTACAGTAAAACAAACAAACCCCAAAACCTCAACTATGATCAAAATTAATTTGAATTAGATCATAGACTTAAAATTAGGAAACATTTAGGTAAAAACAAACAAAAAACAAAACCACCTCTGGTATTTAAAGCCTGATAAGATTTTTTTTAGATAAAAAAACAAACCACAGGGGCTGGGTAGATAGCTCAGTTGGTAGAGTGCTTGCTTTGTAAGCACAAGGCCCTGGGTTCGATCCCCAGCACCCCCCCCCCCCAAAACAAAACAAAACAAAACAAAAAAAAGAACAAAAAAACCCAAAAAACAACCACAATCCATAATGGAAAAGCACTCAATAAAATATCCTTCATCAAGTTGCAAATTTTTGCTCTACAAAAGACCCCATAAGGGTATGCAAAGACAAGTTATAGACTGGTAAAAAAATTTGCCAAGCATCTATCTTATTAGAACTTGGATCTAGAATATGTAAAGAGTTCTCAAAGCTCAAGAATAAAAAGAAAGAAAATCCAATTAAAAAGAACAAAAGAAATGAAAAAGCTCACAGGAAAGGGCATAAGAACATGAAAAGATAGCCATCAGGAAAATGCAAATTAAAGTCCACTGAGTTATCACCATACATTTACAACAGAAGCTAAAAAAAAAAAAAAAAGTTTTTAACATCGAATGTTGGGGAGAGTACGGAGAAGCAGGAGGATCTCTCTTATGCTGCCTTTTTTTTTTCTTTTTTAAAGATCCGAAGAAAATTTTACAAATTTTAAAATGAAAAGTTACTTATTGTACTTTCAGTTGAAAATGTGTACATTCTTTCCCTAAAGGAAATAAACAGGCTTCATCAGTTGCCTAACATTGTAATCTCTTTCTTCCAAATCTGAAGTTAAGAACTAAGGAATACTATATTAGGAAAAATTCAGAGCAAATGCTCTGAAGTTTAAGTATTGAACACCTAAGGTTTCTTGTCACTTAGTATTTTATAGATCAAAATATGCTTTCTATAATCAAAGAACACCTCCTATGCTTAATTTAGTTTTTACTTCAAACCTTAAAAAGAATCTGAGTAAAACCTAAGCTGCCCATACAAGTGCTATAAATAAAACCCAGAGAAATTTACAGAAATCCAATATGGCAGCATGTTTTTAGAAATGCAGTCACTGTCACGAAGCCCCAAGTTTCACTGTGAAGCAAAACACAGAGTAACAAAAAACTTCTAAAATGCTGTTTGACATGTGACAATTACTAAATACATACTTAATAAATAAGTAAATGGGATACATCAAGTGATCTCATAGTTGACATATATAAAAGTTATAGAGGTTTTAGAAATTAAAACTACTGGCACTTTTCAACAGGTGTTAGTAGCTTACAGCCAACATTTCAGCTGCTGGTCAGAGCACCATGTCTAAACTATCCCAACTATGCAGAGGCAGTGATTCCTAAATAGATGCCTTTTTGGCATGGGACGGAGGAGGGGCTAAGTGAGGAAGGGCCATACTAAAATTAATCTAGAAAACAATTAGCAAGAGGAAATCATCCTGTTAACTAGAGGAAGCAAAAGGAACAGTGGTAGATCAGTTACTAACATATCTGAATGAAGAGAATATTTAATCGCTGTTATCTTGTAAAATCAATTTTATCTTGGTAATACCAACCTTTTAAAAAAAAGTTGGTTAATCTCTATAGGTTTTGAAGATTCTAAATTTTGGTTATCCTTTACAAAAGATCTTAGCAGAAAGCATTTGACAGCAGAGCAGAGGAATTTCATGACTTCTGAATTTTTCTTTTCTAAACCAACAAGCAACTTTTCAATTGAACCTAAAAAAATTATTTGATATGAAAGATTGATATTTCAGAACATATTCTAAAAAGCAAAAAATGGCAATTTCTTTAAGATTATTTCAAAGAGCAAAAGTCAGACTGAAGCTCATGTTTCCTCTATAACATCAATCATTACCAACATTTCATTCATCAATCTATTAGGACAGCCGCCAGTACTGTCCCTTTTAAGGACAATTTAACAACACCTCCCGTAATCTAGAAATGTATAATATTAACCACACACAAAAAACCCCAAAGAAAAAACACACTTACTAAGCACCAAGTATTTTATGAATCCAACTTCCTAACAACTGATATACATAGCAAATACTGGCCCATTTTACAGATGAGAAAATAGAGCAAAGGAAGAGGATAAATGTCACTACTATTTCATGTAGGTGGAATCTGAACTTCAGTGCCCACATACCACAACACTATGTTGCCTTGTCAGCATAACTTTCAATAATATATTAGAAATAACCTACCTAGCCATCAACAAGTCTCTTGAAAATTAATATATAACAGAACACAGTGCAGCTTTAAGCAATAACATATAATTTGTCCTAACATGGAAAATCGCCAGGATGAGCTCAGAATGGTTGGTGGAAAGGGCAAGAGAACTGTGTGTATGTGTGTGTATACTTACACACACACATCTTCAGGTCCCACATCCTAAGATTTGACCAACTGCAGATCAAAAATATTTTTTAATAAAATTTGTCCAGTGGAGTGGGAAGGAAAAGGGGTCATGGGGAACTGAAATGGAGCAAATTAAATTTCATGCATATATGATCATATTAAAATGAAGTCGACTATTATGCGTAACTATAATGTACTAATAAATGCATAAAAGTATGTATTGAACATGTACAAAATTTTTTCCCTTGTCATTACTCCCTAAACAACACAACATGACTCTTTACACAGCATTTTCATTGCACTAGGTATAACCAGTAATCCAGAGATGACGATGTATAGGGAGAGTGTGGGTAGATATGCATGTGCAATGCTATCATATAAGGGACTTGGGCATCCACAGAGTTTGGTATCCCGGAGGTGGGGCCTGGAATCAATCTCTTGATATCAAAAGATGATGGTCCTCCCAATTTTTATTTAAATACATATATACCTCAAAGATATTGTGCGGTTAGTTCTAGACCACTGCAATAGTCATACAAGTTTTTTAGTTTCAAGGTACAAATGAATGTTATGTTTACAAAATACTGTAGTTTACTAAGGGTGCACTAGCATAATATCTAAGAAAACAATTAGGTGCCCTAATTTAAAAAATGTCTCGCTAAAAAGTTCTAATGATAATCTGAGCTTTGGAAAATGGTGCCTATAGACCTGCTCAACACAGGGTTGTCACGAATCTTCAACAGGTTAAAAAAAAAAAAAAAAAAAAGGTCAGTACCTTGAAGCTTAATAAAATGATGGATGGCTGTCTTTTTAACCTGTGGTGGTTGAATCCAATTATGTGGAATCTAAGGATGCAGACAGAGGTCAACTGTATACATTTCCAAGCACCTGAATAAGCAAAAAGTATCTGTGGGATACACATGAAACTAGTGACAACAGTTACCTCTGAAAAGCAGGTTTGAAGTGACAGAAAGTCCTACCCTTTTGTATATATGTGTGTGTGCATACACACACATGTATACACATTAACTTATGTGTACATAAACATAAGCTATTTAAAGCACAACCAACCACACTGGGAGTCCAGACATAATCCAGTTTTGCCATTAACAAGTTTAAAGTTACTTAACCTCTATGTAGCTTTGTTTCCTTGCTATAAGAATGGAACTATCTCTTTGGGAAGTGGAGGGTGGAGGAAGGGAAATAAGGCATTTCCAACCTTGCTCACTAGAGCTCTGTCCCTTTTGGTTCTAACATAGACTTAGGATTGTACTGTAAGAATAATCCTAGATGCAAATCCAACTCCCTCCTTACTAGCTGTTTTGCAACAGCAAATAAGTTATTTAACGTGAGTTTTAGTTTTCTAAACTATTCAGTGACGATAATATTCAGCAAAAGGATTAATAGAAATCAAACAGCACATCTAATACAATGGATGCAAACAGTAATTTTTAAAGCCACCTTAGAGCAAAACGTTAACCAGTCAGCACGATCACACCTAACCATGATGACGATTGAAAACCACAATTTTTACTTCTCAAGAATTAGAAAATTACCCAATTTACCAACTTACAAGATTTCTCAAAATCTGTTCTGCTAAATAGGGATTCATGAGAAAAGGCATTCTCAACTGTAAGAGTAATCATACACCACTCTAAAGGGAAAGCTTAATTCTACAGTATGCTAATGTACTGCCTTTACAAACACAGAATAGTAAAGGTTAAGCTCTACTAAATTCTGACTTGTGTATACAAAGCACTGTCTATTAGTTATGCACTGCCGTCACCCCAACTATACTAAACTAACTCTTATGTTATTTAATCATTGGATATGAAATACGTTCTCATCAATGCTCTCCCCCAAATAATTAAGTTGCTCCCAATATTAAAGTTAAGTCGGTCTCCAAAATTCTTTAGACTTATACAGTTGGCATTTTAAGAAAACGGGATTTTTGAAAAACCAATTATTCTACACGATCTAATGAAAGAAAACATTAACTTTCGCTTGTAGAGAGATGATAAGCAAACCTTTACCAGAGACCCTTCACAACACCGACGCGCTTTTGAATGCTAGGACAGCCTAACAAATCAGTGACCAAACAAACCCTCCGGGGTTCCCTTCTTTCAAATTTGAAGGAGGCCACTAAGTCTGCCAGTACGACCTGACAGTGTCACTCCACATTATCACAGATCATTTGCATAACCTTTCCCAGGGACGAAGAAGGC
This sequence comes from Sciurus carolinensis, assembly GCF_902686445.1. Lineage (NCBI taxonomy): Eukaryota > Metazoa > Chordata > Mammalia > Rodentia > Sciuridae > Sciurus > Sciurus carolinensis. Next base: position 23,576,669 of record NC_062213.1, on the reverse strand, counting down.
ATCAAAGCGTCTTCCCATCACCCGATATCATTAAACATTTTAAAAAGGCGTTCAGAAAAGTTGAGGGGCAAACCAATTACGCTCACGTCCCAACAATCAGAATCAACTTCGGCGCGTTTTCTACTCGTCTGCCGAGTTTTTTAACATCCGCAGAAGAAAAAAAAAAAAAAAAAATTAATGGGGGGGGGGCAGTGGCTGGCGAGGACCCCACTGCCCTGAGCCCCACCGCGCCGCAGGGGCAGGGCCCGCACGTCCCCGACCCGCATCGCGGCTCGCCGGCCCGCGCTGCCCCTGCGGGCTGGCACCGCGCGCCCGGGCCCGCCACGCCTGCTCCCGCCCCGAATCCCGCGTCTGTCCAGACAGCCATTTTCACCCAAGGAGTAGGCGGCCCGGTGCGAGAGCGCGCTGGTTCAAACCTCCTGCCCTGCCTTCGCGGCCCAGGGCTTCCTCTGCTACTCAGCGAGAAGAGAGGGGCCGGTCCCCCAGGAGACGCGCCGAATAACGGCTTTTGTAATTTCAGAATGGACCCAAACCATTTGTTACCGAACAGGCGATGATGCGGGCCGGGGCTGCGCGGGACCGGGCCAAGAGGGAGTCCGGAGCTGAGCGGCCTGGGCGGTCGTCGGGGGCGCGGCTGGGGCAGCACGCGGGGGCGCGGCGAGCGCTGCCAGCGCTGCCTTCTGCCTAGCCCTCCCGCCCACCCCAGTCCCGCTCCCCGACGGCAGCACCGAGGGGAATGGGTGGGGGGGGGAGGGAGCCGGAGGGCAAGATTCGGCAGAGCCTCTTACCTTGCTTTCCGCTGGGAGCTGGGCGGGCTGGGTGGCCCGGGGAGGGGAAAAGGGTTGGGGGAGGGGGCGGGGAAAGGGGGGAGCCCTTGCGAGGTGTAGCTTTGGAGCAGCTCCCGCCGCCGCCACAGCCGCCGCCTCCTTTCCGATTCACTCAAACAAACAAGATGGCTGCCGTTACGCCGCGGCTCTTCCTGCCGCCCAAATCCTCGGTTCAAATCGGCAGGATGTTTACGGTCAAAATGTTGCCAGTGCGCCTGCGCAACCAGCCTGCGCCGCTGAAAGAGCGACGCAGGCGCAGTGACCATTTCCTCTTCTTTGGAACCCGCCCCCTGGCTGTGGAGCCTGGAACTGAGCAGGCGCAAAGGTGATTCTCTAGCAAGAGGGTCTTCAGTTGAGCTGGCAAACTGCGCACGCGCAGTGCTGGCCAGTACGGTGAATATTTAAGAATTCGCTTTATTCTTCCGGTTGTTTTAAAGAAAAGAAACATTGTGCAAGTCGTGTGAGTCCTACACAAAAACTTGTTTTAATGGTCTTATAGCAGCGAAGGTAACATGAAAACTTTGAACTAGCTGAGTAAAACAGGGGCTCATTCAGTCACCCTACATTTATAGAAGGTCTTCTGTTTGTCACTGCTCTAGCTCGGCTCTGAGATTTCAAACTCAACGAATACCGCGGCGATAGTAGCTGCCCACGGGAAGCCGGTGGTACAGCTAAGGGGAACTCTTAAACTTTTTACAAGTGCTTATTTGTATCAGGAAGAACAGAGATAGAGGAATAATTTACTTTTGTTCCAGTTTCTGAGGGTATGCTCATTTTACACTCTGCTCACAACCCTTAACCCGCCTTCCCAGTCATGAATTTTCGTAATATGTTACAACCCCAGTCCCCAAAGTTGCTGGATTTGATTCTTTTGAACCAGGTAAAGGTTCTGTTCTGGTTCAGGGTCCTGCCGTATTGACACATTCATCTTGAACTAAAATGTCAAGTTAATTTCTTGTTGCAGAAGTTTGCTGCGAAGAGTACCTCCTCTACCCAGAAACACTTAAATTTTAGTAATTGTGAATTTGTTTGAAACCCTGACAGGGCAGATTTTAATTGCAGATTTAGTCTTCATTCGACAATGATCTTTTTGTGATTACTCAGTTGATGACTTGTATGGTTTGGGATAATCACTGTCTGAGAAGCTGGATGTTGCCTTTGTCTCGAGTGTGTCTAGAAAACCAGCTGTGTTCTGTCTTACTATTCCATGATGACACACGCAGTCAAGATTTTTTTGTGTGTGAGATAAAGACTGCAATAGAAATAATAAAAAAAAAAATTTATGTGAGATGAAAAATTGTTAGAAGCTAAATCGTTCAGTAGCAGATTTGAATTACTCATAACTATCTAGGATTTGTTCCTCTGAACTGACAAAACTTTAAAAACAGGATTTTCTATTATAACATTAAAAAATTATATCAGGAGGGGTTACATTAAGAGAGGAATAAGGCAAAGAGATTTCAGGAGTAAATCAGTGTTAGTAATGGGTGGGCATTAAGTATGTTGTACCAGAACTCTGAAAAATTTGTATTTAAATGAAGAAAATGTGTGAAATACTTGAGGATTTTTCATGAAGAAAAATTCATGAAGAGTAAATAACCTCTTTAAGGTTTTGTGTTAAACAGAAAAATGGACTGAAAATGACTGAAAAAAAAAAACCCAATATCTTATTATCCCTAAAAGATCAAAAAGGGAATGTCTTTTATGATGAAATTCATAGTAAAATTGCCCTAGTCAGGCACAGGAAATATAGGAGAAGCAAAGGAATTGAGAACAAAAATTATTATTTGAAATATCAACTCTTAATACACTAGATATTGAGTGATAATGTGGATGCTCACATTGTGAGGGGTTATAAGCCTTAGAAGGGTTGTGGGTTTTGAGTGATCTCTAGAGAGGGACTGCATACATCCTGTCAAGGCTGGGCAAAGGGTCTGCTCAGGTAGGTAGGTATCAGCAAAGAAAAATCACCAGGACCCAGGAGTGATGGAGGGCTGGTCTCTGGGTCAGATGTGAATGTGGGCTTGTCAAGGATTGAAGTAAGACCAAGGAAAACCTGAGACAGAAGAATCTCTTGAACTTTTCTCAGAAAATTTTAATATGCTAACATTTCAGTATCTGAAGCATTTTTAACATCTTAACTGGGCATTTTTTTTTGAGTAACCGTTTTGATCTATTTCCTCTATTTCATGCCCATCTTCTCTTCTATAATAGTGCTGAATATTTAAGAATAATGGGTGCTTAATAAAAGCAAATGGATGATGTTGCCTTGAAACCCTCTAGGCATTCATTCCAGAATTCAGGTATTTTATTGTTTTAATACAGTATACATTATTCCTTTCATTTTGCAAAGTGGTTTAGAAAAAATTATTAGGCAAATTAGGGGAAAATAGGGTTGGAGTAGAGCTCTTATAACCAATGCAACTAACAATGCTAGCAAAAAGCATTGTAAACTTAAAAAAATTTTTAAATCATCGCTGATTAAGGAAATAATATAGCAAATATAGGACTTTACAAAGAAAGTGAAGGTGCTTGATGGAAGGGGTGTGAGGAAAAGTAGAAGCTGCCAAGTTGTAAGAAACAAGAAAAATGTAGTAATCCTAGAAATTTCTGTAGTAAGTAAGTTCGACAAACACAGCAGAGGACTAAACTGAGCCAGAGCCCACTTGAAAAGTGAATGAGTAGCACACACAGTACAATACTTGGTTCTTTTTGGCTTGATGTGAGTGAAAAAGTCACCTCCTATGAGGAAAAAAAAAATCACACTCGAATCAGTGTAACTTCTCTGTTATTTGAAAATCATCCTTCTGTGTGCTGATCATGTGCGAGGAATTAGCATTATTATAAAAACTTGCACTTTAACATAACAGATTGAAATTTTTTCCCTAAGACTAAAGTTGCTATTTTATTATCAGTGAGGTCTGATATATTCATGGCAGTTGTCTGAAACAGTGATATTTCTCCAATTTTAATGGGCATACTACTTATTTTGGGATCTTATTTAAATGAAGTTTGAATTCAGTATTTGGGTGGGACCCGAGGGTCTGGTTTTTAAAAGCAGCTTCTGTGTAACTTTAAAGCTTCTGGCATGTGGACTGCATCTTTTTGAAAATAGACCTTGGCACCACCTAGACCTGGGTTTGCATCATGGCTCTTCCATCTATCAGCTGCATGACCTTATACATGTTGCCCAAGCTGCTGTGTTTTCTCATCTATAAAATCAGACTAATTTTACCTATTAGTGCTGCAATGCCCCTTACATGTGATAATGTATACAAAACATCTAGCTTAGGGTGTGGCACATTGATTGAGCTTAGTTGAAAATAGTTGTTATTTTAATATTATTGTGGTTACTATTATTGGTATTTGGACATCTACTTATTTTCCTGAACATATTTACTATTCTTTTCCCTTGACATCTACAGACTCTCCTTCACTATTAACCTTTATTTTATCTTGAGTTCTATGATAAAAAACTGAGAATTGCCTCACAACATCTTTGCCTTTTTCTTTTGTTTGCCATGTGGCACCTGGCTAAAAGATTAAGTTTCCCAATCTCCTGCACATCCAAGCAAAAACATTTTATTTGCACATTCCGAGAAGATTTATAAAAACAAAAGAAGCCTCTTCTCTCTTCCTGTTTGGAACATAGATGTGATAGCCAGTACTCTAGCAGTCATCCTGGACAATCAGAAAAAATGCTAAACCATGGATAGAGAAACAGTGAGATGGATAAGCGTAAGTCCATGAGAATTTGTCCAGTTGTCATTTAAGCCTTCAATTACTTTCAGACTTTTTTTTTAATAAATGAGAAAGTACTGTCCTAATATTATTTTTGTTGAACTTAATGGTGCAAGTACTTTACAAGGTACAGGAATACAAAAATTAATGTCTGATCTCTAATTTTTTTTGGTACTGGGAACTGAATCCAGAGGTGCTTACTCATGAGCCACACATTCCCCAGCCCTTTTTTAATTTTTTAATTTGAGGCAATGTCTCACTGTGTTGCTTAGGGCCTTCCTAAGTTGCTAAGGCTGACTTTGATCCAGAGTCAATCACTCTTTGCTGCAAAGTTGTGTCTTCTGTAAGACTCTTTTCTCATGCACTGTGTGCTTCTTGTCTGGAATTAATTGAGTTCAATTCCTGTTAAGGTTTCACTTCAACCACTGATAAAATTTTAAGTGGCAGAATGAAAGTTTTTTTACTAGCCATACTTTTTAAAAACATAATAGTGAAAGGTCAGTTTAAGTAGAATGATATTTAGGAATTATTCCTTATTTTTCATGTGAAAAATGGTATTGTAGCTATAAAGAATAGACTTATCCCTTAGAGATGCATACTAAATTATTTGCAGGTAAAATGGTATACTGTCTGGATTTTACTTTAAAGTAATCCCCAAGAAACAGGAGGAGGTGGTGGGGTTGTAAATAGGTAATAGAATAATAGGGTTGGTTGTGAGTTGATTGTTTTTGAAGTTGGGCAAAGGTATATATGGGGTATTATTTTAATTTTCTCTTCATCTTTATTTATGTCCCTCTCTGCCTTTGTATAGGTTTACCATAGTAGTTTTCCATGATGAAATATTTTTTTAAGTGAAATTAAGACATGAGTTTTAACCTTATGTAAGCAGAGTTACAAAAATTCACCAGACATCTTCAACCAGCATTTATTTCAGATCATTCACTCCTCCAATTTAATGATTTCATTAGAAATAAGATTTTTCATTTCTGCATTTTTATGTTAGTACGAATTAATGAACTTTATGCACTATCTCATTAGAGGAAGACAAATATCAGTTTTTTTAAATTCATTTTTATTGTGAACAAATGGGATACATCTTGTTTCTCTGTACATGAAGTAAATGCATACCATTTGTGTAATCATACATTTACCTAGGGTAATAGTTTTTGATTCCTTCTGTTATGTTTTTCTCTCCTCCACCCCTCCCACCCCTCTTATCTTCTATAGAGTCCCTTCTTCCTCCATTCTTGCCCCCCTCCCACCCCCCCCCATTATGTGGCATCATCCGCTTATCAGCGAGATCATTCGTCCTTTGGTTTTTTTGAGCTTGGCTTATCTCACTTAGCATGATATACTCCAACTGCATCCGTTTGTCTGCAAATGCCATAATTTTATTGTTCTTTATGGCTGAGTAATATTCCATTGTATATATATATATACCACAGTTTCTTTATCCATTCATTAATTGAGGGGCATCTAGGTTGGTTCCATAATCTGGCTATGGTGAATTGAGCAGCTATGAACATTGTTGTGGCTGTATCTCTGTAGTATGCTGATTTTAAGTCCTTTGGATATACGGCCGAGGAGTGGGATAGCTGGGTCAAATGGTGGGTCCATTCCAAGTTTTCTAAGGAATCTCCACACTGCTTTCCAGAGTGGCTGCACTAATTTGCAGCCCCACCAGCAATGTATGAGTGTACCTTTTCCCCCACATCCTCTCCAACACCTATTGTTGCTTGTATTCTTGATAATCGCCATTCTAATTGGGGTGAGATGGAATCTTAGTGTAGTTTTGATTTGCATTTCTCTTATTACTAAAGATGGTGAACATTTTTTCATATGTTTGTTGATTGCTTGTAGATCATCTTCTGGGAAGTGTCTGTTCATATCCTTAGCCCATTTGTTGATTGGGTTATTTGTATTCTCTGTGTAGAGTTTTTTGAGTTCTTTATATATTCTGGAAATTAGTGCTCTATCTGAAGTATGATTGGCAAAGATTTTCTCTCACTCTGTAGGCTCTCTCTTCACATTGCTGATAGTTTCCTTTGCTGAGAGGAAGCTATTTAGTTTGAATCTGTCCCCATTATTGATTCTTGCTTTTATTTCTTGAGCTATGGGAGTCCCGTTAAGGAAGTCTGAACCTAAGCCAACAAGTTGAAGATTTGGACCTACTTTTTCTTCTATAAGATGCAGGGTCTCTGGTCTGACTTCAAGGTCCTTGATCCATTGTGAGTTGATTTTTGTGCAGGGTGAGAGAGAGGGGTTTAGTTTCATTCTGCTGCATATGGATTTCCAGTTTTCCCAGGACAATTTATTGAAGAGGCAATCTTTTCTCCATTGCATATTTTTGGCACCTTTGTCTAGTATGAGAAAATTGTATTTATTTGGGTTTGTGTCCATGTCCTCTACTCTGTACCATTGATCTACCTGTCTATTTTGGTGGGAATACCATGCCATTTTTGTTACTATTGCTTTGTAGTAGAGTTGAAGGTCTGGTATTGCGATACCCCCTGCTTCACTCTTCCTGCTAAGGATTGCTTTAGCTATTCTGGGTTTCTTATTCTTCCAGATTAATTTCATGATTGCTTGCTCTATTTCTGTAAGGTAGGTCTTTGGGATTTTAATTGGAATTGCATTGAATCTGTATAGCACTTTTGGTAGTATGGCCATTTTGACAATATTAGTTCTGTCTCTCCAAGAACATGGGAGATCTTTCCATCTTCTAAGGTTTTCTTTAATTTCTTTCTTTAGTGTTCTGTAGTTCTCATTGTAGAGGTCTTTCACCTCTTTTGTTAGATTGATTCCCAAGTATTTTATTTTTTTTGAAGCTATTGTGAATGGGGTAGTTTTCCTAACCTCTCTTTCTGAAGATTCATCACTTATGTATAAAAATGCATTGGATTTATGAGCATTAATCTGATATCCTGCTACTTACTGAATTCACTTATGAGTTCTAAAAGTTTTCTGGTGGAATTTTATGGTTCCTCTAAATATATAATCATGTCATCAGCAAATAGGGATAGTTTGAGTTCTTCTTTTCCTATTCGTATCCCTTTAATTTCCTTGGTCTGTCTAATTGCTCTGGCTAGAGTTTCAAGGATGATATTGAATAGAAGTGGTGAAAGAGGGCATCCCTGCCTTGTTCCAGTTTTTAGGGGGAATGCTTTCAGTTTTTCACCATTTAGAATGATATTGGCCATGGGCTTAGCATGGATGGCCTTTCCAATGTTAAGGAATGTTCCCATTATCCCTATTTTTTCCAGTGTTTTGAGCATGAAGGGATGCTGTATTTTATCAAATACTTTTTCTGCATCTATTGAAATAATCATGTGATTCTTGACTTTAAGTCTATTGATATGGTGAATGCCATTTATTGATTTCCTGATGTTGAACCAACCTTGCATCCCTGGGATAAAACCCACTTGATCGTGGTGCACTATCTTTTTAATATATTTTTGCATGCGATTTGCTAAGATTTTGGTAAGAATTTTTGCATCAATGTTCATTAAGGATATTGGTCTGAAATTTTCTTTCCTTGATGTGTCTCTGTCTGGTTTAGGTATCAGGGTGATATTGGCTTCATAGAATGAGTTTGGGAGGGTTCCCTCCTCTTCTATTTCATGAAATACTTTGAGAAGTATTGGAATGAGCTCTTCTTTAAAGGTTTTGTAGAACTCAGCTGAGAACCCAGCTGGTCCTGGACTTTTCTTTGTTGGTAGGCTTTTGATGACTTCTTCTATTTCATTACTTGAAATTGATCTATTTAAATTGTGTATGTCCTCTTTGTTCAGTTAGGTAATTCATATGTCTCTAGAAACCTGTTGATGTCTTCGAGATTTTCTATTTTGTTGGAGTATAGATTTTCAAAATAGCTTCTAATTATGTTTTGTATTTCACTCGTGTCTGCTGTGATATTTCCTTGTTCATTCCGAATTTTGGTAATTTGGATTTTCTCTCTTCTTCTCTTTGTTAGTGTGGCTAAGGGTTTATCAATTTTGTTTATTTTTTCGAAGAACCAACTATTTATTTTGTCAATTTTTGTATTGTTTCTTTTGTTTCAATTTCGTTGATTTCAGCTCTGATTTTAACTATTTCCTGTCTTCTACTACTTTTGGTGTTGCTCTGTTCTTCATTTTCTAGGGCTTTGAGCCATAGTGTTAGGTCGTTTATTTGTTGATTTTTTTCTTCTTTTATTGAATGTGCTCCATCAAATAAATTCTTCTCTAAGAATTGCTTTCATAGTGTCCCAGAGATTTTGATATGTTGTTTCTTTGTTCTCATTTACCTCTTCCTGATATCTTCTGTAATCCATTCATCATACAATTGCGTATTATTTAATCTCCAGGTGTTGGAGTAGTTTCTGTTTTTTACTCTGTCATTTATTACTAATTTGAATCCATTATGATCTGATAGAATACAAGGTATTATGTCTAGCTTCATGTATTTGCTAACATTAGCTTTGTGGCGTAATATATGGTCTATTTTAGAGAAGGACCCATGTGCTGCTGAGAAGAAAGTGTATTCGCTCTTTGTTGGATGGTACATTCTATAAATGTCTGTTAAGTCTAAATTATTGATTGTGTTTTTGAGATCTATGGTTTCTTTGTTCAATTTTTGTTTGGAGAATCTGTCCAGTGGTGAGAGAGGTGTGTTAAAGTCACCTAGTATTATTGTGTTGTGGTGTATTTGATTTCTGGCATTGAGAAGGATTTGTTTGACGTACATGAATGAGCCACTGTTTGGGGCATAAATATTTATGATTCTTATGTCTTGCTGATTTATGCTTCCCTTAAGCAGTATGAAATGTCCTTCTTTATACCTTCTGAGTAACTTTGGCTTGAAGTCCACATTATCTGATATGAGGATGGATACTCCAGCTTTTTTGCTGTGTCCATGTGCATGGTATGTTTTTCTTCATCCTTTCACCTTTACTCTGTGGGAATTTCTTTCTATGAGATGAGTCTCTTGCAGGCAGCAAATTGTTGGATCTTTCTTTTTTATCCAATCTGCCAGTCTGTGTCTTTTGATTGATGAGTTCAGGCCATTAACATTTAGAGTTATTATTGAGATATGATTTGTATTCCTGGTCATTTGACTCATTTTTTTTTTTTTTTGTCACGACTTGATTTCTCCTTTATTTGGTTGTTCCCTTAGGGTAGTCCCTCCCTTTCCTGATTTACATCGTTGTTTTTCATCTCTTCCTCATGGAATGTTTTGCTGAGAATGTTCTGTAATGCTGGCTTTCTTTTTGTAAATTCTTTTAGCTTTTGTTTATCATGGAAGGATTTTATTTCGTCATCAAAACTGAAGGTAAGTTTTGCTGGGTATAAGATTCTTGGTTAGCATCCATTTTCTTTCAGAGCTTGAAAAATGTTGTTCCAGGCCCTTCTAGCTTTTAGGGTCTGGATTGAAAAATCTGCTGATATCTGTATTGGATTCCCCCTGAATGTAATTTGATTCTTTTCTCTTGCAGCCTTTAAAATTCTGTCTTTATTTTGTATGTTAGGTATTTTCATTATAATGTTCCTTGGTGTGGGTCTATTGTAATTTTGTGTATTTGGAGTCCTATAAGCCTCTTGAACTTGATTTTCCATTTCATTCTTCAGATTTGGGAAATTTTCTGATATTATTTCATTGAATAGATTGTTCATTCCTTTGGTTTGTTCCTTTAAGTCTTTCTCAATCCCAATAATTCTAAAATTTGGCTTTTTTGTGATATTCCATAGTTCTTGTAGATTCTATTCATGATTTCTTACTGTCTTCTCTGTTTGGTCAACTTTGTTTTCAAGATTAAATATTTTGTCTTTGATATCTGAGGTTCTGTCTTCCAGGTGTTCTATTCTATTGGTTATGCTTTCTATGGAGTTTTTAATTTGGTTTATTGTTTCCTTCATTTAAAGGATTTCTGTTTGTTTTTTTTTAATATCTCTAACTCTTTATTGAAATGATCTTTTGCTTCCTGTATTTGCTCTTTTAACTGTCGATTGGTACAATCATTCAATGCCTGCATTTCCCTTTCATCTCATCCATCAATGCCTGCATTTGCTCTTTCATCTCCTCGTTTGCTTCCCTGATCATTTTGATTATGTTCATTCTGAACTCCCTTTCTGACTTTTCTTCTGCCATGCTGTCATTGGATATTATTGCTATACCATCTATGTTTGTTTGGGACATTTTCTTCCCTTGTTTTCTCATATTGCTCAGGTATCTACCCCTCTAGTAGTGAAACTCTGGTATATTGCAGATATCCTCTATTGACTAATATTGTCTCTGTAGATTTCCAAAAACTCACCTCTTGGCCTTCAGTAGCCTGAAGTCTTGGAGGAACTTGATAATACGGTGCTCCACTAGGAAGCTGGCCTTCTTGGTGTGGTGGCCTTCAGGTGGGGTATATTCCCCAGTGACTCTGAGTTGGTCCCGAGTCTCTCAATACCTCCTCTTCTTGGCTCCTGGGTCTTGTCAAAGGTCCTCTAGCCTCCTGTAGGTGTCTCAGGAAGGGAGTTGCTCTTCCAATGATGATGGCCATGCCCTCAGGAGTAATTCAAAATGCCTGCACCAGCCTCTGGCTAGCTCCATGATGGCGACAAACCTCAGCGTGGTGGTCAGGCGGGGTTGTTCAGTGGTGGCATATGTCTTTGGCCTGGTGGTTGGGCGGGTTGGCTACCCACCACCCAGCTCTGCAAGGGAGGCGGGTTGGGTGCCTGCCTGCCACCTCCGATGCAAGCAACCTGACTCGCCCACCACCTCGCTCCGCAACTAAGACCGACTAGTGATGGCACCAACCTAGGTGCAGCCAAATCTCAGTTTTTAAGCAAAATATTTAGTCTCTATGTTCTTTCTTGATTTTTTCTTTTGTGGGGGGAGTACCTGGGATTGAACTCAAAGGCACTCAACCACTGAGCCACATCCCCAGCCCTATTTTGTAGTTTATTATTTAGAGAGAGGGTCTCACTGAATTGCTTAGTACCTCACCATTGCTGAGACTTTCTTTGAACTTGAGATTCTCCAGCCTCCTGAGCCACTGGGATGACAGGGTGCACGCCACAACTCCCAGCCCGTATTTTATATTACTGTCCTATTGCTGCCATCATTTAGTACTTTGGCACAGTAAGACTATGAGTGTCAGTGGAAGAGGCGAATCATGATATCATTGGTTAGGGACCTAACAAATTCAGTGGCAATCTTCATCTGTTCATTCTGAGGTGAACTCAGACGCTCTTCTGTCTTGTGGATTCCTACATCTATTATCAAGCATTTATTTAAAATTATTATATAATAGCACTGTATTCAGTATTTTAAAATTTTTCTTTTCATTGCACATCCACTACCCCATTTCTCCACTTCTCTTGAAGAAATTGACTTCTTGAAAGAATTGTTCAAGATTTCCATCTTTAATTCTTCCCTTCCAATAATACATCTTGTTATTGTAGTAAACATAAGACAAATTTCACCACATTAATCATTTAAAATTTCATTATTTAGTAGCATTTAATACATACACAATGTTGTATAATGCAACAGTCACTTTTGTCTAGTTCAGAACATTTTCATTATCCCCAGTGGGAGTCCTCTACCTCTTAAGAAGTCTCTCCTTATTGCCCTCTTCTGGCTGCACAGGATAACCACTTCTCTATAGATTTTTGATTCTGTATATTTCATATAAATTCATACAATATGTGACTTTTCTTTTTGTACTAGAAATTGAACCCAGTGGTGCTTTACCACTGAGTTACATCCCCAGCTCTTTTATATTTTTTTACATTGAGACAGGATCTCACTAAGTTGCTTAGGGCCTCCTCACTAAATTACTGAATTTGGCCTCGCTTGAACTTGAGATCCTCCTGTTTCTGCTTCCTGAGTTGCTGGAATTACAGGCATAAGCCACTGTGCCCAGCTAAAATGGCTTTTTTGTGTCTGGGTTCTTTTACTTAGAATAGTAATTTTCAGGTTCATCCATATTATAGTATGTATCTATACCTCATTCCTTTTTACAAGTAATATTCTTTTGTATGAATCTACCACATTTTGTTTATCCATTCATTAGTTGCTGGGCATTCAGTTGTTCATTTTAATTCAGTCTACATTTTGGCTATTATGCATAGTGTTGCTATGAACATTTGTGTACAGGTTTTTGTTTGAGTATTTGTTTTCCATTCTTTGAGATATATACCTAGTAGTGCAGTTTTTGGGTCATCTGTTAATTCTCTTATTAACTTACTAAGAAATAGCCTAAGTCTCTTGCATTGCAGCTGCAGCATTTAACATTCCCACCAGCAATGTATCATAGTTCTAATTTTCCACATCTTACTAACATTTGTTATTTTTCTGTTTGTTTAATTCTATCCATATTATGGGTTGAATGTCAGGTATCCCCCTAAAGCTCAGGTGTGAGACAATGCAAGAATGTTCAGAGGCGAAATGATTGGGTTGTAAGAGTCCTAACCCAATCTGTGGTTTAATTCTCTGATAGGGATTAGTTGAGTGGTAACGGAAGTGGTAGGTGTGGCTGGAGGAGGTGGGAATTGGGGCTTCATGATCATCATAATGTGAGCTGCTTCCCTCCACCATGACGTTCAGCCTCACCTCAGGCCCCAAGGAATGGAGCCAGCCGACTATGGACTAAGACCTCAAATAAACTGTTGCTCCTCTATAGTTGCGCTGGTGGGGTCATTTAGCCACAGCAGCAAAAAACTGACTGACTTAAAACAATCCATCTGAATGGGTATAAAATGATATCTCATTGTGATTTCAATTTGCATTTTTTGGAATGACTAAATAATATTTTGCATCTCTTTTGTATATTTTTTGTCTGTCTTCTATGGAAAAATATCTATTTGAGTCCTTAGCCATTTTATTTTTACTTATTTTTTTAGTATCAGGAATTAAACCCAGGGGCACTTAACCACTGAGCAACATCAGCAGCCCTTTTTAATTTTTAAATTTTGAGAGAGGGTCTCGCTAAGTTGCTAAGTTGAACTTGAGATCCTTCTGCCTCAACCTCCCCAGCCACTGGGATTACAGGTGTGCACCATCATACTCAGCCCTTTGGTCATTTTAAATTGGGTTGTCTTTTTATTGTTGAGTTGTATGAGTTCTTACTATATTCTGTATCCTGGACCCTTATCAGATATATTATTTGCAGATAACCATGAGAAAGAATAGCATCAATCTTAAAAATCTAAACTATTTTGATATTAAATAGGACGGGTTGACCGTATAGTTTAAAAAAGTAGGTTGTCTATGAATTTACTATTAGTAGAAGTTAAAAATATTCCCAAACCCTGAGTCCATTTCTAATCCTTAAACACTTCCCTTTAAACAAAGAAATTTTAGATGTGTAATTTAGTTCTCAGGTTGATATTCAGATCCTATCTTGGAACCAAATTTAAATGTTAGAGGTTGAGGTGGGTGACTGAGTGGTACAGCACTTGCCTAGCATGAACAAGGCCTTGGGTTTGATCCCCAGCACCACAAATGTAAGTAAATAAGTAAAAAAAATAAAAAAAGATTAATTGGCTTTTGGAAGGCCACCATGACAGAAATTTAGTGTTTTTGAGTCTTTTCACATTCCTAAATCTTTGTAAAATAATACATATTGTTGAAATTTAATGTACTGGAATGTCAGTTTCAGTACTTTGGCTTTCCATGCCTGACATTGCAACAGATAGTTTATTTTGGAACTTGATAAACTCCTGACATTTGTGTAAAATATAGAGCATGCAGAATTCCTATGAACCATCCAGAAACTATATGTCAGCCAGGGTCTACTCAGGAGGCAGAAACCACTCAGTAATTTGAGTGGAACATTTTAATATGAAAAACCATTTCATAAACTAATAATTAACTAAAACAAGGATTAACTACAAAAGAACAAAGTTATTAATAAGTCACTAATAACAGATTAATTATTAAATAAAGAGAACTCTGCAGAATACAAGAAGAGCAGATATAACGAACACCTACTATTTCTATAGCTGAGGCTAAATAGTCATGGATGAAAAAAACTCTGAAGGAGGCCAATTTGACATTACAAAATCCTGAGACAGGGTTTGACTCTGGCCTACTCAGAGAAATCTGCCAGGGTACCGCATGTCCAGGATGACTGGAAACTGTGGGGGCACTAGGGACAAAGATGGAAATCTCTGGGATGTTGGTAAAACTCAATGGAAGCTGTTGTCTGTGGTGCTCACAAGACTGCAGTGGTGCCAGCAAAACTTGCAGGAGCATGAATGCCCTGGGTATCCCACTCGCTGCCTGTTGTCAAGAGCCGAAGGAGCAAAGCCACACACAGGATTGAGGAAGAGAAGCCCCTCCTCCTGATATGTCCCTCCTCACCCTCTGCTAATAAAGCTAATATTGCACTTGCCAATGAAAGAGGAAGGTTCACATAGTCCAGTATGGGTATCACAGACAAGATAAAGGTGGATTTGGAACTGAGGGAAAATATATTGATAACTGGCACAGATGATCATTTGCAACTATTCAGGGAAGAATCCAGAGAAAATATGGCATTTTAGGAAAGTATTCAGAAGTGGTTATTTGTGCAACGTAGAGTAGAGGTGTTTGCCTTCTTTGATGATGAAAACTTAGCAATGATTGAACCAAGAAATTTGTAAAAATAGATATGCTGAGAATTATCTGGCTGCTGTGACCAAAAGAACTGACAACAATTTGAAGGCAGAAAAGTGTACTTGGGGGCTTGAGGTTTCAGAGATCTCAGTCTGTAGACAGCCAGTTCCATTTCTTGGGGCTCCAGAACATCATGGCAGAAGAGTGTGGTGGAGAGAAGTGGTTCACATATGATAAGGAAGCAGAGAGAGACTCCACTCATCAGATACAAAATATATCCCCCGCAAAGTACGCACCCAATGCCCACCTCCTCCACCCTACCTATCTTCAGTTACTACATAATTAATCCCCATCAGGGAATTAATTCAGTGATTGAGTTAAGGCTCTCACCTCTCAACGTTCGTGCATTTTCTCACACTTGAGCTTTTGGAAGGTACCTAATATCTAAACCATAATAAAGTGTGTACCCCAAATTCCCATAATAGGAAGTTGTATTTTGGAACAGATCCAAAGACAATGCCACAAGTAGGTGCTGTGTAGTCCAGTATGAGTGGATACCACATGCTCTGGATAAGTGTTCTATTACATGAAGATGCCTGCAAGTAGGTGCTTGGTTTGCCTGCTTTGTCTGGATGTGCTGTGGAGAAGGAGCTTTCAAAGCCGACTTGGCCTATTTGGGGAGACCTTGAAAAAATAGAAATTCTTCCTTTTGGAGGTATATGAATTACGAATGCTTTTTACTACAAGGAATAAATGGCCTAAATAACAGTGGCTTCAGAAATAAAGGATAAAGACATTTAATAATCTCATGTACCTAAACATATGGAGGAAGTGACTTCAAATACATCTTTTACATCTTTTTGTTGTCTTTAGAGTGTTGGCATGTTTCAGGTTTAGAAGATGGCACTTATTATTCTAGGTGTCATTTTACCATTTTGACAAGAAGAAGGAAGAAAGGAGTTGACATGTGAACCTGTATTTAGCAGATATCTTTGGAATCAAACCATCAATAAGTGTCAGGCAATGAGTCAGGTCATGGAATTTAATAGTAAAAAGAATGTATAAGCTGGCCTCTTCAGCAAATCCTGAAGATCCAAACATGAGACTTTTTAGTTTCCCTTTCTACCCTATAACATGCCTCACTGCACAGAGCAGGGTCTGTCTCCAACCACCACACAGTCACAAAATTCTGCCCTGATCTTCCTGGTAATTCTGGAAGTTATCCTCTTTATTTATACTTACTATTTAATATGTTTAGGATAATATTTTATTTAACAGTATTTTTTTGCTGTAGTTCTCTGTTCAAAAATCCCTTTTAAAATATAATTCCTATGGAAGGTAGCAAAGATTTCATTCTTTTTTATTCTGCCTTTCTACTAATTCTAATAAACTAGTATGTTAAATAATGTGAAACTTCCCTTTTAAAGTGACATCTCTGTGTTGTTATGGTTTGGTTTTCATTTGAACAGTGAGAAATTTAATGTTGACTTTGCAAAGAGAGAATCTCTCTTTTAATAATTTTTAGATAATTTCTCAGAAACTTAGAACTTTGGAAGAGCTATTTATTTCTTCCATACTTCTTTGAACCAGTTCTTAAAAATTTGTGGGATAACTCAAATTACAAAAATATAGAGTGATGAAAGTACAATGTAATTAACCCATGTTATTTGGAAACTTTGTATGGCTCACTTTCAAATATTCCTGAAAAAGAAAAAAAGTTGATCCTTCATCCTCTAAAGCCTCTGAATTTATTTGCTTTCTCTATTGTAGAATTTTATGTTACTTCAGAAGTGGAGCCCATGTTTGGTTTGCCTATAATTTAATGTTATTTAAGTAATGGAAAAGATTTCTTCCTATGATGTTTTAGAGATGGCGTTTCTCTAAAAAATGTTTTCAGTTTAAAAAGCAAAATCCACAAATCCACAAAAAATAACTAAACATGAAATGAGAGATTATCTGCTTCAACAGAATGTGAAAAAGACAGGAAGCAACAAACAGATTCTTAGCTTCTGATTGTCCCAAATCACACAAGTGATCAACTGAGTAATCCAAAAAGGAAAACAAGCCATTTTTGGCTGAAAGATTAGTGTTTAGTATGTATGTATGGTAAACCCACAATGAATGTTTTATAATCAAACAGCCATTTTTTTTTTACTTAATTTGAGCCTCCCAGTGCAATATTTCTTGAAAAATTCCTTAAATATCATTCATGATACATTATGCAAAATGCTCAGCTACTTAGAAGCAACATTTTCTTGTCTTTTGAGAGCATCCTTAACAGCCATTGGTACCAGGTGCAAGTATTCCAGAAAGAGAGCTGGGCATATTTATTCATCATTTCAGAAGTCCATACTTCTGAGGGACTAGAAGGGAATTTCTTGGACTGAGTAAGATTTAACTATTCTGAGTTTTTGGAAAATGAATCTGGAATTGTTCTGCAACATTTTGAAATATAAATTTGGTCTTTGTCCTTAAAATCCCTGGAACCTCCTAAGTTGGGTTTCTTTTTTTATGCTAATGAGTTGACTGGTGGCTGAAATTCAGTAGATAGCTTCAGAATGAGGACTGGTCACCTGAAAGATGAGGGCATGATTACTGGGTTAGAATTTTCAGTCTTACCCCCAAGACCTGGAAAGGAAAGAGAGGCTACTAACGGTTAAGTTGATACCAGTGACCGATTATACCAGTGTAATGAAGCCTCCATAAAACTCCCACATCACAAGATTGAGAAGAACTTCTGGGTTGTTGAACACATGGAGGTTATTGGAGGGTGGCAATCGAGAGAGGACATGGGAACTCTGAGCTCCTTCCTACATATCTTGCCCCCAGGATAGCTCCCTTCTGACTGTTCATCTGTATCCTTGGTAATTCCTACAGTTCATTTTGTTTAGTGGGTCATATAAACTTGGGCTTTTTATATCTTCTTGTTGTTTCTCTCAATCTCTTTGTGCTTGCTGTTCCATCTGTTTGGGATGCTTTTCCTCCTGATATCTGCAGACCCTCCTACTCACCCTCTTGAGGTCTTACTCAAATGTCACCTTTTCAAAGAGATCTTTCTTGACCACTATGTTTAATAAAATAACATATTTCTCCTTACATACTACTTATTCTCCTTACATTACTTAATGAAATTAGGATAACTGTATTACCATCTGATACACTGCGTGTTTCCTTGTTTATATGTTTATTATCTATTCTCACCTTTCCCCTACATACACACTAGCAAATGATTTGTTTATGTTCACTGCTATGTCTTCAAGTCTTAGAACAGTAGGAATAACTCAATAAATATAGAAAGAATGATGAAAAGGTACTATCTTTATTATAGTGGTAAAAAGGGTTGACTTTGAAGTAGCATTACCTAGTTTTGAATCCTAGCCGAAACAGTAGATTTAATTGTGTAAGAGGATAATTAACTTCTCTGTACTTCATTTTTTCCTCTATTTCTAAAAGGGGCTATAATAAAAACATCAAGATTGTTAAAAGTATGAAATGAATTCATGCATTTAAAGAGCTTAGGCTAGTGCCTGGTATATAATTCTTGCTCTGTTAATATTGGCTATTGCTATTAATATGGTTCTGTAACATGCTGAAAAATGCAGTTCTTGGAAATTTGGATATATAAATGCATTATATTCAGACAACAGAAAGGAAGAGACTGTTAGGGCCAGAGAAGTAGTGAGGAGAGAAGAAGTGAGGAACTGTAGTTTGCAAGAATGACCATTTTCCATTCTCTCTCTCTCTTTTATACACACACACACACACACACACACACACACACACACACACCATTCCACCATCAAGAGATGGAGGAATAGTCCTACCCTTGCCTTAAATTTGGGGTGGCCAAGAGTGCAGTGAAAGTGATGTTCTGGAAATTCCAAGGAAGATTATAACATAACAAATTTTTCAGGATACTATTGGGTCTTTCGGAATTTCTCTGAAGAAAGTTGCCATTATGTATTGCTAGCTAAGGCTAGCTATGTAGTAAGACCATGTAGAGGGAGAGTGAAGCAGAGCAGCCCCTGGCTCTTCTAGCCATTCCAGTTGAGGAACCACATATGTGAGTGAAGAAGTCATTTTGGATAGTCAAACCCCAGCAGTCACCATATGAAAAAGAGTGAAGACCACTGAGACATGGCTCCTATGTAGCCACCTCATTCATCTTCAGCTATTTATACCACTCCAGATGAGGTCCTCAGATTCTGTGGAGTGGATATGAGCCATTCTCACTTTTCCCCAACCCAGTTTCTCATGCAAAAACGTATGAGCCTGAGACAGAGTTTTTTTCATGCAAATATACTTCAGGGTGGTTTGTTATACATCAGCACACAGTGGAAACCAACCATGTACTTTGCAGAAATTAGGAAAACTTTAAAATTTGTTTATAGTGTGATAAAAATGATCATAATAATGACAATGATACTGGTAGATGTATTTTATTAAAAATATAGTATATCTCAGGTTTTCTGATTTCTAAATTCACTTCTACATTTAAATTGTGTATGTTAATATAGTTAGAAAAATTCCCCTCTAACCAGACACATTCGTTTCTCTCCTCACCACCCAAACATGAAAGGTCTTGTAAAACATTTCAAGGATTTTGGACTTTTATCTTAAAAGCGACGAGAAATCACTGAAGGAAGTCGAGCAGGTTGCTGATGTTATCATATTAGAACATTTAGACATTTTGGCTGCAGTGGGCAGAAATGCTGTTGCAGTGGTCTAGAAGTCTTTAAGTAATAGCTTTGGTAACTAGGGTGGAGAGAATGGAGATGAGAAAAAGGAATAGAGTTGACTGATTTGACAGAGGTGGGCAAGTATTGAAAAGATTGTACGCATCACAATTAGATGGATGGATTTGGGGTTACCCTTTAAGTTTTTATTCACATATTCCTGGAAAAGTCTCATGGTCTGTTCCATCTGACCTGCCTAACTTGAGCAATTCCATATAATTTAATTTCTCTTACTATCATTCTAAGAGGTAAATTTAATTTCACTTTTATTTGGAAAGAGGAAAGGAAGGAACCTTGGTACTTTCCCATTCATCTAAAACAGAGCTTTAATACTCACGGGAGGGGTGGGAGGAGGTATTTGTTCATAGGTTCATGTTCTTACCAGGACATGTGGTGACAGCTGTGATAATTAGTGTCCTACCTTGCAACAGAAGAGGAAGATATGAATAGTTCAATTCCTGAGTGAAATCAGGATAATGGAGGGGGAAGCTTGTGAAGCTTTGTGTGTTGGGGACAGACAGTGATTATGAAATTGGGGTAAGGTGGTCGGAGTTTCCTTTCCTCAACCATACGCTTGTTGCCGTCCTCGGGGCTTGCTCTACAGTATGGCCAGGATTAATAGCCTCTGAGTTACTTTCAAGCCATGAATTCCCCCCAGATGGTACTTTGATAGTTTTCCTTGTTTGATTCAGAGGCACATGGATTAATTTGCATTTGATCTTGAATTTTTCTAACTTAATATTGCTGCTTATAGTTTCCGTTGATATTAACATAGTACTTTCTATGTGCTAGGACTATTCTAAGCACTCTTTATGTATTAATTTAACTACCATATAAAATCTTATGAGGCAAATACCATCATTATCCCCATTTGCACACAGGGAAACTGAAAGCCAAGAGGCTTCATAACTTACCTGACGTCATTAGAGGTAGAACTTAAAATTTCCCCATTATCCTAGGAGTAAGTAAAAGTAGAAATGGGCACTATTTAGTTCCTAGAATGAAATAAAATATAATATACATATAATATATTATTTATTCTGATATTAGTACCATCTTATCCTATTTTACAAATGGGGAAACTGTGACTTTGGGAGGCTTAAGTATCTGCTAGTGAGTGGAAGACTCCCTCTTTGAATTGAGGTCTATCTGACTCTATAACCCATGGGCTTGACTGTCATCTAATACCTAGCTAGCTTTTGGGAATTTAAATTGCCAGTGGTCTCTGCTGCTTTCTACAGGTCTTTCCTAATATCAGGGCGATCTCTTGGGAATAAAACAACTCTGCCTGAAGCCCAAAGATGGGATCAAAAACCAATATCTCCTTTCAATTGTACAATTACAACACTTCTTGTGTGGTTTTACAACTCACCCCAGATTGCATTTATTACTATCATCACTTATTCCAAATACAGGCCATGGAACAAGTAGTTTGCTTCAAGAAATATGGGATAGCATGAGCAATCTTTTGGTTTTCTAATGTGGAGGTAGAGAATGCCAGCAATAACTTCCCATGTTTTCATTAAGATATATTATCAGTGCTTACATTCATATAGTTGAATCAATAAATTTACAGGAAATTATAGTAATTTTCTTCATCCCAGTAGCCTAAAGTTTTAAAGTAGGAAAGCAAATTGACTTTCATGTAATTTTCTTAGTTTATTTATGCCAGGGAAGCTTTTACTATGTGAGGTTTTCTGAGTGTGGCTCAGAGGCAAATGAATCTTTCACTTTAGATGGTATGAAACATCTGGAAGTTAGTTCTTACCTGTTAATAGTTCATAGTACTCTGGTTTTGCAGAGTTTGTCTTAAGTTCAGAAAAGAATGAAAATTCTCCCTAAAGGATCAAAACCTTTGCTGCTAGACCAAGATTGTTTTTGATAAAGATTGCAATTTGCTCATTGGTTTAATTAACTGATTCTCATTCTGTTTTACTTTGAGACGTTGTTTTCATGGGGGGATTCAGTGCATGTTTTTTAACAGAGAGATGGTGCAAACAGGAACTAGTTATTAGCTCATATCACAGATAGTTGATCTAGCTACTAGACTGTCAGGCTAAAGTGTCATAAAATGAGGAGATAAGTTTTTCAAGAGTACTTGTCAGATGGTAAAAAAAATTGTACTGTGTTCCACATAAGCACTTCCATTTATAGCAATCATTTCACATTTTAGAATTCAAAACAAACGGTAAACATGAAAATTTCTATTAAACAATTGTTATTGTGAATACTCTGTTAAACATTTTCTGTGGAGAATTTATTCACTAAGAATTACAAGACTAAACAAAATTGTTCTCTTTTGTTCCAAACAGAGCACTGTTTCCCAGATGGGGTGTGATACACAGAATAAAACTAATTGATCCCCTCTCTCATCCTAAGCCTTTAATGATGATGGAAGACCCAAACATAGTACAAAGTAATCACTTGCTGAATATTAATTACATATGAAGATAGACTGAGTTCATATTAATTTTTTTCTGATGTAGTTTACTTTTAAGCTTACTATCAATCAAAGCCCCTCAATTATACTTGGTACTGCTAAGTCACACCTCCCTGCATTTGTATAATTTTTCTTACATTTATCTTTAGTTAACTACTTCTATGCATATTTGGCTTATCTTGGTTTATGTTTTTTCAGTTTTGATTTTGTCAACATTGTCATTTGAAATTTTTTTGGTTATAGCTTTATCCAGTCATTAACAATAAACAAGGAGGCAAAGGAATAATAACTAGACAGCACTAAGGACGGGTCAAAAGTAGCTGGATTAATTGTGCTACTGTGTAACTGTATACTTAACTTTATTTACTTATCTTATTTTTACAGACTGCATTTTGATTCCTTATACACAAATGGGGTATAACTTTTTGAAAAGTTGTGATTGTACATGATGTAGATTGTGGTTGTACATGATGTAGATTCACACCATTTGTGTAATCATACATGTACACAGGGTAATGACGTCTGTCTCATTCCACTATCTTTCCTATGCCTGCCCCTCCCCCCTCATTTCCCTTTACACAATCCAAAGTTCCTCCATTCTTCTCTTATCCCCCACCCATCTCCTGTTATGTATCATCATCCACTTATCAGAGAAAACATTCGGCCTTTGGTTTTTTAGGATTGGCTTATTTGACTTAGCATGTTATTCTCCAATTCCATCCTTTTACCTGCAAATGCCAAAATTTTATTCTTCTTTATGACTGAATAATATTCCATTGTGTATATATACCACAGTTTCTTTATCCATTCTTTTATTGAAGGGCATCTAGGTTGGTTCCATAATCTAGCTGTTGTGAATTGAGTAGCTATGAACATTGATGTGGCTGCGTTACTCTACTATGCTGATTTTAAGTCCTATGGGTAAACCGAGGAGTGGGATAGCTGGGTTAAATGGTGGATCCATTCCAAGTTTTCTGAGGAATCTTCATAGTGCTTTCCAGAGTAGCTGCACCAATTTGCAAGTCCACCAATAGTGTACATGTCTGCCTTTTTCCCCACATTCATGCCAACACCTGTTATTGCTTGTGTTTTTGATAATAGCCATTCTAATTGGAGTAAGATGAAATTGTAGGGTGGTTTTAATTTGCATTTCTCTAATTACTAGAGTTGTTGAACACTTTTTCATATATTTGTTGATCACTGGGCAGATATTTGTTGCCCAATTCCTTAGCCTGTTTATTGATTGGGTTCTGTATTTTTGGTGTAAAGTTTTTTTAAGTTATTAATTTTGGAGATTAGTGCTCTATCTGAAGTGCATGTGGAAAAGATTTTCTCCCACTCTGTAGGCTCTCTTTTCACATTATTAATTGTTTCCTTTGCTGAGAAAAAACTTTTTAGTTTAAATGCATCCCATTTATTGATTCTTGCTTTCAGTTCTTGTGCTCCAGGGGTCTTGTTAAGGAAGCCTGGTCTGAAGCCAACGTGCTGAAGATTTGAGCCTACTTTTTCTTCTATTTGGTGCAGGGTCTCTGGTCTGACTTCAAGGTCCTTGATCCATTTTGAGTTGAGTTTTGGCAGGGTGAGAGACAGGGGTTTAATTTTATTTTACTGCATATGGATTTCCAGTTTTCCCAGCACCATTTGTTGAAGAGGCTATCTTTTCTCCATTGTATATTTTTGGCACCTTTGTCTAGTATGAGAAAAATGTACTTATGTAGATTTGTCTCTGGGTCTTCTATTCTGTACTATTGGTCTACCTGTCTATTTTGGTGCCAATACCATGCCATTTTGTTACTATTGCTCTGTAGTATAGTTTAAAGTCTGGTATTATTGTACCTCCTGCTTCACTCTTCCTGCTTAGGACTGTTTTGGCTATTCTGGGTCTCTTATTCTTCCAGATGAATTTCATGATTGCTTTCTCTATTTCTATGAGGAACATCATTGGGATTTTAATTGGTATTGCATTGAATCTGTATAGCGCTTTGGTAGTATGGCCATTTTGACAATATCAGTTCTGCCTATTCAAGAACATGGGAGATCTTTCCATCTTCTAAGGTTTTTTAAAATTTCTTTCTTTAGTGTTCTGTTGTTTTCTTTGTAAAGGTCTTTTACCTCTTTGGTTAGATTGATTCCTGTGGGTTTTTTTTTTTTTTTTTTTTTTTTTTTTTTTTTTTTTTTTTGAGGCTATTGTAAATGGAGTGGTTTTCCTAATTTCTCTTTCAGAGGATTCATCACTTATGAATAGAAATGCATTAGATTTGTGCATGTGCTTTATATCCTCTACTTTTCTGAATTCATTTATTAGTTCTAGAAGTTTTCTGGTGGAGTTCTTTTGGATCCTCTAAATATAGAATCATGTCATTGGCAACTAGTGATAGCTTGAGTTCTTCTTTTCCTATTCCTATCCCTTTAATTTCTTTGGTCTGTCTGATTGCTTTAGCTAGTGTTTTAAGGATGATGTTAAATAGAAGTGGTGAAAAAGGGCATCCCTGTCTTTTTCCAGTTTTTAGAGGGAATGCTTTCAGTTTTTCTCCACTTAGAATGATGTTGACCATGGGTTTAGCATAGATAGCCTTTACAATGTTGAGGTAGTTCCTACCATCCCTATTTTTTCTAGTATTTCGAGCATGAAGGGGTGCTGTATTTTATCAGATGCTTTTTCAGCATCTATTAAACTAATCATATGATTCTCGTCTCTGAGTCTATTGATGTGAAGAATTGCATTTATTGATTTCTGTGTGTTGAACCAGCCTTGCATCCTGGGCTAACCCCCACTTGATCATGGTGCACTATCTTTTTAATATGCTTTTGCATATGATTTGCCAGAATTTTATTAAGGATTTTTGCATCTATGTTCATTCAGGATATTGGTCTGAAGTTTTTTTTCCTAAGTATATATTCGTCTGGTTTGATATTAGCTTCATAGAATGAGTTTGGAAGGGTCCCCTTCTTTCCTATTTCATGGAATACTTTGAGGAGTATTGTAATTAGTTCTTCTTTGAAGGTCTTGTAGCACTTGGCTGAGAATCCATCTCATCCTAGGCTTTTCTTGGTTGGTAGGCTTTTGATGACTTCTTCGATTTCATTGCTTGAAATTGTTCTGTTTTAATTGTATATGTCCTCCTGACTCAGTTTGGGAGGATCATATGTCTCTAAAAATTTGTCGGTGTCTTTGAGATTTTCTGTTTTGTTAAGAGTATTGATTTTCAAAGTAGCTTCTAATTATGTCATGTGTTTCAGTGGTGTCTATCATGATATTTCCTTTTCCATTACAAATTCTAATAATTTGAGTTTTCTCTCTCTTTCTCTTCATTAGTGTGGCTAAGGGTTTATCAATTTTGTTTGCTTTTTCAAACAACCACCTTTTTGTTTTGTCAATTTTTTGAATTGTTTCTTTTGTTTCAATTTTATTGATTTCAGCTCTGATTTTAATGATTTCCTGTCTTCTATTACTTTGGTGTTGGCTATTCTTGTTCTAGGTCTTTGAGATGTAATGTTAGGTCATTTAGTTGTTGAATGTTTATTCTTTTTTTGAATATGCTCCATGTAGTGAATTTTCCTCTTAGTACTGCTTTCATAGTATCCCAGAGATTTTGATATGTTGTTCTCATTTACCTCTAAGAATTTTTTTATTTCCTCCCTGATGTCTTCTATTATCATTGCATCATTCAATAGCATATTATTTAGTCTCCAGGTGTTGGATAGTTTATATTTTTTATTTTATCATTGATATCTAATTTCATTCCATTATGATCTGATAGAACACAGGGTAGTATCTCTATTTTTTGGTATTTACTAAAGGCTGCTTTGTGGCAAAACATATGGTCTATTTTAGAGAAGGATCCATGTGCTGCTGAGAAGAAATTATATTTGCTCATTGACAGATGGATTATTCTATATATGTCTGTTAAGTCTAAGTTATTGATTATGTTGTTGAGATCTATGGTTTCTTTAGAAGTTCAGTTGTTGTTTAGAAGATCTATTGAGTGGTGGGAGCAGTGTGTTAATGTCACCCAGTATTACTGTGTTGTGGTCTATCTGATCCCTGGAGTTGAGAAGATTTTTTTGGATGTGCCATTGTTTGGGGCATAAATATTTATGATCGTTATGTCTTGCTGATTTATGGTTCCCTTAATCAGTATGAAATGTTCTTTATGCCTTCTGACTAACTTAGACTTAAAGTTCACTTTATCTGATATGAGGATGGAAACCCCTACTTTTTTACTGAGTCCGTGTGCATGGTATATTTTTTCTCATCCTTTCACCTTTAGTCTGTGGGCATCTTTTTCTATGAGATGAGTCTCTTGAAGGCAGCATATTGTTGGGTCTTTCTTTTAAATCCAATCTGCCAGTCTATGTCTTTTGATTAATGAGTTTAGGCCATTAATGTTCAGAGTTGTTATTGAGCTGTGATTTGTATTCCTGGTCATTTTGGCTTATTTTCAGTTTTAAACTTGGCTTGGTTTCTCCTTTGATTGACTTTACCTTTAGGGTAGTTCCTCCACTTGCTCACTTGCATTGTTGTTTTTCGCTTCCTCCTCATGGAATATTTTGCTGTGGATGTTCTGTAGTGCAGGCTTTCTATTTGTAAATTCTTTTAACATTTTAATATCCTTCATGGAAGGATTTTATTTTGCCATCAAATACGAAGGTTAGTTTTGCTGAGTATAAGATTCATGGTTGGCATTCATGTTCTTTCAGAACTTGAAATATGTTTTCCCAGGCCCTCCTAGCTTTTAGGGTATGAGCTGAGAAATCTGCTAATATCTGTATTTGGTTTCCCCCTATGTGTAAATCTGATAATTTTCTATTGCAGCCTTTAAAATTCTATCTTTATTTTGTATGTTATGCATTTTAATTATAATGCCTTGGTGTGAATCTGTTGTAATTTTGTGCATTTGGTGTTCTGTAAGACTCTTTAATTTGATTTTCCATTTTATTCTTCAGGTTTGGGAAATTTTCTGATATTTCATTGAATAGATTGTTTATTCCTTTGGTTTGTATCTTTGTGCCTTTCTCAATCCCAATAATTCTTAAATTTGGCCTTTTCCTGATATCTCATAATTCTTGGAGTTTCTGTTCATGATTTCTTACCATCTCTCAGTTTGGTCAACTTTATTTTGAAGATTAAATATTTTGTCTTCATTTTCTGAGATTCTGTCTTCCAAGTGATGTAGTCTTTTGGTGATGATTTCTGTTGAGTTTTTAATTTGTTTTATTGTTTCCTTCATTACAAAGATTTCTGTTTTTTTTTTTCAGAATCTCTATCACTTTATTGAAATGATCTTTTGCTTCCTGCATTTGCTCTTTTAACTGTTTACTGGAGTAATTATTCATTGACTGCATTTGCTCTCTTATCTAATCCTTCATGGATCATTTTAATTAAGTACATTCTGATCTCCTTTTCTGACATTTCTTCTCCCATGCTGTCATTGGATTCTATTAATATAGCATCTTGGTTGGTTTGGGACACTTTCCTCCCTTGTTTTTTCATGTTGTTCCTATCTCTTCCCTTCTAGGAATTCAGATCTATTTGCAGTTTCCCCTACAGGCTTATAGTGACCCCGCAGGTTTCCAAGACCTCTCCTTTAAGGGGGAGATCAATATTAGCAGCACCCAACACAAACAATATACAGCCTTAAGTCAGATAGCCCCTATGAAGACATTAATAGTATTGTTGTAATAAGCAGAGAGGATGAGTTTGATTATTATCTACAGTATAACCAATAAGTTTGCAATGAAATCTATAATTTCTAATGGCAAAGAGGATGGGGGTGGGTGTAGGATGTAACTGTTAATGGGATAAGAAGAGAGTATATAGAGATACTAGATTATGGGAAGAGTGAGAGATGGATCAAAAGAAGTTGGTTTTTAGAATGAGAAAAAGGAGAAAGAGACTCTGAATAATCAGGTAAATTAAAAGGAAAATAGAGCAGGAGAAAATATAGAAATTAAAAATTAAAAAGTTTAAGAAAACTATAGTATGACAGTCATATACTTCTCAAACCTCCCAGTCTTCAATAGCCTGATGCAAGAGAGGTTCCTGACAATGAGCTTCCAGTCTCCAGGAGGCGTCTCAAGATGGGAGTTGCCCCACCTAAAGATGGCAGCTTCCCTTTCAGGGATAATCCAAGATGGCTGCACTGGCTTCTGAACACGTTGGTAGACGGGGAGCTGCAGTGTGGGTGCTGGGTTCACATGGGGCAGGAGCAAGCTGAAGCAGTATGTGGTCAGGCTGTGGTCCTAAAGCCTATGTACTTAACTTTAACCTCAACATACAATTCTCTAACTTAAAAAAACTAATTCAAAGGGAATATGGTAGATTAGAGGAAATGTGTACTTTCAAGTTGCTTCACAGCTCAAGATTCAAGCAGCAGACACATTGTTGAGGGAATTCACTGAAGTTCAATACTGGACAGTAAAATAATCATAGAGACAGAAATTCAGAAGCTTTGAACATAGAACAAGATATTTGAGACTCACCAGCTTTACTTCTGGCAGTAGTGTGGGCACTGCCAGTTCACTGCAGAGGGGTTTTTAAATATAGGCAGAAAGAGAAAAACATCGAAAATAAATTTGTCACAAGAGAACTTGTGGAACCGAGAGGGAGGCTGATCTTAACTGACCCAGAGACACTGGGGCAAGCTGATGACTAAAAAGTGCTCACAATCTGTCGGTGGGTGAGCAGAGAATTTCAGGAGGAACCATTTGCAAGTGATCACAGGGCAGCTTGCAGTGGTGGATGATTGAGAGTTCATAAAGAGCTTCGCCGGCTTGTTCCAGAAGATGTCTATCGTGGGGTCCACGAGTGTGACTGGGCCAGCATGACTGCAACAGGCACAGAGAGGATTGAACCCAGGGGGATCCAGGCAGAAAAAACCAGGGGGAGAGAGGGTCAAGTTCCCTTTATCTCTGACCACTCATACACTCAGCTGGGGAAAGGTCAGAAATTGGTCAGACAGGTATGTCTGCACTCTAGGTCTGATCCTGGGAAATTCACATTCATGCTGGTGGAATATGTGAGAAATGAAGATGGTTAGCTCTTTCACTCTTAAGAGTGGAGTTTTCAGGAGGTCCCTGTGACCCAGATGTCCAGCAAAGATCAGTATCTGCCCAGCAAGAGGGGTGTGGATCTAATTTCAAATACCTCTGACAAAGTTCCAAAGGACAGCCAGAATTAAGCCTCAGTAGCTGGAACTTTTCATTTCCAGCTCTGCATCAACCCCACTCTGGAGTGCATCAATCTAGTCAAAACTTCAATCGCCAGTACTCCCCAGTCTGTCCGTAGCCTGTACTGTGAGACAGGAAGCTTAGTTCCAGCTTCAGTTCCAGGCCACACCAGTTGGCAGTTCAGTGAGAAAAACAGATTGGATTTAACAATCCCCTTGATCTAAGGAGTACATAGTCCCAAAAGAAATGCCAAGAAGGCACAACATAGGCAGTGAACATCCTTCCTTGCCAATAGTTTTGACTACCTCAGTGGAAACAAGCCCTTCATTTTTCATTAATACCCACCCCCCCTTTTTAAAACTTTTCTCATTCTGTATGTTTGTGCTTGTGTGTATTTTCTCTTTGCACTAATAGATTTGAGAATGTTATGTATATTTACATACATTATAATCACCTTTTTCTTCACCTGTTTGTTATTTAGCTGTGTTTTGACTTTTGAGGGGTAGAATTTTATGTGGGTTCAATTTTTTGTTCATTTTTTCTTACCATTATTTTTTATTTTTGTTCCTCTTATTATTCTTTTACTTTCTTCCACCTCTAATAGTCAAATTCTCTTGTTACCTCTTCTATTTTGTTACTTTTAGTTATTTTTTATTCCTCCTTTATTAGCCATCACCTGCTACTTCTCTTCTGCTTCTTCTCTGATTACTTTTAAAATATTTCATACTTTCTCATGCCTTTCTAATCTCATTTTCTCTTCACTTAAAAACTGTAATTTTACTGTTAAAATGATTTAGCATATATAATTCCTGCTTCCCACCATTCATGTTGTTGTGGTTATTAGAACAGTGGATGACATAATGGACACCTGCTGTTTAATGTTAGATCACAGTTGTTTATTATTGATGCTGATGTTAAATGCTGACCTCACCCTTCCTCTTTGTGTGGTAATTAGTGTTATAGATGTCATAGTAGGCACTGGACATTTATTTTACAGCTGTATATTGGTTGCTACCATTATTACTATTCCTTTCTCCCTCTTTCTGTAAGAGGAACAGAGTTATTGAGATACTACATGTTCACAGGGCAGAGATTCTACTGATAAGCTACTGTCAGAACTCTTCCAAGTGACAGGAAACCATAATCATTGCATGAACTAGCCTCACTAGAGCTCCAACAATATTTCAACACATAGAATAGGGAAGACAACCACTCCAAACAGGACCCAAGTAGGAACAGCCAGAGGGAACCTCAGGTTCAACTCCTGGATATGTACTCACATGATGAAAACAGAGAGAAGGTCTGAGATGACAGCTCAGAGGAATCCATAGTATGGCAGCAGTTCTCCAAGAGTGAATTAAATTAGCATCTCTACTGCAGCAAACTGATCAGAATTGGAGGTTGAAATGAATGCTTGGATTACATTGATTCTTGGTGGTGAAGCCAAAAGATATTAACAATACAAGTGTACTACAAAAAAGATAACTATATACCAAAAGAAACATGTGTAAAAGAGGAGAAGGAATCCATCTCAGCTGAAGCACATGGCCAAGACCTCTGAAAACATAAGGACAGGCAAACAAGTCTCCCCCTGCCAAATTCACAATACCCTAACAAAGGAACCCAAAGATATGGAATGAATGAAATTCCAGATTAAGATCATACAAAGCTGATTATTAAGATGTTCAATAAGCTAAAAGAAGATCTAAGGACCAAATTAAGAAAGCAAATATAGGAGGTGAAATATCATTTCAATAAAGAAATAAAGAAACTGAAGGGAAACCAATAGGAACTCCTGGAAGTGAAAGACCCAATGAATCAAATAAATAAACCACTTGAAAGGATCACCAACACGTTAGATTACATAGAAAATAGAACATTGGACCTCAAAGTCAGAACTTCAGGTCTTGAAGACAGGAACTTGAATATATGAACTTGAATACTCGCTATGCAGTAAAGGGAAAGAGAGAGAGAGAGAGAGAGAGAGAGAGAGAGAGAGAGAACGATCAGAATATATAAAAATTATGGCACAACATCAAGACAACAAATTTGAGAGTTGTTAGCATAAAGAGAGCATGGTGATACAGGAAAATTGCATTATGAAGTTTTTCAGCAAAGTAATAATAGAAAAATTTTCTAAACTTAGAAATGAGATGGGCATCCCATATATAGGACACATATAGAACCTCAAATGGAGAAGATAAAAAAAGAACCTCTCCAAGACACATCACAATCAAAATTCCTAATATAGAAAATGAGGAAAAAATATTTTAAACTATATGAGAAAACATCAGGTCACATTTAGAGGTAAACCAATAAGGATCACTTCTGATTTCTAAACCATACCCTAAAATCCAAGCCATTGCTCCATCCAGCAAACTTATCTCTCAGAACGTAGGAAGAAACAAAAACTTTCTGTGATAAGGATAACCCAAAATAATTCATGACCACTAAACCAACACTATAAAAATTAATTTAAGTCTACAACATGCAGAAAAATGCAAAAATAAACCATAAAGCTCCAAAGTGGATGAAGTCCTCTAGAAAAGCAATGAAGTAAATGAAAATTAAGAGCAAAGTAAATTCAGGAAACAAACCAAAATGGCAAGAAACAAGAAACATCTATCCATAATAATGATGAATTTAAATGCTCTCAAAAAAGACATAGTTTGTCAGAATGGATTAAATAAAAAGATCCAACTATATGTTGTTTGCAAGAAACTCATCTTATAGGCAAAGACTTCCACAGACTGAAAGTAAAAGGATGGAAAAAATATTACATGCAAATTATTCCATGAAAATAGAGTCTGAAAACAAGCAGGAGTAGCTATCTTCATAGCTGACAAAGCAGATTTCAAGCAAAAATTAATCAGCATAGACAAAGAAAGTTACTAAGTGCTGGTAAAAGGAATAATCTAACAAGATATAATGATAGTAAATACTTAGGCCCCAAATGTCAGTGCACCCAATCATATAAAACAAATTGTTCTTGACATTATCTCCCAGATAGACATGATAAAAAAATACTGGGTGATTCGACACATCCCTTTCACCAACAGACAGATCAATCAGATATAAATTCAATAAAGACACTTTCAACCTAAATAATGCTATGTATCAAATGAACCTCACAGACATCAGCAAAATATTTCACCCCAAAACAACTGAATATACTTTCTTCTCAGCAGTTCAGAGTCTTTTCCAAAATAGACCATATTCTAGGTCACAGTGTGAGTCAGCAAATAAAAAAAAATTGATATAATTAGATCATAATAGAATAAAATTAGAAATGAAGAAAGTTGTAGAAACCACATAAACACATGGAGATTGAATAATACTCTTTTAAATGAGGAATGTGTCATAGAAGACATGAAAGAATAAAAAAATTCTTAGAAACAAATAAGAACAGTAATACAGCATATAATAATCTCTAGGGAGTATGAAGGTAGTTCTTAGTGGAAAGTTTATAGCATTGAGTACCTACATTACAAAAACAAAAAACAAGCAAAATAAAAAACCTGAAATATCCCAAATAAATAATCTCATCCTATGTCTGAAGACCCTAGAAAAGGAAGAACAAACTAATTCTCAAATCAGTAAAAGATGGGAAATAAATAAGATCAGAGCCAGAATTAATGGAATTGAGAATTAAAAAACAACACAAAGGACCAATAAAACAAAGAGTTGGTTCTTTGAAAAGATAAACAAGATTGACAAACCCTTAGCCAAACTACAAAAGAAAAGAGGGAAGACCCAAGTTAGCAAAATAAAAAATGAAAAAGGAGGTAGTACCACTAGCACTTCTGAATTCCAGAGGATCATTAGAAACTATTTTTAAAAGTTATACTCCAATAAACTAGAAAATCTAGAAGAAGTTAAGAAATTTCTAACTTAACTTGACCTGCCCAAATTGAATCATGAAGATATAGAAAACCTAAGTAGACCAATATCAGGCAATGAGATTGGAGAAGCAATTAAAAACATTCCAACAGTACCCCATTTGTGTACAATGAATCAACATGCAGTCTGTAAAAATAAAAAAAATAATTTAAAAACATTCCAACAAAGAAAAACCCAGGACCAGGTAGATTTTCATGTGAGTTCTAACAGACCTCTGAAGAAGTGCTAATGCCAGTCTTCCTTAAATTATTTCATGAAATAGAAAGGGAGAGCACTCCCAAATTCTGTGAAACCATTATCACCCTAATACCAAAACTGGACAAGGAAACATCATGAATGGAAAACTACAGACCAATATCCCTGATGTACAAATGTAAAAATCCTTATTAAAATATTAAAACTGCAGTCAAAAACACATTAAGAAGATAGCACTTTCAGGCACAGTGGTGCATTCCTGTAGTCCCAGCAGCTTGGGAGACTGAGGCAGGAGGATCACAAGTTCAAAGCCAGCTCATAGTCAAGTGGGTTTCATCCTAGGGATACATGATTGGTTCAACACAGGCAAATCAATATAGAGTAATTAATCACACAAATAGAATCAAGGACAAGACTCACATGATCATCTTACCAAATGCAAAAGAACAAAAAAAGAAAAAAGAAATAAGAAAGAAGCCTTTGACAAAATCTAGCACCCATTCGTGTTAAAAATGCTGGAGAAACTAGAGATAGAAAGAACTTACCCAAATATTATAAAAGTTATATACTACAGTCCCAAAACCAACATTCTGAATGGAAAACTGGAAGTGTTTCCTCTAAAATCATTAACAAGGTAAGAATGTCCACACTTACCACTCCAATTCAATATAGTTCTCAAAACTAGTCAGAGCAATCAGGCAAGAGAAGGAAATTAAAGGAATTGAAACAGGAAAAGAATTCAAATTATCTCTGTTTGCTGATGACATGATAGTGTATGTGTATATATGTATATAAATTCAATAAACTCCACCAGAAAACTTCTTGAGCTGATAACTTCATCAAAGTAGCAGGATACAAGATCAACATAAGTCAATAGCTTTTCTATACTTCAATAATGAACCTGCTGAGAAAGAAATCTATAACTTTCCTGTTTACAATAACCTAAAAAAAATGCTTGGGAATAAATATAATCAATCAGGTGAAAGATCTCTATGATGAAAACTATACAACACTGAAGAAAAAAATTGAGGATTACCTTGGATGGAAACACCTCCCATATTCATGTATAGGCAGAACTAATATTGTCAAACTAATATTGTCATTCACCAAAAGTGTTGTACAGTTTCAACGCAATCCCCATGAAAATACCAATGGCGTTGTTGTTCACAGAACTAGAAAAAACAGCCCTAAAACATATTTGGAAGAATAAAAGACATAGACTAGACAAAGCAATACCAATCAAGAAAAGTCACCCTGGAGGAATCATAATACCTGATCTCAAATTATACTACAGAGCTTTAGTAACAAGAATAGACTTGTTTTTGCATCAAAATAGACATGAAGGGCAATGGAATAGAATAGAAGACATAGAGACAAACTCATTGTTACAGTCATCTGTAACTGGAGCACATCATGTTAACTGAAATAAGCCAGACTCAGAAAGTCAAGGGTTGGATGTTTCCTTTCACATGTGGAAGACCAGCAAAGAGAAAGAAGAAGAAAGGAGGAAAAGGAGGAGGAGGAGGAGAAGAAGGTGGATCCCTTCTGGAAATAGAGGAGAGATCAGTGGAGTAGAAGGGGATTGAGGGAGAGGGAAGAGGAACAGGAAAAGAGGGTAATTGTGGAATGAAATAGAAAAAAACCATATGTGAATATACTACTATGAATTCCACCTATGTATCTATAAATCACCAATTAAAAAACAAATAGAAGGAAGACCAGTAGAGTAGAGGAAGAGGAATAGGGAGAGGGAGTAGGGGAGGGAAAGAGGAAGCACTGGGAAATGAAATGGAGCAAATTATTTTCCATGCATATATGAGCATGTCAAAATGAACCCCACTATTATGTATAACTACAATGTACTAATGAAAGCATTAAAACGATGGATTCATATAGCAAAACGACAGTGGATTTCTTTGTAACAGAAAATTCATTTACACAATGTTGTCATTGTGTTGACTAGTTGGAATTCTCTTATCAAGATACCCAAGACTCCAACTTGATAATCAGAAAGTTGCTTGGTGAGAATGATCTTGCAGAGCAAAATCAAGTTGATTTTGCTAAGGAATATTTTCATCCTTTTGTATTTTCCATATAGATTAGCAGGAAGTCTCAGTTTAGCAAAGAGATGTGGACCTGTGAACTTTTGTTTAGCATTTGTAGTATTTTTCCTGCAGGAACAATATTTCTATGATGATTAAATTCCCAGGCAATGCCATAAAAACTTGTTTGAGCTTTCACATGGATAAAACAGTATGCTTTTGGGCAAAAACCTATAGGAAATGGTAGCTATGTCAAAACTAATAATTAAAACAAAAACGTTGAATGGAGAGTGTCCTTAAAATATTACAAAAATTCTTCCAATTTCGATTTTCTTGTGTTAAGCTGTCCCCTAAGTAATTCCAACACGTTCGCTTTGTCCTCATTGGGCACTGGGCATCCTTATGAAGTGGCATTTGTCACAGACCACTGTAATTATTGACTTCCTTTTTCTGACTTTTCTGGGTAGGTAAATCCTCTGTAAACTATGACTTGCTAACCTAATGGATAGCTTGAGATATTAACAATGACAAAACTTTCAGAGGATGAAAATATGAGCAGGGTGCAAGGGGAAGACCTTTGGAAGACCAACTTGAAGATTCATCTTCAGTAAGGACATTTCTAGAAAAGAGCATGGTTAGCTTGTCTTTGTTGGAATATAGAAAATAATGTTTCTTAATCGTTACTGAGAGTCTGTGGGGGGGGGGGGTTAGATTACCGGAACAAATCCTAAACTCATTAAGCCCCATCAGAAAAGGTTTATACAGTTCATTAGGAGGTCTAATTCTTTTCAGAGGGAGACCTGAAATAACATTACACACTAGGGGTCTGTGTTGTACCAGTATGTGGACAGTTTTTCTTTGACAGAGATAATGGGATCTTATATCTATAAATAATCCTGATTTAAAAACTAAGTTTTTCAGATTAGTCTTGTCAAAGAGCCCAGATTTAATGCCCCACTCTTGGAGCTCACAGGATAGTACTGAGAGAGAATTTGTGAGTGTGAGTGTGTGTGTGCATGCACGTGCACACAGATACATTCCACCCTGTCAGTCTACAGATGCAAGATCAGAAAACCGGTACCCTTGAGCTCTGCGATCATTTATGATAACGCACGTATTGCAGAAGCATGCTGAAACAAAATGAGGAAAAAGTATTAACAAGATTTTATTTCAAGTCAGTAAGGGCTAGTTCAAAACTGTGGAGACCAAAAGAGTAGTAAAATTGTGGGGAAATTGGTTTTGTCTTAGCAATTTAACATCACAACCATGTGACCAGAACAATAGTAGAAGGATATTCATGAGAGGAGTTGTGTAATATGGATGGATTTTAATGCCATTAATCTGGTTTGTTTGGAAAGCAGGTCCCTTTTGAAATATTTATTTATTCTATTAAAATGCATTTAATGTCATCTATATAATTTAATACCCTGTTTTATATGAGATCTTGATTTGTGTCAAACTAAAGTGTAATAAAAACAAGACTTTTCAGGACTATAGACCCCGGAGGTTGAAAGTGGATTACGATTTCAGTCTCATCCAGGGTATTGATCTTGCTTAATTTGCTCAGGAGGCAACTAGGGATTTTTGTCATTGGGTGAACCTATTGGATGAAAGAGAAAATGTATTCTGCAGTTCTTTTTACTCTATTAAGGACTAACCTGTATGATACTACCCCAAGTCACAATCTTTTGATGAATGAACGAATGAATGAAAGAAAGAAATTATATATTGACTACCATCTGTGAGTTCAGGATTCTGAGGTTACAAAGGTGGTCCAGTTACTATCACCACATTTGTCTTGTTTTTATTAACTAAATCTTCCTTATTCCTGCTTTGGGTGTCATATAATTTCACAATTACATTTAACAGTTTTGCTTTTTTAACATGTTACTAAGAAATACTTTACTTTTCCAAGGGACTTTATTACTCCCCTTTTCTACTTTTTAATGGCTTAATGATAGGTGTTAAAATGGTTAGAAGGAATATATTAATGTTAAGGTGAGGTAATGTTGTGTTTTATATTTTTTCTATAACTTGTATGCATTACTTTTTACATAAAAATACATTACACTCTATATAGATTCTTCTCAATTCCTGAGTTTTCTTATACACAGAGAAAAATACGCAACCTCTGAATACTCACAGGTCACTATGATTAAAATCCTGTGGGCAGTGTCTTTCCTAGGACTTAAAATTTTTGAACAAAATCATATTTTCTGTGCTAAGGTTTTGATGTACTTGTCTAACTCTATTCCACCTCCCAAGCATAGTTATAAATTTTTTAAAAATGGTATATACTTGTCTGTTATACACTTTGTACATACCTGATACCTTTTTCTTTTAAATAACTTTTGTTTAAATAAAAATATTTATATGTATATATGTGTGTGTATATCTATTGATCTCTATACATATAAATTAGAAGACTTCTGCTTGATGGTAGAATGCAAAAAGTTGTACTATACCATTCTCTCCATTTAGAAGTCAGGAAAAATAGATAAACGAGAAAAATCACAGCTTTTAAAAACTCATTGGAAAGAGGCAGATACAAAGAAAACTCAGTGTATTGAACTCATGAATACTCAAGTTCCAGGGTCATTCTTTTCCCTCCAGGACACAGTTGATCAACTTTGCCTGTGGCAATTTAATGCTACAGCAGTATAAGAAAGATCATGGCAAGTGCAGTTCAAAGCCTCATGCTCTAGTAAAGCCTTTTCAATAATCTTTCTTAGTGGGTGTCAAACTCAGGCGTAGAAGGCAGGTGTGCTTACTTATTGGCCTCCTAAAGCCTGACACAGTTGAAGGGTTGCTATGTGAGGCAGAAATAGGTACGATAGTTTGGTTTTCTGATTAGATTTTTTCCTTCTTGAGAGATGAACATGTTAGCTGATAAGAACATTCTGATTGGCTTGATAGTTGTGTTTTTCTATTGCAAAGTAACAAGTGGCTCTTTGGTTTCTCAGAACAGACAACAAAAATGTGGCTCATGATTCATGGAATTAGTTTGTGGGTCAAATCAATGTTCTCTCAACCCAGAGTCTCTGTAAATTTTGTAAATAAAGCTTGGAAGTATGAGTCTTCAAATGCCAGCACTACAAATGGGTTTTATCTTATCATCTCAAAATTCTTGCCAGACTGGGAACATTTCTATTAAAATTGAAAACTAAAAGCTAAAATATATTTTGCCAGAAATTATTTTAGTTATTAAGCACCTCTCAGTAGATATTTATGATTTCTGGACTATGGAATCACATTTTGTCTTGCTAGTAACTGGTCTAGATTATGAAATCCAGTAGCAATAATTTATTAAATTAATTAAGAGACATTGTAGTAACAGGTTTAATAGTAATAGGAGTCAGACAGCATTATTAGGATTGGGTGGATATATAAAATAATGCTATTCATGACTAAAATTTATCTTGATCCACTTTCTAAAAATAATCAGTATATTTCATTTCTCTGGTAGTTTTATTATAATATTCTATGAATATCATTTAGCTAGGTTGGATTTTTCATTAATTAAGCATAAATTCTACTAAGACAAAATAGGAAATAATAAAACTGTATGTTAACCTTTCTGAGAATAAATGGTAAAAATTAATCTAACGGAGATGTCAATCATAAAATGAATTATATGGGCTGAAGAAAAATGTGAACATCAAATTAAGAAGAGGCATTGCATTCTAAGTCTAAGGTAAGGTGGATGAGTAGAGCTGAGTTTCACATAAAGAAAGATTTGAGGTCATAACTAAAATAGACTTTATGTCAAGCCAACAAATCTCACCCTAAGCTGTAACTAAAATAC
The DNA here is from genome assembly GCF_902686445.1 of Sciurus carolinensis. Taxonomy (NCBI): domain Eukaryota; kingdom Metazoa; phylum Chordata; class Mammalia; order Rodentia; family Sciuridae; genus Sciurus; species Sciurus carolinensis. The sequence goes on along the minus strand of NC_062213.1, from coordinate 23,537,244 downwards.
CTGCATTTTATGATGAATACTGTCAAGAATGATAATGGATAATGGAGGATAAGTGGAACCGGTATGAAACTCCTCCTAGGATGGAATGCCATCCACATAATAGGAAAGAAGACAAATGAAGTATGTAATGTACCATTGAGGTTGCAAAACATGTGTACATTAACCAGCTTAATGAAACACTGGTGGTCAAACATCAGAGAAGCAGGAGGTGAGGACCACAGCTGTGACTCTGGTCACAGTTCTGTGTGCTGCAATGAGGAGCTGAATTGCAATAGCAGTAGGTTCCCCAAGGGGGCACTCAGGGTTGGATGCAGAAGCAATGGCCTGGAAGAAAGCAAGGATTAGGACCTCTGCAGACAGAATTCCTAGTTCAAATTCTGACTTTGGCCCCTGACATATATATAACCTCAGGCAAGTTACTTCACCATTCCAAACTTCAATTTTCTTGGAATAATAGCCTATCTTTATAGCATCATTGAGAGAGTAAGTGACATGCAAAGCCTATGAAGAGCATAGCACAGGGCCTGGCACATAACAAAAGTTAAATAATAGCAATATGGCTGAAAAGAGAAGAAGGAGCCAAAGGAGTGAGGATCATGGTGGTACCATTAATAAAAGTTGAACATTTGTTAAGGAGAACTTGGTTGATTCAGAAAGAGGATGATAAGAGTAGCTGATGATGATCATCTTGCATATGAAATGGTGAAAGTAAGTTTTTAGGTTGTAGTTTAAGGGCCCAACACTACCCTCAGTCTGGGGAGAGATTGCAGTGTCTTTTGTTTTTCTGGACAGCAGGGGGCTCCCAGGGACTAAAAAGCAACAAGCAAGGGTCTCTTGCTTTCTGTACATTGCTCATTTAACTTTGTTATTTATTGCAAGAGTGAACTAGCCTCATTTGGTGATGTGGTTAAAAAGAAGTTGCACATTCCTATAATCACAAATGTACAATTTTCTCTATTAGGAACTAGAAATCCATTGAACCTTAAAGCAGAGCAAGCTTATCTGTCCTTAGCTTAATCTCCATCCGTCTTCCTACAGCATTTATGGAAAAGTGGGCTGGACTCCACAAAAAAGGCAAGATGGCAGCATCAGAAACTGTCAGATTAGGGAGCATAATAAGGAAATGAGTCCAGCATGAAAAGGAGGGCTTTACTGGTAGGGACATAAACATGTTCAGAAGCCCTATTCCTGTCTAGGGGACTTGGGAAGACATCATAACTGGGTAAGGTGTGGAGGGCATTCCCCACAGGATCAGCATATTCACAAAGGCACAGAGGAAAGGAAAGTGAGAAATGTTTCATATGCAACAAATGTAGTTTGTAGAAAAGTAACAAATTAAAAAAAGAGAAACCCAGAGAGTGCAAGTGTCTTGCAAGGAGTCAAAACCTAAGTGAGTAAAGAGCCCGTGTCCTAAGAGTACTAATGCTCTTCTTTCTTCATTTGGCTGGTCTCCTTTTCTCTATCGGGTCTACTGTAGCTGTGGGCCACTAAGTTATTAATTCTGCAATTTCCAGCAATGATATTTCTACCTGTGAATTTTTAGATCATTAATTCTTTTCTTTCCCTTTCAAAGAGTCACTTCTCAGAATTCTCTTTCCTCCTTCTTTCTAATCTTGATTTCTTAATTTTATTTAAGATATTTCCATAATTTAATAAGAGTTATTTGGAAAACAGGTGTCTGTATCATCTTACAAGTAGAATCCACTTCAGTATCTCACTTTTCCTCATCTCTGATCACACTAGACACTTGTACTAAAGAAGGTGAGGGACCTATAACTGAAGAAAGTCCCTCAACAAACAAGTCCTATCTCTGTGAAAGCTTTAAATTGGAATCTAATCTAGATTTAGTTAAAGTAAGAGAGATACCATTGCTGTCATTGTCTTATTAGTAGAATGACAGCAGGCATGTATGCTAATGTTCAGGATGAGTATTGTCAGAAGCTGGGAAACTCATTAGTTCTTCACTATGTGTGGATTTGAAAGGATGGGAAAAAATAAAAGGTTAGTCAAGACAATCCAATTAATGCAAAAAAGGCAACAGTAACAAAAACAATGTTCATACTAGCATCTACCACTGTGCCTGGCACTCAGCATACTTCTTGAATGAACTAGTGCTGAATGAATGAGTGTTGGTGCTCTGCCCCTAACCTCTTAGGCACGTGAAATTCAGTGTGAGTTATTGTGCATGATTTCAGATGCCAGGCTGTTTCAATAGGGCACAGAAACTAATCCTCCACCTGAATGCCCTGGGTTTTTTTTCCTAAAGCAACAAAGTGTAAGGTGGAGTACCACTTGTTTCTTCTACCTTCATGCCCATGGCTCTTTTTCTCACTAAAATACATCATCATTTATCGAGTGTTCATCTCTCCTGGGCCTAGCAGAGGTTGTCAGTGTTGTTATGTCTCTTAATTGTTCTTTACAGAGGGATACCATAAAAAGTAACGTTGGTGTGTAATTGAGATGTGAGAAGGGTTGCCCCTCAGGTCTCCATTCAATAGAGAGGAAGAAATAGAATGAGTAATACAATTTTCTAGAAATTCTGACTGTTTTTCTGATCAACTTGATGTGGGCCAGATAGAATTGTTCTTCTGATAGGAAAAAATAGCCTTTTTCTGTCCAAACAGAGAAAGCCTATGTGTTTCTAGTAAACCCTACTTGTTTCTGTTGATTTCTAAGCATTTGTAGGTTAGTTATACTTACATGTAGCCTTATTTTTCTGTACTAAAAATTTAATATATTCTTAACATCTACAGTCAATTTTATTTCATTTAAATTTTTTTCAGGGGGGATACCGGGGATTGAGCTCACTAGACCACTGAGCCACATCCCCAGCCCTATTATGTATTCTATTTAGAGACAGAGTCTCACTGAGTTGCTTAGCACCTCACTTTTGCTGAGGCTGGTTTTGAACTCATGATCCTCTTGCCTCAACTTCCGGAGCCACTGGGATTACAGGCATGCATCATCATGCCCAGGTTCATTTATATTTGATGTTAGACAGAAATAGCTTATTTTTGGCTAAAATCTTATGTTCAGGATCTTTATAATTTGGTTTTAATTTTCAATCAGGATGGATTCTATAAAGAGTATAATAATAAAGAAAGATGGGTTTTCATTTATATTCAGTTTTAAGAGAATCTCAGCTCTGGAATACCTCTTGATGAGTGGTAAGGTGCCCTTTGAAAATGTTCTTGTGCAGATATACACAGTATATTTGTTATTTCCTTGAAAATCAACTCAGAAACATTGTGGGCGTCAGTGTTTCAGTCAAACAATGGAGCTATTATATGCTTGGCATTAATGTAACTGAAGGCTTGAAATGACTTCCTGTATTTATCAATAATTCACAAGGGATGCATTTAGGTATGTTTTCTACCAAGCCCACAGCCTTTTGGCTGAGTTTTCCAAGTCAGGTGCAGCTCTTCCTTTGTTCACGTTGCTGTCTGTGCCAGAGGGGGACAATTCAATGGAAAGGCAGCCTTGTAGAACATAGCTGCCAAGTTTCTGGATCATACCTATTTTAAAAATGTAATTTTGGGACCCAGTCAAGAGAGAAGAAAAAGATGTAGGTTAATGAATTGCACAAATATTTACATTTTACCTTTGTACATAACATTTAAGGTACAAAGAGGATGAAAATCAATACAAAGTGAAAATGAGTGAATCTGAACTTGCAGTCTACATTTTAATTCACTGCACTGATATGTGTGGGCCACTGCATGACGTTCTTTGCAAATTGCCTTGTGTACCGCTGAAGCAAAACACTGTCTAGAGAAATCTCCATGTAGTCAGAGTGGAATGGATTCTGATGGACTTGTCTCTTTTTCTTCATCTTCTTTATTTTTATACACAAGAATACATTGTTTGTTGTTAAGCATTGAAATAATAAAAATACAGATTAAAGAATAAAACCCTCCTTCCTTCATAACTCCCAGCTCCTACAAGTACCACAACATCTTGTATTTATTTTTTCTAACCCTCTTTTAAATACATATGCAAACACATCTATCTATAATTTGTGGAAAAAAAAAACTATCCTATGTTACAGATAACTTCACAGATTACTTTTACCTCTGGACAATATGTTATGAATTTCTCACTATGACAGAACATAGGTCAAATTTTATCTTTTGAAAAGATTGGGTCTATGGAATTCTAAATTAGGAATATACCATAATTTATTAAACAGTTCTCTCCATTTTGTTGGTTAGGAATTACTTTTGGCTGCTAGTATCAGACACTAAAAAAATTAGTACAAAGATGTTAGAAGTTTTATCTTTCTCATATAATAAGAGTTGGTGTTATGACTCCCTGATATCTTCAGGGATTGACTGATTTCAGTGTTGTGACATTGAGTATGGTTCCAATCTTCAAGGTCATACCATGGTCCCAAAGTGGCTGTTAGAGCTCCTGCAATCAAATATTCATCCCAGTCAAGGAAGACGTGGAAGAAAAGGAATGAAAATTCTGTGCCAGAGAAGTCAGTTCATTTTTCAAAGAACTTTTATACAAGTCCTATGTAATAATTTCTGCTTATATCTCATTTGTCATATTTTAACACATAGCCATTCCTTTCTGTAAGGAATTAAGGGAAATGCAGTATCTCAGCATGTCATATTGACACCATCAACAACTAGAATTCTGTCAGTAGGGAAGGAGGAGAAAATGGAAGTTGAGTGGGTATTTAGCACTCTCTATCATATTTATTGGTAGATATTTTGATAGTTTACATTTTCACTATACAAAGAGTATTACAGTGAACAGCCTTGAACATTATTCTTTTTGTGATAGTTGCTTCATTTTTCTATGTAACCTATTTCAACTCTGGTTGAGGTATTCATTCTCTTCTATGAGTATATTTTTTATTATTTGTAAATTCATCCATTTTTTTTTCTGTTCTTGCTCAAAGGAGTAAATACCTCACACTTGGTTCTAAGTCTGGTCCCCCCACTCTTTGGACATGGTGGTAATAATAATAAAAAACATAATAATAGGTTGAGATACTGATGTGAAAGAAGGATAGGATACATTGAGCGTGTCCCACTTGCCCATCTTAGGCCAGGTAGTCTGTGACTGAGAGCACAGACAGTGTGTAACTTGTTACTCCAAGGCGTTTGAGGGTTATGGTCCAGGCAGTTAATGAATCTCTCTGTCACTCAGCTGCTGCTCTACAAAATGCTGTAAAGTTTGGTACTGACCTCCTAGGGTTGGTGTGAGGATTCAGAGTAACCTGGACCATCACCTGTCTGTGGGTGTTAACAGTTAACTATTTTCTCACTGAAGTAGAAAGGAAATGTTTTTGTGCAGGAAAGTGGTGGTCAGAAGCCAGACATGTTTTGTGGAAGATTTGCAGTGACCAAGGAGGAATGAGCTGAGAGATCGTTGGTGAAGTGAAGAGGTGGAAGCACTTGACCCTGGGGAATAGGAGAGAAGACGATGGGCAGGTGATGGGCAGGCAGGTCACCATGGGGTTGGGATTGACCAGTGGGGTTGGGGTTGACCTCTGGGGCTGGTAGAAAGACAGCTGGATAGAACACCAGAGGGTGTGAAGTGAACGAGATGACATAATGTACCGCAGGGATCTGGCAGGAAAAGGAGAAAAAAAGAGGAAGGAGGGAGTTTCTTTTTAATTGAGGGGTTGAAGTGAATTATAGATAGAAAGAATGAGAGTAGCTTTTCAGAATTTGGCCTTTTAGAATCATAATTCTGGACAGTGATAAACTCTCATATGGCTTATGTAAGTAGATTGTTGAAGTGAGAAAACAAATGTCAGAAGGTCAGGAAAATATAGGGAACCAAATGTATCCTTCAGTTTAGATTAAATGGGCAGTTGAGGGTCACCTGGTATGTGCCAGCGGATGTGTTTTGGGTTGTGTACAAGATAATGATATTTCTTAACCTGAAGTTGCTTACCGGTTTGCCTACCATTATTAGGAGAGACTCCTGAATGAATTATGAAGTGGAATTTGCAGTCACTTGAGAACCCTAGAGATACACAGGAAGAGAACAGTGGGCCAGAGGCCACAGTAAGCATGGAGGAATGGCCAGCAGTGCATGTGAGTGGAAGAGAAGCGGTTGCAACCTGTCTTCACATGGGGTTGTCAAATTCAGGTTGTAGGACACTGTATGTCATAATGCAGTTGCCAGCATGTCTGCTCCCTTGCTAGACTCTGAAATCCTTGAGGGCAAGGAGTAGGTCCACATATTTTTATATTCCATTTGTAGTCTTGGTTTATAGTAGGACCTAAAGAAGTATTTATTTGTTTACCATAAAAAAAGAGAATGTTTTCGGTACTTAAGCAGGCTACATATTAGTTATTTCTTGCTGTGGAACAAATTATCCAAACTTAGAAGTTTAAGTAACAAACATCTATTATCTCAAAATTCCTATGTTCAGGAATCTTGGTGAGCTTAGCTGGGTCCTCTGTCTCAAGGTCTCTCAGGAGAATGTAATCAAGGTATTGAGTGGGACTGTGGTAATATCTGAAGGCTCCACTGGGGGACAATCGCCAGCTAAGCTCACTCATGTGGTTGAGCCAGGATTCAGATCCTTATGGGCTGCTGGAATGATGGCTTTGATTCCTCACTGGCTGCTGGCCAGGGGCCTCCCTCTGTTCCTGCTACAGAGGCTTCTCCAGAGGGTAGCTCAGGGCATAGCAGCTGGTGTGTTTCAGAATAAGTAAATAAGAAAGCAAGCAAGAGACAGTGAAAATGGAGCTGGGGTTGTGGCTCAGTGGTAGAGTGCTTGCCTGGCATGTGTGAGGCACTGGGTTGATTCTCAGCACCACATATAAATAAATAAATAAAATAAAGATCATTGACAACTAAAAAAGTATTAAAAATAAGAGAATGAACAAGATGAAACTGAGTCTTTTTTGTGACCCAATCTCAAAAATAACACCCCATTCCATCCCTTTTGCTACTCTCATTGGAACTAGTCTACCAGATCCAGGCAGAGGTCAATGGGGACCATTTTTGAGGTTGCCTACTATAATTTGGGGGGGGGGTAATTATCACCTTTTAAGTTTTAATGCATGTTATCAGTTGCAAAAGGAATGCATTTGCTGACATATTCCTCAGCTTGGTTGTGCATAGCACAGTTCAACAAATATGGGCTGATTGACTATGGATGATATTTCAGTTTTAATAAAAAAGGTTCAATAATAAAATGACTATGTTTCCCAGAAGACATTGCTTTCAGAGTATGTAGAAATTTTAGAATTGAAGTTGTCAAAGAAAATAACATATTCCTTGTAAGTTACAATACAAGTACATTTATTAGAGTGGGTATCAAAGTTGATGTTTAGACAAATTTGACATCCATTCTATTTCTCAAAACTCTTGAATATCACAGTACACAAAAGGCTTCCAGAAAAGTGCCATAAGATTTTTAGTTTCTACATTTAGAGAATGCCAGTTTCTGTTGAATCTTAGAAGGCTGTAATTGAAATGTCTTCAAGATGAAGAGCATGAAGATGAGATAAGCAATAAAAACTGCATTAAAAGTCACCTAGTCTTTTTAATTTGGTATGGAAGCAAGCAGCAATGGTCTTCTTGGACTGTAAGTTGGCAGTCTAAAATTATACAGTATACACAAATGAATTTTTATATATTTTGTCAATAAAATCTGTTTATGTTATCTACATGTCTTAATTTGACTTTCATAATTCATCTAATAAAAGAGCAAATGTATTTGGACAGTTACTAGAATGTATTTGTACCTTTTAATAATTAGAGTTTCCTTGTTGAGGCAAATAAGCTTTTATACATCTCTTTGCAGTAATGATTCAGTAAAACTTCAATTGACCAGAACTTACTGTCTTCTGCATTCTTATTTCTACACTCTATTTATAGGGAAAAGAGAGAGATCAGAGGGAGAATCAGATATCAGGATTTTCAAAAAAGCAAATATACTAATATCCATGGATTACTATGAAAGTTTATTTCTTGCTCAAGCTGCACAGGCATGATGGGCCAGCTTCCCTTCTTTTCCATGATGTCTTCGTCTGAAGACTCTGTATGTAGGGGCTGCCTTCCTTGACATGCTACTGGAGAAGAAAAGGCGTGGATTGTGTGATGGCAGCTAAAGTGTTTGCTGGCCAATGGCACATGTCCCTTTGCTCACAGTTCATTGTCTTAAGCAAATCTCACAGCCCAGCCTGAGTTCAGTGGAGTAGAGAAAATAACGGTCCCACCAAGAGAGGCAGAGAATGTTTTAAGCAATAACACAGCCCACTACATGCACTAAAGGATATGATGGAGATTATTATACTGGTTCTACCTGGTCACTGGCAGTTTAATATCGTCATCCAACCCACTGGAATGGACACTGGCTATCTTGGTATCGCTTCTGTACTTCAGACCTGAATGAGTTTCTCCTGCAATCCTAAAACCAATTCTTCTGTATCTTAGCTACACAGCTCAATGATGTCTATAGATGCAGTGTTCAGTAACATATCTTGATGGCAAGAACCTTGATCATGTCCATTATATACCAAGAATAGCATTTGTTGTTGGAGAGGTTATGGGGGAAAAGACACACTATACAATGCTGATGGGACTGCAAATTGGTGCAACCACTCTGGAAAGTAGTATGGAGATTCTTTAGAAAACTTGGAATGGAACCACCATTTGACCCAGTTATCTCACTCCTCAGCTTATACCCAAAGGACTTAAAATCAGCACACTACAGGGATGCAGCAATGTCAATGTTTATAGCAGCTGAATTCACAATGGCCAACTATGGAACCAGCGTGGGTGCCCTTCAACAGATGAATGGATAAAGAAAATGTTACACACACACACCAGAATATTACTCAGTCATAAAGGAGAATGAAATTTTGGCATTTGCCAGTAAATGGATGGAACTGGAAACTATTATGCTAAGTGAAATAAGCCAATCCCCAAAAACCAAATACCAAATGTTCCCTCTGATATGTGGATGGTGACTCACAATAGGTGGTAGGGAGGGAGGAGTGGAGGTTCACCAAATTAACCAGGGAGGAATAAGGGGAAGGGAGAAGGAATGGGAATGGGAAAGACAGTAGAATGAATTGGACATAACTTTCCTATGTTCATATATGAATACATGACCTTTATAACTCCACGTCATGTACAAGCACAAGAATGGGAAGTTATACTCCATGTATGTATGATATGTCAAAATACATTCTATTGTCATGTATAACTAAAAAGAATAACAACAAAAAATAGTATTTGTGAGTTGTTATGAAATTGGCTCAGGGAACTCCTGGGTGTTTTATTTAATCTACCCAGCATCTGTTGGAAGAAGAAAAGATTATTCTCATTTTACTTATCAACAAATTGACCCAGAGAGCTTTTGCAAAGCCACGTGACTAGCAAGGGGTGAAGCTGGTATGTGACAAGAGCCTTTGAACCCAAGTTCTGGCAAATTGTTAGGAAAACAGTGACTACCTTTTGGACATTCCACAACCAAAGAGGAATTTTTGCTAATTAACTAGAAAATGAAATGACCACATTCCCCACAGATTTCCAATTGGCCCAACCACTACTAAGCTGTTCACATAAAATAGTACAGATATTTATCTTAAGTTTATAAAGAAAATCTTTCAAGCCTAGAAAAATACTTAGTTTTTCTGTTGTTGTTTGGTAAAGAGCACTCAGGAACATTCTGTTTGCAGAGGGAACATATCTGTGTTTTAAAGCCCATTGTTTAAAAGAATAATTGTTCTGAGTAGTTGCTGAAGAGGAAAAAGAGAAGTGACATTAGAGCTAAGGCTTCTGAGGTACACCTATTAGTCACTTAAAAGAGTTGGGGTCTAGGTTTCCCAAGAAAAGGTGAATGGCAGGAAAAATTGTAGAGATGACTGGATGTGTTAGTTGAGTGAGGTAGAAGTGAACTGAGACAAAGGTGGATATTAACTGATAAATTTCTGTATGAAGATTTGGAGATGAGATTAGACTTTTGCATATTGATTTCAGACTTTGGTTTGACTGCTTTTCTGTACGAATTAGGATCAATGATGTATGCATCCAATATCCTTCTGGCATTCAAAAGAACTGAGAGAAGTTGGCCTTAAAATGTATGGGTGGAACTGAATAGGCACCTCACAGATGAAGTATGAATAGTCATAAAATACATGAAAAAATGTTCAAATCTCTAGTAATTATAGAAATGCAAATTAAAACTACCCTGAGATTCTATCTCACTCCAGTCAGAATGGCAATTATCAAGAATATGGGTAACAATAAATGTTGGTGAGGATGTGTAGAAAAATGTTCACTTGTATATTTCTGGTGGGACTGCAAATTGGTGCAACCACTCTGGAAAGTAGTATGGAGATTCCTTAGAAAACTTGAAATGGAACCACTGTTTGACCCAGTTATCCCACTCCTCCTCAGCTTATACCCAAAGTACTTAAAATCAGAATACTTCAGTCATGCAGCCACATCAATGTTTATAGCAGTTCAATTCACAACAGCTAAGCTAGGAACTAACCTAGGTGCCCTTCAATAGATGAATGGATAAAGAAAATGTGATAAATAAACATACACACACACACACACACACACACACACACAACAGAATATTACTCAGTCATAAAGAAGAATGAAATTTTGGCATTTGCCAGTAAATGGATGGAACTGGAGACTATTATGCTAAGTGAAATAAGCCAATCTCAAAAAACCAAAGGCTGAATGTTCTCTGATATGTGGATGCTAATCCAGAACAAGGGAGGGTAGGCAAGGAAAGTATAGAAGTTCCTTGGATTAGACAAAGGGGAATGAAGGGAAGGGAGGGGGATGGGAATAGGAAAGACAGTAGAATGAATCCAATATAACTTTCCTATGGTCATGTATGAATACATGACCACTGTAACTCCCATCATGTACAACCACAAGAATGGGATCAAAACTGAAAAGGGTTGCACTCCATGTATATATAATATGTCAGAATATACCATACTGTCATGTATATCTAAAAAACAACAAATAAAAAAAATCTAAGTGTGGAAGCAGGATGGTGCTTAGGCTAGGGGAGGATTCACCAGGTTACTAGAATAAAGGGAACAATGCTTCTTTAGCAATTGTATGTTGTCTGGTGTGGTATAGGGGAAATAGCATGACCCTTGTAGCCAGGTAGATCTGGAATCCAGTTCTATCTCTGGCATTTCCTTGCCTACCAGGAAAAAGAAACAACTAATACATAGAGTTTTTGGGAGGATTAAATAAATTATGGTCCTACTTATATATGAATCTATACTACATCTATATCTCTATCCAGAGTGATTGCTATATCTGAATCTTTAACTGCATCTCTCTCTCTCTTTCTATCATCCAGCTGTCATTTCTCTCCCTCCCTCCCTGTGACTGTTAGTTCTTTCTCTCTTGCTGTATTCATCTATTTATTGATTAATTTAATCAATTTTATTTATTGTGTTTGTTTCATGCCAGCATTGTGCTAGATTCTAGAGATGATGAGAATGGAATTAAAACCCAGGTGCTGTCATTAGGAAGGGAGGCACAGATATACAGGCCACATAATTCTGGGTTTTACATGGTTCAGAAAGTCAGCTGAGAGACCTGGACTCAGACATGTCAGCTTGTTGGACCTGGGGTTGATGATGATGTGACTGACTTGTCAGTGAGTCATGTGACTCACATTGCATGAGTGCATTGAGGAACATGGTGCAAGAGTAGGAGTTATTTATTCATCAGAGTGTAGTGTGTGCTCTGTATGTAGCCCCAACTTATCATTTTGGATTCACTCAGAGAATTGCATTAACTCATCTGATAGTCCATGTTTGTTTCAGTTCCCTGACTCCTCCCTCCCTCTCCCTCTTCCCCACGGCCTCTCAGGGAGGTTATAAAAAGTAGATTAAGGGAGGTGCGGAATCAAGATTTCAAAATATTAAAATTTGGACATCCAAGTAAAGATGGATTTAGAAGAAAGGTCTGATCTACAAATAAAAATTTGAGGTTTCAATATAGCATATAGATGGTAATAAAAGTCATGGAATGAGATGAAACATTTCACAGTGAAGGGAGAGAAAGAAAAGAGATCCAAGGACAGAGCCTGGGGATTCCAGAGGTATGACCAGAACCAGCAAATAAGACTGAGAAAGATGGGAGAACATTCTTTCAGGGATTATTGTCCTTCATTACCTAATGTTGGTGTTTTGAAGTCTATTGTTTCATACATTTTGCATTTGTTTGTTTCATGTGGGATGACATATCTGATTCATGTTGTCCATTTTTAAAAGATAATTTTTGTATTTAAAGTACATCTCCTTGAAAAAGAATATATTTTGTCCCCACCTTTAATGATCTCATTGAATATCTCTGACTTTTAGTTGGAGTATTTAGTGCATTAATTTTTAAAGTAATTTCGATGTGATCTAATTAGATTTTCCATTTTAGTATTGTGTGTTTGTCACCTTTGTGTTTTATCTTTGTATCTCCAGTCCAACTTTATATTGGATTATCTTAACATTTTAGGAAGATATTTTAGTTTGGCTTTTTAGCTGTACCTGTTTGCATTATTTTTAGTGATTGCTCAAGGCTTAAAAATGTGCTCTTAATATTGTTTTTAATATTTTTCAGTGTACTTAGGGCTAATACCATACAACATTTTACATAAAATGTACACCTCTTTGTTCCCAACATTTAGGATATATTTGCCACATATATTACATTGAAATTCATCATAAACCGCATAAGACAAATAAGTAAGTAAATGAGTAGAAGGAACACTAGTAGAGTAGAGGAAGGGGAATAGGAAAGATAGGGGGGGGGAGGAGTGGCACCAGAGACAAAAAATACAACCCCTCCAAAAACCCCCACACAGAATGTTAAATTTTTCTTTAAAGAGTTATATGTTTTTTAAAAATCAAGAAGAGTCAAAGTCACCCATATCTCTTACCATTTACAAAAATAAACTAAAAATGTATTAAAGACTTAAATGTCAGACTTAACACTATGAAACTACTAGAAGAAAACATAGAGGAAATGTTTCAGGACATTGGGACCAGCAAGGATGTTTCGGACAAGACCCCCAAATCACAGGAAACAAAAAGAGAAATGGACAGAAAACAATCAAATCAGAACCACAGTGAAAAAAAAATATTGTCATAAAATTTGAGATGCATCCCAGCTGAAAAATCACTCTATGGAAAGAAATTATTAATTTGTGGGAAAATCAATTTATTTTAAAATACAATTTTGTCCCTCTGTTTCTCATTGTAGCTGGAGCATCATGTATAATGGTATATAATAAGACATTGAATCAATACTGTTGAATGAATGAACGAATTTACTTCCTAGCTCTAAGCTCTATATTCTACTCATCACTGTATCTCCCTCACATGTACTGGACCTATGCCATTCTGGTGAAGTAAATGATCTGGAAATACAAGTGAAAAAACACAGCAGGAAACACTTTTTAAGCATTTATATTGTTTATTGAGTAGCACTGGTTTTCAAGCCCTGCCAACCTATTATTCAAAACCAAACCCCTGACATTATACTCTGCTAGCAAATGGTAAATCATATAGAATTCCTAACCTCTACCAAGAGAACACATTTTCAAATGTTTCTAGAGAATCTTTATTAAACAATGTACAATGATAAGAGTTTCACTGTAGTGAGGTGTTGAATTTTTCAGGTTATCTGCAGAGATCTGGTAACCCATATTCCTTCTAATCCATTGGAGACTAAAGACTGAAGGAGAGCTAAAGGTTATGAGCACAATATTTTGAGCACTCACTCATTTACTCACTCATGCAACATAAAAATAAAGCCATTTTCCTTCCTCTTTGGGATGCTGGGCATATCTGGGGTGTATTGGAGCACGAGCCAGCCTTCCTAGGTGCAGACTCCCAGTGGACCACCTAGCAGCTTGGTGATCTTTAGTGTACCTTTTAACTTCTTACTTAGTTTCTTCATTGGGAAAATACAGAAACTAATAGCACCTACCTCAAAGGACTATTGTGAAGGTTAAATGGGTTAATGCACAGGAAGCACATGCCATATAGTAAGCATTAATAAAAACGAGCTCTTACTGCCTTTGGGGTTTACCAGAAACCCTGAAACCTTACAGGTAATTTGTACAATTTAATTGAAGGAGTAACTGTAATGTGAGAGTCTCAAGTGAGCATCTCTATCACTGCTTATTTTTATTTTTTTATTTGATGTTTGTGGTCTATGATAACACAGAAGTATTGATTACTTATTCCTTTTCTGAAATTCTCTATTAGATCAAAAAGAGGCAATCAGATATGTTCTTTGGTAAGAGTGTAATACCGGCACATGATTACATTGAATTGGGAATTATCAAAGTATATGCTTTGGGGTAAAGGGAGTTTCTGTGTTTCATTTGAACTTTGTTCTAAACGTGGACATGGTAGCAAGGAGTCACCTACAGAAAAAAGAACCGAGTTTCAGAATCCCCAGCAGGAGTCATTGGATTTGTAGAAAGCCTGTTCTTTCTAACTCCAACACCGGGTCAAGCTCCACCCCCTTGACCACGATACCTGGGGAGAAGTAAGGGTCTAATAATTAGCCTTTACATCCCCAACACTTGGCACAGTGCTTGACAGATGGAAAGGCAGAAAGTGCTTTAAAGGAACGACGAAGTCAATATCAAGGCACCTGGGAAGGCTTCGTGTCAGAATATTCTGTCTTCTCATCTTCCACCTATGTGGACCGCTCAGTCTTCAGGCTTCCTCCATAGAAAGACTCTCCACAGAGCAAGAAACAATGACCCACTCTCCTTTCTTTGTTGCAAAAGAAGGAGAAAGGACAGAGACAGGACTGGGAACAAAGGGCCCTCTGAGTGGCTGAGCAGTGAGATCGTCCTGCTTCTCCAGGGGTCTTGCGGGTACTGTTCATTGCCCCCGCCCCTGTCCTGACCCGCCCTAAAGCTCAAACTTGCAAACAAATTGCCAGCAAAAGCGCTGGAGGAGGGGGACTCGGCATCTCCGCGATGGGTTCCGGGACTACGGTCTCGGCAGATAGAGAATGTTCCGGAGACCCCATGGAGTCACCAGCAGAGCTCAACTGTGGTCGCCAACCCTTGGTTCCGGGGACTGCCCAGGAAGAGGCTCCGGCTGCTAACCCGCTGCTGGAGGACCTGCGGCGGCGGCTGATGCGCGCCTTGCAGCGGACTGTGGCGCGCTGGGGCTCGCGGCGCGCTCGGGAGGCCGCCTCGGCGGCGGAGGCGGCAGCAGAGGCAGCCGCGCTGGAGGAGCAGAGTCGGGCGCGCGTCGAGAGCGCTCTGGGCCGGCTGCGCGCAGAGCTGGTGAGCGCGCGGGCTGGGCGGCCGGCTCTTGGGCAGTCATCGCGTGGGTCTTCTGCTCCGGCTCCAGAGCCGCTGGCTGCGTAGCCTACCGGAGGACCCGGACACCCACCCGAGTTGTTCCCAGAGAGGGAGAGTTGGCCGCTGTCCTTGGTCTTCCCAGGGCGCCCGCTCGTGTCCAGATACAGGGGTTTTATGGTTAGCACCCCAGTAACATCTGCTAGGCCTTGGTGATTGACCAGGGCCTAGTCTGCTAGTCATTTGCCCATGACCCCAGTTGTCCTTCCACAACCTGTTTCTATATTTTTCTACTGTATGAAAAATACACAATAGGAAATTCTTGTCATGGGTATATTTGAACTGTGGTGGAGGAAATTTCAATGAAATAAATTCTGGGATAGATGGACTGAGCTCATTAGCATCTCTTCCCTTATATCCCGCATGATACTCTTTATTTTACATCTTGGTAAGAATCCAGAAGACTGGAAATGGTAAGGTGTTTTGTAAAAGTGTAGCTTTTGAACCTTAGGCAGGTTAGGACTGAGTGTTCCACAGGAGCAAGTATATGTAAATATTTTTATATGAGTGCCTTTTTTTTTAAATTAAAAAACCCTCTAAATTAGACATAGTTAGAAAAGGACAGCATAAATCAAAGCAATTCACGGCTCTGAAATGTTGCTGCCTGTGAATTGTGTAAACGGAGATTTGACTTGAAAATTTCTCTTCTACAGTAAATACCAATAACCAGTACTTTAGAACTGATGGTTAAACATTAGTAAATTGTCTGATTAAAAACTCAACGTAATTCTGTCTCCTTTCTGGATTTAAGAAGGGCAATATGGTAGTAAATCTAATTTTACCATGTTAATAACCCGAATCTGACAAAGGATGTATTATATGAATACAGCGATGTTGAAGAAACACCTGGTTTTCGTCCAGGATCTTATCAGTGAGTCTAAGTAGCTAGATATGAGAGACACCTCATTAGGGAGGCTAAACCCTAAAACTGAGGCCCAGCCATTTCTGTACCCACAACCTAGAGTATGCCACTACCCCTCCCTGCAGCTCAGCTGACTCATATTTAAATCCAATGAGAAAATTATATAGACGAAACTCTGAGAAACCTTTTTAACAACATTCAAGCAAGTTGTTCCACCAGTAGGAGTTTTTGCCAAGTAATGTATAGTCAGTGGGTAGAAGATAGGGAAGAAAATTCCAAGTAGATGAGGGTTCATATCCCACTATTAGCATTTATGGACTTTGCTAACATTTGCTGTCCCTGCCACTTTGGGAATGTTAATTAGTAAGTTTGGGTTCATTAATTCACCTGTAAAATGAAGATAATAATCTCATAGGATTACTGTAAGAATTATATGAGGCAATATTATATGAAGTGCCTAGACCACAGGCACTATTCGCTGGCTCTTCTTATTGTGATAATTATTGTTATTGACTGTGTAAAAAAGAACAAATGCCTACATATAAAAAAATCAAGGTTTTTATGGAAAAGAACCACAGAATTTTATACATTACAGGATGTTGTGTACCTGCTTTAGAGACCATGTTCAACATCTTGGCCAACCACCTTGCCAATGTGTGTGACTGGTTATGAAGAAGAAGAAATAAACGGGTATTTTAGCTTAGTATTGTCACCACTAGAAGAAGTAGTTTTTGATTATGAGCAATTAATTAGATTTCTATAAGAACCTATACACACCCATCCATATAAGTACATGTGTCATATATTAGAGTAGAATTAACCAAAGAAACCATGATGAACAAGATCAGTCATGTTTGACTCACTTTTCCTAGTGGGATGTATTGATTTTTATGTTCTGTGAGTAGATTTTGGTGTTATATACTGAAATTCTATGTAAAATTTTCTAAGCACATAAAGTACATTTTTTTCCTTATAGCAGGTTCATGGCTTTCCATCAGATTCTCAAAGGAATTCATGATGAAAGAAGAGTAAAAAACCGTTGGTGTTTGAATATCCTAAATAGTGTGAATTACACATCCTTCATTTAGAGAGTGAACCGTTATCAATAATTTTACTCCCTGATTCTTGGCATGAAAGCTGAGGATGGCTGTCCATCAGTTCATTCACTTATCCCTCCATTCACTTAGTCTTTTAGCAAGCACAGAGGGTGCAGTACACCCAGAGTTGGGGACATAGTCGTGAACAAGACGCACTCTGCCCTCAGCATCATCAGTCTGGGCTGGTTTGTGTTGCCAGAGCACGTGTACAGAATGCTGGGGCAGCAGTGGAGGGCCAGTCGTATCTGTCTGCACAATTGCAAGAGTTGGCACTTGATTGCATCCAGTGGAAAGAGAAATGGCAAAGAGCATCTTAACCAAAGGTTCAGAAGGAGGTGAAGCTCTGCATGTCATTTCCTGGGGATGGCAGTGGGAACTGGCATGGGAAAGAGTGTCAGCAAAAGAAGTTGGAAAAACAGGGCAGGATTACAGAGCCTCTGAGCCCCTGGAGAGAACTGAAGCTTCCGGTAGGCCAGGGGTAGGGGTTTTTGTGTGGTTCCTTTGCTGTTTGTTTGCTGGACATCCATCTACTTTATCCCTCATTAATTTTTGCTGTCAGAGAAGTGGTTCCAGGTGTTGAAGAATGAAGAAAAATGTCTTAGAGGAAAATGGAAAGATAACTTTTTCCAATAGCTTTATTTTGCAAGTTATGTAGGGACCACCAACCAATGCGGTATTCACTTTTTACTTACACAGTGTCCTGGTTCATCCTGGTCATGTTGATGAGTTGATGGAAGATCTTACACAGAAAGAGCAAGTTTCTCAGGAGCTGTGTTAAGCAAGACCCTAATTGAAGAAATTCACAAGTAGTTGATTACAATACAAGATTATGTTGGACTAAGCTTTGTTGGACTGCCTCCTGGTTAACCTGCCCTAGAGATCTAGTTTAAAAAATTTTTAACACATGAGGACCTTTATGAACTCTGATTGGAGGAGGTATAAATCAGCCTTGCTCTAAAACAGATTTCATTCTAGAGTGAAAAGTGTTAGATTATGTAAGTACACATAACCATACATGTGCCTCTAAGGTATTGTTAAATGTTTTGGCTCTTCGGGGAGACCCTTTAAAATCCTGAAAACTTGAAATGACAAGTAATCAAGTAAATGGGCCTAGAGTCTGTATACTCAGATGGCCCTAGGCAGTTATCTTGTGGCTAGGAAAGCTCATAAAGATAAATGATTTCATCGTGGATCACATGCCATTGCTTGAAAACAGTCTTCAGTACACAGGTATTTTTCATATGGACAGCTTTGTGCATCAGCTATTTTTGTTTTCATTTCAAGGCCATTTCAAAAGCTATTTATATATCTGAATTTTACCTTGTCGTATAGAAAGTCAGTTTTATAGCCAGGCCAAACAGTCAGAACATGAAAATAAGATGAGAAATACATCTTTTTTGATATCTTATTCTCCTTTCCCAAAGACTCCTTATTTCTCCTGTGCAGTTGAGAGCGTTTCATTTGATCTGTATCTCAAGCTAATAAAAATCCTTATTTTTTTTTTCTTAAATTTTAGCTGGAAATGCGTTTTCAAAACCATCAGCTGGCCAGAACTTTACTGGATTTAAACACGAAAATGCAGCAACTGAAAACAGAGCATGAACTGGAAATTGCATCAGAATCTCAATCCCTAGAAGATAATGCTGTGAATCAGGAGCATGAAAGTGCTCACTTGAAAATCTGAACCCTTAACATAACATAGATAATGCTGACATGATTCTAACAGTAACATTATGTGTGCTTGGTATGAGCTCCGAGGACAATTTGTAGACCAAAAATTTGGATGCCAAAGAGAAGTACAAAAAACATCAAAGAGAGGGGACAGAGAAAAATGGTGCCTTAATAAATTCCAAAAGTATTTATTCATTGTTTGGCCTGTTTTCCACAAGAAGGGGGAAAAAATGAGGAAAGTCTCACAGATACCTTAACCAATTTCTAATCTTTCCTCTTTTGTTATCTTCCTTTTGGGGTTTTGCCTGAACTTGTTGCTGGCTTTTGTCTTGCTTCTTTATTTATTCTTGGTATGTAGCCCAGTAGCCTGTTTGATGTTCTGCGCTCCCCTCTTTTTGGAGAATCACTTCTGCCTGGAATCTGACCATGCCCTCCCGGTGGTTTGCCATTGAGAATGTCCCATCTCCTTGGATATTGTTGTGCAGATCAAGGCAAGCAGACCAGGTTGTCCCAGGATTTTTTCAAACCGGTGCAAAGGGAGCAATAATTATTCCCTGAATCTATGGGACAAGGAACTTTGAGGCTACTGTGGTCACCAAGCTAGAAAACCTAGACTCTATAGATGGGGGTTGAAACTGAACCACTGAGTTCAAAAGGAGAGGGAGACTCTTGTGTTCCTTGTCCCTGAGATCATGCTTGCTGTCCTTTAGGTACATGAAATACTCTCAATTATACTCAAAATTATATTTCAAAACAGATTTCCTATGTTTCTTCCTTTTCATAAACTATCCTTTTACCTAAGTTGATTCAAGTTGGAGTTTCATGACGTGTATACAAAAAAGTTCCCTAACTAATGCAATTCTTTTGTTTAGTTTTTAGTAGTTAAAATAGTTCTTATTGTTGCATTAGAATTTCTAAATGTACCCTAAAAGTGCTCTTTTTATTGCTAAAATTAAACAATAAAAAATAGTTGCAGGCCTAATTGATATTTATAATGGTTATCTCTAAAACATTAATTTATAACAATCTATTTACTTTTAATGCTTAATTAAAATAAAATTGCTCTTGAACACAAAAGTAAGGGATGTGGTCTTTCTCTTTTTAAAATGAATGCTGGGGTTGGAGGTGTAGCTCAGTGGAATAGCATGTGCATGCATGAGGCTCTGGTTTAACCCCTAGCACCAAAACCCCCAAACATGAAAGAAAGAGAAAAACAGAGTTGTTTTGTACGTGTGGGGATTTGAGAATATCTGGATCAAGTTTAGTTTGTCTTTAACTTTTTTCCACAATATGTAAATTATTCTAGCCTGTTGAGACTTCTTCCCTCTGCAGGACTGAGCTGTTATGAGCCCTTGACTTATGAATGTACACAGTGGTATTTGAAATTATAATCATAAAAACAGTTTTACTATGTGTTTCTTCATTATTATTATTTTTATTATTATTATTAGTAGTAGTATTGGGAATTGAACCCAGAGGCACTTAACCACTGAATCACACCCCCAGCTCTTCTATATATATATTTTTTTATTTTGAATCGGGGTCTTGCTAAGTTGCTTAGGACCTGGCTAACTTGCTGAGGCTGGCTTTGAACTTGTGTTCTCTTGCCTCAGCCTCTCCAGCTGCAGGGATTATAGGCATGTGCCACCATGCCTGGCACCTTTTAATTTTATAGAACTTGAGAGTAATGGGTTCCTCATGATCTTTGTTGTTGTTGTTATTGTTGTATTTCTTTTAAGCTGCCCCATAAATGTTGCAACAATCATTCTCAAGAGTGTTTTTAAGGATCATATTTGTAAATACTTATGATTCTTGGAAAATACTCAAGGTGATTCATTTATAAACTCAGTTCCTTAGAAAATACAGATTACAGACATTGCTTAGCATTCATGTAGTTTGATCATACTGATGATTGCTATATTGGACATCAAAAGAATGAAAATCTAAAAGAGAACTTCTGAGAATAGATGCATTGATGTTCACATTTTCAGACTGAAAATAAGAAAAAATGTTCATTATTTTATTGCAAAGTTTTGTCACCGCTTTTTTATTCTTTTAATTTTCAGTGATTAAACTTTGGATCACTGTATCTTTTAGGAACCACAGATGAAGAGACAGAAACTATTTGCCTCAAAATTATCTTTTTTATGGAAGTCCTAATCAGTAGGATTGGCCTTGTGATTTTAGCTGTGCAATATAGAAACACAATGAGAGGTTGATATGGGACATTATCACTATTAAATGTTTCCACTCCTCTAGATATCCTTTGCCTTTTTTTTTTTTTTTAGTAGCAGAAGGCAGATGATGGTTTTACCATTTTTCTTTGAAATGGCACTCAGCTGTTTGTTGTCAGCATGCTGGATTGTCTTTCTGTCAGTGGTAGTACACAGGGAGCCAGAAGGAGCGTCTTCTAAGAGATGCAAGGATGCGCCTACATTGGTTACAGTTCCCCTCGTTCCAGGATTTTAAAATAAACCAGGGCAACAGTGTGACATTTTAAAGATATATAAGTTGGAAGGGGCCAAGACTAGTGCCAGTTGGAGGGGAAATGAGAAAATAATTATAACCTAAATTACTCATCAGGGAAGCAGTAACTGAATAAGCTGAGGAAAGTAAGTTGCTCATAACAAAAGCAGAGAGAGAGGGCCAAAAGAAGAGGCACTAAAAACAATTTTGTGATGGAAATATGATGCTTGGCTTTTTCAAATGACACGATTGCTCACAGTGTTAATGGTGGGGGGATAAAAACACCTTTGCAGGCAATGGGCTTTCGGCGCTCTATGGTGCTTGTTTAGCACCTACCAGTGAAGAGGTTCAAAATTAATTATGACAATTAGGTGCTTTGTGCAGGTCATTAGGCACCACATTCCTTTACAGGTGGCCTGGATGGATCCCGTTTTGTTTGGCTTGCCAGACTACTGCTGGAACAGGTGCTGCAGCAACCCCAGCCAAGGGACAGATCAGAGTCCTCTGTGGACAACCTCATGATAGCTGAGCCCACACTAGCATAATTACAGGTCCCCTCCTGGCAGGGTCTAGCACCCCGTGCAGCCATCAGATCTGTTTATTTACCACTGTAATCACTGCCAGAGTCCCTCTGGGCCCAGGGTTTGGCACAAGGTCCTCTAGAACCAGCTGCTTTCTCTCCTGGTTGTTTTCATGGTTGCCGATGCTGCCATTGCTGCTGCCTCTCTGCCTCTTTGACTACCTTATTAATAAAGGTTAAGGTAGGATGAGAAATAGGTGTTAGGGTTGAATGCAGGCTGCCCTGCCTACCTCTGGCTCTGGCAGTCTCTTGTTCCACCTGAACAAAGTGCTGGACAATAGAACTGAGATGGGGAGACACGTCCTGGAGCAGCTCAAGTTGGGTGCTGCTCCTGGTACTGATGAATGGGGGTTAGAAGGCTCTGCTTCTTCCTTCAGAGTCATGCTGCCACCATGTTTCTCTGCTGGGCCCAGTGCAGGAGGGATGTGTGGAATATAATTACAGCAACGAAACCAGCAGTGATAACCACCCTCCGGCAATGATATCACCATCCCTCCAGTTCCAGCCATTGTGCCCATAAGTCCACTTGCATCAGCTTTTCTCATCTTCACAATGATTTGTAGGAGTGTAGGACCTGTTTGTGGAATCATCTGATCTTGGTATTCAGTCCAGGCTTTGCCACCTACCAGTCATATGTTTGAAATACTTTAAGTCTGTCTAAAAATGTTGGTAAGAAGAACTTGCCTTATTTAAATCTTGAGCATCCCAAGCTGTTAGAACCATGAAGCAGGTTTTGGAGACTGAGTTCAAGGTGAAGTTGCTCCTACTTCTGTTTCTTTCTCTCATTCTTTTAGTTCTTACCACCTTTTTAGACTTAGACCTTCCCTGGACCTCTTT
Organism: Sciurus carolinensis; assembly: GCF_902686445.1. NCBI lineage: Eukaryota > Metazoa > Chordata > Mammalia > Rodentia > Sciuridae > Sciurus > Sciurus carolinensis. The sequence continues at coordinate 23,514,376 of NC_062213.1, read as the reverse complement.
CCACATTGCATTATTATGCCTCTCTAATGCTCTGCCTCTCTGCTGATTGATAAATTGCTGATTTACCAAACATGGGAGTTGACAGCTGGGAGATACAGAATCAATAGTAACTGCTATTTACCAACCCCTGAATCTGCCTGGTGCACAGTGCTGTGTGTGGTTGAACTGAATTGACCTCTTCAAACTGTGAAGTTGGAAAGATTGTTTTCCCCATTTTAGAGAGGAAGAGAAGAAGTACTGGAGAGGTGATATAACTCGTTACAGGTCACTCATCAGGCAGAACTGTCAAGATTCATATCTGGTGTTGTGAAGGAGAAACCTATGCACAGGTGAATAATTCAATATTTAAATAGAAGCATGCATGAAGAGCTAGTGATGCATTTAGCAAGACTCAAACAAGTCCTCATTGAAGGCATGCTTTCAAGTTATTCTTTGTGTTCATCTAGCAAAAAAAAAAAGCTCTCCTTTTGTGTCTCATATCTTAGATAAACTAGTTGGGCAATCTGGACAAATTAATCCACTTTATTTGTGCTTAATTTTTCTCACTTAAAATAAGAGGGATAGTGGAAATGGCCTCTAGTTCATTTCTCTGACTTCAAAAATTCTATTGTGTTCCAATCCTGCCACGGGTGACTGGACCCTGCAGACTCTGGGCTATTGACTATCGCTGGCCCCTGGCTGTGAAGTGGACCCTCTAGGTCCCAGCCTTGCTCTGATCACAGCCTTAGCTGTTGCAGCCTTGATGATAACAGGAAGGAATCTCATCACTCTTGGATGTCCCTCTGCTCTTCTCACACACCGTGACTACAGCTGGGGGGAATGTCACATTTGCACTTCAGAGGGAGATGAGCATCCCTCAGAACTCTTCTGTGCTCTGATTTTAGAGGCAGCCTTCTGTGGCACCTACTGCTGACCGGAAGCATTACACTCTGCACTGGGCGATGCAGTTGGAATCTTGGCTTCCTCACCTCCTCACTATCTTATGCAACACCTCTGCAGATCATTTTACTTATATCCAAATGATAACAACCACACCTACATCAAGGGTTTATGGTGAAGGGTAGATGGACCAATGCCTGTGAAGTGCTTAGAATACCCTCCAAGTGTTTATTATTTTAATAAGAGTAGGTAGGTGACATTTTGCTCATCCTTGCCTACTGGAAGTTTCCAAATACAAGAAAGAGAGAGACTGAGGATAACAGTTTTGTGTTTCTCAGCCCCTCTTACAACTCAGGATGCCTCTGGAATCCAAATCTGTCCAATAAGATGAAGAGGAAATTTCCTGGAGCCAGGGTTCTGAGAAACGTTCTTCTCCATACACAAGGAGAGAGAGATAAGAGGAACACCCTCTTCTCCCCTACCTCTTCTTTTCCTGTTTATGGACATTGGTACTAGAGGTTGCAAAGCTTGTACCTGTGTCAGCTATTCATAATCAAGGTGGGAAATATATGGACGTATTAGGGATGAGAGGACAGAAAGATGAAAAGAAACAGTGTCTTGATGACATCATGGGGCTGTTGAACCCACCCCAGGTCTGTCAGCCGCTGGCTAGTCTTGTTCTGAGACAGTGACAACAGTAAGACCCAATTGTTTAAGCTGCTTTCATTTGGCATGCAGTTTCTTTCACCTGAAAGCACTATAGCTGACACATTTGAACCTCAATGACCTCCTGGGACAAAGGTTCATGAGGGAGCATTGTCTGATGGCACTTGTGGACATCATCGGAAACTGTAGACAAAGGACTCCAGAGACCTCTGTGGCTTCGATATTTCACATTTACCTTTAGTGAGGACCCATTCTATGCAATAGAGGGACGACTAGAATGTACTGAGAGGAAGCCCCTCCTGAGCCCCTGTGGGATCCCACAGTAAATATGCTGACTGTGGAAAACATTTCCCCATGCCCACCCCCCACTAAGAATGTCCCAATGTCTATGGAACCTGCTTCTTATCTTGTTCTATCAGAGAAACCATTTTACTTTTCAGGAACTGAAAGAAATGATGTAGAAATATTTTCCTAAAATGTTTCACGACTTAATTGACAGCAAAACACGGTAAATTGTTTGTCAGCTCTTACATTTTTACATGAGGGAAGTTGAGAAAACTGTCAGAAAAAGCTTGACACTAAGTTTCTATAAAAATGACTTCTAAATTATTATTGAAGATGAAAGTCTCTCTGAACTTCTACAGGATTCAGTTAGAAATTGTGCTAAGAACAAGTTCAAGGTGAGGTGAGCTCAGTCAGTGTCCCCTGAAATCTGCCTACATTAGCACTGGGCTTTATGGTTCACCTTACAATTTACCACGTGCTCTATGGTTCATGATTCACCAGGTGTTGTCATAACTCTGAAGGAGACATGTTCCTTGAGCCTGTGGAATTTCAAGGGACATCTGGAAAGCTTGACTGTGACTTTGGAAATATCACCCTCATCCTTCTTTCCCAAGTTGTCACTTTCCCTAAGTGGGCAGTTACCTCGTGGAGGGAGTAGGGTGGGTAGTATGTAGAGCCAATTGCAGGTACCCAGAGTTGCTATGCTGTCTGATGAGTCATTTATGTTTCTGGGTTTCAGTTACCTCATTTGTTGAGCCAGGGGTTGGACTTAAAATGATAACTTTAAGAACTTTAAGTTTCTTTGGGTTAAGCATTATCCTGCCTGGTGATATTTTTAGAATTACCCTTTGAAGCAATGTGGTCACCAACTCTTTAGTGTGAATTATCTTATGTGGTGATATGAAGATACTGACTTTAGAGTGTGCTTTAGTGAGTAATTAAGGAGGAGAAGGTAATAGGAAAAAGAAAGAAAGAAAATATATTGAATTTAATTATTTGTATTTTATAATTTTGCCATGAGTCAACTTCACTCAATAGCATGACTCAAATTGTACAAATCGACCCCTTCTTTTCCTCCCTCCCTTTCTTCCTTCATGTCTTTCACTCATTCATTCAGCTTTACTGCTGTGTCTACTGAGTGCCAGGAATTGTTCTAGGGCATCTAGCTAATGGGCATCAACTCTAAAATGAACAACCTTTTTTTATGTTAGAGTTCAATTTATTTAAATAAAACATTTTAATGTGTTTCTCCATTAATCTATATGAACATTCTTGCAAAAAGATGTTAATATAGTATAGTCTTACTATATCCATACTACAAAAGGGGGGCAGTTCAGTGAGTATTAAAATCTTTTTACTCTTCAGAAAGCAAAAACAGACAAATATAACTGTACTGAGAAAAGGGAAAATACTGAAGATAACAAGAATAGAAATGTGACAATAAAATAATGACACGTGTTTCCATTATTTTTCTTCCTTTACATATATATCAATCCTCCCCCACTGGCTTCATCCCTCGCAGAAATATACACACATCTTTTACAAACAAAGTAAAGTCTCTTAACCTTTCTCTGTATTGCTTCCCTCAGTCTCCATGAGCAGGTTTCTGTCACTTCACCAAAGCAAATCCATAATGCCACCCCTGGCCACCCAATTCCCAAACCAAGAAATATTTCTCAGTCCTCAACCTTTAAAGCATTTGACACATTTAAATATTCTTTTTACTTGAAATGATCTTTGGGTTTTCATGATACTATTCTGCAGTGTTGTCCTTCTTAGACTTCTCTACAACCCCACAGAAGTTGGTGCTCCCCAAGAGTTTGATAAATACCTCCAGTGGAGACTGTCCTCACACCCACAGAGTCTGGACCAGAGAGGTGGAAATATCAACTGCCAGCTAACCTCTCCAGCTGAATGTCAATAGGTATCTTCAAACACAATTTTTATACCCAATTCCTCTTGCCAAAAGCACATTCTGGCATTCCATATCTGAGTGCTATCACTATCTAAAAGGTACCCATCCCAGAAATCTATGAGTCATTGTTACTTTCTACTTCTCTTGTACACGAAATAACTCCAAACTGAGTGTCTTGCTGGATATTGAATGTAGAACAGTGTGCATGAGAGATGGGGCTGTAGCTCATGTGCTTTTGCTCTGGATGGCAGGAAGTGGGGGGAATAGGTAACTTAGTGAGATATTACAACATCATGTGATAAATGCTGGCAGGGAAAGTCTGTAGCAAAGAGGAGGGTGTAAATCCGTTCCAGCTGAAGCTGACTATTTAATTATCTTTTAGGAACTGTTGGTTTGTGAGGATCAGTGAAGTCATGCACCCTGGCATGTAACTTCCCGTGGTAGGATGGAGTAGTAAATTTGATACTCATCTTTTTGAAAGGGTGTTTTTTTTAATTGTTGTTAACAGAGGAGGAGGAAAAGTCCAACAGATCTTGTTTGTTCAAATTGACATTAGTCATGCACTTTTCCCTGTAATAATCTAAAATACAAAGATAATCACTGGGTTAGTGTAATAAAATGAACAAACTTGATGAACATCTCACATCTTTCCTTACTTTCACAGTATTTACAAAGGGAAATATTGACAGGACTTGTAATTAGAGAAATGATCTAATCACCTCCTATCAAGTAGGAATCTATTGATGACACTCAGTGTTCACAGCTTAGAATGGCAGAGGAATGGGGAAGTTCCTTTTTATAGACTTCCATTGTCTTCACATACAACATAAGAGAGAGAGGTAGAAAATGATCATTTTGAAAATGACTTTAAATTTATTCAAATAACTGGCCAAATATATTTGAGATATGAATGTGTGTATTCATGATTTTTGTCTACTTGCTTAGAGAAGATTGAGTGGAATCTAGAGTAATTGTGTGTGAGGAACTGAGGGAAATAGAGGTCTTGACATATTTAATGAAAATTCAGTGTTAGAAAATTAAATGTCAGAAAAAATCTCTTTTTTTGGTTTTTGTTTTAATGGATGTGAAAGATGTTAATACGTATATGCTGTTGTGACTTGCTTCACACTTCTGATCTTTATGGCTCTTATCCTTTAAATAATGAATATCTTTATGATCCTTTCAATATTCTTAGTATGAAAGGAAGCAAGCAAGCTAAGTATAAATACTTGTTTATTCATTTATTTATTCAAGATACAGTTGAGTCTATTCATGTGTTAATATAAAACCTTGTTTTAAAATTACTTATGGCAACCTGCAAAAATATATACAATACTAAGGTGGGAAAAAAGACATGGATGAAAAGTTTAGATGAAGAGAAATAAAACAGGGTATAACAGTTGACTCCAGATAAGGTGTGTGTCTCAGTTTTTTTTGTGCTGCCATGACAGAATAACACAGACTGAGTGCTTTATAAAGAACAGAAATTTATTTCTGACAGTTCTGGTGGTTGGAAGTCCAAGGTCAGGGTGCCCATATCTCATAGGAGCCTTTTTTCTGCAAACCCCCGGAGAGAAGGAAGCCATGTCCTTGTATGACAGGATGTGAAGGGCAAGTGGGAGAGTATCCACTTCTGTGAGTCCCTTTTGCAGTGGCACTAATCCATGGTCTAGAGCAGAACCTTTATGATCTAAATACCTCCTGTTAGAGCCCACAACCTAACACTGTTGCATTAGGGATTAAGTTTCTAGCACATACATTTTTGAGGGGACATGTTCAAGCCATAGCTGTTGATACCTGAAATTACAAATCTTTAAAAAAAATCTTTATATATTCATTTGGCAGCTCTGGGGATCAAGCTCAGGGCCTCATGCATGATAGACAAGCACTCTACTACTGAGCTACACCCCAGCCTGACATATCAAGTCAAGTGGGCTAAATATTGAGTCCTAAGTTTTCCAGCAGTTAACAGTGACAACAACAAAAAAGATAATTTAATCTACTTTGATGTACCATTGAAGACAAATTGTTTGCAATATACATGCTTAGGAACTGAATAAGTTAACTCATTATATTGCCTCATTAACTGTAACACAATTAGGTCTGGGGATGGCTGCCAAGAGTGATCACTTGTGGCTTTAGGATAGTGGAACAGTAGGCCTAATAGGGCAGTAACTAGAAACAAGGACCAATCTTTGGTTGACCAATCCTGAGTTATACCAATAAAAGTCATGCCACCAGCACATCAAAAAATTGTTTTATGAAGTCTCTTAAGTAATAATTTCTCTCTCCTCCTTCTATGGTAGCCTTTTCTTTCTGCATTGATGTCAAGACAATTTCCCATTATAGTTTTAATTCTTCCTAATCCATCACAAAACTATTTTTATTGATGCTCATTTTAGTTACAACATTAAGGTCACAGCATTTTATGAACATCAGTAGCCTGGGAATGGCTTGAGATTTTTTTTTAGCCAATAGTTAATTCATTTTCACAGAATCAAAAACTTAAGAAAATTAGTAAAAGTCACAAAAGTACTTCTCTCAAACATTTTTCTTTTTTCAATGATGGGGATCAAACCCAGGGTCTCATACCCTCTACCAAGGGAGCTACACTCCCAGCACTGCTCTCAAAGTCTTAGTCCACAAGGTAATAAATGGTATAACCGCAGTCACGTCTATAAGTGCCTGCTTCATATGTATAACATTGCCCTGAAGGGGCCGGGTTCAGTTTATTCGAAGGGAAACTAAAGACCCTTTATTGGATGGATTATTTAGTAAATTAAGGGGTTAATAATTTGGGAACAGTGTATGACTGCCATTTTATACATGGATAGAGTAATGTATGAAATTCTTCTTGTGTGCTGAGGCAGGATTCAAGGGCCACAGGAAGAGTGATAGGTATCAAGGAACACAGAGACTGGTGGGGAAAGGAGATGGGCCTGAAAATAGTTATGACTCCATGTGATGGTTTGAGGGCATTTAGGAGAGATCAACAAGAACCTCAGTTGGCCTGGGGGTGGGGGCACTTAGGGAGGACTTTGAGAACTTAGGAAATCTTCAGGCCTGAAAGGAAAGAAGTTTACTTCATGCAACTGGGGAAATTATTTAAACTAGGCTTTATTTTTACCTCTAGAATCTCAAGTCAAAGGGAGTCATGAAGTTGTCTAAAGTTCTCCCACTTAGATGTTAGGCAGGACTGTCATTATATCCTTTCAGAAACATAAAAACTGAACTTCAATTTTTTTTTAACATTGTGGTAGAATATACTCACATATAATTGACCATCGGTGAAATTTAGTACTTCACACCATTGTACAACCATTGCAACTATCTGTTCTAGAACATTCTCATTGCCCCCATGTGAAGTTGTATACACCAAGTGCACCCCATTCCTCTGCCCATCAGGCCCTGACAATCATTAATCCATTCTCTAACTTTATGCATATATCAATTCTGGATATTTCTTTTCTTTTATATTTCATACATATAGAATCATACAAATTTTGTGTCTTATTTTTTTCACAGCATGATATTTTCAGGTTTCATCCATATTATATCAATATTTCATTCCTTTTTATAGCTGAATAATATTGTATTGTATGGATATACCACATTTTATTTATCCATTTATCAGTTCATGAATTTGATTTGTTTCTACTTTCCAGCTATAGTGAATAGTGCTGCTATGAACAACTGTATTGAAGTTTTAATTTAAACATCTGTTATAATTTCTTTGGAGTATATAATGAGGAGTGAAATTGTGGGGTCACATGGTAATTTTATTTTTAGCTTCTAGGGAATTGCCAAACTGCTTTACACAGTAGCTGTACCATTTTACTTAACTCACTTTTAATGAGAAAATATTTCTTTCAAGGCTACTGTGTGCTTTGGTAATTTATTCTCCCTACCAACTTCAAAAGATTGTTCTGAGGATTAATAACCTTTGTGAAACTTTTAAAGGCTTTCTGAAAGCAGTCTTTATATAAATTAAAGGTATTATGTACTCAGGCATTCATTCTAGTGTAGTTTGCAAAGAGTTGGATTGTTCAATACATTTACACAAAATTTAATCTGGATAGGTGTGGGCTTTTATGAGCCTTGGAAGACCTGAAGCTAAAAAGAGACAAATTGAGTTGAATTAGCTTGTCTTGATTTGATCTGTTTTTCCTAATGAGATATTGGAGGAATAAAAAAAAAGTGCTGTCCTTTTGAGATATGAGCACACTGATTTTGATTGTTAGATCCATTAATTATTTTATCTCTATTCAGAATGTTCTAATGAACCAAAATCCACGATTGCTGTTAATTTAAAGCAGAAGCCGAAGCGTGGCCGAACCAATGATGTCTGCTGTGTCTTAGCAGGCTTTCATAATGGTTTCTGAGACATAATGAAGTGAAAAACAAATTCGAGCTATTTTTTTTGTGTGTGTGTGGCTCTAGACAGTGTCTAAAAAACTTCTGCTGGGCGGGCAGACAGCTCCCACTATACGTCTTGCAAATGGCAGTGCTTTTAGTGGAGCCCATCAGCCCAGCAAGATGGGAAGCTCCTGTTCCTGTAGCATGTGGGTCCTGATGCAAGGCTTTGTAAGAAAATTCCATTTCTTAGGCTTGAATCAATCCACAACTCATTTAACAGGTCAAGAAGCCAACAGAAACTCATGCAGCAGGCACAGAAGCTAGAGTAAGATACCAAGATCTCAGTCTGTGTTTCTCTCTCATTTATGATTTCAAAATTGCCTGATGTAGCTGGGTGCGGTGGCGCATGCCTATAATCCCAGCAGCTCAGGAGGCTGAGACAGGAGGCTCTCCGAGTTCAAAGCCAGCCTCAGCAAAAGCGAGGTGCTAAGCAACTCAGTGAGACCCTGTCTCTAAATAAAATACAAAATAAGGTTGTGGATGTGGCTCAGTGCACCAAAAAAAAAAAAAAAAAAAAAAAAAAAAAAAATTGCCTGATGTACTCAATATCTCTGTAGAATGTACTCAAGTCCCACTGGCTAAGCTGGCACCTTTAACATACTTTGACCCAGAAAAGCATGGAGAGAATTTTTAAATGACTTAGTAGTTTAGTAGCTACTTAATGTTGTGTATTTTACATTTATTGTTTTAGATAACCATGTGAAGTTTATATTCATTTTGGAAATAAAAATGGGTCTCTGAAGGGTAAGGGATTGGCAAAACTGAAATATAAAAGGAAGAAGAGCTGATTCTAAAGTCTGAGCTCTTACTGATGTGCTAATATCTTTCTCAAATATGAGAAAAATGGAAAAATAATAATAAATATTAAAACCTTGAAAATGTGCTCCTCCAAGCCAAGATATAGCATCCATCAGATTAATTTCAGAATGTATTACATTTATCTGCCTGCCACTTAGATGACTATTCTGTTCTTGGAGACTCAAATGCATTTGACTGTAACCCCCAATCTCCCTGTGGTGGGAGTTCCATGTCTTCCCAGGATTTAGAGGAGCTTACCATTCACCTGTTTACTATGACTCAAGCTCCAGCTTCTGAAACAGTTCAGTCTATGGAATAATCCCTTTTATTTCCCCTAGATGTGAAATGAAGGAAAAAAAAAAAACTGGTTCAAGTCAGTTGTGGCTTAAATAACGTTTTCTCGTTTTCTTCTTTCTTTATGTGGACACTTAGCAAAAAAAAAAAAAAAAAAAAAAAAAAAAATCCCTAATGAAATCTCTTTCCTAGAGTTTACTCCCTAAGACTATCTTTAATTTGTAATGAGGTAAAGGACATTAAGCACTCACTGCTTACTCTCTTCATAAGATCAGAGGTCATTCTGTTCATGTAACAGATTGGGGATTACAGTTAAATTCACTTGAATCTCCAGGAACAGAGTCAACTCAGATCCTATGAAGAGAATGAGCACTAGATACAGAAAAGACATCAGGGGTTTGCTTTTTTAAGATCTTTAAAAGAATTTGTTTTTAGTTGATAAATAATAATTATATCTACTGTATGTTTAAGGGGTAGATTGTGGAATAATTAAATCATTCTTATTAACAGCTCTATTATCACATATATCTTTTTTAGTGAAAACTATTTCTACTATTATAGCAATTTTAAAATACACACTGCATATTTATTTATTATATTCAGCAGTCTGTGAAATAGATCACTAAAATTTTATTCCTCCTCTCTAAAATTTCATACTCTTTGATCCACATCTCCCTTTTTCTCATCCACAACTTCCTCTAGTCTCTAGTAAACATAACTCTACAATTTACTTGTATGGATTTGACCTTTTTAGATTCCAAGTGTAAGAAGGATTATGTGCTGTTTTTCTCTCAGTATTGGCTCACTTCATTTAGCATAAGATACTCCAGATTCATGTTTTTGCAAATGACCAAAAGATAGCTACACTACTATGTTCAGGGCAGTATCTTCATAATGGCCAAGATATGGAGACAACTAGGTAGGTGTCCATCATCAGATGAATAAATAGAGAAAATGTGGCATATGTATACAATGGAGTATTAGTCGGCCTTAAACATCTTTATGTCACAGCTAGAACACAGCAGATCAGAGTGGACTTGGGTTTGCTCAAGCTCAGTGGCCAGTTAGTTGTCAAATATGACTTTCATTCCTGAGCTCCATCTTGCTACCCCAAGATATCTCTGTCTTCCTTTTTCTATTGTGTTTACCTTTCACAGGTCTCCTCTAGAAGAGAATTGGAATTTCTGGCATTTTTCAAGTTTATCCAGCAGAGCAAGACAGATACCAAAATGAGCTCACAATTGTGGAAAAATATTTTGCCTTAAGGGAAAACATGAGTCTGTAATATCTTCAAGCCACTTTATAAAATGTCTTCCTCCTCCTGCCATTTCCCAATCACAAGTGGCCTCTCCAATTGTCACATTTCAGGTTCTGCAGCATGACGGATTATAAAGAGATGGAGATTATAATGAATCTGGCCACAAATGACCTATGTCAGAAAATAGGAATGAGAACCTCAGTATTCTCAGGGTGACATTGAATTCTTGTAAAATATTTGCTCAATTACAGAAGAAAATTACCAGGGAAATAAGGGATGAGGGTGTTATTACTCAGGTACAGAACAACAACAATAAAAAGCCTGTCACTGCCATGAAGGTAACGAAGCTAAGCCCCAGAAAGCACTTTATTGCTAACTTCCCAACCTGTAAATATGTGTCTAAATACAAGGACCAAAAATTTGGATGAAATGACTGTCTGACTCATTCACAAAAGGGAGATTCAGAACAATTTGTAGTAATCTATTCTCATTCCCTGAGCATTTTTGACTGTTCAACTGTTTCTTTTAAACCTTGAAAGTTAATAAACAGCTATATCTTATTGTCGCAAGAGAAAAGTAAGGCTACACATTATATAAAAGACAATATTGTGACTCTAAAAACAATCCCCCAGGCTAGAGGAATGGACTTATAGAAATGTAGAGTGAATACATATTCAAGATTTCTTTGTCTTAAAATAGTATCCAAAATTTAAAAACATAAGCAAAACGCGCAAAATCCAATTTAGCTTTTAAGAAAATGTAGATGGAAGAAAAGAGAGGGGATAATGAGATCATAAAAGAGTTGAAGAATGGCTAAATATCTTTTCCATATGATTTTTAAATTGCTTGGGGAATTAATTTAATTTGAGCTAGGGTATATCTACTCCTTGATGAAAATTGCTCTGTCATATATTTTTCTCCATGTTACCCTGGAATTGTGTACTCAGGACATTGACAGTTAACAAGGGTGTGATGCTTTCTGATCTAGGCTGATCAAACTACATTTTGCCTTTATAATTTTGAACCATAAAGTTGAATTGGATTTTCCAGTATTCAAAATGCCATACTTTGTCTTTGAGCATCTGTAGGGGATAATGAGTGTACATCTAAATAAACTAAGTCCATAAGCAAACCCCATGAATATTGATAAAAACATAGAAGTTTTCTTATGGTGGTGTAAAGAATAATTAACATGTTAGATGTGATACCTTCTTTTAAACAATATAATATATATATACATATATATGTATATATGTATATATATATATATATGTATATATATATATATAATATAGTTCTTCAGAGTAGTAAAGAGAAAAAATACTGTGACACACACAGAAATTTTGGATACTTCCAGCTTGGATTCATTAAAGGTCAGAGATTCTGAGATTTCAAGTGCCAGTGTCATGAACCCTCTGTATATAATACAAACCTTTTGGAATTTTCTTTCCTGAAAGAAGATGCAATGCACTATCCTAAGAAAGACCTGTGCCTTGGTATCAATGGCACAGGCAGATAAGGGCTGGGAATGACTTTGCAATACTCATTTAATGTATGATCTTGGTCAAGTCACTTAATCTGAGGTCTGTTTTTTTTTTTTTTTTTTTCTTTATGAAGTGAAGGGAGTGATATTTTCCTCACAAAGCATATGTAGATTCTTGGTTTATTCACACACACACATATTACCTTTGTAAATAAGGGACAATGGACCAATATATTACTCTGAAAGATTCGATAATTTGGCAACAATATTGATCCGTTGTGCTGCAGTAAAAAATAAATTCAAAATTCCAGCAGATTAGGACCATAAACATTTATTCTTGCTCCCATTCCGTGTCAATATCTTTGAGTCAGATGGAGTAGCATCTAAGTGGAAAAACTTTATCCATGGCAGGGGGAAAATGGGTGACTGGGGAGAGACTTGGAGGAAGCAATGATGCCTCTCTAAGATTCTGCATGACCTTAGTTGACTGACATTCCATTCATTCCATTGACCCAAGTAAGTCACATGACCAAGCTTACCCCTGACAGCAAAGTATAGAAGCACCAGCAAAGATACTGCAAGTATCATGTGGGTGAATGAGTACACTTAATTCTCTTAAAGGAAAGGGGAGTGAATAGTTGGGAACAATAACACAATGTACCACAATAACAATTGCTAGTATCAGAGAGGCTGCCTTGGATGGGGGGCAAGAGCATGGACTGTCAGGTGTGCACCCTGCACCCTATCTCCAGTGTTATTTGCTGTAAGATAGTTACCTCACCTTTTGAAGTCTGGTTTGCTAATATGGAAAACTGGGATAATAATAGTGCCTCATTTTGTGGGATTAAAAAAGATGAAATGTGTGTGTGTATGTGTGTGTGTGTGTAAAATCATTTAGAACAAATCTAACACATATAGTCAGCACTATGTGTTAGCTATTTTTTTTCTATTATTATCACTGGTTACATTGAGGGAACTGTAAGTTTATTATAGAGGCATTCCTGGTAGAAAAACTAAATCAGTTAAATTAAAGTAACTGTGATAGGACAATGATACATGCATTTTCTATTTTTCTCAGTATGAGTGACCATCTCTACACAGTTCAGTTGGTCCATGTTATTGATTCTTCACCACTTTCTTCCTTTGTCTTATAGCCATCAGTGTGCAGAGATGAGCTGGTGGAAAAGGTAAGCAGGAAGATTTGATGGTTAGCATTATGGTGTAAACCACTAACTTTGCTTTCTTTCTCCAAGACATTTTAATGATATTCCAATTTCCAACAGCTTTTAGAAGAAGCTTTCCTTTTTTTTTTTTTTCCAGAATTTTTTCTTCTGTCTTTTTTAAGACTCCAATTCAGAAAGACATTGGATTCTGTGATGTTAGTCCTTCTCTCCACCCTGGGCTTGTTTCTTCAACTATCTTAGTACTCTATTTTGAGGGATAACCAAATGGGCAATTTCCCAAATAGCAATGCAGTAGTGATACTACAAATGGTCTCACAACCATAATAAGGGAGGTTCTGCAATGTGAATTGTGTATGACTTATTTTGTCTATCTATATCACAGATTCAACTTGAAAATTTAGCATTAATTTCCTTTGAGTAGCACCTCTGAAATTTACTAGCTAAGGAGAAAAAAACCTTAAAATAAGATACACATTCAAATAAAGGTTTAAGCTGAAAGAATGATATTGTTTCCTATCTCAAGGAAAGCAATCCAGTGAAAAACTAACCTAATTAATTAAGTGCTGTTTGTGAGTAATGCCAATGAGAAAAGAGTTAGTCACACTACCTTTGTTCAAACATTTTTACTTTCTTTTACTTTACATGAAACCTGTCTGTTGTAAATTTGTATATTCTTTTCCTCTCATTAGACATATTATGAAAGATTTTTCAGTCTTCTGGTGGTACGTGATTCAGGTGTTTGGAGAGTAATTCATTAATTTCCTGAGAAGGCTGTCTTGACACCAAGTTTGAATCAGAGAAACATACTTGTTTTCTGTGGGCCTCCCCACTAAAATAAATAAAATAGAGCTTTGAGCTCCTGCTGCAATTAAGCAGGAGGTGTCAGTGGGCAAGTGACTTCAACCATGGAGGATAGGTGACTTGTCTTTGAGTTGGGTGAAGATGAAAGGCACAGGAAGAGAAATAGAAAAGAAACTGACTCTATACTCATTTCTTAATATTGGTTTTGCACCTTCACATACCTGAGCTCATAAGAAGGGGAAGGTATAATGTTCAATGGATGTTTGAATTTTAATTATTACACTGGACATATTTGTGAACTGAAATTATTTAGAGGGACTGAAATAACCAGTAATTTTTTTACTTTTGAGAGAAATTTCTCTGAGCAACATGAGAGTTTACCCAAATGGTCAGATAAGTACCACTTCCCAGAGCTGATAGGCAGGGCCTGGCATATGATAAATGATGTTTTGTTTTGTATTCAGACCTGTGGAGGGACCACCAATTGTTCACAATTTCTATTCCATCTTTTTTCCTTATTAGTAATAGCCTTTCTAATTTTTAGCTAGGCATATGAATTTCCAATACTGACTACATTCCCCAGACTTGTCCCCCTCATACCTCCACCACCTAATTAACATGTTGAAACCTAATTGCCAATGCGACCATATTAGGTGGGGCTTTGGGAGGTGATTAGTTCATGATGGTGGAACCCTTTTGAATGGAATTTGTGCCCTTATATAAGAGGCTGTGGAGAGCTGCTTTGTTTCCTGCCCTGTGAAGACACAGCAATAAGACCCCTCTATGAACTAGCAAGTTGGTCCTTACCAGATAAGACTAAGTTTGGGCCAGTGAGATGTGGGTGAAAGTGCTATACCCAACTTCTAGGTCACTTTCTTAAAAATGTGCTGCTTTATAAGAGTGTTCTTTTCCTTATGGACAGGAAATGATAATAATGGTGCCATTTGACCACAGGTCAAGGACATCAGAGCTAAACCCCTGGCTCTAGTTAGACTGTTTGGTTCTGGAATGGTATACAAGAAAAATGAAATATATCTATCTAAAATACTGTATGTTTGGTATTTCTATTATGGAGATTAACCTATATCTACTTAATACAGAAATAAATATCTGACAATATGCTGCTGCTGTCACAAAAATCTAAAGTATGTGACCTGTCATGGCAGTTAGGTAGAAGATAACTCAGAAACATATTAAGCCTAGAAGGTCAGACGGCTCATGACCATTTTGTAATGCCTTGGTGATAAAATTGGTAAAATTGTCATCTGAAGTTGCCTGAAGTGCAGACAGACCACTTTACTTTAGAGAAGTGGTTAGAAAAAGGTAGGCTATCATGTGTGTTGACTGCTTCATGCTGTATTTAGCAAGATTTCAGAAGAAAAGAAATGAACTTGAACAAAAATTGGCCAATTTTAAGCAGAGATGGAAGGAAATGGAACTATTTGTGGAGGCTTTGCCTTTGATCTATAGTCTAAATTGAAGGTCTAAAGATTTGGGGCCTGCAAGGTTGGAAAAGTCAACTCTTTCTCTACCCAAAACAGCAGGAGAGAAGACTCATTCATAGCCTTACTCAGTGGTGTGCCATTAAGACTGCTCAGCTAGTGGGATGTAGCCCATAGACATTAATTACATAAAAGTAATGACATTTAACTCAGCCATAAGACAGCTTTTGTTGAAATAAGAGAGAAGAGAATGGGCTGCCCAGGAAATCAGTATAGAAGCCAATAAAGAAGAGGAGAGCAAGCCTACTTAGGAAGTCTGATGTTTAGAAGAGTTCTTGGGTATGGTTGCTTTAATGTAGAACCAGTGATATTAGTAAATGTATAATAATCACTTTTTTTGTTGTTTAAAAATGTTCTTATATTTAGTATTTTCTGATTTCCATGCTGTACATACTCCCACATGGCTTGTTTTATGTTATCAACTTGATACCACTGATTATATGGAGTTAAGAAGGAATGTGCACTATAGGCTCTTGCAGGCTGGTGCATGCCAAACCCAAGACACCACTGAATGGAACCAACTGGAAGAAAATAGATAAACCCACTAAGTTTTGAAAGTAATCATATTTCCCAAGAAACTATAAGTCTAGATCACAAAGGCCTGTGCATTTTCTCACTCCTGAGGAATCCATCAGTTTTTCAAACATGCAGTAGCTGGAAATGAGTTGTCAGAAGAGAGTGCTCTCTGGTTTTTTCAGATGAGACCAGAAAGTGTAGTGGATAAGGAAGACTATGCATTACAGAAAGCAATCAATGGAGGAATTGTTCCCAGGGACCACAAATCCTACAAGGGCAGGGGATCCTACAGTTACTGCTTAGCAGGATATCATCATTGCTATGAACCAGTGACTATAGAGTATTCCTTATTCTTTTCTAAGTGGAAATTTTTATTGTGGTTGGACTGTTTCTATTCTATGACTTTCTTTTGGATGTAGGGATTTGTGACTGGAAAGGGAGAAATATCATGTCACCTATTAGTTAGCAACCAATTTCAGATCTGATAGTCTACTGTGCATCATTTGTAGATCCCAGAGGTTGGGTTGGATGCATTAACAGGATGGAATTTGTGTTTATCTTCCTAGAGGTGGGGTAAAGGTGTCCTATGAATTAGAAAAAGGAAGGACACTTGGGTGGCAAGGTAGAAGATGATAGGAATCAGTGATGATTACTTAGCAACCATTCTTCTTGTCTTCCTTTTAGTTATAGAACCTCCTGAGTCAAAGACATTTCTGTCTCCCTTCAAGCTGGTATGACTGCCGGATGGTTTAGTGCAGTGATTTTGAGTGGTGTAGAAAAGATGCACAACTCTGTGTCAGTTTCTCATTGGATAAACAATTGGCCAAGATCTGAGCATGTGCATGCCAAAATGCCCGCAAACTATCTTGGACCTCTTTGGAAACTTTTCCCAAGCTTTTGTGATGTAAAGCTGAGCAATGACCCATCCTGAAGACTTAAAGTCCTCTTCTAAATCAATCAGATGATTTCTCCAGAATCTCCCCTTATGTGGTTCTTTCTTATGTTGAGCCCCTTCCATTTTTTACTCACTGAATTTGATGTTTAGTGCTGTCATTCCCTTTTGCCTGGAAGTAAATAAACTCAGCTTAGTTTTTTTGACTCTGATAGTTCTAGTTCTGATTTTCGTAAAGATATGCTGCTTGCTATGAATCTTCCATTTTTTTTCCCCTAGGAAATAGCTATTGAAAAGCATGTTGAAGGTGGCTAATCTCTTCCACCCACTCCCCTCTAGGTGGTCCTGAAAGAGGAAAAAAAGCCTCTTCATTTAAACCACCATATTTTGGTCACTTCTAAACAAGCTTAGCCTTTACTTTAACAGGAAAGTCCAGGTTTTTCAATATACTATTTCCATATGTAAAGCCTTAGCACAGGGCCTTGCATGTGTATGACCCCAGTCATTGTTTACTATTATTATGAACAATAAATATGTTTGCTGACTGAACAGCAAGAATAGGTATATAAGCCCTTATTACTATTTAAAGGATTTGTGGGCAAATGGAAGTGGGAATTTTTGAATACTATTTTCATCATTGAACAGAAGCAGGAGAAATGAATAGAAAACACTGGCCATGACACCGTAATGATGTATATTTTCATCATGTAACTATGCTTCTTGCTTTTAAAAAATGTAATACAACTATGGTCTCTTAGCAGGCTCTGAATGTAAATGGGATGATCAAAGGTTCTCAAACTAAGGATAAAAATGGAGGTAAGTCTGGCAGGTGGTGATTTATTTTTTTCTTTCTTTTCTGCCTTGCTCTCTCTTCTTTCTTATTGTGTGTGCAGGAACATGAATAAAATATCTCACAAAATGTTATGAAAGAAAGCCACATGCCACATACCCAGAATAAATATGTTCAAATGATCAGGCACATTCTATTACTGTCCCTTGGGGCTATTCTGTGTAGAGAGTTACTCCTGATTTTCTGGAAGTTTCTGAGACTAGTCTCGTGGCTTTAAGAATGCTTCACTGTGTGTGTGTGTGTGTGTGTGTGTGTGTGTGTGTATTTCTGCTTTAGAAACAACTGTAACTCACCTACCTGTGAAAGGATGAATCTTCTTTTTTAAGTCATCATAAAGAAAGAGAGTGTTCTACTTCTTAAGTATTAATTCTGAGTGATTCAGTTACAATTCACTTCCATGTTATACTTCCTCAAAGAAAATACAGAGGTGTGGAACAGAAGAGGGAGGGAGACTTGTCCTGGGGGTTGGGAAGTTGAGGAGGATGCCCTTCTCCTCTCTGTCACTAGCTTCATTATGCCAAGGTCAGACAGTACAGGTTCTTTAATGCATCTTTGGATCCTGGTGGTCTCAGGACCATTCCTGGGAGACATTTGTCAAAATCTTGATAGTTTCCTGTCCAGGTTTCCTTACATTGCACTCATTTGAATGCCTGACAAAAAATAGCAGAGCCTGAGAAGGAGGTTCCTGAGGCACAGAGAGAAGAGGCTGACCCAAGTGAATTCTTGAGTTACTCACGTGTCCCTGGAGACCTGAGAGTCCCTCTCTAGGACCACTGATGTTGTCACTCTTCCAAGATGCTCCTATTTGTGATAACCTTCTGCCTTGGACATTTTTGCCCAGTGATTGGATTTCTTGAACTGTGCCAACGAAAACCAGTTCTGTGATAGAAGAGGCAAGATGAAAAGGGAAATTAAAGACTTTGATGAGGTGAAGATAGTTGTTTCCAAGGGGAGAGAAGCTTAGAGAAAGGAAAAGAGGAAAGCTTAATGTAAGGATTATTTTTCTAGAAATCTAAATGACCAAGACTTTCAATGATGCAAAACAAAGAAAACCTCTGTGTGTGTGATGTCTTTGTCTTTGCTCCTTCTAGGGCATAAGAAAGTCCACCTAACCATAGTTAGAGATTCTATGATCTGATTGATGATATTACTAAGTTCTTATTGCCTTCACTTTATCTTAACCCTTTCAGTGTAATTGATCCAACACATTTTTGGTTGCTTTTATCTTTCTTGTTATTTTTTGGTGGTGAAAATAACACATACTTGTCTCAGAATGGTCTCCACAGAAGCTGAGTCCTAGATGGGGATTCTTCTTTGGGTGTTCTACTTGGAACAGCCCTTCAGGAGAAGGGAACTGGGGTAGCAGGAAAGGACAGGGGGGAATTTAAGCAAGAGTAAAGAGTCTCAGCTGGAGACCAGCTTCAGCCTGATGCCATAGGATTCTGCTGATTCTGAGCATAAATGACACCCCAGAATTGGCTGTCCCTTGAAGCAAGTAGGTTGGCTTTGGTTTCCTCGTGTTATTCAGTTGTTGGCTGAGGCCTGGAGTTATGAATTGACTCTGGCAAAAGGATTTCAATTTGGTTAAGGACAGTTCTGCAGGAAAAGGAACAACTGTGGATTATTTATCAGCCAACAGGCACTGCACCTGGAAGATGAGTCTACAACTAGAAAATGGGGTAGAAAACTGTAACACAACAGGGTAAGTGAAGAAGGAATTTTCAACCACAAAGCATCTGCCCATCCAGGGTGACAATTATATCTAGTTGACTATCCTTCCAGACATGACTGTAGCTACCCACCCTACAACCTCATATTTCCTTTGGGCACTGTATGATTTTCCTGTGTTATTATAAATACAACCTATCATTTCTGATGGTTGCCTTAATATTTCACTATTTATTTAATAAATTCTTCAGCTAATGGATGTTTCAATAATGGTTGCCTCACAAATTGCCCTAAACCTAATGGCATAACACACCAACCCTTTTGTAAGTGCTTACCTACAGTGAGGGTCACAAATTCAGGCAAGGCACAGAGGGATGGCTATTCTGCTCAATGATGTCTTGGCTGGAACTGAAGAAAGCTCACACGGATGAACTAGATGGTTTCACTTCCATGTGCAGCATGTTGGGGTGAAGCGTTGGTTAGATGGCTGTGTTAAGCTGGGATAATGGCTTTGTGGTGGCTGAACACACTTGGCAGCTTAGTACTTCAGAGAACCAGGTGAACTTACATGACTTTTTTTGACCTCCTCAGAACTCACAAAGCACCAGTTTTCTCTTGGTCCATGTGGTTACAAGCAGGCCCTGACTTAAAGAGCTGGGGAAGTATATCCCACCTCTTGATGGGAAGCATGCCAAAGAACTTGAGGTGACTGAAAAAGAAATCTCCACAGTAAACATTTTTCCATTTGTGTGTGTGTGTGTGCATGCGTGTTTAAATATTTTGTTGCTGATAATGCCACTACAAATATTTCTTTTTATTATTTTTTGTATTTTAATTGATGCATAATAATTGTACCCATTTATGGGATACAGTGTGATAGTTGAATGCATGTATACAACGTGAAGTGATCAGATCAGGGTAACTGGTCCATCCATCACCTCAAATATTTATCATCTCTTTATGCTGGGAATATTCAAAATCCTCTCTGCTAGATAGTCTGAAATATATAATTAATTGTTGTCAATGGTAGTTATCCTATTGTTCTACAGAATATTAGAAACTATTTGTCCTAACTGCACCTCTGTACCAGTTAACTACCCTCTCTCCATAAAAATATGGAATGCTTTGTGAATTTTCATATAATTTTTGCTAGGGGCCATGCTGATCTTGTCTGTATCATTCCAATTTTAGTATATATGCTGGCAAAATAAAACTGACTCTTCTTATGCAAATAATCTTTCATATGTGGAATATTATCACCCTAGGGAAAATTCTAGTGGAATTTTCAAGTAAAAAGGCATATATACTTTTAAATTTTTAATATATGCTCTCTAGAGAGGTTGCATCAATTTATACTTTCATCGAATGTACAAGAGAGTACCTTTATGTGCTTGTGTTTGTATGTCTTGAATTTGTCATTATCAGAGTTTCAGTACATTAGTGAAATAAATTGAGAGAGCCTTCATTTTTTAAATATAATCTCTGTACTCCCTTAAATATCATTATTTTTATATTTGCTTTGGTAAGTTGAAGGAATCTGCCTTTAAAACTATTTTCACCAAGTGCATTTTTGGGGAGTCCTTGTTTGTTTCATTGTATTTTGTTGTATATTTCTCAGTTTTTTTTCATTGCTACTTAATGTTTGTAACTTCAATTTTGGTAGTGTGTGCTTCCTCATAGAACTGTCCATTATATTGAGATTTTCAATAAATTAGTCTTGGTCAACACAATTTAAAATAAGCATTTTCTTATTTACAAATTTCCCAAGCATCTGTGAGTTTCGTTTCTTGTTCAGATATTATTTTGCATTATTCTTTAAACTTTTACTTTAAATTAAAATTTTTGATGAATTTTTAAGACAAAATGGTCAAGCTGTGGACTTTAAAATTTCTACTTTTGGGAATTTTTGAGGTATTTTGTAGTAAACATGATACACTTGGTAACTATTACAAGGTACATGAATAGAATATTTGCTCTTCATCTGTAGAATGCAAGGGTCAATATTTTTATTCAACAGTGACACTGATGTGTTAAACTCTCCCAGTACAGTTGTATTTTGTTGTATATTTCTCAGTTTTTTCATAGACTTTCATACTTTGTCTCTTGTCTCTGTAACTTTTCTCAATATGAACCATATTTAATAATGTGTCTTAAATTCTGCTTTTTCTATTCTACTTGCCTTCTTTGGTTTGTGCTTCCTAATAGATTTTTATCTTTCATTTTTTTCTCCATTATTTAAAAAAAACTTTTAATTTGGTCCCACGTACCCTGTACTCATTTTCTCCCAAAGGTAACATCTTTCATAACTGTGATACAATATTAAAACCAGGAAAGTGACATTGATCCACTCTACAGAACTTATTCAGATTTCATCAGTTTTACATACACTTTGTGTGTGTGTGTGTGTGTGTGTGTGTGTGTGGTGTGAGTGTGTATAGTTCTATACAGTTTTTATCATATGTGTAGATTCATGTTAGCACCACCACAATCAAGATACAAAAAGTTCCCTCATGCTAATCTTTTATACCCACACCAACCTTTTTCCACTGTCCCTAACTGCTGGCAGCCAATAATCTGTTACTTATCTCTGCATTTTCTGCTTTCAAGAATGTTATATAAATGGACTCTAATAGTAGGTGATATTTTGGGCTTGTCTTTTTCCATCCAGGCTGTTGTCTGCATCCCAGGCTCATTCCCCCTTATTGCAGTATAAAGTTGCATGGCCTGGATGCATAGCTGTTGAACCTTTCTCCTGCTGAAGGACATTAGGGTTGCTTCTAGCTTTGGTTTATTATTAGCAAGGCTGCAATGAACACCTATGTCCAGGTTTTTGTGAACTTAAGTTTTCATTTCTCTAGGATAAATGTCCAGGAATACAATCGTTGGGTCATATGGCATTTGCATGTTAATTTTTTTAAAAACAAACAGCGTAATTGCTTCCAGAATGGCCTTTCTGCCTTCCATTCCTACCAGTGATACATGAGTAATTCAGTTTCTCTGTGTGCTCACCAGCTTTTGATATTGTCATTATTTTCTACTTTGCTATTCTGATAGGTATGTAATGATATCTCATTGTGGTTTTAGTTGGCATGCGAAGTTGAACATCTTTTCATGTGCTTCTTTACCTATGTACATCCTCTCCAGGGAAATATCTGTTCATGTACTCTGCTCACTTTCTGATTGGTTTATTTGCTTTAAAAAAAAGAAAACAATTGAGTTTTAGAAGCTCTTATATATTCTAGATATAAGGACTTTGTCTGATACATAATTTATAAATATTTACTTCATGCTGGTACTTATGTTCTCATATCTTCCCTGGGTCTTTCAAAAAGAAATTTTAAATATTGATGTAATCCAATTTATAGTTTCTTTTTTTTAAGAAGAAAAAGAAGAGAAGGTATGAAGTCTAAAAGTCCTTTGCCAAGTCTACACAGCACTTTTTAATGATATCTAGTCCCTTGACTTTAGAATTTTAAAACAAATTTATGTGACAAAATCTGTTGGTCTTTTTGATTGTGATTTCTGTCTGTGTGTTGCTTGGGAAGTTCTTCTCCACCCCCAAATCATTTTATTTTAGATACAATCATTTTTAAAAAACTATTAGTTTTTATATTACTGTTAGTCAGGAAGCAGAGCATCATGGTGCATGGGATTGGCAGAGGGAAACTTCTCAGCTTGTGGCAGCCAGGAAGCAGAGAGGGAGAAAGAACAAGGTGCCAAAGACAAAATTTAACCCCCCAAAGCCATGTCTCTGGTGACCTACTTCCCTCCAGCCATGTCTCACCTGTCTATAGTTACCACCCACTTAGTACATTCTAATTATTAATCTATTAAATGGATTAATCCACCAGTTAGGTTACAGCTTTCATAATCTAGTCATTTACCTCTGTACATTCCTGTATTGTCTAACACGTGCTTTTTGGGGGTACACCTCTCATCTAAACCATAACAATTATAAAGTAACACATGACCATTTAAATAATGAAAAAATGTAGAAAGTTAAAAAAAATTGAAGAAAAATCTTGCCTTTACTTTTATAAGTTTTATTTCCTGAGGTAGCCACTGTCATTAATCTCTTATATATCTTTCTAGAATTTCTCTTGCATATACAGATGTGTACATGTACATATGTACATACATATGTTTCTTTAAAAATCCAAAAAGGGGATGTTTGATGTAGCCCTCTCTGTAATGGTACATATTGATAATTCTCATTATTTTTAACAGTTGCAGGAATAATTAATATGCCCTATCTCTTAATGATAGATAATTAATTGATTAAAGGAGCTTTATTCACTGTGGTAAATAATACTATAGTAAGTGTTCTTGTACGTCTTATTTTACAAGTACTTATGAAGAATAAATTCCTGGACAAGGAATTATTAAATTGCAAGGTATATGCTTTTACAATTTTGATAGTGTTGACAAACTGACCTTAAAAATAGAGCACCAAAATATGCATCTACTAACAATGTACTGCAGAACCAATTTTCCCATATGCTCACCTACACTGGTACTTACCTGCATTTTAATTCTCTGCTATCTGAGAAGTAAGAAAAAATCTCTGGTTTTTCTGAATGCAAAGGAGATTTAAGAGATGGTGAGTGTGTGCTTGCATGTGTGTGTAACATTAGGGTTGTCAAGGAGCATGGTTTTACAGTTCATCTTTTAAAATGAAAGGTCTTTGGAATAGGTGATGACTAATGTTTCATAAGATATAAGAAAGGAGATGTCTCCCAAACCAACCAAGATGAGTCTCAACACCCTGGAGAGCCAGCAACTTTCCACTCCCTTGTGCTAATGGGAGAAGGGAGTGGGGTCCCTGGAGGGATCGTCAGTGGGAACTGTCCCACTCACCGCATGATTCTAGAAGTCTGATTGGAATGCCTAGTAGTTGTTGAGTGAGCTGATTCCCTGTAAACAGAGTAATGTACAATAAATAGTTTCTTCCTAGTTTTCTTCCTTGTTTAGTCATTCACTCCTCTGTATGGCTCATTTAATTATTATATCTTGGTTGGCTCATTTAATTATTATATCTTTGTTGTCCTAGTGGCAGTGCCCCAGGACTGGGGCCGCAAGATAGTGTTCATTGGCTCAGGTGGTGTGGGGGTGGGGAGCACAGAGTCAAGGTGTCCTCACAGCTGTGTGCCAGGAGCCTGCACGCACTCCTGAACAGGAAGTCAGGTGAAGAGGAGGGCATGCTCAAACCCCATGTGATGAGCTGGCAGTAGAATACAGAGAACAGTTTCACCTACTGGACATTTTGAAAGTTGGATGAAAGCTTAATTAAAATTCTAGTTAAGGGTTGGATCCAAACACTTAATTTCTATTGATAATCTTTAGTGAGAATCAATCACCAAGTCAGAAAATAGACCTAAAAACAAACAAGATTAGCAGCTCATCTTGTATGGTGTTCCAAGAGAATGAATCCGTTATCTCCATTCAAGAAAGGTAAATGGTAGTTGGGGATGGTGGGGCACACCTGTAATCCTAGCTACCTGGGAGGCTGAGACAGGAGGTTTGTAAAGTCTGGGCAACTTAGTGAGACCCTATGTCAAAATAAAAAATAAAAAAGGGCTGGGGGGTGTAACTCAGTGGTAGAGTACCCCTGGGTTCCATTCCCAGTACTGATAAGAAAGAAAGAAAGAGGAAAAAAGGAAGGAGAGAGGAAGGAAAGGAATGTATCTGGATAGCAGATATATTCTCAACCATCAGCAATCACAGTACAGGACCAGGGACGTGCTCAGCAAGTACACAAGGTTTTGTAAATAGATGGTTTGAAGTGATTTTTGTTGTCATTTATAATGATGATCCCCATGAATGAATAAATTCTACTTGAAAAAACCAGTTTGTAATGTAGAAAAAGAAGGTAGGCTTGAGGAAAAAACTTTTCTACTTTACATATCTTTATTCTTTCCTCACCACCTTTCATTTTTCTAAGAAGAGATAATAAATGAATAAAATGAGATATCTCAAGCTCTTTCATAAGCCTATATTATCAATGTTTAATCTTCATATAACAAAACAAGCCTCTAAGTAAGACACACAATATCATACCCCACCAACAATAGGAGAAAACTCAATTTTTAGAATTAGAAATAGAATAGGTATTGCCCATGTCAGAGAATCCAGTTTCTTATTCATACCAGGTTCAGAGCTTTTTCTATAGCAAATCCTTCTGAAAGGCTTTTTAAAATGAGAGGATGGTTCTGTTAAGAACAGATGATTAAATTAAACATCTTCTAGACTGGATTTAGTGAAGATGAATTAAGTCTCTGTATCCCTCTTTCAAGACTTGAATACTCACTCCATGAAGTTCCGTCAACTGTCTAATTAGCATCTGATTCAGGCGTCTCACGACTATCTGCCAAAAGATAATAACAATAAAAAGTCTATGGCCTTTGAGTAGGTGAAGTTTGCCCATAATACTTTTATTTATTCATTGTAATTTTTATTTTGACTGTTTGGTGGCTCTCTCTTTTCTCTGACCCACAAACTAAGGTGTACCCATTGGGCACTTACTTCACTTGGAGTGAAGCCGCATGTTTCAGACTTATGTGGGGGAGGGGCGGGCCTGTGCGTGTTGTGACTCTGATAAACTCACCATGCAAATCTGATGAAGTGTGAATTCAATGGGTAGCACATCAGCGGGCATTCTGGAGGCAATGTAGTTACCCAGAGGAGCTTGTGGCAGGTGGTAAGAAGATTATTTTGGCATAAAATATCTGCTGCTACCTGCCTCTTGCTTTGAGGACTTCTCCCAAGCTCTTCGCTCTTTTGGAGTGGTCCTTTAGCCCCATGTTGGTCTTTTAATACTTGACTCCAATCGCTCCACTTAGAAGCCTTCTAGAATTTTGCCTTTCCCTTCCATTAATTCTTTTTATATGATTTCCCTCTCTACTTACTTAGCATCTTATGCAAGCTTCCCTCAGAACATTTGTCAAAGAGTATGACTATCATTTTGTACATTTAGCACTGAGTAAGCTTCAATTAACAGTGGTTATTCGTATGATTGTTGTTATTGTTCTTGTACTGTAATCTCCAATTCCTAATGAACTAACTGTCCTATGCATGGACTTTGATAAATATTTATAGAATGACTGCGTAGATTCAGGCTTGCACTGGAACCTATCCTTACCTTCATTGCTTTCTGGGCCCAGTGGTCAGAGGGTACTTCCTCTGGATGACCTCAGTGGGAAGTTGCCCCTAACTTCCCAATGCCTATAATACTCTTGTTCATACAGCTTCTCCTGTTCCTTGATTTGTGCAAATGTCTCCTCCTATAGATTATGAGTTCCTTGAGGACCAGTGCTACTATCTTATGAAATTGTGTGGTTTCTACAGAGCCTACCTTAAGTATTAAAGTAGATATTCAGAACACTACCTGAATGCATAAAAATAAATAGGCAGGATCACACTAATGTCCTAGACCTACTGCATGTTTTTGAGGAGGAGGTAAATAAAAATATACAGCTAATTCTGAGTATGTTTTGAAATTCAAGAAAAACTTTAAAACTAATGATGAAATATTTGTTGAAGAAAAATGGAAAATATTGTGGCAATGTTTTTCAGTGTTAGAAATGATGTTAAGCCTTCTATTTATATATCTACTGCCAGTGCTAATGCTTCAGGTTTGGTATTATAAATAAGTACATTACACAATAATGGAAAGCGTCTTTGAATTTTGTGAAGTATGTTTGGATTCCCAGTTAAGTGAGTTTATGGCTTACAGCTCCAGGCATGAAAACAGCTGATGCAGGTACCTAAGATGATCCTTCTTTCTCCCATCTGCCTCATCTCAGGACTACTGTCATGTCATTCTAAAGGTGAAGATATATACAGTAATCAAAAAGTGGTGGAGAAAGTTGATGTATTAGGATACAGTAGGACAAGAAGTTGTATGAATTTGAGAAAACTGATTTATTGTGATACAGAGAACATTTCAGTCTGCATTATGAGACTGGAGTAGAAGTAAAATCCCACCTGGAAATGTATCATGGGAAACAGCTTCTTCCTGGGTCTGGCGGTCAGTTTTCTGTTCGTGTTTACTAGGAATGGCAGGTAGTTTCCATATTGGGGGCCAATGATTCTAATCAATTGCTAATAAAAGAATTTTAATATTCCTTGATAGATGAATGACCTCTACCATGAATGTGGAAATGGCATGCCTATGTATTTACATCTTTGGTCTTTATCATCTATGCAGTTTTCCAACTGAATAGCATGAATTGCAAATTACTTTACAATTTCTGAGTTGAAATCATGGTATTCAAACCGCAATTTTATTGTGTGTGCCCTTTTCTTCTTTATGGATGCATTTATTGTATGTGTTGGGCTTTGTAATAACATACACTACATACTAGTTTAGTATTGCTGTAAGAGACTGAGAAAAGTCCATTTTGCATTTTATGTATTCTTTTATGCTTATTCCTAAAATCCAGGTTTTAAGAATATTCATTGCTCCTCCAGGAAGTGGAGCTCGATTTCTCCCACTCCCCTTGAGTATGGCTTTCACAGGGTGGTGTGCACAAAGGGAAATTATAAGTAAGGTGAAGGAACTTCACCAATGCCATCTAACCAAGTGATCAAGGTGATCATCCCCAGGGATGAGGCATGCTGATACCATGTACTCTCTGATATGATGTGATAAGGGCAATTTACCTCTGTGGCAGTCCTCCCTAAACCTATAACTCCAGGTTTAATAACAAGAAAGCACGAGTCAATTCCAAATGAAGGGGCATGGGCATTCTGCAAAATATCTGACCACTATTCTTTTTATTTATTTATTTATTTATTTATTTTTTATTATTGTAAACAAATGGGATACATGTTGTTTCTCTATTTGTACATGGAGTCAAGGCATACCATTTGTGTAATCATAAATTTACATAGGGCAAGGTTGTTTGATTCATTCTGTTATTTTTTCCCTTCCCCCCCACCCCTCCCACCCCTCTTTTCCCTCTATACAGTCCTTCCTTTCTCCATTCTTACCACCCTCCATATCCCTAACCCTAAACCTAACCCTAACCCTAACACCAACCCCTCCCCACCCCCCATTACATGTCCTCATCCGCTTATCAGCGAGATCATTCGTCCTTTAGTTTTTTGAGATTGGCTTATCTCACTTAGCATGATATTCTCCAATTTCTGCATTTGCCTGCAAATGCCATAATTTTATCATTTTTCATGGCGGAGTAATATTCCATTGTATATATATGCCACAGTTTCTTTATCCATTCATCAACTGAAGGGCATCTAGGTTGATTCCACAATCTGGCTATGGTGAATTGAGCAGCAATGAACATTGACGTGGCTGTATCTCTGTAGTATGCTGATTTTAAGTCCTTTGGGTATAGGCCAAGGAGTGGGATAGCTGGGTCAAATGGTGGTTCCATTCCAAGCTTTCTGAGGAATCTCCACACTGCTTTCCAGAGTGGCTGCACTAATTTGCAATCCCACCTTTTTCCCCACATCCTCGCCAACACCTATTGTTGCTTGTGTTCTTGATAATCGCCATTCTAATTGGGGTGAGATGAAATCTTAGGGTAGTTTTGATTTGCATTTCTCTTATTACTAGAGATGTTGAACATTTTTTCATATATCTGTTGATTGCTTGTATATCTTCTTCTGTGAAGTGTCTGTTCATTTCCTTAGCCCATTTGTTGATTGGATTATTTGTATTCTTGGTGTAGAGTTTTTTGAGTTCTTTATAGATTCTGGAAATTAGTGCTCTATCTGAAGTATGAGTGGCAAAGATATTCTCCCACTCTGTAGGCTCTCTCTTCACATTACTGATAGTTTCCTTTGCTGAGAGAAAGCTTTTTAGTTTGAATCTATCCCAGTTGTTGATTCTTGCTTTTATTTCTTGTGCTATGGGAGTCCTGTAAAGGAAGTCTGGTCCTAAGCCAACAAGTTGAAGGTTTGGACCTACTTTTTCTTCTATAAGATGCAGGGTCTCTGGTCTAATTCCGAGGTCTGACCACTATTCTTAAAAAAACTGCCTCTCCTTTTATTGGTTAGAAGAATTCCCCCCCTTCTTTTCCCTTTACAAATGAGGTTCTAGAAGAATAGTCAACATTTTTCTAATTTTTCTTACACTTCCACTACTTTCAAATACTCATTTCACTGTCTTCAACCAAGAATCTTTCCTTTGTGGTGTCCTATCTGTATTTTCATATGTTTTCAATTGTTTTACCTTCTTTTTTTTTCCAATTTACTTATAAAATTTGGACACACCTTCTGTCACTTAGGACATAATTTGTGAATCTTAACATTTAAACCAAAAATAAAAAAGATTTGACTTGACCATAGACATGTAAATTTAGCCCTTTTATCATTTTTTCTCTTGCCAATATTAGTTGGAATACATTTCCAATATTGGAGTTTAAGTAAGATTTTTTTCCTGTTGAGAAAAATATTTTCCTTCTGCCTAGTAGCCTAAGGAATCATATGCAGGGTCTTTTGCTGATGTATTAAAAGGAGAACATGGAACATCTTGGATGATACTTATCAAGGTTCTTTTAATTCCAGAATAAGAGCCTTGTAGCCCAAAGATTGTCAGTGCAGAGTCTATAGCCTGGAATAACATCCTACACTCCAACAGTTACAAAATTAACTTAAAATTTTTGATTCAGCAAATATGTCTGGTGTTTTATGTGTCAGTTGTTAATGAAGAATTTCTCACTCACTGGAGATTTATTTGACTAAAATGCATTGAAATTACTTGCATCAATGCATTATATTGTAGGGGAAATGGCATAAATTATGTAGGATAGGAAGGGACTCAAAAATAACAAGGTGACGAAGCTTAGAAAAACCAGTCACACCATCTCTTTCCTTGATTTGATTTTAGTTTATTTTAATTTTCAGGCCAGGACTAGAAAATTGAAATGAAAGTGCAGGTGAAGAATTTTTGCAGTGACAAACTACCTGATATTAGATTAACCCTTCTTCCAAGAGCAACTTTAAAAGGAGTCAAATTGCAAAACAGCAAGAAAACAGACATTCAACGGCATTAGAAGGAAAGGTAGCCAGAAATATGGGGTTGAGGTTCAATAGAAAAAGATCATACACAATAACCCCTAATTTGTCATGGTTTTATTCTTTAAGAGCATTGGCCTGTATTCTCATTATGAGGCCTGGATGCTAAAAGGTAGTGTCCAAGAGCTTGTGACACTCATGGGGAGGGGAGTCAAAGATTGGAGAATAAGACTACCAAAACCATCCTAAAATATGAGCCTAAGAGTTTGTGTGCATTCTCACCATTTGACATCCATTAGTTACAAAGGACTTGCATGTGTCAATCAAGAAGCTCCAGAAACTAAGTGACTAAGAAGTACGTGGCTGAGTGGAGGAGACTCATCTCCCCTGGTATTGTACCTACTCTGTTGTTATAAACATATGTGACAACTGGACAAAATATGCAAAAGAACTATTTGCTTGTATTCTTGATCATTGCCAATTTGACTGGAGTGAGATGAAATCTTAGAGTAGTTTTGATTTGCATTTCTGTAATTGCTAGTGATGATGAACATTTTTTACAAGCAACAGTCAGTGATAGTGAGGATGTGGGGGAAAAGATACACTCATACTTTGCTGGTGGGACTGCAAATTGGTACAACCACTATGGAAAGCAGTATGGAGATTCCTTAGAAAACTTGGACTGGAACCACCATTTGACCAGCTATCCCACTCCTGGGTTTTTACCCAGATGACTTATCAGCATACTACAGTGACACAACCACAGCAATGTTTATAGCAGCTCAATTCACAATAGCTAAAATATGGAACCAACCTAGGCATCCTTCAATAGATGAATGGACAAATAAAATATGGTATATATACACAATGGAATATTGCTCAGCCTTAAAGAAGAATGAAATTATGACATTTGCAGGTAAATGGATTTAGCTGGAAAATATCATGCTAAGCGAAATAAGCCAAAACCCCCAAACCAAAGGCTGTTTTCTCTGATAAGCAGTTGCTGATTCATATTGTAGGGGGCAGTAAGGAAGAATGAAGAAACTTTGTATTATGCAGAGGGGAGTGAGGGGAGAGGAGAGGAGGAGGTGTGGGGATGGGAAGGACAGGGGAATGAGATAGACATTATTATCCTATATGCATGTAAGATTACACTACCAGTGTGACTCAGCACCATGTACAGCCAGAGGAATAAGAAACTGTGCTCCATCTGTGTAGAGTGTGTCAAAATGCATTCTTCTGTCATGTACAACTAATTAGAACAATAAAAAAAAACTGTTTGCAACCACTGGATAGCAACTGATGCTGGGCTTTAATCCTCAAGAGAATGAAAATACTAGAGGTGATCCCATTTTGCTGTGCTTTCCCTGTAGCAGTATCTTCTAATTGGCAGAGCAAGAATACAGAGCCCACAGAGAATATGCTCTTGCTGAGAGAAGGAGTCTGAGCTTGTAGTTTCAGAGTGCCAATGTGCTTGTGATTTCATAGAGGAAAGACAACCAAGTTATTAGAAAAAGCCCTTAAATTTGTATAACTAATCTCCTTGAATCCTTGGCCTAATTCTACACTATGCAGAATAAGATGCAGCTCTGGGAGACTTTGTAGAGAGCTGTTGCTGTGAGGCTTGAGACTTGAGAGAAGATTTTAGAAGCTGCACAGTACTGGACTGTCAGTTTGGAGTTCAGATTCAGACAGAATGGTGTAATCTCAGGAAAAGAAATTCACCTGGGATGATAGAATGGCCATAGTTTAGGACAATGGTTAATATTGTGGGTAACACTAAGACCTAAGATCCACACTTTGCAAAGCCTTGACAAGATCAAAGTGATTTGATTATAACTTAACCATCAGAATAAATTTGACATTTTTGAGCAGAAGAAAAACCTAATTCACCGCATAATCTAAAGAATCTAAAACTCTAAAAAATTGCTGACATACAAAGATATAGGAAAATTAATTATCAAGAGAAAAGGCAGAACCAGACTCAAGATAATCCACATGTTGGGGTTAGCAACTAAGCATGTTAAAATAACCATGATTATTTTGTTAAAAATAGAAGATAGACAATGAATGAAAATATGGAGAACATAGACAGAAAGTACAAAAAGAATAAAACTTCAGAACTGTAAAACATAATCTCTAAAATTGGGAACTCACTGAATGGGTTGGAAAACATACTGGGCACAGCAGAAGACAAGATTTATAGACTCAAAGGTATGTCAATGGAAAATATCTGATTTGAAAAATGAAGTTTTAAGAATAATAGTAATAAAGAATGAAATAATATTTATAAGAAACACAATAGGATATTATAAAAATGTAATGCAAATGACTTTGGATGGGGGTAGTTTTCCTAATTTCTTTTTCAGTAGATTCATCACGAATATACAGGAATGTAACTGGTGTATGGGTGTTAATTTTATATCCTGCTACTTTGCTGAATTCTTTTATGAGTTCTAGAAGTTTTCTGGTGGAGTCTTTTGGGTCTTCTAAATATAGAATCATGTTGTCCGCAAATAGGGGTAGTTTGAGCTCTTTTCCTATTTGTATCCCTTTAATTTCTTTTGTCTGTTTGATTACTCTGGCTGGAGTTTCAAGGACTGTGTTAAATAGAAGTGATGAAAGAGGGCATCCTTGTCTTGTTCCAGTTTTTAGAGGGAATGCTTTCAATTTTTCCATTTAGAATGATATTGGCTGTGGGTTTAGCATATACAGCTTTTATGATGTTGAGGTATGTTCCTACTATACCTAGTTTTTCTAGTGTTTTGAACACGAAGGACTGCTGTGTTTTGTCAAATGCTTTTTCTACATCTATTGAGATGATTATATGATTCTTGTCTCTGAGTGTATTGATGTGATGAATTATTTTTATTGACTTCCGTATGTTGAACCAACCTTTCATCCCTGGGATGAACCACACTTGATCATGGTGCACTATCTTTTAAATAGGTTTTTGTATGCAATTTGCCAGAATTATTTTGAGAATTTTTGCATCTATGTTCTTCAAAGATATCAGTTTGAAGTTTTCTTTCCTTGGTGTGTTTTTGTCTGGTTTTGGTATTAGGTTGATATTAGCTTCACAGAATGAGCTTGATAGGGTTCCATCCTTTTATATTTCATGAAATAATTTGAGGAGTTTTGGTGTTAGTTCTTCTTCGAAGGTCTTGTAGAACTTGGCTGAAAATCCATCTTTGGAACCATGACCTGACTCTAAAAACCCCCTTGCTGGTGCTGTTTCCTATGTTGAGAATGATTTAAACATAGCAACCCAAAGTGCTTCAAGACAGAGGCATGCATAAGCATAACCTCACATAACTCCTTTGCAATGCACCTTAGCAAGAAAAAAATGTATAGTGTTTGTGTCTCAAGAAAGCAGATGACCAGAATGATACTTGGGTACAGTTTCTGAAAACCTGTTTGCACATTTGAACTGCCAGAGGCAGAAAATAAATGGTGTGAAATTAGGCTTTGTAATACCCCATCCCATGCTCACATCCACGTTCAGAAGCATGACCATCCAGAGGTTGATGGGTTACAAAATGAGCAACTGAACAGTTTGCCTGTTATTTTGGTATTAGTCTTTATGACATGAGAACCCAGAGCCTGCTTTAAAATGTTATCTATAATTCATTTCAGATGAACCATAAAATGCAAAACATTAATTTTTACAACAACTTTCATTATTTATGACATTTCCCTTGTCTTCTATTAAAAATATTTCTTTGTTAGATGTATAGAATGTTCACAGCTGCTAGATTATTTACAAGGGGGTTGATGAACAGTTGTAATATTTAGCCATTAGAAAATTAGAGCAGTTTTTAAAAAAGTAACTTGTTTCTGAGATGCTAGGAGGAAGACCAGAACAGGTGAATAAAATTTATTTACCAGAACCAAATTGCCAGGTAAAATTGATCTAAAAATAGACCCTTGGACTTTTATTTGTGTCAGGGTACATAACAAAATAACCTAGACAATATTTTGAAAATGAGGAGCATTTATTAGAGAAATTTCTTTGGTTTAAGGGAAAGGGCAGAAATATAGTTCAATGAGACCAAGACTAGTGAAGTTATTGAAGTTACACTGCTTCTTTATTCATTCAATTAGTGAGCATAGAAGTGGCTGCTGAGAGCCATGTGTTGTGCAGGATGCTGGGGATAAGGATGGAAATAAAGAGTTTCTGCTTCCAAGTGGTTCCAATATAAAGGTAGAAGAAGCACCTGGAAAAGCAGTTGTCATTGTCATTTGGCTGTTACTGCAAAGCAGCTGTGCAGAATGCAGTGTGGGATCTTTACTGGTGGAGCCTGAGAACACTTGCTTGAATTGGAAGTGTTTGAGCTAAGCAGAGGTTGCAAAGTGACGAATGCTAATTTGATTTGACTTACACAACATGTACACAAAAAACCCGAAGGTCAAACTCATCAAGGTGATGGAGCAGCTGATGTTTTGATATGCCTGAGCATATACTAATGACATAGAATATTAAAAAAAGAAAGTGACACAGACATAGTCAAAACATGGCAAACAACTTAAAGGTTCAAAACATGGCAAACATCTTTCAGAACCAGAAATGGAACAGAAACATGGTAAGGCAGGAGGAGTGAGGATGGATTGTGCTCTCAGCTGGCAGTGATGGTCGGGACTGGGCTTGTCTGTGAGACTCCTGGTACATACATGAGGCAGATAGAAGTCCCTCCTGCACCATGAAAAGACAGCCTGGAAAAAAAACCCAATGCTGTAGATTACTGTGTGGGTCAGGGTACCCGGAAACAGTCTTGTGAAGGGTGCTGAATGAAACCCTCCCACTGGCTTGTTAACTACCCATGTTCTCAATTTAATTTTAGGGATATGCCTTGTAGCAGGCTGAATGGTGTTCCCCTAAAGTTATGGTGACACAGAACCACAGAATGTGACCTTTAGAAATAGCTTCCTGCAGATGGAATTAGTTGAGAACCTTTTCGTGTCTGTGTGTGTGTGTGGTGTTGGGATTGACCCCAGGGCCTTGTACATACGAGGCAAGCACCCTACCAACTGAGCTATATCCCCAGCCCAAGTTAAAGACCTTGAGGTGACATTATTCTGGACTAAGAGTGGGTCCAAGCCCAGTGACTATGATGTCCTTATTGAAAGAGAAGAACTCTGTGTTCTCCTGTGAGGAAGCTGGGGAAGACAGAGGCAGACCCTGGTAGCTGCAGGCTGAGGATAGCCAAAGAACATGGGGATACGCTAGAAGTCAGGAAAAGGAGGGGAAGCAGTCCTTCCTAAAGCTCTCAGAGGAGCAGGGCCCTGCTGACAACTTGACTTTGGACTTCTGATTTCCAGAAGTGTGAGAGAAAAAATTTCTGTTGTTTCAAGTTGGCAATCTTGTGATAATTTATCCAGAAGCCCTAGGAAATTAACATTTTCCCAAACCTCCTTTAGAAGACCTGGTTCTGGATTGGGCTGCTTTGGGGACATACAGAGACATGCTTAGCGACCAGTGAGTACAGGAAGCAAGAGGGAGAGAATGAAGGTGAGTAAGAATCTGGGGATGGGGGAAATCAAGCCCAAACCAAACCCCAAGACTCTCATTCAAAAGGAACCTACAAACATGAATCTATAAATATAAAGAAAACTAGCAATAGGAAAAACAGATACCAAAGTCAACACTTGGGACATATGTGTATTCCAGATGCAATTTGCTCTATAGCAGTGCCTGAGACAGACTTTACTCTCTTCATTACTAAGTGCCATTTCCCTTTTATTACACTGTAACTATCCCATTTTATACTATAGGTTCTTTGATTTTTTATATTGATATAGAGTTTAACTTAATTATATATAGGATGTTTGAAGAGAGAAATTGAAGTTTCACAACCATAAAAAGGAAAAGAAATTATGAAACAAAAAACAAGTAGAACTGAAAACATAATAGATGGGTATAAAAGGAATACACTATAGAGAATTTTATTACAATAAGGAGAACAACAATAGAAATACTTTCCTGAAAGATTTAAGTCCATGAGAAAGTATGTCTTGGTACAGTTTTGCCCTATTGAGCTAAAATGACCCTGGGCAATTTGATATTTGGAGAACCATAATGGAAAACCTGAGGACCATGCTTATATTTAGTGAGGATGGAAGCAAGAAAGGATCAAATAATTCTTCTTTTGTTTCAAGCTGCCTTAACTAGTTTGTCTCTTTCAAATTCTATGACACAGACCCAAGTAGTGTGAGCCCTGACTCTTGTGTTGTAGACAGTCATTGTCATTTATTGAAATGAGCACAGGCCACAGAGATAGGAGTTGGGAGATGAGCATGGGTGGGCAGCAATGGAGGAAGCTAGTACAAATTACTGCAATCAGTGATCTGGCCGTCAGCTAGGCACAGAGTTCAGTCTTATCTAAATATACTTAGCTAGTCTACCCTGGCTATGAGCCCTTTCCCTTGACAGACCAGGTCAGGCCTAAAGAAATTCTGACCAGGTTTATTACAAGGATTAAATGAGTTAATTCAGGCATTACTTTACAAAATCCAAAGAGCTATAGAAGTGTGTAAATTTTAAACTTAAAATGAAGCGTAAGAATTTTATCTTTCCAGTGTACTTAGCTTTATACCTGGGTCTAAGCATTTGTTGACTGGGAAATGAAAATAATTATAACTATAATAGTATATTAATCTAAATTCCTTGACTGTATCTACATGACACGTTAATATTAACACACAATAATGAGAAAATGGAATTAAAAGACCCCATACTACTTTGGAAAGCAAAATAGATTAATGATACTGTCTCTTGGCTGGGTATTCTGTCTACATACTGTAATCAGCTGGGCATTCTGTGCCAAGAATTATTCTAAGTGGTTTTAAGAGAGAATGGGGCTTTGGAGTCAGATGGTCTAATTTCAAGTCTTGACATAGTGACTGTGTGAACTGGGTAACTTGCTTGAGATTTCTGGGCTCCATTTGTGACTAAAGCAGACAATCGAGCAAGGCAGAATATAGAAATGCAAAAAAACTAGGTTACTGGCAAAATTATTAAGTAGCTGCATCAGGTAGCACCTGAAGTCTGCCTATCTATCTACTTCTGTTATATGAGCTAATGAATTTATTTTTATACAAATAGGGTAGGATTTTTATTTTGACTGTACTGGAAACATCCTGATAACAAATATTATTACTGCAGTATGCCAAATATTTGACTCATTCTAATGATGGCAATTTTGGGCATTGTAGAAAATATTCAGGTGACTAGATCAATTTTTTTCCTTTGCATCTTAACACTTAAATTTTAAATTTTGAAATTGAGATACGGTTGTATTTCTAAAATACTAGAACTGAGCTTTAGTTACATTTCTTGGGAGAAGGATAAGGAATAATATCAAACTGTAAGGTCAGCTTCCCACAGACAAACTTCTTCACCATAGAAATAATGACATCATATTAGTTGCTATTATTAGTCATCCACTGTGTTCCAAGGACTCTGGTAAGTGCTTCATTTACATTTTATTTAGTTTCTTATTAGAATTATTTAAAATGTAGAAGAGAACTTTGGACTACTTTTAGGGCCCAGTATTTAAAACCATGCCCTGTATAAGCTGAGCTTTCAGTAAGCTATTGTTGCATATTACACAATTGCCCAAGTACTACAAAAATCAAACTCAGATCCTCGTTTGCTTTTGCTGTCACAAAGACAGAGGACTTTTTTCCTGTCACTATGCCACATTGCTTCCATGCATCAAAAGTTCCATCCCATTATTACCAGAAGTTCGTCAACTGGTCTACCGTACTGGATTGGTATCCAAGACAAATAGCTAATGCTTGAGAAAGTTCAGCCTCATCAGAGTCAATTTTTAATTTGATCACATTTATCTTTTTTCCCCCCAAAACTAGACTTCTTAGAACATTGCCAAGGGCAAGAGAGATAAGAGATAAAAACTCCCATTTGCTAAGCCCAAGTAGTTTCTAGCCCTCAATGGAATTTGTTCTGTTACAAATTACATGTTTTAAGTTGACATCCAAATCTTGCCTCAAGGACTTAAAAAAAAGCTGAACTATTCCATAAAAGTTTTGGAATTCTTGTTCAACACTCTTGCTTATAAATACATAATTCTTTCAATTTGTCTTAAAATTTAAAAAATTATATCCAGAATAAAAATATGTGATTGATAATGAGATTTTAGCATGTGTTGCTATTGAAAAATGCTTTTTAAAGCATCCATTAATTGTGAATTGCAATATTTTGAAATGCTTTATCATATCCAGATTAACCAATTTGGGTTTCATATAGTAAATTATGGTCAAATTGTTCTGTGTCTATGATGAATGATTTTGTTTCCAAGAAGAAACAAGAGAGAAATGGCAGGTATCTAATTTTTTGAATTTTATAGCCTTTGATATTGCTACAGTTTTTAAAAATAAATTTAATTTTAATCTTTTTATTAGAATCTTATAGCTGTACACAAGACTGGAGTTCATTCTGACATAGTCATACATGCATGGAATTCAAGGTCCAGGTTGCCTATTGTACATGTGAAGCTCAGTTCCTCTGAGAACACAGTGGTTAATATGGTCTTTAAAATTCCCCATTAGGGCTTAGATGGTTATTCAACAAAAAATTGGTGTTGTTTAATGCATATGTAATAAGCACCACTACTTATTGAGTACCTATTAAGAGGTAGATGCAGTGAGAAAGGTACAATAATGCATTGGAATATACATATTTGGAAATTAGCTTACTGAACTTGCTACCCTAGCCAAGTTATTTAACTGCTATTTCCTTAGTGCTATAGTGGAGAATAATAATAGTCACCTGGTTGTGAGGATTAGAAATATTGCATTGCACATAAGGCTTTGTGCACAGTAAGGTTCAGTAACATTCTTTCATTGTTGTTATTAAAATCTAAAGGCAAGGTGTGGCAGGGTCAAGACTCACTCTGATGTAAAGTCATAGTCAAGATGTCCAGGTGTCCTGTGGTAGGTGCTATGGAACTTGGGCCTAGATGTGCAGGACTTCTTGAAAAATGTGGAATTTGATCTGCATCTTAAGGAAAAGGTAGGATTTTAATAACTGAGAACAACCAGCACTTAATCTTCTAGACTCTTATGAATCAGTAGCACAAGCAGTGATAGCAAATAGGTTTCCCTACTCATTTGTTAACAGTTACTCATTGGTAGAGTGAAGCAATCTGTCAGCAATATCTGTCACGTGGACCCAAGGAAAATATTTTGGCATCTCTGCTTTTCTTATATTCCTCTACAACTCTTCCCTCCCACCTTAATTCTTGATTCTTAAAAGAATACGTCTATTAAAACCAGAATTTTGGATGTTGCAAGCAATAAAAACCGACTTTAATCAAAATAACTTTACACAAATGTGTTTGAAGACACAGCAGTGTATCTTGTTTTAGTCAGCAGCAGGGCAGTATCAAAAGTTAAAATCAACTTTTGGGATCTAAACTCTAGTGAAACTCAGCAGCATCTATTGGCAAAACCCTATTTATGTGCCCCTGTGTATAGCTGTATCATGTTCCAGAGGACATTAATGGCCACAACAGCCCTTTAAATTGCCTCTTCAATCTGCACATGTTTTCATTCTTGTTCTTCAAGAGATTTCATCCACAAATTCTTGCCACAGCTAAAATGTTACAAAGGTATTGTAGAATAAACATAGCTAGACAAGGAGCTGGGAGACCTGGATTGGATTGTTTTCAGTTCTTCTCAAAATAGTTCTGTCATAAGATCTGGTCTTTGAAGAAATTTCTAGGAAATGCATACTAAGCTAAGCATATAAACTGCTTTTTAGGAAGGATTCCTCTTGGGAACCTTGGGTTCCTTGACATGAATCATCAAATGAAAAAGAGCTATTGACAATATACAAGAACGTGTCTCCACCTATGTGGATATAGTCTAACTTCTTATCTAAAATAATTGGTACCAGGAAAGGAGCTCTGAAATCAAATCCATTTAAAAAAGATACTAGTATTTCCTGGTAAATAGCTAACCAATCATCAACAAACAGCTTGATTAGAGTTATGGTTTGTCTATGAGCTATTCCCCAAAAGCTTCTGTGTTAATTCAGGAATATTCAGAAGTGAAATGATTGGATTATGAGAGCTATAACCTGATCAGTCCATCCAAGTTTGAATGAACTAACTGGGTAATAACTGCAGGCAGGTGGGGTGTGACTGGAGGAGGTGGGTTACTGAGGGCATGCCTTGGGAAGGTACATCTTCCCTGTGGCCTCTTCCTCTCTTTCTATGCTTCCTGGGCCACAATGAGATGAGCAACTTTCCTCCACCATAGTATTCTGCCTCCCCTCAGGCCCAAAGTGATAAAGCTGGCTGACCATGGATTGTACCTCTCAAACTGTGAGCCCCAAAGAAACTTTTCTTCCTTTAAATTGTTCTTGTCAAGTATTTTGGTCACAGAGATGAAAATCTGATTAACACAATTGGAAGGTTATCTTTAAATGGAAATTAAATATTATGCAAATAATGATGCTTTCTCTCACAGTTAATACACCGAAGGTTATGA
This sequence comes from Sciurus carolinensis, assembly GCF_902686445.1. Lineage (NCBI taxonomy): Eukaryota > Metazoa > Chordata > Mammalia > Rodentia > Sciuridae > Sciurus > Sciurus carolinensis. Next base: position 23,473,477 of record NC_062213.1, on the reverse strand, counting down.
ATCCCTTCACTAATTAGAATAAAGGATGTACCAAGTGTCAGTTAGTCATTCTTTTTTTTTTTTTTTTTTTTTTTTTGGCCAGAATTTTTCCTGGGCAAATTATATAATTGTTCCAAATACTGCCCTATACCACACATTTGACTTTCACAAGTTAGTTATAAACAGGAACATTTTTGCAAAAATATTCAAAGGTTCATCTCTTTTTCTGAGGATGTCTCCCAATCCTCTGATACTGGAGTTATTTTTTCCTCTACCCTTATTTTTTAAGAACAGTTTTGATGAGTTATAACTCACATAGCACACAATTTACCCACTTAAAACATGCAATCTAATGGATTTTACTATATTAACAGGTTTTTGTAATCGTTTCTGTAGTCAATTTTATAATTATTTGTCACCCCCTAATTCACTGATTAGCTGTCACTCCCTAATTCACCCCCATTCTTTCCTTCACCCTCCACCCTAAATCTTGGGCAACCTAATCTACCTCTTTAGATTGCTAATTTGAATGTTTTGTGTGATTAGAATCATATATTATGCTCTTTTGTGACTGTGTTCTTTTATTTTGCATACTGTTTTCAAGGTTCATCCTTGTAGCATGTATCAGTACTTCATGATGTAGCATATATTGGTTCTTCATTCATTTTTATTTCAAAGTAATATCCAATTGTATAAACATGCCACATGTTTATGTTTTCATCAATCAGTAGGCTTCTAGGTTGCTTCTACATCTTTACTACTGTGAATAGTGCTACTATCCTTGGGCATAAATAACTGTTTTCAGTTCTCTTAGTTATATATCTTGAGTGTGGAATTGTTAGGTCATCTGTTAACTCTGTGTTTAATATTTTGGGGAACTGCCAGACTGTTTTCCAAAGCAGGTAGGCCATTTTACATTCCAACCTGGACTCATTCTGCTTTGAAATAGCTATTTATCATCATTTCCTCTCTTCACCTGCTAACTTGTTCAACTCTGCCAGATCCTTATTTATGGACAATTTTGTGAAGAACCAAACAGTTTTCCAATCTAGTTTCATCAACTCCATGAAATTCTGGACATTATCAGGATTTGGCACTTCACTTTGCAACAGATTCACGCTCTATTGATAGATGCTGCATCTGGTTTGCATGTTTCTTTTGAAATAATCCCATGAAGTAAGTTTGATTAACTGCAATTTGAAGGTGAGCAAACAGGTTGAAGCTAATTAAATAATTAACTGGCAGGTAGTTGAATCAACAAGCTATTTCAAAGAATGGAATTATTTTTACAGGAAAAGTAATAGGTTTAAGGATAATATTATCCATAGGCACTATTAACCTTTTTCCTTCCTAATAAAGAAAACCTTAGGCACTATTAACCTTTTTCTTTCCTAATTCTTTTTCCTTCCCAATAAAGGTAGAATAATATAGGGTCACCTGAGGCTCCAATGGGATGATGGCTATAAAGTCTCCTGAACATATAATGATTCTACCAGTGCAGATTTCCTGCCCCATCTTCCTACTCAATAACCTATTCATCAAAATGCCTTCTTTGGAAAGTCTCAGTCCTACTCATACAGAACTTACAAGGATGGAAAGGACTTCAAGGTTTTCTTGTCCCTTGGGCAACTTTCCCTGACATCAGAGAAAGAATCTCTAACGGTAGAACTGCAGTTGTCCTCAATCCAATGAGAGGAGATACTTGGAAGAAATGGGAGACTTTCTAGAATTCCAGGAAACGTAACATGGACTTCAGCATTTGCTAGAGAAAATATTGAGAGAGAAGGAAACAAAAGTGCCTATTTTCTGAAAAAATTCTGGAGGAACCAGATGACCTCGAAGTACCCTTTGAGTACTAGCAGAACAGCATGCCCTTTGTTCCTTGTCTTTCTTGTGTGATTTCTGTTGCAACTCAGGTTAAGATTAGGAGCTGGTCACTTTGTGCCTATGTGACATACCATGGGAACTGAACAAATCTTAACAAATTCCCAGCGACTTTAAAGTACAGGAATCCACAGTTGCTCCTCAAGGAAACAGTTTGTATCTAAACAATTTCCGATGTGCAGGGGAGCTAGGTGTTGTAAAACTGCACAAAGGAGAAGCTGTGAAATTTAGGTTATTCATCAAACAGTTTAATTTGCTAGGAAGACAGAAAAGAGTAAAGCAATATGACGAAGGCCTTCTGCTCAGCTTTGTAATAGAGAACATAAAATATTTACCTTGAAAAACTGTTGACTGTGTCCACAATTCACATAAAATTATGCTACCTTTCTGAGGATGTCATGGGACCATTTTTTGTCCCCTGTTTGGAAATTGCTCATTTTCAAAACTTCATGATTCATTTCTCAATATTGCTTTGTAGTTAAGCAGGCAAAGTCAACAATCTTGATTTGAAGAGGTAGTTTATAATAAAGGTCAACAGCACAGGCTTTGAACTTGTCCTGGGTTGGTTCCCTGGAAACAGACTCTAAGATGGAGTTTTGTGTGCATGAATTTTATTGGGGGTACAACTGGCAACAGTGCCTGTAAGGAAGCAGGGGAAGTAGAATTGGGCAGGGGGAGAAGCTGAAGTGGGGTGCAATTGAGGCAGAGGCCTCAGAAGACTCCATGAAAAGTTCTTTGCAGTTTTTCAAACTCAGGAAAGGAGGTTGGACCAGGGTACCTCTTATCAAGGGGCTTAACATGGGGCAAGGCAGCTCCCTGTGCAGAGGGAAATCGTGTGGGGGAGAACGGTTGCAGTTGTCGCAGCCTACACTTTGGTCAGCTGCCACTCAGTGCAGGAGTCAGGCTGACCTGGGTTAGTATGGCAGCCCCCAGGTTAGTAGTTATGGGAATGTGGGCAAGTCATTTAAATATCTGAGACTACCTCACAGGACTTTGAAGGTCCCCTGAGTTTTTTTTTTTTTTTTTTTACTGCTTAGTAAAGTGCCTGGTATGTAAATGATGTTAAAAATATATTATTACACAGTGCTTTATGAAAATTATTAGTTGATTGCTTTCTCCTGATCTCTGTATTCATGTAGCTAATGGCCAACTGACTTCTAGGTATGTTTCTTCAAATTCCACTCCCCAGTTCTTACTACCCCATCCCCAGGCTATGTAGCTTGAGAGAATGAGGCTAATTCATACGGAGAAGCTGCCACAAGAACAGGAGTGAGAGGAGAGAGAAAACTTTATTAACTGGAGACCCTGAAGCCAGATTCTCCCCTGGACTTTCCAATAAAGGGAACTAATTCTCTTTTTGATTAAAGTAGTTTTAATTGGATTTCTGTCACTTGTAATCAAGAGCCATGACCAATGTTTCATTTTTCAGGTTTTGGCCTCCTTGCCTGAATGAAACCAATCTCTTTTGTCTGCCCTTATATTGGGAAGTTCTTTGTAAAACCAAATAGCTCAATGTTTGAGACCTCCTAAGGTAAACCAGCAGAGGAATATGTAGCTTCCAAATTAAGTGCTTTGACCTTGTTCTACATACCAAGTCTGTGAAGAAGTGAAGTCTGAGTTGCTGACTGCAGAAACCACTCCTTGCCAGGCTCACCCCTGTGCACTCATTGATTCAGTCTGTGGTGGACAAGTGTAACTTTGCACTACCCTTGGATACTGCTGAAAAGATAGCATGCAATTTTATTGGGCAAAGATGACATTGAACCTCTTTTAGAAAAATAAAATATTCAATCCTCAAAAGCATCTTAAAGAAGTTTTAATGGCATTTTGTTGTATACTAATAATCATCTAATGACAAATGAGCTGTAATTATTCAATATGACATATACAGGACTACTATTTGATAAATATTTTGGAAATTTTGGGTCTATGTATATTTATGAACATGTTAAGACTGCATTATTGTGGAAGACTGTGTATAATATAGATATCATTAATTCAGAAAGTTTCCTTGTAACATAGTATGGTTTAGTTTTTGTGACATAACAACCTGTTCTGATTTTTAGTTCCTTGAGGACAGAAATTGTATGTGCTAAGCTTACTTGGAAGAGCATGTAGAATAATTCCCAGACTCCTTTCTCCTGTGAACTTTCATATTTGTTGCTTGCACATTGATTACTTGTTTTGTATTTAATATATGTGGTCTGCTATTTTAACTTTTTTTAAATTTAAAGGGTACAATCAAAATTAAAGTTAGGCTAAAAATTAAAAACAGTTCATTTCCTATAAAAGTTCTTTTACTTCTTATTTTTAATTTGCATATATTCTTTTATTCTACATTTTCTATTAATATTGCATGATTTTGATAATAACCAGTTGAAATATTCTATTAGTTAATCTTCCCAATTTAATTTTCCAATTCCAAGCTTCCAGATTTAATTTTCTCAATTACCATTCTCACATGCACAAGTACACACTGGATCTTTGAGTTGATTGTAAGTTGTGAAGGCAGCTGTTATATATTGCTTATAATCTCTTGATTTTCTAGTGCCAAGGATAGTGCTATGCACTTGGTAAAGCTCCATAAAAAAGTATTCTAATTACAGTGGTCATGATGACCCTGCATCATCTTGCAGATCTAAGACAAAGATCTAATCATTCACCATTTGCACAACTGTCTTGGGGCTACTCATCATGGAAGAGTAGCAGGCCCAGGTGCTTCCTCTGGTTTGCTCTGTGACTATTGGTGTCTCTTAGAACTTCTTGCAATCCATTACTTCCTAGGTTAGGAGAGGTATAGCTTTGAGAAGTCAAATATGTGAAAAACATTGGCAAAATAGATTTCCATTACTTTAGTCTAAGGACAGAAATCTTGAGAAAATTGGATGACAGAAGGAGGACATGGACAAAGAGGTACAAGAAAAAAAATGTAAGAATGTTTCTTTGCCATTTCGGTATTTATCTGTTAAGAATTTTTCTTTCTTTATACAGCTCACATTCTGTGTTTCTAGCTCTACTGGATTCCTTATCATCCCACACTTGAAATAGTTTTGAAAAATAAAAAAAAAAATATTCAGTTACAAAAGATCAGGAATCAAGTAGTGATTGAGAAAGGCAGGAAGTAATAAATGTATCAAATCATCTAAGCAACAATAAGAGCAGTGCCTAGTCTTGCTCTAGTATAAATGAAAGAAGAAAATACATATGTGAAAAAGAAAATAATAAAATAATATTCATCAATTTTATTCATTCAAAAAATATTTATGTTACCCACAATGCACTGTGCATATTATACTGCACTTCACAGCTTAAAGATTAAAAGTCTGTATATACATGCAACTGGAGTCAGACTTTGGAATGAAACTGGAAATGTTCCTTAGGGAAGAATAATGAGCATAACTATTGTTGAAGAGAATAAATGGGCATAGAGTTGAGGGGACAGGAGTGTTTTTCTTTCAGGTAGATTTTATTCCCTCTTCTTAAAGATTTCTTCCTATTCCATCATTTTCTTTTTTGTTAATGATTTCAGTTTTCTACAGACACATGAAAAGAACAAATTCTCTCAGTAGGTCCTGTGAGAATTAACTCATCATTACTAGTCATCTTTCAATGGTAGTGAATGGAAGCATAAATTGTTAGCAATTAAAACAGTGAACCCCTTGGGCCTCAATAGCTGTAAAATCTTTAACTTAAGAATATTTTTGAAAAATGGATGATATGGTCTATCAATATGCTGCAGTTTACTTCCTGGTAACCTGTTGTTGTAGTTTGGATCTGGAATGTTCCTCAAATGCTCATGTGCTGAAGGCTTGGTGCCTAATGCAGCAATGTTGAGAGGTGGGGCGTTGGGAAATGATTGCTCATGAAGGCTCTGACCTCATCAGTGGACTAACACATTGATAGCTGAATGGACTACTGGGAGATGCTGGAAACTGCAGGCAGGGGTGTGGTTGGAAGGAGTAGATCATTGGTGGATGGGGGATGCTCTGGAAGTGTCTTTCTTGTCACTGGCCCCTCTCTCCCCCTTTGTCTCTGCTTCCAGGCTACCATGAGCTGCAAAGGTTTCTTTCATAATGTCTTCTGTCATGATGTTCTGCCCCTCACCAGGCCCAAAGCAATGGAGCAAGCAGACCTCTAGACCAAAACCTCTGAAACTAGGAGCCAATATAAATCTTTCCCTAACCTCTAAGTTGTTTTTCTCAGGTGTTTTAGTCAGCTTTTTCACCGCTGTAACTAAAAAACCCAACAAGAATAATTGTACAGGAGGAAAAGTTTATTTGAGGGCTCACAATTTCAGAGGTCTTAGTCCATAGAAGGACTGTTCCTTTCCTTGGGGTTCGAGGTGAGGCAGAACAACATGGTTGAAGAGTGTGGTAGAGGGAAGCAGCTCACATGATGATCAGGAAGCAGAGAGAGAGAGAGAGAGAGAGAGAGAGAGAGAGAGAGAGAGAGAGAGAGAGAGATTCCACTCTCCAGATACAAAATAAATGCCCCATAGCCACACCCCCAATGAACCACTTCCTTCAGTCCTACCCTACCTAACCCCAGATACCACTCAGTTAATCCTGTCAGGGATCAATTCACTGAATAGGTTAAGGCTGTAACACAATTATTTCTCCTCCAAATTTTTTGCACTGTCTCACACATGAGCTTTTGGGGGACACCACATCTAAACCATAACATCAGGTATTTGTCACAGTAACAAAAAGCTGACATATCTTGGCATGATTGTTGCACATGGGCACATGAGATTTGAATATGCAAGGTACAGTAATGATTCAGAAAGACTGTCAGACCCTTAATCACAAATTAACATCCACACTGATGACTGTAGGATTGAAAGAATTTTAGAGCATTCATTATCATATTAGCCTTTTCTTCCTGGTCAGTCCTTCTTAACATCTAGTGGAAGAGTGAGACTAATGAGTGGGTGGCAAATAAAACCTTTAAACAGGATTAGCTTATTGGTTTTCTTTTAAAGATTTTTTTTAGATGTTGATAGACCTTTATTTATTTATATGCGGTGCTGAGAATCTAACCCACTGCCTCACACATGCTGTGCAAGTGCTCTACCACTGAGCCACAACCCCAGCCCCAGCCTATTGGTTTTGAGGAGACCTTTCCTGAGTTGCCTGTTCTGCTTTATGGCCAGGAGCCCCAATGCCTGGATTCTATGCCTCTCTTGCCATGATTTAGCGGTTTAAACATGACTTAGTCATATCGATATATGAAGCCTATAATATAAGAAGATAAGATGGTCTTTTTGGGCCCCTTTGAAGAGTTAAAGTAAAATAAGTGTTTATGAGAGAATGGGTTTCACAACAAATAGTATTCTATAGGATTGCCTTTAGGCTGATGCACAACTATTCCTGGTGGTTGTTCTGTTATAACTCCATTTAGAGATAAAGGCAGCTCCCAACTTTGACTGTTTTCCTTATCACCCTACCACCTCAATTCCACAGTCCATTCTACATTGTCCAATTGACTATATGCCTCATTTCTTCCTCTATTATGCTGTTCTCTGCCAATGTCCAATTATAAGAAGGCAACCAATGTCATTTTCTAACACCCTGTTCTTCAGACATTTATTTGTATTAAAGGGTAGTTGTGCCATTTGTCATTTGGTGTTCATTTTCCTTTCTTCCTGATGGAGGACAGGGCCAGTATTAGTTACAGCAGTAACTCCAGTTTCCAGCCTAGGGACTGGTACATGGGAGACATGATATGTTGAATATAGGGTTTGAAAACACAGTAAAGTCTCTAAAATGATCCCTGTGGACAGTGTGTTAGAAGAATATTCTAGGCAGAAAACAGCACAAGTACAGGCACTGAGGAGGAGGGGCACGAGAAATGAAGATTTGTTTGGAGATTGGAAAATCGTTGGTATGGCTGGAATGGAAAGGGTGTGCTAGGGCAAAAGGAAGGAGGTGAGGCCTTGAAGACTGGTCTGTCACCTGTCATATAACCAGCACTTCAGATATTATTCTGAAGTCTAAGCTTTGCAGGGGCCAGGCAGGGAAGAACAATCATGGGTAGAAGACACGAGATGATAGCAATAGCCTGTCACCTCTATTCAAGGGGACAGTCATGGGAGGAGAGAGCTCTGAGGAGAGAGTCAAGAAAACTCAAGGCAATCTTGAAGAAGAGCAAAGTTGTGGTTTACACACCATTTATCAATATTATTGTACGATAACAGTAATTAAACTACTGTGTGGTACTGGTGTGTAGATAGACAATCACTAGAATGGAATAGAGTCCAGAAAAAAATATATATATACACAGACGCTCAGTTTATTACAGAGGCGACACTGTAATGTAATGGGTAAAACAGACTTTTTTTGAGGAAGGTATTGGATCAATTAGTCATATAGAAAAAAAAGAATACTGATCTTAGATAAATTGTTGCTCAAAATATGTTAGTTGGATTTTTGTTGCCGTAACAAAATGCAGATAATTAGCATATAAAGAGGAAAGGTTTGAAAGACTTATTTTGCCTCAGTTTCAGAGGTTTCAGTCCACGGTCACTTGATCTCATTGATTTGGGACTGTGGTGAGGCAAAACTTCATGTCGGAGAGCAGGAAGTAGAGCAAAACCCTCACTTGGGGCAGCCAGGAAGCAAAGAGAGAGGGAAGGGACTGGAGGCCCAATAACTTCCTCCCACTAGGCCTCACCACCTCTCCATAATGCTTCAGGTTGGTGACCGAGCCTTTAAGACATGAGATTTGTGGGGACACTCCAGATCCAAGTGACAGTAGTGTGAAGGTTAAAAAGTTCAGTTTAAGATGATAAATTTGTGACCTTTGGGATCAGTAAATATTTCTTAAACAGATCACAAAGCATTATCCATAAAGGGAGAGATTAATAATTCAACTGTTTACATTAGAACCTTCCATTTCTTCATGTTACCTACATAGTAATTAGTTAGGAAAGCTATCAGTGGTATTCAAAGGACAAAACAGGAGTAAAAAGGCTAAAACTAATGGCCTTTAGTATCCCTCTTATGAACTCGAGGGCCCTATCGGATGCCATGATAAACCACAATGTGGTGATTTCATATGTTCTCACTGAAAACAGAAACATTATCATCCTAGCTAATTTGAAGAATTCTTGGCATTTTCTGGTGACCTTTTCTTTAGTTAGAGACTACCAGTTTTGGTTCAATTGATGGCATATTTAAAACATTTGCCTTTCATTTTTCAGCAATGCTTGGCATCAGGTAAAAGGAAAACCATGATTGAACTTGGAATTACCTACTAATATGATCACAACATCTTTACTCATGGTTGTAAGTCCGATATTAATGTTTTCTAAATAACCAGTTGCTCTGCCTATTGGGTAGATATTATGAACCCTGTAAGACTTCTTAGCTATTTTGAAGGGAATGACTTTATGTAATGTCACTTTCTCCTACAGTCTGCAAAAGCAAAAGATGTTTTCTAAATGGCAAACAATTTTAAGAAGTAATATTCTTAGTATATTTTTCATTTGGACATATTTATCTTTCTTTTGAAGTTTCCACCTAATTCTTCGAGCTATTACACACCAAGAGCCTCTGGCTTTGAATATGTTTTGAAATAAGGCCCTGTTCCAAATGCAGTTTCTTTCACAAAGCCTCCTGTGATCCCTTCTCACCTGAGGTGGGGATAATCTTTTTCTCCCTGGATCATTCTTTGCACTTAACTGCACCTTCCTTATGGCAATTTCATTTGCCATCTTGTGATATAATCTTTATTGTTCATGTGTTATCCCTCTGCTAGACTGCAAACTCCCTGAGGCAGAATGCATGGACACATGGTTAAATTTCATGACTTCTAATTTACTCATAAGCATACTCTGATAGCACTGAGCATTTTGTTGAGACCCCAGTGAATATGTGAAACTTTTTGCCTGGGAAGACTTGTTTCAGTGATGCACAAAGATGGGGATCCCATAGTCCCTAGGGTTCCTTCCTTCCCTTACTAGTCCAATTAAACTCAATCATAGGAAATCATAAAATGATTTCTATCATTTTACTGAAGCCCAAAGAAAAACTGAAATTATTTTGAGACTAAGCCTAGGCAGAAAAACAATTTTTCAGAAATCTACAAAGGTATATTGGTTCACATGAAATTGAAACAGTTTAAAAAATAAATTTAGGGACGACTGAATGGAGAGTTGTAGCTTTTATTAAAGTGTGCTTCAGGAAATACTAGCTTCATAAGTTGTTAATAGGTTTTAGTTGAAAAGAGGGAAAGGAGTCAATTAGTCTGTGAGTTTGAAAAATTTGGGGTTAAACAAAATCAGGGTTTTTTTTTGAGTGTAAAACTTCTCAGAATTTTTACACAAAATGCGTCTTTCAAAAGATTACAGCAAGCAGCATTTCCAAATTTATTTTTATAATTACAAAACTATAGATTTCTCAATGAATTTCATGAATGATTAATGTTACATATTGAAAAGATTGTATCTCTTGCACAGGGAAGCATGATATAAAATACATTTTTTTCCGGTACTGGGGATTGAACTCAGGGGCACTTGACCACTGAGTCACATCCCCAGCTGTATTTTGTATTTTATTTAGAGACAGGGTCTCCCTGAGTTGCTTAGCGCTTCTTTTTTTGCTGAGGCTGGCTTCGAACTCACAATCCTCCTACCTCAGCGTCCTGAGCCACTGGGATTAAAGTGTATGCCACTGCACCTGACCTAAAATACATTTTGAGTAAGTGGATGAACAAATGATCGGCTAGTACTTTAGGAACAATGGCAGTGCTGTTCTCCCTCTACCCAGAGAGGAGCAGCAGAAGCCCACAAACCTTCCAGTTTCATTCATGTTCTCTTGCCCCATACTTTTCTTTGTCCCAGGACTGATTTATCATATGAATCCCAGGCAGAAAATCTTGTTGCCTTCCCCAGGAACCTCAGCTCTTTGAAATCTCTCACCCAGAAGGCTTTATGAGCAATCAGTACCTGCCTCACCTTCTGGTGGCCTTGCAGCTAGTCATATTTCAGGCAAAGATGCTACTATGCCAAATGCCTGATGGATGCTCTTCTTGGAAGAAAATGTCACGAATGACCTCAGCCTTAAGATTACACAGATAGCTTGAGACTAGGTGCAGTCTCTGGGCTTTTAGAGTCTCCTCCAGGCAAAAGCCTTTGAGAATGTTTCTTTTACTTTGCTGGGTTATGGCACATTTCTTCATAGCATGGATTGTACTTAGGAGTTATGAAGGCAAGGCAGGAGGCGAATGGGGAGAGAACGGTATGTCCCCTCCACAGCACAGAACACAGCGTTCATTCAGTGAATCTTGTTGATTGCAATCTCCTGGCTGACTTTTGTGGGCTTCAGTTATAATTAACTTCCATATATTTTATTGGGATTAGTGACTTGTCAGCATTTTTAGAACTTAGTACTAGGCATCGGATGTAATAACACTATTTATCTTCCATGTGGGCACATTTTAGGGTGATAGATAAAGGTAAGTCAAGAGCACCCACACACTTTCATGAAACTTCCATTTGTTTTCTTGCTTTTAAAAAGCATAGGGAAGGATTTTTTTCCTTCTTTTGCTCAGCAGAAATGGCAAAGAGAAATGCTTAATGGAACGCAAGTATGCCCTGAAGAAAATCGTGTGTAAGAGTTTTTAGATCAATGCTCAAACTAATCCCATGCTCCCAGAAACTGACCTTTCTTTCCCTGTACATGATATCCAATCCCATAGGGCAGAACCAGGTTTATTAACCTCCTTTGACTTGGCAGTGATTCACTGAAGTACAGAGAGTGAAACACTGAGATGAAGTAGCTCAAGTTTGGTTCTAGATCCTCCTAAATGTGCAATCTTAAGACAAGTCACTTTGTTTCTGATTCTTGGTTCCCTTACCTGCAGGATGAGGGGCAGGGAATGGCTAACACACACACACACACACACACACACACACACACACACACACCCAACATGCCAGACCCTATGCTATGAAATCTAGATACTTTTTCTTGCTTGTTCCTCATGGGGTGAATGCAGTGAAGTGCTACCATTTAAGAATGAGGAACCCGGGAGCTAGAGAGATTAGGTGACTTGTCCGAGATCACATAGGTAGTGAAGTAACAGAATTTTAATGTGTGCCCAATCGCAACTACCTCCACTGCCCAAAAGCTGCAAGACTACCCTGACATTCAGGATGAGGGGAAGAAAAAAGATGCCAGAGAGCCCATTGTAACTTGCAAAACCCCATATATAAATGTGAGGCCTCATCTGAGCAGCACTCCTAGTGCTGTGGGAGACGTCCTGCAGGAAGTATTGATAATAAAAACAGTGGTTTCCTAGTTGGAGACATCATGCCAATCAGAAGGGCTTGCACTTTGCTGTTGATGGAGGGAAAAAGTTGACCAGAAGAACACTGGACCCTTATCTTGTCTAAAGGCCCCATCTACTTCTCCATACCATTTTCTACCTACCACCTGGTGCTCACAAGGCCACCAAACTTGTTTTTCAATTTCTTCCCACAAATCAAGCTCTTTCCTGCCTCAGCTTTGTATTTGCTATTCTTTCTGCCTAGAAAATTCGTCCTAAAGCTGTTTCCTTCTCATTCTTCAGGACTCTATTCAAATGTTAACCTGTCAGAGAAACCCAGATCACCTGATTATTTTGCTTATATTTTTGTTTGTTTCTTTGTGAATCATTTGGCTCTCCCAAATGGACTTTAGTTCACTGTGCTGTACCACTGACTCATCCAGTGGTAGGCTCTTACAAGATATCCAGTAAATTGGTGTGGAACAAAGAAATTGATACTGGAGTACCTTAGCTATTTCACTACTGTGACCAGATGCCCCAATTAGCACAACTATAGAGGAACAAGAGTTTATTTGAGGTCTTAGTCCATAGAAGGCTGACTCCATTCCTTGGGGCTTGAGGTGAGGCTGAACATCATGGCTAGAGAGGATGGTGGAGGGAAGCAGCTCACATCATGGTGATCCGGAAGCAGAGAGAGTCCATTTGCCAGATATAAATATATGCCCAAAGTCATGCCCCAATTCCCACCTCCTCCAGCCACACCCTACCACTTCAGTTACCACTCAGTTAATCCCGATCAGGGGATTAAATCATTGATTGGGTGAAGAGTTTTACAACCAAATCATTTCTCCTCTGAACCTTCATGCATCGTCTCACACATGAGCTTTTGATATCTCATATCCAAACCATAATACTGGGGCTTTAAAAGAGACCCAGGAAACTGGGGTGGGTCCTGAGTCATATACTAACCTTTACTTCTTAGTCTCACTATGATTCCTACTGACTCTTGCTAGTTTTTCTTTCTTTGTTTTAGTACCAGGGATTGAATTTAAGGGTGCTTAGTCACTAAACTACATCCCCAGCTTTTCATTCAGAGATGATCTTACTAAGTTGCTCCTTAAGTTGCTGAGGCTGGCTTCAAACCTATGATTCTCTTGTCTCAGCGTCTCAGCCTCCTGAGCTGCTGGGATTACAGGTGTGCACCAACATGCCCAGCTGACTCTATTTTAAGAACAAGATAACATTCTCATCTCTTAATTCCTGAGTAGGGGTTTTCTTCCATTCTAAGGTGTGCCTGCCACCCTGCTTCCTGCTACCTGTCTTGGGATAAAATGTAACTATGGAATAAAACAGGGTCTGTGGAGTTACACAGGACTTGGGTTAAATCCTAATTCTGTCACTTATAGTAGGGCCTTGGGTATGTCACATAGTCTCTCTGACCCTAAGCTTCTTCCTGTATAAATTACTTTATAAGATCATCCTGAGTTTAGTTAAGATGTTTGGAAAATAATTTTAAATAGTTTCTATCAAACTTTTTTTTCTTCCCCCATGAATTTAACTTTCTTGGAAATGAGTTCCAGTCTCACAGGATGCTGCATGTTAGTTGGCTATCATTCAATTTATTGTTGTTACAGGGGGAAAAAAATAGAGGAAGAGAAGAAAGAATTTGATTTTAGATGAGACTGTGATCTTGAGGGCAATGAGTTTTGTCTGATTTTATATCACAATCACTGATATTTGGTAGGTTGTTAGTTGGCACAAAACTTAAAATCAAGATGAGAAAGTTATATAATGTTATAAAAAAAAAAAAAACCAGCAGAAAATTTCAGATCTTTTACATAGTGAACCATTTAGGCCACTGCCCTGAAATAGGAATACAACAAATATTTCACCAAACGGTTGGGAGGAAAAAAGCTCCAAAGCACAGACATGGCACTGCTGTCCCCAGTTACCAGGAACAGGCTTCAGATCACAGAGTGTTGCAGCATCCTGTCTGGAAACTGCAATTAGAAACATCAGCCAGCTTCATGCCTTCCCGGGTTTCCTGACACCGTGGATCTCAGCAGTCAGTTTCTTATTATAATTAATTCGTGCTGTATTAGAAAGACTACTTCGGGGAGGAAGGTCTTTTTATCAAAGTAGAAAAAAAATAGTTCTTCCAAAATCAAATGTTCAAAAACACAGTTTCTGATCCTCTGAATCTTTTCCTCTTACCCTAATTCTGCAGATGGAAGTGCTACGTATTACATCATGTGTATGTGTGTGTTCTTGTACATATATCAAGAAGATACCCTATGATATGTGTCTATAAATAATAACAAATATCATTAATAGACAAGGACTATCAAATGATTGATTTCTTTCTCTACAGCAATGGTAAAGGATATTGTTAAGGACAAGTTGGGACAGTGTCAACTTACTGCAAAAAACATCAGGACTAGTTTTTATTTGCTGTAGTGACATATTACTTCCTAGCAAGCAAATAATGTCAGTATTATTTTATATTATCCCATATAGCCTATGGAGGAGGAATCAGTGCTGGTGATCTCAGTGCTTAAAAACATTCATTTAAAGTGATACTTCATAGCAAGACCAAGAAAGGGCGAAGTGCTATTTACAACATTTTCCAGATAGGGATGGTGCCCTTGCCATGGTCCTGAGCTGCCCCACTTGTGTAAGGTGGTTGCATTGGGTCTGCCAGGACTGCTCGCAGCTTTTTCATTTATTCACAGGTAATGCCATTCCATTGATTCACTTATCTTAATACTGTGAACTTTCTGTTGGTGAAAGGGTAGACAAAGTGTCTACCTTTTAAATTAATTTTTAAAATTATTTTCTTAATTGAATGTATTTGCAGAGTACATTGTAATAATTCCAGACTGTTATATGATATGTGATGGTCAAATCAGGGTAGTTAGCATTGACATCTCCTTTAACATCTTTAAAAATTTTCTTTGAATAACATAATAATCATTCATA
The DNA here is from genome assembly GCF_902686445.1 of Sciurus carolinensis. Lineage (NCBI taxonomy): Eukaryota > Metazoa > Chordata > Mammalia > Rodentia > Sciuridae > Sciurus > Sciurus carolinensis. The sequence continues at coordinate 23,458,366 of NC_062213.1, read as the reverse complement.
TTTTGAGGTACAGTGTAATATTTCAGTACATGCACATGATGTGTAATGATCAGATTAGGGTAATTAATGTTTCTATCTCCTTATCATTACTCTATGTTTGATACTCAAATCTTGCAAGTGTCCCAAGAAATGTGATACTCTATTCTGGTAACCTTTTCACTTTCCAGCTGTGGAATTTTAATGCTTCCAATACCTGAAATATTTTTATATGTATGTACATATTTATTAATGGTATTGAGAATCGAGGCCAGGGCCTTGCTAGGCAAGCACTCTACCACTGAACTGTATCTCCAGCCCTTAGACTTTTTTTTATAAGGAGAATTATAATGGGGTCAGAAATTTAATTTCAGCACCAAACCTTCCAGCTTAGAAAATTAGAGCAAATCTCAAAAAAGAAAGACAACCACAGAAACTATTTGGTTTAAATAATTTTGACTTGCTTTGAAAACTGAAATGAAAGCTTTTTCATGTACCAGCCCATAATCCTTGCACCCCCACATCACCCAGGTGCTGTGGTGTGAATCGATACTTCTACATTTCCTTGCCTCACTGTGATGGCTAATGAAGCAGTTCTTTCACATAGAAAACAAATAGCTAATGTAATGGAAAGATAATTATAAACAAGTAAATTATTGGAATTGAACTGAAAACCAATTTTAAAACACAGTTTTATTTCTGTGCAAGTTTTCTTATTTGTTGGGAGTCATCTAACACTGTGAACAGATTTGAAATAATCAAGTCCAATGTCAGTATATTTGGCATTGAAGAAAAATTCACTCTTTGAGCAGTCACTTGGAAACCAATTACTAGACCAGACAAAGGGAGAATTTTTCCAAATATAGTGCAGGACATAATGTATGGAAGTTGCTAATGATTGCAGTACTTGTTTGCTTTTGAACTGGAAAACAGGTGCCTCATTTATAAATTTGATAAAATTTAACACTAATTTTAATAAAATTTGACAAGGGCAGATCTTAGACATTTTCAGAGCACAAGAAATTCCCTGCAGATTATAGTCCAAAGAATAGCTAGAACAGCTGTAAAGCGAGTGAAGAAGTGATCCTGAATCATTCACTGGTTTTGTCAGAGGAAATGTGTCCAATACACTAGTAATTGCTTATGACTTTATAGGTTTTCAAATGTTTGGCAAACTAGAGCCATACAATGCCATCATGGCAAGCACTTCTTGCTTTTGTAAAAACAACCAGACAACTTTCATTAGGAACAGAGTTCTGCATGTTCAATGTATTCATGTATTCAGCGTATCCAGTGCTCTCTGCTCTCCTCAGTCTACTGTTAACCAGGCATATTTCCTACATCTCAGCTATGGTTCCCCTAACCTATTTATGTTGCCTCTCATCTTTCTCTTTGTGTAAACTTCATATTCTTTCTAATGTTCTTACCAGTTTTCTTTTGAGTGAAGCCAAGGTGTCTCTTGGTCGATGTCTGATGTGATCTCTTTGGTCCATCTTCCTCTGAGTCATCCCTTAAGGAGTAAACTTCTGCCTGGTCACAGTTGTTAAAGATGACAGATTTTGAAGAAAAATCTTTAAACTGTGTCAGAATAATCTCCATTTTTCTAAACTGAAATTCCCCAGAGAGTAGAGGTTGGTTAAGGTAGGTTTGGTTTTGACAGAGCTATTGAGATGGTCTGGAATGTAAGTCTTTGGAAAGTATGAAGACTTGGATAGCAAACACTGATGTAATATACCCGAAATGCTGCGAGTCAATAAGAGACTACCCTTATTAAAAGCTTGAGTTCTCTTCCCTCTTTTCAGGAATATCCCCAAGAAATATGGAAGAATATCGTCTTAAAACTGTGTGTTTATCAACCAAAACATTTCTTAGAAAATCCTCAAAAGAAGCAATCTATTTAAGACTCCTTATAAAACCAGAAATCATAGTTTATTTTTCTTCCCAAACTTACTAACAAAGTTCTAGATCTCCTCAGGATTTTGGTGATAAATATTTTGAGGCTCAACCAAAGTGTTTTGCAAGAGAGAGGTGTATTACTGTATGTAGTTTTTCCCAGGGATCAAATCAGTTTGATCCATAAAGCCTCTTATCAAGAATAATATGCTACATTTATAAATGCTTACTACATGCTTGGTCATATATTAATAAATGTACAATAATCACATTTTGGTCATGTAATCCTCTCAAAACCCTACAGGAAAATGTTACCAGGCTCACTTTAAAGCTAAGAACATTGTTGCTTATAGAGAAACAGTTGTTACCTGGGGCTTTTCCATTTCCAAGCTCATATGCTTGCATCCTAAGCTATAGGGTTCTCTAGGATTTTGACAAATGCACTTATAAATTCAAAGGCCATTCTGAGGTCTTACCATCTTCTAAATGATGCCCCAGGAGCAAGTCACACATTCCTGCGTGCGCTTCCTGCTGATGCAAAGCCAGTATGGTCACTGATACCCCCAAACGCTCTCACAGATGGGAAGTAGGCTTATTCTTCAAGGAGATGTGACACACTGGCAGGTTCCCCTCATTTCTGGTTGGTAATAAGATGAGTATTTCCTTTTCAGTGTCACCATCTCATACTCACCTTCACACCATATGGTATTTCTAGATGTACTTAGTTACTTAGGGATTCTCTAAATATGTCCTACAACTGTGTGCTCCTGAGCCTTTGACCACAGCACCCTAAGGTCATCTCTGATGGGTGCATTCATACTCATGCTTTGTGATATAGCTGAAAGTCTTTTTCAAGGTCAGCTTATTTTGGTAGTTTCCCAGATTTGATAAACCCCTACCTCTACTGCATCCCGTAACAATTTGTACCCGCCCTTCTTAGCATCCGTCACATTCTTTGCTTGATTATTTGCTTACCATCTGTTTTTCTGCTAGATCTGGAGTTCTCTGATTACTGACATCAGGTTATATAATCAGTGCACACTGCGAAGCACATGGCAGGCACTTAATACATTTTTGTCAAATGAATAACAAGTTTGATAAAAAAAATTTTATGAAGATGGCGAAATTATAGTTGCTATAGTTACTTCTAAAAACCAGTTGACTTATTTGACCTTACACAATTTCTTTCATGTACTAACATGTACTAAACACCCAACATATGCATATGTTTGTCATAGAGCAGCTTTATCAGAGTTTCTAAAACTCCAGAGCTCTTTAGAAAGATTTACTCATCTCCTAGATGTTTCTGGCAGTCTTTCTCTTGTGGGCTTTCTTTAAACAGGCTTCTTGCTTTAGTTAACATGGGAGAAACCCTGTCACCCTGGGAGATATTGGCAGAAAGAGGTTACAGAAAGAGAGGGAGCGTAGCTCCCTGGAAATGTATTAAAATTAAAGATGGCATGGGTCAGCTTCGTGGGAAACAATTTGGTGCTTTCTCAAAAAAACTAAATATAGAATGACTGCATGATTCAGCATTTCCACTCCTAGCTGTATATCCAAGATAACTGAAAGTAGGTACTCAAAAAATGATTATGTGCAAGCATCGTTATTACAGTCCTCTTCAAAACAGCCAAAAGATGGAAACAGATCAAGTGTCCATCAATAACTAAATGGGTGGAAGTTGTGGTACATCCATGCAATGGACTATTCATTTGTTCAGTCATAAAAAGGAATTAAGTGGTGTTACATTCCAAAACATGGATGGATGAATACCAGAAACATTATGCTAAGTGAAAGAAGTCAGATGCAAAAGTCATGTACTCTATGATTTCATTTACAGAAAATATTCAGAATAGTTAATGGTAGAGACAGAGCAGTTGCCAGAGAATAAGGAGAGTGGGAAATGGGGAGCTATAGCTTAATGAGGATGGAGTTCCCTTTTGGGATAATGAAGTGTTTTGGAAATAGATGGAGGTAGTTGTTGCACAACACTGTTGCACTAAATGCAACCTAAATCTTTGCTTCAAAATGGTTAATTTTATGTTATATGAATGTTGCCTCAATTAAAAGAAATGAAGTGGTTTGGGGGTTAAACAAAGTAGGTGGGGTCAGAGCAATAGGATGGACTTGACCAGCTAGCACTGGTCTATATAGAAAAGCCAGAAGCAAGGAATGAGGACAGCCTCAGGCTCCAGAAAAGGCTGGAAACCAATTGTCCCTAAAGGCTCCAGAGAGGAAGTCAGCTTTGCCATCACCTAGAGTTCAGTCTGGTGAGACCATGTTGGACTTCTGCCCTTCAGAAATGGAAGCAAACACATTTGTAATTTTCCAAGCTAAAACAAGGTAACAAAATATTATGCATTGACCTCATTTTCTCAAAAGAACTTTGGAAATCTTCTGGTGCAATTGTAATGAAAATAGGGGTGAGGAGGAGGATATGACTTTTCAGGGTCACACCGCTAGTTGTCCTACATACTCCAGAGACAGTGTTTCCTTCTGGAAATAAAGATACAGGATGGGATAAACATTGAGTGAGATCATTGTCCTCTCATTTTATGAGAGAAAAGACATATTTGGTGGAATTAAGTAACTGGACCAACATCTCTACTGTGGATTTTAGTTTTAAAATACTTAAAGATATCAGTAGGATGCACGTATGTGCACTACAACTTAAAAATCTCATTGTAGAGGACAGAAGGGCTTATGATAGCAATCATCACTTTCCAATACACCCCACATCCAGTCCTGCTCCATAGTACTTTCCATTTCCTTGATAAACTATTTCTGGCAAAACTTAAATTTAAAAAAATATTGTTAACATAGGTTGATATTTAACAATTGACTATATAATTCTTATTAAGATAGGAACTAGTATTTTCACCAATTTATGGGTGGTGAAACTGAGACACAGAGAAGTTGGGCTTGCCCACATAGCTCACCCAGAAGTTGCTGGATGTGGATTTGAGCCCAAACTGGTTAGCTTTGGTTCCATGCCCTTGACTGCTATACCAGGCTGCTCAGACATTAGTTTTGTTTTATGGGGCTAAGCAGTATACCCAAGTTCATGGCAGAGCTGAGATTTAAGCCTAGTTGTCTCTGAGACTCTAGTGCTTTCTGTTAAAATTTTCTGTCTTTGAAAGGATCTGTCCACTGAACAACTAGAACCCCATTACTGTTTTAATTCTGCTTGTTAGGGGAGAGAGGGAGGAGACAGAGAGGAGAAAGAGGGTGGAGAATGAATGTGTGAACAGATTGAGAGTAATAACTTACTAGCACATCAAATTTGAAAAAGTTATTTTTTTAATGTCAGGAAAACAGGCTTTGTTTGCATAATCTTGATATAACTTTTTTTTTTTGCCATCACAAAAATTAAATTTCCTTTTATTCTTCCTTTTTTTTTTTTTTTTTTTTTTTTTTTTTTTTTAAATAGCAGGGTTTTTGGCAGGCAGCAATCTGTTTAGCTGCCCTTTAACTAATGTTCTGTGGTTTCCCTGGACGACTGGTGCACAGAATGTTTTAAGTATTCTTTGTAGCTTGGACTGGAAGACCCGAATCCTGGAGCTGTGTTTTCCCATCTCACCATATTAACTTTGCCTTTGTGGAAATACTGACTTGAGGCTAAAATTTCCCTTATTGCTAGCCTTCCTTGCTGTAGATCAAAGACTTTCAGATGCTGTGTCACCCTAGGCACCCTTTAGTGATGCTGCAAAATTGTCTGTAGATTGGGGGTAAAATGGAGAGTTAGGGGCTAGTGAGCATGGGAAGAAAAGGCCAGTAGGTGGGTTAGCACACCCACCCTGGGCCCCTTTGCCAATGACCTTGTGGATATTTCCACAAAAGTTTATTGGAAGAAAGTATTTTACTGAGAAAAAACTCCCGCCATAGGGGACGTAGAGGAATATGTAGGACTGAAAGATTAGGGTTTAAGAAGAGAGTGAAATGAAAACACTACTTGGAATAATGAGAACACAAGGCGTATGCATTTAAAGTGTCTAAATGGTATTCTTCAGCTGCAGGAAGATTCTAGAAACTGACTGCCCATCAAGCTGATGAGGGGAAACTCCACTTTAGCCTGTGCTATTCTGTAGTGGGAGGCAGAACTGTGCTGGTGAGAGTTTAGAAGAGAGAGAGAGTTAGAAAAGAAAAAGATCAATGGATTAAATAGAATAAAACCAAAGTCTTCCTTTTGGGGAAGTAGCTCCTTAATAACTGAATTCATTGTGGACTCCGGTGACGTTCCAGAATGCTCAATAGGAATCCAAATTGCATTTTGGCTGGAGCACTGATGTGACGGCAGAGCTAGACTGCCATCCTGAGGCAGAGCGCTAGGAAATAGGGGTTAGATTTTCTCTGGAATTTTTGTAGCTCAGTATGGTACCAAATGTACTATCCAAATACCCGTAGGCTGTTTTCTTTTTCTAAACAGTAATTTCATAAATTTTTTCTTGAAAACCATTGCAGATACATGATAAAACAATGTGGCTGATCCAGAAAAGTTTACATGACCAATTAGGGCTCTATTTTAGCCCCTTAATTTCCCTTCCCAGAGGAAATCATTGTTTCTAGTTTATTGTACACATTCTCAAGGAGATTCTGTGCACTTACAATAAGTTTTGTGTGTCTATATTACTTTGTAGCCATCAATGATATCTCCTGCTCTATGCCTTGATTTCTTTTCAGTGTAAGAGTGGGTCTTAGAGATGGTTCCTGCCTTTTTCCAGATTGCCTATCTTTATTGGATAAACACACTAGGACTCATTTAATTATTCCTATACTAATACAGTTTGTTTTCAGTATTTTGTGACCACAAACAATACTGCAATGAATCTTTGTCCATAGATTGTTGTGCACATGGATATAGCTGGTAGAGAAAATTCCTAGAAGTGGAAATGTTAAAAGGTACTCAAACTTAAATTTGCAACGGGTGAGGTAAGGTTGCGCTATGGAAAGGTGGAGTGAAGTAAGTGACCTTCCTATTCCCCATGCTTGAGAATGCCTAAGGGAAACCCACTTTTGACAACCTTAAACTACTTTGCCTGAATAGACTGGAATGCTTTTTCTGCATTTGTCAACTTATTTTTTTTCCTGTGCAGTTGGTAAGATGACTTTAAACGATGGGAATTGCAACCATCTTGCCTTGGTGGTTTGGAAGGACCTCTGAGGAAACATGAGAAATCATCCCTCACTTTGAGTACCTCGAAGGGCGATTGTAGAGGGTGTGAAACCACCAAGGATGAAGGGAAGGCAATGCCAGCTGAAATAGCAGTGGCACATCTGCAAGTGCCAAGGTGGGAGGGGCGTAGGGAGTGAGCAGGAGTGCTCATGCTCGTGGAGGATCTTGCTTCTCACCCGGAGCCCCAAGAATAAATGAAGATATATGCTTTTATTATTCAGTCTTGTGCAAATACGGTGTACCAGACCAACTGCTCAATGTGAGGGCGGAAAAGCAAGATATGTTTTTTTTTTTGCCTTCATTTTACATTCTTATCTTTTTAACTTCCTTAGGACTTATTTGACAGCAGCACAGTGCTTTGGTATATTTGAAAGGCAGGTGGAGATGGAATTTTTGTAGTACATATTTTTATTTTCATTTTCCACATTAGATAAAAATACCCTCATGGGCAAATATTTGTGTTCAGTCCTGCTACTCTTTACATCTACACGTTCTATGAAGTTCAATTCCAATTGACTCATAAATCCATTTTGACACTGAAGCCATATATACGTGTATATATATATATATACCTTATACAGACTTGTAATATAATTGTCCTTCACTCGTGCCTCCCAACTGAGCTGTCTTTTCCATGAGGACAAGGGAGGGCATAGCTGGGGCCTTACGATGTTGTCACACAACTAGACCCTGATGTCAACTGTGCTTGTACTCCTCCTGGGAGGCTAACGGACAAATTGCCTTTATTAGGCTTTTGCCTTATCTATGTTTGTATGACCAGTATGTAAACAGTAAGTGTTTAGTAAACACACATACCTTTTTAAGTATCTGAGATGCAGGGCACAGTCACCAATGCCATTTTATTTGTATTTTGAATTTTTTTGACCTCTGGAAATTTCTAGACCTTTCTCCCCAGCTGGGGAGAATGCTTTCTTTAGGTAATGACGCTAGTGTGTCTACAATACCATCTGAAATTCAGCATTTTCCTCTTTCCCCCAATCTCATGCGGCTTGTCTGTGCCCATGGAGATTATCCATACAGATACAGTTTCCTTTCCAATCACTGTGACATGCCGAGCTTGTGTCTTCAGAGGTCATTTTCCTGAGAGCTTGTGACTAATTCAGAACACAGAGGAGCTCTTAGATATCTTCTTGTACAAGAGAAGGAGGCAATTTGTGACCTAACAGGAGGGTTAACACCAGCTGGTCATAGTTTAGTGAGTTTAATTACTGGAATTTCTATATAATATCACCCCAAATGACATCTGGGTTGGAATTGAGCATGAGATTCCTTTTGGGTGAGCAAAATACAACAGGCCATGCCAAGCTCTGCTCTGTCTAATCCCTGTGCTGATGCACACGAGCTGCAGTGACATTTCTGGGACTGATTTGTACTTTGCAAAGATGAGCTTTTTAATAAAATTGCAAGATAAAATTGGCATTAGCTACTTTTAACAAGGAAGCAAAATGTACAGTTGGAATGTGAGAATGAAAAATGCTTAAGTAAAAAGATCAAAGAATTCCTTCTCATTCCCAGGGTTCAAAATGTCTGTTTTACCCTTTAGTAAATACAGGGCCAAAATGAAATGAAAGAAGTGAGATTTCCACAAGCATGGTGAATCAGGTTAATTTCAGATTTATTTTAATGAAATCAAGTGGGAGCGCTGACTGAATTGCAGGAAGCCCCAAGGGGTGTGAACTCTTAGGGCTTCTTGTCATTCAAGTACTCAAGGGGAATGAACTCTTTTCATTTCAAGGTGAGATCCATGGACCAACCTCCTCAGCATCATTCAGAAGCTTGTTAGAAATGTAGAGTCTTAGGCACCCCCCACACAAGTGCTTAATGAGAATCTGCATGCAGCAAGGCCCCCAAGAGACATCTATGCACATGAAAATTTAGAATTGCTGGCCCTTAATGCTGCATTTCTGTATAAGGCTTTCTCTCACAGAGTAACCAAAAGGACCAGTTGCCTGAGTGACATCAACTGAGGACCAGATTTGAGAGGTTTCCAGCCACACAGAGAGGAATGCACAGATGCATGCCAGATTCCACAGTGCCAAACTGAACAGTGTGCCATTTGCTCTGACTGTTTTATTGCCCTGAAACTATGTGCTCGGCTTTTTGTGAGGCTTCCAAATCACAATGGATCCACGGAAAAATAAATAATGTAAAGTTTTCTGAGGCTCTTGGCAGCTGAGGGAATTTACTATCGGGGCTTGGGTTAAGTTGGGGGTGAAAGAGAAAGGAATTCAAACATAAACCAGCAAGGAATTCCTAGCACTTTTAAAGGCTTCATTACCTTGGTTGGTCGAGAGGAATTTGTATGTGACGGAGTCTAGTATTTGCTCTTAAGAGTTTCTGACTGCCTAACGGATGAGAGCCTAAGTATTTTAAGCAAAGGACTTTGCATATCGGTTGCTAACTGTCTTAAGTCTTGTGTGTTTAGTGAGAATTGAGTTGCTTCTGCCATTTCCAATATGATGTATTTCAGGTAGTACCTTCATCCTAGCCCCACCCCCGCCTGTTAGTATTTTCATTCCGGTTGTAGACAGCTGAAATATTGGCCAATGAAAGAAAACAGATTTCCCAATGAATTGCTCTAAACTATGAAAAAAATGAGATTAGAGGGATGCCTAAACTAATTTCAGGTTATTACAGTCTTCATTTCCAGCCTAATTCTCTGTAGTTTCACTCCTGGTTTATGGACAGAAATTTAAAGCCAGTACATTTTATCATCTGTATCATTTAGTCCCCCTTGACTGAAGCATTGCAATGTCCTCTTTAATTTCCATGAAAATGAATTTCACCTTTTATGACATTCAAAGACAATTATTGTGTCTTTATGAAAAATGATGTCATCCTGATACCCACAATAAAATAACAATATTCTAATGCCAACAAATGTGTGAACCATATCAGTCATCTTTCAGCTTTTCTGATTTTGCTTTGGAAACTGCAGAAAACCATAAGGATTTTAATTTGTGAGCTTGGCAGTAGCATAGTCATAGCCCTTTACATCTTCCTTTGGTCGAATGCTCAGGAAATGGAGCATAATTGACTACCCCACAGGCAGGCAGGGTTATTTGGCAAATGCCTAAATCAGACAGGACCTTACAGACTGTGTGTGTGTGTGTGTGTGTGCTGTGGGACGGCAGTGGGGATGTGTCTTGTCAGGTGCTGTCTAGTCTGGATCCAGAGAATCCAATGCTGCTTTGCCACTTACTTTTGAAGTCCTGCTTTGAATGTTACCCTCTCAGAAACACAAAATCCATATCACAGTGTCAGTTCAAAGACCTCTTCGGATCAGGAAAAAGCCTGGTACCTCTTGGATGCCTAGGTACTTATTCTTGTAATAAGGCTGCTGGGCTTTGGTGATCTAGGGAAGTGTTTAAACAGAGAATTTGAGTGGGTTTGTGAGACAAAGTGGAAATTGCATGAACATACAGACACACTAGGACATCACCCTAAGTCGGGAAGTCAGAACGAGTCACGAAAGTAAGAGGAGATTGGCACACATCTGGGAAAATAAAGGACATATGTGACAGAAGAAGAATACGAACAGGTCATAAAGGCAATGGGTTTGCTTAAGGCCAGATTTAAGAATAACTTGACTGCCAAGTAGGGGTATTTGCAGTTGGTCCTGTAAGCTGTGATACCTAGACATTTTTTTTCCTCTACAAAAAAACAACAGAGATGACGGCATGACGCATTTCCATGAGTTACTCAGATATGCACAGTTCTCTACATTTTCTACTGTGTCTTAAAACTGGTAGGTTGAATCCATAGTTTTGTTATATAAAAAGGTAAGCTCACAAATTTCAGTATGTTTTTAGTTCTATAGTTGTTTCGTGTGGTAAGTATTCGTTAGCTAAATCCATGCTGTGGGTTAGTGGGTAGACTAAGCCAGATGGACTGCCCTTGGGGGTCTTATATTCTTTTGGGGGGTGTTCATGGACTCATCAACTGGTAACTATTAAGTAGTGTTGGAAGGACTGTATGGTGAAGTTTAGGGTATTATGGGAACCATGTGAGGGCCAACTCAACAGGCCTTGGCCTTGGCTGTGGACAAGTCTATCCAAAAGAAGTGACGGTAGATGGAGAACTGAAGGATGCAGTGCATCTCTGACGTGAAGAGACAGAGGCCAGAGTGCTTTCATCGGTGGTGGTAGATACACTAAGCCCTGGTGCTGCAGGGAGCCTTGGCTAGGGGTTGTTTTGGGACTACTGTCATAAGCACTAAGGACTCAGTATGGAAAGCAACAACCTTGTTTATTTATTGAACAAATGACTGAATATACATTTGAGACAGTTTGCCCTTAAATGATGTTATTACCTAAAAAAGGGTCATCAAGAATCCATCCAGTAACAGGACCTGGAAGCCAGAGGGCAAATTTCTGACCTTTTTAGTATGCCCATCAGTCCCAAGCTGATGGTAAAAACAGATGATTCTTGTTCAATAAACCAACAACTTGGTTTGGAAGAGAAGGCCAAAGCATCCCCAGGGGATGTCTGCACCCCTGCAGCGAGTTGGCGGGTAAACTAGTACAAGCATTGCTTCTGAGAGCAAATACTGAGAGCAGTGTTCAGAGAACAGGTTTGTCTTTGGGGTATAATTATTTGGCCCACTTAATGGAAGACTCAAGCAGTTCAACCCTTGAAAAATAGGGCTCTCTCCTCTTTTTAGCAGAGCTTGAACAAAAGGAAACTTAAAATCAATTAGAGGGAAAGAGGAAACCTATTTCTGTCCTTTTGGAGACAAAAGATGTAACACAATTGGTTAAAATTCAGTGGAATAAAAATCTTTTGGTGGTTGGTGGGGGAAGAACTGTGCTCAGAGCCTCACATTCAAATGCAGGCCTGTACTGCCATCTAGTGTTGGGAAGGCTCCCACCGCCCAGGACCAGCTGCTAATTGTTTCTGTTGTATGCCTCATGGCTCCTTGGTTTCAGTGACATGCATTAAATTACTATTTATCATTATCAGTATTGTTAACATTATTATTATTAAACAAACAATTCTTAAATACAAGGATCCAACAGGGAATTAACACTTCGTGGCCTGCCAGGAATTTAATTTCCCTATTGACAGTGTTCAGTATTTTCGTACTCCTCGTCTGACTATTTGAAAAAGCAAAATTTCATCCTTCTGGCAATCTGACTAGGAGCCAACTTGGCATTGATGGAGCCACAATTTGACCTTTTAAGCACGTTGGGCTAGAGGGTAATACTCTGAACTATTAAGCTTATTCTTCCCTTAAAGGAAGAACCTGGTGTTTCTGTTGGAGGAACTTCCCTCCTTGGGGCAGTTTTTACAGCCTGAATGCAGGAAAATCTGAAATGCTCTAGAAATAAAGTCAAATATTCTATTTGTCTTCCTACCAGGCTCATATTTTATTGTCTCTGTCTTATATTTGAAAGATTTTCAACAATCCAATTTATTGCCTTTATTTAATTAAACAATTAATTTATTGCCTACTTGATATTAATCAAAGAGGCCCGGAACTGCCAATTCTGGATTCTGATTATTGGGAAATGAAAAACTTGGCCAGCCTGGGTTAATATCATTGCAGCCCTGAGTGGAGAGCTGTGATGTTCTGGCAGCTGGCAGAGTCTTTTTGTGGGTAAGTACTCAGTGTCTGCTGGTCTTTGCAAATACTGAAAATAGGCCACCGACTCCCACTCCTATCTCTGAAGGGCCAACTTGGAGTGTCCCACCTAGATGAGTTGAGTTCAGGTGACTGCAGCATAGAAGCATGACACACACTCCGCTCTCTGCAGCAGTTGTTTTAAAACATGTCCAGTGCAGAGCTGTGGAGCTAATAAACATCCGGAGACATGCCATCTGTTTGCTTCACACTGGGACTCTCACGTGACCCTGAACTTACAAACCTCTTCAGACAGCGGCTGGCTCCGCCCCCAGCATCATCTCTTTCTGCCTCTGGTTCTTTATCCTTCTTCAAGGAGAAAGCTTGGGTGGACTCCCCTCCCCGGGCCCCTCCCTTCTAAGTTGACAGAGGAAAATAATCCATAGACTTAAAGCTGGCTTATGCCAGGCTGTCAACATCCCTGTGACTGATGACGGTATGTGAGAACATCTTAGGAACCAGCAGAAGGGAAAGAAAACATTTCTAGAGCCGCACAGGGCAGGCTGACAGGGAGATGCTATGAAGGTGCTCTCCAAATCCTGTCTGAGGCTGGGCAGGGTGAGAGAGGAATAAGGAAGGAGCCATTTCTGACTTCAGAGTTTATCCTGGGCTTCAGGGCTGATGCTGTCTGGGCAGATGCTGCTCAGAATTAAAGGGGCGACCCCTCCACAAGCTGTTTGATGAGTCTCCCATTATTTTCCTAAAAAATCTCTTTCACCATTAGGGCCACACTTTTGATCTTCTCATCTCCCTCTCTAAAGTCTTGATCAATGAAAATGTATGGTTTGGGAGCATACAAATTAATCTCTCAGTGCAAGTCCAGAGAGGAGTTACCTTGCACAGGATAGGTAGTCAAGAATTATTTAACTTAATACACAAACTGAAGAATGGATGCCTGAATAAGTGATGAGACAAGTTATTGATCACTCTAGTCAATTAGGCAAGAGAAATAACATTTATCAGCTGCCTTATCAGATCCTTTTTTACCATCACAGCTCAGAAATCAAAAGGGTCAGGATCTCAGAATGGGTCAGCTGGGTACAGATCTTTTTTTGACCTTGGTAGGTCATTTTCTGCCCAAGTTCTCTCAGTAAAAGTGGGTATTGTGAGGATCTACTCAGTGACATGGGCAGAGCCAAAAGCTCAGGAGTTGACTGACAGCTGTGTCTTTCTCTCAAGGTCTTTCTCTCTTTTCTGCATGTCTGCCTTGTTCTCCTCTTTCTGCAGGGGCCTTTCTCAATCTTCCCTCTGTATGTTTCCTGCTTGTCCATAAGTTATGTCTCCCATGATTTTAGCTTGCAAAGCACCAAAGCAGCCATTAGCTTCCTCTTACTTTCTCCTATCATTAATTATTTCAACCTCCCATTTTTCTAAGTCTACATTACAGAGAGAAGAACTCAATCAGTCCAGCTTCCTAATTTGTTTGCTTTTGAGTCAGGTCATGGTAGCTGGCTGACCTAATGGATTATCCAATTTGATTCAGGTGACGAAGTTGGTCTCACCCTTGTCATGAGTGAGAGGTGGAACTCCAGGTCACGAACATGACAGTTATGCAGCAGGGACCACAGGAACACAGTTTTCCTTTGGAGAGGATATGGGAGGATGGGTCTAGAAGCATGTAGGGATGCCAGATTCTGGTAAAAATGCTTTCCTATTACCTCATTTAATCCTCACAATGGACTTGTGAGGGAAGCAGAGTTCTCTTGGCTTTGTAGGTGAAGAAACCAAGGTTCAGGTGTGGTGAAGAAACTTGTTGAGTGAAAGGTCCTGGATTTGATCCAAAGCTTAAGCTCTATTCCTAATTTCTCTCCAAACTAGGGGTAATGGGATATAAACAGTACTAGTAAAAATGCTTTTGGATCCAGCCTGGTGCAGGAAGTTTGGAAGCTGAGAGTCTCTCTGAGGATTATTATTTGGTACAGTTTCAGGGTGATTGACATCAACTCCCAAGTCCCATATGTTGGATGACCTTGGGCAGGACTGTGTGAGGTCCTTTATTACCATCATAGCTAAGAAATCAAAAGGGTCAGGATCTGAGAATGGGTCTGTTGTGTATAGATCTTTTTTGACCTTGGTAGGTCATTTTTTCCACAAGAAGGGTCAAATTGCATTTGTTCAGTGTGATTTACCAGGCTGGAAAGAATTGGATGTGTTTATGAGATTTGAGGTCAACAATCCAGTAACTGGATGATTATTGGAACAAAGATTGGGGGTGGGAGACCTGGGCGGTCTGAGGAGAAAGGACTAGAATAGTATCAAGATATTTCCTTTTCTCAAATTTCTCTCCTGTATCCCTGACATTTTATTTCAGGTGCTTTATTTGCCATAATTGTTCAAAAATGCACCTCTGTGTTCTTACAGTGTCAAACGCTTTGTGTTCCTATCCTTTTATTCAGTGGCTTCATCTAGTACCATATCTGACTGATTGAGATCATTTTCAAAAACTTTCAAACACCCTGACCTCATTTTTCCTAATTTTCTTTATCTGACAGTTTAGTAGGATGGTTCAATATATTGTATATATTTCAAAAAACAACATTGACCATTACGTCCCTCCTGCCTGACTGAGTGCCTGGCCTGGGTGCTCAACAAGTATGTGTTGGGTGGAAGAATACAAGTCTTCAGCTGAAAAATATAATATTCACTGCCAACAATAAGATGTTGCATTATTCAGCCTTGTTGCATTTCCTGTTGGAATGAAAAAGATCAGTTCCAGTTCCTTTATGGAGTGGGAAAGGGAACAGCAAAAAGGGAAATAGAGCTTGATTATAGCTCGTTGCCATCACTGGTCACGAATAAATTTCCACCAATGTTGGCATTACTAAAAAATTTAAAAGGGAGTTTTAGAAGCATATGTTTTAATTTAATATATGGGAACTTTCTTGTATCAATGTTGATAACTTCATGTAGCATTTTAGGTTGGGTTAAATGAGATTAAAATGATGACTTTGTAAAGGACCCAAAGGTGAGGTATTAACAATATCAATAATAATGACCACCCCAACTAGGGAGATTTTAGAGTATGTAGGATTCTTTTTTTGGTAGTCCTCAAATTAAAATACATACAGCCATATTTTTATCCTATCTACCCTTCAACTGCTTCTAATGGTGTCCTAGTTTTCTTGGTGGTTATTCTGTAATTTTTACCTTCATGCCAGACACTAGTAACTTATAAACTTGCCCCAATAATGCTATGAAGCAGGTGTATGAGTAGTTACGGAAGCAAATGAAAAGCTTGTTTGACTTTCTCAAGGTTGCAGACAGCATGCTCTGCTGCCTCTCAGATGCGAGGCTGTCATGGAGATGATGATAATATCTGAATGAGCTTGCCGTCAAGCCTTTCAAAGACTGCTTTTCCATCCAAAGAGGTCCAGCTACAATCGTTGCAATTTGGATGCTACGTAGTTCCACTCATCATTTTTAGAGCCCTCAGGAATACATCAGTCATTTGGAAGCTTTGAAAATGCTTCTACAAGCTGCCATCCTCTTTACCTACGGCCTGACGTGCATTCCCAAGTGGGCTCTGTGCCCTTTCCCTTCTGAAAACACAGAATAAATCCTCTGAACCACTTCATGAAATGATAGATCTCTGTATCTGAATAATCAAGAACCTACCTGCCCTGTTAGAAACTGGTTTTTCTAGAAGCGAGAACTGATGTATAGCAGCTCACAAGAATGGCCCAAGGTGATTAAGAAGAGTGAGACCACTGTCACTCACAGACTTGGTACTGTGTGGCAGACCCCACAAGCTACCTCTCTTGCTCTGAGAAGTAGTCTTCATAATACATTGGGACGCCTCATATGGGATCAATATAAAGTGTTTCAAGTGCCCCTCATATGTGCCTTTTTTTATTTTTTGGAACGACATCATTTTATTCAGCCTGTCTGCACTGAAAAAGAGTGAAAATGTCAGGACCTTGCACAAATTGTCCTGACTTGACCCTCGGAAGGCAACAGCATGCTCTCTTCCACCTCATTACTTTTTATTACACTTCCTGCCACATCTCTGCCAAGGAGTGAGACAGGAAGCACAGTGTAGGGCTTGTCCCTCGATGGAATGACCCTGCTTTGTCATGTCTGGGTGTGTTCATCATCTGCTCAAGTACTGAGCAGGTTCAATGATGAATTTGCTCTTAAGGGAGCAGTGGCTTTGGTGGTGGCTAGTGTTTTCTAGGGCCAAGACCATGCAGATGAAGGAGGGAGAGAGCTTGGATTAATGGAGATCCACTGCAGGATTCTAATTCCTCCACCACTGACTTCTTCCCAAAGGATTAACTAAGAGTAAAAATGGGGCAATTTGAGTTTTACTTTCCCTCCCACTCACTACTTAAGAAGGCTAACGAAACCACAGGTTTAAAAGGGCAGTAGGAAGAATAGGGGAGGGGAACCCAGGGGTTCGGTGGCCAGGCTTGTGAGACACAGAATCTAGTCCATCTTTGCAGACAGTTGGTGGTATGATCTCAGGTGAGTTGCCTATATTCATTAAAGTCACTTTTTTTCTCTCTGCAAAATGGAGCCAATGTTACTGCTGACTTGGGTTCTGATACCAACCGATAATGGTGGATGAAAGATTCTGAGAAGAGTCAGAATTCTTGCCAAACACATGACTCTTAATGTGGTCAGAGTATAATCTAAAAAGACAATGTGATTTAAAAGTAGAGACAGAAAGAGAGATATGGTCTATGATTTCCAGAATGAAGCAGGAATCAAGAAGAAGAGGCAGATTATGAAGTTACTTGACTAGTATAGCTTTGTGATTTTCTTACATTTGTACTGACTCATTGGGTCAATGGTTCTCTGGGGCATGTTTTTGATATTTACAAGGTTGTTTTGGTCATTACAATAGTCAGGGAAGCTTGATGGAATGGGACAGGGATGTTCAAAATCCTTTGAGATGTGGGATCCTTCTGCCAAAAATGGTTATTCTGTATCCATCTACTTTTTGAATGTCCACCTAGGAATGTTTTAGATGAAAAGGTGTATGTATCATTGTCTAAGTCCAGGAATGAACTATATTTGAGGGGTATATAACTTTAATATATACTAAATTTTCTAAGAATGCTATAACTGTTTACCTTGAGATGATATCACATTTTTGTCTAACTCAGGACACCATCAGGGTATGTTCATCTCAGAAAACAACCTCACCAATAGCAACAGCACTCCTGGTGTGTGAGTCACCAATATTATAGGCTTGCGGATCAGCTGGACTGCAGTTGTGTGCCTCTACATGAGGTGCATGCTTCTGCTTATTTTGTTTTATCTCCAGTATTATCATGTCTCAGCTTTTACTTTCCAAAGTGCAAATGATTTTATTATAAGTTACTTTCTTTTTTATTTCCTTTTATAGCTTACATATAAGACATTTTATTGATTTAAAAAAACATTATGTATGTAGATAGACTCTATTACCTCTGCATTTCACTTCAGGATAATAAAGGATGTGTGAATTCTCTTTTACCTAGTGGTCATTTGTGCTCAGTAGAGTTTCTTCTTCACCTATCAAGATTTTGTTCCCTTAAGGGTTCAATATTCTTTTCCTATGATCTGGCTTCCTTCCATCCTGATCCGATCAGAGAATCATGTCTGTACATGGTGGTCTTCCCCTTATCTGTGGTTTTACTTTCTGTGGCTACCATTACCTATAGTCCATTGTGGTCTGAAAATACTGAATTGAAAATTCCAGAAGCAAACACTTCATAAGTTTTAAATTGCCATTCTGAGTGGCTTGATGAAATCTTGTGCAATCCTGCTCTCTCCTGCCCTGGATTTGAATCAACCCTTTGTCCATGCTGTATACTACCAATTCCATGGCAGGAGAGAGAGAGAGAGAGAGAGAGAGAGAGAGAGAGAGAGAGAGAGAGAGAGAGAGAGAGAGAAGTTTGGACAAATATGAGTACTCACATGAGAGAGTGAGGGAGAGGAAGGAGATCTTTTAGGGTTGTAGGAGTGTTCAGTGCTAGATTCATAGTTGAAAGCTAAGTCTCTGGATTAACTATAACCTTATGCTCTTTCTATCATATTGCACTGAATATTTAGAGATATGTGATATTATTTAATAAACAGTAATGCTAACACTTAATGGGCACTTAATGTATACCAGATACATGACTACATCCTTTATGTGTATCATCTAATTTAACTTTATGGAGTTGGAACCTCATTTTGTTGCTGAGGTAACTGATAAGTACAAACAACAAAAATTTTTCGTAGTGCTTAGTTTGTCTTCATTAATATGCACACAGACAGGAAAACACCAAAATTGCTACCTCAGTGCACTGAACAGCATTTGACAAGTTTCAAACTGTGACTGATGAAACTTTTTTCCATGTTTAAGCATGGTGAGACTGGATTTATGGTGAGGAAGGGTTAAAATTGCTAGAGATATACAAAATATTATTTTGATGTGAAGTATTCCAGAAAAATGGTAAAAGATTGCAGAGGATAAGGGAAATAGAGTTTTATCCCAGAGCTAACCAAAGTCAGAGGAGTCTATTTTCAGTAGTCTGACAGGAAGCTTTAGATACCAAAATCTCATGTGGATTCTGCAAAGCATTTTATCAGAGTCCTATAATGCAGACTACATTTTTTGACTTAACTCTGATTCTCAGAATATTTTGATGAGGGAGAGAAAATGGATTCTGGTAATAAAAGAGCAAAACTTGATCTCCAGCTCAAAGACTTTGCAGTTCAGTAAGTGTGAGACTGTGCCAGCTATTGAACCTCACTGGACCTTAATTTGGCCATCTGTGAAATGGGGTGGATAAAATTGAACTATAGAATCACTTTGGCAATAATGAGCTTCAATCAGTGCTTGGAAATGCCCAGTTACCAGTTCCTCTCCATGGATCAGAGCCCAGAAAGCTAACACAGAGGCTCAGAGCTGATAATTTTCAGATAGGGCTGGTGGGTGATCATTTCCTTCTACTTGGTCTGCCCTCTAATTGCAAAAAAGATGACAGAGAATAGAAAAACTGTGGATGAGCCTAGAGGTTCTACAGTGGGGATAAAAGTCTTGCTATATGTGCTTGTTGAGCGACCAGTTTCAACTCACACTGCCCTCACTCTTAAATTACAGCTACTGAAGCAAATTTCAAATTGGGTCCCCTAAAGGCACCAGCCATTGTGGGGCTGCATAGCATGACTTCTGATATCAACAACGGGAATCACAGGACCAGCAGGATCCCCTCTCCACTCCATTTAGAATGTCATTTTGATTTAGATTCCAAATGTCACTTAAAAATCTGCTTTCCTTGTTTGCTATTTTTTCAATTAGTATTTCTTCTATATATTTGTGGATTTTCCCTAAAGTAATCATCAGTGTAGCTCCAGTTCAGCAAAATCTGTTGGGTCATTTGACTACACCGCATGAAGTGATGACATTGTGGAAAAAATGTGAATGATCACTAACAATGAACGTTTGTGTAGAGGATCTATGTATATATGTCCTTCACGTAAGGATGTATGTTGGGGAATGGAGCACTAAGGTATTAGGAAAGAAAGTAGAAGAATTCCACATGCATTTGTTGGTTAATAAACTGTAGATCAGCTAGTGTTACAGAATTCACCTGTATAAATTCTAATATCCTTCCCTGTTGACTTCCTAGTTGTATCTTAAATTTTCCTTAGCATAGGTAGAATATCAGATTTTCCTTTATCCTGTAGACACCACTGGAAATTTATCAAATGGACTGGAGAATATGAACACAATATGGTTGGAAGCTTGTTTTTATTTTTATTTACTGATTATTTATAGTCCTGTCTACCTGAAAAGGTTGGTGCCTGCCCTTAGGGCCTAACACAATCCAAGTTAGATTGGGGAAGAAAGTTCAAACATAAGTTACCTGAAGGAGTAGGTTGTTCAATCTTAGGTGAGGTGGAGACAATGAAAGTAATGGAGGAAAGGGAAGACCCTGCAGCCCTTTCAATAGCTGAGGGTGACAGGTAGGGCTGGAGAAGAACAGGCTTTCAGTCCAAGTCTGATTGGAGGCAAATGAAGTTCAAGTACAAATTTCTGGCAAGAGAAAAAATGAAGTATCAAAATGGGAAAAGCAAGCTCTTTTAAGGTCGCAGCCAAAAATAGAAGGCCAGGAGATTTTAGCAACCACTCTAGTTTTCTCAATGTGTTGATAGCAGTCAGATCCAGGGAGACATAGATTAAAGCAATCATGAGGTTAATTAAAGAATCTCTTGGGTATGGAAAAAGGATCACATCATCTCCAATCCTCCCCACTTCCAGAGGCACATGCACACACCTGGTCCTGACACTCAAATCCGCTCTTTCAATTCTAAACATATTCAAACCTTTTTCCTTATTGAAATAATATTATTGGTCTCTAGGAAATAATAGTGCGTTGTCCTTAATAGGTCATTGGATATCACTAAGGTCTTCATTGGTTAGATCTCCTTTCCTGACTTGACCTATAGATGTTTATTTGTATGCTGTTTATGCTGCTTGGAACAGACTTGCCACAGACTTGCCACTGACAGTATATTAGTTGGGATTTTCTAGAAGAACCAAATATACATACATATATACATATATATGTATATATATATCTGTGTGTGTATACATATCTACATATATGTATATGTGACTATAAAGAGGGTATTTATTAGATTTGCTCACATGATCAGAAGTTGGATAGCCTCACAATGGCTATCTGCAGGCTGGAGAGCTGGAGAAACCAATAAGTGCTCAGTCCAAGAAGTTGGAGCCTCAGATGAAGAAAGAACAATGATGCAGCATCAGTGAAGGACTGAAGGCCTGGAAACCCCCTGGAGAATTGCTGGCTAGAATCTTCTTTGGAAGAGTGAAGAAGCTGGAGTCTGATGTCCTAAGGTGATCACAGTGACAATTCAGGCACCCACTGAAGAAATGGCACCTGGGTCCAGGTTGGCTTGCTCCTTCCTCTACCCTCCTTCCATCCAGTTCATTGAATAGCACCACCCACACTCAGGGTGGGTCTCTTCCCTAGTTTGTTTTCCCACATGTCAATCATCTGTGAAAGCACCCTCCTTGACACATCCAGAAAGTTCTTAATCCACTCAAGTTGATTATTCAGATTAACCATCACAGGTGGGTAGATTCCTTAGAACACAGTGAAAGCATGGTCTTAGGAAGCCTATTTTTGGAAAACTATTTTGCATTCAAGTGAACAGTTTCTTTGTAAATAAGATTGTCCCCCAAAGTTCTGTAAATGTCAAGCAGGAGTAGTTAGGTCCTAAGAACAAGGAAAATAACTCACTTCTCGAACAAGAATGATCCTAGTGATACACTCTGAAGAGCAGCAGCCCCAAGTGCAAGGCGTGCATAATAAATGGGTCCGAGAAGCTCCCCAATTCTTAGCTTGAGTCAAGAAAAAGTCTCTGAACTTAAGACCCAAACAGAAGAAGAGGAAGCCGGAGACTCAGATAACCAACATGTTCATCATGGTGTTCTGACTGGTTCCGATTCCATGGTAGTGAGCCAGGCAGCAAGCAACACATGTTTCAAGAAATGGGTTCTCTATCGTGAGAAGTTTATTTGTCCTACACAGAGTCAAGCAGCTATAGCCATAGCTCTGTTTCTTTTGGGAGCACTTTCTGACTCCACTATGCTGGGGAGGTCCTGGGAGCAGCACAAGCATGGCCTCTCTCGCTCTTTTTCTTCCTCCCTTCTTTTTTTGTTCCCTTCGTTTCCCTCTCTCCACTCCTCCCTCCTTTCTCTCTCTGTCTCTCTCTGTCTCTGTCTCTGTCTCTGTCTCTGTCTCTCTCTCTCTCTCCTTTATGCTAAAACTGAGCTCCACCATTTCCCCTTGCTCTTTTGTTAAACTGTGAAAACAGCAGTCCAAGAATGAGGCTTAGTAGTAAAGAGAGCCCAGTTAGTCAATGTGGACTACGGTTTCACTATTAACTCTGGTATTATCGTGCATGATTTCAAGCACAAGTCATATCAACTTTTGAGCTATAGAATCTCACCTGTAGAATTGGGATAACACACGTCTTCGTCCATTTGAGCTGCTGTAACAAAAATGCCACAAACTGAATAACTTATGCACAACAGAAGTTTATTTCTCACAGTTCTGGAGGATGAGAAGTTCAAGATCAAAGCACCAACTGATTTGGGGTGGCGAGGGACTGCTTCTTGTCTCATGGGCAGGGCCTTCTCACCACGTCTTCTCACGGTGAAAAGGGCAAGCAAGTCCTCCTGGGGCTACTTTCAAAATTATTAATATTGTTCATTTTAAAATTATTTAAAATCCCTCAATTGACAAATAAAGTTGCCTATTTGAAGTCAGGCACCACGATAACTTGATATCAGTATACATTGTGTAACAATTATCACTAATTGATTAATGCATCTATTACCTCCTGTACTGCATATTAATTAGGTTGCCAGAAGTTGTTTATCTTACTGAAAGTCTATACCCTTTGATCAACATCTCTCCATTTCACCTACACCTCAGTCCCTGGTGACAACATTACTTTCTGTTTCTTTTTAAGGTTCCACATCTAAATGAAATCAAACAGCATTTGTCTTTTTGTGCTTGTCTTATTCCACTCGTCCTTATGTACTCCAGGTTCATGTTGCAAATGTCAGGACTTATTTCTTTATGGCCAACTAGTATTCCATTATGTGCCCATAACACAGTTTATTTTCAATCTATTCATCTATCAGCAAACACTTAGGTTGACTCCATAGCTTATTGATTGTGAATAATACTGCAATAAATTTGAAAGCACAGATGTCTCTTTGACATATCCTTTGGATATATACACAGAGGTGGAATTGATGGATTATATTGTAGTTCTATTTTTAATTGTTTGAGGAACCTCTGGGCTGTTTTCAATAATGACGGTGCAGTTTTGTTTTCTGGTCCCAGACTTGTTTTCTTATCTTTTGGATACTAGACATCTTCTCAGATATGAGGTAGTATCTCATCATGAATTTAATTTATAATTTTTGATGATTTGTGATGCTGAGCATCTGATGTATCTGTTGTGTTTTCTTTGCAAAAATGTCTATTCAAGTCCTTTGCCCATTTTAAAAATCAGGTTATTTTTGTTTGTATTTGCTATTGAATTGTGTGAGTTCCATATACATTTTTGTATATCAACTTATCAGATATATGGTTTACAAATGTTCTCTCCCATTCTGTACATTGTCCTTTGATTTTGTTGATCTTTTTTATTTTATTAGACTAGTTTATTTTTGCTTTTTCTCCCTATATTTTGGTATTACATATATGTGTGTGTGTGTGTGTGTGTGTGTGTGTGTGTGTAATCATCATCAAGGCCAATGCCAATTAATCTCATCCCTGAGGTTAGACCCAAGCACCTTCCAAAAGGTCACACCTTTGGTGTTATAATTTCAACAATTGAACTGGAGGGGAGAAACACTGAAATCGTCGCTGCACTGTAATAGAAGTTTGCAGACTATGCCATTGGGCCAGTCTAGCCTGCCACCGAGTTCTGTATGGCCCATAAAATTGGAATTTTTTTGCATTCTTAAGTTGTTGAAAAAGGAGTCAGAAGAATGATATTTTGTGACACATAAAATTATATGTTATATAAATATCATTGTCCATAAAGGTATTTTATTAGAACAGAGACACACACATTTCTTTTCAATTTGTCTGTGGCTGATTTTATAATATAAAATCAGAATTGAGTTGAGTGGTTGGAACAAAGACTATATGACACACAAAGTCTAAAACAATTATTTTTTAGTCTTTTATAGAGAAAATGTACTAACCTCTCCATTATGCCTTCTTTTCCTAACTTATAAGAATAATCATAAAGATGAAAGTATTCAAAATTTGGGAGTGACACATGTACACTGCAGAACATTACAATTGTGAGAAATTATTGATATTATTGCTATTTTTATATTGGAGTCACATTTATGGGAGTCTGAATATCCAATGGTATGACTGACTTATCCCTGAACAGCTTGAATCTGCAGAACTTTCATTGACTTAAAGGAGCCATTATTAATTGAAAGAGGAAAGGGAAAAGGATAGTTTTTATTAATATAGTTTCAGTGAAGTCTGATATTTTTTCCCCATCAAAAATATAGGTGACTTCTGGTCCAAGGAATGTTTTTGTAACAGTATATATTAGCAGAAAATAGAGAATGATAAGCCACATTGATTTAGAAAGGCAAAAGAAAACATCTGCTCATTGACTGAGTTTTCTCCAAATGTAAAATACTGGCTTAAAATATAAGAAAAGTAAGTTGCTTAGCTTTTCTTAGCAACAATCTATGGACCATCTATGATTTATAGAGTAATGAGCTATGGAAAGATAGATGCAATTGGTATGTCTGATCTTCGAAAATCTTATTTGTTTTGTAGAAACTTATTTTTCTCATCCCCCTTCCCATGGATGACATGTCTGCCTACATTTCAGGTTAGAAGCCCAACTCTGGAGCTCTCTTGATTTCTTCTCCATCATATTGGTTTTGTTGGATGATAGATTGTAGTGGTGCATACATCTCAGTCAATGGGTTGGAGTTCATTTGGAAAGTTACATGAGTGGCATTAAAAAGACAGTGAAGCATTTTAAAGTTTTATAGCTGGGGGTGGACAAGAAGATTGGGGCTGTGTTCCAGGATGATTAATCTGATAGTGGTATGTGGGATGGACTGGAGTGGGTGAAAGAAGAGATATGAAAGAATTGGTTTTCTCAATAGGCTAGGAAAAGAGCTATGAAATTCTAAACTAGTGTGGGGTCAGAGAGATGGGAAGGAGGTCACTGGCTTGAGTCAGGAGAAGCAATAGGTGGATTGCCATTAATGGAAGAGAGGAAGTTTGGAAGGAGAAGTTGGTTTAGGAAAGAGATGTTGAGTTGGGTTGTGGACATGTTGAGTTGAACATGGTCACAGGACATGCAGGTTGGGTGGTCCAAAAATCAGCTGAAGATGTTTTTCCAGAGCCCAGGAGATCATGAAGGTTATGGAAAAGGAGAAGTAGTTCTTCTCTGATATAGAATAGGGTTCTCTCCTAAGCAAGAGAGAAAGAAAGAAGGTTGGAGCTATCTAAAGTCAGAGAAAATTTTAGAGGTTCATCTGATTAAACCTGGTGATCAAGGAGAAGAACAGGGAATGGGGTTAGTAAGAAAGAGAAATAGTGGAGGAGAGGATGGCATGGGGGAGGTGTGGAGACCACCAGGCCAACGGGATAGTTCAGCAGAGGGACACAGCACAGCCCCAACACAGATGCAGGAAACAAAACCAATTTGTAGTAAATATTGCAATAAAAATTTCATTACCTGGTAGCTTATCAGTGTTCCAGAGAGAAGTAAATAATGTTTTCCCAATGTGCTCTATAAAACTGCTTTTTTCCATTTCCCTGCTTCAGAGACAATTTGGCTTTTCCTAAATCTGATTAGACTTAAATCCCCTGTCAACTCAGTTAGGTCTTTGTTTAATCACGTGTGTTTTCTAAGCCACCAAAAAGTGGGGAGAGAAGTACCCTCAAGAAAATATTCTGTTCCCTCTACCAAACTATCAGGTATTTTATAGCAGGTATATTTTCTCCAGATAAATCTGCCTCTCATCTCTTTATATTTTGTCCTCTTAGTTCAAAATGTAGTTTGGAAACAAACATCTTTCCATTTTTTCAGTAAACTTCATGTTCACATTTCTTTCTCTACTCTTCCTTTTTTTTTTCTTCCTGTCCTTGTTTTTGAGCAATAATTGGGGTTTTCTGGGTCTTTAAAGAATTAGAAACCTTCTTTGGTGTGACTACTTCCCATAGTTTTACTTGGCAAGCCTTTTCCTTTGCTTAGATATAAAACTAGTGTTGTTTTGTTATTAGTCAATAAAGGGGCAGCAGAAATTGATGAGCCTTCTGGTCAATTAAATCAGATCATGTTTCCCATGATTGAATTTTCTTTTTCAGTGCTTCTCACTATAACTGTAGTTTGGTTTTTCAGTGATAAAGTTCTGAATAGCAAAATCTGGAACCATCTCACTCTCCATCATTTATATGTATTTGCAAGTGTTGAGAGGATTAAGATGCATGTGTATCCCCCCAACAAGGTGCCTGTGCTCATGCGTGCATGATACAGCTGGCAACATGTGGGTAAACCTAGCAGGATAAGTTTTCTCATAGTTTCCTTATAACTGATTAATGGTGCATTAAAGAAGATGCACAGGCTGTTTTTGCCTCTTTATCTGAAAACAAGTCCTATAAATACAAACATGTTCAAATAAAGATCATCATAGAAGAAGCAATTGAGCACTTCATAAAATATATGCTAGGCATTTTCCATTTTAAAGATGGAAATCATATATTTTTTTCTACCTTTAAATAATATCAATATATTAAAAAGCCCTGTAGGCCTTGTTTCAGATTGTTATGATCAACAAAATCTTCTATAAATTAGAGCCAAAATCTGGACTCCCCAACGTGTAGGTTGCAAGGGGACAAATAGGCTTGGCAGAGATCTGGGTATGTGTTCAGCCACCAGCTTTGTCTGTGATCTGGAAAGAAGCATCAGCAAATGGCATTTAATTTATGTGGTTCCTGAGAGTCATTCCAGGAGGACTGAGCATGGAATCAGGTGAGATAGGCATTTAAGAAGGGCACAAAGGAGACAAATGAGGACAAAGCCTGAATTGGACCAGAAGGACCTTTTGAATATCACAGACAGGAAGAGGAAAGTCAGACATAGGCTGTGAGGAGGAATCCCGAGAACCACAGTTCTGGCCCCACCACGAAGGCACTAAGTCTCACTCTACCAAGGAGACTCTAAGGTCGTGCTTCTCATAATTGTGAGGCAGCAAAATAAAATAACATGTGACATTCTTTCATATTGGAGTCATGTTTATGGGAGTCTGAAGATCCAACAGCATGACTAACTTATCCCTGAATGGTTTGAATTTGCAGACATTTCATTGACTGAATGAAATTTGCACTTCCCATTCATACTTCCAAGGTAAGATCTGAGGGCTTGGGATGGACTAGAAGGATGGCATCAAAGACGTGAGCCTCCATCAGCATGTGGTGATGTGATTACTGTGTCAGGGGGTTGCCTTCATTAAGAGCAGGATCAATTGTCTTTGTTGGTCTTGCTCCAATCTGCCATCACACTTTTCTCCATGTGCTTGAAACCATTAAGCTGTGCCCTAGAAATAGCAGTTAATAAAGTGGAAGAGGGAGTGAAGCTCTGGAAAGAACTGATCTTCCACAAAGCTAACCAAGCCAGATCAGGCAGGTAGGTGTTGAGCATAAACCTGGGTCTGGATTAGTAAGCTTGGAGACAGACACAGGCTTGGTCCGGTGGAGGGCATGGAGTTAGTAGAATAGTGGCAGGAATAGCACGGAAAAGGAACCTGTGTTCAGAGTGGCCCGAAGATGTAGCCATGAGGCCAAGGTCAGAAGTAGGAAGCTGTGGAGGGAGGTGAGGCAGGATTCACGTGGTGTTCTGGTGAGACCCAAGAGGTGACTGGGTGATAATGTCCATCTGTCTAACTCTGGCATAAGTCTCTTTGATAGTGATGATCTCTTTCTGGATTTAACCTATGGCTTTTGTCCCAGTGGTGATGTTCAAGGTAGTTTAAAGTCCTTTGGCAGAAATATTCTTTTCCTGGTCAAGGTCTTCGCTTGACACGGATTCCCTATGTTTGCACAGTGCGAGACCTCTGCTCTGTAACACCACAAGAAGTCTTCAGGCAACCACTGTTCATGACATAACACTTATTGATTTTGTGCCCAATAATGTGGTTCATGGGAAGCAGTTAGAGACCGCACAAGCCAGAAAATAATCAGGAGTAGAGCTTCCCATCAATAGGCAGATCCATAAATATTTATTCTTGGCAGAGATGCTTTGGATGACTGCTCACTGTCTTTCCAAAATGTTTCCTTTCCTCAGCTTATTTAATTACATTAGGGGGAAAGTCTCATTTGTTTTTCTTTAGAAGTTTCTAAATCTCTCTTTTATCAGGAAAGTTATGGTCCAGGCAGAGCTGGATTAAGGGTGGGTAAGCCAAAGGCTTCCCTTTGGCAGTCATTTATAAAGGAATATGAAAACACCATGGGAATAAATCATGTGAATAAATGTATGTGCCTCTTCTTCCAGGCCCCCACATGTGACTTCTTATCAAACAGGTAAAATACAAACCAGGTCAACTGCTTCCAAAGGAGGCAACACCTTCAAATGCAAAGCAAAAGTCACCATTGGTAGCACCACCCATTCTTGAGGCAAACACCCAAATGTAAAAGGGAAAATATATGGGGAAGATTAAATAATGTGGTTTTAATTTCCTATTCTCCTGGGCCTTACTGCCTGGAAACCAATTGTTTTGACATTTCAGAAAGTGTGACATAAAATTCTACCTTGGAAATAAAAAGAAAATAATATAAAGAAAACTTTGATTTGGAAGAAAAAGACGTTAGAAATCTTACTTCCTCTATCTCATTGCTGACTGTCAAAAGTAGAAGGGAATGGAAGTTAGGCCAGATGGGAGTTGAGACACATGTACCTGACCTTCCCTTCTGGCAGATTCAAAAGAAGATCTCTTGACTTTCTTTTCCATTTTAGAGATGTCAGGGAGACCATCTTTCATGTCAGCTCCTCCCACACCAACCTGTTATGACTACCCCAGAATAAAACCCTTGATATAGAGTATTTATGCAGACAGGGCTCCATCCCCACATGGTGGAAGGTGTGATACATTCTTGTGTGTTCTGCAGAGGGATGTGGGAAGTAGTTGACAGGGTTTGGGGAACTTACCAGGAAGGATGTCTCTGGTGTGTGGCAGTAACCCTTAAGCTCAGGAGAACTGAGCAGATCCTTCTGCCTAGGGCTCTCTAGGTCATTATGGTGGGATCTCAGGGCATTCACTGTAGCAGCAAAAACCTGAAGAGAGAGCCTGCATAATGGGAGAAAAACCTTTACCACCAGCACCTCAGACAGAAGATTAATCTCCAGGATATACAAAAAACTCAAAAAACACCAAAAATTCAAATAACCCCAATCAATAAATGGACTAAGGAATGGAACAGGAACTTCATAGAAGAAATACAGTTGATCAACAAATATATGAAAAAATGTTCAATATCTCTAGCAATTAGAGAAATGCAAATTAAAACTACACTGAGATTTCATCTTAGTCAGAATGGGAACTATCAAGAATACAAGTAACAATAAATGGTGGTGAGGATGTGGGGGAAAAGGTACACTCTATATTGCTGGTGGAACTGAAAATTGGTGCAACCACTATGGAAAGTAGTATGGAGATTCCTCAGAAAACTTTGAATGGAACCATCATTTTATCCTGTTATCCCACTCCCTGGGTTATACCCAAAGGACTTAAAATCAGCATACTATAGTGACACATCCACATCAATGTTCATAGCAGCTCAATTCACAATAGATAAACTATGCAACTAACTTCGGTGCCCTACAACAGATAAATAAAATAAATAAATCAAATGTGATATACATACACAATGGACTATTACTCAGCCATCAAGAAGAATTAAATTATGGTATTTGCCAGTAAATGAATGGAAGTGGAGACTATCATGCTAAGTGAAATAAGCCAATCCCTAAAAACCAAAGGCAAAATGCTCTCTCTGGTATGTGGATGCTAACCCTCAACAAGGGAGGGGAAAAATAGAAGTTGATTAGATTAGACAAAGGGGAAGAAAGGGAAGGGAAGGAGGATTGGAATAAGAAGAACAGTAGAATGAATCAGACATATCTTTCCTATCCTTATATATGAATACACGACCAATGTAACCTCATATCATGTACAACCACAATAATGGGATCCTAACTGGAACAAGTTATACATATTCTATAAATGTGTATTTCAAAATATACTATACTATCCTGTAAAAAAATTTTTAAAAAATACATAAAAAAGAGCAGTGTCTATACATGGAATCTGTGGTTGAGGTTGAAGAACAAATCCCATGGAAAGTAGTACCTACAATTATACATATGACTAGGGCCGTCAGAGGGTGGCTGACTGGCCTTCAGGAAAACGGAGAGACCTAGGAAGTTTTCCACTGACGAGTCCTATTGCCCTATACTGCACAACTCCCTTCCTCCATGCTTCCTTTGGCCTCCCTTGTGTTAGTGGGACACTGAACATAGAACACAGGAAGGTTTTATCTTGGGCATAAGAGGATCATCTTCTTTCCATCTCTCCCTGACTCGTGGAACGTCAAACTTGGGGCCTCAGCTTGAATGGAACAGCACTGTGGGGAAAGACCAGGCAAACCAAGATGGGGCAGTGAGCGAGAAGGTGAGCACCTTCCATCCCTCCTGTTGCTCTGATGGTTCTGGTCAGTGAGAACCTGGTGACAGCTCTGCTGCTTTTGGGTTTGGTCCAATCAGGGCTCTCACCCTATCCATTGCTTGTTGTTCCTCTGCCTTCTTTTCCCCAAAGCTCGTTTGGAGATTTTTATATTTCAAGGCAAAAAGTGGTAGAAGTAACTCCTTTCTTGAGTACCAGGGCCCTGGTACATCAGATCCTGCTTGGCTGCTGTTGTCTGCATCTGTCATTTCCACCACCCAGCATCTCCTGGTGAAAGAAAGAAGACTTTCCCCTGAGAAATCACCTTGACTTCTCTTTCACTTTGCTTTTGTGAGCATGTGCTATAGACTGGGCTAATCAGAACATCACTGTTCGCTAAGACTGGTCACATGATGGTCCAGCTGCTGATGGTAAGGTCCGGTGAAGCTTGTGCTAGGACGTCTGGGACAGACACACAAGTTGTTGTTGTTTTTTCTTTGGGGGATTTTACCAATAAGGAATAGGTTGGCTTGGACCATTGCGTCTCAAAGGGAAGCCGATGAGTTGGAAAGGCAGAGCTCAGAAACAAAAAGCAACCAAGCCCTGGTGACGGCTTTTGAGCTCCTCCTCTGGATTTCAGTCCTAGGAATCAGTGGAGTTCTTTCCCGTTTGAGCCAGTCGAGGAGCTGGTCCTGTTCCTTATTTCTTTGAAAGATTTCTTATTACCATCTAACCATTTTTCTGTGATTTTGTAAAAACTCTTGAATCTCTCTGGGCCTTAACGTTCATTCATTCATTACATAAAGCTTCCATACACGCCAACACACACCACTCAGACCACGCTGCTCAGATCACTTGCAATACAAAGGGGACAGCATGTATGAGTCCCTCTCAGCTATCTTAGCTTCAGCCTCCTCGTGTTTCATTGATTGGGTGGCAGCCTCGGATCAGTCACTGTGACTGGGAGAAAGTGACCTTCTAATTGACCACATCAGATTGTGTGACTTCTATAGGTCGTTCTAATTCTATCTCTCATGTTGGGAAATAGATTGGTTTGCAAGTTTAACAAGAATCTATCCTAACACTAGGAGGCACGTCTGCAGGATCCAGACTGGCCACACAATCTGGAGGACTCACATTTCTTTGAATGTAGATGACTGTGAATGTAGATGGCTGTAGATAAGGTCTTATTCTGATGAAGCTCTTCAGTCTTTTGTTGATACTCAGAAGATGCTAAGGAATCTTTCTCTAACTTTTTAATGACCACAAGTGGACAGTGAAGTAGTATTATTGAGGACTTTATTCTGAGTTTCTCATTTCTTTCATAACCCATCACAGGAAAGAAAGAAGCTATACAATGTCCTAGTCATACCAAATGGGCTTTGAAAATGATGCTTCACTGTGAAGTGAGGGGCTTCTCAATTCAAGGCAGTTTGAGGCTGCTAAATTTCACCAGATAATGGAATATTCTAAATCGAGTACAGTGGTGAAGGGAAGAGAATAGTAGAAAAACTCACCTACTGTTTCCAAGCGGATCAGAAGTATCCTGTATTTACATAAGACTTTGAACAGATTTATTTTTTTATATAGAGGTGAAAAAAATGTTGAAAGCCATTCCTAATGAAAATCAATCTTTTTGTTCTATTATGCATTGATGAAAAAAGTTCCATGATCATTAGGATGATTGAAGTCTGAATTCTTTTTAATGAATATTACATTTCTACCCATTAAGAGGAGGCAGCGCAGCAAGGCAGACTCGAACCCTGTTTTCACTCCCCATGGTGTTTCCATCAGAGGTTCCAGGAATCAACCCCTCTGAGCCTGTCTGCCTGAAGAGGCTGGATGCTTTGCTATCAAAACGTAGTGCCAGGCAAAATAAAAGCAAGAGATGGCTTTAGATCCAAATAGACACGCTCAAAGCAGATAAAGGGGGTGACTTTCCTTAAACAAGAGTGGCTGTGGCTCTAATTAATTGGCAGAAGAATCATGCTGTGATGGTATGCTTGTCATCTCACCTGCTGCCCAGGTGCAGCATTTTGGCACTTAATCATTGCCTTCATCCTCTCAGTTGTGTGTCCCCACCTCAACAAGGGACACACCCTCCTCCACAAGTCCATGTCTTGATCCTCCATGTGTTCCCACCTCAAGGGGTGATGCTACCTCCCCCACCTGTGTACTGTCTGGGTCCTCCATATGTGTTCCCCCCACAGCAAGTGACACTACTTTGCTTCCAACTGCTCAGAACAAAGCCTGGTCTTCATTCTTGGTTCTTCCTCTCTCTCTCTCTCTCTCTTTCTCTCTCTCTCTCTCTCTCTCTCTCTCTCTCTCTCTCTCTCTCTCTCTCTTTCTCTCTCTTTCTCTTTCTTTCTCTCTCTCTCTCCTTTAACTCTCAGCTTTTACTCTCTTTCCAGGATTTATCCAATATTCCTTGGATCCTGTATTTACCATTCATTTCACTAGCTTCCTAGCTCAGCAAATTAGCCACAGAAAACGCTAATGGTTTTGTATACTGTTTGGATGTCTTTTTACTTTTTTATTTTATTACAGAGAAATGCAAACTCATTATTTAAAAAAAAACCAAGAGAATATACACAAGAAAACTATAAAGAATAGCTATAATCCCATCTACATTTCAGTTCCTTATTAAAAAGGAATTAGAAATGAGGGTATAAAAAGCAAACAAAATTGCTTAAAGCTATATAAAGTTTTACAAAAATCGTCTCATGGTGTAACAAAATTAGATACTGGGGATATTATTTCAACCAAAGAGTTATTTCAGCAATTATCAAGCCTCACCTTGCAGAACATTTAGCATATCCTAAGAGCTTAGTCAATCTTTGTCTACTTTAAAAGCAAATGATGAAAATATTATCATCAAAGTCAATGTGTAGTAGAAAAGTATATCAAAGGGTTCTGAGGGGTCAGTGGACCTCACTTCAGAGGATAAGAAGCTACTACTTCTAACATTTATGGAGTTCTAGACAAGAGTACAGTGGAGACTCAGATTAACATAAGTCTAAATATTTTAAGGTTTTAAATCAATGAAATTTCTTATCATTATCTCTTGGCAAATAAATATAACTCCATTGCAGTTTGGAAGACCAGTTTTGAATTTAGGGTTCTTATGTTCTTTAAACTTCTCTAGAATATGTTGGCGCTGTGGAAACCCACAGGAGTCCCGCTTTGTCTCCGCATAGGTGCATCCCTGTCCTGGGTGGGCATTCTGGCAGCAGGGTCTGCTCATGACTGCATGTCCCAAAGAAGCCCACAGGTGCCCTGGAAGTGGCTTGTTCTTCAGTTGTGATGTGGTTTTCACTTATGCTTTATTAATTACCCTTTCCCTTCAGAAACTAATATACCTTGATTTTTTTTATCAACTTACATATGATTCTTCCACATTAAAATTCAATTTTTGCCTGGTACAGTGGCACACGCCTGTAATCCCAGTGACCTGGGAGACTGAGGCAGGAGGATCTCGAGTTCAAAGCCAGCCTCAGCAATGGTGAGGTGGTAAGAAACTCAGTGAGACCCTGTCTCTAAAAAAAAAAAAAAAAAAAAAAAATATATATATATATATATATATATATATATATATATATATATATACAAAATAGGGCCAGGGATGTGGCTTAGTGGTCAAGTGCCCCTGAGTTCAATCTCTGGTACTCCCCCCCTAAAATTCAATTTTTTTCACTTTTTCTAGGAGGAAATTTTCATGATCTAGTGTCTCCTACATGCAACTGAAATCTATGGATGATCCAGGTATATGTCTGGTGTCTCTGTGATGTCAGTCTTTGTTAATGATTGATGAGAAGCAAACTGCTCCAAAATCTAGCGGCTTAGACAAAGAGGACTGAGTTTTTCTCATGCTTCCATGAGTTGGATGTGAGGATTCACAGTTGATTTTGCCTGTGCTTCATTCAGGGGGATGGTGACTGGGTTCAATGGTCCAAGAAGGACCTGGCTGATGCTGATTGCTGACTAAGGCATCAGTACTCTTCCACCTGGCCTTACAGTCAGCAGACCAGGCCAGCTTCCTCAGGTGGCTAGACCTGGTGGATCCCAGAGGGCAGAAGCAGAAGCTGCAACATCTCCTCAATCCGACTCCAACATTCTTATCACATCACTTCCGTCACATTCTATTTATTGGTCAAAGTCAGACAGATTTAAGGGATGGGGAAGTAGACTCCACTTTTAAATGGGAGTACTTGCAAAAATCTGTGAATGTGTTTTCCAATCTGCTGTAGGATCTTAGTTGTTTTCTTTGTTCATACAAAGAGTAGATTATTAAAAAGTATCTATCAGTTAGATGATTTCAGAAAATTACCTTCTGATCTTCAATCTATATTTCTGTCTTCTTTAAGTTTAAAATAGCTCATGTCAGATGTCAGTAGTGAGTTACATAAAAATTATAATTTAATAGTTATGAAACAATAAGGACTTCTAAGATTCTAAAAAAATTTAAATGGAACTCCATCTATAAATTGATGCTTTGAATATTCAAAAAGCGTAATGGTCCAAAGCAAATTGTGACAAAATGACAACTATACCCAAAACAACTAGAGAATAAGTCGGTATCAGAACATCTTATTTAAAGTGATTTCTTCTACAAAAGAAGAATCAGGAAAAGGCAGAATCAATTGCTTAGAGAAGAAATAGTGAAATTAAAAACATGTTCAACATTACTATTAATAAAAGAAAAGCAAGATAGAATAGAGGATAGATGGTTAAGACTACTTAAAGTGAATTTAATTATGTATTATAATATATATATTTTTCTGGATTTTGATATTTATGGTTGACTTTTATTTACTTCTATTTTTTTCTCATTTTTATTTGAAGTTAGAATACATTATAATATATTATTAAAAATGTAAAAATTCTTAAAAAGCAACTCTCTTTAGATGAAATTGATCTGATTTGTGTCTCAGCATTGCTCATACTACACTAACACTTTGTCAGTGACCCTGTACTGGGAAATACATTTTATCATTTATTCTTCAAAGTTCTGTGACATGAGTGTTAGTCATTACCATCCTGATTGTACCTAATTAGGTAACAGAAGTCAGAGAATGAAAGTGAATTCCACAACTTCATAGCTGGTATGTAAGTCAGTGTTCTCCGGAGAAACAGAACCAATAGGATATATAGGGAAAGAGATTTATTATGAAGAATTGGCTCCCATGATCAGGCCAACTGTGCAGTCCACAATCTGCTGTCTCTAAGTTGGAGACCTGGGCAGCAGACTCCAACAGAAATCAAAAGGCCTGAGAATCAGGGGAGCCTATGGTGAAAGTCTCAGGGTGAGTCTGAGATTCTGAAGCATGAGCTGTCTGAGCAGGAACAGATGGGTGTCCCACTCAAAAGGAGGAGGAGAATTGACCTCCCTCTACCTTTTTGTTCTGCATAGGCCCCCCATGGATTGGATGATGCTCACCCACATTGATGAGGGAGATCTTATTAATCTCTTCTAGAAAACTCTTCTAGAAATACCTTCACACACTTACTCAGAAATGATACTTTACCGGCTATCTGGTTAAATAAATGCTCCAAATTCACACACTCCAAATTCTTTCCCTCTAGAAAATTAATAACCTTTTATTTATAAGTTTTAATTAGTTTCTCATAAGTGTTATATTAAACCGTGGTGAATATAGTTGTCCCTTTGTACTTTTGGGGGATTGACTCTAGGACCCCACTGATACCAAAATATGCAGATACTAAAACCTCTCCTATATGATGGCCCAGTCAAGTCAATACATAAAATTAATCATCACAGCTAGACACAGGAATTGGAATCTAGATTTTCTAACTCATTTTCAGTTCTTTTCTATAGTGCGAATGTTGTGTAGATGCTTAAATTTTAATATTTTACTTAAAATATTTAGGTGAGAGCATTTTCTATCATAAAAATAAACATACCCATTTAGAAAATGTAGATATAATGAATGATTTTTTAAAAAACCTATCCCAAATGACTTTGGAAATGAGAATGTGCTTGTCCTTATTTCTTTTTGTATTTTATAGGGGATAATATTCCTTCCTTAATACTGAGCATTTATTTAATAAAGGATGAAATTCGCCAGACCACCATAATAAGATTACTCAACTCTTTATGTTCCTACTTATTTTAAGTTCTTTTTCTGACTCTCCTTCACAATGTCCTAGTCTTTCCTTCACAGTATTTTATTTTGTTTTATTGTCATCCCCTACCTTTGATTTTATTTTCCTTATTTATTCCCAGATGTTTTATTGAACCATCTATATGAGCTATTTTGTCAGTCTCTATATTAAAGGGATATAAAAAAAGAAGCCCAACCGAGAAAATACCAATAAACCAATAACAATCTACCCCCCACAAAAGAGAAAAAATGCTCAAACTTCAAATTCTGCTTTTCCAAAGATACAGGGGCCCTTCTAACCAATATTTAGGATTAGCAATTCAAATCTTCATTTCATGTGTCCAAACGCCAGAATTCTTGTGCACGTGAACTCCCCATTAAATTTGATAGCATCCGTGGATATAAAATATACGGTGTCTGACATTTATGTGTGATGTGAGAGTACTATCGTGTCTGGAGCTTTATTTCAGTGGCAGAGATTGCTTGAGATCTTTTGATTTCTGGATCATTTTGATGCTTTCCAATAGCCACCATGTGGCTCTACTTGAAAAGGTTCATTTTGCACTTTTTGAAGTGGATACCTTTCTGCATGGTTGAGTACACACTACTTCCAAGACAGCACTTCGGTTAGTAGCATCGCTTGCATTTCCTTCTCTGGTTCCTGCAATACTTCTTCCTACTCCACAAATAGTTCTAGCTTTTTGCCTTTAAGTAGGTTACCATTCTTTTAAAAATTTCTTTTGAAGTACTTCTT
This sequence comes from Sciurus carolinensis, assembly GCF_902686445.1. Taxonomy (NCBI): domain Eukaryota; kingdom Metazoa; phylum Chordata; class Mammalia; order Rodentia; family Sciuridae; genus Sciurus; species Sciurus carolinensis. The sequence goes on along the minus strand of NC_062213.1, from coordinate 23,420,569 downwards.
GTCCCCTTCAAATACCATTTTTACTTCACACACTCCAAATTCTTTCCCTCTAGAAAATTAATAACCTTTTATTTATAAGTTTTAATTAGTTTCTCATAAGCGTTATATTAAACCGTGGTGAATATAGTTGTCCCTTTGTACTTTTGGGGGATTGACTCTAGGACCCCACTGATACCAAAATATGCAGATACTAAAACCTCTCCTATAAAATAGAGCATTTGCAAATAACCTATGCACATCCTCTTGTGTATTTTAGGCCACCTCTAGATTGCTCATGATACTGCATACAATGTAGATGCTGTGAAAATATTTGTTGTATAGTATTGATTAGAGAACAACAAAAAGTCAGTACATGTTCTGTACAAAAAGCAGTGTTTTTTTTTTTTTTTTTTGGTACCAGGGATTGAACTTGGAGATGCTTAACCACTGAGTCACATCCCCTTTTTATGATTTTATTTAGAGACAAGGTCTTGCTGAGTTACCTAGAGTCTTGCCAAGTTGCTGAGGCTGCCTCTGAACTCATGAGGTCCTGGCATGTGCCACCGCACCCAGCTAGATGTGATTTTTGTTTTCAATGTTTGCGGCCCGTGGTTCTTTGAATCCCTGACTGAGGAGCCCGTCCATGGATACAGAGGCCAACTATGCTCTGGTCTGAGTCATTTGGATCATAAGCCCCAATGGCCCAGTGTAGGGTGGTGTTCTTTATGTGATTTTTGGCAGTCCAGGTTTTCTATCAGCCTTTCCTGACTAGCCCATGAGGTTCGTATGACAGGTCCAGCAGTCCACTCCTTCTATCTGCTCTGCTTGTTTATGAATTATAAATGGCACAGGACAACTTCATTCTTGCTACAAGAGAGCAAGCCAAGGGCAGCACAATGCTGATTAATTGGGAGGCTTGTCTTTTCCTTGTGACAGGAGGTGGGAGATTTCTGCTGTGAAGCAGGCAGACTTCACTGGGAAGGTAATAACCACCCACAATACTTTCAGAATAAGAAGCATGTACGTTTGTGTGTGTCTAAGTTGTCACGATTTTAGTGAAATGGAGAAAGTGGATTTTGTTTCTGAGTGATAAGGCATACGCAAATTCGAGAGCACAGTATTTCTAAACTCTGTGGCCCTTCTTAGGGACTTCACATGCAATGATTTCATTACGAGTACACAGAGAATAAAAGAAAGAACACTGATACTAGTGTCTCAGGATCAGAGCTCTAGTGTGGACTCATGAATTTGGGCAAGTTTTAACTTATCTGATCCTTAGTGTTTTTATCTATAAAATGAAAATATCCATTTTGAATTGACTACAGATGAAACATTTTATGGTAAGTGCCCTTTGAGAATTGCAACTTCTATACAAATGAAATTGATCATTATTTTAGTGGGCATTGGTGTCACAGTCATCTCTATCACTCAGATATTAGCTGTCTTCAAGTCAGTCACATTCTTTTTTGACCTCACACTGGTATTTTCAACTACCTGCTTAACATCTTCTGTTGCCACCCGCAGCAACAATTCTGCGGATATTTGTTACCGCCTGCAGCAACAATCTCACGGGTATTTATCGGAGGCGGACTGGAAATAAACTATTCCTGAGCTGCTTCCTCGCTTGCTTGCTTATTCTCTAGCTTATAGAGGAAAAGAGGCTTGCTTGATTTTAGAGGAAGAGAGGCTTTGAGAGGGAGTTTTAGAGAAAGAGGCTTGCTGTGCTTTCAGAGATCTATTTCTTCTTAGGGTTCTGCTTCTTCTTCTTAGAGGTGCGTCCTGCATCCTGTGAACTAAAGGTGCATGCTAGAGGTGTGTGCTAAAGGTGCTGTCTATCAGAGGTGCTTCTTAGTGGTGTTTCCCACATACTGCGATCTGTGATCTGCGACCTAGAGGTGTGTTCTTAGTCCTCCGCTCTGCTATCTGCGATCTGCCATCTGCCTTCTGTCTTCTGCCTACTGCTTTTTGCCTTCTGCCTACTGCCCGCTTATATTCCCTCCAGGAGGCGGAGGGTAGGGCCATGCCGGTTAAGTGAAGATGAGGCGAGGAGCCAGCTGCCCAATCATGGCAAAGGTCAAAACGAGCAGGCACGAGCAGGAGCACTCGGGAACACATGTGCACGCATTGGTGTGTGGACTCACTTTAATACGGCCAATGATAAAGCACCTGAGTGTATTTATGTTAACTGACTTCCTCACTGCTGATGTGATCAAAACAACTTCTGGCTGGCTGCCAGGCGCCATCTTGGCGTAGTCTGCATGGCATAGCCCCCAACAATCTTCAGTGTAACTAGAGGCACATTCAATTCAACGATATGCCTTAAGTGATTCTCATTATCCTGTGAAGCTGCTCTTTCTCCTCTGTTATAGTCAGTGACACCATGATATTCCTCATTGCTTAAAACAGAAATCTGAAGAATATCCTCTACTCTCCTTCATATTCCATGAATGAATCTCAAGACCCACATACCTGCTTCTAGAACATCCCACAAGGCTCCATCTCTTCCTCTCCATTATCATCTGTGTCCTAAGTTAGAGTCCTTGTTATTGTGGTAGAACAAGCTTCATGCTTTAGAATACTTATCATGGAATTATGCATTAGTATTTTTTAAATGTCTACATAGGAAGAAAACCAATGACAAGTTTGGTTTGACACTTACTAAGTAGCAAGTAATGCATGCCTCTTAGATAGTGGAGAAGTTACAGAAAAAAGTCATTGTGCATTACAAATGCAGTGAGCAAACCCAGTTTTAAAATAGCAAACCTAACCTAGTAAGTGCAAATTCCTACAACAAACATATAGTGAGTCAGCATATATAAGCACAGACATGTAAAAGAAGCTTGCCATTATCTTGAAATTAAGGATTATTTTTCATGAGAAGAAACTACAAATCTTTGTATCTAGAAAGCAAAATATTCTTAGAAAGTCTTGTCCTGCTTTTAGCCAACTTCCCAGAACCTCAGTTTTATAATATCAATTTATGGAATAGTATAGATTGAATTGTTGAGCATACCTGACTTGTTCTATTTATTTACCATGTTTTTACAGGAACCAGTTGACAAATAGTACCTAACTGTTCAGTATTTTTATGACAAAACATGATGTCTAGTCCAGGACATTGCAATTTCAAGGGCTTTTCTGCCAATAACTTTGCTTCCACAGGAGAATTCTGATAAGTGTTATTGTGATATGTACTCTGTGGTTTCAATGGCAATTTTTAATTGAGTTTGAATCAAAGTGTGGGTGAGTTTATGGCTTTCCATTTCTGCATAATCTCTCACTGGACTATTTAAACAGCCTTCTTACTGGTTTCCTCATCTTAAGCTTCACCTTCCTTCAGTCCTTTCCCCATACTGACACCAGTGATCTTTCTAATATGCAAATGCAATCTAGTTGCTTCAGTGCCATCAATTCACAGGTGCACCCTGGCTTCAGAGACTGTAAACTATGAAAGATGTACACCATACAGGTAATGGAGTAAATTATTCTTCTCTTTGTTTTCCTTATTCATATTTATTTGTCTTCAAAGATCACAGGACTTATAGTAAAACCAAAGTGCAAGTACAGAATCTTAGCCTAGTACACAAGTTCTCCTGTGAGTCGGTCTCTCTGGGGTCATGTCTGTCCATTCTCTTCCCTGCCCTGTGGACGGACCTTTCCCATGTCCCAGTCTTATAAACACCATATGGATTTGTGTCTCTGTTCTTTTACCTAGAATTCCCTCTCGCACTGCCTTCTCCGAGAACTCCTGCTTCTTCCATCTTTCGTCCTTCTGAGTACATATCACAATAACACTTATCAGAATTCCTTCTGAATTAAAAATGAAATATTTTGGAATACTTTAAAAAGTTACAAAATAGTACAAAAAATTTCTGTATCCTATTCATCCAGTGTGCCCTGGTTTTCTAGGTGCTAGTCAGTGTCATTGTGTCATGTCAGGTATGAAAGTACTGTTTATCCCAAGCATTGCCTATCAAACCATCTGGGTAACACCACCTTTCAAACACTTCTGGTAAAATGAATGTCTCAGAAGAGGAATAAGTTTTTTTTTCTGTATTTATTGAAACGAAAGAGCGACTGTTTTTTTTTTTTTTTTTTTTTTTTGGAGGGCGAGAAAACCAAAAGTAATCAGATATGAAATTGGTTCCTCTGCCTTTTCTTGGCTTCAAAAGTTTAAACTACAGCAGATTCTGAAAAATGCAGTTACTTATCAAGAGGAGTGAAGAAAATTGCAAAGCCATCTCTCTTAGTCATCACACCACCTCGTTATACTCTGATTACCTAAAAGAAAGAGGGGGAGAGGTAGACTAAGCACTTTTAGACTAAACACAGCTGGGTTTAACCTTACAGATTTTCTTTTCTCCAACACACACCGACTCCAGTTCTAAAGACTGGATTTAGTTACTTTTTCTTTAACCCTCTCTTTCTCTCAAACTACATGTCACACCATCTTTTAATTAATACTTATTTGTTTCACTGGACTTTGATCTCTTTGAGAAGCATCAAGATTCATTATTTGTCTTTTTTGGCAGTACCTATTACACTGATTAGCAAGTGTAGAAATTTAATGGTATCTGTTTAGAAGGGACATTTTGGCATTGAAAAAAGAAAGAAGTCTTCTTGTGCCAGTCCTTGGTTGGGTGTGTTCTGTTGCTCCAAATTTTCTTGACTGACCTAAGTAATTATAAAAGTTTTGAAGACTTGCTGGAGTATTTTTGAACTCCACCAAGTAATTAGCACATGTAGCACTAAAGAGACCTCCTGCCCACCACTCAAGAAATGCTGGTAGTTGTCTCTGTCAGAGACTGCGACCATCTAAACTATGAACTTGAGGAGGTTAAGGCACAGTGGTTTCCGAGTTCTTTCTGTTTGAGACTTTATTCTTAATTAATCCCAAATTTCTGACCAGAGAGGTAAACCTAAAACTCTTCATAAAATTAATAAAATGAAGGTTTTGTTTTTTTTTTTTAAACAGTAAGTTTTAAAAACGAAATTTTAGAAACAACACATTTCCTTTCCCATCAACTCTCTCTGAGTCTAAGCATCCGGCATAAAGTCCTCTCCCTGGAACACAGTCCCAAGTGGCTCTGTCTGAAGTCTCAGTTGCTTGACCTAGTATTGGTCACTGGTGGTCTATTTACCCTGTAAAAGTCAGGCCTCGGTATCCCCCAGGGAACTTGTTAAAAATACCAAGGTCAGGGTCCTGGTTCACAATGTCAAAGGGAAAACCTTAGATGAACATTTTAGTGTTTCTGCACTCCAGGCTTCTGATTCTTCCCATCCTTCTAAAGAGCAGAAGAAAAATATCTTAGGGCGACTTGATGGTAAATTTCTGAGCCTATTTTCTGTAACCAATAAAACAAGATGCTTTTCTGGACTGAACATCTTTGGTGTCTCTTTGCTTTCGCTTCTTAACTTTCTCAGTAAGTATGAAGTATGAACTCAATTTGTGTTCAGTTCTTATCGATCTGATTAATGCTCTGTTGCTGTTGGCATCCGATTTTGGTTAAACTATAAGTCCATGGTCTTTGGTGACAAACAGATAAGAATAAAAGAAAACTATTTTATTTCATCATTTGTGAGATGCACAGCTTTCGTATCTTAAGATCTCCAAAGCTGGGATGCATCTTTTCAATTAGTAGCATTTTATAATCTCTGAGGGTGGCTGCAGTAGCACAGTGGTTAGCTAGACCCAAACATGCATTCAAGGTGTCAGCTTAAAACTTGCTGAATGGCTATCAACGGCTTGGGAAAAAAATCCTGGAGATAGGAGCAGATTCCTTTTTTAACTGCTAAAAACCAAATTTTTTTCAGAGTACCTCCGATCTTTCTAGAGCCAGAGCCAAAAACTAGCTCTACATAATTGCAAGACCATGTTATAAGACCAAAGTACAGGCTATTGTGATGTTACAGGTTTTAGGAAATGTTTCATCACCAGCTTCCTCGTGAGCATTTTTCTTGGTACAAAGAATGATACTATGTGCAAGAACTTGGATATCATTGACTTTAACTGGAAAAATGATGAAGACTGAATTTTAAACAGATTCTAGAAATACCTGAATCAATTTATTCCATTTACATTTTCCTTTTTGAATTTTTGTTGGTGTATTTAATTACACCCCATAGAGGGATTCATCATGCCATATTCATACATGCACATAATATAGTTTGATCCTATCCTTCCTCAGTACCTTCCATTTCCCTCCATTTCCTCTCTTTTTATGAATATACAACATAATTGATGAGAATAACTTATGTTTAAGATGTGAAAACATCTTTCAATAAATATAAATATATCAAGTGCTAGGAAAGTCTTAGGTTAATCAGCAACATTTTTTTCTTTCTTTCTTAGTGGTAACAATGTAGTGGAGTTTCTTAGCATGGGTGGACCTTGGCTTCCTTGGAGCGAGTTCTGACAAGGCTGGTACTCACTGCTTGCTCATTATGTGTCAGACACCCTCCCAAGAATGTCACATGCATTAACTCATTTAGTTCTCACAAGCCCTATGAGATAGGTAGTATTCTATCCCTATTTTACAAAAAATAAATGAAGTCAGAGATGTGACTCTAACTTTTGGCAACTTTACAGATTTTTGATTCAAGGACTTTCTTTTCTCTGACACTCGGTTTCTCATGTGCAAAATGGGCATCATAAAGACCACCTCAAAGGACCATTGTGAAGATTAAATTAGCTAATGTATTTATGCTATACCACTGAGCACATGAAAAGGACTGAAAGAAGACCTCAGTTCAACAACTTATGAATTCTCTTTTCTTCACTAATGAAAATAGCAACATAGGAGTATGGTTGCTACACAACTTCTATTATTCCCTTCTACAACAGGATCTTGATTTTGTTCAGATATCTTACACCTCCACCAAGTGGTCTGTGTTCCTCAGGGGCACCTGACTGATCAGAACTCTAGCAGTGAATCTTTGATTTATTTTTAGCTCATGATATTATTTTTCTGACTAAAGATAGGTTCGGGAACCCAGGACTCACTCAGTCAGATAATCACAGCCCCCTAATAATGAGGAAGTGGCATGGGTGTTTGGTCCAATGGGTTGTGAAGAACTTTGTGGGCGCTTCTAGGAAAGAATGTAGAGAAATATATATCTTCTCTTCTGGATGTTGTGGAACCTAGCACTGCAACAACCATTTAGTCACCAGCCTGAGGACAAAGCTAACACACAGTGAGGGACAGAACTAAGAGAACTACAGAAGGATAGAGCCAGCTAGAACTACTAAATTAAGTCAACTCTGCAACCCACTTCACCTTTGGATTCCCAGGTGTCAGTCCGACCTAATTCTTTGTTATTTAGATGGCCTTGGGTCGAAACTTCTTTAATTTGTAGTGGAAAGCATCCTACCAGAACAACTAGCTCCAGGTACTTTGCTCTTTCCTGCTCCAGGTCCTGATCTGGGCACCTTTGTACATTATATTCATCCTTGCCACCCCATATATTTATATTGAGATTGAGGAAATATAGGCGAAAGGCACAGAATCAGAAAATGGCATAGACAAGGTGTGAACCTAAAAGTTCCTCTTTTTGGTGAATGATCTTGCTGATAAGCGGATGATGACACATAATGGGAGGTGGGAGGGAGGCAAGAATGGAGGAAGGAGGGACTGTATAGAGGGAAAAGAGGGGTGGGAGGGGTGGGAGGAAGGAAAAAATAACAGAATGAATCAAACACCATTATCCTATGTAAATGTATGATTACACAAATGGTACGCCTCTATTTCATGTACAACCAGAGAAACAAGTTGTAATTCATTTGTTTACAATAAAAAAAAAAAAACAAAAAAATAAAAAGTTCCTTTTCTTTTTGTTTAACAGTGAACTTAACCATATATTCTTATTCAATTGGCCCCTGGTACAATTTTATAAAACCTGTTAACATTTTGTTCATGGTGGACTGCCTGTTTTCACCTAAATATTTAATCTAGTTTATCTATTTCAATGTCTTCAATATCTTCAATATCTTCCTCCAAACTCGCTATTCCCCTCCCCCTCCCACCTCCAACAGAACTATTTGTATCTTGCTGTTGGGGAAAGTGATTCCTCCTGCACTGGGGCAGGTAAGGAGTGAAAAGGTCCAGGTGAGGGGGAATCCCTGAGGTACAGGCCTGGTGCTAGATTCTGAGGGCATAATGGGCATATTAGTCAGACAGGGCCGCATAACAAATGCTACAGACTGAGTGGCTTAAATAATGGAAATTCATTCCTCACAGTTCTGGAAGCTGGAAGCCCAGGGTCAAGGTATCAGCAGGCTTCCTCCCCCAGCCCCCAGGACTCTTTCCTTGGCTTATAAGATGGCCAACTTCCCACTCTGTCCTCACTTGGCCTTCCTCTATGTGCAGACATTTTTGCTGTTTCTTCCTCTTCTTATGAGGATATGAGGACACCGGTTAGATTGAATTACAGACCTCCCTAATGGCTTCATTGAACTTTAATTTCCTCTCTAAACGTTCTATCTCCAAATGCACTCACCATGGGGTTAGGGGTCTAATATGTGAAATCTGGGGGAACATAATTCAGTTTAAAACAATGCAGGACAGTGGGTCCTTCTAAAGGAGGATCTCCATGGATTGGTCACAAGGAAAGAAAGCCCAGAATGGTCAGGTCTGACTTTTCAGTTCACACTTGGAATACAGTTTTTTTAAGTGAAATCTTTTACTTTTAAAAAATTGGTACCTAATTAACAAAACATATCTGTGGCTGGATGCCTGTCTGTGAACTATGGATTAAATAGGCAATAACTATAGATTTACAATGATGGCTTCTCCCTTCAGCATTTTCTTCCCTTCCCTCTCCCCTCTAGGTACTGTTTTGTTGCACATACTCTTGGAATATTTGAGTTGGACTCAAGTAGTAGCCCAGCCCCAGTGAGCCATGGGTCAGAGTTCATTCAATTGTCAAGAGTCCTCTCCAGAGTCCATGAAGAAGAATGAGTCAAGTTTTGAGAAGTCAGCTGTTCTTCAACAGACTTATAAACTGTAATCGGTTCCACTAAGATGGAAACATATAGTTATATTTAAGGAATCAATAGCCCCAGTCAATTATTAAAGTAGGTTAATAGCTACTGAGTGTCCAAGGACTAATGCCATGTATTCAGTGATCCATACCCTGCTTTAATTATAATTGGTCTAGGTTCTTAAAGCACAGGGCACTGTCTAGATGAAGTATGCAATGACTCCCTAATGATGAAAAGTAATGTGTATATACAGGGACAGCGAGAAAGAGCCAAGTGATTAAAAGAGAGGAAAAAATAGCTGACCAGAGAAAATGCACTTTCAAAGAATTTTAAGGATGAAAGGGTATCTGTTTCATTTTATCCAAGATTAGTGGTCTTGGCTAAGTCCCAGGGTTACAGGGTTTTCAAGTACCAGACATTCAACCAGGTGGGTGGGGAGGGAGAACAGTCTGGAAGATCCAAAAAGATACAGTTTGGCAGGTGTCCCAGACAAGAATGTATATCATGATGTTGTAAAGTATGAGAGTAGGCAACTTAAAAGGAACTGAATGTCATGTAATAGGACCTATTAGAATAATGTGAAATTTAGGACTGTGAATTGATGGAGAGAATCAATGAGGGGAACCCTGGGAGACTTTATGGTACAAGGCAAGGGTTCCATCAGCAGTAGGGGATGTCTCTTTTCTGTTTATTTTAATTAATTAATTCTAATTCACTGAATTAATTTTTTGTTTGTTTGAACTAGGTCATAAAAAGAGAAGAAAAGAACTTCCTTTACCTGATGCACCAAGAAGATCTTAGATCCAATCTTGCAGTTGGAAGAAAAGGAGCTTCATATATTTTCAGGAAAATCAGAGGCAGAAACCAGACAGGTTATTACAAAGTCATTGGGTACAAAGTGCAAAATCTCACCTATACCAAGACCATGACTGCAGGATAAACATCACTAAACATGGAAATGAACATCTCCAGAGGAACATTTCCCTTGTGGCAGAAAGTGTAATCCTTTCCAAATATTCCATTTGTTTCCCCATATTTCCCAGATTCCTTAAAATTAGTTGGGACCATGCTACTCCTTCTGGTCATTGGAAGGAAAGCAAAAAATGGCATATGTTTATTCCCCCTGGAGACAGTAGAAATGTATGCATGCCTGTCCTGTCCCCCTTGCAGTGGATGCTGTGTGTGCTACCTGGGTCTGCAATTCAGGAGACTCTCATTCCTCTGGCTGTTGGGAGAATTGTTGACTGAAAGGTCTCAGCTGAATTGCTCACCAGGAGTTGCTCTCAGCAGAAGAAAGCAACTATCCCATATGCATGCCCTCTGTCTGGAGTCAGGCCTGTCAAACGACTGGTTGAAGTTAGGATAATAAAGATATAGGCCTCTTACCTTAAGGTGAAGCAACTGTGAAAAACCACTATGACCCCAGAACACCCTGTCGATCTGGCCAAGACCTTTATTGTTACTGCATCACAGTTCAACCGTTCTGTGTGCAATTCATTTCCCTCTATCCCTTGCAGACATCGCTTCTGAGTCAGCTTCCCAATAACCTTCCTGCCCATAAGCCTTTATCTCAATCTGTTTTCCAGGGAGTCTGACCCTGAGAAACCTCTTCTTCTTGCTGCTTAGAAAGGTAAGTGTTCCAGACCATGTAGCTTGAAATTGCAGAGACCATTAATCTGGGTCAGTGAGTGGGAAGAACCTTTGCAGACCTGCAGTAGGTATCCAAACTAGTGAGAAATAAACCTTTACTTTGCTGAGTCACTGAGATTTGGGGTATAACCTAATTTATCTGGACTTCTAAATACCCTGAGTGTCATTCATGCTTTTGGTCTTCCTGGGGAGCTCCTGCCAGCAGCACAGGCCTCTTACCTTCAGGCCACTTTTGAGATGACTCCACTGGGCTTTGTTAGCCCAAGATAAGAGCCCAGAGATTAAGTAGGAGAGTCTTTATACACTCAGTACTGTCCTCAGATTTAATATGTTTTTGACTGTAGTTTGATCTGAGAATTACATAATAGATCTATTTAATAAATGAGACCACTTAAAGCCAGTGGAGTGTAACAGGGCTCCCTTTTTTCTCTGTTCTACCCTGTGTTGTTCACCCAGATCTATTGAGGTGGGAGGACAAGAAGAGAAGAGGAGAGGATTAGAGAAATCAGCCTCCTAATGTCTCATGCTTGTGGAGCCTGGCAGTGAGAGTTTCTTCCCTGAGTCATCTGCAAGGAGACCTCTGACGCCCTGTTTGCCAGATAGGAGGTTGTGTAAGTTTTCTCCAAGTTTCTTCACAGTACTGAACAGATATCCCTGAGTGGTAAAGGTGGGACATTGTGATTTTTTTTATACCAAATTTGGTCATGTATTACATAAAAGAAGAAATAGAAGATGTTTATACCTTATTAGGACGTTAGGAGGAGATGTAGCCTTCTCTTCTTTGCCCCAGTAGGTACTCCTAATCTCCCTTTAACAGCCTCTTGGTCATGCCTAGCTGTATTCTCTAAAGTCCATTTCTTCCCCTTTGGAAAGCATCATCTTTTGTAAGTAGAAGTTTTCGCTTCTTTGGTCCTTTGGTCCTTATTAGTTCTTCTTATGTTTTTAGATCTTTTATAGGTGTGAATGCCCACAGTGGGCAGGTGGGAAGCTCGATCCCCTAAGCAGATTCTCTGACACTAGTGCAGTCTTCCCACTAGGAACTTATAACTGGTCTTCATGTGAGGTTTAAAATCAAGCACATCTTGCCACAGGAATAATGATGAAGGCATCATCCTCCTGTGATTATAACTTGGATTCCATTCCTTGTGAAATAATAAACCTGGAATTAGGAAGCATTTGACTCCTTCCTGATGACATTGTAAAGGTTTTTATTAGGCACAGTGACTCTGAGCTATTGAAATAAGTGCTACCAACTCAAACTGATTATTTTTTTATGCTCAATTTTTTTCCTTTGATGAGATTTGGGGGAATTCATCCTGTTTCCAGAACAGATATCCACATAACAGAGAAAGAGAAATAACTTCAGCTACACAATCTTCATTTTCCCTTGGCTCTTTAGTAAATTAAAAAAAAAAAACCTGTAAGTTCTGTTTACTGAGAAGCTGCTATGTGCCAAGAAGTTTATATACCTTCTATTATTAAATGGGCATGACAACCCTGTTTTAAAGATGGGAAAACCTAAAGATTCATTAATTTTTTTAAAGATCACACTGTTATTACTGGTACTCAGCACAGCAAGGATTTAAACCTGGGACTCTCTGTCCTCGTATCTAATTCCTTTCATCATTATACCCATTATTCTCTCTGAAGTGAATTTCAAAATTATAGAAATTGCTCATCCTCTAGAAATTTCCTTGTTGATGTCTACTACAATTAGAATTCCAGGTTGTTTATGAATGCTAAAATGTACCACTAGAGTACTCAAATCTGAAGCCACCCACTCTAAAGAATCTCTAGAATTGCCATAAGACAGATGAATGTATATAGACAGTGATAGAGAGAAAAATGTGAACATTCTACCCAGAAAAATATCAACATCATAACAACTTTCATTTATCAAGCCCTTATTATGTGACTGGTACTGTGCTAAAGAATTCTTATGAATTATCTCACTTAATTCTCAAGACAACACTAGCAAGCAAAAACTATTATTATTCCTATTTTACAGGTAGAAGAACTAAGACCTGGAGCATTTAATTGTCTTTTCCAAAGTCATACAGCTAATGAGTGGTCTGGCATAGTCCATCATCTTTGCTTAGCCATGAGAAACTTGTGTGGAGTAACTGTGCAAAGAGTTCAAAGATGATTTAAAAGTTCTTATTGGTTACACAAGAGAGAAGATGAAGGCATTTATTGGACAAGTAAGAAGAACAAAGTAATTCCAGGAGAGTCCAAGGATTTTGGTTAATGGTAGATGGATAAATGGGGCAGTCTGGAACTGCTCTCTCTTCCTTGCACAGGAATTGAATCAGGTCATGGCACTTCTGACAATGTGCACTATATTTCACAGCAAAAATTAGAAATTAATTATAAGCAGGTGCTCCATTCCATGAACTAAGAATTTTGTTGGACTGGTGTGCCTCTTACAGTTGGCTCTTGACTATGTGACCATTCTGACTATCTCAGGATCTCCCTGATGAAGCTCTTTCATGTCTTCCTGGGACTGGCCACTCTGAGTTCCTGGCAAGGGTAGAAGCTTAGCCCTGGTGACAGAAAATGAGGGTTCCCCCTAGTGCTCTACTGCACAACATACCCTAGTTCTTAAACAGAGGGTCAGGAGGAGGAAATCAGGGCTACACCAGTAATATTTTTGTCTCTGCACTCCAATAATGGGTCTCTGCTTTAAAAGTCTAGGAATGCTCAACCTTGATCTCTAACAACGTATTAAGTCAACTATGGTTACAATGACATTATATAAAAATCATTCTCAAAATACAACTGCCCTCCAACAAGAAGCTCCTTGTTTCTAGTCCCAGCATCTATGAATTGGCTGAGGTTGGCCACGTCTGTGTTGTGTTGAATGAGGCTTAACTTCGAGCTGTAGAGTTGGGTCTTGGTTGGCTTCATGATCCAAAAGTCATCTGAGGCATATACTTCCCAGTGGAGAAAGCAGGTAGAAGTTCAACCAGGACAAGTTAAATGGACAAGTTAAATGATGCAAACGCACTTTAAATTCCTATTTATGTCACATCTGCTACCATTGTACTGGCCAAAGCAAGTAACAAGACCAAGTTTAAAGTCCAGCAGTGGGAAAATACACTACCTACCCTGAAGGCATGGAAACATTTGAGGACTTGGAAACAATCTAATTAAATCTCACACTTATAGATGAGTTGGGGAGAAAATAAATGATCAAGATGAGTGCTAAGACATGTAACTGAAATCTCCCTTAGACACAGGTCAATTCTTCCTACCAACTTTTAATCTTTTTATTTATTTATTTTTTTACTACTAACTGGTGTGTACATAGAAATGTCCCCCCTCAGGGTCAGCAGATAAAGTTCCGTCTGTTGGAAAACCTATTGTAATATAGAAAAGTTGGATTATAATGGAGTTCCCAGAAGTGAAGTCCAGGGGATTAGGTAGAAAGGAGAAAAACATGTAACTGGGTATTCATCCTTGTCCAAAATCTAGGAAGCTATGTTGTGGTCAAATAGGAAGTCAGCAGTAATAATTCACATTAGGAAGAAATGAAATCAATTTCATAGGGAGCCAGAAACTTGAAACCCACGGATGAGGTTAAATTACAAAATAGATGATAGTCAGCAGTAGCATTTGCTAGTGTGGACACTGGTGACCGCAAAGGTATACTAGGAAATCACATTTTCTGTCTTGGGAGATGTTTTTTCTTCCTTAACCTCATTTGGGGTGTCTCAATATCTTTTATTCCTTAGACCATTCTTCCCTCTTTCTATTCTGTCCAAGCAACTCCAGCTAAACCTGCACCTCCTCATACTACCTTCAAGTTGGTTTTATTTTTTCTAGTCTTCTCTATTTTCCCTGTATTATTCATCTTATTTGTCCTGCTGTATTTGATATTCTTCATTGAATTTCTGTAACTGTGATCACGGAATATTTTGATTCAGGGACTGCTGACATTTTCTACCTCATTATATGCCATACTTTGCAATTAATGTTTAATGATACTTTTTCTCTGGCTCAATGTCAACTGTACTTTCTCAGAGTAAGTAGCTCATCTGCCCACACTTCTTTGGAACAATATATTCCTCCTTTTTATTGTCTCCTTATTTCAATTCTAAAAAATGTATTTTACATGTTTTAGTCTTACTTAAAATTTATTAAATTTATAACTTATATAACTTCTATCATCTATTTCTTTCTGTGGATTTAACTTATCCTGATGGGGAGGTGGGGTGAGAGAACTGGTACGGAGGGAGGGAGAGGGAGGGAAGGGGGGAAGAGAGAGAGAGAGAGAGAGAGAGAGAGAGAAAGAGAGAGAGAGAGAGAGTAAATGGAGAAAAAAGTTTATGTGTAGGTGGGGAAGAAAGGGAGGAAGAACAGATAAAGGGTGGTTGGATGGAAGGAGAGAGAGAGGAGGAGAAGTGGAAAGAAGGGAGAGAGAGAATGAATGGTGGAAGAAAGGAAGAGAAATATACAGAGTGTATAAGGCAGAGAGGCAGAAAGTGAAGAAAAACTTAGAAACATGAGAGAAATTGTGTGGGTGAAAGAAATCATGTTACAGGCCCTGACTACATAGGCCTTTGGTATCTAAAAGATGCATTGTAAAGACCCCCAGGCCCTATGATTGTCAAGTGTGAAACATTCCCTCATACTATATAATGGTAAGGGAAACAGGAAAAGTGATTCCACAAATTGGAAGAAATTCTGAAAAATTCACCAAGTTTGTGAGCATTGGACATGACACGGGTACCTGGTTGGTCTTTTCTCCCTTATTTCTACTATCCAGTATCATTAGACATCTCTTAAGTTGCAACATTCCAATCATGAATATTTATGACTCAAATATCTGCTCAGAGCTGCTGCTTGGTAAATATTCCATCACTGCCACTCAAATGCTGACAGCACAAAACAGGCAGACCTCCATCAACTCTCGCATCTGTAAACTAGATTTGCCAGTTACAACTGCCTTGTCATGAGAAGCTTATAAACTCAGATGTCTAAGGCAAATTTTGTTTTCCTGTGTGCTGTCTACTGAAAACACAATACAGATATTATGCTTAAGTAAACTTCAGAATGCTTTCACTACCTTTGGCCAAACCACTCTTGTCTCTGAATGACCAGCGTGCCTGCAGACCCTATAAATGATTTCACAGGTGGTGGTAGATCTTGTCCATGAGTCCCTGGGTTGGCAGCAGAGTCCACGTTCATCTTGCTGTGTTAGCTACTGATGTCTATAGATAGGCGGGTCCTGACAACTTCACCCAGCGTGGAAGGCAACATCTGGGTGTATCACGATGCCATTCCAGGTGGTGACTGAGCGACCTCTCTCCAAGGTGCCACTGATCTTGCTCCAAAATTCACTAAACATAAACACATTCTTCTTAAATTAGTCCTCACTGTATATTTCACCTTATTGCTCTCTTCCTCTGAGAAATGCTTTCTTCCTTGACTTCTGGGATATCACACTCTATGAGTAGACATCTGTTTCCTTTTTGTATTTCTTAATGTCCTTTCAGATTTTCATTCATTCCATTGCATTTGTGTTGTTACTCCATCTTCACTTTACAGTCTCTTCAGGTGAGTTCCTTCCAATTTCATGGCATTAACAGACCTGAAATTACATAGCATCTTTATAATTTTCTAGCCCAAAATTTCAGTTCTCAACTTACATAACCAACTAGCTACTGGATATTTCAGTGTGAATTTCCCTTAGCAATCTCACACCTACCACATTCCTAATTGAAATTTCCTTCTCCTGTTTCCTCAAGGATGATCATTTTGTTTGTCATGATGATGTGGTAGATTCTGATATCTGTAAATGTTGCTATTATTGACTGGTTGCCCAGACCTGACTCTGACTCCTGCTTGCTTCACATCCCAATACCCAGTCAGCCAGAAATCCTTATATCTCTTCTTTTTAATATTTTCACTTCTTTCCATTCCCACCACTGCTTCCATGAGAGGTCATTGTCTCTGATAATAATCCAGACTACAGGAAGGTTCAACTAATGTCTCTGTGTCCACATTCTAGACCTTTGCAATCCATACTTAACTCTGAAGCCAGAGTGGGCTTCTTGATCACTTCCTGCTCAAATCTCATCATGCCTCCTTCCTGCTTCTAACTTTCAGGGGCTCCACATTGCCCTTTATCTAAAGTCCAGCCCCTCTGGTGAAATGTATGCACCTCCTCTCTGCCTCATTCCTACTCACTTCTTGGGGCACATCTTTCCCCTGTCTTTTTCTGTACCCACAGTCTGGTCATGCTTATCTCTCTGGGTTTTTTCCTTGACAGTACTTGCTGCTTTTTGCTCTTAGGATTTTACTCTTGATCTGCATGGAATAATCTTGATAACTCCCAATAAATATTTTATGACTAAATTTATCAACACCTCTAAGTAGTCTTGTCTTCATTCATTCACACGTTCGCTAAATATTTATTAAGGACCCACACTGTGCTAGGAGCTTGTCTTGGCCAGTCTGGGATACTGTAACAACTAATGTAGACTGGGTGACTTATAAACAACACAGATTTATCTCTGACAGATGTGGTGACCAGAAAGTTCTAGCTCAAAGCACTGGCATACTGGTGTCTGGTGAGGTCTCACTTTCTGAATCATAGATGGTCATCTTCTTGCTGAGTCCTCACAACACAGATTTATCTCTGACAGATGTGGTGACCAGAAAGTTCTAGCTCAAAGCACTGGCATACTGGTGTCTGGTGAGGTCTCACTTTCTGAATCATAGATGGTCATCTTCTTGCTGAGTCCTCACATGGTGGAGAGGTCAGAAAGCTCTCTGGGGTCTCTTTACAGTGACACCAGTCCCACTCATGAGGGCCCTGCTCTCATAATCTAATCACACCCATCTTTCTGATACCAACTATCACATTGGAAGTTAGGAATTCAGTATATGAATTTAGGGAGATATAAATAGAATTTTTATAGTAGAGATGCTACATGTCTGGGCACTGGGTTTGGTGTAGGTCTCTAAGATGTCTCATGGGACTCAGACTTAACTGTATATACTTGTCATGTTGCATTGTATTTGTGCTTTATCTAAATGTTTCCTGTGCCTTGAGTACTTTCTGGAAAAAAACTAGTTTCTTTCCTTATTGTTTTGTTGCAGCACCAAGTTTAGTGCCTGATATAAAGAGTAGGTTCTGAAAATATTTCTGCATCTGTACTGAATGTGAATAAACCATTTCTTCTCAATTTTTTCTTCACTCCTAGAACATAAATACAGGTAGAATATGTTTGTTTTTCTTTTCTGTTTTTTCTTGGAGGCTGGGTAGGGCCTCTTCATCTCAGCAGGAGCCTGAGCACCTGCCCCTGAGGTAAACTGTAGCATTCTTCCAGCTCCTCCTGGTGTAACTTCTCTAAAATTGAAGTGTCTAAGAGACAGAAAGCCAAAGCCCTCTTCATAGACCCCATTTTTTACTGCAGTTGATCTTGAAAGAGGCGTGGACAAAGCCAGGTTCAGGGCATGAACGTAGGTAATTGTGCATGCCAACAATGGTAACGTGCTCTTCTGCACAGAATCTCTCTTACATGTTGCAGAAGTCTTTTATTTGATTTTGCTAAATATCCTGGTTCCCAGGGAAAAAGCCTGATTCACAGCCAGATTTCAGTTTCTGTCCTGTCTCCTCAGCTGATCTTGGCATCATACCAGCAAGCATATGGTAAAACTCAATAAATATTTGTGAATTGCATTATCTTGGTGGTAAGGGAAATGAACCCTGCAGAGCCACACAAAGCCACATTGGTCAGGAGCTTTGTTCATCTTTAATTGGTTTAGAACCCTTGGGACTAGAAAGGCGATGGATAAACACTGACTAGAAAACACCTCTTCTGTGTTTTCTTCGTTGTCTTTCTCCTCTTTACCTCTCACCACACAGACAGATCTTTTAAGTTAATAATATGAAGGTATTTCTGTGTGCTATGTGAAACAGTTCAGTTGACCTAGACTTTGGTGAGTCCTCACCATGATTCTCAGACAAGCAGTGGTGTTCAAAGAAATGTGGAAAATGAAGGAATCCCTTCATATCTTTTCACTCATTTACAGTCCTGTGTTTGTCAATTGCTTGTGGAAATGGCCACACGGAAAGATTGCAGAAGAGAGGTAATTCATCTTTTTTCAGTTTCTTTACACATCCTTCATTACCAGTGAGCTGAAGGGAAAGGGTGATGGTAGAATTGCAATGAGAAGTGAAATAAAAGCATTCAGTTAACTCGGGGCAGTGTTTTTACTAATGTAGGAAGACTGGAATACTTGTATGAATCATGAAAGAAGAATTGTGTCTCAGTGATTCCTCCTCTGAGCTAACTGCTCTTATATTTGCATTTAAAACAGCCATTGCATGATTTAAGTAGTAAAATTCATGCTAATAATATGATTGTTTATTTTTCTTAGAAGAAATTGAACAGCAAATTAAACAATGAATGACAAGTTGAGAGTGAAGGCGTGGAAGAAAGAGAGCTTCATATCTCCAGACCTTTAACTTCCCCCCTTTTCCTGAGCTTTTAAACAAGAAGTCCCATATGGCATTTTCATTTTGCAGTGGATCCAGAAAATCATGTAGTTGTCCCTGACTGCCAGGTTGAGGTTACAAGTACTCATTCAATTCATGAATATGAACTTGGTACTCATTAGCGCCTAGGTCTAAGGAGATAGGTTAGAAAGAGAAAGAGAGATGAAACTATAAAGTAGAAAATAGGAAACTGAACCTGGAGTGGGGCACAGAACAATGGCCTTAAGGTGAAATTCTGTATCTGGGAGGCACAGAGATAGGGCTCCCACAGATTCTGCCTTGGCATGGCTTCGTGTGTACTCACAGTATACCTACTCTAGCATTGAAGTGCATGCTCTTTGCTTGGGACTGGGAAGAGAGACAACTTACTGGAACAATCTACATCTTTCACAAACTTCGTTATTCTGGATTCTCCTCTGCTCTTAGTATTGCTTATATTCTCCTGTGTTAA
The DNA here is from genome assembly GCF_902686445.1 of Sciurus carolinensis. Classification (NCBI taxonomy): domain Eukaryota; kingdom Metazoa; phylum Chordata; class Mammalia; order Rodentia; family Sciuridae; genus Sciurus; species Sciurus carolinensis. The sequence continues at coordinate 23,401,000 of NC_062213.1, read as the reverse complement.
CTAGAGGAATTAAGCAGCGAGGTTTTGTCTGTTCCAGTCTCTCCTAATCTATCTTTGCCATAGGCCAACAGAATTAAGCCCTTATCAGCAGGGTCTTTAAAAAGACAGGGTTCTGCTTTCTTGAGCTTGGTAGACACATTTTTCCTTCCAGTGTCTCCCCATGGGTCATGAGGTAAGGCACTCTTGTGGCCCAGGTATCCTCCTCATCTTTGAATGACAGCAGCTGATGACAACTACATCTGTGACTCCTCTTGGACTTGACCGCAACTTCATCAGATTATTTAAAAACAAAATCCAGGGAGTTGAGATGGAGTTTGAAGCTTCAACCAAAAAGACAAATGCTCCCATGTTCTAATTAAGACTTGTCTGGTCCTGGTTCTTGTCAACTCTTTCTCTCCCATTCCCCTCAGTGGTCCTTACCTGCCAAAGTAGCTGCATCAGATAAAGGAACTTATATCCTATTGGCTTATATACTTCTGAGGCTTGGTCATTATTGGGGGGGTGTCTTTTTTTTTAATTCATTCAACTGTTTAGTGTTTGTTTAGTAACACTAGAAACTAAAACTTGAGGACTTAATTTTTTATTAGAAAAATGTTTTTATTTTTCCTTAAAATGGCTCTTGTATGACATAAACTTGTCATTCATTCTGCCTTCCTCATCTCCCAAACCCAGTTAATCACAAAGTGAATTAAACAAAAAAGCAACAAGAACCTTGTACAAGTGCCATTCCTTAGGATAGTGAGATGATCAAAGATTATTAATAAGGCTTTCATAAAATCCATGGCCTCATTCATTCATTTAGTCACATAAGCGGTGTTTATCGAGGGTCCTCGACCTGCCAGGCAGGAAGGAGGTACTCGATGTGAACAAAGCATCAGGTCTAGCCTTCACGGAGCTCTAGCTCAGAGACTCCTAGGAGACACCCAGAGTTTTTCAACTGATCATAAACTTATACAATTACAACCTGTGTTTTTTACTATGAAGTAAATGTCTAAAAACCTGTATTGTCACAGAACAGGAAGTCAGACACAGTTTGAAAAAGAGCTCAGGGACACTTTTCCGGTGTCTGCTGAAGTGAGGTGCTGAGCTGTCGCAGAGAGAGCATCAGCTCCTGTTTTCACATTTTCTTGGTGCGTTCTTGGTCTCACTCTTTCATTATCTTTTTCATGCCAGTTCCTCTGGGCATAGTGGTGGCCAGGGATTCTGGAAAGGAGAAAGGGCAGTCTTGCTGTTGTGGTCTCCCTTTGCCCTGCTGGGTTTGGACTTTGTCCTCTCTGGGGGCATGATGGAGGAGCGCTCACTTGTCCTGCAGCAGTGCTAGGTTTGGTGGAGGCACCAGGTGCTGCTGCTCCTCACCCAAGTGTGATGGACATTACCATCAATAGAGGTCCGTGTTCTTTTTGCACCTAGACAAACGAGTCTTACAATCTGTCTAGATTGCTTCTAAATGGCCGGGATGGCAGTGAGGAGTGAAGCCTACTTGCCACCCCACATCTCACATTTCTGCCTTGCTGGTAAGTGGAACACAATTGGTTCCATCTAGGTTTGGGGAAAATTACTGCTTCTTATGCCTTGGTTCTGTCCCTGACTTAAAATTCTCCTTCCAAGTTAAGGAAGTTTCTTCTCCCAGATCCACAAATTAGGCTCAGTCACATTTTTGACATTCTGGAAGCACGTGGACCATTAAGTTACTGAATGAGTAGTGTCAACAGCGTAGAATACTATTTGGTACTTCCTATTTGGTAAAGAAGTAAGAAATACCATTTTGAACACTTATCATTATTGTAACATTATTATAAGAGAAAGGTCATTACTGTCAGAAAGCATAGTGGGGGATCATGGGTGGCAACACTGTGCAGGGGGAGGGAGGGGTACATTGTGCTGTGAGTACTGTCAAGTGTTTCTGAGAATTATTTCAACTCCATATTCCACTTGTACTTCTCCCACCTCCCTCTCATACACGAATCCTCAGAATCCTGAGTCATCATCCCTCTCCATTAGGAGCTGGAGATGCTAAGGAGTACAATGGCTCCTGTCTTTCAGGAGCTCACATTGTAATGAGGAGGTAGAGAAGTTAGAAAAAAAATGAATAGAGTCAACCTCGCACTTCCCTTCAAGGATTCTCAGTCTAGAAGGGGAAGAAAAGTATTAAATAAATAAATGTATCATTTAAAAATTATACAAGATCCACGAAGCTAAGTAAAAGGGAGGAAGAGAGGGAAAAACATGGAGGTTTAATTTAAAATTAGAGAATCTTGTCCAGAATTCTTCTCTGAAACTGTGAGCCCCAAAGAAACTTTACCTCTTCTAGTTGTTTTTGGCAGGTATTTTGGTCACAGTGTTGCAAAAATGATAAAACAGCCTACTCCCTTTGTCCAGCTCTTGGTGGAAGAATGGGAATGTTAAACCACTCCACTCAAAACCTCTCATATAATATCATTTCATGTGTCCTACTTTAACCATATTGTCAGGAAAGAGTGTGACTTCCTCCTCTCTACAAATTGTGTCAGGGTAGACTGCTGCTGGACATACTACATGAATCTTCAATAACACTCTTTGGGAACAGTTAATGGCATATTATAACCAAAAAATTATATTTGATATATAATTTTGGTTTTATGTCCCAACTTCTGTTGGGATCCACATGTATCTCCCATTGCTGGTCACCTCTAAGTCTCAATGCTTGGACATAAGAAATGTTCAATCACTATTCATCTCTTCTCTTTTAATTCTGCTTTGTATTCATTTTCATACATTTCTCTTCCTAGCTATAAACGATTACTTAGAGATCTGGTGAGGGGCCAGGGACCTATAGGACCATCCAGCCTAAGGGTTTATGAATTGTATTTTGAGGCTCCTCAGGGATCCATGGAGGGGACTATCAAGGGGATGAGTAGAAAGATGGTCTGAGTAATCCTCAACTGCAAAGGTCAGTGGTGCCATTTTTATACAGTGAATTCATCTGGGGCTACTTATAAATGTATTTTTAAAAAATGTCCACATCGTGTACAACCATAGAAATGAAAAGATGTACCCCATTTGTGTACAATGAATCAAAATGCAGTCTTTAAAAAAATCAAAAGATAAATAAAGAAACAAACAAACAAAAAAAAGAAAACCCAACAAACAAAGAAACAAAAAAAGTCCACTGCTAAATATGTTTAAATACCACAAAGAGTTCTAGTCTTTGTTTTCCAGAAGATGAAGCTGAGCATCAGAGAGAACTGTCTGGCTCAAGGCTGTGTGGAATGCAGTCCCAGCCTGTGTGAGGACTCCAAGCTCACAGTCCAACACACTTGGAATTCTGTTCTCAAAATGTTCTGCCTCTGGCTTTCGCCCTTTCTCAGGGAAAGCTACCTTTCTAATGAAAATTTGTCCTGGGAACATTGAGGTTAAGGATTTCTGATTCTATTCATTTAAGATAAGATGCTCACAATTGGCTGGATTCCCTAAAACACTGCTGAACACAGAAATAATTGAGAAATGCTTCCAGACATAAAATGACAGAAAGTATGGGCCAAGTTAAAGTTGAGATTCAGCTCAGAGAAAGTGCAGTACAACCCGAGGAGAGGATATCTAAAACAGACACTAAGTGGGTGAGACAAATCCTGGAAAGCTCGCTGCAAGAACGGTATGGGAGGAGTGGGCAGAAAAGCAGATTTGATTTTGTAATGGTATCAAGCAACAGAAAATAAACAGACTGCTTGGGATGGGACACAAAAATTATGGAGTCACAGTATGTGGGGAAGATTGTCCTTCTGTTCTTTGCTAATACAGTTCTTAGAGAAAAGCCTATTCCATTTTGTAGCTTAGCAGCAGAAGGATAGAGATGAATTGAAGGAAGCTCTGAGCAGAGCAATGAATGGGATAGATAATTGGCTTCTGGGGGAAGAGGTGATAACGGATAATGCTGCTGAGGGACTATCATAATACTTTCCCATTACAATGCTAGAAACCAGAGACACCAAGTGGGGAGTGAAATTACTTGGGTGCACAGAGATTTAGTGGGAAATGATTGCATAGGGTTAAGGATATCAGAAAATACATAAAACTGGAGGGAAACTTCTAGTGGAGAGAATCAATTTATCAGCAAATCGAGTCACAATGCTAGAAGCAGGAGCAGCTAAATATAAAGTATAAGATATGTATCTTTTCTCATCAACTTACAGCTATGGAATACTGACAGCCAAATTCCACCCCTTCTTCTTCAACAATCTTTGTTCTCTCCTGAGGATCTTTGCCCCTGCTGTTTCTTTTGTCTAGATTAGTCATTACCCATCTCCCCTCTCTCCCACCCAATATCTTTGAATGACTGGCTTCATATTATTCAGATCTCATGTTTCCCCTACAATGTCACCTCCCCCTGTTTTAAGATGAGGCTTTGATTTTATTTATTGAGATTTAGAGGTCTTGCTAAGGAAGTTGGGGTCTGCCCTAATATGTTGGAGGTTAACTGTGTTTTCTTCTAGAAGTTGCAAACTTTCTGGTGTAATTCCTAGGTCAATAAGTGATATGGCATCAAATTAAAAAGCTTCTGGACAACAAAGGAAACAAGACAGTGAAGAGAGAGCTTATAGAATGGGAGAGAATCTTTGTCAGCTACACCTCCAACAGGGGATTAATATCCAGAATATATAAAAAACTAAAAAAAAAACTAATCCTGAAAAAACATGACCCAATTAATAAATGGGAAAGAGACCTAAACAGACATTTCTGAAAAGAAGAAATAGAAATGGTCAGCAAATATACAAAAAATGTTCAACATCTTTAGTAATCAGGGAAATGCAAATCAAAATTGCTTTGAGATTTCATCTCACTCTAGTTAGAATAGCAATCATCTAGAATACAAATAATAAATGCTGGAGAGGACATGGGGGAAAGGGTACATCATATATTGTTGGTTGGACTGCAGATTAGTACAACTGCTTTGGAAAGCAGCATAGAGATTCCTCAAAAGACTAGGAATGAAATCATCCCATGACCCAGCATCCCATTCCTTGGTACTTTCCCCAAAAACTAAAATCAGTGCAATATAGTGATACAGGTACATCTGTTTATAGCTGTGCAATTCACAATTGCAAAGTTATGGAATCAGCCCAGGTGCCTATGAACAGATGAAATGGATAAGGAAAATGTGGTATAGACACACAATGAAGTGTTATTCAGTCATAAAGAAGAATGAAATTATGGAATTTTCTGGCAAATGGATGGAACTGGATAACATCATGCTGAGTGAAATAAAACAGACTCACAAAATCAAGGGTTGGATGTTTTCTCTTATATACAGAAACTATAGCAAAACGAGGGGGAAAATAGAAAGGAGATAAGTAAAGTAGAGGAAAGGGAATGGGGAAGGGAGAAAGTGAGGGGAAAAGGAAGTACTGGAAATTGAAATGGAGCAAATTACATTCCATGTATTTATGGTTATGTTAAATGAACCACACTATGTATATGCATAACTTTAATTCACTAATAAAACATTTTTAAAAATTCTAAAACAAGGTTTTGAATGGTTAGTAATTTGAAAGATCATACCATATCTTGCTGCAGAATCTAAGCCCCTAGTTTCTAAACTGCTTTGCTCAATAAGAAGTGGACCTTTCAATTAAAGAAAATATAGTTTACTTGATATCATAGGAGGTGGAAAAGTAATAGCTTCCTATCTTTAGTCTAGAAAAAGTCAAATAAGACATAAAAGAAGACTTGGTGACCACAGTCATTATTTGACTATCTTAAAGAAAGCTTCATGAGAAAAGTGTGTGGAAGTTCTTAAGAGAATGTAAGATAGACAGACTTTCTATAAAGTTTGCAAAATAATTGTAAACAGAATTCCTGCTAGCTAATTATCATCGCTTTCTTCCAGCTTTTTTCTTTATTTGTTCTTTTTAGATATACATGGCAGTAGAGTGTAGTTTGACATATATACACATGGAGCATAACTTATTAGGATCCCATTCTTGTAGTTGTACATGATGTGGACTTTCACTGGTGGTGTATTCATATATGAACACTGGAAAATTCTGTCAGATTCATTCTACAGTCTTTCCTATTCCTATACCCCTCCCTTCCCTTCATTTCCTTTGTCTAATCCAATAAACGTCTCTTCTACCCGCCCCCAATGTTGTGTGTTAGTATCCACATATCAAAGAGAACATTTGATCTTTGGTTTTTTTGGGTTGGCTTATTTCACTTAGCATGATAGTTTCCAGTTCCATCCATTTACCAGCAAATACCATAATTTCATTCTTCTTTATGGATAAGTAATATTCCATTGTGTATTTACAACACATATTTTTTATCCATTCATCTGTTGAAGGACACCAGAAAACTTCTAGAACTCATTAACACTCATAAATCAATAGCATTCCTATACACCAATGATGAATCATTGAAAGAGAGATTAGGAAAAACTGTCCCATTCACAACAGCCTCAAAGAATACTTGGAAATCAATCTAATAAAAGAGGTTAAAGAACTCTATAATGAAAACTACAGAATACTAAAGAAATAAATTGAAGAAGACCTTAGAAGATGGAAAGATCTCCCAGGTTCTTGGATAGGCAGGATTAATATTATCAAAATGACCATATTTCCAAAAATGCTATATAGATTGAATTCCATTCCATTAAAATTCCAATGATGTCTTTTCGTACCAATACCATGCCATTTTTGTTACTGTTGCTTTGTAGTATAGTTGAAGTTCTGGTATTGTGATACCCCTGCTTCACTATTCCTGCTAAGGATTGCTTTAGCTATTCTGGGTTTCTTATTCTTCCAGATGAATTTCATGATTGCTTGCTCTATTTCTGTAAGGTACATCATTGGGATTTTAATTGGAATGCATTGAATCTGTATAGCATTTTTGGCCATTTTGACAATATTAATTCTGCCTATCCAAGAACATGGGAAATCTTTCCATCTTCTAAGGTTTTCTTTAATTTCTTTCTTTAGTGTTCTGTAGTTCTCCTTGTAGAGGTCTTTCACCTCTTTTGTTAGATTGATTCCCAAGTATTTTATTTTTTTTGAGGCTATTGTGAATGGGGTAGTTTTCCTAACTTCTCTTTCTGAAGATTCATTACTAATGTATAAAAATGCATTAGGTTTATGAGGGTTGATCTTATATCCTGCTACTTTACTGAATTCACTTATGAGTTCTAAAAGTTTTCTGGTGGAATTTCCTGGTTCCTCTAAATATATACTCATGTCATCAGCAAATAGGGATAGTTTGAGTTCTTCTTTTCCTATTGGTGTCCCTTTAATTTCTTTGGTTTGTCTAATTGCTCTGGCTAAAGTTTCAAGGACAATGTTGAATAGAAGTGGTGAAAGAGGGCATCCCTGCCTTATTCCAGTTTTTAGGGGAATGCTTTCAGTTTTTCACCATTTAGAATTATTGGCCATGGGCTTAGCCTAGATGGCCTTTACAATGTTAAGGAATGTTCCTACTATTCCTATTTTTTCCAGTGTTTTGAGCATGAAGGGATGCTGTATTTTATCAAATGCTTTTTCTGCATCTATTGAAATAATCATGTGATTCTTCAATGGTACAGAATGGAGGACACAGACACAAACCCAAATAAATACAATTTTCTCATACTAGACAAAGGTGCCAAAAATATGTAATGGAGAAAAGATAGCCTCTTCAACAAATGGTGCTGGGAGAATTGGAAATCCATATGCAACAGAATGAAATTAAACCCCTATCTCTCACCCTGCACAAGACTCTACTCAAAATGGATCAAGGACCTTGGAATCAGACCAGAGTCCCTGCATCTTTCAGAAGAAAAGGTAGGTCCAAATCTTCAACATGTCGGCTTAGGATCAGACTTCCTTAACAGGACTCCCATAGCACAAGAAATAAAATCAAGAATCAATAACTGGGATAGATTCAAACTAAAAAGCTTTCTCTCAGCAAAGGAAACTATCAGTAATGTGAAGAGAGAGCCTACAGAGTAGGAGAAAATCTTTGCCAATTATACTTCAGATAGAGCACTGATTTCCAGAATATATAAAGAACTCAAAAAACTCTACAACAAGAATACAAATAACCCAATCAACAAATGAACTAAGGAAATGAACATACACTTCACAGAAGAAGATCTACAAGCATTCAACAGATAATATGAAAAAATGTTCAACATCTCTAGTAATAAGAGAAATGCAAATCAAAATGACCCTAAGATTCCATCTCGCCCCAATTATCAAGAATTAAAGAATTCTTTAATTCTTTAATTCGATTATCAAGAATAATAGCAACAATAGGTATTGGTGAGGATGTAGGGAAAAAGGTACACTCATAAAGCAGTGTGGAGATTCCTTAGAAAACTTGGAATGGAACCACCATTTGATCCAGCTATCCCACTCCTTGGCCTATACCCAAAGGGTTTAAAATCAGTATACTACAGAGATGCAGCCACATCAATGTTCATAGTTGCTCAATTCACAATAGCCAGATTGTGGAACCAACCTAGATGTCCTTCAATTGATGAATGGATAAAGAAACTGTGGTATACACACACACACACAATGGAATATTACTCAGCCATAAAGAATAATAAAATTATGGCATTTGCAGGTAAATGGATGAAACTGGAGAATATCATGTTAAGTGAGATAAGCCAATCTCAAAAAACCAAAGGACAAATGATCTCACTGATAAGCGGATGATGACACATAATGGGGGGTGGGGGGGCAAGAATGGAGGAAGGAGGGACTGTATAGAGGGAAAAGAGGGGTGGGAGGGGTGGGGGAAGGAAAAAATAACAGAATGAATCAAATGCTCTTACCCTTTGTAAATGTATGATTACACAAATGGTATGCCTTTACTTCATGTACAAACAGAAACAACATGTATCCCATTTGTTTACAATAAAAATAAATTTAAAAAATTCCAATGATGTTCTTCATAGAAATAGTAAAAACAGTCATGAAATTTATTTAGAAAAATAAGAGGCTCAGAATAACTGAAGTAATCCTTAGTGAGAAAAGTGATGCAAGAGGTATCACAATATCGGACCATAAATTACACTACAGAGCTACAGTAACAAAAACAGCATGGTATTATTCACAACAAAACAGACATGAAGACCAGTGGAATTGAGTAGAAGACATAGAGACAAACCCACATAAATACTGTCATCTCATACTAGACAAAGGCACCATAAACATACTCCATATGTAGCAGAATGGAATTTAATTATCATCACTCTTATGAGAATGAGCACACACCAACCAACTAAAGCTCCTATTAATAAACTAATCAGAATACTATATCTTTAAATGAGATTGTTTTTATTATTTGTTTTGTTGCCAACATTGAACTAAGTGCTTTAATTCTTAATTTAATCTTGTCTACAACCCTGCACTGACTTTATATGTCCATTTTATAGATGAGGGAACGCTGGTTTAGAGAGATTGAATGACTTCCTGAAGGTCACACTCCTAGTAAATAATGGAAACAAGGTATGATTCAGTCAATCTAAAGGCACTATGCTTATCAGAAAAACCCTACTGCCTTTCAGTACATAATGGCCACCATTTTATAAGAATTCAAAATAATAATTATTTATTATTTTTTTCTCCATCTGAGCCATCATACACATTTTTATGTGTTTCCTGGCATTCTTTATGTATATATCATCTATACTTGCAAAGTTTTAGTGGATGGATATTGTCACCAGTTAATAGACAAGGAATAAAAGGATGTAGGCTGAGTAGCTTGAGAGGTTTCACAGTAGAAAAGTCACATGTGAATTGTGCTCTTTCAATTCTCCTCTTCCCCATAAAAATACATTTAGTTTCTTACTGCAGGTGGAGGGAGTCCAGGTCTTATTCTCTAAGCACATTCTCTCTTTCTTCCCCAAATCTTCTTTGAAACTGTCAGTCCCCAACACAGAAATGCCCTCACTCTAGAGTTGCATGCTTTTCCCCCACTGTCCCACAGGGAAGGCAATAGAACATTTATTTGTACTGGAAGCAAGAAGCCATTTTGGGTACCGGGGACACTGAGGGACACTCCACAGTGAGCAGATAAACGAGTCCTGAAATAGTGCTGCTTCTGCTCTTTTAATTGTGAAGTTCATTTCTTCTGCTTTAGAATTTAGCTCAATCTCTAAAATATAAAATTGCTCATGCCTTTTCATAGTAGATGCTCACTATTAAGATTTGTTTAGGGAATAGTTGAAGAAACCTAACCCAGATTAGACTTGTTTTTCTATTTCCTCCAGCTGGAATAATTTAGGTAATTTCATTAAATTGTTACTCAGAGGTGCCATTTTCCAGTCTTCTAATGCATGAATAATAACTCTCTTCTGAATCCTTCTTAATGTCTCTATTATGTTATTTTGTGTAATTTCCCAAAATGAGGCTAATCCGTTATGTGTATCAGAACCTGAAAGAGTGGATAAATCAGAGTGCATGGAAGAATGGTGAATGAAAGATAGGAATTGCTGTACAACCTTGAATACTGGATTTTAAATGAGCTCTCCTTTACATTAAAAAAGTATTATTTCAACCCTCCTTCCTTACCTTCAAACCCATATGCCCACAGGACAGAAAGCTATGATGAAGTGTTTGCTTACTTTGGTGGACACTTCAAGTAGAGGATAGAACATCTTTCTAGATCCTCATAATTGAATCTGATCCCACAGACCACGATATGATCCACAAATAAGGGGTTCAGTGGAGAAATAATTTGGGTTTCTTGCACACATTATTTCCCTCTGAGAGCATCTCAGTGCACATATGCATATTTAAGTCCAATAGAAAAGTCTCAAAGTCAATAAAACCATTCACCTCACTATTATTTCAGGTGTAGTTACAAAATTCCTATTACCAGCCATTGAACACACTTTGGAAAAATAAAATTTCAGAGTAGTAGATCTTGAAAGAAACATTTACCTTTATTTGTATATATGCTATCTGTGAACACAGGCTTGCTACATTCTGTTCTACCTCAATACTACGTCATGGCTGAGTTGTGGAATTTCAGACTGGATCCCAAATTAAGATTAAATCATTAAGATTTAAAAAAAAAATTCTTCTAACTTTTGTAGTCAACTATCTACCTGTCTCCAAAGGACTCATGCAAACCCTTCAGAATCCTCAGACTGTGTCCCTTGTTGACACCATTTTCCTGTTCCATGGTATGAAATGATTCTGTACTTTAATTCATTTGTCTTAAGTATATCTGTGTTCTAAGGAACATTTTTTAAATTAAATGAATGAGTTGCCTAAATAATTTATCCTTAGTCAAGTTTTCATTATATAATTTTAAAATTTTTTTCATTGATCTTTATGCCTTACAAAAAAGGTCGAACATTAGCTTTTTTTATTAAGCCTTTCTCCTTCATCACCCTGGTTCCTTGTACATGCTGTATTAGTTTTCCATGGTTACCATAGAAGATCAGTACAAATAAAAGTACTTAAAGTAACAAACTTATTTTGTCACAGTTCTGGAGTTTAGAAGTCTGAAGTCAAGCTGTTAGCAGAACCATGCTCCCTCGGAAAACTCCCCAGCAAGTTTGCAACCCAGCAAGGCAGGTTCCAAGGAAGAAACCTTCCTTGCTCCTTCTAGCTTCTGGTAGTTGCTGGTCATTCTTGTATTCCTGTGCCTGTGGCAGCATTGCTCCTATTTCTCCTTCATGCTTGCACGGGCATTTTCTTTGTGTGTCTGGATGTCCCAGTGTGCAAATTTCCTTCTCTTAAGAAGAGAAATCATTGACTTTAGAGCTGATTCCAACATAACACATCACTCAATATCAAGTTGGTAATAGGGGAAAAAAAAAACCCATTTCCACAAAAAGATGCCTTTTCAGTTCCATCTGGATTTTGGATAGACACCATTTAATCAAGCATAGTCTCCTCTCTGACTCCCAAAAGTTCATGCTCCTATGTGCAAAATATATTCACTCTAACGTGACGTTCTGAAGTCTTAACCATTCCAGTGTCAATTCTAAAAGAAACAAAAATCATTAAATAGCATTAACCAAAAAAGTCCAACATCTCACATTATAAATCACCTAAATCAAACCTAGGTGAGGCTTTGGGTATGGTCTATTCTGGGGTAAACTTTCTCTCTACTTTTAGAGAAAACAAATTATCTGCTTCTAAAATATAATTATAGGACAAGTACAGGGTAGACATTATCCATTCAAAAAGGAGAAGTTGGAAGAAAAAAAAGAGGTCATGAATCCCCAGCAAGTTTGCAACCCAGCAAGGCAGGTTCCATTAGTTTTCAAGGACCAAGAGTGGTCCTCTGTGGTTGATGCTCCTCTGCTGGGGTTGAGGTATCAGCTGTTTCTTCTTGGCCCACAAGGGTGGCAGCTCTGTCCCCTTAGCCTATGGCTCTGCTCAAAGAGTCATCTTTCTCTTTGCTTGAAAGGTAACACACTTAGGAGCTTGATCAGCCTGTTTCCTGCCTATAGAATCCCAGAAATCCCACAGCCTTCCTTCTCTCCATCCCAACTCTGTCCCTTTCACATTAAGCTGCAGTTTTGAGTGGTATAACCTTGCCAGTCTCTGGATGTCAAAGGAATTGTGCCCTTAGATACTCTCTCCACAGACCTTTCCTGGATAACCCATCTCTATTTCTGAATTTTGCTGAGATTGTTGATTGGATGTATAAATCATATGACTAAATTCTTCAATGAAAGGTTGTCTAACCATAACCTTGGTGTTCATGAACATGCTATTTCATGTTTTGCAATATGGGCAGGCTGAGATCATTCCCCATCATCAAGTTCTGCTTCCCTCTTTTGTTTTAAAATTCATTTTAAAATTTATCTGTTTTATTTCGTATTTTACTAGAAGAAACCAGACCACACCTTCCACATCTAGCTTGGAAATCTCATTGAAATATTCAAGCTCATTACTCATAAGTTGTACTGTCCACCCAATAGCAGAACACAATTTTGTCAGGTTTTCTGCAACTTCATAACAAGGTTCTCTTTGCTCTAGTTTCTAGCACTATGTTCCTCATGTTTGTCTGAGACCTCACCAGTAGCATTTCATGTTCACATTTCTAGTAATATTCTATTCATGACAATACATATGTTCTCTAAGACGATAGAAGCTTTATCATCCTCATTTCTTCTTTCTAATCTCTCACTATAGTCACGTTCAAAGTCCTTATTTGTGCCATATTTCATCAAAGATCTGGGATCTATTAGAGCCTCGTTCTGCACCTCAAAACTGTTCCAGTGTTCTCCCGTTATCAATTCCAAAGTCATTTCCACATTTTTAGGTATTTTCTTTTTGCAGTAGCACCTGACTTCCTAGTACCAAACTCTTATCAATGAAGGTTCTCAAGAGAAAAAAAACCAGTAGAACACACACACACACACGATACATATACACATGCACATGTATGATTTGTTTCAAGGATTTAGTTTATGTGAATGTGAAGCCTGGCAAATCTGGAATCTGAAGGGCAGGCCAGTGAGCTGGAAATAGCAGGATTTCTATGTTGCAGTTTTGAGGCAGAATTTCATCTTGTCTGATAAATCTGTGTTTTGATCTTCAGGCCTTTCAAATGATTGGATGAGGCCTACCCCATGTTATTGAGGGTAATTTCCTTTACTTAATAGATGTTAACACATATACAAAACACATGCACAGCAACTCCTAGATTAGTGTTTGATTAAAAAGCTGGGTGCTATAGCCTATTTAGGTTGACACATTAAACTAAACTAACTAATTTTCTCTATTTCTTTTCCACTTTCAACTTACTTCTCTGAAATTGCAGTCAATTATATATAACAGTCCATGTGTAACTTCACAACATGCCAAGAATAGGGTAGAATTTTCATTTTCAATACTCAACATAATTTTTCAGATTGTATTTTGGTTGTAGCTCTTTGTTGGATGGGTATTAGTAATTAGTATTTTTTTTGTCTCTTATTTTATCACTTATTCATCCCACAAACATTTATAGACTGCTAAAGACCAGCGCTCGAGGGTGGAAATAGTCTTAAAAATGAGTGCTTTCTGCAAAAATGGAAATGCTTTGTAATCCACCCTGTGGAATGTGCTAGCTAATAGCCACAGGTGCATATTGAAAGTATTGCCAGAGAGACTAAGGGATTATATATTAATTTTCACTTAATTTAAATTAATTTAGATTTACATTTAAATACCCAAATGAGACTACTATATTGGACAATGTAGTTCTGAATTATTGAATTTATTTTACAAACATATAGAAAAAATTTAATTCTGATTACTGCTTTAGTGAATGTTAGAGGAAGAGGGAATTTTAACAGCCTAGTTCTTTCATAGGTGAGAATTAGAGGTCAGCTGAGTTGCTAAAGGTTAGAGCTATGAGCAGTAGCACAGGGTATAGAACTTGTATTGGCTGACTCTCAATCCAGTCTTATTCCCTCAGCTTGTACTACATCCCCATCTAATTAGATCATTTGATTTTCCACATGCCCACAGCCCATTACAACTGACTATAATTAACGAATGCCTCTAAAAATTGAACTCAACCATGCACGTGGCTTCAGAATGATTACATGTTGCCTGTGCCATGGCAGAAGGATCTGGCACTTTTTCCTTCAGAAGTCAGTTGACTTATGACACACCTGTCATCCCTGTATGGGGCCAACATTTCCAGTCATGCACAATCCCCTGAGAAAGACCAATTTATCTGCATAGCACTTAGTCATCAGGATTGGTGGAAAATGTCACTCAGACCACAAGATGCAATTTTTACCGTAGCACCCTCTTTGATCAATCTCTAAGTGACAGAAACAGTGAGCAAAGCATCCTCATAGAGCCATTGATCTACTTTCTTATACTACGAATTTCTCTCTGTTCATTTCCACTGTGCAAAACAAACAGTTTCCTATTGGCAATACACTTTTGCCAGGACACTGTCCTTGTCAAAATAGCTGAAGACTATTGCACTTACCAAATGTCGAATGCCATATTGACTTTCATTTAATTTAATTCCAACATATAAAATACAGACTATGCAGCACTCAGAGGAAAGTTTGCCTTTGCTCTTTCTAGATAAAGCAAATTTAAGAAATAAGGGCAATCAGTTGCTGTATGAAATGAATGTCTTTCAATGCACATTGGATTTGAGGAGCAGATGGAAAGTGTCTGAGATGAGAACTATTGAATAATATAATTTCAAACATGCTTCACCAACAACAGATTTTCTGTCACACTGATCAATTATTGAAGATGAAATTCTTATACCAGCTAGAAATGAAGATTGTTATTTAATGGAAGGGGATGATACTATCTCTTGGTGCAGAAGTTCAATCCACTGTCTGTGATTGACACAACGATCCAACTTCCATCAGTCCTATGAGAGGTGAGTCATCCACCCATTGCTCTCAGAGAATCAAATTTAGATTGGCTATTTGAGCCATAAGCACAACTCTCCCAAATCTACTCAGCTGAAAAACACCAATAACTAACATTGAGAAGTCTATGGGATAAAGAAAGATAAGCCATTATAAAATCAACTACAATTCAAAGACGGTAATTTGGGGTTGAGATAATTACTTTTACTTTGCTTTCATGGAAAAGTTCTTAAGTTGTAACAAGTGCAGCAAAATCGAATCAATCCAAACATCATCTCCTTCATTTTCATCATGTCTACTATTCTTTCATAAAGAATGTTCTGAGATCTATAATTAGTGATGTATAGGGCCCCTAGTTTTTAGGGAAAACACTTCTAGGGGGGTTTATTCTTCACTATTTATTAGTCTTATTTTATATTTGTGTAATATTGTATTTTGATGAATAAAATTGTATTTTTCCCATAATTGGCCATAGGGTACCAGAGGGGGTAATTAAAACACTTAAAATAATCATTAGCAGTATGAATAAAATAACAGCCACCTGCTAACAATATTTCACATTTAAAATATTTATTAAAGTAAATAGGAGTTTTGCTTGTGCAAGAACTTCTGGATAAGAAATCTGTAGAAACCAATATGGATTAAAATTAAAGTCACTTGTTCCCAAATGGCAGAATAAGCAACATGGTGTTTAGGGATGTATAACCATGGCCACTGCAAGTCTAATATACTATATTCAGACTTTCCCAGTTTAATTTGTACAGAAACTCTTTCAAGAGATGATTCCAAAAAGTAAATTTCTAATGCTGCTCTCACAGGGAGCAGACAAATCTCAAAGAGGATGCCTTTAGTGCCCAACCTGATCCAATGAATGGAAAATGATCTCTTTCCTCCCATTGTCTCATTAGACTCTCATAACCAGATCAAAGCAAGTCAGAAGATCACCCTATCCCTCTTTCACAGAAAATGAAGCCAAGCTATGTTGCCTCTCTCACTCACATGGCTTTTAGTGACAGAGATAGGATTGCAAAAGTTGCTGGAACCCTTGGGGTCTGATGGATAAGCCTGGAGCTCTGGGGTTTCATCCTGACGGTCCACTCTACAGAAAGGTCAACCAATTCCCAAGAGACAGAACAGCATTTCTAAGAGTTGAGCAGCATGGAATCTAAAGTATCTTCATCTATTTTGCTAACATATCATCACTGAGCACCTCCCGTGTCTGATCCTGTTGTGTGACTGCTGTCTATTTTAGGATCTCACAAACCAAAATTTCTGGTTTCAGTGTTATTATTTAATTTGAAAATTTTGGTTTTACTTTTTCAGTTTTGCTCTTGGGCAGGCCCTGTCCATGAGGTGGCATCCTGTGGCTTTAGGCTTCCTTATCCTGCAGAGAAGTAAATGACTCCTGTGAAAGTCTGGGGTTGAGCTTTCCTGGATTGAGGTGCATCACACGGACACATTTGAACCAGTCACAGTGGCCGGAGGGATGGAACACGCTGATGGGCCAGGCCTCTGGCCTGCGCCTCACCTTAAAGGCAGGATGTTTGGAAACAGCCCCATGAAAAGTTCATTAGAATGGGGAAGGAGTGATTTCTCAAAAAAGCAAGGTATTGTTATCAGATAAAGGAGGGAATAACATGGGCAGGCAACAGCCGTCCTTAGAGGTAAGTGACAATGATTGGTATTTTATAAGTAAGAAAACTGGGTCCTGGAGAGTTAAATAGCTTCAGAAAAAGAAAGTGATGAATTGTAGGGACAAAGTTCTTAACTTTTAACTCCTCAGAACACTTTCCCAAACGTCTATCACATTGCTGATCACAGGTGAGGAAGGAGCCTTCTCTTCACCTTTTAAACCCTTTGTCCTGCAAATAGGACAAAGCAAAAGAAGCATGTAACCAGATTTTGTAAACCCCCAGGAGATGCTGAGTATTTGGGCTAGAGAGTTGTTTGTTCACTGGTGTTCAATGAATGCGCCTTACCTGAGGATGCTGAAACACCCATTTAAACACAACATTTGCATTTATGTCTGCTGAGGAGGCACTGGTACTAACTCAAGAATTGCTATCTCAACAGACTCCTAGACTTTTTTCAGTTCTGTCACATAAGGTAAAAATGCCTTAACAAATAGCCTTACTGCTGTTAAGGACAAATACTGAGAATTCAAGGAAGAACCTCTGTTTAGGAGATACCTAAGAGAAAGGATCACTCTGGATGCCAAGCAGGAAATGGCTTCTGAGAAGAGCCAGCTAAGCACTTAGAGTGATTAAGACACTTGGAATTACCCTTTTTTCCTCTGACTCTTCCAAACCCTCTTTGTTTTGAAAAATGAAACTGAAGTGCTAAGCAGAATTTCAGAATTGTCTTTTTTTATCCCCATTACAACTTATAAAATAGGTTTCACTGGTGAGATTATTAGAATAAAACTATGTTGATTAGAAATACCCTCCCTAAGAAAATGACAGATGATATGACTGCTGTTGACATTTGGAGTGGACTCCCAACTGAGATGTTGAGGCATTTTCAAATTCTTTCCACTCCTCTGAATTTTATGATTTGGCAACTTTGTTTCTGTTTTAAATTTCCATCAGATAGGTGAAAACAGTAGTCTCACCTCGTGCATTCTGTCACTTATTTATTCTGATTGACAGAGCCGAGGACTTCTTTCCAGTCCTGTGGGTGTGAGTGCCAAAAAGATAAAATAAGCAGGGGCAGTGACATAAGGTTCCCATGTGCCATGGTGCCTTGGGTGGGGATTCTGACCCAGAGAGTGGCAATGTGTCTTCTGAGAGGTGACCATCAGACTTGCAGAGCAAGATGGTAAAAAGCTGACTGGACAACAGGGCATGCGTAGGGCACACGATGAAGCTTTGCTCTTAGGGGAAGAAAGTACACTGAGTACCAGAGCGTCTGAGAAGATTGGAAAACTGGTGGAATATGGCGTCCATTCTTGGCAGAGCTGGAAGGGAGCAACTATGGGCACTGGAGTTGCATGTGTGTTTCTATATCCAGGTTCATATCTGCATCTATCTCTGTCACTTTGCTTGATTATATGAGGAATAATCACAATCATCGTGCTACTTCATACATCACCTCATTTAATCCTCACAGTAGCACTGAGAAATGAGATAGGCAGATGCAGAGGTACCATTTTTCTCACTTTACAGATGAGGATGCTAAAGTTAGAAGAAGGCAAGTGATTTGCCTGAAAACAGGCAAGCTAATTGGAGGCAAGTCCATGAAAACGTAGCACTGTGGTTAATGACTTAGACTCAGAAATCAAACTGACATTTACATCCTGGTTCTTCCAAAACTGTCATGTTATCTTAGGAAAGTTACTTATTGCTGAGCCCCAGTTCAACTGAAAATGGAGTTGTAAGAAAATGCACACTTATAGGTGTTCATTGATGATTAAATAGATAATATATATAGTACAAAATCTACCAAGTAACTACTTTTTAAATTTGTTCTTTTTAGATATACCTGGCAGTGGAGTGTATTTTGACATATTATACATACATGGAGTATAACTTACCCTAATTAGGATCTCATTTTTGTACTTGTACATAGTGTGGAGTTTCACTGGTCATGTATTCATATATGAACAAAGGAAAGTTATGTCCTATTCATTTTGTTGTCTTTCATGTTTCCTTCCCCCTCCCTTACCTTCATTCCCCTAGGTCTAATGGACTTCTATCCTCCAACCACTGCCTTATTATGTGTTTGCATTCGCAAATCAGAGAGATTATTTGACCTTTGGATTTTTCCATTTACCAGCAAATGCCATAATTTCATTCTTCTTTATGGCTGAGTTATATTCCATTGTGTGTGTATATATATATATATATATATATATATATATATATATATATATACCACATTTTCTTTATCCATTCATCTGTTGCAGGACATCTAGGTTGGTTCCATAGTTTAACTCCTGTGAATTGAGCTGCTATGAACGTCAATGTGGCTGCATCACTATAGTATGCTGATTTTAAGTCCTTTAGTCTCAGGAGTGGGACAAATGGGGCAAATGGTGGTTCCAGTCCAAGTTTTCTGAGGAGTACCCATACTGCTTTCCATGATGGTTGCCCCAATTTGCAGTCCCACCAGCAGTGTATGAGTGTACCCTTTTCTCCACATCCTCACCAACATTTATTGTTGCTTGTATTCTTGATAACTTGCCATTCTGACTGGAGTGATATGGAATCTCAGTGTAGTTTTAATTTACATTTCTCTAATTGCTAGAGATGTTGAACATTTTGTCATATATTTGTTAAACAAAGTAAGTATTTAATAAACACTAGTAGCTTACATTGTTAACCAGGCAGTTTTTAGGAGAGGACCCACATATAGGGAAGAGAGGAAACCAGTTAACAGAAATGGTGTTCAGGTTAGGATATGGTTTTCAGAACCAAGAAGAAACCTTGTTATCAGAATTCTGACAAAATGTAAAGTCAGATATTAGAAGCAGGCACCTCTTACTTGCCTGATCATGACCTACCCCCCCTTTTTTTTAGTAATAGAAGCCCAAGTTTCCTTTGGGGAACTACCCTTCCTAACTGAATTATTGGTTGCTGTGCTTCAGTAGGGATCTGCTTTCCAGCCCAGGAGGAGGTAACACACAGGCCTGGCTATTTAGAGCTAGCTCCCTGTTCCCTGCCTCACGTAATTGGCCTAGTTTTGAGCAAGTGGACTAAGCTGATCTAACTAGAATATGTTTGGGGACTTTTTTTTTTTTTTAACTAATACTAGTCCTTCCATTTAAGCAACTGAGTTACAGTAATGTGGGTATGAGGGACTGGAGGCCAATTTGCCATCCCAGGGGGGCACCTTCATGATAGTGAAGTTAATCTGGAGGAACAGAGACCTGAAGGAATGGGGGCCAGAGAGATGGAGGGAACCAAGTAACAATTATGTGACTTGAGGTAGCAGAGCAGCAAAGCAACTTTGCTCCTGGAGGGGTGTTTTTTCTTCCTCCTTATAACTGGAGAGTTTTATTCTCAATTCCACAAAATCTTTCTTTTTTCACATCTGGAAATGTCTAGATAACAAGACCAACCCATGCCTCTGGTGTGAGCCAAGTGACCCCAGGAGTATAAGACAAAGACTGCAGAGACTGGAAAATAAACAGCTGCTTCTGGTCTGTGTGGCTCTCTAAAGATGGGAATGACATCCTGTCTCTCTGTTCTTGCTATTATTTCTTCTTCTTCAAACCTCTCTTCCTGAAAGATTTTATTGCTGCTAAGAACTGGTTAAGGTACCACCTCAGGGGTTAGTTTATAAATGAGAGGAGACTTATGTTTCCCAGAGACAGATTCATAGTGCCAGGATGACTTACACTGGGGACCTTGTGGGATGGGATTCCTAGAAAATGGTTTTAACATGGGTTACATTTTTCTATTTACCAAATGTTTAGGTGATTTTAAATAAATTCTGTTGTAATCCTCTCTTACTCTTAATAAAACCCTTAATGACTCAGTTCAGAACAATACATATTTTGTTTGATAAAATCCCTCCTCCACCACACAGTAGTGATGTGCAGACAGAGGAGTTGGTTTATATGGAAAAGCCCTTGAGACTTAACTGAGTGTCAAGGTCTCTGCTGGGAGGGAGAAATCCCAGGCTCTAATTGAAGCTATGCCAGAGAAACAGGACAACTCAGACATCTTTTCCCAGAGCAAAAGTCAGAATGTGGAAATTGGTTTACTTCACTGAGTTGGGCAGGAAGCATTAGGGAGACAATGTCTCCAAAGCACAAAAAATATTTGGAAAATACTTCATTTTACATATAGAATCAAGAACATATTCTATGGATGCAGTCACATAAATAAAATGTGCTATTATGGACTTAACAGAACGGGGGGACTGTGGTCTATGTCCAAGGGCTCTCCACTCCCTGAGTCCTTGGCTTTTCTTGAGTGTGAGCAAGGGCCGGTGCTGTGTTTGCTTCATCGACTGCTGATTAGTGCATTAATTTGCTACTTGTTCACTGTGTGTTTTACTGTTTCCTCAGCACTGTAGATATAAAGAGGGGGTCAAGCATGGTTGGTCTTTCATTAAGTCAACACATACGTTTTGAGCACCTACTATGTGCCAAGCTGTGGGAATGTAAAGATAGGTTAGTCATGGTCATTGCCCTCTATAATCTTTTTAAAAAATTGCTTTTTTCATTGGTGCATATTAATTATACAGAATGGTGGGTTTCTTTATGGCATATACATAAAAACATAATTTGAGCAATTTCATTCCCAAAGCCTCCCCTGCTCTCTCCCCTTGGTCACCTCCTTCTACCCTAATGATCTCCATTCTACTTTCATGACATCAATTCCCCCCACCATTTTCTCTCTCTAGTCTCCACATATGAAAAACAATACAATGTTTTTCTTCCCGAGTATGACTTATTTTGCTCAAAATTATGGTCTCTAGTTCCATCTATTTTTCTGCAAATACATAATTTCATTCTTCTTTATGGCTGAATAAAACTCTGTTTGGTATATACACCACATTTTCTTTATCCATTCATCTGTTTATGGATAGCTAGGTTGATTCCATAACTTGCTATTGTGAATTGTGCTGCTATAGACATGGGTATGAATGTATCTCTAAAGTATGTTGACTTTAATTCTTTTGGATAAACACCAAGGAGTAGAATAGCTGAATCATATGGTGGTTCTATTTTTAGCTTTCTGAGGAGCCACCATAACTGATTTCCATAGTGGCTGTACCAATTTACATTCCCACCAATGGTGTATAAGAGTTCATTTTCTTGCTATTCAAATTTTGACCTGAGGACCAGAAGCATGGGCATTTCCTACACAGAATCGAAGGCCCCACCTCAGCTGAATTGAAAGGTGCACATAATAGGATCTCCAGGCAGTTTTTTTGCACATGGAAATTCAAGAAGCCCACCTTTAGGAAGGCTGATGTCATAGCGTGGTTTAATATAAAAGAAGGAAGTCGTGGCTTAGAAGTCTGTCCACTTCAGGTGGCCAACTTTTACTCTGATGCTTGGATGGAACTGAGGAACTTACTTATCTATGTTGTGCCTCAATGTATTATCTTCAAAATAGAGAAAATAACATCCATCCCTCCTTCCTCATGTGCTGTTGTAAAGATCATATGAGAAAAGGGCTGTAAAAGCATTTCAAGAGCAAGGCGTTTGCTCCTGTGACATTTCAGGTTTGGAGAAGTCTCTGAGTATCAGTCCTGGCTTCATTGCCTAGGAATAGGGATTTGATTCTGCCTGAAAAATTTCCTGCACATGTTTCTCTGTTAAGGCATTCTTATCTCTACCATTCAGGGATAAGAATAACAGGCTTGTGAAGTACCAGCCTGCAGTGAGGTTCTTATGCTTTCTAGCTATAGTATTCAGAAATTATTGTAATCAGCATTTTATAAATTTAACTAATTTCAGTAAAACTTACAGAGGGCTTGACCTCAGGGAAAAACTATTGGGTGTGGTATACTTGGTTCCTACCCTCCAGTAGGGTTTAATTTAGGATAGGGATGGAATAGACAATGTAATTATTCATGGTACAGTAATGTAGGTGCTCTGAGCTTGGTGCAAACAATAGGCAAACACATGGATAGAGTTGTAAAACAGAAAGCTTGTAAAACAAGTACATGACAGATTACTTAGAGACTACGTTTTTGTCACTGCCCCTTTAGCAAACTTGCAGGGCAGGTGCACAAGAAAACTCTCAGTAGATCACTGGAAAGTGACAACTGAGCTTTACATGAGAACAGACATCTCATCCTAGCCATGAAGGCAGAGAATCTAGACACATAGCACTTAGGATCAGGAGCTCTTTTTCTCTCCCATGGTTTATAAGTTTTCTCCCAGAAAGTGCTAATTAGTTTATTTTATTAAAATTTTTCCTACACCTGGGAAAGATTGCTAGATGAAAATAGGCTTGGGTTGGGTGAGAAAAGCGGTGCCAATGTCCAACTGACATGAAGCATTGCTGACTCACCCACTACTGTCCTGTGGCTCCCCCATCTTGCCCTCTGAGTTGCTATTCAGATTCTACAACCCAGAGTTTAAACCCCAAGGGAGTATGCTCCATGGGGAGCAGCAATTTGGTGATGTCAGAGAGAGCAGAAAATCAATCTGGAGGAATTAAGTTTTATTACTGAACACTTAAGCAGTGGGATAGTCGCTAGAATGAATTCCCTCATCAAAGGTTAAGTTGACCCTTGTCAGTTTTAAATCCCTAGCCCTCCCATTACACAGCGTTTTATTTAAAAAGTGAATTAATTGACTTCTTAGTGTGCTGGAGGTTTGCAATTTCCTCTTCCTCATCAGCAGAGTCTCAGCTATGTGAGACCTAGAAACTGGGGGTGTGAGGATCAGGTGGGGGTGTGACAGAAAGCAGTCCTGTTGAGGACTGTGCTTTTTCAACCATAGAATATTCCACAGCTATGTGAAAATGACCTCACCAGTCCCCAGGATGGCAGCCACAGAGGCCAGGGGCAGCTCAGAAGTGAAAATGAGGAGATCTGAATTACATTTCAGGCTCTACAAGATAATTACCTTTTTTTTTTTTTTTTTTTTTTTTTTTAACATGGACAACAAGCAAGTGGAACTGCTCTAGTTAGCGTGTGATTAGGCAAGATTGTAACTAGCTGAAGGTTACCTTTGCCAGGTATCTTTCCTGTTCTGCCATTCTGCCCCAATTTCTTCCCATCAGCCTCTGTTCCAATCCCTTCATTCCTTCTTGAGGTCCCACCTCTGCCCCTGCATGACCTGTACCCTAGACCATCCTGACAACATCCCCAAGACCTTCACCAGGTTTGCATCTTATTCAGTTGCAATGAGTATCCTCATTCCCATCACCCTTTCATAATTACATAATTTATTTCACAAATTTATTTCCCTCCAAAAGTAGTCATTGATCATCTCCTCTGAAAGGCCACAGACAAAAATGTTCCTTTCTTTTATAGAGATTCCATTTTTGGTGAGAGACACAGATACTAAACAGACAAAGGAATGAAACCAGTTTATTTCCAGTTGGAAATAGTTCAAGCAATTCGGGACTGAAGGTGAGGTAAAGGTTTGGAGTTGAAGTCTCCAGATCCATTAGGTAAGTGCTCTCTGAGGCAGTATTGAGTGGGCTGGGACCTCATCAGTGGGATGTGGCCCCCGATGTGGAGATTGGGGTGAACCAGCCCACACAGGGGAGTCTTAAGTGCTAAGCCCTTAGTGGTCCCAGACTTTTAATACAGGAGGTGTTGGAGAGTAAACTGATGGGAAGGGGGTTTCAGGATTTGTCTGGAGACCTCATTTTCAAAGCAAGAATGTTGTTTTTATTTTTATTGTGCCTTGAGTGTTCTTACATTTTGAGTAGCTTGAGGAAGGTTTGTGGAGATTTTTAAGGAGAAGGATAAGAGCTTGTTTATCAACTTTCCATATATTTCTTCTGGTAGAATGCGGTAAGAATTGAATAAAAATAAGGGGTCCTGTTGTTGGAGTTGGTTGTGAGATGAGAAAGGTGGGATGCTCTTGGGCCTGAGAGGCCGGGAAGCACGCATACACTGATCAGGCAAGACTGCATTTCATTCTGAGTAATAGGTTGGTACTGGAGGACTTTCGTCAGGAGTGCCACAGTGGTGATTCTCATGCTTTACTTAAACAAGACACCTAGTTTATAGGTATGATCAGATTTTATGATTAAACTGGACTAAAATACTAATGTCACCCTGCCAATGCTGATATCACAGACAACTGAAGTTCTGTATGATCACTGACAATTGCTGCAACTGCAGAAGGCATATGTGGAACTCCTGCCCACAAGGGCAATGGCTTTGGTACAAGGCAAAGTAGAGTCAAGGCCATTCAACGTGTCCTAACTGCGAGGCACCCTTTTCTATTTTGCTCCAAAAATCGTACCAGGATGCACAAGTTACATAATAGTGGGTGTTACTTTTACGTGTGCCTTGATTTTTATTTTAAAAATTAGAAGCAGAATATTTAATTACATGTTCTCCCAGGTGCCTCACAAGGTAGGCAAGCTCCAGGTCATTCTCTTTCTTCCTGCCAACATCAAAATTCTATTCTCAGTAACCATGGCAGCGAACCTGGAAAAGTTCTGATGGTTTAATTTACACTCAAGTGTCCAAAAAGAGAGTGACTTACTGTTCATTTTCCAAGGATGAGTATTTGAACAGGAGCACTGGTTTCAGTAGTAGAAAATGTTGAAACATAGGCAAATTCAAGCACAGGTCAGGGGTGTGGGAGACCCATGTTCAGTTTCCTTCCTAGGACTTCTGAAGACACCTATGTAGATCTTCTCCGCCTTCACAGTGCTGTTCAGTCTTAATGTCTTAGGACACTGCTTCCTCTTTCTACCACCACGTGGCGTCCAGCCTCTTGCAAAGGGAAGCTGTGACAGTCTAGAAAGGTTGCAAAAAGCAAGGACAAATCATTTGCAGCTACCTGCATGCCTATAATTCTGGAAAAGACCTCTCTGCTGAAAACTTTCTCACTCACATGAAGCCAAAGAGCTCCTCTGAATAACACAGACACAGCAACAAAGATAACAGGCGTGGATGTGTGTAGCGTTTTCTGTGTGCAGAACACTGTTCCTATCACTTTAGTCATATTAACTCATCTAATCTTGAAACAACTCTGTGTAGCAGGTACTATTACCATCCCTACCCATTTCATAAACCCCCCCAAAAAAGAAAAGAAAAAATAAAGAGAGTCATTTATACTAACTTCACACACTTGCAAATATGTAGTTAATTTGGAAGACCTGAATATGCAGCATCACCCCAATAAGAGCCTCAGCCATGGAGCCAGCTCCCACAGCATACAATTTATTAATCACTCAGTTCATTTTGCAGAATGTACCAAGGGCTTCTACTGTTGGGGAGGAAGATACCTTATCAGAAAAATTTATTCTTTTTAGAAAATGGATTAAAACTACAGAGAAGTTTTTGACTTTTAATTATTGAACAGCAAAATAGAATTTCAGATGAATCCTTCAGATGCAATTTATTTTATAATGTTTTATGTTGCTTTTAGGTACAGATGTCAGGAACCATGTCTCTAAATTAATTTGGTAGTACTTAAGTGAAGACTTACAGTCCTGGCCGCCGAGATGAAGGTCTGTCTTCATCTCAGCAGAGAACCAGTAGCATCTCAAGGACCAGTGTGATGAAAATTTCATTGAAACCTGAAAAGATCAGAGATAGGAGGTCTTTCAGTCTCAATATTTGTCTTCTATGGTAAAATTACTAGTTAATGCTAGTGGCAAGGTCTGTCTCTTCTTTCCCTTCTTGTGGTATTTGCCTTTTGCTTATGAACATGACCAAGAATTCATTTACTAGAAACCACAAAATTATGAAATTGTTCTTATCCCAAATTCCTAAAGACTTTAAGCAGTTGCAAATTTAACTGAGAAACATTTTAGGTTATTTTTCCAGTTCAGATGCTAAACCCCTTTTTATTTTCTCTCTCTCCCTCTCCAAAAGAAAACTTACAAAACAACAGTTGTTCACAGATAAAATAAAAGCTACTGCCCATCTGTCATCATTGGTCTTTTAAAACCACAAGTTGTCTTTCTAATTTCTCTTCAACTTTTGACATACAATTCAAAACAACTTTTCACAGGCAGGTTATATGTTTTTTTTTCAAATACTGTCTACAAACTCTGTGAGGAGATTGGATTAAATTGGAAGCACAGATGACTGATACTCTTAAAATAATTGCTGCCTTAGTGGTTCAACATGTGAGATCTGCCATTTTTTTTTACACTTTTAAGTGAACTAATCTAAATTAAAATCTTTGAAGATCAATAGCTCATTTTTTTTCTACAGCACAGAGCATTCTTAATGCATTACCAGGTCAGATAAGTCATATTTTCAGAAACTGAAAGTCTAGAGCAGCCTGATGTAGATATAGTGGAATATTTCACAGCAGTATATTTTTTTGCAGACATATATTGAAAAATATCAGTTGTGCCAAGTGTAAATGTCTCCTAACATAACTAGTTCCTTCTCTCAGCGCACCTCCTCTCTTGAAAGATATCATCATTTTCTTTCAATGTGTAAAATTAATTCATCAACCTGGTCTTTTATTACCTGAAGGACAATTTGAGGCATTCATCTTTTCATTGCTGTCAGGTGATGTTAAAATTGTGGTGAATTATAGAAAGAAAATAGTATGAACATTTCAGTGAATCTTGAGACTCATGCAAGGATGATGCATTGGAATTAAGGCAAATGTTCATGAGTCTATGGGACAGATCTAAAATCCATGGGGGTTCAGATTTGGTGGAAGTTAATCACAGCAGTCCTCTTTTGTTTGGCTACCATGGTAAAGAATATAGACGTTCTAATTTCAAAAGAACAACCCCAAGTTTTGATTACCCATATCAGAAAGAGATGGGGTCTAGGAAACTTTTCAGGTAGGTTCTACTTAAAAGCTAACAGAATCTTCATTGTGATTTGAATAAACTACTAGGATAGCAGTTGAGGGTGTTTTCTAATCCCATTTGTGTACAATGAATCAAAATGCAGTCTGTAAAAAATTTTAAAAAATAAATAATAAAAAAATAAAAGTTGTTCTAAAAAATAGCTCAAAAATAAAAAAAGAAAGATAATCTCAAAGTTCCCCTATATTCACAAAGCAACTCATGGCTTGAACTGTTGTCTCACACAGCCATATTTCATCCACTGGTTGTCAGTGAGATATGTGAGACCTGCTTGGGACTGGAATTTGGTAGGGAGTCTGCTCCTTTCATAATTTAAATTGAGTTTGGAGAGGAGAATCCTGGATGGTGCAGGGTTCTGGCTGCTTATGTATCCCTTCCATTTACCACATCCATTTTAGTCAAAGAGGAAGCTGAGGGGGTGGAAGAAGAATACATTCTCCTACACATTATTTTGTCACCTTACTGTGACCACCTATTATGACCATTCTTCCTCTATGCTGCAATATCCAGCTCTCCTGATCCTGTATCACATCATCTGGTCATAAGCATGGTAATTAAGTCCAAGTTTTATTCTGCGTGTCTTCTATCATAATAACCTTCCATACTTAAAATGCTTTCAGGAGATGAGTCTTGGGAGACGGTAGCAGCTATAGTCCTGAGAAGGTGCAGTACTATATTAAGAAATAAAGTAGAATATAGATAAACATATATAGAAATATATATATATATATATATATATATACACATATATATATATATATATAAATGTTAGGCGTTTTAAATAAATGAATCCAGTAAAGTGGCAGCATACAAAATCAAAATGGAAAATAAGTTGCATTTCTATACACTGAAAATGAACTACATGAGAAGGAAATTAAGAAAATAATTCCCTTTTTAATAATATTAAAAAGAATAAAATAGGAATAAACTTAATGAGGAAGGTGAAGAACTTACACACTAAAAACAGCAAAACATTGGAAAAAAAATAAATAAGTCATAAATAACTGGAAAAGACAACCTGTGATCATGGATTGGCTGACTTAGTATTGTTCAAATATCCATATTTCCTGAAGCAATCCCTATGGAAATTCTGAGGGCATTTTTTTACATAGGAAAAAATTAAAACCCCTAAAATTCATATAGAGCACAAAGGACCCAAATAACTAAAACAATCTTGAGAAGAAAAAAAAAAGAAGAAGATGGAGGTATCATAATTCCTGATTTCAAAACATGTTTTATAGCCAAACTAATAAAAACAGTATGGTACTGGCAACAACACAGATATCTTTGATAATGGAAGAGAAGAGAGATCCAAGAAATGAACCCATGCACATATAGTCAACTGATATTTGAAAGGATACCAAGAACACATGGTGAGAAAAGGATATACTGTTCAATAAATAGCATTGGGAAAAACTGATGAGCACATACAGAAAAATGAAATTGGGACTTTATCTTCTATCATGTACAGAATCCAACACAGGATGTATTTAAGGCCTAAACATGAGATCTGAAGCTGCAGATTACTAGAAGAAAACACAGGAGAAACTCTTTATAATTTTGATCTTGGCATTGATTTCTTGAATATGACCCCAAAAGCATAGGCAACACAACAAAAAATGGACAAATAAAACCGCATAAATTAAAAATTCTCTGAACAATAAATAGTCAACAGAATGAAAAGACAAACTATGGAAAATAATAAAATATTTACAGACCATATGTCTGATAAGGGGTTAATATCCAAAATTTATAGGAGGCTCCTATAATTCAAAAGCAAAACAAAACTAAATAACACGAACCACCAAAGTAACTGAATAAAAAGATAGAAAAAGAACTTGGGTAGACTTTTCCTCAAAGAACACATTCACATGGTCAAAAGGAAGTAGGGAAAGATATTCAACATCACTAATCTATTGCGCTCCCTCTGGCCGCAGAGAGAGACACGACAAACGTCTGAAGCTTTGGAAGTTTATTGTGCACAGTCTTCCTTTCTTTCCCTCTTTTCTATCCCCTTCTCTCTTTTCTTTCTCTCGCTCTCTTTCCCTCTGCTTAACTCTCGCCTGCTCTGGTCGCTCCGCTTCTCCTGCTCGGTTCTCGCCCTCGCTTGCACGCCTCTACTCCCAGCTTCTACTCCTACTCTCAGTTTCTTCTCTCTTTTCTTTCTCTTGTTCTCTTTCCCTCCGCTTAACTCTCGCCTGCTCCGGTCGTTCCGCTTCTCCGCTTCTACCCCTACTCTCAGCCTCTTCTCTCTCAGCTTCTGCTCTCAGCTTCTGCTCTCAGCTTCTTCTCTCAGCTTCTGCCCTCAGCTTCTGCTCTCAGCTTCTGCTCCTACTCCCAGCTTCTTCCTCTCTCAGCTTCTTCTTACTCCCAGCTTCCGCGCCCTCCCAGCTTCAGCTTCTGCTACTCCCCCACCCATCAAGCTTATATACACCTCAACCAATCAGGGGAGAGCACACGAGGTAAACACGCGGACAGCTGCAGGTATAGAATAGGTAAACGAGGGGGGCATGCTCTAATCACATCGTTAACTAGCCAATCATTGGAATTTGCTGGTTGTTTACTGTATAGCTGGCCGCTTTTGGCTCAGCGCCAGGCGCCATCTTGACCGTGCCCAAGGCTGGGGGTCCCAGAAACCCTGACACTAATCATCAGAGAAATGCAGCTTGAAACCATAATGGGATATCACCTCAAATCTGTTAGGATGTTAGGATGGACATCATAACACAAAAGCCTCCAAATAGCAAGTATGGGTAAGGATGTGGAAAAACTAGAATCCTTGTGTACTGTTGGTGGAAAAATAAAATGATGCAAATACTATGGTAAGCAATGTAGGATTCCCTTCACAAATTAGAACTATCACATGATCCAACAATTCTGCTTCTAGATATATCCAAAAGAGTTAAAATCAGGATCTCAAAGAGATATTTCCAGCCCTATGTTCACTGCAGCATTATTCACAATAACCAAGATGTGGAAGCAACCTTAATGTCCATCAGTGGACATTGAATACAGAAAGTATGGTACATGCATACAATGGAATATTGCTCAATCTTTAAAAGAAGGGAATCCTACTGTCTTTGTCTATTTGTACTGCTACAACAACTACTATAAACTAAATAGCTTTTAAACAAACAGAAATTTATTTCTCACAGTTCTAGAATCTGGAAAGTCCAAGTCCATGATGCTGAGGGATTCAGTGCCTGATGAGGTCCTGCTTTTCAATTCACAGATAGTGCTTTTTTTTTCTGTGTTCTCATATGGTGCTGTCTGAAACGTCATCCATGAGGTTTCTTCCCTCATGAACGAATCACTTCCAAAAACTGTACTCCCTATTACCATCACATTGTTGATTGGACATGCAGATATGAACTTTGGGGGAAGAAACCATCAAACTATACAGCACCTCTCATAAGCTGTAACATAGATGAATCTTAAGAACATTATGCTAAGTGAAATAAGTTGATCTCAAAGTGACAACTACTGAATCATTCCACTTATATGAGTTACCTAAAATAGACAAACACATAGAGGCAGAAAGTAGAGAGTTGCCAGGGGCTGGGATTAGGGGGAAAATGTTCTATGGTTTGATTTGACGTGGTTTGTTCCCCAAAGGTTCCTTAATTGGAAACCAGGTCTTTGGGTGGAAACTTTAAGAGGTGGGGCCTAGTGGAACTTGTTATTACATTATTAGGGGTGTTGTCCTTGGAAGAGATTAAGGATAAGAAGATTCTTATGGGGCTGTGAGTTAATTCCTGTAAGAGGGGTTGCCATGAAAGAGCAAAGCTGACCAGTTCCACCATGGTCTCTAGCTTTCTGTCTCACCATATGATTCCTTTTCCACATATACCTCCAATGTGATGTCACCTGCCATCATGGAAGCAGCCAGGGGGCCCCTCACCACAGCCAGCAACATGCTGTTTGGACTATCAATCTCCAAAACAGTGAGCTAAATAGACCTCTTTTCTTCAGAAGTTATCTAGCCTCAAGTTTTTGTTATAGTAATAGAAAACAGAATAATACAAATGAGTATGAAGTTTCACTTAAGCAAAATGAGTAAGTCCTAGAAATCTGATGTCCAGTATTGTGCTTATACTTAGCAATACTATCCACTTAAAAAATTTAAGGGGATAGATTTCACATGTTTTCTTGCCAAAATGAAACAAAAAGATGAAATGTAAGGTGTTCTTAAGTATCATCTATGATGTGTGAATTTTACTAAAATCAAAACCAGAGTATTAGAGTGATAATTTACAATTGATCCTGTTTTACTGGATATTTACAGTCAGGCTAATTACTTATTAATAACTAGAGCTTAGAAGCAATGATAACAGGGGCTTTTGTATGGTCTATATAAACTTACTATAATTGGTTTATAGTAGGGATTTATGTGGGAAAATGAGATTAAGAGACCTACTTGCAACTGCAATGGTTAGGTCTGACATTCTTTAGTAATGGTAACATGTCTTGACAGCTTGTGGAGTGTTAAGCAATATTCTAAGTATGGTTCATATGTTGTATTTAATAATTAAGACAATCCAGTGCATTAGATATTGTTACAATCATCTACCTTTTGTACATAAGGAAATGAAACAAGACACTTTCCAAAGTTATCCAACTCACAAATAGCAGAGTTGGGATTCAAGTCCAGGCCTTCTGCCTGCAAGAACCATAAGGATTTGTCCTTGCCCTCTCATCATTTAACTCCGCAGTTTCCAACAGCTGGACTCACCATCTAATGTGGCTCCAGATGATTCCACAGTTAAAACAGACAATTTTAAACATGTTCATACTCTCTAGGAATGGGTTCTACACCATACAGAAGACCTCCCTCATTGAGGTCTATGTCTCTTTTCTGGTGAGTAAGGATCTTATGGCCTCTTTTGTGTCCTTGTTGATCACCACATGCTTCCTTTACTCCATAGAGTATGTCAATCTCTGCTTCGCTTCCTGTTTTTGCTCCTCTGTTTAGAAATCCCTGAGTCAGTTGCTCCCCCAGTCATGCTGGAGCTTGTTATGATCTGTGATGCTGAACTAGACATTTCCTCTATGATTAGACTACATACCCCAGTGGAGAGAGACCTGTTGGATTTATCCACCATTGCTACTTCAGCACCAAGCATATTGCTCAACACAGTATAGACATTCAGCCAATGTGCACTGGGTAAATTAATCCACAGTTCTCCATCCTAAGGAGGGTAGACCTCAGGCCTGTCTTCATCTCCCCAACCTGCACCATTTGCTCTTTGCCACTGGGAAATTAAACAGCCTCTTCTGGGCCCAAGTTTTAATATATGACAACAGACAGACTGTGCCAACATTTAAACTTTCTCATTTATTCAGATGACACAGACCAAAGGTCTATTCCCTGACCAGACGAGTTCATGTTTTAAAAATGTGACCTAGCTCATTTTATGCAATGTATAAACAGACTTCAGAATAAGACTAATGAATGACATTTGCATAAACAGGCTATCAATATTAAAATAACATGATGGAAACTTTAAATGTAACATTAATTAGAAACCTGAACTAATTTCATTATTAGTCATTAATACCCTTGGACCATGATTGCACCTCTTGAAGTACTGAAATGAAAGTTTATATGGCATCTTTTGTGTGCAGAATAACGTGACAATTTCATTACATAAAGCAATATTTTATTTTAGAATTTGTACTTTGTTTTTAAGACACATTTTAAATTGTCATTTTATAGCTTTTTTTTCAGATATAATTCACCTACTACAAAGTTCTCTTGTTTTAAGGGTACAATCCAGTGATTTTTAGTAAATTCACTGAATTGTGCAGTATCACCACATTATAATTTTAGAACACAATGTGTCATTCTTGTTGTGACACACACACAAGGTTCTTTAATTTCTCATTCATTAATAAGC
This sequence comes from Sciurus carolinensis, assembly GCF_902686445.1. Classification (NCBI taxonomy): domain Eukaryota; kingdom Metazoa; phylum Chordata; class Mammalia; order Rodentia; family Sciuridae; genus Sciurus; species Sciurus carolinensis. The sequence continues at coordinate 23,367,356 of NC_062213.1, read as the reverse complement.
CAAGAAAGGACGCTGAGATATTAGGTATTACTGATGAGGAAAGTGAACAAAGAACTTGCATTGGATATTAGCTGGTATAATTAGCTGTGAGGAAACCTCCCTTCTCACACCTGTTGGGTGCACATCTTCATTATATTCTTGGCAAGCAAGCGCCTGGTTAGTTTCAACTTAATAGAAAATGTTCAAGGCAAAGCAAAGCTATAGAGAGGTATGGATGGGTATAAAGACCAACTGATTCTCATGAGCACAATCCCCCACAGTGGTGCCTTAGCAGGCATTGAGACTCACAGAGAACCCTGTCAGAGGATAGAATCTGATTTGAATACTCACTTCCCTTACAGTAAGGTCTGGTCTAAGTTGGAGCAGGTATAATCTTTGGTCACAGGATGAGCAGAGAAAAGGATCGTGCTAATCTTTGACCATAAGACTATTATATTAGTTAGAAGAGGCTGGTTTGTGCTGCAAAAAGAATCAAGTCACAGATCTCAGATGCTTACCTCAATGAAGATTTGTTCTCTCTCATATTAGAAGTCTAATGCAGGTCAATGGCGAGACTGATGATTCATTGATATCATTCAGGCAACCAGGTTGATGCTGGCTGAATTTCTATTCATAGAAGGGAGGTCTCAAATTGGTATTTAAATACCTCAACCAGAAAGAGATTCATGTGACTTTCATTCTAAACCCACTGGGCATTAACACCATGACCACATCCAATTTCCAATCTCAAGGAGGCAGAGAAGTCTTGTGTTCATAAAGAAAAGAAAAAAATAATTGAAAATCAGTACATAATTGTGAAGATGCTACGTATCTAGCACTATTTAATGAAATGAGGAAAATAATAAATTGAGATACCAAAATTCTAGTGTCAGAATTGTTTTTAGTGAGAGAACTCTTCATTTGAGAAGCTATCTTAATAGATGTCAGTGAGAACTAAACTAATACACAGGGAAACAGAAGATTATCAAGAAATTATTCCCAGGGTCTAAGTTTCAAAATTTGCTATGATTTTATGAGGAACAAAAGAGAAGAAAATCAAAAGAATAAAGAAGTAGAAGTTGGCAAGATGGTAAGACTGAGATAAGCTGGGTGAAAATCTTAAATGTACTAATAAAGTCACTGAAATACCTTTCCAAGACAGTGATGTCTATGGTTCCATTTCACATGGCTGCAATATCACCCCTCATTGGTCTCTGTCCCCAATCCTTGGTAAAGTCTGCTACATTCACCCACACATTGTGTGCATAGACTTCCTCTGTGAAGACATGAAGGAGAGTTTCTTTTCCAGCATAATCCAATGCTAAATGAAGGTAACTTACGTAGAATCAGACCCTGGAAGCAGGCATCTTCTTTCCCCTTCTGCCCCTTTTTGTTCTCCATGAAATTTGCAAAGATACAGGAAAGACTGGATTTCCATAGGGTCTGGAATTTAAGGTTAAAGTCTGTGTCTCAAGGAGCTAGGAGATCACTAGATGGTCAAGTCAATCTATATCCAGGATTTTTATGAGTTTTTGTTCTATTCTTTTTAACTTCCCCATGGCTTTTTATATATTTACCATTCTTTCTATATTCATATGAAGAGACGCCAGCCGAGATTTGCCTGATGCTAATGTTGTCAGTGGAGGAGGAAGCAGATATTGATGCCACCAATTTTCATTTCTACTTCTGGAACCTCAGAAAACATAAATTTTAGGAATTTTTTTCAGCTCAAGGAAAATAAGTTATGAAATGTTTTGAATGGAAGTGTGCATGGGAAACATGCTATTGGTGGGAGAGGCACTGGGGAGAATAAAACTCTTTATCAACAACAGTTCTTGAGGCTTGGAAAATCAATGTGGTCAGGCTGCTGGGAAATGAAATCCCTCCCACTGCAGATTTTGCCAGTTAGTTGTGCCCTTTTTACTAATTCCAGCTGCAATTATAAGGATGATAAAATGGAAAAACAAATATTTGTGCAATGACTGAGAAAAGCCAATTAGTTTTGCACCAATGAAAAATAATGCAGAACTTCTCATGTCCTATAATAAACTGGCTTTCTCCATATGTATCTTAAAATGCATGCTTGCTGAACAAATGTACTTAGAAATTGAAGTGGCATAGAATAAAGTAATACAAACGAGACAACAAAATATCAGTATTTTAAGCAGAAAAAAATAATACAAATAAGGTCTAGGTGTGTAATAATTTCTCTAGTAAATGTCAGAATTGTTTTTGTTTTTCCAAAATTCATCAGCTTTCTCACTATCTTCTCTCCTTAGCTGTCTTTTTCCTGCCTCAAGGAAACATAGAGGTGACCAAGACTTGCCAGTAGGCAGTGCAATTTCAGGCTTAATACCCCTGACACCTCCAAATATTATTGCTTTTTCAGAGACATGAACGTCCAGTCTAGGGTAGCTTTTTTCCCATGTTACTTGTCTTGACAACTGGAGCTGAAAGTACCTTTGATTTTCTTTTTTTGCTATTGTACATTTGATGTATTAATTTATAGTAGACTTTATGTATTGAGCAATGACTATGAGTTTTATATTTGATATGTACCTTGTCTGAATTATAGCACTTAATTTGTATAACAATGCCAGAGAAATTAGAGAAAAATCTACTTATCCCTGTTTCGCAGATAAGAAAACAGGTTCAGAAAGATTATAATTCAGCTGGTGATGCTGAGTATACCTGACTTCAAAGTCTTTATTCTCAATCACTATGTAACACATTCTTAGCAGTATATTCCATCCACCCATCATCAATCCAATCACTGATTCCTAAAACTGTGCTTTTCTTCCGTGGTGTGCTAGACAGTCCATAGAAATCAAGAACTGGTGATACAACAGTGTGAAAACAACCCAAACCCCTGCCCACCAAGAGCTTACATTCTTTTATGGTAGATGAGAGAAAACAAGCAGACAGAAACAGAACCAGAGATGATATCAGAGAGTGCAATGAGGACTCTGAAAGGAAGCAAGAGTGCAGAGTGAAATAGAAACAGAGGTCACTCTGCTTTTCATAGGGAGAACTGAGAAGGGCTCTGTGAGGAAGTACTGTCTGCTAGGATGAGAAGACACCATCCTTGATCCATTTTGAGTTGAGTTTTGTGCAGGGTGAGAGATAGGGGTTTAGACCTCAGAATCAGACCAGAGACCTCTTGCACCTTATAGAAGAAAAAGTAAGTTCAAATCTTCATCATGTCTGCTTAGGACCAGATTTCCTTAACAGGACTCCCAAAGCACAAGAAATAAAAGCAGGAATCAATAATTGGGATGGATTCAAACTAAAAAGCTTTCTCTCAGCAAAGGAAACTATCAACAATGTGAAGAGAGAGCCTACAGAGTGGGAGAAAATCTTTACCACACATACTTCAGATAGAGCACTAATCTCCAGAATCTATAAAGAACTCAAAAAACTCTACACGAAGAATACAAATAATCCAATCAATAAATGGGCTAAGGAAATGAGCAGACACTTCACAGAAGAAGATCTACACACAATCAACAGATATATGAAAAAATGTTCAACATCTCTTGTAATAAGAGAAATGCAAATCAAAACTAGCCTAAGATTTCATCTCACCCCAATTAGAATGGCGATTATCAAGAACACAAGCAACAATAGGTGTTGGCGAGGATGTGGGGAGAAAGGTACACTCATACATTGCTGGTGGGGTTGCAAATTAGTACAGCCACTCTGGAAAGCAGTATGGAGATTCCTTAGAGAAGACACCATCCATGTGCACAGAGAGGGGACTGGTCCAGGCAGAGAAGGCATTATCAGGGCCATTTACATGTAACTGAAGCTCACTCTTTGGAGTGCCAATTTTAAAAACAAGGCAACCGGTGGAAATATCTACAATTAATAATACACTATTGTATTGTTCTTTAGAATCAAGGCCTTTGGGGCTGGAACTGCAATTCTGTGGTAGAGCACTTACCTAGCAAGTACAAGGCCCCTGGGTTCAATCTTCAGCACTGCAAAAAATAAAATAAATAAAGAGACCACTGGACATGTCCTTGGGTTTTTGTTAAATACATTGAGATCACTGTTATATCCGCAGGTGTTCATTTTAGCTCGGCAACTCTAAAGTCTAATTACTATGTGAAGCACATTTGTTTTTGAAACTTAAGAAAGCATATCTCATGTGGAAGTTCTTAGGGGAAAGCGGTGGGCACCCCACACTTCTAAGGAGTCTTTTCGCATGTTTTAATGTCTTAGTTAAGTTTCTCTTTTGGTAACCTTCCCATTTCCTCTCATCTGCTGAATAATAAGTTGCTGAGTGTTTGTAAACACCATGCTCAAGAGTAATAACTGAAACTCTCCAAGCAAAAGAGATCTGCAATGCAGAGTGACAGGATAATTTTGCCCTTAGGATGTTGGAAGAGATATTATTTCTTGTGCACTGTCATTACTCCCACAATTAAACTAAGCCAGAAAGATTCACCTTCTTGTGACATTTTTCAAGGCAGGAAAATATTTGCATGCATGTGACAAAGTGAATGTTTCATTTAAATCATCTAACTGTTCAGAACAATAAGTTTCAGTGTCTACAATTCAGAGTCTAGAGATTGAGATTTTTTTTTAAGCCATGAGAAACTACAAGATAATATGTGATGTGTAATATTGTTTTTGATTGACAGAGTCAGAGGCAATAATCCAAGGAGAATCCTATTCCTAATTTTCAGTGTTGACACTGAGGTTGACTGGGCTGGCAATATTCACTTTTGTTCTTCCTTATTCTTTGTTCAGGTTTTGCTAATAAATATTATAGAATTTAAGGATAAACTATTGGCAGTACTGTGACAAATTTGCTGGTTTGTTATTGTGGTGGCCTATCGCCCACTACCAAGTGGCAGTTCTCTCTTGCATTATAAATCCTCAGAGAGTAGAAGTTATAGCTGTCTAAATTGCTGAAGCTCAGCAAGGACTTGGAGCTTCATCATGAGACAAAGGCATCTCCTTAGGGGTTTGGAGGAAGAGGAGGATGGAAATGAGGTGGCATTCATTGGGAGAGCACTGAGCTCAGTTGTCTCCCAAGGCTCCTTGCTTTTGTCTTTCACTTTTTTCCCAGTGAAAAGCAGCTTTTGTGCACATCAGTCTGTTTTCTTTGCTAGTAAACAAGATAGGAGGTGGGAAGTGGCGTTGCCCTTGCTGATTCACAGGGCATTATGGAATAGCAGCCACAAGCATCAAGCCTCCTGGTCCAGTGGGTAGAGGACAGACCTGGGAGCCTCCCAGGAACAGTCACAGGGAAAAAAAAAATAACTTCATTATTGATGCTACCTTAGCAGTCCCAAGTCAGTGGCCTTACAAAAAATCTGGCAAACTTGGTTTAAAAAGATATGTGTGTGTGTATGTGTCCATAAATGCACAAAGAATTTTGTGAAGATATTCAGAATAGTCTTTAAAAATTGACTTATTCCTGGATCCCAGGATCTGATGTAAGAGGAGGACTTAATGTTCATTGTCTACCTTCTTGAATTTTGAACATACTTTACCAACCAAACCTGAATGCTACTTTTTAGAAAATGTTATTTAACTAGCATATTTTTCTGACAGCATATTTTATTTATTAATAAATGACTTATCAATCTTTAATGGAAAGTGTTTTGTTTAGTCTGAAGGAGGAGGATTTTTTCCTGATGAGAGTCTTATTAAGATTTGACTTCATAGATAATGACCATGAGGACTAGAGTGGGATGCTCTGAAGTTTTTACTCTGGCCAGTCAGTCATGCAATAAATGTATGTGGGCAGACAGTGAATCCATTGTATCTGAACTTTAGGACTAATCAGCATTCCACTTTCATTAGAGGCCTGGTCTTTATTAAAAAGTTGAAGAGAAATGATTATTTGCTAAAAAAGTAGATTAAAAACAACTGTTTCTCACTTGACAGCAGCATCCTTAATAGTAAAGATTCTAAGAAGTGATGGAATTTTAGTATTCATTGGAACATTACATTAACCATAGAACTGATTTCTATGTATGTTTCCTTCAACAGAAAAAGTCCAAGGGACCTCTGAGTTTACTATTTGCCAGATTTCTTGGGAACTAACTTGTGACAGGGAAAGGCATGTTATGCCAAATCCCATTCTAACCAACTCTATCAAAAACTGCTTATGCTGACTGTATTAATTTTCATTCCCTCCGACAGCAGCAAAATTCACAATAGCCAAGTTATGGAATCCACCTAGGTGCCATCAACAGATGCATGGGTAAAGAAAGTGTGGTGCATATATACACAGTGGAGTTTTATCCAGTCATAAAGAAGAATGAAATTAGGTCATTTACAGGAAAATGAATGGAACTAGAGAACATCATGGTAATCTAAATAAGTCAGACTCAGAAAGGCAAGCATCATATGTTTCCTCTCATATGGAGAAACTATAGGGAAAAAAATGAAAGAGAAAAAGATCCCATAAAAGTAGAAGGAAAACCATTATGGTGGAGAAAGGATTGAGGGAGAGAGGAGAGGAGGAAAAAGAGATACTGAGGAGTGAAACTGTTCAAACTGAATTGTACCCATGTGAATATGCCACAATGAAACCCTTTATCCAAATAATTAATATGCACCAATAAAAACTTCATACTGTTTATCATATTGACTTTTGCTGCATAAATAACACTTAAAATAGGAGGACATTATCATTGTGTCTTGGATTTTTTGTGATAGCGTAATATGAACATTCATAATGATTAAAATGAAGGAAATATCTTGAATGATGCAGTATCACATTTCTGGTGAAGACACAGAATAATATAACTCTGGATGTTCAAAGGGAATATTATCCTAGGCACATAAGGCTTTTAAGAAATCTATGGTTAAATACAATATTTTTGATGATGTTTTGTGTTTGCTCATAATTAAATATTTGTTCTCTTTCAGAGTTAACTGACTGCAAAGAAAGTGCAATCTCCTGTCATCTGTTGCCTGGTCAACATCTGGGGATTTGAGTGTAAAGGTTAGGCTGTACTAGGTAACATAATGCCTCACTTGTCTTCGTTGGATGCAAACTCCAAGAAATTATTCTTTGCTGGTGGTGATGATTTACTACAATCGGATTAACAGCATTTTCAAATGTATGCTCACTGGAAGCAAATTCACTAATATCAAAAGAAGAGATGAATTAGTTGCAATGCCTTATGGTTGTGCTTCCAAGCAGAAAAGACAACTGCTGTCCCTTGCTGCATTTTGGATTCCATGTGACAAGCAATGGTTCAGTCTTTTGAGGGGAAAGCTCTGAGGACGGTTTTGTCTTGTCTCTGGGACTATCTCCTGAGAGGTAGTCCTGTCAGCTAGGATTCAAATAAATCCAGGCTTCCAGACTCAGAGGAGAAGATGAGCTGTGCGCTTGCTCTCTTGGCAAGCATCCAGGGCTCTCTGTGAAGATCCTTCTCCTTAAGACAAATCATGGGCCCCTAAGGTCTTTCACCAAAGGAAACATTACTCATGCAAATTAAATTGTGCGTTCTAGAGGGGGTGAGAGGGCTCTATTACTAGTATTTTTTTTAATTCAGGAACTTAGGGTTTGAGTTTTCAGTGAAGCACTGTGCTATTTATAGACCATGAAGCTGGAATATTAGAAAGAATGTATTTGTCTACCTTTTGTATCCCGATGGCTTAGGTCTTTGTAATCCTTCCTTGCTCGCTGGTATAAATATGAGAGACAAGCATATTTATGAGTTTGTGAAACAAGAACACTGTTGCTTTAAAGTTTGTAAGACGTAATCAACCATGTCTAGCCTGCTGGGTGATTTTAAGGGTTAATTAGTTCAAATTTACAGAATGCTTGGAAAAGAAAGTATGGTATAAAGAAACTAATTAATAAAATATACACTTCATAAACATGTCAACCATCTCACCCTAATCTTCCTCCCTCCAAAATATTTCTATTTATTATTGTATTGATGTATTTGCATTTATGAGACCCAATAAAATATTTCTCTTATTGTTTTATATCAATATTTTATCAAGTATTTCTTTTCTCAATAAATACAAATTGCATTTTTTTGGAACATTTCTACAGCTCAATCTCTTAAAAAATAAAAATGGTAAAATAAAAAAGTTATATGGTCTTCATTAATCAAGAAGAAAATAAAATCCGATGACTTTCAGTCTGTTTTCCAGTAATGTATGAAATATTGGAAATGGTTGGTGTTTTATATATGTTTACTTTAGATTTAAATGAAATTTTTATAATGCTGTCTAAAATACAACCCAATTAAATTTCCAATGTCTTTGTTTTCATTTGTCTGGATAAAACTTTTGAAAAACTTACTCTATAGCAATAACCATAAAATCACCTTGCTAAGGAAATTCTGCAGGACTTGGAAATAGTATCTTTCTTGTCTGTGTGGGGGTACATAAGTCTAGACTCTTTAATAGCAGATTGCCCTGGTTGAGTTTGAATTTTTTCCACTGGTGTGGAAGAGACCCGTTCTGAATGGCACTGTACTGGTCAGGGGGTGTTATGGGCAGGCATAGATTTATCATTCGCGAGAGCCACCTAAACCATGCCACCAGTGGCAGCTTTGGGTTCCCAGGACTTCTCAATAACCTCCACTTCATTAATGGCTACTTCCATTCATGGGTAATTATGGGTAATTTTTAACCTTTTGTCAAGACTGGGGGCAATTCCTCAGGGGTAGTCAAGATAATTTACTTAGACATAGCAACACACAGCTATGTAATGCTGGCTACAGTAGAAACTATACCTAGACCTGTTTGTACATATTTACTCCTTTCTGTTCTCAGGAGCTCTGTTAGATAGATTCTCTTACTGCCCCCATTTTATAGATGGGAAATTGAATAACTCAGAGGTCACTCAACTTGTTCAAGGTCACATATCTAGGAAGTGGTCAAACCAGAAACCTATACTAAGTCCCTCATATCTGAAAGTTCACATACTAAGCCACTCCGCCCCTCCACGAAAGGGGAAAGAACCAAATGTGATGAAAGTCCACATTGTTATTTAAAAATAGGCACGTTTTGTGTCACTTTTGAGAAGATAGTCATAGGCAAACAGTGGCATCATGAGACATTTTCGAAATGTGGGTTTAAATTTGGGGAGCACTAATTGTAAAACCTTGGTACTTTTGTATCTAGGGATGATCACAGTCACTTTGCATAAATACGAAATCCTTTTGGCAAGTAAAATATCGAACACTGCTTAAGGTACTTGTGCATGTTATTTTTACCCAAGTATTAGCTACTGTTTGTAAAATTCTGTTAAGAGACGGTTTGCTGACATGAGTTAGCACTGGGAGCCAAACCGGTCCTTCCATTATGTCAGTGACGTTCTTGTGACTGACAGAATATTTATTCCAGGAGGTAACTGTTATGAATTGCGCTTTGCCCCTTCAGTTGCTACGAGCTGGTGATGGAGAGTGAGTGGGAAGGACAACCTGTAATTCAGGGTGGTTTGGAAGCCAGTTGCCTAGGAAACTAAGATGAGCAGCATAATGCCCACCCAAACCAACTGTCAAGAAGAGAGGGGATTTTCTTATTTGAGCCAAGCTGCTTTCTGAATACATACCCTGTGCCTCTTGTGGAGCCTAATTAGGGTCGTTGACCCTTGGTAGCCATGCCAGAGTGCACCACAAGTCAGTGGATGGGAAATTTTTCATCAACTGTGCTGACAAAATATTTGGGAGGGGGCATTATGGTGCCCTTGAAATGAGTTTGTAAGAGGATAAGGTGATCAAATGACGAATAGTTCTATAGCATAACATACAGGCAGTTGGTGATCATAACTTCTGTGTGTCTACATTTATAGCAGCAAAGCTCACCTTTTTCTAAACATGAAAGTTTCATTTGCTGTAATCCACTGCTCCCTGCTCTTATGCTACTCATACCAGATGCTCTGGTTTATAGTCATTATCTTTAAGAGTAACACTTAGACATTCATGAATCTTTGATGAAAATGGTATCTAATTTCTCAAAACTTTTAAAACATGCACATTTAATTTTTAATTTGAAATGTATCAAGCACGTCTACACATGTATTTTTTTCTGTACGTACATATTTAAGTTGAACCATATGAAATTGCTGATATTAGACCAAATGGAGACTATGACAATAGTAATTTTATGTAGTTCAACACATAATATATAGAAGAAATTGTAGAATAAAATTTTGTGCAGTGTTTTCTTTTCCAATTTTGCTTGAATCCCCTATTCCCTCTTTCTCATCTCTTCCTCACACTACCCCATACCAACCTATCCTACCCTCATTCTCTTTTTGTCCCACAGGCAATCTACATTATAACCAACTATGTAACTTCTACACTTACTGTTATAGTTTGGGTCTGGAGTGTTCCCCAAAGGCAGATGTGTTAAAGACTTTGGTGCCCAATGTGACAATATTCAGAGATGGGGCTTCTGGGAAGTTATTGGATTGAGACCTTTGATCTCATCAGTGGATTAATCCATTGAAGGATTCATAACTGAATGGATTATTGGGAGGTGGTGGAACCTACCTGGAGGGAGTAGGTCCTTAAGGGCACACTCTTGGTGACTACCTCTTGTCCCTGGCCACTTCCTTTCTCTGTTTCCCTACTGTATGAGGTGAACAGTCTTCCTTGGTCATGACCTTCCACCATGATGTTCTGCCTCACCTGAGGGCCAAAGCAATGAAGCCAGTCAACCAAATAAGGCTTTCCTTCTTTTAGTTGTTTTGTCAGGTAATTTTCAGGGATGGAAAGCTGATTCACACACTCACAGACTCAGATAAAAGTATGTCTGTGTATTCATGTTCACACTAGTGACAAAAGCTGTGGTATGGAATCTCAGACTCCCAGACTGATTTTTGGGTTTGTTTTGCCTGTTATCAATAGCTATGTATTCTTTTTCTTATATTTGAATATTGCTTCTCTTCCCTCTTTCCTCCTATCCTTAATTTCAGCCTGGTTTTAAATAGTTTCCTTATTTTTTAACATTAATTCATTTGAATTCTAATTCTCTTATATGTGCTAGAAGGACTGATAGCCTCCCCAGAGTTATTTCTCTGGTTCCCCTCCATCAAAGGAAAGGTAACATCAGTTAGGCAATAGGGCCATACGAGGAGCCCTGGAGATTTATGTTATATGTGATGGTGTTTGAAGTCTTATGATTTATAAGCGGTGCAGCTCCACACAGATGTGACAGGAGCTCGTACACCCTTCCTCTCAGTCAAGGGTAGCTTCTCCACTCACTGCCAACTTCCATTATGATTGAACCCCATTCTTCTGAGAGGGGATGATATTTATTTTATTAGGCTATTGTGAGAGATCTTAGCTGGACAAGATGGGAACATTTCTGTGACACTGAGCCGCAGGGTTATTCTGGAACTAAATCACTGTTTTCAGCAGAGGGAGCACATAGGGAGAAAGCAGTGAGGGCTCATGGTCAGGGGCTCATGGCTTTTTCCAGTCTGCCCTCACCTACCTCTCTCCACATCTGTGCAAGTCTTTGGCCACATACAAGTGCCTGCTGTTGACCCAGCTCTTGTCATGGGTGATAACTCCTTCGCTTATGTGGAAAGGAAAATGCTTTGCAATGAAGTAGAATGTCAATTCCTAGGAGTTGTGAATTGAAGGTCTCTTGGGAACAGCTCTGGAGGCTCCATTCTTGAGAGCTGTGATTGGTATGCCTCATAGGTTTTCCTGGGTGAGTCATTCATCCTCAGCAGTGGAGACCCTGGCCAAGGACAACACGATTCACTCCAGTTCTCATGTGAGGGAGGGATGTTATTTACTTGGAAGCAGAGTCTACCCTTCTTCTGCCTGTCAAAGGGTTTCAAAGCTGCCGTACCAGGAACAGGAACAGGTTCAGAACACAGACTTCAGTGACTAATGACCCTTGTCCTCCCCTTCAGTAGTGAAATCCCTCAATAGTCCTAGGGGAGAAGAAGCAAATCCTGACAGCTGCTTAGAAATCATCTTAGAACTCAGTCCCAGAAGAAATACTTTTAAATAGAAGGAAAGAGTGAGATCAAAAAAGAAAAAAAAAAAAAAAAAAAGAGGAAAAGAAAACAAAAAATCCAAGAGTTTGGTGTACAAAAGGGTAACTATTTGCAACTCACTCAGGTGTGCTCTGAAGGTCAAACCCCTACATCAGCATTTGGTAGGAACGCTTAAGCTCCTCTACCTTTTAGAAAGCACAGTTGAATCACACACACACACACACACACACACACCACACACACACACACGCACACATACACTTCATATGATCCCACCTGCAAATCTCCTAGGGAGGCAGTTTCTGTGGCCAGGTGATGTTCTAAGGAGGCTGTAATTTTAGCAAATCTACCAAGAAGATTGATGTGGGAGGCTCCTTAATTTAAATCCTAGAAGCCTTTTTCTATTTTCTTTGGGAAGTGTGTGAATAATTGCAGTACCGCTTTGTGTAAAAACTGGACAGTGAATCAAACAACAACGTCGAGGACAACAGCGCTAATCCTGGTCACCATGGAATTTCTTGAAAGAACTTCCCTGGTGAATGACAGAGCCCCTAAGATGTACGCCTTCACCCTAGACAGGTAACAGATATCTGTGTCTGCTTCTTCATTTTCCATGTCTTAAATACTCAACAAATGCCCTGATACTGTTGCTTCTGAGTGGTAAATCTTTGTTTTGCAACTTGGGGTCATTTTGGAACATTTTAGAAAACAACCGATTGACTCATATAATACCTATGCTGAAAAATGCGATATTCTATATAGTTGATTTGATTCCTCAAATATCTATTAAGTGCATGAAGAAAACATTTTTATTGTTTTTTTTATTCTCTAGTTTTTCTTACAGAAAATAGACATGTACAATCTAGTATGTTTCCTTTTCATTCTCTCAATTACTCCCACTTTTAAGATACATAATAAAATTAATAAGTTGTATTTAGAAAAAAAATTGACTTTACTACAATAGATGATATTAGTTTATATTGATCATAAAATTATTTTTTATCCATAGATATAGCAATTATTGCAAAATTTAATGTTCTACATATTTTCAATGCCTCCCACATTGCTATATGCAATCTAATATAATTGCTATATGCAATATAATATCTCCCACAGTGCTATATGCAATATATTTGTTCATTTTTTACATGTTCAACAAATTTTTATTGTGCTGAATTCTGGATGTATAATAGAAAAGAAAATATTCCTGGTGCTAGGTTTCTGTCCTCTTGAAACTTTAGAGTCTAATGTGGAATGCACACAATAAAAGGCAATTAAAAATAGCCTGCTAGGGTCATTGGATGAGACTACATCAAGGGAACGTAGGTCCTGGTTGAATTTTAGCTTCAGAGAACTATTTTCCCCCCAGAAATAACAGTGTAAGGACTGAAAAATAAAATGGAATTGGAGGAAGTTCGGGGAATCCTATGTAATATGTAGGATTAGGGAAAGTTTACCAAACTGAGACCATGACACAATAAAGATAGAGATGTGTGAGAAAGAGATTTTGGTGTGCTAAGGAAGTTCAATCAGAATGAAATGCATTCAGTATATACAAATGAATGAATTAACATCTGAAACGAATTCACCTTGGGAATAGAATTTGAGAGAATACTTACCCACTAATAACATTAGTAATGCTTTTGTTTGTTTCCTGGGACCAAATTAATATTATAAAGAGTAACAATATATGTTTGATAGCATCAAATATTTTAGTAACTGCAGAGCAATTTGTTGCCTAAAGGACATTTATGAGTTTGCTTTTAAAAGAGTATATAACAAAGAATCTAGCACCTGTACTATGTCACACTGGAAGAGCTATTTCTTAGACAATAAAATGAGATGTGATTTATTGTGGTCATGAACACCAAAAACAAAGCCTCATGTTAGGCCAGATAGAAATTTGGGGTGACAAATTTTTAACACTAAGGACACTCTAACAGAGCATCTCTATGTCATAGAAGCCACAGTATTTCTTTCCTTGTTAAAATAGACTATTAGCACTCTGTGGTGCATGCACACACACACACACACACATACACACAAACACAAAGTCAGTTATAATTCTCATTCTTCTCATTGATGGACATGGTTTATAGAACATAGTATTTTTCAAAGTCATCTTTATTTGCTGGTTGAATAAAAAGATTAAATCTAGGAATGATTTTTCCTGCTCCTTCTTTCTATCAGGTAGGCAACTGAATAGCAGAGTTAGCAAATGCTTTCCTTAAGGTCAGATGGTTCAGTATGGCAGAGCTGACACATGACCCAGGCCCTCTGTCAGTCTAGGGATCCCTTTCATCTGCACCTGCATGTCCATCACGTGCCCTCTGCATCCTTAATTCAGGTCCTCCAGAAGTCATGTGCACCTCAGTTATCATGCTCACTTCCTTTCCTCACCTCTTCCATCTCCTTTGTCATGTATTTTGCTCTGTCTCTATTTAATAAATGAGTGTGTTCCTTCATATTCCTTCTCTTTTCTCGTTCCTTTTATTTCCTTCTATTCATCACTAGATTTCTATTTAAATTTTTACCTACTGTTAAGTAATCTGGAGGAAAACTTACCATCTACTTCCGCAAAGGGAGTGTTTCATGTATCTGTTGCTATCCAACAAACTACCCCCAAACATAGTGACTTGAACAACACTTCATTTTATTACTCACAATTCCGTGGTTTGGAAATTGGGCAGAACTCCATGTGTAGTCAGCTGGCTTTGCACAGGAGGCTACATTCTGCTGGTGTCTAGGCTGGACAAGGAGGTCCAAGATGTCTCCACCTGCATGCCTGGAGTCTTTGTGCTGGCTTTTGCCTGGGGTTTTTTTTCTTCTTCCCATGGCTTCTCTCTCTTTATGGGTACTCATTTTATCAGGTTAGCCTGGGGTTCTTTACATGGCAGTGCAGGGTAGCAAGAAAGCAACTGTGGACACCAGCTGCTCTCAGATGGTCTAGACCCAGCACTGGCACAGCATCATTTCGCCACACTTAATGGGTTAAAGCAAGTCTCAAGATCCAGATTCCTCGAGTGGGTCAAAAGATTCTACCTCCCGGTGGTATGTTACAGACCGGATGAAAAATTGTGGGCAGTCATTTTATACACATTTTTATCACAAGAAAGCATAACAGCGGGCCCTGAAGGTACCAAGAACACAATTGTGCACTCTTCAATTTCTTCTCAATTCCTGGTTCAGTGATGGGATTCATGGTAGAAAATGATATTTGTATAAAATTGACATACATGATTGATATGTTTTTCTTGGTACTGGTGGGAGGAATAGGGTTTCTCTTTTTCTCAAGTTATATGATAAAGGCATGCAGGGAAGCAAGGGCAGGGACTGCTGGTAGGGATAAACTGCTGGAATCTTTTCAACAACAATTTAACTGGTGAAAATTTATATTATCTATCCATTTTATCTATCTATCTTAAGGGTATGCAGAAAGTAAAAAACTACTTATTCAAGAAAACCTAGTAAGTCTCAGTGAGAAGTGAGATTTGGGGCATTTGAGTTAGGACCTGTCTATTACCTCCTTCCTTTCAAAAGTTCAGCATGAAGGTAGCTGTGTTCTGAATTGGTATAGCCAAAAGACAGGGATCCCCCTCCTCCAAGCTTCTAATTAAAGGCTATAGTTCATCCTTGGAGAAAAAGGCACCTGGAATCACTCATTGCCTCAGATTCATGTTTCAGGACCTCCATGCAAAGTGTATGTGGCAAAAAGGACCAATGTTCCTTTTCTTCACCCAACCCACATTCACAGGGTAAAATGTCTATTCAGTAAGGTTTGGAATATCCCTGTACCAACTTGCTCATAAAATAGGAGTTCTATTTTAGGGGGCACAAGCAAAGAAGACTAGGTGTTACCATCCTCATTTAGTGCTTCACTTATAGACCAAGAGAGTCACCCCAGCACAGGTAGGTCACTCTCCATCCCACCACCTCTGGTGCAATGGTGAAAGGGTACAACTCATGGGAAAGACAAGGCATGAGAATAAAGAACCATATGTCTTTCCATTAGAAGATTGATGATACACAAGTTTAAACATCATTGGAACGAAGAATAGAGATTTTGAAGCATAAGGGTGCTAATTGAAAACAACAGAGATTTTTCTGGTGAGCAACTATGGGTAGACTGGTTACTCCATGATAGTAACAAGCTAAAGGTAGAAATAGATAGACATTTAACAGGGGTGGACTAGGAAGGACAAAGATAAGAAGATTCCTTCTGGACTTGTTGCTAACCTCAAAAGTTGTTCTCAAAATACCCCTAAAATAGTCTGTTATTAAAAGTTCCTCCCAAATTCATATGTTGAAACCTGAATGCCCAGGGGACTAACTTAGAGATGGAGACCCCAAAGAATGAATTAAGGTTAATTAAGGTTGTAAAAGTGGGGCCTTCATCTGAGAGGATTAGTGTTCTTGTAAGAAAAGAAACCAGAGAGATCATTCTGTCTTCCTTCTGTGCATATATACTGAGGAAAATCTCTGTGAAAACAACAAAAAGACAGACATCTACAAACTATACTGTGAGAAAGTAAAATTCTGTTGTTTAAGTTACCCTATCTGTGATATTTTGTTATAGCATCTTAAGCTGACTAATATAAGGCCCAAATTTATTGAAACATTTTGTGTCTCAGGGCATTGTTGAAAACAGTGGAGTAGTCATTAAGCAATTAAAGAAGCCAGAATCTGAGTGTAATACCAATATAGGCAGAGTAATCAGAAGATTAATACTGAGGCCACAGGAAGAATCAGCCAAAGTGAACACAACCAAAATAGTCACCACCCCCAGGGGATGAAAAAATGGTAAGGATGACTATAATGTGCCCAGCGATATGCCTAAGAGGAAATGACAAGAGAGTCTGCACATAGAGAAAAGCCAGAGAAAATAGATTCCACTATCCTAGACAAGCCAAGACACTAAACAAATAAATAAGTAAACAGTAGTAAAAAGAAATAAAGGATCAGTATTCAGAACTACCACAATATACTATTTAAAATTTCCAGTTTTCAACAAAATTTCATGAGATGCAAAACAACAGGAAATAAACAACCTATATATGGTAAAAAGCTAGGCAACAGAAACCATTTTTAAGGGGGCCCAGATGTTAGATTTGGATTTCAAAGATTTAAAGCAAATATTATAAATATACTGAAAGCATTAAAGGAAATAAAGTTTAAGGATATAAAGATAGATGTGACCCTAATGCTACACCAAGTAGAAGATAACAATGAAGAGATAATAGAATTTTTTAAAAAATTGTAAAAAATGGAAATTTTCAGGTTTATGTGTATAATAAATGAAATTTGAAATATTGCTATAGGGGCCTAACAGTAGAACTCTTCTACTGGTAGAATGCAACATTAAAAAGAATCAGTGATCTTGAAAATAGAGCAATAGATATTAAATAGCATAAAGATCAAAGAGAAGAATAAGTATTGAAAAGAAGTTAACAGAACCACAGGGAAATATGTTATGGAATTTAACATTAATATATGCATAATAGGAATACCAGAAGGAAAATGAGAAAGGAGCAGAAAAATATTTAAAGCAATAATGACTGGAAGCTTTTAAAATTTGGTGGATACTAATGTAGATATTAATGATGTTCAATGTACTCCAAGAAAAAACAAGCAAACATATCTATATCCTGACTTTCCATAGGAAATAATCATTGAAAGTAAAACACAAAGAGAATATCTTGAAAGCAGTTTCAAAAATCCATAATGTGACTTTGTTTCATCTTATTGAGACTACAGTGTCTCTGTATGATTAAAAACAGAGAACAAGAAACAAGAAACAGAGAAACAGAAACAAGAGTAGAAGACAGTGGGATGCCATATTCAAAGTGCTGAAATTAAAAAACAAAACACAGCAAGACAAAAAAGCAAAGAACTGTATTGACCAATGATGTCCAGCAAGACTTTCTAAATAAAAATCTAAATAAATGCCTAAATAATTATCTCAATAAAATGAAATAAATACAAAAACAAATTTGTTGCTAACATCAGTTTGTGAGAAATAGTAAAGAAGTGGTAAAATAAATAGTAAAAAAAAAAAGTGACACCAGACATTAACTCAAGTCAACATGCACTCACACACACACACACACACACACACACACAAATGGCATCAGCAAAATTAACTATGTAGGTAATTATAAAAAACAGCATATTTAGTGTCCTTTTTTAACTGATTTAAGGATAACCTGTATAAAATGAAAGGTATATCATCTTCAAAGAAGTGTACAAATGCATAAGAACACCATCTACCAAATTAACTCAAGAAGAAATAGAAAACCTGAGTAAACCTATAAGAAGCAAAAAGGTTGAATTACTAATAAAACTTCACAGAAAGTCCAAGACCAGATATCTCCACTGATGACTTTTACTGAATATTTAGAGGAGAATTAATATCAGTTGTTCACAAATTCTTCCAAAAAATAGAAACCAAGTGAACACTTCCCAATTCACTCTATGAGGCCAGTACTATGCTAATATCAATAAAAGAATGGAAGCTATTAAAGAATTCAAGAAGATATGAATAAGTGAAAAGGGAGTTTTGGGAGTGGAGGAATTTATATTGCTAACACAGAAAATTCTCAAAATTGGGCTGTGGTTGTGGCTTAGTGGTAGAGCATTTGCCTGGCATGTGTGAGGCCCTGGATTCGATCCTCAGTACTGCATATGAATAAACAATTAAATAAAATAAAGGTCCATTGATGACTAAACAACCTTTTTTTTAAAAAAAAAATTCTCAAAATTGATGGAAGAATTGATGGAATCACAACTAAAATCACAACTTCCTTTTTTGAAGAAATAAACAAGCTGATCCTATAATTCATATAGAAACAAGAGAGATGTAGAAAAAGCAAAACACTCCCTAAAAAGGATAAATTTGGAGGGATTACACATCCTGATTTCAAAAGTTAATACAAAACTACATTAATCACAATGGTAATATATTGGCATAAAGTTTAGACATTTAGAATCGAAAATCCAGAAACAGCCCTTAGGATGTGTGGTCAATTGTTTTTCAATAAGGGTTCCAAAACAATTCAATAATGGAAAAAGCCTTTTCAGTCAATATTGCTAGAACATCTGGATATCCATATGAAGAAGAATTGACTTCTGTATCTTTCTGACACCTTACTAAGAAATTCATTAAAAATGAATCATAAACCTAAATGTAGGGGTTAAAACTAGAAAACTCCTAAAAGAAACATAGATATAGGACTTGTGGTATAGCTCAACAGGAAAGCATGTGCTTAACATACACAAGGCTTGAATTTGCTCCAACCCCACTAAAATTACCATAAGTATAATCCCTTGTGATCTTGGGTTAGCCTATAATGTCTTGATACAAATCCAAACCATAGGTGACAACATAAAATTTACATAAATAGAAGAGCATTGAAATTTAATACTTTATTTTATGAATAATATTATCAATAAAATTAAACCACAGATTAAGGGACAATATTTCCTAATTATCTGATAAAGGATGTGTATCAGAATATATAAACGATTATTACAATTCAATATTTTAAAGATAAATAAATGAACTTAAAAAGTGTAAAGAATTCAGGTAGACATTTCCCAAGAGATCAATAAATGTATAATAAGCATGTTAAAAGCACATTAAATAGGCTCAACATAATTAGTCATCAGGGAGATAACAATCAATATCACAATGAGTTATTACTTCATACCCATTAGGATGTTTACACAAAAGAAAAGATAAAAGAAAAGAAAAGATAAAACAATAACAAGTGTTGACAAGGATATGGAAAAATAGGAGTTCTCATATGTTTTATATGGGAATGTAAAATGATAACAGTGCTTAGAAAGACAGTCTGGTAGTTTCACAAAAATGTTAAACAGTTACTTTGTGACACAAGAATTCCATCCCTAGATATTTATTCAAGAGAAATAAAAAATTTACATACAAAATTTTATAGCAGTATTATTCATAATTATTCCACTGTACCCCCAAGAGGAAACAACTCAATGTCTATTAACTAACAAATATATGAAATATTATATGTCTATACAACGGAGTATTATTTGGAAGTAAAAACAATGAAATGTTTATGTAATAATATTTTCTATATCACGGATGAACCTTGAACACATAATGCCGAATGAAAGAAGTCATTCACAAAAGTGTACATATTATTTCATTCTATTTATGTAAATTGTCCAGAATAAGCAAATTTATAAGGATAGAATGTAATTAGTGGTTGCCTGAAGAGAAGGATGTCAAAGGACTGGAAAATTACTGCTAATGGATACGGTGTTTCTTCTTTTGGGTGCTGACTATCCAACTCTGTGAATATGCTGAAAACCATTATGTTATATACATTAAATGGGTCATGGTAGGCCAATTTTATCTTAAAAAAACTGCTAAAAGGAAGGTGGATGATTGGCTAATTTCCAGGTCAAGAAGTTACATCTAATTATGTGAACGTGTCTATCCCTTGCTCCCTCCAAACTACTTCTTTTTCCCCTTAAACTGCTTCTTTCACATCACTCATTTCACAAGTATTAAGTGAAATATAATCCCAACACATATGTATTGAACATCTACTATGTTTGAGAAAGACTTCCATGTTATGAATGTGCAGAATTATCTCAGGGTAGACGAGGGAAGTGGTTAAGCAGGGGAAAGAGAAGCCAAGAAGTGCTAAGGGATCATAGGAATGATGTCTCTCTCTGTGACATTTATTCTCTTTTAGGAATGGACGGTCTATCTCCAGTACACATAAAACTTTTGTTGTCACTGGAATTGGCTAGAATAATGGGTGTAGACAAAGGGGAAACAAAACAAATTGTTTTTGATTATTTAAGACTGTTTTAGTCAGGTTTTTTTTTTTTTTTTTTTTTTTTGCTTCTATGACTAAATGACTTGACAAGAACTATGGTAGAGAAGGAAAAGTTTTATTTGGGGGCTCAGGGTTTCCGAAGTCTCAGTTCATAAGCAGCTGGCTCCATTCCTGGGTACTCGAGGTGAAGCACAGCATCATGGCAGAAGAGTATGGTGGACAGAAGCAGCTCCAAGATGAAGCAGCAGATGAAGCAGCAGAGAGAGAGAGACTCCACTCGCCAGATATAAAATATATACCCCAAAGGCACGTCCCCAATGATGCATCTCATCCAGCCACATCTTACCTGTTCTAGTTTCCACTGATTGTATTGAAACTCTCATAACCCAATCATTTCACCTCTAAGCCTTCTTGCTTTGTCTCATACATGAGTTTTTTTGGGGACACCTCACCTCCAAACCATAATAAAGGCTTATATAAAAGTACATATTCTAAAAGTTGTTTTCCAACCCTGTCTACTTTATTCTTTCTGAAGAACAATGGCAATTATGGAATGTAGTTCCATTATTTAAGAACAACTTTAAAAAATATGCACTTATCTTGCTCCAGACACACTTTGAAGTCTTTATATGAATTATTCAATCTCACAGCCACCCCATGAGAGATATGCTATCATGAAGAGACTGAGGCACAGAGAGGTTAGGTAGTTATCTTATGGTCATGATTAGTGAATGGTAAGGCTGGGAGTTCCTCTTTGGTGGTGGGAGGCCAGCACCCAAGTCCTCAGCCTCCACACTGACTGCCATCTACTTAACCTCATCTCAGCAATCTGTATGCCCATCTTCCTGCTGCTGTAAACAGAAACTTAGAAGCCATCTGTAGGTCCCACCCTTCTCTTATTCCCGTTGACTGATGTAGTAGATTAGCAAGCCCTGTCAATTGTATCTCCCAAATATCACTCAACTATGTCTACTTTCCATTTTCATTTTCAGCACATGGGCTGAGCTGCCAGTGTCTTCACCGTAGTCATCTCCTAAAGGATCTTCCTCTTTTGTCCCTCTACATTCCAGCCACCCATGAAGTACCCAAAGTGCTTTGGAAATGCAAACCACAGAAAGTTACTTCCCCTGTGCAAAACTTTCCAGCTGTTTCCATTTGGCTCCTTCTTGCTGCCCTGACTTTGCTTCCTGGCCAATAGACAGAAAAGCCTCCCTCCACAGCCCCCTCTGCCATGATGTTCTTCCTTATCTTGGGCCCAGAGCAATGGTGTCAGCTGACAGTGGACTGAACCTCTGAAACCATGAGCCAAAAAAACCTTTTCCTTTGTTCTTTTTTTTTTTTTTTAATTATTGTAAACAAAAGGGATACATGTTGTTTCTCTGTTTGTACATGGCGTAAAGGCATACCATTTGTGTAATCATACGTTTACATAGAGTAATGTTGTTTGATTCATTCTGTTATTTTTTTCCCATTCCCCCCACCCCTCCCACCCCTCTTTTCCCTCTATACAGTCCTTCCTTCCTCCATTCTTGATAGGTATTTTGGTCACAGTGACGCAAAGCTGACCAATAAAATGCCACAGGAGCCAACAATATACTTTCCTTTCTGTTCAAGCTAACCTTCCAAGCAAGAGAATACCATTCCTGCCTTTGGGCATTTGCACCAACCATGTCCTCTTCTTGTGGTATTCTTTGCTCACAGAGGTCTTCTGATCATCCTTTAACTGGCTGCTAAGACATGACTTCCCTAGAGGGGCCTTTCCCTACCTCTTCCTTTTGAGTAGCTATTGCACAGCATTGACTACAGATAACAACAGTATCATGTATTCTAAAAGCTAGAAGAAAGGATTTTGAATGTTTTCACCATAAAGAAATAATAAAAGCTTGAGGAGATAGTTATGTTTAACCTGATTTGAACATTTTGAAAAGTATTCAAGCATCAAAACATCATGTTGCCACAATAATACGTATAAATTTTTTTTTGGTTTTAGTTATAAGTTAAAAATATTTTTAATTAAAAAACCAAGTTGTCTTCCTCTTCAACTTCCCAGTCTCTGTCCATTATACATAGCCTCTGTTACCATTGACCCAGTTACTGCTTCTCTCTATTTGCTGGGTATAAACTCTTCCATCTGAATCTTCACTGTCTCAGGATACAGTATCATTAGCTCCTCTGGGAGTGAGGGCACATCTTAAGCATGCAACAAGTGTCGTTGAATGAATAAATGAAGTGCTGGAAAATGCATGGTGAGATCGAGGCCTTTTCCCCCTTTTCTGACAGGAATAGTGATTTGAGGTTCTTGGGAGAAGTAATGAGAAAATGAAAAAGCACGTGCAGTCATATCTCATATAGTGAAAACAAGAGGGTAAAAAATAATATTACCAACTCCATTTCAGAGCTATGAAAGCAAAGGGGCTTAACTTCTATCACCAAAGATAAGATAAAAAACAAATTTAAAAACCTACCCAACATTATACAAATAAAGCCTCATTTCCTAAATCCTATTTTAACAGACAAACTTAGTTCAAGGCTACTTGCACAAATTTTTCTGAAGTTTCTGTTTTCTTCTCTCTACTCCCCTCCCCGCCTTTTCTTTTTGATGCATTTTGACCACATTTGAATGCATGAGAATCTTTTGGTATTTATTCATTAATATCAAATTCATATTTAATTTTCTAATGCCTCATAGCATTACTTTTCTATATAATCTTTTTCAAAAATAATACTTGTTAGAATTCACATCGCTTTTCAGATCCAAAGTCAGTTCTGAGTCTAGAGACAGATCATGTTGCCTTAATGAGGGATGAGGAATTTATTTTGACTTTGGTGTTTAACTTCTTGTGGGGTCATGGGCCCTTTGGGGAGCCCACTGAAGATCGTGAGCTCTTGCCTCCTGCTTAACACACACATAGATAAATATAAACACCATATCCAATGCTAAATCCAACCAGGTTGACTCTAATTGCTGAGAATAGGGTACCTTCTTCTCAAACCACATGACTGCAACTCAGTGGATATGAATGACAGAACCACAGCAGGATCCTAACAGATGCAGCTTCGGAACCTGATTCCTAGCTCTACAGTTACAAAATTTTCAGTGCTAAATCTTCTATATCATATTTTTAACATATGGAGAACTTTTATTTAATATAGATGTGTCATAGTATAATTAACTGGTATGATTACCAGTGATTTTTGTCTTGGTTTTGTACTTTTCTGTAATTCTAGATTTTCTATAATGAATATATATATATATATATATATATATATATATATATATGCACACACGCATATACATATATATATCTAATTTGTTCTAAAAATATAATATAATGATAATTAGAGGCCACATAATAATAATCAGCTAAGCCCAAATCATCAGGTTTTTAATGGAGATAGGCCAAATGAAATAACTCCTCCAGGAGAAACTAATTTATTGCCTTCTTTCTTTCTTTCTTTCTTTCTTTCTTTCTTTCTTTCTTTCTTTCTTTCTTTTTTCTTTCTTTCTTTTTCTTTCTTTCTTCCTTTCTTTCTTTCACCTTTCAGAGCCAGAATCATGAAGTTCTTAATTCCAGAATCTTACTAATATTTTCAAATAAGTTTATTTTAAAATTTAAAAATCTTATTAGTTTAAGATCCTTGGATATTGACATCTGCATGAGGGAAATGAGTTTTAGGCACACCGATATGGAGACAGGGAGGCAGCAGGTGGTATGATAGAAAGAGAGTTGGTTTGGTCTCCGTCTTATCACTTGCTCATCTTTTAGCCTCTGCCAGTTACTTAACCTCTCTGAATCTTAGTTACTTCAGTCGAGAAATTCTGTGGTTGGACTAAATGCTATCCACAATCTTTCCATCAGTAAAATTCTAGGATTCTCTGAATGACTCTAAATCACACTTTATGTTTGAGCAGAACTGATAACTCACTGCCTACTTTGAGAAGGGTAAGTAGGTTTCACTCTCATGATATTGACTGGTAGAGATTGTCTACCAAGGAGTGGGGGTAAGAAAGTTTCTAAGGTCCCCACCGGCTCAGCAGGACAAATGGTAACCGGGTTGGCCTTTGTCTGAATCCTCAGTCTGGCTCATATAAACATATCATGCAATGTCCCCTGTTGATTTTATTATCGTACAGCTCTCAGTGAAGTAACTGGGGAAGACTTGCATTAAAGTCCTGTCCTTTGATGTCTCTAAATCTTTGGATAAGATTAATATTAATAAGAAAATATTTTTGCTGAATAAAAGTAAAACTTGCAGTAGGTGTGAATTCAGAAGGGAATTCCTTGCTTGCTCCTTACACGTGATACTTTGTCCTGGGAGAAGCTGTGAACTAAAACTTCCGGGCTAGTTAGCAAATGTCCTAACGGTGGCTCTGAGAACGGTAAGGCTGCCAGCGAGGTGTTTGCAACGATGTTCACTTCTTGCTTCTGTCAAACTCAACCACAGTGCGGAACTCCAACAGAAACCTGTGAATAAAGATCAATGTCCTGGAGAGAGGCCAGAGGCACCGGAGGCAGGAGGCATTTATCACTGCCACAGCAACTCCAAGGCCACCGAGAGCCGGGTGAATGAGCAAGCGCACGCCAAGTGGAAACTGTGCGTGGCCTCCGCAATATGCTTCATCTTCATGATTGCGGAGGTCGTGGGTGAGTAGTGCCCAGGAATATTTCTCGGACTAACAAAGCAAACAAAGAAAATCCTGCAGAGTTATGGGAGGGGTGCCTAAATTCTTCCTTAAAAGTAAGATTTATTATTTTCTGTAAGAATAAAGTTACAATATGCTCTCTGTAGATAAGTTGGAAAATAGAAGAAAGCAAAACGAAATCATCATTTTACCACATTTGAGTGTTAACCTCAATAACATTACCGAATATTTTCTGCAATATATTTTTTATGCATGGCTCATGGCTCACAGGTTGTTTCTTTTACATAATTGAGAGCATACTGAATGCCTTTCACTATGCTTTTGCATACTGTTCGAAAACATTTTTATGCCTGAACAATATTCTATAATATGCTCACTGTAATTTCCATAACCATTTCTTTATTGTTAGAGAGTTTTTTCCTCCTTGTGGACAATACTGCAATGAAAAATCTTGAATAACTGTCTGCCTTTCTGTTAACATTTTCAAAGAAAATTTTTAAAGTAGAAGTCATTGGTTGAAGGACATTGTTTTAAATCAGCTTTTTCATTGCTGTGGTCAAAAGACCTGACAAGAACAGCATAGAGGAGGGAAAGTTTATTTGGGGCCTATGATTTCAGAGTTCTCAGATCCTAGATGTTCAGTCCATGGTCACTTTGATCCATTATTCCTGGGCTCGTAGTGAGGCAGAACATCATGGAGGAAAGCACACGCAAAGCAGAACTACTTATCTCATGGTAGCTGAGAAGAAGGGAGAGAAAAAGAGAGAGAGAGAGGGAGAGAGAGAGAGAGAAGAAGAAGAAGGAGCAGGAAGAGGAGAAGGAGAAGAAGGAGGAGGAGAAAAAAAGAAGAGAAGAGAGGAGAGGAGAGATGGACCAGGAACAAAATATACCTTTCAAGGGCAGAGAGAGAGAGAGAGAGAAAGAGAGAGAGAGAAATGGACCAGGAACAACATACGCCTTCAAAGGCATGCCTCCAAATGATCTATTTCCTCCAACTAGGCTTCTCCTCCCAAAGTTTCCACCACCTCCCAACAGTCCATTAATTATGAATTATGATTTACTAATCCACTGCTAAGGTTAGATCCCTCATGTTCCAATCACTGCCCCAAAGTACCCCCTCTGAACTTTCCAGCACTGAGAACCAATCCTTCAACACATGAGCTTCTGTAGGACTTTCCAGATCCAAAGCATAGTTGTCGTTTACCTTTTAATTTTTGCTTTGTCTTCTAGAAGTTTTAAATTTTACATAGGTAGTGTATAAAACTTCTCATTTTGAGATGGTTTCTTTTACTATTTTAGTGTTTAATAATCCTTCCCCTTTTACAGAGAAGATAAATGACATTTTTTGGTAGTTGTTCAAACTTGTGCATTTAAGTTTTAAATCAATGTGAATTAAAATGAATTGAAAATTATTTTTTAAAATAGCTAACATTTCTCAGCTTAATTTATGGTAAAATTAATTATTTTCCTTATTAATATTTGATTTTTTATTATCTATCAAACTTTTATAAATAGTAAAGTATGTATTTAAGGTCATTCACTGATCTGAGTTCTTATTCTGTCAATAACATAATTAATGTAAAATGTTTATATTATAATATCTGTTGTCTCCTCCTCACTATTCTTTTCTTAAGAGAAAAAATAACAACTATTCATCCCTGCTTGTTATTCTAATTAAATGTGTGTATCATTTCTTTCAGTTCTCCCACAAATCTAATTATGATTTTATTGGATATAAGTTAATTTGGGAATATGAACAGTAGTTAATAATTGAAATTTAACTATAGTTTTCTCTTTGTTGTTCTTTCTTCAGGGTTTTAAAATTTAAGATTATGTGTGCTAAAAATGGAAAATGATTTTAATAATTTTCCATCAATAAAGTTGTATGTTCTCACCAGTCATAAGATGTCTTTATTTTTTAAGATACAATTTGAAACATTTTGTCAGAAATGAAAAAGTTGTATCTCTTTGTGAAAAAAAGAAACAAAAATCATAAAACATTATGGTTATCTCTTCCTTTTTAGATAACACTATGAATATTGGCTTTAGAAGTTTTTTGCAGATAAGTTTTTGATATATTTTTTAGTTTCCTTGTCATTCATTGATATAATTCCATGTTC
Organism: Sciurus carolinensis; assembly: GCF_902686445.1. Lineage (NCBI taxonomy): Eukaryota > Metazoa > Chordata > Mammalia > Rodentia > Sciuridae > Sciurus > Sciurus carolinensis. Next base: position 23,339,846 of record NC_062213.1, on the reverse strand, counting down.
TAGTTCTTAAGTACATTTTAACCATTTGTATATTTCTAAAGGCATTCATCTTATTGAAATTTTCACATTTATTATTATACAATGGAACATGATAGACTCGTACTGGACTTTACTCAGTTGAAAGATTTTGGTATGTATTGTTATTTTATTTTTTCCCCCAAATATAAAAAAGAATTAAACAAAACACTGTGGGCTACTTGGTTTTTGGACCCATAAGTGACTACCACTCTGTTATTACTGATAACTGTCACTCTCTGCTACCAGTATTTTGGTTGCTTCCTTTCCTTTCTCTTCTCTAAAAGGAAGCGACTAGAGAAAGATAGACTCTGCTAAGTTGCTTTTGAATTATAATATCTAACAACCAGAATTAGCTGTTTTTTTCTAACTGTAGTCTTCTGGCCTATACACTTGTATTTAGATGTTTATAGCTTTTGAAAACAAGAAAAGAGCTTACACCCATCCAATTCAAAACAACCTCAGTATTGGTACATACGTTTACAATCAAAATTTACAAGACTAATTAATGCCATACAATTTCTAGAACCAAGACAAGTCCTTTGAGCAAACTGACTTCTTAGCTTAAAGTAATTGCAAAAGAATTTAGGCAGTTCCAATCCATAAAATACCCTTTGGAAAATCCACCAACCTTGTACACACACACACACGCACACACATAGAACCTACCTGACAGTAATAATTGCTTTCTCAGACAGGGTCAAGAACAACTTTGGAGAGGAGGTGAACTGTGGACAGGAGTCTTGAATTATGGCCAAGATTTCGATTATTGTAGAGGACAAGGAGAAGGATTTATATATATTTCATAAGACTGTGGACAATATTCAATTGCTCATGTAAGAGATGACAAAATGTAAACTAAGCTCCTCCTTTCCTTTTCACTCCTACAGTTAGAACCCATGAATTCTAATCTAAATTACTCAGAGTCAGAAGTGATGTCAGTCAGTAAGGGAATGAAACAGGTACTGACAGTCATCTGGATTTTGAACTGTATTGATATTAAGGTGATTTTCCTAAAACAGTGCTCTTATCATGTTACTACTATCTTTGAAATTCTCCATGTGGCTTCTCTTTGTCTAGTTTGGTTGTTGTTCACAGACTTTTCCCTATTGTGGCAGGCAGAAGAACTTTTCTGAACACTGGGCTAAACTGATAAGTGTGCTTATAGCTGGAAGAGACTGGTTTACAAGCTGCCTCTATGTTGGATCTCACTTGACAGCCCCAAGTGAAAAGAGATCAATATGTGGGAAAGCTCTGGCATCTAGAACAAAATGAAAAATTTTTTCTTTGGTTTCTCAAACATTCTACAATCTTTCTGCAAAACTGACTGCTAATTCTTACCCCATCCTTACCTGACTACTCTGTTTCAGTCAATCCATGTGTTCCATGTATTCATTCTCTGCAAAGTAACTATTGTACCTTAGAGTCCCTATGTAAAAGCTTTTGCTTTTGATGTTGTTGAATGCAAAAGCCCTCTCCTTATTCTTTGTAATAGTTGAAATCCTGGTCATCATTCAGGACTCCTGTCCACAGTTCACTTCCTCTCCAAAGCAGCTTTTCTTGACCCTATCTGAGAAAGCAATTATTACTTTCAGACCACTTTTGGGAATCTAGGAGGTCTTTCTGCAGGATATGCACTTTAAGCAAGCCCTTAAAGAATGGAAATGTGGACAAACAGAAGATGAGAAGGACCTGAATAAGCAGCACACTATTTACTGCTATAGTCAAGAGGTAATAAATATGAGACCTTATCTTGAAAGATTTCTAGTGGATAGGTGTGAAAGAGAACAGGGAATGGTGTTTTTAGAAATGTGGGTGCCATTGTTTGAAGTGGACTGGCATTTCATATTCAGAAAGCCTTTTCATCTGCTTTACTCTGGTTGTCATTCTGGTCCTTTTGACTTGAATACTTCATGCTCACAGGATGCCAAACTGGCTTATCAATCTGAGTCTCTGGATGTTCATAAAGGAAGGCTGAGTAAAAACTCTCTCCCTTTCCTCTACAAACACTAAGCTAAAGTGATAGAGGCCTGGAGTTTCTGGAGATAGAGCAGAGTCCTGATGACATCTTTTGAATCTTAGGAGAAGGCTATATCTGATCCAATCCCAATCAGATTCATTTAGGTGAACCAATAATTATGAGGTCATTGTTGTTGTTTAAGCTAGCTTGGGTTAGCCCCTATCTAGGGGCAGTGTTAAGTGCAGTGGTTACTGGAAGGTATAAACAGAATGATAGTTGGAGGGTCAAGAAAGACTGAAGCCCAGTTGGGGAATGAGATTTATTCTATAGGCCTCAGGGAGAAATTGACATTTAGAATAAGGAGAAGTAAGTCATTGAGTTGGGTTTAGGGAGATAACTTTCACAGGTTACAGAGCACAAAGGAGAAAGAACTAAGAGAGGAAGGATTTGAGCATAATATGTCCACTCTTAATGGGCCTTTGAACTTGCTGAGTCAGGACTGGTTTTGGTTACTTGTGAAAATTCCTCACTGGAGAAAATTCATAAGGAGGAGTTATGCTGCAGATATAAACTCATATCTCTGTTTGAAAAGATGAATGTTCAGACACTGAGAACTCAGAGAAATAAACTCAAGTATGTCATTGTTGGAAAAAATTGAGAATGGTCAGGGAGAGGCATCAGAAGCAGGCCTATTCAGAGCTGAAGAGGGTAGAGGAAATGAGATAACTTGACAGGAATACAGAGCTGGGAGCTCATTGGGGAAAATGCTAAATATCTGAGAGTGAAAAATTTCTCACTAAGAGAAAGATACAGCTGGGTGGGGTGAGAACCACAAGCTTTTTGATAGGGGTACAGCCAAGGTGTCTCAGTGGCTCAGGTCGCAAGTATTTTTCAAGGTTCCTAATATCAAAAACTTAAGAAATCTTAAAACGTGGCTATGAAAACTGTGGTAGATTTTAAATACTTGTTAAACCATAACTCAATGAGATTTTGATATAGTATATTATTTAGTACAGTATAATACTGATATTCATAATATAATTAAAATAGTTTTTAAAATGTCAACTAATAGTATACAATGGTGTAACTCAGTCATGGGACACAAGGCTAATGTTGTCAGATGAACATTTGCCTTTTTCTGAACTGTCAGTATCTCTGTTCTTCATGGGAAATATCATAGGGATTGTTATGGTTTTGATATGAGGTATTGCCAAAATTCATGTGTGAGACAATGCAAGAAAGTTTAGAACTGAAATGATTGGATTATGAGAGGTTTAACCTAATCAGTGTATTAATCTGCTGATACGGATTAACTGGGTGGTAACTGTAGACAGGTAGGGTGAGACCAGAGGAGGTGGTCATTGGGGGTATTCTGTCCCTGGTGAGTGAGAGCTCTCTGTGATTCCTGATGGTCATGTCCTGAACTGCTTCCCTCCACCACACACTTCTGCCATAATGTTCTGCCTCACCTGGGGCCAGAGCAATGGAGTTGGTCATCTATGGATTGAGACCTCTGAAACCATGAGCAAAAAATAAACTATTTGTCCTCTAAAATTGTTCTTATTAGGTCTTTTGCTCAAAGAAGCCAAAAAGTTGACTAGAACAGAAATCGGTACCAAGAAGTGGGATTGTTGCTTTGACTAACCTAACCATATGGTTCCAAAGCCTTTGGAGCTGGTTTGTGGGGGGAGAAATTTTGAAGTTTAGAGATGCAAGCTGGAAAAGCTTTATATTGTTGTAAGCAGAGCCTAATGGGTGATTCTGATGGAAGCTCAGAAGACCAAAATGCTGATAGGACTGTGGACAGTAAAGATTGGGCTCAAAAGGTTTCAGAGGAAACGAGGGACTCTATTGGAAACTGGAAGAGAGGACATTCATGTTACATTCTGACTAATAAGTTGTCTATATTTTGCCCATGTTCTGAGACTTTATGTGAAGTTGAACTTAAAAGTGATGAATTTCTTGATTTGGCACACAAAATTTCTAGGTAGCATAGCATTCAGACAGTGGCACAGATATTATTAGAAGCTTTTAGACAAGTTTACTCTACTAATCAGGAGCAGAAAGTGGCAGAAAGATTTGAAAAATTTGCAGTTTGGCCAGAAAACTGTAAGTACAACTGGGGTTAAGGAAGCTGTGGTAGTTAAAAAGAATATAACCACTAAAGAGATGTTGCTAAGTATTCTATCAGAAAAAAACCCAGAAAAGATGGCATGAAGGCATCTCAGGAATTGGCAAGACCACACCCAGCTAGGATCAATAGTGTAAAAGTAAAAATTCCTTTGAAAAGAGACCAGTGGGACACCCGGCTTTTATAGGAGAACCTTGGAAGTTGTGTCACTATGCTCAGCCATCCAGGCACTCAGAGGCTGCTGCAGAGGCTGCTGTAGCCAGTTCAAGGGGTTTAACTACTGCTTAAGGTGGCAGCAGACCTTGGCATCAACCATGTGGTGCTGGATTTTGAGGATCATGGAGGTTTTCACCAAGATTTCAAAGGAAGGCTTGGGAGGCCAGGCAAAGTGTAGCAAGGTTGGGATTCCTGCAGGAAGCTCCTGAGAGAGCAATGGTGGAAGTAAGAAGGATGCTAAAGCTACAGTGAATACCTCTGAGATTAAGAGATGCCAGTATCATAGGATGTCTGTTGAGGAAAGCTGCAGGAATTGAGCAGAGGTGAATCAAGAGAGATACCATTGTGGGCCACAATCAGAAGTGGAGCTACTCAAGCTCTGTGAAGAGAACATCATGGTGCCACGTACCCCAGATGCTGGATGTGGAGCTACAGGACTTGCTTGCCCAGCTAGATTTCAGTGTTGTTTTGATCCCAATTTTTCTGTGCCCCTATTTCTCCCTTTTTGAATGGAAATGTTTATTCTGTGCTTTTGTATGTTAGATGTATTTAACATGCTTTTTATTTTTACAGGGACTCACTCTGTCTCAGTGGAGATTTTGGAGTTGGCGTTTGGGCAATACTGGAACCGTTAAGATTATCAGGGTTCTTGAAAATAGACTAAATGAATTTTGCATTATGAGATGAGCATGATCTTTTGGGGCCAAGGGCAGAATGTTACGGTTTAGATATGAGGTGAGACAATGCAAGAAAGTTTAGAGGTGAAATTATTGAATTACAAGAGGTTTAACCTCATCAGTGCATTGATCCATTGGTAGGGATTAACTGGGTGGTAACTGTAGGCAGGCAGGGTATGACTGGAGGAGGTGGGTCATTGGGAGTGTGCCTTTGAGGTTTATATTTTGTCCCTGGTGAACGGGAATTCTCTGCTTCCTGACTGTAGTGTTCTGATCTGCTTTCTTCTGTCATGCCCTTCTTCCTTGATGTTCTGCCTCAGGTTGGGCCCGGAGCAATGGAATCAGCTATTTGTGGACTGAGACCTCTGAAACCATGAATGACAAATAAACTAACTTTTCCTCCTCTAAAATTGTTCTTTTACTCACAGTCATTTACTCACAGTGTTAAAAAAAAAAAAAAAAAAAAAAAAAAAACCTGATTAAAACAGGGACTTAATACCAGCTGTCTAAACTTAAGGTGGCTAGTGAATATGAGACCCAGGCCCAGGGCTGTTCTGTTGTCACCTTCACCCCAAGGTCCTAATAGGGTCTATTTCTGGGACTGAGTCCTCTTTGTGCCTCCCCTACCTTGTTATAAGTGAGCTGTTGTGCATGTCTTGCCAAGAATTCCAAAAATATGACTGCTACTACCTTAGTTCATGCCTTTATCATATTTTTTTCTATGGCTATTATGGTAGCATTTTAACCCCTAACTCCTCATCCCTCTAGGTCATCTTCCATATTGCTGACAAAGATCTCCCCCAGATTGCAAATGCAATCATGTCACAACTTTGGCTCAAAATCTGAAATAGATCCTCTTATCCCATTGAATAGCATTCAACTTCTTTGGCACGACAGATAGTACCTCACACAAGAATCCCTAGTCTGCTTTTCAAGTTCGATTTCTAGTATCGCCAATATTTCATACCTCCTGATTTCCACAAATATGCCACATCCTTCCATCTCTGTATCTTTGTCCCTGTTCTTGTCTCTTCCTGAAAAAATGCTTTTCTTCTTGCTAGTTATTATTTCTCTCTTTTTTCAAAAGTTCCTCAATGCTTCCAGTGCTCGCTGGTCTGCCAGCTCTTTAGCAGGTCTTCGGTGCAGTGAGGGTTAGATCACTGAAGAGAGGACTGTGATTTATTTACCTTTGTGTACCCTGTCTCTGGTACCATGCACAGTAAAGCTCAATAAATACTGGCTGGATGATTTAATTAATTGCCAATAACCTTCCATGCTTCCAGGAGCAAGTGCAAGTGCACTCATGAACTTCCTCTTGCAAACAATTTGTTCTATTGAATTCAGCAGTGGTTGTCCACAGTTTTCTGGATAGCTCTCATAAGCAGCTTCGACTGTTACAAAATGATTCTCAGGTCCTGGACTTCCATATTAGCATGCTTCTTCCAAAGCAACGCTTCTTTCTCAGTTGTTTCCTGACTCTGCAAAGCCTGCTGAAGAATTCCTCTAGGACTATCTCCTTGACTTAGACTACAATTTCAGTGCAGCTCACAGGATCATCATCATTCATTGTTGAGATTGCAGCATGCTGCTTATCTGCATGAAGTCATTCTCCAGGCAAGAAATAATGCATTATTAACACAGCTTTATTATCAGGACCAAGTTTGGCAGATATAGCAACATTAGAGGATAATTGGAAGGACAGCTGATTTGTTAGCAAAATGTTGCCTTTTGGCTAATGAATCATTCCGATTTTTGCACTGACAGCTCAGTAACAAGCTTGAAGACTACTTTGCTTCAGACCATTAAACTTTGACAAACCAGTTATTAAGTATAGCTAGAGCCAACGGTCTGTGGGGATTATTGCAATTATGAGCCATCTCTGTAATTTTTTTTAATCATTAGGCGAGACAAGGTGAGTGTGATGATGGAGAGCCTGATGGCGGACAGTCCCTTGCTTTGTAGTACACACAGCAATAAACAGCTTCAGGAGGACTAATCAGTCAGCAAAAGCTCTTTGCTGGGAAGATGTAGGAAGAGCAATAAAGGTTATTGCTCTCAAACGACAAACCCTGTTCAGGAAGAGAATGATAAGGCTTTTCTTTAATTTCTACTTCAGAGGCCGGAGGTCTTTTCAAAGGAGAATTAGAGGGATGGAGAGGGAGCATTCTACATGGACAGAAAAGCAAGGCGGGGTTCATGTTAGGAGTTTTGCTGGGCTCAATTCCTGTGCTGTTTTGGATCATTGTGTCATTCAACCTGCCCATTGGAAAGTACCTGCCCTTTTTCTTCCTGTTCTTCCCTATTTGTGATAGGGATCTTGAATTCAGGTGGATAATAAAAATTAAATGAACAAAAAGAACTGATGAAGACTATGGTAAAATTACAAGTTAATTAATTATACATCTATGGGCCAGATGGAAGCATCTGGTCTGCAGACAGAGGTCCAGGTCCTCAGTCTGAACTTTGAGACCCTTTGAATCTGCCTATACCTCACTAGCAGTACCTTTCCACATTCCCCTTTTCTGAATCCATATGCCCCAGTCCAACTGTGATGTTCTCCATATGTGCCCTACACTTCCCAATCTATGTACCTTTATTCTTCCTTGAAATTCATTTTTACATGATCAAATCTCATTGATTTTGTGGGTCTGTTTCTTTATCTGTCAAATTAAGAAGAAGAAATGAATTAAGACAACTTGAAGATGCCTTACTCCTCTAAAGTTGGGTGTGTCTGTAGCATTTCCATCAGCTATGATTAGAATCGCTGTGAATCTAGCTGCATTCCGGGGCCTTATGATATTTTGCATTCCTTAGGTGGGCACATTGCTGGGAGTCTTGCTGTCGTCACGGATGCTGCCCATCTCTTAATTGACCTGACCAGTTTCCTGCTCAGTTTCTTTTCCTTGTGGTTGTCATCGAGGCCCCCTTCTAAGCGGCTGACATTTGGGTGGCACCGAGCAGGTACAGTTCTTCTTGAGCAATAATAACAAAGTAGTGCTACAGAGTCAAACCAAGGGTTAAAAAGGAAGGTAAAGAGCAAGTCCTAGTTCAAAAATCTCTTAGGGATACACCTTTGTGCACAGGATAAAATAGATGAATGTTGTCAATATTAATTCAACTAACAACCAGATGAGTGGTGCTGCCTCCTCTTTTAAAAGACAGTTGGAACACGTGTGTCATTTTCGTAGCTACCCCAGCACCAGGATCTCAGTGTATGGTAGCAATATGATGTTATTTATTTAATTTCTTTGTATTTCTGGGAGAGAGGATTAAGCCAAAGCTTCTGCCATATTGTGGAACAAGAGCCAGAGAGCCTAAGAGAGTTGCAGAGATTGAAGAACTTCTCCCTAGGGAATCAAGATCAGATAATGGGCTTTCCTGCTCACAGACAGCATTTAGTCATTGCTATGGTTTGAATGATGCCTCCAAAATGAAAGTTGCAATGTAACTGCCATTGTGATACCATTAAGAGGAGAAACCTTAAGGAGATGATTACGTCATGAGGGTTCTGTTCTCACTAGTGGATTAAAGCCTTAATTGCAGGAGAGGGCTCTTGACAGAAAGGATGAGTTTGACCCAACTCCCTCTGTCTCGTGTGTGCTGTGTCTTGCCCTTTCACCCTCCTATGATGCAGCATGGAGGCCCTTGCCTGATGCTGACATCTTGCTCTTGGACTTCCCAGCCTCCAGAACTGTGAGAAATAAATCTCCTCTCCTGATAAATCACCCAATGCATAGCATTTTGTTTTAGCTTCAAAAAATGCACTAAGACAGTCATCAGAGAATGTCTGACTATCTTGCTCCACCAGTCATCACCAACAACAACAAATGAAAAAGAGGAGAAGTAGGGAATGAAATTTCACTTTGGGGAGCTTTTTATTTAACTGAGTAATTGCTTCTTCTTGTCTAGGAACTGGTCCAGGTCATGACAAAGGTTTAATCTCTGGAACTTTTTAATTTTGGCTCATTTTTACAATTCACCTGCCATTTCCTTATCCCCCACAACTGCAATTCTACTTGTCTTCCTCTGTCATGGGAACCAATAGTTACAGCTCCATATTTTTACATTGTTTGAGAAAATCAATATAAAGGGGAAGAGGGCAGAGCAAGAGTGCCCACATTGCCTAACTAAAGTGTGCCGGCGGACACAGACCACAACTCTAACTACAGACTGTAGGTTTTCAAGGTTAGAATGGTAGGAAGTTCTAATTTCATACTAAACAATTTATCATTGCAGATATTTTGGATTGCTTTCCCTTCAGCATTCAGAGAGAGATGTGGCAATTAAAGCAATAAAATGTTTGTCACTAGATAATCTGAGAATGCTTCCACCAGTCCCTGAACAGAGTCACACCTGAAAAATCAAGATTCCATCATTTGTCTGTATAATTTTTTTGCACGTGTCTCATCCTTAACAATACCATCAGACAGAGCTGTTTTGTAAATGTAGGATAGCTTGTAAACACAGGATGGACTCAGAATTTAGATCATTAATGCACTTTGTCAACTTGACCATGGAAATTCATGAACATTGATATTCTAGAAGACCAGGGCTGTTCAGTAGAACTCCTTGCTATGAGGGAAAATATTTCATAATTGAGTATAATATGGCTATTGAGAACTTTAATGTGGTTGGTACAACTGAAGAATAGTGTATTTTATTTTATATATTTTCATTTAAGTAGCCACATGATTGGTAGCTATCATGTTCCAGCCCAGCCCAACCCACCCACAGACTGGTTTGGCTAACCTGATGACCTTACTCATCTCATGGTTTTCTTAGCAATCATAGTACCACTTATAAGTGGTTCCTGAGGTGCTTTTATATTTTATTTTTTTAACTAGTTCCTTTTGGATTCCTGTCTTAAGACCTGACTCTTGAGTCTTGGTGTTTGGGCTTTTCTCCATTTTATTGCTTTAATTGCCACATCTCTCTCTGAATGCTGAAGGGAAAGTAATCCAAAATACCTGCAATGATACATAGTTTAGTATGAAATTAGAACTTCCTACCATTCTTGGGTACAGTGAGTTCCTTGCCTCACTGTATACCTCTCTATCCATGGCTTTAGAGTGGGACGTGCTCTATTTCCATATCCTGATTTGGATTTTTACAGGTAGAATATTCAGGACTTGACATTGATGAACCCAATTTCTGTTTCTAGATAACCATAAATTCTTGAGCCTGGTCCTCATTAACTTTTGCAAAGGAAGTTTCAGATAGTCTGAGGAGACTAATAAAATAATAAATATTTCTTGAATGTTTGCTATATGTTATGTTGGTTTTCAGAGTTCCCTTATCAAAGTGCTTCAAACTGGATGGCACAAATAGAAAATTTATCATCTCACAGTTCTGGAAAACAGAAGGCAAGGTTGAAGACATCAACAAGATTGGTTCCTTTAGAGGTCTGTGGGTGAAATCTGTTTGTCTCTGAGCTTCTGGGGATGGCAATCTTTGTCGTTCCTGGGTTTCTAGATCTCTGCTTTGATCTTTACACATCATTTGTCCTGTGTGCATGTCTGTGTTGAGATTTCCCCTTAGAATATAGGATTATGGGACCACATGACTCCAATAAGGCCTTATCTTAACTAATTACATCTTTAAGGACCCTATTTCTAAGTAAGTTCACAATAAGAGGTACTAATGGTTAGCACTTCAATATATGAATTTTGGGAGAACACAATTGAACCCATAACATATGCTATGTTGTACATATATGGCATTTATTATACCTACTTTATAGATAAGGAAACTTAGGCTCAAATAAGTCAACTTACTTGTATAAAGTCACATGGTTAGTCACTGACAGATGATCTATCTGACACTTGAACTCATGCCCTAAATACCTGCACCAGCATTTCCCATAGTATGGGAAATATTCCATGGTTGGATGGATAAAAGATGATTTTTAACTGTCATATGGACAATAATTACACATCCTAATATGCATTAGAAAATAAACTAGCATATCAAATTTGTAATTTCATGGATAAATTTGTTTAGGAAGAAGCTAAGGGTACAAAGTGAATTTATTTGAGGAAAACATGAAGTGACTAATGAGATGGGTGGCATGTGAATATGGAAAAAAATCATGAAGTTTTTATGTAAGTGACCGAGGTCTGGGAAACAATAGCCACACACTGGATAACAGCACTTTACATCATCCAGATTACAGGTAACTGACATCTGAGATGAGTTTAAAGCAGGTAAGTACAGTATAGCATGTGCCTGACCATGGCTCACAGAATATTCTAGACCCCCCTGGGTCTGTAGAATCCACCAAAGAGACTGAGTTAAAGAGCAGGGTAGGTGTTAAGTCATGCCTAAGTAAGCAAAGGTACTTTCCTTGGTGGGTAGATTGAATGCCATCTTACCTTTAAATATTAATGTAATTGTCTCCATTCTGATGGTTCTTTTCCTTGCAGTTGCTTTTAAAAGGCAGTTAGGGTGTTGATAAGGCTCCGAGCTTGCCTCTGTGTTTACAATATGTTGGGCTGGCAAATGAAACTCATTTTCATCAAGTACGATTTTATTCCACTAAAGGTGCTAGTACTGGCAAGTCGTAAATGTTTTATGGTAAAATTAAGAGTTTCTAAACACATTTTACTCCTTGTGTCTCATTATTTCATCCCCTAATAAGTTTCCATCATTTTAGCACCTGTTTAAATTAAAATCCCTAAGGAAAACAGTGAGGGCAGGCAGCAATTAATATGTTCTAAAGATGCTAAAATTGCTTAGAAACATGGTTCATAATGAACTCAGACACTGGTGTTTTATGAATGCTATGTTAATAGTGCCTCATGTCAGCTCTAAAATCCACCCACATTTTTGCTTCATGAATCACTGAGTGAACTATGTTGAAGCTTCCTTCTCCAGGGAGAAAGGCAGAGTCTTATGACTTGCATGTAAGTAGGTGATGTGTGAGTCATTTGTGAGGGCTGTCTTTGTGTTTTTGCATCCCTAGAGATCCTTGGTGCCTTGCTGTCCATCCTTTGCATCTGGGTGGTGACTGGCGTGTTGGTGTACCTAGCCTGTGAGCGCCTGCTGTCCACTGACTACCAGATCCAGGCGACTGTGATGATCATCGTCTCAGGTTGTGCAGTTGTGGCCAATATTGTGTAAGTCACCCCCATGCTTAGAGCCCACATGCCTTATCTTCAACCCCGTCTGGTCAGGCACTGTTTTGGAAACTCCTCTACTTGAGAATACGGTAGAGATCTGACACAGAGTTTCAATGGCTCTAAGAGTGACGATAAGGCTGTAGACCAAAGTAAAAGGATTTTAAATATTGGCTTCTGTGACCTACCAATTTTAAAAGTCTCCACTGTGCCAGGGACAGGGCTAGGATCCTTTGATACACATCAGGTTTAGGGTGCACAACACTCCAACTTTACTGATTAGGAAACTTCAGTGCAGTGGGTTAAATATGGTGCCACTTAGGCAGAGTCAGTATTTGAATCTAGAACCACAGATCAGAATTGAGCTCCAAGTCATTCTGTTCTTTCATGTATGTTGACAGTTCTGTGTGGAATATGACTTTCTCCTGTTTAATTTTTGTTGGTTGAACAGATTATGAGTTTCCAGAAAGCTGAGTAGGAAGGCATCTTAGAGTTTATTCACTTCAATCATCTTTCTACTTTTTAATTCTCTTTCTCAGTAGCTCTATAAAATTGCCATTCATTTTGTATATTATCACAGAATTAATAAGAGAGAATTTATTTCCCTCAAAACCAATTTTTTGTCTTTGCTTCACTGTGCCGGCATGAAAATTCTTTAAGATATGTTAGCTAGACTCTCCCTTTAGTTTTCACCCATAGATTCATTCTCTCATCCAGCCAACCTTAAATCAATCTTATTGGAAATGATGATTAAAAATTTCTTGCCTATAGGTTTACTCTTCCCAAAGTTAACTATTGGATTCCTCATGCCTGTGGAGTTTGAATCCCAGGGTTTTGATACTTTTGGGTAAATTTTCTCCTTCCTACTTGATGATCTAATTTTAATTCTAAAACTATCTGTCTGTCTATATATCTATCTACCTGCCTACTAACTATTCACCTACCTACCTACCACTCTAAATGACACTCTAAATATACTCACAACCAAATCCCTAGAATTTCTGAATATGTTAACTTAAACATGGCAAAAATAATTTTGCATGTCTGAGTAGGATTTTCAGATGAGCAGATCATGCTGGGTTTTTCACATGGTCATGTGTAGCCACATGGGTCCTGAGATGAGGAAGGGAGGAGTTCACAGAGAAGAGGAGATGCTATACTGCCAGCACTGAAGCTGGAGGAAGGGACCGGCAGCCCATGGGATAGAAGTGGCCTCTAGAAGCTGGACAAGGCAATTAAGTAAATTCCTTCCCATGGATCTTCCAGAAAGAATGCAGTCCTGCAACCCCACTTTAGACTTCTGATTCCCAGAAATATAAGATAATAAATTTGCCTTGGTTTAAGCCATTAAGGTTTTGTGGTGATTTGTTACAGCACTAATAGGAGACTCAAATGCAGGTTGAAAATTCCTGATCCAAAAACCCCAAATCCGAAATGTTGGGAATACAGAAACTTCTTGAGCACCAACATCTGCTCAAAGCTTCAGATTTTTGAGCATTTTGCATTTTGGATTTTCAGATTAGAGATGCTTAATCGATAAAGTCTATGCATGTATCCCAAGATGGGATGAACTCCAGAATCTGAAACACCACTGGTGCCAAGCATTTTAGGTACTCAACCCTTTCCATCTACTTGTCATCTACCTGTCTTACAATGCAACTTGATACATGCCGCGTGGTCAGTTTTTACCACGGGAGTGAAGAAGACAGCAGTGGAAGAATGGTGCTTTGGACAGAGGATTCTAAGAGAGGGTACAATGGAATCTCTGGAATTTAGGGACAAGCTGAGCATGTGCAGTTTTCAAATGCCACTTCGGGTCACTCTAAGTCTTACATCCTGGGGCTACGGTCCCCCACCTCTCAGTTCATGAACTATTGTTCAGTCTGTGAGCTAAATGATTAACAGAATGATCTTTAATCTGCTGTCATTAACTAGATCCTCTCTCCTACCAGTTAACCTGAAACTGCACTTCACTTTGGCACTGGAAGAAAGAGTGTGGGCAGATCGATGCAAATCTATCATCTAGAGGAGATAAATACTCCAGAGCACATGTACTGCTGACTGGGGGTCAATAGCATCATCTTTGCATAAGGAGAACAATATGTCCTCAAGGCAGCGGGAAGAATGAAAGTATTAATAATTTCCCGAGAGTCATATGTCACATAGGTTGTATCGATGCTACACAAAGATGAAGAATATTCCTAGCCAACTACCACATCAATCTGGGACTTTAATGGTGAAGTTTGACTTTCAAAATAGATACCATGCAAGTTTTCTTTTTATTTCAACTGCTTTTGAACATTGACCTTAACCTTGCAAGTACTTTTCATTCTTAGAAAGACAAGGAATTGAAAAACCCTGACTTCCCTGTGCAAACAGATAGTTATTTATGGATGAAGGTGCTGAGTGACTCTAATGTTTTCTCCAAGAACTAAGATTACAGGTTACAAGAGCTGCAAGACATTGTAGTGACTGAATATGGAGAGATCAGAATTGCAGTTTGGAAATAAATGTATTCCTTAGGAACCCAAAACCAGGACAGAAAGTTCCAGTAGATGTGTGAAGGAGTTCTGTGATGAAGGGTATAGACAGAGTTTTAGCCAGGCTATTGCAGGCTAAAATTTTCTGCCTAAAACATTCCATCCCTTCAGTATATTGAACTGGAGCCATAACCTTTTGAGTTCAGTGCACTTGCTCCATCTCTCTAAATCAAGCTCCTCTGTTGATACTATCCATACTAACGATTCTTAGTAGCCATACTATAATTAGAAATTTCCAGTTTTGTGAGTTTGTGCATGTGCTTGTGTGTGTGTGTGTGTGTGTGTGTGTGTGTGTGTGTATGTGTATGTAAAATCTTTGCTGTCTCCAGCACAGTTAAAGCTACACTGAGGAAGAAATACATCTATTTTTACTCACTTTATAGCTGAAGCATTTAATCGTACTTGGCACACAAGTTCCTAAGAAAGTTTCACCCTTTTAAAATAAAACAAATAAAAGAATGAATGACAATGTGATGAACATATATGGCAAATCTGGAAGAGGGTCTGTTATCTGCCAGTCTCGTTGGACTGTCTAAATAACTTCCAATTGTAACTCATAGCTGAGGGTGCTTCTATCCAAACACAACAGTCCAAAAACTGTAATGATCAAACCTTGGCACATGGCAGCCATTCCATCTTGTGATGATGGTCTACGATTTAACAAAAAAAGACTAGATACCCTACAAAAGACTAGACACCCTGCAAAAAAGACTAGATATAGATTGTATCCCAAGCAACAAGTGGTTTTCAAAATATCTTCGTTCCAAAATGTTCAGAAAGGGCATCTAGGCAAAACACTCTTTGTTGGTCATCTGAGAAACAATTCTCATTTTATATCTAGTCTATTACCTGTGAATTTTGTAGATAAATAACATCAGGTGAAAAACTTATAGTGACTATCACTTTATCATCTTGACTTAGACAAGAGATGCTGAACTTTGCAATACATTGTTTGTGTGTGTACCTCAACAAGTATTTTTACAATATATTAATGTATTTCTGCCTCTAGATAATTAACTACATATACATACACAACACTCTTACCATATGCCATTAAGAAATTAATCGAATTTTAAGTTCTCATGGAAATGAATAAAATTAAGTAAAATGAAATTTTGAAAAACCATTCCATGATGAACCATTCCAAAATTCACTACTATTTTATTTTATCCCTTTCCACTGCTTTTTGAATTTAAAACCAGTACATTAAAACAAGTTCTCCCGAAGCTCAACTTTAAGCATTACTCAGTGCCTGACATTTAGTAGATGAATGAGATTTCCCCTCTTCATTGTAAATGCTTGATTTTCATCAAAGAAATGATGCTTCCTGGTTTTAATGTGAAACAGAATAACATTAGGTGGATGAATAAGAAAACTGAGGTAAATTTTTATAGTTTGACCTTGTGTGAAAATTTTAAAACTCTTTGATACACTTGCTTTCAAACATAACTCTAAAATGATGCATTGTAAAACATACATTTTTAAACTATCTGTCATTTTGAATAATGCATGCCATTTCCAGCTCCTTCATTCTGCTGTTTGTAAGGACTAATCTCATGTGTGCCAAGAACATTGTTGTCTTTCAGACTAGCAGTTGTTTTGCACCAGAGACGCCTTGTCCACAATCACAAGGAAGTGCAAGCTAATGCCAGCGTTAGAGCAGCTTTTGTGCACGCCCTTGGAGATGTATTTCAGAGTATCGGTGTGCTGATCAGTGCTCTTATTATCTATTTCAAGGTGAGTGTGTGTGAGTTTAGCCATATTGTAGTAATTGCATGCATTAGTTAGAACAGAGACTGACCCTCCAATATTGTAAATACCAACTACCTGACCTCTGTTTGACTATACAAAACTACTTTGTGAGATTAAAATACTCAAAACCTGAAATTTGAGTCTTTCCCATATTCCTAAGAACTATGTCTTAACTATTGGACTGCCAGTCTTTCAAAAACATAGTTTCTTTTGCCATGCTCTTAAGATGGACAGCAATGAAACTATTAATACATTAGAGTACTTAGATAGTAAGCAACAGAAAAGATCTGACTCTTTAATAAAAAATAAATAAATAAATACATGTATTGACTGAAATGTATTGAACATATTCCAGGACAGAAATCAAGGTAGTAATATGGGCAACATTAGGTATCTAGATTTCAGAAATCATAACAACTCCTATCTCAAGCACTAAGCTAAAATAAATGTGACTTGACCATTTTTTTTTCCTGTTCTTGTCACTGCTGAGGATTTGTATTTCTGGGAAGGGGAGCCCAACTTGGGTCCTGTGTCTGCCACCTGGTTGGGGAGAGTAAGCACTTGATTCACTGTCCTACAAATAATGCTTACAAGGTAGAGGGGTTTGTAATCCCCCAAAGCAGGATTCTAATGCAAGAAGCCTCTCACCCTGTACAAAGAAATATGCTCTAGAGATTGCTATCTGCTACTATCAAGAACGAACAGGGGTGCATTAGGTAGGGTGGGGAGAGCAAAGAAGGAGGAAAGCTTTTAGCTCTTCCCTTTTGCATCATGATGGTCCAATTTGCAGGGACTCTACTATTTTTCTTAAGATATAAAAACATGTAAGCAAAAATCACGAAGACATATCTGAATTTGAGAACACGTTCCTTGAAAACTTCAAGTCTAAGGCAGAAATATTTTTTAATTGGAAGGATTAGTGGAGTTTGAGAGACCCTTTACAAAGGTTAGGTGGATCCTGAGTTTCTTAGGGAGAGTGGAACCTGGACTTGCCTGTGGCATTGAACTTCATCAAGGGAAGAACAACAGGTGTTTAACCCCAAGGCCAAGGGCTCCAGTGAAGAGAGAGAGGGAGCAGAGCTGCCACTTTGGCTTACACCCTTAGGGCTGTATGTATCACAGGTGCCTGTCTTGAGTATGTGTTATAGTGGAGAGGGAAAGAAAGAGACTAACCCAGTACATCAAGAACAAGGGCTGGTTGCACTTTGGACAAAAACAACCTCTCAGTAGATGACATCCTTTCTCACCCTCATCATATTTAAGGCTGAAAAGGCATTGCACAGTGTGGGCATCTTCGTGCTTATTTTCATAAACTCTGCACTTGTATTAAGAGAAATTAAATCAGGCCTTTTAAGAATATTTTTCACTTTCATTTTTAAACAGTCTCCATTCTTTAGTCACTGGTAATTTAAAGCTAAAAAGATGGATGGAGTCTTCAGGAAGGACATTTTGCCTTTGTGTTGGATGTCAGGTGTCAGGAAGGGACCTGTGAACTATACCTATTTTATTAATTAAGTTTTCTCCAAGGGAAGTATGAATTCAGTTAACCAAAATTGCTATGTTTTCTAGCCAGACTATAAAATAGCCGACCCAATCTGCACGTTTATCTTCTCCATTCTTGTTCTGGCCAGCACTCTCATGATCTTAAAGGACTTCTTCATCTTACTCATGGAAGGTAGGAGGGATCTCATGATTATTCCTAGGATCATTTTTTTTTTCTATGATCACACAAGGGGATGGTTGCAAGTCTTGCTGTTAATTTGTATTATGGGGAAAATTAAAACTGAGAAGGAATTTTTTGGTGAAAATAAATGTTTGATTTTTATTTATATGGGAACAGATAAAAAGTGGCTTCTACTTGTGCCTTGAGTACCTTATCCCACAGCATAAATATGCTAAGTATAAACATACTATAATATCGGAGGAAGATATTGCAAAAATAAAATGATGTTCCTAATTAGACCTGGAGAAGACTTAAGAAAGACAATAGAAATATACCTCTCAGACAACATTGTAACTGAACATTTATGTCTGATTGTGTCTCAAAGTATAAGAACACCAAGGTGACTCTACTTATTTGTCAAGTGCTTCCTGAGCTCTGACAGCTAGATCGTGTACTCAAAGCTAGAGTTACAGAGATGAGCTAAGTGGGGACTCTCTTTGTCCTCATGGGGCTATATTTTAGTGAAGGGAGAAAGAATATTCAAATCATTACATAGAAATGGAATTGAAGTGCTACTGAGAAGTGATGTAGGGATTTGAACAGCTGGGGGAGAGGGACAGGTGGTCCCCAAGGTGTGTTGAGGAAGTGATGTTTTTTGACTTGCTCTCATCCTGGTAGGATCTCATGCTAATTAACCTCATTCTGCACAGCCAGAGTCTAGTCCTCATGACTCTCCTGGTTGGTCTAGCTCCTTCGGTCTTCTAATTAATCAGGAATAGATGACATAAATGTCTTCCCTGTCAAGAAATTTTTCTTATGACTAAAGCTTACTGGCCACCTTTCCTAACATTCTGCACTTTGCTGATTTTCTTCTCATTTGGCATAAAATAGTTGAAGAACTGCTAGTTTCTGCCCTTTTCAGGCTACATCATTACTGGCAGTTAGGTTGGGGAGACATTGTGCAATCGAAAGGGTAGAATCACACAGACCTCTGTTTAAATTCTAGCCATGCAAGTTTCTAGCTGTGGGACCTGAGACAACAACCTTAACTCTGAACTTCAGTTTTCTCAAATCTGGAAATAATATTCACCTTGCAGTGCTGTTGAGGATTAGATGGCTATATGACATCACATCTGGAACACAGCAAGACCTGGATGTGTACAACTTCTCAGCCAGCTTTCTTGGTTGACTAGAATATTAGAACTATAAAGTTAGGTTGTGGAAATGAACCTTGCATTGCATATTATCCTCACATCAAGAAAGTCCCAATTCTTGGCCACGGGGCTATGTTCATAGATCTGGTCAGTCATTGATACTGATGGCCTCAGAAGAGCTAGATAAAAGAGTCTTGATCAGAATAAATTCATCTTTGTCACCAGAAAAACTATTTGATACTAGTTGAAATGGGAGAGCAATTGACTCACAGTGATGTTATCTTAGTGTACAAGTTGAATAGCCATTATCTAAAATGCTTAGGACCAAAGTGTTTCAGGCTTTATATATATATATATATATATATATATATATTTTTTTTTTTTTTTTTTTTTTGAATTTTGGAACATTTGTATAATGAGATAATAATGAGATCTCTTGGAGACAGAACCCAAGTCTAAATGTGAAATTCACTTATGTTTCATACACAACTTGTGCACAAAGCCTGAGGTAATTTTAGACAATAGTTTTAGTGTACCTGTATTTTGACTGAGACCCATTACATGAGACCAAATAAGGAATGCTCCACTTGTGGTATAATGTTGGTTCTGAAAAAGTTTTGGATTTTGGGGGATTTCAGATTTTGAATTTTTGGAATAGGGATGTTCAATGTACTACAGTATATTAGAGGCACAAGGTACTTGTTTATATTTGCAAGGTGATTTATCATTGTTACATTGACCATTTGTAATGAACACAAATGATATAATATTTTCTATTCTACATATTGGAAAAACAGATATTATGAAGGATTAGCCTAAAAATCTTGATAGACTAAGCCAGCAGTTATCAAATTTTGGAGGCATCAAAATTACTTAAAGGTGTTATTGAAATGCAGATTGCTGGGTCCAATCCCACAATTCTTGGGTCAGTATGTATTGTGTGGAAGAAGGGGCTGAAAGGATGAGAATGTGAATTTCTGCCAGGAGTTGATGCTGCTGGTCCTGGCACCATACTTTGAAAACCACTGGATGGACCTTACATAATACTTTGGGATTCGTACATGATGACGATGATGGTACTGGGAATATCACCTGGGAGACCCAATCAGATATGAAGGTTTGCATCATATCAGTTACCCAGATGACCACGAGTATCCAAACATTGGCTGAACATTTCATTTTGCTCAGCCAATTGTGAGACATGGTAGACAAAGTCCCAGAGTGCAGTCACCTTCAGTGACACTACAGAGGACACATTTAAGGATTCTACTCTTAGTGGGCACCCTAATTATTGGCAGATGACAGTGCTATGATAGTGAAATGGATAATGGAGTTGAGCATCCACTACCCACTTTCTAAACTGAGTAACAAGTGAACTTTCTGGTTGTGAGCGTGAGAATATTTGGTTTATCAAACTACAGGTGCCTGTTTTCTTTCCTGAGGGCCAAATGCTAAGCTTCAGCGTATTTTTAGCACTTGTATCAGTGGAATAATTCAAAGAATTGGTATTGTTTCAAAAGTTCTATGTACTTAAAAAAATGAATAGATTGGCCATTTTTACCAAAGATAGCACATCAATTTCTTTGCTATTAACAGCATGTGAAATGCTCTTTTTGTCACATTCTCATCATCATTGGGTGTTATCAAGCTGGTGATTCTTTTCCCATCTGATAGGTGAAGCATTATATATTATTGATTTCATATGTAATTCTTTATTAATGACATTGAATGTTATTTTCATATATTTATTAGACATGGAAGTTATCTTTTTAATATCAATTTGGGTGTTTTCCTGGATGCATTAATATTTTTTCAGACTCTCCCTCAGTAAAAGTTTCTAGGCTATGCTGGGGCACTAACATCAGGAGGGACATGCCTCTTGCTTGTCAACCTTACTTCTTAGAACAAAATAAGTAATGGTGGCCCTTTGTTCTCCATAAAAGCAGAGAAGTAAATGGGGCAAGAGAGTGAAAGAGTAGTGACATCCTGACTTCATTTCAAGGGTCCTAGATGACAGCAGGCCTTCACAGAGTCACCTGAAACTCCCCAAAGAGATGACACACACCAGTTCTACGAGTCAAGTTTTTGATTCCAGTGCCTAAACTCTTACTTTCACTTAACATGTCAATGCTCATAATATGCACGTCAGCATCTGAACTCCCTGTCACTCATCTGTGTGGCCTTTAGCAATGTTCCTAACTTTTTTAACACCTTATTCCTCAGTTAAGTATGAATTATAACCTTGATAACTAGCCCATAAAGTTCTTAGGACTATTAAATAAAATTGTTGTTATAAATACAGTGTTTAGCGCAAAACTCATACATGCTAGGTTATCAGAAATTAACAATATCCCATAAGACTTCATGCACACTCCATGATTGATTGAAAGAATTCCTTTAGTTTCATTCTAGTGCCCTGAGACTTTTCTTGCTCAAAGAGTAAAAGGATATGTTGATCAACTCTTCATTACTCCCAAGGAACAATAAAAAGGGGATTTAAACTAGACTCAAACCCTAGAAAACTTTAGGCTAATCAGGAGAAAATGCCCTATGGGAAAGATTCTTAAATCCTAAAAAAGGTGAATTAAGATTCCCTATTTCTTTAAATAGGTTGATCTTGGCTCTAAATGCTCATTATAATCATCTGATAAGTATTTTAAAATACTTATACCGAGGTCCCAGAACTGAATTTGATTGACGGGGGAGACTTGATATGTATAGCATACAGTCAGACTAGAGAACAGGTAAGGTCATGCTACTCAGGGACTCATAGGGTTAGTGCCATGGTTCTCAATTTTGCCTGCCTGAGACTCACCTGATGAGCACTGATGCTGGGTCTTCTCCCCAAGAGCTGACTTTATTTTATTTTGGGGTATAACCTTGCCATCAGTATTTCTAAACTGTGCTGGCAATTCTAATGTGCATACAAGGTTCGGAACCACCTGAAGATCTGGGGGTTTCACAACCTCATCCATGGAACTTTCCATTATGAGGCCTTGAATGGAGTCAAGACTTCATTATTTTTAACAAACACCTCAGGTGTTTGCATTGTGAATTATATATTATTGAATTAGAGGCTAGAAAGGAATCATTCTTAGACATATATTCTACAGATCCTCTTCGGGTTATCTTTAGATGACAGGGATTTACCTAACTCAACAAATGGTTTTACCATTGTTTGCTGGTTGAGTTGATATTTTTCCAAAAAAAAAAAATAATACATTGAGTTGATTTCCTTTTTCCTATTCCAACCAACCACTGTTTCTGCTTCTCTCTCTGGAGTTAGCCAGAGAAACTGTCCTTACAAATTCATGTTCTGTCACCTACTATATGACAGATCTTGCAACATTTGAAAAAAGTGATTATACAACTCTTCCCCTTCTCTTCTCCAAGCTAGAGACACACAGTTCCTTTGCCCCAAAGAATAGCTGGGTTGGCTGCCAGACTCCCCACTGTCTTATATGCCCCATGTGGTTCTTTTAGAAAAAAGAGTTATAGTCAAACTATTTTATTCTGTGAACCAACCACTGAATGCTGACTTATGTAGTAAAATAATGGAAAATTTACAAACCAAATAATAAGATGGTATTACAGTGTTAGAATCCTCTATTAGCACAGTCCATTAAGTGACCTGTTGGATAACCAACACTTTTATAGCATTACAATTTACAAAGAACTGATATCTCCTGAATTGTCCCTCAGAGAACTCTGTGATCTACAAATTGCTCTTATCATCGCCATTTTACTACAAATATGCTGAGGATCAGAGAAGCTTCAAACTTTGGGTAAATTCACAATAGTTGTGGTCAGAATGCTAACCCAGAATTTATTGAATATCAAATCTGACATTGCTTCATTTTGCTTTCCAGAGTGCATGCAGATAATTAGGAAAAGCACAATTAGTTTAATAATATACTAAGGATGATTACTGTTGTTGATTGTTGCATAGTAAATTCTGCAAAGATTCTGCCTGTGAACTTCTGATTGATGGTAAACCTTTGGAAACAGTCTGATTTGTAAACATTTGAAGTAGGAAGCCGGCAAAGGGGAGGGCAAGTTGGTGAAGGCTTTACAACCCAGTTAACCATCTGCACTAGCTGAATTGAGTTGGGTGACAATCCCTTTCTCTCCTTCCTTCTGTCAGGTGTACCAAAGGGCCTGAGTTACAACAGTGTGAAAGAGCTCATCCTGGCAGTCGATGGCGTGGTCTCTGTGCATAGCCTGCACATCTGGTCTCTAACAATGAACCAAGTGATTCTCTCTGCTCATGTTGCCACAGGTCAGTGAATTTTATAAACACCCTAGGCAAGATTCTGTCCTTGTCCTGAAAAGTCAGTAATTTCTCTTCCTTTGAAAGATGTCTATTGCCTGTCAAAACAGCTGTCAAGTGTTTTATACTACCAAGGGCCTTTGAAAACCAACCGGTTTATAATGATTGTCACAGCAACAATGATACCAATGACATTCTCCAGGCTGATTGCAGGATAGTCCAGAAACCAAAGTGCCTCCCCAACTTCAAGGTCTTAGACTCTGAAAAATTGACTTTGCCTGTTTGGCTTGGTGCCTTATCACTAAAAATATAGGAAAGAATTTAGCAGTAAATCTTGATTGAGTCTCTCCTGTGTATAAGATGCTTTGCCTAATGCTGATGATAGAGAAAGAGACTGAGCACCCCCACCCTTAAAATTCAAATATGCTAACAGATGTGTTGGTGAGAATTAGGGAGGTCCTTCCCGGAGTGGTTAGAGATTCTGTGACCATGCGAAGCAATTTTCAGGACATTGGGTTTATACTAATAGCTACCTTTTAAGTAGAAGGTGATTTTTGTCCCTGATATGTCTCAGAGAAATAGGAACTGGAAGGTCTTTCACTGCCTCGGGAGAGAGCTCAGGCCAAGGATGATAGGTTAGGCTGCTAAAATATGTCTCATGAAGTTACTTAGTGGCAGGGGACAGGGACACCAGTGACAGTCATTTGAGGGCTGCACTTTCTCAGACATCCTCATCTTCTCTGAGGGGCTCAGATCTGGCTTCAGGGAATTTACAGCATTCTCTACACCAATATTTCACTGCAAATGAAAGAAAATAGTAAACAATCAGGTTACCGTGGAAGGGACTTTACAGCCTCCTGATACCATTTGGGACAGGAAAAGAGATGGCAGTGGGGGTATCTGCTCCAAGAGAGGTCTGTGGGGAACTCTGAATGCTTCCTGCTTCCTGTCACTTGCCTTGATATAAATTCTAATTAAATCCAAAACTGCAACCCAGAGATCCCTGGAGGCTGGTGAGCAGGACTGTATAAGAAATAACAGTTCTTTTTGGCTCTTTCCAGGGCTTGCCTCCCCTCCATATTCAGCTCCTGGGAGTGCCAGACTCCAGAGTTAACTATGGGCAGGAAGAGTTCCCATAGTGACAGGGTACTTTGCTGCACTAGAATGTCCCCTGCCTTGTCTGTGTGAACATAGCAGAGTCAATGTGGCTTCTTCTGAGTGCTCCCCTCCTGCCCCCACCCAAGGCCAAGACAAAGCACTTGAAGCTGAAATCTTAGCCGTAGCTCGTGTGTGCAATCAATGCTAATCTCACCCTGGTTCTTTATCAACAGCAGCCAGCCGGGATAG
This sequence comes from Sciurus carolinensis, assembly GCF_902686445.1. Classification (NCBI taxonomy): domain Eukaryota; kingdom Metazoa; phylum Chordata; class Mammalia; order Rodentia; family Sciuridae; genus Sciurus; species Sciurus carolinensis. The sequence continues at coordinate 23,315,006 of NC_062213.1, read as the reverse complement.
CCAGATTGTCCGGAGAGGAATTGCCAGAGCTCTCAGCAACAGCTTTCCTGTGCACTCACTCACCATTCAGGTGGAATCCCCAGTGGACCAGGACCCTGCCTGCCTTTTCTGTGAAGACCCCCGGGACTAGCTCAGTCCCACTGTCAGCTTCCTGTGTTTAATAGGCCACAACATGCTGCTAGGCAGGCAACTTCTGAAACATCAGAAATAAGTAACCAAAGGAAGAAATTCGAGAAAATCATGATGCACTGAAACACACATTTTATTTTGAAGATGCATTTAGATCACATCCATCAGCTGGATTATATACTCGCCAGTAGCAGGGTTCAGTTATAGGAAGTGTGTATAGACTATTTGTAACTGGCACTGAGATAACAGCTGTTTGTAACCAGTGGCAATAAAAGTTTCACCTTCCTCCAATAAAGCATTCTGAAAATGAGTGGGTAAATATAAATTTAAGAAAGTCTTATCAGAAATCAGTGGGAGAAACAAATAGCCACAAAATTTCCTCGAAGCCCCATCAGGGATAAAAGAGAATCTGGAGTCATTAGAACTTGATTCTTCCACCATCCTTAGTTAAGATGACCTGGGGCAACATTATCTGTTCCCATCAACATCAGTATCCGCTAAATGGGGTAGAAATTCCCTCTGTTAACTTTGCATGCAAATTATGTCATATGTCTGAAACTATTGAATTATATTTTACTTTTCTGCTTAGAAGTCCTGGGCAAAAGAAAAATTGTGAAATTACTGCTTTTTGAGTGTTTTTATGTGGTATAACTTAATAATGCAAGAAAATGAGGAGAAACAGGTCACATGGAAGGTAATTGGTTAAGAATTAAGGTCATAACATTCAGGTTTTGAAAAACATTGATGAAGCACTAACTATTGTTCTATTAATATACTGAACTATTTATATATGTCCATTGTTAATTTCATTCTAAAAATAACTTTGAGAAATTGAAATTAATGCCATTATTGTATTGGGGGGACACAAGATTCAAAAAGGTTAAGCAACTTATCAACCTTATTTAGGCATTTGTTCAAAAAATATTTTTTTGATGGTTGCTATGAGCTGAGACATTGGTGAATGTCTTAGTCTGTTTTCTTAGTTGTAGCTGTTGCTACAACTAAATTCCAAAGACTGGGTAATTTATAAGGATAAGAGGTTTATCTGATTCACGTTCTGAGGCAGGGAAGTTATAAGTCAGGTGAGTACAACTGATGAGATACTTCTGCTTGCAGATGCTCTCTTCAGAGTCCTAAGACAATGCAGGCATTAAACAGGAGAGGTGATGAGCTTCCTAGCTCAACTCTTTTCTTCTCCTCTTAAAAAGTCATAGTCCCATAGATTAGGGTCCACATTTATGATCTCATTTTAACCTTAATTAGCTCCCCAAAATTTCACTTCCAAATACCCAAGATTGGATTAGGATTCCACAAGAAAGATTCAATTTCAACAAGAGTTTTGGTGGGGCTATTCAAACAGCCATGACCCAAGCTAGCATGGCTTTTTCTCTCACAGAACATTTTCTTTTCTTTTGTGGGGGTGACAGTCATTGCATGGGTACAATGTTTAACCCAAGAGCATATTACAGGTAGCAATAATGATATGAAAGAAGAGAGAATTATGTAGATTGAGGAAAGTCAACAGAGTTCCTTTGAGGAAACAGCATCTAAATTGAGAATTGAACAAAAAGTAGGTACTGCTGAAGTGAATTACAAGAGGAACTGTGTTCTAGAAGAAGGAAGAACATGAATAGACACCCTGAAGAACTTGGTGCATTTTTGTAACTGAGAAAGTCCCTTGCAGCCAAAGGATACCCTGGGGAAGGTGGTGGGTTAAAGAACATGAAGGACATAAAGCAGGAGAGACAAGCAAGGCCAAGTCAGAAAGTGGCTGGATCTTTTTGTCCTAAAGCCCACCCATGTTTTCTCTTTGAACATTCTTTTTCTGTTTTTGTTTTGTTTTGTTTCTGACCTATAAATCTGTGCCAACACTTAGTCATTGCTTCAGAAGTGTATGAAAAATAATGATTCTACATTCTCCAAAAGAATGAGATGAATAAAATGCTGAATGTAAAAGCTAAGGTATGATGGTGTTTCTTTGATGCATCCCGTCCATCACTGAATGAGTAGTGCTGTTCATAGGTAGCATTGGACTTGACCCTGTCTACACAACAAGTCTAGCCAAGGCAACAGATGACCTGAAGGAGTTGGAAAGGTCATGAGCTGACCTTCTAAAGGGCCTTGCTGCCTAGATTTTGGGTTACACCATTGGCAGCAAGGCTCTGAAAGAGGGGAGATGGAGTGGCATGGGTGAAATCTAAAACCATGGTGGAGGAATGAATGGGAGAGAGAGTTAGAAAATGTGGTTCCCATTCCTTTCTGCTTCCCTTCAGGTCTCTATCCTTAAATTGGTTCTCAGTTTCTCTGGGTTTCAGATTCCTCATTTGAAAACAGGGAATTCCATTTTCACCAAGGGATTTCTATCAGAATTGTATGGGATAATAAATGCAAAGAAGAAGATTCTATGTGTGGCAAATACTGAGTGCTCAGTAAATGCTCCCTTCAGTCCAGGGTTTCTCAATGTCAGCATTACTTCTTTGTGGGGCTGGATCATTCTCTGTTGAAGAGGCTGCTCTGAGCATCACAGGATATTCAGCAGTATCCCTGGTCCCTACCCGACGAGCTACCAGTTACGTTCCCCACCCCTAGTCGTAACAACCACACAGATGCACAGACACTCAGAGAGACAGCTGGGCTATACAGGAAGAATGGAGGTTGCTTGGCTGGTGGGGATTTGGAACCTGAATGACAAATTCCAGAGCACAAGAAGAAGCAACTTTGGACTGCTGCATGGGCATGATCACTGAGGATCCATGCCAGTGGGGTGACAGTCATGCTGAAGGCTCTCCAGAGAGACAAAGAACAGGGCATTCTAGACAAAGGGAGGGCTGTGCACAAGGCACATATACGTTTATCTACTAGTTCTTAATTTTAAAAGTGAAATAAGTGTGACAAAGGAAACTCTCAACCCTGTGATTTTTAAAAGCATATAATTGATTTTCTGGTGTTAAGATTTTTGAATTTTTTGTATATCCTGGATACTAATGACCTCTCTGAGGAGTGGGTGGTAAAGATCCTCTTCCATTCTGTAGGCTCTCTCTTCATGCTCTTTTTTTTTCCTATGCACAAGTTTTCTAATTTAATGCCACTTCACTTACTGATTTTTTATTTAATTCTTGTTAAGCAAATGGGAAAAGAACTAAACAGACACTTCTCAAAAAGAAGAAATAAAAGTGGCCAACAAACATATGAACAAATGTTCAACATATCTAGAAATTAGGGAAATGAAAATTGAAACTACATTGAGATTCATCTGACTCCTATCAGAATGGCAATTATCAAGGATAAAAATAAGAATAAGTGTTTGCGAGGATGTGGGGGAGAGGTACACTCATGTGTTATTGGGACTACAAACTAATGTGACCACTCTGGAAAGCAGTTTGTAGAATCTTCAAAAAAACTAGGAATGGAACCACCATGTGACCCAGCTATCTCACTCCTCAGCATATATCCAAAAGATCTAAAATCAGTATACTATGGGGATACATATAAACATCAATGTTTATAGCAGTACAATTCACACTAGCCAAGATATGGTGCCTTTCAACAGATGAATGGATAAAGAAAATAAGCTATATACACACAATGGAGTGTTAGTCATCCATAAAGAAGAATGAAATTATGGAATTTGCTGGTAAATGGATGGAACTGGAGACTATCATGCTAAGTGAAATAAGCCAGTCCCAAAAAGTCAAAGGTCAAATGTTTTCTCTGACATGTGGAAACTAGTAAAAAATAAGGGTGTGAAAAAAAATAGAGAAAGGAAAAAGTGTGCATAGGGGATTCCATCAAAATAGATAAAAGATCTGTGGACTAGAAGAAGTGGAAGAGGTGGACGGGGTAAGGGAAGAACGGTGGAATGAATCTGACCTAACTTTTTTATGTACATATATGAATATAACAGAGTGAATCTCACCACCAAGTATATCCACAAGATATTAACTAAAAATAAAAAAAATAATAATAAGTAAACAGCAAAGAGATCAGTAGAGTGGAGGGAAGGGAGAGGGGAAGAACTGAGGACTGAATTAGAGCAAATTATATTCCTTGTTTTTATAATTATGTCAAATGAATCCTAACATCATGTATAACTAAAAAGAACCAATAAAAAGAAAAAAAGGTATATGATGTTTTCAACTCTATGAGTTTGACTACTGTGAGAACAGGTGTCATATCTTATGACTTTTACTCCATCAACAGCTTCTAGCAGGATGCTGGAAACCTAGCTGTCATTAATAATTGTTGAAGCAATGACTCTGAGGCTACAGGTGAACCTTGTCATTATTTTTCATTTACATTGTGTTTTTCTAAAATTTCAAGGCCAAGAAAACATTGACTTTGACAGAGGGGGATGGCATCTGTGCCATTTTGGCAAATCAGTCAGTGATGTTAAAATGGCTACTTAGCATTCTGCTGACAACTCGCCCTGCTGGGTGGAGACAAATAGACTTGTCCCTCACCTCAATGAGCACGTTCAGACAACCAGGATTCCTAATTTCTAATGTTTCCTCCCATGGCTGGCTCTCTGAATAGTAGGGACAGTTCATGCCAAATACCCTATTCTGTCTCAAGGGCCACCGAATGTTTCTGAATTTCCAGGTTTTCTGCGGGACAGGTTCTGAAGACCAGATGACCTGGCAATTGGACAAGTTGCAGGGCAATTGTTGGCTTTTGTTTTCTCTTGAAAATCAGAGTTAGATTTGATTTTATGTTAGAAAGGCACTGCCAGGTAGTTATAAGGGAGGGAGACTGGTGTGTCAACCAAAGGAATTGTCCCGTGACTTCTAGTTATTTCTGCTATTTCTCTGAAATTCAACTTCAGGTGACTCAGTTGAAAAGTCTGGATGGTAAATTAAACAAGATAATCATCAATGAGAATTTCAAGAATTTTAAGATGAAAAATCAGATGCCACCAAGAACATTAAGTACCACCCATCAATTTTGAGTTCTGACTCCCTTTTGCGCCCCTTCCTTGGCATGATCGGAAGTCCAGGCCATAGAAGTTAGGGCAGAAGTGTTATGGGATTCTTTACTCTGAGCCATCGTGTTCTCCCAGCTATCATAAAGGCCAGGACCTTTCCTGTCTTTCAAAGGAACATGTCTCCTTCCTCTGAGTACGAAATCAGGTCAACTTCACTGCCACCTTCTATCCTTAATATGCTTCTCCATCATTCAGCACCCTGTTAAGATGCATACAGGGCTCTCTGGTGATGTTAGGGCCTATAAAAGAAATTTATGTGTTCCATATGTTTGGTTACAGATGGGAAATGGGAATTCTGAAGGACATGAAAGAGAAAATGTTTACATGTCGAGCATCAGTTCTGAAGTTAGATTGCCTGAGTTTGAATCTTAGCTTTTCCCTTTATTAGCTCTGTAACCTTAAGTTAGTTGCTCAAATGCTCTGGTCCTCTATTTCCTGAGCAGCAAAACCTCCCTATTCAGGTATATGAATGTGTAATAAATTGGGACACTCAAAGGGTTTGACCTGTGCGTAGCCTGTGGTCAGTACCTGGTACATATCAACCATTATTTACTATCACATACAAAAGTGGATTTTATGGGAGCACAGAGTTTTCAATCATCTCAAATTGTAAGAACTTTTCAGCCATCAACACAACTCCCACAAGAGAGTGGCGAAATTGTTAGTGAGAATTAAGCAGCCTGTTCTCTAGGAGCAACTGAGACTCGCTGAGATAAAGGTGTTGACTGCAAGAGTGAAAGAGTCATGGATTAATTAAAATAGCCCAGATCCTTTCTGCCAGTCTCTGGAAACATCTACTTTTATCTTTGAAGTAAAAACTGAATTAGTCACTCAAAGTACACTTATTAACAAAATGCAACTGTCCAGTTCAATGGAGGCAAAGTCATAAATCTCTTGGGTGTTAAACCATTCCTGTGAAAGACCTGTACCTTGGCTTTTAATTGTTTTTTCTTTTTTCTTTTTCTCTGCCTCTCTCTCATGCAGTCCTAACTCACTCTAACCAGGTGCAGTTCCTAGTTAGAGGAAGTGGAAATTTCCATCACTTAATATCTGTTAAATTTTGTGAGCCCTCAAAGACCTTTGGAATTCTGGTGTCAAAAGAAAGGGATGTGCTCCCAGGCATACTTTAATAGATTCCTGGAGAATGCTGCTCCCGGCTGTATCCCCTTCTAGGGAGACATGCTACAGAGAACCCTGCACAGAGACAAGGCTCATTCTCCACAGTTAGCTCTGAAGTGCCTTCAGGAAATTATTTTCTCAGCTCATCTCCTTGCGTTCCCTGTCTTGGATCACAGGACAATCTGTTTAAATGACTAATTACAGACATCACTAAAGACACCGAGCAAATGTTGTCTTTGAATACCCGCCTTCCCAAGTTTTACAGTTCTTGCTAGGCTTGACAGTGATGAGGCCATTTAACAGTCCAGTGCAGGCGGATGTTAAAAAAAAAAGTTTTTAGAAGTGACCATATGCGGTTCAGTTTCCTAACTTTCAAATTTCACACTTAACGTTTGTCATTCTGCTGGACACCTGTTTAAATTCTATTTTAAAATGTTAATGTATGTTGTTTAGAATAAAATTTTTTAAAAAGAGAGTTCAGGTTAAGTCGACATTTTTAATCACCAAAATCATGGCAGAAAATGTTTTCCGTGACACCTGCTGGGATAATGCACTCTTCCATTCTGTCTTTTTTAGGAAGAAAAAACCCATTTGGGGAGCAGATTTTGAAATTGTCTCCCAGAGGAAAGAGGGATGGTGGTCAGAGGCAGGGCCATCCTGGATGGTTATAAAAAGCAAACTTGTGCTTCTTCAACCATAAAGGCCAGGAAGTGATGATAGGTGTCAAATTGAGTCATACCCCTCCCAGGGTGTCAGTCAACATATCAATATAACTGCCCCATTTCCTTTCCTCAAAGAGTATTCACTTGCTAAAAACATAATTGTCCTATGTCTAGCCATTAAAACCATATGCTTGCTGTACATAGAGCAGTGCTACCATCAAATGCTATTTTTCTAGATCTGTAGCATTTAGGAGTGCGTTGGGGATACCGCAGAAGAAGAAAGGGCACCAGCTGCATTGAAGCTATTGTAAACCATGGTGAGTTCACCTGCACAATAGAGTGAGGATCAGATGTCAATTGGAGGCCTCCTCTGAAGTTAAACTTCACCTTGAAAAATGGGAGTCAGTAGGGGTCTAATACACTGTGCCCTGTTTTTTTTCTTTTTTTCCATCCCCTACCCTATTTTTTGAGATGAAGAGGGGATTTTCTTTGGCACGTACATAAGATGGACAAACAAGAATTTGCCATTATTTTTCCATTCCAAAATTGCCTCTGACACCACAGAAGTCCAGGATCAGAAAACTATGAGTACTCTGAGTTGGCTTTGTTTTTGAGGGAGACTTTCTATGAATAATTAACAGCTCTGTAAGTTGAAGCCTTCATTTCAGCTTCCGCCTTCTCATGGAGTTCAGTGCCCTGTATCCATCTGGATGGAGAAAGGATAGTTCAGATTTCTCTGGCTCAGTAATTCATAAACAAGAAGCAGATTCCCTTCATTCTCCAACACTTTATACACATAAAGTCACATACAGGATTTTTTTCAGGATTGTAGATTAATCTTTCATGTTGAATAAAAGAAAGTTCTAAGGGAAACACAGTGACCAAACACAACTGACAAGAATATACAATTTCTCCTTCTCCTCCTCCTCCTCCTCCTCCTCCTTCTTCTTCTTCTTCTTCTTCTCCTTCTCTTTCTTATTTCTATGATTTTTAAATGCTATAGACTTTGCCACTGTAGCCTCATGCTATAGACTCATGCCTCCTTATGGAAATTTTGGTTTTTTTTGGAACCGGAAATTGAACCTAGGTTCACTGAGCCATATCTCCAGTGCTTTTTTTTTTTTTTTTTTTTTTTTATTTTATTTTGAGGCAGGATCTTGCTAAGTTGTTTAGGGCCTCCCTAAATTGCCAAGTCTGGTTTTTTGGCTTTAAACTTGCATCCTCCTGCCTTATCCTCCCGGGCCACTGGGATTACAGGTGTGCACCACCACACCCAGCTAAACACAGAGGTCTTTTTGCCTGAGTATAAATATTAGCACAACAGTAGAGTCACTTCATATATATATATATATATATATATATATATATATATATAACATTTATTCATCAACTACATGTCAAACACAGTGTCAGAGATTACACTATTGCTCTAGATAGATTTAGTGCCAAAGACTTGTTTTCATATCATGGCTTTAAAAGATTACTGAATGCTAAACCCTAGGGGTCCTGGAAGAGGGTCACACATTCATGTGCTGGACATCAACTATAAGAAGCAAATGCACCTGCAGTGCTTCTTCTTGGAAGAAGAGATTCCCTAAAGGGATTGTTCAAGTGCCATCAAATCATGAAATTAGTTACATTTCCTGTTTTGTTCCTGCTCATTCACTTTCTTTTTCCAGTTTCTGAGATGTGGGTATCTGCCTTGCACAACAGCAAATAGTGGGTATTGGAATGAGTGTTGTGTTGGGCTTACAATGTTAATACTGGGGTAGACCTCAGAACAGAGCTGGGAAAGGTAGAAGGGAGCATATTTGTGGGGTGAAGCAGGACTAGGAGTTTAGTGTGAGACAAACAGAGTTATTGAATAAGCAATTAAGATGTTAAACAGACGACTGTTCATATGAGTCTACAGGTCCGAAGGCTGGAATGCAGTTCTAAAAATGGGAGTCTTGTCAATTCCAAACAGTCACTCTAGTATCCAGGGTCAGAAAGGCTCTGCCATCTTGTCAATCACATCATCAGATAACAGTAGAAAACAAAAAAGCAGAAAAGCACTGTCTTTTAACTGCATCTTACTTACACTTGGAAATTTTACTGCCTTTTAAACTGTCACAGCTTAGAATCCATGGGCCAAACGAATCACATAGGCTCAACATAACTGAAGGGGAATTGGGAAAACTAGGGAAGTACCTGGGTTGTTGGTGAGTATTCACGGACACTAATTCAGAGAGAGGAGAGAATGCTGGAGAGGTCCACAAGTAAGTCAGAATCTAGGGCAAGAGTAGAGGGCGTGGCTCTAGAGGACCATTTATACACAAAGCAGAGCATGCGCAGTAAGAGAATCCTGCTGGTAGGCGGTGGATGTGGAGAGTCAATCCGGCACTCTCTTCTGATTGCTTCATTTTTCCAAAGTCAGGTTGGAAATGAAACCATGAACTGACCATGGAAACAAAGGAGCATTGAGAATTTACACCCAGAGGAGCCAGAGTGACAGAGTCATCTAGGAGAGTGGGGTGACGTGATGGTGGTAATGAGTCTGATTGCCTAATTGTGCCTGTGTTTAAGCTGTTGTCTTCCATCCCCCAAATCTCTCATTTATAGGTGGCTCCATGATGCTGGGGCAGGACTGGGCTAACTATAGCTCTCCTCTGCGGCTCCTCCTTGTTAGGAAGTCATAGCGGGTGATCAGAAGCGTACATGGGCAAGAAGGGCACATTCCTTTGTTCTCTGACTGATCCTCTTGCGATCGGTGTCACCCAGAAAAACTGATTTACCCTGGAAGCAGCAGCTCCTCCTTGCTCCGCAGTATTTCGAATTTGCAGTTTATTCAAAGCCGGTCTCATCACACCTCTTTGGAGCCGAACACCAGTTTGCTGTTAGAGAGCAAAGGTCCAGATGAGATGGTAGCTCCACATGGCCCTCTTTAGGCCATGACGTCAGCGTCGATCAAGCAGTGTCCCCTCCTCAAGGCTGGGTTCAGCCCCTTGGAGCTTTAATCTTCCGGCTTCTGAGTTCTGTCAATTCCCCAAACCCTAGGAGTGATAAATGTTTTCAGTAATCCTATTTCTACTATTTCGATCTTCTTTTTTGCATTTCAATTTTTAATACTTGCTTCAAAGTTTTATGTGAAACATAAAATAGTATTAAAAAGAGGGCTGTGGTCTCATTGGAGCCTGTCTGATACAGTGGCTGTCTGAGCACCAGCAAAGGAAAGCTTGTGTAAGCCTTAGTTTTATTCTTGGTGAAGGAATTGGGAATACCTACTTTGGGGTCTTTGTGAGGATTAAATGAGAAGCTGTATGTAAATCTCTTTTCACAAGGTACCACTCATATGAACTTCTCAATAAATGCTAGTTATCATATTTTCAGTTTGCATAATTTGAAATCTTTCTTTGATATCCTATCCAAATGCCAGTCATTCCAACTTCAGTGCAAACTTGTCAATCACTTACTTCCTGGTGCTGTTACTTTTGTTGCTTTGTGTCTGTTGTGTTTTTATCTCTTTTCCATCCTGAGCTGTGAATTTCTATTTATCTTTTAATAATAATACCTAGCACAAGGCCTTAGCAAAAAGTGATATTCAATGAATTACTTTACCTAGAGTGACACACTCTTGTTTAGAACACCTTAATAATTATCGGTAAGACACTGAAGACTTTTAATTCTTTCATGTTTTTTTTGTAAACATAGACATCTACCTTTAGACTCTAGCCTTTGACTCACTCCACCCATGAGCAGCTGTTTCTGATTCAGTACATCTTCTTTTGAGCTGCATGATTTGGGACATGTTAGGAAGCAAAGTTCTCTTTCTTCACAATTAACTGGAGATAATGACAGCTATGTCATGAGCTGTTGAAATCATTAGATGCGACTGGCACAGAGTGTGAACTGAGTGCAAGAAAACTTCTTTCTCTGTGAACTACATCCCTGATCTTAACCATGAACTTGGGTACTTCATGAATGGTATCATGGGAGGTCAGAGTTCCTTACTTAAAAAGAAAGACTGATGGACTTATTTGAAGAACCAAATGATCAAAATAGGCCATGAAAAGTTTCCTGGTCCATATTAGGGAACCTTAAAAATTAGATTCATTTTATTGAATGTAGAAGGAATTTTTAGAAATGTGTGAAAGGTGGGAAAGATAGGTAGAAAGGAAAAGGAGTTTGTAAAAATGGGGGTGAGTAGGTGGGGCAGTTATTATTCACATTTGTAGGGCCTGGCAATAATTAGAGGGTGTTTGTAATAAATTGCATTCAGAGATAATATTTATGAAATGCTCAGTATAGTACCTAGAATGCTAGGGCATTATCCCAGATAATAAGCATAAATTGCTGCCTTGTCACTCATAGAAATAGAATAGACTGGAAGAGCAAAGACAAGCGGGGGGGAGAATGAGGTGGAGTAGAGAGAATGGTAAGGGGTTGGAAATAACGTAATAAAATGGATTCACAAATGGCATGTATTCCTGGATGAAGGACATTGACATGATGGGATGAAAGTGGAATGACATGTGCCTTTCCCTCCATACTTGGCAAAGTTCAGTAGAAATCAGAGCATATGAAATACTGGTGCCAACGCAAGGCGGAATTTAACTCACTTCAAACTGCCTCTGCTTTTTCATGAACATATTTATTTAATGAGCATTTAATGATTATCTGTTTTGTGCCAGAGCCTGTAGTAAACCTGGGAATTTGGAAGTGATGATGAAGCTTATGTGCTATTTAGGGACATGGTCAAAAACAAATACAGACATAAATAAGACATTTGCAGATAATGATAAGCAGGAGGAAGGAAACAGCACTAGACTACACAGTCATGATTGGGTATGAGACAGAGAGAGGCAGAGATAGTTACAGTGTGGCCACGGAGGTTCTTTTGAAAAGGTGGCATTTGGGCTGACTGTAAAGGAGTCAACTACTAAAAGTAGTAAAGTAAAAGGAAGGAGTAAACTGGGTAAACTGGATTGGAATGAAGAAAAGCCCTGTAGGCTGCTGTAAAGAGCTATATCTTTATGGACTGGGGATCTGAACCAGCCCTTACATATACTAGGCAAGAACGGTATCACTGAGCTGAATCCCCAGCCCTTTTTACATTTATTTGAAACAGGGTCTCATTGAGTTGCTCAGACTGGCCTCAAACTTGCAACCCTCCTGCCTCAGCCTCCAGAGTAGATGGAATTACAGGCATATGCCACCACGCCTTGTAGAGGCTGCCATTTTATTGTAAATGCAAAGATCTCAACTTCATGGAGTCAGCTTGGTTTGCTGAGATTCTCTACGTTTGTATTGTTCTGGAAAACACATTTTCAAATAAGTTCATCAAAGATTTACCAAGCACTGGAAAACCTCTTGTAAAGAAATGCTTCATTTAGTATTTATTACTTATTTAAAATGTACACACAGAAAGCAGAGCACACTCCAGAGGAAATGGCCCACAGCCTGTGTCAGAATCCTCAGGCCTGACTGATGCGGGCTCCTGTATGCCACATGCCTCTTTAGGAGGAATGAGCATCTGAAGAGGGTTTGGAGAATGTTGATGTTGAGGTGATTACAAGCCAAACCATTTGGTGTAGTTGGAAGCCCCACAGGTTTCCTGTGAGCACTGATTGCACTGGTCCAGATGGTCTTTTTGGATGTGCTGTTCTCAGTCACATATCCAGCCAGCTCCAGGTTCCCTGCTCAACCAAGAGGCCGAGAGACTGCCCCCACCTCCTGCACGCCCACAAGCGCTGTACCATCTCACTGCTTGGTGCATATTAAATGACCGAAAGGGCAACAGTGGCTTGAGCTTGGTATATCCCTTCAAAAGTCTTGGACAAGAGACAGGAGATAACTGAATTGACTGCTGAAGGGAAAGAAATGTCCTAACCTGTCCTCATTATAAATAATAAACATGACGGTGACATATTATTTTTTAAATATTTTTCCAAGTTTATTGAGGTTATGATTGACAAATAACAATTGTATTTTAAGTTGTACAATGTGACTGTTTAACATAAGTATACATTATGAAATGATTACCCCAGTCAAGCTAATTAACATATCCATCATTTCACAAAGTAAATTGTGTGTGTGTGTGTATGAAAAATACTTAAGATCTCCTCTCCTAGTGGATTTCAATACATTATGATCACAATACATTATAATACATTATGATTAACTCCAGGCACCACACAGTACACTAGATCTCTAGAACCCATTCGTATTGTACCCTTTGTACCCTTACTAATACCTTCCCGTTGTCCCCTCACCCCAGCCTTCTATTCTGTATTTCTATGAATTCAACACAAAAATGAGATCATGTAATTATTTAAATAAGCCTGGCTAATTAGCACTATATCTTTGATATCATATCAGTAATATTGATAATAGTGCTTGGTAAGGTGTCAGGCACTGGGCTGAAAATCTAAACATATTTTCTTACTTAACTCTCAACAAAGCTTCCCAATATATGTATGGCGACTTCCATATCATAGATGGGAAACAGAGAGTTTAAGTGACTTTCCAAAATCTCATAAGTAATAAAAGTGAGATTCAAACCTAGATAGGTAGCATTCCAAAACATAGACTCTAAAATTTTTTCTTATACTTCTTTTCCAGCCTGTTCCTTATGGTAGTTACATAAATATCACAAAAAATAAATTGAAGGTTATGAGAGAGCCTTAACTCCCTCATTTGGCACCACAGAAGAAAAGGTCCTCATTAGTGGGTAGAAGATGGGATGATGAGTTAGAGGCTGGAATGGACAGACTGAAAATAAAGAAAGTAAAATAATACCAGATATGTTGCAAATGTCTCCTAACTCACTACCCCAAGGAATAGTGAATTTTGCCTCATTTGAGAAAGCCAATTATACTAATAATAATTGTGATGATGATGGCCACATAGCTTCAGAGAAATTTCTTCCCAGCTGTTGAATACTGCTCAAAATATCATCAAGGTTCATTAACTAAAGAATGGTAAAGGCAGCTCCCACATGCTATATTCTGGAAACATCAAATATCCTAAGAAACTTGCCAGTCTTGAGTATGCCTTGATTTATTCTACTTAAAAATTGGGAAACTAGAATTTTGCACCTTGTTAGCTGTTGTTGAAATGGAAACTGAAACTGCCTTATCTGAGAATGTCAGTACCTTTCCCCTTCTCTTTTGGATTATCAAGCAAAACAAATAGAATGGGGAAATTAAAACCTTCCTACTCCATTTTCAGTCACAGTATGAGATAGAATCCCCTGAGTCAAGCATATGCAGAAGCCTTCAGTATTAGTTGGAATTGAGCATGGGAAGAAGTAACTAGCATAAAGAGAAGCCTGCAGAACACAGATCTCACACACACGAAAACACATTCAAGACCGTCACCAAAATGAAGATCATCTCGGTAGACACAGGTTGGATATTTGACAAGAATCAAACATCTCTGCATGATAAAAAGTATTCAATAAAGTAGAAATGGAGGGTAAACTCCTCAACCTAATAGAGGACATCTGTAACTAACATCGTGGTTCATGGCATGAGACCAAAAGGTCTCCATTTTAACTAGGCAACAGGGCAAGAGAAAGAATTTTAGAAAGGGAGAATTTAAACTCCCTTTATTAATCAATGACATAATCTCATATATAGCTATCCTAAGAAATAAATAACTACTAGGGGTAATAAATGAGTTCAGTGAATTTATAATATATAAGATCCATATGCAAAATTCAGTAGTATTTCTACACAATGAATAATTAAAAATTAAATTGTTATTCCATTTATAATAACATGAAAAAGAACAAAATGAAAATAAACAAACAAGGGTAAGACCTATACACCCCAAACTGCAAAATGCTATGATAGAAATTAAAGAGCTAAATAAAGGGAAAAACCAGTTATATGCAAGGGTCAGAAAATAATTTTTTAAAGATGGCATATTATGAAATATGAATCTTAACAAAATTCTACCTGTGAACTACTTTCTCACATCATGCACAAAAATCCACTCAAAATGAATCAAAGACCAATAGCTAAAACTGTAAAGCTCTTATAAGTAAACAGGAGTAAATCTTCACAAAGTTGGGGTAGGCACTGATTTCTTAGGTACAACACCAAAAATGCAAACAACAAAAGAAAAAAATAGACAACTTTTACTTCAGCAAACTTGAAACATTTGTTGTTGAAAATGATATCACCAAGAACAAAGGCAAACCCATAGGGTGTGAGAAAAATATTTTCAAATCATCTATCTGTTAAAGGATGTTCATCTGGAATTCAAAAAGAATTCTTATAACTCTCATAAAAAGGCACCCTGATTTTAAGTTGGCAAAGGATTTGAATAGACATGTCTCCAAACATTTATGGTTAGTCAATAAGCACATGAAAAGATGCTGAACATCAGGACTCATCAGGAAAATGAAAATGAAAACCATGAGATGCCACCAACACACACTAGGATGGCTATAATAAAAAAGACAGAAAATAACAAGAGGATGTGGAGACATTGAAGACCTCATCCATTGCTTGAGGGAATGTAAAATGCTTCAAAATCAATGTGGTGGTTCCACAAAATGTTAACCATCAAGTTACCCACAGGACCCAGCAATTCTACTCCTATGTATGTCCAAGAAAATAGAACCCACTTCCACTAACAAATCCTTGAACACTAATGCTCATAGCAGCATTATTTATAGTAACCAAAATTAGAAACAACCTCAATACCCATTGGCTGGTGAATGAGTCTATAAAATGTGCTATATTGATACAATGGAATATTTTCACCAACAAACAGAATGAAGTATTGACACATGTTACAACATGGTGAATCTTGAGAACATTACACTAGGTGAAAGAAGCTAGTCACACAAGATCATACGGTGTATGATTCCATTTAAATTAAAGGTCTGCTCTTGGGGGTTGTGGCTCAGTGGTAGAGCACTTGCCTAGTATGTGTGACATACTGGATTTGATTCTCAGCACCACATATAAATAAAGGTCCATCAACAACTAAAATAAATATATATATATATACACACATATATAATTTTAAAAGTCCAGAATGAAAAATATACAGAAGTAGAAAGTATATTAGTAATATTAGTATTTCTTAGGACTAAGGAAGGGGAGTTTTGGGGAGCAAATGAGAATTTACTATTAAAGAATATTAAGTTTCTTTGGGGGTAATGAAAATCTTCTACAATTAGATTTTAGTGATGCTATTCAATTCTGTGAATACACTAAAAACATGGAACTGTCATTTGAAAATAGTGAATTGTAGGATACAACGTACTTCATCAAAGTTACTAAGAAATGAAAAGTTCCTCAATTGTTACTATAGTCCCCCAAAGGGTCATGTGTTAGAGGCTTGGTTCCCAAGGTGGCATGATTTGGGAGGTGGTGAAACTTTCAGACAACGGGGCCTCATTTTATGTAGCCTTTTAGGAGAAGCACGTGTGCTTGAGGTCATTGTCGCTCCTCCAGTGCAAGGGAGTGAGTCTGGGGTTCTGGGGAAACCAGAGCTCATCCTATTTCTGGGCTTGATTAAAGGCTGGCTGAGTCACTAAATGATTCAGAACCACCTAAAGAGCCAAGATCTGGGTTTGACCTTGTGCATCTCAGATTAAATTAGATTATTAGACTATGATATCAGGAGCAGAATACAGGTGTCTGGGTAGGTGAGCGGAGAAGACTTTCACTAAGATTTTACTAAACGGAGGCTTGCCGTATGGCAGGAAGTGTGAGGAAGGTGTATGACAGCTTAATGGAAGTTGCTGAAATATGGACTGCCTCCCGTTCCTGCAGAGCCTTTTAAGTGCAAAATGTCTAATAGGTGCAGAAAGCACTTCTAGAAGGTAGTGATGCTCCCATTTGTCAAAAGACCTTCACCAGTTGTGTACATCCAAGGCAGATAGATGCCCTGTGATTTCTTCTTGAACTCTTAGTCTGCTCTCCTTCACTGACATCCAACTGATGAAATATGAGTAGAACACGCTTTCCAATTCACCGTCCTATGGAACACAAAGTTGCTCATTAGATACAATGTCCAGTGGCATTCAGCTGAGTTCTGGGGCCAGAGTGCCTGGGTGTGGATCCCACAGCATCTTTTTGCTGGTTGCCTGGCATCTGAAGTTTTCTAATGCTGAACTTTCCCATCTGTATACTAGGTATGATCAGATTACCCACCAGGTAGAGTTGTATGGTTAACAAGGGTCAAGGGCCTACAATAATTTCTTGCTCATTGTTATTATGTCACACTCCAGCTTAAAAACCTTCGTGTGACTTCTTAGTGCCCTTGGAAAGTCTAAACTGTGAGATAGGCTGGTAGTGTTCTCCCTCATGATCCAACTCTCTGACCTCATCTGGCTCCTCTCTTCTTCCCTCTGTTCTTCCTCGATTTCATCAAAGTCCCAAATATCTCCTTCAGGAACTCTGCATTTGTTGTTCTTCTGCCTGTAAGATTCTCACCTTCATTCTTAGAGCACAGGGCTAAATTCTTGTTAAAGGCCTTATTTAAATGCCACAGAATTAGACCTGACTGAGATCTCCTATATGGTACCCCCATAGCATCCTGAACTTATCCCTTGTGGAACTAATTGCATTTAAAATCAAACATTTATTTCTGCATTTTTAAAATGTTCCCAACCCCACTCTATAAACATTGTGAGTGCATGTCCAGGGATGACATTTAATAGAGACTGAAGAATATTGGCTAAATGAATGAAAGTCTGCAGAGCATTGGACAATATAGCATGGTTGGCTACACAGCCCAGTAGCTGCTTATGAACTTACCTTCTCACTAGATTCCATTGTCCTCTGAGTCAAAAGCTAATGGTTGAAACATTTTGAATCTGATATAAAGACTATAGAAAACATTTAGTTAGAAAAAAAAAAAAAAAGAGGCTATTCTGTGATCCACACAGCCAACTGGCCTGGTGAACAACAGGGCCAGTAGTGTAAGTGTTACATAATACATATGAACTCACCTGGAGGTTGGCGCTTGTGAAGTGCTGTTACAGTTAATCTGAGGGCTGATAATGCCCAAGGTCATGAGTGCAGCTCCTGACCTGTCTGTGCTACATTTCAGATAAGCAGTTCTGCCTGCTTCTGGATGTCACCTGTCACTTTGTTTTGCTCCTTTGCCCCAAAGCTGTCAAAGTGCTTTCTGCTCAGAATTAGCCTATCTCGAGTTACAACATATGCCAAGGTGTCTTTTTGCCATGATAGGATCTCAGCTGCATTATGCAGCTCCACGGGTTCTGTAGCTCTCCTGCATCCGTGTTTCAGCCTACCCTGTCCACTGCTGGTTTCTTAGGAGCAGAGACTTGAGCATCTGCAGGTAAAGTCACTCATATTCCTGGTCCAGTGGTATCAATACAGTTCTTGCATGACACGCAAGTTATCATGATCTCAATCTTTCTAGATCAACACAGAGAAGGAAGTGAGAGTGTGCTCTTTGGGGTGGAATGGACCTACGTTCAATCCTACCTCTGCTATGTGTAACTGTGATTTTGGTAAGTCTGAGTCAGTTTCTTCAGCTTTTAAGAGTAGTTTACAAGTTGTCAGAAGAATTTAGTGAAGCAACATATATACGATGATCAATATAGGGACTATATCTATTACTACTGTTAGTATTACGACTCCTCATAGTACTACTTTACTTCAATTATTATTATTATTATTAATTATTATTATTTCTGGTTACCCCTGAGCTGATTGAATTTCACCAATCCATACCATCTATGGCAGATGTTCAGAGGCTGTTATCCTACATTTAAAAGTACCTGAAAAGCTCCAGGTGGATTGTTCTATGCTCTTTGGAAAGTCTATAGGCAGTTCTTCAGACTCTTCACACTGATGGAACTGCTGAGGTTCAAATGATGTTGAAGGGAAGAGGGGCAGATGAAAAGTGAGGACAGATAAAAGACTTGTAAATTGAAAGTTATAGTTGAGAATCACATGGAAGACCTTGCTATCCATTTTGCAAATTAGTTTGCTTTGTAAACTTTCCAAAGAGCTGAGCTTTGCTAGCTGGCAACTCACAAGGTAGCAAGGCTTTTGTGAGTTTCTTATGCATACTGAATATTCATAATAATGACTTTCATGATATATATAAAACACATGGAATATATCCATATGTGCAATTATTTAGGTTCTTTTGATATTCAAAATTACTATTTGTTAGCACTGGATAACTCTGCCCCATGACTATTTGCGATGAGGGAGAGCAAAGCAGAGGCCTGATGGACTCTGTGCAGATGGCGCGTACCGCCATGCTATCTGGGTGCTGGGGTGAGCACAGGCAGCCCTGCAGGTTCATTGTAGATAACAGGATCATCCCAAGTCTCGAGTTCCAGTGTCAGACTCAGGACCAGTTCATTAGTGAAGCTTCCTGACTCACCTTCTTTGGACTAGGGGCCCACTACCATGATAATTTTTACTGACAGATAATTTTTGTGCCAACAGTTTTAGCTTGAAACTTATATGTACCAATATCTACTACTATCTTAAGTAGTTTATAGTGATGAATTTATGGTACTTATAAATATGTGTGAAATATATAGACACATGCAAGTGTCAATATGTCCGTACACATGCAAATGTAACATAGGTACATGAAACATGTAAATATACATATCTGTGTGTATATAGATGTGCAATGTAACTAAATGCATAGAGCTTAATACACCTTATAAATTTCATAACTCACAACATTTCTATAGCCTTCTCAACCAGTTCAGAGATGAGGGATTCTATCGCGTTCCCTCTGCCCGCAGAGAGAGACACGACACACTGGTTGTTCGTCAGAGCTCTTTATTGTTCCTTTATTGTTCTTCTCTTAACAAGGAAGTCATGGTCATTATATATGAATCATGAGCCAATCAGGTTACAGAGCATGTGGGGAGAGCATGATTACTATAAAGAATATACTAGGGGCATGAAGAGAGCACGCAGCGAGCACGAATCACCTCGTCCAATCAGGTCAACTTCCTTAAGCAGTGTCAGCTGTTTGTTGCAAACCAGGCCATTCTGGCTCAGTGCCAGGCGCCATATTGAAGTCCCTGAAAGCCAGGCTAGGGTGGGGTCCGCGGTACCCCGACAGGATTCCACAGTGACCCTCCTTGCCACTGCACCTAACCATTCACATTTTATATATATACATCTTATATGTACATGTAAATTATATTTATCATGCCGTAATGATAATCCTAATGCAAGTGTCAGAGGTCTCACATCAAAACGGAGGAGACACAGGTTTCCACTTAACTCCATATCTCAGGCTTATCACTTGGCAGGGGGGCGGTGTCTGTGCTGGGAGCAGAGGAGAGACACAAGTTTTCCATTTGTAGGGACCTGGGTCCCCTGAAGCTGCAAGCTGTTCTCCGTTTACTTCTTCCTTCTGGCTTACTGGCTCTTCCTGGCTATCAGGATTGTTTTCTCAACCCCAGCAGCCTTCTGTGGATTGATGCTTAGAAGCTTCCAGCATGCTGAATGTGATTCTGCTGTCTTTGCTCTTTTGACACCAGGCAAAGTCAACATGTTCTAGTCCAGATGGTATCTGTTCAATCCCCGGCACCTAATGTAGCGTGATACCCCAGTGTTGACCCAATGTAGTTAATGGGTGATTTCTGAGATTTGTCTTTGGAAAGGAAAATTAAGTATTTGGGGAAAACATATTTGTAGTAGTATGAAAATCTGACCTAAGATCTTTTTCCCTAGACTGACATAAAATAATGAATTTTGTCATTTTAACAATATTAGTAATTTATTAAAAACCTAAAATGTGTCATTGAGTGTATTTGATTGTTTCATATGTACTTGAAATCCTTAAATTACAGACTCTTTGTCAAGTTCTGTATGGTCCTTCTTTCTGGCTTCTGTTGGCCTCGACAACTATCAGTTAGAAATTGTGGTTATGCACTGAGTAAAAAAATTCAACAAAACAGGCCAGAAAAGGAAGAGATCAAGTTTTCTCACATAATAGTGGAAATCAGAGGTCCAAGCAACTGATTAAAACAGTCCTCTGACAATCCAGGCTCCTTCTATCTTTCTTTCTATGCTACTTTTACCATGGAGTTTTTGTCCTCATGACCACAATATGGCTGCTGCATCTCCAGATACTGAGTCAGTGCTCCAGGCTGGAAGAGGAAAAATGTAGAAAGGGCAAAGGCAAGAGTTTATTATTTGAGACTTTGATACTGCTTTTAATTTAGGGAGAAAGGCTCTCCACAGGGAATTAGGCCTTATCTCATTGACCAGAACTGTGTCACATGGTCACCCTTATCCAAGCTAATCTGCTCTTGCTCCAAACAAATCCAGGATATTGACAGGCAAGGTAGCAAGCTCTTTTCTCCCCAGCACATCTTTGCCCCCATGCCTTTTCTGTTTAGAATGTTTCCTCTTGCTCCTTCCTGTATGTGGTGTCTTCGTAGCTAAGCTCACACGTGAGAAGTAGTACCCTGCCCAATAACCAGTTATCATGGGGCATGGCCTCCTGGTCTGTAACTCTAATTCTGACCACCTTCTGCAGTTGTCACTGAACCTTCATCTGTGGTTGGGTCATCCCAGGGCATGGAGGTCATACTCTGACCAAGCTTATTGATTAGTTTGCCACTTCCCAGCAGCTAAGCTTACTGACATTAGTTCTCCACAAAAGAGCCCTTTTCTTCAGTTGCTCTCCCAAGGAGGCCCAAAGCCAGAGTGTTGGTGGCTCCCTTTAAATGGTGTCATCCTCAGGGAAGGGAAATCAGTTTCATTCTTCTGACCAGTAAGTGGGAAAGCCCAGTGATTTTGGTCAACTTCTTCACTGTTGTGACTTAAAGGACCCAACCAGAACAACTATAGAGGAGAAAAAGTTTATTTGAGGTTTCACAGTTTCAGAGGTCTTAGTCCATAGAAAGCCAGCTTCATTCCTCAGGCCTCGAGGTGAGGCAGAACATCATGGCAGAAGAGTGTGGCAGAGGGAAGAAGCTCAAAAGATAACCAGGAGGTAGAGAGTTCACACCCAGACACAAATACATACCCAAAGCCACGCCCCAATCCCCACCTCCTCCAGCCGCACCCACAGCTTCAGTTACCACTCAGTTAATCCCTATCAGGGGATTAAATCCATGATTGGGTTAAGACTCTCCCAATCATTTCTCCTCTGAACCTTCCTGCATTGTCTCACACATGAGCTTTTGAGGGACACCTCACATCCAAACCATAACACCCAGTCCTTAGCATGTTTATTAACAAAGCTTTTTGGCTCAGAAATAAAAGGAGTTTTTTTTGGCTTAGAGAGAACACCCCATTTGGATCAGGTTAGTTATTTGTATGCATAATTTCTAAATTGCAGTCAAATCTGCTTGCATATTAATCTCATTTAATGAGACTTTTATGGAACTATAGACCCAAGGCATTGGGACTCAAACATGACTCAGACATCAGCTGTGTCTCAGGTCTGAAGTTGTAATGTAAAGCATAGTGATTGTAGCTAGGAATGCTGTGTGTCGCATACTTGAAATTTGCAAGAGTGCTGAATTCAGGTGCCCTTACCCCCTCCCCGACACAACAATTACTGGCTGTGTGAGGTGACAGATATGTTAATTAGCTTGAGTGTGGTAATAATCGCTTCACAATGTCTAGTCTATGCACGTCAAAACATCTCATCCTCCCAGATAAATAAATACAGTTTTTTTTTGACTTGTCAAGTAAACCTCAGTAAAGCTGGAAAAAAACAATCAAGACATGGATCAGATCTCATTAGTTGTTTGCTTCATCCCCCTCAGCAATTCAAAACTTCTCCCTCCTGCATACTTGGTAGGTCTTTCAGTCTCATTTTGAGAGCTCTGAATGTCTTCCCACTCCAGCTCTGGAAATTTCCCTGCGCCCCAGGAAGGCTTATTTCTGTTGTTGTTATTATTGTTACTCTTTGCCTATGTGTCTGTCAGCCATGCTCCTCTCTCCCCTTCCACCTGAACTATCACCATCGTATATATGTTTTTTAAAGCAATTTTTTAAGAACTTCAGATATTTATGTTTATTGTAGAATAAGAAGTAAAGACCCTGCTTCATTTTAAAAAAATTGTTCCTCAACGACTTATTGAATTATATATATTTTCCCATTGACTTGAAATGACACATTGATTACAATTTATTTATTTTTTTTGTACCGGGAATTGAACCCAGGATCACTTTACCACTGAGCTACATCCCCAGCCCTTTTTATTTTTTATTTGGAGACAGGGTCTTATTAAGTTGCTTTGGGCCTCATTAAATTGCTGAGGTTGACTCTGAACTTGCAATCCTCCTGCCTCAGCCTCCGGAGCCACTGGGATTACAGGTGTGCGCCACTGAGCCTGGCTACGTGATCGCATATTAAATTTCTATTTCATTTGATTATATTTCTACATTTTTTTCAGTTCCATTGGAATTAATATTCTTGTGCAGTACAAGTCCCATAGATTTGTAATATTACGCGGAAGAGTTAATTCTCCTCATATCTTCTTTTACAGTATTTTCCCACATGATCTGCATTCATTCAACAACTATTTACTATTTACCACTGCCTCACCTGCACTATTCTAGTCACTGGAATTGCCATCATGAGAAAAAAGAAGAAATTTTAAATAAGGCCATACTTGAGAAGGAAATTAAGACTTGGAGAAAACTACAGAAAGGACAGAGAGTGGGGCTCCAGGTCTTGGGAGGGTGAGTTTCAGGTGTGTCTTTACTGAAGGGGCATTTGAGTGGAGACTTCCTGGAGGTGAGGGGTGAGGTATTCCGATGATGAACATTCTATATAGAACAAACCCTAAATGCAAAGTCCTTGAATTGGGTAAGCAACTTGTTTCTTAGAAAAATAAGAGTCCACTGAGTCCAGAGGGAATAGAGAGAGAGGGCAGAGTATGGGGAGATGAGTTCAGAAGGGCACAAGGCCCATGGTGTTGGGTGTTAATGGTCGTGATAATGATGGTGACTCTTACCCTGAATGCAACGGGAAGCTAGGAGAAGGTTTCAAACAACAGTGAGAGTGACGTGTTCTAACTTAGGTTTTACAAGGAATTAAATGGCTACTGTAGACTATCCGGTAACAACAGCTACAGGTACAAGGGACCAGCTGGGAGACTAGCTGTAATTCCAGTGGAGAGATGATGGTAGCTTGGACCAGAGGGACTGCAGTGGAGGTTTGAGAGGTGGACAGAGTCCAAACACATTTTGAATGTAACATGAGAAGTATTTCCTGACTGATTGGATGTGGGATATGTAAAAACGCTAATGATTTTTTTTTTGTTTTGTCTGGACCAACAGAAATTGGAATTGGCATTAACTAAAGATAAGGATACCACGTGTGGAGTGGCTTTGGGAAAATCAGGATCTTGTTTGGATATGTTATTCTAGAGATTCTTTGGACATCTGAATGGAAATATTAACTAGGGATTAGACAGATGCATCTAGAGTCTGGGGAGAGGTCAGGGTTGGATTTATAACATTTAGGAGACTTTATATAAATAACACTTAAAAACATGAAACAGGCTTTCATGATTTTTCTATCAAATATATAGTTAAAATTTTATTTTTATTAAAATTATATTGTTTATAAACTAACTTAAGAAGAAGTGATGTCATCTCCCACTTGAAAACAATCTGTATCTTCCAGGTATCCAGTTATTCAAGGCTGCATTTTAGTTTCTCAATCTTTTATGTCTTCTTCATAGAGCTATTGACATGTTCTGTTAAATTTATTTCTAGGCATTTTATCACTTTTCATTTTAAAATGTAAACACATATTCTCTGCATCAGCAGCAGTCAGCAAATGTTTTTTAAGGGCCAGATAATAAATATTTTAGGCTTTGAAGGACACATAAATGACACTGTCATTATGTGTGGTGGGGATGGAGCTCATATGCATGTGTATATTATAACTCTTTTAAGATGTAAAAAACATTCTTATCTTTCTGGATCTGGGTCTCAGACCATAATTTGTCAATCCCTACTCTAATTGTTGTGTATTTATAGAAGAGCTGGTGATTTATATATATATACACACACACACATATATATGCATATGTGTGATACACATAAATATTTTATAATCAGTAACATTACTTAATTTTTTAAAATGATCCTAACCAAATGGTTAGACTTACTTTGAGTTTGTTAACATACAATCAATCATATCATTTGAATAACTTTGTCCTTTCATTTCCAATTTTAAAATATAATTATTTTTCTTATCTAATGATGATGGCTACTATCTTCAGAAATTAGTTAAATAATAGTGGTGTGTTTTACCTGACTTAAATGAGATTTTTATAGAGTTTCAGAATTAATGCTGAACTTTGACTCAGAATATGTATTGTAGTTATTTTTAGAAGGTATTTGTGCCTATATTATTAATAATTTTTATTTTTAGAAATAAATATTAAAATTTTATAAAATTCTTACCAATGTTTATGGTGATCCTTACTTATTTTTCTTCTTTGGTCTGTTGAAATTTTGATTTAAATGGGTATTGAAATGATGAGAGGAATGTGGTAGACAGAATACGTGTCTGCAAGGGACAGGGAGGACTCCCCTCAGATGGAACCTGGTTGAAGGGTACTGGTGGGAGATATCCTGCCTCCCTCTCTTGTTGGCCATGCCAGCATTCCCTGAGAACACAGTTTTCCCTCCTTAGCATCCTCAGAATCACCTGAGGGACATGTTATAGCACAGATTACCAGTTTCTGATTCAATGGATCCAAATGGAGTCAACATTTCTGCATTTCTAACAAGTTCCCCAGTGAAGCCGATATTGCTGATACTGGGATCAAAGTCTGAGAACCAATGACCTCAAAGAAAAACTGTTTCTAATTTGCACAAAGGAACCCTAGTGGATAATGGCAGTCTTGGTAGATAAGTCTAAAATGTGAGCAGCCTGTACAGTAGGGACAATCTGGAAAAAGGCGTGGATATTAAAGATTGTGCAAAAGGGATGGTTGGTGGTCCAGCTTGTATAGACTGCAGGCAAAAGACAGAATTCTATTAAAAACATTTAAAAGATCAATTTTAGTAAAATGATTAAATCGAAGACCAAATTTCGAGAGGTTAGAAGCGAGTGATAGACCAGAAATTAAAAGTAATAATTTGGATAATGAGAGAAAATTAACAAGTAGAAAGGAAAAGACTAATTATCAAAGGACAAATTTGGAATAGACAGTTGTAGAAAATACAATAGGAAACAATAAAAGTTTTTAAATAGAGGGTTATTAAGGAAATGGGGTGTTATGATTTGAATATGAGATGTCCCCCAAAAGTTCCTGTGTTAAAGCAGAAATATCCAGAGGTGAAATGATTGGGGTGTGAGAGTCATAACCTGATCAATACATCCTAGTTTGAACGGACTAACTGGATGGTAACAATAGGTAGGTGGGGCAAGGCTTCAGGAGGTGAGTCACTAGGGTATGCCCTAGGAGGCTTTGTTTTCTCTGCAGTCCCTTCCATCTTCTCTCTGCTTCTTGGCCATCATGAATGGAGTGGTACTTCTCCACATGGCCTTATGCCATGAAATTCCACCTCACCTTGGGCCCAGAGCAATGGAGTCAGCCCACCATGGACTGAAAGTATGAGCCAAAATAAATTTTCCCTTCTCTGAGTTGTTCTTATTAGGTATTTTCATCATAGCAATGTGAAGCTAATACAATGGGGCAACCAGAAATGCCCACTGCTGTGGTTGGGTCTGCTTTCTTTATCATGGAAACTGTGTCAAAGTGTTTGAGGCATGTGTGCTTTGATTTGTTTCAGCAAAGTGTAGAAGCAGAAAAATCTATGACGAGTGATGCCAACACAGTTGATGTCATTAATAGGCGCCTGGCTTCTTTCTTCTTCCTCTAGGAGAGGAAAAAATGCACTCAAGATACATAATCGGAGACATTGCTGTTATAACAAAAAGCTGTGGGAAAAAAACCAGACCTACTGAGTACTTTTTGGATTGCCAAAGGGAGTCTCACCCGCCTCTTTCAGCAAAGGATGTCATGAGGTAGGTCTTCTCATTTTTCCACCCTCCCCTCTGACGCAAACTGTCCTTCTTTATTTTACTCAATTGCTGGCAGAAAGGAAAGACCAGAAATAGCTAGCCCAGGGTCAATACTTTTCACTGTCTTTGGCAGAAATCCTATAATGACCAAAGACATATGGGGACAAAGTGCTCAGTGCAGGAAGGCCCCCTGGGAAATTGAGATAGAAAGTAGATCTGAAAAAGTTACCAAGAACTTTTGTTTTCCATTGAACTCAAAATCCTAATAATAGATAAATTGGAAATTTCCATAATTATAGTTGGGAATAGAAGCACTCCCTCCAGAGTGAAGACTTGTGTCCACAGGAGAACTGGGGAATCGGGTTGGGGCTGCACGTTGTGTATGCATGTGTGTGTTCTAGCCTTAGGTAAGTGCAGTGTGAAATGTTGACTTGGGATCTCCAAAGAATGAAATATTTTAATTCATTGAGTTGCAGTGTGTTCTGGCACCAAAGGGCACATGTGTTTTGAACAATGATCATTCATTTTCATAGGCCCTGGTTCTTTTGATCCCTCCAACAACCTGTGACAGTGATATCCTTATTGCCATGGAAAGAACTCTGGTCGAAAATGAGTTAAGAACAAGCTCATATTAATATTAGCAATATTAGAAGTATTTAATACTAATTCAGTCACCGAGGATCTACCATGCATTGTCTCTAATACCTCTGAGTATACCATAGGGTAGATACAGTGGTTCTCAGTTGGGGGCTAGTGTACTCCCGGGTGACATTTGGCACTTTTGGGTGGTATTTGAGGTTGGCATAACTGGGGGGAGAAGGTGGAAGAGCATATAGTAGGGGATAGTCAGAAATGCTTCTGAACATCCTATAATGCACAGAATGCCCCTTACAGCCAATTACCTCTACCCAAGTGTCAGTAGTACCGAGAAGGAAGAAACCCTGCTCCACACCCCAGTGTACGTATGAGGCTTTGAAACCAAGACTCCAAGAGTTAAATCCAAACATGCAGCCAGAGCTGCTCAGGACAGATTTGTCATCAGTTCAATTTGCTGATTTCCCCTGTTCCTTTAGAGGGCACCTATTTCTAATGTGCTATGACCTTGAATAAAGCAGGCAACTTCTTGGTAGCTCTGTGTTCTAATCTCTGAAAATGAAGATATTACCATCTGCATTGCTCTCCTACATAGAGTTTTCATGACAAAGCGTCACATATGCAAGTGCTTCGTAAAATAAGGTGTTATTTTATTCTCTGAGGTCATGTCAGCATGGTGATTAAGAATACAGACTCTGGAGTCAAGAATCAGACTTCAAATGAAATTACCGCATTTACCAGTAAATGGATGGAACTGGAGAATATCATGCTAAATGAAATAAACCAATCCCAAAGAATCAAAGGCCCAATGGTTTCTCCCGTATGAGGATGCAGGGTTGGGAGGAGGAGAATAGAGGTACTTTGGATTAGACAGAGGGGAGTGCAGGGACTAAGGGGTAGAAATGATAGTAGAATGAATAGACTTTATTCCCCTGTGTGTGCATATGATTATACAACCTGTGTAACTCTACATTATGTACAACCAGAGGAATGAGAAGTAATACTCCATTTAGGTATGATGTGTCAAAATGCATTCAACTGTCATGTATAACTAATTAGAATAAATAAAAAAAGGAAAAAGAAATCATGAGCAAGTACAGGAAAAAAAAAAAGTGTCAGATTTCAAAATCAAGCTCTGCTCTGGCTTTCAAAGTGACCTTGACCAACTTTCTGAACCTTCCTGTGCTTAAATTTTCTCAGCTGTAAAATGGAGGTTGAAAATAGTGTCTCTTACAAAGAAGATTAAGTTAGATAATAGGTGAAATGGGTTTAGGAGAGTGACTGGAACATGCTAAATAAGTTATACCTATTTGTTTTAGTCAGTTTTTTCACTGCTGTGATGAAAAGATCTGACCAGAACAACTGTAAAGGAGGAAAGGTTTATTTGAGAGCTCACGGTTTCAGAGGTCTTAGTCCATAGAAGGCTGGCTCCATTACTCCAGGACTGAGGTGAGACTGGACTGGACATCATGCTGGGAGAGGGGGGCAGAGGGAAGCAGCTCACATTAGGAAGCAGAGAGACAGACTCCACTGGGCAGATACAAATAAATGCCCAAAGCCACAACCCCAAAGACCCACCTCCTCCAGCCACGCCCCACCTCTTCAGTTACCACTCAGTTAATCCCAGCCAAGGGATTAAATCACTGATGGGGTTAAGACTCTCACAATCCAATCATTTCTTCTCTGAACCTTCCTGCGTTGTCTCACATGTGAGTTTTTGGGGGGCATCTTATAAATATCTAATTATGAAGAATCTTTAATGATTTCAGTTTTCCCAGAGTACTTGAGGTTGAAAATCCAGGTACATCTCCAAGCCCATACCCCATGCACTCTGTCAATATCCTTTATGGTTAATGTGAACACACCTTTACCAAACCAAATTTTCCAGTAATGAAGACAATTGAAGAGTTTCTCAGAAGGAAGCAAACACCTATAGATTCCTTCCCCCATAAGCTACAGAAGACTGAAAAGGAAGTTGAGGGAATGAAACCAAGGTTGAATTATCTGATACAGGGTTGAAAGACTATATTTAGACAAGCTCCAGAGTGCACTCATTAAGAGCTACAAAATGTTTTCTTTGGGGGAGAAGAATCCCCATGGCATTAATTATTGCAGAAGAGCCCCGCTGGATTAAATTCTAAATGTACATGTGTATTGACCTTCAGGCAGTTCCTGTAGATTTTCATTAGCAGAACCCTCCTCTCAGAAGCTGGATAAAAAAGTTCTAAATTGATCTCTTTTAAAAGGTTTAAGACCAATTTAATAAAGAAATTTAATTTCAGGCTGTCTTTGATGCAATGACAGGACCTACATGACTTCTAGGTCCTGGTTCCCACTGGAGTTCTGGCTTTGCAACGAACTAAATATAAAGTCACTCCACTTTAGAAATGATTTTATTACTTCAATTTTGTACAGCCGCCCTGGCTGTGTTCTTCTTGCTGACCAATCCAGCAGAGAATAAGAAAATCGTTAAGAAAATAAAGCCCACAGGCAAACGTTCTCTTCCACAGTAAAACCAGGTAGGGAAAAATTAATCATTCATTCAAAGTAGTTAGCAAGTACCTTTCCTGTGTGTTAGTTATTGTTTTAGGGACCGGAATTAAAATTGTGAAATAAGCAGAACCTTTGTCCCCCAGTGAGGGGAGACAAAAAATACACAACTCAACAGATGCATAAATATGACAATTTTGGAGAGTGGTAAGCCCAGTGTAGAAATATTCTAAAGAACCACCAGGGAAAGGCAGGAACTGCAAGAAGAAGGTACTGGGGAAGTGAACACCCCAAAATGATTTAAAGTCATTGAGCAAATATTTGACAATTTGGAAATTGAAAACTGACCATTGGGGATCTTGTATTCTTCCAGCTTTGTAGCCTTTAATTCACCCTGAAGATATCGCCCTTGTCCTCAAGGTGGTTCAAGATGACTCTGGAGTTCTAGCCACCACATCCAGGTTCCAAGCAGTGAGCTGGACAAGACGAAGACAAAGAAGCACCTCATTCTCAGGATCCTATACGACACTAGTGTTCCCATCTCTTCAGTCTGACTTAAGTCATTTAGTCTTATATACCTGCAAGAGGATGCAAAATAGAGCCTTTGGTTTAGGTAACAATATGCTCAATGAAAACCTGTGATTTTGTTAATTAAAAATAGAAGACTAGATATTGGGTAAAAAAAAAAAAAAAACAATAGTGTCTGCCATGAGGGTCACTTTAGAGTGGATGGTTACATCCACTCTAAGCAGAGAGAGTATCGGAGCTTTCGTCTAAGGGATAAGGAGGAGCAGAGGCATGAGCAGTTTCAGGTAAAGCATGAGCAAGTGGTGAGAGCAAAGGCCCTGGGGTGGGCACAAGAATGGCTTTTCAAAGAAGGGAGAAAAGATGAGTGTGGGGCGTGAGTGGAGTGTCATGGGTGGTCTGGACATAGCAAATAGGTCCTTTTGACCACAGTTATGGAGGATTTTAAACAAATAAGTGACATGATCAGATTTGCAAGGTTGTAAGTCTACTAGAGAGGGTCTGTGGAAAATGGAGGAGTGGGTGGGTGAGTGGGTATTTAAAAAAAAATATAGGTCCATTTCCCAAAACCATCAAGCAGAAGGCAGGAAAGGAAGGAAAGAGAGCACATCTACTGCTGCGCTGGGGGTCTTCACTTGCCCCTCCTGATCTGCCCTCTGACTTCTCTACGCTTCCCTGTCCCGCTCTGTGGATAGAGTCCCTTGTTCTCTTGCTTTTCTGCTCATCAGATGAGGAGAAAGAGCAGGGCTGGGACTCCAGCAGGAGATCAGGGAACTCGGCAGAGGGAGTCAGGGATTTTTGTTTGTGTGTGTTTGTTTGTGACCTGTCTCCCTGTTGGGATGCCGTGGACTGAGTGGGTTTCTCTACTCTACCCAGCTCCTGCTCCCAGAACTGGTAATGACCTCTCATGGTTCGAGGTTAGGAGCAATGAGTGCCGCCCCTGTTGCCAGCCCTGGGTGCTACACTATCCTTTACAGCTATGACTCAAAATGAGTACGTCCCTGAAGGTCCCTGTGTAAAAGCTTTGTCCCCAGGGTGATACTAATGGGAGGTGCTGTGGATCTAACGTAGGAACTAGTGAGAAGTTTTTAGGTCACTGGGGTTAAGAAGGGGATAATAGGACCCTGATATTAGTCTCCTTTTCTGCACTTTGGCTCATGATGTGAGTGGTTTGCTTTGCCATGAACTTCCATCATGATGTGTTGCCCTCATCAAAGGCCCAATAAGCAGATCCATCCCATATTGGACTGAGAACCTCCAGCATCATAAACTACATAAACCTTTTCTTTTTATAAGTTAGTAGCCTCAAGTACTTATTTATAGTAATGAAAACTGACTAACACGAGTTTCCTAAACTTTACCTTCACATTCACCAACAATTAGACATTCTTTAATAGCTCAATCTAAATATGCTGTCTACTTACTACTTGAACAAAGGTGATATAGATGCCTTCAAAGAACCAGGTACTATAAAATATCTTATTTAATCTCCAAAACAAAGTAAGAATTATACTCATTCAGGGTAAGAATTATAATCATTGCCTTAAACATGAAAATATTCACTCCCTAAATGATAATTAACTTAGAAGGTGGCAATGGAGAGCAAGTTGTTTGACATTCCCTTTATAAGATCTGTAATTCCCTTTATTCTCACCATAACATATGACTTCATCACTTTTTCTTCTTTTCCTTTATTTCAGTGTTCAAAGTGTATTGATAGGTGTTTTTCTCTCTCTTTCTGGCTCTTTTTTCCATTCCTTTGTTATACACATTACATATGTGCATTTGAGGGACTCCTCTTGTCAATGTTTTTATGGATGGTCTGCGAAAATGAAGGTACAGAGAAGGCCATTTCTTACCCACCACAGGTACATAAGAGCAGTAAAGAAAATAAAATTCAATTCTTGCAAGTGACAACCACAGATAATAGATACTAGCAAAGCAGGAATTTGAGAGTGGGTTGTAAATCAAAACAACACAATACACAATCAGATAGGGAATAGGAGTGATAAAGGCACTTTTCATCTATATATTTATCCACTCTCAGCAAAAGGCACTGGCTCTGGAGAATTCGAGCTCCTAGAAATGCCAAATCTCATTGCTGAGCAAGACTGGATGTTGACATGTTATTTCACACACAGCCTTCAAGCTGCCACTCTGCCCTCCACGCAGTATCTAGCAACCCCCCGGGGATGCTGTGATGGAGGGAAACACACTTTCCACAGTGGTAAGGAGGACAGGGTCCAGCATGGAAGCATGCACCGGAGTAGAGGTTGACAGATGTCTTGACAGTAAAAGGGTGGCATGCTCCTTCCCTGAAATATCACCAGAAGCTGGACGGCACTGTTCTACCATGATAGTGATGATGCTATTTAAGATTTATAAAGCTTCCTTTACTCTGAAGGCGTTAGAGAGTAGGAAAAAAACACAGAAAGCATTGGGAGTTTTGCTCATGTGGTGTTAACTACCCTGGTGGCATGATGGTTTGTGGAGTCTGGAGAATATAACTGGCTTGTACAGGCTTATCGTGCTTCTGAATTAGCACTTTACCGGTTCTAAAACTATGGGATCAGTGAAGTGGACGGTGCTGAATTCAGGCATGTGAACCATCACATTATTTTGCTTTCCTAAATTGATTACTTTCAGTTTTCATTGCCCACAGAGCCAAGAAGGGATAGCCAATGTCCGCCCTTGCTGGGGAGCTCTTCTTTTCACCTTGGTTGGTTTCTGCCCCAAATGACTTTAGCAACCCAGCAACCATGAGCAAGGGCTGGGGAGCTTCTCTGTATCGAGACTGTCATTCCTGGTGCCCTGTGCACAGGGTTTCATTCAGATCCACTACTGGGTGCTCAGAGCATCTGCCTATGGCTCCTGGGGCCACTGTCCTCGGTGTTTGCCTCCCACACCAACCCGTTGGAAGCCCGTGCACGATTCTGTCTATCAAAAGTACTGTCAGTCCTAGGCATTGCTCAGAAGTGAAGCTCAGCCTTCTCCACACCCTGTACTTACTCTTCCTTGACAGGTCTCTAACATCAGTTGACAAACTACATGACACCTACCAAAAGCTAGATCTTGCCCAAATGGCCAGCATCTTGCTTCAGACTCTGAAACTGAGCAGTCATAACAGTCCCACAGTAAACCAGAGTCAAATTGTTACTCAGTTGTAAGGAAATGGGGCAAAGAGAGAAATTGTATTTTGGTAATCTTCTAAGACATTGTTGTAATGAGAGAAAACGGAACTGAATATCTCACTAAAGTAACTTGGCATGGAAAATCTAAACATTTTCAAAGGGCAGGACTGTATTTTCATTTCCCATTTTAATTTGGCTACTCCTAGACATGAGGCTATCTTGATGGTTAAAAAAAAAATGAAAATAAGTATCTGTTTGATTTTCTACATCTGACTGTATGAGGGAGGGGCACTTCATCCACTGTCTTGTCATTACTCCTCCTCAGGCTCTGAGGACTTCATTGTCCTGGTAGTAGGGGAGTCCAGGAATGGCGAGACTCAGTACAAACATCTTTGCTCATGAAATCCCTCTGATATTTTATCACTGGCATAATAACAAATTACTTTGATCCTTATGGTTTTGTTTAAATCAGATTTATTGATCTACAACTTCCATTTGATGAAATATACTCATCTTAAATATGCGCTATGAGTTCTGACAAATGCATGCACCATACAACAACCATACTTAAGCCACAGGACCTTTCCATTACTCCAAAAATTTCTAGAGTACCACTTTGCAGGGTACCTGCACTCTATACTTCTGGCACAGGAAACTACTGATCTGCTTCCTGCTACTGTGCACTCATTTCAACTGCTCTAGAATTTCACACAACCCAGTGACCTTGAGCAAGGGCCCTTGAGCTTCCCCACATCAGGGCTATCATTCGCGGTGCTCCTGATCACCAAGATGCAAATACAAGGACAGTGGTCTGGTGGTCTCGTGCAGTGGTCTCTGCTGTTGGTAGAGACCTATCAAAGGAGAGTTACCTCACATAAATGGGAAGGAAACTGTAAATATTCTTTTGGCTTAACTTCTTTTGCTCAGAAATAAATTATTTTTCAGATTCATCCATTCTGTGGTTATCCATCCATGTTATTTTGTGAATCTTGATTTGTTCATTTTGGCCATTCTGAATAAAACTGCCATGAACATTTGAATACAAATTTTCATGTGGACATAATATGCCCCTGTTTAGTAAAAACTTAGGTAGATGTAGAATTGTTGAATCACATAGTAAGTGTATGTTTAGTGATATAAGATACTGATACATTTCCAAAGGGATGGTCCCATTTTATAATCTGTCAGCAACATTGGAGAATTCTCATTGACATGTATAACGGGATCTCAATTTGAATTTAGTTAACCTTTCACTGGTGACTAATGATATTGAGCATCTTTCACTTGCTTATCATTCATCTTCTTTGTGCAGTCTCTTCAAATCTTATGGCCATTTTTGTCAGATTACTTGTGAGATGCAGGAGTTCTGTAGGGTCTCTGGTCACAGCTGTTTGTCATGTACCTGCATTGGAAATATACTCTCCTAGTCAGTGGCTTGTATTTTCATTTTCTTAATGCTGTCTTTTTAAGTGCAGCAGTTTTTAAGTTTAATGAAGTTCAATTTATAAATTTTTTTCTTTTCTGGTCTGCACTTTTGATGTTTTATCCAAGAAAACTTTGCCTATACTAACTTGGCAAAGATTGCTTCTTTTGTTTTAATTTCTGTATTTTCAGGAATTAGTAGTATTTCACTTCCTACAACTCATCTTTTTTCTACAGTTAGTATTCTCTTCATTTCTGATTTTTGTGGCATAAGGTTATTATCTTCTTCCTGTCTTATTCCCTCTCTTCCTTCTTTCATTTCTTTCTTCCATAATACTTTGAAGAACTAGATTTAGATTGAAAACCAGTATTACATACACTTTCATAAATATAAAAAATTAATAAAATACAACATTCCTAACGATGTAGAATTAGCAAGATGCAATCATGACTGAAGGGTTATTTCAGTAACCTATGTTTTAGGGTGTTAGTGCTCTGAAAGGCAAGGGAAAAAGCCTTAGATACACATAAGTCTAAGAGTTGATGTTATAGCCATTGCACAATTCTGGGACCATTGAACTGCATTTATTGTGAAAGATTAAATTTAAAAAAAAATCTATGGATTGGAAGGGGGAGAAAACAAAGGTTATTATCTGTCTAGGCCTGTTCTATGATAGAAAAAAAAATTACACACTGCAGATTCATGTCTCATTCAGGTTTATGTTTTGAGCTTCTATCACCCATGTAGGATGGAACCCCAGCCTAAAACTTCAACATAAAAATTGGCCTCTGGAGTGACTGTCAAAAACAAATGCAAACTAACACTTAAAATAGATTCTAAACTCTGGGCCTCATAAATTACTCAGTTCAAACAACAACAACAAAAGATGTCAGCTAAAGATGAAATTATTTTAAGACAGCATATGAGCAAACAATTTAAATGAATTAGAGCCAATACACAATACAACAGCAGAATCAGTGCCGTAAA
The DNA here is from genome assembly GCF_902686445.1 of Sciurus carolinensis. Lineage (NCBI taxonomy): Eukaryota > Metazoa > Chordata > Mammalia > Rodentia > Sciuridae > Sciurus > Sciurus carolinensis. The sequence goes on along the minus strand of NC_062213.1, from coordinate 23,278,997 downwards.
AACTTGAGGAATTAATGAAAGTCTGAAAAGGAACATAAAGTGATTGTATTTAAGATAAATAAGAGTCAAAGAAAGGAATCAAAACTGTCAAACACACACAAGATCTTACCTGAAAAGAGTAAGAAGATCTGGAAAAATAAATAAAACGGAGAAACATAAAAAAATATAATCACTGGGCCTGAAAACACAATAGATATACATAACACCAGATAAGCACATCTAAATAGAATTAATGAGCAGAAACGTATCTGAGAACAAAAAAACAATAGTGCTTCATGAATGGTAAGATTCAGAACACAGAAAAGCAATATTTAGAAATGAAGGAGATGGATTGAGCATTTCCAACCACACATCTAATAGGAATTTTCAATGGAAGCACTAGAGAGAATGAGGCAGTGGGAATATTCCCCCAGATAATAGCTACTAATTTTTCAAAATGAAGGAAGGGATCCCCAAATTCAAAGGTAGAGCAAAACAGAAGAATAACTAATAAGAAAATTTTTAAATAATAAAAGAAAAATAAATAACATTTGGTTACAAAAGTAAGTACACTAAAATGAAACTTCTTAACGGCAATAACAGAGCTTAAAAGACCTTTTTTTGTGGAGGCAAAATAATTGATAACCTACTTAGTGGAAACCATATAATGTTGCTGAACTACATGCCAACTACATGCTGAACTAATTGCCATTTTGTAGCAATTGCATGCAGTTTAGCCTCATAACAGATTCTGTTTAGATAAAGTCTTAACTCAATAATAACAAAGATAAAATTATGACATTTTCAGAAAAAGTTTGTGAGATTTTCACCCAAGGATGCTTGATGAAATAATGTACTTTGGGAAGAAGAGGAATGAAGGCAGAGGGTAATGACAAATGCAAATTAGTTGAGCAAGGAAATAATTTAACATGGATTGGTTGAGATCTAATCAAACATTGGCTTCATTGAGCCATCAAAAACCATGACTAATCAGATTACATAAAACCAAGAATGGCGATTATCAAGAACACAAGCAATAATAGATGTTGGCGTGGATGTGGGGGAAAAGGCGTACTTGTACATTGCTGGTGGAGTTGCAAATTGGTGCAACACTCTGGAAAGCAGTGTAGAGATTCCTCAGAAAACTTGGAATGGACCCACCTCTTGATCCAGTTATTCCTCTCCTCGGTTTATACCGGAAGGACTTAAAATCAGCATACTACAGTGATGCAGCCACATCAATGTTTATAGCAGTTCAATTCACAATAGCTAGATTGTGGAACCAACCTAGATGCCCTTCAGTTGATGAATGGATAAAGAAACTGTGGTATATATACACAATGGAATACTATTCAGCTATAAAGAAGAATAATATGGCATTTGCAGATAAATGGATGGAATTGGAGAATATCATGCTAAGTGAAATAAACCAATCCCAAAAAACCAAAGGCTGAATGTTTTCTCTGATAAGTGGATGATGATACACAATGAGTTTGCAGGGGTGGGAGTAAGAGAAGAATGAAGGAACTTTAGATTATGTAGAGGGAAATGAGAGTGGGGAGGAAGTGGGGGTATGAAAGGTGGTAGAATGAGACAGACATCATTACCCTATGTACATGTATAATTACACAAATGGTGTGAATCTACATTGTGTAAAACCTTAGAAATGAAAAGTTGTACCCCATTTGTGTACAATGAATCAAAATGCAGTCTGTAAAACTAAAAACAAACAAACAAAAAAAACAATCATTACATTACTCCTAAGATTACTGAAAAAAAAAAAAAAACAAGGGATAACTAAACAATAAATAAAAATTACCTGAAAGTAGAAGAGAAAAAATTCAGTTACAAACACTCTAAGATCCACAAACAATTCAGAAGAATGATCAAGATGGTGTTTTCTTTGATATTTTGGTTAGACATAAGAGAGCGTTGCTAAAAATGTAACAGTAATCTCCAAAGAACAGAAATCAAATACAAAATGTTTGCATAAAGGAGAAAAATAAAATAAATTGGAATAATACTTTAGAAGGCAGAAAGGAGAATTTAAAAAAAGAATGGCCATTAAATTGAAAGCAAAAAAAAAATAGATTAAAAAATCCAAAGATATCAGTAAATATTTAGAGTAACTTTGTCATCACCACAAATGGGAACCTGAGCAAAGACCCATGTACAGGTAGATGGTGGAACAAAGTGGCGCATCTGGAACACACACTCCCTGAGAATAGTTGGAATGGACTATTGAAGCCTTCATCAGAATGATTGGGCCAGTGAAAGAAGCCAAAGAGAATTCATACTTTATGATTTCATTTATAAAAAATTCCACAAAATGCAAATGAATGCCAAGTGACAGAAAGAGAGAGAGGGTGGGAGGCACAGACTCCATGGGATAGTGACATGCTCTTTCAATTTATTAAGGTGATGGTAAGGGGTTGAAATATGTCAAATTATATCCAATCATACAGTTTAAATATGAGCAGTTTACACTGTAATAAAGCTGTTTCTAAAAAAATCTGTGTCTATCACTGTCCTTCATGTCCTACCCAAGAAACTCACTTCAAATGTAATGACATGGATTAAAAGTCAGTAAACTATGGTCTCTGAACAAACCACCAGTCTTTGTAAATAGTCTTTTATTGTAACAGCTTTACCCATTCAACTATGTATTGATTATTTTTCCTTTCATGCTACAGTGGCAGAATTGAATAACTATGACAGAGACCACATGGGACACATACCTAAAAGATTCAGCCTCTGACCCATTTGAGGAAAAAGTTTGATGATGCAAGATCAAGTTAGGCTGAAAGTGAAAATAGATAAAGGTCCAGAGTCACTACATCGTTATGAAGAATTAGAAGAGAGGAGTTTGAAGACTTCAAATTTAAGAAAATGATAAGGAGATCAATTTGCTAATTACCCTGATTTGATTAGTGTACATTGTGTACATGAGTTGAAATATCAAACTGTACCCCACACATATGTACCATTATTACATGTCAATCAAAAGTTAGGAGCACTATTTAAAAAAAAATAGATTGGCTATTTTAATATGTATTAGACAAAGTTGACAAAAGTTAATGCATGAAGAGAGATAAGGAGATAGGCTGCATGATGGAAAAAAGCCTAATTAACCAAGAAGACCTCACAATCCTTAATAGTTTATGCACTTAACAACAATGCTTAAAAAAAACCTGAAGCCAAAACCAACAAAACTAAAAGGAAAGAGATAAATCCCAAAATACAGTGAGCTATTTCAACACTCCTCTCTCAGTAATTGATATAACTGGCAGAAAACAAAACATTTTCTTAAAATATTTGATAATTTCCAAGAATGTCATATATTTATATATATAGGTTTCTTTTGATATCATATTCTCTGAAGTAGAACATATGTACATTAAACATGTTACACAGTTTGATTTATTTTAAATTTCTTATTCCATTATAAGCCAATGTAGGTTCTTTTTTGTATTATAATATCTGACTGAATTTTCTGATTATAGAAATAAAACAATTATATAACATTAGCTGTGCTTCCAGAAAGTAACAGATATGAAAGTGGCCTATTTTGAGAATTATGCAATGATGAGAAAAAATCAACTTAGTTTTTTGGGGGTGGTATGTTTGTTTAGGTTTTCCTTTGTTTTCAATATGTGTTATTATTTTAGTTAAGATCTTACTTAAACTTTTCTTTTCTGGCAATATGATGGAGTATAGAACCAGGAAACTCTCCAGGAACAAAGCACCCTTAAACACTGGGAAAATAGATTTTTCAAGTACAAAGTTGAGCTGATAAGAAAACTCAGGAAATCTCCCAGAGTTGCCAAGAGGAAGCTGAAAATTCAATAGCAGCACCTGGGAAGGGTTCAGACTTGGGGCAGGTCGGCTGGACAAGATTCAGTAGCCACACAGGAGCAAAAGGTATGAGACCCCCAAGCCTTCACACCACAATGAGTTGGGATTGTACCTCAAAATACTACAGCCTGTCTTCCAGGGTTTCACTAGGAATGACTCATTCAGGAGAAGATCCAAGAGCTTTTATGTTTTTACCTGGAATTTGGGTGGGGAGAAGAATAAATCTGGGTACATCTGAAGTTGGTAACCATGTTTGGGATTTGACTTTCCACTCTGTATTTTCCATTTTCACTCAAATAGATTAGATATTAACAAAAGAATAGTTCCAGGTTAGTAAAACTGAGACATTGGGTTGAAGCAAATGCCAAATCTATTTCTTGAGACATATCCTAAATCCAGACCAGGGTTTCTGCTCCTGAAGTGTGCTCACAGGGCCAAATTAGAAATCTCAAATGCAAGCAGCAGACAGATAAAGTAAACCACAGGCCAGTCTCCCCAAAACCTAGGAAAACACTTGCTCAGACTGTTAGAATATTCTCTTGCATGGAATATTAGCACATTTCATAGTTAATTTAACTTGAACATTATTTATTTCTTTAAACTGTGGCCTTCTGCTTCATAAAAGTCATTGCTATTTGTCACAATATAATAGTGTTCTGAATTTACAAAAAAAAAATGTGTGGACTTCACAGTCATTTATTTCCCGTATTGGGACTGCTCAATAATTTCACACATAGTTCTCTCTTTCCCAATGTTTTTAGAGATCTCAAATTCTCTCTTGTATTTTTCTTGTTCTTGAGGTACAATAGACATATAAATAATATCACATATAAATTGAAAATAAAAAATTTTAAATTTAGAGATTAGTACTAATTCATGAAACAGGAATTAGAATTTAGTGTTTTTTATTTTATATCAGGGTTTAATGATTTTTAGTACATGTAACATGCATATGAGGAATATGTGTGTTTAAAAATGCCTATTTGAAGGCTAGATTTTTTTTAAAGAAAGTGTCTAAAAACCAAATATATTAGGTCAAGAAAATTTTATCATATTATTTTCATTTTATTCAGCAATCAAAATTTGAGATTTTTTTAGCTTAATAACCATTTTATTTTGCAAGCCCAGTTTGTAAGGTATCAGTAGACTGAGCTCATTTATCTTCTGCATGAATCCTGAAACTGGTACAGCTTGGTAATGACCTTGCTTATTTTTTATTAAGCATTTAACATCACCTGCATGTTAAGTGGACTTAGGATTGTTTTATAACTGATTTCTCTTTCCAGAGCTGCTCTAATTGTGATTCTTACTCAGTCTATTGCTCTCACAACTGATGTGGGTTCAGTAGTTTCAAGGACTTCATGCATTATTTGCTATGGACATAAAGGATCTTGGCAGAGAAGCATAGAAACACAAGATGGGTTTTGCTCAGGTGTGTTCCTGGAAACCATGTGGATATGTAGAAAAAGGTATCTGACTAAATCCACCATAGTCCCCCTACCCAAGTCAGAATTGTGGTTTGGAATGGCCCACTGCCAGAGGAAAGAGTTAGGGGGAAGGGAGGAAGAGAGAGAGAAAAAGACAAGACCAGAAACACTCCAACCTTGCAGATGAAGGTCAGAAGTCCCAGGGATGTTTGGAAGCCTTGTGGGAATAACTATGAAATTTCTTTTCAGGATCAACTGGGATTTTCCAATCTGAACTTCAGATATTCTTTGTACCAGAAATATCGAGGGGCTGTAAAGAAGAGAGTATGTGGCCTAGATCTTCAAATTCTGGAATTTTAAAAAAGAGATTTCAGTAATTTCATGGTACCACGACTCAGCCATGGTGACGCCTTCAGGGAAGCACTACTAGCATTGACCCAGGCTGAATTGTTGGACACATGACGGGAGACTTCTGATTCCTGGAACACTCTATTTCCAGGGGCTTCCTTCATGAAATCATAACAGAGGGGAGAGGCAGACAAGTGACCAGCAATGAGGGGGATCATGACTCTGCTAGGGAGGTTTATGGGGTGCTCTGGGACATGGAGGCAGGAACCAACATATATCTTGGAGAAGTAATAACAGGCTGAGAGCTGGGATAGCAGAGTGTAGCCAGGTGAAACGAAGGTGAAGGGTGCTCCAGGTGGCTGGCTGGCCCCAGGGAGATAACCCGGCATGTTTAGGAGAGGGAGCGTAGTCCTTGCTCAGCCTGCATTGGAACACCCTGGCATCTCCATGAGAACTGCTGGGCAGCTGCTGTTTTCAAAAACACTTGCTTCTTAACTAACTGGTATTGGCAAACCAAAGTTGACAGGTGGCTTTGGAGCCTGGCACTTTTAAGATGTGTTTAAGAGTAAGTTCTTTCCAGAAGATTGTGACAACGTGACTAGTGTGAAACATTTTGGCAGGGTCCTTTTTATCTAAGTGGTGGAAATTTAAGTTCCAAACTTTATGTGGGCGACAATTCCCCACAGTGGCGTAGGCGGTTGAGACATGACCTTCCTGTGTGGCTCATTTCTGGAGTTCATTCGATGCCTCTATCAGCAGACATATAATAAGTGTGTTACTCACCATAAAGAATAATAAAATTATGGCATTTGCAGGCAAATGAATGAAATTGGAGAATATCATGCTAAGTGAGATAAGCCAATCTCAAAAAACCAAAGGACGAATGATCTTGCTGATAAGCTGATGATGACACATAATGGGAGGTGGGAGGGGGGCAAGAATGGAGGAAGGAGGGACTGTATAGAGGGAAAAGAGGACTGGGAGGGGTGGGGGGAGGAAAAAATAACAGAATGAATCAAACACCATTACCCTATGTAAATGTATGATTACACAAATGGTATGCCTTTACTTCATGTACAAACAGAAACAACATGTATCCCATTTGTTTACAATTAAAAAAAAAAGAATAAACGTCTATCAACATCTAAAAAATGTTTAAAAAAAAGAAAAAGAAATGACAGAATAATGAAAGGAACAGGTAGACAAGGAGGAAGGCTTATAACCTGGGATGGAAACACCGCATGCCAAGATATACAGATGAGAATGAGATTTCAGTAATTTCATGGTACTGTGAAAATAGATTGGAATGACTATTCTGGGTGGGTGGTAAGATGTAGTGGCAGATGTGATTGGAAAAGTAGACAGGGCTGGATAATAAAACTCTTTTCATCCTCAAAACCACTCAAAGCAGTATCCTACCATCATCCAAATGACAACTCAGTTCTTCCCCCTGGAATCTATCAGGTCTCCCAGCTACATGTACAAAACCAAACCTATCCTTCTCCCACCAACCGCTGCTTCTGCCGATTTCTCTGGCTTGGCACAGAGCACCATCCTGGGTCCAGTTGCTCAAGTCAAATTCACCCCTGGCTCTTCTCTTTTCCTCTTTTCACATTATCTTACCTCCAGCAAGTCCTGCTGATTCCACACTCAAAGTATGCCCAGGATCCAGACATCTCATCACTTTCTGACCCAAGACCCCATCATCTCTTGTTTGGATAACTACTGCAGCTATTGACATCAGATCTGCCATTTTGCTACCAACAGTATTCTGTCCCCCACCCCACCACCATTTTATTGCTAGCCTACGAACTTCCTAGTCAGTCATTGGTTCAGATTGTTAGCCTGTGAATCTCCTCACCAGCCATTGGTCCAATTGCCATTAGCCCGCGAAATTCCACTACTTAAGAATAGCTCCCCTGCCATTCTCTCTCTCTCTCTCTCTCTCTCTCTCTCTCTCTCTCTCTCTCTCTCTCTCCCTCTCTCCCTCTCTCTCTCATTCACTCTCACTCTAACTCTTGCTCTCTCTCACCCTGTGGGCAGACACTCTGCCTGTCCGTTTATTAAAATCTCTTGCACCAGTTCTTGCGTCCTGTGGTTTCTGCGTGCTTTCAGCAGCCTCTCAGCTCTCTCCCTGCTTTGTCTCAGTTCACTCTGGTCCCCTTCTTTTCTCATGGCAGTAGTCAGATTGACCCTTCCAAATTCTAAGATCACTCAAAATTTTGAAATAGCTTGCATTTTGCTCAAGTTAAAGGCCAATATATTGCATAGGATGGGGAGCCTTAAAAGGCTTGGACTCCACCTCTTATTATTCTTCTGGTCTCTCACTGTCCACTGTCTCCCCTGACCCCAGGCTCCTTCCCTGTCCTGGAGCTCGAGCACTCTCCCACAGCTGAGAATTTCACTTCCTTGCTACTCCCCAGCTGTCCCTATGGTTCACCCCATCATCCGCTTCTGGTCTCTACTGCAATGTTACCATCTCAGGAGGACCTCTGCAGGCCCCCTGTTTAAACCTGCAGCTGTCATTTAATACCTCTGCTCTCTCCCCTGCTATAATCTCGTGCATAGTACTTTATTCATTTCTTTCTTTTTTGGGGGGGGGGGAGTTTGGGGGAGGGTACCAGGGATTGAACCCAGCAGCACTTAACCACTGCATCCCCATTCCTTTTATTTTTTTGTCTTGAGACAGGATCTCCCTAAGTTCCTTAGGGCCTTACTAAGTTGCTGAGACTGACTCTGAACTTAGAATCCTCCTGCCTCAGTCTCCCAATCTTCTGGGATTACAGGCCTGTGCCATGGTACCCAGCTTCCTTTCATTTTTTTAAGGTTATCTAAATCTTCTTAGTAGAATGTAAGCTACTTCAGGGAAGAGATTTTGTTTGTTTATTTGTTTGCTTTGGGGGGAGAAGGGCTTTATTGAAATAGTTATAACACCTAAAACAGTTTCCGACACATAGTAAACACTCAAAATATTTGCTAAGTGAGTAAGTTGTCCCCATTTTACAGGTGAGGGCTAGAGGTACAGAAAGGTTAAGGAACTTGATAAAGGTCTCACAGCAACTTGTGTGCCATGCTGATCTTGGCTGGCTATTTAATGGGTTGGCGAAATTTTTATAGAATTGAAGTTTTTCTGCTGGGACATATTGTTTTAGACATATTAAAGCTGGAGTCCAAGCAGAGGCTGATGAAGGTCTGTGAGGCCTTTTAGAGCACCAGCTCCCTTTGTTGTGGAAGGTGGTAGGAAAGTGAACCCACAGAACTGCCTACCCTGGGTTACAGCTCCTGTAGTCTCTGACCAGTAGGTCCGGGGATCTTTTGCCTTTTTTTTTTCCCCAGTGACTTTTCTTCTTTCTCCTCTCCCTCTGGGGCAGGAGTTCCCTTTGAAGGCCCAAATATGATGGGTAGGGTGCAAGGGACTTTCGGGGTCTCCATTATGAGATGGGCACCACTGGGCTAAAAGAATGCTTTGAAGACTTGCTTCTGAAAAGGTCCTCTGATGGTTCCATGGGGTCAGCCTTTCAGATGCTCTGTGGAAAGAAAAAAAAAACTTTATGGTAAAAATTACCTATATGCTTTGACTATTTTTTGATAAATATGTGTGAAATTTAAAATCTCATTTCAAAGAGGAAAAAGTGATCCTCGTTCAATGGAATTCTATAAGAAAAAAAAAACCAATTGGAGTAAAAGGGGATTTATCTATTGTCAATACGTCTTTATGCAGGGAGAGAGGCTTTGATGTAACTGATAGCTTGGTTATATAATAGCCCAAGATACAGAAACGGCATGTGATGTATTATGCAGCACTTGAGACCAAAAGTTTGCTTCTCTTAGAGTAGCATGAAAGTTCAGGCCGAAAGCTTTTGTTGCAAAGAGGCTTTCTTTGTAATAAATCAGGAGGACCTGTAAAAGTTATCTTTAGTAGTCACCTCATATACACTTCGGGGAGAAAAATAGTTAACTCATTAAGCTTAATGGCCCCTGAAGCCTCCCAGGATGCTACAGAAGCTAAGCCTTTAACAAAGAGCTTCACTTCTAAGGAAGTAAGTATTGAACCTACACAAGAGAAATTCTTTGCAGTGAAGATTAGAAAGCTGAACTATTATGAAGGACACAGAACAGAAACCAACTCATTCTTTACTAAGGGCAGTTAACAATTCCAGAGATGGGAACTGTAAATTGTGTATGCCCAGAAGCTCACTTAATAATGGTTGCCTGGTTGAAAAAAAAAAATTTAAGGGTGAGCTATCCAGAAGAAAAGCTATTTAAATTGGAAATCATAGGAACGTGTGTTTGTGTGTGTGTGTGTGAGATGCACAACAAAATACTTATCCTGGAGATGGTGCAAATTGTCAGAAAAAGCAATGAGGTACCATAAGGGGAGTACTTGATCTTCGGGTCTTCAATTAGGAGTATGCAAATATAACACTAAAATATTCTAGTTTTGTGGTCATGAATTCAGCACGGAAAATGTAGAACAAAGTGCAAAAGTAAGACATCACTGCACAAAAGGGACACAATACTTTCTAAATTCCTCATTGAAGGCCATAATAAGAATGTCCAGCTCAGTGCCTGGCTGATCATAAGAACTCAAACACTGTTAGTGACCAAACACAGTAATAGCCATAATTCTTGTCATCATCCTCATCCTCATGTAGACCATCCTCAGTGTTAGCAGAGTTATAGGCACTATTTGATTTAATTGCACACACAAAAGGGTGTGAAGGTTGACTGGAAGATTCCTTGAGACCAAAGTTGAGCTCCAACAAATTACAAACCTCAAGAAATCTAGATATGCATCAAAAAGTTCTGATTCCATATTTGCCTACAGATAATTCCTCTCCTCTGACCATCTGAAACCACCAAATGAAATAGGCATCGGACAAATATATGGCATGGCTTATGTTGAAGCACTTTTCTAATAGTTCTGATGTTTGTCTTTCTGATTTATCATTGCCAGATACCCGCTTCCAGGTCTCTTCCCATACTTTCTTCAAACACGGGTGATCCGGCTCCCCATTTGTCATCCAGAGATATACTACTTGTCTCATTCTTGTCCAAATTATTTGCAAAGATGCTGTAATTTAGTGTGGGTAACTTGGGTGAATACTACAGCTGAAATTATTGCTTGCCTAAGGTTTCATTTTGGAATCCTGATAAGTCATTTTGAATGTGAGCCATGTTGAGTACATTTCAATTTATTACTTTTTCTAAGTGAACTAATCTAAATTAAAATCTCAGAGAATCAATACCTCATTTTTATCATAGAGCATTCTGATTCTACCTCCCAATCATTCATCTGTTGTTCACTGTGGCTTGGAAATTTCTAACACTGAGGAGGTATTTTACATCATATTATGGAAATGACATATTTGTAACTTGTTGTTTCCTATGCATGAGCTAAAGTTCTATAGTAAATGTTTCATTGCCTTAACCCACTCATTTTAGTTATTCTGCCAAACATCCCCCAAACATTTTATCATGAGGATTATTTAATACTTCTTATGGGTTCACAATGTTCATGATTGCCATCTGAAAACTGTCACTAAAAATCATCTCATCCTTTGTTTGGCTTCAATTTATTGTTACAGTAACAGCCAGCAGCCTAGACAAATGGGTGGATACCTTCACCTTTTTCCAACTCCATTCAGGGCCCTTTGCCCAAAGTATTCATTTTGAGTATTTCCTGTTAGTTTGTAAAAGTCCAGTGCTGATTTGGAGGTACTGCAAAGATTTTTAATGCATATGTCAGTCTCTTAATATATTTCCATTTCCTGTGACCTAGAAAAGAACAGAAGCAAAAAACAGTGCAAGAGGAATTTATTCTCATGGCAGAGTATTTAAAAAAAATAAAAACCTTTCAAGGAATTTATTGAGTCGGGTCTCGTCTTTTCCATTATTCTTTTATGTCCCACTTGTACTGCATAGTCTATGTCCAATCCATAAAAGAATAATAAAAAAGTCTCCACTTTATGCAATCACGTACTAGGATGCCTGCATAAAATAGGAGAGACATATATTTTATGTCTGGAATTCCAAATGGCCACTCATATTTCTCTTCTCTCTCTGTTTTCATGGTTGGGTTCATAGTTTTTCAAGAGCAAAAGTTCTTCAATGCATTGCTTCATGAGGGCAGGGACTTTGTCTGCCTCACTCATTTATGGCTTCTAGAACTTAGTGTAGGTTTCAGCTTATAGCAACATATCAAGAAATAATCTAGAAATAATCTTTCTTCCTTAATTATTTATCATTAGCCAATGTACTACTTATCACTAGTCAATACTCAGGGCGGGAACTCAAAGTGCTTAAATTGTGAAAAATAGATTTGTAATGAGACATTTCAACTTTTTAAGTCAGTAATGCATTTGCCATTGTAGGAAAAAATGAAGACTGAGGAATACGCCTTAGTGGGAGCATGTTCTATGTTAAAAAATTTATGTATATATTTATCAAATACTGGGGAAGAGACCCACAGAAGTTGTGGAGAACTACCTAGTTGATTCTATGCCAATTTGGCCATGTATCACTGGTTATTGGTCCTATAATTTCCAGCAAATGAGAGGATGTATAGTTGGTAAACCTGAGAGGGTGAAAAATGTACTGACCTCACGATGCTTATAGTCTAGCCAACGGTGAAGCACACAGACATTTTTAAATATGACAACAGGAAAATGCCTACTGAAACAAGGACAAAGAGATCCCCCGGGGCTAGGCTGGCCAGAGGAGGCTTCAGGGAGGTTTTGGACAGGATAAAAGCCTTGAAGAGCAGATAAAACTTATAAAGTTGAAGGGGAAAGAATGGGGTAAGAAGAGAAAGAGATATTTGGGAAGAAGAAATTGTGTCAGCTAGTGGTGTTTGTACACAAGAGTGACAACACTAAAAATGTTTGGAGACAGTGACACTGACGGAGGGGTTGTCCTGGGAGACATTCAGTAACACAATCAGGCCAGGGTTTATGCAAATACCATAGTCAAAATGAGAACTGGGGGCCTAGAGTTTTATGAAATACATAAATCATTATCATTTTTATACACAAAAATATATCTGGTCCCTGATTGCAAATGAGTCATTTGGCCAAATGTTGATTGAGAAATTTCATTCACCAATGGAAACAGGGATTGAAAGCTAAGTAGGAATGATTCTCACCAGGGCCCCAGGAAACAGATGGACTTTGGAAAGTTGTTCTTGTAGTCCTCGTACTTCTCTTTTTATAACCAGCCAACAGCAGATGACTAAAAGCATCAGGCAGAGGGAAACACAGAAGAGTAGGCCCTTGGTGACCGATGGAATTAACTCAACCTCTCCCTAGGCTGCCCAAGTGCAATTCAGGATAACCAGACATCATCCTCAATCTCTTGAGCCAGGAAGTTGGGAGGGGCTCACCTGCTGCTTCTGTGGCAGGTTTTCCACTTGATGAAAATGTATAGCCAGATCCAGAATGGGAGCAGGGCCAAGCAGAGAGCTGGCTTCTATAGAAATGCAGCAGATGGGGCTCTGCCTGTGTCTCAGTGTTAGCCTGTGTGTCTCTAATTGTCTCTACAGAGAAACCACAGACTTCTACAGTGAGGAAGGGACTGTTGCACTCTGATCTCCATGGGACAATTTTGGTGGTGTCTAGGAAGTTGTTTTGTACCTTACATACCAAGATCAGGTCAAGACCATGCATCCCAACTTTATTAATACATATATAAAGACGATAACAATGACTATGTTCTACAATCTATGAACAGGGGGCTTGAAAATAGCAGAAGGTTGGTAATATCTTGAATGTTGGTCAGTAAGAGCTTCATTAAATCAAATGGTTTTCTACAGTTCCACTGAAATAGTGAGCAGTTGCCCTTAAAGGAGGGTGAGGAACTATGGGATGCCAATTGATGTTCTTTGAAGAAAAGGGAAAAAAGAACCTCCTATTTAAAAACAGCTGAGAAATACTGAGTTAAACTAAGCTAAATGGATTTGTTATTACTTTCTGAGGGCCTTTAATATGTGAAAGTCGTTCTCCTAAAGTGAGCTATACTAGATCTGTTTTCCCAGAATTACTAATTTCCTGGGAAGTGGATGATACTCTTGCCTAGTATGATATTTTAAACACCTTGAGCTCTCAGGAATTTATAAAGGTCTGAAATAAAGCTCCATGCTTTAGTTTGCCTACCTAGTTTTGATGGGCAGAGTTAGCAGTATTCTGTGAAAAGTCAAGGGAAAGCAAATGTTTTGCTTGTCAAATTCCAAATAACTGTTTAACCCTGGTGTTCAATTCTTGCCATTTTTAAGGACAACTGAAGAATGAATTTAATAATTAGAATTTTTAAATAAATGGGAAAATATATCTACTCTGGGCAAGAGCAACAAATTTTATGTAATCAGTATCCCATCCATCACTGTGTAATATTATGCAGTCTCTGTAAATGCATAGAAAGGTGCAAAATCGGAGCTGATGAATTATGGAAACCTTATATGTATGCTGAGTGTATTAAATGCTTTCTGCTAACCCTTCCTCTCAACCTCCCAGCAGATGTGGCTCAAATCACTTTAGGTAAACAAAACCCCTTAGTCACCTTTAATATTCAAGAAAAGACAGCATGATTAGTTGTATGCATAACAATTTGAAAATATGACTACATTTTTCTGTGTGCTAAACTCAGTTGCATTGTTGTTGATACCAAACCTGTTAACTGAAGGAAAGGATAGAAATTTGCTCTGAATTTCAAGTTCCAATTATAAATATTATATATCCCATCAAGTTGAATAATTAAAAGTAATTCATCAATTATACTGTTATATTAAGTTCATGTATGAATATGTAGCAATGAATCCCACTTTTATGTAGAATTATAATGCAACAAAAATATGAAATAAAGGTAATTTATGAGTTTGTGCTTGCATCATCAATAATGTGGATCACATTTATCATCCAAAAATAAATATCACACCTGGAAATTGGAGAGTTTTAATTTTCCAGTTGGTATTTGAAGTTACACTAGAAGAAAGGCCTCTGTTTATAAGTAGGTTGAAAGCCAAATCATATATGAACATATATAAAAACAAAATATTGGTCATTTATTTACCATGTAAAAGCAATATTCACTATTATGATGAAAATATCTAATTTTGGATTAAAATATGTTGCTTCAATATTTTGATTTTTAGTTTATTACCTTAGGACTAATTTGATGAGTAATTATTAAATGTTTCAGTTTTGTTTGCTTGTCTTCAAAAAATACCTACTATTTATTGAGCATTTAGCATGTACCAGTCACTGGGTTTATCTCTCAACAAACCTGATTTAAGCATTGCAAGAAACATCTTAAATTAGAGTTAATTAATAAGGTAACCATATCCCAAGAGGTTAAGTAACTTTTCCCAGCATGACTCAAAGAATAAAATAGAGAGGATATATTTGAACCCAGGAAAATCAGGCTCCTTTCCTATAAAATGCTTTGGAGTGTTCCCTCTTCATGAAGAAAGAAAACCACTTGCCCTAATCATCTGTCAAGTTTACCTGAGGCTTGTGGCAGACTGAATTTTCCAAAGATGGTTACATTCATATGGATCCCAACCTACGTACTCTTTTATCATGTAATTTTGACAAGTCTCCATTGTACATCTGGGCTGACTATGCCACTTCCTGGCACACCAGCAGAAGGCAAAGAAAGCAAAGCTGCTATTTCTCTGCTGGGTCCTACATCGTGATAAGACGTCTATTGGTGTTCTCTCTCTCTGTCT
Source organism: Sciurus carolinensis (assembly GCF_902686445.1). Lineage (NCBI taxonomy): Eukaryota > Metazoa > Chordata > Mammalia > Rodentia > Sciuridae > Sciurus > Sciurus carolinensis. The sequence continues at coordinate 23,263,667 of NC_062213.1, read as the reverse complement.
CTGCTTGCTCTGGAGAAGGCAGCTCCCATGCTGTGAGGGAACTCAAGCAGCCCAAGGTAGAATCTCACACAGAGAACAACCGAGACCAGGTGACCAACAGCCAGAACCAACTTGTGAACTATGCACGAGAGCACCATGTGAGAGTTACACCCAAATACTGCCCCCCCCACAGTACCCGGAAATATATGAAAAGTACATGATTGTTATTGTCATAAGCTACCAAGTTTTGGGGTGATCTGCTACATGGCAATTGACAATGCAAGACGGCAAGTAAAAGTATGTGTTTTAAGTGTTCTAAAAACTGAACAAATCACATACAAATCTAAAGCTTGCTTTAGGTATATATATATTCAGAGACCAGAAATTTAAGTAAAAAGACATGTTTAACTGAATACTTTATGTTGTGGCTGTGATCCAAATAACCTCCAATTTACACCAAGTTTATTTCAGTGAAGCAAGAATAGTTGCCCACTTAACTGACTTTCTATCAGACGTTAACTCTGAAGATGGGGAAAATGGAAACGATACTTTTAGTTCATATTGCATTTTATAGTCCACGATGACCTTCAACAAACATTGCCTCAGAAACTGATTTACCGTGAAGTTAATGAAGGTTTGGCTCCTGGCCCCTCAGTGGGAGTGAATCCATTCTTAGCAATGTTTCACATCAGTTTGTTTCTGGAAAATGTGCCAAAGTAGGTATTTTAACAGTAATTTGCTAAGACCAATCTTTGATTTTATTTTATTTTTAATTAGTTCCTTATAGGTATCATAATATTGGGCTCATTTTGACATAATTATACAAGCACGGAGTGTAATTTGCCCCACTTCTGTCCCCAGGAACTTCCCCTTTCCTATGCTTCTCCCTCCCCCTGTTTCCCTTCCCCTACTCTACTGGTCTTCTATTTATTGTTAGTTTTTTTTTTTAATTAATACTTTATAAACATACATAAAGGTGACATGCACTGTGATATATTCATATTTGTACATAGGGTAGTTTGGTCAATTTCATTCCACATTCCTCCCTTTTCCCATCCCTCTTCCCTCCCCCTCAATTCCCTTCCTCTACTCCTTTGATCTATCCTATTTTCATGGACTCATTCTCCCTTTTTATCTTATTTTAAGACCAATTTCTCTTTACTCTGACTTCCTCTCTCATGTTTCACCACTGACTTTGGAGTGGCCATGGGGACATTTGGCAACCGACTAAGACAAATGGGAACTGGGAATACAATTGGGGATTGTCGCTGTGTTTTCTTGTTTTGGTTTCTCAGTGGAGGGAGAGGATGCAGTTTTTTTGTAATGTATTATAATTTATTTTCTTATTATAACTTTCCATGTCCATACATAATTTTGTTTTTATATTTTTATTATCTGTTTTCTTAAAGGGAGTCCCCAAACTCTGTAAGTTTTAAGCTTCAGGGAACCTGGATCTGTTCTTTATCCCCTTAGGTTATAATTGTAATAGTCCCACAATATTATTAGGGGAGATGCTACTGTTCCAGTTTTATAATGAGAAAACTGAGATTCTAAAATTAAAATGACTTATCTAAGGTCATGTAGTTTATAAGAAACAAAGAAGAGACTCAAAGCCCAGACCTCTGAATCCTGAATCATCCACCCACACTGCTAGAAGCACATACAACTCTCTACTTCTTCCTCTAACTTTCCATCAAAATCAGTCTATCCTACTCCCATACTTTGGCAACCTTCTCTCTCCTGTGATGAATGTGATGATTCAGTTCCCATTAACTACAAGTAATTGAAGCACTGTCAGTTGACTGCTGACTTGAAGCTCAAGCCTTAGAAATAACTGGTGTGGGGTTTAAGCACATAGGCGGCCTCCTGTGGTTTACATTTTAAGTGCAGGACTCCTCTTACGCTCAGACCCACCACTGTGGCCTGAGAATCATGTAAAAATATGTCTGTACATCAGACTAGGAAAGGGACATCTAGGTAGAGGGCATGACCAAGGCAAAGGCAGGAAGACGTGATGTAGGACTGTACTTTCCTGGGGAGGCTAGGATAGGTGCAGGATGAATAATGTCTCCCTGCTGTGATTTGGTTGACCTCAGGAAGACACTGCATCAGCTTCAGATACCATTAACCTGGCCACGCTGTCCTTCAATGAGTGTCATGCTACCCTCCCGGGATCCCTCCTATTCTGACTTCTCCTAAGAAAGAAAGGGCACCCCAAAGCTACACCCCAGTTAAGATAGTGTTTTGAAGGCTGAATTACCTCACCAAGGCCTCTTGGATGTTTTTACAGAGCTAACAAATTACAGCCCTGTTTGTTGACCCAGATGTGGGAAGAATTACAGCTTCCCCCAGGGTGCAAGTGAATTGGGCAGAGTTGAGACCCTGGAACAATTGATTTCAATTAGTCTTAAATAGTAATAAGAAATGCTCGGAAGAGCTTCTCCCAAAATGTCCTTCAGCTGATAATTTATTTCCACTCCTTTCCCTCTTCAAAGGCAAAACTTTAATGGACTGTCTTGTTGCAGCAAATCGTAATGTAACAGTTAATATGCAGACGAAGTGACCTAGGCCCCTTGACACCTATGTCTGATTTCCACTTAGTAGGAATGGGAGGCGGGGAAGGAAGAGGGAGCCCTTAAGTGAGATGTGGTCCCTCCTCTGCTACAAAGTGCACCTCTGTTAAGATTCTCCTATTAGTTTCTTACAAATCTCTCTCAAAGGCAGAAATTTGTAAGGCCATTTTTTTCACTTCCACTAATGGCATTTTTGCTTAAATATATTTTTTCCATTTGACATTATATATATTATTTGAAGTTGCTATTTTACATTATCTAAGGTCTTAGTCACTTCATTTATATCTGTTTTAGGATAAATGAATAACAAATAAGCGGTGGTTAATTTGACTAGTTCTTTTTCCTTCATTTTTTGCTTGAAATATTCTAGTGAGGGTGCCCTCTTCTTGTCTCTTCTTTGCCTTATCTCTTACAATTTCCTGATGAACTACTCATTAAAACATCCATTAATTTGCATATCATTTTGTCCTAACCTTTCTTGTCTCTCTCACTTCTTAATTCTCCAAGGATTCCAAGTCTTGTTCTTACCAGTTCCTATCTTATTCTCTTTCCTCTATCCTACATTGAGGTTAAAGATCACACCCAGTAGCCCTCCAGGGCTGGTGAGCAGTCAACCTGAAGGGCCTGGATTTCCTGAGGGCTCGATACAGCTGCAGCTTGGCAAGATGGCCTCCTGGGCTAGGTCTCTGGAGAAAAGGAGAAGTTCATGAAGAGAATGGCCATGTGGTGGTGTGGCTTCATGCAGTCCCAAAGGAGACATCCAGAAGGAGATTTGAGTAGCTCCTGTGAAGGCTTCAGGAAATTGGGCACAAGAAATTTTAGGTTATTTTGCTTCAATCTGCTGTGGCCCCTCTTCAAGAACACCTAAAATAAAGGGCTGCTCTATTTTGTAAGATTTCCTGTACCTGAAGTGTGTGTGCAAACACTTATCATGGAAGGAATGCAGAAACTATGGTAACTGGCTTCAGGGGGAGCCTAGAAACAATTGGACTCTCTCTCTCTCTCTCTTGCTCTCACTCTCACTCTCGCTCTCCCTCCACCTCTCCCCCTTTGTCTCCATTCCCAGCCTTTACCCAATTTCTGCCTACAAAATAGGTCTATCGGTCCTAGTGGGGAAAAATCCTGCAGTATATAGGCATGGTCTTGGGCCACACTGCATTGAGAGACTACTACAGAGACAGGTATTGATGGTTCGGTGCCTACTCCTACTGTGGGCACTGTTACTGGCTTTGACTTCTGGTAGCAGGCAGGATAGTCTTGCTATGCTAAGGAGTCATTTATAATTCTGAGGTAGAAGGAACAAAGCTTCAGGACCCACTTGCAATACCTCAAATTTCACAGCTACACTGACGTCCCCATTCACCCTCCAGGTTTTCTTTCTCCTCTCAGGCAACAGACCCATAAAGGCTCTCTGTTACCCATCACAGTTCATGGGTCAATTTGATCACTTGTATTTCTAGACAAAACTGTCATCTTTCTCCTCATAATCTGCATGAACACGATAAATATGAAAATTGGCTACAGTTATGCGCACTGGTGTTAACTTGTGTGTCACCTTCTTCCTTGTGATATAAAAGCTGTTTTAAAGGGGAAATACCTTGAAAGTCTTCTGGGTCACCTATCAGCTCCTGCCTTGATTGGTTAGTTGCAAGTTAAGGGCTTTTAAGTGCTTTATTCACTTAAAAAACAAGAAAGAATTTCAGGGTGTGTCGGATTAGCAATGTAAAATGTTTCTAGCTGAGAAACTCTTTTTGTCAGACAAAAGTCTAGAGGTCAACTCTGATATTTGAGGCTGAAGTTGATAGATGGTTTTGACATCTGTCCCAGGTTTCCCCTTGTGACCCTTCACAGCTTCCATCCCTTGGTCCCATAGCTATGTGACTTAGGCAAGCTGCTGAATATCTAATCTATCTCCCAGTGTCCTCCTCTGACAAAGGGAGAGAGTAGGCTCTGCCACAGAAATGGTGTGAGGATTAAACAAGAGGGCCTATGGAGAACACTTAGCATCACGCCTGGAAAACAGAAATCCCTGGTAAATGTTGCCATTAGTTTTTATAACTAATGGCACAGTCAAGACGAAAGACCTTCCCTCCTCTTCTGCACCCATCTGTTGCTCTACACTGGAACAAGGACAGTCTGTTGTAGGTTGGATTGTGACCATGCTGCGGTGCACATTTGCTGTATCAATGTTTCACTCTTCCTTCAGGTTCACTCACAGGTCTTCCACCAGCCCCGCCCAGCCAGCAGTCCCACCTGGTCTCCTACTCTATTTCCAAGCTAGTAACGTGTGTGTGCATGCACGAACACACCTTTGGAGGGACACCAGTGTCCTCTCTGCAGTGTGCTCTCAGCAGTGCTCATCTGTCTCCTTCTCCAGGGTAGCACTCTGTCAGTCCCAGCGGTGGTCTCAACTTTCTCCTCTGCCTTTTCCAGGGGGTTTGTCACCAGCCCCCTCTCCCCTCCTCCATTTTAAAATCTCTTTCTGCATTTTCCTCCCCTTTCTCCCTTTGCAAGACAACTCTTGTCTCCCTTGTCTTTCCTCTCTCCCCCAGCTGCCTCCTTCCTGACAGATGAGTCTGCTTGATTACATACTTAGTTCTGTTCTGTTCAAATGTACCCGGTGAGCTCCCTTGGTCCCTATCTCACTCTGGAGGTTTTATTCAGGGACTGAGTGCCATACAAATGCTTGTGGCAGCAGCAGAACCTCACATCAGGGTCTTATGGACACGACAGGGCACTGTTGAAATGGATATGGGAGCCAGGTGCCACTGACAGTGCTAGTACCAGGACTCTGATCCCCAGTCAAGAGCAGAGCGCCACAAGATGAATGAGTAAATGCCATCTGGATGCGCTGCATCTGGCAGGAGGGCAGTAAAGTCCTGGTGCACAGTATTTAATTTTAATTTCCCCTGAATAAGCCAGAGTGAATTTTGTAATTTGCAATATTGTGAATTTTGTCAACACATCGGGACAAAAACACTGTTTACCCAGTGTGCTCTGGCTAATCATACCCGGCTGGCTTTCCGATTGCTGATTCATTTTGTTCAGACTTACAAGGAAAGAAATGTATTCCAGAGAAAGCATTTGTCTAGACGAGCTCTAACGCCAAAGCAAACTGAAGTGCTGAGGATAATTGGGCTCAGAGTCAAATGTGCTGCTTCTGGGGGAAAATAAGCCTGTGGATATGGAGGGAGCTGAGTTGTCAGGAAGAACGGGACTAAGAACTGAGTCTGCGTTGGGACTGACTTTCCCAGAAGACAATGACCTCACGATCACATCTTTCATTGGCCAGTGATAAAATTCTAAACTTTCTTACCAAAAATTCTGTCAGCTAGAGAATTCAACTAATCGTAAATCTCTATTATTGGTGGTACTTTGCCAGTATAACTTTTTTACATAATATATAATGTGTATATAACTATAAATAATTACATGCTATCCAATCATATATTATAGATGCAATATATAATTATATGTTGTATAATGACTATTATAAGTATAAATATAATTACTGGTACTTTGCCAGTAATATTAAGTATGTAATAATACGTGGTATGTGTAGTTGTAATAATGAACTTCTGGTTCAGTTGAATTATATAAAGCACATCTCTAATGACTTGAGAAATTCCTTCATCATTCCAACTGAAATGTTGGAATTTTCTGTGTATGTGATAGAATTTAGGATACCAAAGTGTGGTCAATCAGATCTCATGTTAAGGATATTTTATTGCTTTTTAATTACATAAAGATTTGTATGTATATACAACATCAAGATTGGTTTCTCTTGTTTGTTGAATGCCATATGGAAAATAATATGCATGATTCAATACATTTAATCTCTGCAAGTTGCAGCTGCTTCTTTTGTCTGTTCAATATGTCTTCTCTCTTCTTGTGAATAATGCCCTGATTTATCTTTGGGTAACTACCCTTTCCCATTTGAAGCAGCAAAATAATATATATTTAAAGAGTACATATTTAATCAAATAGCTTTCACAAATGACCTATTTATTTTCCCTCTTGGATTATCTACACATCAAGTGGTTTGCTTTTACCTCCTCTTCAATACATTTCATCCTGCTCACAGTCAATTAAATTGAGGCCATTTAGGGCCATGTTTTTCTCAAATTCATAATCCAAGTGTTTTTCTTCCATCTCTACCAGTCTGTTCCTCCCCTAACTTCTGCTCCCTGAGAGTTCATTTCTGCCCTATCTGGTTGTCAGGGGTCTCTGTGGCTTATACGCTCCTCAGTCTGAGAGCAGACAACAGGGGAGTTAGTAGGAATAGCAAACACTTCATCTTGGTGAGCAGATGCCTATACCACTGAGATGCCTCTTATGCAGCTTTGAGATAGATTTAAGGGTGTACCTGTCCTGTCTCTTCTCTCCAAGGTGGGAGGTTCAGCCGGGAGGCTAGCCGGAAGGACATCATTAGATCAGGGTCACCCATAACCCAAGGTCACAGCCTGGACTTAGAACTGTGTCTTGGATCATTAATCTCTGTTCTCAGGCTTAAAGTTTTAAGAACATTCCCTCTCTACACTGCAAGTTTTACACCCATGACTTTTCAGAGGATGAATTACAGTATTCTCTAGAAACAAATTGTGAAACTCCAGGCCTCACCCTATTTGACTCCAGAGATGATTCTCATTGGGCTAAAATTAAGAATTTAAATAGGTGCTTAGGAACCCCAACAGCTTGGGAACTCCTCCGGTGCTCTTTAACAACTGAGTGATGCCCCAGGAGCTCCTGTTTCGGGAACCACCTGGACTGAGAGGCTGCCACTCCAGGATCCCTAACCCTCCCCCACCTCCCAGGAGCAATTAGATGGCCCACGAGGGTGGACAACAATGTTATCCCTGCTTAGGGATTCCACCAAGGTGCTTCCTTGATGCCTTTGCTAATAAAACATTTTCCTCTGTATTCCTGATGTGATGTGTCCATTCTTCTAGATCCCTCTCCCTTGTATTTACGTATGTCTCACATTGTTTAGTGTATAAGACCTTGGAGAAGATACATAGCTGCCTTGTTTGAAAAGCGTCTGATTTAGGTTAGAAGATAAGTACCTCCCACCCTATCCCCCCAGCCTACATCCTGCTAACTCAGGGATGATGGTTTCTAGAAGCCTGAACTAACTTGGTGTCTCTGAAAAAGATGGATGTTTTTGTATCATCTACAGATAAATTTTTTAAAAAAATCTTGTGTATCTATTGTACTGGCATCAATAAATTCCTGAAATACTTATCAATTTTATTTCATTTTCTAGTGAAAATTTAATGATTTGGAATCAAATCATTACTATGTGACCTTGGGTAGCCTCTTTCTCTCTCTGTGCTCTGGTTTCCTCACCTGCAAAATGGGACTAATAATAATGGTACCAATCCCAAGGGGTGAGCATGAGGATTAAATAAGGTCATCTGTGAAAGTGCTTGCTGGGTTTCTGGACCTAGCGATTGCTCAGTTAATGTTAGTTGTTAAATGGCTACAGGAGAGATTAAAGGTGGCTCTATATCCTTAACTCAAACATTCATCAACCTCTACAGCCAGGTTTTTCTTGCCTCTGGGCTACAATGATGAATACAATACAATTCTTACTCTCAAGGAGAAAGCAGTTAGTCTGGGGGAGAGCCTCACAATCAGTTCTCCAGTCTGCAATATGGTTAGAGACGGTAATAACCATTAGCATTTATTGAATCTTTAATACTGTGCTGGGCATTTTACATGGATTACTTTATTTAATCTTTTCAAAAACTTAAGGAACAGACACTCTATGGTTTTATTTGTCATGCAGAAAGTTTAAGTAACTTTAGATCTATCAGACTCTGGAAACCCTGCTTTTCACCATTTTCCTTTATTAAGATACAGATTTGTGAGTTTCAAGGATAAAGAAACTCACCCTGTTTGAAAAGCTGTGAGGAGGAGGTCATATATGAGTTGAGTCTTCATGGAAAAAGAAAATTTAGTCAATAATGAGGGGATGGAGGAAACCATCCCAAACCATGTTGTGTGGCCTGGAACATGCAGCCCGTGGGCACAGAGGAGGAGAGGGGTGACGAAGCAGGAAGAAAGTCCACTGGGAAGAAACTGGTAAGTAAATGCCAAGGAACTTGGACTCCAAGCACGTGTTAAAGGGAGGTTTTTAACAAAAATTGACTTGGGTCAAAGCAAAGTTGGCCAATGCCTGGCCAAGGGGAGACTCCTGAGCAAAACTCAAGAATAAAATAGAGGCCCGAGTGCTCTAATGTGCAGAGCAGAATTGCACTCCTCTTTGAATTAACTGTGTGGCTTCCGCAGAGTGGGCAGCACATTGATGCATGTGATTATTTAAAGATTTCGGTCTCCCACTCTGGGTTGTTGATTTTGTTAGGGCCATGCCCATGTTATTTTAATTTCAGAAGCTAACACAACCCTGATACTTAGTAAGTACCCTATAAATGCACATTGCTAAAAATTTTGGATAGTTAAAAGTTAAGAAAAGGAACCAGACATTATGCTCAGAAAATCAAAATAAGGGGATTTTTGGACTGAAACATAGAGGATGGTTAGATACTGATAGGGAAATGACTGGAGAGGGTGGCAGATAGGAGAGGAAAGATCATCAGCACAAGTGGGAGGTGTGACCAGGTGTGATGTGTTTGAAGAACTCTGAGCAAGGTCGTCTGCAGGAGGAGGGCTTCTGTCTCCATTCTTGATGTTTGGGCTGGATAATTCTTTGTGGGATGCAACTTTCCCGTGCACTGTGGGATATTTAGCCCATCCCTGGCCTCTCTACCCATTATCTAATGGGTACCCAGTACCCTGCACCCTTGGCCTTAGTCATGACAACCAAAGGTATCTCCAGGCATTTCCAAATGTTCCCCAAGGGACAAAATCCCACCCCTCTCTACCGTAGTCAGAACCACTGCAAGGGTTCTGCCAGTGAAGAAATAAAGTAAGAGATTGTTACATGATGGGCCACTGGAGGTAAAAGCAGAAAGGGGATTTTAAAAGATATTGTGTGTCATGACCAAAGAGGGTGAATGGGCTTAGCCTGGGCCCAGTGGAAAATTCCTGAGGGATGGAAGCAGGGCAGCACTGCTGTGTTCCAGGAAAATCTCTAGGCATCCTTGGTTCTCAGAGGTTCAAGCTGCCCTAGAAGCGGGCAGGGCAGGCCACTGAGAATCTTCTCCAGACGTGAACAGATGGAATTTGAAGAGACGCCATTTCAGGGAGAGGGGAGTTGAGAGCTGCCTAAATGGTTGAACCGACAGAACGTGGTTCTAAAGACAGAGACAGTGTCCAAGCCCATGAGATGAAAAGAACCCTTTCAAGGATTAAGGGAACAGTCACCCAGAGCCACTCTGTGGAAAGCACACAGTTAATTCAAAGAGGAGGATGCTAATCAAGTGAACAAGCATGAAGTGCAAACGGCAGCCCAAGAAGAAGCGCTGCCAAAGCTAGCTGAGGCGAAGGGGGACAAGCGCAGGCCCCGGCAGAGCGCCGCCCTGAAAACCCAGTTAACGGATCAGACAGAGGGAAACAGATGGTCGTCGCCCTGTCCTCAGTCACTTGACAAGCTGGATAAATAAGTGTTGCCAGGGAAGAAATAATAAAAGCAGGATTTTGTCAGCATGAGCTGCTCTCATGGCCTTTGGTTCAGGGCACGCTTCTGGAAGCGAGGAAAAAGAAAATAAATAGGGAGTGACGGAGGGAAATCAATTAGCCCCTCACAGATGGGCCTTCCACATCCCAGAGACTGTGACTGTCGCCAATATGAGAGGTTAAGTAAGATGGGAAGAGAAAGGCCGTGTTCAGGGTTTTGTGAGATGTCCTCACCACATCAGGAGCATCCAAAGAGATCCTGGCATAGCAGCTGAGACTGGGACAGGTGGTGCCCAGGAACTCTCCAGGGACGTGTCCCCCAAATTCCACTGGGAAGAAACCCAAGGGAGTATGTGGGTGTCGGTGGAGGGAAGAGATCAATTTATTGTCCAAAGACAGGTTGTCTTCCAATTCAACTTGTATTTCCAGGGTTGGGGATGTAGTTCAGTGGTAAAGCACTTGCCAAGCACGTGTGAGGCCCTGGGTTCAATCTCCAGCCTCCATCGCAGCAGGGGCAGGGAAATACATATCTATATACTTATATATTATATACATAGTATATAACATTATGTTGTTATATATTATAATATTATATATAACTTCCAGAAGTATATATTATACAAATTTACATTTTGAAGTAAATAAGTAAATATTTCAGCATATCTGGCTAGATCAGAAAACAGAAAGAGTGCAGAATAAAGCATATATATAATGTATAATTACATAAGGGACTTATGCTAGACTCTGGCTTCAGGTAGTACTCAACAGATTGAAATGGAAGAGAAGGCTGAAGGAGGAAAAGCAGAAAGAGGAAGAAGATTAAAGTTGTAAGCAAAATCATCATCATTTTTTTTAAAACCAGAAAAAATAGTGTTTGGTTTTTTGTGGTTGTGGGGATGGAACCCAGGTCCTTGTCTCATGCTAAGCAAGGACTCCACCATGAAGCCTCAGCCCAGCCTTCAGGAAGGGCATTTGTCAAGCCAGAGCCTCAGGCAAGAATTTGAGAATTTGTTAATGGTGCTTTTATCATTCATAATTGAAATGTTATTGACTTTTCTTGGGTGCCTGAAAATGAGTTTAATTTATGCTCATCTTTTCTGAATTTGATATCAATAATACACACGAAGCCACACTGTGACTAAATGAAACTTCAAAAGCAATTGCTTTAAATAATTACTTGCATTTTTTATAGCTCTTTACATGGTTTTATCCGATTCTGTTGACAGTCTTGTGAAGAGCAGAGGAGGTGTCATTGGGCTCATGTTCTTTAGTCGATATGGAATACAGAATTACAAGGCCTATTGAATCTTCTCGGTTTTCTCAGTTATACAAAGGTTAAAATTAAAAATCAGATCTCCTTTTTTTAATTAGCAGAATTATTTTTAAATTTTTTAAATTTTTATTTGTTCAAATATGAATACATGGCCAGTGAAACTCCACATCATGTGCAATCACAAAAATTAGGTCTTTCCATTCCGTCGTGTTCTTTCCCCTATCCCACGAAGTTTGCTACAGGACACAGGTTTATACAATTAGAATCACATATCCAGAGCAACTTGAGAATCTTCTTGTCCATTGCCTGACCTGGCCTTTTGATAATAATTAATACAAACCAACTTGCCTTTTAAGAAATTCATCCCCACTAAAGTCATTCCTGCGTCTAATGTGCCCTATTTGATTCAACCCGTTAGCCCATATCTCTACCTTTAGACTAACACAGTTCATCTCTTCTAGAAAGTTCTCTTTAATTAATTCTACCTTAATTAATCCCACTTTTAAACTAAAAGTTTCTTAACTCTTAGCTTGTACAATGTTTGATTGCACTTTTAAAAAATAGTGATTTTTACCTATGATGAAACCTTTTGAAATGCTTTTAGTGGGAAAAGGGTTTTAAAGTATCAGTTGAACAATTTGAAATTGTCATTTTGTAAGTCAAAGGAGTTGAATATCAGAAATTTCATATGGTTCAACTTAATCCTAACCATCATTTCGTGGAAATTGTTTTATTCCAGTTTTCTTCAAGAAACTAAGCTGGCTTGAGCTAATTGCTTGCCTGAACCCAGATTAAAAGAATGTTAACCGAAACCAAAGGAGAAGGAATATTTCTTGCCTTTGAGGTCTCAAATCCTGAACCTTTAAGAGAAGAAAATGGGCTTAAGGAACAGATAAGGGTGTTGGAAAAAACATGTTGGCTAACAGCAAGATCTTTGCACCTTCTAGAAGGAAAATAAACAAAGCATTCATTATAATGGGAAGGAGATGGGTGAGGAACAGAACCATAGGAATTGGTGCCAACTCTGTGTGTATGTGTTTAAATGGTCTGACATGAGAAGCAAGACTTAAAGGAACCACAGGTTATGGGGCAGGAATGTCCCCATAGGTCTGGAATATCCCTAAAAGGAGACTCACTGGGACAATTAAAAAAAAAAAGATTTTATTCTTAGCACTTTTTATACTTGAAAATGTAAAGAAAGATTTTGTAGAATTTGATAGAAAATTGCTGTGGACTTTACAAATTCCTAAGTAAGGGCAAGGTAGGAGTGGTGGTCCTAGAAAGCATGTCTGCCTTGGGCAATCTGAGCAAGTACATGGAAAATGTGTTGAGCAGAATATTCTTGGAGGGGTGGTTCTGGGTGAAAGAGGGCTCACCTGTGGGGAGGAAAATGGTGAGGATCCAGGTCTTGGCAGGCTTTTGCAGCAATCCAGGTAGGAGGTACCTAGGATTTTTTTTGAACCCGACTTTAAAAATGACAATTATTTTTACTGGTCTGTTATCTAAAGCCTATTTTAACCACTAAAACAAATGAATCATTTATTCATGTATTTCTTATTCTTTGAAGTCCTAAAATATACTGGACCAGAAAAGACTTATGGGACATAACTCAAAGGCCCAAGACAGGTTGTTGAAAGAAAGGAGATCGATTTCATGAAGATTGCTTCCTTTTCATTAACAGTGTCTCTCTTTAAACTCTTTCTCATGCGACAGCTCAACAGCAGGCCAGTCATCTCTATAAAGAACTCCAGCTTCACAGCTATTTGTTGATAAAGCAGAAACTGACTTTCAACAGGAGTTAGAATGGGGGAATCAAATGTGGAAGATGGTGTAAAACTTCTCACATTTTCATGGACTTTGAAGGTAAATTTGGTTGTTCAGAGATTGCTCAGGACTGAAGTGGTCCTTGCCCAATGGGATTCAAGCATAATGCAACTTATAAAAATATTTGTACATTGTTTATCTTGACTTTTATTTTCCTCTTTGCCGTCCAGGTGCTCAAGCCAGAAATTGGACATTATCCTTACTTCCTTTCCCCTTCAACCCACACATCAAATCAATCAGCAATTCATATAGTTCAGTAGCTCTCAAATTTCAGCATGTTTCCAAATCCCTGGGAAGACTTGATAAAACACAGATTGCTTGGCCCTAACCTCAAGAGTTTCTGGGAATGATCCTGAGCATTTGCATTTGTAACAGATTTCCAAATGATGCTGTAAATTCAGAGCACTCTGAGAAGTACTGCGGTGAATGGATTCCTTAGCATCTTGCACATTCATCCATTTTTGGACCAGTGACCTGTGTCCAGCTGTTCCCTTGGTCTCTCCCTGTCATCCTGGGGATTCCCTTTGTCTCCCTTCTGTGCTTGATCTGCAGTTTACTGTATCCCTTGTATGCTTTTCTCCAGTTGATTTTTTTTGTACCTTTTGTGAAGCATATTCTCCAGTTGTTTTAGAAAAGTTTTAGACAGTAGTTTTAGAAATAAATGTATTGACATCCCATTCATCTACACGTCTTCATTCTATCCTGAGGTTTCACTGTATGTTTGACTCAGTATCACAGATTAACTTGAGAATAATTTCCCTTCAGATTTTTGAAGGCACTTGTCTGCTTCTTTCTGCTTGCCAGCCTTTCTTTTGATAAACTCTTTTGGGTGTGACCTTTTACTTTTTGAGAAAGTATATAGAATATTGCATCTCTCCAGCACGCTCTGAAATTTCTCTCTGATGGACCTCGGTGTGAGTTCGTTTTTGTTCATTCTGTTATTCTGTTAGGTACTGGATAACTTCTTTAAACTAAAAAATGATACATCTCAGTTGCAAAAAAAGAAAAGAAAAGAAAAAAAGATTTCAACTATTTCAATAATTTCTTCCCTTCCATACATATTTCTGTTTTTTGTGTGCCTCATAAATTTTTACACATACATGTTATATATAAATACACAAATATACTGAAAATACTACAGATCAAAACTTTCCAAATGCATTTATTAGAGATGATTAAAAAATCAATAAAGTAAGAGTTGTTGTATGTGCATGTATATTACATACACACACTCTCTCTATATATATAGTAGCGTGTTGTTTCTTTTGGATTTAGTAGCATGATATTTCTTCAGGATTCTCATATTCATAAGTAAATATTTTTTAAACTTGTTTGATATTTCTACTGTTTGTTGATGAACCTTTATTTACTTACATGTATATGGTGCTGAGAATCAAACCCAGTGCCTCACACATGCTAGGCAAGTGCTCCACCACTAAGCCACAACCCCAGTTCATAAGTAAATATTTTTGCCTTAATTTTATCTTTCCACAGTGTCCTTGTCTAATTTTTAAATCAAGTTTTACCATACTTTTAAAATGGGATGGGGAAAAGTATTAATTTTCTCTGTTGCCATAACAAATTGCCACTCAGTAGTTTAAAACAACATTTATTCCCTCACGGTTCTGGAGCCTGGAAGTATGAAATTAAGGGCTCTGCAGAGCCATGCTCCCTCAAGATAAGAGTCTGTTACCTCTCTCTCATTCCTGGGTTTGTGGTCACATCACACTGATCTCTGCCTCTGTGACACGTGGCTCCCTCCTCTTCTGACTCAACACTGTCTGCCTCTCTCCCATGAGGATATACTGACTGCTTTTGGGCACACCCAAATGGATAAATGCCACTAATCAAGACCCTAAGTTAATCACATTTTTGGCCATCCATGTAAGATAATATTCACTCTTTGGCATATGAGATAATATTCACAGGTCCAAGATGTGCACATATTTTAGGGAACCACTATTCTACCCATTAAAAAAGGGTTTCTCTTTTGTTTTACATTCTGGAGTGACTTTTATTAAAAGAAGATTAACTATTCTGTAAGATTTCTGAAAAATCTCCCCCAGATTTTGACCTAACATTTATGTAATTAATTTATCTTAAATTAATTATTTGATTTCTTTAACATTTATAAATCTAAGCAAGTTTTTTCTCTCATTTGAGTCATTTGGAGCTGAATTTGTTCCCCTAGAAAACAGTCAGTTTCTCTCAGTTTTAAAATATATTGACATAATGGCATTTAAAATACTCAGTTCTGGATTGTTTCCCCTGCCACTTTCTCCAATTAGTTTTCCTTTTGGTGGCAAATTCTATTTACGAGAATTTTTAAAATAATTTCTAAATAAATCTTTTCTAAGATGTGTCCAATTATTATGCTAGTAAGTAAAACAAGTTTACTTTTGCTAATTCCCTACTGTATTTTTGTTTGAAATTGTTAGTATTCACACTCATGATATATTTTTTTTCTACTTTCATGGGTTATTTGCTTGCTTGTTTTCTAACATCTTGAATTTTATATATGATTTCATTAATATCACCCTTTTATTTTTCTTGCATATGCATTTAAAACCATCAATTTCCCTCTAAATATTGAGATAGCTGTATTTGTGAAGTTTTGGTGTGTGCTGGTTTTATTATTTTTCAGTTTTAAGTATTGTTATCTTCCATAAATCATGAGTTATATAGAAGTGCGTTAGATTTTCCAAATACATTTTGGAATTAGAGTTCTAATTTTGCTGCATTATTGTTAGAGAATGTGATCTCTATCATATGAATTCTTTGACATTTGTTGAAAATTATATCGTAGACTAATTTTGGTCAGTTTTTAAAAACTATCCCTATATAATCAAACATAATTTGTGTTCTCTAGCTTTTGTATGTCAATCTAATAGTTTTATTTTATTGTTAAAAATCTATATTTTTTATTCATTCTTTTTAGTTATACATGACAGTAGAATATATTTTGACATAGTTTACATACATGAAATACAACTTCCTGTTCTTCTGGTTGTACATGATGTGCAGTTACACTGGCCATGTATTCGTATATGAACAAAGGAAAGTTATGTCTGATTCATTCTACTGTCTTTCCTATTCCCATCCTCCCTCCCTTCCCTTCATTCCCCTTTATCTAATCCAATGAACGTCTATCCTCACTCCCACCTGCCTTATTGTGTGTTAGCATCCACATATTAGAGAGTACATTCAGCTTTTGGTTTTTCAGGATTGGCTTATTTCACTTAGCATGATAGTTTCCAGTCCCATCCATTGACCAGCAAATGCCATAATTTCACTTCCCTTTATAGCTGAGTAATATTCCATTGTGCACATTTTCTTTATTTATTTATCTGTTGAAGGGCACCTAGGCTGGTTCCCATAGTTTAGCTATTGTATATTGAGTTGCTACAAACCTTGATGTGGCAGCGTCACCACGGTATGCTGATTTTAAGTCCTTTGGGTATAAACTAAGGAGTGGGCTAACTGGGTCAAATGGTGGTTCCATTCTAAGTTTTCTGAGGAATCTCCATACTGCTTTCCATAGTGGTTTCACCAATTTGCAGTCCCACCAGCAATGTATGAGTGAGTATACCCTTTCCCCGACATCCTACCAACATTTATTATTACTTGTATTCTTAATAATTGCCATTCTGACTAGAGTGAGATGGAATCTCAGTGTAGTTTGGATTTGGATTTCTCTAATTGCTAAAGACGTTGAACATTTTTTCATGTATTTGTTGATCAACTGTATTTCTTCTTCTGTGAAGTGTCTGTTCAGTACCTTTTCCTATGTATTGATTGGATTATTTGGGTTTTTTGGTGTTAAGTTTTTTGAATTCTTTATATATCCTGGAGATTAATGCTCTATCTGAGGAAGGGGTGGCAAAGATTTTCTCCCATTCTATAGGTTCTCTTTGGGCATTCTTGATTGTTTCCTTTGCTGTGAAGAAGCTTTTTAGTTTGATACCACCCCATTTATTGATTCTTGATTTTACTTCTTGCATTAGGAGTTCTGTTGAAGAAGTTTATTCCTAAGCTGACATGCTATAGATTTGGAACTACTTTTTCTTCTATTAAACTGAGGGTCTCTAATTTAATGCCTCAGTTCTTGATAGACGTTGAGTAAATATCTATATTTTATTTATCTATTTTTGTTTGATTTTATATCCTAGCTATTTTTGGTTGCTTGATCTGTATATTACAAAAAGAGAAGTGTTAAAAATCTCTTATTATGGTTATGGGTTTATGTATAATCATGTCTTCTAGTAGTTTTCTTAATATTGGCTTTATGTATGTTTAGACTATGTTGTTAGGTGTACACAAATCCAATGTATATTTCTGAATTTTTCATTGATGCATAATAATGATCTTTATCCCTAACATTGTTTTTTGCTACAATTTTTGCTACAATTACTCTGATATTAATAGAATCACATCATCCTTATTTATGCATTTTTCAAGCAGATCTTAAAATTGTTTATTGTAACATTTGCAGGATAGCTACATTTAATTTTATCCCTTAAAAGAATATATAGTTCTCAAAATATACTGTTACTGATTAATGTGAATGTATTGTTTTCTTCAGAGATTGAACTTTTCTTAATTTTTTTTCTTCTGCTTTCTATCAGAATGTTCTATTTTCTTCATGTACTTATTTCCCCACAGGCACAATAGAAGTTTTATAATGTATTACATATTTCTTTTTAGATTTTAACTTTTCACCTAGGGCAAGTTCCCTGATCTTTCTGTGTATTTAAGTTTTCCTATCTGTAGAAAAGAAGTTGATACTAAAATACTCTTAACAGATTACTGATAAAATTAAATCAGATAATGTATCTAACACATTTAAATACACAGCTTATTGTCTAACTCATAGTAAATGCATAATATTATTATTATTTTTGAATCTGTGCTGTAAGTATCTGAAAATCTTTCCAGATATTTTACCACTGCAAAGTTTTGAGGAATCAATTGTATATTCCAATGCAATGATGCAGCTTACTGGTACACAGGGAGTTTAATTATGTGCCTTCCTGCTAAAGCCTTCAGTGGGAAATCAGAACATCAGCACTGTGGGAAATTGATTGATTAACTCAATCAAGATCATCTTCAAAAGATGCTTCCAAAAATACATCTGACAGCTTGTGGCTGAGGAAATCACTAAGCCTCTGGGAATAGGAGGAGTCAGGGAGAGGGTTCACTTTCTCTGAATTAATAGTTCTGTAGAGAAGGAAGTTATGTGATAACCCCAAGTGGAGAATCCTTCTCTTACTTGCTGAGTTTTGAAAACACCTCTTCTACTCCAAGATTTTTTAAAAGATTTTTCATTAATTTTATTGATTCTTTTGTCAATAAGGAAAAGCAATGAAAAATTATTTTGAAATGGGGTTGGGAGGCAGAGTTTTTTTTAATGTATTCTTTTTATTTAATTTTAATTTTAATTTTTACATATTGCATTTTGATTCATTGTACACAAATAGGGTACAACTTTTTGTTTCTCTGGTTGTACACAATGTAGATTCAAACCATTTGTGTAATCACACATGTACCTAGGGTAATGATGTCTGTCTCATTTCACCATCTTTCATACCCCCACACCTTCCCCATCTCATTTCCCTCTACATAATCCAAAATTCCTCCATTTTTCTGTTTCTTTGTCTTTGGAAGTATGTATTTGCCTGTCAGAACATATTTTTAACATAAAATACATACTACAGAATAAACTGTAATTTTTATGAAAATTCACTGGAGAGGGACTATTTCAAAACATTAATTCTGGCCAGGGGACGGGTCTATTTCACACAACCAGGTCTTGTGGCACAGACCTAGCATCCTTGTCTCCTAACCAGAGAATATAATGCAGATACCTAGGTAATTCACCTGGAAAGACTTTGTCAAAGTCAAGGAGAAATAGAAACAAATCTGAAATAAAAATTTTTTTTTACTTGGGAATGAAGAATGGGATTGCAATATGCAACACATATGGTGGCCTCTGGTAGGTGCAGAAAACAAAAAAATGATTGAGAATTCTATTAAGATGGAGAACTCTATACAAGTTATTTTTAAGGAAAGTTCATAGGCACTTTCAGTGCTCGCAAGTACTGGAAAGCTCTGATTGGCCAGTGGCAGCATCACTAGCAAGGTGGGTTCTTGTGCTCTCCATCAGAAGAATCAGATACAGGCACTCCTGGGATGAGAACAAGACTTTATTCTTGTGCTTGAGCTCAATGGAGACAGCATATGGGAGGCAGCAATCCCAGGTTGACTCAGAGGACAAAGGAGTACAGCTTTCATGGCATTTGCGAAGTAGGCAGGGTCCCAGTCTCTTGAGAGCATCTCAAGTCCACGTGGTGTTTCAGATGCACCTGAACTCTTTATCATGCCTCTTCATGCAACCCACATCCTGGGTTTGCTAATAAAGTAAAGGTAACTGCAGGTTACTGTGGTACCCCTCACCACCTGGAGTCTCTCCTGATCACCTGGGAAAGTTCCCAATAGTATTTTCAGAACAGGGAAGACTATTGTCCTGTCTCTGTGGGTTTGATTTCAGTGACATTGTTTTGTCTGGCTCATGGCTTTTTAGTATTTCTGCTGACCACATGGTCTCGGAAGGCTGAGCTGACTTCCAAACCTTCCTGTCTCCTGGTGTGTTATCTTAATTTTATAGCCTTGAAAACTGGTCCACTTTTTAACTCCTAATTTTCTGGTGTGTCTGAGAGTAGATTGCCTGTCCCAGCAGTAGTTACTGAGTGAAGCTGGTCTTGAAGTCATGACTGGCAGTTCCATGATGTGGTAAATGTAGCGGTCATTATAAGAAGGTAAAATTATATCCTGACATTCATTTAAAACATTTCAATGGTACTACATCATCTCCAATTTAATGTAGCTTAAAGTGTGAACAGGTGTTAGAATGTAAGCTGTTTATTTTCATTTTGCAAAATAGTAAGTACAGAAATACATGAGTACAATTACTTGAAAGGATTCAATGTAGGTTTAATCTCATAATAAGATTTGACTAGTATTTTTTTCTTTTTTTCCCTTTTCTAAGTATTCATTTGGATGTTTTTATTAAAAAATTGGTCTGTGATAGACTAAAACCTAAAACTGAAAAATGAGTCTTTCACCAAAACAGTTGGAGAGATGCTGATCTATAGGTCCTAGCTCTTTGTAAGATCTATAAGGTCATCTGTGTCCTGGCCCCTGTCCAACTCCCTGACATCATCACCTGCCACTCCCCACTCCTTCTCTGTTCCACATCAAATCACAGGCACTGGTCATTTACAAAAGCTGGTCCCTCTGCCTGGAATAACTTTTGTATTGTCCGGTGGTTGCTAATTTTTTATTAATGAATTGAGTGCAAGATTTCCGTATGAGTGAGGATTTCAAGTGACAGATAAACCACTCAATCATTTAAACAGGGAGGAAATCATGGACAGAGGAGCAGAGATGGAGCTGCTTAGACTCTACAGAATCCATGTTCTAGAACTATTGCAGTTTCTCTCTCCATCTATCTCTCTTTTTATTCTCATCCCTGCCCTTAACTCTGTCTTACTATAAATAATCTTGCTCCATTTAGTAGACATTTAGCAGAAAATAATGTGAAATCAACCTAATGGGGTAAGAGGAGAGAAGATGTCTCCCTTGACTTCAGATGAAATCATCTAGAAAAGAATTCTTATTGTTCTTAATTGGATCAAGTGTCCACTTTTGATCTTGAACAAATTTTTGTGATCAAGGAGAAGGACCATTTCCAGTAGTACGTCTACCCTTTCACAAGAGAGATAATTCCAAAATGTCAACTAGAGTTATACCTCTCCCCTTCTTTAAGATCTCCTTTCTCATTTATTTGCAGGGGAAAATATTGCAGATATTTTGTACTTCATGAGCAAGGGTTGCTGTTTCCCACATTTGCTGCTGGAGTAACTATTTGCTGTACTCATTCCCTGCATCTGTCTTCCATATACTGGGGATGCCCTGTCCCAACAGTCCATGCGGTGAATCCCTAAGCCTCTCTCAAAATAGACTGAGAGGCAGCCTTCTCAGCAAATTTTCTCTGGTTGTCTCTAAATAAAGATACTAACTAACTATACGCTAAGATTATTTTATATTTCATGTACTCTTGGTGTTCTTGTAACACTATCATAATAACATGTCTTTCTTTTCTAATACATTTGCTTCTAAGCTCTGAGTTTATTCATATTATCTAGCATAATGATTGGCATATAGTGGATGCTCAATTTGATATATGTCAAAAGAGATTATAACACTGCTCCCCCTTGAATTACAGATGTCGGTTTACATACCTTCCTTTCATACTCTAAGTTTGAATGTTGGGAACTTATCCATGTATAACATAGTGCTTAACTAACATGTTAAGCACTAAGCTAAGTATGTCTGTGTTGAAGATAATTGAATGAGTCAATCAAGGGGAAATAGGCACCTTCACCATGGGACACCCTTCCAAGACTTAATTTGCTGAAAAGAGTTGGTCGGTATTATGGGGTTACAAAGGCCCTGACTTTGACCCTTCCTTCTCCGCAACTTATCATATGACTTGTTGGATGTGAGATAGGTGATCAAGGGCTATTTAACTTACAGAGGCAAGATTGGTCATTGGGCATGGGGCCATAATTGAAGCTCATGGTTGCATCTGGATAAGTTCTTCTCAGTCTTTGTTAAATAAACCCTCAGGTCAACTCGCTTCCCTTGGGATGCAGAAGGCAGGGATCTTCTACTCTATTCCTGTGGATAACTGCAAAGAAACATCCATCACCAAAAGAGCTTTCCATACAAATTCTCATGAGGCATAAACAGCCATTTAATGATCTGCTTCTGCAAAGCCATTCACAGCAGGGACTGTGTATATCTTTTATTTGGGGTTAGAGTGGGCAGCGAGGAAGGGAGGGGGATGGTTGAGACTCACCATTATGAATGATAACAAAGTCAGACCACAGTAACCATCGCCATGGTGACACCATCTCTGTCTCTCTAGAACGCACACAACTTATCATTAGTTGTCATTTCCAGTGTCAGGCTGACACAATCTGAGGCCTCATTAACTCTCAAAGCTGCCTCCATGGGAAGAGTATATTAGCTGTTTATTGCTTCCAGGCAAGAGCTAAGAATCACCTTTTAAGTCCTTATTGGCAGGGACTCCACACCACCTTGGAAAACTGGAAAGTGGTTATATTTGGTTTATATATTATATATTTTGGTTGGTCTTGAGGTATCTTCTGTGAAAAGATGCCACAGTCTGATTAGAAATAATCACTTTGGAAGGAATTTTGCAAAAGTATGATATTTTCCCTATTGCTGAGCATTCCATATTTTATTAAACTACTTGGTAATTATCTTGTTGAATTCCTGTGAAATCCTTGGGAAAATGTTCCTATCAAGTTCACTCTTTAGACAGTGCATAAATGGACCCAGAACTGCTTCAAAATATATTTATTGTGCTAGAATCACTGGTGCTAGAATGATTGTGAACTCTGGAATAGTATCACATAGGCAGAAACATTACAGCAAACTCTGATGTGTTTATTTTTCTGATATTATGCAGTCACACACTATGATATAATTAAATGATTTGACTACAGTAATAGGATCAAACCTGTTACATTGCCTAACACATAGTAGGTACTCAAAACCATTTGTTGAACAAATAGATTAACCATTACAAACCTGTAGGAGTATGATCGAAATACAGAGGATGGAGTGAAATTCTGAGAAACACAGTAAATGAAAGCACACACTATATCCTATCTCAATCATTTGCTGTTTTCCAAATATGTCAGCTGCTCAGCCTCCAATGCCTTGGTCCATATTGTTCCTTCTGCCTTGAGCATCCTTCTCCACTTGTCCATAGGATTAATTCCTGCATATTCTACTGATCTCAACTCCTCCCAGTCCCAGTCCCTCCCGTCATTCCTGACTAATGGCAGAAGTCATAATTCTCCCTTCCATATCCCAGTGTAAGTTGTGAATTGTAATCAGTGTTGATTTCGCTCATCACACTGGACTCCAATGATATCTGTATTGAGAACTTCAGCTGATTCTGTCAAGGCCAGATCTATCTTACTCAGTCTTGTATAGAGTAAGGACTTAAGTGTTTGTTTAAAAAACAAACAAACAAACAAACAAAACCCCTCAGTATAGATGAGAACAAGATTCAGACATAGCCAGAACTTGTACACTTGGAAGCAATAGCACATGGCCTCCAAGCTATCTGGAGTCACCTAGCATTTGCCTCTGAAAATCTGCCAAAATTTGTACTTACCACTGTTTAACACCAACATCCATGTTCTTGTCGCTATGTCCTGAGGGCCATGGGTATAGAGTGGTGATAGGGGGAAAAGTTCCTGAAGGAGGCTCTTCAGTTTAACATCTGCCAGTGCCTGGGCCAAAGCTGGTCCAGAAAAGTGATAGCAGAAGCAGGGAGAGAAAAAAAACCTGCAATTCCATTCCTTCAGACTCCGTGATGCCCCGGGCTGCACTGCCTCACCAACATGTAGAAGAGGATTCCTCCTGTCCTTCCCAGATCATTACCACAGAGGGAACAAGGCCACACAGGAGCCATGTGAGGGAGACTGTAGAGTCTACGAGGGAAATTTATGTTTTCATTCCCACCACATTCAGGCATGTCACAGATATTCAAGAAATACTTCATGAATATAAGAACACGAAACCAGTACAATAATGGGGGATCTTATATTTTACTGGAGCTTATTTTTACCTTGGACTTGTAAGGGTTGTGATGGAAGTAAATTCAGGGCTTCACTGAAGGTGTGACTCTTATTCAGGGTCTTATCTCTGCCATCCTGTGCGGTGAAAAGGAACTAAGAGGTCCCTTAAACACTTCAAATCTCCAGGCCATGGTACTTCGATGCCTTTTAAAGTATGAAAAGCTTTTCTCCCCCAGAAGTCTCCCCCGACCCCCCGCCACCACCCCCGGCCCCAGGTGACTTGCTGGACCTCATAGCAGCTCTGGGTACTTATGTTTGATCTCACACACACTGAACTGCAGTCCTTGGCCTTGGACTAAAGACGACTTCCAGCACTTACATAAAGGCTACTTTGAGCACTCTGCCAAGGACTTAGGAGACATTTTTTTCAAAGAAATAAATACATTTGGTTTCCAGAGTTAGCATGAGGCCAGGTCAGATTTCTTTTTTTCTTTATCTTTTTTTCTCTACCTGTTCTTTTCTCTCAGTCTGAGATATAGCTAATTAAATACAGGGGCTGGAGGGAGCAGTCACCAAAATCACTTCACACAGACCGCACTGGAAGAGGAAAGCTGGGTCAGGGTTGCCTTCCAGAAATGCAAATTAACAGAGTAGCCTCTGCCTGCGTGGTGGGGCTAACAAGCCTTAAGATGCGGTGGCAAGAAAGAAAATGTCGTTCACAGGTTCACAATTGGTAAAAATGTACTCTTTCTTCTTGGGCAATAGAAATCGATTTTCTGAGGCTTTGCACATAGTCCCCAAATGCCTCCGATGTTAAATCCCTGAAGTGTCTACATAAAACAAGAAGGTCTGAGTGCCCGGATCGAGCTTCCTCTGCCCTTGAAGATAATCTGAGTGGTTTCCTAAGAACAGAACTGCAGTCTGTCCTAGGGCACAGAAGGAGCCGTACTTAGTAGCTTGCTACATCTTAGATGCAAATAAACAGAGTGCTAGATTTCAGCCATGGACCCCCAGAGTTGGCCAAAATTTAGAATTATAATAGCATGTGTCTGGTGGAATTTGTTATAGCCTGGGTGGAATCAATTCACATAGGAATGAATACAAACAAAGAAATCATCAGTGACCTCTTTTCTACCTACTGGCATCTTATGACTTTTCCTAGCATATTTCAGGTCATCCTACTTTGGTAGGATGTCACTCTACAGTTTTTCTGATCTCACATTACATTTCAAATTGCATAAATTTTAAAGAATTTATTTTCTGCACATGTATTACATCTTCAATGCTCCACTAAGAGCTTTATACATTTTTTCGTGTTCTTCATTTATTCAAAAAAATTATTTAGCACCTACCATGTGCCACACATTGTTTTAGGCCCTGCTAGTAAAGTTTTGCAGAGACTATGTGCTAGTGTAGTGACACAGACAATTTCAATATAAATTCATTAATTCCAGAAAATAAATGATAATAAAGAATAGACTAAAGCAAAGCCCAAGAGGATGTAGAGAGAAGCATTTAAGAGGGCATTCAGGAAGAACAGAAGTGTTTCTGAGCAATCGTCTGAACCATCACCCAAGAAGAAAGAGTATATTTTTACCAATTGTGAGCCTGTGAACTCGAGGTCAAACAGGAAGGAAGGTGCCTGACTATGCAGGGCCTTGGAGGCCGTGGTGGAAAGTTTGCATTGTATTTATTTATAGGATAACAGGAAGCCTTGTTTATATTTTAAATATCATCCCATTGGCTGTTGGGTGGGGAACAGAGGGTAGTAGGCAAGAGTAGAAAGAGAGTCAGATGGTCAGGCAGAAGGTCAGGTGAGAAAGATGATTGGGCAGTGGGTGAACTGGGGATGTATTTGAAGGCATACATAGTGAAACATGCTCATTTGCTAAAACAGTAATTCTTTGAGAAGAAGAAACTGCAATAATGGGGCAAAGCTGTGAAACATTTGAAAGTGGATGTGATAGTTTACCTTATAATCCAGAGGAGTGAGGGGAAAAAAATAGCAGGTGGGGAAACCAGGCTCCATTGCAAATTCAAGAGGGGAATTGGGACAATTAGGTACATACTTTTGGCTAAAGCCGCTCACAATTGTTTTTCTTCTATTGCTACCTGGAAATTTCCAAGAAAAAAATTTTTTTTTAATTTGGGCTGATTCTTGCAGAAAATGGCCTCATATTTCCTTTACTCCATGCATTTCTATACCAAGAAGAACTCAGAAACTCCAGCTTCTTACTTGTTTAAATAGTTCACTTTACTGTTTGATGTTTACTTCTTCTCATCATTGTTGATGAGTCACTTGAAAAAAATAAATGCTTTTACAAAATTCCATAGCTGCCTCTGTTGCTCTGTGTTGACAAGGAGAGAATGCTGTCGGCAAAATTTGATGCAGTTGGCTGTTTGTTTTCTTGGAGAACCCAAAGGTGAATATAAATAATTTAAAATAGCTTTTATGATCTATGTGTCAGTAGCTGGGTGATAAAATTAAAGGAATCAAGCTAAGATTGAAGAGGGAGAACTATAAAGAATTTGAAGGAAAACATAAAATTCGATTTGACAGGACATATTTATTGAGCACTCACAGTGTGCAAGAACCACAAAAAAAGGGATTAAAACCTATATTTACTGAGTGTTCTGCCTACATATGCTTGAATCCTGAAATGACAATGCAAGAGGTAAAATTCTTACCTTCATTTTACAGATGAGGAAATGAACAGGATTAGAGGTTGGGGAACTTGCTCTTAACTCCTGTAGGTCTGATCCCAAGGTCAGGATCTCAATGACTGTGGGGTGCTTCTCATTTAAGGGGTCCTTTAGAATTTCACCGAGTAACAGTGCAGGATGAAGAAAAGTCGACAATAGTCAGAAATGATTTAGGGCCATCGAGCCAAGTTATATGAAAGAGCTGATTATTATGCAAGGACTGGAAGGAAATATAGGATTTGATTAAGAAAAGAGGGTATCTTCTTAGGTCAATAATGATGAATAAAAGTGAGAAAGTCAGACTACTGCAAAATAAGTTTTCTCTGAGTTACCAAGCAATATTTTTTTAGTATGTAATGCAATGCATATATTACATATAAAAATAATATAAATTGAACATATAATATACAAGGTACATTTTATTGTGCAATATATAAAATAGGTTATATATAATTAATCTAAATAAATGAACAACTTTACATACAATTCTATATTATATTCACAATATTTACATATTTAAGGCATATGATACACCAATATATTTTAATAAGTATACTGTATATGTTAAAATTTATCATATATAATATGTATACTGTGCATATATTTTTCATAGTATTGACTGGTTGAATTAGTTTCAGTGTCCTGTAACTAAGAAAGAATCAGACTAGAAATCTTGTGCCTGCACAATTTTTTTTATCAAGTCCCTTGGTTTCTCAGGGTCTTATGTTCTACTCTAGACCAAAAAAGAGTAGACTTGATATTTCTAAGATCCTAAGTTGGCATTTCTCAAAAATGGCCAACATGTATGTGAAAAATAATCTGCACACTATTGGTGAGAAGGTAAGTCAGTATAGCCAATAGGGAAAAGAATATGGAGGTTCCTCAGCAATTAAAAACAGAATTGCCATATGATCCAGCAGTCCCACTTCTGGTATATACCCACAGGAAGCAAAATCATTATGTGGACGATAAATCTACCCTCCCATGTTCAGTGCAGTATTTTTAGCACCTTACATGTGGAATCAACCTAAGTGTTCATCAGTGGATGAATGGACAAAGGAAATGTAGTATATGTACACAGTGGAAGACAATTTAGCCTTTAAAAAGAAGGAATTAACTTGGAAGACATGTTAGTGAAATAATCCAGGGGGGGGAAAAGACAAGAAGTACAAAGTCTCACTTACATGTGAAATCTAAATGTGTTGAACTCAGGTTCAGAGTAGAACAGTAACTGTCAAGTGAGTATGTTGATTAAAGGAATAAAATTTTAGTTAGATAGAAGGGGAAAGTTCAAGAGATATATTGCAGACCTAATGACTATAGTTAAAAATAATGTGTTATATTCTTAAAAAACACCAGGAGTAGATTTCAGTATTCTTACCACAAAAATAACTATGTGAGGTAATATGCAAATGAGTCATCCCACTATGTTTGCATATTTCAAAATGTCATGTTGTACCTGATAAGCATACATAATTTTTGTTTGTCAATTAAAAGTTAAATTAATTGAATAAAAGAACATTTTGAGGGTTTCAACCCTAAAATTCATTTTTAAAATTTTAATTGACACATAGCAATTGTACATATTTTTGGCAAAGACTAGCCCTTGATTTGGACCTCCCACCAGTTGTTGATGCTGCCCTTTGCACTGGCAGTGGAGGTGGGCGACCTACTGTTGTACCTAATGACTGGTTGGAGTCAGCCTTTGCAGGCAGCGAGCATGCTGAGATTTGGCATGGTGACCCCGTCACCTTTAACTACATAACTGCATGTTGCTTTTTCTAAGATGATACTGTTTCAGATGCCTCCATCTTAAATTTTATTGAAAAATATCACTCCAAATAAGCTTCATTTCCCCATTATTTTAAAGTAGTTCATTTCCAGCTTGATAAAAATAAACAGTTTATGTCAATTAGAGTTTAGATTGGAATCCCTTATGGGAATGTTGCTTAAGAGGCTTCATAATTGCCACCTATTTATCCTTTCAACAAGAGATCTCAAGACAATTTCCTAAGAAAGCTACTACTTCATATTTTAGGAAAAGGTACAAAGAGATCAGCAACTTATTAAAGGTTAATAAATCATCCACTGGTTGGGACTTAAGCTTCTGAGCCCCAGCATCACAACTTTCTACATAACCCCCAAAGAGCAGGCAAAGGAAATGGTACTCAGAGATTCTGTGTTCCCAGTGTACTTAACATAATCAGTTTACCTGTGTCAATTTCATTACCGCTTATAAATAGGGATGCTGCCTTGTGGGAAAAGAAAAGCTTCCCTACTCTTTTTCCATCTTCAAGCAGAGTAATTCACCATTCAAATCTACTCTGAAAGGGCACAGAATTTATTTCAGCAGACTCTGAAAAATGAGGCAGGTCCCTGCAGAAGCAGCTCCTCTGGGGTTTGATTCGGGTTGAAAATGTCCTAGGTTAGGTGTTTATGTCCCTCAACCATTCATTCTGGCTGCCTTCTTCATCAGAACCGTGTTTGAAAATCCCTTTATCTTCCTTTGACCCTGCAAGGCTGCTACCCAAAGGAATACACTCTAATCCTCCTCAGCTTGTCTGGAGAGATTTAGCTCTCTGTCAAACGGGTTTCAAAGAGAAGATTTTCAGCAGTTCTGGAAGGGAAACATATTGTTTTCTATATAGAAGTGGGCCACATTTGCTTTTCTTTGTGACTTTGAGATGCTTCAGGAAATTTATAAATTTATAAATGCATATGTGATATACACATATATGTATGTACATATTATATATTTATGCATGTGTCTGTGTGTGTGTGTGTGTGTGCACATACATATGCTAGTGTGATGGCATCAGTATTTCAACATTTCAGGGAGAACCCAAGTCATAAATTGGTATAAATTTAAATAAGGTCAACCACCTACTCCCGAAGAGCTCGAGTTAGAGAATATTCAGCCCCAAAGAGATCCCTTTTGTTCCTTTCCTGTATAAAAGTAATTCAGATTAAGGAAGTTGTGTCTAAACAAGGCCCGAAGGTAATTTGCTTTCCATGCAAGGAAAAGAATTGTTTAAAACTAGATTAATCGCCTGGTAATATAGAACACATTTTCTTTGGAGTACTTAAAAATTTGACTTACCCTTTGTTTTATCATAATTTAAAATATTCCTTTTGACTTTTTTATAATTTTAAACTACATGAAATTTGTGACTAGAGAATATAAGCAAATTGTGTCCTAGAAATAAGACACCTGGTTACAATATCCACTTTGCTACAGGCTTGCTGGGTGGACTTGGTGTTTCTTAATGTCTCTAAAAACTCAGATTCCTCTTCTGTAAGAATAATGATGAAATACTCTTCTTGAGAGATGATTGTGTGAATAAGAAAACTTATGCACAATACCTACCAGTTGGTAGAAATTTGAAAAATGTTACTCTCCATTTCTAAGTCAAGTCCTGTCCCAGCCCCTAAATGCCAAAATAATTTAGATGGAATTAAGAAGGTATTTAGGGTGGGGGTTGTGATTCAGTGGTAGAATGCTTGCCCGGCATGTGTGAGGCACTGGGTTCAATCCTCAGCACCATACAAAAATGAGTGAACAAAATAAAGGTATTGTATCCATCTACTAAAAAAACTAAAAAAATAAAAATAAAAAAAAATTTTTAAATAAAAAGAGGGTATGAACTGTGCTCTTTATCTCTTGACTATTATGCTTACTTGGTTCTTTCTGTGCCTTCTATATGGTCTAGGCATTTCATCTATCTCTTATTATGTTACTCTAACATACATCTTTAAAATATGACTTGTGAATTAAAAAGAACAGTTGGCTTCCTGTTTTCCCTTGGGAAAAGGAAATGGCAATTGACAATTACCAGAAAAGGAGTCTCTTTCATCTAACTCCAACACTATTGCTAAAGATAGTCAAATTTGTAGTTATGTAAGTCAAATGGAAGAAGTATTCATTTAATTTAAGGATTAATATGATGGCATAGAACATATTAAATTTTCCCGTCTCAATAAACACCATGTTTAGTCATCAATCAACTATTGACTTGGAACAAAGCATCTGGATTCTCTGATAATTCAGGTCTTCTACAGAATGAGAAAGTATGATTACAGAAATTGAAACTCAGAATTCCTTCAGGGACAAGACAAACATGATTATCCAGTTAGGAATAATATTAATTTGGGAAGCTAATTCAAAAGTTTTAAAAAGTGGTCCAAAGAGTGACCTCCAAGTTAGATGACCATGTCAGTTTTTTCCTGCTAGGATTTAAACCTTATCAGAAATAGCCTTGTCTATAACAAATGACCTTAGTAGATGCCCTTTCACAGAGCTAAATTTGACTATTAGTATAGGGTTTTGAGAGAATCAAAAATTTCCAGAACATCTAAAGAGCAGAGATGATCAAAGATAGAGCATATCTATACCAGAGCAAAGAGGGAGAATGAAGAAGGGAATCTTTCTAGAAGGATTTTAAGATCTTGAATCATGCTTCATGATGCTGTCTGGAATTCTTACCTGGGTTTAGGATACTTAGCATTACACACTAAGATAGATAAACAACTCATCTTGATACCCTCTTCTTTCTCCATATGGAAATGTGATTCCATTTAAGTGAGAAAATAAACATAATTTGAAGAGCAAAGAGCCCTCTTTCCTGAATTAGTGAAATATCAGAACTTTCACTGGTTTTATCATTCTCCATGATACATTTTAAAGTGTTTCCTGAAGTTAACACTGATCATTGATGATTAACTTAAACACGTGAATGCCTGTTGTGAATTCTGTCTCTACACATATAATTACTCATATGCAATGACTTTAGGACTACAGAAAATAGAACATATCACCCCAAACTACCCCTGTGACTAAGCAAACCACAGGCGCTGACTTGGAACAACTGATTTAACCGAGTCTCATGGTGACAGAACTTCTGAAGGTAACCGGTTTCATAAGACAAGGCCGGAGATGCATTTTAAAGGATGCCTATTGTTGGTGAGTGAGAGAGTGTCTAGCAAACTAATAAAGTTATAACACAGCCACAATCACTTTATTAGATGTTAAGGAACATCAAGGAAGATTTATATCTCCTTTTAACTTCACCCTGAGACAGTTTCAAATTCAATTGCTGAGTTGTTTTAGAGTAAAGCAGAAGTTCAAGAGGAGAATGTCTTTCAATAGGCTTATGATGATTTAGAGCAGGTTTAATCATCTTCTGCTCTCTGCAGGAAGATTACTGACGTGACCAAAGAAGCAGCGTGTGCACTGATTTCATCCTTAGAGAGGAGGAGAGATGCTAAAAGCTCATTAGGAACAAATGCATTTGCATGCAGCCTACTTCATATTCAGAGTTAGCAGAGATTCACAATGTAGAATCTGAAACAGAGTATTTAGGATGGAAAACACGGCGTGGCTTCTAATGTAATAAACAGAATCTGTACAGCCTTGAAGCTGTTAGCATAAACGAGCTATTCTCTAACTGCAAACTTAATACTCACCTTAAATAAATTTAAAATCAGCATGTATATATCAGCAAGTAGTTTCTAAATGAAAAACAATGGATCCCTCTGTGTCTTTGAGGATTTATGCACAGCAATTCCTTTATTTTCTGAGTACAGTCTATCTCCCACACTTTTGACCTTCACATACTTATTTCCAGCCAGGAGAGCTTATTCCCAATTCCCTGTGCTCTAAACTTGCTTTTCCCTACTTTGAGTCAATGATAAAATTTTCTAACATTTCTTGATGTCATTCCTACCCATTCAACATGCTTAAGTCCTAATTATCCTCTGAGACCAAATTCAAATATGGACTCCTTCACCAAAAGCCTCACTTATCTTCCCAAATGGAAGCTAAAATCTTTTTTGAACTCCCATAGAACTCCCACAGCGTTCGTGTGAGCACCATGATGCCACCTTTTATTTTATCCAATAGTCATACACGTGTCATATTCTTTACTTCCCTTACTAGCTTTCCAAAGGCAGAACTCTAATTCAAATTTAGATCTCCACATTACTAAAACACTCTTTTGTTCATAGTAGACTTACCAGAAAATTCATCAAAGGAACCTAAAATTTCAATCACTGGTATGCCTTTGTATATATAAAGAAAGTTGCAGGGTGATCAGTTTTGTTCATTTATTCCACACATATTGATTGCATGCCTCTGGGTCCCCAAGGCCAGAAATACACAGATGAACAAGAACACTCATATTCTAGTGAATACACAAATAAACAAGAAATCAAAGTTATAAATAGTATATCACAAATTAAAGTGATTTGAAGTGAAAAACTTCATGAAGGGGTACTGCTAAGCTTACAATCAAATGATAAAAAAGCAGCAGCCAGCCATGCATATATGTCACTCAGAATTTGGACAGGAAGATAGACATTACTCCAAATATTTCAAACAGAAATGGATTTAGTGCAGAGAATTAGAGACTTCAAAATCCTTTGCAAGCATTTGGGGTTCAAAAGTCAGAAATAGCCCCATCCAGCATTGTAAAAATTAGCACTTATGGGAACCAAAGTCATAAGCCAATAAAAAAGGTAAATCACAGGTGGACCACCACAAACCCACCAGCAATGTCAAGGACTCACACTTGATTTGAAGGCTTGATTACGAGATGAGAATAGTCATCACTGAGTTTGCTGGATCCTCCACAAGTGTTCAGCTCCTGGAGTTCAGGCAAAGGTAGGTAAAATGCTTGATTTAATAAAACCTGAGACTTTGCCAAGGGAGCACAGTGTAGGGAAAGAGAAATGAAGTGTTAAGAAGTCAAAGCATTTGCAAAGGTATGGTGGTCATGATGAACAACAAAATCTTGAAAGGAGAGAGATAAAGCACGAGGCACTGACAGGACCAAGTGCATGACCATGAGCTGGGGTCTTCAGTGGGATTCTGTGTTGATGGAGTTCCAGTACTACATGTGTTGGAAATTCAGGCCCAAATAAACTGAAGGTGGCGCAGCTGATGGAGAGGTGAGGTCAAGGCACCATCCTTGCAAAAGTCTTTGTGAAGCTACTGAGGGAACAAGAAAGCTTCACCCTGTGCTGCTTGGCAGTGAAACTTTCCACTTTCTTTTACTGTTTCTTGTTCACCTATTTGAAATAACAGAGATCTGAGTGAATTACGAGTAAATGAAAAAAGTAAAAGTCAAGACAAGGTGAAGTCAATAATGAAAAAAAAAATAGCAGAAAATGAATACTGATTTATTTTTTAAAGGTTTGTAAAGGCCAAGAGAGAGCTTCCACTCAGCCTGGAGGCCCTGAAATTAACTAACAATGTCCTGAGCAATAACAAACTAAGTCTTGGCCCCTAAACAAAATGTCAGATGTAACTGTGTCACATGTGAGGTTCATAGAGTCATCAATGACCTTAGGCGTGGTGTGAACTGCATGACCATGATGATTAGATGATACTGATGTTGGGGGGACACCTGGTGAATCCTCACTATGTCCCAGCACTTGACATGGGATTGTTTATCCATTTAATTACCTCAATAGCCTATAGTACCCATGAAGAAACTGAAATACAAAGAATTTAATTAACTTGCCCAAGTAAACAAAGCTAGATTACTTAAACAAAAAGGTCAAATCACCTGTGCATCTAATTCACCAGGCAAGCCAGTCTTTCCAGATAGCTGATTGATCAGTCAGGGGTTATGATGGAAAAAACAGACACAGAATTCACACAAACCAGGGCAGGAATTATGGACTGGCCACATAGTCACCATGTGATTTGGGGCAAATTACTCACTCGTTGTGTCTCTGTTTTTTTAACTATAAAGATGGTGAGAATAATATCCTTACTAGCATTAATGGAAAGATTAAAGGAGACAAAGTCTGGAGGTCTCCCCCTCCCTTGTCACTACCATTCATCTTTATGTTGCTGAAGTTATCTAGTGTCTCACAGATGATTGATGTTTAAGAATTAGGAGACAACGAATGGATTGCTGGGTTAACATGTTATCATTTAGAGGTTACCGAATAAAGAAAAAGAGAGAGGAGAAGGAAGGAAAGAAGAAAAGGAGGAAGTGAGGGGAAAAAGAAAGAGAACAAGGAAGAAGGGAAGGAATGGAGGAAGGAAAGAAGGAAAGAGGAGGAAGGAAAAACAAAGGAAGGAAGGAAGGAAGAAGGAGGGAGGGAGGGAGGAAGGAAGGAAGGAAGGAAGGAAGGAAGGAAGGAAGGAAGGAAGGAAGGAAGGAAGGAAGGAAGGGAGGGAAGAATGAAATAAGAAAGAAGGAAGGGAGGGAGGAAGGAAGGAAGGAAGGAAGGAAGGAAGGAAGGAAGGGTGGAAGACACTTCCACATGGACTGATTGACTATGTGCCCAGTCCTGTGTTTCTCTGCCTTTTGTAGTTGGGCAGCACAATGTGACTAGTTTTGACCAATGAGCTAAGAACAGAACAATGTGTCTGACCTCAGGCCCAAAGCATTTAAGAGCCTGGGAGGGACTTTTTTTACTCTCTGTTGCTCTACTGCAGCAAATATAGAGGACTTAGATTGAGGGGGGAAAGAGCCACAGGCTTGGAGCAGTGGGTTATGACTGAATCACTACAGAGAAAAAACTGCCCTGCTATTACCAGGCTCCCACAAGACTTTGAATTAGCCCTGATTCTATTCATTTATGCAGCATAGCCAAACTTATCTTGCCTCATATCTTGCCTCTGTTTTGGGGAAGGACAGCAGAAAATCATCTTTCTGGCATACCTAATTAGTGAATTCAGAATCAGGCTCCATGTAATTAGAAATAATGTCAAAGGAAAGGAAAAACAAATAAACAAACCTTGAACACAGAAAATGCTTTGGATAAATATTGGTAATTTCAACTGCTTCATAGAGCAGGTTATTAATGCTGTATAAGAACACAATTTTAAGGTACCATCTAATAGCTATGGAATTCATATTTCAGTGTCGTTGAATATTTGTTAGACCTCATGTTATCACAGACTTCAGAATCTCAGGTCTGAAGTGATGTCAGAGGTCATCATGATCATGCATGACCTGTTTATCTTATTGATGAAAATAAATTGAGGCTCAGAGGGGTTGAGTTTTCATGATGACTCAGCAGTTCAGGGGCAGAGCTGGGCTTAAACCCCATTAACCCTTAGGCTTCCATCTTTCTGACCCTGTACTCAGAAGGCTTTTCCCATTGTTTTGATTGCCTGGTGAAACCTGCATGCTCTGAAATAGTTAATGTGTTTTCCAAAGGGTTATTTTTGTTAAGTTCTATAGAGAGCCAAATGGAATAAAAACCAGCAAAGTATTCTATTTGATACTTGGAGAGATTGCTCAGCCAGAAAATATTAGGAGATGGAAGTTATCCAGAGAGAATCAGTGGAATACTTATAGGAGAAAAAAGGAAAAAATAATTCTGTCTACCCAACTGAAAAATTTACATAAGTCTTTAGAGTACAACATCAGAGAAATAAGCAGTCCTTCCAGAAGGATAATGGAATGGCTCCTTAATTCCCCTCATTTTTTATTTTTGAAGATCTACCACTAGGTCTCTCCAGGTGAGTCAGCAGAAAAGAGAATCCTGTAAAGAGCTGGTCTGTGATCCATACTCGTGGTGTTTATCACGGGGTGATCTGTCTCTGTTTGGAAGTTTTCAAGTTTTCTGCGATGCCTGACTTTCTCCTCCCTAGCTTTCCTCATGTCCTTAAGAAAGTTATGAAGTCCTTGTCTGAAGTCTCAAGACAGTCTTAAACTTACTCAAACGACTCAAGAGATTTTGTTTTCCAGGATCCTGGGAATTTCTGATCAACTTAGGTCTTTGGGATAGCAAATGTCTTGCATGTAAAAATAAAAACAAACAATAAAGATAAAACACAGAACAGCCTGTGGTTACACGTGTTCTCCAGGAGGGCATATCGTGTAGGGTCTCTGGAGTAGCCATTCTAAGGATATTTATATTTTCATGTTTTGCTTCAGTTTTCTCATTTGGTTTATTGGGGGTGTGATCAATGAAGAAATAACTACCATTCAAAGGATAGAGAAGAATTAGCATGGCAATTCTTCAATAATTCTTTCAATGATTACCCCTGGAATTTCTAAATATTGCACACTGCTCAATCCCTGAACTTCTGACTGATGTTTAATTGTTGAGTCAAACAGGGACGTGGATTCATGTCCTGTGCTGTTTGACCCTCCATCAAACTTTTGACTGTCAATTACAGAGTTGAAAAATATTGCAAAGTTTCCATTTGTCAAGCTTTGATTTATTATATATTCAATGCTGTGATATTAAGCATGTTTTGATATGGCCATTGTGTTTTTTCTTCTTTGATTTGCCTTTCTGTATCATTTCTTTTCCCTTTATTCATTTTTCTTCTCATTGATTTATAGGCTTTCTTTAGGCATCATTAATATCCTTTGTAGTAAATATATGCCAAGTAGTTTTCCCTAGTCCTGTGTTAACATTTTAATATCATTTATGACTTTTCTGACTATCCAAAGGTTTTTATTTATTGTGGAGCCAAAT
Source organism: Sciurus carolinensis (assembly GCF_902686445.1). Classification (NCBI taxonomy): domain Eukaryota; kingdom Metazoa; phylum Chordata; class Mammalia; order Rodentia; family Sciuridae; genus Sciurus; species Sciurus carolinensis. The sequence goes on along the minus strand of NC_062213.1, from coordinate 23,226,609 downwards.
AAGTCAGTCTTTTTTTTATGGTTTTTGGGTTTGGTTCATGCTTAGAAATGCCTTCTCCATTCCAAGATATAAACATATTTTCCTAAACGTTCTTCTGATATTTCCCCAGGTTTCTCAAATGCCAATCCTGTGCCTGTCCATATGGCCACATTACAGGCTGTAAACCATATTGGTAAGAGTAGAAGCCTCAGCGCCAGGATGCTTTGGCTCACATTCCCACTTCCCTTATTACTAACTGTATAACCTTGCACATCTGGGAAAAGGGACAATAATGGCTCATAGATCATAAAGCTGTTATTAAAATTAATAAATTCATCTGTACAAAGTATTTAGAATGGTGTTCCAATAAATATTAGCTATGTTAAAGTACTGAACATTATTTGTCTCTGTGAGCCTAGCCCACGCACAGTTCCTGGCATATAGTTCAAAACTGCAAAGAAAATTGAATCAATTTATACAAAATATGTTTTCCTCATTCTTCCTTTTCATAAGTTATTTATAACTAAATCTATCTGACCACAGTCCCCATAATTATTTCAGCAACTCTTAGTATACATAGTTGTTCTGATTCTTGATCAGTCTTGAGCTCTTCCATGCAACATCTGAAACAGCTTTGCAGAAAGATTTAAACCAAGCTATGTGAGGCTGAAATGTGGACTTTCTTCACATACCCCATCATGGCCACAGTTCTTTGAAAGGCAATTAACACTTGTTAACCTGAAGGTGTAAATAAAGACCTTACATCTTATTCTCTCAAGTTTTATTGGTGTACTTTCATCTCACAGCCTCTACCGAGTAGTTCAATGATGATTTGTGTGACTAATGGGGGGGGGGGAACTCCCAATTTGTTGGCACCTATAATTCAGAAACCAAACCATGGGGTATGGGAAGTTTGTTCTTTGCCCTGGAGAGCCTTACAGAAAGAAGGAAATGAAATTGAAAAGCCATAAAAATACAAAATCCCAACACTCTATCTGTGTGACAGATCTGTTGCTAATGTTATTCACAGAACCAAAGCCAGGAACTAGCGCTGTGTACCCTGGATTTATCAGGTACTTTCTCCCTCTGGTTCATGTCTGAACTGTAGAGACTCAACTGATTGCTTCAGCTCTGACTGCCACTCACGTCCCAGGAGCCGAAAAAGTTGGAAAAGTTGGGCTTTCCTTTCTTTCACTGTCATATGTTCTTTCAAGAGCAGCAAATCTATTAGGCAAGCCATCACAGAACACGCCCCCATCCTCTGAAGGATGGTTTCATCTTCTTACTGTCTCTCAGTTCCTCTTTCTGAGAAAACTCCATCCCAAGCTATTTCCCTTTGGGTAATTCCTAACTTGAATGTCAGAAGTTCAACATTGCCTTCTTCCATATCAGTTCTTTCCTGTGGTAACCACTTGACTTTCTCTTGTTGAATGGGTGCTTCCACTCAGGTAGGAGAAGATAGTGAACCTGAAAATGCAAAGGAGAAAAACACATTCATAATTTTTTTCCAAAATAGTACCCTGACAGAAAATGTATGGTGGATTTGAGGCAATCAAGAGGAGTTCTGTGTGAAGTGGACAATAAGTTAGGTTTGCTTGGCTGGAAGCAAAGACTGAAAAATCAGTCAGAGTGGTATTGTGGGGAAATTCAGTAAGGACATTGACATCTGTGAAGAAGAATTTAACTTGACAGAAAACTGGGAGGTCTTTTTTTTTTTTTTCTTCACAGATCAAAATGACACTTTGAAACAGGAATCTTGCTTATTAAAACAGAATATACAAATTTGAGGGTAAGAATAGAACCTATGAAGGAGAAATAGGGCACCTGTATATCTGATGAAATCATTAGAAAAATTACAGGGTCTCTGACCCTACGAAGGCTCACACATCACGTGGAGGAATTGTTGGAGGGTGTAGTCGTCATTTGTGCGTGTGATGGGTTGGATAAGAAGGGTCCTCTCCAAGCTCGTATGTGTTAATGCAGAATGTTCAGAGGTGAAATGATTTAATTTTGAAATCTGTGACCTAATCAGTAGATTAATCCATTTGATGGATTAATAATTTGAATGGACTAATTGGGTGGTAACTATAAGCAGGTAGGGCCTGGCTGGAGGGAATGGGTCACTGAGGGCATAACCTTAGGGATTGTAGCTTGTCCCCAAGCTCCTTACCTCTTTCTCTCTCTCTCTCTTTCTCTTTCTCTCTCTCTCTCTCTCTCTCTCTCTCTCTCTCTCTCTCTCTCTCTCTCTCTCTCTCTCTCTCTCCCTGTTCTTTGTGCCATGACCTGAGCAGTTTCCTTCCAAGACACTCTTCTACCATGATGACCTGCTTCACTTCAGACCAAGAGTGTTGGAATCAGCTAACCATGGATTGAACCTCTGAAACCATGAGCCCAAAATAAATCCTTCCTCTTTAAGGTTGTCCTTATTGGGCATTTTGATCACAGGAATACAAAGCTGACTAACACAGTCCACCAATAGAACCAATAGCTCTAACATTTATAAATTAGGAAAGCATGGGCAGAGAAACATTCAGAGAGCCAAATGAGGAGCTCGGTTTTGGATATTTTAATTTTAATTTTAATTTTAATTTTGCCTAAGACTGCCATAACAAATTGGGGCAAACTTGGTGATTTGAAACAACATAAATTCATTCTCTAAGAGTTATGGAAGCCACAGATCCGAAAGCAAGGTGTCAATTGTCTCAACTCCTTCCAGAGGCTGAGAGACAATTTGTTCATGCCTCTTTCCAAGCTTCTCATGACTGCTAACAATGATTACTGTTCCTTGGCTTGCAGACGTGTCACTCCAATCCAATCTGTGGTTCTCTTCACATGATCTTCTTCCTTATGTCTTTGTATGTTTTCTTTTTTTCTGTTTCTGGTAGGTACCCCTGTTACTGGATTTAGGACCCACCCCTAAGCCAAAATGTTCTTATCTCCAGATCCTTAATTACATCTGCAAAGACTTTTATTCCCAGTAAGTTCATGTGCTGAGGTTTGAGGAAGCATATCTTTAGGGGGACACTATTCACTACAGATTCTGGAAATACTGAGGGGTGAGTCTGAAACTGAAGGAAGGATATGAACTGAAGGGCAACATTTCAGTGCTAACTGAAACCAAGATCATGGATGAGATGCAGAATGAGTGGAACAGGGAACCAAGACCAAAACCTAGACAAATCAGTATTTACTTAAAGGGCAGAAGTTTCTGCAGGGTCAAGAAGAAGGCATGGACACATTGCCTCAAAGAGAACCAAAGCACTATTTCTCCGTATCTTCATACCTACAAGTAACCGGGCATTTACTGGTTTCTAGGCTCTGTCTTTTACATTTATTTAGTTCCCAAACAGTTGCTCACAATAAAGGTTTTCATTTCTGTTTTACATATAGAGAGATTAAGTTGTAGGAATTTTAAACAATTTGAACAAGACCTAGAACTTAATTTATAATACACTCGAGTGATTGTTCTTCCAAAGTTTCAGTTCCTTGTCCCCATTGTTCTTTACAGCGTTTCAATGAGAGGAATATTTGAAGACAGAGGAAATATTTCACAGTGCATGGCAATGACTATGATTTGGTTCCCTCAATTCATTATTATTTTTTCCTTTTTTCCTCTAACAGAATTCTTTCCTTCTTTTCTTCCTTCCTTCTCTTTTCTTTCCTTTTTTTTGAGGTGATAATGTGCCAAGCTTTTAAGCAATTGTCCCTTGCTTTCCTTGCAGATAGGACTGTCCATGGAATAGAATGGTGACCAATGAAGTGTCAACAGAAATTGTTGGGTCCACAAAATCTCCTTAAAAAGATGGCTGTGCAAATTGGAAGAGGCCCCCTATCCTTTCCTCCTCCCTACTTCCAGCACGTGGACATGATGGCAAAAGCTACTGTGAACATTTCTTTTTTGATCTTGGGGCAACTTTTGAATGAAAGCCAAGTGTTGATCAAGGAGGAAGATAAAAAATTCTGGGCCATTGCTACACTACTGAGCTTCTGCACCTTCTCTCCCAAGAGGAATGCTTCCTCTGTCTTAACGATGAAAAGGAAAAATAAACTCATCTTGGTTAAGCCATAGCTTTTTTGTACTGTATTACAAGAAGTCCAACAGGGTCCAATGTGGCAGTCCCTTCCCATAGCCTCTGAGATGAAAGGAAAGCATTAGAGGGCCTTGTGATAGAGATAAGTTTTAGAGTAGGAGGCAGGACAGCTAAGGGAGATTAAATTCACTGGCTTCAACTTTCAGGATAAAGGAAGAAGCGAAGCAGCGTCTGCTGAGATGGAGTGTGGTAGAACTTGGATTAGGGAGACTTTTAATCACTTTAATGGTGTGCTAAAATGAAATTCTGTACTAAGTGCTGATCTAATGTACCTTGCCTACTTTGTGCTATAACTTGTTTCTGGGGAAAAAAAAAATTGGATAGAGTGTCTCCCATTCTGAACATAAAGAACATTTGGTTTTTGTAGTTGTGCAGCCTAATTCCATTTTGGAAGCTCATCATGAACCTTTTCAATGTTTGAGTGGTAATAATAATAACCTGAAAGCTTGTTCAACCCAAAGAACATTCTCCTTTTTTGTACTTCAAAAGAGGTACTAGAACCTTAGTTGACCTCAAGAAAAAAAAAAATAAAAACACTCTTTATAATAGATCTGGAGTCAGTCAGACAACAAGGGGTACTTTCAGGGTAAATATTAACACTTACCTGAAAAAGCTACTTCTCTATGCCCTAGAGGAAAATGATTCAAATAAGATTTCTGGGAAAGAAGGAAAGTGATTGAGATAATATTTCTGGGAAAGACTTTAAGGTTTGCCTTTTTTTTTTTTTTTTTTGCTTTTCCCCTTTTTTAGGTGTTCAATTTCTTAAGTCAATTTTTCAGTAAACTTAGTATAATCAATATTCTTAGATTTTTATCACTAACTTCTTGGCTACAGTCCCTGAATTCACCATATCTTGATTGATGTTCAAGAGTGGGTAGTAGTGAGATGAATTTTTAGTTTTATTAGGACTGACTTTAATTATAAGATCCCATGGTGTTTGTGCTTTCCTTGCCAGGATCCATATTCACAGAAAAGCACCCTATTAAGAGAAAATGTTTTTATTCTCCAAAGTAGTTTGTTAGGGACAATTCAACCAAAGATTTGAACACAGTTAAACTCGTGTCTCAATGAAATAACACGGTTTGTGGGGGGAGAACCATCGTCTCCAGCATCATTTCAGTAAGACGACACGCAATTATGCTGAGACTAAGAATGATCAACGTTAAGATTACTGGGTACACATTGACTTTAATTTTTCAATATCACTTGTTTGTTCTTTCTAGTCCTCTGTGAATTCCCAGAGAGAAAGGATGGAGTCTCATTTGTCCTGTGTCCTCAATTTCAAGTAAGTGCAATTCCAGTCACATCACAAATCCTCCACGATGCACGTTGACTGGATTATTAAACATCTGAATAAATCAGAGATGCCTAACACACAGTTCTTGCAACAAACACCGTCCCTGTTCCTCCCATGGTCTAGGTGTGACATTCGGTACTGGGAAGAGAATCAAAGATAAACCACGGGCTCTACCAGAGCTCACGCACACGTAATTACTTATATACAACATCATGTGGCCAGTGAGCCAATATAAGTAAATATCAAAAGCAAAGGGAGGCTGTTACAGGAAGCCAAACAGAAGTCAAATTGTCAGTTTGGAGTCTGATGGAATAAGGACACATAGGGAGAACAGAGTCAAGAATGAGTCTGAGGTTGATGGCTCAAATCGGTAGTGATTTTTGCAGTCCTTAACTAAAACATGGGATAAGGAAGGAATCTGGTGTAGGGGAAAAATGCCTTGAGCTTTGGACACCTTGAAGTTAAGTTTTTATGGTGGAGACATGCAGTAAGAAGCAGATTGCAGATCTGCTCTAGGGAGCAGCCTCAGCTAGAAATTTGAAGTTGGGTATCCTCAGCACATATAAAGAGTATTTGAAATTGCAGCAATAAAAGAGCTAATCCAGAAGGAGCACGTAGACATTGAAGACAAAGAAAAAATGAAACCACCCCAGTCACCTACCTCTTGTACACCTGAACCACATAGCGACTTATTTCTTTGAGACCCAAATAAGATCCCAGCTCAATGACACCTATGTGCACATTCTGCAAGGCTGCACACATTATGATTTTGTAACCAGAGTTTTAAGAATTAGGGAGCAGATGTCATTGTGCCTGCACAACTAACTCTGTCCTTTGATAAGTGCTCGGTTAGTATTTGTGAATAAGAATGATGACTACCTTTTTGATCATTAGAAATGCAAGTTAATAATAGGGAGCTTTGGCAGATGGAGCACCTAAATCTCAGTCATCCCCAAACACCAAATACTTTGTTGATTAAGGAGAAAAAAATGTTCTGAATTATCAGTATTTTGATCTTTGTCACAGCAACAGAGATGACATAAAAGAAATTAGGCGTACCTTTTTATGATTGATGTTATGAAAGTTCCCAGTGAGGAAGCCAACTTTTCTCTAAGACAGGTTCTATTATAGAACTTCAAATGCTATGTGGAAATTCCGTGAGTGAAACTCTCTCCGGTTATACTTATACAAGTATCCAAACTTAATTAAACCCTCCGTTACCTTCCCTAGATCTGAGATGATGAGATTCTGTGATCTGTAAGTTCTGGAATCTTCTTCTCTCCCCTCTCTTCTCTCCCTGATAGGTACAGCATTAGTTATTTTTTCTCCAACCTGCAGGAAGTGCTGCCGTTTACAGAGGACATTGCAATCCTACTGGCAGTGACACTATTTCAGTTTATTTCCCTCAGAATTCTCAGAAATGTCAAGGAATATTCATGAATTCCTGTACTTCATCAGAGTTTCTCAAAAGCTGCATCCCTAAAGACTGCAACACACTTGGATTTACCATAGATAATATTTATGCTATAGAAATGTGAGGATTTTAGTCTCTACTCACCAAACAACTATTTATTTTCACCAAATCTAATCTCTTCTGTGATCTTTGACCAGAACTTAGAAAACTAAAACAATAAAAAGCATCTTCATCTTACTTAATGATAGATTTTACATTTGCATATCATTTTGGAACAGAATGACCTTGTTCAGTTCAGATTTGTGTTCAGTGTTCAGATGCCACCTTCAAGCTGCAGAGAAAAAAAATTCTCTCAATTGTGGAAAGGTGGTTTCCAGAACACCCAGGCTCCAGGATTCAACGATGATGGGATCCACTCTAGTGGAGATGAACAACGGAGAAGACATGTGTTTATGTGGTTTGTATCTTCCCAGCATCCCCTGACCCTTCTTCTGGAACGCACTCAATAAAGATAGGCTTTGCTGGATGACCAAAAAAAGTAGCATCACCTTTACTCTCTACTGGACTGTCCTATATTACCTTTTTCTTATTAATTACGGGGTCCTAAATTATTTCAATTGTCCACTACTCTATTGTCTCACTTATATCACTAGAAAGCAACCTCTTTGAGATCAAGGGCATTACTTATCTCATTCACCATGGCACATATCCCATATTCCCTGCATTTTAAGTCCCCAATAATTATTGGTTGACTGACTGAGAAGTTTGCCTTTTTTTTTTTTTTCCTGGTCTTGCTAAACTAGCAGAATGTGAGCCAAGAGCTGCTAATGTTAAACTGTCAGCCAACAAGGCCAACCCAAGGGTAAGGATAGCTGAGAAATGAAAAGAGACAGATTCCCAATTGTACAACTGGAGCCAGATGTGCTGGTATGTTGGATAGACAAGGCAATAAGTTTTTCTTTATACTTAATTCACTTTGAGTTAGGTTTCCTTCCCTTATAAGCAACAGAGTCTTGACAGGAAAGTGTGAAAGAATTATAGGGAGCAAAATACTATACTCATGTAAGGGCCATGTTCTTATGCAAGATCCATTTCCTGTAGCTTGCACCACACATTTATATATTACTCAAACCCACACAGACTATATCTTCAGAATTACTAACAAATACCATTATGAAAAGCAAGTCTACTAGAGCAGAAAATATATAATATAAGCCTGAAGCATCTTGTAGAATCAAAATGAAAGTACTAAACAATCAACCAGTCAGTCAACCCAAACCAAACTGATACAGGTGTCTCAAAAGGGCCAGAGGAACCAACAGAAAGAGCTTCCAATAGACAAAGGAAGAAAAATTTGAGCAATAAAATAAATAAACTGGTATTGGATTGTAGCCCAAAGTATAAAATGAATATTCATAAAGCTATACTGATGTGAATAAATGGATAAATAAGTAAACAAGGGATGATAAACAACTCTCCCACGGAGAAGAGTTCAAAATAATTTACACAGACACCCCACTCTCCAGGAGGGAAGCAGTATGGCGTGTGTGGTGATTTCCTTCCAAAGAGGATAGTATAAGTGGGTAAAACAGAGCAGCCTCATAGGACAGAAACCTGAGTGACACTTCCGCAAGGTGATGGAGGTCAGCTTCAACACTGATCAGTCATGTTGATAATGTGTATACTTGACATGACATGATCAAGATGGCACTTTGATTTGTGGGCCTCCTCCAAACACACATACACAATCTCTGTCTAATCAGAAGAAAAATGTCAAGCAAATGCCAGTAGAGAAATACTTTATAAAATACCTAATCTAGACTCTTCAAAATGGTCAAGGTCATAAAAACAAAGGAAGTCTGAGACAGTGTCCCAGTCAAGAGAAGCCCAAAGAGATATGACAACTACATGTCATCTGGTACCCTGGTGGGTAATCTGGAACAGAAAACAACATCAAGTGAAGCCAAATTAACTATGAACTTAAATAACAATAATGTATCTATTTTGGCCCTTGTGACATGTAAGATAATTATAAGAGGGGAACTGGATATGGAATATGTGAGAACTCTGCACTGTCAGTTATTCTGGAAATCTACAGCTGCTTTTAAAAATGTTGACTATTTAAAAACACTATTTGATACTGATTAAATAAAGGTCCTTTAACATAAATTTTTTAAACTGTGGTCTTGATCCTTTTGTATATTTCCCTCTTTTGTAAAGTAGAAATTTACTTACTTTTTATAACTAAACAAATCAAACCTACCAATCTAACTAATATTCAGTATTTACAGAAACAAAGAAATGTGTGTGTGTGTGTAGGTGTGTGTGCACATTCTTGAATATATATTTTTGGTATTTCTATATGTATATATATATATATATGTATATATTTATTATATATATGTATAGATATTAGCACTCTTTGGGGGTGATCACAAATATGACACCAGCAGCAATAAGCTCACCTAGTGACTAGTTTCTAAATCACATTCTCTTCTAGAAAGCAAGAGTTCTCCTTGGAGAAAGTGTTGATTTCAGGGTTTGAATACAATATAAACCTGGAACATTCTCCTACACCATAAAATAAAGAGGTACCCAGAGACAGTGAGGATATATTAACAGGACACAGGAGTGAGTTAAAAAGACCCTCATTGTTGAAATCTGGGTCAAATTGTGCCTCAATATAAATGAGGATATAACCGATTACATTGAGTAAAACAAGAATTGATGCATCCACATTGATGTAATAGGCCCATCTGTTTTTCCTTACAGTAGGATACTATAAGATGTTTTAGGACAGTTTCAAAAATCATCACTGGATGTTTACATCAGTTGATAAGGCACATCTATTCACATAGATAAAAGTAATTCACCACAAACTATTTACCATGGGGAAGATAGGTATTTTGTGGTAAATGAACTTGGGAGGCACCACAGTAACCAAATTGTCAATGCTAATATTGGAAGAAACCATCTCATATACCTCCTGATATGATTCACCAAGGACAAAACATCACATCTCTAGCATTCTTTAATTTAATTAAAATAACACCAAACAAATCAAAATTAAGCAACATTCTAAAAAGAATTGCTCTATCTCTTTAAAAAATGTCAGGGCCAATAAAGGTAAAGGCTAAGGAAATATTACAGGGTAAAGGAAACCATGGTGCATAACAGAAAATGCGGTGGATGATCTGGACAGGATCCTGGACTAGAGAACAAAATAACAATAACAGGTCTATTGGTAGAAATGGTACAATTCAAATATTACAAGTGAAATATAAAACAGAATTTTCTTGATATTAAATTTCTGGATTTTGATAATTATATTGCAGTTATGTAAGAGATCCTTGTTCTGAATTCTGCCAACAATGGAATGAGTTTGGAAGTAGATTCTTTTCCAGGTCCGCCACATGAGAACCTGACACTTTAATTTCAGTCTCTTAAGATCCCAAGTAAAGAACCTCACTGAGCCTGCTCAGACTTTTCAACCGCAGACTATAAGCTAATAAATGGGTGTTGTTTCAAGCCATTAAGTTTGTTGTAACTTGTTATGCAGCAATATAAATTAATACAATCCCTCACCTACCTATACATACATCCACCCCCACACAAATGCATACATACTGTCATATCCACAAATACCCTTCTGATGAGTATAAAATAGACATCTAATGGAGTGTTGGAATCAAGACATAGCTACAGAGAAAATCAAACTGACTTAGATAAAAAAAACCAGGGTGGTTACAACATGGTTCCTCTGACAAATCCTTCAGATAACATTCAATTAGAGGTGGAAGTTATGAAATTATTTAAAACATAGCTCCCCAAAAGAGGAATACACATTTTTTTCTCAGTCTAAAGCTCACATAATAAAGCCTCCAGGAGCTCTTAAGAGGATGCATTCGAAGCCATGCTTGAAACCAGAGACTTAGGGAAGGTGAAAGAGAGAATGGAGATGGGCATACAAAGAGTTAAAATTCAAATGGGAGACTAATTAAGACTGTGGTCAAATTAGATAAGCAAAAGATATTTGGATTTATACTGCATTCTGTTCCCAGGGGCTCAAAATGTTTTCATGGTTTTTATTGCATGTATCCTCAAAATGGCCCTGTGATCATTCATTTCTTCTTAAAACACTAATTTGCAAAATATTGGCTCTCCCTTGACCACAGAATGAAATTTGAAGATCTTTCCAGGGCAAAGAAAGTCCCCTAGCTCACCCACCTTCCTGCCCTTCCTTCTTTCTCTTCCTACCCACTCTCAGTATGTGTTTTCCTAGCACCTGACATACCCTATCCATGAGGATCTTGATGATCGATGGGGCAGATAATAACTCCCATAACTCAGATAAAATCTGGATAAAGTACTCTCCTGGAGATTATCATCCTAGTAAATCTTTATTTATCCTTCATGATGAAGGCACTAGAGGTTCTGATTTGCATCAGGTCTCCTGGAGAGCGATGATTCCATGCATGGAATGAATTCCTCTTTGCTCCTAGTTTATGATGCTATCCATTCTAGATTAGATTGCTACTCACAGCAGGAAAGTCACACAAAAGCAGTTAGAAATGTAATCTGAACATGCTTTGAAGATCGGTCATGAAAATGAATAAATAAGTAAGTAAATGAATCAAGTAAGACAACATTGGGATAAACACTGTGGATGTAAGTTGAGTTTTGATGATTCAATCTCCGAGCACATTTGGAGTTGATGTTGAAGTGTTAAAAACCTTTTCAGCCTACTGTGATACGTTCCTCCATCCAGCTGACTTACTGTTTCTCAATTCCCCTTTTATAAACAGCCTTATTGAGATATAGTTCACATTCCTACAATTCACGCATTTGACTTGTACAGTTCAATGATTTTCAGTACATTGCAGAGTCCTGCAACCGTCACCACAATCAAATTATAGAACATTCTCAATTTCCTTTTGTGCTTATTGTTGATCCTACTCTTTACTTTTCATTCATTCACTTATCTATTCATCATTTAACATGTATTTAGCTAGACAATAATAAAAATTCCAGGGATACCATGATAATAAGAAATGGTCCTGCTCTCAAAGAGTTTCTGAGAGAGACAAATACGTAAAGAAGCAGTAAAGAGGGAAGTCCTATAAAGGACATAGCCTAGGGTGCCATGCCAGGACATAGGTGGGGGGGGCACCCAACACATTCAGGATGGTCAGGAAATTGATTCTGTAAGGAAGTGAGGCCTATGATAGATGAAGAGTTAGCTGGAGATAGTCAGGAGACAATGGGAATGTCAACGTGAACTGTGCATTCAAAGGAGAGAGGTCCAGGCATGACAAATGGCCCCTGCTAAGACCCAGAGTGAGATAGAAACAGATTCACAGAGGAAAAACAGCCCAGCCTTTTCCGCCTGTCAAAACTAAGTTATCTCTTTTTTACATGAATGTTCATAGATGCTTTATTGGTAATATTTAAAACTTCACACAAATGCCCAGCATAAGGTAAGACTTGCAATGGGAAAATACCCAGCTATGTAAAGCAGTGACTATGGGTGTTCACAACTTGGAGTGAATGACCGTGACAGAAAAGAATAAGCAATGCACATACACATTTTTAGAAAACGCAAACTATTCCATAGTGACAGAAAGCAGTTCAGTGGTTGTCTGAGGACGAGGATGGTTGGTAACAAAGGGCAAAATTTCATAAGTGACAGAAATGTTCACTCTCTTGATTGCTGTGATGGCTTCCTAAGCCCAAATTTGTAGGTCAAAATTTATCAAATTGCATATTTTAAACATATAATTTATTATATGTGATCATATCCCTACAGAGGTTTTAAAAATGTATCCCGTTTGATGATAAATCATATGATCTCCCTATTATTGAAGGACCTGGCACCTAGTGAGTGCTCAGTTTTGAGTATCAGTTTGGATGACAATGTTGAACTATTAGTGTGAATAATTCTACCTGCCATAGTCACAAAGGCCCAGGACAGAAACTACGGCTCTGCAGAGAGGCCTGGACAGTGCATCTAGGAGCAATGATCTGGGGAGGCAGATCAGCACAGGGCTGACAGCTTGCCACGGAGGATGGAAAGACAGTTAAAGTCTTAGTTCTGCCCTCTACTAGCCCATCTCAAATGTCACCTTCCCTAATTCAGAAATAATTATGTTCTCTTCTGGTTTCCCTTAACCTTTTGTGGACATCTAAATATGGTGTTTTTTTTCCTCAAGGAATAAAACATCTTCAAATCAAAGGGTAATTTTAAACCAAGCTTTGACTAGTCCTCACAGACAGTAAAAGAAAGTTAGGCAACAATAAAGTCAGGGAAACAAAAATGACCAAGAAAGGTGAAGTGGTATGCAGTCTAACAATGACTGAAATCACGGAAAACCACACCTTCTTTATTTCACCTATATACCTAAGACCATATATGTATTTAAATCCTTATTATTTTTATTACAAAACTAGTGCTTACTTATTATAACATGCAGTTCTACATGTAACAAAAATATCTAATGTTTAAAAATCAACAGACTCCTTCTTCCTACACCCCCAGAAAGTGAGGGTGAAACACTCTTCACACATTCCATTGTCTCAATCCTTAACAGGAAGATCACATTCAGAAGGAAGTAGAAATAAACCAGAAAATGGAGGGTTCAAGTGCTTTATGAGTAAGAAACAGAATGACTATGTTTCTTATGATGAATAACTTAAATGTCACATTGAAATAATTTTGAATAACAGGCATTAACTACAGTGAAAATAGGAAAGTCTTGTCTAATCACTGTCATTTTTTTAAAAACTCAGTGTTTTCAGTTCAATAAAAATTTTAAGATAGCTATCATTTTCTAAACCTGCCACTGAGCTCTTTAATACTTTTGGACAGAACTTCCTACAAATTTATAGATGAATCATTACACTTGGAAATTGGCTGCTTTCATCTGGGAGATATTACATATCAATTTATTTTATTGATTTGTCCATTGCAATGTTCTCAAAAATCATTAGAATGCTAAAATTTTAAGATATAGGAAAAATCTTGCATAATGTTCAATCCAAATTTTCTATTTTACCACTGATGAAATTGGGTCCTAAAGGGATAATGTTTGGACAAAATTCCCACAGCAATTAGTGGCAATATTTGATCTAGAATCCTAGATTCCTAGCACAGTTACGGTCCTCTTTTAACAAGCTGTTCTCTCTTATAAGAACGGGTCACCAGACCTGGAAGGGGAGTTCCACTTTTCTTCACTACTTCATGTTTCACTGGAAAACTGGTTTAGACACAACTGGACATCTACCCAAGCTTTTCTTTTTGAGACTATTCTAGTTACAATGGCCAGATAATGCATTACCCCACCATGAAGGAGTGTAAGACACCAACCATACTATTTTGCTCATGATGATGCAGATCAAGCATTCAGGAAGGGCTTTTGTGAACAGTGGTGATAGGAGTCTCTCCTGCAGTTGCAAATAGGCTGCAGGCCTCTGAAGGGAGGTCATTCAAGAAGGCATACTCACATGGGTGGCAGCTGGTGCTGATCTCTGTGCTAGAAGCTCAGCTGGAGCTGTGGGCTGCGATGCCTATATCTGGCCTTTGCAGCTTGGTGGTCTTAGGTGCTCTCACATGGTGGCTGGCTTCCCTCAGAGCAAGTGTCCTCAGAAAACCAAGCAGAAGCCTTTTCGGACTTAGTCTCAGAAGTTATGCAGCATCATTTCTGCACTCTAAACTTCACAAGCAAGTTACTAAGACCAGCTTAGATATAAGGAAAGAGAGGGCACTTACCTTTCAGTGCATAAACTTTCATGTACTTTGTACACATGTTTTAGAACTGACACAAGATCACAGAGGGTGAAGTACTGGGAAAGCTAGGGAACATGATATAAAGATAGAAAACTTGATCCCTCATCTATATTCATCAAAGAAACCTTGGAAAATGGAACATACCCTCTCTTTGTTTATTATTTGAACACCCTACAATAGAAAAATAAAATTAAGATTGATCAACCTCAGGTTTGCCCAGTTTCCAAGGCAATGAGATTAAAGATAAAGTTCCAAGAAGATGACCTAGAAGGAAAAACAATAATCTTCCAACTCAGCTTGAGCTGCAAATTAAGAATTTAATATTTGAGTTAATGAAGGACCAAAGATACTTTTCATTGTTCTCCCGATGAACCTGTTGAATTATTTTATTGAATTTCATGGAGAGTTGGGGCTCTATCTTTTTAACTTGATTTGTGTGATATTCCATGGAGCCCAACACAGAGGCCATTGATTAACAAATTTCAGATGACAGGTGATGATTTAATTGGAAGAGTAGCTCATAAATATCTCATGGATATAAAAACACCACACAGTGGCATATACCATTCTGTGAGTAC
The DNA here is from genome assembly GCF_902686445.1 of Sciurus carolinensis. Classification (NCBI taxonomy): domain Eukaryota; kingdom Metazoa; phylum Chordata; class Mammalia; order Rodentia; family Sciuridae; genus Sciurus; species Sciurus carolinensis. Next base: position 23,211,467 of record NC_062213.1, on the reverse strand, counting down.
AGGAGTCACAATGAATATGAGAGTATTTTAAGCATCTGTGACTTCAGAAAATGAGAAATTGAAACCATTTCTAATGGCACTGATAGGGTCACAAATACCTTTAGTGTTTAAAATTATACCCAGAAAAGAAACATAAATATTGAGAGAAACAACCAGATATTTTCTAAACAATCAATTAGAATGCTGAATTAAAAGTCCTTTCCATCTCTGACTTCTTTTATCTTTTCCAGAAAGAAGGTGATATTTAGAGGCAGGGGAAAAGAATATAGGTATGGTAAAACTTAAGAACGGTGTGTATTCTCATACCACGAGGAGAGGAACTATTTTTAAAATTCATAAAACAGCCCTCTTCAAATTTCACCTTGCCAATAAAGATGTAAATTTCCAGATTACAAAATGTTTATTTAAAGGTGAAAAGACATTACTTAAATTAGGTTTTGAGAGATGCATTGTCAACTATCCCAAAATAAAAATCAATGACTTATTGTTTCTTGGACTCTATAGGATACCTAGGAGGGCTTTTTGCTGGTCTCAGGTCAGTTCACTGGCCTTGCTACATTCTGAACTGAACTAGAGAAGTCGAAACGGCCTTGTCTGCATGCCTGGTACGTGATGCTGGTTCTGGGATGGGCTTCTTGTTTCTCCTGTCCTTGGCCTCAGTGGCAGACAAAAAATGGTTCCCAATAGATGTTCACACTCTAATCTAACTTGTGACTATGAATATGTTCACGATGGAATGGAAGTGTGATTAAGTTCACAATCTTGAGAAGGGGAGATTATTCTGGTCCAATATAGTCACAAAAGGCTTTCTAAGAAGGAGGCAGAAGAGTCTGAATCAGAGGAGATGTAATGACAGAAAGCAATGCTCAGTGATAGAAAGGAGGGTCCACAAGCCAAGGAGTACACACCCACCTTCAGAAGCAAGAAAGGCATAGAGACAGTCTTCCCTAGAGCATCCAGAAGGAATGTGGCCCTGTGGACCCATTTTAGACTTCTGGCCTTGTAAACTGCAAGATAACAGATTTGTCTTGTAATAAGTCACTTGGTTTGTTCTCATCTGTACAGCAGCTGTAGGGAACTAATAGTCACTTATCCTCCAGCAGGCTAGGCCAGGACTCGTATCAGCCCCTTTGCCCCAACACTCATCAGACTGCCCCTGTGTCACAGGAACTGAAGTTCCGCTTGCCAAAAAAGTGTTGCTTAGCCAAGCCCAGAGTCCATATGAGAATGATTTACTTCACTGTGACACATCTAATTGTGTGGGAGGAATTTATGACCATTAAAAAAAATCTATCTCATTCAATCAATAAATGGGCCAAGGAACTGGGCATACACTTTACAGAAGAAGACATACAGGCAATTAATAAATACATGAAAAAGTATTCAACATCTCTAGTAATTAGAGAAGTGCAAATTAAAACAACTCTAAGATTTCATCTTACTCCAATTAGAATGGCTATTATCAAGAACACAAACAATAATAGGTGTTGGCCTAGATGTGGGGGAAAAGGCACACTTGTACATTGCTGGTGGAGTTGCAAAATGGTGCAGCCACTCTGGAAAGCAGTGTGGAAATTCCTCAGAAAACTTGGAATGGACCCACCTTTTGACCCAGTTATTCCTCTCCTTGGTTTATACCCAAAGGACCTAAAATCAGCATATTACAGTGATGCAGCCACATCAATGTTTATAGCAGCTCAATTCATAATAGCTAGATTGTAGAACCAACCTAGATGCCCTTCAACAGATGAATGGATAAAGAAACTGTGGTATATAGACACAATGGAATATTATTCAACCATAAAGGAGAATAATACTATGGTATTTGCAGATAAATGGATGGAACTGGAGAATATCATGCCAAGTGAAATAAGCCAATCCTAAAAAACCAAAGGTCAAAGTTTTCTCTGATAAGTGGATGATGATATATAATGGGGATGTGGGGGTGTGGGGGGTGAGAGAAGAATGGAGATTATGTAGAAGGAAATGAGAGGGCGGTATGAAAAATGGTAGAATGAGACAGAAATCATTACCCTATGTACATGTATGATTATACAAATGGTATGAATCTACCTTGTGCACAACCATAGAAACAAAAAGTTGTACCCCATTTGTGTACAATGAATCAAAATGCAGTCTGTAAAAATAAAATAATAATTTAAAAAATCTATCTCAGGGATCTTAATAAACTTTATGTGAGTAGTTTTGGAAAACCACACACTTTTTGATTCAAACTCTTAGCTGAATGCTTTAAGTCCAGTTCTTCGTCCATCAAATCTTCCTAATGCCTAACCCAGTCACTAGCTGTGATGATTAATCTTAGTCGTCAACTTGACTGGTTTGAGAGATGCCTAGAAAAATGGTAATGCACAGTTCTGGGTGCGTTTGTGAAGATGTTTCCAGAAACAATTGACATGTAGGTCAGAGAACTGTGGGGAGAAGACCTGCCCTGAATGTAAGCAGCACTGTCCAATAAGTCAGGGGCCCAGGTAGACCAAAGCAACGGAGAAAAGAGGAAGCTCAGGACCTTTCTTGAGCAGGTGCATTTTTTACTATTACCCATGAATGTCAGATTCCAAATGCTTCTTTGAACATGAACTTACACCAGCAACCTTTCAGGAGGCTTGTACTTCAACTTTACTGAGGTTGCACCATTGTTCTCTCTTGTTGTGAAACTCCAGGTTCTTGAATTGAGCAGTTACTGGTTTCCCCAGCTTTCCAGCCTTTAGTCAGCCATTGTGGGACTATCCAGTTTCTGATCAGGTAAACCAGTCTAACACACACACACACACACAGACACACACGCACACACAAATTCACATATGTATTCCATTCCCAGGAGAACAGAGCCAAAATATACAAAATTCTTTTTCCTATTGGTCATGTTCCCCTGGAAAACCCTAACACCTGTCACAGCTGACTTTCTGGTGAATTGTGACTCTTTTTCCTTCTCTACCTCTACCTCTTTCTGCCTTCTCCCCACAACTATTGTTCTCTTCCTGTTTTTTTCCTTTTCAGTGCTGTGTACTTCCAAATGAACTTCTCAGATTGCTGAGCCTAAGAACATCAGTGTTTTATTGAGTCTACAACGTTTTCAAGTACTTTCCCTTGGAGAAAGTTACTTCACATGCACTTTTATGCGGTGCATCTTTTTCCTGACTCAATACTGAGATATTCATTTGCAAGAAGTACAATACCAACTGCCAAGGCCAAGGAGTAAGTGTTATTAGGCATTTTTTTCCCCATGTATTTCAACTTGAAGGGTGGCACTTCTTCCAAGTATTTAAAAAGACATAAAGAAAACTCAGTGTTCTTCAAAATTTGCATTTTGCTTCATCTTTGAGAAACAAAATACATTAGAACTCTCACATCATTAACTGAATGTGTGGGCAAACTTAAAATTTGCATTTAAATACATTCCAAAACAAAGACTTCTGCAGAACCTTCAAGTAGATCAGGGGAAGATGCCAGTGAGAACAGAAAGTGAATAGTAGTTTCTTGCCAAAGTCATCGAAGTGGAATTCATGCATGTTTTAATTGGCACATTTGTTTATTTTTAAATTTTGTATTGATTCAAGCATAGACTATGAGTTTCTTGAATAATGTGTTGTATCAGTTTTTTGCAATGCTTATATATTTTACAAATTATTTAGCTGATAAAATGGCATGTGGGTTTCATCAAAGTCAACAGAAAGGCACTTCCAAGCAAGGTTTGTGGCCAGAAAAGACTGACCAACAAGAAATTCTTCATAACGAATAAATTCTCCAAAACCAGGGACCTAATTCTCAGGCTTATAGTTCCAAACACTGGATTTTTAACTGATCTTTGTGATAAACCTGTTATCAGTAGTCTTTTGTCCTGATCTTGGTGAACTTGGCAGCTGAATTAAAACATCCTCCTGATTGAATGTTCCCAGCATGTGAAAATGATAAATCTTTGCCGTGATAGTTGTGCTAATCACCCTGGTTTGATCGTTATGGATTCTATACAGGGATCAAAATATCACACTGTGTCTCACACCTATGTAGAATTATTATGTGCCAATTAAACAGTTTTAAAAAAACTGAAATAAAAATTGAAATCACAGAAGATAAATTAAAGGACCTCCTGAGCATATAATTTGAACAAAGGAAAGTTGATTTTCTAGGTCTGAGACCATGATAAAGCCTGATCAACTATGCCTACCCTTGGACAGTGTTCCCCTCCCCAGAGACTGTCAGAATTTCCAAGATCCAAGAATGGCCAGGTCCTACTCTGCTCTGATTCCTGTTTGTCTAGACAGTCTAGACAGTACATTTCAACTTCTCTAGGCCTTCTTTCTTTAAATATGTCAATATTATTGATTAATCTGTAGTGTAGTGAAAGATGAACAAATACGTGCCAAGTGTCACTACCTTCCCATCCTAAGCAGTTGCTCATTTGAAAAACAATCCCTCTTTTCCACTAAGTCTGCTCAGCATGGCACTCCAGGCAGCCACCTGCGATCAATTTGAATTGATACATGAGATGAAACCTAGCGTGCTTGCCACCTCTGGAGCAGGCTCTTTCTCAGGACCTGCGAGACTTCCTGTCTCTTCTCATCCCGAGCTTCTTTCATTTGACCATAAACACAACTGAATTCTAGCTCTGAAATGATGACCAAGGCAATGGATTCTAACCTTTGAGTCCCAGTTAGTTTTCTCCTTGTTTCAAGAGAAAAACTACACATTTCCTCCACGAATGTGTGATCACCATGGGGAGAGATTAAGATGGGTTCATATTCGTTATGGAAATGCATTACCCTAGGGTTTTCTTGTCTAGAACCTGTGGTCCTCACTACTGAAGCATCAGCACAGAGCCTATTCAGGTGACCCTGTTCTCAGTAGGTCCCGTGTGGTGCTGACACCTAGGAGCTCAGCCAGCATTTAGTAAGGACAAGTGTGCTTGTCTAACTGGGTGAGTGAATGGAACGTCTCTAAGCCTGGGCCTGCCAATGCTGTGTCGTCGCCACACATGTCTTTGCAATAAATCTCTTACATTACAGGGATACCATTGATGACATATCTTGTGTTACAGAACCTAGTTGTTTGACTGTTTTTCTGTTCTACATTGTCTAGTATGGTTGTGGTGGTGTAAGAATGTCACTCGAAGGAGAAAGGTTGAGATGAAATTCAACCCAATTCTTTTCCATCTTTTTTTATTTATCATGATAATGGTAACAGTAGGACATTTCTCAACTATGCATCGAAAGTAGTTTAGGGGCTGGAAATATAGCTCAATTGGTAGAGTTCTTGCCTCACACACACAAGGCCCAGGGTCCAATCCCCAGCACCACACACACACACACACACACATACACACAAGTAGTTTAGAAATTTAATTTCATTCAACAAGTATTTATAAAACTTGTTTTGTGAAACCATCAATGTGTTATGGTTGCTGACCCAAGCAGCTTTCAGTCGAGGTGAAGGGATGAGATATAAATAAGAATAATTCTGAAATATATTACAATATGTAGCCCAAACTATGTAATAGAAGAAATAACTACAACATGAAAAATATATTAGAAAGAAAAAAGTGCTTTCAAAGCTCTTTGAAGGCTGGAAAACGAGTATTTTTGTTCATCCTGATGTTGACATAGACCCGGCATGTTGCCTTATGTAAAGCAGCTGATCCACAAATGTCATTTGAATGAATGAATTGAAGAATTAATATTAAATACAGTTTTGTGCTATATAGCTTCTAACAAAATGTCTTGCACATTGTCAGAATTCAGTATTAACTTTCTGCCTGGGACTACACTCTATTAGTGGCAACAAATCTCTGCAGTTACCCAGACAAAGATAAAGAGAACATTCTTGGTTCTGTTGCTGTCTCTCCCCATATGAATAATAAATCTCCAAATATCCTTTGATCCTCCTAATTACTCTGACTAGTGACCACTTCTCTCTATCCACTTCATTCTACCCTAGTAATGACCATCAGGAGTGGTCATTTTAATTCATTCCTCTTTCTTCCTCAATTCATTCTCTAATTGCCACCAGAATGTCTGAAGAGCAAATGTGACCAGAACCCCGCCTTTTATATAACATTTGATGGATCCCCACTGAACAAGTAAATCCAGGCTAGATTCCCTTGCAGGGCATACAAGACCCTCCTTGATCTTGTTCTTGTTCACCTTCTCTGCACATCTTTTGTCCTTATCCCACTTCTGTACTTCATCCAACTTCTTAAGTCCCCAAATGACAGCTCTCTCTCCTGTCTTAGCTTTGATTGTTCTTTCTGGGTTAGACTGTAGACTGGAATTTTCCTTCCCTGACTCCTTGCCTGGCTCACTCCTACTGTCCTTGATCTCCCTGTAGTTTTAGTTCCCAGATGAAGCTCATCTGTGATGCTAATGTGCCCTGTATTCACCATTATTGGACCAATTATCACCCACCTTAATTGCTTATTTCTGTCTCTCACACCTGAACTCTAGGCTTCTTACAGGTCCTGAGTATGTCTTAGATATGGTTGTATCCCTGGTGCCTAGTTTATGGTAGGAACTAATTTTGCATATAAGGAAAAAAAAATTGAATGAACAAACACAAATGTAGCAGAGAACAGGGGTTACTTATTAGAGGTGGCTTTGTTGACCTGCCACACTATTCCCAGTAGAAGTCAAAACTCCCAGTCCCAGGCACATTTAGAATCTTCATCAGTTGCCAGGTTCAAGGGCTGAAGAAGTCGAAAGTACTTTCAGGCCACCCTTAACTAAAGCTGCTCTGTCATCTTGCAGATCCATTTACTGGGGTCCATCTTATAAGCCACCCATCCTGACAGAGTGCTGGAAGAGCTATAGGAGAACAGCATGCAGGGTCGCAATTAGAGTTGGAGGAGAGGAGGAGGAGACAGAGGTCAGTGGACCAATCAATAATTAGTGCACCTCCCCCCGCCCCACGCCCTGTCAGAACCTGGGAGGAATGTCAGGCTGCTGCTTCTTTGCAGTTGCGTTTTAGGTGGTGCGCTCCTGCCATCTAGTGGTTCCCGCGCGCTTTCCAAACTGCAGGCGGCAGAGGTGGATTTCATGAGCTGAAAACCTAGCAAAGGTAGAACCCGCCAGGATGCCAGACACAATAGCGCCCAAGTACACTCAAAATCCACCAGGAGAATCACAGTGTTGTTTGAGTCCCTTTGTCGGTTGTGCTCTTTGAGAAGAGACATTTTCGACTGATGTTGAAAGAAAATGAGGGTGAGGTTTTGTAGTACAGTGTCAAACTGAAAATTAGACTTGAAAACTGGCTTTTATTTCCCTGGGAAATAGGAAGTGTTTCTAGTTTACTATCGGTCCAATATGTCTTTCCCCCACTCTCTTCCAAAATGATTCTAAATGTGTGGCAAGCATTGCATGGAGCTCTTTTTTACCCAACAGCAAACCTGAGAGTCGCAAAACTGAAAGAAAAAGCTCCAAATGTCTCTGAACCAAAATAGCCTGACAGTGCTGAGATTTAACAAGGAAAACATCTCAGGGAGCAGGACTGACAGGGAAGAAAAGGCTCCAGGTTTCAAAGTCCCTAGGGAGCTGCTGCTCTTATTCTTTTTTCACATGGTGACACTAAGGTAATTCATTAAAATATTAATAGTCTTTGTTTGCTCCGGGGCGGTGAACTGGGACAGATCCAGCTGTACCGAAGCACAGCAGTGTGTGGAAGACTCAGCTCTCCTTTGCACATACTCTGTGCCTGAGAAAACTGGTCCTGAAATGATTTTGAAGACAACAGAGCAACCCTCAGCCTAGGCCCAAGGGAGTGACAATGGTCTTCACCACTAGGTTTAGAGAAAGAGAATTTCCCAGATGGAAAGTAGATTCATATGCATGTGAATTATACATAATACATATTATATAGTTTATCCAAATATATATATATATATATTATAGCTTCCAGTGTTGAAAAATGAACTTCAGCTAAAACTTGCTAACAACCAGCATTTACCAACATTTGTCATTTCACAAAATTCCTGTATTTCTATATCCTATGTTGAAACAGGTTTCCTCTGGTTAGATAAACCTGTAATGTGCAAAGGTTTAGTCCCTATTTTTTCACTCAAAATGTAAATGACCCCCAACAGGGGAGTTAAATTAAGTTTAAAAAAATAAAGAAGTTTCTAGAGAAAAAGCTAATTCAAGTAGCCCATTTTTGGAAAAAAAAAAAAAAAGTTAATCCAAATATCTGATGTTATATAAGAAAAATCAACCGAGCTGATCATTTAAAAGTTTTCAATCAACTGTTTTGCCAAGATGCCATTACCCTATGTCATAAAGAACTACCTTTAGATTAGCAGCTACCTCAGAAGTATTATATTAAGTACTTACATTAAGTACACGAAACAAGAGACCCAGATCTGATTTACACATTGTTTACATGTATCAATATAGCACACTGTACTCCATAAATGTGTACAATATGTGTCAATTAAGTTTTTAAAAAAATATATTAAGAAATGAAAAACAAGGATCTTATGTTGCTGGATGAATTATCTGGTTTATCTTTCCGGACACAAAAAATTGATGATGATGTTCAGATTTAAAAAGCAATAACACTGATAAAATACCTCTTTGGAGAAAGTTTTATTTTTAAAAAGATAAGTTAACTATCATCTTTAGGGGAAAAATATCTTTAAACAACCTTACTCTTAATGAGCTGCTACTAAGCAGGGATGACAGAAGGAAATTCCTGTAAGAATATAAAGATTTGGGTTAATGTTTGCAGGGGAAAAATGTTTCCATTTTTTCATTTTCTGCTGAAACAAAAAACTTCAAATACAGTCAGACTTTTGGCTCCTCTGTTAATTCTACAATAGCAAGTAATTAGCATGTGGCTTAAAATATAGTTTTATTAAAATGACAGTCTCGACTGACAGGTGTCAGGCACGATGCTCTGAGACTGCTGTAAGGATGGGGTTGGTATACTAAGAATCAGTGTTATTCTTTTGCTAAAACTGGCCACTCCATCCTTCCCTATGACATCATTAAGTCTTCTGCCAGAGACTCCCCCAACCCCATCCCGCACACCAGACCCGGTTCACACAGCTCCTACTGAACACAGGTTGACCTGGTCAGGCCCATTGAGATTTGAATCCCAGTTCTACTAACAATTAACTGTTTGTCTTTGAGCAGATAACTAACATTCTCTAAACCAATTTGCTTTGTTTATAAAATAAATATAATAATTACTAGGTTAGAAAATGCAGTTTCTAGTTTTTAGTCAGAAGTTCTCAAAAATCAGCCGTTTCATTCCACCTGGTAAGTCATAGCTTTCTTGAACCTGGGAAGCAATGGAGGAAGTAGACGGTGACCTAGGCCTTAAGGTCCAGTTCTAACTAGCTGATGGATAAATTGTGGGAAAGCCTATCCAGGCAACAAGGTCCCAATGAGACAGGTCCACACAATTTATCTGTCAGGATCATCGTCGGCCGTGTCAAAGGGCTATGTAAGTACACAAACACATGAATATTTTAGTACCCTGTGCTGTAAGGGTGAGCGTGATTTCAGAAGATGTACAGAGGCAAGAACTGCTTACAGGGGGTTACAATGCTATGAACTTGGGACGCTCATTAAGAACTAGCTCTGTGAACTGGTCATTGGTCTAACCTTTTGATTTTCTGCTTCCTCATCAATATGATGGGACTAATAAGCATGGAACTCTGACTCATCCTGACCTACCATTCATTATTCAGTACTTGTGACATGCCAAGCACTTTACACTGATTATCAGATTAACTCCCGAAAATAACCACATGAGGAAGATACCATTGCTCAAATTTCCAGTTTGTGAGAAAACTGATGTTCAAAACCAGGAAGTTCAAAGTTACCCAGAAATTAAAAGGTAGAACTGAGATCTGAACACCAACATTTTAATTCGAGAATTTACTTGACTACAGACATGCTGCTACTTTTAATCAGAAGGCCCTCATTCTCATCTAGAGTCTGTTTCTTATGTGCTTCACTGGACCTTGATTTCCTCTTAGACTAAAAGAGGGAATTGGTCTAGGATTACGTTTTAAATGGTTTATCTTCAGCACCCACCATGATCATTTTTGTTAGAAGTTTCTAGGAGCATGGCATTCAGAAAGATTGCAAAAGCCAAGTCTAGGATCAGTGAGATGTCCCTCAAGGGCATGGAACAGGTGAGGCACAGAGGTGTTGGTAGCACATAGGCTGTCCCTGGGAGGTTATAAAGAATCTTCTTGTTGTTCTATTTCATTATTCTGCTCCTGTATTTTTCTCTTGGGAGCTGCCAAGAGGGCAACCTATAAACCCTAGTTTGGTCAGGCATGAACTACCTTGTAAGATAGGGCTCAAGGAGTCTTCTGTCATGATGTAAATGTGCAATACAGTAGCCTAGGCACATGGGGTCATTGAGTACTTGAAAACTCACTAAGTCATTCTGTTTTTCAGTTTTAATTAACGAAAGCATACATTTAGGTAGATCTATGTGACCAGTGGCCACTATATTGGTCAGTAGAGATCTAGAACAAAGGTCAGTTGGCTACAGATGAGTGTCATGGGCATGAAGACTGAGAAGGGATACACCTGGGAAACTGGAAATCAGGGAAAGGTAAGGTTTGACCAAGGGGATGCTAAGGAAGGATCTGAATATCAAAGCTGCTAAATGATGCCAAGTTTAGAGGTAGGCATGTAGAGCAGATAAGAAGAAAGAGATTAATTATGTGACTTATTCACTATGCAAAATCCTGGTCTAGGGTGTCCTCATTAATCCCCAGACAGCTTAGGCTTTGTTCATTTGAATGCCAATTGTCATGTGTGCGTGGAGCAAACTTCACCTCAGCTTCCCCACCCATTTCCAACTATTTCTCAGAATATTCACTAATCCCCACTATTCCTTACAGTCTTCCTATCAATGTGAACCAAATGGCTAGATGAACTGTTTCTAGCTGCTTAGCAGTACTACTAAGCGTATTATTGGTTCACTCAGTGAGTACTTCAATAGTTTTTGGCTGCTTTGCTACCAAAATTCACCTTGTATTAGCTTCATAAAAGTGAGCATTATCAGGGAGGGTATTGCAATATCTTACTCAACAACTGAACATCTGAGTCATAGGAATGATATTGCTAGGCTTCTGCAGGAAATGGGATTCAGTCAGAACTCTGGGCCTTCTCATTCCCCTTCTTCTTTCTGTACACAGGCCACCTCTGCTTTTTCATGTGGCATAGCAGGAAATGTGCCTGCCAAGGGCCTCAGACAGCAAGAAAAGCATACCACATCTCTTTCTGTTTCCAAGTTTTAAAAGAGCAGGGAAGGAACTCTGACCTATCCTGATTCAGGTGCTCACTCTTTGATCTGTAGTGGGGAGGAACAGGATGGTGTCCAAATGTGGGTGTCACAAAGTTAGAATTGGGCAAAGAAAGAATAGTTCCCAGAAGATAGTAAGAGCTGACCCAGGAAGAAAGAGAAGCTAGGAAAACAAAACTGTGTCCATAGAAGAAACAGAAGATGACGTAATATAGATGGCACACACACGTTACCAAAGGCTTTTTAATTTTTCTTCTTTCTATATGCAAACCAAGCATAACGCGAAACTGCCATCTGCAGAAGCAGGGTGATTCTTCCCCCTTATTAAGATCCAAAAGGAAAACAGCCCAGATGCTTTAATTACTTCAATTGCGGAGGTGAAGGAGGGTCTTGCTTTTAAATGAACTTTGTATTCCTCCATTAATTGTACCAGGAAATTGAAGAGACACTTTGGTTTTATATTTGATTATCTCGATATCTATTGAATAAAAAAAGTATTTTTGCTTCATTAACAGTAAAATATATAGGGATATGATAGATCATTCCAAGCATTATTTCCTCATTTCTGGTCTTAATCACTATATTTAATAAGGAAGGGCCAGGTTCAATAAAGGATGCATCTGGCTTTAAATGATTAATTGATTTTTATAGAACTCACATGCTAGCAATTCTTTGGGAAATGAGACAAGACACCATGAATCACAATTCTCTGCACACACTCTCAGTCCTCCCTTCTAGCTTTGCTTTTACTAATCAGTTTCAGTTGACTATCTTGGGGCAATTTTACAAAGGTGCATCCGTTGTCTCTCACATCCTGAATTAATGCTGCAGGTAATTAGCTTCAGGAGCTCAGGTTCCTTTCATCTGCATGCACGTCAACTAAATGATTTTCCTTTGCTGTTGGAAATGTGAGTCTCTTCCTTTCTCTCCCTTGACTCTCCTCCGTAACTCCTTTAATTGGGATGTCAAATTGTATCATCCTGTAGGGAGCTGAACTTTTTGAGATTGGTCCTGGGAAAACTCTTCTTGAGTTGGGGGGCAATTTTTCTTCATCATGTCGTTTCCAATGCCCCTGGGCAGGAGATGAATTAACTGTGCGCATTAACAACGAGGGGTGAGGCCGTGGCAAGCTGCAAGTGCTGCAAATTCAGATCAAATCATGAAATCAATAGGAGAAAAACACAAATACCTGCCAAAAGGGGCAGAGCTGGCTTGAGTGACAGAGGACATCTCTTGGAAAAGGGTTATCAGCTAAAAAATAAAAATAAATCAAACCCTGTGAATTCTTTGGCTGGGGAATTTCACTACTTAAAGATATGCACACGTCTTATTTATGGCTGTATCTCCAGAGACTGGAGCAGGGATAGCAAATACCTGGTGTGTTTGCTGTCACTGCTACTTAATCCTTCCTCCACAACTGACATTGCTAATCACTCATGACACTCTCCTGCTGAGCCCACATGTAGACTCAGACTGCTACAGGCAGTAACCACCAATTGATCAGAGTTGGCACACAAGATGGAACCTATTTGCAATCCCCAGTCTAGAACATTGTAAGTATTTAATAAATATTTGTTGAATGCACAAATAAATGAAGACAGGTTTCTAGAGATCTGGGGACTTTGTGCCTCTCCCCTTCCCAGCATTCAAAGTACATTTTTTTGTGCTTCCAACAAGTCAGGTTCCATATTCTTTAATTTAGACCCATCACATAACCCTCCAACTTGACCTAAAGCAGAAATAAAGAGATATTGCCTTAAAGCTGTGTTTATCCTAGCATTTAGGCATATCTGGGCTTGTCTGGAAGATTGGTGAAGCAGGTCCCAGAATTTCCTCCCAAAGCCTGAGAGTTGAGGTGTAAGGATGTGGATGTAAGGCAATGAGACAGAACAGAAGGGATGTTCAATCGTGAGTATTGAATTTGACACTGATAATTAGCCATCCCAGCTACATGTCTGCTTCTGAGGACAAGAGAGCTACAATGGAAGGTCGAGTAAAAACCATGGCAAACTAATTCAATAAAGTAATCATGATAAGGTGCCAGTATCAAGCCCTGGGGACCCTCCTATCAGCATCTCCAGCAGCTGCTTTGGTGGGAAGAGTGTGGAGACCAGTTTAGCAGCAGCCTTTCGACATCTGCCATCATTATCTAAACAGCACTCACTTAGCTGCTGCTTTGGGGCCGATTTTACCAGGAGACATCACACAGCCCTGCTGGAGTAGGACTGGAAGGCAAATAAATGGCGGACCCCACCCAGCAAGTTTTATCACTCATAGGTGAAACACCAGCTGGGGACTCTCAGAACCACTTGGGGAAAAGAGCACAGTAGTGTGTAAGAATCTCAGCAAGCATTTGGAGAGAGATGAGAAACAATATTTACATTCTTGCAATTGTGATTTATTTTATATAAACTGAGAAACTCAGGTTGCAGGCATTTTTTTTTCTTTATTTTATTTTTTTTTTATTGTGGGTATTTTTAAAGACTTTGCTATCTCAAGGACTTTGAGTACAAAGGACCACAAATGCAACACACACACACAACTACTTCACAAAAGGAACAGTGTTTTCTTCAGAGCAGCTTGATCATCAAAATGCATTAATTTAATACCTAATGGCATGCAGTATTTGGCTTGCTACAAAGGAAGCTCCACAAAATTCAGACTCAGCCCTGCAGGAATGTATACAAATTAACAATACCTGTACACACTAAAATGGCTAAATAAACGCTCAAAGCAATGGATGGGTTGTTGGTGCAACAGTTCTAACACATATAGGTCATTTGCTAAGAGGATTGCAAGCTGCTTTAAAGCACATGAATATATTATCCAATTTTCTAGATAAAAATGAAAGCTCAGAAATTCAAAATGACAGGAACCAGGTCTGTGTGCCTGTAGGAGAATCAAAAGAGTCTAGAAAATTTGATTAACTCAGTTTGCCCCACTTCCTTAGGGAGATTTTGGAAATCAAAATTACTATTTAATAGTTCAGGTAGTAAATTTGAAATGAAAAGATCTTTCTGAACTTTCTATACTTGTTTTTGAAGCACAATCCTAACCAAAGGGTCAGGGTCAATGGAAGAACAAACTTTATATTATTGAGTCTCTAAAATACAAAGGAATTTCCATCACTTCCAAATCTGAACCCTGATCAAAATAAGAAAGCAATAAACATGGACTGGGACAGGAAACCTCAATGTCCTTGGATCAGCCTTGAGCTTTCTTGATTATTCTGAGGCATGGAAGACCATAAGCCAGGGTGAGAAAGTAGTTATTAGCCTTAAATTTCCACCAGGATACCTGGACAGCTTCCTCAGACAGGAAGTACTAGACCCCATCCTCAGAAATTCTGATTTAGTTGATTTGGGTTGGAGATCAAAAATTTTCATTTCTAGAAAATTCACAGGTAATGTTCAAGTGGCTGCATGGGGGAGTGAAATTTGAAAACCACTTGTGAAAAGACTGATGATCACCACTGACCATATCAATTATTTCATGGTTGTTAAATGATGACTTTCTAATTCTATACCTTTTTTATACTTATTATTGGGGATTACTCTGAGAGAAGAATTTATTCATGAAAACTATGTGCTTTTAAAATTCAGAACAAATTAGTAAGGCAAGATGATTGCTTAAATTCTCTTCTTTGGATTATTAAATTCCAGGGCTTAGGCATCTTTACTGGTATCCAATGTGTTCTTCACTCTACAAAGTCCTCAGTCATAGAGTCACTCCTCGCCAAAGGACACAGAGGCCAGGTCACACTGACAGATGCTTCTGTCTCTCTGTGTCTTCTTCTTTCTCCAACCTCCTCTCCAATTAGACAAGCAAATGAAAGTGAATTGCTCTATTTTCTTGATTTTTCTAAAGAATCAGCTTTGTGCTTTATTATTAGACCTCTTGTATTTTTTTGTGTTGTTATGAATTTGCTTTTTATTTTTTTTATTTTATTTTATTTATTTTTTCTTCTTCCTTCTGCTTTCTCATTGTTCACACCCCACCCCCACTATTTTTACTGAATGTGAATTTTCTTTTTTATTGACTTTGGCATTTAATGCTCTGGATTTTCTTCTGAGTGCTGCTTTAGATGCATCCCACAAGCACTGATCATTTCATTTAGTATCTTTATTTTCTAGAAATCTCTCATATATGTTTCCTTTCCCCTTCAATTTATCATGAAATACCTCAGTAAAATATGTTACCTGCAAAAACATTTCATTTATGAATCCTCATCATTCTTTGTGCTATAGTTTTAAAATATATTGTATTAATGTATATTACAATTTATATAATGCAGTTAATAATCTTTGTTTTAATCTTTCATTTATCTTTTTATGTAATCTTTTAATGAAATATGCGTATGTAATGACGTGTGTGCGCCTTTGGGCATAGATGCCTGTATAAATAGTCTCTGAAACTGTGTTGACCATTTTGGTTGCTCTTCTTTCCTTCAGTTAAGTCAGCATATGGTAGAGTGCCATTTCTTCATATCCTGAACCATGTCCCTGAGCGTTTCCTTTGGGGAGATCTTATGCCAGTGAATACTTACTTTTTTGCCTATATAAAAATATTTATTTCTCCTTCATTTTGAATGGGTATTTTGTACATAGAATAATGACAGATAATTTTTGTCTTTCAACCCTGAATATGTCATCAAATATCTTCCAGCCTCTTTTCCCTCTGGTGGGAGGTCATCTATTCAGCATGATGTTGCTCTGTGGGTAGTCAGAATTCCTCTAATTTCTTTCAAGAGGTTCTCCTTATCTTCTGCCTTCAGCAGCTTGACTATGATGAATTAAATTGATTTCATTTTTATTTTCATTGATTTATTTTGTCAAACTTACTGGATATGTAAATGTAGAAAAATCAGGTGAAGTCGAATCATGAACTTTTCAATCATCTCTTTGTGCTTTCTCACCCCTCCAGCTGGGTTCCAATGACTTGTACATTGGACCACTTGACATTGTGCCACAGGTTCCCGAATTTTTCTTCCGCTCAGTTCTTCAGATTGGATCATTTCTAGCAATCTATCTTCAAGTTCACTGAGTCTTATTTTTCTACTGCTTTTAATGTACACTTTAGCCCACCTAGCAAAATTTTCATTTAACTGTTTTTTTTTTCCTTTTCTTTCTTTTTTTTTTGGCAGTACTGGGGCTTAAACCCGGGGTCACTGAAACACACCCCAGCCCTTAACTTACTTTTTACTTTTTTTATTTATCTAAATTGATATTTGATTTTTTAAAGTTTCTACTTCCATCAAAATTTCTTACCTGCCCGATCATTGAATATATATATATGTGTATATATGTATAAATAATATGTATGCATATAAGTACATTTTTCAATTCTTTGATCATGTTGTCTTTTAATTATGAGAACATGTAAAACATTTACTTTTAGATATGTTCAGCCAGGGTTCTCTCAAAGTCTGTTTCTGTAGGTTGCCTTTTCCTACAGAGGGGTCATCTAATCTCATTTGAAAAGGTTCTTTTTAGGAAATCCTGAAGCAGCTCTGGATTCTGGTATAAGCTTCTAAGGAGTTTGGTGTTTTGTTCTAATAGACATTTCATTTTCCTGGACTAAAACTAAAAACTATGTATCTCCCTCCCATAGTGTTCTTTTAATAGTATGTTTAAGATTTATTTTGTTTGAGGGAAGTTTTGGGGGGTCTTATCATTGTGAATATTTGTTCCTTCTCCTTGACCATTTGATCATTTGGGAACTGCAGTCACACATGGGTTGTTAAGTTACTTGTCTCTTTATTTCTGTTTCATTGTTTTAATTCTGTTTTCCCTCGGATATGGACACCCCACACTGTGCTTCTATGATGCCTGCTTCTAACTCATTCTCTCTCAGCTCATGCTTCGTTTCCTTCAGCTTTCTTCTCTTTCTGATATCTGTCTCATTTCTGAGCTATGTTGAGCTTTGTATCTTCTATCCATTCACTTTTTTTTATCATTCTCTTAATTTATTTTTTAATTTGAAATATTTGGTTTCAATTTGGGTCATCAGACACAAATGTAGAGTTGATTTTATCAAAATATTTTTAATATTTTCTCTTCATTTTTTGTTTTTTATTTGCTTAAATGAGATCATTAGAAGGAATTTTTTTGTTTGTTTGTTTTTTTATTTTTAGAGGTTGAAGGTAGGCCAGGGAAGGATTCTTAGATTTATAGCTTAAGGGATCCTTGTTCTCTGATTCCAGGAAAGAATGAAAAAATATGGCACTTTGCTTTTGTAGTTCTCTGCCTCTTTAGGCTTAACTGAGTGCAGCAAAGTTTCCTACATCTATCATATTCTCCTTTAGCAATCTATGGGATTTGCTTTCCGCATTGCTCCTCACCTGTATTTTGCTTTTACAGTTCTGTTTCTTCTCTTCCTTTTCCTTTCCTTCCTCTTCCTCCTCATCCTCCCCATCTGCCCTCCTAGGTCCTCTGAAACTTCCATCTCACATGATATTTGGACCTTCCCAGTCATTGGGATGGACAGAGTTCTCACCTTGATCGACATGAATTCTGCCCCAAGCAGGGATGGTTTTTTGTTTGTTCAATTGTTTTTTAGGGTAAGGTTTCTATGCTGTTATTAGGATATTTCTGGGATCCTTGAAGCATGCGCTGCTGCAACACTGTTTGAATTTTTTGTGGTTTCTTTAATGATTCTCCATAGTTGTTTTGGATTTCTTTTTTCTTTTTGGCCAGTTCTCAGATTTTTGTCCTGCTCTTATTTATTTATTACCATTTGTTCTCAAATTCATTTTTAACTCATTTGGTTTTCTGCTTCAGGAATAAATCAACAACTTTTGGTTTTAAGACTCCTAGGATCCTTTCATGATGTTCTTTCTCTGTCACTAATGCTGCAGAGCTGCTGGTCCCTAAAGGCACTGATCATTTAGACTGAAAAACTAACTTGATTCTTGACAAGTACTCAGGAAAGGCTGCAACTAGATTCCATTGAATAGAAACTTCCAAGGCAAGTTACCCGACATGCATGGCACAGGGAAAAGAACTCCGAATATTCAAATGACTCTTCATTTTTCTAGGGAAAATTCCATATAGAAAATTGCAGATATTCTTTAGGAAGTTTCCACTAATTCTTTTATGGACCTACCCATCTAAACTTAATGTTTTCCTCGTCATTTTCATAGTATCTCTTGTTACTTGCCTGTTTTGACACTTGTATCATAAACCTTTTCATTTTGTATTATAACTTTTCTACTTATAACTATTTTTGACTAAATTTCAAGCTACAACAATACTTGTGTGTGTATGTGTGTGTGTGTGTGTGTGTGTGTGTATAGTTATTTTTCATATCCCAAAGCCTAGTAGGCACCCAAGTATTTAATTAAATTCATTATCAAATATTTATGAGTACTTGCTATGGATCAGCACTGTTGGAGATACTGAAAATTCAAAAGTGAGTAAAAATGCATCTACTTGACAGACATGGAATGGTTATGTCTGCTGCTAAGGTTTCCCCTGCAGATGCAAAACAAAAAAATGTATTCTTGAGTTTTCTGTCTGATTGTGGCAGTTAAGCTTGACTGAGAGAATACAGGAGAAAAACAATGCAATTCAGGGTAAAACGTAAGAGAGAGAGAGACAGTTTAATAAATAACTTTGTAAACAGTGAAAAGCCTATTTTATTCCAAAAGCAATTGAAAGACTGAGTTTAGTAAAAGTGTAAAAGACAGAAAAATAAGCCCTGACCTCATACAACTTTCACCTAGCAGTATAATAATGTCTAACATTAATATAGCACTTATTAAGTGCCAGATGCTGGTGTAAGAGCTTCAGATCTATGCTAACATTTTTAATTCTTGTAACAACTATACAGTGTAGGAACAATTATTGTCTTGGTTTAGACTTTCTGGAAGTGATGCTCAGACAAGGATTTATGTGCAAGTAGTTTATTTGAGTAGTGATCCCATGAAACATGACAAGGAAGGAAAGGAGATAATTAGAGATGAATTGTCAAGTCAGCTATCATAATGTGTAATTGGAGCTTAATCTCTTTGAAAAACAATGGGATATAGGCAGACTAATTATCAGTTATCCCAACTAGAGGTGAGGAAGATGAAATATTTATCTATCAGTTCTGTATCTATTGTTGGTTGAGACCCCTCCTAGGGATCCTGTGTGATCTAAGAAAAAAAAACATACCTATGACAAGAAAGAAAGAAAGAAAGAAAGAAAGAAAGAAAGAAAGAAAGAAAGAAAGAAAGAAAGAAAAGGAAGGAAGAAAGAAAGAGAAAGAAAGAAAAGGAAGGAAGGAAGGAAGGAAGGAAGGAAGAAAGAAAGAGAAAGAAAGAAAAGGAAGGAAGGAAGGAAGGAAGGAAGGAAGGAAGGAAGGAAGGAAGAAAGAAAGAAAGAAGAAAGAAAGAAAGAAAGAAAGAAAGAAAGAAAGAAAGAAAGAAAGAAAAAAAGGAAGGAAGGAAGGAAGGAAGGAAGGAAGGAAGGAAGGAAGGAAGGAAGGAAGGAAGGGCTTTCAGGTAGAGTTGCAACCTTCAACCCATACAGGAAATAACAAGAAGATAGGTATATGGGAGTGGGTGGTAAAGAGTTTGCATTAATTATTTTCTCCATTTTGCATGGAAGCAAACTGAATAATGTAGAGGTTGAATGACTTACCTGGGAATATAGACCCAATAATTATTGAAGCAAGAATTTAAATCCTTGAAATTTGGCTCCAGAACTGGGTGTGGTGGTGCATGCCTGTAACCTGGTGGCTTTGAAGGCTCAGGCAGGAAGATTGGGAGTTCAAAGCCAGTGTTAGCAACCTAGCAAGGAGGCCCTAAGCAACTCAGCAAGACCCTGTCTCAAAATATAATATAAAAAGGGATGGTGATGTTGATCAGTGGTTAAGCACTGGTACAGAAAAAAAAAAAAAAAAAAAAAAAAGATTAGTTCCAGAGTATGTACTCTTAAAGATTAGTATAGGATGGAGGAAAGGCAGGACAGGATGAAAGGAAGGAAGGAAGGAAGGGAAGAGTCATTGTTCCTTATGAATACATTTTATCTCTGATTAGATTCAAACTTCCAGAGACCAGAATGAACATTTCATTAACATTTATATCCCTCCTCGTCCCTCCTTCAACCAAACCTATAACCCAGCCTGAAATCTGCCCAAAGAAGTCTTGTGTAATATCTTGCACATAGCAAATCTCAACAAATATTTGTTAGTGGATAAGTAAACCTCCATCTAGAGACCTCTAAGACCCTTATCACCATGATTTTTTAAATTGAAAACCTTATTTATTAATTCACTATTCAGAAAAGACTAGAAGGTTTTGGAGTCCAGATGACTTGTGTTCTCTCTGCACAGTCCATGGTTAATAACAGGTGCTTAATAAATGTTTTCTATTTATAATATTGCAAGAAATTTAACAACTGACAAAACTGTTTATACATTTACCTACTTATTTCTCCTTAAGCTACTTCATTTGGGTATAGCTCTACTAGTGTACTCTCAAATGCACTTAACTGTACAGAAGAGTAAATTAAAGGTCCTGGCCTATAAAAATAAAAATAAAGATATGCTTATTAGATTTTTAAGCAAATATTCTCTCTCTTTCTCTCCCTTTGGATGCATATATTTTTCTGATTTTATGACCTAAAGTCATGAGATTTACTTTGAACAAAGGAGTAGGAGAAAAAATAATGATCTATTTATTCCAAGTTATGACTTAAAAAATAGCACATTTCCTTCAGTCCTGTTGTGTTCCTGCATTGTTATAAGGAGAGAGCATGCCCATGATCCTGCACTTTACCCTGGATCCTGGAAGAAAGGATACAAAGAGCGGACATGAATCTGATCTTTAACCTGAAGAAGCATTGGTCTCAGCTGACCCGCTCAGAGATCCTGAATGAAAAAAAAAAGTTTTTGCATACTCATGAGAAAGACATAAATGCTAATTAAAAGCTTTTGAGATTTGAAAGTTGAATTTTGTGCTGTATTACTGCAACAACCTCTGACTGATGTGGTTGTGCAGAATTTGAAGTTCTCAAGTGTCTTTGATGACCAGCCTCTTTGTGTTACGCTGCTTTTCCTTCTCATCAAATATTTCCCATTTGAACAAAGAAGTCATATTGTTGGGAATATAAGTTTTTCCTATCTCAGTCTACAGGCTCAGGACTCTCAGAGGATTCAGGACTATTGGAAATCCATAGCATGGTCCAAGAGGCAGGTGCTCATGCTTGCAGGAAAGTAGACACATTATTAACTTCAATAGGAATAAGTTAAATTGAAAGTAATTTTTCACATGATTATCATATCCTGAGTGAAATAAAATTAACTTTCTAATAATTAGTCACAAATTTCTAATGTGTTTATTTTTACCATACGCTTCCTAGTTCAGCTAAATAGGAAGCCTCGGATCCATCAACCAATAAATTTTTCCTTGGGTTTCACTTTTGGGACCAATTAAAAGTATCAACATGTTTTCTTCCATGACCCTGGGAGTTTTACCTCCAGCTGTTGGGATCCTGGCTTCTAAAAGTATGATGCATGATCATTCAGGGAGAAGGCACTTGAGACAATTGGCGGAAAATAGGTTCTGTTGAAAGCTAGTTCATGCAAGCTCGGTGGTTCCAAACTCCTTGCTGCTTTCAGAGGGCACTTGCTTTCCTGAACATGTGGTAAATAAAACAGCTGGCACCACAGCAGGAAAGGTGCTGCTCCCACACCTCCAGGGAGGGCTCCTGGCAGAGAGTCCAAGGGCTGGTAATTCATCATTTACACAGACTCAGCTTCTCTTGAGGGTCTCCTTTTACATCTCCTGCTCTGTAAAACTTTCCACTGAAGACTGGGTAAATGTTTTCCAGATGGTATCCATCGTGGTGTTACCCACTAAGAGGAATCAAGGAAAAGTCATTGAATTAATTGACAAGTCAAAAAGGAAAGGAAGGAGAACTGCATGAAAGAAGTAAAAGAGGGGACCTCAGAGCTATCTGATCTTCTAGAGTCAAGATCATTCAGGAGAAAGGGAGCTTGATTGAGATCTGGTCAATAGCACGTTCTTCCAAATCATAGACTTTAGATTCTGGCAGACACAGGTTAGAATCTCAGCTCAGTCTCAAATTAACTGTATGTAGTAGGCAAGTAACTTGACCTCTCTGAGCTTGCTTCTTGGCATGCTTGGGAGGAAAAGACAAAATAATGCAAATTATGTAATACCATTTTACAGACGTAGATATATAGCATACTCAGTGTCTCATGAAGTATCTAGCTGCCGGTTGGCACTCAAAAAAAAAAAAAAAAGTTCATTCCTTCTGTGGTCACTTAAATGATTAGACCCAAATCTTCACCCCTGCCTGAATCCACACCATCTTGGGCAGAGCTCACTTTCCCACCCCTTGCTAAGGACTTGACTACGTGACTTACTTTGACCAATGAATGTGGAGGGAAGTGATAATAGACCATTTTTAAAGACATACCTGTTTCCACTTTCCCTTTGCACCTCCACTATCACTGTTGGAAAAACATACATTGCTGGCCTACTGGACTAAGAAGAAAGATGGAGCAGGGCTGCCCTCCCCAATCTGCAGAGCCATCATGCCCTGCCAAGCTTTGCTATGCTGGAACATCCAAATCCTCTCCAACAAGAAGACATCTGAATGATAACAGATAGTGGTGGTTTTGAGGTACATTAGTCTGGGCTGCAATATCTTACAGATTGTATCATCTCACATTCCTTCTCCAAGTTAACAGTTGCATCACTGCCCAGGATTTTTTAAATGAATATCTTTTGGAGTGCTGATATTAGAAATTAAGTCCAGAAAACAGTAAGTTTAAATGCATTACAGAGACTTCTACTGTATACTTGGTTTAAACCTTCATCTTCAAACTCATAAAATTACTAATAAAAGTAATGACTTTCTTATGACAAGATCTAGTTTTTATTACCTTTATTATAAATCCCCATTTTGCTGGGTAGCAGAAAACAAAATCTCTTCATGCATTAAGAGTTTCCGTTCTTCAAGAGGCGTGCCTAACTTTTGTAGGTTTTCTTGATAAGGAAGTGCAAGGGATAAGAGGGAGAATCTGGACATTGTTGTTCTTGGTTTTTCGTTTCCTCACTTCTCTGCTGCGGATATTAAGAGTTCCCTATCCTGGTCTATGACAGCAAGGATCCAGAGTCTGTTTTCTTCTTAGCTAACCCTCTTTTGGAGGAAACCTGGAGCTGCTCTTATATAAGCAAAAACTGTTCTTAAGCATGCACATCACTTTGGGGTGAAGGACAATTGACTATGTTGGCCTTGGATCTGTCTCATAGTACCAGGTGGACATTTCTATTATCATCTTCTATTGCTTCTCTGAAGTCTCACAAGGGAGGGACATGGATGACCTTTGCATAGATTTTTCAGGGGTGCTGTCATTCCTTCTGCCTCCTGGATTCAGCATAGAGTGTGGCAAGATGCAATGTCTTGCACAGGAGCCCAAATAGCTATTCAAAATGCTTTCCCCCATTTTTTTTCCTGGTGGACTTTTTCCTAGTGTCAACTTAGTATCTTTGATTTTTTTTATTTCCTATCCATCATCTAGGCTTTGGAACTCAAACGCTAGGGGAAAGTTTCCTTTTCTCTCTTTTGTCTGGATCATGATTGCCTTGGAAGGCTGAGGATGCAAAGCCTTAACTGTTGCCTGAGTTGGCTACTTAGTCAAGGGGAAATAGGCAATTCCAAGGGGGAAAAAGAAAAAAAAAAAAACCTATAAACATCAGTTACCTTTTCACTCTTTTGCTTCATGATTTGAAGTGTCTGCTTCATGGAATACAAGACATAATAGACTAAGTACTAATTTTCATGTGTCATGTTGGATTTCTCATATATTTTACTATTAAACTCAAGATGTTGTATAAACAAATGAGCTGATAAAGTGAAATTTCTATATCAACTTTTGGTCCTAGTTATGCATTTGTTTGTTTCTTTTTTTCCCCCCTTTTTAATGCTCATTCACTGGCCCAGCTGTATTTATTCCTAGATTAACCAGAGGGGTTGCCAGCTGTGATTTGCAGATGTGCTCCATTTCCCAATGCCAGAAAAATTCAATTATGCATACTAAGGTCATCTCTATAAAGCATGACCATACTGACATTTTATGGTGAATAGTGACCATCAGAATACTTTGCCTGCAGCAGATTATGTCTGCTTATATTATAATGGCCAAAATAACCATGTGTGAAACCATTATTTTAGTTATATTTACAGCCAAATTGAACCAGGCAGTGATCCAAGCAAAGGTTTGGCAATCAGCCCAATTCAAGCTGAGCTAGGGCAATTTCATGCTGCA
The DNA here is from genome assembly GCF_902686445.1 of Sciurus carolinensis. Taxonomy (NCBI): domain Eukaryota; kingdom Metazoa; phylum Chordata; class Mammalia; order Rodentia; family Sciuridae; genus Sciurus; species Sciurus carolinensis. The sequence goes on along the minus strand of NC_062213.1, from coordinate 23,186,909 downwards.
AAATGTGAACAAAAATATGAGCCATTACAGTGTATATTGAGAGTTCAAATAGAATACCACCTCCCAGAGAGAGTAGATATTGGAATGAATAAACTTTTAAAGTGTTCACCTCGATTTGCCAGTGTGTATCAGGAACAAGATAAAATGCACCCTGGCCTACCACTCTTCATAACATTCTCTAGAGGGCTATTTCCAAACTATTATGGTCCTCAGAACACTGATATCCACAAAGTATTTCAGAACATTTATTTTTGGCCATGATTGAGGATGAGGGAAAGAATCTACCCTGTTACTTTAAAATTTTAAATAAACAGATGAAATCCTGAAAATAGTATAAAATAATGGTTCTCAGACATTGGGGACAAAAAGGCAGTGATGAGGAGCGAGAGGGGAGAAACAAATGAGGTGAGACTTATGATTTCCTAACTTAACTTCTTGGAGAGAGTTTTCAGGTTGATTTACAGAGAGGCAGAATTCAAATTGTGCCCAGCAGTGCCCCGCTCCGTGTAAAAATTTGGGCAGCCAGAGATGTGATTGCTTTGCACAGAAGAGAGGTCTTCACAATCAGAGAGCTCTCGGAATGTGCAGAGTTCCTTTAGAGACTTCAGGTAAAAACTGCTCAGTTCATGCACGTGAGGAAAGTACCTGGGACCAGTAAAGGCACCAGAAGGAAGAAATAACCCCTGGAGTTCACACAGAACATGGAATGGAGTTGGGAAACCTTGTAATACAAGGGAACTTCAAGTAGAATACTCCAAAAGGATCCCTTCAGGCATTGGGGCAGAATTAAACCACAACTAAAGGCTTTTCTGAGCCTACGTTAAATCAAGTTTTGAAAAGATCAGTCCATTTCCAACCAACTTAATTGTGTCCCAGCACAAAGATCAAGAATATTTGATGGCACAAAGACTATCTAGCAAACAACAAAGTAAAATGTACAATGTCTGGAAGTTAATAGAAAACTGCCAGACAGTCAAAGAAGTGAAAAACACAGACTTTATGAGGAGAAAAAAAATTAATCAATTAAAAATGTACATTAAAATTAATAAACAATATTAGAACATCTACTATATCAGATATATTGCAAAAGGTAGAAGAAAACATGAGAATGTTTAACAGATTACACAGCAGGTATAATTTTTAAAAATGTCAACTTCTAGAGATGAAAAATAAAATGTCTGAAATGGAGAATAAGATTAACAGCATGTCAATAAGGCAGGAAAGGTGTCAATGAGTACATAGCCATTGAAACTATCCAAAATTAAAGAGAGAAAGATGAATGAAAAGATTACTAAGCCAATATGAACTATGGACAACTTTAAGATGCATAATATGCATGTAACTGGAATTCCTGAAGCAGTAGTGATAAAAAAATATTTGACAAAATAATGCCAAAATTTTTTGAAGGTTGATAAAAACTATAAATCCCACAGATGCAGGAAGCTCAATGAAACTTAAGTGCAATAAAACTACTCCAAAGTACCTGGTAAGAACTGATTAAAACTGGTGATTAAGAGAAACCATAAAACCAGAGAGAACAGATACATTCAAAATGGGGAGGGGTCGGGGGAGGGCTTAAAATTGTGGGCCAACATCTTCAAAGACCTGAAAAAAGTTCAACTTGAAGCTCTATTCCCATGAAAGCACCTTTCAAAACTAATAATAAAATAAAGACTTCATGAGAAATACAAAAGCTGAAAGGATTTATTATCAGTGGTCCTCAAATATAAGGAGTTAAAAGAAATCCTTCAAGGAGAAGAAAAATGACAGCAGATGGAAATCTGGATCTACACCAAGATGAAGACAACTAGAAAATATAAATACATTGATAAAACTAAAATATTCTTCTCAATTTTAAGATAATTTACTATTGAAATATGTGACAATCTATTAAAATAAAGAACTGAAATGCATATTTAAACTGCACAAAGGACAAGAGAGGAAAAACAAAAATGTGCTGTGGTATCTTTTTCATGTTGTACAGAAAATGGTACAAAATTACTTGAACATTGATTGCAACAAGATAAAATTGTATCTAATAAACCCCATAAGCAACCATTATAAAAATATTTTATAATTTCTAATTTATAACATTTTATAATTTGTAATAGTTTACCCAATAAGCCAACAAAAGAGATAAAATGACATTGCCTAAAACTTCAATTATTACAAAGGAAATTAGTAAGAGGAAAAAGACCCCCAAAAAAGATTTAAAAATACAAAATATTAAATGTTATATTTAAATTCAAATATATCAATAATCACACTAAACATAAATCTCATAAACTTGCCAATTAAAAATCAGAGATTGTCAGATTGGATGAAAATTAAAGCCCCAACAATATGCTTCTCACAAGAAATATTCTTTAAATACCATTATGTCAACAGGTTGGAAAAAAAAAAGGAAATAGAATGATATACTAATGTAAATTTGGTTCAACACTTGAAAACACACTTCAGAATAATTGATCATATTTACAAACTAAACAAGGAAAATGATAGGTTTGATCTATGTTTAAAACAAGTATTTGACAAAATTCAACATTCATTCATAATAAGAAATCTCAGAAAAGTTGGAATAGAAGGGAACTGCCTCATACTGACGATGGATATCTATGAAAGACCATGGCTAACATCATATTTAATGGTGACAGAAGTTGGAATTAGAATCAAGAAGGATATTTGCTCAAACTATTTTTGTTCAACATAGCACCAGAAGTTGTAGCCCATTCAATAAGGCCAGTAAAATATTTGAAGATTAAAAGCAAAACTAATTTTATTCAAAGATGACATACATGATTATATATGGTAAATCCTAAAGATCTCACCAAAAATAACTATTACTAATAAATGAGTTTAGCAAGATAGAGGAGTGGAGGGTCAATATTAAAAAATAAATTATATTTCTATAAGCTAGAAGCAAATAGCCTAAAGTGAAATCAAAACACAAGGTCACTTACAATGGCATCAGAAAATATGGCATACTTAGAATAAACTTAACAGAAATGTGTACTGTGTGTTCATTGAATGAGAACATATATCCATCACTGGAAAAGAAAATTTAAAAAGACCTAAATATGTAAACACACTATGTTAATACATAGGAAAGCTTTGTACTATTATGATATTAATTCTCTCCAAATAGATTTATGGCTTTAGTGCAATCTCAATAAAATTTGTATGTGTGTGTGTAAATTAGCAAGTTATTTCTAGAAATGAAGTCAAAATTCAAAAGACTTATATTAGCCAAAATGAAAAAATAAAGTCCAAAATCAGACCCACTTATATACAGTTAATTAACTTTGGACAAATGAGCTAAATTAATTAATGTAAAAAGGAAAATCAGCAAAATGATAATTGGGGATCTAAAAGCAAATAAATAAATCTCAAATATTACTTTTCCTTCCTATACAAAAAATGTCCTCAAAATAAGTCAATATTAGAGATAATCTTTTAGATTTTCAGAAGAAATCATAAAGAAAAACCTTAGTTAACTTGAATTTGTCAAAGATTTCTTAAATGCGACATGAAAAGCACAAACTAAAATAAAAACATTAAAAAATTGGACTTCATCAAAGTTAAATATGTTTGCTTTTAGTAGTCCATGTTACAAAAATGAAAATATAAGCATGAGAGAAGATGTTTTAGTCAACTTTTCACCCGCTGTGCCTAAAAGGATCTGACCAGTGCAATGGTAGAAGAGGAAAAATTTATTTGAGGGGTCACGGTTTCAGAAGTCTCAATCCGTAGACAGCCAACTCCATTTCCTCCATTCCTCAGGGTTTGAGGTGAAGCTGAACATCATGGCGGTTCATGTTATAAGAAAGCAGGAAGAGACTCCACTGGCCAGATAGAAATACCCAAAGTCACACACGCCCCAGCTGCCACCTCCTCCAGTCACACCCTACCACTTCAGTTACCACTCAGTTAATCCCCTTCAGGGGATTAATTCACTGATTGGGTTTAAGACTCTTATAACCCTATCATTTCTCCTCTGAACCTTCTTGCATTCTCTCACTTGTGAGCTTTTGGGGAACACCTCACAGTCAAACTGTAACAGAAGATATTTGACAAAAATATATTTTCCAAAGGACTTGCAACTGTAATATATAAAAGGCCCTGTGTCTTGATAAGAAGGAAAAAAACTAACTAAAAAAAATGAGCAAAAGAACTGAATAGACATTTCACCAAAATAAATATATAGATGGCAAAATAAGCCATAAAAAAATTCAGCATCATTACTCATTAAGAAAACATAAATTAAAGCCACAATGACATACCACTATACGTTCACTTAATAAGGGTCAGATTAAAAGAACTGCCCATACCAAAAGCTAATGAGGATATGTAGGATAACTGAATTCTCATACATTGCTGATGGAAATGCAAAATAGTTGGGAAATGTGTGCTGTTTCTTTGAAAGTTAAATATAAATGTGGCTGTGTGACCCAGCTATTCCATCCTGGATATTTACTCAAGAGAATGAGAACATGTACCCATAACAAAAACTTGTAACACAAATGTTTGTAGTGGTTTAATTGGTCATAAAAAAAAAAATGGAAAATTCCCAAATATTCACTTACAGATAAATGGAAAATCAAATTGTGACATATCCATGTAATAGAATATTTAGTGTTTTAGATAGTGTTCTCTGGAGAAAGAGAACAATACATGTATGAAGGTAGGGATTGGTGCATGCCGTCATGGAGGCTGAGAAGTTCCATGACATGCCATCTGCAAACTGGAGAAAAAAGAAAGCCGGTAGTGTCGTTCAAGCCAGATCTTAAGGTCTGACAGCTAGGGGCACCGGACTTCAGTGTTCAAGAGCAGAAGACAAAAGTTTTAAACAGAAATGAATTTACTCTTCCTCCACTTTTTTTTTCTACAGACTAGATGATGCTCAACACATGTTGGCAAACAATTTAAGTTGGTAAATTGTTCTTTACACAATCTGTAGATTCAAATGCTAATCTCTTCCAGAGACACTCTGATAGACATGGCAGAAATCGGAATCACCTCTCCAGGATCTCTTAGCCAGTAAGTTGACACAAAAAATTAATCATCACACTTAGCTATTAAAGAAAACAAATGATCAACACATGCAACACCATGCTTTAATCTCAAGTGATAATATTGATGTAAAACACCAGAACCCCCCAACACAAAGCTCATATTCAATTATCCCATTAATATAAAAGTTCTATAAAGTGCAAATTAATTTATACTGAGAACACAGATCAGCTGTTGCTTGCTTGTGGGAAGACTGAATAACAAAGAAGCTCAGTGAATATTTTGGAATGATAGATATGCTCATTTTAATAAATATGCCGATAGTTTTACAGGTCTATACATCATCGCAGACTTATCAAATTGTTCAATTTTAATTTGTGCAGTTTTTCATGTTAAGCATACCTCAATAAAGTATTGAAAATATGCCTCATGAAAAAGAAGTAGTTGTTTGGCATAAACTACTGTGACGGGTTGATGTATTTGACTTCATGGAAATGTTATAGGCCAGGTGATATGGGTAATGACTAAACAGACGGGAATGTCCCACCTCTGTACCTGTCAACAGACATGACTCGTTTGGCAATACAAAATGACAAAATGGCAATTCTTGTATAATGAAAAATTGTTCTCTTTTTAATTCCCAGTTTCCTCAACAAAAAAAACTTTTGTACCATGTCAACAGTGATTGTCTAGATGTTAGTAACCATTCCTTAGTCTGTACCTGAGCAAGGTCATTTTGACCCACTTCCCCCTCTGCTAATGATTTCAGATCCCACGATGTTAATTTGTAATTTCGAATCATAGCAACAGACACTTATGATTGATGTACTGATTTATGGTATGAAATTCATCTGGAAGAATAAAAAACCTAGAATAGCTAAAGCAATCCTCAGTAGCAAGAGCGAAGCAGGGGGTATTGCAATACCAGATCTTCAACTCTACTACAAAGCAATAGTAACAAAAACGGCATGGTATTGGTACCAAAATAGACAGGTAGATCAATGGTACAGAATAGAGGACACAGAAACAAACCCAAATAAATACAATTTTCTCATACTAGACAAAGGTTCCAACAATATGCAATGGAGAAAAGATAGCCTCTTCAACAAATGGTGCTGGGAAAACTGGAAAACCATATGCAATAGAATGAAATTAAACCCCTATCTCTCACCCTACACAAAACTCAACTCAAAATGGATCAAGGACCTCGGAATCAGACCAGAGACCCTGCATCTTATAGAAGAAAAAGTAGGTCCAAATCTTCAACTTGTTGGCTTAGGATCAGACTTCCTTAACAGGATTCCCATAGCACAAGAAATAAAAGCAAGAATCAACAACTGGGATAGATTCAAACTTGAAAGCTTTCTCTCAGCAAAGGAAACTATCAGAAATGTGAAGAGAGAGCCTACAGAGTGGGAGAATATCTTTGCCAACCATACCTCAGATAGAGCGCTAATTTCCAGAATCTATAAAGAACTCAAAAAACTCTACACGAAGAATACAAATAATCCAATCAACAAATGGGCTAAGGAAATGAACAGACACTTCACAGAAGAAGATGTACAAGTAATCACCAGATATATGAAAAAATGTTCAACATCCCTAGTAATAAGGGAAATGCAAATCAAAACTACCCTAAGATTTCATCTCACCCCAATTAGATTGGCGATTATGAAGAATACAAGCAACAATAGGTGTTGGCGAGGATGTGGTGAAAAAGGAACACTCATACATTGCTGGTGGGGTTGCAAATTAGTGCAGCCACTCTGGAAAGCAGTGTGGAGATTCCTCAGAAAGCTTGGAATGGAAACACCATTTGACCCAGCTATCCCACTCCTTGGCCTATACCCAAAGGACTTAAAATCAGCATACTACAGAGATACAGCCACATCAATGTTCATTGCTGCTCAATTCACCATAGCCAGATTGTGGAACCAACCTAGATGCCCTTCAGTTGATGAATGGATAAAGAAACTGTGGCATATTTATACAATGGAATATTACTCCGCAATGAAGAATGATAAAATTATGGCATTTGTAGGCAAATGGTCGAAATTGGAGAATATCATGCTAAGTGAGATAAGCCAGTCTCAAAAACCTAAAGGACGAATGATCTCGCTGATAAGCAGATGAGGACATATAATGGGGGACGAGAGGGGCTAGCATTAGGTTTAGGGTTAGGTTTAGAGTTAGGCTAAGGAGAGCGGTAAGAATGAAGGAAAGAAGGACTGTGTAGAGGGAAAAGAGGGGTGGGAGGGGTGGGGGGAGGGGAAAAATAAAATAAACATCATTACCCTATGTAAATGTAAAAAAAAAAATAAAATAAAATAAAAATAAATAAATAAAAAAAAGAAATACCTCCTACAGGTACAAGTAAAAAAAAAAAAAAAAAAAAAAAAGGAAAACTGGAGATCAAATAACTATGTCTATGTTACAGGGAACTGAGGATTATTCTTCTCAGGTACAACTTTCTGTACCTAAGACTGTATTGGAGGAAGTTTCTAAACTTACAGTTATAGCTTGGAAGCAATTACCATCTTCTGAGACTAAAACTACTTTTCTCAGTAATATTAAACAGGCAACCACGGAACCATATGAGAAATTTGTAACAAAATTAGAAGAAAATATTTCAAAAATGATAACTATTCCTGAAGCAGCTGATATTCTACTAAAACAATTGGCCTTTGAAAATGCAAATCCAACCTGTCAAGCCTTGCTTAGACCTATAAGGCGAACAGGAACTTTGTCTGATTTTGTTAAGACCTGCATAGATTGTAGTCCGGCCCATATTGAAGGAATGGCCATGGTTGCAGCTTTGCAAGGAAAGACTTATTCTCAGTTCATTTAACGTATGGGTCAATATTCTGATCCTTCCAATAAGGCCAAACCATTTACATCTGTTGGAGGGAATTGTTTCTCTTGTGGACAAACAGGTCACTTTAGAAGGAGCTGTCCTAACAGTAATAGAGGAAATATTGCACCTGGGGCGGTTTCTCAAAGACCTCCCCCCACAGTGTGTCCTAAATGTCAAAAGGGATTTCATTGGACAAAAGAATGTCATTCTAAATTTCATAAAGATGGACATGGTGTTTGTAAGGAACCCTTGGCTCCTTTTGTGCTGCGTCTATTTCCTGCCACTCCAACATTTGACACGGCTCTGTTGGAGTAGAGGATCCGACACTTGACACGGTCTGTTGGGAGAAAGGACTCAACACTTGACATGGTTCTGTTGATCGCCTCCCTCTTGGGGGCCATAGGCGTGGCATGTCTCCATGTGTAGTTGCTTTTTAATATTAATAATCAATATAACATTAGAAACTTATTGGAAAACATTGGGAAGGTTTTACTGTATTGGGACACAAAATAGTGCACAATGAAAATTTAGCAGTAATACAAGGATAAAATATATGAAAATAAACAATTGTAGCTGTGCTCCAGTTAAAAGGAGACTGTGATTGCTTTAGTATAATAATAAATGGATAAAGAGGCATTCCTCTGAGCTTGGATGTGGTGTTTAGCCTTTGTTCCTTTCTTAGTTTTAATAGTTGATTCTAGAGATACTTTACATAATAAAAACATTTAGGTTAGTCATAAATATAATTTGTGCTTTTTCTATGTTTAGTCTAATTCTTTGGGAATCAGAATAAAATTGTAGTCTACCATTATATAAAATTAGAATAGACTAAATATTAACTATAATTTGATTTCTTTGCCCTTTAATAATAGTAAAAGTTTCTCACTGTTAAACCCTGGAGTTCATGGTGGGGGTGGTTTCTCAGAAAATCTAGTGATGTGTTTGTTCTGAAGGTTGAAGGCTGACAGATCATGGTGCCCTCAGTTTAACTGGGTGACAAGGTTGTTTAAGTTTAACTGGGAGATGAGGTTGTTTTAACCTAGCTGGGAAATAAGGTTGTTTTGGTCTGAACTGTCATACAGAGAGAATATGTACTTTGAGAAGAATCATAGATTGTACTTTTGAAGGTTTTTCTTACTCTAAACTAACCATAAAATGATATAATCAGTACTAAAGAAAAATATCTATAAAAAGGCTGGCAGAAAAAATAAAGACAGATTCAGCCTCAAAAAAAAAAAAAAAAAAAAAAAAAAAAAACCCTGCAACCCTATGGTCAGGGCTGTTCTCCCAATTGCCATTTTTGGGGCATTGTGTGAGACAGTCAGTGGCTGACTAATAAAGACTCTCAAATTTGGACTTCTCAGTGGTGATCGGTCTGTTCCTAAGTAGCGCCCCATAACACTACCATGACCGCCACAACCAATGCTGTGTTCTGAGTTGACACACACTTCAACTACAATTGTATGAAATCAATGAAATGTGACAGAAGAGACAATCATCACTTCATGTTATGGACCATAGAAACATTTCAAATTATCCACTCTCCCCTAAATCATGTGTTGATTAAGTGGTGATTCTTCATAATTCTGAGCATGACAAAAAAATGAGATGGGTACCCTGGTCACCTTGATAATTATGTAAAGGAGACTGCCTAAGAGATCCACACCCCTAGGCCTTTGGGTTGTTGTAAGAATAAAAAACAAGTTTATTTGTTAAAGAATTAAGAGTTGTGGTATTTTCTATTGTAGTAGATGTGATTGTAAAAACTGTGTGTGGGTTTCTTTTTTTAAACTTTTACTCCTATTTGGTTTAAAAGACAACTATATAAAGCAGCAATTACACAATATAAAAAGATGTCATTGTTTTGACAATAGTGCAAAAGCCATAGGGAGGACAGAGCTATATTGGAGAAAAGTCTTTGTATACTAATGAAATTGATCTAAATTAGATCATTATAAATTAAAATGTTAATTGTAATCCACAGGGAAACTGTCAAGAAAATATCAAAGATATGTAGTAAAGGAAATAACAATGGAACTAAATACTACAACATTGGAATTAAGTTAAATAATGTATAACAAGGAAATTAAGTAGAAAATAGTCTGGTGCATTGGTTCACACCTGTAATCCTGGTGATTGGGGAGGCTGAGGCAGGAGGATGACAAGTTTGAGACCAGTCTCTGCAACTTAGCAAGACCCTTTCAAAATAAAAAAATAAAAAGGGCTGGGGATATAGTTCGGTGGTAAAGCATCTTTGGGTTCAATCCCCAGTTTAAAAATAAAAGAAAAAGGGAAGAAAAAACATACTTCTTTACTTGTTAAATATGACAGAAGGCAATAATGACAGTAATAGAAGAATAAAAATGACACAAGTCACGTAGAAAACATAGTAGAACTGCAGACATAAATCCTTCCCTCTCAATAACCGTACTAAGTGTAAATGAATCAAACTCTCTAATCTTGAATCACAGAGACACAAATGGATAAAGAAAAACAATTTCATTTACAGTTTATTCAAATGGAATAAAGTAGTTATGAAAACACTGACCAAAAGTAATGATTATTTACTGATAAATGCTCCAAGATAGATAAACTTTCCGAGAGTTATGTGCAGTGAAAAAAAAAAAAGCCGGGCACAAAAGACCAGATATTATATTATTCCAGGTACCTGAAATGTCCTGGATAGGCAAATTCAGACCCACAGACAGCAAGTTAGTGATTTCTAGGGGCTGGGGGAGGGGCAGAGGTGGAGAAGTCACCAGTAGGGTGGGGGTGCTTGTGCAGGAGAGTAAAATATTCTATAATTTGGTAGATACAGTTGTAGGTTAGATAACTAAGAATACATTAAAACCTACTGCATTGTGCGCTTTAAAAGCGTGAATTTTATAATGTGCTAATTATTTTCTAATCAAAATTAATAAATTAGTTTTAAAAATAGCTAGCTGGTTAAAACAAGATAAATGAGAACAGTGAAAATTCAGAGATCAAGTACCTTACATGGCTGGAAATGCTGACTGCTTCTCAATTCCCAATAGTAAGAATCCACATTAAAAAGATCTTAAATATAGCTGAGCTCGATAGCTCATACCCGTAATGCCATGGGCTTGGGAGATGAGGCAGGAGGACTGAGAGTTCAAAGCCAGCCTCAGCAAAAGTGAGGCGCTAAGCAACTCAGTGAAACCCTGTTTCTAAATAAAACATAAAATAGGACTGGGGATGTGGCTCAGAGGGCAAGTGTCTCTGAGTTCAATCCCCAGTACCACTCCTGCCCCCCAAAAAAGATGATCTTAAATATAGATACTATAATAAGAGTCTAAGCTATACCTGATAACAATGGCTGAGGTTAAGGCAGAGGAAAGGGTTCCTCCTCAGCAAATTTCATGTGCATGGCAGTTTTCACCAGGATGAGAGAGACCAAGCGCGGAGGGGAAGAGAGAAAAGTACTGGGGTGAAGAATGAATAAGGCGCTGATGCGAATTTTGTGTAGAAAAAGCTTTGACTCTGATCATTAAGATTTGACAGTAAATTGACAGCCATAAAGAATGATAAAATTATGGCATTTGCAGGCAAATGGATGAAATTGGAGAATATCATGCTAAGTGAGATAAGCCAATCTCAAAAAACCAAAGGACGAATGATCTCGCTGATAAGCGGATGATGACACATAATGGGGGGTGGGAGGGGTTAGTGTTAGGGTTAGGGTTAGGGTTAGGGAGGGGGGCAAGAATGGAGGAAGGAAGGACTGTATAGAGGGAAAAGAGGGGTGGGAGGGGTGGGGGGAAGGGAAAATATAACAGAATGAATCAAACAACATTACCCTATGTAAATTTATAATTACACAAATGGTATGCCTTTATGCCATGTACAGAGAAACAACATGTATCCCATTTGTTTACAATAAAAAAATTGAATTATGGTAGAAGTGAATTTAATAGAAGTTATCAGAATGTATCACATAATATAAATGTAAGTTTTGTAAAACCTTTGTTTCTGTTATCTAACTGAAATGTGTGTGTGTGGCGGGGGCGTGCATGGACATGTGTGTACTTGTGCAGATGTTCCTTGATTTACCATGGGGATATGTCCTAATAAACCATCATAAGTTGAAAAAAAAAAAAAAAAGATTTGACAGTAAATTGAGACAGAACAGAAGCTGCCAAGTTTGGGAGGGTATTCTTCCCCAAGAGTGAATGGGAGTCTAACCATAGAATTTACCTATTCCCAGAGTAAAGGACTTCAGTGGAACTACTCAGAAAGATTCATAGCCCACAGGGACTCATGACTTCTGTACAACTTCTATTATTTTCATTTTCAAAATGGAATCTTAAACTGTAGCTATTTTATACAATCTTTGTTATTTTATATTTGTTTTGTTCAGGAACAGAAGTGTGTAGTCTAATAAGTTTGGGAAAATGCTAGGTTTAGAAGGAAAAACTGATTTCTTTATTGGTCTTTGATTCATTAATGAACATAATACACCTTCCCAAGATATAGGCTATGTAGAGTATTTTCCAAATTTATATGACCACATGCTTTCAGTTAGTCTACAGAATGACTGGGGCATTTCTCCTCCACAGTGAAAGGGGAAATTAGCTGGGTTCAAACTTTTAGAAAATAGGTACATTTAGGAACAAGAGAAAAGAAAATGTTGGAGAAAAATAAAAGAAAAAGAGGAAGAAGAATTATGAGGATTATTATAAAACTTATCTAGTGGGAAACAGTTTCAAGAAAAAGCAAACAGTGCTTAACAATGTCTGATATTCACAGAGGTCAAGACCATGCGGATGTCACTGAGATCCTGTAAATGAACAATACAGTCCATAGGTTGGGGCTATTAACTTTTGTCCCTATCCTGGGAGGGTGAATTCTCTACATTCAGCAAGTAATTATTGGGTACCTACCTGTGTTTCAGGTTTAACCCAGAAGCCTGTAAAAGGAAGCACAGTTCTCACACGCCAGGATGGCACAGTCCAGGGGCAGAGCTTACAGGAAGCAGAAATATCTCCAGACCATGCGAGGACCTTCCTTACTCTGCCAACATTTAATGGGGGGAGCACTTGAGGTTACTCCTGCTAACTTCACTTCGATTCTTATTTAGTGAGCAGCCTTCTGCCCCCTCATGGCCTGTTTGTTGAACTTGTTCACAATGACAAGGGGCTTAGTGCATTCCACGAATTCCAAGTATCTCCACCACCACATATTAATTTATTGCTGTCTGTTTATCTGTCTACTGAGAGTAGTTGTTTTGAACCAGCTGATTGTTAGTATCAACTAGCTCTAGAAAAATGGAGAGAGACCTATATTCAAAAAGAAAAATCAAATTCTAGTTAAAATTTTGCCCGAACTTGGACATCTAACTGATCCTTCCCTTGCTTCTGTAAGAACAGTAGCAGGTCCTTAAACTCTTGGCGCCTCAGTTTCCCTGTAAAACATGAATAATATTGTTTCCTCCCTGATGTCATAAACATCTCAGAGTTGCAAGAGATTTTAGGGCTATTTACTCCACACCATTCTCACCACAGCATGCATGCACGCTCACACTGGTGTGTAGGCAGATGCACACACAAAAGGGAGGTCTGATAAACTACAACAAATTATAACATTAGCCTTTTTATTGGAAACAGGCACCTGTTTAATAGATTAAAGAAGTCTTCTCTGGTTATGTTACTTCTATGATTTGAGATTAACGTTGACCAGTTTAATCCCTTCCTCTCTGTCAGAGAAAGGTGAAAACAAGTGAGTTGACCGTGTGAGACCATCTGGCCAGATCGTGTGTGGTGGCTGAAGCACTCAGCACAGCAGCTACTGGACTGCTGCTACAATTACCGGAGCAGCTCTGAGGTTGCTTCTAAGGATCTCACACGTGGAGGCTCCTCTGGGGTTTAATGGCCTAAAAGTTTCTGGGATTATATTGAAGTAGTGCTGAACACTGGAACAGAATGGTCTGGGAATGGAGAATCAAGTGTCAACTATGATGAGACATTTGTTTTTAAGTCAGAATTACTAGATCATCAAGACGTTTTATCATGAAGGTAAAATAAAATAAGGAATCCAGGTAAAAAGTTATCTTAGTTTCCAGAAATGTTGATGTCATTGAAATAGAGATATCAGTGGTCCAAAATTCCTACCCTGTGTAGTTAAAGCAAAGTTATTCTCCTTAATAGCCTGACTGTAAATGCCATTTGTCATCTGTGATGACCCCCACAAGGCATAAGGAGGGTTTGGGGTTCCTGTAGAGACAGAGTCCACTAAATGGTGGTGGATGCCCTGTAACTGAAGGGAGTTTGCTTTCCTCCTGTAACAGGAAGTGCCATGTTTTATCCATGTTATCTCCTTTAGGCATCACAGACACCCCCTCTGATTGGTAACATTGCTCCGGTTTTACTGAGATTCACATTATTTCATAATTCATTCACATTTATGCAGCTGCTAAGCAACTGAATCGGGGATTCGAATGTGTTTCATCCGATTTCAAGTGATCCTCTTTGCTGTACTTCGTCTCCCCTTTCCAAGATGACATAGGTGTGTCTGTATTCTACATGAACACATTTATTTTATTTATTTATATTATTATTATTATTTGTGGTGCTGGGGATTGAACCCAGGGTCTTGTACATGCAAGGCAAGCACTCTACAAACTGAGCTATATCTCCAGCCCCTATGAACACATTTAAATGACAATGAACACTCTGATTTATCTTGCTTTATTTACAGTTATTAAGAAAATTATTATTTTTTGTTAACTAAGCATTTTATTTTGAAGTAATTACAAATTCTTAGGCAGTCGTAAGAAATAATAGAGACTTTCTGGGTACTAAAAAATAAAAAATACTGTTTACTGACCAAAGGTCAGTCACCTGGTTTCTAGACAATTCATTTACAATGCAGAGGAACAAACCAGAAAAAAATACCCTACCAACATAGTCCTCAAGGAAAAAAAAATGCACTCTCTAAAGATTTCTAAATATGACTTGCCTCCATAGGGAAGTAACTTGTCCCAGAAAACCACTATAGATTATGATGATAAATATTGTACCAGATAAACAGATCTGGAAAATAGAACCTATTAAGAACAACTCTACACTATTGGTTTCCAGACCTTTCCATTTCAGGACATTTAACAAAGAAAAATCCTATGGTTCTGTTTTCAGACAAAAAATTCAAAAGAAAAAGGGGGAAAAAAGAGAAGAAGAAGAAGAAAGAAAGAAAGAAAAAAAACCTCAGAAATAGGCCAAGTAAAGTGGACCACGAGGCAACAGCTCCTCCTACAGTATCTGAGAAGGTAGCATTTTAAAGATTTCTTGATAGATGCATTTTTGGAAAATGTATCTACCCCCAAATGCTAGTTTTTCTCTTCTTGGTCTGCTCCATGCCTCTATCTAGGCTCAAATAAGTTGATTCTCTTTCCTCCAAACACAAGGAATCTCCTCCTTTTATTACAAACCAGGTGAGCTCTAGGTTTAACCTCACTCATGCTCAGTGAAAAGTGGCTTTAGGAAGTCTAATAATTCCTCTCCTTAGAGCAATTTTAATTCTGACAAAACAGATTTAATTAGTCTGCATATGTGAAAGGATAGCCCCACAGCTCTGGTGCAAAGGTCCCTAGTAAGAGACCCACCAAGAAGGTCATATGAATAGGATCCTAACTCAAATGATTCTACCCACCTACTCTGAAACCCCAGACACTTCAAATATTGATGGTTGCGTTGGGTGCCGCTTAATTTCCAGGCTTAATTTCTAGTCTGACCACAAGATGGCACAACTCTCCAGCAGTTAACTTCCTGCACCAGACAGACCCAGGGCACATTGATACAAGGTAGGCCCACAGCTTGGTAAAAACACCAGGAGGGTCCTTGCCTGTCCCTCTTTGCCATCTCCCTACATTGCCCCTTTGGAGAAAAGATATATTAAATTAGCAAACTCTACCTTTAAGGGAGACTTCAAAAATAAGGAAAATACTTGAATCATGAGTAATGAGCACTTAATTCTAATTAGCATGCAGGCATGGATCTGTTAATACATAGCATCAGAAACTACCACTCTTTAAAAAGGAATCATATAGCAAACCATTTTCAAGAAAGTTTTAATTCTGTTTCACTGTATCCATGAAAAAACAATGATGCTTGGTTTTTCTCAAAAAATTATACATGATTGTGATGAGTTTTACTTTTTTTTCTTTTCTTTCTTCCTCTCTTGGAGCTGAAGAGATGGTCTGGTCAGCAGAATTTCTACTCTGGATTTTTAGCTGGTCTTGATCATTTATTCAGAACACATAAACAAAGTGCACACACTCATACACACACGCATGTAGGCAAATGCACCTGTGCACATCCACAGCAACTCTTCGATAACCTAAGTTACAGCCTAAATTATAAACAAGGCTGCCACCCTCCTTTCCATACAAGGCCCAACAAAGGCTTCTGCCTGATCCCTGTTCCCTTTCCCCAGTCCTTCATTCACGCCAGCCCTATTGCTCTTTCCTGACAGTCTCCTACCTTCCATGTGCACATTTGGTGGAAGGTACCAGGCCAGCCCTTAGAACCTCAATGGCAAATGCCACCAAGAAACGTGTTTGTATGTACATAGTTCAGAAAATCGTGTCCCTCCAGAGGCCACACCCTCCACCCAAGAGGCTTTGGCTTGAATGGAAATTGGGAAGAAGTGTATGTTAGAGAGTTATGAGGTATTCTGGACAGTACACGTTGTCTGTCTTTCAAAAAACAGTTAACCAAAGTAATGACATTCGGGAGAAATATATATTTTGTTTTGTTTAAAAAAAAATCTACCCCCCACACCCAAATCTGCATGTCTGGTCTCTTCTTCTCTTAAAGCGCTCTGCTTCTTTCTCTGCGCCCTGACTCGGGGCTCCAAGACGAAGCACGAGCTCCGCCTACCGACCGCTGGTGAGAAAGACAGCCTCTCTCAAACCCCGCCCGAGGTTTTTCTCCTGGGTGTGGTCCAGGTTACAACAAAATTGCTTCTAGACCACAGCTTGAAACTTCATACATTTAGAGGGAGCATTTGGTTTAACCTCTACGAAAATGTTTTCACGAATGGATTGATTATGGAAACGCACGCGATGATAAAATCAGCTTTCTATTCCACTGTGCTGGGGTCTTGTGTTCAAAGACTATTTCATGAGACCCATACATCCGGCTCTAGTAATTTCCTAATAATATACTCCTTGACAAGACACTGAGCATTTCCTGTCTTCTGTCCTCTGCAATGGATCCTAAGAGATGGAAGAATGGGCCCCAGGCATAGTCCCTGGAGTCTAGAGCAAGTTGTGAGTGGCAGACAATTGAAAAATACCTTTTGGATATTTTTTTCCCCCTGTTCTATAGTGAGCTGACTCTGAAACTGTTACTGTCCCTTCTATCCTTACTATAGATTGATGGTTTTGTCCTGAAGTTTTATAGAATGCGAGGCATCGTTCAGAATTGTTCCAGCATTCACTTGTCCTTGCTTGGATATTCATTTGGCAAATGCTCCCTGACACTTTTCTTAGGTTTTCGGTTCTAGAGGGAAAGTAAAAAAGGTTGCCACCCTCAAGATTCGGAACAGACATGCAAATAGAGTTAGGTGGGGCTGAGAGTGGAGGGCTCAGGGAGGGAGCTGTATCACCATAGTAACAGGTACTTCTGTGAAGGAGCTGTGTGTGCCATCCATTAGTCTTTGACTTGCACTTCCTCTATCCTTGGGAATCCAATCAGCCTATCAGTGTCCTCCAGCCCACTTTGAACTTGTCATAAATAAAATCTTCCTCTTGTCAACTCTGGGTTTCCAATATTTCACATATAATCAAATAACACCCAAGTGGCTGTTTTGCCACCAGCCTTCCCCCAATTTCTTAAAAGCTAGTAATGATTTTCTCTCATCATGATTGGTTTAGAGGACATAATATCTTCAGGAAGGTGAAGTGGGTGGATTTTTTAACCCCTGTAAAGTCTGTTGCCCTGCCTTTTCACACTTGTTAAAACCACCACATTGATCCATTCACAGGGGAGGTTAACACCACTTAGAAAAAGAAATCGTTTCCTAGACTTCGTGTATCAACATGAAATTGTTCAAACCTAAAGTCATTCAGTAGTCTAAAAACAAGTGTTTTGACATTGCAGAAGAAAAATAAAGTTTTATTGAGATGGCAAAAGATTTTATAATGGAAACCAGCCAGCTATTAGAGAACTGACAGTAGAACAGGTCACAGAGCAGGGAAGAATTTAGAATATGACACAGGAGGGATGTCTATCATGCCTTGGATGGTGGGATTGGGGAGGAGCCATGGGCGAGGTGGCAGGCACAAATGGCTTCACTTTCTTTTCTCCCTGCTTTTGGAAATGCAACTCAAATGTTGGGATAGAAATCCCCAAGTTTACGTAGATTTGTATTGGTGGGTAACTTGTGAACTTGGGGATTGTAAACGTCATTCAGAACTTAATATCCAGAAGGGTGCACCTCACTGACGTGTCCCAGAAGAACGAGGGTTTAAGGAAAGCCTAAGGATGCCTCACAGATTGCCCCACAGCAGCACCGAGAGAGAAAGTATCTGAGAGGGATGACGGACCACAGGGTGAGGAAACAGGGCTGTAGAAAGTAAGGGCCTTGGAGTGGAGATGAAGGTATGCTGCCCTGCCATCAGCAGTGGATGCCAGTATCAAATCCAACAGAGCAGTGACCCACTGGCACTTTGGGGACATCAGGATAGGATGCCAAAGACCACAAGGGATTGGGACCTCTCAGAGGAGGCTGGGATGAGCTGAGGAAGACCCCTGCCTTGGAGGCCATGGAGTTTCTCTGCTGATTTAAAAGTACTTGAACGTACCTTCCCCAGGGTGTCTTCAGAAGGAGGAAGTGGAAGAAGAAACTCCCGGAAGGAGGGAAACGGCTCCCTTCTAGCATTTCAGCTTTGTATTGAATATGTACATTTAGGGTGGTGTTAGAGCTTACTGGTCCAAACTGCTGCCGAAAGCTGACCTGGTGCATCTCTTCCCAGCTTCTCTTTCAGTGCTGGTAGCTTGACACGACCCACGGCCACAGTGGGTGTATTTACACCAAGGAAACCAGAGAATGCAACCAATGAGGCGATTCTCCCTCCCCAGAAAACTGATTGCTAATCATTGATCCCAGCATATCATCAAATGTGGTGTGTGTGTGTGTGTGTGTGTGTGTGTGTGTGTTTATACCAGAGAGAGTAATTTTAACCAGAGGCCAAGTTACTATTACTAAACATTGTCCCCACATCTCACCTCCAAGCACATGCGCCTGCACACACACACCTGGTCATCATCAGAAACGAGAATTTCAGAGCAAGAGGAGACCTATTACTTAAAAGAAAAAAGTTACAGTTCTTGCACATCTGAGTCAATAAGAGTAAGTTTCAACCCCGATCTGCTTAATAAGGAGAAATATCCCTTTTGGGTCATTATTGGAAATGTCAACTGCTCCAGTCTCTGCCATCACATGGATGACAGAGCATATACTTTAGATTCAAGTGACTCTGTATTTGACTCTCAGCTCAACCACGTACTACCTGAGCCTTTTGACCTCTGAGCTTCCACTTTCTCATCTGTGAAATTGAGACAAAATATCCTCACTTGGTAAGGTAGTTGAGAAGAACTGAGAGATACAAAGTGCCTGTCAATATTAGGCTTAATAAACAATGACTGCAAATAAAGGAAAATTAACCTAGTTAATCACAACAGACACTTTCTCTGATTTATCTGCTGGCGGGCAGCAGAGAGCCCACTGGGAATGGGTGAGGAGAGAATCACAGTTGGTAACAGAGTGAGGCTCAGTTCATGTTGTTTACGAGTTCACAGGTGATGAGCAGCAAAGTGGGGTGCGGGGGTCCCCCAGAGAAGGTAAGAGCATGAGTCTTTTGCTGCAGAGCTCAGCAGGACACATAAGACCTGATGTATCATGTGAACATCCCAGGATCCTAAGGCCAGGCACAGAGGTGGGTGACCAGAGGATCTTTCTTAAAACAAAAACAAAAGCCAAGGGACTTGGAAGAGTCCTGCTTGCACACACAGCTCTGTGGATGCCAAATATCAGTGTGCAAAGAAATAGAGTCACACTAGCCAGCACCAAGGGGACAGCAAGGGCTAACACACAATGAGACTGAATCTGTTCACATGCCTCCCCCGGGAAACAAAAAGGGAGGTGAAGAAATTGCTGAGAGGTGAACAAGAGCATGAAAGGCCTTTTTTATCCCCCAATTAAGTGTGGCATGAAGGATGCCGTGCGTATGAAAAGGAGCAAACCTGGTGACGAGCAAGAGGCGAACGCGGAGCCGCGGTTTAATATCTGCTGTCTGCAGATAGGAAGAAAGAGGCTGGATAATTGCCCAGATTTCATAACCCTTAATTACCCACGTCCCTGAGGACAAATTAAAATTGTGCCAATAATACCTGAGACCCAGGTTAGAGGTTCTAGAAGCTGTCAGACACCTGCTCTGGAGGAGTGGAGGAATTTTCCTTGATATTTTCACACCCTGTGGGGTAAGGGAGAAAGAGAGCTGGAGGAGAGGATCTGAGAGTCCTATTGGGCTTGACACCCTCTGTCTGGCTTCTTTCTACCCAGCCTCCTCTTCACTCTCCCACTCCATCACCAAACGCATAAACTTCTCAGGCTGTGAAGTGACTGGCATAACTTAAAAAAAAAAAAAAAAAAAAGAAAGGAAGAAAAATAGTGAGGGCCCTTCAGGGGAAGATTCCAAGCAGTCACACTTACAATCTATTTTAGAGGATCAAAGAGAAGAATAGTTGCACTGGTCCGGTCTTCTACCCTTGACATTCTCCCTTTGTTGGACTTCTTTGAAGATGTGACATGGTACTCCTGGGGCCAGCCTCCTTTAGTTCATGTTTCAAGAGGAGCTCGATAAGGCTTCAATGCTAGAAATGGACGCATTAGACACGAGAAATAGGAGTAAGCAGATAAGATTGAAACCGGGACTTACGGCTGAGAAAAGCCTGGTACAATGGGGATCGAGAGGATGCACGAGGGGGAAGACATGCTTGTTGTCTGCCTCCCATCAACAAGTGCAAGCTGAGTGTTGAGCCACAGATCTGTGGCTGGCAGTGCCCCTTGTCTCCCGCGACATCCAAGGATGTCTTTGCTGGCATTGGGGAATTAGGAGATGGAGTTAGGAAAATTGGTGAGAATGTTAAAAGTCCCCATGCAGGACTTCCCCATTAGCACATACACAAACACATGCCATTATTGCCATTTAGTTGATGAAGGTACTCATACATATTTATGAGCACCTGCCTGGTTTCATTACTATGCTGGGCATAACAAGGGTTCCAGAAGACACTGGACTCAAGATGTGTGAAGTCCAATGGGAAAGATAAGCCCTGGCCCCAACAGCAAAGTCCCACAAATGACAAAGTGCTAAATAAATAAATTTATGGAGCATAAAAAAATGGTGGTCATTTATGCTTTTATGAATTCCTTGAGATGAAAGATGATAGTCTTACTCTTCAGTTTACCTTCAGCATTTTCAGCATCATATGACTTAGGCTCTCTGTAACTGCATGAGGAGATAGCAAGAGAGTGAGAGAAAGAGAGAGAGAGAGAGAGAGAGAGAGAGAGAGAGAGAGAGAGAGAGAGAGGGAGCTTTTCTATAGGTATTGATTGCCTCATGCTGTTACAGAATCTGAGAAGACCCATAATCTGCCATCTGCAAGCTGGAGAATCAGGAAAGCTAGTGGCTTAATTGCAAGGGACAGATAATTGAGATACTGCCACAAGTCCAACTCTGATTTCAATAGTCAGAGAACCAGGAGTACCAATGTGTAAGGTCAGGAGAAGGTGCTTGTCACAGCTGAAATCAAGAAAAAGAATTCCCTCTTCCTTATCCTTTTTGATCCATGTAGGTCCTCAATGGACTGGATGGTGCCCACCCACCTTGATGAAGGTGAATCTTCTTTACTCAGTCTACTGATTTGAATGCTAATGTCATCTAGAAACACCCTCGCAGACACATCCAGCAATAATGTCTTACTATCAGGGCACCTTTTAGCCCAGTCAAGTTGCACATGAAATTAACCATCACAAGCACCTACCATAACACCAGGAACAAAATAAGTAGCCTGAGTGTGTGGTTGGAATCAACTTACTTCTCCTATAGATAGAGGACACCAGAAAAGTATTTTTGGCACAAACATCCTTTCTCAGTGGCACAGGAGGCCACACACAGTAGTGGAAAGAGGACAAATGTTTCTTGGTAAACACTCTGTTCAAGGTCTTCCTCCAGAAATGCTTACCCTCTGTCCCACTTTGCTCTGGGACAAAACCATTCACTTCTCTTTATAGACTAGTAGTGACCAGTCTGTAGTCACATCTGGAGATGTGAGGAGGGCACTTCATTAGTTGTTCTTTCCTGTGTTCCCTGTATTCTCTTTACCTGCATTTCATTCTCACTGAGCAATGAGAATCTACCTCCTTGATTGGAAGAGTGATAGTGTTTATATATTTTGTGAAAGACTTGATAAATTCTCAAATTCACTTCAGAACATATGATTATTCTTGGTTTCAATGAAGGCCTTAGTCATGTGCTTTAAATGTCTCCTTGGTGTTTTTGGAGAAAACTTCCCAATGAACATAGAATATCTTTCAGAGCATAGATAAAATATTCTTTTGTTGGGGAAATAAAAAGAAGAAGAAGAAAAGGAAAGAAAGAAAGAAAGGAAGAAAGGAAGGAAGGAAGGAAAAGAGGAAGAAAGGAAGAAAAGAAAAGGGAAGGAAAAGAAAAGAAAAGAAAAGAAAAGAAAAGAAAAAGGCAACCACAAAAGAACAAGCAGAGATTTACACAGGATATTCTGTAATACTGCATATAATCTAAGCCAGAAATTATTTGACTGCCTGATATTTCTAAGCTGACTGATTTGTAAGAAATTGGCTGACTTCACAACAGCAAACAAAAACATTTTTGCTTTCTTGGTTGGAAAATTTGCTTGGACTTGAAATGACAGTATTGGAAAAGGAACCCTTTCTATCAACATTTGCAGAAAGTCAATGCTGAAATATTTGCTATTGCTCTAGCCCCGAGCCTGCATCTAGATCAGAAGTTCTTAATGAAGTTTCTAGGAATGGTATACTTGGACCCCAGAACTCTCTGAAAATACGTGCAAAATATTATAAGAAAGCATAGTCATGTTTTGTGTGCCTGTGGACATGTTATGAAGGAGGATCATAGTGTGCCCAGATTCCAAAATTTAAGAATTATTGTGCCACATTCAAGTTTTTCAAACAATATTTATCAAATAAATATCATAATTTTGTGGTTGAAAAAGTAGATCTGGGAGCCACAAGATTTAGCAACTTGCCAATACCCACATGAAAGACCATAAACAAAATCAATTAGATCCTTAGAAGCTCATTGTTTTTTAAATATTTTAAAGACATTTAAACATTACCATCAGATGATGTACTAATAGTCCCAAATTAAAGAGGAATATTGACAATAATTAATAACTTTCCCCTATTGTCCAAAGATGAATGAATTAATGTATGATTTAATTCTATGGTACAAGTGGCTTTCTTCATAGGTGAAATACAGTGCAGGAAATGTGCATTCTGCAATATAAATCTTTAAGAATGTTCTATCCATCTACTGTTGCCAACACTGACATTTCTCTAAGGGGCCTTTGAAATATCACAAAATTTTGACAAGACAGATATCTACACACTTTCTTCTCTTAGAAATAATTTTAAAAGCCTAGATACAGGAAGTTAAAGGTCAAATTTAGAATTCACAACCCAAGAATTTTATATCTTACCTTCTAAAATACACTCAGACCAAGAATGTGGCCAAGAAACAAGTCTTAGTTTGTTTGTGCTGCTATAACAGAATACCTGAGACTGGATACTTTATAAAGAATGGAAATTAATTTCTCACAGATCTGGAAGGTAGGAAATCCAAGATCAAAAATCCAGAGGTGTCTGGTGAAACCCTGTTCCTCATAGATGGAACTGCCAAGGTATCCTCACATAGTGGAATAGATGCAAAAGACAAAAGGGGGAAAAAAACACCACCATGGCTTCACATGGCAGAAGAGTGGAAGAGGCAACTCACTCCCTCAAGCCATTTTCTAAGGGCCCTAAACCAGCCATGACTTAATCGCCTCCTAAAGACCCTACTTCTTAATACCATTACATTGACCATTAAGTTTTAACATATGACTTCAAGGAGATGCATTCCGACCACAGCAAAATAGGTGGTTAAAACAGAAGATAGATACTCCCTTTCTGACTTTGGATAAAAACAAGGGTTAGTCAACTTAAAGAAATAACATTCACTGGGATAACAACATTCACTTCTCTTTATAGACTAGTAGTGACTAAAAACTGGCACAATTTGAGTTGTTAAATCCAATCTATTTAAATTTTAAAATGTGTTGAACAGTAAAACACAGGATTATAAGGATAAGAAAAACACAAGACCAATGGAGTTTGGTCTGTGCAGAAGAAATAATTTTTTTTTTACATCCTCCTGCTGATTTTGAGAATTCTAAGGAGAAGATACCTAGTCTATTTGACATGTGACAAAGTAAGAGTTTAAAAAAACACACACACAAAATGTTGAAACTTCTGCTGATTTCCTGTGCTTTTTAGAGAGGAGAGATGAAGTAATGGTGATTGGTTGAAGAAAACATCTTTCCAGTTGAGAAAGACAAGCTCCATGAACAGAATCTCCAAAAGTGGTTCTCAACCGACAGAATGGTGCTCAACTGACTGAAGTTGCTGGGGAATGCTAAAAAGTAGAAATAGAGGTGCTCGGGATTCACGGTGGTAATCTTACTGAGCTTACATAACAGAGATTGAAGCTTGGGAACACTTGAGATAGGTGAAATTTTTAGGGGAATATATCAGAAATAAGTAAGTTATAGAGGAAAATTGCTCCATAAAATTATATAGAGATGCCCCAAAATATTTAACTGAATATTATACTGCTCATGCAAAGGTAAAATTCTGTGAGACCAGTGTGAGAACAATGATGAGAGAAAGAATTATTAGTGATTGTAAATCAAATAACTCATCTGTCTCAAACAAGTTGATAACAACTTTTAGTTTTGATATAAGAATTGGAATACCTCACTGAATGCCCAGGGCAGTAGAGGAGATTCTATTATGGTTTAAATATGGAATGTCCACCGAAAGCATGGTCCCCTAGGCAGCAGGGTTCAGAGGTGGAGCTTTTAGGCAATGATTAGATAATAAAGGCTCTGACCTCATAAGTGAATTAATCTATTTGATGGGCTGAAAATTTAAATGGTCTTAACTGGTAGGTGGTGGAAAGTTTGGTTAGGTGGGGCATGACTGGAGGAAGTAGTTCACTAGGGTTGTGACCTGGAAGGGTGATTCCTCCTCCTCCTCCTCCTCCCCCTTCTTCTTCTTCTCCTCTTCCTCCTCCTCCTCCTCCTCCTGCTCCTCCTCCTCTTTTGGTATTTTGATCACAGTGACAAAAAGCTGACCAGCGCATGCTGGAACACTAGCAAGATGGTGGAATCTCTACTCTCCTTTCCACATAGACACATTGATTTTGACAACTACTGTGCATGAGAGTATCTTTGTGAGAGTTTAAGAGTCCAGCAGAGAAAGTTCAATACATCATTGAAACAAACAAACAAACAATCCAAAAAAAAAAAAAAAAAAAAAAAAAACCTGTGAAGGGACACAGTGGAGAAGAAACTTTACCCACATCAACTATGCCCCACGGTGGCAGAGCTCAGTGCCAAGAGAGATCTGCTCGGTTTGTGTTTTCTTCCACAATGGAAAGTGAGGGTGTAGTAAGTGAGCACAGGACACCCCCCAAGTCATAAGGAATACAGGTCAAGATGCCCATTTCTTTCTCACCCCACACAGAATATTTGTGATTGACAGAGCTGAGTGGTTAGGAGAGTTTGGGAGTAGGAAAGAGAGTACTTACATAGGTGGTAATCTTTCCACACTATCCAAAGCAAACTATGGATCCAATACAATTCCCATCAAAATTTCAGTGACATTTTTCACAGAAATAGAAAAGTAATCCTACATTCATATGAAAACCTGAAGACTCCAAATAGCCAAAGTAACCTTGAACAAGAAGAAAAAACTTGAGGCATAATGACTCCTGATTCCAAATTCTATAGTATATCAAAACAGTATCATATTGATGTGAAAATAGATATGTAGATCAGTGGAATAAAAGAGAGAGCCAAGAAAAAAATCCCATGTATATATATAATTAATTAATCATTAACAAAGTTTGCAAGCATAAATGAGGGGAAGGATAGTTTCTTTAATGAATACTGTTTGGGAAAATTGGATATACACATGGCAAAGAAATAAATTGGACCCTTGTCTTACAGCATGCACAAAAGTGAGCTAAAATATATTAAAGACTAAAGCAAAAGACTTTAAACCTTAAAAGTCCTAGAAGTAGGGAACCAGTTCCTCGTCATTATTTTTGCCAATGACTTTTTTTTTTTTTTGCTATGACACTAAAAGCACAAGCAACAAAAACAAAAGTGAACATGTAGTGCCACACCAGATTCAGACACTTCTGCACAGCAGAGAACAGACACAACAGCACGAAGGGACAACGCTTGAAAGGGGAGAAAACACTTGCAAACCATATAACTGACAAGGGATTAATATCCAAAATAAATAAAGAATTCTTGCAATTCATTAGTATAAAAAAGTACATTAACTAAAAAATGTCCCAAGAACCTGAATAGACATTTTTCAAAGAGATAAAAGTGACTAACAAGTATATGAAAAGTTATATAATATCTTATCACCAAGGGAATGCAAATCAAAATCATAGTGAAATGTCACCTCACCTTAGGATGTTTCTTATTTAAAAATAAATAGTGGTGAGATTGTGGAATCTTGCACACTCTTGGTGGGAATTTAAAATGGTATAGTAACCATGGAGAAAAGTATGGAGATTCCTCAAAAAATTAAAGAGAACTCCCATATAATCCAGCAGTCTCACTTGCAGGTTTATATTTAAAAGAAAGGAAATCAGTAGGTTGAGGTGATATCTGTACTCCCATGTTCACTGAGGCATTATTTGTCAGACAGAAACACCTAAGTGTCTACAGTCAGGTGCGGTGGCCCATACTTGTAATCCCAGTGACTCCGGAAGCTGAGGCAGGAGTCTCATGAGTTCAAAGACAGCCTCAGCAACTTAGAGAGGCCCTAAGCAATTTAGCAAGACCCTATCTCAAAATAAAACATAAAAAAAAGCTGGGGATATGGCTCAATGGTTAAGCTCTCCTGGGTTCAATACCTAGTATCAAAAAAAGAAAAGAAAGACCTAAGTGTCTATAGACAGATGAGTGAATTTTTAAAGTATGATACACACACACACACATACACATACAAACATGATTATTTCTTGGCCTTAAAATGTAACCTGGAGGACACTATAATAAGTGAGATAAGCCAGATACAGAACAAGCATTGCATGATCTCACATGTAAAATCTAAAAATGGCAGGAAAGACTCAGGAAAGAGAACAGGATGGTGGTTCCTATGGGTTATGGTGGGGGATGGGGTAACCTCGGTCAAAATTTGAAGTTTTTTAGTTTTAAGTTGAATAAATTCTTGAGGTATAATGTACAACATGATGACTGTAATTTATAATGATGTGCTATATACTTGACATTTGCTAAGAGACGAGATCTCAAATGTTCTTGCTGTAAAAAAACATGGTAACTGTGCTATACTTGATGTGTTGACTAGCTTGATTTTGGTAATAATTTCACAATGTGTATACATGTCAAAACATCACATTGTATACCTTAAATATGCATAATTTTTATTCAATAATAATACCTCAATAAAGTTAAACAATAACAAAAGTCCTGCCAAGCAGTGTTGAACTAGCCAAAGAGCTTGCACATCTTCTAGTAAAGCTTACAAACAACACAGAATGATGAAGCCAAACTAAAAGCAAAATAATTAGCTCCTGGAAAAAATTAGACTTTCTTTTAAAAGAAGAAAGTGAAATCCAGGTATTCAATCAGGAAATAATCACAAAACTCAATGTTCAATAAAAAAATTACTAGGCATGCAAAGAAGCAAGGAACCATGATCTATAAACAGGACAAAAAATAATCAATAATTGAAGCTTGAGAAATGACAAATATTATAGAATTATTAGATAAGGACTTTAAACTGTCATTTTAAATATGTTGATTGATATAAAAGGAAATATGAACATAATGAAGAAAATTGAAAGTATTAAAATTCAATTTACAAAGTTATAAAGGTTGAACTGGAACATTCACTGCATGCACTTAACAAAAGACTAGATATCACAGGAGAAGAGTGGCAGACTGAAGGCACAGCAAGAGAAATTTTCTAAACAAGCACAGAGATATAAAAAGAAGAGCAAATTAAACCTAGGCTCACAGACCTTGGTACGATATTGAGTGACCTAAAACAAGCATCACAGGAATTCACTATTCCATTATGTACTAACTGTCCTAGTTAGTCCAATAAGGCAAGAAAAATAAACAAAAAACTTACATATCGGGCAGAAAGACATAAAAAAATCTTTATTCCCACACAACAGAAAATCTCAAATAATCAACAAAAAACTACTATAACTACTTGGTGGTAGGCGTTGTAACTGAATAAAACATGATTCCATCTACAGAAAAAAAACACTTGTATATCCCCTTATGTTGCAGTGGAAAATTGCAATTTTTATTTTATTGTAAACAAATGGGATACATTTTGATTCACTGTACATGGTGTAAAGGCATACCATTCGTGTAATCATAAATTTACACAGGGCAATGTTGTTTGATTCATTCTGCCATTTTCCCCCTTTCCCCCCACCCCACCCACCCCTCTTTTCCCTCTATACAGTCCTTCCTTCCTCCATTCTTGCCCCCTTCCCTAACCCTAACCCTAAATATAACCCTAACCCTAACCTAACCCTTCCCACCCGCGATTATATGTCATTATCCGCTTATCAGCAAGATCATTCGTCCTTTGGTTTTTTGAGATTGGCTTATCTCACTTAGCGTGATATTCTCCAATTTCATCCATTTGCCTGCAAATGCCATAATTTTATCATTCTTCATGGCGTAGTAATACTCCATTGTATATATATGCCACAGTTTCTTTATCCATTCATCTATTGAAGGGCATCTAGGTTGGTTCCACAATCTGGCTATGGTGAATTGAGCAGCAATGAACATTGATGTGCTGTATCTCTGTAGTATGCTGATTTTAAGTCCTTTGGGTATAGGCCAAGGAGTGGGATAACTGGGTCAAATGGTGGTTTCATTCCAAGGTTTCTAAGGAATCTCCATACTGCTTTCCAGAGTGGTTGCACTAATTTGCAGCCCCACCAGCAATGTATGAGTGTACCTTTTTCCCCACATCCTCGCCAACACCTATTGTTGCTTGTGTTCTTGATAATCGCCATTCTAATTGGGGTGAAATGGAATCTTAGTGTAGTTTTGATTTGCATTTCTCTTATTACTAGAGATGTTGAACATTTTTTCATATATCTGTTGATTGCTTGTAGATCTTCTTCTGTGAAGTGTATGTTCATTTCCTTAGCCCATTTGTTGATTGGATTATTTGTATTCTTGGTTTAGAGTTTTTGAGTTCTTTATAGATTCTAGAGATTAGTGCTCTATCTGAAGTATGATTGGCAAAGATATTCTCCCACTCTGTAGGCTCTCTCTTCACATTACTGATAGTTTCCTTTGCTGAGAGAAAGCTTTTTAGTTTGAATCTATCCAGTTGTTGATTCTTGCTTTTATTTCTTGTGCTATGGGAGTCCTGTTAAGGAAGTCTGATCCTAAGCCAACATGTTGAAGATTTGGACCTACTTTTTCTTCTATAAGATGCAGGGTTTCTGGTCTCATTCTGAGGTCCTTGATCCATTTTGAGTTGAGTTTTGTGCAGGGTGAGAGATAGGGGTTTAATTTCATTCTATTGCATATGGTTTTCCAGTTTTCCCAGCACCATTTGTTGAAGAGGCTATCTTTTCTCCATTGCATATTTTTGGCCCCTTTGTCTAGTATGAGAAAATTGTATTTATTTGGGTTTATGTCCATGTCCTCTATTCTGTACCATTGATCTACCTGTCTATTTTGGTACCAATACCATGCCGTTTTTGTTATTATTGCTTTGTAGTAGAGTTGAAGATCTGGTATTGCGATACCCCCTGCTTCACTCTTTCTGCCAAGGATTGCTTTAGCTATTCTGGGTTTCTTATTCTTCCAGATGAATTTCATGATTGCTTGCTCTATTTCTGCAAGGTACATCATTTGGATTTTAATTGGAATTGCATTGAATCTGTATAGCACTTTTGGTAGTATGGTCATTTTGAAAATATTAATTCTGCCTATCCAAGAACATGGGAGATCTTTCCATCTTCTAAGGTTTTCTTTAATTTCTTTCTTTAGTGTTCTGTAGTTCTCATTGTAGAGGTCTTTCACTTCTTTTGTGAGATTGATTCCCAAGTATTTTTTTTTTTGAAGCTGTTGTGAATGGGGTAGTTTTCCTAACTTCTCTTTCTGAAGATTCATCGCTTATGTATAAAAATGCATTGGATTTATGGGCATTAATCTTATATCCTGCTACTTTACTGAATTCACTTATGAGTTCTAAGAGTTTCCTGGTGGAATTTCCAGGTTCCTCTAAATATATAATCATGTCATCAGTGAACAGGGATAGTTTGAGTTCTTCTTTTCCTGTTCGTATCCCTTTAATTTCTTTGGTTTGTCTAATTGCTCTGGCTAGAGTTTCAGGACAATGTTGAATAGAAGTGGTGAAAGAGGGCATCCCTGCCTTGTTCCAGTTTTTAGGGGGAATGCTTTCAGTTTTTCACCATTTAGAATGATATTGGCCATGGGCTTAGCGTAGATGGCCTTTACAATGATAAGGAATGTTCCCACTATCCCTATTTTTTCTAGTGTTTTGAGCATGAAGGGATGCTATATTTTATCAAATGCTTTTTCTGCCTCTATTGAAATAATCATGTGATTCTTAACTTTAAGTCTGTTGATATGGTGAGTGACATTTATTGATTTCCGGATGTTGAACCAATCTTGCATCCCTGGGATAAAACCCACTTGATCGTGGTACACTATCTTTTTAATATATTTTTGTATGCGATTTTCTAAAATTTTGTTGAGAATTTTTGCATTGATGTTCATTAAGGATATTGGTCTGAAATTTTCTTTCCTCGATGTGTCTCTGTATCTAGGTATCAGGGTGATATTGGCTTCATAGAATGAGTTTGGGAGGGTTCCCTCCTCTTCTATTTCATGGAATACTTGGAGGAGTATTAGAATGAGCTCTTCTTTAAAGGTTTTGTAGAACTCAGCTGAGAACCCATCTGGTCCCGGACTTTTCTTTGTTGGTAGGCTTTTGATGACCTCTTCTATTTCATTGCTTGAAATTGGTCTATTTAAATTGTGTATGTCCTCCTCGTTCAGTTTAGGTAATTCATATGTCTCTAGAAACTTGATGTCTTTGAGTTTTTCTGTTTTGTTGGAATATAGATTTTCAAAATAGCTTCTAATTATGTTTTGTATTTCACTCGTGTCTGTTGTGATGTTTCCTTGTTCATTCCGAATTTTAGTAATTTGAGTTTTCTCCCTCTTTCTCTTTGTTAATGTGGCTAAGGGTTTATCAATTTTGTTTATTTTTTCAAAGAACCAACTCTTTATTTTGTTAATTTTTCTGATTGTTTCTTTTGTTTCAATTTCGTTGATTTTGGTTGTGATTTTAACTATTTCCTGTGTTCTACTACTTTTGGTGTTGGTCTGCTCTTCTTTTTCTAGGGCTTTGAGCTGTAGTGTTAAGTCGTTTATTTGTTGATTTTTACTTCTTTTTTTGAGTGCGCCCCATGAAATAAATCTTCCTCTATGTACTGCTTTCATAGTGTCCCAGAGATTTTGATATGATGTGTCTTTGTTCTTGTTTACTTCTAAGAACTTTTTTATTTCCCTCCTGATGTCTTCTGTTATCCATTCATCATATAATAGTGTATTATTTAATCTCCAGGTATTGTAGAAGTTTCTGTTTTTTATTCTGTCATTTATTTCTAATTTCAATCCATTATGATCTGACAGAATACAAGGTAGTATCTCTATCTTCTTGTATTTGCTAACAGTAGCTTTGTGGCATAAAATATGGTCTATTTTAGAGAAGGATCCATTTGCTGCTGAGAAGAAAGTATATTCGTTCTTTGTTGGATGGTATATTCTATATATGTCTGTTAAGTCTAAATTGTTGATTGTGTTATTGAGATCTATGGTTTCTTTACTCAATTTTTGTTTGGAGGATCTATCCAGTGGTGAGAGAGGTGTGTTAAAATAGCCTAGTAGTATTGTGTTGTGGTCTATCTGATTTCTGGAATTGAGAAGGATTTTTTTGACGTACATGGATGAGCCAATGTTCGGAGCATAGATATTTATGATTGGTATGTCTTGCTGATTTATGCTTCCCTTAAGCTGTATGTAATGTCCTTCTTTATCCCTTCTGGCTAGTTTTGGCTTGAAGTCTACTTTATCTGATATGAGGATGGATACTCCAGCTTTTTTCTGTGTCCATGTGCATGGTATGTTTTTCCCATCCTTTCACCTTTAGTCTATGGGTGTCTCTTTCTATGAGATGAGTCTCTTGCAGGCAGCATATTGTTGGATTTTTCTTTTTAATCCAATCTGCCAGTCTATGTCTTTTGATTAATGAGTCCAGACCATTAACATTCAGGGTTATTATTGTGATA
The DNA here is from genome assembly GCF_902686445.1 of Sciurus carolinensis. Taxonomy (NCBI): domain Eukaryota; kingdom Metazoa; phylum Chordata; class Mammalia; order Rodentia; family Sciuridae; genus Sciurus; species Sciurus carolinensis. The sequence goes on along the minus strand of NC_062213.1, from coordinate 23,154,291 downwards.
TGATTTGTATTCCTAGTCATTTGACTCATTTTTGTTTTTTGACATGATTTGGTGTCTCCTTTATTTTGCTATTCCTTTAGGCTAGTTCCTCCTGTTGCTGATTTGCATCGTTGTTTTTCATCTCTTCTTCATGGAATATTTTGCTGAGAATATTCTGTAATGCCGGCTTTCTTTTTGTAAATTCTTTTAGCTTTTGTTTATCATGGAAGGATTATATTTCGTCATCAAATCTGAATGTAAGTTTTGCTGGGTATAAGATTCTTTGTTGGCATCCATTTTCTTTCAGGGCTTGGTAAATGTTGTTCTAGGCCCTTCTAGCTTTTAGGGTCTGAATTGAAAAATCTGCTGATATTCTTATTGGTTTCCCCCTGAATGTAATTTGATTCTTTTCTCTCGCGGCCTTTAAAATTCTGTCTTTATTTTGTATGTTAGGTATTTTCATAATAATGTTCCTTGGTGTGGGTCTGTTGTAATTTTGTGTATTTGGAGTCCTATAAACCTCTTGTACTTGGTTTTCCATTTCATTTTTCATATTTGGGAAATTTTCTGATATTATTTCCTTTGGTTTGTTTCTCTAAGCCTTCCTCAATTCCAATAATTCTTAAATTTGGCCTTTTCATGATATCCCATAATTCTTGTAGAATTCTTGTAGATTGTGTTCATGATTTCTTACCATCTTCTCTGTTTGGTCAACTTTGTTTTCAAGATTAAATATTTTGTCTTCAATGTCTGAGGTTCTCTCTTCCATGTGTTCTATCCTATTGGTTATGCTTTGTATGGAGTTTTTAACTTGGTTTATTGTTTCCTTCATTTCAAGGATTTCTGGTTTTTTTTTTTTTCAGTATCTCTAACTCTTTATTGAAATGATCTCTTGCTTCCCATATTTGTTCTTTTAACTGTTGATTGGTGCGATCATTTAATGCCTGCATTTGCTCTTTCATCTCCTCCTTCAATGCCTGCATTTGCTCTTTCATCTCCTCATTTGTTTCCCTGATTGTTTTAATTATGTACATTCTGAATTCCTCTTTCTGACATTTCTTCTGCTGTGCTGCCATTAGGTTTTATTGATATAGTATCTAGGTTTGTTTGGGACATTTTTTCCCTTTGTTTTCTCATTTTGGTCAGATATCAGAGATATTGTAGATTTCCTCTATTGGCTTACAATGTCCCTGTAGATTTCTAGTATATCACCTCCCAGCCTTCAGTAGCCTGAAGTCTTGGAGCAACTTGATAATGCAGTGCTTCTGAATAAAGTTGCCCTAGCCCGCTTCTGGTTCTAGGGCTGGGGGCTGGCTCTGTGCAGAAAGGCGCTCACTATGCGGCCTGCTCCAAGAAGCTGGCTGTGGAAGGAACCTGCTGCCAGAGGGACAGGGCTGCATGGGGAAGTCTCTGGCTGCCCTGCCCTATTCCCAGAAGCCGCCTGTGGGCCGGGACCCATCACTGGGTCCGGAGCTTGGAGCTGGCTCTGTGCGGAAAGGCTCTCACTGGGCAGCCTGCTCCGAGAAGCTGGCTGTGGAAGAAGCCTGCCACCAGAGGGAGCAGGGCTGCTTGGGGAAGACTGTAGCTGCCCTGCCCTGCTCCAAGAAGCTGCTCCTGTCTGGGTCTGCCACCCAGACCAAGCTTCACCCGGTGAGAGAGACTCACCCCGTGGCTCTATGTTAGTCCGAGTCTCTTATTGCCTCCCCTTCTTGAATCCTGGGTTCTGGAGCGACGGGAGATGCAATCACCCTCTAGTCTGCCATCTTGAATCCTCGGCAATTGCAATGTTGAAGCACTTAGGGGTAAATTTATCAAAAATTATATGATGTCTACAAACTGAATGAAATAGAACATTTCTAAGAAATTAAACAAGACGTATGTAAGTGAAAAAACATACTGCAGAATAGATCATAAAATAGGATATTAAAATGTCAAGTCTATACAAATTGCAATTTCAATAACAACTCAGCAGATTTTCTTGTTAGAAATTGAGACGATGACTATAAAATCTTATTAGATATATACAAAAGACCATAGAAAAGTCAAAGTGATTTTAAAATAGCAACAAAGAGGACTTATATTTCCTAATTTTGAAAGTTATTATAAAGCTACAATAGTTAAAAGACATATAAATCAATGAGAAAGAATGATGATTTTGGAGAAAGTTTCTGAGATGATTTAATAAGAAAAAATAATATTCTTTTCAACAAGTTGGGTCACAGTAACCAAATAACAACGTAGGGGAAAATATGTGAACCACAGTTCTACTCTCAAACCATAGACCAAACAAGAAATTCTGAACTTGAAGTTGATTGGAATTAAATTTTTAAAAACCTGAAACTATATAATTTCTAGAATAAACACTGGTGAACATCTTTGTAACCTTCAGGCAGGCAAGATCTCTTTGATTCCATTATCATTCATCAGAGAAAAAAAAGACTGGCCAGTTTACTCTTGAACATAATTAAATGCAAGCTGCAGACTGGGAAAGGATATTTGCAACCTATATTTCAGTATTTAACACAGGAGATTTTCAGAATATACAAGGAAATTTTATTTCTCAGGAACAAAGCATACAGATCCTTCACAAAAGGTAGTCAAATGGCCAATGATGCACAAGAAAAAATGTTTTGCATCATTGAGTAGTTCACATAAAGTCAGACTGAAATACCACTTTGCATTTACTAGAATATCTAAAATTTGAAAGAACTGACAATACCACACCTGGACACGTACGTGGATCACTTAACATTGATGTTGAGAGCACGACATAGAAAAAGAACTTGAGAAACAACTTGGCAGCTTCTTCGACGGTTAAACATGCATTTACCATATGACTCCCACACCCTACTCCATGAGAAAAGCAACCACATGTCCACATGAAGGTTTTGTACACAAATTGGAAACACACATGCAATGAGAACTTAGCAGATAACACAACAGCAATTGCATTGAAAGAAACTGCTAATGCACAGACATGGATGAATACTCAGATACTACAACACTGTGGTTCTGATCATATGAAACTAAGCTTGTAGATACAGAAAACAGTTCAGTGGTTGCCTGAATCAGGATTGGAGAGAAGATTGACTACAAAGAAGCATGAGGCAAAAATTAAGGGTAATGAAAATATTTTTAATTTTTTTGTGTGCTAGAATAATCAAACACATGTCTCAAACTTCATTAAACTATAGAAGTAAATTTGGATCATTTTATTTTGTATAAATTGCACCTTGATGAAACTGATAAAACAGACAATTATGCACAGAAAGTTTGTCTGTAAATTGAGAGAGTAAAACGCCACAGACACCCTAGCAGCTAAAGAGTCTCAGAAATTCAATCAGTGAGGTAATTTGCATCATGACCAAAACAAATATTTATTAACCTGTCTGTGCTTTTGTTTTCTTATTGTAAAATAGACATCACATAAGTAGCTCTTGCTAATTAAAGAATTAAATAAAGAATTAAATAAAGGTTAGGTACAGTTGTCACTGTGACCTCCAAGGGTCAGGAACCATACCAGGCATAAAGAGGGCTACATGAAGAGGGCAGTCTAGATGTTACCACCCCTGGGGAGTTAAGGTTTTGGAGAAGCAAAACCAGTCAGTTCTCCTCAGCCTACTGAGAGCTGCTCCAATATACCTGTGGACAAATTCCCCTTTTCAAGGATTCAATCTCCTTCCCTCATATTTGTTACATGAATACTTATTTTCTTCCTTTCTCTTGGGAAATAAATGACTGGGATTGGCAAACTGAGTGTGTTAATATTATTATGTAATTTATACTACAATCTGCACTGTGCATTTCCCTGAAGATAATTTATACATATTAAACAAAAAGAACATGTATTTCTTGAAAACTTGGTTTGAAATTTTACTGGCTTGTTGCTCTTAAAGAAAAGGAAGGAAACTTGCCTCAAAAGAGGCAGGAAAATTATAATCAGGCTTATCACCTCAGCTTCAGGAGTATGTTAAGAAGGTCAGAACTGCCTGTGAAGAAGTCACCTGGATTTGCCCATGGATCATGGAATACAGGTAAACATTTCTTTTGGCCAACTTCTAAGACCACAGTGCCATGAGGTATTAGTTTCCTGTAGCTGCTTTAACAAATTGTTACAAGCAGGGTAACATAAAACTATGAAATGTATTATTTCACGTTCTGGAGTCCAGAAATCCTAAATCAAGCTATCAGAGGGGGCATGCTTTCTTTGGAGGCTCCAGGAAGAGACTGCATTCCATGTTTCTCTCCTAGTTTCTGGTAGCTGCCGGTAATCCTTGGAACTCCTTGGGTTTCAGCTGCACCCCTCCAATCTCTGCCTTCATCTTCACATTGCCGCCTTCTCTCTGCCTATATCTTATTACCTTTTATCCTCCATGAAGACATTAGTCATTGGATTTACAGTGTATCCATATAACTTCGGATGGTCTTATCTCAAGATCCTTAATTATATCTGCAAAGACCATTTTTCTAAATAAGGTAACATTTGCAGGTTCCAAGGACTTGGGGATGATCTTATCTTTTGGGATTTCACCATTCAGCCAGTACCACTTGCCATATGTTTACATCGTTTGGAATTTTGAAGTAATTTCACCTTCAACAGAGAACAGAAAACTGAAGGATTTGAATAGTGCTTAGCATTGTCAAAAAGAGGGAATTTAAAAAATAGGGAAATAATTTAAATGCAAGATTCATAAGGGCCCAAATTTTGTGTCTTATTCATTCTTATTCCGCAGCACTTAATAAAAGTGCCTGGCATCTAAGAGATTTTGGATAGATATTTTTAATTCCATGAATGGATGGAAAATTTATGTACTGGTCTTTGTATCTTGGTGTTATAAAATAATCAAAGTTGGCCTCACTTAGTCTTTGCAAGTTTGGTAAGGTCCCCAAGTATTTTCATCACCTTTTTCTTTGCTGTGACCAAAAGACCTGACAAAAACAATTAGGAAGAGAGAAAGTTTATTTTGGCTCATGGTTTCAGAGGTTTAGTCCATACTTGACCTACTCCATATCTCTGGGCCTGAGGTGAGGCAGGCCATCACAGCAGAAGGACATGGAAGAGGAAAGCAGCTCAGGACATGGCAACAGGAAGCCAAAAGAGGATTTTTGTTTGCCATGGATAAAATATAAAACACAAGGGCACACTCCCAGTGACCTACCTCATCCAGCAACACCTTCCTACTCAGTTTCCACCTAGTTAATCCATATATCAATGGATTAATCCACTTATTAATCTTTCATAATCTAATCATGCCACCTCTGAAAATTTTTGCATTGTTTCATACCTGAGCTTTTGGGGGACACCTCATACCTGAACCATAGCACCAAGCAAAAAGGTTACCACCGGTAACAACCTAATGCTGAGTTCTGGAGGCTTGGACTAGCATGAAGAGAGCTGGTGACCTGGGCTGGTCTGAGTTCAGTGAGGTATCACAGCTGCAGAGGCCAGGAGACAGGGCAGGCTTCGTTTGTGTTCTTGGGAGAATGATTTAAATTTCTCCTTCTCATGTTTGTCGGGTAGATCCTTTACCATGAAACAACAGTTGAGAATGATGGATTATGTCCTTTTTGAAACTTTCAACAACAGGAGACCATAAATTTCCAAAAGCAAAATAACACCAAGAACTCAATTTTAGTTCATGTGTTTTCCTATAGAAAGTGGATAGGAGCATCCATTCTTCAAATTCTCATCTGCTAGGTTTCCCCAGACACTGTGATTAGCAGATTCTCACCCAGAAGTTATGAGCTGCAGGGAAGCCCCGTGATTAGGACAAACAGGAGTCAAGAAATTCTCTGAGTGACATTCTCTATGGTTTTCCAAGAGACACTTGACCACTCTGTGTCTCAATTATTGGCAAATTGGGGACAGCGGTAACAACACTTGCTTACCCTACAGGGATGCTGTAAGAGCCAATTAGCCGTGGGCAATGTCACTGGAGATTGAGGGATGAGCACCATTATGTAGTTACAAGGCATTATTACTGTAGTGTGAGTGGAGAATGGAAAGTGGAGGCTTAGTAAGGAAATTCATGGGTCTATCCTGCAGCAGCTTCCTGATAAATTGCCAATAAAGCCTTCCTAATTTATTTCACTCTGCCAGCATGGTGACTTGTTCCTAACAGTCTCTGCCGATGACAGAGAGGACGAGCGTGATAGCCAAGTCAGGTACAAAACACTGACAATATGAAAACAGGCACCACAGAAGAGCTTTCTCCTGAAACCGAGTTTTAGCTATCTTTTTAAATCATGTCTTGAATGTGGATTGAGGAAGGGACCTGGGGAGAGTTGGATGTGAAGTTGGAGAGGAAAGGATAAATTTTGAAGATGCATTTTACCCAAAATCCAGGAAGCCAAGATCCTGGGCAGCGACCTTGAGGATTGAAACTGGTATTCGTCAGCTTGATTTGAGATCTCCGAGTGAGCAATGGGATTTCTCAAACTGGGCTGGTGGCTCTGTACGTGCATTTTACAATGTGCAAAGTCTGATCGGACCACACCAAAAAGTCCGCCTTAAGAACTGAAATTTTAAAAATGAAAGCATTTATGGAGTTGCAAGTGTGTCAGTTTGCAGAGATCGCCTAGAAAAATTAAAGATCATCTTCAAATCGAAGCCAATCTGTGAAGCTCCACCTGGGAGGTTTGGCACAGTGCCAGCCCTGAGGTGCTTATTACTTGTTCCTTGTGGTGAGCAAAGGAGAAAAAAAAAATCAACTTGCATAACAAAATAAGAAAAGATCTTTACATACGAAAACAAGCTAGACTACTGGGACAAAAAACCATCTGCTTAACAGAAATCTGATTCTGCCTGTTGGCCAAGGAGATCTGAGAATTTAAGCAAAAGTCTGTAAACCTGAAATAACTTAAGAGTACCGAAATATGTCAAAGACATATTTCACTGGAGCAATCATCTGGGCATGGGAGTGCAGGAATAACATTGTTTGAATCCCATTAAGTCCTTCTGCCTCTGTTATCATTATTGGTCTCTTATTTTGTAGTGGACCCTATGCTAAATGATTTAGATTTATTATCATATTTAATTGTTGCAACAGCTCTACAAATTAAAGACTAAAATAATTCCCATTTTAAACATGAGAAACCTGAGGCTCAAGGAGGCTACACAATTCCACAACCACTCATTTATCACGTGGCGAATCTGGGATTCAAATCTTCAGATTCTGACTCCAATGCCCTGATTTGATTATTACTGTTGTTTCCTGTCCTGAAACATCTGGGCCAGGAAGTAACTTTTGAAGCAAACAATTTAAATTTCTACCTTGACTTCCAGCTCAGATTAGCAGAGATAAGAGCTCTAGAAGTGGTATAAGAAGATGCTGTGGGAAGTTGGTCAAGATGAGATAAACTCTGTTGGGCTTGGGAAAATGGATGGAATGAAACACTAAAGAGGAGAGACAGCACACACAGATGTATAGTTAACTATTTTATTCTTTCTTTTATTTATTTATTTTTGGTATTAATTAGTTGCCATCTCACAAAGTCTTCATAGAAGGCCTCTAAGTATGTAGCGTTTTACCTAATTTATAAGTGGGGAAATTAAAGCAAAGAAATGTAAGCTGAACTACCTGCAGCCATAACTACAATGGAAAGAACGAAAGTGATATCCTTGCATTGGAAGCCTGAATACTAAACTCCTTTGCGTGACATTGCACGGCTTCAATGAGGAAGTATCCATCAAGGTGGACTGCATAATGCCCAGGGCTCCCATATCAAAATGGGAAAGATATTTTCAAAAGAAGAAATGGTACATTTGCAGATATAGGAGTGGAAAAAGTGTAGTGATTTTCAGAATCTAACCTACAAGGGTCAGAAGAGGCTGGGAAGGAATGAATGGCTTTCAAAGTTGTGAATTTTACCTTGTTTGAGAAGTAAGGACTTCTTTGTGAAGACAGTGAGTTACTGAAGGTGTTTTAACTGAAGAGATGACCAGCAGGGCACTAATATCAGTGCATGTGCTGTGTAAGTGGAAAGCTGGCAACTGAAAAGCTGCAGTTGGTTTCCTTTCCTGAATCCATCCCTGGAGGTGTCACAAAAGCAAAAGGAAGACTGAAGTATGTATCCAAATAACAAAAAACATAGCAGCACACCAGGGCCAAAGGAAAACATGAGATAGATCCTTGTGCACATTGCGGGTGGTGAAGGTGGAATAATCAACCCAAACACATGTAGGTGGAGAGGGAAGGCAGCTTTCCATGCAGTTTCTCTCTACCTTGGGAAAACTATTAAACTACAAGACAGAATGAGAGCAATTCTCCCAGCCTGAGGTGAGGGCAGGGAACCTTGGGTGATGCTAAAGCTCCTGGAGTGGACAGCTATCCACAGGTACAACAGGTATAGAGGTCTTCCAGCATCCCTCCCCGCCTAGGAATCCTTTCTGCACAATAACCGCGCAGCAATCACAGCAAAGGTTAAAAATTCCTTCTTTTTTTCTTTTTTGCATGGGGGCACACTGGGGATTGAACCCAGGGATGCTTTACCACTAAGCTACATCCCCAGCTCTTCTTTTTTTTTGAGACATGGTTCTTGCTAAGTTGCCAAAGCTGGCCTCAAACTTATGGTCCTCCTGTCTCAGCCTGGTATTACAGGTGGCCACCTCACCCAACTCTAAAGTTAACAGTTTTTGATTAACAACAGAGCCAAGTGAGATATAAATAATCATTCCAGAGCTTTCTGCTCTTAAATGCTCACACACACACACACACACCCTCCCTATATTTACATATTTACTATTAGGGAGCACATACTAACTTTTGAGTTTTTTCCCTTCCTTCCAAACCAAATTATCAGTAAGAAAATTATATCCCTAAAGAAATACGATTTTATAGGGAAAAGAAGATAGTTTCAGATTGAATTGCTATGAAAGAAAGAAAACTGATGGATACATCTATATCAAGTATAAACAAAATTAATGTGGTAAGAAGAGCAGAAACTTTAAAATGTTAAATTTTCTAAAATACATTAAGAAGAATGTTAGATTCATGAAAATCTGATGTCATAAAAAAGAAACAACTGCTGATATTAAAAAAGAAAATTGCCTAGTTGAAATTAGAAACTGAATTGAATAGCAGTTAAATACAGCTTGAAAATCAATTTGGAAAACAATTTTTTTCAGGAAAAAAGAGAGAAAATTTAAAATTAAGAGACAGAGTTGCAAGTTGCAATGTCCTTATAATTGAAGTCCCAGAAGGAGAGAAACAAAAATAAATGAACAGACCTATCAATAAAATCAATATTACTATAGATCAATCAGATTAACACTAAAATTCTTAAGAGCAACACAATATGAATGAAGTTTTACAGATTTAAAAAATTCAGGTTCATCCTGGAGTTTTATGTCTGGCTAATCTAGCAACGAAATTCAATAGCTAAATAAGGATGTCTTCTGGCAGTTTATCACAAAAACTTCCTGTGAGAAAATGCTCTTGGAGACAATATTACTTTAAAAAATTAAATCAATCTAAGAGGATAGAGTAATACGTGTGAAAAAGTTTATGTCATCTGCATAAAAATGGATGGAACTGGAGAGCATCAAGTTAAGCAAAATAAACCCAACTCAAAAAGACAAAGTGTTGTTTCTCTCTGATATATGGAAACTAGAGGGGAAAAAAAAGAATATTATGCAAGTGGAAGGGAGACCCTGGGATAGAGGAAGGAGTAAGTGGGAGGGAGGAGGCCAGGGTAAGGGGAGGTATTTGGGGGATGGAACTGATCAAGTTGTGCTATATGCATGATCTCATATGCCACCATGATACCCACCACTGTGTATCATAAGTATGTGCCAGTAGAAAAGTGTTAATTAAAGAAGTTAGCAAAATGTATTGTCAATTACAACTTTGTGGGAAATGAGAGACTAGAGTTTCAAACTTGCTTGTATACTTGTTCAGGAAAGGAATGTGTGTTTATGCTATATGAGTGCCTAAGACTTAAATGGGAAAAAATATATAGATAAATATGGTTGTCAGTAAATTAGTGATAAACACCAGAATCATACAAATAGATCATGACATTCTTAAAGCAGTTAAGTGAAATTATATATAATCAATAGAAAATATGAAGGTAGACAGGAAAAACAAAAATGAAATATGTAAAATAGAAAACTTTGAATAAGATACTAAAATAAAAATAAACAATGGTACTTTTAAAGATGAAATGAAATATCAGAGACTCCTATGTTGGATTAAAGTATAGTATATTGCTTACCAGAGATACTCAAAAGAGTACAATTTGAAAAGAAAGGAATGTAAGAACATGTATCAGGAAAAATAATGCAAAAAAATGCTATAGCAGAAGTTTTAATATTATCTGGAAAAAATCTCAGAGTGAAATATACTAAAGAAAGCAATTATCTATACATAAATGAATGATAACAGTTATGATGATTCTGTGCTAGGATGGGGGCAGAGAGAGAGAGTATGGTGGTAGAACCAATGGAGATAAACTTTCCTAAAATTTGCGGTGCCCTTAGAGGTAGATTGTTGGGGGCTGTGCCATGCTCACATCGGCAGTGAGGAGGTTAATTAACATAAGCACACTCAGGTGATTTATCACTGGCCATATTCAGTTAAGTCCACGCGCACAACGCGTGCACAGGTGTTCCCCAGCGTGCCTGCTTGTTTTAACCCTTGCCGTGATGGGGCAGCTGGCTCCTTGCCTGATCACAACTGGCGTGGCCCCGCCCTCCGCCTCCTGGAGGGAATATAAGCTGGCGGTGGGCGGGGGCGCGACAGTAAGAGCAGCAGCTAGCAGAAAGAAGCGGAGTAGAAGCCACTAGCAGAAAGGAAGAAGAAAAGGCAGCAAGCAGATAGAAGCAGCTCGCAGAGAGAAGCAGCAGGCAGCAGGGGAAGGCAGATCACAGAGCGGAGAATTGAGAACACACCTCTAGATCACAGATAGGTAGATCGTAGTACGCGGGACACATCACTAAGAAGCACCTCAGATAGACGCACCCTTAGTTCACAGGATGCAGGACGCACCTTTAAGAAGAAGAAGCAGAACTAAGAAGAAATAGATCTCTGATGAGCGTAGAAGACTCTTTTTCTCTAAAACTTTCTCTCTAAGCAAAGTTTCTCTTCCTGATAAGCAAAGTTTCTCTTCCTCTAAGCAATTCTCTTCCTCTAAGCAAAGTTTCTCTTCCTCTAAGCAAAGTCTCTGTTCCTGATAAGCAAAGTTTCTCTTCCTCTAAGCAAAGTCTATCTTTCTCTCAAAGTCTCTCTTCCTCTATAAATTAGTGAATATAGGAAAAATAATTTATTTCCAGGCCCCTCCAATAAATACCTGTGCAATTGTTGCCGCGGCGGCAACAGTAGATAATCTAGGGGAATTAGGTTTGAAGAAAATAAGATACATATGTTTGAGGCATTTCAATTATAATCCTCTTTGATAGGGTTTACAAATTGCCACTATGCAGAACTACAGTGAGGTAGGATAAGTAACTTCTGTCACCAAGTCTCTTGGAAATATGCTCTCCTTTGGGGAAAGGTCATGAGACCCTGTCAAATATTTGTACTGGAAAAGGTTAATGAATTAAACTCCCACTTAACCATTAAATTCTTAACCCTGGTAGCTTTATTGGAGTAGCCCTGATAGGGGAGAGGGAAATAAAAGAAGGCAGATTCTTCAGAGTTCTTTAAGGACATTTTCTTTCTTCTACTGTCATAAAACCAAATTCATGGTTCCCCCCTCTGCTCCTGTAATTTCTTTTCTAATGATTATAAAATTTTTCAAGCATACAGCAAAATTGAAAGATTTTTTTCAGTAAATAGTATTTTAGTGATGTGTGTATATATTTATTTACATGTGTACATATGTATGTATATGTGTATATATATGTGTATGTATAAACTTGTGTGTGTATATTTATATACGTATATATTCACCACCAAAATTCTATTACTAGCATTTTACTCTGCTTGCTTTATTATATCTATCCATCCTCCTACCCATCATCTATATAAGTCTGTCTTATTTTTATGCATCTCAAATTACATTGCAGACAATAATATAACTTCTCCTAAAATCTCAGCATATATATAATTATTTGTAATTTGATGTTTTATATACAGTAAAATACAAAGATCCTAAGTATACATTTTCCAAGTTTTGAAAAATGCATATATCCCTATAACTCAAACCCCTATAATATTTTGGAATATTACCCTCACCACAGTAATTTTACCTTATTCCCCTCTCCGTCAAACGTAGACCTTGCTTCCTAGAGGCGGTTGTTTCTAGATATATTACATAAGACATTAGGAATACAATATGTACTCTTTTGTAGCTGACTTTCATTCCACCTAAAGTTCTTGAAAGTCATCCATATTGTTGCATGTAATCATAGAAGTTTCTTTTTTCTATAAATGAGCATTATTCCATGATATGAAAATACCACATATAACTTCCATTTGTTTATCCATTTTTCTTTGGATGGACACTTGGGGATTTTTTCCAGAGTGGGATGGTCTATTCACTCTTTTAATAGTATCTTGGAGAGAGTGGAAGCTTTTTGCTATTGTCACTTGTACATTTAATAAACAAATTCTGTGAAATGTCAGACAAAGCAGACAAGTACCACATATTCTCTCTTACATGTGAATTCTAAAAAAAAAAAGTCAATCTGAATGTAGAATAGTGATAACAATGGAGACTGGGAAAAGTGGGAAGGGGGGCAAGTAGTGAGAAACTGGAATCCAAGTACCCAAGCACTCAGTCAGAAGTCGTTAGTTCTGGGACTCTGCAGCAGAGTGCAGTAACTCTAGCTCCCAATAGCCTATTCTATATTTTATGAAGAACTAAAAAGGCTTCAAATACAAAGTAATGATAAGGAGATGGACAGAAACTTTAATTACCCTCATTTAATCAGTACGAATTTTATACATGTATTGAATTCACACTGCCCCTCATAAATATGTACAATTATTACATATTAATAAAATTTTTTGGTTTGAGATGAAAAAGTAACTACCCCAATTTGATTATATTATGCCATGTATCAAATTATCACTGAAGTATCAGAGCCTCCTATAAATATGTATCATTAAAATCATGATATTAAATTAATTCTAATTTATTATTTTTCTTTTATGTTTTTTCTTTCTGTGATCTAAGAAATTTTTGCCTGCTGCCAAGTAATCAAGGGAGATAGCTCCTATCTTATTTTCTTTTTATGGTTTTATCTTTTAGTGATTTATTTTTAGAAAGTGTGTGTGTGTGTTTTGTGATTCATCATGTCACAGTTCATTTTTTCACATGGACACCCAGTTTTCCCAGAAATATTTGTTGAAAATAATTTCCTTCTCTCATTGGATTGTCTTAATGTTTTTGCCAAAAGTCAAATGAAGATGTACGTTTCTTTCTGGACTTTCTATTGCCAATTCAGTTGATGTTAATATTGATCCTGAATGCAAGTACTGTACATTTTTCAATTCCTTGAGCCATAAATAAGTCTTAAAGCTGGATAGTGAAGATCCTTCAATTTTGTTCTTCTTTTTCAAGAATTCTTTGAATATTCTAGGTCCTTTGCACAATACATGTAAATTTTAAGATCAGTGTGTGTTGATTTTTAACAAAATACCTCCTGAGGGCTGGGGAGATAGCTCAGTTGGTAGAGTGCTTGCCTCACAAGCACAAGGCCCTGGGTCCAATCCCCCCCCAAAAAAAATACAAAAAAAAAATACCTCCTGAGATATTAAATTTCATTGATTGCACACATCATATTAGGGAGCATTGCCAGCTTTAAAATATTGCATCTTTCAGTCCAATAACTGATATGTTTTATCATTTCACTCCATCTATTTTTTGTGGCTTTAAACATAGAGATGTATGGCATTAGTTTTTAAAACGAAGGACATTTCACATGTGCTATAATATGAATGAAACTTACAGTCATTATGCTAAGACAAATAAGTCAGTCATGAAAGGAAAGATCAATGAGTGAAAATAACAACAAGATCTTTTGCTGCTCAACTCAAGAACGTCTTAACAGTCACACTTGTGTGTGGTAGGATAGCTGTCTTGGAAAGCAGAGTCTCCATGTGGAATATCATTCAGCCTTCAAAAGAAAGGGAATTCTAACACATGCTATAACTTGAGTGAACTTTGAGGACATTATGTTTGTGAAATAAGCCAATCACATAAGGACAAGTATTCTATGATGCCATGTGTAAGAGGCACCTAGAATAGTCAGATTTATAGCCAGAAAACCAGATAGTAGCTGCCGGCTGGATAGAGGGTAGTAATGCGGAGTTGTTATTTAATGGGCACAGAGTTTGAGATGATCAAAATTTCTAGAGATGAATATTGGTGATGGTTGTGAGATGTGAATGTCCTTAATATCAATGAATTGAACATTTAGAAATGGTTAAAAAATATTTGTGTTATGTTAGTATGGTGAAAATATACGTCTCCACTTTTTAAAAATGAACTTAACTCTAGGCATACCATTTTAGATACTATTTTGAAAGGAATTTTTAAAATTCCATTTCCAATTGTTTGTTCCTAGTATGTAAAAAACAAAGTTCTTCATGTTAATATTGAAGACAGTGACCTTGATAAATTTACTTATTAGCTCAATTATTTTTCCAATTATCTAGAATTCTTAAATTACCATCAAACTGTATATGTTGAAATAGGTAATTTTATGTTGTATGGATTTTACTTTGATAAAATTTTGATGTGTGGATTTCTAATTTATAGATCAGTAAAGGAAGAGTAAAATATATCAAAATTATTTTTAACTGAATGAAAATAAAAATACAACATGTTGAAATTTTTGAATTGCATAAAAATAAATGTATAGTCTTAAGTGCTTATATTGGAAACTAAATGTCTAAAATAATTATTGTAAAGCAAGAATAAAAGAAGCAAACACAAAGAAGGAAGATTTCCTAAAAAAAATTAATTGGGAAATTTCAATGAAGTAGAAAGCAGGCAAATAAGAAGAAAAATTATAAAGTAAAAAGATAATTCTATGAAAAGATTAGAAAAACTGATAAGCTCCTAGATACATTAGTAGAGAAGAAAAGAGAACATAGTGCTGATATCAGTAATGAAAGAGGAATTATCATTGCAGATTCTACAAATATTAATTGAACAGTAAGAAAACATTAGAAACAACCTGAGTCACTAGTTGAAACAAGCACATTCTTTGAAAATCAAATTTACCAAAACTGATACAAGCTAAAACAGAAGAAATTGATAATAAGAAAGCTTTTGACTAAGATAGTTCTTTATTAAATACTATCAAATATTTTAGGCAAATTTACCTCCAAACATTTGCAATCTCTTTCAGGAAATAGAAGAGAACACTTCCAAACTTCTTTTGAAGTTTTCAGAACCCTAGTACCAAAACCTGGCAAAGAAATTACAGAACAAAACCAAACACATAAATACAACCATGGATCAATATCCTTCTTGAACACAGATGCAAAAATCCTTGGTGAATTGTCAGCAAGTCAAATTCAGCCCTGTATTAAGAGGATTTTATATCATAACTAAGGAGGGTCCTTTTTAGGATTGCAGGGTTGACAGGACTTTTTAAAATCAGTTAGTTTAATTCTCCACAATTATAGGATAATGAGTAAAATTCCTATAATAATTTTAATTGATGCATAAAAAGCATTTGTTGAAATTTTGTGTTAAAATATGTATTTCTGATGAAAAATTTTAAACTAGGAAAAAATTTTTCCCAAATCTAATAAAAGACTCTAAAACACCTACAGATGACATCTGACATAGTGATGACATATTGAACACCTTTTTCCTAATATTAGGATTAAGCATTAATCACTGCACTCATGAAAATAAATTAAAGGCATAAAACTAGTTGTTTTTTGCGCCTGATGTGTTCACATGAAATAAACATGGGAAATGAAAATTTTAAAATTCCCTTCAGAAAAACAGCATCTAAAACATATACTGGGAGAAAAGTTTGCTTGTAAAGAGTGGAGTCTTCTGTTGTTGTCAACAAATCCACAATATTGTACAGCCATGACAGTTGTCTGGCTCCAAAGTAGTTTCATCACCCCTGTAGGGGATCATATACCCATTCAGCCACCATTTCCAACTCCTCTCCACCCAGTCCCTGATGAATACTAACCTGTTTTCTGTCTCTATGAATTTATCTATTCTGGATAGTTCATATAAATGAAATTCTATTACATGCACCTAGCATCTTTTGCTTAGCATAATGTTTTTGAGGTTCATCCATCAAACCAGGAAATTTTTTCCTAGTTTTTAAGGTTATAGCATGTATTAGCATGTATTATGCCTGAATGCTATTCCTTTAGATAACTACACTGTATTTTGCTTATTCATTCACTCATTGGCGGCTACATTTGTGACATAGTTCTCATAACGCAGAAATGTTTTTAAATCCCTCTTTTTAATTCTTTCCCTCAGTAGCTATTCCATTTGATGTTTCCACCAGCAATGTACACAGTTTTCAATTTCTCCACATCCTCATCAACATTTTTTATTTTTTATTTTGTTTTTAATTTCCTTCCTACTGGCTATGAAATGGTATCTCATTGTAGTTTTTATTTGCATTTCTCATATAACTAAAAACATTGAGTATTTTTCACTTACTTCTGGGCCATATGTAGACCTCTTTATAAATATGTAGACCTCTTTATAAAATGTCCTTTAGTTTTACTACCCATTTTTACGTTTTAATTGTCTTGTTGTTGAGTCATGAGAATACTTTACGTATTCTGGACACTAGGCAGATATGTGAATATTGCAAGTATATTCTCCCATTCTACAGGATGTCTTTCTACTTTCTTAATAATATCCTTTGATGAACAAAGTCTTAAAATTATAAAGAAGTCTTGTTTATCTTTGTTTTTTTTTTCCTTGTGTTTTTGTTTCTGTGATCTTTTCTTCTCCATTGTGACTCTCTTACCTTCTACAATTCTAGTTAGACTTTGACATTGTCCCACAGGCTCCTGAGGTTCTTTCTTCAGAGACTTTCTTTTATCACTCCATTTTGTTCTTAAGCCCAACTAGTAAAATTCTTTTCTTTCTTATCAGCACACATAGCTGCTTTAAAATATTAATTCCAGTCAATGTTAGTAGATTGTCTGTTCTCTTTAAGATGGATCACATTTTCCTGATCCTAAATATTAAGTAATTTTCTATCATATTCTAGAAGGTTATGTTTTAGATTCTGTTATATTCCTTTCAAGAGTGGGCATTTTTTGTTTTTGTCTTACTAGACAGCTAACTGGTTGGAATCAAGTAACATACTATCTTTTGGTAATAGTTTTAATCTCAATTCACTTTCTTTAGTAGGATGAAGATTTAATTCTGCCATGTATGCATGGTTCTATGGCTAGCCAGTGATTTGGGAAGAATTTATTTATAAAACGTGGGACTTATTCTTTATTTTCCTGGACCTCCCTCTTACTTTACAGCAGGTGTGGTTTCCCTGAACTCTGTTCCCTAGCTCTTTAAGTCAAGAAGCCTATTTTTGTATTAAAGTTTTAGGCTTAAGCTATTTCAGGCTAACAGCTGCAAGAATAGAATATTCACCCCATTCTGTTTCTTTCTTGTAAGTGTTGACACTTCTCCAGAGTCTTCCTGCTTTTGTTAAACCTTTAGTATATTTTTGTATTTTTTCTAGCATTTAGAGCTGTTTTCACAGGAGGGTAGTCCCTATTGGGGCTCACACTACCAAGCCAGGAGCAAAATTGCCTCATAGATTTTTAAAAACATTTCCATTGCAACACTTGCCATGGTCAATTATTTTGCTTGGTCCATTAGCCTGTACTCTACTGAAACATAGAGACTCTGTCTTCTTTTCAAGATATAATCCTTGAAAGATCCTTCTCATTTACTGTTCAATTAGTTCCTGTTTTACACTCACACATGCTCTCTTCTCAAATAGCATGTCCCTTACACAGGCCCATCTTTTCCTGGCTAGATGATTTGGTCTCTTGGGGTTGTTTACCTCCTAATATTACATTTTGAATGACTTATGTAAGCCAGACACTGCCAGAAGTCTCCTTTGGTGCCATGCAGAGAGACTTCCTAAAAAGAAAGCCTATAGAGAAGTGGAGGACCTGAAAGGAGAGAAAAGAAAAAGAGAACATCCTGATGAAAATTTAACCCTGAAACTCCCTCCGCTGCTTCAAGGCAACTTCATTCCTTTGGCTTCCAAGTTATGAGAGTCATAAATATGTATGAGAAAGAGTTTGTATTCATTTTCTGACACTGACAATAGCTATAGTACCAAATCCTCCATACCTGGAATCATAATTTCGTACTTAAGATAGATAATAAATGTTTATATATAAACAAATGAATGAAAAAGATCATTCATAAGACCTTTATAATATGCTTATGTGTATATATATATATATATATGATATGTTTTATAATATGCTATTATAGAAAATGGGACAGCCCATGAGTGTCACAGTGAGTTATCCCAGATTACCAAAGGTCACTGATAGGAAAGTCAACCCCATTTGGTTCATTTACCTGAATCATGGAATATGGATCTGAGTTGCCCCTTTTCACCTATGCCAATATCTAGGCATGCTGTGAAATAGATATTCAATTTATTGGACAGGCTTGTTGTAAATAACCTTACCTTCATTAATTTGAACAGAGTGGTGACATACATGTTTGTTTATTTGGTGTTGCTTGCTCCTAAGTGTTCCATTTTAGAAAGAAAAGCAATTTGGCAGTGTTTAATGGCCCTCTTTGCTACTATCTTCACCTTGGCCCGTTCCTCCCTCTCTGTCAGACCTGTGAAGAGATGGTTGTTGCTGAGTGATGTGCGGCTCGCAGCGTGGGAAGCCTCGCTCACAGGGTCTGTCTGCAGTAACATTTACAACACAGGGAGCACCACAACCAGCTGAGTTTGTGAAGCTCTTTCTCTATGTCTTGCCAAGAATTCAATCTGTTTCTGGTTCCTGCAAACTAACAAAAGCTGTTGCTATGTTATCACTCTAAAAGATGAAGCCACATAGTCATATGTAAGCCTACCCATATATGGTAAAATGTCGCCCACTGATAGACCAAGCACTTAGGAAACTGCATCCAAATGGTGAGCATTTCTGCATTAGCACCTTGACAGTTTTCAGCACCTGATTGGTGATACCTAACATATTATGTACACTCCCATTGATATCAGCAATAGTTTCTTGAGAAATTTCAACAACTTTGATAAATGCAAAACTCAAACAGCCGAAACACAATTACGAGAGAAATAAAATTCGGGTGGAAAATTGCCAGGGGTTAGACTGTGTTCGTTAGGACATTGTCTCTACTTCAAGCCTACGTGTCTCTACTGTTCCTGATGCTGGAGTTGGAACTCCTCAAACCAGACGTCCTGGCCAGCTGGACCTTCTTAGGTTCTACTTATAGGGATGCTAGGGGAAGGCTGGAAGGCAGGGAGAGGGAGAAGCACCTTCTCATTTCTGGTCTGCTTCCTGCTCATGCCATGTCTCTTCACTTGCCATTTGTGCCAGTGTAAAGATCTTCCTAATCCTAGAACAGCCTAATTGTACCTGCTCAATGTATTTGCTCAGAAGTGCAAATACAAGCTGGACCCGAACCACTTCTTCACAGGCACAGTCAAAAATCCACAAGGCCCCTCCTCCAACTCTTCAGATTTTACAATTCCCAACCTCTTCCCTTCCCTCTTTTCTGCATCCTTAAAGGTGCCCTTGGACTATCTCAGTGTCATACTCTTGTTTCAACACCTTATATTAAATCTGTAAAATAACTGTCTCGTCTGGATCTGGGCAATACAATGGGGATAATAATAATAACTACTACAGATTTTTGTGTGTATTATATACTCCAATTCTCTAAACAACTATATATATTTATATAAATTTGTATTCTATATAGTACCTTTAGCACAGTATCTAGTGTACTCTCAATAAATATTGGCTATTTTTATTGGTAACAGCACAATAATAGCAATAGCTCTGCCTTAAGAACTGGCAGTCTTATGTGGAAAATTTCAGGCTGCATTCAAGTGAGTGCATCTTATATGCAAACTTCAAGGCATCAGAAAAGTGAGAAATATGTATGTAAGAGGCAGGGGAATTATCTAAGTTTTCTGAAATATCAAAGTCTTTTTTTAAGTGAAATATCCTAGGTATTTTCTGTCTCTTAAAAATTGTGGAACATAATGGTTCAGAATCTAGATCTTCCAGGGGAGATACCAAGAGAGAAGAAGAGAAATTACTATGCATTGAGTTTTGCTCTTGTTACCACCAATCTAATGAGTTAGGCATTATTATTCTTGTTTTATAGATGATATAACAAAAACTTAGAGAGGTTAAATAGCTTATCTTGAGTTACACATATATTAGCACAGGCAGAGCTGGCATGGGAAATGAGATTTGTATCTACAAAAACATAAACATCATGAGATATGAGCCTGCAGACCTGTGCACATGCCTGTGGAAGATTCCAATGAACAGAAGGGGTGTGGTGTTCAAGTGACACCATGTTAGGGACTTTCACAACCCAAGATACAATATCCACGTAGCTCTAAGAAGAAACTGGAGCCCAGTAGCACAGCAAGGCTAGACATAAACAGAGATGGCCTACAAAATAATAATAATGATAATAAATCTAAGAACCACAAACACTGGGTTATTACCAAAGCAATGTGCCTCATGGATGTCTCTCTTATTTTACAACATCTTTACAAGCACAACGGTTAACTGAGTGTGCCTCTTGATAGCCTCTACAGAGCCGCCAACGGGCTACAATATCTCTGACACAGAAGAGGTACTAAATCACTATTGTTGTCACTGGTGTTCTGATAAATGAAAGGATTAGTTATAGACTTGGTCCCTGCTCTAGAACACAGGTGTGGACATGTGCCATGTACACTTTCTCTCTTCCACCTTCATTTTCATTACCAGTCAGAGGTTAGAAAGAGTGTCTTTTCCAGGGGTTATCTCTTAACAATTTTCTAAACCCTCTGTGACTGCGATTGAGAGGGAGGCATGAAAAGTCACCTAAATGTCTTAAATGCAGAACTCAGATAATACATTTCTTTTTTGGTATTGTTTTGAAAAAAAAAAAAAAAAACGATGGCTTGCTGAGTTCTCCCAAATGATAAACCTTGAGCCAACGCTAATTAACTTAGAAATGTGGCCACCTGTGCAATTTATCTTATTTCAGTTTTGGATACAAAGAGCTGAGTCATCATGAAGAATGAAAACTCTGTCTTAATTTCTTTTCAATTATGTAACTTTACAGCAACTGGGAAAAATCATCATTTAGAATAGAATAACAAAGATGAGAGTTGTGGATATTTAGAAGAATATTTAAAAGGAAATATTTAGTTAAAAGAGCAAAGATTAAGTAGTAATTCCAAGTATGTTTTTTCCTTTTATGAAAGAAAAAAGGTAGCATTGATTGAGTTTCTAATACATTTTGTGTCGTGTGCTATGGGTTTTACATATATTCTTTTATGTTATCACGTAAGAATCTCATTTAATAAATGAGGAAAGAAGGTTTAGAGAGGTTTAATTACTTACTTGAGATTAATCATGTAGTTGACAGTAGAGACAGAGCCTAGTTGATTAAACAGTTTATTAATCCTGAGAAAATACATTCGATAACAAAGCTACATTACTTCAGAAAAATTGGTCGCTTCCTGGTATATATTGTAATAGCGTTTGACATTTAGAAAACAAAGCAGAACAGAAAACTTCTTTTATACTGACATTTAAATTAGCCCGAAATATATCACTAGGTAATATGAAGTCTGGAAAATATTTCTGAAATGTCATTTCATGATATAAAGCCGTGTATGTGGGTCAAGAATCCCAAGTCCCTAAATAACATGGGGGATGGGTTGGGAGGCTGTTCTTGAAGTTATTTCCAACATGATCCTCAAAGAATTGTTTTGAATTGAAAATTTCAAAATTACTGTGGTTGGGCTCTCTCTCTTCTTTGAACCCCTTCGATTCTGTACCCAGTGGTTAAACATATCACTTCAAACAAAAATAACAACAATCCATTCTGCCCATGTTTATACCCAGTTTGATTCCTTCTACCCCCATCACCACATTGAACCTTAGAATGGGAATGGGTGACATGGGGCTTTGGAAAACAGCTTCCTGGGCTTTCCTATCAAGGGCAATGGTTTTTAAATGGAGTTTAGCTGACCAAGTCGGGAATTCATTAACCTTGCTGCATTCACCCTTTCTTATTTGGTTCCTAAGATTACTTTTAAATTCTGAGCCACAGCCTCACCCTCATTCATGGGTCCTTTCTGCTCACAGAGGCTGCTTTGTCCCACAGTTGCCTCAATACAAGATACTGATGGAGTCCCTCTACACACTGGGCGCCAGGAAGACATGCAGAAGAGAACTTAAGGAGCTCACCGTCCCTGAGTAGAGAAATCATCCTAGCCTCCTTTGAAACAGGTAACCAAAAGTGGCTTAGAAAAAGAGCTGCTGAGATCACAGAAGATGATCTTGAGACTGAGGAATCTTAAAAGAAGAAAACAGATTGTGGGATTTACAGCAGAGAAAGTGAGCCATTTGCTGATCTGCAAAAGATCTTGCAGAAGAAAGGGATTAAATGTCCTCTGTTTGGGATGACAGCTCTTATTGTCTTGGTGAGCCCCACAGGGGAAATGTGAAAACTTCCAAACAAGAGTTAGAACTAATTTAATCATAACTTGAAGCCGCAGCAACAGAGAACATATTTTTATTTATAAAATCTCTCCCTCGACATTGATTTGGTGAGAGTGTGAAAACTCAGACAGATTTTCAACTTATAAAAGGAACAGCCCTTTGGAAGTGTTATTTTGATCATGTAATCTGGCATCCCTACCTGAGAAATACCAGATGGACCTTACAGGAGAGAGCAAACCTCCCGGCTACATTCTCTCCTTCTTTTAAAATAGTTTCCAAGGAAATATTAATAAGCTGCGAAGAGATCGTGTAGCCATCGCAAGGTCCTCTCTCCCTTCTCTTGGCTGAAGGACCCAAAACCAAATTCATCAGAGTCCTTGAACTCTCAGGAAACAGTCATATTTCACCTTCAGTATCCAGTCACATGTACCTCCAGGGCTTCCTTTCAATGGAAGTTGGACCGTTATCCAGAGGGGGAGGCCAGGAGGCAGAGGAGGAGGAGGAAGAAGCACCAAGCTTCGGTCACTTAATTAACCTGGATTAATTAATCTGGATTCACTTACTTACTAAAGGCCCCCTCTCACCAGTATGGCCAACTAACAAAGGGAAAGGACTTGTCATACGAAAAACATGAGAAAAGCCATGTAATAGAATTTAGTACAACACCTGGCATAAACTGCATAATAACTATTATTTTTTCTTCTACCATTTTAAAGAGTCCAGTGTTCATCTTAAGTGTCTTTGGTTCAACAAACCTTTCCCTCTCTCTCTGGCCCACTCTCTCTCCCTCTCTGGGGCTGATGATAGTTCAATACTCTTCACGCCCTTAGGTTCCTCTCCCACCTGCCAATGCCCACGCTGTCACTTGCTATAATGCTTCATTCTCTAGTGAACGTTTGTTTCTGTTTAATTTGCATTTTTTAGGAAACAGATTTTGCTATAAAGGGGTGTTGTTTTTTCTCAGATTGAAGTACTAAAAGTGGCCAAAAAGTCAGGGTGTGGGAAAGGAAAACAACTTTCCTAGAGTCTTGAAATTGATAACAGAGTATTAAGCTATTTATCAAGTTTTTGTATGTAAATCTTGAAAAGGCAAAATATTCATACAGCAGTATATATGGCCTGCACAATGGTGTAGAGGCACAGTTGGAGAATTTTAGGATTCAACATTGTCTAAAAGGATATCAAGTCAAATGTCCAGAAAGCTCAAATCTAGATGTGCTTAGGAACTTTTGTAGAAAACAAGATCAGGTCTTCTGATGTGCAGTTAAGGGTCTTTTGCTGGAGCAAGAATGTACTGTTAAAACCTCTCATAGGACCAGCATCCTGGAGGAAATTGGTAGATGGAGGTACAAATGCTGTGTTTTCTGAGACTGAGCCCAGAGTGGACCTCTGAAAGAGTGAGGGGTCAAGGCTGCCCTCATCCCAAGTGGCTCCAATATGACTGTAACTCAGAATCAACAGACATGAGATCCACCATTGACTATTGTGAAGCAGGTCCACTGTGCACTGGTTAACAGCTTGTCTAACTCCAGTGAGACAGAATGCCCACACATCCAAGTTACTTGAAGTGGGTTATTACTTTCAGAGAAGCAGCAAGAAATGTGAGCAGTAACCTGGTATTACGATGAGCCAGCCTGCCACGGTTCAGGAAAGCTGGCAGAGCAGACAGAGGCTTGTCTACACGTGGCCTGTGCTTGCCTTGTATCAGCTCAGGGATCCCCCAAGCAGCCTACCGTGGGTTACATACCTCATGGTCACATGGGGCTAAGACATAGAAATCATCCTCCTTCTAGCAGATACTGCAACAGAGCCCAACTGTTCCAGCCACTCCTTCCTTATCTGAGGATGTTGCATTTCCAGCACATCCTACAGCTATTTTTAAGAACTACAAATGAGAAAGAGGGGGAGAACTAGGTCTGTCCAAAGCCACCCATAGAACTGTCCTTCAATTAACCTAGGAGCACAGGACCAGGACCAGTTAATCCTAGAATGGAGGTCCTCCTTCCTGGTTAAATGAGCAATAAGAGTGTCTGCTTGAGGGTGTCTGCAATCAACCTGTCAATCATACAAAGAAGACCTTTCTTTAGCAGGAAAGAATGAAGCCAAAAGACTTAAGGAAAAATCAACTACTATCAGTGATACACAAACCTAGAAGATAGTAACAATATCTCTGATGGGGCCTTTAGACCCCATGAACACCACCCTACCAGAAGTCTGGTCTAGCTTGTGCTTCTCACCTTGGGCCAATGACTTTACCTCTTCAGCTTCAGTGAGTCTGGGATTGGCCACGTGTGTTTCCTCCAGGAGGCTGGTCCTGTGTGGGGTTTGAATAAACCATAACTGGCCTAGCAGAAGGCCCCTTTCCTGCATAGGAGCACTTGAGACAGAGTCCTGTAGCTCACTAACTGACTTTGTTTTCTTAGAATGTTACTCACTGCTTCTAGATTTTAGTTTTCTGGGCTTGATATTCTTATAGATCACTTCAAATAGTATTAGAAAATTTTTTTGAAATTTTTTTATTTGTTCTAATTTGTTGTACATGACAGTAGAATGCATTTATACATTTTGATAGATCATACATTAATGGAGTGTAATTTCTCATTTTTCTGATTATACATATTGTAGAGAAGGTTTTAATGTAAATTCTTTTGAGTCATTTCTTTCCTATGAATGTAAGTATCACAATCCAGCATTAAACTACAAATGTTGCAACATGCAAACCATGAATCTTAGACAGAAAAGGCTCATATTTGAGTTAACTGGAGCTGGTAGCCAGCCAATTTAAAAATTCATTTAACAGGGAAAATATTTGGCCTTTGGCGTTTTGGGATTGGCTTATTTCATGAAAGTTTTCCCTGATAAGTGGATGATGATATATAATGGGGGTGGGGAGAGTTAGGGAATGAAAGAAGAATGGAGGAACTTTAGATTACGTAGAGAGAAATGAGAGGGAGGGGGTATGAAAAATGGTGGAATGAGACAGACATCATTACCCTATGTACACGTATGATTACACGAATGGTATGAATCTACATTGTGTACAACCATAGAAATGAAAAGATGAACCCCAATTGTGTACAATGAATCAAAATGCAGTCCGTAAAAATAAAAAAAAATTCATTTAAAATGAGAAATTGTAAAATGATACATTTACAATGTGTAAAAACATTCTCTTGCCCATCCTTTGATGTAGAAGGCCTCATTTTTGAGAAAAGTTCTAATGATTGGTCATTCTTGGATAAAGCATCCCCCAAAAGATCCTGCTTTCTGCAATTTTCAGTACTCACCCCCAACCTCAAGCAAGAATTAAAAGGTAATTTCAAAGCAGTCTGAGGACCAAAATCTTCTGACTCTTTAAAATTTGTCCTAATCTTTGAAAATTGATTTGCACCCACCTAATATGACACCCTTGTTTAGTGGCTCCTTTTATTTTGTCTCTTCAGAGAATTCAGCACACTGTTTTTATAAACAGCTAGACTCCATTTCCTTGCACACTCACATTTTATTGGCTATGTAATAATTATGTAACTACAATAATAAATGCAATGGGCATAATTATGCTTGTGAACAAACAAAACAGACACTTTGTAAGCACAGGTGTGATATCAGGGTGTGGTATCCTAAGTGCAGGAGCCATGTAAAGCAGTCCCCAATCAGGGGAATCAGTGCCAAGGTGTCTACACTCACAACACTCAGGGGGAGCAGAGCTGGCTTGTCCAGCACAGTGGTCAAGTTGAGGCGGGTTAAGAGGGATCTAACTGTGATTTATCTTACTTCCCACCCTTATCACCCTGCCCAACACTTGCTAAGAGTTCAATAAATGTTTATTGGGGTTAATAATCAATTATACTGATAGTTCTGGAGCTTCTACTCTGGGCCAAGCTTTATTAATCACCAAGGGGAAAACAAAGCTGTGTAAGTTCTCTTTCTGACTTTTACTGACCTTAGGGGTAGCAAAAGAATTGTACTTGACTGCCAGTAGCAGAAAGCAAAAATAACAGTGTTTTAATGAATTCATAGTTCATTCTCTGACATAACTGGGAGGCTTAGAGTCCAGCAGTCCAGGACTGGTCAAAACTGGCAAGGCTTAGCCTCCCCCTGCCTTTCTGTTTTATTACCCTATGTGTTTCTACCTTCACAGCCACTTCTTAGGCTGTGTTAATCAGGATTCTCCAGAGTAATAGAACCCATAGCATGTATATTTGTGAGTGTATATTTAACACATATTACACATAATATGCACATTTATAACTATTTTTGTAATAAAAGTTACATATGATATACTATTGTATAGCATGTGTGTATATTATGTGATGCACACTTGGATTAATATATATTATCTGTAATATACTATGTATTATTTACATTTATATTTATGTGTATATGCTATATGTCCTGTATATTACATATTTTATATATTACAATTATATGTTTATTATAAGAAATTGGATCATAAGATTATGGAGGCCCAGAAGTCCCACAATCTGAAGTCAGTAAGGTCAGTAGAGCCAAGTAGATATAGTATCAGTCCATGAGCAAATAGGCTTGAGGTCCAGAATGAGCTGATGCTCCAGTTTTAGTACAAATGTAGGAGCAGAACCATGTTCTAGCTCAAACCAGTTCCACAGAATTTTCCTCTGTTCTTGAGTGAGGCAACCCTTTCATTCCATTCAAGCCTGCACTTAATTAGATGAGGCCCACCACACTGGGAAGACTAATCTGCTTTAGTACTTCACCGATACCCAGGTTAATCTTATCCAGGAACACCCTCAAGACATATCCAAAGTAATGTCTGACTAAGTGTCTAGGCACCCTGTATCAGTGAATTAACCATCACGGTGATCAAGTTAGCTGCTGAGGCTCCAGCCATCAGAACCAAGTACCAAATTGCAGGGCAGAGAAAGTTACATGAAGGGAGCACATTTGTCAGTGAGTTAACACACTTTCAAAGCCTTACTTAACTGTTCGTGTAACTTTTTTGTTACATGTCATTGATAAACACCTAATTCCAAGCCCACACAGCTGAAGAGTCAAAGGCTAGGGAACTATATGTAACCCAATCATGGTCCCTCAAATGAAGCTTGAATTTGTTACTAATGAAAAGGAGCAAATTGACACCGAGGGGCCATCCGTCACTTACTGCACAGAGAAACAGCTAAGTTGTTATACACTCCAAATTCAGACTACCGGACATAGAGCCATTTTAAAATAATTAAATGCTAAGTTAGCAGAAAAGGACATTTAATGTAGAAGGATGTTGGTCCTCAATGCAAGACAGAGAATTGAATGGGCATGGAATAATGAAAGATTCCTTGAAACCTCATTACAGCTTTACGGATTTCAAAAGCATTTTGATTGGTACCGACCTTTCCTGCATTTTTTCAATTAAAATGGTGAAGCTGAGAGGCCACTTTAGTGAAGGGCAAGGCACAAATGATTTGGGACAGAAAGAGGCCCACGCCATCACATATTTCTCAAGCACTCTGACAACGGTATCCTCCCGAAGTGTGAATTTGACTCTGTTCCTTACACACACACACACACACACACACACACACACACATGCATGTGTGCTCAGCAAACAGAATTCCAGAGCTTCCGAAGAAATCAGAGCCTCCAGGAATGGTGAGCCCTGCACGTGTCTCTCTCTCCGTCCTCCCTTAGACAGCTCTTCTTGCTAATGAGCATTGTTTGATGCTGCCACGTGGCAGGGCTTGTTTCTCTGATCACTAATTATTACCCCTCTTGGTGGTGACATGCTCAACAAACAGCTCGGTTTTGGATC
Organism: Sciurus carolinensis; assembly: GCF_902686445.1. NCBI lineage: Eukaryota > Metazoa > Chordata > Mammalia > Rodentia > Sciuridae > Sciurus > Sciurus carolinensis. The sequence continues at coordinate 23,125,896 of NC_062213.1, read as the reverse complement.
CTGAGAAACTTGTGAAAATGAAACAACACCAGATTTTCTCACTGACATCATCCTGCTTCCAGTGACAGATCTGAAATGCCTGTGCATGTTAAATTTGGTGTTTAAAAAAAAAAACTTTAGCTGGTGTTCAAACTGTCAGCAATGCTGTGGAGGGCCCTGACTTGAAAGATGGGCTTCTCGTTTTGACAATTCCTCTTGTTGCTTTTTTTTTATATGCCCCCCCACCCCGAAAAAACATGCAAGGTATTAAAACTTGGAGGATGTTAAAGTAAAAGACTGTTCATCTTCTCTTTGGGTCACCAATATCCACCTTGGGGACACTCCTCTTTCCCCTTATTTTATGATGCACCCATGATTTCACCTTCTGAAGACACTGAATGGCAGGAATTTATTGTTTCAATTTAAGTTAATTTTGTTTTGATACTCTCTTGACACTGCTTTATGGTTGAAAACACCCCAGGGCGTGGCAAGAGCAGGACTGTGAATTAATCTTTTTATTAAAAAAAAAAAAGTCATCTCTTTATGAGAAGTCCCGACAGAAAAGAGTAGAAGGCAAGATTTTGAGATGTAGATTCTCCAGGACTCCAAGTTGGTTACTAACTGCCATCCTAAATTTGGAAGAAAACATTGAAACTGAAAGAAGGACTTAAAATCCTTAGAAATCTCAAAGGGGGGCAGTGTTGTAGCTTATTTTTTATTACTAAAGAGAAATTTTATTTCCTTTCCATTAAAAAAGTAAAAGGAAGAAAAAATACCTCCAAAATTTTTAGATTTTTTATATAGTAGGATGGCAGGGGGATGTTTATGTCTATAACCTCAAAGCTGATGGCAAAGTTTTTGAACTGCCCCTTGGAATCCCTTAGCTAAGTAGAAGGTCGTAGGGGACTCATAGAAGGAGTCACCATCCTGGCAACTTGAACCAGAGGATGGGGAGAGAGAGAGAGAGAAAGAGATAGAGAGAAACTGTGATCTGAGAAACTTCATTTATACTACTCATTTACTAATTATGGGCAAGTTAGTATTTGTCAAAAAAAAAGTTAAGGTGATCACAAAATCCCTTCAAGTCCCAAATTTTATCCTTTGTGACTCTTACAGTCTCAAATCTCTCTAGAGAAGAAGAAAGGAACAGTCTTTTGAATGTCAAGAATAATGATCTTGGATGAAAGCAGGTAGCCCTTCAGTGCCAAACACTCTTCTGAAACACACTTAGAAATCATGTGAGGGGATGGAGGAACTGGGGCCACATACATTTTATTCTATCTATATATGAGAATATTGTAATGTTGGGGATGTACTTGATCTTCCTATTCAGTTTCATATAAAGATGATATCTCCATTTTTAGGGACATAGCTGGAGACAAGAAAAGAAAGGAGATGATCTGAGGGTACAAAATGCTCCATGCTTCCAGGCCCTGGGAGATGTCTGGTTAATATTCATGTCCAAGTAACCCTGGAACCAGGACACAAGCTTAGCAAACTATTCCGTAGAGACCAGTGAACTCCAACATGACAAAACAAAAGAGTTAGGAAGACTTTTTTCCATAGGTTGGGAGCATAATGAGTACAGGGACTTCTAGAGCAGCTGTATTCCTTTATTCAATGCATGCATTCATTCAATGGAATGCAAAAATTAAGAAGGACATATGAAGCATCACATGTTATAGGTGGGTACATTTTTAGAAGCAGAATAATATGTCAAGTGCAATGATGGGGACATGTATGGTGTGATATGGTTGCACAAATAGAACACCCACAAGCTAACTTGCAGTAAGTCATGAGAAAACAGAATCTTAAGGTAAGTACAGTTATCTATTAATAGACAGGTCCTGAGGAAATTGGGGCAATATTATCCCAGGAAGAGAAAGGAGCATATAGGTAAGAAAATGCATTGTCCATCTTGAAGACAACAGAAGGAGTGTTAGTCTCAAAACTTTTCCCTGTGATTCATTCTTGCTCTCGTCCTTGGTGAGCCAGAGTGAGGTTAAGAAGGAAGTAGTGAACAAGAGTGGAGTCCCTGGAGAATTGCTTGCACCCAAGCAAGGAAGAAATTATCTCATCTGTTTTTCTCTATCTCAAGAGTTAAAGTGAGTAGTCAAACCTATTTATGAAGTCTGTCATGAGCTTTATTTTTTTAAATCCTACTTCTGGCACATGTTTGTTTAAAATGCAATCATCTGGTGTCTATTGTCTGACTTAGAATAATGGCAGCCTCCTAAATCTAATTCTTTCTACCCATTCTCCAAAAATCTATCTGGATAAATAAGAGCAGAAAATAAATACTCCCATGAATCTATGCTTTCTGCATACCTAAAGCACAGAAAATACAATACTGTGAGATTAAAACATTGGCAAGTAGAGAGACTTTTTTAAAAAAAAATCTAGTTTAGAAGAAAGGTAAAGCAGATATACTAAAGAAATCAAAGAAGAGAGAAGAAGGGACTATAGCAAATATAGAGAGACAGAATCTGAAGAAAATTACTCCAAAAAAATGAAATTCCCACCATGAGTTAGGAAGAGAACAAATTTAAGATCTGGTACATCTAAGTACTGTTTACAAGAAAATCAAAAAGAAGGGATTTAAAGGACTCAGGACACAGTCTTAGGAAGCAACACTTCTGCATGGGAATGAGACAATTGGAAAAAGGGACGTGCCCCCTAGATACCTGGAAAAAGGAAGTAGAGTAAGAAACTGAAATTCTCTCTCTCTCTCTCTCTCTCTCTCTCTCTCTCTCTCTCTCTCTCTCTCTCCCCCCCCTGTGTGTGTGTGTGTGTGTGTGTGTGTGTGTGTGTGAGAGAGAGAGAGAGAGAGAAAGAGAGAAAGAGAGAATATCACAAAACAGTACACATAAATCCTCAACACAAAAGTAGCAACATTGACTAGAGAAACTGCATTTAGCACCAGCTGTAAAGGGTAGTCTTGAGCAAAGAAACCTAGTCAGCCTCCCCCAAACTTTCATTTGTGTATTCAAACAGCTGCTATTGCTGATCTAGGAAATTAGGCATTAAAAACAAACAAAAATATAGACAGCACCTATACAGGTAGCTTAAAGAGAAACAAAACAAAAATCAAAACATATCAGCTATTAAAAATGTTCCCCAGAATGTCAACAATTAGACCATTCGAAGAAAACTGTAACATAATGTTCTCATCTTAATTAAATATTGAAATAAAAAAGAATTTGTAGATGTGAAAAATACTTCCAATATGAAATTAAAAACTCAACAAATATGAACAAATATCAGGAAGATGCAAAATGATTGAACTCAGGAGAGAAAAAGTAAAAAAAAAAAGAAAGAAAGAAAAAGAAAAAGAAAAATTCTTAGAAGCGAAAGAGCAATACAAATTACCTTAGTGAGAAAATACCTACTTGAAACTTAATATGAACCATTTGGCAGTCAGAAGAATGAAAATAGGGCAGAGGATGAAAATAAAGAATGAAGTAAAAGACATAGCAAGAAAGAATTTGGTATAAGCAAAGAAGATCCAACATACAAATAATTGGAGTCTCTGAAGAAGAAGAAAAAGAGCACAGAATAATTTTGAACAATAATCCAATATAGTTTTTCCAGAGATAAAGGAAGATCTATTTCCATACATGAAAAGACCACTGTGTAGTAAAAATGGATCTGATCTGGATTAGTTATCTCAAAGACATTTCTTAATAAAATTATCAAACTTTAAAAGCAAAGTTCTCATAAAACTTTCAAAATAAAATGACAACAAAACTTACATCATTTACAAAAGAAAGATGCTCAAATTGGCATAAGAGATCCATAAGGAAATACACGAGGACAAAAAACAGTGCAAAACATTTTCAAAAAACTCAAGAAAGAAACAGAAAAAAAGAAGTGCTAAGTATTTCATATCTAGCTAAACTGTTCTTCAAGTATCAACATTATACAAATGCATTCTTAAATATGCAAGAATTGAGGCATACCGTATATGTACTGTTTATGAAAAAGTATAAGAAAATAAATTCATCCAACCAACAAATAACTGGGAAAGCATTTTAAAAGGGTAGGTAACTCATAATATATTGACTAGAGCTCAAAAACAAATAGTTGAAAGCCAAACAAGAGAAAATGGAATGAAGAACAATCTAGCATGTAAGTATTTAGGTAACTATAAGAGAACAAATAAAAGTTTTCCTAAGTAGCAGAAGATATAATGAAAGATAAAAAAAGAAAAGAGTATATAATCTCCACCTCAGAGTCTATTTCCTGGAAAATATAACCTGTGGTAGTTGACAAAAAGTGGACTTGCAGATACTAAAATGGAATTTTGTAGCTGGATCCTTATTAGCTGATTGGCAATGAGGAACCCACTACTAGTGGTTGCTGGAGCATGATATAGCAGTGCAAAAGTTTCACTGGTGATGAGTTGGGGTGCTATATTGATTGACAGGATGCATTATGTCCTGTAAAGTATCAAGACATTTGAGTTAAATAGCAGAAACTGACAGGACAGTAGAATTAGGTGGCTATTGCTATACTATTGCTAGAGTTGACTGATGCTATGGGAAAATACAAGAAAAATCATCAAATCTTCATCATTAATCATCAAATAAAAAATAAATATAAATACTACAGAGTTTTCTTAGCATAACAAGAACTTTCTCATCACCTGCATCAGGAGAGGAGCAAAAGCTGAGGATCAGGCTTAGGATTTAGTCATAAAACTAGCTGAATTCTGAAGATTAAACTCTCAACCATGATACATGGGATGAAGAAATGAGTTGACAGACCTGAAAATCTGGAATGCCTTAATTGTGTTGAATGGTCTGAATACTCAGAAGTAACCCATGCCTCCTATTGGCAGGTGAGTACCCCCCTTCCACCTTTGTTTTAGAGAAGGAGTCATACAAAAGGTGCACACAACTTCTCCCATACAAAACAGTAGAACTGTCTATAGAACCCTTCTATCATGCCAACATGAGAGGGCAGTCTGGCCTTGCTACAGGAATCTCACCTGCACAGCATGCACCCCACTTATGGTTTTGCTTCACCTCACTTCTAGGCTACTAACCAACAACTAGAGTTGATCAGTTTTATGACTGATCTAGTATGTGCGAAAAAGAGTCATAAGAGCCCTGAGACTAGATCCTATAGGAGCTTTGCCAAGGGCAGGGAAAAGAACTTGGATAAGAGGAATTTTGTCAGTATAGGAGCACTCGCCCAGGATATGGGGACATAGGGTTAAAAACACCCTGGGAAGATGACTCAAACTCACTGCTCGGATAGCAACTAGAAACATGGAAAAAGCAATGACTCATATGACGTGAAGGATAAATTCCAGCATTTTCATGGTAGGTGGTTGGAGAAACAAGACTTGGAGAAGCAGATGTGTTAGAGTGGATGAATGTACTACATGAAGTTGTAGAATGCACCAGATAGTGACGCTCTCTGAGTAGAGGTGGGAGGTTCACTATTTGTAATAGCCCTAAAGAATGTTCTATCGAGAGTGACCCAGGGCCATTGAGAAGATCTAATTCTGACAGAAGATGACATTACAGAAATGGGGCTCCCAGGAATGATAAGATCTTGAAACAACAGGTTAGATAGCCAAGTATAGGCTTCATTAGAAGTCAGGGGAATTAAACTGTTTTAACAGGTGGTAAGATTGGTGTGGAAGTCAAGGAGGACTGACATTAAAGAGTTAGGAGATGTTATTCCTAAGGAGAAAATAGACGAGTAGCCAAGAAGGGAGCTGCTCAATGTGTACAATTAAAGGAACCCAAGGGATATAATCATAAGGCAGAGCAGAGGGCAGTTCCCAACTCACTCCCAAATTCTAGGCCAGTCTCCTAACTCCAATCAGATTGTGAATCTAAAAGCACATTAACCAAAAGGGAGGACAGGTCACCAAGAGAAAGGACCTATACCACCATAGCAGATGAAAATAACAATCAGTAAAATCAACCAGTAAAACAAAATGCAGGATCACTTAAAATTTCTTAAAAGAGACAAATCAACTATATCAGTCAGGTTGATCAATAGGTGATATATGTTAGGAGATTTATTTCAAAGTGTGGTATCTGAGCCGGAAAATCCAAAATTAATAGGTCAGGCCATTAAGAAGAACAGGCTGAAACTTTTGGGCATGAGTTACAGAATTCTGTAGGCAGAATTATTTCTTCTTTAGGGAAACCTCAGATCTTAAGATCTTCCAATTGACAGAATCAAGCCCACCAAGATTGCTTAGAAGATCTCTTTCAATCAAAGTCAACTGAATTAGCTTCTTTAGGCTGCCATAAGAAATGCTGCAGACCATGTGACCACACAAATTTATTTTCTCACAGTTCTGGAGGCTGGAAAGTCCAAGATTAATTCCAGCAGAGTTCAGTTTTTGGAGGACTCTCTTCCTGGCTTACAGATGGCTCCCTTCTCTCTGTGTGTGCCTTCACATGCAGGGAGAGAAAGTCAAAGACAGAGACAAAAAGAGAGATAAGGACAGAGACAGATGGAGGTGGTCAGAGACAGAGGGAGCACTCTTTGGTGTTCCTTCTTACAAAGACACTAATCCTACTGGATCAGAGAAGCATCCTTATGACCTCATCTAACCTTAATTACTTCCTTACAGTTCTCCAAATACAGACACTTTACGGGTTAGAGTTTTAACACATTAACTTGGTGGAGAGAAAATTCAGTCTATCGTTAACTGATTGTAGGTTTAAACATATTGAAAGTTATCTTAATAGCAACATCTAGATTGGTATCTGATTGAATAATTGGGACGATATTCAAACTAAAGTGACACATAAAACTAACCATCACACCAGTAGATAACCTAATTAGATTTCTATATGAAATAGGAATTATAGTGGAACCAGTATGTAATTGTAATGTAACTAAGAAGTATTGATGTATCATTCAATTTGTCATAACAATCTCCCCAATAATTCCTCTACAGCGGTGCTTCTCAAACTTCAGCATGCATAAGAATTATCTGGGGATCTTATTAAAATGTAGATTCTGATTCAGCATGTGTGGTGGTTTGGGCCTGAGCTTACACATTTCTAACAAATTCACAGGTGAAGCTGAGGTCGACTTTGAAGAGCAAGTCTTAGAGTAGGATTGCTGAGAACCCCAAATGTCCTGATTGGTCCTACTCTCCTACTTCACACATACTTTCTTTCCATTATGCTTCCAAGAATCCCTGGAATGCTTGTTTGTGCCCTGGGCACCATTCCTGGGAGTTCTTGCTGCTAGACTGAAGTTCAGAATGTCCTCCCTTCAACACTGCATGTAGGCATCGGTACCTCATCCCAAATGTAGACTGGCCTCCTGCATCCTGTCTTCCACATTCACTCAAGCAGCTACTTCCTAGGCCATAGGAACCTCTCACCTGTATAGCTAGGTCAAGACCTCATGGTTGAGAACCATATTTTCCTTTTATTTCCTTTCTTTCATTTCTTCTACTGTGATGCTGATATTTCAGAGGCCTCTTCACCCTTCCTTGTTACGGGATCTGGTCTGGGTTATAGTCCCCATCTTAATAACTCTTAATATCAGGGGAAAAGGATTGAGGACTCTACATTTTGTATGTTTTTAGGTCATCATGTCTCCTTAGACAAATATGAGCAGCCTCACCTGTACTGGTTATCTATTGCTGTATAAGAATGAACACAAACTCTCAGAGACATTTATTTATTGACTGAATTGCATTCACCCAGACTCATATTCATGAAGTTCTAACTTCCAGTACCTCAGAATGTGACAGTTTGAGAAGAATAATCTTTAAAAAGCAATTGTGGTGGGGCTGGGGTTGTTGCTCAGTGGTAGAGCACTTGCCTCACATGTGTGAGGTACTGGGTTCGATCCCCAGCACCACCTAAATATATAAAATAAGGGTATTGTGTCCATCTAAAACTAATTTTTTTTTAAATTGGAGAAAAAAAAGCAATTGTGGTGAACTGAGCCCATAAAAATGGCCTAACTCAATAAGAGTGGTTGGATCATTAGAGATTAGGACACAGATGTGTATGCACAAAGGGAAGGTAATGTGAGGACACAGGAAGAAGACAGCCATGGGCAAGCTATGGTGGGAGGCCTCAGAAGGAGTCAAACCCATTGTCACCTTGAACTTGGACTTTTAGCATCCAGAACTGTGAGAAAATAAACTTATATTTTTTAAGCAACCCAGTCTTTGGTGTTCTGTTATGGCAGCCTAGCTTCTTGTAAGTCTTTATTTCTTATCTTTCTTTAAGCTGGGAAGTTCCGCAGAGCACAGTTGGACTTGCTTCAGCCTCTGTGCCTAGGTCAGGGGTGGACTGATGTAGACTGGACTGATCTGTGCTCCCCCAGGTGGCTCTGCTTCAAACTGTAAGGCTGCTGGTTCAGGTAGTTCTCCTTGTGCATCTCCTCCCCTTTGGGCCAGGGGCTTAGCCAAGACATGTTCTTCTCACAGGGAAGCCCAAGGCACAAGAAAGCAAGCAGAAACCTGCTGTGATGCTCAAGGCCCAGCATTGGAAAAGTCCTACTGTCACTTGCATTCACACACCATTTGGCCACCGGCCAAATCTTATGGTCTTATGGTCAAAGTTATTCATCTTCCCAATTTGATTTTGATCTTTTGAAGAATGGGGGTCACATCTGTTCGGTTTTGAATCCAAAGAGGCTAGCATGGTTCCTGGAAAACGCTGAGAGGGGTATTCTAACCTGGTGACGAGAATATACCCTATGGCATCAGACTGGATGCAAATTCTACCACTTACCGGCTGGGTGGACTTGGGAAACTTACTTCACTTCTGTCTCTTCTCAGACCCAACATAATGCCTAATCCCTTATAGGCTTGATATTTGATCAATTTTTGCTGAATTCATGTACAAATGAATAAACACCTAGTTTTTTTCAGGCCATCTCAGATAGAATGAGGAACAAGGCATGATCTTCTTCTTTGCTAGTATTTGTAATCAGGAAGCAAATAATAATAATTTCTCATCAGGTTATTATTCTCATCAGGTTATTTGTCATCAGGTTTCTCATCAGGAACTCAAAGAGATAATGTATAAAAAGTTGAGCAGAATGCCTGGTACTTAGCAGATGTGCCATGGTTAGGATCCCAACAAAGTTTCAATAAAAAGTACTGTGTGTGGGGGTGGGGTGAGTGTGTATGTGTGTTAAAATGACAGTAAAGATGTTAGAGACTGGGCATGGTGGCACATGCCTGTAATCCCAGCATCTCAGAGACTGAGGGAGAAGGATCCTGGAGTTCAAAGTCAGCTTCAACAATTTGGTGAGGCCCTAAGCAACATAGTGAGACACTGCCTCAAAACAAAATATAAAAATGCCTGGGGATGTGGCTCAGTGGTTAAGCACCCTGGGTTCAATCTCTGGTACCCAAAAATTTAAAAAAAAAAGACATTAGAGGGAGAAGTGTATCATTTGACTTGTGTACCTAATTTTAAGGAAAGTAATGAAACAAATGAAATTCGAAGATGGAGTTGATCAATGCTGAATTATGACTGATAGAAAAAAATGAGACTGGAAAAGATGAAAAAAAAAAAAAAAGAATAAGGAAAGGAAAGAATAAATGAATGAATGAAAACTCCCAGTGGACGAACAGAATGGCAAAGAATGAGGTGGTGCTGAAGTGTGCATGGTGCTCTGCCCAAGCTAGATCATTGTCAGGGTTTGCACAGCTTGCACAGCCTGCACCTCAGCAGGGAGAAACTTTCCCTGGAGGCTTGGAAAGAGAACTAATATTCTCAGAGGAGGAGGATGATTCATGAGATGACTTCTAGGAAGAATGTCAGAAATAAGATTCTCAGGAAAGAGAGAGAGAGAGACCCACAAAGGGAGGAGAGAACTGGAAGAAATTCATCATATTTATTTGCTGTTGGTCATGCAGTTGTTGCAATTTCTAGGCAATATATACTCTGAAGAGAGGTAAAATGATGTCAAAATTTGAAATTTGCAAAGCATACCAAGAGAGTTTGTGTAGTGTTGGTGCAGGGGAAGCTAGCTTGGTTCAATAGTCCTTGAGGTTTTGGCACCTTCCAGAATCCTTCTCTTGACAAAATTTCCATAGTTGTACAATGTGAAGAGGCCTTGCCATCTCTTTGTGAGTCACTCGGTAAATTTTTAACAGAATGGAATTTAATCCTGGGTGGTTAAGGTAGTCTCTCTGGTCTGATAGGAACCATGAAAACTAATAAAATTTCATCTGGCCAAGGGAATCCTGGAACTATAGAGCTGGGAGTGTCTTCAAAGCCACATCGCCCTCATTCTGCACTGAGAAATAGGGGGACGAGGACTCATACATGTCTGAACTTCAGGGACTCTTCCCACAGTGCAGGAGAATGGATTTAGGATGAGGGAGATGTTCCCTTGCCAGGTGACTAAGTGACTAGATTAAATATTAAGAACATTGTGATGAGTTTGCTACAGGCTGACTTAAGCAACAGACAGTTTGGGAGATGCTTATCTTACATACCAGACCTATTGGCACTTTTCCTGCAACTCTTTTTCAAATTTCAAGCAGAAGCATGTGTTTAGTGTACATCCAAGATCCTGCTTTTACTTCCAGGACTGGTATTTCTCAAAATACAGTAGCAATGTTAGACTTTGGTTGTAGGGTTGAATGGGGAGAGCTCTTCTTCCCATACATATCCTGGAGAACAGGCAGAGTGGTCTAGATGTTGAGTGTGAAGGCCTTTCTATGTGCTCTGGCACCTGTAACTCAGTAATGTCTCTAGCAATTTGGTGCTCCAGAAATCTCTTTGTAACCCAGTTGCTGTTGGATTCAGCTGAGGTCAAGGGTAATTTGGAGAGGGTGTGTGTTCATTCAATCAGGGTTTACTGAGTAGCTATCATAGATTAGTCCCTGTAACACAGACATGATTAATAATATCACCACTGATAGAGCAAAATGAACACTGGTGTCACAACACGGGAGTTGACTCAGGCCACCTGTGGGAGGAGTGAAGTAAAACCATTTTAAACATCCCAAGGATGAAAGGAAGGTTCTCTGTGAAGTGAAAAGAGGCATTACAAGCAGATTCTTTGTTGTCATTAACAGCTATCCTTTATCATGTGCTTTCTGTGGGCCACCTGCTATGCTAAGGGCTTTGTGTGCCTTTGTTAGGATCATGCTAACAATTCCATGAGACAGATACTATTTTTATCCCATGAGACAGTTACAGTTTTTTAATAAATAAAGGAATAGAAATTCAAGAGGGTAAGTCCTATACCCAAGCTCCTACAGAGAGTGATTGGCAGTCTGAATTGCAGCACTGGTCTTTGATCCCAAGTAAAATTTCACCCCCCACCAAAAAATCATGTTCCCTATTCTGATTTGAAGTTTAGTCAGCAATAAAATGATAATGCCATTTCCTATTTATTATTTATTATTCATGGGGCCAGTATTGAGATTATCTCTGAATGTAACCCTTGATATTCCAGTCACTACATAGGTATTGCAAATTTAAAATATGTATTAATTTATTATATCAGTCTTTTCTGGACAAATTTCTGGTCCATAAAACCAAGTGTCAGCAGCTAGACTGGGATCTTGGGACATGTTTTAGACAGCTTTGGGTGGCTGTGACCAAAGACCCAACAAGAACAATGTACAAGGAAGAATATTTTGGTTCACAGTTTCAGAGGTTCAGTTCATGGTCAGCTGACTCCACAGCTCTAGCCCCAAAGTGAGGCAGAACATCATGGCACAAAGAAACTTGGGACATGTTGGGTATGACACAGAGAGAGAGAGAGAGAGAGCTCTGCTCACCAGGAACAGAATACAAACCCCAGAGAGACCTCCTTCCTCCAACCACACCCCACCTGCCTACAGTTACCACTTAACTAATCTATTTCAGTGGGCCGATCCACTCATTAGGTTACAACTCTCAAAATCAAACTATTTCACCCCAGAACATACCTGCATTGTCTCACACGTAAGCTTTTGGGGGGTCACTTCATATCCAACAGGAAACTCCTTATTGAAGACTCTAAAGTATGTACTTCAAGACTACCTTTGAAATGAGAGTCACGAAGCACATACTTTGGAGCCAGTTCCTAAATCAAGTCAAGGCAAGAGCCGAAGAGAAAACCAATATAGAAAGCTTAAGGATCAATAAATTTAAACAACAAATGCCAAAGAAGTTGTGGGGGTTTTTAAAATTAAGGTATGAGCTGGGATTGTCACTCAGTAGTAGAGCACTTGCCTAGTATTCATGAGGCCCTAAGTTCAACTCTGAGCAACACACACGCACACGCACAAAGCAAGGTATGAAAGAACACCCTGGATCTCTTAGCATTCAATTTAGTTTTGCATCTCACCAATGGCCAAGACAAAGATGTCACCTGTTAATGGACAATAGCACCTCAATATCTTCCCAGAGGTGAGAATAAAGAATTGGAACCCTATTTCTGAAAAGCTGCTGTTCTTTATTAAACTTCTAAGTTTTTGTCTGTACCTTTGATAATTGTTCAACATTTGGTCATATTAGATAGAAGAGCAGGTAGAAGAAAACCAAGTCTGGTCTGCGCTCACCTAGTGCATGACCCTGCTTACTGAGGAAACAATCACAAAGTCCCAGTCCTAGTCCTAGTCCTATGAAGAAGGTGGCCAGCATTGTGGTGGAGACAGTGATTGGGAGAGGGAGGGTGTATGTTCCTTTAGGTGAGGTAATTAGGGTCAACCCCTCTGGGGAGATGACACTTGAGCTGATCCTTGAAGGATAAGTAGGAGGCAGTCAAGCAAAGGGAAAGGGAAAGACACATCCTGGAATAAGTGACAGCAAGAACAAGGGCTCTTAAGTGGTAGCAAGCTTAGTGTTCCAAGGATAGACCCTTGAACTTGATTGAGGAAAGCCACAAAAATCACAGCATTCCTCAGGGAAGTTCACCCATTAAATGGGTACTCATAAGGCTTATAAGTTCTAGAAGGCACTGAAACTTTGTGTCAATAACTTTCTAGGTAGCTATACTCTTTAGGAAACTAATAGTGAAGCATTCACAGAGAGCTGTAGCTCTTATTTGAGTGTTCAAAGTCCATTCCTGTGTACTCTGATTTTCCTAGGAGAGAAAAGTCTCAGTGATTAATAGATAGTGTCTGGAATCAGAAAAGCTAGCTTTCAATTCCAACTTTCTACTAAGAAGTAGTGGATGTATTATCTGAACAATTTACTCAACTTTGGTTAGTCTTCTTTCTTCACTTCTTTTTTTATTTGACCTTTTTAGTTATACATGGTAGTTCTTTCACTTTTTTTATTATTATTTATTTCATACACCTCTGTGGTCTGTGTCACAGAGCTAAAAGGGTTTCACTCCAATTCCAACTAAGGTTACAGCAAATATCCTCATGGCTTTGACTCACTAGCAGCATCTTACCTTAAGAGCATCCCAACTTTTCATTGGCTGTCCCAAGTCTTAACTAACACAGGCATGGAGAAAGAAGTACACTCTGCACTGATGTGCAGACTGGAAGTGAATGAAAATTAATGTCCCTGATAAATGATTTAAACAATGGGTGGAGAAACCTAGGAATCTTAAGCTCCCAGATTCTCCTGAATTCATCAGAATGGCAGAGGACACATGCTCCTCCAAGAGAAAAAGCCACTTCCCATTGCCTAGATGCCTTGAAAGGACCTTATCTGAGGAGGGTATCTTGCAAGGTGATGCTTTTTGTCTCCAAGATCCACTCACCCATTTTGCCAAGACCAATAATTTGGATCTTATCTCTGCATAGTCTGAACAAGGATTCAGAATTTATTGTCCTGGCAAAAAGATTTGGAACCTGTCCTAATGCACTGCTGAGATTGTTACTTGAAGGTTGTACACGATAATGGTGAACAGCAAATGATGTGTAGATGCCAGGACTGCCTAGAGAGAAATTGAAGGAGCCCAAAGGCTTAGGGAAATAAGAATATTAGAATAGATTTATTATGTGAGGCCAGAAAATCCCACTAACTGTTCACTAGAAATAACCATAGACAATCCTTCACCAAGGCTATCACAAATGCTCTTCTAGTCATGGAGAACACACGTGTGCTGCTCAGTGGAAGCTTCCATCTGTGGTTGTGGCAGTAGAATCTGCTACCTTGGTATTGGGATGTTTGGTATCAGTAGGTTATGAAATGATCCCAGAATAACAAAAGCCAAGTGATAGCACTCAACCTTCAGAAGCAAAGTAGATGTGATTATCAAAATGGGAAAGTCCAGGGAGCAATCAAGTTACCTTGACTTGAAAGGGTCTATGGTAATGACTCATGGACTAGAATATTCCAGGCAACAAGACAGAGGGACAGTTCATGAGAACGTTATTCAACAAGAATTAATATAATCCCCAACCCACAACATAGTCAGCAGGAACATAGATCACATTAACATTCCCCAAGATATGATGCTAGTCTGCAACATTGATGATATCATGTTAATAAGATGTGGTGAACAGGAAATAAATACTCCAGATTTCTGGCAGGATAGTTGTATGTCAGAGAGTTAGAGATAAACCATGTGAGGAATTAGCTGCCTACCATACTAGTGATGTTTCTAGGGGATCAATGGTCTAAGGCATGCTAGAATATCTACTCTAAGTATGAACAGTTTTTGCATCTTATACATTTAACTACAAAGAAGGAGCCATAGCACTTAGAGTTCTGTGGACTTTGGAGGCACCATACTGACTATATTTGGGAGTAGCTCTCCAATGGATCTGTCTTGTAAAACTGACAGTTTCAAATGGTGCCCAGAACAAGAGAAGGCTTTGCAACAGATTGAGGTCCTGGTCCTTTCTGCCCTACAACTTGACCTACATGACCTGGCAGAGCCGATGGTGCTCTGTGATAGATAGAGATGCTGCCTGAAGTCTCTAGCAAACCAAATAGAAGTGACACAACACAGATGCCTTCCACAGCAGAAAATGACTTACCAAATAAGAGGCACCACCTGCAGAGCTGCTGATCCTGGTGAAGACTGAGCACCTAAACATAGGTTACCATGTAAGAGAGGCTGTCAGGCATGAGTTGGACACTATCAGATTCTCCTATTTGCAATATCAAGTGAGGACAATAGCAATTGACCAGACCCCAAAAATATAGAAATGGAGGAGCTCTAGATCACATAGGGGGAAATAAAAGGGGAATGGGGGCAGGGGTATGAAAGATGGTGGAATGAGACAGACATCATTACCCTATGTACGTGTATGATTACACGAATGGTGTGAATCTACATCATGTAAAACCATAGAAGAGTTGTACCCCATTTGTTTACAATGAATCAAAATGCAGTCTGTAAGAATAAAAAAATTAAAAAATTAAAGCCCCACACCCAAAATATAGAAATATATATTCAGAATGATATCTAACCAAATCTAGAGGTAAGAGTAAATTACATGAAGATGTACCTCAATATATCAGTGATGCTCTTCTGGTAACTCATACCTATAGCTTCCTATGACTAAATGATGGAAGCATTAAAAAATGAGACTTGGCTCCCAATGTGTTTTTCTTTTTCTCCCACAAAGCTGATTTATGTTAAAAATGGACTGCTACTTAAATACAGTTATGGCACTAAAGATCTCTAGTCAGACAACAAGATAGGTATATGTACAATTACAAAAGAGTGTTTATTAGTTTGACTTACACAATCAGAAGCTGGATAGTCCCACAATGGCCATCTGCATGCTAGAAAGTTAGAGGGACCAGTAACTGTTCAGTTCAAGAAGTGGAGTCTCAAACCAAGAGGGACCAATGATGCATACTCAAAAAGAGAATGAAGGCCCAGAGAATGACCTCCCTGGAGGATCACTGGCAAGAGTCCACATTGGAAGACTGAAGAAGCTGGAGTCTGATATCCACCAGTGATGGCTGTAGCACCCACTCAAGAACTGAGCTTGCATATGTTATGGCTTCTTCCTTCTTCTGTTTTTGTTCCATCTGCATCCCCAGTCTGTTGGACAGCACTGCCCACATTCAGGTTGGGTCTCCCCCACCCCAGTTTGCAGTTCCTCACACCAACCATCTCTAGGAACACCCTCGAAGATACACCTGGAAATCTCTTACTCCTAGCCATTTCCTAGGTGTCTCTCACTCCAATTGAGTTGACAATCCACATTAACCATCAGTGTGATCGTGAGTAAATTGTCCAAATAGGCAGAGGAGTGAGCAGTAGATCCAATTGTTCCCTTTGTAGCAATGAAGAAGTGCCCTGAGATCATGACACACACAGGTCTTTGAACAATGTGGAAAGGCTTGTCTGTTGGTCAGGGGTTTGGAAGGAACAAAATTAGATCAGAGACAAAGTGGGACCTGGGTAAGAAGCATGTAGGAGTACCAAAGAAACGATCAAAAACCACTTTGATATTTTAATTTCATGTTAATCATGTCCACTGAAGACCTTCCATGGCAGAGGAGGAGTTTAAGACAAGATGGTACATCCACCAGTTGTCGGCCAGCCTCTTTCCTTGACCACCTTGTTATTGGGCAACAGCCCCAAGAGCAGAGCAGTTGTAATGGCTGTTATGGTTAGGATCTAGAATGTCACCCGAAGGTTTCTGTGTTGAAGGTTTATTTCCCAATACAATTTTCAGAGGTAGGGATTTAAGGAAGTGGTTGGATTGTGAGGGCTCTGGCCTCACTAATGGATTAATCCATTGAAGGATTCATATTTGATGGCATTATTGGGAGGTGGAAACTGCAGGTGATACAGCCTACTGGAAGGAAGTAGGTCACTGGGGTTGTGCCCTGATAAAGTAGATCTTATCCTGCTGCTTCCATGTTCTCTCTTTTTGCTTCTCAGCCACCATGAGGGGAGCAGCTTACTCTGTCATACCCTTTCATCATGAGGTTCTGCCTCCCCTCAAACACAAAGCAATGGAGCCAGTCAACCATGGACTGAACTCTGAATCCATGAACCAAAATTAATCTTTTCAACATCTTTTTTTCTCAGGTATTTTGTCACGATGATGGAGGGCTGACTAATACCATGGCACAGATGAATACTATGCATGGGCCCAAAGTCTGGGTTCCCTCTGATTGAGACTGACCTAGTTTTTGATATTATAGTATGTCCAAACTTCCGGCAAAAAAGCAACACTGCATTGTTTGATATAACAACATCCTCCAAAGAGATTCATCAGTCAATTTGTGGAACTTTGTTTATATCAAATGTCTCTCATCTCTGATGAAGTATCAGTTTATCTTTAAGTGAACTACACTTACTCCAGATATGTATTAACCTTCCCTGCTTACTGTGTTTCCCCCTGTGTTACCATATAAGGGCTAAAGAACGCCTCTTATATAGGTGTGGAATTCAATATTGTCTACTAAAGGGATTCATTTTATAGCATAAACAGTAGATTACAAAACATGAGATTTATGTGGAACGTCACTTCAAAGCAGCCAGCAAGCAAACAAGGAAGACCTAATTAAAGGCTCATCGAAGTCACCAACTGCAGGATAAACCTTATGGTATTGTCCTCAAAGAGAAGGTAAATGCTTTAAACCAGTGACTAATAGATGCCTGCTCTTTGTGATTGAAAATGGAACCATCGTTAACATTGCTTTTGTGTGTAGCTAAATATATATATGTATATTTTTTAAAAATAAATAAAATATATATATTTCAATGTTATATATATATGTATATATAAATATATATATATAATTTTCTTACCAGGGGGCATTGCCATGACTTTTCAGAAAGAACCCAGATGGTAGAGAAAGTTGGGGTATTTAATGACTATTATGTGATCCTATTTGTCTGTTGTATCTATTCACTGCTGAAACCCTAGTGCCTAGTAGAGTGTGTGATATAGAAGACACTTAAAAAATATTGCTGATGCAATGTTTTTGAAACATTTGGCCCAGTAAATGTTTAATAAAAGGCTATGGTCATTACTGTTATGATAGTTCATGCATACTGTGTGCCATTTGTGAAGACTTCTTCAGTCTGAGTGTCACTGTTTTAACGGCTGCAGCCCCCTTGGAATCCTCCTCATTCCTACTTTGTTCAAGGTGAATGAGCCTGCTCAGGATGGGTGCTGCTGCCATTACCATTGCTGCTCTTCCCAGTCTCTCACAGCTGTGCTGATCAGTATGGAATTGGGCTCTGACAGGTCATTATGGGGCCTCTTCCACCCTACCCTGCTTGTGGTCTCAACACTTCAACTCACCATTCAGCCTTTGCCTGGGGCCCCCTGCTGACATTCAAACTTGAGAAAATCCTTAATATGCATGAGCACCACAATTACACAGATTTAGACTTCTCCCCTCTGAGATAATTACAGAAATGAACCACATTTTTTAAGCAAATCAGATGTACAAATATGGGGAAGGGTACCTTGGTGGGCTTAAGGGAGCTCAAACTTATTCTGGCTTTATGCCCAAAATCAGCAATACGACAAGTCCTTTGCCTTAGCAGAGTGAAGCATCCTATCAGAATCCTTATGGGAAATTTGTACAAGCAATTCCTACCCTCATAAACAGGAATCCTGCTGGCAATTTGTTCTGTAAGGAAAACAGAAAAAGTGCTGATGTGGCTTCATCAGAAACTATATCCCAGGCCTCATCAAGAAAAGAAGTAATTGAAACAATTCCTGACTTGTAGCCCAAAGGGGTTTGCAGTTTTCTTATTTCATCTCACACAAAAGTTTTGAGCTCAGAAAAAAATAAGGAAAATAAATCTAATGAATAAAATATTGAGGAGGTTGAGATTCTAGAGAGCCAAAAGACAAAAGAAAAATCAGATTCTCCGCTTTCTGGGGCGTTCAAGGGGCCAGGATTCAACTCCTAAACATCTTTCAGTGATGAACCTTATGACCTTCCTTCTAGACCCATTACTTGTTCTTGGGAATCAGTCAATTTGTAGCTCAGTCTAGAAAATCAGCATTGTCACAGGGCAAGGTGAGGTGCAAGTGGGACCCTAACACATCTTTTATAGGGACAAGACAAACCATGCCTCGGTAGCATCAGTGTCACCAGGATATAGGACAATGTGAATGGGGACATCTCAGACACAAATTCTAAGGGTCACCAAGATCCATGATGAGTCAGGCAATTGTCAGTGCCTATCTGGCCAAAGATCCCAGTGGTGAATGGTATCAGGGAAAGGCTAAGAGCAATTGACTCTAGAATCATCCATGTGCATTTCTCAACAATTAAATAGAAAGAGAGGAAACAATTCAGAAGACAAAAGTCTTGCAAATGTCAGGTAGGATGCTTTCTAGAATTCAGAGCAATACCCTAAGCTGGATCAATGGACTAAAGAGAGAAACAAAGCAGAAACTATGGAGGAGAAAACAAAAATAAAGAAGTTCTTTCTTTTGGCTAGGACCCATATATACGTGAAAGGGGGGAAGATCATATTTTATTCTCCTCAGATACTCAGAGTTTACTCCTGGTACACTGCGTCCTGAGTAAAGTTTATATTAAAGTATCTCAGAAGGCATGTGACATCCCCATCAACTTCAGCTCAGAAACTGGATTTTTAGTCTGAGACGAGACTTAATTCCAAGGACCTCTGGGTAGAGGCAGATGGGTCAGGGCCTTCTTGGCCTCATTGGAATAATCTCTGCATCTGAAATGAGTCTTGGTTAAAACGGGACCCAGTGGCTCCTGTTTACTGAAGATATACTATATCTTAGGCAATGGACTAAATCCTTTACATTCATTTTCTTCCCTTTTATGAGGAAATGTTGTGGAAAGTTGAAGAGGATTATGGCATTTCTGGAAGACAAGTTTTGGAAGGTTACCTACTAAGTGGCTATGCTATACTTAAGGCATGATAACATCAGAAAAATTCCCACCTAATTAAGATAAAGGAAGTTTTGTATACGCAACCAAAGAAGGAGTTACTGTATAGGGAATATGTTTTCTGGATCAAACAGAAAACAATGACATTAAGATGTAAAATAGCACCCTCATGATAACAGACACTGTTGCATGTAATTGTGTGTTACTTCATGTATCCCCACCATGTGAACAAGCAACAGAACAGTCCCAGAGAGCAGTGATTTCTTCCTGACTTTCTGTTCCTCTAGGTCCTCCTTTTACTCTCAGACATGCTGCTTGTGATTTTCAGTTAAACTTGACACATTGACTTTGTTAAAACTTTGAAAACTTCAAATTTGTTCATACCCCTTTTACTGGGTGTCCTCCCTCTTTTACCCTCTCTTGTACCACAAAAGACTTGCGTCAGAAATGAGTGGCATACAGTCCTTGGAGGATAGATATTCATGTTCCTATAGGATGATTCATCTTCCATCAAGATAGCCTCATATTTATGATGTGGATTTTTTCCAGAGATGGTTGAGCCAGATGAAAATGCTGATATTACCTGGGAAACAGGGGCTCATCCATCATCCATTGGGCTTGATGCTCTGCTTTGGGTTTTCTTTGGATGTGGTTCGAATGGCAAAGCAGAAAAAAATGTTTCCTGAAAAAGAGCAGAAACCACTCTACCATCTTGAATTTCAACTGTGGTCACACTGAGGGAATGAGATGTGTTCTGCTCCTTTAGACAGCGGTGTGTTCTACACCATGAAGTGTGTGCCTGTATCTTTGTGCTGGACTCTGGTGAAAGCTTCTACTCTGAGACCCTGAAACAAATTTTGTTGAGCTTCTTTGATTCTATCATTGTACCCTGAAAAAGTATGTGGCATATAGACTGTAAACTAGAATCCCACAACTGAGTTATGGGGTCTAAATATACTAAAGTGTATCCCAGTGATCTGCATCACTAATTTCAGATATACCCTCTGTCACCTACACTTAGTATCCCCTGACAACCAGTGCAATTTGTTCAAAGAATAGCCCTCAAATTTGTGTCCTAGAAGATAAATACCTGGTTGTAGGCTGTCTACCTGAGTACTTGGATGGGTGGGGATGGTGGTGCAAATGTTGACTGTAGCCTTTGTATTAAGATGATGTATTATTGGACAGGACCTTCTTCACTCTTCATGTTTCCATTAGGAGAACATTCTTGGCATCCTCTACACCCCCACTAATTCTCCCTCATAGGAGGAAAATTAAATTACCTGATTAGTAAACTTAGGAGAAAAAAATTGGGCATGTGTGATTGGTATACCTTCCTTTTCTTTCTCTTCTTTGCATGATTTCAGGAAAATGCATCTTACTCTATTTTTGGTTTTGTCATGAGGATCCCAGTAGTAGCTCTGTCTTTTTTTGCCAAAGGACTGTGGCTCACCAGAGCTACCTGACATTGAGTGATTAAGTCTATATGTTAATGGAGTTAAGTATTAGGAAGTCAATTTTTGCCTTATGCCCAACTTACATTTTCAATCATTTTTCAGTAATGAACCCAGTATTGAAATCTCCATCTTCCTGGTTCTTTGTTTCTCTCAGCATTCAAAACTCAGGCATGAAATAGATTAAAATTCTCTATTAGGTTGCCTAAAAATTAACATATACCATCAATAATTTCCACATTTTAAAGATTTACCAAGTTCTTTCTTTTGGCAAACCCCTAAATAGTACCATCAAGACAGTCATCAAAGGTGATAATTTCTAATGAAGTAGTCCTGCAATTATCTCTCCCCTTATTTTTTCTTAGCCAGAAGACATCTCTTGTTCTGGAAGCATTAATATTAGACATCTTTAAGACATATAACTCATGAATGATCAAGGAATGAGATCAGGGGAGAATTTGGTCAAAGATAAATTTTTAGAAAATAACCAGAGTGTTCCATGTCTTTTCAAAACAAGATTCAGACTGATTTTTAAATCCTGAAGTTTTATAAAATGAGTGGTAAAACCCCTAAGTAGCAATTAGGTATTCCTGAAACTAGAAGCCTTGGGGCAGAGGTAATGAGGGAGGCTGAAATACAGGAAAGCATTCTGGAGTGAAAATCCACTCTAATGCTGAATTTGACAGGGCTGAGAAAAATGCACATTTGGCACCAATATGATAACTACAGCTTATTTGTACAAAAAGAAGAAGCAAGATTTTGCTTTCATTCAGCTCTCAGGTGGATAAGACAGCAGTGTTCAGGAATCCAGAAGCAGACCACCAAGTTTTCAGTGACTGATTTTGCTCAGTAGCATTCCGAATGGCTCCTTTGTCTCTTTCTTGAGAGGAATCTGAAGTTATGTAACTAAAATGACATATGTTTTAAGGGTCTATTTCAAAAAAAGCCTCTGGCTCTGTATATGTAGACTGAAGAAATGTCAATAAAATCTACAAAATACACCCAGTGAGGATAAAATCAAAAAACTTTTATGGGAGAACTCTTCATGAGGTTTTCTTAAATTCAAGGTATTTTTTTAAAAAGGGTTTATCATTAAAGTACTAGTTCTTCCATGTTTGAGTTCAAACCAGTTTCTAAAAACAGTTAATCCCGGTGGTGATTTCTTTAAAATATTTCATAATGTGAAAGAATATATGCAAAAAAAGGTCCCACTGGTTGCTATATCAGTGGGCTAAGACTGGAACGAAAGGGTGGGAAAATTATTAAAATTTTCCTTTTAGGTAAAACTGTATAGAAACATATTTTTCAGAAGTTCACACACTGAGTTATATTCTGAAAGCAATTTAAAGCTTCCTAAATGTTTTTGATGTGTTTTTACGGTAGGATGGATAGAAAGAATTAGTGTTAATCCACCTATTTCTTACCTCTCCCTAACCCAAGTGCATATCCCTTATCTGAAATTCTTGGGCACTTGTGTTTCAAAATTTGGAAATTTGGGGGCTTTTAGACTAGAAATGTAGTACAAAGACTCACCAGGGCCCAGAATAGCACCCTATAGTGAAGCATATCAGGTTTCTATAGTGAAACATGAAATGCATATGACTTGGGAAAAAAGATGAAAATAGCATTCATTCTATAGGACTCTAAACAGCCTCACGTGATGTTTTGCCACCAAATGTGTTACAAAACAACTTTGTGTTTTCAGTGATTTGGGGATTTCAGAATTATAAATAAGAGATTATTTTTCCTGTGGTAATATTGATAAGCACTGACAATAATTATGCTAAGCGTTTACATATATTATTTCATTTAATTCTCTCAGTAATCCTATTATGAGATAACTATTACAGTTCTCAATTAAAAATACATAATAAAAATAAAAACCCTGAGATATACTGACTGGTAAGGGTTTGAATCCAGGCACTTTAGCTTCAGAAGTCATAGTTTTAACTACTAGTCTTTACTGTCTTCTTTTCTAAAGGATCATTGAATGTTGGCCTCAGTATAGAATGAACTTAGTCCCTGTGCATCACTGATGTCTTCAGGAATGGCCAAAAGCGGTGGCCTTGACCTTGAAGAATTAGTACACCCTATCTCCTCCTGAGACCAAATAGCTTGGTGCCAACTATGACTTCCTGTCTCCTAGAGCCTAGGACAGAGTTTGGCCTTTGGTACGTCCTATTTATTTGTTGGAGGATTGACTGAGGCTTTCTTAGAGACCTTCAGACAGTGGTGAGGCCATAGCAGGAGCTGGAATGGGTAAAGTCCATTTGTGCTTAGTGGCTATACTACTTCCTTCTGTCCCACCCACCCATGTAGGTTAGTAGTCCCTCCTGTGCATGTTTGAGGCTTTGCCTCCCTAGGCGCTAGATCACAAAATGGGACTTAATTATAGGTATGTGTCGGTATAGTCCAAGTAATGATTGTTAATCACTGTGATCTTAAAAATGAAAACACATCAATGTATAAGTTTGTAAAATCCATGTGATGCTTAGAAATGGACAATAATGAGGTCATATTTGTCTCCTGGAACAAGGCATGTATGTCTATTAAACCTCCTTTAAGAAAGAAGGTGATCCATATGGAAGGCTGAGAAGGGCCTCTTTAAGAAGTCCACATTTTAAATGTATAGCAGTGAGCAGCTTGATCATTTTTACCAAGACTCTAACTCACAATCATGCTTCCAATTTATACATCCTCTAAATCTACTTCATGTGCTCATTCTGTACGAAGTCCCCTTCCCTCCTCATCCATCCCCCCAAAACAACATAACTTTGGTCATGTTATCTCTTTCTGGAAAACTTTCAGATATTTCCTATCTGCAAATAAATTAATATCATGATTTTCATTCAACAACAATGACTGCAATCAGATATTCCAACTTCTCTTATCTTCTCTCCCATTATTTCTCTACACTGTGTTCTAGACAAGGATTTAATGCTCCCTGTATGGGGCTTGGTTTATATGCCACCATAGTTCTACCTACTTGCTTTCTGGCAGCAATGGCCCCAGCAAAGATCTTCACTATTCCCATGGTCATTGATCCAGGTTGCTGTGTTATTACTACTACTTCCAGCATAGACAGAGGAACTCTACCTATGATCCTAATGGGCAAAAACAGACACACATGCATTCTGACCAAAAGGAATGGATGGGCCCTTACTGTCCCAGCAGCTGTGTGGGAGGGCTAGGTGTCACCACTCAGGGGAGTTAGAGTTCAAAGGAGTGAATTGGCCAACAAGGGAGAAAAGCACTGGGTAAATTCCACCTGCTGTACCCCTTCCGGGTCATGTGGACTGTTCTGGGGCAAAGAAATCCATCCCTCCTCAAGGAAGTACCTCCCAAGTTACAGTAGCCAGTGGTCCTTGTTATGTAGCTGTGGCCAGCCTGAAGAGCACCCCCTTCCTTTGGACATTCCCTCCATTTCTGCCTCACTCCTTTTTATCCTTTCTTCTGCTTTCCTGAGATTATTGTACCCAATAAGGTATTAGCACAAAGCTTTAATAAGGTTTTAGCACAAAGGTTTCTCCTCAGATTCCGATTTCTAGGGAAACTGGACTCCCACACATCTCAAATTTCTTAGCATTCCTTTTACCTGTCTTTTTCTATCCTGTTTTCTTTGCCTGAAGCCCAGCTGCCCTACCATCACTCACAACAAACTCATGGTCATCCTTCAAGGTTCATTATTAACATAAAGTTTCTGATCTTCCAATCAGACATAATTTCTCCTTACTAAAATATCCACATTATATTTTGTTCAGACTTGTATATACCTCATTCTGCCCTATGTTTTATTGAATGTTTAGTCCTCCTATTAGAGACCGAACTTTATGAAGGCAGGGTATCTTGCCATGCTGTGCATTTGCACGAGAAGTTCTGGCTACCAGACCCTGCCATACAGGATCCAGATTCCACTGGCTGGTCTAGCCTCCACCCTGACTCTTAGTCACCCATCCCAATTTATACTTCAGCCAGAACAAATCATGGTCAGACTCCTAAGGTTCACTTATTATTTCCTATAGCTATAAGTTCCCAAAGTACCACCCTCATTTCTTTATGCCCCAAAACTCCTTTATGTCTTTCAAAACTGAAATCAAGTTTTACACATTGATTATTTTTTGAATTTTCTATTAACATCCCAGGATCCAATATATAACTCCATTATAACATTGAATTCCAATATAAGTCCATTATAGTAATTATATTTACCCATTATCAACAAACTATAATAACATAGTAAATAATAATAATATATACAAAAATAATATATTTTTTACCTTTCCAAAGCTATACTCTGCTTGTCCAAACAACTCAGCTCTGTCATTGTAACACAAAAGGAGACATAGACAATATGTAAATAAAAGGACCAATAAGCTATAAAAACAGGCAGTGGCTTATTTTGCTTAGCATGACATTCTCCAACTCCATCCATTTACCAGCAAATGCCAAATTTCATTCTTCTTTAAAGTTGAGTAATATTCCATCACATATATAAGCCAAATCCAAACAACCAAAGACAATGTTTTATCTGATATGTAGATGCTAATTCACAATGGGAAGGGTGCTAGGGAAGAATATAGTAACTTTATGTAGAGGGGAGTGAAGGGAGGGGAAGGGATATGGGGTTAGAAAGGACAGCAGAGTGAAACAGACATTATTACTTCATGTACCTATATGACTGATGTGATCCTACAATATGTATAATCAAAAAAATGAAAAATTGTACTCATATATTTATCAAAATGCATAAATGCATTCTACTGTCATGTATAACTAATTAGAGCAAATAAACAATTAAATTAAAATAAAAAGGAGATTAAAAAACTAGACATTGTTAGACTTGGTCCATAGGCATTTTCTGCCAACTCCTGGAATAATCTTCTACAACTCGTTAAATATCAATAAGCTTTTTATTCCTAGACTCTACAATAATGTTTAAAAAAACAAATCTACAGTAATTCTTGGCATTTATTAGGTGTTCAATGAGTATTCATGGCATGAGTGAGTTTAATAACAAATAAAAGTGAGTTCCCCAAAACTTGACTCACATCCCTCTCCCTCTGTTCCCCTATGAACACCCCCTCCTGGGGAAGCAGAAATCACTTGCCTATTTTCAAGTGTGGAACCGACCTGGCAAGATAGAGCAGGGAGAGTTTCATGCCAAGCCTGAGGAACTGTTATTGTTTTTGCCAGACGATTTTCTGCCAAAATCTGGAATCAATCTTTTTATTAAGGGAGCCTTACTAGCTACTGAAATGGTAGCATTTATCTGGTGAGTAAATGACTTCATTCCTGATTCACTTCCCCACCGCCTAATAAAGTTTTCTGGTTGTGAAAGCTACTGCTACGTTACCATGCCGTTGAAAGTCGGGGTGGAGCGTAGAAGCTGGAGCTCTACATAGTCTGTTCTCTGATTCTTTATTTTCATCCTTCTTCTGTTAATGGCTTTTCATTCTGGAATTGCCCTTCACCTTTGCTAGCTGTTTTCCCATCATCCATGTCTCCCATCAGCTCTTCTGAACTTTTCCATTGCTTCTAATGTTTTTTCTTCTTTCTTCTTTTTCTTTTTCTTTCTTGGTTTTTCTTGTCCTCAGCTTTCTCTACCTGGACTGCCTTTATCACTTTCATTTCCACTGTGTTAAAATCACCACAAACCAGAATCTCCCTTTCTTCTTTAAAATCCTCGAGGTTACTTCTTCCTCTCTTCATCCCTACCAACCTCTGAGCTCCGCAATTTCTGCATTAAACATTAATTTTCCATACACAAAGATCTCAGAAGACAAGTGGGAAAGTACTAGAAACAGGAAAATAGAAAAATATTGTAAGAGTTACTGCATGAACAAATTTAATGGCAAGTGGAATAGTTGTATTTGTGGTTTAAAAACATGTACTTGATTTATTAGGACATATTAATGTGTCAAAGAATTTTTACTTAATAAACTATGTTGGTACCAAAAGAAAAAAAATATGGTCATCTGAAATGAGATCTATGCTAAAAATAACATTGTAATGAACTGCAATGGGGACTGATGTGGTAATCAAATACTTTGGCCTCATTTGAGGACTGAAGCATGCGTCTTCCATTATCTGACAGCATTTTTTCAGCCACAGGAAATTCAGTAACTTTTTGTTGACCAAAAGATAGCAGTAATCAAGGGTCCTATACACTTCCAGGGAAACAAGTTAATCATAAGCTCCCTCTATGACACCCATGGCAAATGGCTCTGAATTCGTCCATGGGATTCTGGGAGACTCTAATTAGAACTATGATGGAAGGAACAGTTCTTTTCATGGAAAAATATGGAAAAAAAAATCAATGACTCCTGAACTTTCTTCCAAAATGACACAAAATGGCTAAAGCCATACAAAACCACCCAGAGAGAAGCCTGAGAGCAGGACAGCCCCTGGGCACATCCCTGAATGCTCAGGGGAATTTTGAATGACTCCATGAAACATGCTTGGAGAATGGGTATGAGTGTCCAGAATCTTTTAAAAAATGTTTACGGTGAGTAGAGAATAAGAAGTGAAGAAATAATGATATTCGGATTATTAAAGATTTAGTCATTATATGATGAAATGCTAAATCAGATTTTAAAACCTACTGTCACAGGATGTGTCATATAGAGCCTTTTAGGAGACTTGGGAAGGAGAAAGCTCAGCACAGAGAGGAGAATGAGTAAAAGCTTCACGAGGAGACGGTATCTGAGGTGCATTTGGAGGGTTAGGAGTTAGGTTGTGATAGGGAAAGAGGCGGGGGGAGCACACGGAGCATGGGTGTGAGTCTAGAATGTCTAGAGCTAAAGCTCTGGGTCACCAAAGCCTGGGGACTGGAGAGGGAGGTGTAGTGGCATGCACTTGTGTGTAGCCGGCTGGCATCTGAAATTGCAAGTCATGGTGCATTTTTTTTTTTTTTTCTTTGCAGTGCTGGGGATTGAACCCAGGGTCTTGTGCTTGTAAGACAAGCACTCTACCAACTGAGCTATCTCCCCAGACCTTTTTTTTAAAAATAGAAACCATACTGAGAATTGACTGTGTATCTGGCACAGTGTTAGGGGTTGTGATTAAAAGACAAATGAGACTCAGTCTTGCTTTTAAAGACTTCACAGAATAACAAGGCAGAGTGAAATAAAAATAAATAAATGTAATGTGCTCTTAGCTAAATGAGAGTAGTTAGGATAGAAGGTTTAAAATTGAACATATACCAGTATGGATTTCATATCTTTCTCAGGAAAGGGAACAGGCTCCTAACGCTACATGCAAAGGGCATACATCAGTATATTTTTGGGGGGAAAAAAAATAATTCAGTTATAGAAAATTTCTTCATACCCTATGACTCAGTAATTTACTGCCATTATTTTTAATTAGAAAGTATTAGAGGTATGGACAAAAATTCTGTATTAGGAGGATCTATTATGATTACATGTGTACTGGTTAACACAGGTTTTCAAGTCAAACCTCCTGTTAGATTCTGGCTTCATCACTTCCAGAGTCATGATCTGAGACAAGGGAATCTACCTCTACAATCATGAGTTTGCTCGTCTAAATAATGGGTGTAATAAAAGCATCTTACACAAATGGTTGTTGTGAATATTTAAAATGTCACTGAATAGAAAGGACAGAGGGATGCCTGGCTCATAGTTAAGTTCTTCATAATTCTTAGCTCATTAATTTATAGCAGTGAAAAAAACAGAATTACCTAATGTTCCAAGAGTGATTGGAGAGAATATGAAAAGCTTATGTAGGAGAATATTATGTAGCCATAAAAACTCTTCTTGTGAACTATTAAGTGGAGAAAATGATGATATAATGTTAATTGCCAAAACAAGACACAAAACAGTATTTGCTGATCATTCTAAATTTTCCTATAAATAAGCATATAAATATATCAGATGCATAACCTGAAAAATAGAAGAACTGAATACTCTTGGAAGTTATCTCTGGGTGCTGGAATTAGAAATCATTTTCATTGTTTCTTTCTACTTTCAAAAAAATCTACAATGAACATATATTATCTTTATTATTATAAAGGGAAATTATTTAAAAGAGAAATTTTTCAAAATGCCAGTTATTTGCCAGAATATGGTACTAATTTTTGAGAAATTATCATCTCAGTCCTTTGCAAATATTCCCCATGGAACACTTTACACTTAGTGACTTCTCCCTCAGTAGACATTCCCTCACACAGCAAGTCACTGGTCCTCTACCAGGTTTTCAGCACTAGGGTAGATGTAATATAGAAGACAGGAAAAGTGAGGTTCACACACAGCTTTTATCTTCAGAACACCCAACAGAAGAGTAAAAGCTGTAAGCTATTTTACACAGTAATGTAATGCAAGTGCCATAGGAATCAAGGGAAAAGAGGACACCGTGGACAGGAATGTTTGGGGCAGGCTTGGAGGAAAGAAGAAACTTGGACTGGATCCTGGGGATGAATACATTTGAATAACTAGAGTGCATGGGGCACTCTAGGCCAGATAAGAATAGTAAAATCAAAACCACTTTAAAAAGTCAAGTGTTATTCATGAACCACCATCTGTAGGAACCCACAAGCATGAGAACTAAAGCCACTCGAAGATTCATACCAAGGATGTCAAATGGGTTCCTTCTCACTCTCTTTTCTGCAGGACAGTGTTGAGAAAGTTCCTGAGGGCATATTGACAATGCTAAGGATATGTTTGAGAAGAGTGCTATAACAGCATAGGCTTATCAGTCACGAGCAAGAGGAAGGAGAACTGGTTTCTGCTTATATTAAAGAGCAGTGGTCCATATCAGAGCAGTGGTTCTGTGTGGACTAAGATGGCAAAGAGGAGTTTAGAATCTCCTTGGGTCACTGAAG
Source organism: Sciurus carolinensis (assembly GCF_902686445.1). Lineage (NCBI taxonomy): Eukaryota > Metazoa > Chordata > Mammalia > Rodentia > Sciuridae > Sciurus > Sciurus carolinensis. The sequence goes on along the minus strand of NC_062213.1, from coordinate 23,095,909 downwards.
ACCTCTCCAGAGTGACCTGTCTAAAGGAAAAAGGGCAAAAGTTGAAAACAGCTCAAGGAATCCTAACCTGGAAGATATCAAAGCAGGTGGCACCTGCTTTGATAGCAGAGATGAATAGAAAGCACAGACCATCAGATCTCATTCTGTAGGTTGGGTGGGGGAATCATTAAGTTTTTCGTACCCGTTGCTCCTTCTACAAAAGGGAGAGAGCAAACTTGAGAATTAGATGCTTTTGTCTAACCCTACAAGAGGAAGAAACTAGGATTTCTCACATACTTTGAATAAAAAGCAGTGATTTCAACTTCTTCCATAGGACACATTCCAAAAGGCCTTTCAGAGTTGTTTTAGTCAGCTTGTTTTCTGCCGTGAACAAAAGACGTGACAAGAAAATTTTAGAGAAGGAAAAGTTTATTTGGGGTTCACAGTTTCAGAGGTCTCAGTCCATAGGCAACCAACTCCATTATCCCCATTATTCTGGACCTGAGGTGAGGCAGAACATCATGGCAGAAGAATGTCCCAGAGGAAAGCAGCTCAGGACAGGACAATCAGGAAGCAGGAGGAATGTTCTGTGTACCAGGGACAAAATGTATAACCCCCCAAAAGACAAGTACCCAGGGACTCACCTCCTCCAGCCACACCCTAACTACTACAGTTACCACTCAGTTACTACCTATTGGTAGATTAATGCACTGACTAAGTTAAGGTTCTCATAACCCAGTCATTTCACCTTTGAACCTTCTTGCATTGTCTCCCACATAAGCTTTTGGAGGAACACCTAACATCCAAACCATGACAAGGACTTCTTTTTTTTTAATTTATTTTAAAAAAATCTTGAGTATGAATGCATAAATTTAATTAGCTTTGATAGTTAATACTGGAAACAAATGAAATGAGTATTAAAAGAAAAGAAGTTTATGGAAGGTTGGATATAGAAAGTGTGACGTATACACAATGGAGTTTTACTGAGTCATAAAGAAGAATGAAATTATTGCATTTGCCAGTAAATGGATAGAACTGGAGAACATCCTGCTAAGTGAAATAAGCCAGACTCAGAAAGTCAAGGGTTGAACGTTTTCTCACATATGCAGAAACTAGAGAAAAATAAGAGGAAAAAGGGAGGACTGCACAAAAATAGAAGGATGATCAATGTAGTAGAGGAAATTGACTGAGGGGGAAGGAGAAGAGATGAGAGCGACAAGGAAAGATAGCAACTGCAAAACTAACTTGATCAAATTATGCTAAGCACTAAATGAATGTACCACACAGATTCCTCTTTTATGTATGCCAATTTTTTAAAAATGCAATAAAATAGTGGAAGGAAAACTTGTAGAATAGAGGGAGATGAACAGGGAGAGGGAGAGGGGAAAGAAAGGAGAAGTATCAGGAACTAAAAGGGAGCAAGTTATATTCTATGCATGTATGAGTATATCCAAATGAACCCACTACTATGTACAACTCTAATGCACTAACAAAATGTTAAAAATCTTTTTAAAGAATCAAAAGGGAGAGAGAGAGAGAAAGAAATGACTAAGTAAGAGAAAAACAAAACATGGCCTGTTTGATGTATGGAATACCACACATTAATTTAAAAAATTGGATCTGTGTATCGATATAAATAGATGATAAAAATATACTGTTGAGTGAACAAGAGCAAATTTCAGAACAATATTTTAGTATGATCCCATTTATTAATTAAGAAAAACTAAAACAGTACCCTGTGTCCTATGAAAATCATATGCCTGTATAGATACGTATATATTAAAGGGTGTGGATGCTCAATTCATAAGAGCAATTATTTCTCAGTATGGTGTAAAGAACTAAAATTAGTAGTGCATGGAGTTTATAATGTAATATTTTAAAAGACAATAAACACATGTATTTCTTAGGTAAATAAAAATAGACAAAAAGGGGACAATTAAGTAGAAAAGCAAGCACAATAGGAAGAATAACAGAGTAGAAATCAGAGGACTAAAATTTCCAGTGGAACACTGTCAACGACTAGCCATTTAGCATGAAAAACTCATTAATTCTCTTTGGGTTCAAGTTTCTTCCCTCAGCTAAGGCATAGGAAATTTGGCCAAGAGGATCACTAAAGTTCTAAGTTTTAAGATGCTGAGATGATTTTGAATCATTATTTCACAGGACAGAGAGCAAATAACCAATGGTATTTAGCACAAATGTCAGAATTTGTCGGGTGAAAAAGCAGTGAACTAAACCACCAAGGCAGGTTCCTACTGCTTAGTGATTTGAAAAGGTTAAGAGCCTTAAGTGACACATTCCTCAGAGCCCTGTAGTGGAGCTGCCTACCATGGTTTACCATCTCAGGACTCCTAAAGTTGGTCACTAACACATTTGGTACAACTGCTCTGAGTAACTACTTGTGGGAGCACACCATGGAGGGGTGTTTAACTCAAGATTTTCATGAAGATGACAAAAAGATTTATTTTTCGGGGGCGGGGGCATCGTACTGGGGATTGAACTCAGGGGCACTCAACCACTGAGTCACATCCCCAGTCCTATTTTTTGTATTTTATTTAGAGACAGGGTCTCCCTGAGTTGCTTAGTGCCTCACTGTTGCGAGCAGTAAGAAAGGAATAGAGTTTGGTTCCAACAAGTGGATTTTATTCATGCAATACACACTCAACATTCCCAATAATAGCAAGTAACGAATACATTAAAGACTCACCCTCTCATTCACCTAGAGTCCAATCCCCACGGACTTACTCAATGCAACATCTCTTAGCCAAGAAGTCAGTCAACAAGACTGAAGGGATTCTTCTCAGCCGTAGTTTCTCTCAGCTCCTCCAAGGTCCTCGGATGTCCTCTGATTGTCCGATGAGTTGGAGGCTGGATGTTTCAGATAGTAGTCATTGTCGCTGGAGCAGTGGTTAGTCGTCCAGGCTCAATGACAACTATCAATCAGCGATCAGCCATAGTGTGGACAGCATCCAGGGCAGTCAAGTGACAGAGCCATGTGGAATCCTCTGGTTGTGGTGCTGCTGACCATTTGCTCCAAAAGTCCAGAGGTTTAAGTAGTGATTTTTAGTCTAGTCATGTTCTGGTCTCATAGATAAAGGTTCATATTGACATTGGTCAGGAGTATCAACCTGCCACACACCTCCACACAGCAAATGTGTAACAAGCTGACAAGGCACCTGCTACATTTTATAATTTTAATGTACAAGTCCAAGCAAATACCAAATACAACTTGTTATCATTACATAACACACAACTATAGCAATTCCTATTATTGTCCTTGTCTCGTTACACTCGCTAATTTGCTGAGGCTGGCTTTGATCTTGGTGATCCTCCTACCTCAGCCTCCTGAACCACTTGGGGTTACAAGGCATGTGCCACAAAGATTTATGGAGAATGACCAAATCTCTATGCTGGGAAAATAACCATCTGTGGTTTAATCTCCATATTTAAATGTGTATATCTATAAATGATTTGCTGTGGATTCTGGTAATCATCTCTGGTTTCTCCTCCCCCGAGGGTTTGGTGGTAACTCTTCACTACAGTGACTAGGAGAGAGGCTCTGAGCTTGTCGCCTCTGGATCTTCCTTCTTATGTTCCACTTTGCCCTCCTGTCACAAGGTCTGGTCTGGGAAGTCCACTTCTTTGTGTAGAAACTTTTCGCTGCGTCTTAGTCTTCGCACGAGAATTCTACTTGACGTCAGCACCATAGCATTGTGGCCGTCAGTCTCTGCCTTGAACACGCTCACTACACCTATGAGTCTGTGATGAGCCCATGTCACCGCAGTGCCCCTGGAAAAGGCTTTAAAAAATTAGTTTGTGGAGACAAGTTGGGTTTTCCCCCATACTTTGAATGCAAATTGAAATCAATCCCTCCCTTACACACTGTATTTTCTCTATGTAGCAGAAATTGAGATTTCCATTCTCATAATAGAATTCTTAACTCTTAGTTCAGCATGTGGTCAAAAAATAATGATTGCACTTGCCATACTCCCTTGCAGCTAAGTGTGGCAAGTGATGAATTTTAGGTCGATGGAGTGTGAGTGGTGGCGATGTGTGCAATTTCTAAGTTTCGCCCTAAATGGAAGGCATGTGTTCTTCAACTCCCAAGTCTTCAGTAACTAAAATATGATGACGAGTCTCCTTTAACCAGGTTGATGGAAGCAATACTTAAGGATGACCTGGGAACCAAAAAAGAGATCTGAATTAACGACCCAGGAAATGGCCATATCACGCCTGTTCTGTTTCTCTTCAGACTTCTATAAAACAAAAACCAAGACTATCTTATTTAAATCTGTTCTTTTGGGTTTTGTCAGAGCTGTAAAGTGATGACTAATGATAGAATCTGGCACTTATAAACAAGGAAATGACATGGTAAAACTGAACATATATGACATGGGCTTACTGTGACAAGGATATAAAATTTTCAGGCTGGAAATTTAACAGCAAAATATTTGGTAAAATGCTGCATTCATTGCCCATGGCTGCTCTAACAAACTTACAAATTTAATAGCAAGAATCAACACAAATTTATTATCTTACAGTCCTGGAGGTTGGAAATCCAGAATGGACCTTAGTGGCCTAACATCAAGTTTCAGCCTGGTTGTATCCTGTGGTAGCTCTAGAAAAAAAAAAAAAAAAAAATTTCCTCCTCTTTTCTCATTCCTGAAGGCCACCTGGATTCCTAGCCCTGAGCCTCTTCCTCCATCTTTAGAGATAGTAATAGCAGGTCAAATCCTTCTCATATCAAATCATCTTCTTTTGCCTCCATCTACATTCAAGAACCCACATGATTTTGCAGTGGACCACCTGGATAATTCAGGATAATTTTCCTATCTTAAGAATCAACTGATTATTAAACTTAATTGCTTCTGCTCCCTTAATTCCTCTTTGCTATGAAAGGTAATATAAACAGAGGTCCTGGGAGTTAAGGCGTGACTATCTTTGAGGGACCATAATGCTGCCTGCCACTTTATCTCCTGTGATAACTTGAAAATCAGAAGCCATCCTACCCAACCCCACAATGAGAGTGTTGAATTTTTTCATAATATCCACGCGAGAAATTGTTGACTGCTTCTTGTCCTTTTTAGCAAAGCTCTACTAGAATTAGCTAAACCCTAGCAAGAGTCAGCCTCTTTGAAAGAAGACATGAAGAAAATTCCAGCTCTGTTTATGTAGGCACTTTTTTCCTTTTTCTTTGGCCTGCAGCAGGGTCCCGCTATTTGGAGCCTCACAGGATTGAGAAGTTAATAGCTCCTCTATTCTGGTGATTCTGAAGAAGTAGCCTCAGCAGGAGAAAAGCCTGCAGCTCAAACTTTTTTACAGAACTTCCCAGTCAGTGTCCCTGACAGACAATAGGAGGGAGCAGAGTGGCACAAATTGTACTAAGAATATTTCATTCTCAACCAAATCTATTTTTTAATGACCTCAACTAAAAGGCCAATGCAGAAGTAGGCAGTCCACACAGAAGAGAAAATAAATGACTAAAATTGTCCTGCTTAATAAGCATATTGGATAGTACCATTGGTTATTATTAATGTTCCATGGAATTTATTACAAGCAAATAGACTAAGAGATTATGTTTTTAAGGAAACTAAAGTTACAAATGAATGGTAAACCCAGGTGGGTTTACTTGCCTGAGTTTACTTGCACACTTAAAATATCCATAGTTCTTTGAATTGGGTTTGGCCAGCAGGAAGAACTTTCTTCCCTATGTCCATTTTAGATGCAGTGAAAGAGAAAAATGGACAAGAAAAAAATCCCAGAAGACTGGGAATTGGAGAAGAGGGAACAGGATAAGGCTGAAGTGAGTTGAGCCACTGGACTCAGGTACAAAATTTAAAGCAGTGCAAAAAAATTCAGGGTAGGGATAATCTTTCAAATATTTAATCAAGCAAAATTAGTACCAAAAAATCTCTAATGAACAGAATGTTAGAAAGCTTAATAATGACAGGATCAGTAACAATGCAACAGGAAGACATGTTGGAGCCTAAGGAAAAAGGAAAAAATCAGTAATATGGATCTATCCTTATTTTTAAAATGATATTTTATTCATCACAGATCCTTTGCATTCATTTTGTTTATTTAAAATTTTTCATTTAAATATTTTTATCTTGATTACTGGGGGGGGGGGTGTTCCTTTAAATTTTATACCTGGGGCAAGAGCTTCATTCCCCTTGGGCTCTCTACTCTGATGATCTGCACCCTGGAGGAGACACAGAGGACTTTAATCTAGAATGCCAGGTGAGCTAAAGAAGAAATTTACTTCACTGCCAGGGAAGAGGTGCTATAACTGAATTGCATTCTCCAAATTTATATTGAAGCCTTATCCCCCAGTACCTCAGAAGGTGACCATATTTGGAGACAGGGTCTCTAAAGATAAATAAGTTAAAATGACACCATTAGGATAGGCTCTAATCCATAATTACTGGAGCCTTTACCAGAAAAGGAAGAGACACCAGGATACACACAGAGGAAAGACCCCATGAGACCTCAGTGAGAAGGAGGTCATCAACAAGTCAAACAGAGAGGCCTCAGAGGAAACCAAACTTACCAGCTTTCAGACTCCCAGCCTCCAACACTGTGGCTAAATGCATTTCTGTTGTTGAAGCCCCTCAGTTTGTGGTATTTTGTTTTGCAGTTCTATAAACCAGAAGAGGAGTCTTTGGAATTACTGCATGACGGCGTTTGAAAACTGTTCTGGTCAGCGTGCCCTGTCTTTTTCCTCCTTTTCCTATATGGAAGGTGTTGGGGTTTTGTTTGCCTGTTTCAGTTGCAGCTACACATCTCCTAATCCACTGTTGTGCTTTGGTGGAGGGTCAATTAACTGGTGTTTCAGGTTATAGTTCACTGGGCCATGAGCAGCAGCACCTGGTCCTGGTGAAGAGGACAATGAGTCACCCACAGAGCTGAGGTTCTGAACTGGATACAGTCACTGGCATGTGACCTTGAAGAAAGATGAGTGTGTTCTAGGAGCAGGAAGAGGAATGCATAAGAATATTAGAGTGACCTGAAGAAAAGACGGGGATTAAAATTATCAGTGCCTCTCAACATCAACTTTTTCCTTCATCTTTTAGTAATACAAATCTCAGCTACACACATGACCTCTGGACTATAAACCCCACACATAGGACCATCTATTATTTCTGAGCAAAAGGGCACACATGGAAGAGATGTGAGTGTCTACGAGATCACGTCCTCAAAAGGAAGTGGTGTGCCCTCCCCCTCTCCTTCATCAGAATGTTCCAAATGCCGACATTGTGATGAGACATTTTCAACTATGCAGATAAAGTCTGCCTCCACCATTCAACTGAAACCACAGATGTCTTTCTCACCCAGTTTGCCCCAGCAAGTTTAGACAAGAACATATGATCAAGAAATATTCATGGCTATGTCCCTAAATATGCAACAAAATAAGTTGGATTCTACTCTTTTCTGGACTTAATTTGAGCAATTCTGGTAGTTCAAATTATGTTGAATATGAAATGATTAAACAGTTGGGATTAGTTATGATAGCAGTTTAGTAACTATAAGACTTCAAATAATGAGGACCTCAATAAGAGAGAATCATCCTTTCTCTTCACATAATGTTTCAAGTATCAGCAGTCATGGCTAATGGAATAACACCATAATGCCCAGGACCAAAACCTTTTTTCATTTGCAACTTTGCTATCCCAAATTTATATTTCTAGCCCTGACCTATCTGCTGAACTTCAGACTCATTTATCCAGTTGTCTGATCAACATTTCCACTTCGGAATCTGAAAGGGATCGGAAATTTAAATTTCTAAAATAGAACTCTGACTTTTCCCTTCTAATCCTTATCTCTTCTGTCTTCCCCATGTCAGTAAATGCATGTTTTTAAGACTCAATGGCTTAGACAAAAAATCCCCAGAATTATCCATGACAATTTCTGACAGCTTGGAAATATATTCCAAATCTGACCATATTTGCCATCCCTCCTCTGTTGGTCCTCCAGTCAAGTCACAGCTTCTCTGGATTTTAAAATCAAAAGAGCAACTTAATATTGCTCCTTACTTCTGCTTTTACATGGCACAGTTATCTGACACACAGAAGCCAGAGAGTATTAATATTCCATTGCTGCTGTAACAAATTGCCATAAACTTAGTGGTTTAAGCAATATAAATTCATCTTCTTACTCTTTTATAGGTCAGAAGTCTGACTTGAGTCTCCCTGGGCTAAAATCAGCTGTTGTCTGGTGCCTTCCCTTTTCCAGTTTCTACAGGCTAGCCATCCTCTATGACTCAGGCCCCATTTTGCCAAATTCAAAGCCAGCAATGGCAGATCAAGTCTTTTTTATGCTGCATCACCCGACTTCTCCCCCAGATCTTCCATGCTGGAGGACACTTGTGGTCACATTGGGACCACCTGGATAATCCAAAATAATTTTTCTATTTTAAGATTAGCTGATTAGCAGCTTTACTTCCATCTGCAACTTTAATTCCTCTTTATTATCATGTAAGGTAACATATTCACAGGTTCCAGGGATTACAACATGGGCATCTTTGCAGGGACATAATTCTGCAATTTTTAAACATATAAATCAGGTCTTCTTTCTCCCTCTCTTCAGTCTTCCATTGCTAAAATCTAAAAACCAAGGAAACAAGCCTTTCCTGAGCTGTGCATTTCTCTTCTATTTCATGCCCCATCACCCTCTCCCAGCCTATTCCTTTGTAGACTCGCCAGCCTTATTGTTATTCCTCAGAATAACAAGCTCATTCTCACCTCAGAGCCTTTGAATGGTTTATTTTTTCTGCCAGAAATCACTTCCCTATGTATTGACATGGTCCCCTCCCTTACTTCACTCATGTTTTTGCTTAAAAGGTACTTCCTCAGGAAGGCCATCCCTGATTATTATCTCTCACTGTCACTCCCAATTCTGCTGTCAGACGTTGTGGTACCACCATATCAACCTAATTCTGAGTTATTATTATCCATTACAACATCATTTATACATGTGTGTTCATTTTTTCATTGTCTATCTCTACCACCAGAATATAAGCTCCTTGAGGCTAGTGGATTTGTCTGTCCTATTCCCTGCCCCATCTGCAGCATGTTATGGGTGTCCAAAAGATAAATGTGAAAAGAGTGAATGAATGATTGAATATAAGAATAAAGTAGCTGATACACTTGACATTTTTACCGAGTTTCAAACATGCTCTTCTGCTGGAGTTGAACCATTTGGATTTAGACAATCCAGACAGAATTTTACACTTAAGCTTTGCTCAGTCCTATTTACAATGCAATTGAAAGCTAGGGATTTGTTCCATTTCCTTCTTTGCGTATTGGTTTTCAAATGAGGTGTTTAATTCCAGTCAGCATGCTAAGCTTGTGTGGGCTCTGTGTTGGGCCTCCCATTCCACCTTTGGGATTCTCGCACAGTGCAGGACAGTATTATTAATCTAATCTGTACTGATGCTGCAGTTGAACCTTGCAGATTGTCAAAGAGGAGTGACAGATGTGCAGTGCCTGGCAGCCCCAAAAGATGATCTATGGGGTTCTGGACTAATGGCTTTTAGAAAAGTCATTATTGATCAAACAAAGTTTCCAACTTGGGTTAAATAGTGGCTTAAGGAAAACCACAATGTTTCAGAACAGAGGTGGCCTTCTCTGGTTTGCTCTTAAAACTCTGAACCTGATCATCTCAATTCAAAAAAACTACCAAGCGCCAGAGCCTATGTCAGGGACCATAGCTTTTAAGGTAGAAGCAAACACCATCTTTACTTTCTTGTACTTTTCCATCATTGTAATGAGACAATAATTCACATAAAAATCCATAGATGAGTCCAAAAAGTATCCTTAAAAATGTCTTATTTTCCAATCACTGTTTAAAACATCACAGGTGGGCCTTGACATTTGCTACAGAAAACAAACAGAGAAACAGCCATAATTGAAACAATGGTCTGCCTTTTTGTTTCAGGATTATGGAGCAGGATTATGGAGTATTATCAAAGTCTCTAATCATGTGAGCAACAACAGCAAAAATAATGGTTTAAATAGTTGTCGTATGTGTCCTTACTCAATTCAGACTCTATGCTCAAGTCACGAGGCTTGACTTAATGTACCTAAAGCCCACTTCCTTTTCCAGTTTGACTTTTTCTCTTGAGATCTGTGTTTCTCCAATCCTTAATGCCCACCTTGACTCTTAGACACTTTGGGAATTCTGGTCACTTTAAAAATGGTCACTATCCTAAACCTGGAAGATAAGAATCCTAGACCACTCAGTTGCCAGTGGCATAATTCCACCCTGATTTTGGCCCAAATCCTGTCCCTATCCTCTGCAACCATCCTCTGTTGTTACTAGAATCATCACACAAGCACAAGGACAGAGATAATGAAGTGGAATTTGGTAAACCTGAGATTAACCTGACTTGGGACTTCATCTTCTGGTCAGTTTGACATTCTATGAATAACTGAAATTTGAAGCTCTGAGGATAGGAACCATTTTGTCTGGATCTCTTCAAAGGAAATCATATGCAAGTGCCTATAACAGGAATTTGTTTCCTTAACTAAGATTTAATTAAGATATTCTGGAAGATAATTGGACAAAATGACTAAAGCAATCGTTTTACTCTTTTTTTTTTTTCTTTTTCCACTACATCCTTGCCAACATTTATTGTTTCTTGTATTCTTTTTTTTTCAGTAGAACAGAGAATTTATTTATTTATTAATTTTAAAAATTTATTCTAATTGGTTATACATTACAGTAGAATGCATGTTGACACACTGTATACAAATGGAGCGTAACTTCTCATTCCTCTGTACATGGTGCTAAGTCACATCAGTAGTGTAATCATACATGCATATAGGGTAATAATGTCTGTCTCATTCTACCATCATTCCCATTCCCCACTGCCCCACCCATCCCCTCACTCCCCTCTGCACAATCCAAAGTTCTTTCATTCTTCTCTACCCCTGCCCCCCACTATGAATTAGCACCTGCTTATCAGAGAAAACACTGGGCCTTTGGTTTTTTGGGACTGGCTTATTTCACTTAGCATGATATTCTCCAGCTCCATCCATTTACCTGCAAATGCCATAATTTCATTTTTCTTTAAAGTTGAGTAATATTCCATTGTGTACATGTACCACATTTTCTTTATACATTCATCTATTGAAGGCATCTAGCTTGGTCCCATAGTTCAGCTATTGTGAATTGAGCTACTATAAACATTGATGTGGCTGTGTCACTGTAGTATGTTGATTTTAAGTCCTTTGGGTAGAAACCAAGGAGTGGGATAGCTGGGTCAAATGGTGGTTCCATTCCAAGTTTTCTGAGGAATGTCTATGCTGCTTTCCATAGTGGTTGCACCAATTTGTACTCCCCCCAGCAATGTATGAGTGTACCTTTGTCCCCACATCCTTGCCAACACTTATTGTTGCTTGTATTCTTGATAACTGCCATTATGATTGGAGTGAGATGGTATCTTATAGTAGTTTTGATTTGCATTTTTCTAATTTCTAGAGATGATGAACAATTTTTCATGTTTGTTAATTGAATGTACTTCTTCTGTGAAGTGTCCAGTTCCTTAGCCCATTTATTGATTGGATTTTTTGGGGGGGTGTTAAGTTTTGTGTTCTTTATATATCCTGGACATTAGTGTTCTAACTGAAGAGTGTGTGGTAAAGATTTTCTCTCATTTTGTAGGATCTCTCTTCACGTTATTGATTGTTTCCTTTGCTGAGAAGCAGCTTTTTAGTTTGAATCCATCCCATTTATTGATTCTTAATTTTACTTCTTGCACTTTAGGAGTCTTGTTAAGGAAGTCAGACCCTAAGCTGACATGATGAAGATCTGGTCTGATTTTTTTCTTCTATTAGGCACAAGGTCTCTGTTCTAGTGCCTAAGTCTTTGATCCACTTTGAGTTGATTTTTGTGCAGGGCAAGAGATAGAAGTTTAATTTCATTTTGCTACATATGGATTTCCAGTTTTCCAAGCACCATTTGTTGAAGAAGCTATCAGACTTTCTGAAATTGTTTTACTCTTTACCCTAAAAACCTATTGTGAATGTTTGACATTGGTTCTGAGTCAAGAAAATTATTGGAATCAGTGTTTCCACAGGATTAATGGGTGGCTGACTAGCTGACTAGATGGATAGATAAATAGATGATTGATAGATAGATAGATAGATAGATAGATAGATAGATAGATAGATAGACAGATAAATAAAATAAGAGCTGAACTTCCAAAGGAAGTCTAAAAGAAAACATGAACATTAGCCAGAAGGACTTGTATCCAGTCCACCTAAAGGGATCCTTAGCAAGGACTATCTAAAATAAGTAAGCCAATGGGACACTAAAAAAATCTTTTAGAAGGCAGAGCTGATCCCTTACCTTGTTTTTGTCAATAAAAACACCAGGCTTCCTGAGATTATTAAAAAAGTCAAGCAATGTGCTGAAATTTGAGGTCACTAAAACATGCTGACTTAGATGTGGTCATGTTAGTGTTTTGTTCCGGGACTTCTAAGCAGATGCACATACAACCTCAAGGTTAAGCTTAAGTGAGGATTGCCTAAAAGTAGGTAATTAATAATTTTAATTAATAGTTTATGTCTTACCCATTTGCATCTCTATATTCTCCCAGCAAAGGGACTATGGTGGCCTTGTAGCAAATATGTTTTACATCTTTTGTGTTTGGAGACAGTAAAAGCAGAAGAGGGAGTTGGTATCCACTGAGTTTCTTCTGTGTACCGACTAGTTCACACATAGCAACAAATTTACTCCTTATCTGGTAGTCAATCTTTGTCTAATATTCTGATTTTAGAAATAAGATTGAAACTGAGTTTTCTAATACCACAAGACTGGGATTTAAATCCAGGTGTGTCTGACTCTTGAGGTCATGTTCTTGCCAACACACTGGCAGCTTTGGAATTTGAGGTTTCAAGAAAGGGACAAGGAGAATTACAAGGAAAGGGAAAGCACAGAGCTCAGTCACAGTGCCCTTGTGCCAGATTTCAGAGTTCAAGTTCATGGATCCGTAGGGTTTCCTGGGTGGCCTGGAGGGGAGCGGCATGCAGGTGGTAGGTAGGTGGGTGAGATCTTGACATGGAAAGGGCTTTAGTCAGGAACGAGTTCAGGATCTTTACTATAGCATTCAGGAAACCAAGACTCGGAATGAGAAGGTTCCTTGCACAAGGTCATACTTATTTTTTTAATTTAAATTTAATTTGTTTTTAACTAATACATAAGAGCATAGAAGTTGTACATTGTTGTGTAGTCAAATTTAATTTCAACAATTCTTCAACACCACAGTTAAAACTAAAATTCCATAAAGCTTGATTCTCTTTTTAAAGCTCCTTTTATTATTCTGCTCAATCTTCTCAGGAAGGATTTCTCAGACGTAGGACCTACATTCGTGTTCTTTGTAGGCCCAAAATCCACTGCAGAAGAAAAGACCCGAGTCTGGGACTTGAGACTACTCAGAAATCCTAACATCTTTTCAAAGTGAGGGATCCTTTAAAGAGACTCCTTCTTATTGCAATAAAGCATGAATCCAAATTGCAAACAAAAAATAGAAGACAGATTTATTCTTAACCCTTAATTTATCTGTTCCTTTGCATAAAGACCATGGATTAGGGAGGGTATTTGCTTGCTGTGTTTCCTTAAGTCACTAAACTTCTCTGAGCTGCATTTTAATCATCTATAAAATGAAGAAAGTAATAATACAGAGGTTCCTCATTATCTTCAAGTTTATTATCTGAGTCTGCACAATAATAAGACTGCACAGGAAAGCAAAAGTCATCACAACATGAAAATATTCTCTAATGCTCTAATGAGTTGATCACTTATAAAATTAGTCTGCTCTCCACATTCCTTCTCTCTTAAGATTCCTATCTCAAGCCATTAAATCAATGTCTTTGATCATTAGTCTATAAATATCATGCAAATCCTTTGCCAAATAAAACTCTAAATCTCAGAAAAGCTTCAGAATTTCAAGCAATGAAAGAAAGTAGAATTGGAGAGCAGTGCAAATCACACACAAATCAGCTGGCATGGAAGGACTTGGCCTAGTTCAGCAGCTCAAAACTTTAGAAGAGAGAAGAGGTAAGGCTTGTGACAAGGAAGGAATTTAAAAAAAAATTGAGCATCTAAATAATAATAAAAGTCCTTGGAAAAACTGATAAGACCTTGAATATGTCTCAAAAGTGACCTTCTTTTGATGATGTTTTGTAAGTTAATTAAACATGAAAAGATGTGGCATTGTGTTCTCACAGAGCTTTGCCAGAAACGGTGTTTTTTAAAAGAAAAACCTTCATTATTTTCAATAATTAGCACTCATTGTCATTATAACCAAAAGTATTATATTTGTGAAAAAACATTATTTTCATTACTTTAACTCCATTTTTTTCAAGATAAAGTCTCAATTGAATTCTTATTTCCTTTCATACTATGAAATTTTTGTTGCTGCTTTAAGTGGATTCCCTTGTAGTGAATAATTATCCTTCTACAATAAAGCTCTCTTTTATCTGTACCATTTCCTACTGTTATAAGGAAAAAATGAGATGAAACTTGTAAATGCAGTTTGGGGATTCTAGAGTGCTATATTAATGTTAGAATTCACTTGTTTTCCAAAAAAAAAAAAAAAGTCTTGTTTACTATGCACAAGTTACTTTCATATACATTATTTATTTTACTCCCCAAACAATTCTTGGAGGTAAGTATATATCATCTCTAAACTATAAATTAGAAAGATAAAGAAACCTGCTCAAAGTCAACTAGCTATTAGTTGGCTTAGCTATACTGAGAACAAGTCCAGGGCTTGCATTGTATTTCTTTGAGCCATAGGAAGCCAGTATTTTCAATACTGGTCAACCATATGCATTTTGTATGGTTCTATCTAATGTATGAATTCAAGAAATATTTACTGATCATCTACTCCCCATCATATCATAGTCCAAAGTCTGAAATACAGTGGTGATTGATGCAAGTAAGGTTCCTGCTTTTATAGCGGATACATTCTGGTGGAGTACAATATATGCCAACAAGAAAGCTAATCATTCAAATAGGACAAATATCCTACTGGGTTAACTGCCATGCAGAGAATAACAAGTAACATGGAAAGCAACTGTTATGGGACAAATAACATAGTACTTCACATAGATTAACTCATTTAATTTTCATGACAACTCTGAGGCAAGGAATATTATTATCTTCAGTTTTCAAATGAGAACTCTGCGTTACAGAGAGGTTATTGTCCTGAGTCACATAACTGGTGATGGAAGAGTCATCTCACTCTCAGAGGTACTCTTCAGTCCTGTTCTGTACAGTAGGATTACATGATAGAAAGTTCAACATCTCTAGCAATTAGAGAAATGCAAGTTAAAACTACAGTGAGGAAAACAAAAAAAGATAGTAGGAAAAAGTATTTATTTCTATAACAGTATCACAAGAAAAAGTTTTTTTTCTGTGAAAACTAACACTATATCTCTTTGTTAACAATGAGAGGTAAGTAAGAAGCACTATTTTTTTCTTTTTCATTTTGACTCCCCAAATAAAGCCTAATTTGAACCACATATGCAGTAAATGCACACATTATTTTTACTATAATTATGAAAAACTTTCTGTCAAGACATTGTTATTTTCTGAACCTCATTCATTTAAATTAATGTTTTAACATTTTGCCTTATGTGGTCCTGTTTTATGGTAGTCTACATATTTTGCAAAATAAGGTGGGTTGTAAACAAATAAGTGCATCATGTAACAGAATCCTTTCTAACCTTTCATAAGGCAGCACATTTTAGGGCTGCTCATCTAGGCATTTCTCCCTATCAGTGATTGTACTTTGTAATTGACTGAAAAAGATGGCTACACACCAGTCCCCCACCCCAAAAAAAGTATAGTGAGATTCCGTTTCACTCCAGTCAGAATGGCAACTACCAGGAATACAACTACCAATAATGTTGTTAAGGATGTGGGGAAAAGGGTACACACATGCATTGCTGGTGGGACTGCCAATTGGTAAAACCACTCTGGAAAGCAGGATGGAGATTCCTCAGAAAACTAGGAATGGAACCACCATTTGGCTCAGCTGTATCAATCCTCAGTATATATCCAAAGGAGTTAAAATCAGCATAGGACAGTGACACAGCCACATCAATGTTTATAGCAACTCAATTCACAATAGCTAAACTATGAAAGCTAAGTAGATGCCCATAAACAGATTAACGGATAAAGAAAATGTGGTTCATATACATGATGGAATATTACTCAGCCATAAATAAGAATGAGTTTATGACATTTGCCAATAAATGGATGGATCTGAAAACCATCATGCTAAGTGAAATAAGCCAATCCCGCCCCCCAAGAAACAAAGATTAAATGTTCTCTCTGATAAGTGGATGATAAACCACAACAAGTTGGGGGGAAAGGGAAAGATAGAAGTTCATTGGATTAGACAAAGGGGAATGAAGGGAAGGGAGGGGGAAAAGAAATAGGGAAGGCAGTGGAATGAATCTGACAAAAATTTCCCTATGTACATATATGAATACACAACAGTGAATCTCACCATTGTGTATATCTGCAAGACTGAGAACCTAATAAGAATATATTATATATATTATATTATATATTCCATGTTTGTATCAATCTATCAAAATAGATTCTACAGTCATGTATAATTTAATGAACAAATAAAAAAAATTTAAAAGCAAATTAAAATTTAAACTTCAAAAACAAAAAGAAAGTAACAGGTAACATAACTACAATTCCTTCTCAACATACACTCTTTATTAGTAATAGTGTGGTGTTCAGAGTCTTCCTTCATGTATATGAAACATAATGAGTTATCTCAAATAACAAGTTCCTTTGATCCTTTTGCTAAATGGGAACCCAGAAATGGGAGTATCTCAGCCAAGATCAGTTTTGCTCAGAGTCTCTACAACAACTTAAGTTCCCATGATCTTCATCCAGATCCTCTGAAAAACTCTGTTAATATACAGAGAGCTTTTATAGCCATCAGGGCAAGAGTTCACCACCCAATCATCCTGGAAGGGCACCATGCAGTTCTGGGGCTACTGCTTACAGGTAAGTGCCAAACTGAGAATTGTTGGATGAACTGAAGACCAAAATCACTAATTTCAGGATGATTTCCTCTCTCTCTCCAGTTGCCTCTTAACTTACTGTTCAGCTGTGATCCTTGCTCATCCCCAGATCTGAAGATCAGAGGAAATGATGATCGTATTTCCAATTAGAACAAATAGTAGCTATCCTGAGCTGTATCATTAATCCTTTCAGGGACATTTGTATTGTGTTACTTATTCTGTAGCCTAATGAGGCATAAAAGAAGAATCTCTTTCCTTTTCCTGTCTCTAAATGCAGGTCCAAATAATTGCTCCTGCTGCTGGAGACTAAGGTTAATTTGAAGTAAAGACCCAGCAGGGGAAATTTTCACTTGTCTAAGCAATAGAATCAAATGTGTATAGGCCCTGTCATAAAACTGTCACCTTGTGACTCTCCTTTTTGCAGTCCGAGTTTCAGTTTTGTAGAGCTTTCACTTGGTATGATCCTGCAGGTTTTGAATGTGTGCACAGAATTTTGCATCCCTTATGTACCAAAGTTGTCTTCATTAAAACTGTTTAACATGGCAATTCTTGTGTTTGTTGTATCACTCACTCAATAGCAAATGTACCAAACCTTATAGGAAGATGCAGAGATGACTAGGACATTATCTCTACCTGTAAAGAAGATGAGAGGGTATGCTAAATTTAACAGTGATACTTCATGATTAACATCATGAAAAATCAAAATACAGAAGATAACTTCCCTCACTAACCTTTTTAGCCCTTTCTAATATGGGTCTTATCTGTAGAGGCTAACATTCCCAATTCATCTCCCCAAACACCTAGGGTATGTGACATATCCAATCAATAATTGTGGTTTGGTGTACTTGATTGTTTTCACTTGTGGGAATATGTGTCTGTATCTTGAACTGAGGGGCAATCTGGTTGGGGAGAAAACTACCCAGATAATTTTTATGCATGTTTCACCTTTAAAATCTGTTAAAATTTTGCCTTATAAGTGCTTGTTGAACATGCAGATATCAGGGCCCTTTCACTGGAAGGTTTAAAGCATGCTATAAATTTACTTATCTTTTTCTACAGTCAGAGGGTAATGTGAGTGTGTGTGTGCATGCATGTGTGTTTTTGTATATATACATATATATGTACATATATAGTATGATATATAGTTGGATAGATGATATATATAGTTGGATAGATGATAGATAAGAAATGAAGAAACTAGAGAAAAGCCTCATTGAATGCAGGGAGTTATTAGTCAAATTATATGATAGAAGAAATTTGGCATATCCTCCTAATTTATCTCTGGCTTCACTTCTTATTGGCATCCTTATGCTTCAAATTTTCAAAGTATCTAAGGTATTTTCACCTATTTCCTAAACAATACCTGTTCTTAGGCAAAGGTCTTGTATTATATTTTGGTTGGAGAGGCATGTCATTTCCATGTGAAATGAATAATTCAAATTGAAGTTACAGAAATATGGAGAATCATAAAGCAGGATATGGAATTCTACTGTTTTGTCCTATAAAGGTGAGGCATCTTGATATGCTGAAATCACACAAAGTAGGCTAGGAACATAACCGTGACTAGGAAAGCAGTCAAATCCCTATGGAAACTTTAGAGTTTGTGGTTACATTTACCGAATTACAGAGCTAGAGCTAAGATAGTGCAAGCAACAATTAATGACCCTTTTATAATAGAAAAAAAGAAAGAAGAGAGAGAAATAAGAAAGATGATAGATGTTGAATTTACATAATTAATAAAGGTGAAAATAATATTTAAAATAAAAAGAGATGGAATCTGCTTCTTATGGTGATAGTATAGTTCCTTGGGAAAATAAGTTGTTTAATGGTCCCTCTGCTCTCAGACCTTTGCAGAGGCTCAGGGCAGGAGAGACATGACCATTAGGAGGGCCCCAGAGTTTTAACGGAACCCTTGGATACATTTCAGGGTGAAAGTTGGAGAAAACTGCATGAAAAATTTTGTAAAATTGGAAAGGAAGGTAGAATTTAATCTTCAAGGGAAAAACATTAGAAAGAGAGAAGAGGAAAAGAGGAGAAAGTATAGACAGTGACACAGTGTTGGTGATAAACAGTTTTGTGAAAAAGATAGCAAACAGTCTGTTTGGGCTTACTGTTGTGACTTTGGTGAAGCCACCTCCATTTTCACAAACTTTCAGTGAGGCATCCAAGACCAAATCCACCAAAATGCCACATAGGAGTATTTTTGATTGTGCCATTTTGGTGAAAATGTAAGAAAGGGGCTTTGTTCAATGTATATATATCAGGAAATGAGGACAGCACACTTGGTAGAAAGGATGATCCAGACACTGCACTGTCGGATCAGAAGCAGGATCCTGGCCGCAGAGGTGGCCAGAATGCTGCAGGCATGACTGCCATCACCACTACCCCCAGTCAGGTACACACAGGCCCCTGTTCACAGGACAGCATTTCAGCCATCTTCATTGGAAAACCAAAGGTCACCTTACATGTGAGCCACATGTGTACTATGTAGTTAGTATGTAGAAATATAATAGGTATGCATTTATACCTAAATCTACCCAAATATGGGATATGATATAGGCATTAACATTTTTGTTTTTTTGTGGCAGCATTTGGTCTTTATCAATTTCTTCCAAGTTCACTTAGTTGCTTTGAATTCTATTGGGCAGTAGAGTGGGCAGGTCTATGGGAAATAAAAGAGGTGGACAAGGATGTATAGTTCTTTGTCCTAGAAAAGAACTTCCAGATAAATCCTAAGTAGTAGAAGTGGAAGCATCCTTCTCCTCTATTTCGTACCTTCACCCTTAGATAAAAATTTATTTCAAACTATTTGGCGAAGGAGTCAAACATGTCTGACTCAGGCTACCTGTTCTTATTCACACCTTCTCATGAGGATGGACTATGCTGTGTTCCTGCATCCTTGAGATGAGCATGCATAGCTGAGGCCCGCCATTTCTTGAAATGCAGTCTTTCTTTCTCAGTCACTACTAATAGAGCTCAACACATGGAGAGCTACAATTCTAGGCAAGTGGAAGTATTTGGCAGAGCCATCTTAACTAGACTGTTCCAATTGAGGGATAGATGGTGGAAAGTTCATTGTGGCCATAGATCCCAGGAACTTTTCCCAACCTATGTTTACTAATAATAGGTTGATATTTTGATCCCTGTTCATCTTATTCCTAGCAATTTCCTCAATTGATTCCAAATTTGCCCTGGGGGCAGAAGATGCATGATTAATTATCACCCCAAAACCCCATAACCTATTTTCTGTGAGAATCATTCTATAACTAAAACAGAAGTAATCAGGTAATTGATGGTGATTACCTGGCAGCTATGCCCTGGTTGTCATTTCTACAAAGGAAGCCAATTTTCTAAAAATGCATGTTAAATGCCGTAGACAATTGATTCTGTATGTCATTAAGCCAAGGAGGATATTACTTGGGGGGTTATTCATTTTATTTTACTTTAATGAATGTTAAGAACCTCTAAATCACTTATAACAATTAAGGCGATTAACTTCATGTGGCACTGTGATGTTGGAACCTCACAGCACTCTCGGTTCCTGAAGCTTTCCTTCTTTATTAGAATTCACTTTGGTAAATAAGTCAGAACTATAAGGTATTTGGCTCTGCATATGTTCCTGTGAATTTAGTTTCCTTTTCAGATTTTTCTGGGGAAAGGAAAGCACAGTAGCCCTTTGGCATATTTTATGAGGCTGAGTATTTTAATGGATTCTGACTACCTAAAGGCTTTTAAGTTACCCATTTCACATCAAATTTAGGGCTGACATTTTCTTTTTTTGAGGGTTACAATAAATAACAAGAAAGGCCCGATCATAGGCTATTTTAGTTAATAAAAGCAGCACTTTGAATGCCTATAGTTCTCTCAGAATTTGTTCAAAATATTTTATATCTTCATACATCTGTTCAAAAATTTTTTTCTAAAATAATATGGGATAGAAGATTGTGAGATGAAGACTAGCATTTATTAAGCACTTAGATTTCAGGTACTTCATAAAATACTACTCATTTAATCTTCAAAATGGGCTTATCACAGTGTGCTCAAATTTTAGTCTACATGTAATCCTATCCCCACAACTTGGTAAAAAGGCAGATTCCCAGGGTTTATTAGACAGGATTGCAAAGAAGACCAGGGATTTATATATTTAATGATCCTAATCACATTATTGTGATAGAGGTGGCATGTGAAACACACTTAGGGAAACATTCCTGTTAAACCTTATCTAATATATCCACTATTTGAAATGAATAAATAAGCATCAGGAAGGTTAAGTAAATTGTTTAAAGCCTCCTATTCATAGAAAAAGTGGGCAGCATGCTTTTTCTCTTGAGATCAGCAGTTAAATTTATGAGGAGTGAGGATAAAATAAAGGAACAAGAAAAAAGTAGGAGACCATGACACTGGCAAGAAATGACTATGGTAATAAGGAATAATAGTAGGATCTTTGAGTATATGGTACCAAACTTATCCTCCCGCAACAAAAAGCTATAAAAAGTAGGCAAGATACATGGAATATCTGTTTACAAATGTTGTTTAGCAATCAACACAGAGCTCTAGTCATTCAGAAGAAAAAGGAAGAGAAGAAGAAAGATGATAAATACTACATTTATGCTGACTTTCTGCCTGAGAGAATTTTCTAACCTATAGCAGAGAGAAATACAGTCCAAGAAAAGAGCAACAGTCCTGTTGGATCAATTAAATAGAAATTGAAGTTTGAAGTTCCTAAGATACTAGGATTTTGAAGACATGGTATTCCATAGGAAAAACCCAAAGATAAGGAACACCAAAATCTATGTAAAACATTCCACCTAGGATTCCTGGCCAGCTCTTAAACTGCATAATTATAAGGCAATATTCCAAAAGTCCTAAAATAAAAGTTACTAGGATGCTGGAGAGGTTAACAGATTTCAAGGTTGTAGTGTTGAGAAAGTACTGGATTTTCTCAGACCCAATGAGAAGAGAAAGACCTTTGTGAATATCTCAGTCTTTTGGTGGTAACATTGGAAGGATCATGCTCTAAAGTCACTACCAGGTACTAGGAACAAGGGTCCAGAAATAAATGTAAAAGCACAATGGTTCCATCCCAATGAAAGCAGAAAGCAAGCTCAGCAGTATTAAGGTAACCCTCCAGCAATTTAAATCCTTGCCCAAATAAAACTTATCATCCTCTTTTTAGAAGATAATAACATGATCTAGAACCACTACAATTTATCACCCGATACATCCATCATGTAAAATTAAAATCTACCAGAAAAGTAAAGGAAGAGGAAACTATGAACAGTAACCAGGAGATAAAACAGCCAATAGAAGAGACTCAGAGATGCTAAGATACTGAAGCTAGCAGACAATCTTGAAAATTACTGATTCCTATGCTAAATATAGAAGATGTGATGGGCAAAGTAGATGAAAAGCTGAAATATTGCAACAGGGCATTATAAAAAGGTGATACTGACATTCAAGGTTTACAAAATACCATACCTTAAATTAAAAACTCATTGAATAACTTAAGAGTGGACAGAACATAGTGGAAGTTAAGATTAGTGGATTAGAAAACTACTCAATAGGGAAATGTCCAAACTGAACAACAGAGAGAAAAGAACCAGAGGAGTCTATAAGTCATTCATGAGACATACTCAGATTATCTAACACATGTACAACTAAAGTTCCAGAAGAAGAGAAGAAAATGCCCTATGTTTGAAAAAAAAAAAGTTGGCTGAGAAATTTTCAAATTTGATAAACAGTCCATGAATACAAGATATTTAGCAAACTCCAGGAAGGATTTAAAAATAAGTACTTACCTAGTACAATATAGTTAATTTACCAACAAAATAACAAATGTCAAATTTAATTAGTGGTAAGAAGAAGCATATTAATTTCAATGAAACAATAATTAAAATGACAGTAAACTTGTGAATAGAACCTATGGGAGTTTAAGAATCAGAAGGGAAAAAAAGCCACTAATCCAGAAGTCTATACCCATATTATGTCCTTGTAAAGTAAAGGCAAAGAACATAAAAAGTAAAAATGAACAAAAACTGAAAGACAAAAGACAACACCTGAAATAAATGTACTACCACAAGACTTGCATACAAGAAGTTATCCCATACGGAAACCCAGACCTACAGGAATAAGTGGAGAACAACAGAAAAGGGTGAAGATTTATGCTATTCTGATAATTTATTCGATCAAGATATTTTCAATAAAGGCCTCCATTTTTCCAAAGATTTGCCATATCACCCAAGCATAGGAAATATATTATTGAAATATGTTCAGAAATTTTAATTCAAACCTTTCTATAAACTTTAAAACGTATGTTTTTATTATGACCATTTGTTAGTAAGAAGATGAAATTGACCCAATCCAACATATTGATCATATGCCACATATGCCAGAATCTAATCTGCTAGTTTCCAAGATTCATTTTAGTTACTTTGGGGACTATTACATAAATCAGCATGTTCTCATGACAGACATCTTGTGATATGTTGTCTGAGATTAACAGGGAAAGAAATGCAATGTGCAATTATGATTTCATTCTGTAAACCATGAGCATTGATTGTTGCCCACTGAGGGCAAAGTATCACAAGAAGTGCCTTCTGCATATAAATACAAGGGGCCGAAGACATCCATCCAGCCTTAATCAATCTTTAATTTCCTTGGAGATAATGTAGATCAAAGAAGGAGAATGGTTGAAGGTTATTATAGAATTCTATCTCCCACATTTCCCATTCATGTATCATTTATTGATGATTGACGTTGATACTTGATGCTATCCTAAGCATTAGGGAAACAAATGTTAAATGGATGTAGTCCACTCTCTAGAATTTATAATCTAATAAACAAAGAGAGAAACATAAAACCCAACAAATGCAATGAAGTGTTGTAGGTGTCTTAACAGGAACCTAGACGTTTACAGAAGAAAATAAGCAATTCATCCTAGGCTGTGTCAGAAAAGTGTTCCTAGGGGAGGTGAACAGGAGCTCCATATTTTGAAAGATGAGAGGCCATTTACCAATGGCTGTGAAGAAAAAAAGTATGTCAGGTAGAGGAGGCAGAGATGAAGGGCATGGGTTAGAAAAATAGTAGATCTCATTTGGGGATAAATCTGACACTGTGTGAGGTGAACATGATTAAAGGGAGTGCTGGGGAAGTTCACAGAAAGAGATCACTGAATATATTCTATGCAATGTATAAGATACTGGATCTTATTTTGAGAAGGAAATGTGGCTAAGCTCTGCTAGAACTCCTATAGTCATGATTCACATGTGATTATTTAAATTCAAATTTAACAAAATTGAAAATTCACTTCCCTAGTTGCACTAGCCACATGTGACATAATTATAAGACACATACAGTTAGCCACTATTTGATTTCACTAGGTACCGAAAGGTTTAAGATACTTAAGTTTGTCTTTCATTCAAGTGAGTTGCAAAACAGGGGTTCCAGACCAGAGGCAGTGGAGATTTAATTATCGCAGTTTCAGGAATCTAAAATGGCAGAATCTCTGCTGTCCTTGGAATGCAGCTTCTTGGATCCCCCTAGGTATCCTCACCAAGTCAACTGACTGGCAGGAGTAAGGAGGGTCACTTATGAAAGATTTTATAGGCCAAAACCATAGGTGACATATATCTCTCTACTAGCAGCTCATTGACTAAAGTTCAGTCTCCTGGATGCAGGAAGGCTGAACAACATCAAGTAGTGGGGAACCCAGGAAGCAAAGAGATCATTTGAAGAATAGCCACCAATCTCATCCATCCCTTGATAACTTGAGGTCTTTATTAGTAGTATCAATTATTATACTGCACCTGATACCCCCTGGGGCTATCAAGACCCAGCATAGTTCGTCCTGCTAAATATTCCCAGACTCTGAGATGTAAAGTGATTCTCTACTTTCTGCTTTACTGTTAACAATGATAGTTGTCATTTTTTTTCCCACTCTTGTATTGTAACTTAGATAAAAAGAGAAATTACCACGAGAAAACAGATGCACAGGTTTTTTGTTTGTTTGTTTGTTTGTTTGTTTTTTTGTATAGGTCAGCCAAATTTTCACCATTCCAAGTTAATTGGTTGCTAAACTTTTCATTCTTGGAATACAGTGCATTGGATTTATGTCTTTGCTTTTTCTCTTTATTCACAGGCTAATTCATTTATTTTAGAAATTTATGACAGTTATAAGATTGCTAGAAATCTGACTTCTGCTTAAGTTAGGCTTTATTCTTTATATTCCTGATTATTATAAAATACTTAATTTTCCAGGTGTGGTGGTGCACACCTGTAATCTCAGCAGCTTCAGAAGCTGAGGCAGGAGGATCTCAAGTTCAAAGCCAGCCTCAGAAATTTAGCAAGGCCATGAACAAGTTAGTGAGACTCTGTCTCAAAATAAAAAAAAAAAAGAAAATGAAAATAGAGCTAAGACTATGGGTCAGTGGTTAAGCATCCCTGGTTCAATCCCCAGTATCAAAAAAAAAAAAAAAAAAAGACTAATTTTAGAAGATGTCTATGTTTCTGGACTAGTAACTGGTAACATTTGCTCTATTGCAGAGGAAATTTTATGTAATAAGTGACATCAATAGCCAAGAGTGGGAAGACATCATTTATGAACTAAGTTTTGGACCTTCTGTAGTACTAATATCCACGATATTCAGAGGCCTTTGCCAAAGTTATAATTTAAAACTATTGCACAGTTTATAATATATATGTTTATGAGAATATGCAATACTGATGGCTAATATTTTAAATACACCTTCTTGAGTAACTTATTCAACATTATTAATTTGTTGGCTCATTTGTTGATCATCTACTATATGTCAGAAATTGTTTCAGGCATTAAGGGAATAGTAGTGTACAATCTAGACAAGGTTTAGCTCACAGAAATGTAAATATCTAGAAAGAACCATAGGCCTCAGTTTATAGCGTTTACTGGAAAACTGTAAAAAAATTGCTACGCAAGTATTAAAACAAAAGAGTGGTGAATTAATATTTTACCTTGAGTTCTGATTAGTATGGCAAATATTTTGCATCATTTGGGAATGAACTTGAGAGAGAAAAACCCTCAATAAATACATAGGTATATTTATAACCGAATAAAGTTAAAATAATTATCTTTAGTAAGTAGACACCTACATTGAAAAGAACAGAACTGATATATCCTCAACTCATCATCTGATAGCTTGAAATTTTCAACTCCTAAAAGATATTTTTGGCAAACTTAACCCTGAGATGAGACCAATCCAAATGTAGTAGTATTTAAAATCACAAGCCATGTAGAAGGCTCAAGTTCTACCGCTAAGATAGAAAATTGGTCATCATCTGTTTTAGTCAGCTTTTTCACTGCTGCAACTAAAAGGCCTGACAAAAACAAATTTAAAGGAGGAAAAGTTTATTTGGGGGCTCATGGTTTCAGAGATCTCAGTCCATAGAGAGCCAACTCCATTTCTCAGGGCTGAAGGTGAGACAGGACATTTGGCAGAAGTGTGTGACAGAGGGAAGCAGCTTATATGATGATCAGAAAACAGGGAGAAAGAGAGAGAGATCCACTTTCCAGATACAAAATATATACTCCAAAGGCAACCCCCAATGATCACCTCCTCCAGCCAGACCCTACTACTTCAGTTACCACTGAATTAATCCCATCAGGGGATTAAGTCACTGACTGGGTTAAGGCTCTCATTACCCAGTCATTTCTCCTCTAAACCTTCTTGCATTATTTCACAAGGGCTTTGGGGGACACCTCACATCCAATCCGTAATGCCATCTTAGTTTATTCCTGTGGTTATTAAAAAAAGCCCTTAGACTGAGTAATTTGTAAATACTATAAATGTATTTCTCAAAGTTCTGGAGGTTGAGGAGTGAAGATAGTCACCAAGAGATTCAGCATCTGGCCAGGGCTTCTCTATGCCTCCAAGATGGTGCCTTGCTGCAAAAAGGTGGAAGGAGAAAAGATAATGAATTCCACCCTTTGGATGGCACTAATCCTACTGATAAGGGTGGAACTCACAAGACATAATGTCCTCCTAAAGATCCCACCTCTTAGTACTGTTACATTCAGCATTAAGTTTGGAGGGGTGCAAACGTTCAAACTATAGCAGGGAACATTTGATCTGAAGTATTAGTGAGTAACGGTGAAATCTAGGTGGTGCCCTAACCCAAGGATTGTGCAGTTGCAAATCACCTTAGAGCACAAGAAATACTTCAGTATGTTTTAAAGCAGGTGTAGTAAAACCTCAGTGGTAGAACCCAGGTCTTATCATCCACATTCTACCACTAACATCTCACTATACCCTTTCTCACATATCAAATTATCCATCTTTTCTATTCATTTATCTTATTTTAGATGCATTTCAAAGCATATTGCTGACATCTCAACAATTTGCACATCATTAACAAAAAATTAGCATTTGTTTATACTTATTATTTTTATAAAAGTCATATATAATGAAATGCACAAACTCAAAGTGTATACAGTTAGTGAATTCTGATAAATGAATGCACTTGCATTATCCAAATCGCTATTAAGATATAGAATATTTGCATCACACAAGGAAGTTCCCTCAGATCCCTTGCCAGTCTATTCTTAAACTCAATCTCCAGTGCTTACACTATTCTGATATTATTCTGCCATATATTAGATTATCTGGCTTTAACATTTCATGTAAATGGCATCCTACATCATATATACATTTGCAATATATATTCTACAGTTTAAGATTTCTTTCACTTGACAAAATGTTCTAAACCTATATTCATGTTTTCCCATGAAACAATAATTCATCCCTTTTTACACTGATATTATATATAATACATAAATATTTCATAGTTCTTTTATTCATTCTTATATTGGTGAACATTTGGGTCAATTTGTGGCTGATATAAAGAAAACTGCTATAAACATGCTTATACAAGCTCTGTTTGTAAACATGCTTTTATGTCTGTTGTGTGAATATGTAGTAGGGGAATTGCTGAGTCACAGAATAGGTGTATATTTACTTTCACAAGAAAATGGGACGACACAGAAATTTTTCCTGTTTATTACACCACAGACATAAAAACCTGTTAGCATTTCTGATAACAAAGGACATTATACCTAGTGAAACAAGCCACAGGAAAGCAAATATTGCATGATTCTTCCTATATGAGGTATCTAAAATAATCAAATTCATAGAAGTAAAAAGAATAGAATGGTGGTTTCCAGGGACTGCAAAGAGGGAGAAATGGAGCATTGTGTTTTACTGTGTATAAAGTTTATGTCATGCCATATAAGTTCTAGAGATCTGCTATATAACTGTTTTAGGCAGTTTTGCCTTGCAGTGAGCAATATACATGCAAGAATAGCTTAGAGGAGGAAAAGTTTACTTTGATAGTCATGATTTTGGAGGTTCCGTTCATAGTCAAAATAAATCCATAGCTCTGGGCCCAAGGTGAGGCAAAGCATCATGGCAGAAGAGCATGATAGAGGAAACCTGCTCAGTTCATTTTGGTCAGGAAGCTGAGAGAGCTTGAGTGCAAGCAGACAGGGATAATATAATCCCAAGGGCACGCCCCCAGTGACCTACTTCCCCTAGTCATGCCCTACCTGCCTACGGTTATCATCCATTAATCCATTTAAGTTATTAATCCATAATGGATTAATCCACTGATTACGTCGCAGCTCTCATAATCTAATCATTTGACCTCTGAATGTTCCTGCATTGTCTCCCACATGAACTTTCAGGGAACACCTCATATCCAAATCATAACAAAAACATAGCACCTTATCACTATTGAGAAAGCATTGTACAGTCAAGATAAAGTCCCCAAATATATTGAGAGGATAGATTTCAAGTGCTATTAACCCTACCATATAATAATCCCACAAAAAAGCATAAGGAAATTTTTGGAAGTGATGGGTATATTTAGTGCCTTGGTCATAGTGATGATATCACTCTTATGTGCATATGTCCAAACTCACCAAGATTGATGCATTAATTATATACAATTTTGTACATTAATTATGTCTTGGTAAATCTAAGAATGTAATAAGTAAATTAATTGATTATTTTTTTAAGAAACTGATAGGTTATTTTCTGAAGTGGATGTAAAATTTCAGAATCTCACCAAAAATGTATGAGGATTCCATTTGTTCTACATCCTCACCAACATTTGGTGTTTTCAGTATTTTTAATTTTAGCCATTCTAGTGAATGTGCAATGAGATCTTATTATGATTTTAATTTGCATTTCATGATGAATGATGCTGAACATGTTTTCATATGATTATAGGCCATTTATATATATTCTCTTTCATGAAGTATACTTTTAAATCTTCTCTCCATTTTACACTGGGTTCGCTGTCCTTTCATTATTGAATTCTGGAGTTCTATGCATAAACCTTGAGTTCCATTTCTTTGTCAAATAAATATTTTGTGATTATTTTCTTCAACCTGTCATAATCTTAATTGTGTCTTTTGCCCATCAAAATAATTTATTGATATTTTATTTTATGATTGCCTCTATGACTAAGAAATCTTTATCTACCTCTAAGTCATGAAGATACTATTCTAGGTTTCTCTATAAAAGCTCTGTCTTGTTTTTTTCCACCTCTAGTTAACTTTTTGTGTCTGGTATGAAGTAAGGAATATAGTTCATTTTTTTCAATATCATTCTAGTACTTTTTGTTGAGGAGATTTTTCTTTTCCTACTGGATTGCCATAGCAAGTAACTGTATAAGTGGGGGCCTATTCCTGAGCTATCTGTTCTGTTTTACTGATCTACTTGTAGATTTTTATGCCTGTACTATAGTATCTTGATTATTGTAGTATTATATAATAAGACTCTAAGTTTTAAAGTCAGGTAGTGTAAGTCTTCCATCTTTGTTCTTCTTTTTCAATTACTTTGAATATCCTAGGTTACTTGTACTTACATAAAATTTTTAATTGGTTTGAAAATTGTCGGCATTATAATTGGAACACTACCTAATCTACAGATGAATTGAAATCTTGACTCTATTGGGTCTTACAATTGATTAACATGGTATGTCTCCACTTATTTAAGCTTTCAGTTTTTCTCAAGAACATGTGGGTAGCCTTCAGTGCAGAGTTCTTTTTGTTTAAAATTGTTTTATTAAACTTATTAAAATTCATTCCTTAGTATTTTATTTTTGATGATAAAATAAGTAAAATTGCCTTTTAATTTTCAAATTGTTTCCTGTAATATGTAAAAATATAACTGATTTTTAAATTTTACCTCATAGCCTATGTTTTTTTTTCAAAACAGGCATACTAACTAGTTCTAGTAGGTATTTGGTTGATTTCCTAGAATGTTCTAGTTAAGAAATCATGCCATCTGCAAATGGAGACAGTTTTATTTTTGCTTCTATATTCTCATGCTTTTTCTTTGTATATAAGAAATGTATATTTTGTATATAAGAGATGTATATTCTCATCTTTTTTCTTTGTTATAGTGAGTAGGACCTGCAATACAATGAAGGCCTCCAGTACAACAGAAAGGTTGGGATGGGAGACCTGGCCTTGTTTGACTAATCTGACTAGGAGAGTGTTGAGTATTTTGACATTAAGTATGATTTTAACTGCAGAGCTTTCAAAATTATGTTTTTCAGGTGGAGGAATACCCCTCTATTCTTAATTTTCTAATAATCTTCACCATAAATGGGTATTAAATTTCCTTTTCCCATATCTAGTGATTAATTATATATATCTCCATTTTTATTCCACTGATACAATTAATTCTACTAAACATTTTTTAAATATTAAGCAAATTGTGGATTCTAAAAGCAAACTTTCCTTGATGATAATTTAATATTGCTAAATTTAATTTGTTATACTTTTAAGAACTTTTGATACATTTGTATATCAGCCCATGACTTTATTTTATAGTATCTTTGTCATATAGTAGCATCAAAAATCATAAAATACTTAAGGATAAGCTTAACCCAGAAAAGGAAAGATGTATACACTGAAAACTATAAAGTACTAATGAAAGAAATGAGTAACATGCTAAATGGTACTAATGAGGATATGGGATAAAGGAAGCACACACTATTGGCAGGAGTGTGAATTGGTACAATCATCATGGAAAACAGTGCAGAGATTCCTCACAAAATTAAAAATAGTCCTGAGGTTTGGTACATCCCATCAGTTTTACTAATAGTAAACAGTATTTCCAAGGTTTTAATTGAGTTTGTACAATGATCATTGTATGCACCCTATCTAAGCCATAGGGTTATTAATAAGCTTCAAGTGACAGATTATAAACTACTGTATAAACATAAAATACTATGGCAATAATCTCTCTTTTTCTCTCCTTCTTTCCCTCCTTCCTTTCTTCTTTCTTTTCTTTTATTCTTTCTCTCTTCCTCTTTCCTTCCCACCTGCTCCAACCCTTCCTCCTACCCTCCTTAATGACCTCCCTCCCTTCTTCCTTTCTCCTTTCCTCTCTCTCTTCTTTGGAAATCATAAAAAATGCATCATACATTATTTTAGCTGGTGTATTATACATATTTCTAGTGCCATAAAAAAGTTAAGTTTATAGATAAATTCTTATGTGGCTTACTATTGTTGCTTTTGTAAATCTGTCAGTAGATCATACCCCCTTCACCCAAAGTCTCTTTTTGCTTTCCTCTATTTCTTCAATCTCTTATTTTTTTACTTGCCCTATTTTTGGTTCAGTTCAACACTGTAACTTTTTTCTGATTCTGTATTTTCATTGTTGTTTTGATTTCGTTGCTTTTCTTGTACTGGGAATTGAACACTGAGCAACATCCTTCCAGCCCCACACCCTTTTTTTTTTGTAATCTGGATGAATAAATTCAAATCTTTATTCATGTATTCTATTTCCATTATTGTAATAAAGTAAGAAAATGTGAAAATGTGGTTTTCCCAAAGAAATTTCTTTATCTTTTTCTGAGAAATGAGATTTGCAAGCCCTCATACACCAAGCACAGGCATTATCAAGATTTACCAAAGGAGGCTCAGTGGTTCCCCACCATCAAGCATTCCATGTAGGTAACTGGTTACATCATCAAAATCATCCGGGTTTTCCCTGGTAGGGAAACTGCTACAGTCATGCATACTAGATGATGTTACCACAATACCCAGCTCTGAGTCTGCTTTTAATTACTTGCTTACATTCCATATCATCCTAGAAAGGATTTAAAAGTTCATATTTAGAAGTAGATTAAAAGGCATACACCATAAGTGAGAATAGTATATTCAATCTAGTGGGCACTCTTGGTTGACTCCCTGTCTAAAATTATTCTGGAGTTTTCTGTGGTCTCAGTCTCTTGCGATTTGGGCTGCTTTAAGAGAAATGCAAATCAAAACCACCCTAAGATTCCATCTCACCCCAATTAGAATGGCAATTATCAAGAACACAAGCGACAACAGGTGTTGGCGAGGATGTGGGGAGAAAGGTAGACTCATACATGGCTGGTGGGGCTGCAAACTAGTGCAGCCACTCTGGAAAGCAGTGTGGAGACTTCTTAGAAAACTTGGAATGGAACCACCATTTGACCCAGCTATCCCACTCCTTGGCCTATACCCAAAGGACTTAAAATCAGCATATTACAGAGATACAGCCACATCAATGTTCATAGCTGCTCAGTTCACAATAGTCAGATTGTGGAACCAACCTAGATGTCCTTCAATTGATGAATGGATAAAGAAACTGTGATATATATATATATATATATATATATATATATATATATATATACACAATGGAATATTACTCAGCCATAAAGAATGATAAAATTATGGCATTTGCAAGCAAATGGATGAAATTGGAGAATATCATGCTAAGTGAGATAAGCCAATCTCAAAAACCAAAGGACGAATGATATCACTAATAAGTGGATGATGACACATAATGGGGGGTGGGAGGGGTTAGTGTTAGGGTTAGAGTTAGGGTTAGGGAGGGGGGCAAGAATGGAGGAAGGAAGGACTGTATAGAGGGAAAAGAGGGGTGGGAGGGATGGGAGGGAAGGGAAAAAATAACAGAATGAATCAAACAGCATTACCCTATGTAAATTTATGATTACACAAATGGTATGCCTTTACACCATGTACAAACAGAGAAACAACATGTATCCCATTTGTTTACAATAAAAAAAAATGGAAAAAAAAAGAAGTTCCCTTTCCATATGTTTCCTTTCTGTCTCCCATTGTTTCTCCTTCTCTCGGCCTTTCTCTTGCTGACCTCTCTTCATTCAATTCTCTTTCTCCCATTCTTTCTTCTTTCTGTTTTTGCCTATTTCCAAGTCATTGGATTTCTTAGTAGAAGAGAAGTGATTCTTCAAGATTATAAAGGGCTCCCAAACGTCTCATTTTCCACCTGGGTCGGTTCAATGTCAGGAGAATGATGCCAGGAATGTACATCATTCCTGTGTGCAGTGTTTACATGTCCTAACCATAAACCAATAGTGTGTCTGTGTGTGTGTGTCTGTGTGTGTGTGTGTGTGTGTTTTAAATCATGAGACAATCTTTGACAGTGCCTCAGAGATACTGGGTCCTAGATAAGTTTCTATCATGCTCATTCGTCACTTGGGAGTTTTGAATATTTGCTCATAGAACTGGTAGAACTTGCCAAGTGAACTGTTAACCCTAGTTGCACAGAAACCATTGGCAGTTGTGCCCTCAGACCATGCCCTCAGAGTAGTTCTCCTTTTTAAGAGAAGAGAGAGAATGTGGTGTTAAAAAAGGTGCAGAACAGAGGTGTAGGTGACTAATTGGATATAGAATCCGAAGCATCCAGTGTTTCCCTTAAATCCTGCACAACACCCCACCCATTGCTTAACTGGCAATCCTGCTTCCATGGCTTGATCAAGGGAGGAAAGGCCAGAGACAATGTGAACCACTTGTCCAGAAACCCTCAAATATGGAAGCACATTGTATTGTTGCCTCCCCAAGATGGGTTATGGAGGAGTAAATATGGGAAGACTTACATTGTTCATGCAATATATTAAGAAAAGGCCGAGTCACCAAGGGAATGCAGCTCTGTGGCTCAGGTAGATGGTCTACTGCCAAAACTCTAGCTTCTTTTTCTTTTATTCTTTTGCTAACTCCAGCAATCTTTCAAATTTCTCGTTTTGGTCATAGATCCTCGAGATGCCTGTGTTTAATGAGGCAGAAAAACCTGGAAATATCTCCAATTTAACTGAAACAGAAGTAGCTTACAAATGAGAGCTCAGGTGGAACTTGAAACTATTTTCCAAATGAAGAATATGAAAAATGAGGGAATTGTGTTCAAAGAAATGTCAAATCATTCTATCTCTATCCTTTGTTTCACAACTATGATGTCATCTCAAAAGATACTGACATCCACAATCTGAGAAACAAAACAGGCTTCCTCAAACAAAACACAAATCCTCCTTTAAGCTTCATTCCATATCCAAAACAAAAATGAGAGAAAATAAGAATGCCAACATCAAACTTGCTTCTTTCTTACAGGGATATGTTGAAGATGTGAAGTTGCAATAAGCACAAAACTTAGTTGCTGTTTTTATCATACTGTGGTCAGAGATATATTTACAAAATACAATCTGGTCATATCACACATCCTCTGGTTTCAAACATTTCAAGCACTCCTGTTTCTCTCAGGTGACAGATGTGAATCATTGTCCCAGAGTCAGTCAGGCCCTATGTGATCTGGCTCAACCTCAAAATACCTCCTGGTTCTCTGTCTTCCAGTTCCAACCATCCCGGTTCAGCCCTCATGAACACTGTGGTCACTCAGGCTTCAGGGTCTCTGCAGAAGCCATTTCCTCTGTTAGGAAGGCACTTTTCTCCTCTCTTTACCTACTTACCCCCACTCATTTGCCTAAGTTCATTTTCTTAAGGAAACCTGGGTGACAAATCTGAGTAAGGTGTAATTTCCCTCAGATCTCCCTTTATAGTTCTGCCTCTTGCAATGTCCATCATCCACTGCTTAACATTTATTTGTGTGATTTTGTATCTGATATCTATATTCCCCCAAAAAATCCAAGTTCTGCCTATGTTCATCGTTTCATCTTCAAGACCCCCAGCATCCCTGGTACATGGTGAACATTTAGTATGTAGAGAATAAAGGAAAAAGAAAGATGAAAGAAAATATTAGTGAAAAAAGAGGGGAAAGTGAAAGAAAGCAAGGAGAGAGAGAAAGAGGAAAAGAAGAAAAATCTAATTTGAGAAGAAACATCAAGATCAATGATTATTTAATGTAAAACAAATCTAGTAGCACAGTTCCAACTACTCAATAGTCTCATAGAGGTGATTTTTATTTCTTTTCTTTCTAAAGCAACCCCTGATTCCTCCACCACATATGGCTACTACAAGTAAAATCTCATTTCCTGTATGGTATGGATTAAGATGAAACAAGTTTTGGAAATTGTCGATGACAGACTTTTATATAGACTAATCTAGTATTCATTACATGAGGTTGGAACCTTACACATTATATGAACTAGAAGAAAATCTTCTTTTTAAAAAATTATTTCAGGTTTTAATTTTTTAAAAAAGTACCCATCCAAAATACACCCTGTATAGTTATTTTTTAATTTGTTCTTTTGTTATACATGACAGTAGAGGATATTTTGATATATTTATACAAACATGGAGTACATCTTATTCTAATTAGGATTCCAGTCTTGTTGTTGTACATGATTTGGAGATTCACTGTGGATATTTATATATGGACATAGAAAAGTTAAATCAGATTCATTCCACTGACTTTCCTACTTCTGTCCCCCAAACTTCTTGTAAAATAACCAATCCTTTTACATAAATTACCCCATATAGGACTGAATGGTAAACTAACGTGGGTTCTTATATTTTGTTTTCCGACTAGCTTGTTTTATGTCTTCCAGAGCAAGTTTTGTCACAACTAAAGAAAAAGCAGAGCAACACAAGGAAGATCTTCAGAAAAATCTTGAAAAATCTACAAAACTCTTTCCTTTAGTGGTTTGACAACGTCTCTACTTATTCCACTATGTTTGACTCACTGGTGAAGCTGCCAACACAGATTAAGAAGCTGCAGACATTAATCCAGGTATTAAAACAATGGATTAACAAAAGAGGTTACATATTAGATTCAATTTTTGGTCCTGATAAAAAATTTTTTTTAAAAACTGTCTCAGTTGGAAACCTCTGTCTCCAAGGAACAAATAGAAGCTCCAGGACTTAAAGCTGCTAATGATTAGCAGACTCTCAAGCCAGGTGCCAGCACTCTCAGAGGGCTAGCTATCCCAGTAGTTTTATAGTAAAATTTTTTTAGTGCTTTACTTTTCAAATTTCACAGTTTTGTGTGGTTTTCTCCACCTTTTATTTTCCCCATCAGACTTGTTATTTTTGGTGTTCAATTTTGCAGAATGTGAGGTTTTTCAAAAGCACAGACATTGGCATTATAGCAGAAATACCCATAAATGCCACTGTCTCTGGCTAAAAAAGAAGTAAGATTTTGTCTGGATACCTAATTATGTTGGGGAATTTTTGAAAGCAAGGAAAATATATATTGTTTCAATATTTGAACTGACTTCTGTGCAGTCTTGTCTAGAGGAAACTTGGAACTTTAGCCTTTAAAAGAATATTCAATTTTTCTCTAGTCGACTGAAAATATTCTTCAACCACTCCTACACGTCTTAGAAGAATCAGAACTGCACATGTCCAAAATTTGTATTTCAGGTAGCCATAATTACAGATCTTTTCTTAAAAACTGCAGAATCCTGTCTCTGTTTTAGAATGATAATTCTAATATTCCCAAGACCCAGGATATCAGGTCTCCTGATCTCCTTCTCTGCTTCCTCCTATTATCCCAGGGAATTTCATATATAGTTTCCTGATGAGATATACCTGTATGTCTATATATCATACTGACACACATAAATACATATATCTTAGAGAGGTATGCAGATAAGGCCCAACCATGACCTTGCTTCACAGACATATCTATGCATAGACATCTGTTAATTTGGGGAAAGGTGCTGTTTCTTTCTCTATTGAACCAAATTACCTGAGGATGCATTTACACCAGCTTATGCAAACATGGACTAAAAACTATCAACTTTGTTTTCTCTCTAAGAAGTTATCTCCTCACAACCAGTCCTGAAATCCCTCACTCACAAATGTTAGTGCAATAAAACGCATAATTTTCACTATTAGTATAAGAGAGAGAAACCTCTGGAAAACCTGCTTCGAATTCTGGTTCTATACCTCTCTGTGTTTCCTTAAGAAAATTATTTTGTCTTTGTGAACCTCAGTTTATCCATCTACAAAGGATTACAAACACATTAACAGTTACTGCAAAAATTAAATAATATGAAGAAAGTAAATCTTTTTACAGACCTGATGTTCAATAAAGGTTTCATATTCCTAGGATCAGCAAATTTATACAACATTTATTTGCCAAACATTAGACTGTATTCTTAGAATAAAGAGATAAATGTGAGATCCCTGTACTTAATGAATTCAAATCTTAACAGTGGAATTGATGAACAAAAAGAAAAAAAAAAGAGTCAAGCAACTATGATTGAAGGATGTCTATGAAGGCCAGAGGCCAGAGATTCAGAGAAGGTTTCCCTGAGATGTGATGCTCTGTCTGGACCTTGAAAGATAAAGAATAGGACGGATGCTATTCTAGGAAGTAGGAACATGTTTAGAGACATGGAGGCAATGGAGCATACATGAAAATTCAAAGAAATGCAAATAATTGGCAAACCACCTGAAGGATTGATAAAGTTGTCAGCACACGATCTTGGAACTTATGCTTTTGTTGGTATCAATTTCTGTTTTAAAATTAACTGGTTATTTATCTTTCTCATCTACTACATAGTATGACCTGTGAAGACAGGGACGGTGTCTATGTTGTTTAATCTCAGGCAAAAGTCACAGTGTCTGGAACATAGAAGAAATGCAATGAATATTTGAAAAAATAAATGCACATTACTTACCACAAACCACTAATTTTAAAATATGCAAGTCTAGACTCGGAGAGGCTAATTCACTTCTCCAAAGACACATGGCAAATTTGGTGTCAAACTCTGAACTCCTGTCATCCTTCTCAAGAATACTCCATGAGACAGTTTCCATTGTAAGTGGATAAGAACTATGTTGGATTTTATCATAGAAGAGTAGGAAGAAAAGCTGCTTGATAGCATCCAGCACAGTTCTAGCATTTAACCAAGCTGAAATCTTTGAATTATGGGACAATTCAATTTGGACAGACAATTTGGGAATTGAAGACTGATGCACAGGAGCACAAAAATGGTAAAATTTACAAATTCTAGGCTGATATTTACTTTTAATAATCAATATACTTTTTAGAAGTAAGCATTTTTTTTCTTTCTTCTAGAAGGACTCAGAACTTCCACTGTAAACTTTATTAGTTGAACATAACAATATCTGGGAGTAGAAGTCATGGCCAATGCCATACAAGATTCCAGGAACAGAGTTAAGTCAACAAACTTTTTCACTGTCTCAGAAGTACAGAATTTAAAAAGCCTAAAGTAGCAAATAATACATCTAAGTAAGTCCAGATGAAATATAGTATTTTTTAAGAGTACTATTTGCATAGCCCACTTGACTAATCATGAGTGTCTTGATTCAAAGTCAGTTGGGGTCAAGCCTGTTAAAAATCTCTGTGTACACAATACGTGGAGAGGTTCTCTAATGCGCCTCATCAAGTCGAACAGGATTGTTTGAGAATTGAACTCACAGCTAGTATAATTTACTATAGAATTGACCGTAATTATATAATATGCTATAAACAATATTCCTAATTCCAAGTCTTCCTCATTAGAACAAGTCCAGCATGTTCAAAAGAAATACTTTTCTTCCTGTTTTGTCAAGATTGCTCACTTTTTGTTGATTCTACTTGCATTTAGAGCTATTTTCCTTTCATGTCTTCCTATGCTGAAGTGGTTATTTGTATTCACAAGGGCTGTCTTTATTCTACTTGTCAAAGTGCAGATTTTAAGCATAGAATACTCATCAAGTCTATTGCTAAGGTGGTAGGATCCCTGGCCCTCTAGAGATCCTAGGCTATCACCATTTCATGAGATATCTTTGAAAAATTGGATGGAAGTTGGGATTTGGTAGTTGAGATGAAGGCAGAAAAATTTTTTTTAAAAATTAATGACTATTTTAGGCACAAGTTAAGAAAGATAGGCAAAAATATTATAAGGGCCTAGATTGAGATAGGAAAACAAAACATCACATCCAGAGCTGAGTACAAGGGACTATATGGCAATCAAAGCAAAGGCTGAGTCTAGTAGGCTGCATGACCTGAGGAAGAAAGAAACAGGACTTACACTTGCTGGTCTCTGAAATATGCGCAATGTCCAAGTATGGACAGTTTGGCAATGACTTCACTACCTAGGTAATCAAACTGATATTACACAGACATCAGTACTCTAAAAATTTTAATAAGCTTGATTTTAATACTTCAAAAGTCCTTGGCATAATGGGGGCAGCATGTGGGAACATAAAAAATCTAAAAGCTGTTTGCTTCATCCAATATGTTTCCAAACGGACAGCAACCTAGCATGTTAATCAAGAGACTTGACTGTGTACAAATCCAGATGTTCTGGTTGCCTTTGTAATTGGGAAGATTTAGTTAACCTCTCTAATTCTTAGTTCCCTCGTCTACAAATTAGAACCACCAAACTGTTTAATCAATTACTCGAAAAATATTTATCAAGGGCTTATTATGTGCCAAGTATGGGGTTGAGCACCCAGAAATACTACAAAGAGCAGAATGCAGAAAAATCCTGACCTTCATGGCGTTTCCGTTCTAGTGTGCTGTTGGGACTGTTCTGATGTAAATAAAGAAATCAGCCCTGCCTTGGCACAATTATAATCAAACTAGCAAAGTGCCTAGCACAACAACTTTTACCAGTTACTCATTTCTCAGGGTGTGGTATGGGTGTGGGTGTGTGGGGGGTGTCTACTTCTTTGCCTTAGAGTTTGGGTTCCAACTCTGGCATTGGTGTCCCAGTCAGTTGCTTCTATGGTTTCTCCTCACTATGGTGTTATCCTCAGATTCTCACTACCTTCTGGGCCCTCATCATAAGCATTCAGACATGCTTACATCTTCATTGAGAAAAAAAAAAATCAACATAGAGCAGTAAAAACCTCACTGAGCCACACATGCCTCTCAAGCTACCGATCTGACTCTTTTTCCCTCTGAAACCAAATTTTATCCCAAAAGTGTCTTTGCAAGCAGACTTCATTTCCACATCACATTCACTCTCAGGTGATCTTATTCTGATTTCTCTTTACCACTCAGTAAAATTTGCTCTTTCTTAGATTGTGAACAGCTCTCCTCCCTCCACATTGCTAAATCCAATCCTCATTCTTTATCAGCTTCTTCCTGCTGGAAATATTCTTTCCCCTTGGATTCCACGACTGTGCCCTCCTGACTTTCCTCCAGTCTTTCCAACCACTCCATGTCAGTCTCTCTTGGAAATGTCACATGCTCAATCTACCTTCCAAATGCCTTGACTTTACTTTATATTGCCTTCCAAAAACTTGTACCAAGCTCTAAACATGCATAACCAACTCATATAGATCTCCACTTGGCTGATAATTTGAACGTGCCCCAAACAGAATGCATTTTCTCCTTACCCACCACCATTCCAAATATATGTCTCTTTCATTATTTAATAGCATTCACCTAGTTGTTCCTCCTAGAAACCCGGGAGGTTGACTCCAATTATTAGTCCCATATCCCACCCATCACTGAGTTCTGCCAACACAACCTCTTGGCTACATCTCAAACCTGCCCATTTCTCCACTTCTCCATTCTCATCATGCAAGATCAAGCCACCATCATCTCCAAATAACTTCCTGACAGTTATATATTATCTTCTTCCAATCTATTTTTTATTTAGAATTCAGAATGTAATATTAAAATAAATGTCTCATTATTTCACTTCCCTACTTAACACTTCAAAGATTCTTCATGTTTTTATTACAACCAGAATGCTTAATGATTCTTCAAGTCCTAAACAATATAACTTACTAACTTACTAAACCAACAACATATATTTGTTTTGTGTATGAAACAAGTATATTAAAAAGTTTCCCTTCAATCTTAAGTATTTTAAAATCCATATAGCAGTAACCATATGCATACACATTATCCTTCCTATGCACACAGGTATACACAGCAGTTTGGATTCAAATCATCCTAAAATTTATTTTTTAACCTGTTGAGAATCTGTCTTTACTTTAGCTTTTAACATGTATTTGAATAAAGGCTTAAAAACTCTCACATAAAAGAAAGGCTTAAGTACCTCGGTAGGCTATAATGCTAGAGAGAATATTTAGGAATTCTTCCTCTTTCCCTCTTTTCTCCTCTCTTTATCTCTGTGTTTCTGGCAGAAACCATACTCTGTGACATGAGACAAATGAGCCTCTCCTACAGTTTTTATAGAGACAGTCTAGGATCTACTGTTCCTTTATACACAGATCAATCTAAGGGTAGAAAAGTCCTTTGCATCTTCAACTATAGAATCTTGATGAAGGCAGACACATCTACTAGACCAACATGTGTAAAATGTTGCCCTGCATTTATATGGTTTTTCTTGGTGATTGTCTGTGTCTGATGGAAGGCTCATGAATTCCCCTTTTCTCCTTTCTACACCATTATTCTGTTTGTCTCAAAATAAATACTGCAATAGCTGCATCATCCACAGATGCCAATCTCAGTCCTTTGAAGTTGACTGTTGGACAGAGTAGCCACCCTATTGCTCACCTTTAAATGCCTCTTGTCAATCCTTTCATTTTCCCAGATGCATGAGGTTCATATGGGCAGGATATTTATGTATATTTACTCAGGTGTTTGGGAAAAGTTCCAAAAAGGGTCCACTTTATTAGCAAGTCTTTACACCACTCAATGGAGAACACTTCTGCTGTATAAAATTCGTTAAATAAATCAGTTTATGAAAAGAAATAAACCACTCACACCATTTACATTGCATGATGGTTTTCCTCAATGGGTCAGAGAGGTTTCAATTAACTTAGATAGGTACCACTTCAGAAGTGACATGATCTATATTGTTAGTTTTTATTGTCTTTATAGCCATCTTAATAGGGCCATGTCTCAGGGTAATAGAGAAAGTGACTGGCATTAAAATGACTTGTTTGTGCAAACTCTATCCCAAACAATTCCTAAAATCAACAGGTACAAACCCTGACCTAAAGTATCACTAATAAACTACAGACACACTACAGCATACTGTGTACGTGTACACAGCCACAAACATTCAAATCTTTACCTGTTACAGCAAAAATTCATGAGCACTCTCATTATATCAGATAACAGTGATATGGCAAAAATAAGAGACTATCTCATAGCAGACATCTCCATATTTAGTTATAGAATATTGAGCAGTGAGCAGATGAATGTCCAAAAATGGACAATAGAAAGTTAAAGAAAGCTCCAACTGGCATGGTGGATAAAGACATCAGGCAAGGGCTAAATGATATACCCTCTGGAGTTAAAAACTAGGGAGAGCAAGAATGCAGCATAACCACAAAAGAACATAATACTTAAGATATCTGGACGAAGTGGTCAAATTTAGGAAGGAAATTCTCTCACTGACCATTAGGTTGGATCCTATGTTATCACTGGGAAACCCTAATTTAGGTATTCACAAGTTAGCAGGTAAGTTTCATAGAACATAAATTTAATTGACATTTTTGTAAACTAATTTTAAGAAATACAAGTATGTAGTGATACATGTATGTAGGTTTAAGAATGTAGTGCTCACTGAATGCTGAGCTTTCTCTTGAGGTTTGGAGAAACTTAAATTAATCATGCACGTGTAGTCAATGCACATGTGAATGTTCTGTAAGATGCACAGGAGGCCACATGGTGTCTTGCATGGGATATGGTCAAAAATCTCTCCTGTCACACTGCCTCTAGCATATAGCAGTCTGGGCACACACAAGCAAGAGTGATGGTCTAAGCAGAGGCCAGAGTTTCAAGTCAGCAAGTAAAATTATATGTCATAGACAAAAATCTTGAAGAATCTCTTTCATATGGATCTCAGAGCTTGAAATCAATTGATCTACACTAAAGAAAGTGAACTCTAAAGTCAGATGCCAATCCCTGAATACCATGTGGTTTTTAAGATAATTTTGAAATCCCTAGTGGTAAATGAAGAATCCATGGAGGATTTTTAAATATTATCCTTTCCTGAATGGTTTGTCCAATTCTGTTTTCAAATTAAATCTCTAAAACTTTAATATGTAATAGTAGATGTATGACTTTTTTGATTTCTATGAGATCTTGGGTGAGAAAGGTGGGATATTAAATGCAAGGATGAGAGTCCTCCACTCTATCTCCAGTGGGTGCAAGAGTGGAAATTTTTAATTCTCTTTATTCCTTCCATGATTTCTTACACTATATCACAGAGTCAAAAAGAACAAAGAAACAAGTGACCAAAGTCAGTAGATGTCACCATTCCTGGAGAGAAAGTTCCCAGTTAGAGGAGTCCTGTTATTTATTTATTTATTTATTTTAGGAGTCCTATTTATACATATTTTCTCAGTGGGAAGAATATCCAAGGACATGTTGAGTTACTTAAGTGCTTTCTCTTCTTTCCATCTGCCTCTGTGATGCACACACACACACACACACACACACACACACACACACACACAGTGTAGAATATGAGAGGAAGGGTCAACTTCATGCTTCTAAGATGTAAGATGGTTTCTCTTTCCTTGTATGAATCTACAATCAGTTGCTGGGTGCATTAACCACTGACCTGCAATTAAAGATGAGAATTAAGTAAACGTTATGTGATGGTGATGGAGATAGTGTTCTCACTTGGAGAGTCCATTAAGAACACCACTTCTCATAAAACTCAAGAAAGGACATCAACTCCAGATGTTAAGTCATAATCATAGGCTTATTTATCATGACATGTCTCAGATGGAGAATTTTTTTTCTTTGTCATCATTGAATTTGTCATTTAAGAAGAGATTAACATTGCCAAGTTAGCTTTCAATATGGAAAGAAAGCTTGATATGAAAAATTGTTCCTCTCCATCATTAATTTAATGGAAATAGTACAATTATGGTAAGAGAGGAAATTACAATCACAAATCCTTCTCTGCTGCTCACTCTTCCTGTTCAAAAATAAAAATTATCTAGTACATGGTCTTTAGGACAATAGGATTATTACGCATGACTTCAAATAAATTTGCTTAGCCCAAGAAAACACTTCCCAAAGTTTTCAAAAGTTTAGCTGAGCTACAAGATATATAAGCAGTTCAGATAAGGCTAAGCCAGTATCTTCCCTTCCTATCTAACCTTTTATTAAAAACCACGCACTTTATTTCAACATTCTGAGCAGATCCTAGACAACTTTGTGCATATGAGTCCCAGAGCAGACATAAAAACCAGATGGGAAAGAGATTTACAAGAACCAATCTCAAAAGAATATTTGCCAGCAGAATGTCAACTCAACATTGATTTCAGCAATGTATTTTGATTTACAATACAGATGTCTTTTCAGAATTTTCATTTCTCCTTATGTATGAACAAAGTGCAAGGAGGATATAGTCCCAGCTGCTCACTTCAAATGTTCCAGCCCTAAACAAAAAAACAAAAACAAAAACAAAATTTATAACTTACTCTTATCCCCTGGGAAGTTCAGAATTTTCAGTAGACTTATAGGCAAATTGTTAAATCAGGCAATTGCCGCTATACTTACAAATATTTTCCCAAGGATACAATCTTGCTACATCTCAAGGATGTAGCAAGGATCTTAACAAGGCAGAGAGAAATTAAAGAATTTTCTGTGGTCACTCTCTCATTATAAATAACAGTATACTGAGACTCAATGTTGGTG
Source organism: Sciurus carolinensis (assembly GCF_902686445.1). Taxonomy (NCBI): domain Eukaryota; kingdom Metazoa; phylum Chordata; class Mammalia; order Rodentia; family Sciuridae; genus Sciurus; species Sciurus carolinensis. The sequence goes on along the minus strand of NC_062213.1, from coordinate 23,051,046 downwards.
GCAGTGGACACCTAGGTTCTAAAGACACAAAAACACCTTCAAAGTGTTCATAATCTCCTTGAAAGAAAGCTAAGAAAAATGTAATGTTGTGAACTATAAAAAGAATCATTTGAACACTGAGAAAGAAGCACATAATTTTACTACATAAAGTAAGGAAAGAAGGAGAAATGGAGGTAGATGTTATAGAATATGTAAATACAATAAAAACCAAATCTCTATAAATTGTATGCTTCTCATTTTCATTTTCATAGGAAATAAATTTAATTATGAAATAATTCAATGTTACAATCATCAGCAAACATTTATTGGACCACTTATTTAATAATTGCCAGTGGATAAGAAGCAAACTGCTCCACGGAAGATCTGAAGTATACTTTGCTAGCACACATACAAGGTGCCCCTGATTTTTTTCAGTGTTGGAAAAATTGCAATATTTAAATTCAACATTTTTCCAGGCTTGATGTTTCTACCATATGTAAGTATAATGAGTACCTTCATCCAAGATTTACTGAGCTCCTACTAATGTGATTGGATATGTGACATGGGGAAAGGAATAAGCTGGTAAGGAATCAATAATGGTGAAATTGAACAGAATATTCACACAGTACTGTTACCATACACTCTAATTAATTTTTTTGTAGGACAGTGTGTATCAATTGGTTTATGTTGACTTTGATGATACAACTTCTGTACATACACTCAAATTTCACTGACCCTATGAATGTATGATGAATTATAAAGATTGACTCACTCAATGTAGAAATCCACAATAAACTTTTCAAGATGAAATTTCACTCGTTTCTTCCTTTGCAAATGGAAAAGACTTGAATTCAGAAAATAACATCAATATTTTAAAAAATGCTTTGTTGGGTGGTCTACTGTGTGAAAAGGTAATGTCTATCTCTACTGGGTTGAATGTTACTTGGTTAGCCACCTGTCTTTACCAACGGGTACTTGTACTACCTTTGGCATATAGCGTGTCTCTAAAGTAATAGTATTTAATTCCACATGTGCTACTCACAGGTTTTATTTTGAAGCTCAGTGGTCACTCTGAAAACAGCTGTCTCACTGCCTCTTGGCTGTACTTTCTCAACGCCATAATCTTCATGGTTTGAAAAGGACTTTAACATTCATTATTTCATTTAATCTTTGAAGCAGACCTTTGAGGTAGGGAAAGAGTTAATTAAGGCTCATTTTTAAATGAAGAAATATTTTCAAAATGCTTATACAACTTAATAAAGGTTACACAGCTAGTCATGAATATTTATAATGGTGAACTCCAGACCCCACAAGAATGGTGCAACATGACCTGTACCGTTCGTGTTAATTATCTGGTCTTATTTTATTGCAATTCTTTGAAAATATGCAATCTAAGTAAGATAAGAAAGGGTCACTCTGGATTAGCCAGAATATTTGATTGGCTCAAATGCCCTCAAACAATATTATATCTCCTAAGTTTTCATTTTAGAAATACAGCCAAATTTGTAAACTTCTTCAAGAAAGCAGAGCAACCCTGGGGTAGAGTTTTTGAGGTGTAAATTTCTAACTTTCCCTTGAAAGCAATAATTCATCAAAATGTGCATTTGATGAAAAACTGGGCTGAGACCTTGGAGGCATGTGATTACAGTCAGTTTATGCTCTGAGCTTCCAAGAAGATATTCTGCACGGCCGACGTGATTCAGGAATGACAGGAGGAGCCATACGAGTTTTTCTTTTCCTCTCCAGTTCAGCCTCCTTGGATTGATAAATGGGCTTACTTGCATCTCTCCTGAAGGACGTTATTCAACGCTCTGTTGGTTTTATCTCCCACACTAGGCAGGGCCCAGGAAAGGGAGCTTCTCCAAGGAAGGTAAATAGAAGGAAATGAGTTAAAGCTCAGACTCCAGTGGAGGGAGCTCTTACTCAAGAGCTAAGTTGGCCTTACTTTGAGAATATATTGAATTTCCTGGCTTTAATTACCTATATTTGAGAAAAATTCAAGTAACACCAACCTATCAGGCTGCCCATGGGTCTGTGTTTCTACATTAGAGAGCTAAATGTAATTTTTTGGCTTCAAAGCTTATTTGGCAGTGTTGCTGTTTTCTAAAGTGAACTATGGGACTACTATATTAATTCCACAGATATTTATTATTACAATTGAACTAAAGAATTAACTCAATTATCCTGGTCCTGAAAGCAAAATTTTGTATTAAAAGACCTCATTTTCTTTGTTGTGATTACTCCAAGTACAAGTGGTTTCATTGTCTACCTGAAGTTTTAAGATATGTCTAGGAGCATTTTCACTATTTTTCCTGTTAGGGAATATTTTCAGTCTGTTGGAACTCAAATACTTCTAAAAGGTTTTTAAAGACCTGCAAAGAATAAATATTATTCTCCAAGGAAACTGAATCCTTTACAGGCAACATAGTACTTACAATACACAGGTAAAGCTCATTATAATGAATTCCTCAAGACATGCAATTTGGTTGTAGTGGATCTGTGTAGTGATGAAGGCATTGATAGAAACAAGTTCCCTAGTCTTTTGGAGGAGAGAATTAAATAGCTGCTCTGTAGCAAACTAACAGGTGCATGGGGAGGGTGCCAAATCAGCTCTGAATCAAACAGGAACAAAATGGAATGTGTCATGGACACAGCCTAGCTCTCATTCCTCTTCTCTCAAACCTTCTCTTAGGTGAATATTTTGGGTAAGATGTTTATGGTGAAAAGGTGAGCAATGAGAAAATGCCAGGGGTTAAAATATCCTCTTGATTATTTAGTCCATCCTGCACATAGGACCTTATCAAATGCTTCTGTTGTCAAATTATTCTTTTAAATAAAACAAATATGAAAATAAAAATGGATGACTCTCTATGACCTATAAGAGGGTGAACATATTCTTTATTTAAAATTAAAATTAGCATTTTATTTTATTTTATTTTTTATTTTTACAGACTGCATTTTGATTCACTGTACACAAATGGGGTACAACTTTTCGTTTCTATGGTTGTGCATGATGTAGATTCATACCATTCGTGTAATCATACATGTCCATAGGGTAATGGTGTCTCATGAACATATTCTTGAGGGGAGCACTGAAGGCCACCCTCTGACATGGATTCATTCTCCTGCATCTATTTCCTCCTGTCTTGTCTTGCTCTTCATCCTATGGAACTTCTGACCCAAGCATATAGGCCTGCTGGATCATATGCTGTTTTAGTCAGTTTTTTCACTGCTGTGACCAGAAGACCTGATAAGAACAACGTAGAGAAAGAAAAGTTTATTTGGGGTTCATGGTTTCAGAGTTCTCAATCTACGGATGGCCACCTCCATTGCTCTGGGACCACGCTAAAGAAGAACAACATGGCAGAAGGGTGTGGCAGAGGAAAGCAGCTCAAGACATGGCAATAAGAAAGCAGAGAGAGCATTCTCCTCACCAGGGACAAAATATATATCCCAAAGGCATGTTCCCAGTGACCGACCTCCTCCAAGCACACCCTATCTGCCTACAGTTATCACCCAGTTAATCCATTCAATGGATGAATTCACTTAATTCACTCATAATCCAATCATTTCACCTCTTTCTTACTTTTTCTCACATGAGCTTTTTTGTAAAACATACTATATGCTGCCCAAGTACCTGCAACCTGGACCTGCCACAGAGTCCCTTCCTATTCTAGATCTCACTCAGAGTGGTCTTTACCCACTATACGATCCAAAGTTGTATTCCTAGGAGTGGCCCACCAGGCATTGTGCCCCCTTCCTTATGGTATAAGGGGGATGCAAGATGCAATCATTTACTTGAAAGGAAATGACCCAGAATACTCCTAAATGCTGGGCCCCTAAAATCTTGATAGAATGTCAGGTCCTTTAGTCTTCCAAGGATTTATTTTCTACCTTCTGGAAGGCATGTCCTTTCCAAGGCCTCTATTGTGCTGACCTCCTCTTGCTCATCCTACTTGATCATTGTTACTCCATCGTGTAATTGATCAGTGTGGTGTTCAGTTGTGTATCCATATGGCCCACAATTTTGTTGTTGTTGTTGGGTAAACTGGTAAATAAAATAGAGCTATTTGTTCCATCCGAAGGGGAACTGTTTCTGATTCTCCTGCCTAATTGAAAAAGAAAAGAAAATTTATTTAGCAAATCATTGGCTTTATATCATGTACTTGAGTCCTTATTTAAGCTTCTGTAGCAATAAAACCACATCATGCACGGCAGCTGTAATCAGTGGTACAACTTTGTTGACTTGTGGTCATCTATATAGTTATTTTCCAGAATTCATTTGGTTTCTGTGTAGGACAAATGGAATTAAATGGAGATAGACTAGGGACCACCACCACTGAATTCTTTAGATTTTTAAGATTAATATTCACAACATCTGCCCTTTGGATGTAATACTGCTTTTTATTTGTGATCCTGGCCAAAGCATAGGTCCCTATATATTTGGCCCTATGTATTCAGACAATTCACTGAATACACTCATAATCCAATCATTTCTACTTGACCTAGCCAATACCTAAGACAATGACTATTATCCCATAAGACTAGGATGCACTGTAGGAGCTACTCCATAAATCAAGTATGTCAATCCCAATTATACATCTAGGAGTTGGGGAATGACTATTGGATGCATCTGCAGACCCATTGGATCCACCATAGTCTAAATTGGGCCAGGATCCTTTTATTGCATGCTTTTCTTGTACCCCATTTTAACATAACAATGATTCAGGTCACTAGATATCAATGTTAACACAGATCCTACAGCCAACTAGCCTCTAAACATTGGAGTGTTACCCCTTCTCCAGTATATAATCACTTGAATAAGGTATTGGCTCTGTTGGGGGAGGACTGGGAGGATCTTTGTGGTGTGTAATAGCATTTCTTCTTTGGGAACCCAACCCTCTTGAGTCAGTGGGTCCCAGTCTGAAAACTGACTCAGATCCAGAAACTGGGCAAGGGGCTGTGACTTTATTTGGGTAACAGACCTGTTTTAGTCAATTTTTTCCCTGCTGTGACTAAAAGACCTGACAAGAACAATTAGAAGAAGAAAAGTTTATTTGGGGGCTCAGTCCATAGACAGTTGGTTCCATTCCTTGGGGCCTGAGGTGAAGTAGAACATTATGGCCAAACTGTGTGGCAGAGAGAAGCAGCTGGGAACATGGCATCAGGAAGTAAAGAGAAAGCCTCCACTCAACAAGGACAAAATAAAACCATACCCTCAATGACCCACCTCTATACCCTACTTGTCTGCGGTTACTATGCAGTTAATTCCTGTCAAGGGATTAATTCATTAATTGGTGTAAGACTCTCATAACACAATTATTTCACCTCTAGACCTTCTTGTATTATCTCACACATGAGATTTTTGGGGACATCCAATTTCTATTGATTATGTCAGCAATACACCTATTTTGCCCAAAGATACACCATGCTCTATTAAGCATCTCCAACGTTCTTCATAGGTAAGACACCCCCACACTGGGCTGCCACTCTGATGTTGTCTGTTCTTATGAAAATGATTTCTAGGCTTCTGGTGTTAAAATATGTTTCCTGTCCTTAATAGAACCTGTTATTCTCATTGTTATTAGTGAGTCAAGTTTTATGAGTTTCCTCTTCCTTCAGACCTGACCAAGACTGAACTTCAAATGATTCTGATTCACTTAGAATAGTTCGTTCCAGGTGGTCTATGCTAAAGTGTGATTTGGGGTTTGTTCTATGGAACTCAGTCCTCTGATGGTTCTTCTGGCCTCATGTAATACATCCATTTTGGCATGTCTACTTTGCACAGCCTTTTAATTATTTTCTCTATTGTATTCCACCAAGCACTGTAGGTATTCTTACATAAGGGTGGCCCATTGTTTAGTCCAGGCTTTGGAGTCACTTTTGCTCCAAGTTTGCCTCATCCTCTTGAATCTTTTCCAGGTGTTTGATCCCTCAAAGAATGCTCTCAAGCCCACGGATGCTTGAATTATCAGTCATTTCTTGAAGGTACAGTGTACCTCCCTGACTACCACACTGATGTTCTCTCATACAAATGCCTCAGGATGGACAGACCAAACTCTAAATCACTTGACAGTTGTTGCTGTACTCCATATTCAAAAGATGCACCAAAACAATCTTTGACTTGTTAGTCTCCAAATAACTCAGTTTAAAATGGGGAGGGCAGGCAGAATTTGGACTACTTAATTGCAAGATGGTGTTTCTTAACAAAGGTTCTATGGACTCATAGGCTTCTCATGTTATTGTCTAGGGGTTCCATGACAGAGATTGATTGAAAAACAAACAAAACAACTCACAGGCACGCAATGCTAATAGCTGTAGAGATAGACAGTGAGTGAGCAGCCTGTAGGCTATATTGATAGAGGCCTTGGAGCTCTGCATAATAGTAGGGCTATTTCCACTTTGCGGAGTCAATTTTCCAGTTTTGAGAGGGAATAAAGAAGGTACATGATAATTGCTGGACACTTTAATTTCACAAAAAAGGGAACAGTAGGCTGATGTTGTTAACATATCTCCCTCAACCTCCCATCAGATGCCATTAACAGATTAGTGAGAATTTTCTATCCTAAAGAAGGGATGTTTATATGTCATCACTAAGCTGTCCCTGCAACCTCATGGTTGTGAACATTACAAAGCTTGAATTGTGTGAATTCAGAGTGAATTGTGTTTGACAGTTTCATATTTGGTGATTTTTCTCATTGAGTTATTTTTTATGCCCTCATGTTTCACGTAACTAATGTTTGTGTTTTAAAAATGCATCTGATGATACAGTGTGATGAGTTTTTAAGGCAGAAAGAGAAGGGTTCCAGGTTTTTACCTACCAACAAGTCTGATGTGTCTAGTAATGAAGAATTACTATCTTCTAGATAGTTTGCAGCTCTGGTGAAATACACACACACACACACACACACACACACACACACACACATAATCTAGCACTCTAATGAAAACGCCTTATCAATGATTTTAGATAACTGGTAATCCAAGCTGTCCAATATTTCATGTATTATTCGAGATGAACAACTTAGAATTGCAGCAAAATTGAAAAGACATTTATAAGTCACACCCATTTGACAAGCAAAAGAAGTGATTATTTTAAAGGCCAATTGGAACCTCTGAACAGAGTAAAGACTTTGTTAAAAGGATTAATAATAATAATCAGTGAAAGGTCTTGGGAGCAAATTTATTTAGTAGCATAACTTACCAAAAAAGTAAACTCAATTGGTAAGAACCCAACAATGTCTCCATCCAATATTTAAGTGAATAAAAATTCATGGACAGAGGCAGTATCAGAAGTAAAAAAGGGTCCACTGTCTCCACAAAACATCAATGAATTGATGACCTGTTCAATAATTTTCATATTATAAATGATATTTATTAAAATCTATTTTTAACTTTTAATTAAGTTAAACATAACAAGTTATCTTGAGAGAAATTAAACTCCTGGACCTAAGTCAGTTATTTAACAAAATTTATTATTCTTGCCTTGTGAGCTTTAAAAAATTAAAAGAAATATAGGGAACAATTTCAAAAATGTGAGCTGAGCTCACCTACCTGGTTATCATCATCATCATCATCATCATCATCATCACCATTACTTAATAAAGTTTGATGATGAAGTTGTTTTGAGTTTTAAATAGGGAATGTAACTATGCTGGTACATTTCATCTATCACATTTAATAAATCTTGAGGAACTTTATGGTAGAAATTAGTGACAAGATTTTCAAGTCAAATTGGATGAGGTCAAGCAGAAATTTACTAACAACAATTTACTAACAACAACTAAAAAACAATGATGTTTCCTCTGCCTTCACTTAGACTATGAGAAGGAAAAATCGCATGAAGAGTGTCTCATAAATTAGCCAAAGAAACTGTTCTCTGGGAAAGTGCCACTCAAGAGAGCAAAGAGCTTCCTATTAGATGACTATGCACACAACTGTGTGTACAACTCACTGGTCACACTAATGCCAGAGAGCTGTATATGGAATAATTTTACTCAAGGATTCCCAGGAAAGTATTACAAATATTCTTCTAGGGTAAAAAAACTTAAGAAAGACTGTTCTACGAATAATGTAGTGAGAATGTAGGGGGAAAGGTACACTCTTACATTGTTGGTGGGACTGCAAATTAGTACAATATGGAAAGCAATGTGGAGTTTCCTCAAAAAATTAGGATTGGAACCACCATATGACCAAGCTTTCTATCGCACTCCTCAGTGTTTATCCAAAAAATCTAAAATCAGCATCCTGTCATGATAGAGCCACTTCAATGTTTACCCCAGCACAGTTCACAATAGCCAAATTATGGAATCAACCCAGACGTCCATTAATTAATGAATGGATTAAGAAATGCAGTCTATATACACAATGGAATTTTTTTCAGACATAAAGAAGAATGAAATAATGACATCTTCCAGCAAATATTTGGAAATGGAGAAAACCATGCTAAGTGAAATGAGCCAGATACAGAAAATCAAAGGTCGAATGTTTTCTGTCATATGTGGAAGCTAGAGCAAAATAAGGAAGAGAAGGCAGGGGAGGAGAGGTTCAAATATCATAATGGTATGGGGAAGGTCAACGGAGTAGATACAGGAGATGTTGCAGAATCAGAGGGAGGAAGGGAGGGAAAGGGGGAAACAAATGGAATGAATTTAACAAAATCATATCATATTCATATATAAAGACACCAAAGGGAATTTCACTTTTATTTATACGTAGAAAGGAAATTTAATAGAATAGAGGAGTAGAATGGGGACCGGAGTGGGTGTGGAAAAGGTGGGTGGGTAATCAAATTTCCTGTGTGTATAATTTTGCCAAAATGAACCCAATTGCTATATATAGTTATGATGTTCTAATAAAGAAATTTTTTTTAAAAGGTTGTTCTAAGTTCTTCCTTCCCTCTCTCCTCCCTGCCATGTACAATTTGCAAATCAGTGTGAAAGTTTCTAAAATTTTCCAAATTTAAAAATTCTAAATTAAAAAATTAAACTCTAAAAAGAAAAGGGCAACTTGGTAAAAATCATTGTAAAAAATGACTTGGGAACTCTTTCCTTGATTCTGTGCTGAAGTAAAAAAACATTGTTCCTTTTTAACTATATGAAGACACAAACTACTAATCCAAATCCTGGGAAGATGGGAAATATGAGTGATTAATGGTTAAAATGGACAGTTCTCTTGTGAAATCGACCAAAATACACTCAGGAGAAGGATCTTGGAATAAAATTAAAGTCTAAACTTGGAAAAATAAATTTGGAGGGCTGCCACGGCAGATTTAGAGGCAGGCAAATTAAAGTTAGTGAATTTCAAATTAATTTCACAGATGGTATCCAATTCTGGTGTGGCTGGCAGGATTCCAGGTTATATTGGAAACCTAAAGAAAAAGCAAAAACTTTACCTCAGTTTTCTTTGGAGATGTGAGATGCCTGATCTTTATAATTATGTGTTTTTTTTTCTGCATGTTTGTATGTGTTAGTGCATATGAGTGTGTGGGTTTTGTGGATATCTAGTCAATATGACATAAAAATTAACAAAGAGAAAAAGTAACCCAGCCTGATGATCTGCTAGGAAATAAATTCTCAGACACTTGTCAAGGGAAATATCAAGTAAATATTTATTGCATCTAGTTTTAAGAACTGCCAGACATATCTTGTTATGACATTGAAAATAAACTTGATCTTTACTCAACGCACAAGATTGTATACCAATGACATATATATCATAGCTAAAGCCTTGATTCTATACTTCTTATTTAGAAATAGGAAAAATCATAGATGCCTGAATAAATATGTATAATAATAAATATATGATTTCCAATATCCTATATATACATAAATATATATCCCAGAGAACAGCAGGATATTATTTCCTGATTGTTATATACATGATTATTCACCTTTTGATTCACTCTTGTCCCCTGAAACACTCTGCTCTTTTTAGATTTTGGCAAGCAGATCTGTAACAGTTTTGAGACTTCCTAGTTCCCCAACATGATAATGTTTAGTGCCTCCCATCCTAAATTACTTCAAACATACAGAAATATAAGCACATCAGATGTCAAGTATAATTTCTCTATAATTGTTAAAAGTTCCTAACAATTTTTTAAAATTTTAAGTTTTCTTACAGGTAATTTTCTTGTAGTTTGTGTTTATTGTGTTTATACTAAAGTAGAGATGGACTGAAAAACTCTTAATGTAACATTACATTCTGTAAGCACTTAATTACACTTTTATTAATTTTTATTTTTCAGGGTTTTTTAAATTTTATTTTAGACTAACAAATGTTTTTCCATCAGTTAAAAAGGTCGTCTACAAGCTGGTAGACTTGTCTAGACACTAAGCCTGGAGTGCCTAATGGATAAACCTGCTGTTTAGTTACCACTGAGGATGTTGTACTTGATATAAAACCAAGTTTCCTATCATGGTCTATTGTGCCCTGCAAGCATTTTTTTATGCCTTCTTCTCCAGCTGCATTTCATACATTCTTTTTTTTTTTTTTAATACATCCAAACTGTACTAACAAACTTTGTTCTAAGGATCCTCACGTGTAGGAAAGAAAAAGAATTTAAATTAGAAAAAATAGCCGGGTTGAAGGAAAATATATTAGGGTTTTTGTTTTGATTTCTATAAGTTAGAGAGGGTCTGAAGGAATAGCTTTGGAGGGAAAATTAGCCAAAAAAAAGAACAAAAGACCTCCTATTAAACTACAGCCCTATCTTAGTACCTATGTGGCACATGGTAGGAGACCTCAGGTAAATCTTTCTTAAGGATAGCATCATGCAGTAGATGCCTTGATATCAAAGAGAGTACGATTTCAAATGGTTGAGAAACACTTTTCTTCCAAGCCCTTCCTGTGATGTAGACAGACTTCAGCACTGAAGGACTCCCTCCTGCCTGCCTTACTACAGGCCTCCCTCAGTTCCTTGTGAAGTGAACCTGTCCCTGGGGGAACTGGTAGCATGGCAGCTGACTTTGTCCACAAACAAGCGAGAGAACAAGAGAGGGTGGGCCCCACGGACAGACTCCAAAGCCTTTTTCATAACCAAAGTTTGGAAGTGACATTCCATTATGTCTGCCACACTCTACACGTCACCTAGAAGAGAGGAGTCACACAAGGGTATGGCTCTCTGGAGGTGAGGATCTGTGGGGGCAATCTGAGAGCCACATTCACTCTGGTAGAAGACTCAGACTTCTCAACAAATGATACAGGATAAGGAATAATAGTTTGAAAAGCAAATAACATATTTCCCCCTAACTACAGCAGTGAAGAAAAATCTTCAAGGAAGGTGACATTTAAAGTATAACTTGAAAAAAGAATAAAAATTCCTCAGGTCATAAAAATATCATGAAAAGAAAAATAGCTGTGTAGCTATTTATGGCATGATTTTGTGATTTTAAGAATTTCAGTGAACTTGAAGTATATGTTGGGGAAAGTGACTAAAGATCAGTTGAAGCAGAGAGATAACTACAGACCATGGAGTTTCACATCTGTTATGCTGAAGATTCCATCTTACACGTCTAAGAAGGTACCAGAAAGGAAATAATGAAAATCATAACTTAGAAAAAATATCCCTGGGTACGGGAGGTAGGATAACTGAGCATAAGGAAAAAGAAGGAGGAAGAAGAAGGAGGAGGAGGAGGAGGAGGAGGAGGAGGAGGAGGAGGAGGAGGAAGAAGAAGAGGAGGAGGAGGAGGAGGAGGAGGAAGAAGAAGAAGAAGAAGAAGAAGAAGGAGGAGGAGGAGGAGGAGGAGGAGGAGGAGGAGGAGGAGGAGGAGGAGGAGGAGGAGGAGGGAGAAGAAGAAGAAGATGGAGGAGAAGGGGAAGAAGAAGATGGAGGAGAAGGGGAAGAGGAGGAGAATGAGGAGGAGGAGGGACAGTCAACATTCAAGGGTGTGTTGTGACAGTAGAGACAATGATATGTTGCTCTAAACTAAGTCAGTGGCCACAGCTATGAAGCAGGGGGATATCCAGAGCAGATACAGACAGGTTGGAAGAGATAAAGACTGCTAGTTTACTGGCACACATAGCTCAACAGATGTTGATGACATGAATCATAGATGGGTGGATGAATGAGAGCAAGTTTCCCTTTGGATATGTGGAGTTTTGAGGAATTTACAGGACATTGTAGATAATATATAAGAACTTTTCATCCTAAACAGAAAGGGGGAAGAAACTTAGAGCCATCATCCTTTGGTGGAGACAAGCAGGACTGAATTTAACTTCATGAATATTTATAAAATGTTTGTATATTCTTGGTACCATCCTAAATGCATTAACCTAAAGAATCACACCTAAGTACTAATATATAGGTTATATTCTAAAAGAAAAAAAAAGAATCATCTGAACTATAAACAAATTCAGATTCACAATTCTAAATATGTTATCCTCAGAATCAATTCTGGACTTCCAAAATAAACAAAGAAATCAAGATGAACATGAAGAAAAAAAATATGATCAAAACACACACCAAGTAACTATATGTGACCATATTTGAATAACACATATTGTTTTATTTTCCAGAATTTACCTTTCATAGTATTTATTTTCTTTTGATTCAATTAGAAATCTAGACCATAATTTGGGAGCAATTCTACATTTCATGTGATTGAGTTTCACACAAACTGTTAATAAAATGTAGGAAAGGACAATATTCAATGAATCTCTAAAGTATTAACTTGATTATTAGAACTAAGACGGCTAGCTTCATTTAGTGCATATTGCTTACATAGCTCAGGTCAGTTTACAATCCACAGCTTAGTTAATTAAAGTTTGTATTCACTTGTTAAAATCATAATTGCACAGTACTTTGACCAGGGGTCTCTTAAAAATTAAATTGCTCTTTACCCAAGTGATGCTGAGTTTTTAGTGTGTATGTACGTGCATGTGTGCACACGTTTTAACAACATGATATTTAATACTATTTTAACCTCATTAATTTGTTCTTAGAAAAAAAAACAACATGTGCTGCAGCTGCTTAGTTTGGGTGACAGGTTTGTGTGCACTGTCCCTGAACACTCCCTAGTCTGCTTTTTCTCACACCCTTTAGAAACATGACTACAAGGTCTTTGTTTTGCTTCTTGGAATCTGAAACATCACACATTTTACATAAAATTATGCATATGCCATCGATTTCAATGTAGTCTGTTTGGACCACAGAGTTTGAACCACAGATGTTAGATTCCTGAAAAGCCCCCAACTCAGGAATGCTCTCTCTTCTTTCGTGTCCGGCTGCATCGTCACAACCCTACAGTGCTTCCTACGATGACAATGATTGGGGGGGAAAGAACTGTCCATTTCTGATTGTCCTCATCATACACAGAACTTATCTTTCGAGAGAAAAAAAGAAAATCAAACATGGCTGTGTTTCCAACCTTATGAAAATAACACCATCAAACAAGAAAACATCTTCAGTTCTGCAGAGTGGGATAACCAATGGATGGAGGTGGAAGTGGAATTTGAGTTCCCTCGGTCTCCCACGCCATCTGAAATGGCTATGAGAATGTATACCTTTCCTTGTAAAAGGACTCAAAAACTAATATAATCGACTTAAACACACTTATTTAACTAGTGGTAGCTTTTCCTTTAATTTCAATTAGTTGACTTTTTATACAAATGTGGCCATGAGTTTAGTTTGAATCCTTGAGATTATTCACACTTAAAATGCGCCGGTATATATTCTCATTCTTTAAAAAAAATATTTTTAGTTGTAGATAGACACCATATCTTTATATTTATTTTTATGTGGTGTTGAGGATCAAACCCAGTTACTCATGTGTTTGAGGCAAGTACTTCACCTTTGAGCCCCAGTCTCATTTTATAGATAAAACCTGACTGAAAATCTGTAGAAGTCAGAGGTGTTCATGAAGAAATATAAGCACACAAATGAAGGAATTTCTCAGTATTGGAAAGAATCATGTTTATTTTATTCATCAATATATACCTAGAAACATAACACAAGGCCTGACATCTAGAAAACATCCAAAAAATACAAGCTCATTTACAAGCATGAAGAGTTCCAAAGTAGTGAAGGATCAGGCTACACAAATTGATGACTGCAGGTCCTGTATTAAAAACAAGAGAGCCAAGGAAGAGAGAATAAATAGGCGCTGGAATTCTGTCTATTCCACTCTGACATGGCTCAGGACACCTGGGATGGCAGGCCAAAATGAAATGATTAAGTATGGGCATACACAGACAATTGTAGAGAATCCAACCTGGTGATACTTAGGACCCAAACAAGTTCAAGACCCTCTGGGAGAAACTCCAAGGCATTAACAATCATAACTAAGATAAAGGGACAGTGCCACAAAACAGGAAGCAATAGGAGAAAGAAGATTGGAGCAATACAGGATGTGGATGGGGACCAAAACAGGGCTCAGATGGTCTCACTCTTGAGGGAGCATGAGTCTGGAAACCCAACACAGTGCTTTAATTTGAAACAGAAATGGGCAGGAACAGGATGTTACTATTTTTATTACTGTGAATTCATTAGATGCCCAAAGAGGTAAGAAGCATATGAAGGGAACTACAGAGATTTGAACAGAACCCAATCTCTTGGTATATGAATTCTGTTCAGAGCAGTTTCAGGTTATCCATCAATGAGAACAGTGATTCTGTCCTTGTAGATGAGTCATACAAGTTAGACTCAAATCTTACTTGGTGTATTTTCAAGCTGGTGACCCCCACAACGATGCTTTCCAAGGACTATAGAGATTTCTATCTAGAAGCTGATCCCCAGATGCTAAAAAGGCCTTATTGTCAACCTGTCATTTCTCAACTTTCCTCCTTCCTAAGTCCTCTTTCACAAGAACAAGTCAGTCCAAACCTTACCCTAAATCCTTCTGCCTTGAAAGAATCCTTAGTATTAAATAATAAATGCTCACTATCCATGGAGCCCTGGGCAAGTTACTAAACCTCACGAAACTTCAGCTCACTCATCTGTATAGTAGGTAGGATGAAAATAGTACCTGCATTCAGTTATTGAGAGAATAAAGTGATTACTATCTGATTCAAATTTTTTTAAATTGCCATTACTGCTTTTACCTTTTATTAAAAAAAGAAATCTTTTTGTTATAGTGTAAAAACTGCCAGAAACCCAGATCAAGAAAATAGTTAATAGATGCAATGCTCTTTATCCTATCTATGAGATGGGGAGTTTCGGTATCTGTTGGAGATAACTGACAGACTTTTCAAAAGCCAGCAAAGATTCTACATAGAGACCCAAAGGAGATGCAGCACATAAACTGAGATAAACTGGTCCAGGGATAAGAGCATGTGTCCCAGGGGTAAATTGGAGGAAGGAGGAAGGGAAGCAATGATACCCAACAGCTTACTACTTCTACAGTTCTGTGAAAACTAACTTCAGCTCCTGTTACCGGGCTCATGGGTGTCAGGCACAAAAACAATATAAAAATGTTGACTCAAAAATATTTGTATTTTTAGCTCATTAGGTTGCAAGTTACACAAGTCAGGATCCTCTCTTAAATCACAACTTTCGAATATCAGCTTTCCTTCCCACCAGTGATCTCAAGGTCTAAGAAGAATGAAAAACATTTTCATACCTCAAAGGATCAGTGACTCTTAAACACTTTATCTGAGTTTTAAGTGGAAAACCTCACAGAAGTTTTATTTTCATCTGTTGCCTTCTAACGTCGGTTCTCTTTGGTATTTGGACATTTCACTTATTCAGAAATAAGGAATTCTGAAGCAGTGACCATATTCAGAAAACTAAAATGTAGTCCCTAAAATATTAAAATATTTATTGTAATTGATATTGACACATATTTTTGTACCTTAAGAGAAGATATTAAAAATAATTTAACTTTTTGGATAACTCAGAAGCATAAAATGATATTCCATTATTAGAAGTAATAAAATGCATAGATTTGAGCCAGAAAGTTAGAATTGACATCTTGTTCTGCCACATATAGCTGTGTAACTTTGAACAAGTTATTTAACTACTAATACCAATCTTCTCATCTGCAAAATTGGTTGCAATCATACAAACCTCAGGGGTTGTAGGATGCTTACATGAAATAATATGAAAGATTGCAGCTCTTGTTTTCCTATGACTAATGCTTTTTAGTAATATGCTCTTGGTTGATGTAATTCTCCCAAGAGACATTCCATTTTCTTTCTTTCTTTTTTTTTTTTGTGGTGCTGGGATTCGAACCCAGGGCCCTGTGCTTGCAAGGCAAGCACTTTACCAACTGAGCTATCTCCCCAGCTCAGACATTCCATTTTCAATATGATGTTTGCTAATTGGGATACTAACTTTTTATATGACCAAGTAGTAAAATGTAATGATATATGCACAGGACTGGAGATGGAAATCACATGTTCTGCCATCAATTCTCCAAATAACTAACAATTCTTGGCCTCAGTTTCCTCACCTTGAAAAATAAAAGAATGGATCCACTCCAGCTTTGATATTTCCCAGTAAAATTAATAATATTCATTATGCCTTTATGTTATGTACCAAAATAATTTTAAGTTGTTGAATCTTGCTTTTACCAGCTAAAAGTTTTGGACAAATGGAAGGAAAACCCCACATGCATCCGTGCCTCTGCCCGTTTTGTTCTGTCTTGCCTCCTGGACTCCTCCCTGAGGCCAGCCTCCGACTCCGTGTGCACCATAGCCCATCCATTCTCATTCCTTTCAACCGATCGTCCTCCGCTCTCCCTTGCATTGCCATGTTACCCTATGTGCTGGATCACTCTGAGGAGCAAACGTGTTGTGATTTCTACCTCCAGCTACTCCTTATTTCTCTGCCTTCTTTTTAGAGAAGTTTCTGAAAAGCTTTCTCCATACTCACTGTCCACTGTTTCTTTCTTCTAAATAGCTCTAAAATATTTTGCAGCCAATCTTTTGGCCTTCCACTCTAATTACACTGATTCCACATGACCAATACCACCACTGGCCCCCACATGTAGTCCTTTGCCTTACTTTGCCTGTTAGCAGCATCTGACATGTTAATTGTAACATCCTTGAAATATTTTCTGAATTTGAGTTCCAGGACACTGTACTATCCCTATCAGTCTATTGTACCTGTTGTTCCTCACCCCTGGGTTTCCTTAGTTTTATAGCACTCCAGGAATCAGTGGGACTTCTAACCACACTCATGGTATTAAACACTCTCTTTTTTCTATAACACCCACAGTTCTCTTGTTAGCCTTGCTAGGACTTCACCCCTAAACCCTGGATTCTGGTATTTAGCTGATGTTTTAGTCAGCTTTTTTGGTGCTGTGATTAAAAGACTCAACCAGAAAAATTATAGAGGAGAAAAAGGTGATTTGAGAGGTCATGGTTTCAGAGGTCACAGTCCATAGAAGGCTGGCTGCATTCTTCTGGGCTCAAGATGAGGCTGAACATCATGGTGGAAGAGTATGACAGAGGGAAATGCCTCACATGACAATCAGGAGGTAGGGAGAGACTCCACTCACCAGATACAAAATATATACCCGAAGGGCACAACCCCCAATGCCCACCTCCTCCAGCCACATCCTTCCCACCTTCAGTTACCACCCAGTTAATCCCATCAGGGGATTGATTCACTAATTGGATTAAGGCTTTCACAACCCAATCACTTCTCTGAACCTTCTTGCATTGACCCGCACCTGAGCTTTTGGGGGACACCTCAAATCCCCAAATCATAACGGCTGCCAACTTGACACCTCTACATGGGTATTTGAAGGACTAGCCACACTTCCATGTAAAGACTATATTCCTGCTCATTCATCCCCAACAGATCCACTATCTCAGTTAATGGCAACCATGTTCTTCCTTTTGTTCAGGCCACAATTTTGAATGCATCCCTGACTCTCTTATTCACTCATACTCCATTCGTCAAGTCCTTTTTCCTCTCCCTTCAAGATAAACCCAGAAAATGAGCACTTGCCACCCTGTCCCCTGCCACTGCCTGGTGCAGGACTTCAAGAGCTCACCTCACAACTATTTCAACAGCCTCCACTGCTTTTTCCCTCTGTTCTTGGTCTCCTAATTTCTGTTCTATTGAGAACAATCCTGCTAAAATAAAATCAGACCACTTCCCTCCTCTCTCACATCACCCCTGGGACTTAGTCAGAATCAATGCTCGCCATCATTTGGTACCTCACTCCAGCTGCCCTCTCCCCGCTTCCATGCAGGTGCCGAGTCCTGAATGCCCAGGCAGCTCCCTATTCAGGGCCTCTCAACTGTCTTGTCCTTCCATTCACAGGTCACGTAAGACATACACAAAGCTGTTAGTGACCTTCAAGCCGCCTGGAATGTATTTTACTCAAACACCCAAGAGCTTGATTCCTCATGTCCTTCAACTCTTGTGCTCAAAGATTACCTACCATGTAAAGTCTCCTCTGACTACCTATTTAAAATGAAAGAGAATTGGAAAAAAGAAAACTTTAGTCCTATCTCCCTCTCTCTGATTTATTTTTTTCTATGCTCCTTATCACCGCTATCATAGTAAATATTTTACTTTATCATTATTGCTTTTTATTTTATTTATTTAATACTTTATTGTCTGTTGCTTTCACTCATGCAAGGAGCAGTTTTTATTTTCTTCACTGCCCCAGGGGCTAGAGCAGTGCTTGCCCCATATTGAGTGCTAAATAAATGTTTGGTAAATGAACATTAAATGAGTCAAAGAAATAAAGAAAGAAGGAGTGGATGAGTCAGCTCTTTTGTGAATAATCAAGTTCACTGACACAAACAGAACCATAATATTATGTTAATAATATTCATAGTATTTTCAGTTATGAATAGGCCAAACCAAACCAAACCAAAACATTAACTCTAAAAGGGTGGTCTTCTTAAGAATGTGTAAAACTTCTCTGATCTTGGTGTGTTTATCCATTAGTTCTCAGGTCTTCTTTTGTTAAACAGAGGAAGAAAGAAAAGCTTGTAAGGGAAAGGAAACCATCTATCATATGAGACAGAGAACAAGCTGTTAATGAGTTTCAAGTTGTTACAATATGTGTGTTAACCTACAATTGAAGGCGATAAGAGATTTATATGATGTTTCAGTTCTATATGATTTTGAATGGTCAGGCAGTTTTTCCATGATTCACTTGATCTCACTGAGCACTTTCTCAAAGGCTCATTCATTTTAACAAGCATGTATTGAAGGCTCATCTAAGCAAATACCTGGAGCATACCTTTTGATAAGGGAGGACAATTACCCAGGGTAATTAGACTGAGCTCTGTTTTGTAATACAAAAAAAATAATAAATTCTTCAGTGGTTCCCAGTGTTTGTGGGATCTGGAAATATGTTACATAGATGATTACCCTCTTGGGAGGAATCAAGAGCTCCACAGGTCAAAAAAATAAATGGTTCTACATCTGAATATTATGGAGGGACAAATGTAGCACTGCTACCTGAGAGGTAGGGTGATGAAGGGGGAAGGGCAGAGCTTTGGTGACAAAAAGAACAGATTGTGCCCCAACCTCCACTACTCCTAGACTATGCAACATTGCAAAATGTGTTTAACCTTTCTGAGACCTAGTCCCTAAGAAATGGAAAAGAATTAGAAAAAAGAAAACTTTGGTCCTTGTTTATGTATAGATTAAAGATAATGCACGTAAAGCATCAAGTATAAAACCCAGCACACAGAAGATGCTCAGTAATGGCAGGCACTGCAAACAAGCAGTAAGGGCGAGGTACAGTTATTTACTGGAAACCCACTTAAGACTCAAAATTATAAGGTAAGGCTTAGGAAAACCCTGACGCTTTGCATCTCCTCCCTGTCCACATCTCCAAATTCCCCACTTTTGTTTGTTTCCTCAGCATCTGTTCATTTGTCTTGACTACATAGAATCATGAAGGAGTAGGAAGGAAAATGGGACCTGATCTCCAAACCCCTGCTCTGGCTCTAAAGAGACTTAGGGAGTGAAAAAGAGACAATATATTATACTACATGGTGGAGTTCCACTTCTAGGATGATGGAGTACATTCCTTTGTAGACCAATCCTCTCATTCACAACAGCTATAGGCCATGGGCTAAATTCAAACTTGAGAATTCTGAAAAAAAAAAAAAAAAAAAAAAGACTATGGATGGAAGAGGAAAGTTGGTTCAGGAATAAGAACAGGGCAAGTCTTGTGTTTCTCTGTGGCTTTGACCCCAATTCAGGCTGCAGTTGCAGAGATTCACTGCAGTATGGGAAGTTAAGCCCTAAGAGAAACCCCATATTTCTGGCTGGAGGGATCAAGGAATGAAGCTACAACATAAGCACAACTAGAGAATGAGGAAGGAATCCCAGAAGGCAGAAGCAAATTGAATTCTACATGTGAAAACCAAAAATGGTTCAGGTTGACCCCTTAACTAAACACATAAGACAGATTTAAAGCCACACATCAAAACCTGGAAGAAATAAAGATTTCAACTGCTTACCTCTGAAAGCCATCAGGCAGTTATACCTCATGTCATGCCAGGTTAGGTGGAGAAATGGAGAGAGAGAGAGGGAGAGAGGGGTGGGAGAGGAGGGGAGAGAAGGAAAGGCAAGAAGAGGGAAGATGAGGGAAGATAAAACATTAATTAATTTCTCAGATGAATATAATAGAATCCAAGTTTTGTACAATAAAAATTTCAGAATGCTCATGATAGAATCCAAAATAATTCACAATATGAAGAACCAAAACATATGATGAATTATGAATGACAATTTTACTTCAAGAAACTAAATTTAGTTATCGAAAAGTCATATCAGGCAATAAAAAAGACTTAAATCCAGATTATATAAAGAATCCTTACAACTTGCCAATTTAAAATTTTAAATGATTTGGTAGACTTTTAACAATAAAGGGATATGAATGGATAATAAGAAAAGGAAAAATATTCATCTTCATTTGTCATGGAGAGGAAAAATTAATGCAATAAGGTACCATTAGGTACCTTTTAGAATAATTAAAATTAAAAGAGTCCGATAGTATCAAATATGGTTATATGCCCTAATAAATAGTTGGTGGTGATATAAAAGGGTATAACCACTTTAAAAAACAGTTTGCAGACTTACATGTCCACATAAAGACTTGTACACAAATGTTCACAGTACCTTCATTTGTAACAATCTCAAAGTGGAAATAACCCAAATATACATTAGTAGTGAATAAACACAAAACACAGTTTAATCATATAATTAAATTGTACTCAATAGGCAAAAGACTATTACCTACTAGTTAATACATGCATCAACATGGACTAACTCTTAAAATTAATATCAAACAAAAGAGTCCAGGCTCAAAAACAATGCCTTTTGTATGTTTCCATTTTTCAGAAACCTAAAAAATTTAAATGTGCCTAAAATGACAGAAATAGACCAGTGGTTGCCTGGGGTAAGAAATTCAGTGAAAGATGAAGTGCAAAGGGCACATAGAAACTTTTGGAGGCAGTAGAAATGTGCATCTTAATTATGGTCATAGTTTTTGAGTGTAAAAATGTGTCAAAACATCTCAAATTATACATTTTATGTAAGTGAAGTTTTATTGTATATAAACTTCTTTAATAAGAAGTAAAGCATTAAAATAATGAATGCTATTTTAAAAATTTTTTATTGGTTCTTTTTGGTTATTTGTGACCATAGAATTCATTTTGATATAATTGTACAAGCATGGAATATATCTTACTCTAGTTAGGATCCTGTTTTTATGGATGTACATTATGGTGGGGTTCTAGATATCAAGAAGGATAAAGTTAAAGCAATAAAATGAAAAAATAAGATAGAATAGCTCCAAAAAGTAGAGATAGACAATAATTTTGAGTTTTGAAATTTAAGCTAATAAACTTTAAAGTCTAATTTTTGAATGCACACACAAGGCTTACTCACTTTTTTCATGACTTCTTTCATGAAAAGGTAAAAAAGAATTATTAGTATTCAAAACACAAAATACGTCCTAGTTGTCTGTTTAAGATTTAATTGAAAAACACATCAGAACTGTTTATAAATGGACCTTAAAACTCCCTGTGCTTGCTCCAGAGCTCTGTATATGTGAACCTTGCATTCTTTATCATTAGGGCAATGAAAGAAACCATGGTTCCTTCCAACCAAATATTTTTTCTAATGTGTGAGTGAAAGTAAATCTCTAGGACTTCATGGTATCTTGAGCCTCAAGCTTTTGACTCAGTCACTAAAAGAGTCTTCTGAGTTTCATGGCAGGTCTGGTACTGTGCTAGGCATTCTGGGGAAGGACTGGGTACAAGGCTAAGGTTACTGTCCTTGCCTTCATCAATATAAAAATTAACTGAGCACAGATGAAACAATTAAGGAATAATAGCAACATAATAAGAGCCAAAGTGCCCTTGGAGTAAACTACAAATGCAATTAAGCATCAGAGAAAGCAATACTGAGACAAAAAAAAAAAATGAGTGAACATTTTTGAAACTACACTGAGACAGGTAGCAAAGGGCAAGCAGAAGTGGGAGAACAATTTATTTTAATTCACCCATTCATTCATTAAGAATCCCTATGTATGAGGCACTAAGCTAAATCTCAGAACATAGTGGTGAGCACATATGCACATAATCCTTATCCCGTATGCTACTCCCAGACTAAGGGAAGGAGCAATTGTCGAATAAAGAAATATGCAAATAAAACCTTATAAAATATATTCAGTGCCATAAAGGAATGGAACATGGCACACAGAGAATGAGAGGGATTATATCTCAGTTGGGAGGGTCCAAGGAAGCGACATTTCACCTTGGACTTATATGAAAGGCAGCCAGCCAAGTAAAGAGTCGGGGGAGGGGGATTGGAGTAGGCTAGAGCCATCTATACAAGAAAGAGGAAAATGTCTGATAACCAGAGGAAGGAAGAACTTGGTACCTTTGAAAAGGTTCAAGGACAATGTGACAGTGCATAGTGCTAGGGTGGAAGAGGGATGGGCCAGGGCTGGAAAAAGGTAGGACAGGGGTTGAGCCTGCAAGACTCCCAGAGCATGTTCAGGATTCCAGATGTTAAGGACAAGGTTGTGACCAACTGTTGGAAAAGCCATGCCCTCTGAGGTCAAATAAATTAAATATGCAGTACAAGAGGCTACAAGCTCCTCAAGAGCAACTGCCTACATGACCAGCCTAGAGACTCTCAGACTCTGCTTCTTTTTGGGTTCACGTCTCCTCTAGCTCCTTTCCCTAATTCATTTTTTGCTTCACTAAAATCCTATGAAAGACAATCTGATTGGCCCATCTATTACCTTCATCCTCATTTTGGCAGAGCATCTTGCACAAGACCATATCTCACATCCATAGCCAGACAATAAGTGGGTGGCCATTGATCACAGGGCCATTCCTAATCCTCTGTGGCCAGGAGTCATATAGCACAGAAACCGTACCGAACTGTTACCTGAGTTGAAAGCAAAGATATGAGTACCACGGGTGACCTGCTTGACACAGTGGGAATGAAGTCTGCTCTACTGGAGGGCAAGAAAATAATGGGAGGCCCGGAAAGGCAGCAAAACTTAAAAGAGTTTGAACGGAGGTAATTAGAATCCTACGAAAGAGATAGAAGACATTCACAGGCTGAACATGGAATTTCAGGAGGACAAGTATGTTTATCTTAGTTTTCTTTTTCCATTAAATCATGCATTGAGATTTAAAGGTGGTTAATACTGCTTTTTCTCTTAACCTCTCAGATCAAATGTATGGAGAAATAGGAACAGCAGTCAAAGGGGTGAAGGTAGAATCAGTCAAATGATTGATTGATAAAGTTGGATTACAGGACATGGCTTAGCCTTGTCTTCTTGAATAGACTGATGTTCCCAGGCAAAGGGGCAGAGACTGGCGAGGGAGGAAAAGGCTTTCCTTTGTCCAGAGGGCCCTCCAGAAAGGGAACCAGTCTCATCACCTCCCTGACCTTGTGAAAGATGACAAAAGGCAGGAGCCATTTGTCACATTTGCTCCTTTCTGAGCACTTGACATGCGACAAGTACTTTCTCCCAACATTATCTCCATCCTGAGCATATGTGATCCCTCACCCCTGATTTGCCAATACACAGGATGTTCCTCTTCACCATTATCTGGTACCCTTCTTTCAGAAGTCTGCTCAAATCTCAGCCTCTCTCTGAGATCCTCCCAAGAGGAATCTCACAATTCATCATTCCTTTATTTTAACTTTCCAAATGTGCCATATAATTTTATGATACAGGTATTTTTCACCTAACATCATCACCTATCTCAACAAAATCAATGGTAAAACAATTACTCTCTAAAGCAATCATACTTGTTTTCTTCAAAGAGCCTGCTCTGCTAATTCTAGGTTTCATCCATGATGTAACAAAGCAGCACATTCAGGCCGGGGGGGGGGGGGGGGGGGGGGGGGGGGGGGAGGCGTGTGGGCAATATGGGTGTTTCTGAACAAGTATCCAATCATTCTAATGCATTATGAAATCTGAAGATTACTCTGAAGGTCATTAACAATAATGTAGAACATGTTTTCATGTAGTGCAAGTATGAAAACAGAAAACCTCAAGAGAAGTTATAGCAAAACAAGATGGGAAATTCTGGCAGGTGGATTATTTGCTTTAGTTTACTTCATTTATTATTTATTTTGAAATGTCAGTAATCACAAAGATCTTAATAACTTTTTACAAGTTAGTTTGATGGCTATAAAACCTTAAAAGGAGAAGTGGGATACCCACTTTTAACATAACAAAGAACCCCCTTCCCATGTGCTGGGATATGTAGTTATTAAATAATCAACCACAAACGATGGGTAAATTTATATAGAGCTTGACTCCTTTAATCTCAAACCATGTGTCTTAAATTACAGCCTCATGCCCTCAATAATGGTGTTTCTAAATGTCCTTTGATCCCGGCTAAGTGTTTCTAAACACTGGATTTGGGTTGGCAATAACTACCACACTAATGGAGAGGAAATATTAAGCACGTAAATCATCCAAAAGTTGACCAACGTTTACAAATTCTCTAAACTTGGAGGAGGAACCACTTTTGAACATGAAGTTGTGATTTAATTCATGCATTTCTTAAGTATGGGATTCTAAGTGAGCATTTGTGAAGCAAAGGAAACCTTCACTAATGAACCTTCAGGGACCAGTTAGCACAGTTTGTTAAATTGGAATGCTAATTAGGTCTAGGCAATAGTCTAAATCAACCTAAATGCTTGTTAGTTTGACCAATTATAGGTGGCCAATAAGTGTTTGTTTAAATTCAATAATTCTCTGTCCAGAGGGAATATTCTTGACTATGAGTGGCTGAATTGAAAAATATAGGCTATTAGTCATGAATAAATTGTGCACAAGCTGGTACTACTGGAGGCCAAGGTCACAGCAATGATTCCTTTCTCTTATTAGGTCTTATGCAGTGATCTTTCCAAATGGACCATTGTGAAGCTTTTCCATGGCATGTATAATCCAATGAAAAAAGAGAAATACTTGGGATACAAGTTGGTCTGGAACACCAGGCTATTTAGTGACAAAGCAAGTCTGGAACCCAATGTGATGATTTGTGGGGAGACTTCCTCCGTTATCACCCATTAGAACTTGTTTTATTCTATATTTCTCCCTTTCCCATCACAAAAATGGGCTGCTTTCCAACAGTGAATTCTCAAATATTAATTCTTAGGTTCACACTAGCAACTGTGGCCTTTTGATTTCACCACCACAGTGTCCTGACTCCACAAAACCATCCCCAAACTGTCCACATGTCTCCTGGGTGCTGGAAAATGCAAAGGACAGCACTTTCCATGAAAACACACAGACAGTGAGCACCGATCCTGCCGGGCACAGCGATGGGTAGAGGACCTGGTCAGAGAGATTACAAATTGCCTTTGGAGCCATTTAAAGCGGAGGCAGTGAATCATTGTGTTGGGAGAAACTACTTTGGCATTAGACACAGCCACATAGAGCTTAGGAGCACTTCAGCAGTTAGAATTCAATTGAGTTGAAGGTGGCAGAAATTCCACAAATAAGCACTTACTTGAGTGGCAGCCATGATGTCTGTATCCCAGATAGTAGGAAGAAAGAACTGGAAGTCCCTTCCTTTTAAGGAAAACTGCTGGTAGTATTGCATGTCACTCATACTTACAGCTGATTGACCAGAATTTAGTGAAATGGCCATGTCAAGGCAAGGAAGACTGGTACAGCCTCCACACTGGGCACCCTGATAAAAACCAGGCATTCTCTTTCTAGGGAAGAAGGTACAGCTATTGTGTGGTTTCTGTTTCATTCCTTCAGTAACTATGGACTGTTGGGCAAGAATATGTTGCAGAAACTGTTCTGTAAATTAAGATAATACCTCCTTTGTGTGATTATTTTGCTTAACCTCTCAGCAGTGTCTGACACAGTTGGGCATAAGTTCCTTCAGAAACAGTTTATTTTTCCTGTGATTTCCTGAAGCAGTACTGTCCTGAGTTTCCTCGGACATCTCTGATTCATCTCCATTTTTGTTGTTGCTGCTGTATCCACATCCTTTTAGTGGTCTTGCTGACTCCATCCTATGACGATGTCTTTCTCACTTCTCACCTTTCCATTCTTCCCACTGTTACACATGGTGAAAGGAAGTACAGAACAGGTTTACTGAATGTCTACTCTATGCTAGAAACTATAAGCACTCTATTGATAACATTGCACTTCTATCAGCAACCCAAACAATACCATTGTTATTCCTGTGTTTAACATAAAGGTTGATGTGCTTTGTCCACTGCTAGGCAGGTACCAGTTTGGGAAGTTGAGGATGACTAACTCCACAGTTTTGGAGCTTATTATTAACCCCTACTGACCCCACCCTCCAAAAAAAGAAAAAGTCCCACTAGATCCCACGTTCATATCTCAATTCCTAACTGGATAGTTCTGCTTGCTTATCTTGCAAACATCTCAAACAGAAGACACTACAGAGTGAGCTTATGGTTCTTTCACCAACTATTTGTTGAGCGTTTACTATGTATCAGGCCCTGCTGTAGGGGCAGAGTGTACTGATGTAACCTAATGGGAAAATCCCTTATTTCATGAAATTTACAGTCTAGTTGAGGAGACAAACAGGAAAACAAACAGCATCAATTTGTGATATATACAACAAAGGAGAGCAAAGCAGGGTAAGTAGATAGAAAGATGGAGAGGGCTATGTGGCAAGTAGAAAAATGGCTCCCGGAGATATTAGTCACTAATCCCTAGAAGCTGCGAATATGTTGCAACATGTGGAAAAGGGGATTTTGCAGATGCAATTAAGGTTAAGGACATTGAGATGCAAAGACCATTCAGGGTAATGGGGCTGAACCCAATATGATGGCATGGACCCTTAAATGTGAAAAGTCAGAAATATGTGACAATGACAATTGAGAAGAGGCATGAAAGACTTAAAATGAGGGAAACTCAACCACCCTGACTGTCTTAGAATATAGAGGAAGGGAATGTGGCATCTCATAGAAGCTAGCAATGGTCCTCAGCTTACAATGTCAGTTCCTTGTGATATAAGATACCAGTCTTATATCACAAGGAACTTTCTTCCAATGACACAAATAAGCAGAAAGAAGATTTTCCCATAGAGACTCCAGGAAGCAGCGTACCTTGGTGTCAGTCTAGTAGCAAACTGCTAACTCACAGAAATTAGGACATTTCTGCTGCTGTAAGTCACTGAATTCTGATAACTTGTTCCAGCAGCAATGGAAAACAAATGCAGGCTATTTTAAATATGGTAGCCAGGAAAAAGCATTCTAAGCAGAGACATGGAAAGACAACTGTTGGGAGAGCTCCCAGGCCAAAAAATGACCTCAAAGGGAGTTGCAATTGGGTTGTACAAGAAACAACAGTGAGGCCAATGTGGCTGGCTGGAGGGAGGGGAAAGCCATGGGAGCTGGGGTGGCTCCTGGATCTAGCACCCCAGAAAGTCTCAGGACAGGCAACGCCGGAAAACATTTCTGCAAATGAATGTCTCCACAAAATTCACCTTGAAACTTAATCCCCATTGTTGGGTATTCAGAAGCAGGACTAGTCAGAACCTTTAAATAGTGGTTGGGTCTTGAGCTCTCTCTGGCATACTTGGTCTGTCTTGCCTCGTGATACCCTATGCCACACTCTGCAGAGAACGCCATCGGCAGAAAGACCCTTGCAAGATATGGCCCCTTGGTCATAAACTTCTCAGCCTCTCTGAACTGTAAGAAATAAAATAATTTTCTTTATAAAATCTACTCAGTCTTAGGAATTTTGCTAGAACAACATAAAACTGATGAAGACAGCAGAGCAGGGTCACAGTCCAGAGTATACTCTGGAAAAGTTCCCTGTGGGTATTGTAAGGAGAGTGAAATGAATGGCCAAATGTGGCAAGAAAAAGAGTCCAGTTGGGAGAGATTTTTATTTTTATCTTATTGTTTTCCAACAATTTGAACAAGAGCAGACAGCTTGAACTAGAGTAGAAGAGGTAAAGTAATGAGAAGTGGTCACATGTAGGATATGTTTGAAATTTAGTGTCCACTGTATTTCTGATGACTTGGAAGTGGGGCGGGAGAGGAGATGCCATAGGAGCAACTAAGCACACAGTGAGTGCCAGTTAGTGAGTTGGGTAAAAGGGTAGTAGAAGAAGGTTGGGGGACTCATGAGTTTGGTTTGGGGCATGTTAAGTTTTAGATGCCAATTAGTCATTCAACTCATGTTGGTTACATAAGTCTGAATTCAGGGACAGTTTGGAGACCTGTGGTAAGCAGAATAACTACCTCGCAGAGATGTCCACATCCTAATTCCCAGAATCTGTGAATATGTTAATCACATGGCAAGGGAAAATTAAGTACCAGATGGAACTGAAGTTGCAGAAGAGAAGATATAAAGAGATATCTTGGATTCTCTGGATGAGCACAATGTAATCATAAAGGACCTTGAATGGGGAAGAGGGAGGTGGAGGACTCAAAACCAGAGAGATGGCACTGTGAGAAAAATTGGGTCAATACTGGCCTTGAAAATGTTTATAGCAGCTCAACTCACAATAGCTAAACTCTGGAACCAACACAGATGCCCATCAATGCGTGAATGCATAAAGAAAATGTGGCACATATACACAATGAAATATTACTCAGCCTTAAAGAAGAATGAAATTATGACATTTGCAGGTAAGTGTATGGAGCTGGAGAATATCATACTAAGTGAAATAAGCTGATCCCCAAAACCAAAGGCCAAATGTTTTCTCTGATATACAGATACTAAGGGAGGTGAATAGGGAAGAATAGAGGTAATCTGGATTAGACAGAAGGGAGTGAAGGGAGGAAAGGGGTATGGGGGTAGGAATTACAGTAGAATGAATTGGACATTATTACCCTATGTGCATATATGATTATACAACCTGTATTACTCTACATCATGTACATCTAGAAAAATGAGAAGTTATACTTCATTTATGTATGATGTGTCAAAATGCATTCTACTGTCATGTATAACTAGAATAAAAATGCTACTTAAAAAAGGAATGACTTTGTGACATTTGTATGTAAATGCTCTTGAGACTATCATGTCAAGTGAAATAAGCCAGCTCCAAAAAGCCAAAGGTCAAATATTTTTACTGATATGTGAAAGCTAACCCACAATAAGGGGGGAGAGGTGAAGAATAGATATTTCGTAGATTAAACAAAGGGGATTGAAGGGAAGTGAGGCGGTATAGGAAAAGGAAAGGCAGTGTAAGATCATCAACAGAGGAGGAAGTGGGTCAAAATGACTCTTACCTATGTACAAACTAAAGAATGGTTTACTAACATCCACACAGTCACCATTCACATGGGACATTGTTTAGGAGCAATAGGAATCAAAAGAAAGCAATTTTTCCTTACATAAGAATTGTTGGTTTGTATTGCTAAACATGTAACGCTAAGTAACTGATGATGGCTACAGAGGTGGGGTGTTCCCATGGGAGAAGTTTATTTCCTACATAACATGGAGTCTCAGAGCAAAATGGAGTCTGTTTAGTTATTTCCCTTAGAGTCTGGCCTATAACATTCTCATGGAGCCAGATCTGTCAGCCCATCACAAAGACTTTGAACCTTTGCATTTTAGTGTGTGCAAATAGGGTGAGGGAAAGCAAAGAAGCTAAAATTATATAAAACAACACAGTACAATACCCTGCCCCCATTTGAAATTTCACTTTCTGCAGTTTTAGCTCTCCAAGGTCAACCATGGTCCAAAAATATTAAATGAAATAATTCCAGAAATAAACAATTCTTAAGTTTTTAATAATTTAATCACCGTATATTGCGAGACTCATTCTATTAGTTATTGTTACTAATCTCCTACTGTAACTAACAAATTTTATCATAGACATGAATGTAAAGAAAAAAATAGTACATTGGGTCAGATCTGTTCAAGGCATCCATTGGGTGTCTTTGAATTTACCCACTTACAATAAAAGGGAACTACTATAATACATAGTAGAGACAGAAAGTAGAGTGAGCGTATGCATATCGAGCTCTTTTTTTTTTTTTTTTTTTACTTTGATCTGGAAAGCATTGGCGTATGGGCCAAAAGCAATCCGAGAGGTCGGTATCAAGTCGCAGTGACGCACGAAGACCATAAATTTTGCTCCAACTGAAGGTTGCCAGTACATGCTGCGGGCGGACAGTTAACGAGTAGCCAATTTGAGCCCACTTCCTCGATGTAAAATGACAATAAGACCATAAAACTCATTGGTTGTTGTGAGAAAATGCTGAGCAAGGAACCCAACACAAACTAAAAGATCCATCTCGAATTCCAACGAAGGCCTGACTCTAGGTAACAATTGTGGGCAGTTCTACTCCACCTCCAACACGAGTACCGCCCCCTCCGGCCAGAGCGCTGCTGGCGATTGGCTACTTAACCCTTCCGTCTCGCCCTCCCGGGCGTGCGGTCCAATCCCGTCTTGCTGCACATGGAGACAGGTTCCCAGGCCTTCTGAGTGGGCGGTGTGCCCGTGACGTTTTTATGACGTGTGGCGTCACGGTGGGCGGAAGTAGCGCCGGTTGTTTTGAAATCGGCTGGCCCGGGGCTTTCAAGCTCCTACCCACAGAGAGGCCTGTAGCGGCCCCATTCCGGGCCGATCCCTGACGCCTGCCTTTGCGCACCTGCGGGCCGAGGGCCGCAGCCGCGTCATGTCCACCCCTCCATTGGCCGCTTCGGGGATGGCGCCGGGGCCCTTCGCCGGGCCCCAGGCGCAGCAGGCCGCCCGGGAGGTCAACACGGCGTCGCTTTGCAGAATTGGGCAGGAGACTGTGCAGGACATCGTGTACCGCACGATGGAGATCTTCCAGCTCCTCCGGAACATGCAGGTGAGCGCACGAGCGGCTCTCGGGGTGCTTCTGTGAAAGACCGGGCGTCAGTGGCGCTGCCCTGGGCAAACCGCAAGTGTGGGTCGCCCCATGTACACTCAGAAGTGCCCCCCAAGGATGTGCCAGCCCCAAATGTCTGTAAGAATGACCGGATTTCTGGAAGATCGAAGCCGCATTTTCTAGATTTGACCCAGTTCTCTGGTTACCGTATAAATCCCATACTTTTCGAGACAAGGTGGGCCGCCCTTCACTTTCCTCTTTGGATTATTTGAAAATTTTTCCCAGCAGAATTTTTTCTGTGGAGAGGGGGGTAGTTTAAGGAGTTGAAGAATTCACATTTTGCTAAACAATAAAAAAAAGTCCCTCCCTTTTCTTGGCATAAATAATATACAGTAAGACTATGTTCAAGTGTTGACTAAATCAATACATTGGTGAAACCATCACCACAGTCAAAATAGTGAAGATCTCACCCTCAAAAGTTTCTTCGTGCCCCTGTGAAATCTTTGTCTCCCATCTTCTTTCCTCGAGTAACCACTGTTTTCTGACATAGTAAATTAATTTGTATTTTCTAGGATTGTATAAATGGAATCATACCATATGTGGACTTCTTTTGTCTGGGTTCTTTGTCACAGTGCTCCTTTTTATCGCCCGAGTGGTGGTTTATTGTATGGATATGTCAGTTTGTTCTGTTGATGGACATTTGGGTTGTTTCCCCTTTGGGGCCATTGTAAATAATGCTGCTATGGATATTTGCTTACAAACCTTTGTGTGCACCTTTCACTTCTTCCTGAATAGATATTTTAGGAGTGTAATTGTGGGATCCTATGTTATATCTCTGTTTAACATTTTTAAAAAGGCTTCAAAGTAGCTGACCTATTTATATTTCAATTTGCAACATTCAAGCGTCCTGGTTATTCCTCATCCTCATCCACATTTAATATTGTATATCTTGTGGCTTTGCAGATACTTATACTAGTCTGTGGCTGGTCTTCATTCTCTTCACATTATCTTTTGAGGAACAGACATTTTTAATTTTGATGGAATTCTTCTCGTTGATTTGTTCCTTTCAGAGCTTGCTTTTGGTGTCATACCTAGGAAATTTTTACCTTGCCCACAGTGCCAATATTTTCTCCAATGCTTTCTTCTAGAAGTTTTGTAGTTCTAGTTTTTATATCGTTAGGTTTAAAACCTATATTAGTTTAATTTGGGGGGAAGGATTATGGTAATAGGTATGAGTCTAAAGTCATTGTTTTGCATTTAGGTATCCCATTGTCTTAGCACCTTTTGGATAACTGAATAACTTTTTTTATTTTTATTTTAATTTTTGTTTTTTTTCTTTGCCAGACATTGAACCCAGGGTTTCACACATCCTAGGCAAGTGCTCTACCACTGAGCTACATCCCCACGCCCTGGCTGACCCATTTGTAATGCTTGCTTATCTACATGCTATGAGATGCAGATATTCTTGTTTAACATATGAAGATTCTGTCGTTCAGAGAGGTAAAGTGACATACCCAAAGCTAGTCAGTGGTAAATTTGAAGCCAGGTCTTGAGAGTTTAAAAGTTTTATTTCTATGAGTGCCTACCAAGTATTTTATTGCCTTTTTTTTTTTTAATGGTTAAGAGTTTTTCTTCTAATTTTAGTGAAAATCTTTTTTTTTTTTTATACTGAGGAGTAAGCCCTGGAGCCCTTTACCACTGATCCACACCCCAGTCCCTTTTATTTTTTTAGTTTGAGTCAGAACCTCCAGTCACTGGGATTAGAGGATGAGAGGCCACTGTGCCCAGCTTTGTAGAAGTCTTTTAAGATCTTTATCAATAAGTCAATGTGAAATATAATACAAATAAAATTCAAGATCAAAACTATTTAACAGTCATTTAAAAAATGAATAGATTCATATCTAAAATGGTTAAGATGTGAATTAAATTGATATCTTAGAATTTAGCATATAAAAAAAATTTCTGGATTTTTAACCTGCATTATGTAAAGTACTAAATTAGGGCCAGGAGAAGAAATAGCTATCATCTATCAAGTACTTTTCTTGGTGGAGTATATAATTGTAGAGACATTTTCAAGAAATATTTTTATCTATATTTTATAGTTAAGGAAAATGAACTTTAAAAAGAGAAGTAACTTCCTGTTAACTTCCTTATATTACAAATTTGCTATCAAATTGTCTATATTATTAAAAGAGAGATAATTCATGTCATACCTACACAGAACTAAACTCTTTCAAAATGTGTTATCTGTTAATAGCTTATATATGGACCTATTCAAAGCTAATTGCTAGGAGGCTAGGGTTATTATCTGCATGGTCTGATTTACCTAAGGCCCTATGGAGCACATTGCAGTTGACTAAAAAGGCAACAACAGTGTGCCCCTTCCTTTCCAAAACAGTGTAAGAAGAGGTGAAACCACTAGGATGCTCTTAACTACATATCACCTGATTACTTATTAATACAGTATCTCCCTTTACCAACATTTTCAGTTACCCATGGTCAACCATGGTCCAAAAATGTTAACCAGCTCTTTTGAGAAAGAGAGGGAGGGTTAGCTTTCCATTGTTGTGGCAAAATATCTGAGAAAATTAACTTAGAGGAGAAAGATTTATGTTGGCTCATGGTTTGAGAGGTTTCAGGTCACGGTTGCTTTCAGTCCATTGATTCTGGGCCTGTGGTGAGGTAGAACCTCATGGCCAGGAGCATGTAGTTGAGAATAGCTGCTCAGTTCATGGCAGCCCAGGAAGCAAAGAAAATACACAGGACAGGAAGGCCACAAAATATACCCTTCCTGGGTCCACCCTCATGACCTACTTCCTCTAGATAGACCCCACCTCTAAAGGTGGTACCACTTTCTAATAGTGCCACAGGCTGGCAACCTGGTTACCTAACCTTTGGGGGACATTCAGATCCACACCATAACACAGACCACATTTACAGAATATTTATTACAGTATATTTTATAATTGTTCTATTTTACTATTAGTTTTTTTTATTTTTATTTTTGGTGTGTTTCTCTAATTGACAGTTTATTTTTTTAATTTATTTTTATTATAAACAAATGGGGTACATGTTGTTTCTCTGTTTGTACCTGAAGTAGAGGCATACCATTTGTGTAATCATACATTTACATAGGGTAATAGTTTTTGATTCATCCTGTTATTTTTTTCCTTCCCCCCACCCCTCTCTCCCCTCTTTTCCCTCTATACAGTCCCTCCTTCCTCTATTCTTTCCCCCTCCCACCCCCATTTATGTGTCATCATCCGCTTATCAGCAAGATCATTTCCCCTTTGGTTTTTTGAGATTGGTTTATCTCACTTAGCGTGATATTCTCCAATTTCATCCATTTGCCTGCAGATGCCTTAATTTTATTATTCTTTATGGCTGAGTAATATTCCATTGTATATATATATACCACAGTTTCTTTATCCATTCATCAATCAAAGGGCATCTAGGTTGGTTCCACAATCTGGCTATTGTGAATTGAGCAGCTATGAACATTGTTGTGGCTGTATCTCTGTAGTATGCTGATTTTAAGTCCTTTGGGTATAGACCAAGGAGTGGGATAGCTGGGTCAAATGCTGGTTCCATTCCAAGTTTTCTAAGGAATCTTCACACTGCTTTCCACAGTGACTGCACTAATTTGCATCCCCACCTGCAATGTTTGAGTGTACCTTTTTCCCCACATCCTCTCCAACACCTATTGTTGTTTTTATTCTTGATAATCGCCATTCTAATTGGGGTGAGATGGAATCTTAGTGTAGTTTTGATTTGCATTTCTCTTATTACTAGAGGTGTTGAACATTTTCCCATATATCTGCTGATTGCTTGTAAATCTTCTTCTGTGAAGTATCTGTTCATTTCCTTAGCCTATCTGTTGATTGGATTATTTGTATTCTTGGTGTAGAGTCTTTTGGTTCTTTATATATTCTGGAAATTAGTGCTCTATCTGAAGTATGAGTGGCAAAGATTTTCTCCCACTCTGTAGGCTCTGTCTTCACATTGCCGATAGTTTCCTTTGCTGACAAAAAGCTTTTTAGTTTGAATCTATCCCAGTTATTGATTCTTGCTTTTATTTCTTGTGCTATGGGAGTCCTGTTAAGGAAATCTAATCCTAAGCCAGCATGTTGAAGATTTGGACCTACTTTTTCTTCTATAAGATGCAGGTTCTCTGGTCAGATTCCAAGGTCTTTGATCCATTTTGAGTTAATTTTTGTGCAGGGTGAGAGATAGGGGTTCAGTTTCATTCTGCTGCATATGGATTTCCAGTTTTCTCAGCACCATTTGTTGAAGAGACTATCTTTTCTCCATTGTATATTTTTGGCCCCTTTGTCTAGTATGAGAAAATTGTATTTATTTGGGTTTGTGTCCGTGTCCTCTATTCTGTACCGTTGATCTACCTGTCTATTTTGGTACCAATACCATGCCATTTTTGTTACTGTTGCTTTGTAGTATAGTTGAAGGTCTGGTATTGCGATACCCCCTGCTTCAGTCTTCCTGCTAAGGATTTCTTTAGCTATTCTGGGTTTCTTATTCTTCCATATGAATTTCATGATTGCTTGCTCTATTTCTGTGAGGTACATCATTGGGATTTTAATTGGAATTGTATTGAATCTGTATAGCACTTGTGGTAGTATCGCCATTTTGACAGTATTAATTCTGCCTATCCAGGAACATGGGAGATCTTTCCATCTTCTAAGGTTTTCTTTAATTTCTTTCTTTAGTGTTCTGTAGTTCTCATTGTAGAGGTCTTTCACCTCTTTTGTTAGATTGATTCCCAAGTTTTTTTTTTTTTTTTTTTTTTGAGGCTGTTGTGAATGGGGTAGTTTTCCTAACTTCTCTTTCTGAAGATTCATCACTTATATATAAAAATGCATTAGATTTATGAGCATTGATCTTATATCCTGCTACTTTACTGAATTCACTTATGAGTTCTAAAAGTTTTCTGGTGGAATTTTCTGGTTCCTCTAAATATATAATCATGTCATCAGCAAATAGGGATAGTTTGAGTTCTTCTTTTCCTATTCATATCCCTTTAATTTCCTTGTTTGTCTAATTGCTGTGGTTAGAGCTTCGAGGACAATGTTGAATAGAAGTGGTGAAAGAGGGCATCCCTGCCTTGTTCCAGTTTTTAGGGGGAATGCTTTCAGTTTTCCACCATTTAGAATGATATTGACCATGGGCTTAGCATAGATGGCCTTTCCAATGTTAAGGAATGTTCCCACTGTCCCTATTTTTTCCAGTGTTTTGAGCATGAAGGGATGCTGTATTTTATCAAATACTTTTTCTGCATCTATTGAAATAATCATGTGATTCTTGACTTTAAGTCTGTTGATATGGTGAATTACATTTATTGATTTCCAGATGTTGAACCAACCTTGCATCCCTGGGATAAAACCCACTTGATCGTGGTGCACTAACTTTTTAATATATTTTGCCATGTGATTTGCTAAGATTTTGTTAAGAATTTTTGCATCAATGTTCATTAAGGATATTGGTCTGAAATTTTCTTTCCTCGATGTGTCTCTGTCTGGTTTAGGTATCAGGGTGATATTGGCTTCATAGAATGAGTTTGGGAGGGTTCCCTCCTCTTCTATTTCATGGAATACTTTGAGAAGTATTGGAATGAGCTCTTCTTTAAAGGTTTTGTAGAACTCAGCTGAGAACCCAGCTGGTCCTGGACTTTTCTTTGTTGGGAGGCTTTTGATGACTTCTTCTATTTCATTACTTGAAATTGATCTATTTAAATTTTGTATGTCCTCCTGGTTCAGTTTAGGTAATTCATATGTCTCTAGAAACCTGTTGATGTCTTTGAGATTTTCTGTTTTGTTGGAGTATAGATTTTCAAAATAGCTTCTAATTATGTTTTGTATTTCACTCTGTTGTGATATTTCCTTGTTCATTCCAAATTTTAGTAATTTGAGTTTTCTCTCTCCTTCTCTTTGTTAGTGTGGCTAAGGGTTTATCAATTTTGTTTATTTTTTCAAAGAACCAACTATTTTGTCAATTTTTTCTGTTGTTTCTTTTGTTTCTATTTCATTGATTTCAGCTCTGATTTTAACTATTTCCTGTCTTCTACTACTTTTGGTGTTGCTCTGTTCTTTTTCTAGGGCTTTGAGCTGTAGTGTTAGGTGATTTATTTTTTGATTTTTTCTTCTTTTATTGAATGCACTCCATGAAATAAATATTCCTCTACGTAGTGCTTTCATAGTGTCCCAGAGATTTTGATATGATGTATCTTTGTTCTCCTTTACCTCTTAGAATCTTTTTTATTTCCCTCCTGATGTCTTTTGTTATCCATTCATCATTCAATAGCATATTATTTAATCTCCATGTGTTGGAGTAGTTTCTGTTTTTTATTCTGTCATTTATTTCTAATTTCAACCCATTATGATCTGATAGAATACAAGGTACTATATCTTCTTGTATTTGCTAACATTAGCTTTGTGGCATAGAATATGGTTTATTTTAGAGAAGGATCCATGTACTGCTGAGACAAAAGTGTATTCGCTCTTTGTTGGATGGTATGTTTTATATATGTCCGTTAAGTCTAAATTATTGATTGTGTTATTGAGATCTATGGTTTCTTTGTTCAATTTTTGTTTGGAAGATCTGTCCAGTGATGAGAGAGGTGTGTTAAAATCACCTAGTATTGTGTTGTGGTCTATTTGATTTCTGGAATTGAGAAGGATTTGTTTGACATACACAGATGAGCCACTGTTTGGGGCATAGATGTTTATGATTGTTATGTCTTGCTGATTTATGCTTCCCTTAAGCAGTATGAAATGTCCTTCTTTATCCCTTCTGACTAACTTTGGCTTGAAGTCCACATTATCTGATATGAGGATGCATAGTCCAACTTTTTTGCTGAGTCCATGCGCATGGTATTTTTTTTTCCCATCCTTTCACCTTCAGTCTGTGGGTATCTCTTTCTATGAGATGAGTCTCTTGCAGGCAGCATATTATTGGATCTTTCTTTTTAATCCAATCTGTCAGTCTATGTCTTTTGATTGATGAGTTCAGGCCATTAACATTCAGGGTTATTATTGAGATGATTCGTATTCCTGGTCATTTGACTCATTTTTGTTTTTTGACATGACTTGTTTTCTCCTTTATTTGGCTATTCCTTTAGGGTAGTTCCTCCCTTTGCTGATTTACATCGTTGTATTTCATCTCTTCCTCATGGAATATTTTGCTGAGAATGTTCTGTAGTGCCGGCTTTTTGTAAATTCTTTTAGCTTTTGTTTATCATGGAAGGATTTTATTTTGTCGTCAAATCTGAAGGTAAGTTTTGCTGGGTATAAGATTCTTGGTTGGCATCTGTTTTCTTTCAGAGCTTGAAAAATGTTATTCCAGGCCCTTCTAGCTTTTAGGGTCTGGGTTGAAAGATCTGCTGATATCCGTATTGGTTTCCCCCTGAATGTAATTTGATTCTTTTCTCTCACAGCCTTTAAAATTCTGTCTTTATTTTGTATGTTAGGTTTTTTCATTATAATGTGCCTTGTTGTGGGTCTATTGTAGTTTTGTATAATTGGAGTCCTATAAGCCTCTTGTATTTGATTTTCCATTTCATTCTTCAGATGTGGGAAATTTTCTGATATTATTTCATTGAATAGATTATTCATTCCTTTGGTTTGTTTCTCTGTGCCTTCCTTAATCCCAATAATTCTTAAATTTGGCCTTTTCATGATATCCCATAATTCTTGTAGATTCTGTTCATGATTTCTTATCATCTTCTCTGTTTGGTCAACTTTGTTTTCAAGATTAAACATTTTGTCTTCAGTGTCTGAGGTTCTGTCTTCCATGTGTTCTATCCTATTCGTTATGCTTTCTATGGAGTTTTTAATTTGGTTTTTGGTTTCCTTTATTTCAAGGATTTCTGTCTGTTTTTTTTTTTTTTTTTTTTTTTTTCAGTATCTCTAACTCTTTATTGAAATGATCTTTTGCTTCCTGCATTTCCTCTTTATCTGTTGAGTGGTGCGATCATTCAGAGCCTGCATTTGCTCTTTCATCTGATCATTTGCTTCTCTGATCATTTTAATTATGTACATTCTGAACTCCCTTTCTGACATTTCTTCTGCCATGCTGTCATTGAATTTTATTGATGTAGCATCTCGGTTTGTTTGGGACATTTTCTTCCCTTGTTTTCTTATTTTGGTCATCTACCCCTCTAGTAGTGAAACTCTGTTGACTTATAGTGTCCCTGTAGATTTTCAATAACTCTCCTCCTAGCCTTCAGTAGCCTGAAGTCTTGGAGGAACTTGATATTGCAGTGATACACAAGGAAGCTGACCCTCTAGGGGTGGTGGCCTTCAGGTGGGGTATATTTCCTGCTGGTGGGAAGAGGCGCCTCCACTTGTTGACGGATGGTCAGTCAAAACGGGGACTAGACTACAGGCTGGGGCATGGCTGGTCTGGGCCTTTGTCTCTGGTTCTACCACCCTTGTGGGAAAGCCTCACCAGGTGGGAAGACTCATCCAGTGGGGACTTCTCGCTGGGCAGCTCTCCTCTGAGATGTTCCCTGGGGCCAGGAACTACCACCTGGTCTGGGGGGCCTGGCCCTGCAAGGGACTCTCTCTGAGGGAGGGACTCTCTCCTCTACAGCATTCCCTGGGGACTGGACCTACTGTCCAGGACTGGGACCCTCGCTCTGTGCCGAAGCCTCTTGTGGTCCGTCCTCCTCTACAATACTCTCAGTTGTCTGGGTTCACAGCTGCAGCCGGGGAGTCTCACTGGGTACTCTACTGCACGAAGTTCCCTGCATTCCAGGACTACTGACCCTCCAGGGAGCCTCGCCCAGTGGGAGAGACTCACGCGGGGGCTCTGAGTTGTTCCCAAGTCTCTCAATACCTCCTCTTCTTGAATCCTGAGTCCTGTCAAAGGGCCTCCTGTCTCCTGTAGGTGTCTCGGGAAGGGAGCCGCCCTTCCGATGATGATGGCCACGCCCTCAGGATTCATTCAAAATGCCTGCACCTGCCTCCAAAGAAGCTGGGGAGTCCCAGCGAGGGTGCCCTGAGTCAGCACAGAGGCAAGTGCAGTGTCCCTCAGCAGTGGGGGGGTCAGGCAGGCAGGCTCAGCGATGGCATCCGACCTTGGTGTGGGGGTCTGCAGGCTCGCTAGCTCGGCAATGGCGTCCCTATTAGTTATTATTGTTCATCTTGTTCTGTGCTTAATTTTTAAATTAAACTTTCTCACAGGTTTCTATATATAGGAAAATGTGTGTGTGTGTGTGTGTGTGTGTGTGTGTGTGTGTGTGTGTTTATAGGATTCTGTATCATATATAAACATATATGAGTCTGTACCATCCCTGGTTTCAGGCATCCACTGAGGATTTTGGAAAGTATTCCTCTCTGAGAAGAAGAAAAAACTACATTTTGTTTTTAACTATTCACATTTGAAATCATCCTCTGTATTATTAATCCATAAAGTTAGAATGACATCAGTACAATCTGCTAAGGTTTATTTCCAAGCATTTGTTTTAGAGAAGTGGTTCTTTAGATGTTAGATGTCTTTAGATGTCTGTTGTCTGCTTAAGAGTCTGATGAAAACCATGGACTCTTCTAAGAAAAATGCAAAAACACATTTTCAAAATAAGTTCAGTGAGTTAAAGAATATCTCCCCAATTATCCCTAAATCCCTGATTTAGATTCCCTGTGAAAAAATGGCATTGCTTTGGTTCTGTTTATTATCCTTTAAATCTCTTATTTTATTTTTGGCATATATAATACATTCAGAGTTCAGAAATAAAACAAGACATTCCAGTAAACATTCTCCCTCCCATTCTTATTAACTAGGTACCTAATCCATCTCTGCTAGCAGTGGTTGTTAATGATGCTTACTACTAATTTTGTGTATCCTTCCAGATATTTTATGCATATTTAAGCAAACGTGTGTGTATATTTTTTCATTCCCCCTTTTGCACTGATAGTGGTATATTATGCACAATTTTGTTTCTTGCTTTTTGCATTTAGTGTGTCTTGATGTTTATTCATGTCTGTACAGAAATTTCTCCCTTTTGCTTTGTATAGTGCATGGTGTTCTACTGCATGGAAATCCTATAATTTATTAAACTTGTTCTCTAGTGAGAGCATTTATGCTGCTTTTAATTTCTCACTCTTAGGCTGCAGCAAATAATCTCCTATGCAAATGTGCAAGTGTATCTTAGGATACATTTTTGAAATAACTATGTGCTTATATAATTGGGTAAGTTTTGATGAATTGCCCTCCATGGGGATTGTACTACTTTATGTTACCATATCTTGACTGAGACCAACACAGTACATTTTATAGTTTTGGATCTTTGATGACTTGATAGGTAAAAATTTTACCTTACATTTCTCCTAATTTGATTGAATTTGACTATTTCTTCATAAATGTATAAATCACTTATACTTTCTTTTTTGCTAAATGCTCTTTTTACATGTTATTTGCCCATTTTTTTCATCATTTTATGGAATGTCTTTTTTACCCTGTTCACCGGTTTGTAGGACTTATCTATTTACATGTTAGAGAAACCTGCTGTTTATGATATAAATTGTAAGCATATTTTTTCAGTCTTTTATTGTTCTTCTTTTGTTTTTTTAAATTTTTTTTGGCTCTGCTTATGGTAGTTTTCCCCTTTTAAAAAAAAAAAAACTTTTTATAAAAAAGTTTTTAAAAAATTGAATTTACTTATCTTTTTAGATTCTATGACTTGTTAAGAAGGCCTTCCCACTTCAAAATTAGGAAGAGTTCTGGGGTTTTTTTTTTGGAGGGGTGCAGGTACCAGGGATTAAACTCAGGTACACCTAACCACTGATCCACATCTCCAGCCCTATTTTGTATTTTATTTAGAGACAATGTCTCACTGAGTTTCTGAGACTGGCTTTGAACTTCCAATCCTCTTGCCTCAGTCTCCAAGCTGCTAGGATTATAGGTGTGCACCATGGAACCTGACTCTGGGGTTTTTGTTTCAATTTTTGCATTTAAAACTTTGATCTTTGTGGAATTTATCCTGTTGTGAACTGTGGGGTATGGCCCTAGACTTACTTTTTCAAAAGGCTGATTATTTCATTTTCCTCATCCATCCATTCACATGAGTCTAATTTGGGATGTTCTATTCCAATTTCTTTTTTGAGGCTTCATTGTGTTTACATTTTTTATTTTTTAGAATATCCCTGACTCTTCTTGCTTGTTTAATTTTCTATGTGTACTTTAGAATAAGCATTAATTCTAAGAAAAACCTCTTAGTGTTATTAGGTTCATTCAACCTAGAAAGACAATATTGTTATGATGTTGAGAGTCTTAATACACCAACCAAGAACATGGAATAACCTTTATTTCCCTAAGAAGTATGTTAAGTTTTCATTTTTATCTTGGGCTTTTCGAAGGTTATTCCTAGATCTTTTGTCATTTTTGTTGCCATTATGATGACCATTTTCTTTTGGTTTGTTTTTATAGGTGAGAGCAAAGCTATTACTTTTTCTCTATTATTTCTGTACTCCTTATTGAATTATTTTATTTTTAGTAGTCATTTTTATATCATTTATAAATAGTGATGATTATACAGCTTCTTTGTTATTGTTTCAAACTCCCCCACTTACTTTTTCTTCTCTAATTATATTGGCCCGTTCCTCTAGAACGAGTTCATTAGTAGTATTGCTGGTCTTATTAGACTTCCTTTTCTGTTCCAGACCTTAGTAGGATGCTTCCCATGTTTCCACATTAACCATGTGCTGAGTTTATAACTGAGTTATATTTATTTTAAGAATGGATATTGGATTTAGTTGAATTTTTTCAGTGTCTAGAGGTGTATAATAATGTATTTGGAGTTTTTCATTCATGATCATGAGTGACATAATTATTGATGAGTTTTTCAGCTGAATAGTGATAACAGGGATCTTAAGGGCTATTAACCAGGTATGCTGTGTAATATGGGAACCTCATTTCTGTCATGTTCACTGCTACCCCAGTTTCTAGAACAGTGCCTCATACATGAAAAGTATGCAGGAATTTTTCAAATCAATTCTTCCTTTCTTTTAAGAAGCTGATATAAAACTAATATCCAAATTTACTAAGTAGGCACATTGGAGGAGGGTGATTGTTTGTATATCCAAAGGATTATTTCCCTTTAGGACAGATTTTATCAAGAGTTCTTTTTCATGACACACACTTCTTAATGAAGTGTTAAGTATAGATTTGTGAAAAATGACTCAATAAAGCAAAATAATTCAGACTGTATATTAAAACCTTTGTATGTGTTTGTACTGTACTATATGTGGCGATACAAATATAAGTTCCAGCCTTTATTAAATAGAAAATAGGGGCAAAATATTAAACCTAGTAAATGCCACAATAAAGGTACACTGTGCTTCTCTATACAAGATATAATCATTATACTCCTTTCTATCATCCAAACAAGAAAGCATGGATATACTTAAACTTTTTTCTGAATTGTTAGTGTCTGGGAAAGTTCATAAATTGAGAGTTCATGGTAAGAAATCCTCCATTGTATTGGTGAATAAACCCATAATATCTCCCTTTAGAGTGAATTACCTTTGGTATTTTATTACATTATTTTGAAACATGATGAGTTTCAATACTTGAGAATTTCTGAAAAATCCTAATATTTCAGATAATTTAAGAGGATCTGCCTCCTTTTAAACTATTATACTTGGAATGGGAAATTTGGAAAATGAGAAAAACAGAAAATTATTCAAACCTGTATAACATGTCTTTTATCAACAGTTTGCTTTTATGCAGTACTTAAAAATTGCTTGTTAACTTTACCTATAGAAAATCTTGATTTACATTTCTTTATTTTCATTGTTCTGTTTTGCCTGCTAAGCTGCCAAATGGTGTCACTTACCACACTGGAACATACCAAGACCGGTTAACAAAGCTACAGGACCATCTTCGCCAACTTTCTATTCTCTTTCGGAAGTTGAGACTGGTTTATGACAAATGCAATGAAAATTGTGGGGGAATGGACCCCATTCCAGTGGAGGTAACTTTTTGTGAGAGAGGGAGCGTGAATGGAAGATGTGAGATCGTGTTGGGATATTTGTAGTTTTCTCTTTCTCCTTTTTGGCAATATTTCCAGATTTTCGATTTTTATGGGTTTCCCTTTTGACCAGAGACGATGAAAATGTGATATATATCTGTAGAATTACTGCTGTATTTTCACATGGATAATGTCTTCTAGACTTTGACTTCAAGGCCGGTTATGGCTTTTTGTTGGTGGCATTAGGAGAAAAAGTTTGTCTTGCAATTTTTGTCATGGTTGTCAGCATCTCATTTTAGTTAAATCGGTGCATTTTTTTAAAGTAGGAGTTTTAATAGTGTCATAAAATACCTTTAAAATGGTTTTCATGAAAGAGCTTTACAGATAAAAGATTTTTAATCAGTATTAATTTAGGTTTGGTTTGTAGCCAGGTGGAACCACTTGGTTTGAAATATATATTTCTAAGTTTAGTCTGGGTTATAGATGTAACTAGTTAACTAGTTGTGATATTTCTCTAAGTGGCATTTTC
The DNA here is from genome assembly GCF_902686445.1 of Sciurus carolinensis. Lineage (NCBI taxonomy): Eukaryota > Metazoa > Chordata > Mammalia > Rodentia > Sciuridae > Sciurus > Sciurus carolinensis. Next base: position 23,006,346 of record NC_062213.1, on the reverse strand, counting down.
CTGTTGACATATCATTGTCTCCTAAGGTAGCTGGGAAGCTTAGATGTTCTCTCACTACCTGTAAAGGAGAATTTCATGAAATCAGTGCTTTCTTTTTGAGTGATCAGTCTAGAAAAGATGAACACAGAAAGAATTAAACTACAAAAGAGCTTAAAAAGAATCGGACAAAGATGTGAGAGGAAGATCAGGAAAGTGGTTGACATTGTCAGATGCTCCCGAGTTTGAGGAAAACAAGGAATGAAAACTCTCTCCTACATGAAAATCGTTGATACATTTGAGTAGAGAGAGCTTTGGCAAAACATCAGCATGAAGTCCGATCACAGTGGTTTGAAGATTAAACAGGGAGTAAAGAGCTGGAGCCAACAATCAGAGAAGCATCAATAATGAAACGAGAGGAAAGAAGTAGATGGAAGGAAAGATGGAAGCAAGGGTTTGGGGAGATTTTGCCCTTCAAATGGAAAAGATTGGAACATGTTTAGATGATAAAGGAGGAAAAGTATAGGGAGAGGCTGAAGGAAGGTGAATAAGTGAAGACAAGGGCAGAAGAATCAGCACAGACTACATGCACATGAATTTTCTGTGAAGGAAAGGGAGCTTTGTATTAGGAGAGGAAAAGGACAGTGAATGTAGACATGGGTAAGTTTGTATTTGTCCCAAGAATATGAAGAAGTTTGGCCAGGTGACTACCACTTTGACCAGTTAAATGCTTCTGGCCTGTTCCCATATATATTACCAAATGGAGGAGGCTGTTAATTCCTGAATCCTGTCACATTTACAAGGGGCTTCATCAGTGAACTTCATCAAACCACACATGTTTAATTATAATTCTGCCATTAGTTTCATTGGTTTATAAATTTGTCCTATCAAAAAGAGAATCTTAACAATAAAAAAAGTTAAGACATCTAGAAATTTGCATGTATACTGAAGTTTTAGATGGCAAGTTAATGACATTTACATAGCACACATCCATGCAGTTCTTTCCTTCTAGTACAGAAGGAAAGAGCCCATTGTATTTATCTCAAACTATAACTCTCTTAAGGACAGGAATCACAAATCATACTTGACTTTAGTTTTGCAGTCTTATCCAGTGTCCACTAATTAAATATTTGCTGATTGAATGAGTAAGATATTATTTAATTTTACGGGACAACCAATGTTATAAAGGCCTTTTGCAAAAGAAACCTGAAGGATAATATATAGAATGCATCAAAATGATAAACTTTTAAATGCTGTTATTTCAGGTAATTGTCAGAATTGAAATTTATTTTTCTAATATTAAAAGTATGAAAATTGACAATAATCTGATGCATCCTAAAATGGACAATTTGACTCATATTTTTGACTTTTAACTTTTGTTCCTCACTCTTCAGCAACTTATTCCATATGTGGAAGAAGAGGGCTCAAAGAATGATGATCGGGCCAGCCTGCCACGTTTTGCTAGTGAAGAGAGACGGGAAATTGCTGAAGTCAATAAAGTGAGTTATTCATCTCTCTGTTTTCTATTTCAGAATTCTTTTTTTTTTTTTTTTATTTATTTTTTTACGTTTACATAGGGTAATGATGTTTCTTTTTTTTCCCTTCCCCCCCACCCCTCCCACCCTTTTCCCTTTATACAGTCCTTCTTTCCTTCATTCTTACCGCTCTCCTTAGCCTAACTCTAAACCTAACCCTAAACCTAATGCTAACCCCTCACACCCCCATTATATGTCCTCATCCGCTTATCAGCGAGATCATTCGTCCTTTAGTTTTTTGAGATTGGCTTATCTCACTTAGCATGATATTCTCCAATTTCGACCATTTGCCTACAAATGCCATAATTTTATCATTCTTCATTGCGGAGTAATATTCCATTGTATAAATATGCCACAGTTTCTTTATCCATTCATCAACTGAAGGGCATCTAGGTTGGTTCCACAATCTGGCTATGGTGAATTGAGCAGCAATGAACATTGATGTGGCTGTATCTCTGTAGTATGCTGATTTTAAGTCCTTTGGGTATAGACCAAGGAGTGGGATAGCTGGGTCAAATGGTGTTTCCATTCCAAGCTTTCTGAGGAATCTCCACACTGCTTTCCAGAGTGGCTGCACTAATTTGCAACCCCACCAGCAATGTATGAGTGTTCCTTTTTCACCACATCCTCGCCAACACCTATTGTTGCTTGTGTTCTTGATAATCGCCATTCTAATTGGGGTGAGATGAAATCTTAGGGTAGTTTTGATTTGCATTTCTCTTATTACTAGGGATGTTGAACATTTTTTCATATATCTGTTGATTACTTGTATATCTTCTTCTGTGAAGTGTCTGTTCATTTCCTTAGACCATTTGTTGATTGGATTATTTGTATTCTTCGTGTAGAGTTTTTTGAGTTCTTTATAGATTCTGGAAATTAGCGCTCTATCTGAGGTATGGTTGGCAAAAATATTCTCCCACTCTGTAGGCTCTCTCTTCACATTTCTGATAGTTTCCTTTGCTGAGAGAAAGCTTTTTAGTTTGAATCTATCCCAGTTGTTGATTCTTACTTTTATTTCTTGTGCTATGGGAGTCCTGTTAAGGAAGTCTGATCCTAAGCCAACAAGTTGAAGATTTGGACCTACTTTTTCTTCTATAAGATGCAGGGTCTCTGGTCTGATTCCAAGGTCTTTGATCCATTTTGAGTTGAGTTTTGTGTAGAGTGAGAGATAGGGGTTTAATTTCATTCTATTGCATATGGTTTTCCAGTTTTCCCAGCACCATTTGTTGAAGAGGCTATCTTTTCTCCATTGCATATTGTTGGAACCTTTGTCTAGTATGAGAAAATTGTATTTATTTGGGTTTGTGTCCATGTCCTCTATTCTGTACCATTGATCTACCTGTCTATTTTGGTACCAATACCATGCCGTTTTTGTTACTATTGCTTTGTAGTAGAGTTGAAGATCTGGTATTGCAATACCCCCTGCTTCGCTCTTGCTACTGAGGATTGCTTTAGCTATTCTAGGTTTTTTATTCTTCCAGATGAATTTCATAATTGCTTGCTCTATTTCTGCAAGGTACATCATTGGGATTTTAATTGGAATTGCATTGAATCTGTATAGCACTTTAGGTAGTATAGCCATTTTGACGATATTAATTCTGCCTATCCAGGAACATGGGAGATCTTTCCATCTTCTAAGGTTTTCTTGAATTTCTTTCTTTAGTGTTCTGTAGTTCTCATTGTAGAGGTCTTTCACCTCTTTTGTGAGATTGATTCCCAAGTATTTTATTTTTTTCGATGCTATTGTGAATGGGGTAGTTTTCCTAATTTCTCTTTCTGAAGATTCATCACTTATGTATAAAAATGCATTGGATTTATGAGCATTGATCTTGTAACCTGCTACTTTACTGAATTCACTTATGAGTTCTAAAAGTTTTCTGGTGGAATTTCCAGGTTCCTCTAAATATATAATCATGTCATCAGCGAACAGGGATAGTTTGAGTTCTTCTTTTCCTATTCGTATCCCTTTAATTTCTTTGGTTTGTCTGATTGCTCTGGCTAGAGTCTCAAGGACGATGTTGAATAGAAGTGGTGAAACAGGGCATCCCTGCCTTGTTCCAGTTTTTAGGGGGAACGCTTTCAGTTTTTCACCATTTAGAATGATATTAGCTATGGGCTTAGCGTAGATTGCCTTTATAATGTTTAGGAATGTTCCCACTACCCCAATTTTTTCTAGTGTTTTGAGCATGAAGGGATGCTGTATTTTATCGAATGCTTTTTCTGCATCTATTGAAATAATCATGTGATTCTTAACTTTAAGTCTGTTGATATGGTGAATGACATTTATTGATTTCCGAATGTTGAACCAACCTTGCATCCCTGGGATAAAACCCACTTGATTGTGGTGCACTATCTTTTTAATATATATTTGTATGCGATTTGCTAAAATTTTGTTGAGAATTTTTGCATCGATGTTCATTAAGGTTATTGGTCTGAAATTTTCCTTCCTCGATGTGTCTCTGTCTGGTTTAGGTATCAGGGTGATATTGGCTTCATAGAACGAGTTTGGGAGGGTTCCCTCCTCTTCTATTTCATGGAATAGTTTGAGGAGTATTGGAATGAGCTCTTCTTTAAAGGTTTTGTAGAACTCGGCTGAGAACCCATCTGGTCCTGGACTTTTCTTTGTTGGTAGGCTTTTGATGACCTCTTCTATTTCATTGCTTGAAATTGGTTTATTTAGGTTGTGTATGTCCTCCTCGTTCAGTTTAGGTAATTCATATGTCTCTAGAAATTTGTTGATGTCTTCGAGGTTTTCTGTTTTGTTGGAGTATAGATTTTCGAAATAGCTTCTAATTATGTTTTGTATTTCACTCGTGTCTGTTGTGATGTTTCCTTGTTCGTTCCGAATTTTAGTAATTTGAGTTTTCTCCCTCTTTCTCTTTGTTAGTGTGGCTAAGGGTTTATCAATTTTATTTATTTTTTCAAAGAACCAACTATTTAATTTGTTAATTTTTCCAATTTTTCTTTTGTTTCGATTTCGTTGATTTCGGCTCTGATTTTAACTATTTCCTGTCTTCTACTACTTTTGGTATTGGTCTGCTCTTCTTTTTCTAGCGCTTTGAGCTGTAGTGTTAAGTCGTTTATTTGTTGATTTCTACTTCTTTTTTTGAATGCACCCCATGAAATAAATCTTCCTCTAAGTACTGCTTTCATAGTGTCCCAGAGATTTTGATATGATGTGTCTTTGTTCTCGTTTACTTCTAAGAATTTTTTTATTTCCCTCCTGATGTCTTCTGTTATCCATTCATCGTATAATAATGTATTATTTAGTCTCCAAGTATTGGAGAAGTTTCTGTTTTTTATTCTGTCATTTATTTCTAATTTCAATCCATTATGATCTGATAGAGTACAAGGTAGAATCTCTATCTTCTTGTATTTGCTAACAGTAGCTTTGTGGCATAAAATATGGTCTATTTGAGAGAAGGATCCATGTGCTGTTGAGAAGAAAGTGTATTCGTTCTTTGTTGGATGGTATATTCTATATATGTCCGTTAAGTCTAAATTGCTGATTGTGTTGTTGAGATCTATAGTTTCTTTATTCAATTTTTGTTTGGACGATCTATCCAGTGGTGAGAGAGGTGTGTTAAAATCGCCTAGTAGTATTGTGTTGTGGTCTATTTGATTTCTGTAATTGAGAAGGATTTGTTTGACGTACGTGGATGAGCCAATGTTCGGGGCATAGATATTTATGATTGTTATGTCTTGCTGATTTATGCTTCCCTTAAGCAGCATGTAATGTCCTTCTTTATCCCTTCTGACTAGTTTTGGTTTGAAGTCCACATTATCTGAGATGGGGATGGATACTCCAGCTTTTTTGCTGTGTCCGTGTGCATGGTATGTTTTTCCCCATCCTTTCACCTTTAGTCTATGGGTGTCTCTTTCTATGAGGTGAGTCTCTTGCAGGCAGCATATTGTTGGATTTTTCTTTTTAATCCAATCTGCCAGTCTGTGTCTTTTGATTGATGAATTCAGGCCATTAACATTCAGGGTTATTATTGTGATATGATTTGTATTCCCAGTCAATTGACTCATATTTGTTTTTGGCATGATTTGGTTTCTCCTTTATTTGGCTATTCCTTTAGGCTAGCGCCTCCTGTTGCTGATTTGCATCGTTGTTTTTCATCTCTTCCTCATGGAATATTTTGCTGAGAATGTTCTGTAATGCTGGCTTTCTTTTTGTAAATTCCTTTAGCTTTTGTTTATCATGGAAGGATCTTATTTCATCGTCAAATTTGAAGGTAAGTTTTGCTGGGTATAAGATTCTTGGTTGGCATCCGTTTTCTTTCAGGGCTTGGTATATGTTGTTCCAGGCCCTTCTGGCTTTTAGGGTCCGGATTGAAAAATCTGCTGATATTCTTATTGGTTTCCCTCTGAATGTAATTTGATTCTTTTCTCTCGCGGCCTTTAAAATTCTGTCTTTATTTTGTATGTTAGGTATTTTCATAATAATGTGCCTTGGTGTGGGTCTGTTGTAATTTTGTATGTTTGGAGTTCTATAAGCCTCTTGTATTTGGTTTTCCATTTCATTCTTCAGATTTGGGAAATTTTCTGATATTATTTCATTGAATAGGTTGTTCATTCCTTTGGTTTGTTTCTCTAAGCCTTCCTCAATCCCAATAATTCTTAAATTTGGCCTTTTCATGATATCCCATAATTCTTGTAGATTCTGTTCATGATTTCTTACCATCTTTTCTGTTTGGCCAACTTTGCTTTCAAGATTAAATAATTTGTCTTCAATGTCTGAGGTTCTGTCTTCCAGGTGCTCCATTCTATTGGTTATGCTTTCTATGGAGTTTTTAACTTGGTTTATTGTTTCCTTCATTTCAAGTATTTCAGTTTGGTTTTTTTTTCAGTATCTCTAACTCTTTATTGAAATGATCTCTTGCTTCCCGTATTTGGTCTTTTAACTGTTGATTGGTGCGATCATTTAATGCCTGCATTTGCTCTTTCATCTCCTCCTTCAATGCCTGCATTTGCTCTTTCATCTCCTCATTTGCTTCCCTGATCGTTTTAATTACGTACATTCTGAACTCCCTTTCTGACATTTCTTCTGCTGTGCTGTCATTGGGTTTTATTGATGTAGTATCTAGGTTTGTTTGGGACATTTTCTTCCCTTGTTTTCTCATATTGGTCAGTTGTCAGTGGGACCCTGAGATATTGCAGTTTTCCGCTATTGGCTTATAGTGTCCCGGTAGATTTCCAGTGTATCACCTCCCAGCCTTCATTAGCCTGATGTCTTGGAGGAATCTGATAAAGCAGCGTATCCGAAGAAAACTGCCCCTAGCCCCCTACTGGTTCCACGATTTGGAACTGGCTCTGTGCTGAAATGCTCTCACTGTGGGCCTGCACCGTGCAGCTGGCCGTGTGGGAGGAGCTCACTGCCGGAGTGTGGAAGGCTACCTTGGGAAGACTCTAGCTGCCCTGCCTGGCTCCGATAAGCCACCTCTATCTGGGCCTGCCACCCGGGCCGAGCTTTACCCAGTGGGCAGACTCACCTGTGGCTCTATTTCAGTCCCAGTCTCTCAATGCCTCCCCTTCTTAACTCCTGGGTTCTGGAGCGACAGGGGGTGCAGTCTCCCTCTAGGCCGCCATCTTGGATCGCCCCGAGAAGAGAGCCTGCAGCCAGAGTGGGCAGAGCCGCCTGAAGAGGTGTCTGGCTGCCCTGCCCTGATCCCAGAGGCTGTTTGCGGATCGAGGCTCTCCGTTGGTTCGGGGGCTTGTGGCTGGTTCTATGTAGAAAGTCTCTCACTGGGCGGTCAGCTCCGAGAGGCTAGCCTTGAACGGCACCTCCCACCGCAGGGGTCCAGACTACTTGGGGAAGTCTCTGGCTGCCCTGTCTGGACCCTGAATCTGATTGTGTGCCAGAGTACGCTGAGCTGCACTGGCTCCGGGACTCGGAGCTTGTTCTGGTCAGACAGGCTCTCACTAGCGGGCCAGTTCCGTTCCGAGAACCTGGAGAAGCTGGCTGTGTGGGCGGGGCCCACCGCCGGAGTGCGCAGGGCTGCCTGTGGATGACTCTAGCTGCCCTGCCCGGTTCCGATAAGCCACCTCTATCTGGGCCTGCCCCCCCGGGCCGAGCTTTACCCAGTGGGCAGACTCACCCGTGGCTCTATTTCAGTCCCAGTCTCTCAATGCCTTCCCTTCTTAACTCCTGGGTTCTGGAGCGACAGGGGGTGCAGTCTCCCTCTAGGCCGCCATCTTGGATCGCCCCGAGAAGAGAGCCTGCAGCCGGAGTGGGCAGAGCCGCCTGAAGAGGTGTCTGGCTGCCCTGCCCTGATCCCAGAAGCTGTTTGCGGATCGAGGCTCTCCGTTGGTTCGGGGGCTTGTGGCTGGTTCTATGTAGAAAGTCTCTCACTGGGCCGTCAGCTCCGAGAGGCTAGCCTTGAACGGCACCTCCCACCGCAGGGGTCCAGACTACTTGGGGAAGTCTCTGGCTGCCCTGTCTGGACCCTGAATCTGCTTGTGTCTCTATTTCAGAATTCTTGATAAAAAAAAAAAAAAAAAAAAAAAAAATACTAAGGAGTCCAGTGTAACTCAAAACATAATTTGAATCATAGAAAATCATGAAGTTGTTTTTGTTGCAGACTCACCCTATTTAGAATGTAGCCAAAAACTAAAAGGTAAGCAGAAACGTCTGAGCAGTCAGAAGAGATGACAAAATTCAGTCAATAAAACTGTTAAAAGAACCTCACAGGCCTCCTCCATGACAACCCGTTTACTTTTCTCTTTTCTAAGCACAAATATGCCAGTGTACAGCATATTTCGAGCAGCAAATGATAAAAATTTAGAAATAGGAAATGTGAGTGTCTCAATGCCTAAATAAGAAAGTGAGGGAGAGCATGCAGGGGATTTTTTTTTTTTTTTTTTGGCGCGAGGTACACCTCTTTGAGCCCTTCTCCCAGCTCTCACCCCCAGGCCTCACCTGGTGCCTTTGACATGGTCCTTGTCCCACCTTCTCTGGGTGGTTTAGCCCTATTCTCATTGGTATCCTCCGGCACCTGCTGGGTTGTGGACTCCTCTCTGCCAAGTCACTGACTAACCCCCTCTTTTCTTCTCATCCTAAACTTTATCTCCTTGCATCTGCTGCTGTTTCCTTTCCAGTAGCTTCTCTTCCCATGGGTGTATAACTTTCTTTTTTTTCCCAATCCTGCCATTTTCACTGGGACTTTGAGAAAAAGAAGAGATATATATGTGTATCTTGACCACAATGTTTTTCTGGATCAGGATCTTTTCAATACACCAAATAGATGTGCAGCATTTCTGAAGTTTATTTATGTAATAAAATTCAGTAATCCAAATTTCATTTTCCCATATATAATTCAGACATTATACCAGGTTCTAGGTGCAAAAGTTTAGGAAACACTTTTTTGTTATATTATTCATTTGCTGTTACAATGAGGAAAGAATGACTTTAGATATTTTAAATTAATCAGATTAAAATCCACACTGTATATTTCAATGGGAATTATTTTTTAAAAGAAAACTTAGGGGGAAAGTGTCTTGTCATGGGGAAATGCTCATCTGCTGGTCTCAAAACACTCTTGTACTTGATGGGATTCTTCTTATTCATGTATTTTAAGAAAGCACTAAAGAATTAATTAGGTGGTGACCTGAGGTAAAAGATGGGGACAAGACTAAGATATGGTTAACTTAAAGTTTAGTCCCCAAAACAGCAGAAGGAAAGTTAAAAAGCAAATTAGCACCAATAATGCATGTTATTCTTTTTCTCCAATTTCTCTACACACTGTATCTCCCTTTTGAAATATAAGGTTAAAATATATTATTGACATTTTTTAAGATATGGAATTCATGATTTACTGATCATGATTTTTTTGCCTTAATGGTCCACATACCATTGATAGTGTTTATGTGAAAACTGTTAATTTAAGTAACTATCTTTGGATGACAAAATTTCCTAATTATTTGATTACATGGATGCTCTTAAAAATAAAAGGTCTTGATTTAATTTGCCAAGTAGTAGTGAATATCTGTATTCATAAGCTTAAATTTTTGTCTTTATGTTAATCAAAGCACATTTTTGCTATGCACATAAAGGTTTGCTTTTTTTTGTTCATATATTTAGTAGGTACTAGAGTTTTAAAGTTTACAGAATTTTACTAGTATTTTCATAAGCTTTCCATTACTGTAACAAATATATGAAATAAATAAGCTTGAAAAGAGGAAAAGTTTATTTGAACTGTCAGTTTCAGAGCTTTCAGGCGATGACTGATGGCCCCTGTTGCTTTGGGACTGCCTGTAGTGGCATAGTACATCCTAGAGGATATGTTGGAGGACGCACATTCACCTCATTGCCAGGTAGGAAAGAGGGAGAGAGGAGGAGACCAGAGCCCTACAGTCCCCTTCCAGGCCACACCTCCAGTCACCCAAAACCTTCACCACCTTCCAGTAGCTCTAAGGGCTAGGAACCAAGCCTTTAAGACTTGGGTCTTCTGGGGACACTCATCCAAATCATTGCAGCTGTCTCCACTGAAACATCCCAAATACTTCTTGCCTACTTTAGTGTGGAGTATAAAAATGAAGAATTTTTAGTAATAACCATGTGTTTTTTTAAATATCAAATTGCAATATTAAACAAAAAAAAAAAGAAGTTTGGAAGTGATTGCCAAGAATTTTTTTTTTTTCGCTTTTCTTTTTCCATTCTTCTAGATTTGGGGGAAACTTTACATTTTACTTTTTGTTAAAATATTAAAATATTCAACTGTTTGAGTGCCTTTTGTGTACAAGGCATTGTCCCAAGTATCAGAATTTCTACCATGAATGAGCCTAAGGCTCTCTAATGGAAAGCAGCCCCCATTTCTTGTACCCACATCATGTTCTGATGGATCTTCATAGAAACAGCAGTGTTGTAACATATTGCTTTATTCATCTATAATTAGTAATAGAATTGTTTTCATATTCAATTAAATGTCTTCAGTTTTATTATAATGCATATTTCTTTCTTTTTATTCTAAATAAAATGAATATATTTATACTCCTTATTTCACCCTCAGTTGGTCATTTTCAGTATTGTTATATCATCCACATGAAGTTGTACAGAACAGATTGAATGTTTGTTTTGTCTGGTTTCTAACAATGCATGTTACCAGAGGCCACTATATATAGTACCTGAAACTTTGAGGCATACAAAGTTGATGTAAATCATCAGATAACAAAATGACCTGGTTTTATTAGCTTTTTTTGGTTTAAATACGTTTCTTTTTTCTTTATATATCGTGAAATCTGTAAGCCCTGATGCCAAGTAAAAGATAAATTCTTGTTTCAGAGTTTATGCTTTAGGGACATAAGCATATGTTCTATTTTGCTAAAGGCTATTCTGTTGATGGTAAAATAAGATTGAAAGAAGTAGTGGGCAGGGGTTGACATATAATCAAGCCCAGGCATTTAGAAATTAGAGCATTTTTGGTCAAGTGTCACATCCTTTGTGTGAATATTAAATTACATGGTATGACTTAGCATAAGCATATTTTATAAGTATCTACTCTGCTTACACATTCACCTGTTAATGTAACAAATTAGGCACAGCTGATGGATTTTGAAAATAGCAGCTGTCAACCTCTGTTAAAATCAATCAGTGGCAAGATTGTATATATTAAATTCTATATCATGTCATGAAAATTTACTTACAATTTAGCCACTAATAAGCATAACTGTCAGCTCTGCTGTTGATAGTTTCATGACGTGTTTTGACTCTAGATATTTTACTTTTATGCTAATTTCTTAATTTAAAACTTTATGGCATCTTTGAGAAAAACTATCCAAGTACTTTATATCATACTTTTTAAAAAAAACTTACTACTTCCTAGACTTCAATATTAATTTGAAAATACTCTCACTTAATTTTTTAGGAATTAATGAGGTGTTACAAAGAAAATAAACCAGTATATCAGAATTTATATTTCCAAGTGAGTTTTCTTGGAAGAAGTCTTATTGGTAGACTGCATTTATTCCAGTCATGGTACCATTGTGTGAGCCATCTGCAAACCCTGTTCTGATACTGATATACAGTCTGTTTTTAACCACCCAAGAATAGAATTTTACTAATTCTAGTTGCTCTCTGAACATGTATTCACTGAGCTTATTTATCAACTTTGAATGGGTTTTAGCTGTGTCTAAAACATAATAACACCCTCCTCTTTCTCCTTTGTCATGGGTACAGTTTGGTCACCATTGAAGGTATTTTGAAGAGTCTATTCCACACAGTTATTAACCTTCTTGTTGTGCTTTAATCATCTTTCTTGTCTTTCAGGAATTTTTTGTTTTTTCTTTGATGCTGGGGATTGAACCCAGGGCCTTGTGCTTGCAAGGCAAGCACTCTACCAACTGAGCTATATCCCCAGCCCATTTTTTCAGGAATTTTAATGGGTCCCCATTACCCACTGCCAAGCCCAACTATATCCTCCTTCCACTCTTTGCTCGCCACTAACTTTTCTAGACCCCAAACAAAAGTTTTTTTCCTGTTTGGTGATCTTTTCAATCAGGCAGTGTCTTTTCTTTTGGAGTTCCAGAGCATGTGATATTTTTCCTCTGCCAGCCACTTTACCAGGTTATAGTCTAAGTATTTGGTCACTATGCTTAAACTTCTTCCTACTTGGTGTTGAAGTTCTGAACCTTTCAAAAGTGATGATATTCAAGATCATTCAGAACTTAGTAATTCAAATTAGGTTTTTTAAAACCAACTTAACATTCTCTTCCTTTTATTCTTACTCAGTGGCTCTTGTCCACATCTGTCACATGCCTCTGTAGCCAGTTGTCATCTTATGTGTGGGTATACAGAACATTCAGCTGGCAGGGACCTTAGATTTTTACAGTCCAAACCTCTTTGATGAGATAGCTGAGAAAAAAATTGACTAAAATCACATAACAAGGTGGGATAGTTAGAACTGGGGCTGGGATTGCTAGTCTCTCAGTACTACTCCTTTGTTCTTTGGTTCCTCTGTAGTGCCGCTACCCTTGATGGATGCTACCCTCAGTACCTATGATGAAAAAGACTTTATAGACAGCCATTCCTCATCTGTCCCAGTAATCTGGGTCAACTTTATTTGATAGTATACATAACTGCTTCAATAACTGACTTCCAAATGGATGATACAGCTTGGAAGACGGGTCATCTGAAAACTGAGAGATGAGACTGAGTAGCTAAAAGTACTAAGTTTCATTTCCCAAAGGCCATGTTAAAGTGAGACTCAGAGTCAAGCCCATGTGCTATATGGTCAGATACGTTATGACTGTGTTGTACTCATTCTTCTTTCAAATATGAATTAAATTTAACATTATTAAAGATTATTAAAGTCTGTAAATTCCTTTCCTATTTTCTAGTAGTAGTTTTTTGAGCTTCCCTTTTAACCATTTCATTCCTGTAACCTCTCTAACTCTGGATAGAAGTAATATAAGGAACTCAGTTTGTTTATGGTAAATCTTAAATTTTTGTTTGTTTTTTTGTTTTGGGGTGCTGGGGATTGATCTCAGGGCCTTATGCATGCTAAGCAAGTACTCTACTGCTGAGCCACATTCCAAGCTGTTAGTTTGCTTTTTTTTTTTTCAGTTTAACGTTTATTTCTAGTTGTTCTTTTTAGATATGAAAATAGGGTATATTTTGACATATTATACATATATGGAGTATAACTTATTCTAATTAGGATCCCATTCTTGTGATTGTACTTGATGTGAATTTCACTGGCCATGTATTAATATATGAACATGGGAAAGTTATGTTAGTTTACTTTTTAATAAAATCAAAACTGGGATTTTTAGATCTTTTCTGATGAATATATACTAGTTTACCTGGAGTTAGTTTAATATGATATATTTAAACTAAATGTTATATCTCCAAATGTAATGTTTCCAAAAGGTTATTGAATAATAATTGTTGTTAACAATAACTAGGAAACCCTAAGCAGAAGCTCTTTATTTTTTTCCTTGTCTTACCTAAGCAAATATTTATCACATAGGACTTGAAGAATGCCTAAAATGAAGCATATAAACTCTCATCTAGTAGAACCCAAGAACAGACATGGAAAGACACCTGCAGCAGACCTTAGCTGAGAAGATCAATGCACCTAACACTGTGCTGTTTTCTGTTTTGTTTCAGAATTGGGAGTAGATTGCACTCCATGCTATGGGCAAACAGTGACTTCTGCCACATTTTTGAAAGACCAGTTGCATCAGACATTCTATTTTTAATTATAGTTTTTTATTGATAGTTTACATTCTGTTCTATCACTAACATTTGTTGAATGCTTACTTACATGCCAGGCAGTTCTGACATTGTACATGAATCAGATCATTTAGTCTTTCTAACAACTCCTATGAGATAGGTTCAATTATTACTTTCATTTTTGTGATGTGAAAATAATTTGGACAATGTCATCCATTTAATTAGGGAAGGAGCTGAGTGTCTGAGTACTCAGGAAATCTGGCTCAAGTGGGTGTTCTGTACCATGATGTTCCACTGCCCCTTAGAGAATCTAATACTTAGATTTTATAACAGTTGAATGCTTAGCTTATTTTTTTGATGGTAGAGATGGAGGAGTAGATAGAGTGGAGGACTGGAACTGAATTAGAATTCAGGATGTCCATCAAGGAGTATCTGAGGGCAGAAATAGAGACCTTCTGCCTTGTAGGTGTATTTAGCTTAACTGGATCACTAGAGTCCTAGCTTATGACATTTTAATCTTCTGACTTCATGGTCTATATTTCATGAAACATTCTTGATAAATTCTTTTGTTTCCACAGAAACTCAAACAGAAGAATCAACAGCTGAAGCAAATTATGGATCAATTACGAAATCTCATCTGGGATATAAATGCCATGCTGGCGATGAGGAACTAAACTGATATTTAAATTTCCTGCTCTACACATATTTTGCTGTTGTTTTTTTCCCTGACGTATATTTTCCCTTTGAAAAAGATTATTTATCTACTTTAATTTTAGTCACTAGAACTAAAGTTCCTATTTTTACATTGTGGCTTTAAAGTATTCATTAACTTTTTTTTAAAATGCTGTTGATTCTCTGAAAGATTATTGTAATAAATTGTGATAGGGCCTGAACTTTGGTTGATTTTCATGAATTGAATAATTGTTTTATAAAAGCAAAAATAAAGTTTTATAAATACATTTTTAAATTTGAACAATGGTTATACTCATTTCAGTTACCCTTTTAGAATAAAGTTTAAGTTAAAATCTGTCTGTAGAGAACATCTCTACTATGGAGCAGGAACCAATGTACTACACTGCCACAGAGCCATAGCCCCACATTCTAGGAGTGTTCACTCAGAGTTGATGCCAGTTTACCCAGTCACTCACAGGCCTACTGGGGACCAATTATGAATGTGGAAGGAGTTATTAAACACATAGAACCCACTAACCCTCCAAATTTCAACTTTTTCGTGCGAGTATGGCAATTGATTGAAAAACAAAGAAAGGTAAATTCCATTGTAATGTGTGCTGTTAGGCAGGTTAATCTCTTCTCATTGAAAAATGATGTATTATTGGCTCATCACATTCTAGGTTGGAATTTTGGTTGCAGATTTTAGGCACTCAATCAAATATAGGTTACACCAAAAGGGGGATTTATCAGTTCCTGCAGCAAAAAGAAAGCAAAATGCTAGAGAAGAGCTAATAGAATCACAGAAACTTGTAGAAACCAAGACTTCAGGAATAAAAATCAAGATTCAGTGTCTCCAGGGTTTTCTAAATCATCCCCTACTTTCTATTTATCTCTGTTGCCCTATTTCTTCTCACTGAAGACAGACTTTCTCCAAATGCTGGCAGAGATGCCCTCCACTGTATTACCTTGACGTCTTTTCTGTATCCTGATGATAGAGGATGGGCTGCTTCTCCATCTCTAAATTGAGGAATTCTACAATGGACTCTAAAAATATTGGATAATATAACCATCCAATGGGCCAATTATGTAAATGGGCACTATGATTCAACTAACTTAGGTGACAAATCCATTCCTATAGCCAGGATTGACTGGGAGTCATGAAAGATTGTACTGGACAGAGAACAAATTTTAGAAATAAGAAAAAGAACCAACAAGGAAAGTTTTCAAGAAAAATAATGGCAACCGTGGTCTACTGATGTCCTTCATTTGTACATAATGCTATCTTAGATATGATTCCAGTTATTCAGACTTCAAAAGCCAAAAAGCTTTTACAGAAAACCAAATGCATCATTCAGTATTATGGGGGAAATTACTGGTCTTAATTTTAATTTTTTTTTTTTCTGAATTCATGGACTTCTGTGTTAGCATTTTTCTTTGCAGCTGTTTCTTTGCAGCTGCTTCAATTAATTGCTATGTGATTTTGTCAGGTCTTGGTTAGCCTGGGGTAAAGCACATAGGAAAAGGTTAAGAAAAAAATATAAGGAAAGCTCCAGCATTCTGGTAAGGATTTAAAATGATTTGGCAATCTATGGCCTTGATCATTCAGATGTTAGTTCCCTTTGCACCATTACAAACCAAAACCTGTTAACTTGGCATTTTGATGTAGTTCCAGCTTGAGTAATCCATTTTCTTTCCTTAAATTCCCACTGAAGTTTAAGCTAGAGGAGTTTTTTAGCCCTAAACTAAAATACATGCTTGTCCTAAAGCCTCAAAATGTTTGTTATTCTGAGTGCCCTTAAACTTGTCTAACATAACTGAATGCCTTGAATTTTTGTCTAATCCTTTAAAACAGCAGGGCACCAAGGACTAATTTTTAAAGCATAAATGGAAAGAATACTAGGGTTTTTTTAACATGATAGTCTCAAATTCTCAGTTTTTTTAAACTAAAGCATTAGAGTTATTACATTCATTTGTAGTTTTAAGTTTATATTTTTACATAGACTTGATATTGTACACTGATGCAAGAGATTCATATTTTTTTCCAAAAGTTATTATTGTTGCCAAGATGTAATTCGCATTTCGAAAACTATTAGAAAATCAACAGATAACTATAAATCTATGTTTTTTTCTCTATTTTTAAGATCTTTATTATTATTCCTATGAGAAGATCACAAGTCCACCACTTGGCATGCTCTTTGTTAGAACTACCTAAACCTGTTTTAACTTTAGTAGTTGTCTTCCTGAGGTGTATCTCTTCAATTTTAGTATGCATAGAATCACTTAGGTGTATTTTTTTAAATGCACGTTTTTGGATATACCACAAATATATGGAATCACCAAAGTGGAGGTCTAAAAATCTGCATATTTAACAAGTTTTCTAGGTGATTTGCTACTGGAAGTGAAAAATATTGCCCTCAACAGTTTAATGAGTTGTAAGTACTATAATAGGAAAGAACCTCAAAAATAGCAGTAGTGATATAAAATGAAACTCGTAGTTTTAGTTCTAGCATCTTGACCAGTTAAAAATTATATTCTATGTCAATAGTTCTCAACCCTTCTTCCACAACAGAATCAACTGGGGAAATTTCAAAATTCCCTCTGCCAAAGAAATACTCCAAATCAATTAAATCAGAATTCCAGGGTGGGATTCAGGCCTAATAAAAGTGTTAAGGGTCCCCCGGTGATTCCAATGTGATGCCAAGTGAAGAACCATTGCTCTGAACAGATTTATATGCATGAAAAGAATCAAGGGATTTTTTTTTCCAGTCATAAATATTTGGAGCAAAGAACTTTAAGACGGCAGGAATTTAAAACTCACTTATTCGTACAGTTGTATGTTCTTGGGTGCCAGAGCAAAGGATCCTCAATCACTGTTGTCATCCATAACTGTACCACTGATGAAAACGTGGAAGGGCTGACCCTTACAGTGCAACTTTTATAGACAGAGGGCATGAAGGGGATCATTGCATGGTTTTCCATCCTATAGATCATAACGTGTTCAAGGCATTCCAGGGATCTAGTGAAACCTAAAGGAAGAATACATTTCTCTGTTCCTGGTCCCAGGCTGAACATAACCATATCTTATTTTAGAAACATAACTAACCTGGATTTATAGTTTGCTCATTGAACAGCCATTTATTTATTACTTACAGACTCTAGGCAGTAATCTGGGAGCTAGGCAGATCAAGGTGGTAAGGAAACTTCACTCATGGTTATGGAATATAAGCCAGTAGAGAGTGCTTGGTGAACACAGGCTCTAGGACTTCGGACTTCACATTCACAAATTGGGTGCTCATCAGGCAACCCAAAGAACCTATGAACTGCTTTTATTCCATTGGAACTTAGGTTTTCATGGTGCCTGTGGTGTAGGTAACAGAGCTCAAGGTAGAGGTCTCCTGCCCATGGAACACCATACAAAAACTCTCTGGTTAAAAAGTTATTGTTGTATGTGCCCAAACCTGAAAAAAATCTAACAGGATAAAGATCCAAGAAGGCAATGCCATAAAAAATGTTCCACTCCGGAAGATGAGAATATAGCACATCCTTAATTGCAATAAGGTAAGGGAAATAGTTTTCAAAACAGATTTGGGGGGAGGGTGCAGTCATTTGTGAAAGTGAAGTACCTAAAATCTGCAGATGGCATAGCTAACAAATAAATCAATTAAAGAATGCAAAGTGTGAACAGAAACATAAATGTGAATTAAAACCATACAAACTTCAAGTTATGTATGAAGTAAGTATTTTAACCACTGGCACTAAAATTTTAAATTGAATTCTCTGATGAAACAGAAAGCTGGTATAATTGCCTGAGTAAAGGGTGGTTTGAGAATTACAGCTGGTGGGGGAAAAAATAAATGTGTCTCTGTGCTTTGAATAGACAGTAAAAGCATGACAGATGAATAGAAAGGGCTTGCCAAGGTACCAACAATAGTCCAGGTGAGAAATAACTACAGCATAAAACACCATCTCCGTGGCAGAACTTGAATTAGGTAGTAGCAAGCTTTTCTCCCATGATGCTCATCTTGATGGATTCCAGCGTGTGGCTTATTCTTGACAAGCCCTGCAAGGTTGTAGCTCTGCAGCCTCTAGGTCTGGTGAAGTCAGAATTTGTGGTAGTTTCTGGAGCTGCTAGCTTCTGCTTTGAGCATTTATTTTTTTTCCTGGACCTAAAAAAGATTTTGTAATAAGTGTTTTGTACAGGATCAGTTATTTCTTTACTCGTTCATGATATTTCCTGTATTTCTTGGGGAGGGAAGAGGATCGGGTTGAGAAGGGTCTTCTTTCAGAGGGTGGTGAGAGATGCCATGTGATACAGTGTGGACATGAGGTGTCCTCCTAAAGCTCATGTGTGAGACACTGTAAGAATTTTCAGAGGTCAAATGACTAGGTTATGTGAGCCTTAGCCTATTCAATGCCTTAATCAAAAAATGTGGATTAATCAAGTGATAACTTCAGGCAGGTAGGGCATGGCTGGAGGAGGTGGGTCACTGGGGGTGTGCCTTTGGGGTTTACACTGTGTCCCTGGTAAGTGAAGCGCTCTCTCTCTTCCTGATTGCCATATTCTGAGCTGCTTTCCTCTGCCTTGCTTTCCCACCATGAGGTTCTCCCTCACCTTGGGCCCACAGCTATGGAGTCAGCCATCTATGGACTGAAACTTCTGACACTGTAAGTCAAAATAAACTTTTTCTCCTCTAATGGTTCCTGTCAGGTCTTTTAGTCACAGCAACACAAAGCTGATTGAAGCACCAGGTCAGTTCACAGAGGGGTCTTGCCCTCTCCCACAGCTGAGCCCTGAAGAGTGGGCAAGAGTGTGGGCTTTTGACAGAAGTACCTGTACCCCATTCTGCTGCTTATTAGTTTTCCCTTGAGCAAAGTTTTCAACTTGATTATGCCTCAATTTTCTTCTGTAAAAGGGAGTAGTATGTTTTCACCAGTTTTTTAAAATTTATTTATTTGTTCTCATTGGTTATACATGACAGTAGAATGTATTCTGACACATTGTACACAAATGGAGCACAACTTCTCATTCCTCTGGCTGTACATGATGTTGAGTCAGACCAGTAGTGTAATCATACATGTATACAAGGTAATGTCTCTCGTTCCACAGTCCTTCCCATCCCCACTGCCCCACCCCTCCCCTCACTCCCCCTGCACAATCCAAAGTTGCTTCATTCTCTCCTACCCACCCTCCACTATGGATCAGCATCTGCTTATCAGAGAAAACATCTGGCCTTAGGTTTTGGGGGGATTGGTTTATTGCACTTAGCATGATATTCTGTAGTTCCATCCATTTACCTGCAAGATAAATTTAAGACTGCGTAATATTCCATTGTGTATATGTACCACATTTTCTTTATCCACTCATCTGTTGAGGGGCATCTAGGTTGGTTCCATAGTTTAGCAATTGTGAATCGAGTTACATTGATGTGGCTGCATCACTGCAGTATGCTGATTTTAAGTTCCTTTCACCAGCTTTTGTTTTTAAGTAGCTCCAATGAAAGCTTATATTTGCAAGAACTAAATACCTAAAAATCTGCCTATGCCTTAGCTAACAAGTAACTCCATCATGGGCAGGGATGAAATGAGACAAGGGTTTAGAAGTGTCCCTTCACAGAGAAGGGGAGGGATCTGCGGATGTCACATAGCATTATCCTTACTTGGGTAAAAACAAAAGATCTTAAAATTTTTATCTATCCTCATTTATTTCCCTCCCTGCAACTGCCTTCAGCAAAGCAGCACCAGGTTCCTTACTCACAGTGGAAGGTCAGAAACTCAGTGTGATCACCATGGTCACTTCTCTGTCAGCAGATGTTTTAGTCAGCTTTTTTCACTGCTGTGAATAAAAGATCTGATCAGAACAATTTTAGAGGAGAAGAAGTTTACTTCGGGGCTCATGGTTTCAGAGGTCTGAAAGTCCATAGGAGGCTGGCTTTATTCCTCAGGGCTCGAGGTGAGGCAGAACATCATGGCAGAGGAGTGTGGCAGAGGGAAGCAGCTCACATGGTGATCAGAAAGCAAAGAGAGAGTCTCCACTGGCCAAATACAAATATATACCCTAAAGCCACACCCCAATTCCCACCTCCTCCAGCCACATCCTACCACTTCATAACACTCAGTTAATCTCTATCAGGAGATTAATTCACTGATTGGATTAAGACTCTCACATCCCAATCTCTTCTGAACCTTCCTGCATTGTCTCACACGTGAGCTTTTGGGGGACACCTCAGACCCAAACCATAACAGCAGAGTCCTAACTCTCCACCCTACTCTACCTTCACTCCCCTCTGTTTCATTCTTTTTGCTTTTGTCTTCAGTCTCTGATTTTGTCCATCTTTCATTCCAGATGTGTTTTCTAGACCCTGACCTCCCTTCCACACATCCAGGATATGCACTGGTGGCCTCTAGAAAGCCCCCCTCTAGCCTGTCAGTCACACACATGGGCACACCCAGCTCTGGCTAGGCCTCACCTCAACCTGAAGCCCTGTCCCCTCTTCCACCAGCCTAAATCCTTAACCATCCTTCAAGACTCATCTCAGACTCAACTGCTGTCCTTGAGATGGGTCCGCAGTGATTCCCTGTATCCCAGCACTCTGGGGGGACTCGACATCCCCAGCCCTCTGCTTCGTGTGCCAGTCTCATGTATTTGTGTTTGTTCTGACCAGGCAAACAGCAAGCTCCCCACAGTCAGGATTAATTCTCCCTCTTTCCCCATCCAGCACAACGCTGTGGTCATCATAAATAATAAACACAGTGGTAGAGCTTGCTTGAGTTAAAATTCATTTTAGTTTGTAAATTCTCACAGATTAGAAAACAATCTTTTCATTTTGTACATTGCCTCAAGCAGTTACTTCATGTTTAAAATCACACTTGATGCAAGAAATAATATTTTTGAAGTCACAATAATTTATATATTAATGAATACAATTTATATGTTAATGAATGCATCCTATTTGGCACCCATAAAACAAAAATCTTAGAATAAGATTAGGATATCAAATGTTCAGACTCAGACCTTAGAAGTTGGAAAAACCTCCCATGCTTCTGGATAGGCAGAATTAATATTGTCAAAATGGCCATACTATCAAAAGCATTATATAAGTTTCATGCAATTCCAATTAAAATCCCAATGACATTCTTCATAGAACTAGAAAAAGCAATCATGAAATTCATTTGGAAGAATAAGAGACCCAGAATAGCCAAAGCAATCATTAGCAAGAAGAGTGAAGCAGGAGGCATCATAATACCAGACCTTAAACTATACTACAGAGTAATAATAACCAAAAAGGAATGATATTGGCACCAAAGCAGACACATAGACCAATGGTACAGAATCGAAGGCAGAAAGACAAACCCACATAAATGCAGTTATCTCATACTAGACAAAAGTGCCAAAAACATTCACTGTAGAAAAGACAGCCTATTCAACAAA
This sequence comes from Sciurus carolinensis, assembly GCF_902686445.1. Taxonomy (NCBI): domain Eukaryota; kingdom Metazoa; phylum Chordata; class Mammalia; order Rodentia; family Sciuridae; genus Sciurus; species Sciurus carolinensis. The sequence goes on along the minus strand of NC_062213.1, from coordinate 22,984,559 downwards.
TGGTGCTGGGAAAATTGGAAATCCATATGTAATGAAATGAAATCACTATGCACAAAACTTAATTGAAAGTGGATCAGAGACTTAGGCACTAGAACAGAGACCCTATGCCTAATAGAAGAAAAAGCAAGCCCAAATCTCCATCATATCAGTTTAGGATCTGACTTCTTTAACAAGACTCCTAAAGTGCAAGAAGTAAAATAAAGAATCAATAAATGAAATGGATTCAAACTAAAAACCTTCTTCTCAAAAAAGGAAACAATCAATAACGTGAAGAGAGAGCCTATAGAATGGGAGAAAATCTTTACCACATGCACCTCAGATAGAGCACTAATCTCCAGGATATATGAAGAACTCAAAAACTTAACACCAAAAAAACAAATAATCAAATCAAAAATGGGCTAAGGAACTGAACAGACACTTCATCAAAGAAGAAATACAATTGATCAACAAATATATGAAAAAATGTTCAACATCTCTAGCAATAAAGAATGCAAATCAAAACTAAGATTTCATCTCACTCCAGTTGGAATGGCAATTGTCAAGAATATAAGCAATAAATGTTGGTGAGGATGTGGGGGAAAAGATACACTCATACATTGCTGGTGGGAGTGTGAATTGGTGCAACCATTATGGAAAGCAGTATGGAAATTCCTCAGAAAACTTGGAATGGAATCACCATTTGACCCAGCTATTCCACTCCTCAATTTATACCCAAAAGACTTCAAATCAGCATATTACAGTGATACAGCCACATCAATGTTTATAGCAGCTCAACTCACAATAACTAAACTATGGAACCAACCTAGGTACCCTACAACAGATGAATGGATAAAGAAAATGTGGTCTATATACTCAATGGAATATTACTCAGCCTTAAATAAGAAAAAAAATATGGCATTTGCAGGTGAATGAATGGAACAGGAGAATATCATGCTAAGAGAAATAAGCCAATCCCTGAACGAAGTTTTCTCTGATAGGTGGATGCTAACTCATAATAAAGCGGGAGGGCATGGGTAGGGAAGAATAGAGTTACTTTGGATTAGGTAGAGGGGAGTGAATGGAGGGGTGGGGGTATAGGGGTAGGAAGATAGTAGAATGAATTGTACATTATTACCCTATGTGCATATATGACTAGGGTGTTATTCTACATCATGTACAACCAGAAGAATGAGAAATTATACTACATTTATATATGATATGTCAAAGTGCATCCTACTGACATGTATAACTAATTAGAACAAATTTTTAAAATTCATACAAACAGATTGAGATCTTACCATAAAGAGGTAGTGTGTAGAATATTAGTTGTGTACATTAAGTCATTAAATCAGAAAAACAAGTACATGAGATGTTGTTATTCCCTTTTTACAGATCAAAAACCTAAGCACATGCTAGAAAAAAAGAGTGAGGAGTGAAAGCAAGAAATAATTGCTTGAGAAGAATCATAGATAATCAACAAAATAACTGATTTTATGTTCCAGGCCCTTATATATAATAAGTAATTTAATCTGCACAACTTCCTGAAATAGGAGCTATATTATTGTTCCCACTGCCAGGAAATGAAAGTCCAGAGAGGTTCAAGCTTTTGCCCACAGCCACACAGTTAGAGCAGATTAACTGGACTCAAATCCTCATCACTCTGGTTCCAGAATCCCCTCTCTTCACCTGCACAACTAATTGCAGGAGTCAAAAATGTGGTTTTGACATAGAGGAAAACGTGTGGCCTTAACATCTTAATTCCTCTGGAAGATTTGGGCTCTTCAGACCTCAAACCCTTCCCAGAATCAGTTGAACCCTTGGCCACAATGAATAACACCAGGACCTTGGCCTTGCCTTGGCTCAGGCCTGTCTGACACATGTTGGGCAAATGTCAAGTGCCGTCATCACCCCCACCGCTGTCCCCTGAAGCATGGCTGCTTTACCAGCATCACTTAAGAACTATGGCTTCCTAGGACACATGGAGGGTATCCTGCTGGATATCCTGGGGTCTTGTCTCACAGTGGGGAATTCAGAACAATTGGTCATATTTTCTCCTTTTACAGTGTTGGAAAGGACACTTTGAACAGGGCTTGGACAGGAAAAGGAACATCATACTGAAAACACTGCTAACATTACAGTCCTTTATTATTTCCCACCCTCAGAAAGCCCCCCTCCCTGTCTCTCACAAGCCAGGTTTGATGATATAGCACAAAAGCCGACTGAGCGACTGTACTTCTAGCGAGGAGGTGGAGTGTCTTCTTGAGAAAGGTAGAACTTCTGGTCAGAGTGGGCCTGTGAGGACAAGACCACTATGAGGGGAGGACAGGAAGCTGACATGTTGGGGTCTCAAGCCACGCCTCGTTCACAGTGCATGAAGTTTTCTAAACGTCAGCAGGAAGAGAATAAGTCCTGACACAAAAACGATCCCTAGCCCATAAGAGGCACTCAACAAATGTTTGTTGAATGAATAAGTGACCCATAAAGAGATTTCAGAGTATTTATGAAAATAATCTAGTTATTGACTTCTGTGCCATGTGATTTATATCCATTTTTACCTCACCTAAAACTTAAAGATGTTACTGTGAGGTAGATTTTGTTAAAACACCCTCATTTTACAAATGAGGAAACTGAGGTTAAATAACTTGCCCTTGGGACTTGTAGCTACTAAGAGCTGGAAGAAAGATTCAAATTCAGGTCACTGTTGTCATAAAATCTATGCTCAAAGGGATCATATTCCACATCATATTCCACTGCCTCTCTTATAGGAGGCTTGACTGCTAAAGATTTTGCTTGACTAGGTGTGCTCCAGAATATTCTGGAAATAAGTATTGAGTTTCTACCTCTAGGAGTTAACACTACTGTCAGAGCTACATTTGAGCAATGCTTTGGTTCTGCATTTGTGGGATGTCACTGTCATAGGCCCTCCAGCTGTCTGGGCAATGAGTACACTGAACTGCCTCCCACAACTGGTCTGACTCAGCAACCGCAGAGGCTGAAACCAGCCTCTACTGCCACTTTCACCAAAGAGATCCTGCATCTTGGAGTGTGCTATGTTGCAACAAGATAGATAAGAGGAAATTATAAGTTGTCAGTTCTACCCTCTTGAACATTTCCCAGGGAGGCAGGGCCATTTTGCACACTTTGTTGAGAAGGAAGGAGGACGGGGGAGTACTTAGCACGACACTTCAGCTGCAGAGCCGTGGCTACTTTCTTCCTTTCTGGAAACCCAAGAGACCGGTGCCTTTTGAATTCCACTTGAAGACAGAGAGGAGGCTGCTGGGGCCATTGTTGTCCTGACAATGGAAGATGATTTTCATAGACAAGTTGATTGCTTTCTAAGCAGCAGAAAAATAAAGCCGATTTCAACAACTACCCAAGAGTCTGTGAGAGCAGCCACTCCTGAAGGGACCTAGGGAAAGGAGACAAAGCGAGGCAACTTTAGCAGCCTGCTGGCTTCCCCTGACCAAGGCTGTCAGACCAAGAGCAGAATGGGCTTCACAATGTTTCATAGTCGATCAATCAACATCCTGCCCATGGTTCTGGTAAGGTTTGTGACTGGCTGACGCTTATCCAAACTGGAAAAATGTAACCAGGAAAATGTGATATAACAAGGCTTAAACCAGCTTAGACAGATGTAGGGAGAGTTCTTAAATGGATAGTGATTATAAGTAGGCAGAATGTTTTCTGAGTCTTTAAACACTACTGTGATAAACCTGCCTCCCCAGAGACGGGGGAGATAGCTCCCTAAGGACACTCTGGAAAGGATGGTAGGAAAAATATATATATAAATATAAGTATGCATATCAGCACTCACATAATATTTACATATAAAGTAACAGTACAAAGCAGGATAAGGCAAAGATTTCACTGTACTACCTATTCATTCTATATATTAGAAGGTTCATAAATAGCTGTGCTAATATTCCTATATAACCTAAATCAGTGCTTGATACATTTTTTTTTCATATTTAAAATTACTGAATACTTTTGCGTAGACAGCATTATATCAGTTGACCTATGTAGATCAAATCATTTAATTACTCCCAACTCTCCTAGGTGGTTTCACGTTTTAGATGAGAAAGTTTAGGCTTAGAGAAATCATATAACTTGTTTATCAGAGTGCTTTAAAATGTAGGTTAATGAGGCCCAACAGAGGCTTAAATAAAAATCACCTCATGTCATCCCCTCTAACAAGAAGTCTGGAAGTCTAGGTTCCACGGTTGACTAGCAGCTGCATGATGACATCAAGGACCCTGGCGGTATCCCTCCTTCCACATCTCCGCCTTAGCATGTCAGCGGTTAGTCTGAAGGCGTTTTGTCTTATGGTAATGGGATGACCACAGCAGTTCCAAACACCACTTGTTTAAACTGTGTAGACCATGGGCAGGTAGGGCTGGGGAGATAGCTCAGTTGGCAGAGTGCTTGCCTTTCAAGCACAAGGCCCTGGGTTCAATCCCCAGCACTGAAAAAAAAAGACCATGGGTCAGATAGAGGAGAGCAGGGACTCCTCTTGCTGTAGCATCCCTTTTATCAGGAAAAGAAATATTTGCCTAGAGCCTCCCAACAGACTTCTCTTATAGGAGAAGAAATTGCTAGAAATGAATTACATGGCTGCCTAAAACCATAAGGAATGTTGAGCAAGTGGGTCTTTCCGTCATTATCATTGAAGGTCTTGTTCCAGGAAGAAGGATAAAGAAAGACAGGAGAGGAAAGGCAACAGGCTGACCCCAGCCGCGGCTGGTACTCACCAAGCTCAGTGGTCAGAGAGCTGGCTCTCATTTCAAAGACCAAGTACCTTTTGGCCCACACCACACAGAAAAAGTAGGGAATCCTTTCTTCAGATAGGCACCGGCTGCAACTTTTAATGTCAGTGCCACGTGTTTAAAGGAGCCCTGAGTCGGCCAGAGGTGAAGGTTGCCAGGAAGGCTGTCAGAGGTTGTGGAACTGGGATCTCCCTGTGAGTGCTGGGAATTGAACTCCCTTTCCTGAGTGTCACTTGCATATGAGGTCTCCAGGGAATCAAGTAGTCTTCCCCTTAGAGAACAGAAAGTCATCCAGACTTTGCCAGGGCTGAGCCCACACTCCTGGGGCCTGAGCAGGGGTGAGGACCTGGGCAGGGCATCTCTTGCCTGGCTCACCCAGGCTTGCCATTGGGTGAAGTTGTGTATCAAGGTTTCCCTGCTCTTCCTTTCTATGCCCATTGCATGTACCACATTTCTTCACCTCCGCTCTTCTGCAGCATTTGTCGGGGTCTCTACGAGTGATTCAGATGTTTTCTTATTGCATATCTCATACACATTTTCTTGTGCATCATTAATGGACTCTGTCAGTTGCATATTGAAATTTGTGTCCAATAATTATATAATAGCATTTGGAATTATTTGCATGCATTGACTTGTATTGACATAAAAATACACTAATAATGTGGATTTAAAACTTCTATTTTCATTTGCACAGTTATCAGTCCCTGAGATTCCCAAGGAAGAAAACATTGCATATGGACTTTTTGTATATACAAACATCCCTCTCCCTCTCTCTCTCTCTCTCTCTCTGTCTCTCTCTCACACACACACACATACACACACACACACACACACACACGCACTACCCCTACCAGGAAACTCAATGGTAAAATAAAGAAAAAAAGAGAAGTCCAATCCTCAGTCTCAAAAGGTTATAAATGAGGAGAAGTAACCAAGAAAAACATCCTGTCTTCCCATTTACTTGCACCTTGACATTGAACACACAATTTTCACTTGGGAATGAGCCAGTAACACCCATTCTGCGCCGTTGGTGGGGAATTTGGAGAAAAAGTGGACAGAACATCCAGCACAAGGCTTGTCCACACCCATGAATACTTTATTATTGTTCAGGCAAGGAAAGGAGAGATTTATTGTTGCTGACAAGGTTGGCTTAGGAACCTAAAGTGGTACATTTAAAAGAGTGACATCAAGCTGAAGTCCTGATTTCAGTGGATGTCTCTGGTCCTCCCAAGTCCCTTGTGCCTTCTATGGGTGATCAATTTATTGTGGCTGTGATGGGCAATTGATTTATTATGTCTAATAAGTGCATCATATCTATTAAAACCAATTTCACAGTCAGCTTTTGTTAATGATCCCTAAGCTCAGTTACCCACACAAGTAGTGAATTTGACCTCTAGGAAAAAGAAGTCTTTCTACCTTTCCAGTTATGTCCTTGCAAAAGAACACAGTTGAATGGGTTGGTCAAATACCAGTATAGCTTTTCCAGAGTTTGGTGCTGTTTCCCTTTTCTCTGGTGTCAGAGTATTGCTTTTTAAGCCCTTGGAGCAGGAAGTTTTGTGGCTTTGGTTAGGGTTTGAAAAAGGAGAAGTAAATAACAAGCTTTGATTCTAGGTTGAGGTTCTCAAAGTGTGGTCTGTGGACCAGCATCATCAACCTCACCAGGAAGCTTGTTAGCAATACCAAATCCAGGCCACACCCAGAGGGTGCTGAACTGGAAGTCAAATTTTAACAAGATCAACAAAGGATTCATATGAATATTAAATTTGAAAAAGCCCATCCCAGGTCTATAAACTAGCTTCATTTAGATAAACTAGTTCTCTACCTAATCCAACCTACCTATCTGGACCACTCTGTTAAGATTTGGTATAAATTTCTGGTTGATTTTTTTTTTTTTTTTTAAAGATAGCCTTTTCCCTTGTATTGCCCTCTGGGTCTGCTTTGTGAGGAGCTCCTTCTTGTGAACAGGAGCCAGCTGGCAGAGGCTTGTAAGAGCCTGTTCTACATGTCTTTTCCCAACTTTGCATTCAGAGATGCCCTGCTGATAGCAAGGATTTGGCTGTGGTGGATGTATTTACACCACTGAAATAGGAGAACACTGTAAATCAGAACATTTTCCCCCAGAGAGCTGGCTTGTAACATACCTGGGGTAAGTCAGGGATGCTATCTCTCTGGCATAATAATACAAGCATCTCAATCCTATTGTCACTTCCAGTGTACTCTAATTCTTCTTCCAACTGAAAAAGTACATTTCTTTTCATTATATCCTTGGTAGAAATAACATCATCTCACTGAAATACTATGATGCTACAATTTTAATACACATAAGAATCATCCGAGGTGGTTGTATAAAAAGCTATTTTATAGCTTCATACCTAGAATCTGTATTTAGTAGGTTTGTAATTGAACCTGGGATTCTACATTTTTAGAATACACTCCAAGAAGTTGTAATGCAGGTGGACTTCAGAATACCTTGAAAATCATTCAAGGCTGCAGCAAACCCTTGGGGAAGCAGCTTTCTGCATTCACTCAGGAGCTCTGAGTTCTTCTTCCCTCACACCCTCACACTTGTATTAACATATAAATACACTAATAATGTGGATTTAAAACTTCTATTTTTAACCCTCAATGCCCTGTGTCCATTCAGAGAAATAGAGCTCTATTCATCAAAAAACCCCAACTTGGGGGCTGGAGTTGTAGGTCAGTGGTAGAGCCCTTGCCTGGCATGTGTGAGGCCCTGGGTTTGACCCTCAGCACCACATATAAATACATACATAAATAAATAAATAAAAAGATCCATTGGCAACTAAAAAAATATTTTTTAAAAATACCAACTCTGAACTCAGTCTTACATCACCAAATTGCAAAACAGCAGATACCTGTTCAGATAGTAATGCATGGTTAAGAAGTGTCTAAACCTTCAGATTCTCCATCAGAAAATTAAGATCCTGTTGGAAAGCTGTAGGTTGCCAGCTTCCCAAGGATATCAGCTCCAACTGAAATGAGCAATGCATCCTCAGAGACTTTGGTTCAGGTCTTCAAGTACATCATTATTATTCTGATGGATTTGGGAAATTACATTCTCCCTAGTAATAATCTATGAACAGAATACATGAATGGAAATACAGAGAGAAATGACTTGCTATGGGCCTTTTGAAGGAGTGGGTTACTGAGTGAGTCAGCTGATAGATTTTGCCTGATTGTCCTTAGTGAATAAAAAGCAGGAAATTTCCCTTTAAAATGCATATTCTGGGCTTCTGAACACAATGAGAAATTCTGACATCGCTGGATTCTCATTCTGTGAGGCATCCGTCTGGAGCTGAGGAAGAACATTAGTTTTGGGAAAGATGTGACTTCTCCAGTTAGCAGTAGCTATGTAACTCTCACTTTGTTTTCCTAACTGGACTTGTCTGTGTAGATGTTGGAGTTTGCAACCAAGTCTAAGCTTCATCTCCCACCCTGGTCATCCTCCCCCTTCCTTCCCTGCACCTTGCAGAGGGCCCAGCATTAAGTCCCTGGAAATTCTCTTTGCTTGCTCTTACAAACTGGCCTAAGCCAATCTCACACTTTGCAACTATTAGATTCTTTTTTAATATCGATAACTATCTAAAGTAAGAAGTAAGTAGAGTCTATAACTGAACTCCTCAAACTTTTTAAAAATTTTAAATTTTTTATTAGTTCATTTTAGTTGTACATAATATTGGGGTTCATTTATCATAATTATACAAGCATGGAATAAAAATTCCTCCAATTCAGACCCCAGTATTTACCCTTTCCCTCTCCTTCTCCCTCCCTCTGTTCCCTGTTCTCTACTGATCTCTCTTCTATTAATTTATAGCTTTTAAAAATTAGTGCATTATGGATATACATAAGAAGAAATTTGCTCTGGTATATTCATACATGTACATAAGAAAGTTCAGTCAGATTCATTCTACCATTCCTCCCTTTTCCTGTCCCCCCTCCCTTCCTGATCTCTCTTCTGTTTACATGAAATCCCACTACCTTCTTTTCTACCCCCCCACCCCTTTATTTTAGTCTGTCTTCTGCATATCAGAGGAAAACATTCAGTTCTTGACTTTCTGGGTCTGATTCATTTCATTTAGCACAATGTTCTTCAGTTCCATCCATTTTCCAGTACGTGCCATAATTTCATTCTTTTTTATGATTAAAACTCTATTGTGTATATGTACCACATTTTCTTTATCCATCTGTTGAAGGGCACCTAAGTTGGTTCCATAGCTTGACCATTGTAAATTGCACTGCTATAAACATTGATGTGGCTATATCACCATAGGATGCTGATTTTAGACCTTTTAAATACATACCAAGGAATGGGATAACTGGGTCACATGATGGTCCCATTCCCAGTTTTTTGAGAAATCTTCATACCACTTTGCACTAATTTGTAGTCCCACCAACAATGTATGAGTGTACCTTTTTCCCCACATTCTCACCAACAATTATTATTATTCGTATGCTTGATAATTGCCATTCTGACTGGAGAATTCCCTTTTACCTTGGTGATGAATCACCAGGGTGGTATTACAGATTCTGATTCAGTAGCTGTGGGGTGGGCCAGTTCTGTTTCTAACATGTGCCTCACAACGCCAAGGCTGTTAGTTGCATCCCCATACTTTGAGTGGCAAAGGTATATTTTCGTCCCCCAAATTTTCCTCTAAGTTCTATTAAAAACCACCGTCAAGTCAAGCCAAAGCTTGTCTTTCTATGAGTATTCATCAGCAGAGAAACAAAATAGTCATAAGATCTACTCTACAGGCGAATGAAATCTTAGTCTTTGCCCTCCTAATTGTTGTGACCACACTTTTGCATAAACCAAAAGTAACAGTGTTCTGGAAGCACAGATCCTGTTAATCTCAGATGATGAATCAGGCAATGTCAGAATCAGTTTCCAGACAAAGATGATAACTTCTAAATCAAGCTTTAAATACCACAGCAAGGATTCAGACCATGGCTCCCAGGATTATTATGCTCTATGCAAGTAGAGTGCTTCTATAATATTTATGGTATTTGTAGCTAATCTGCATATTTTGAATACCAGCAGTTTCATCAATGTCAAACCATCTATAAAGACATGCTTATATCTGAACCTCTGGTGTCAACAAGAGATAAAGATAGCTGGATGTTTGTAGCCACCATTTCTGCGGTTTGGCCTTTTGATGAAATGTTAGTGAACTGCCTCCTGCTACGTGTAAACAAATTGGAGCAACTAACAGCATGTATTTTTATTGTAGTGTCTTTGGAGATACATAATAAACTAGATTACAGACCACATATCAGACTCTTAAACAGAAATAGTTTATTCCAATTGGATTCTGCCCCTGATCTGAGGCAGAAGGAGCAATTCTACATTTGAAAGCTATCAATGTGGATAAGACAGGAAGAAACTGTCCCCTGCAGTGAGATGTGAAGCTTTCTACTACCACTTCCTAAAGCAAGTCCTGAGGGTCCCCTACACAAAACTCTAATGTCTTTGAGACTGTCGGTCCCCTTTTTCATCATGTCTTCAGTACTATATACTCTCGTGACATCTCATGAGAAACAGAAAATAAGACAAGCAACCCTGGAGATTGCACAGCTAGTGGGTTTCCAACCTTAGGGTTGAAGCCTTATGTTCAGATTTACCTTCGCCCTGTATTGAAGATACAATACAACCCATGCAGGAAAGAGAACCACACTGGGAGAAGCAGGGGTGGATGTGGGCGATGCTGAAGGGCCACACCCTTGAGTGGCTTCCAGTGGACACCACTCCATATCAACAGCCTGATCCAATGTCATTCTTCCATCACCAACTTTGCAAACTAGGAGGCTGACTCTTCAGAGGAATGCACACTTTTCCTGAGTTTGCAAAGTTAGATGGTGCAGAACTCAAACTCTTCCTGTCATGGGTCGGACCACAGAACACAGGCTTTCAGAAGTAAGGTGGAGGTTCCCAGTTTCCTGAGACAGAACTATGGGAAATGCAATGGGATGACATGAGCCAAATCTCCCCCATCCCTGTTATCCATCCCCTACCTCCCCCAGTCAGTTAGCTCATTCCTTTAGCTCCAGGTAATGGCTTTACTCCACCCTTCCCCACCCCCATTCCAGATGGAAATTTCAGTCTTCACAGTCCTTGGTGTCATCTGATAATACATATACATATATATATATATATATATATATATTTTTTTTTTAAGGATTTGCACTCTTCTTGATGCCTTCTGGCATCAAGAAAAAAAAAAAAAAACTGCCAACCAGACACATGGTAACTTGTCATGTTCCCAAAAGGGGAGCATTCCTGACTTTGCTCAGGTGAGGCATGTTGTCTTTACAAACAGCCCATCCACTGATCCGGTGCCAATTGCTCATCCTACTTCCTCAAAGCCTTCCCTTTTCTCTTGGTTTCCACTTCCAATCCACCTTAACCCTTCTGTGGCCTACAAGAACCTCACTTCTCTAGAAGTAAGCCTTCCTGAAGCTTCCATTTACATTTCAGTTTATTAACTATAGCAGCGGTTATAATCAAGGATGAATTCTCCCCATCCTGACAGGGTAAAAGACTGGAAAATAACTCCATGTTTATGTTCTCCATGGTGGCATGTCACCCTGAGGATCCTCTATGGCTCATCTTTGCCTCCTTCTCTTCCCATCTTCCCCTTTCTTCTCTGTCTCTCAGAAGACTCCCCAAGCCCACCACCCCACTTGTCTTTTGCCATCCATCTGTGTTTTAGTCAGCTTTTTCAGTGCTATGACTAAAAGACCCAACCAGAGCAATTGTAGAGGAGGAAGAGTTCATTTGTGGGCTCACTGTTACAGAGGTCTCAATCCATAGGCAGCTGTTTCCATTTCTTGGGGATTACGGTGAGGCAGGACATAACTGGCAGAAGAGTGTGGCAATGGGAAGCAGATCACACGATGATAAGAAAGCAGAGACTCCACTCACCAGACACAAAATTTATACTCCAAGGTCACATCCCCAGGGACCCACCTCCTCCAGCCACTCCCTACCTGCCTTCAGTTACCATTCAGTGAATCCCCATCAGGGAATACCACTGATTGGATTAAGGCTCTTATAATCCAATCATTTCTCCTCTGAACCTTGCATTGTCTATCTCACACATGAGCTTTTGGTGGACATCTCACATCCAAACTGTAACAATCTGCCTCCTAACTTTGGAAGGAGGTGTTCAACCCATGTAGAGTTGAGCATCCTAACAAGCTGACATGGACCAGTCTGCCTGCCATTCACCCTCATGCCACATCATTCACCAAGAGCAAGTGATCCACAGCCTCTTCTCGGAATATAATATTGTTAGAATAATAATGGCATGATGATGATTAATGATGGTGATAAGAAAATAGAAGAAACAAGAAGAAAAGTCTTAGAGGAAGAACAAAAAAGGGAATGAAGGGAGAAAAGAAGGAAAATAAAACTGTGAACTGATATCACTAAAATAAGTAAATGAGGACTTCTGTATCATGCAGTGTTGTGCATATTACACAAAGTCCTCCCAAGGGTCCTAATATTTTCCCTTATTTTATGAATGAGAAAATCTAGTACATGGGGAGGCTTCTGAGATATGAAATGTTGCATTGCTTTCTATCAGCAACCCAGAGAGTGCATTCTTGAAGCAGGTAAAATAATGAGCACAAGGCTGACCCACTGCTGGATTAGCCTTCCGCTAATCCTGACACAGTGTTTGTAGCTTGCTATAACTACTTCTCTCTTCTAGGAGGCAAATTAATTCATTTTCTTTCTAAAACCACTTTGTGAGCTCTGGAGTTTGCTCCATCTCATGTTGTCTTGCTGCTACTTGCATGTGGATTAGTCATTTTGGAGACCATTTGGGGAAATTTTCTTCTTTTTGTGGTGCTGCAGATTTAACCCGGGGCCTCAAGCATGCTGGGCAAGTGCTCCACCACTGAGCTCTGTCCCCGGCTCTTTTATTTAATCTTGAGACCAGGTGCCCCAAGTTACCCAGGCTGACCTTGAATCCTGGCTAGCTGGGATTACCAGCATGTGCCACCAGACAGCATTTGGAACTTTTTAATACTGTGTTGGCTTGCACAGGCCATCCACTGGGCTCCTGCCTCTTTTTCCATTGCCAGCTATAACAAAATCAATTTCTATATTCATGACTTCTGAATGGTTTACTCAGGCATTCCTTATATGAACTCCTGTCTATTTTGAATTCTTGTCCAATTCTGCCTTTCTGTCCACTCCCAAGGAAGAGAGCAATTGGTAGACCGCTATCCTATTCTTTTTTAAAACAGACCCCATCGTGGAGGAGTTAGATTTGTTGGAAGTTTGAAGGAACATCAAGACATCCTTCCGTTCCTCTTTATTGTCTCCTTTTCAGCACGATAGACTATTCCTGTGGGAAGATTTTAAAACCAAACATTTTAATCTCCATCTTGAAGGAAATGATCCTTTTAGAACACAAATGAGAAGTGAAAGTATAAGTTCTCATCTCAGAATCAAGTCATGCTCTGCATCCTGTTCCTCATCTGGTCTCATCTCCTGTTTTTTCCTCCTGCTCCCTGGGTCCCACCCTGTGGGTTCTGGACATGAATCTGTCTCGGGTCTTTTGCACTTACTGTTTTCTCTGCCTGGAATTCTCTCTCCCCACAGAGCTGGAAGTTCACTCCCACCTTTCTCTGCTCAAATGCCATTCATCAGTAGACCCTTCCCTGAGCCTAGTGTAGCCTAGCTATCTCAAAACATTTTCTATTTCTTACCCTCTTACTTTTTTCTTCACACCATGGCTCAGCATTTCTTTCTAGATGTCTTTACTTGTTCATCGTCTGCCTTCCCCTCCAGAGTAGAAGATGCAATGCATAAGCTGTTTTCACATTTCAACAAAAAAACAAAAAGGAGCAGCAACAATAAAATCATGACTATGTCTCCAACGCTTAGCACTTGCCTTGGTGAGAACCAGCACGTGTTGAAGGAATGAATGCTGCGCTATGGCCGGGCAGAGGAAGCGTGCTGCTGGGAAAGGCACCCGTCCACCCGCATCACATATAAGAACTTCTGGATTGAACACCATTTGTAAGATCTAAATTGCTCAGCTGCAACTTATACCTCTCCAGTGGCTGCTTCTGCAGTAGTTTTCTTGCCAGCTTGTTTTCCCCTTCTGTTCTTCAGCTGACCTCCTCTTCCAGAAGGAAGGGTCATTCCCATTCATCCTCTGCTGAAGAACACACTTGCCAAGCAGATCCCGGCTCTTTAATGCCAAGTGACTGCTTCGGTCATCATAGTTAGAGGCTAAGGAGTCAGTTCTCACTTTCCACGTCTCAACTCTCTTTGGGCAAGTCTCACTCTTAGCTTGTCCCTTGGGATCCCACATGTACCAACAAAGAGATTCAAAAGGAGTCTGAGAGGCATGGCAATATGGTGTCTCACTGCAACCACAGAGCCAAGCCTAGAATTTAATTTTCTTTCTTAAATTTGGAATCTGCTGTGAGCACCTGAAATTGGGGTAGTCTTTTCCCTGTCTCTCTTCCTGCCTTGTTTCTGCTTTGTCTGGTTGTCACCTGACTTAAACCCACGTGGCCAGTCAGCCCTGTGTTCAAATCCTCATTCTGGCTATCTGTTTGTGTTCCTTAGAAACAAATGTGGATCTCTTTTGAGAAATAATATTTATTGAGCAGTTCCCTGGTTTGGGGGTCAGTACTTTATGCACTCTAGTTCTAATCCTTACAATTCTAGGTAAAGGTAGCTACCATAATAAACCAGGTATTTTATGTGAGGAAATCAAGGCTTAGAGAGAATAGAGATCAAAGTTCATCACTGTCCTACAGTACAATCCCCAACTGTCATAACTATAATTATCATGTGTCACAGCGTGGAGACTCTGGCCCATGTGGTCAGGTTCTCCTGTTCTCCTCAAGTGTTCCAGATCTTGTCTGACTTGCATGACCATCAAGGCTCAAAACCAGCTACTACCTCAGGAAGAGAAGACCTTCCCTTCTGGTTTCCTGGCCCCTCAATTTTTTCAACTATGAAAGAAAACCTTGGACTAAAGACTCAGAACTATTCATAAATAAGTCAATGAAATAAATGCATTCCTGTCCATCCAATGGTATAACAGGTGACATCCAGTGTTATCTACCTTCTGATAGATGTGGTTTCTGTAACCTCTTTGGCTTCATTTGAAGGGCTCCGCACACATTGACCCATTTCCTCTACCACAGAAATCTTCATTCAGAACCATGACACTTCGTTACACAGACAATGTAAAGGAGCCCAGCTGCCTCGTTGGGTAAGCTGTAAATTCATCTCTTAAATGTTTTTGCACTTCCAGATACTACCATGACTACTGCTAAAAGTGATAGCTAACATTCATTGTGTCACAGTCTTTTAATCCTCTTACATTTACTTAACCACTAATTTAATCATCATAACAACCCCATGAATCAACTGTTATTATTAATACCTAGCAGTCGAAGAAGGAATCAGCATCCTAAGTTGTTGGAGCTCTTTTCCTGCTGAAGTTTCACTGCAGCCTTTGGCTGCTGAACTGAGCATCTGCCAGGGCCTCTGGAATAAGCCTCGGAGGTGGGAGCCACCTAAGTCATAAGGAGAGAGAAGCAGAAAGACTTCCTCCCAGGTCCCCTGCCAGCAGAGACTGCCCAGCTGCTGCTGGGGCCCTGTGTCATTTCATCACTGAAGGGGGAGTGGCTGTCCCTCACCTGCTCCACATCAGTCTGCAAACTGGAGAACATCCTCACCCTCCATTCTGCTGCTCTGGCATCTCTCCCCTGGTGAGTTGCCCCAGAGACTGAAATGTCCTTGTTCTGGAATGTCAACAAAAGAGACCGCTGCTTCTATTTCCTTGTCCTTCTTTTCCCCAAACCCCTGGGGAGCCATATGCCTCTGGCCTCACCTCAGAGGGCTGCCTTGAGTTGTCATTAGGAGGTGGTGGGGGCACTGATGGTGGAGGAGGTGACTTTCTGAAAATCAGCAAAACTAAAAGACACCCAAAGGGAGCTGCTCTCAACCTTGCTCTTGACCAGGCTGTCGTTTTATAACTTAGGGGTAAATTTTCACACCCAGGCGATAGTAAAGAGGCCATGTGTCACCATCCACTAGATTCAGTCTCACCGAGCTTTGCCTAATGAGGCTGCAGGACGACCTGCCCTTTATGTTTACTCCCTCAAGACTCAATGCATGTTGCCACTTTCCTGCCAGTTAAGGCAGCTCTCATAGTAACATTATTTTTGCAACAAGAAGGGTCAGAAATTTTTCTAAAGTGACATAAATTCACCTTTAACTTCATTCAAGGGGATAGGTGTTTTTTTTTTCTTTTCTTTCTTTAAAGAATCAGTTTGGAAGTTTCTTAATCCCAGCAGTTTCCAAGTCATGCAGAGAGAGTTCTTGGATTTGACTATTTCGTTTAACAATCATAAATATGCACTCTGCTTAACCAAGCAGTGGCATGCTCCTCAAAAGTAGCACAAGTGTCAAACTTTGGTAAAGAATGTCTTTTCTTGTTAACTCACACCCCAGTAGCCAAACTGCTTTATCTTGTCTTCTTAGAAACCATTGAGCAATGGTAGCAGCTCCTTAGCTCTTTAAGCATCTCTTCTCTTGATCTTCCCTATATTCTTGGCTGAGGTTGATATCTACAGATCTAAATGAACCAGAGGAAGTCCCTATTTAAAGGAATCCTGGAGAAAATCTCAGTCAAGTAAAAAATTCTTCCTGATGCCAGAAATCTCTTCTAAATTAATTTGTTCTGTTCATTTGTATTTAGTTCAAATCTTTGACATTCATAAGGATATAATCAAAGACCTTCAAGAATTTCCAAATGTAAAAAGATCATTCTAACATACTTTTCTCCTGAAAAAAAAAATCAATAAGTATAATTGAATATTCAAACAACATCTTAGATTCTTTTTCTAACATAGCATACTCCACTTTAAAAAATCTATCCCAGACCTCCATCTTCTGGATAAGAACCAATCATCAATTCCATAGACCTACTTACTTGATTACATTTTTTTCCTATTCAATAAGTTTTTTTAAAAATTTATCAATGCTCTTTATTTTTTAAATTAACTTTGATTTTTAGCAAAACAATGCATAAACATTGCTGAAAAGTCAAATAACAGTAAAAGCTTTATAATAGAAAACAGCAGTTATATGTCCTAGTATCAACCACTTTTGACTCTTAACGGTTTCTTCTAGAATGCTTCCATAATTCCATAATGTATTTTCCCTTTTATTTCCTCAAGCATCAGTTTGAGACATGTATTTTTTTTACATTTCATTAAATTAAGTCAGTTCCCCTTCCTTCATACACTGAGACACACTCTCTCACCCATATGCCTGTCTTAAAAATATTTCCATCCATATGTTTAGGGTAAATCATACTATATGTTTATATTTTATGACTACATGAATATTGTACTCTGCTGAGCAAAGTATACTCTCTTATAAAATTTTTATTTTTCCTGGCTTTTGCAGTTACCTTGTATTTTCATTTGGTTAATTTGCTTGAGTCCAATCACAAACTCTTCCTATAGCCCTGGCAGATCTACAATATTCTACCCTGCCCATTCCACCCACCCTGGCTGACACTAATTTGCAAGGTTGAATGCATCCAATAATTTATCAGTTCCAACTTTTTCCTAGAGCCAGGCAATTTCCTTCCAGGTCAGCTCTCTCCCTGTCTGCAACGCCCCTTCATCTCATCTTTATGCTTTATGACTTGTTTCTTGGATTCATGTCTTGCTCTTCCTTGATTTACTATCTTATTCAGCATCTTCAAGTACTTCTTCAAGTACTTTATTAAGAAACAGGGCCAAGGAGGTAAAAGTTTTGAGTTCTCAGACATCCGAAAAAGTGTTGAACAAGGTTGGGCAGAGTTTGGAATTTGTAGGTGAAAACACGTTCCCTCGAAATTTTTATGATGTCCTTCTATTGTTTTCTGAGCTGCATTCTAGTGTTGCTCTTAGAAAATTAAATACATTCTTATTTTAGGACCTTCTCCTGTATCCAAAATTTTAACATAACACATCTGTGTGGATTTTTCTTTGTTGTGTTGGGCATTCCATGAATCATTGCAACATGGAAACTCATAGAATTCACTTCTTGGAAATTTTCTTGTATTATTTCTTTGATAATTTGACCTGTTCTACTTTGTCCTCTTTTTCCTGGATTTCCTACAAGTTGAATCTTTTAAAAAGCAGTTGTATATTAGATTTCTAATTTTCTTATCTTTGTCTTGAATTTCTTGAAGTTCTCTGTCTTTTTGTTCTGTCCTCTATAGAGTATTTCTTCAACTTTTACTTTCAAAACTTTGCATGAAAATTTTAAGTTTAACAACACATTTTTGTATTTTCTAAGAGTTCTTTATTCTTTTTTTTTTATTGTTCCTGTTCCCAGTTTGAGAATGAGATATAGTCTTGTCTCTTCCTGAGGGGGAGAGAATTTGTGTATGTTTCTCTTCGATTCCTAGCATTCCTTCTCGTACCCTCATCCCAGCTCCTTTATTCTCTTTATCATTCTGATCTTGTTCAATCATGTCAAAGATACTTCTTGAATGTCAGGAAGTACTTGGATGAGGAACTAAGAATCCAACTTTGTGAGAGTCAATGGAGGCTGGCACATTCTGCCCTAAGATGCTTGAGCAGTGAGTCAGCTTTTTCACTGAAGGACTTCCATGTCCACTATCTGTCTTTTTGCTGGAACTGTTCAATTTCTTAGTTAATGAATTCTTTCACCTCTTGCTATGATTATGTTCTTGTCAGTGGAGATCTAGGAGCAGGGAGAAAGGCGGGCTAAGTCCCTTCTATTCTTCGGGCTTTAACTTAGCTCTCCCATTTCCAGTCTCTCCTTTATCCACTTTGGTTTAGTTCTATGGTTCTATTATGCCTGCTTCTGCACTTTGACTGAATTCATCTAAAATATAAGTGTGTGTGTGTGTGTGTGTTTTATGGGCAGGTAGAGAAGGAAGTACCTACATGTCCAACAACCAATGAATGAATAGAGAAAATGTGGTACATATACACAAGGGAAGACTCTTCATCCATACAAAAATAAAACAAAATCCTGTCATTTGTGATGACATGAATGGAACTGGAGATCCTTATATTAAGTGAAATATACCGGGCAGAGAAAGACAAGTGCCACATGATCTCACTCACAAGTAGAATCTGAAAAATGATCTCACAGAAGTTTGAGAGTAGAATGGTGGTTACCAGCAGCTGGGAAGAATTGGGAGGAAAGAGGGATGGCGAGAGGTTGACTAGCAGGTACCCAGTTACAATCAGACAGAAGGAAGCTCTGGGGTGGTATTGCACTGTAGAGTGACCAAAGATGGTGAAAACATACTGTACTTCAGAAAGCTATGTGACAGGATGTTGAATGTTTTCCCCATAAAGAAGTGGTGTTTGAGGAAACAGATGTTTAATCTGATTTAAACATACAGTATATGCATGTAGCGAAACAGCACATGGTACCACATTTATAAGTTCCATTTTTAGTTTTCAAAGGCCAGTTAAATAAAATATTTTTAAAAGAAAGAAAATACTTGATGGTAGGGATGAGGAAGAGGATCTAAGAATCCAGATGTATAATACAACATCTTCCATTGATGCACATATTTTTAGCCCACTTCCCCAAATACTAATTTAGTATCTAAATTGCAGACACAATTTAGTATCTAAATTGCAGTTCCTGCATCTGTGGTCACCTAATTGCAAACTTCCTCAGTTTGCTAAGTCCTTTCCTCCTCCTCAACCCCCTGGTCCGTCTTCCAAAAATCTGTCCTGATCCTTTCCTACTGTTGCCACTTGGCCTCCTACTTAGTTCTTCTTTAGTTTCCTTGGTTCTTATGAGTTTCTACTTTATAAATTCTCTCATTTTGTTTCAGTGACATTTAAAGCAAGAGAGAAGACACCTCTCTGTGTCATCAGCCACTTTTGATCCGAAGTTCCATTGGCTTTCTTTACATTGCCATTCCCAATCTGGCAAATGGCATACATTTCAGGATTTTGTTTTTATCAAACAAATAAAATCACTATTTAGCTTAAGAGTTGATGTTCTCCTACAAAACTTCACTGTGATGTGCTTGCTAAGTTGGCAATTAAGTTTATTTTATAGATAAATAACTCAAATCTTGCAGGGAAAAAAAAATAAAGACTCAGCAAAAGTATTGGGAGTAGTTAACACCTCTGAAGTTTAATTACCAAATACCATTCCACAGATCCAGTTCAGAGGTAGAGAAGCCCAGAGGAGGCTTGTTAGGGGTCTTTCTCTCTCTCTCTCTCCACATACACACACACACACACACACACAAACAAACAAGCACACGTCCATCCTAGGTCCTAATAATGAAAGGATACCTAGTAAAAAAGAAAACTGTTATATTCCCTGTATATCTGATGGAAAGGGGTTCCCTTTAAAACACAAGGCACTGAGTATCTACCCTGGGACTATCAGTTCTGTCTCCCTGGCTTGTAACCCTGCCTCTAGGCAGCTTTTCTGATTGTTGTTCACCTGGAATGTGTCCTTACCAAGTGGTACTACATTTGCTTTCTACACCCAACTTCCTCTGCCAAACAAGGACACAGCTGCAGTCAATAACAGAGTGCTTCCAACTCCCGATGCAGCGCAAGCTCCAGGTGAGAAGGGCTTGGGAATTCAAGTCCCAAAAAGAAAATTTAGAGCCTCTAGTTAGAGATAAAGCCTCATGTCACCCAGCCATCAGAGATTCTCACTTCTTCCAGTCCCTTCTCTGGCTGTGTTCCAGGATTACAGATATACCCAGAGTCAAGGGCAGCTGAGCAGCAGGTCAGGGAAATGCACACAGGAAGGAGTCAATAGGTGTTTAACAGTCACCCCAAGGCTTCTTACAAGTTCTGCATTCCTGTTACAATCAATCTTTTCTTTTTATTCTAACAAATATTCTTTCCTCTCATAAAAAGAAATTAGAGTTGGTATTTTTAGTTGTAGCTATCAAAGCGGGAGATGATGGACATGGCCCAGTGGTGAGGTTGAGAAGGGATTTCATATGGACACCAGAGTGAGAAAGTCTCTTAGGGAAGCAACTGAAGAGGAACACTTTCACCCACCTAGGTACTAGGCTCAGGTGCGTTTTATAGAACATCCATCATAAAGAGTTTCCATTGTTGAGGAGTTTTTTTCTCTAATATAATTGGACATTTAGCCTCATGCCTAATGTCACATGTTGGTAGAGATGTCTTTCTTTTTTTTTATTTTTACAGACTGCATTTTGATTCATTGTACACAAATGGGTACATCATTTCATTTCTAGGGTTGTGCACGATGCAGATTCATACGATTCATATAATCATACATGTCCACAGGATAATGATGTCTATCTCATTCCACCATTTTTCATGCCACCCCCATTTACCCTCTATGCAATCTAATGTTCCTCCATTCTTCTCTCCCACCACCATTATATATCATCATCCACTTATCGTGGAAAATATTTGGCCTTTGGTTTTTGGGGATTGACTGATTTCACTTAGCATGATATTCTCCAATTCCATCCATTTATTTACAAATGCCATAATACTATTCTTCTTTATGACTGGATAATGTTCTATTGTGTATATATACCACAGTTTCTTTATCCATTCATCTGTTGAAGGGCATCAAGGTTTGTTCCACAATCTAGCTATTGTGAATTGAGTTGCTATAAACATTGATGTGGCTGTGTTACTGTAGTATGCTAATTTTAAATCCTTTGGGTAAAAACTAAGGAGTGGGATAACTGGGTCAAAAGGTGGGTTCATTCCAAGTTTTCTGAGGATTCTCCACACTGCTTTCCAGAGATGTCTTTCTTCATGTTAGTTTCACCTATAGTTTCCTTGAATGGAGATGATACGGTATTACACCATTAATTAACTATTCAGACCAAGTCAACAACAGCTTGATGAGGGACCTGATTTTGCAAAGAGAACACACCACACTGAACTCTCTTCTTTCACAAGCAGAGAGGAATCTGCTCTTTTATTTATTGACATGAGGTCATTCTGAGGTGTAGCACCAAGGGCTGTATTTTAAACCATGTTTTGTAGCTCCTGGGACAGCCTGGAAATTAGTTGGTCAATTAGACATACAGCCTGGATGTACTTCTAATTGACAATGAATACATTTTGATACTATATCTGCCTGGGACATTATCCACAAATTGCTTTATGCGCTGGATGGTTCCAAATTGTTATATGGACATCTGTTTCTGTTGGCCACAAACATGATATTTACAATGACAATTTTATCATTAACTGAAATCATGGCTACACCTACCATATGTATTGTTCTGAAAATGTCTAACTTTATTACATATATATAATGTCTATATATATATATATGTATATATATATATATGGTGTATTTGCAAAGGGAGTATTTCTAGAGTAGAGGATTTCTTATGAAATGTGTCCTTCTATTCATTCACCTCAAAGCACATAGATATTTTGCATGAACATGCATATATTTTCCCAAGAGGCTGATTTAATACTGACCCTAGAGTAGCAAAGAAATGCAATCTTCATCTACATGGCTCAGACCAAACAGTGCAAAGATCATTCAAGAAATATTCCTTGTGGAGCTATCATGCATTCCTTTAAAGGTCAAAATAGATCCCAGAGAAAACCATCAGACAGACACATGTCGACAGACATTTTGCAAAATACTGATCAGACCCCCTCAAAATTGTCAAGGTCATCAAAATCAAGAAAAGTCTGAGAAATGTCACAATCTTGAGTACCCCAAGGACATATGACATCCCGAAGAAAGGAGATAGTCTCGATGGAATCCTGGGACAGAAAAGGCAAAAACCTAAATAAATACAAATCGATTATGGAAATTTGTTGTGTAGTAATGACTGGTACTGGCTCATGAGTTGTGATAAGTGGATCATATGAATGGAAAATATGAACAGAGAGGAAACCAGGTTTTGGGGTGTGTAGTACCTGTACTGTCTTTAACACTTCCTTTAAATCTGAAAATATTCAAAAATTTTTAAAATAGTTTAAAAACCGGATAAAGAGAAAAATAGATCACATCAAGAGGGATTTTCCAATTGGTTTCTGAGATGGACATTGGACTCTGAGTGAAAATTGTTAGTCTCTAATTTCTGTGCTGTGGCTGAGAGTACACACCTAGTCTTAAATCATTTGGACAAGTTAATTTCTCGAAGCTCTCCCTCCTTTCCTGTAAAATGGGAGTAATGATGTCTACCTCACAGCCACCTCCAGAGAAGCTGATGAAATGAGGTTCAGAAAAGCCTGCAAACAGGGGTGTTCACAGAAACAGTGACTGCTACAAATAATAAACAAAGAAACCTGAATTTTCTTGTTTGTGTGACTTCTGACTTCCAGTTGGAGATCTTAAAGAACAGCATTCCATTTTCTTGCCAACAGAGCTGCGGGAGCCAGGCCCTATGGAATCAAGGAGGCAGGAGGGATCTCAGGGCAGGGAGGAAAGCTGTTGAATGCAGATGTCTCTGCGAAGTTGAAATGAGAGCAATGGCTTAGAAGCTGTGGATAGATTAGTCACAGATTATTACTTGACTTAAATTCACTGACACATTTGAATGGCAGAGCGGGTGGTGGAGGCAGAGGGCAGAGAGAAGTGAGTCAATAAGGCTGCCCTTGTCTGCTCCTGGTGAAGCATGTCCTTCCCGGCGATGGCCTACGCATCATGCCATGGCCATCTACATACTTGTAACTATGATGGGTCATTGATTTTCACATTCAGTTTGATGCTTGCCTTGTGGTTTGTGATTTGAAAATCTATTCTACTCAGAAGGAAGCTACAAATGATCATCAAACATAACAAATCTTGAACTCTAACTACCCAGAAAACAGCAGCCTCTGAGGCTGATGGCCTGAGAATCAAGGGCATTTTGTCTTCTGTTTCCAAAGCTCTGAGAAAAACATTGACTCTGTTGAAGGAAAACTGAATGCATCTTCCATTTTTCTAACCACCTAATAAACAAGTTCTTTTTAAAAAGTTTTTTTTTTTTTTTTTCTGTTTCCTCTAAAAGCCTTAGAAGGGACAAATTAACTCTAAGTACTTATTCATTACAAGGTGATTACCAATTTGGGTTAGAACTTCACAATAACTCTAAGAGAATCAGTTGCCAGGAAGCATTATTTCAAAGTATAGGTCAAAACCAGTGGGTACCTAATAATCTACTCACCTTTCCATGGTTAACTGGTAGGGAGGCCAAGTAATTAGCCACTTTCAAAAGACAATTATATCACCTACGTTCACGAAAGTTAGTTGGGAATAGCATTGCATTTACTAATCTTCAATTCGAGTTCTCCTAGTGAAAGCATCACAAAAATACAAGTGACCTTTACAAATAGGCTGAGAAAAAAACTGGTATGTTTTCTAACTAAAGAAAATGATTATAAAATCCACCAAAAAAAAATGCTGCAAAGCTCTAGTATTCCTTTTGAGTAAATTAAGGGACAGCAGATTCTCTAAAAACCCAAGCGTAATAGTGATAAAAGATAATGCCAACTTTCTCAGGATGTGGTAGAGGGCTTATGGGTGATGCCCATTTTTAACAAGCATCTAACAGAGCGAAACCCACCACTCATTAAAAAAAAAAAAAGATGCCCAAGTCCCATTCCATGTTGGATGATTTTAACTCTTTATCCATTTAGGAAAAATTCAGTACAGAGAGAGCTCATTTTACTCACTGGGTGTTTTATCAAAGTCTGAAAGGAAATAGAAATTGGTTTGTATAAAGGAGATTTTCAAACATCTTTGAAAAACATAGCTAGTACATGAAGTGAAGTGCACCTTGTGGGGGTGCTGCTTAGAAGGGACAATCTTCGTGTCCCCCCAAACTCTCTCTAGGTCACCTTCTCCCCCTGCCTTGAGAAAGGAATCAGAGGGTAATGACTGCCAGATTTCCTCAATAAGTACCAGCCCCACACTTCCCTAAGGACCGAGCACCAAGGCACATTCTCTAACTCTCTATCTCAGTTTGTTTCTCCAAAAAATGGGCATCATCCATAGATAGGACCCACGTAAAAACCAGTCAAAGACTATTCTCTGTCATTGCTGTTATCATTACTACCCAAGCTGGACAGAATGGTTCAATGGTCCCAGGCTGCTCCAGCTTTCTGCTCTGGACAGAAAGAGAAAGTGTTGTTCAGATGGTGAGATGTTGGGGATGAGGGAGAGCTCCCCTCTAAAAACACCCACTTCACTGGACAGCAGCAGGAGGCCCTGCATGCTTAGGCCTTCCCCAGTCCCCTGAGCCAAACAATTCATATAGGGACAGACCCTCAACCTAAGAGACTCCAGAGAAGCGCCAGGCCCAAAAGGCAGAAGCCCGTCCTGTCTTGCTTACTGTTCGATGTGGACTCATGAGACTCCACCTTGCCTGTTCTAGTAGAATCCTGAAGGAGAGGAGAAACTCACTCCTGCAGTTTCCAGCTTGTGCCAGTCCTTGTGACCAGGACAGAAGGCAATCCGTTTCCACTCCAATTCTATGGACAGAGAAAGGACCCAGCGCTCTCTTGACCAAGTTTATCTGACCAGATGCTCTTCACACTACACAATGTTTTTCTGCAGAATTGTACCTTTTGGAAAAGATTTTATTTGTACTTATGTATTGTTTTGAATGGAGCCTCTCCTTCTGAACTCACCTCGGCCACTTTGTCTTGAGTAGGAGGAAAACCTCTCAGTCCAAATCACTGAAGGTAAAGAGGACATCTTGTTTGCAGTTTGATTTCTGTCCAGCAGGGGACCATGAGGCAAGCAAGCACTTCTTTAATCAGTTCCTGCTGTGGACAAACCAGACATATTTCATCTTCTGATTGGACCCTCAGGGTTGAATTTACAAAGAATGAGTCCTATGCCACTAAGTCAATAAATGAGCCTGTTTTCAAAAGAATCATTTCAGTAGTTCAGTTGCTTATTGGGACTTTAAGGTGCAAAGCCTCTGTAGGGGATGCAGGGGAAGCAGAGCAGGGTTCCTTGTCCATTCGGCCTAGGCAGTCCTGGATGAAGCTGGCTGCTCTCTGAGAACACAGTTGCCCCACCCCTTGCTCTGACCATGCATCCAGAGGCACAGAAGAGATGGTCCTATGGCATCTGCCTCCCTGTCACTGTATCTACGTAGGCACTGACATTGAATGTCCTTCAGCCATCACCAAGTCAAATTTCAAAGAAAATGAATGACATTAAAGCAATGTCTGCCAGAAAGATGAGAACCAAAAGATTTAATTCCATCCTGATCTTGTAAATGCTTCTCTTGATCATGTTCAAATCTTTCCAATTTCACACCTTATTATAATTGATTCCATGTTAATTATGATTGGATTAATAAATGGAACCTGATGGCCTGTCTGCTCTCTCCAAGTGTGTAAGGAAAGTTAAGATTTCTTCACTCGGCATTCTCTAGGCTCACATTCCAAATCTGCCTCCTGAGGAACTAGAGTGGGTTTTTATTCACTGGTGCACCCCCATAAAAGGGTGGGGTTTTACGCTCATGCTTCTCAATAGAAGTCATCACAATAATTTATACTTCTCACCAGTATTTTCCAAAAAGTTTTCCATAAAAGAAGACTAGTCTTACAGAAGCCCTTGAACAAAGAAGGAGGGGGATTCCAAGGTGAAATAAGTTTGGGAAACATTACATACTATCTCTCCCCCTTTGAGATTCATAATATGTGACATTGCATGCTAAAGGATCTGCAAAGTCAGGCAGAAAACAAAACAAAAGCCTGTTTGACTGTATTTCATCCAGTATTTTCAAAAACATCAATAGAATCTTTTCTTCATAGACCTCTATTAATAGTCCACAAAGCTAGCAGCCTGGTGAACCAGGTTTGGATTCTGCTTCAGAGACAAATGCTAAACTTCCTTTAGGCCCAGAGCTGAGGAAAACCAATTTTCAAAAAGAATTAACAGTACATGTGCATTTGTGTTTAAGATAAGATTGCTTTTCTTTAATTAAGACCCTAGGCTTTATCCAGAAGCACTGAAGGGTATGAAAAGGACTAGTCATTGTGGTTTCCTGGTCAAAGGTACAAGATCTTGCTAAGATATTTTTAAATGCACATTTTTGAAGCAATGGTATCAACACAAATAGTAAGATAGTTCATGAAGGTTCCTAAGGATTCTATGTGTTGTCCAGGCAGGGTCCAGGGCCAGCTTGCCTGGAAGCTTAAGTGCAGCCCCACCTTCCAAGTCACCCAGCACCCCCCCTCATCCTCTGTCCCAGCTTCTGTGGCTCAGGCTTAAAGAGAGAAGTAAAGAGGCAACAGGACAAAGATGGGGAGGCAGGGAAAGGAAGGCTCTGGAGCACAGGGGGCAACAAACCAGGAGTGGAATCAGAAGTTGCTCTCCTCCCATTTCCCGGTCCCAAGTACCTGTCCAGGGCTGGCCGTTCAGTTCCTTATTTCAATCAGTTACCTAAAAGTGCCAGGCAATACCTCGGAGAGGAAAACAGTCTGCATTGGAATGCTTATGGTATTTCTAATGATTTCTTTGTATATTTTATACAGATATATAGACATAAAATTACTTTTAAAAGATGCCTATGCCATTTGGATGTGGATATTAGTGTTCTTATTTGGTCACTGAAATTCCAAAGCTTATACCGTGAGTCAATTGCCCAAGGTTATAAAGGGCACCCCAAAGAAAGGTAAGTCTTCCAATTCTTTCTTCTCAGGGTACGGCCATGTGCTGCATAATGATGGTTAAGTTGACAGTGAACCCCATATGCAAGGGTGGCCCTGTAGGAGTATATAGTCCTGGTGATGTCCTGGCCGTCTTTGACTGTGCAGATACACTATTTGATATCCACACAATGACACCACCTACTACTGGCACATTTCTCAGAAGGGGTACCCATCATTAAGTGACCTGTGACTACTCTATTGTGTTACCATGTGAGAACTTAAGCTGCACACTTGGCTTAGACCCATCTTCTTACTTAGGAGTATGTGAAATGTCATTATAAGTGTATCTCCTCTAAATAAAGCTGCTTTTTCTCTCCAGTCCCCATCCCTCATTCCCTGTCCCTGTCCAATATTTCTGCAAAAAAAAAAAAAAAATAACATCTTTAAAATACCTTAAATGTCTAAGGGTATTTTATATAACAGCAAAAAAAAAAAAAAAAAAAAACACTCCACAGAAAGCACTGGAAATTCAATCTTCTTGCTGTTTTGTCTACAAATGTCAAACAACCAAGCACTTGGTTTGATTGATTTTCTAAATTGTGCTGAATGAGTAGATTGGCAGTTTTTATGTAGCAAGCATGCCACTTAATCCTTCTCTTTCCTAAATGTAGCTTCACGTTTAGCATCAAGTTTTATTAGCATTATTATTAAGATGTTGATGCTGAAATACATCACTACATTATATTAAGAGTTATCAATATGTTCATTAGACAGATTTTTTTTTTTTAAGTATGGAGTCTCTTTGTGGTATTGTGAAAATGAAAAAGGTTAAAGGGACAGGGTCTCTGACTTAAGAACTCTGTGACCCTTACTTGTGACTGTCATGAACAAAGAAGTCAAGATCATGAGAAGGGGCTTCATGGAATGAGGTATTTGACTTGAGCCTACAGATACAGAAAGGATTTGAATGCATTGAGAGGAGTAAGAGCAAAACCACAGAGGCGGGAACTTCAGGGTCTGCTTTGGCCATGGCCAGGGTGTGGAGACTGAGGGTGGACGCTTTGGAAAGTTAGGTTGGGGAGACCTGCAGGGGTTTTGGACGCTGGCTATGGAGGCTGAATCTCTGTAGGTGTGCATGGAGAATTCTAGTTTCTCAGTGCTCTCTCAGAGACATAATAATAAATTAGTGGTTAAGAACAGGGACTCCAACCCAGTGATCCTGCTTCCTGGGCTGCTCACTTAACCACTCTAAGATTAAGTTGCTTGGCCTGTGTATTTCAGAAAGCATTAAGTCTGTAGAGCATCTTATGTCTCAGGGCCTTTTTTTAATAAGATTAAAAACTACCATATAAAACGGAGGAAACTCAATCTTCCTATTTTGTCTACAAATATCAAGCAATCAAACGCCTGATTTGATTAATTAATGAAGAAAACAATAGCTCCTTTGTCCTAGGACTGATGCAATAATGAGATGAGTTTATTCATTCAAACGCAAATATTTATTGAGCGGCTGCTATTTGCCAGGTAATCTTCTGCATGCTGGTACTATACTCCAGCTTATGACAAACTCCTTAGAAGAGGTTATATTCTAATGAGGAGGACAGACAAGATACCAGACAAATTAAACTTACAGATCATGCTACAAGAAAAAATAAGTCAGGAAGGGAAGATTTTAAGTTACAGGCGGATAAATTGGCCAAAAAAAAAAAAAAAAAAAAAAAAAAAAAAAACTTACTGAAATGGTGACTCTTGAATAAAGATCAAAAATCATGGGTGCATTGCTGCAGATAATAGTTGTCAAAACATCCCAGGCAGAGGGAGGAGCATGTACAAAGGTCCTGAGACAGAAAAGTGACTGGCATGTTGAAAACAGATTAGGGAATTCCAGTGTGGCTGGAGCAGAGAAAGATATGAGTTCATATAGGTTACAGTTGGGCAGGGGCTGGGGGCGCATTGCATGAAGGGACTTTTGAGGTTCAAAATAAGAACTTGGCCTTTTATCTTGAGTGACACAGAAAGCTATTTAAGAGCTTCAGAAGGAGATGGTATGCTCATGTGTTTTAAAGGGGATACCTTAAGTTGTGAAATGATAGATGGATAGATGAAAGAAAGAAAGAAAGAAAGATAGATAGATAGATAGATAGATAGATAGATAGATAGACAGATAGATTAGCACACTGTTAGGATATGGTATGACTTCAGTAAGCATTAGTTATTATTTTCTTAGTGTTGGCATAACAGGATCTGGGAAAGATCAAAATTTCTAATGCTTGCCAGGATCCGTGGGATGCCAAAGTCTACTCTAATAGGTTTCCAATAGTATTTTACAAGGAGGACATGCATGACTGTGACAAATGGGCTGCTCACCTCAATAACGGCATCAGGCAGATCCCCTGTTGGGTATCCTCTTCCCCTGAGTTTGCTGGGTAAGGTGATCACAAAAGCAAATACCAAGCTATAGCAGCTGCCATGTGCAGACCCAGTTAAAGCGTGAAGGCAGGAATTGGCCAGGAAAAATCTTTCCTGGAAGTGCCAGAGGCTCTTGAATGCTGCACTGGGTCAACCCCAAGCCAGCTGATGACATCCTGTCATTACCAAGCAGCCCCGCAGAGCTCAAAGCTCCCAGTGACCTGGGAGTGGGAGGAGTCAGCTTCGGCATGTTTGTTCCTCTTTTTTTCTCAGGTTCTAACGGTCCTATAATGAGTTGATAATAATAATAACGCTAATACAGCTGAGTATCCACCAAGAGAACCACTGTCAAACACAGACATAAACTGGTAAAAGTTTTCTGGAAGTTTATTTGGGTAATAGTATGAAAAGTCTTCCAAAAAATGCAGACCCTTTTACTTAGCAATTCCGCATATGGACAAAATGTCAATACATGTAAAAAATGACTTAAGAAACCTACTCTGGTTCTCAATCACTTGAAACATAGGGGCTGTATTTTGTATTTTTTCCAAGGACTTTGTCATCATAGATAGAAGTTTTCGTGTAGTCAAGTTGGCAACCAATAGTATAAGCAGGAAACAGAAGATACTCTGGCTGGAGTCACCAGAGAAGGTGTCATTGGCATGAAGCATCTGAACTGGGCCTTTCAGAATAGATACATGGTCTTTGAAACACAAGTAATTCTCTCACCAGCTCACAACACCCCTGGCCCACATTTTTCTGGCAAGTTCCCCATCTGTCTTCTCTTTCTGTAATTACAGTTACTGGGTCACATTTGGAAAACCACATCTCAAGGAATGAGAACCTTTTTTCCTATGCAATTTTTTCCCCAAAATGTGCTCTACACAATGTTAATAAGTGCTAATGGATATGAATAGGGAAAGTATTGTACAATCGATTGCTTGAGGTCATGTGGTTAAAGTTACCCAAGCATTTTGGCTTCATGGCTTCTCAGAACATTTTTTAGGCATCAAGAAATCCCATGAGTGAGGCAACATGGGCAGAAGACTGTTCCAGACCTATTTGACTATAGAATTCTCTTTTTGCATCTATTAACGTTCTACAATCCAAGTGTTATGTGGAATGCAACTTTGGAAACTTCTAGGTTGACCAGAATACAAGACCTTGCCAAGGTAGGAAAAAAACCTTTCCAGACCAACCTTTGTTACCATTCCTTCAGAAGTGTGGCTACGGATGGGTGCCCTTCTCATTGGCCCTGGTCAGAGTATCCACTGGTCAATGAAGAACCCAAACCTTGAGTAAATTGTGGTGCGACAAGGAACTGACAACTATGAAAAGCCATCACACTCAAGATTTTAAGCCCATTCTGTAAACAATACATGTGCCAGTTGCCAGAAGATTTACATGTTTAGACGACAAGACTTCTGTGCTAGCTGTCAATCAAGAAAAGCCTGGGGAATTCTCAAGAGGGTTTAAAAAAATGCCCAGGCAGATGTGCGTCTGAAACACAATCCCACATTCCGTTCTCTCCCTGAACGTTGTCTTGAGGCAACGGGACACATATTTAAAAGGACTGCCAGTTCACCTTGTGTTGTCAACAGTAAATATGTCAATCACACTCAGAGAATGCCTGACAGACTGTGATTCACATTTGCATCCAATCCAAAATAGCTGCCTACAGCTGCTTTTGGCTGGGTGACAGTCTCAGGACACGAGAGAGGAGCCTGTCCCAATCACATGGTCACTTTCTCTTCATTTATCATCTTGAGGGTGGTGTGTTTGGCAACCATAACCTTGGGACCTTGAGCCTCAGGGTCTCTTCTCATATCCCATCAGAGTGCAGGATGTGGTGCCCCAGCATGACAGGACAAATGAGAATAACCCAACCCGGCTCAGCCAGCCTCTTCCCCAACCTTGAACAAGCAAAGCTGCATAGACAGATTCTGGCAGCTGACACATGATCAGATATCTGTGGAGCGAATGCCCATAAGCCTTCCTGAGCCAGCTGAGAGGATTTGGATATAGAGCTTGAATGACAGCAGCCTTTCAAGTAAAATGTATAGTCATATAAGAAGGTACATCTGGTTACCTTAATTGTAAAGGTAAGGGTTACAGGGAGCTAGGGTATGTTCTGGAGGTGAGTTGCTTGAACTTGAATCTACTACACCACCCATGACCTTCGTCCTCTTGAGGTGTGTTCACTTAACTTCTCTGTGTCTCAGATATCACACTTGAAAGAGAAAATAATGATAGACTCTAGCCCTCATTCAGATTTCTGTGAATATGAAATCAGATTACTATATAAATAGATTTTGGAAAAGCATCAGGTCTATAATAAGTGCTCAATACATTGTTAACTATTATTATAATTCAATTGCTCTCTTTCATTAGGCTTAAGTGAATATGGAGAGTGCATATTTTTTCCTACTGAAGAATATATAAAGTCAGAATGCTGGATGCTTCCTCCAAAGCCAAGAAATTCTATTTTTGAGCCAAGAATTAAATGGAGGATGCTGATTTTTTTCCTTTTGAATATTTTCTCTATCTCTCTGTTTCTTCCTCTTTTCTCAGATACATTCTTAAATATATATATATATATTCATATAATTGCCATATATGTATATGTGTGTGTGTGTGATATATATGACAAAACAACTACATTCACCTCCCATTTGTCCAAAATATGCTTGTAATCCACAGAGAATGGATGAGAAAGAATTGTAATTTTCTTGGGGAGCCATTTCCAAAGATTATCCTAGTCCTGCTATGACCAAGGGGAATGGTGAACGGAAGTCATCTACAACAGGAAAGGCCTGGTCACCAAGACTGGGTTGAGGTTGGAAGCCAGTGAGATGCACCATGGCTTTAGAGAACCTGTGGCCCCAGAAGAGACAGGCTTTGTGCCAGGTAGGACCTCAGAGAAGGTGGGAAAGCAAGCGCTGGGCCAGGGGACCAGGTTCAGCATCACAAGGCAGATGAGAAGAAAATGAAAAGGAGGAGGGAAGCATAAGCAGCGGGCATGTGAGGAACAGCGCAGGGCATGCCGTGGCTGTGGAGGTACAGGCTCAGGGGAGGCAACGGCAGAGGAGGAGAGGAGCACAGGTCAAGGACAGGACTTTGGGAGAGCATCATCCGGTGCTGATAAGTATAGAGCGGTACTGTACACACATACGGAGAAAAAAGAGAAGGAAAAAAACCCTCTAGGTCCATAGGTCCCATGGACTGGGCTGAGACCCTGATCTTGTCAGGAGGTATTGGCGGCCTGCTTATACCAGTTGGAAATGCTTAATTTAACTGTTCAGTATTTAAAGAAATATTTAATTCATAGGAAATAACATTATTTTCAAAGAATTAATTTTTACCATACTCAACAGTGTTTTGGTAAATAGGTGAGTTAGGTTTATAGAACCCTATGCCTGCCCTGAAGTAGGGCCAATGTGCGTGGGCGGACAGGAGGAGCAAGAATGTGCCTAGGTAGGGACATGCCCACATGGAGACCAGCTGGAGTCTCCCTATACCTCGGCCTCCCTAAAGGGGAGAAGCAGAGGCTAGGTGTGACTCTACAACAGGTCAAGTGCTCTTTGGGTCTCACAAGGAGATCAGCTATTCAGTCTCCACTGTGAGGAGACTGACACTCATTGAGGTTACCTGAAGACTCTAAGGATAAATAAGATGCTGAGAAAACCGAACTAGAATCCAGAGCCCTCAGCTCTTTTTAGGAGATCAATATTCAAATGAGAGCAAAATTTAGCAGCCAATTTCACACCCGCTTTGGGATTGGAAATTAAAACAAGAAGACCAGTGAATACCAGGTCTGAATATGGTTCTAATAATGTGTTTGGCATTGACATCTTTCCTGTTCCACTGGAGAGACTGGCAATAATGAAAAACTTTATATAAGGATAATAGGATACTAATAAAAATAGCTACCATTCACGGAGAACTTTTTTCAGTTCTGAGCAATTAATATAAATTAAGTCATTCACCACTCACAAAAGGTCTTTGAAGGAGATGTTGTTATTATTTCCATTTTACAGACCAAGATCCTGAGGCAAAAAGAGGCCAAATTACATGCCCAAGGCCACATAATCGCAAACATCAGGCCCAAGCCTGGTACTCACTCAGTCTGACTGCAGGACCCCTGATCTTAATCCTCATCTTATTTGTATGCAGTATTTATACCACTGCATCCTTGGACAAGGTCTGAAAAGTACACTAAATGATTCCTTCCAGTTTCATCACTAAGCCTGTGGGTTAGAACTTTCTGCATTCATAGATTCAGGCCATCTGACAAATCCTTGGAAAATTTCTGTGCTTCTAAAAGATAGTGCCCAGGATCACTTGTGTTTTTTGGTCTAACCAAATGCCTGGCATAAAGCAGTGACTCATTAACCATTTGGCAAATGGATGAAATGACTGCTGGTGAAAGATTGACTTGGCTAGTGCCATCAATAACACTCTTCCTTACAGGAAGATTCCAGATTCTGAACTCAGTACAGGGCTTTGTAATTAGTTGTCTAAAACATCTGTCTCTCCTAGTAGGTTTCAGGCACTGTGAGTATGGAAACTGTTTTATTTTTCATTTTATCCCAGGCAAAAGGAAAAGTACCTGAGGCATAACTGTACTCAACCATTTTTTGGCAAATAGGTGAATTAGGTTTGTAGAATCCCATGCCCACCTGCAGAGAAAGCTGGGTTCAGTGCCACCACTTATCTGATGAGTGTTGCCTGGATTGCCAGGATTCTACTGTGATCTCATTCTGAGTGTCTGGAGAGATTTGTTGAGTCAAGTCAACCAAAGCTCATTTAAATGATAAAAAGCTAATTTTCTGAGCACTAGGCAATGCATGTGGCAGAAGAGGAGAGGGTGACAAGGACAGTTGGAGTGGAGATGATGCCCTGGGAGGAGAAGGGGTTAAGACACTAATGAAATCACCAAAAATTATTTACAGGGAAATCTCTGCCCTGGGCAAATGTATGTAGCCCAGAATGTTCACTGGATGGGCTGAGTATGAAAATTAAAAGTGGAGAGAACCAGTGGGATCCATCTACGAAGACTATTAAAACAGGGAGACGGGATGAGTGATCAGGAGCCTTGACTGAAAAGAGGAATCAGGAAGGGAAGCAGCAGAATTTCACGAAGAGTAGACACAACCTTTATTAACAGAGAAGAGAGTACAGTGGGGAACTTTGTGTGTGGATATCTGGAATAGGTTGGAATCTTCTTAACTGCTATACCCAACAGCATGGCCCAGTAAAAGGAAGAGAATTTTGAACACAGTAGTTTGTCTTAGTGCCACAAATCACACCTTCCTTCTAGAAATGTCAGCTCTGATACACAAATGAGATCTTAGAAATAGATTTGCTAATTTCACATAGAGACAGAACATGGTCCCCTAAATCATAAGTGATCCCATTTTTCATTCCCACAAGTCCCATGGCTACAGAGTTAGACTTAGATTGTCCTAAGTATATTTTGAAAAGTATTAATTGGCATTCTAAGAAATATGGTTTAATGGTCAAATAAGATTGGGACTTCTAGCTGCAGTGGAAAAATCTCTGAATCAGGAATCAGGAAATCCAAGTTCAAATCCCTGCTTTGCCATTTCTTGGCCAAATGACCTTGAAAAGTCACTTTGTATCTTTTAATCCTCCACATTTAAAATCTAAAATGTGGAAGAATGAAGGAACTTTGGATTGGCAGAGGGGAGTGAGGGAGGAGTGGGGGTGGGGATGGGAAGGGCATGGAATGAGACAGACATTATTACCCTACATACATGTATGATTACACTACTGATGTGACTCTGCATCATGTACAGCCAGAGGAATGAGAAGTTGTGCTCCATTTGTGTACAGTGTGTCAAAATGCATTCTACTGTCATGTATAACTAATTAGAACAGATTAAAAAATATAAATAAAAATAAATCCAAATGCATAATAAATGCCAATCACTAATCAAATGATATAATGCATGGGAATCTTTTGAAAATATACAATGGAATTAAGCCACATGAACTGTGTAATGAGAATTCACACTGAGACTTTAAATGCTTATACATTGCTATGGACTGAATTTGGCACACATCCTCCCTCAAATTTATATCTAGAAGCTCTATCCCACTATGACTGTATTTGGAGATGTGGCTTTAGGAAGAAATTAAAGTTAAGTGAGATCATAAGGGTGAGGTCCTCATCTAATAGAACTGCTAACTTAAGAAAAAGTAAAAACAAGAAAGATCTCTTGCTTCCCACAAACACGCACACGCACACATGGAAAGGCAGGCCAGGACATAGCAGAGAGGCCAATGTCTGCTGGCCAGAAAGAGTCCTCACCAGAATTTGACCAATGTGGGCATCTTGGTCTTAGACTTTCCAGAACTGTGAGAAAAGAAATTTCTGTTGTTTAAGCCACCTAGTCTATGGTATTTTGTTATGGCAGCCCCAACAGATAAAGATTAGGTCTATATTTGTTAACATTATTTGCCATGCGTCTATTTTTATTTATATTTTTACAGTTGGTGTCAGGCATCCAGAAACAAGAACTGGCATAAACAGGAGAAGGAATACACTCTCATCTCTCATCAGAAAAATTCTCTATGGGAACAAAACTGAATTTTTGAGACTTAGGAAGGAAGATAAAATGTCTAGAATTAAAAAACAGAAAATGATCTTTGCTGACATAGGTAACCCTGTGCAGATCTCAGGGCCGATTTCTAAGATGCAGAGTGTGACCAGCAAGGGGACAGGTGACACAAGAAAGAAATTAGCATGTCTGGCTGCAGGGTTTAGGAAACAATCATTTTTGTGTAAGTGCCAGTTCAAGAAAAATTAAAGTTGATATGCTTTATATTTTAATTCTAACTTAAAATATTAAAACTCACATTAAAAAATTACATTCCAATGAACTTCTAGTGTTCTAAAAAATGTTATAACTCTGATTGTGTTTTTGGCAGCTTCTTCGCTGCTGTGATTAAAAGATCTGACTAGAATAATTGTAGAGGAGGAAAAGTCCATTTGGAGGCTCACAGTTTCAGAGGTCTCAGTCCACAGAGAGCAGTCTCCATTCCTCGGGGCTCGAGGTGAGGCTGAACATCATGGTGGAAGGGTGTGGCGGAGGAGAGCGCCTCACATGATGATCAAGAGGCAGAAAAAGACTCCACTCACCAGATACAAAATATAAACCCCAAGGGCACACCCCAATGCCACCTCTTCCAGTCACACCCTATCCACCCTCAGTTACCACCCAGTTAATCCCATTAGGGGATTAATTCACTGACAGGGTTAAGGTTCTCATAACCCAATCATTTATCCTCTAAACCTTCTTATATTGTCTCACACATGAGCTTTTGGGGAAGATCTCACATCCAAACCGTAACAAATTGACAACAATTAATTGAATATTTCAAAATAGTTGAGGAGATTTTAAATGTTTCCAAACACCACTCCTCAATGGTAAATGTCAGAGACTATAGATACGCAAGTCACATTACACTTCACATGTAGGTATTAAAATATCATAGTACACTCCATAAATATGTACAGTTACTATGTGTCAATTAAAAATAAGAATATATTTTTTTAAAAATTAAAATTCATCTAAGATAATCTGTTTTATTGAACAGAAAATTGTGAGACTCTTGCTCAGTTATTTAATTTATTCTTTGAGGAACAGGCCAGGAGCTCTTAAGTCATGGAGAATTGGCCTATCATGGTAGCCTGCTGTTTTATTTTCCTTTAAAATTTTGAGTTAACTTCATCTTCACCTGTCTACAGTAGCATAAGACGAATGCTATTTTCATGGTCATCTTCCCTGGGAAAGACTCTGGGGAAGCATGCTAGCATCTCTGTAGGTGGCTGGCTCAGCAGTTTAAGAGGGTGCATGAAGTGTTATTATGAAGGTCATTATCACCTCTTAATCCATGAAATTGGTTCTTTAGTTCATTCATTGATGCATTCGAAGGTGAGGGCCTCATTAATTTCTTGGTTCATTCTTTCATTCATTTATTGG
This sequence comes from Sciurus carolinensis, assembly GCF_902686445.1. NCBI lineage: Eukaryota > Metazoa > Chordata > Mammalia > Rodentia > Sciuridae > Sciurus > Sciurus carolinensis. The sequence continues at coordinate 22,946,770 of NC_062213.1, read as the reverse complement.
GCCCACTGATTCATTCATTGATTCATTTGTATTTTTTCCACAAACACTTATTATTTATACTAGTGCCAAGGAATTTAGAGTATAAAGAAGGCAGACAATAAACAGTTAATTATATAATTTGCTTTGTTTAAATTATGATAATAACTGCAAAAGAAATATCAAGAGTATAAAATGAGGGATCCTGTGGAACCTGGGATGCATCAGAAAAGGTTTTCTTGAAAACTCATTATTATAGCTGCAAGTCTAGGAATGTGGTCAAAGTACAATCCCAGGCAGGGGCCCAGGAGTGAGCAGGGAAAGGGAGATCAGGTGGTCAGGAGCCAGGAAGACCAATGTGGTCAGAGGGTGGAGGACAGGAGCAAGCCTCACACAGGAGAAATGGGGTGCAGGAGGTCAAGACCAGGCAACTTAGGGCCTTCTGAGCTTTTATAAGAAGTGTACACTTTAAGAGCAAAGGAAATGTTCTGATGGGTTTTAAGCAGGGAGCAGAATGATCATGGGGAAGGTTTTCTCTGCTTCCTGTAGCCTCTCTTGTCCTATCAGGACTTACTCTCCAGAGCAACATAATCCTGGTTAGAGGAAATTGAAAAGTGCTATCTGGCATTGATGATGTCATGTGCTTGCCCAGCCAGTTTAGGGTTGTGTTGTTCTTTTCTGAACACAGTTAAATATTTAAAGGCAGAGCACTGGACAGCTATCGACTTTGACCAGAGATGAGTAATTAGTTAATGGCTGCAAAGTGTTTTGTGGATGGAAAGTAAAGTGGAAAATATTAAAATGACCTGCATGGGTAGTGGCAGTTGACGGGGCCTCAGGGCAAGCTTTTTCTCTGTGATATTCTCCCCACATCAGAGCAGCTGGTCCTCTGCCATGGACAAGCACGAACCATGGAGGGGAGAGGAAATCTACAGCAGGACAGGTCTTCACTTTAATCTTAGATTAATGTCCTTGGAGGGGGGCTGTCAGAGTGGGCACTCCCTCTACTTGAATACACAGTCACTAGACACTCTGCAACTGACCTACCTCCCTACTGTCATTTCCTGGACAGTAGAAGGGAGCAAATCCTGAGACCACCACCAGCTAACCGTGTGAAGGTATGTGAATGACCTTAGCTAATTATAGTTAATTGTCCTTAATGAAGCCAAGCCTTAGATCGCTCAAACGCAGATTTGTCCATTCATTCAAATGTTCATCAAATAGTTTGAAAACCATTTACTGAATGACAGGCTAGACCTGGAGACAATAGTAAGCAAGACAGAATCCTTTCCCCAAGAGAGAAAGAGGCGAGTCACATGGCAAGGGCACTGGAGGTAACAGCAGTTGCTGTAAGAGCACATAAATAAATACCTCTTTGTGTTTAACTTTTCATTCTGAAATAGTTATACACTTGCAGGAAGTTTAAAAAATAACACCGAGAGGTCTGGTATACCCTTCCCCCAGTATCCCTAAAAAGGAATATCTTATGTAACTATGGAACAATATGAATTTGGTGGTAGTGCAATCTGCAGAACTTATTCAGACTATACCAATTTTTCCATGCCTTTTATATGTGGTTTTGAAGTTTTTCCTATGACCTTGAATCTGGGTTGCCCTTATGATTTGCTTTAACCAATAGCATGTGGGAAAGGTGAAGGCCTGCCAGTTCCATGCCTAGGATTCAACAGGCCTTGAGAACCTCCCCTTCTGTCTTAGAAACAACCTCACTATGCAAACAATCCTGGATTTCTCTGCTGGAAAATGGGAAGCCATGTGAGCAAAGCCAAGACATCTGAGCCAAGGCCACGATGGACATCTAGCCCTCAGAAGACCTGCCAGCTGACCACAAGAATGTGAGTAAGCCCAGATGAGGTCAGCCATACCTGACCCAGATTAGCAACACCTCCCCACCCACCCATAGAAACTAGATGTTTATTAGCATATGCCACTGAGGGTTGTGGTTGTTTTTATGCAGGATTATTGTGGCAATAGATAACCAACATGGCAATAATCTTAATCCCTATCCTAAATTGAGAATTTAATTTTCTCTGCCCGGATACCGTGGATCCAGAGCTTTGTCTGTGTTTTGCTAGATTTCTGCCCTGTGAGAGCAAGCAGCACCCTTCCGGTAGAAGACAGTGATGTGTTTTGCTCTTGTGTACAATACAGCCTACAAATCTCTTGCAGGCTGCTCTCTGGCGGAGCTGGAGGCAGGCTGCTGGTATCATCCTTCAACCTGAAAGAAGTGAAATCGAACACTAGCTCCTGGGCCCAGCCATTTCCCATCCAATCCCTAGCAAGAGTAAGAGCTGACTAGGGAACTTCAGGGCCTAGGTTTCTAACTTGATAGGCCAGAGCCACAATATTTTCACATGCAGATATTTGTTACAAGTATTTATAGGTAGGGGGGATCATCTCTCAGCACAGCCTGAATTGTGATATTCTCTACCGTCAGTAGATGTCATGTAACTCCATAGTTTCTCTGACCCTGATGGATTTTTTGTAAAAATTGCTTCAAACAGAATATTGATCTCCCTAAATTTCTTTTCAAAGGCTGGAATTTTCTCCAATAGACAAGGAAAGAATGCATTATGATGATCCATTAACAAGCATTTCACCAATTAATTCTTCTTCATATATTATGGCTATAGCACACCAACTAGCCCTGTATACCCTAGTTACTGATTCCAAATGCAAAGTCATCAATAACTTTCATGACTACTTGCTTTCATTACCCATCCTCACAATAATCCAATAAAAAGCTTTCATTTCTAGGCAAGCCACAAATACAACTCAACAATTCAATATTGCCATTGCTACACATCAGCTGACTCAAGCTCACTTTCACCAATCAATATAAAGACTGACTCTCTCCCTCCAGTGGAAAACAGAGACCAAGGTCTCAGAATCAGCAAATCAGACTGAGCTTGAGTAAACCTAAGAAGGCTTACTTGTATGCTGTCTCTTAAAGAGACTAGCATTTTCCCTGCCCAAGGTCTGTCTATTTCAAGGCTCCATTTGCTATATATAGGCTAACTTAAAAAGAAATGCAGGTCAAAGAGGTATTATTCTGGAGTTTGCGGGCATCTATAAAAAAATGGGTAAAAGATTATGTAAGTGTAAATACAGCTTAAGTTTTGTATCTAGCAACATTCATTGAACCTATTCAGAAGCTTCTCGAAATGGAAGTCTACATTCTTGTCTTTCTATTCACAGTCTGCATTTTTATTTTTCAGAAACAGTAGTTGAAATAAGCTAAACTTAAATAGAAAGGTGAAATTTTCTTTTAATTAATTTTGGTAGGGTGAAATTTTTTTTTAATTAATTTTGGTAGAACCATGTCTGACACAGCAATTAAGTTCTGGTTAGGTTAAGTTCAGATTGAAAAAACAGAATGTCTCCCATCTTCTAAGTACAAAGAACATATTCACTAAGTTGATGTTGAGTACAAGAGCTCATCCCACTTAAACTGTGAGGTCCTTTTCTTTCTGAACGCAGATCACTTAGATGGAGATTATTAATACACACAGTGCAGCTCCCTGATAATAGTATTGCAATTATTTCTGTCACCAGGATGAAGCTCCTCGAGGTCAGGGACCACATCTTCCTGTTTCATTGCTATTTATTCATTGCATAGAGCAGTGTCTGCTACTTAGTGGGCATGCTCTACCTATTTGTTGAATGAATGCATAAGTAAGTCCATGAATTAACTTATCAATAAACTAGTTAGTGAACCTAGGATTATGACCATAACATTCACTCTCAGACAAAGAGTTTAAGACCCCATACTCATAGCAGCTACCTTAACCATTGAGTCTGCAGATACCTCTCTATAATAGAACTCTTGTCACCTTAACCAGATCCCTTTATAAGGCTGATCACCCATTGTCCAGTTTTTACGAATATTTACATCTAAAGGCACATAACTATTCCATTCTCTGGAAAATTACTCTTAGTTGACAAGAGTGACCTCATTGTAAATGTCTGGAGGATTATGTAACACCTCCCTAGGAATGGTCAATTACCAATGGCAGTGATTCACGAATACAAATGATAGTCCCTGCCTCAATTCTGTGGTGTCATTCAGTCACTAGAGTTCCCTGTGGAATCAGAATTAAGGTAGATTTTAGCCAAGTCTTCTCTGGACTTAAGTTCTCCCCATCATATCCTGCATCCTCCTTCATATGTTTCCCTGCTGCACTCCTTTAATAAATCCATTGCATAAGAATCCCTGTCTTCAGCCCAGGCTGGTAATGAAAGCTGTACCCCCAGAGGTGATGTATTATTGAGCCTGGGTAACAGTGTACCTGCATCTTTTACCCAGAACATACTGAGTTATGGTGCAGGTAGAGGGATATGCACTGATTTCTATGTGAAATTGCTGCATTTGAGAGGTGTTTAAAAAAGTGGTAATTATAAGACTTGTAGAATTGGTCAGCAGCTTGTTGAAGAGATAAATGTTGATTTAGGTAGATTAATCAACAATTTAAAACAAAATGTGAATGTCAGAAAGTCTTCTTGATGGTATTTATCAGACCCTCATCTCCTCGTAGCAAGAGAGTCAATCATGCTGAAAATCAAAACCAGAACCTAATTGTAAGAGTCAGAAACTTCTGAGGGAATTGAATTCTTAGCTTTGATAAGACTCATAATCAAAGTCTGAGCATTGATGGGGGGAAAAGTTAGACCTTGATTCTGAGAGTAAGCTTTGGACAAGATCCTGAGGGCTAAATAAAAGATAATTTATTGATAGGGACACCTCTCATGTCACTGCATAAGCACTGCTTCTGATACACTTGCTAGGAAGCCTCTCAATAACATTAAAAAAGTAATGATCACAGTAAACACTGAAGAGATGTCAGAATTTCAATAACAGAGTGTAGAGGGAAGGATCAAAAAACTGAGAAAATGTAAGAATGAATCTACTCTACCCAACCCAGAGTCTATCATCATCTGACTATTTTCCTCTGAAGGGACCACAGGACAATTTGTTTTTCCAAGGTGCTGGTGATGGGGAAAAGCAGCATTGTTGAGAAACTCATAATGTTTGTTCTCCGCAGATCAGAACTGACAGTAGGTAATGCTGTTATAGAAGTGAGCTCCCTGCTAGCAGTGTGGTCGCTGAGGGACCAGAATGGAGGTGGGCCATCAATATCTTAATTCACATCCAAGTTAAAATTGCTGCTAAGTTTGTTTCGTGCAGGTCTCTTTAACAGCCTGTATTTCCCTCTATCTTGGCACTGACCCTTGCACACTAAAATGAGAGGCCTGTTCATCACCAGAATTCCTACTCCTGAATCATAGATTCAATGCAACTTTTTCATATAAACAAGGGTATGAAGTGACAAAAGGACACTTTGAGGAAAAATAATTTCTTCTACACTAAATATTACAACTGACTAGACTATAATTAGGTAATATGATAAGTGTATGTTTAATCAAACTAATAATTTGGCATCACATAAACACACATATGTATGTGTCCTTCACACTGAGGACCTGAGGTCTTTATTCCAACACCCATAAGGAAGCGAATCTTTCCAAGAATGAGCTTAGAAGATTATACTCCAATGAGCCTTCAGATGAGACCACAGCTCCTGTTCACACCTCTAGTGAAACCTTGGGTCAGAGGCTCCCATTACTGTGTTTCTAATCATCAGGGATAATGAGATAATATGTTTTTGTTTTGTTCACTTTTTTATTTTGAACTAATTATAGATCACAGGAAGTTTCAGGAATAGTATAGAGAAGGCTCACATACACTTCACTCTGGATCTTCCAGTGGTTATATATTATATAATTATAGCAGGATTTCACAACCAAGAACAAAACCGGGTACCATGTGTACAGAGTTCTGTGCCATTTGCCTGCTGTATAGATTTGTATAATCACAACAATCAAGATCCAAAGTCTTTCTATCACCACAAACGTCTCTCTCACAATATTCCTTATAGTCATATCCATGCTGAGCATAGTCTCTCCTCCCTGGCAACCACTAATTTGTTCTCCATCTCTGTAATTTTGTTATTTCAAGAATGTTATATGAACAGAATGATATCACACAAGACCTGCCAAGGTTGACTTTTTCATTGAGAATAGTGCCCTTCATATCTATCTGCTTTTTGTTTTAAGCCATTAAGTTTTGTAGTGATTTGTTATGCAGCGATAGATAACTAATACACCACTCTTGTGGGGGAAATTACTTTCTGATTAGAATGAGTTGAAAAGAGATTTACCTTTGGGTACAAAAACATGTATGTGGACTGACTACCTCATAAAAGGTTTCATACCAAAGAAAGGAAATTCACAATAACCTCAAACTCACATTCCTAGGACTCCTCTGTTCACACCATGGATGAATTAGAATTAGAATTGCATCAATAGGAACTAATGGTTCTCAAAATATGTCTCACCAAACAACAGTGCCACGAGAGGTAGCTCTTTGAAGACTACTCCCCTCAAGTTAAGCATTGGGAGCACAGTATTATGTCATGGTTTGTGGTTATGGTTGGTCTCTAAGTGTGCATAAGAATACTTCAAGTTCTTGAGGAAAAATGTGTATCTTTATATCATTGAGTCTCACCCCTAAGATTTATGATTCTGTAGCATTAAGTGGAGAGATCGGGATTTTTTTTTTTTTCATTTTGAACAAGCTTTTGGGGTGATTCTGAGGCAGATTCGCCACAACATATCTGAAGAGATTTCACTGTACAGTATTTTCTCCTGCCCTTGGATTTCTCCGGACTCAGAACACTTCTCCATTGTTTTGTAGCCTTGATAGCTTGGCTTGCTACCTTAATGTCATTCATTGAATAGTAGGGAGCAAATGGAATAGAACGCCACATATGAGACATAATATTAGTTCAACTACTTGTACAACTTTGAGAGATACTTCTTCAAGAAATCTCAGCCTAAGTGACATTGCCACTTCACACAGTTGGTGTGAGGCTTTCAAAACAGTGTATGAATTTTGCTGGTATCTGCTGGGGGCACTGTAAAGCCTAGCTGGGTGCTGGGACCATTCCTCTCCTTCCTCCTAAATATTTGGAAGTCTGGCCGCTCCATCTCACGATACTCCAGCAAACACTTTTTCAACTGTTGGCAGCCCCAGGCTCTGCCATTGTGTCTGGAACACTGATAACCAGAATGCATTTTTTTTTTTTATTGCTTTTACCACTATTGTCCATGGAGCAGCTCCATGGTATGGCATTCCCCCATATAAATCATTTATTGGCAGGTCAACTGCCAATGAAAATAACCACAGGTAGAATCTAAAGGCTGATTTTGTTTTCTAATACATTTTCTCCTTTGTAAAGGACACCATTATTAAAATAGTTTTTAACAATTTCTGGAACCAGTTACCTTTTTACAAGAACCTCTGGTTGGTAATGAAAGAATGAACGTTAAATGCTTTTACATAAGTGGCTGGGGGGAAAATAGGAATAGTTGTGTTAAGAACAGTTATTTAATTAAGAGCATTTTATGGTGCTGTTAAGGTAGCAGAACCCCACAGCTTGCTTCACTAACTCTACATTTCCAAATCTAGCTTGTGCTCTTTTCCTTCCATTTTCAACATTTCGTTTCCTGGGCAATTTGAAAACAGCAGGCCAGTTTGGGGATAAACATTAAAATACAAATACTTCAGCTGTAGTGATTTTGCAAAGCAGCCACACAAAGCTCTTGCAGTTTTAAGCATATTTTTAAAAACACACATTTCTTGGGGACTGCTGTGCCATAATATCTTACCATGAATAGGTTGTTGATTCGTGGTGACACATTTAATGTCAGTGCTTTTATTATTTAACATAAAATTTGGGCAACAGACCTGGTCCAGATTCAGAGGGAGGCAACGCTGACAAATTCCTGTTTTGTTGATATGCTGGGTCCTTCCATGGAGAACCTGTATTATAGAATACATTGACTGGCCACTTCTGGGGTCTTCTAGGGCCTCCTCGTAGGACAGGCAGTTCTAAGTGCTGTTGTACAGTTCTGGTTCTTTTGAAAATACAGTTAGGGCTAAGTATATTAAAAAGCAGATCTCATACACTACTTGCAGTTTCCAAGGGGTTCTCTCTCAGGTACTGGCTCAGTTCTTGCAAAATCTCAGTGAGAGTGAACGTTACTACTTCCATCACATCAATGTGGGAGCTGAGTCTCAGGTGAGTGAGGCAACCTGTAGAGAACTCCTATTTGTCAGAAAAAGAACTTGAACTTAAGTACCTGACCAGCTATAGAACTCAGCTTCTCTTGTTTAGTAAATGCCTCTCCAAAATGTCCAAAGGATGACACCTTCCAAGGAAACAACAGGTCTGTGTAGTAGGAACAAATCAGACAGGTTAGTTATTTGGGAGCGTTCCATTGGTTTTACGTGTTCAAACTTACATTTCCCTGAGTGAACTCCTACACACCCTTCAAAGCCCAGTTTTTCATCTGTGTACATTTCCTCAGTTCTACCACTTTCATTCTTTCAATAAAGTACTTTTTGTGCTTGTAATTGTGCTTAGCCTTAGGGATTTACCAATAACAACATGGTCTTGTGTTTCAGGAAGTTACTATCATATGATATAGGACAGGTATTAAGCTCAAAACTGCAGAAAGGATTTTTAAACTACAGTGGTATTAAAGGCTACAAAAGATAAGGACGTGGAGTTTTGAGGATGTTTAATAAGGATGACTAGACTCGGTGGAGGGAAATGAGAGAATATATAGACTGTGGGAAGGTGTTAAAGCACCAACAGTGATTTCCCTGAGAAAATAGCATGACCATTGTTCTTTGGATTATAGGTGGTGGTTTATGGTTCTTCCCCCACTATTCTGCATGGCCTTCAATGACAGTAGACTTCCTTTATCTAGATTCCATTCACCTCTGAGCTTGGGGCAAGGACTTAGGACATCTGCAGCTGTTTTGTTGTGCCCACTGAAACAGTGAGCCAATTTCCTTCTTCCTAAGCTCCAAGGTAACAGCTGATTGTTGGAACAGCTTGTTCCAAGCTGATTGTTAGCTAGTGTTCTAGGGAGACTGAACAACACACAAAGATTGCTGGCTGCTCTTTCCTCAAGCACTCTATTCGTATTTCTGTTACCGTTAATAATCTTATATTTGTATGTTGTTGTATACGTGTTTAAAGTTTCCATCATGTTCATATATCACTTCCTGGTGTTAACCAGGCTTAATATATTTAAATAACATTAATGATTATTTACTGATATTAATTCATTAATATTCATAGAACATTTATTTTGTGTTTTGTAAAACTATGTGTTATTTTTTTGTGTTTCATAAGTTTTTTCTAACTTAATCTTCACATAAGAAAGAAATTAATCTTTTTCAGATGAGGAAACTGATGCATCAAAAGGTTACATAACTTGTTCAAGGACACAGTGAAGGGTGGTGGCATGATTTGAACCAGGTGGTCTGTGGCTAGAACCTGTAGGCTGATGGACTATTTGAAAATACATAGTTCCATGATTTGTCTAGCCTGGAGCCCCCTAGAAAGTGGTCTTCCTAATTCAATACTGGACTTTTGCTGAATTTACTGCTGCAACTAAAGAAATTGTTCTATAGGTGTCCTGCATGAACCAGTGCCTCCAGACATCATAACCTTAAAGGGATGTTCATCCTGGAGGGGAGGTTGACATTGCCCTGAATCTGTAGATGAGGAGGCATGAAGGCTGTATTCATCTTAGCTCACCAGATAACCATCTGGACTGAACCAATCCATGAACAGAATGGTCAAGCTGTTTTTAACTGGTGATTGAGCTGATATTAACAGAATGGTTGGTTTGTTGGCCGTTGGATTTAATAGGCTGCACACACAACCAGTGTTTCCATTGCCTAGCCTATCCCAAGGAGTTAAGAACTATTCTCAGTTCAAACCCTCAGAAAATCTTGATAAGTACAAGCTAAAATCACCATTTCCTTTTCAGTCCTATTGTTTTTTTCTCTTCACATTGAAGAAACCCTGTGTAGACAGAGCAGAATCTCTGGATTCAGCTTAACTGTTCTCCATGGTGGTACATGTGTCTGTTCTCTAATGAATCCAGCCCTTGGATGCAGAAGATTTTAACTGCCTTCCACCTCCCTTTTTTTCTCTCTTGACTAGTTCAGTGTTAGATGTTCCAGAATGAGTAATATGAGACAAAGAAATCTTTTGTTCATGCATTCATTCATCTCCTTGGAGGACCATCAGGGCTCACTCCTTTTAAAATAATTTAATATCATTTAAGAAGTAATTGGATCCTTTAATTTTTACTTTATACACACGCACATCAAATTCCTTTATTTTGGGGGGATGTTGCTCTATTTGCAAATTCCTCCTGTGTGGCCTTTCTCCTTGTAGGTTTTCTAGTTTTCTTCTTTTCTGCTACTCAGATGGTCACCTTCAGAGGATCCTGCTTCTTAAGCTGGGAATGCTGGAAAGTTCTGTGGGTCAACTGTCAAGAGCTTGGGTTTTAGTCTGGGTTCTCCCCTTAAGCCAGTCACATGATTATGCCCCCTTTCAAGTCTAACTTTTTCCTCTGCAAAACAGGGTGTTGGGTAGGTGATTGGTTCACTGTAAAGGAGATTGCCTGTTGTAAACATTTTTTCTGTTTCTATTTTTCTGATTTTAGCAAAGTACTGGGGTTATTTAAGGTTAGAATAGGTAGAAGAGACCTGGGAATCAGTTGACCAGGTATTGTATGACTTGACCAAATTGCATTAATGAGGAAAGAGGGAGAAATTGCCATTTGTAGTTCACAAAGCCAGTGTCTAGGAAAATAAATCATCCTGCCCTCCAGGATCCCTCAAATGACAAAATATACTAGTGGCAAGGATAAACCTGTGAGCAACTTCTGCCCTGACCACACTTGACCCCATTGGCACATCTTGCCCAAGTGACTGTGTCCTATCCAAGTGGCTGTGGACCAAAAGCAGGAAGAGGAAAAATTATGTATGTCTCTGGATTTGGGTGGTTCTCCCTGATATTAATCACTTGTCACTGGATTTGTCCCTGAGCCCAGAGCTGGCACTGAGCATAGTACAAGAAACTGAAAGAAATGGCTTAGTTTGTTTAATATTTCTAAAACTTTACATATCTGCCTGCACAGCTGTAACCTCTGCAGATTTGGAAGCTACCCTTCACATACCCCCTGAGACTTCTGGGCTGTTAGCTTTGACAGGCTTCTCAGTTCTTTCCATTTCCAACTCTCTAAAAGATCCATCCTGGAGCTCAGATAGGGGCAGTGCATCAAAAATAGACACTAATATCTACACTTTCTGCTGTAACCATGGACATCTGTTGTAGTTGTTGAACCCAACTTTCAAATTTCCCCAGTAATACAAACCAGGAGAGACGTTTGGCTTCGGAGCTGACAGCTAAAGTCCTCCAACAGCTAATCCATACCCCCAATTAATATTCTTGACATGCTTTGAATCTTAAGTTGTTGAAGTTTTTAATTAAATATTGAAGAATTTTTGTGGCACAACATGACAGCCTGCTGCCAGATAATTTACACTATCGTGTTACATTATTTTTTAAAGCACTTTCCCTAGTATGCAAAATCCCTAAGACATGCCACCAACCCAAAGCACTAGGGTTTTCCATAGCTAAATTTTCAGAAAAGATGCTTGTGAGCTTGGTTAGCATTTCTCCTAAAAGGCTCCAGAGAAAAATCTTTCCTTAGCATAGTTATTAATATTTAACAGTCAATGGATTTTAGGAATTTTCTTCTTTATACAAATATTTGTTGAACAATTAAGTATGTTTTAATACACTATCTTATTTAATCTATATGAAATACTGTAGCATAATAATTTCATATTCCCCTTGAAGAAGTGAGAAAAGTGAGGCCTATTTTGTCAGCAGTTTGTAACAAGGTCACAGAAGGGGAAGTTAGCAAAGCAAGGATTTGCATTGACCTTCAGAGCTCAGAATCCTTTCTCAGATTCTGGTCCCTTGCTCCTTTTTTGAGGGCAGGGGTGTACTAGGTATTGAATCCATGGGTGCCTAACCACTGAACCACATCCCCAGGCCTTTTTATGTTTTATTTTGAGACAGGGTCTCATTAAATTACTGAGGGCCTCAATAAATTGCTGAGTCTGGCCTTGGCCTTGAGATCCTCATGCCTCAGCCTCCAGAGTTGCTGGGATTGCAGGTGTGCATCACCTTGCCCAACCATTTGCTCCTTTCTATTAAACTCATTAACACTTTTTTCTGGAGACTTAAGGGAATGACTAATGACCTCACAAATTTCCTTCTAATTCCATGGTCTTAATAACTAAGTCCTTTCTTCCACATTTTTTAAATCACCTATTATGTGCTACATATCAAGCTGGTGCACATGCACACATGCACTACCCCCATCTAGGAGCATCTTCCAGAGGTAAGATAGTCTCTGGCATTCATCTGTGCATGCATTCATTCATTAACTGAGCACATATTTATTTAGCACCTACCAATATATTCTGCTAAGCCCTAGGGAGTCAGCAAATAATTCACTCTTTGTTCCAAACTAATGCAGCATACGTTCTTGTGTCTCCACCTGGTTCTGTCTTCCTTTCCCCTTTTCCTTCCACATGCTTACCCTCATAAGGTCTTTGTTGAGTCATAAGGGATTGGCATGGTGTCCATTTTGGGTCCACAGGTTTAAGGTGTCCATTCTCAAGAGGAAACTGATAAGATGTTCTGTCTACCACTCATTTCCAATTAATTCATAGTCAATTACGACACCCAATGATATTTTCATTTATTTTATTTCTCCTCATCTTTATTCTATTTTTATTTAACCTTTTAAACGTGCAGTTCACACCTCCCCCATCTTGTCTGTGAGTTCTTTGAGTCACTCCATGGAGCCTCTACACATAGTATAAGCTATAAACATATCCACTGAATCAATTCCAAGTCCATTTCTCTGCCCCTTGTTGTTGCTATGTGTCTATAAACATGAGGTGGTAACTCTAAAGTCTTGTTATAACAGTCTGGCTATAAATATGAATAATACATACATCCTAAGCAAATTCCTCAACCAGGCAGCAGATACTGCCACTGAATGATCCTGCCAGAGACTGTAACTTCTTGATAAATATAACAAGTGCTCTCCTAAAAGTTATGCTCTCCTGAAAGTGGGTTTTAGACATTTCTTCCCTTCTCAATAAAAAACATTGCAGAACTGAGTGGGATGGGAGAGGCAGTAGAACAAAAACTGTCACATTTGTACCATGGTTTCCTTATCTTGGATGTACTCATAATAAATGTACTCTACCTATACTTCTACCATGTGAAAGTGTTTTTGTAAACAATAAGCATGCTGATATTATAAACAGGGTCTAAAACATTTTATTTTAGAGACAAAATGTAATTTTTTCTCCTTCACTTCCCACTTTCTGCCTTACCAATTTTGTGATCCACTTCCTCAGGGTTGTTCCCCCACCTCTGATAACTAACACCCAGATGTTAGTGTTTGATAATGACTTCATTATCAACTGCCTCTAGATTATCCTAATGATATGTCATCACTATGTAGCAAAATTTTCCCAAGAAGGAAAATACGGTAAAATAGAGAAAACTTGAGGCTTTTCATCTTGCAATATATTGAACTTCAGATCCACCTGTTTGCACCCAAAGCCAACCTGGTAGAAGATCACGCTTCGGAATGTTGCAGAACATTTAGCATATTGGTGCTCAAAAGGAATGCATACACGACGTTATGTTTTTTGCACTCTTTGTACCTAGGCCAGGTACAATTCTGTCTTACACAGATTAATTAAAACTGCACTTCCCTCCTGTGCAGGAGACAATATCATCTTCATCTGGTAGACGAGAGCCCAGGTACAAACTGCCCAATGGCACTCTCCTAGCAAGAAGAGAAGGGTTTGGTCACAGAAGTCTGACATCTGAGCCTGCCCAGTCAGCCACCATACCATGCCGAGAACCACGGCAGATGTGGCTAGAGAAGAGTGACTCAAAAGTTTACAATAGCCCACAGAGGAAAACAAGATTCCCTACTGTGGAGACTGAAGGCACCTAGTCAGTCCCGTTTGGTTTCATTTGTTTTCTTCCAGCTGCTTCTCCTCAGGCCTTCTTATGCCCTTTCATGGCTTTTTGGGCCCTTTGTGCTTTCTGTGTGAACTGCCCTCTCACCTTTGCCTAATGCAGCTTCCGGAAGTTGGCTGTGGGTTCACTTCCTGTAGGCAAATATAGATATTTCCCCTGAGTTCCCATGGCCCACTATGCATACCCTCTCTGTGCATTTATCTTCACATACTGTAATCATCTGTTTACCTCCCTCTCCACTAGAGAGTCTTTCCTCGAAAGTGAGATGAGATTTTCATCTCCATTTAACCAGCATCTAGCCTGCTATCTGGCACAGGTGGCATGATTTGTACAAACCCATCATCTCTGAGTGGGACTGGAATAAAACTGATTTCCTATTAATGAAAGCTACATTGAGAATCAGAATTCTGGAAAGCATTAAACATTTCCATTTTCTTTTGTGGTTTTCCAAATCAAGAAACTACCTTGGAGGCATATTAAATGGTTTTAAAATTAAGTAATGAAATAAATCAGCCATTTATTATAATCAGTTCTATGCCATGAGTAATGAGAGCAAGATTTAGTAGTGTATGTTTCTTGTTTCCCTCCTTTCCCTTCCTCTCCTGCTCCTTAAAAGGAGTCTTTTCCAGTCCAGTCATTAGAATATTGGACATGGACTTTGAAAAATGATGGAGGGGGCAGGCCCAGAAAGGGAAGACAGGAGGACTAAGCAAAGCAAATAAGTGGACCTCCATAATCAAGAGCAAGGCTACAGGGATACAGCCAGAGAGAAGAAAGAAGGACCAGAACCATGAGAGAGAATATGGAGGGTGACATGACCATTTGAAGGTCTCCATACCAGCTGTAAGATTGGGATGTGTCTGGAAGCTCCAAGAAATGAGATAAGACATATCTTATATTCTTTCATTTTTATGAGATGTGAATGTAAACAATTTTTGATTATTTATAGTTAATCAGCTGTAATTCTTCAAGCATGACTCCTTTAAGAAACTGAGCAAATAAGGTTTCCAGGATGTTTAAGGCTATATGTGTCATTTTATTATAGAATTTTATCTACAACTACATGGGAGTTTTACAAAAATGCTCAAAAGATATATCAACAAGTTTTTCATTTTTAATTTCACTTAAGCACAATGTCCAGCAGGAGTGAGATGAATTTGTGTTTACCAGCTCATTCCAGTAAATTTTCCTTATAGAGGACATTCCAGGAAGGGGACTGTGCTCTGCCCTTTAAATTGACTTTGGCTAAGACTAGAAATATCTTTGATTCAGAGAGATCTATGTCACTCATTGTAAAGCAGGGGGTCCTTGATCTCTTTGAAACTCAATTGGAAAGTATGGGCATTCCTCAGAAAAATAAATGCACATAAGAAAATACACACAAAATTTGCTTACATTTTGCTAAAGCCTTTCCATGGACCTTCTAGATGTCAATGAACTTGAATTATCAATTTTCACTGTCGCTGAGTGGGTTCACTTGCCCAACAAGTTCCAGCATGTTAGAACATTCCACCTTACTTCCTGTCTCAAGTAAGCCAAAGTTACTTTGGGGAAATCTGGATGCCATTATCTTAATAATGGCATCTAGAGATTTCAAACTTGATCTTTTCACCTGTGAATGGAGCTCACAGAATCACTGAGTGGACTAAAGAAAATGTCAGTCTTTATCATCTCTGAGACAATTTAAAGTCACTGTCCTTCAGTAGACATTGTTAAATAATTGACATGTGGTTCTGAGTGGCAGGTTTGTGAAAAATACCTGGAATCTTTGGGTAAGAAGTGTCACCTGAAACAGAAGAGGTAGCTAGAGAAAGTCAGAGAGAGTGGTTTCCTTGAATTTTCTGGACAAAAAGCCTTCGAGGGCACTTCTGTGACTTCACAGGGTACAATCTGTAATTGATGAGTGGTTTTCAAAGCCATCTCCAGCTAAAGCATCTCACAATAATCCACTCAGACAATATTTACTTGCTGACAATAAGTTCCATAATTCAGACTGTCCACCTGAATCACCCTTGAAAAGTGTGAGTAGGGTTTGTTTCTCCACTCCCCTTCCTCTCCCTCAAACATCTCTCTCTCAGGAACAGACCAGCACTACCCAAGGCCAGTTAAGCTCATTGCCAACCTCACTGCCAAATGAAATGTTAAAATTCCCTCTACCCCTCTGAAGAAACCTACAGTCAAGTGACATAATTCCAGCCAGATGTCAAGAACTTTTAGAGTACAATTTCTCATATCTTGCTTCTTTCCTCTTATCATCTTTATGGAGTACATTTGTAAAAATAAAATATAATGCCCTTAAGGATTATATGACATTGTTGTTTTTTCCTTAACTGAAGCATAAAGCTTCCTTTTCCAATAAGATATCAAGAGCCCAAAATGTATTCTTAATGCTGAACCACAAACAACATTTATCCTAGTAGGCCAGAGTAATACCTTGTTATTATAGCATGAAATTATATTTGTATTATATAGTAAAGCAAGATTTGAGTATGAAAAAATAAGCATATTGAGCCCCTGTTATGCACCAGGTAGTGTATGAGACTGAGAACTTTCTTCTTGAGAGACAGAAATTCTGTATCTTCTAAAGCAAAGATGTCGACCTCGTGTAAATTAACCTGGTAGTTTTTACAAAAGAAAATTCAAGAGAGGAAAATTTTTTTATGTGGGTAAGAGAAGGCAAAGAAAGATATTATTGCCCAAATAAGAAATATTCAGGATAAAATCAACTGAACAAAAAACAAAGGGTTCATTTTTTTTTCCATGTAATGTCAGAAGGTGGTTAAATCTCCTCAGGGATAATTTCTTCCATATTAACTCACTTTGAGTATACATGAGAGTTAGGACCCAATGTTTGTAAACAGTTTATTCCTTTCCAGTTGAGAGAAAAGGATTTTCCTTCACTCCTTGCTTCAATGGGGCCACACCCAGAGTGTATTCTGACATCCCAAAGGAGGAACTGCAAACATCTTCTCGGATCACTTGTCCCTTTTTTTTTTTTTTTTTTAAAGTACTGGAGATTGAACCTAGGGGCACTTAACCACTGAGCCACATCCCCAGCCCTATTTTGTATTTTATTTAGAGACAGGGTCTCATTGAGTTGCTCAGGGCCTCACTAAACTCGTCACTCTTGTAGGTTATGCAGTAGGGAAACCTTTTCTCCTTGGAGGATCCCTCCCTGTGTGGGCAAAACAGAACCTGTGTGTCACCCTAGAGACGGAAAAACCTGACAGGCCTTTGACAAGCCAACCTTGCACCCAGATACAGACTTTTAACTTTACTCTATCCATTTGGTTCCTGGACTGTGGACTTGGAATCTTACATGATGAAGCTAAAAAAGCAGAGGTCCTCGAGATGAGTGGTGGCAGTGGTGGTGATTATAAAGAGGTTAATCATCTGGAGCAACTTTGATGATGATGTTGTGGCTTGTCCAGCGCCGGCCACCGCAGCAGGGCAAGCTGCAATGTACAGCACATCATGGAGGTGGCAGTATTGTCCACAAGGGTCCAGCTCCGTGCTGTGATTTAGAGCAAACTTTCCTGTTGAGAAGTCTTTCAGCAGGATCTGTTGCAATCTTGACCATTTCTTGAACTATTCACTATGTATCTTTCCTGTTGTCTCCAGTGATTAAAGCAACTTATTGGGACCCATGAAGCACCATGATCTTACCTTCCATCTCTTTGTACTATTAAATACATCTTTAAATTTTGTGATGTGATTTAAAATTACACAAAAGTTAAGAGTCATTCAAAGAATTCCTGGATATCCCTTCAGCCAGATTCCTTGACGTGTGCGTAATTTTTCTAAACTGTTGAATGGTACATTGCAGACATGATGCCTTTTCCCTAAAACATCATTGTGTACTTACTAAAAAGATTCTCTCACATGATCACAGCATAATTTTCAAAATCATAAAATTAACACGGATACCATATTATGATCTGGTCTCTAGATCTTATCCAGAATTTGCCTGTTATCCCAATAATGTTCCTTAGAGGAAAAAAAATCAAAATCATTCTGGAACTATTTAGTACATCTTAAATAAGTTCCTCTCCTTTCTGAGTCAGCCAGAGTCATTTTTCTGTTGCTTGTGACAGATAATTCAAATTGATTTTTTTTTAAGAATTGGAAAAAGGAATGAGTTTCTGCAAGTAACAAAATTTAAAGTGTATAATTGTCTATATGGAAGAAGACAGGAGAAGAGGGAGGAGAGGATCCAGTGGGCTAGGCTGGTAAAGTGTTGCACTATTTTGTGCTGAGCTCTTGAGACCATCTACATGAGAAGGAAGCTGCCATATGAGTGAAATCCCTAAGATCTGTTCAGAAAGTTGGCCAATATTAGCAATTTCTTATACCTATCAGTAGACTCCTACAAGAAAGGGACACAGGGAAGGGGCCTTTCTTTCTTCTCTCTCTGTTTAGAGCTAATGCCTGGCACTCTAATAAGTCGTTCTGAGACCAGAGAGAGCCATGTCTGCATCCTGTTCTGAAGGTGGCAGGCCAAAGATGGGGCAGCAATGGATCCCTCAGCACCTGGTTACCCACCCCACCACTAGACCTGCAGCTTTGTGAGATGCATTTTTCTTATTATTTAAGCTAATTTTCATCACAATTTTCTGTTACACACAGCTGAAAACACCCTTTAGATAAACATTCTCAGTGAAATGACTCAGTGAAATGACAGTCTCATAAATATAAAGCTAGAGGAAATGTCATCATCCTCTGATACATCATACGGCCAGTTTCCTAGATGTACCTAATAGCTTATTCTTTTTTTATAGCATCAGAAAATGGAATAAAAAAATGGAAACCACTAACAATATGTGAAATATCACTGGTGAAGACTTAGCATGAAAAAGCCTCTTAATATGAGCATCCTGCATAGTTAGATAAGGGAAAATATGATGTTCTATGGCCCAGCAGGGTGAATATAATTAACAGAAATGAATTATATATCTCAAAATGGTTAGATGAAAGGATTTTGAAGTACTCACTACAAAGAAATGATGAAAGTTTAATTTGATAGATATTTTAATTACTCTGAATCAGTCACTACCCAATATACCCATGAACCGAAACAACACACTGTGCCTTATACATATATACAAATCTTAGTATCAAACAAAAAAATATAATTTTAAAAAATATGCTTCTCCATGCTCTTGCTTGCAAAAAAGAAAAAATATCCCTTCAATATTTATTAAGTGCGTGTCTGTCCTTTGTATAGATTTGTTTATCAACCTACACAGTGCGTTGTACAACAATAATTAATCCCATGTTACAGATGATGAAATTGAGGATTAGAGAGATGAACCAATTTCGTCAATTTCATAGAGATATTAGATGATGGAATCAAGACTTAAACTAAAGTCATCCAGTTCCACAGGTGAGATGCTATGTTTTTGCAAATTAAGTCAAAGTGATAATTCCCATCAAGGGAAAATTAATTCAGAGGGTTCATTTGAGATAAGAAATGGGTGAGTTGAGTGAGGGATATGACAAGGATACTATTTTCAAACCTCTACAGATGCCTTCAAAAAGACTGGGACTGATCCTCTGGAGGAAGGGGCTTGTTCGATTTCCATCAGCGATGACTCCCTGCCTGCTCCAGAGCAGCCACAGCCACCCAGCTGTCTCTACAGTTAAAAGTGGTTGGCACACAGGGACCATAAGGGGAATTGCAACATTTTCAAAGGAATTGTTATGTTTAACAAAAACCTCTCAGAGAGCAGCTAGGGCTAACAGCCTCATTTTCTACAAAATGAAGCTGAGACACTTCCTCAATTATATCCCTGACCTGTTCTCTTGTGCTTCAGAGCATAAGATGGGCTGTGAGCTGCCCCAAGGTGGGGAAATGCTTGCTTATTTTAACGGAGTTCATAACCCCCTCTTAGCTCTGCAGGGGCTCCTGTTCCCATCCTATCTGCTTACTGGCAGTTTGATACTCCAGTCTCAAAGACAGGCCTGGATAATTCATCCGAGAAGCAGCGACGTGTGTTCCTATCACACATGCCCCATCTCTTAAACCATTGCTCATTTCAGTTTCAGAAATCCCAACACTGAATGAGAGAAGTCACTCTATGAACTACTTGGTAGAGGATATGAGGGCAGTACTGGGTTATTTGTTCATATAACAAGTACGTGGCCAGGCATGGTGGCACATGCCTATAATCCCAGTGGCTCAGGAAGCAAAGGTAGAAGGATCATGAGTTCAAAGCCATCCTCAGCAACTTAGCGAGACCCTAAGCAATGCAGTGGAACCCTGTCTCTAAATAAAACCCAAAATAGGTTTTGGGATGTGGCTCAATGGTTGAGTGCCCTGAGTTCAATCCCTAGTACAAAAAAAAAAAAAAGCAAGTACCTGGTTTCTATCAAATAACAATAGTTATGTAGAAAGCATCCCTCCAACATATTACTTTTTTTTTTTGCAGTACTGGGGATTGAACCCAGGGGCAATTAACCACTAAGCCACATCCTCAGCCCTTTTTTTTTTTTTTTTTTGCGGTACAGGGGGTTGAACCCAGGGCCTTGTGCTTACAAGGCAAGCACTCTACCAACTGAGCTATCTCCCCAGCCCCATCCTCCAACATATTTCTAAACAATTAACCAACTCAGTGTCTCAGTATTACTTGATTACTTGACACTGATTCAATTTCATAGACGACCTATTAGAATGTGGGGAAAAAAAATAGTAAAAGCTACCACTGTGATTTACTTACCTTCTGCCAGGCCCTGAGCTTAGTGCTTTCCATACATTACATTAATTAATCCCCACAACAAAACTGGAATGCGAACATTGTAATCCCCAGATAACAAAGGAGCAAAGTTTAAGTAACCTTCCCACAATCCTGTGGCCGGTGCGTGGTGGTGCTGATGCCAGTGTTGAAGCACAGCCCTAAGACCACTTAAGATACCACCTCATCCACCTAATATAACAAACTAAAAGAGAAACATAATCTATTACTGCTCTATAACTCACCTCCTTTCCTGGAGGATCAATGCCAAGGAGAAGGATGATGTCATGAGTGTTGGGGAGAAAAATAAAACAGGAAATGAGATGGGACACTCATCAGTTTTCGGTATGTGACTTTCTTCTTGCAGAAACATCTCTTGGTTTGCAGAGCACAGTCACTCCTGATTTTCTTCTGGCCCTGGCGCCTTCTGAGATCCATTTCAAGTTCCTCCTCCTCTGCTAACCCTTAACTCTGTCCCCCACCCTCTTTTCTCCCTAAATTCCTTCCGTAGGTGATCTCATTCTCTTCCATGGCTTAAAATAATATTTTTGTACTGATGAGTCATAAATCTCTATCTCAGCTCTTAATACCCCCCTGGGCTCTAGATTATATATCCAGCTGCCTACTGGACATTGTCTCTTAGCTAGCTAGTAGATGTCTCAAATTTAATATGTCCAAAATGAAATTCTTGGTTACCCACAGTTATCTTCCTTATCTCAGTTAATGGTGTCACCATCACCAACTTTCTTGGGCCACAAAAGTAGAAATGACTTTTATTTTCTCACTTTTCCCCACATCTCTATCCCATGAATCTTACAAACTACTATTTTTTAAATATATTCCCAATCCCACCATTTATCACCATCTCTGTTGTTACAACCCTCATTCAAGTGACCAGTATGGCCTGCAGTGGGGCTGTTCCCATTCTTCCCTTGCAGAGTTTATTCTTCATCCAACATCCAACCAGGGTGATTGTTTTAAAGCATAAAACGGATCAGGTCAATCCATTGCTTAAAAGCCTGCAGCAGTTCCTCTGAGCATAGAGGAAAACATACTCCTCACCATGAGCAGCAAAACTGTACAGAGAACCCCCTTACCAAACTGTCAGGCATGACCACACACCTCTCTCCCCCCACTCTCCTGCATCCTGACCTTCCTTCCATTCCTCCAGTGTCCTGAGCTCATTCGTGGCCCTGAAATGGGAAGAAGTAATCTGTTTTTTTCACTTGGACTGATGATCAAAAGGAGACACATCCATACCTGATAAAGAGATTCACTGGTCACTATTCAGAAATCAGGAACTCATAGTTTTATGAATTGATCAGATAGACTTTGAGGTTGTCTCCCTAGGGACACTCTGAGGGAATAATGATGACCAGAAGTGGTCTCCTCAGTGGTGCTCACAAAATACTCTTAATTCACATGGGAAGATTGCAATTCCTTGCTCCCTTTTGAATGGATGAGACATGGAACTAAATTTGACCACTGAGCTGTAAGCAGTGACATGTTTTACCTCCAGGATAGAGTATATACCTCCAGAGCTCTTTTTAAATGTGGTCTGGTAGACAGCATTAGTTTTGACACACTTTTCATTCTGGAATCCAAAGCAACTATGATAAGCAGAGCTTCTCTGCTATCTCATAGTAACCATAAGCATAAACCACTGAAATTTTCTTTTTTTCTTTGAGTTTATCAGTGTCTGAGCCTCTGGTAAGCTCCCTTCTTTGATATCATTTTTAAAAATTCTTATTTTATCATCTTCTAACAATCCTCTATGCACTGTTTTATGACCTAGTCATAAAGTAGTCTCATGTATCTTTCTCTGTCATTTATATATTTTTCTGCAACATCAGCATTCATAGCTGCCTAATAACCCATAGTAGGGATATTATATAATTTTTACTCAATCCCATATTGACAAACATAAATGAGCCATTTCAAACTTTTAGTATTTTAATATAATGGATTTTTTTTTTTTGGTGGTGGTGGTGGTACAGCAAGTTGACCCCAGGGCCTCAGCATACTAGGCAAGCACTCTCCCACTGAGCTACATCCTCCGCCCACAATGTATATTCTTACAGCTAACTCTGAATGGTAGGTTCATGATGATTATCAGTTCTTAGAATTTGTGCATCAAAGTATATGCAAAATATTAATTATTTGGACATTTAGTCATTAATCAAACTACATTCTAGACATTAAGGGTAGAGTAGTAAACAAACTGTACAAAGACTTCATGGAGCATATTACCAAATTGCTTTTAGAGAGTCTACCAAGTCCTCTGATAAAATCCTGCTACCAACAAAATGAGTGCCCACTTTCCACACCCTTAGCCTCATTGCTCATGAGACCATAAATATCTTCTTGTCACTCACAACATCATCTCTCTGGAATGTCTCACCCATATTGGAAAATAACAAGAATGATAGTACCCCCACAAACACAGTCTAACCAAAATACACGTTTATTTTCAGAAGAGCATACATCACAAACTAAAATTAGTGGTCAACCTTCTTTTTTTTAATTACTTTTCATTGAAAACTGTACTGAACATTAAATGTCCACCTTTACAATAAACAAGTACTGTAACAGTAACTTACACTAAAACAAAACACATTTCTGATAACCATTTTTCCTTTTGGGAGAAGGTTGTTTGTTGTTTTTTCTCAAAAAAAACAAAATGATTCACAAAAGACTTATGAGTAGAACGTGTAACTAGTTGATACAAATCTAATGAGATATGTTAAAATTAGTCAACCTGGGAAAGAGGGCAAATCTTACTAGTTGATGGTGCTTTGTTTGGTTGACTTTACAACACTATTCCAGTTGTAGAAGTTGTTTATGTCTTTTTCCCTCCATTGACTACCAGGTCCTTGAAAAAGAACAAGTAAAACTATTCCAAGAAATGTTAAGGTAGCCGATTACTGAAGTCTAGCTGCAGGAGATAGAGCAGCATCTCATCTCTGCTTCCACTTCCTAGCCCAGGCTTGTGTGCAGCAGCAAATACTGGTCATCCTCGGTATATATCTTTCTCTTTGCTGAAAAGCAGGTTAATGATGCAAATAAAGGCAGGGACTTTAGTATGGTTGGAAAAGTCTGGTTTCAATAAACTGGCAATCTTTTGAGACCAATAAAAATGGAGTTGGAGAAATAGCTATAGGTTGGCATTATTTATGCAGATACAAATTTTTATATATGATTATGTAGAAAAATCATCTAATACAATTATATAGGTAAAAATTATAAAAAATCAGAAATTGAGGGAAGTGGAAGACTACGTTCTTTTTCCATTCCAGTTTCTCAAGTACATGAAATGCATATACACAGTGATGGTGGAAGACAGAATTTGGGACCCCAAATCCATGGAAGCCGGAATCCAAATCAAAAACACCTACCCTGAAAATTCACTGGCAAGTTTGTATGATGCGGCTTTAGGCATGATCATTTTAAGCCTCTCCAGGGAGAATTTTAGAAAGAGTCTAAAGGAATATGATTTCGATAGCTTATAAGGAAAATATTATTTTTCAATAAGATATAAAATATTTACTACCTGCCAGTGATGGTGTTCTGAGTGATTTATAGATACTACTGTGACAGCATAGTGTTTAAGGATGCATTGCATCCTACATAAGCAATAATGGGAGCTGTATATCAAAACCTTTACAAAGAATCCAAACCCCAGTAGAATAGGAATTAACTATTTCTGAAAGTAAGAGTGTGAATAGCTTTAATATGATGAGTTCTCTGTGGAATGTTTCAAATATCTCCATTTAGATTTGTCCACCAAGCTTGTAAATTTTGGGGGGGGTGTTCAATGGAAAGATGCAGATATGAAAAAGGAAATGTGATACACTATGGCCCTATTTATTTAATTTGCCAGGATGATTCTCTTTCTTTTGAGTTCCTTTGCTGGGCCCTTAAGGGATATTTTGTCTTTCCCTAGAATGGGAGTACTGTGCCCAAAACTTTCCAAAATCTGGTTTACACTTAGTCTCTTAATAACAGAAAACAGATCTCTCCAGTAGGTATTCAGCCTCTCGCCTCAACTGCTGTCACCTCAGTGATCCAACCTCACTCCTCCAGCTCCTACAGAGGCCCTCTGCTACACCCAGGGCTTTCTCCACCTCTTCTGCAGCCCTTCTCTGCCCAATTGTCTCTCCTTCTCTTCTGCGAAGATGTCCTCCCCTTGCATTGGCTTCCTTTGCTTGTCACCTCTAAAATGCCTCCTCCCTCCCACTTGGAATCCCAGGCTCTTTTAAGTTCTGCTGCAGTCTCACCTCTATCCTCCAACCTTCCTTTGATATTCTTGATCAGTTATTGGAGCCTTTTGGAGGTTCCATAAATCAAGCACAGCTGATGATCCCACACTTGCTTACATGGTGACTGGGATTATTTATTCTATAACTTTTTAGACAGAGATACTTGTCTGATTTACCCAGTAAATATCCATAGAAAAATGACTGGTCTAGTAGTTAGGGCCCTGTGGCTTCTCATACAATTTTCGAATAGTACCTTGAATAAACCACCTAACAACTGTTCCCTTATCTTAAAAAGATTGTGTAGTATTCTCATCTTTAAAGTACCTTCACATTTAACATTTCTTGAATTTTCAAAGGGAAGAACTGTCTCTTGTTTCCTTTTCCCTTGTATCTTTGGAATATCTAAGACAGAATTTGACAAATAGTTAAGTAATAAATGTAATTTAATACATTCAATAAATGACTGTAAATCTATGGGTAGGTAGATAGGTAGGTGATAGATATAGTTCTGTGATCTTCTTGACTTTGTAATCTCTCATTTATTTTAACCAGTCAAGAATGAAAATCCTCAAATATTTAATCATTCTTGTTCTACATTAATCATATCTATGTATACTAATGAATATTATTTTTTCTATTCGCTTCTCAAATCTGCTCCAATAGAATAAAATTCTCTTCCTCTATTCAGAAAGTCCTTTTGAATTTATCTCTTCCAATAAGGATATAGTGGTTGCTTTTATAAATTTAATTTCTAAAAAAGAAATAATCCAATTTAACACCAAGAATGTTATGATTTTTTTTAAATTACTCATTCTTGGGAGGTTAGATAATGTTGCATAACTGAAACTTGAAATTCAGTTCTCATCTATGGTGACTGACTGTTTCAACTTTTTGAAGTCATTTTCATTAACAATTTGACAGAGAAAAGCAAAAGAAAATGATCTTGTGTCTTCTCACAGCTGCAGATTTGTGAGCGGGGAGTAAATGACAGGAGTATATTTGGATCAAAGTGTGAAGATGTACTCAATTCTCTTCCAACACTCCTTCTCAGCCCCATTTTTAAGATATAAGAATTAAATCTTATGTATGCCAACCAGATCCATATTTCCATATGAGTTACATTTAGGTAAATGCCTTATATTTCAAGGCAAAAATTACCTGTAAAAAGCTTGTATGGAAAGAACTGACAGCAAAGTGGCATCTGGATATCCCTTCTGGAAGACCAGTACCTGCTAGTTTTCAGGTCTCTTTATACAAGGGCAGTAGAGCAGAGATCTCCTTGTCAGAGTGACTACTGGGTGGGACAGCAAAGGTTGTTAGGATAACAACCCTTATCCAAAAACCCACCTATAAGCTAATTCCACTTCTCATCTACCCAACACTCTATCTTGTTTCAGGCATAGATAAAATATCAGGTAACCCAGAATCAAGGCATGCCATGGTAATGGCAGGGAGACCCAACCATTCTGTTTTTTTTTTTTTTTAAGTCTAAATTTTAAATTCTGTACATAACTATTACTCAAGTACATTTCACTAGCTAGGTTGTATTTTAAGCTTTAGTTTTGATCATATGTTCCCCATAGCCATGGGTCACAAACAAATTTTAGTGATGACCCTGGCAATATCCTTCTCAAACTTGAGTTCATTCAACAAATATCTTTTGAATAAATTTTTATTCACTCCACAGATACTTACTGTGTGCTTACTAGGGGTCAGTAATTGGAAATACAATGGTAAATAAAATATAATGTCAACCCTCTAGAAGAGAATTCAGCTATCCTTTCTGTAAACCAAGTAGTGAATATTTCAGGCTTATGGGCCATATGGTTTCTATCAGAGCTATTCAACTCTGCCATCATAATGGGGAAGCAACCATAGACATATAAATCAATGAATCCAGCTGTGTTACAATAAAACTTTATTTACAAAAACAAGTGACAGACTAGATTTTGCCCACTGGCCCTGCCTTGACAACACCTATTCTGGTTGCTTGGGGCCTGGATCAATACTGTGCAATAAGTATGTAATTTGAGACTCAAATGTAAGCCATATATGTATTCTTTTAAATTTTCAAGTGGGTAACAGGTAAAGTTAATTGTAATAGCTAAAAGTAAAAGCAACAGGTAAAGTTAATTGTAATAATATCTGACTCAATATATTCAAAATATTGTTATTTCAACATGTAATTAGTATTTTAAAATTATTAAATATTTTTCAGTTTTGTACTTATCCGGTTTACATGTATAGCACATCTCAACCCAACCTTTCACTTTCCAAGTGCTTCATAGCTGCCATAATGGCTGGTGGCCACCATATTGGGCAGCCCAGGTCTACACAGATGAACAGACAAGCAATTGTCTATTCAAGAAGAAGGAAAAGTCAAGCTATTTCCTCAGTGGCTGTGTCTGGTGGTCATGGAGGATCCTTCAAAGCAGAAACATCTTTGGAATGAACAGGAGTTCCTTAGTTGATGAGAGAGAGAAAAAGGCTCCCAGGTAGAGATAAAGATACGCATAAGATCCTAGAGAAAGGGAAAGGTGCAGCTTCTAAAACTAACAAGCCTCTCACAATTGGGGTGGGGATGCTCTCTGCGCACCCACTTTGGGATTAGAGTGAACTGAATGGATGTGAGAAATATTAATGAGACAGAGTCCAAGTTAGAGATGGATTGGACATAGAGGTAAGGAAGAAAAAAGAAAAAGCTGATGTTGGAGGTTTGGGCTAATACAAAATGCAAGGACAGAGTCATCATTTGTCAAGAAGGGACATTCAGGAACAGGGACAGATTTGGGGAAAGATGGAGGGGTTTAGTCTTGAATATCTTTGAGGCCTCAGGGAGACATGGGCAAAGATAATGGGAGATGAACAGGCAGCATCCATGCACAGAACAGACCTTCAGACCTGGGGAAACCCCTTATGTCAGTATCTGCCCTCTTGATGTGATCAAGTCTCTCTTCCTACCCTGCCTTCCCATTTTTTCTAGTGGCTCTTCTGCCTCATGGAAGGCTAAAATGCTCATTTTTTCTGCCTAGAATGCAGTTTCAATTCCTCGCTACTTTATTTATTGCTCCAGTTCATTTGAGGGTCCAAATTTTTTTTTTTTTGTACTGGGGATTAAACTCAGTGGTATTTTATCACTGAATTACATTCGAGGGTCCAAATTCTAATGTCACTTCCCAAGAGACTTCTCAGATCCCCCCAAATGAGGTCAGAGCCCCTTATTGCACAGATTCCAAGTATTTTTCTTTTGTGATAATTTTTGCACTTGTAAATTCACATCCTTTTGTGTAACTATTTGATTAATGACTTTCTGCCTTGAAAATAAAGATCATTAAGCCAGAACTGTGTCTGTTCTTGCTTGACATTGTAATACTAGCCTCTGCCACTGACCTGGAAAAGAGTAGATGCTCAATAAATATTTATTGAAAGAATGGATGTAATATTAAAAGTCCCTGATGAATCCCAAAGTTATCTGGAAAGGATCATAAACTTGAGTATGAATCAGAGCAACAAATTCCAATATTCATCACAAATGCAATCAGGCAAGAAGCATTAACCTTCTTAACTTTCCTATAATTTAACTTAATTTTTATTTTCAAGTCTTCATAGCTGACACGGCAGAAATTTAGGCCCAGTCACTTTTAAGTCTCCAGACTGGTAGAAGAAATTCCTGCCCAGACACATGTGATTCAGGAACTATGATAGAGTAGCAGGGGGAGAACCTTCATTTCTCTTGTCTTCTAAATTTGGGACTATGCCAAGAGACCTCTGCCTTCCTTTGAAGGCACAGGCTTTTAGAAGGCACAGTGGAGGCCTCTGATATTATCAATTTTCTGCTCTGGAATATCCATTTCCTCAGGCTATAAATAAAAGAGAAATTCTGGGGGAGGGGATTGGTGAATAATTCAAAAAAATAAATGCTATCACATTAGCTTACTCAAAAAGTAAAAGATCAGGGCTAGGTGTTGTGGCTCACACCTGTAATCCCAGCAGCTCGAGAGGCTGAGGCAGGAGGATGAATCCCAAGTTCAAAGCCAGCCTCAGCAATTTAGTGAGACCCTAAGCAACTTAGTGAGACCCTGTCTCAAAATAAAACATTTTTAAAAAGGGTCTGGAGATGTGGCTCCGTGGTTTAGTGCCCCTGGGTTCAGTCCCTGGTACCAAAAAAAAAAAAAGAAAAAAAAAGTAAAAGATCAAAGATGACTAAATGAAGAGTTTTCACATCAGAAATTTCAACCACTGCAAGGAATGTGTACAGCAGCATGAAACATGATGAAACATGAGATGAGAACAGAAGGGCTCTCCAGGCATGGCCCAACTACTGGACCGAGCCACATCTTGTTTTTGTACCCCCGTGGTCTGTCACACAATCTGGGACTAAGTCCTCAGCTCATAGCTACTGGATTAAATACCATCTTACATTTCTCCTTCATAACTAATTACTCGCTCAGGTGTCCGGTAGGATTGCTGTCCTCACTCCTGGATCATTGCAAAGGCAATGCCCATGCATGACACAAAATGCATGCTGAACAAATACTTGTTAAATAAGAAATGTGCTGAACAGAGAGGATATAAAGGTCCAGCACCCAAATTCTCCTATCTTTTAAGTGCCAGCTAAAAATTTTTATAACATTATTTTTATTTGTTTGTTTATTTTTATGTGGTGCTGAAGATCAAACTCAGGTCTTCCCAAGTGTTAGGCAAGTGCTCTACCACTGAGCCACAACCCCAGGTCCCCAACTCAAATTTTAAGGTTTCTAAGGAAGTTTCCATTCCTGCCTCTGACCTTCCCCCAAATTGTTGTTCATTCCTCTCTGAGCACTTATTAAGCAACAGTATACAAAGGGGTGAAGGGTCCAAGCCCTAGATCCAGAATGCTTAAATATCAGCTAAGGTGTATAAATAGTGGCTAAGGTGTTTACAGCTGTAGTAAATTGGGAAAATTGTTTACGGTCCCTGAGACCTGCTTCCTTATCTAAGCAAGAGAGACAACTGTAGGATTCATTTCACTGGGATTGTTATAAGGATTAACTAAGGCAATAAATTAAAAGCTTTCCCTTCAATAGCTAGCATGTTCAAGCAGTCAAAAGTATTACAGTGACCACTCTCTACTTTTATGACAGTTTCAAAACTGCTACCCTTATTGAGCATATACAAAATGTTGGGCACTGAGAAAAAGCACCTCACGTGGATTTTCACAGTGCAGCCATAGTTGATCCTATGGGTTATTGTTTTACCTCTCCATCATTATGAAACTGAAGCTCAAAGGGGTTACATAAATCGTCTGAGGTCTTGTAACTAGTAATTGGATTTATTGTCATTTGAGCCCAGATGATAATGTAGCAACCTTACATACTGTCTCCAGAGACATGCACATCTTATGTCTTGTACTAGGTTATAAATTCCATTCCAGGCAAGGATTTGATCTGATTTATCTTTGTATCCCTCAAAGCATCTAGCTAATGCTTTATATGCCAGCAATGAGTAAATATTTATTAAATGATTGACCAGAGAGTGAAGGGACCCCAAAGTCAAACTCCATCAATGTCATAATTTTGTCCTGGCATTGACTCTGCTGAAGGAGCTCCCATGCATTCTGATGGAGGAATCCTTGTCTTGTTTAAGCAGCATCCACACTAACCCTCATATTTCCCCTAATAGAAATGCCAGGTAAATAGGTCCTTTGTGCCATCAGACCCATCTGCATGTTGACTGGGTTCATCAAATATGTAGTATCTTTAAAAGTTTATATTTACCTGGTGTCAGTGCAGTAGGAACATGATTCATTAGTGCTCCTACACATCCCAAGTTTTTAAAAAGTCATGTATGACCGACACAGCATTTTTTTCTCACCCAGCATTGTTATGCATTAAGAACTTAGGGAGCTTCAGACATAAACCAGGAAGCACTAGGCAGTGAACTGTCAGCTCAGGAGAGGAACTTAAATGGGAAAGAATGTATGAGGTCACATGTTACGAAGGTAGCAGTTCTCAAAGTCTGGTCCATGGACCATCAGCATCAACATCACCTGGAAACTCAACAGTATCACAAACTCTCAGGCCTCATCTTGCCCTCGTAATCAGGAACTTTTTACAGTATCTGTATTTTAACAGAGTTTCATGATAATTCTATGAGTGCTCAAGTTCAAGAGCCGCTGAACTAGAGCACAGATTGCCACAATTCATACCATTATTTTACAGTGACAAGGTACATGATTTTTTCCCCAGTCACACAGCAAGTTAGTAAAGACCAGCATGTTTATCCCCCGATTTAGAGGATAAGAGCTGAGAGAGGTGAAGGCAGATGTAAGTCACACCTGAAGGTGATGAAGACACCTATCACTTGGTCCTGGTTGAAGACTACAGGGATGAACTCTGACCACCACTGGATCAATGAACAGAAGCATGAGAGTAAACCAGTGCCCTTCACTGCAGAGCTCTTAATATGATAACATGTAATTGTCACCTTCCAGAGGATAATAGAATATGTGGCAATTTCCCAAATCCTGGACCTCAAACTCTGAATGGGGTACATATTATAAAAATCAGGATTTCCCAGGAGCCACAAACAGTGCCTCATAACCACTTCTGGCTTTTAATTCCAGAGATTGCTTTTTAAGGTACAATGCAAGAAAAAAGATGTGGGAAATTCTGGTCTACAATCAGTCAATATAGTAAGCATTTTTTTTTATATCTGATTGATGCATTATTAAAAGTGCCAATCAAATCAGTCTGAATCAAAGCTGCTTAACTGGTAGTCTAGAAGTTCCTACAGGATCCCTGGTATCCAGGGGGCTATAAACACAAGAAACTATAAGCAACATTTTAAGAATATGTGCAGATATAAGGTTTTTCTGGGGGATTTCCATAGAATTTTATTAAATAAGGGACCTATGGCTTATGCAATCACTCAATTTTTTGGATTCCAAGAAGATGCAGTCAGTGAAATCTGTGCTTTTTCTCTAGTTTCGACTCACAAGTTTTTACTTAGGCTAACTGTAAAACTCTCCTGGTTGCTTATTCTACTTCTCTCTTCGGTCTGTACTCTAAATTTTCTGAAATTCAAATTCTATTATGTTCATGCCTAAAAACTTCTAATGGCTCTGCCATTGCCCATCAATATAGGCATAAATGTTTCAGACTTCTCACAACAAAGCATTTAGTACCTTGTCTCACCTTCCCCTCCTTTGTGTTTCCAACAGACATATGGACAGCTTTTTTCCTCTAAAGATACACCCACCTTTGCCACGTTAATCTCTGTCTTTGGAACTACCTACCTCTATTTCCTTCAGCATTCTTTACACTCTTAACAAAAGGCTTCTTTTTATGAAGTCATCTTGATTTCCCAAGTATTCATTATTTCCTCTCCTGCTATGTCCCCAAAGTACCAGTCAATCTCCTTATGAAGCTAATCATACTTGAATCCATATGACACTTAAGTGCTTATCACCCTCCTGTGCTTCAGTACAGGAGTTGCTCTCACTTTGTTTTTTAATTTGTCACTGGATCCTTTTATTGGATCACCCAGGTTCAGAGCCGCTACCCAGAAAGCAATATTGACCTATCTCATGTTTTTCCCTGAAATGCTCAAATTTTTTTAGGGAAAAAAATTTTTTTTTTCAGTTTCAAACCAAGCCACAGACAGAAGCTTCTAAGTATAATTTACCTCTAAGGTGAAAGAATACAATTAAGGCAGATCAATAAAACAAAAAAGATTTTTCCCTTTCTCTTTGTTCTTTTTTCTCTGTATTGAAAAGCAATCATATGTATTTTCAAAAGTCGTGAGTGAAAAATAATCATTTTTTTATTTTAATCCATTCATCAACCTTCAATATTCATTATTTTCTTCTTCTACTTTTTCTCCTTCAGTAGAAATGGCTTCATGAAAAAAAAAAAAAAAAAAAAGAGGATAGGAAAAAAAGAAGGTGTTGGAAATAGGGCACAGGATGTCAAACATACCTCTTATATCAGTGGAGAATTCTAAAATAGCAAATTCCAGGCAAAGTTGGAGTTCTCTGGGAAGAAACAGAGGGCTAGAATTTTATCTGGAGACTTTTTAGAATGGCTGTCTTTGTAGTTGATTGACAGACACAGCGTGGACTGAGGGTCCCAACTCATACCAGGGCCCTAAATACTGTGCTTCAGCCAGGCATGGATAAAACCACAGTAGAGTTAGGGTGGGAACAGGGTAATAGGCAGCCATTACCATGGGAAGAGCAGAGTTGGAAGTCAGCTTCGTCTGTGTTGTTGGGAATGTGGGGAGTCCCAGCCGGGAGATTCAGGTCCTCTGGTGACCTCCGATCCTCTTTACTTCACTGAAATCAGAAAAGAGGATTTCAAATAAATCTATTGACTCTGGGTCTATTGACACAACCAAAATGTTTCTTGAGATAAAACTTTGGCACAGAACTTCTCGTTTTCACATGGAAAACGGAATTTATCATATTCATCAATTGCACACTTATGAAAGATACTCTGTGATCACTATTTCCCTTTCTTGCCCTTGGCTAGCAGGAGATACCAACTGGCAAATGTGAACACAATGATGGCCACAGAAACATAAGTGTATAATGACCCTCCTGCCAAGTTATTCTTTTATTATTTTTTAATTTTTTAATTTTTACATTTATTATCATTCCAGAGTATAAAAATCAACTATTCTTTTTCAGCACATCCAGCAAACTCAGCTTGGGCACAGTGAAAAGAGCAATCTACCAAGGATGTCCTAACTGGATCTTTACCTCCCAAAATTTCCTGTCTGATTCTGGGTACATCTTTCCTCTGTCTGCATGCTTTGGTTAATCTCTCTATAAAATGGGAATAATTTCTTGCTTTCCTCACAAAGCCCTGTGTCTGCTCTAAGTTATATGATGCTATAATTTACTACATGCTTAAAGTAATGCTAACGGTTTGCCTTATATCCTTTTAAAGCACCTTAGGAATGCTTAGGGTAGATCCAATAAATAAAGTAAAATAAGCTTGACCCTTAGGAGAACCGCTTAATGGAAGAGTAACTGATGTGCTCCCAAGTTAATTGTTACCAGTTGGGGGTAGGTAGAGAGATTATTTGTTTCTACCATCTTCAATTTAAGGGATTGTTTTTATGACTTCTCAGTTCTCCTTCACTGTTGAAATTTAAATTTTAAAAAAATGAATGATCAATGATAAAAGAAAAATATTCTGGTGCTTTGACCTGGTTCCTACTCCTATTTTTTTCCCAAAATCAGTGGTAAACACCCTACAAATTCTGTTATGATTAAAAATCTGCATATATTGCTTTCCTCTATAATCCAGATGTGTATGAGTAATGGTATTCACTGCAATGGCCTTTTACTTGGGCTGTGCATTATCCCAGAATATTGGAAAATTCCACATTCAAATATTAAAACAGAAGCCTTGCATGAAACACATACTTATTTTCATTTGAGCCTATCTATTTAATAAGCCATCTGATCTGGAATCTGTTTTCATTACTGTGCCTGAAATTTAACTAATTTGCTACCTTAGGAACTGCTATAAAGTTTTGATATTATAAAAATCATATTTTATTCTAATTTTATTTTATAATAATATAGAAAATGTGATCTGCAGCACACAATGGCTGACTCAGTGCTATGGAGAAATGCCTCATTTATCCAGGATGGCTGGGTAATGAGGTGGTCTCTATTGTGATTTGTTCTGATAACCAACGTTTATTCTCTACACATGCCAAAAGGTTTTATTTGAGCTCATTTTGATGCAAAGATTTCTCAAATACATTACACAGTTTCCAGCCTAATTAAGTATAGACTGAAGCTATTAACTTGTTCTTAATGGTACAGTCAGTACAAGGCTATCAACCATTGTATGGGACCCCATCACGGTCAGAGGGGAGCCAGGGAGGGGACAGCTTGCTCGCCCCTTTGCTCAGGGTTTTTGACTGTTCTGCATTCTGAGTCATGTCTGTAACTGACTATATTTCCTCTCTTACTATTAGTTGCCCTTTTATCAGTGTTCAATGCTCCTGCTCCAAGCAATTTTTCATTCCTTTAAATTCCTGTTTTTAATTTATGGAAAGTCAATAATAAAGTCCTGCTAGGACCGCATGGTAAAGAGGAGCCGCTCCAGTTTCGCACGTTAAGTTCAAAGGACAGGCACCATTAGGAGTTGGTAAGAATGAAGGAGGGTGCCGTCAGGGAGCTCATGTCCCAGCCACCTAGGACACCAGGCCCTGAGGATAAGGCTGCTCCGAGTTCCGTGGAGCATGGAACGCATGCCCATATAATCCTGCCTCACATTTTATCTCAGTATTTCCCCCTGATAATGTGTCTGCAGCTAGATGACAAAGTCCTTGAAGACAGGAAACTTATTTTATTGTTCATCGGATTTGTTACACTACTTAAAACAGAGCCCTGAGTGCATAAAAAGTGTTCACATGAGCTGGTTACGCTATACTCTCCGCAGATCCAGGGCAAATCCACATCGAAGTGTTAGAACACGTAACACTTAAAATTCTGTCATTTGACATTATTTGTGCCAAACCTTCCCCCCCAGTAGAACTGACGGCCTTGCCTTAGGCATTGCTGTAAATAAATATAAAAACTTCTTGTTTGATTTGCAGCATCGTAACTGGAAACCTGCCTCTACCTCAGTCATTCTCCTTTCCTGATCCACAATTCTTTCATCAAGATGTTTTCTTTTCCACCCTGTGTAATTTGTAAGCAGAATCTCCAGCTCTATCCTGAAGCCTAACAGTAGCCTTTATTTTTCACTCTTCTTGCCCACTTAGCTTATGAATATTTCTTAAGCTATACATAAGTCAAACTGTTTGACCTGTCACATGATCTCCTTCCTTTGACCGTGACAGTCAAAATAATTTTGGGTAGCACATGGTCCTCAGAAATGAAATGCAAAGGCACTTCATATTGATTTCAATGACTCTGGCACATTTAGATATTCATTCTGATTTTTTTCTTATAGTGTTATCTAAATTCTTCTCACCCTGCAAAAGTCACTTCAGAAAATTATCTTTCCTTATGATATTAATTTTTTTTTTTGGTATCAGATTCTCCATTTGCCCCGGATGTGAAAGTACATGTTCTTCCAGCCATACTGAAAACATACCCTTCCTCTCTAATGGTTTTGGTTGCTTGTAAAAGTATTCTCCAAACCTGTAACATATCCATGCCACTAGTGTGGAGACTTGGAAAATGGGGTCACTAAAGCAATATGCTAACACCAAGCTCTGCTTAGCATTTGGCACCAGCAGAAGGACTTACATAGTAGCACAGCCTTACATACGTTACCTGAAACCAAATTCTCCTGGAGATAATAAGGTCTGTTCAGCTTCTAATTCACTGGAAATCTTCTTTAACATGACCTTCTTTTCTCAAAGTTAACTTTTAAAAACACCATCTCATTTAGTTGCAAGAAAACAGGTGCAGAAGTCACTCTTGTGCTCATTGTAAGGATTTATTTTTCTTCTCAGCACTCCCCAAAATCCAAAATGACTACCAGTCTATCCTTAAGCTGTATATAAGCAGAACTGGGAGCAAGCCCATGGCTGGATGAATACATTTTATAGTAAAATATATGCATTAAGAAGTGAATAAAATATACATTCATAAGTATATCTTAGAGGAATAATAAAATGCTCAGGTACTTACCAAAGATTAGAGACAATGAGATTCCATGTGAACTTTTGTGATCAGCTTATTACTTTCCTTCTTCTATCAGTAAGGTTTCTCCACCTTGAAGCAAATATTTGTATTTCATTCTTTAGCTATATGATGTATTTCAGTCTATGAATGTACAACGATTTACAATCCATTCAACTATTGGTAGATTATATGAGCAATTTCTGCTTCTAAGTACAATGCCGCTTGAACAACCTTGTGCTGTGTGCCCACCCACTAGAGTTCCTCAATAGCATCTATTTAGGAGTGGGGTTATGGTTGTAGGAAATGCCCACCCACATATCTGCTACCTTAAGTACACTGTTTTCCAGTTGTACTTGCTTATACTTTTACCCACAAAAGACGAGAACTTCTATTGCCCATATCCTCACCACACTTGACATTAATCACCTTTGAATTTCTTGGCAAGCTAGTAGGCATGAAATGATATCTCACTGAGGTTTTCATTAGCATACCCCTGATTCATAATGAAGCACAGCCTCTGTCTCACATTGGATAGTTTGTATTTCTTCTTCTGTAGTACGTATGTTTAAGTTGTTTGTCCTGTTTTTCCATTGTGTTGTTTGTCTTTTTGTGTATCTATCGACATGCTGCCTGTTAATATGAAAGTGTATCCGAGACTGAATAATTTATGAAGAATGCAAGCTTATTTGGCTCATAATTATAGTAAAAGAAAAAATCCAAGAGCTTGCTGCTAGCCTTTGCTTAGCCTCTGATGCGTTTGTAACATGGCAGAGGACACCCTGTGGCATGACAAACAGATGTGCTAGCTCGAGCCTCTTTTCCCTTTCTTCTAAAGTCACTAGTCCTATTATGGCGGCCCCAACCTTATGACCTCATTTAAACCTAACTACCTCCCAATGGCCCCATCTCCAAATACCATTATCCTATCAATTTGGGGATTACATTTCCAACACATGAACTTTTGGGGAACACATTCAAACCATAGCAGACACAAATTCTTAGTCATTTATATGAATTGCAAATAATGTCTTTCAATATTGGGATTTCTTTTCACTGCCTACATGGTGTTTTTATTCATAGAGGTTTTAAATTTTAATGTACATAAATATTACCAGCAATTTCTTTTGGATTCTGCCATGTATTTAAGAAACAATTCTTCAAATTTATAAGACTATTCTTCTGGAGATTCCTCTGGAAGTATTAAAATATTGTCTTTCACATATATCTTTAATCTGCTTGGAATTAATTATAGCTTTCACTGTGAGGTACACAACCAATTTTTTAAATTTTTTCCATTTGAATAACCAATTATCCAAGTACTATTTATTAAATAGTTGATCCTTGCCTCACTGACTTGCAGAGCTTGGACTGACATAACTTAACTTTATATATATGTCGTGGGTCTGCTTCTGAGTTCTTGGTTTTGCTTGGTTTGTTTATCCCTGCAGCAATAACACAGTCATAATTACAATAGCTTTAAAATGAGGTTAAATCTGGTAGGAAAGTCTCTTTCCTTACATGAAAGCATTGTTATTTGGAAATGTTTGAACTAACTCTAGGTTATTAATTTAAGGTCTTTCTTCATTTTAGTATGTATATTTACAGCTATAGATTTCCTCTTAAGCAGTTTTTAACAAGAAGAACAATTTAGACTCAAAGACACAAATAATTTGAAAGTAAATTATAGGAAAAGATACACCAGACAGTAACCAGAAGAGAGGTGGAGTGACTATATTAATATCAAACAAAATAGACTTTAAGACAAAAATTGTTACTGCAGGCAAAGAAGGACATTTTATAATGATGAAAGGGCCAATCCATCAAGAAGATATAAGAATATAAATAGGTAGGCACTTTACAGAAAAACACAAGAAAGCATGAAGCAAAAACTGACAGGGAAAAATTGAAAATTCAATGCTCTATTCTCAATAATGGATAGAACATCTAGACAAGAATATAGAAAATTTGAACCATATCATAAACTAACTGTACATTACAGACACCTACAGAACACTGTAGGCAGTAATAGCAGAATACATGTTCATCTTAAGTGCACACAGAACATTCTCCAGGATGGGCTATATATTAGACCACAGAACGAGTCTCACTAAGTTTAGAAGAATTAAAACCATATAACGTATGTTCTCAGACACAGTGAGATGAAATTAGAAATTGGTAACAGAAGAAAATTAGGAAATTCACAAATATATGGAAACAGAACAATGCAACATTAAGTAATCAGTGGGTCAAAGAAGAAATCACAAAGGAAAGTAGAAAATAAGTACATATTAATGAATGTACTACGGCAACTGGAATTCCATATGCAAAAAAATGAAATTGGGTCTCTGTATTACACCATGTCAAACAATCAACCCAAAATGGATGAAACACCCAACTATAAAGGCTAAAACTATAAAACTCTTAGAAGAACACAAGTGTAAGTCCTTACACCTTTGGGTTAGGCAATGGTTCTTAGATATGTCACCAAAAGCAGAAGCAACAAAAGAAAAAATGTAGCAGTTCCCCTTATCCATACGGGACATGTCCCCAGGCCCCATGGATGTCTGAAACCCCACATGGCGCTGAACCCTATGATTTAGTGCCTTTCGCACCTTAACAAGGCACTCATACACTGTAGCCATAACTCTTGCAGGAAAAACAGCAAAATTAATATGAATTTTTTCCTTCTTCATAATTTCACAGAAGATTCATCCTTACTGTAGATCTCAGCAAATGCAGAATACATATTTTTCTTTTCTTTGTTAAGTCAAGAACTTGCTCCTTTTCACCTAAAGCATTTTACAGCTTCTGTCTGGTATATCTGAATAACCAGCATTACTACTTTTGCAGCTTGGGGCCATTTTTAAGTAAAATAATGAACCCCAGCATGCAATACCACCGGAGTCCACCTGATAACCAAGGCTAATAGTGGGTAGTGGTACTGCTTCCACTAAGTGCTGCCAAGTAACCCATGGGTAAGTAGTGTACGCAGTACAGACACACTGGACAAAGAGATGCTCCACTTCCCGGGCACTACAGAGCATGAGATTTCATCATGCTACTCAGAGTGACTCACAATTTAAATTTTGTGAATTTTTTGTTTGAGGAATTTTCTGTTTAATATTTTTGAATCACAGTTGACTGGATGATGGGAACCACAGTAAGTGAATCAACAGAGAAGGGGATACTACATAAATTGGACTTTCATAAAATTTTAAAAATTTTATGCTGCAAATGATACCAACAATAAAGTAAAAAGGAAACTTATACAATGAATTAGTCTTAAATTATTTGTCTCTAATAGGTCTAAATCCAGCACACATAAAGAATGCTTGCAATTCAATAATAAAAACAACTGAATTTAAAAATGAGCAAAGAATTTTAACATTTTACAAAAAAAAAAGATAAATAAATGGGCCAATAAACACATGAAAAGATGCTCAACATCATTTGTCACTGGACAAGTACAAAACTACAATGAGCTACTGCTATAATAAATAATGGCAGAAAATATCAAGCACTGGCGAGGCTGTGAAGAAAATAGAAGGCTTAGAGCTGTGGGAATGTAAAATAGTGCCGCTGCTTTGGAAAAGTAGTTTGGTGCTTCCTCTAAAAGTTTACCATCAAATTACCATAAGACTTGACAATTCTACTTCTAGATATATACTGAAGATAATGGGGTATGTATAAGTACAGTATAACATATGCACCCTTATATACCCATATAAGGCTTACATATTTGTAGTTGTGAACACATGCCCATTCAGAAACATGCTTATTAATTTTCATAAAGGTATCACTCCTAGTAGTCCCAAAGTTGGAACAACCTAAATAACCATCAACCAATGATTGGATTAATAAAATGTGATCTATTCATACAATGGAATATTATTTGAGCCTAAGAAAGAATGAAGGGGCTAGGCATGATGGCACATACCTGTAAGTAATCCCAGTGGCTTGAGAGGCTGAGGCAGGAGGATCTCGAGTTCAGAACTAGTCTCAGCAATGGCAAGGCAGTAAGCAACTCAGTGAGACCCTGTCTCTAAAGAGAACTTTAAAAAGGGCTGGAGATGTGGCTCAGTGGTTGAATGCCCCTGAGTTCAATCCCTGGTACCAAAAAAAAAAAGAAGCAGAACAAGAAGAAGAAGAAGAAGAAAGAAAGAATGAAGGACTGATACATGCTACAAATGGATAAAACTTGAAAACATTATTTTAAACAAAGAAATCAGGTCCAAAGACCACATATTGTGTGATTCCATTTACGTGAAATGTCCAGAAAATGTTAATCCATAGTAACAGAAAAATAGATTCCTAGTTGCCAGGAACTGAGGTGAGGAGGGAATTGAAGCATGTTTGCTAATGGCTACTGAGTTTCTTGTTGGGGTAATAAAAATGTAATGGAATTAGTAATGATAATTACAGTCGTTTGTGAATATACTGAAGATTACTGAATTGTCCACTTTAAAATTGTGAACCTACATATGTGAATTATATATTTCAATTTAAAAAGTCAACTTTTGACTTATTGATACTCTTTATTATGTACTTGTTTTCTATTTCATGAATTTCTTCTCTGATCTTCATTCTGCCATTACTTTTCTAATTCCCTAAATTAGAAAGCTATTTCATTGTTTATGAGCCCTCATTATTTTCTAATGTTAACATTTAAGGCTATATGTTTTCCTATAAATACTGCTTCAGCTATTACCTACACTTCTTGAGATTTAGTATTTTAATTATCACACAGTGTTGCATATGTTCTGATTTTCTTCATTATTTATTCTTTTACCCATAAGTTGTTTAAAAAGATTTCTGAAACATCCGAGAGTCTAAGATTTTTGGTATTATTTATACTTAATTTTTAATCTAATTGCAACTTTGTCAGATAATGCAGTTTGTGGAATACTGTTCCAGTCAGCTCTTCGGCATTATAAGCAGCTCTAAAACCTCAGTGGCTTGGCACTCACAAAAAAGTTCATTTGTCACATAAAACCACTGGTCAGCACACTTTTCTGCGTGGCTCGCCTCCAAGTGACAACGCAAGGATCCAAGCCACATCCATTTAGTGACTTTGGCCCCTTAAAGAAAGAGCATGTGATAATCTATGGGCTGTTTTCAGGGACCAGGCCTGGAAGTGACAATCGCTTTCCCTTAGGTTCCTGTCACCAGAACTAATCCTATCTTCCCAGCTGGATGCAAGGAGACTGTAAAATGTAGTTTAGCTGCAGAAGAGGAAGCAGGAGTCAGAAGCATTAGCTGGTCTTTGCCACAGAAACCCACTCACTGAAATCGGTTGAGACCAATTTTGTGACTTAGCCACGGGAAATTTCCATAAAGTTTTTATGTTTCTTTGAAAACTATATGTATTCTACAACTGTTGAATATAGTATTCCACAAATGCCTATCCGATTCCATTCAAATCTTCTACACTCTTACTGATATTTTTATGTGCTTAATCTATCAATTGGGAGAAAAATGTTACAGTCTCCTTGCATCCAGCTGGGAAGATAGTACAGTCCTCTTAATTTGTTGTGTGTACATTTGAGGTTATTAGTTACATACAAAT
Organism: Sciurus carolinensis; assembly: GCF_902686445.1. Lineage (NCBI taxonomy): Eukaryota > Metazoa > Chordata > Mammalia > Rodentia > Sciuridae > Sciurus > Sciurus carolinensis. Next base: position 22,904,567 of record NC_062213.1, on the reverse strand, counting down.
TTAGAATTATTAATCTTCCTGGAAAATGAATATTTTATCATTATTTAATCTTTTTTTTAATCAATAATAATGTTTCTTTCCTTAATGTATATTTTTGCCAGATACTAACATAATTATATCAGCTAGTTGAAATCATGTATGTTTTCAACCAATGGTGTAAGCTTATTAAAGGATTCTTTTATACTTCAGGTGCCCTTAATTGATTGTGTTAATATCAAAAATTTTGGTAATTTTAAATTTCATAAAGTACTTTTTATATGTGTCTTATGCTTTTCTCAGTAAGATATTTCATTCAAGAGCACCTGATATCAGTCTTTCAAAACATCTGATGGCTTCAAATTGCTAGCCAACATGAAATCATGTCCACATCATGAGTTATGCCAAATGATATCAAAATATGTTGACTTAACATCAATCAACCTTCTTAATTAATCAGCTGATTAGATGAACAATTAAACTGCATTAGAGGTCAGAATTATATATACTCATAAAACTAGGCTTAAATATTTTCTTTGCTCCCTATATGTAAAATGTGCTTTGACATAGACATCAAAATAAGTCATTTCTTTTTCACCAACACTTGCTCTGGACTTAGATGTGCTCTACAAATATAGACCCTCTATTTCAGTAACTCCAATCTGCCCATTTATTCAATCACTTTCCTCTTCATCGCCTGCTCTTGATGACTTGTGTCCTCTCTGCAATTTCAAGTACGGTGCAAAACAACAGTGATACCTTTCATCTCGTGTGGTTCTTTGAAGTATGAAAAGTCCTTGAAGGACTATTAGTAGATGCTCAATGGCTACTTGTTGGGTTGAATTAGCCTGCTTCTTCCTGGCAACCAAATACGAGTTTAACAACAATACAATCAATAATTGTCTGTGTGTGGCATGGAATTCCCTGAGAGCTGAGTTCTTCCGGGATTCTCAGTCCCACTTGAAATATCTGCTGCAATTTCCTTATTCCTTATGTGCCAAGAAAGACTGTCAACTTCTATGAAGAACAACCAAGTCAAAAACATTAAATTCTGGGACTGGGGATATAGCTCAGTTGGTAGAGTGCTCGCCTCGCAGGAAAAAGACCCTGAGTTCAATCCCCAGCACTACCAAAAAAAACAAAACAAAACAAAAACAAACAAACAGAAAAACCCACACACATTAAATTCCATCATTATCATGAATGTGGTTTTCTATGAAAAGGCCAATCCATTTTTAAAAGCTGAACCCATCACCTGGAAGTAACTTGCAGCTGATTAATAGTTAAATACCCCCAAAATTCAACCTAAGTATATGTCCCAGATTTATTGAACTTTATACCTATTGGATTTGATTGACTTTTGTTTTGTTTTGCTTTGCTCTGCGTTATTCATTTGGCCCTCACCTTTCCTGGTTCTGAACTAGTCAGTGGGTGTTGCTGGCCATGTCGAGCTCTGTAATGCTACTGCTCTTATTGAAATGATCTATTTCCCAGGCAAGACTGCCAGCTTGAGATGGGCTTGTGCTTGCTGAGCTACTTCTCTGATGGATGACACCAGGAAAAGCAGCACTTTCCAATTTGGCATCTTTCAGGTATTAACTGGGTCTTTTATTCCACATCCTTTCGGTCTTACCCTTATTTTTCTTTGAATCATTGTGTTCTAGACAAGAAAATGACACATTTCCTTCAGGAATCCCCCTCCCCGCTCCCCAGCTAGGAGTTGATGTCATTTGTAAAAGAACAATTTAGAAAAGGCTGAAGTGATTCTTAAAACCTGCTGTTCTTCCATTAGAAACAAGGGGGAACTTTTGTTAAAATGAGTAAGAACTTAACCAAATCATACAACATATTATGGAAAAGGAATCACTTTAAGTTTGAAAGAGGGCATTTAATGAAATTAAGAGAGAATAGTGATTTGTAACCTTTATAGTAACTTGATGTGTAAGCAATGATTATTGTTGTTTCACAAATAGCTTTATTTCTCCCCTTCCACACACATGGCTGAATTATTTTCCTCAGGCCCTGTGGGACTCAGTAGCTTGTTCTGCCCAGTGACCATCTGGGGATACAAGTGTATCACTTCTGAGCTGCAGCATGCAATGAAAGATACCCAAGAGCTCTCTGTTCCCCCAGCTAGCAGCAGACAAAGTTTGAGACAATGACTAACTGGATGAGTTTCCCCCAAAGGGCCATGTTTTCAAGGATTGGTCCTTGTGGTGGCATGATTGTGGGGTGATAGAACCTTGGGAGGTAGGACCTTCTGGCAGGACTTTAAGCCATGGGGACATGCACTTGAAGAGTCTCTGAGGAATATCTAAATCTCTCTCTGCTTCCCCACTCATGACATTAACAGTTTGCCCTGCCATATGAATCTGTCAGGATTTTCTACCCTTGCCAGAGGCCCAAAGCAACAGGGTCACTCAATCACAGATGAAGATTCAGAACTGTGAACCATCATAAACCTTTTCTCTCTATAAATTAAAGGCCTCAGCTATTTCATTATAGGAACATGAAGCTGACTAATACTACTTATCTTGTCAATCTGAGTCCTTAAGCCACTACTTTGGGAAGGCAACCCTTGCTGATCTGCAATAAACAGGAAGCATGACCAAGAAATAATTCCATGTTATCTTAAACTATTCAGATTGGGTGTTATTTGTTACTGCAGCATAAGCCCATTTTATGCTTTATTTTGATGACATTATGGAACTTACTATTGTCAATAGGCAAAAATTACAAATCATCTCAGGATACTGCTTGCATAAATTTAGGGATGAACCAACTATGAGAATTTTATGGATTTCTACTTTTTGAGGCCGTTGATAACTAGTTTGACCAAAAGCCAAATGTTCTTTCTGATATGTGGATGCTTACACACAATAGGAGTGGGGGAGGGAAGAATAGGAGTTCATTGTACTAGACAAAGGGGAATGAAGAAAAGGGAGGGCGGATAGGAATAGGAAAGACAGTAGGATAAATCAGACAGAACATTCCTATGTTCATGTTTGAATACACAACCAGTGAAACTCCTCATCTTGTCCAACCACAAGAATGGGATCCTAATTAGAATAAGTATATTCCATGTAGTATAATATGTCAAAATACACTCTACTGTCATGTATATCTAAAAAAATAAAAAATAAATTGTTTGAGTTTCAGTTTATTAATAGGGCAACCATTTTTTCCAATAAAATTCTACCTAGTTTTGCTGAATGGAATTATATTTGGGTATTTCAGATGTAGGCTAACTGTGGACATTTTTAACTTCTGAGAAGTTAGGTTAGTGGTTATAATTTCCATGTATATCCACAAGACACTAATTTTTAAAAAAACTATAAATAAATATCAGAGAGATCAGTAGAATAGAGGGAAAGGAACAGGGGAGGGAGAAGGGATGAGAAAGGAAAAGGACTGGGGACTGAGTTAGAAAGTATTATAGTCCATGCTTTTATAATCATGTCAAAATGAACCTTAGTATCATGTATAACTAAAGTGACCTAATATAAAAGCCCGGACTTAGGAGCATTGGTTTATTTCTGACTGCATCCCTTGTTACTTTTGTTCTCTGATCTTTTGAAGCCTCAGTTTCCCAACCTGTGAAATGGAAATGATGACGACTCGACTCTATGTGACAGTTCTGGAAAGAAGCACTGGTGCGGACAGGATAGTCCCATGGTGAAAAGGAGAAAGTGTTTGTCCAGGACTGGACTTAGAGGAAGTGCTCAGTAAAGTACGGCTGTCCTCCTGCCCTGAAGGGATAACACGAATCCAGATCCCGTACCAATACTGCAGGGCTGTTACTCCACATCACTACCTACTTTTCTTCCATTTTCTTTTCTACCTGATTCTTTCTGATCCTCCTTTATTGTTTTCATGAGAAAAGTCCATCTGCGTAGCAATCATCCCACGGCCTGGGTGTCAATAAGTCATTGGCAACAGAAGCGAGGTGATAATACTGACAGCCCTATCTCACAGAGGGAGCATTTCTTATTGTACCTAATCTTTCGTTCTGAATAATTTTCACACATTTTTCTCCTTACAACAGCCTGAGAAGGCAGAAACTCTTGCCCTCATTTTGCAAATAAAAAGGTTAAAGATAATTATTTGCCTAAAGTTAGGCATCTAAGAATTGAAACTGCCAGACTTTGGTCCAGAATGATGTGAAGATTGAGTTCAACAGAAGAAACATATATTCAGTTTTCCCCTAGTCACTAGGTCTAGTACCTTGGCATTCCATCTGGTTTAGTGCCTGCACTTATTTTTCATTTTTATAAAAGTATTATTATTAATACTTGCATTAAAACATACCAGGTTTATTAGGCTTTTACCTCCAGCTTCTCCAGCTTCAGTTTCAACTACACAATGTGTGAGATGCACCTGCCATAAACAGAGCCACCAATGTAACACCTAATTGTACTTGAAAAACAGTCAGAGATGACCTTTCTTTCTTCTCCAAACCTGTTCTGAACACAATATAACCAATACCTCCCTTTGAAGGCAATAGGGAGATCTTGTGCACCAGGGCCTGGCAGAAGCTAACTCCTTGCAGTCTGGTGATGGTGGTCATGATGGAACTGTCCAGTAGCCGCTCTGATCTAACAATGGCACTACAACCAGTGCTACGGGCTGCAAGATGCACAAAGCCACCAAAACTGGTGACCATACTCTGAGGGTCACTGGATGACTTTTTGTAGGTTAGATGAGTGTAAAAGACAAGACACGGGAAATAGAAACTCAAGGTCCTCCCTCAGAGTGTGTAGAGTGTTCCTGCTGCAATAGTTTCATTATTTACTACATATTATAAATCAATAATTTCTTATTTATTTGTTAACTTTTTAAAAGTTTTTCTGACTACCCTTTTCAGCAACAGTGAATTCCAGGGATACAGAAGCATATGTTTCATGAAATTTTACACACTGAATTTCCTGTTCTTAGAAAAGTTGATGAACATGTAACCAGTATAAATCGTTTGCAGATATTCAATGTCCAACTTGGGGGTCATAACGATATTACTGACCACTTGAAAACATAAGTGTAAATCTACAGAAGAAACATCAGCATCTGTTTCAAAGCTAGTAACTTCTGGGTGCAGGTTTTCCTCTAAACTTACCATTAATACATCAAAGGAGGACAAACCCTCGGGAGAGGTGCTGTGTGTAATGTTTAAATCTGAAATTCTGTAAATGCATTTGCAGTATCTCAAGTCGCAGTGAGACTCTTTGGATGGAACTCCTATTTTTAGTCAGATCAATTTATATTATGAAGAGAAAAGGAGTGAAAATAAGAATCCCCATGATTTTGAAGCCTCTTAGTTTGGTTTGGAAAAATACTTGAAAGAGTCATAGAACAATTTAATTGAAAGTTTTGGTTTAAAATGTTTTCAAAAGTATATACTCTGGCCAGGTGCATTGGCACAGGCCTGTAATCCAAGTGATTCAGGAGGCTGAGGCAGGAGGATCACAAGTTCACAGCCAGACTCAGAAACTTAGCGAGGCCCTATTCATATTAGGGAGACCCTCTCTTAAAATAAAAAATAAAATAGGCTGGGGATATGGCTCAGTGGTTAAGTGCCTCTGGGTTCAATTCCTGATGCCAAAAAAATTTAGATAGATACCCTAAATGGTGGCCAAAGAGTATATGTAAAAATATTTGGGCTGACATTTTTATTTTAAAAGTAGAATTGAGGATATCCTCCATGTAGGAGGATTTTCTCTGAGTTTTCCAGGTACTTTAGTATCTAAAGGAATAATTTTTGTTTAATTAAAAGTACTAAAAGTATTTTATATGCAGATAAGTCAATATAATTAGGAAGGGGATCAGATACCATAAAGATAAAGGGAGAGTCAATGGAATAGAATAGTCAACCAGAGTGAGGGAGGAAGGAAGGGAAAAGGAAAGCTAAACAGAAGGAATTTAACAAAATCATGTTATATTTATATATAAAGATACCAAAGGGAATTTCACCTTTATGTACATGAAGAAAAAAGGCAGCTTAATAAGGGGAAGAATGGGGGAGGGAGGAAGGTAAGAAAAGGGAGGATGGGTTGTGAAATCAAATTCCTTGCATGTACAATTTTGTCAAAATGAACCCAATTATTGTATATAATTATGAAGCTCTAATAAAAAAAGAAAATAATAAAAACGGGTTTGCTTAAAATAAAGACTTTATATTCAATTTAAAGGTTTTTGATATGCAGATGAGTATATTAAATATGCTAATAATTTCACATTTATTAACAGTAAACTACACTTAGATTGTAGGCAATTTTATGATAAAAATCTTAATAAGATCATGTTGAAAAAATTAACTTTTTAGGAAAATACCAAGCAGCATTAGAAACAGATAAGGATATGAAATGGATTAATGTATGTGCAGTGTACAGGTGTTCTGTTTTTGTAACTTTTGATGTTTCAAATAATCAACATAATAATCTTTTTATTTGATTTTAAATGTAAATGGATATGTCTTATTTTTATGCTTAGGAAAATTTTATTTTTGAAGAGGATTTTCAATAGAATTGTTTAATAATTCTAGATGCATTTTGTGAAAATTCCAAAATTTTTCATTTTTAAGTATCCCCTCTCCAACTGGCAGTTATATATATGGCCACTCCTCCCAAACCAGGAATCCTTACACCACTAGAGAAGCAGAGCCGCAGGGTATGCGGAGTCGTTTTAAGTAACGAATGGAGCATATTCATCTTGCCACCTCTCCTAATTTTTAAAGTAAATCTCTTTCTCCCATGTTCTTTTTGATTCCACACCATCAAGGATTCCAGGACACAGCAGTCACCTGAGCACCACAGCTGATAGATGTCTTTATTGCCTCAAAGAAATGTTCCAGGACTGTGGCGCTCTCCAGCATTGCCTAAATTCCAAACGGAACTACATGCCTTTGTGACTTTGAAGATTAATCTCTGTCACTCACAGCTCGTTGGCTTCCCTCACTCGTCTCTGCCATGCCTGCAGATGGTGTGAAGTTCTGTGCCAGCGTTATTTATCCCAACTTCACTTCTCACATAGCTCCCACTTTGAGCCATTCCAGGGAAAGTGAAATGCTGAACAATTATACAACTCTTGTGTCAACCTGTGGTCTTTACAGCTCAGGTCCAAAAGAACACCTCGGTAGTCATATCTGCTATTCTTGGAGGCTGCTGGGGCGTTCCAGCCGATGCAGTAAGACCACTGTCTGCAAGCAGTCTCTCAAACCACAAACAGAAATGTCTTCAAAATACACAGGAACAGCAAAGTGTTCATTTGCAGACGTTGCTAACACAATTCCAATGCTGTCTGCTGCTTCGTTGCATTTTTCTCCCAGAGCTCGAGTTGTGGAATTCAACATCCTCTAACTTTGACTTTCTATTCTTCTGCAAGTCAGCAAATGTTTTGGCACTGAGGACCAAAAACAAAAAAGACATAAGGTGGAAGGGAAAGCCATAAAAAGAAATAGAATTAGTGATTGTGATAGGAAGGGTTTTATATCTATTATTCATCTCCCATCAACACTATGAGTATTTTTATTATTCCATTTTACAGATGAGGAAACTGAGTCTCAAAGAGATTGAATAATTTACAAGTGATCACATTCCTAATAATGACAGAACTAGAACTTGCATTCAAGGGTTTGCATTTAGAGGTGACTCTCATAATGCCTAAGCAGTATCTCAACACTCATGAAAAGAAGCAGAAGCAAAAGGAGTGGGGAAAGAGAGGAAGACAAGTGGAAAGGAGAAAATTGGGAGATGAGGGGAAGAGGACTGAGGAGGAACATTGGGAGAACATTGGAGAGAAGCAGGAAAAAGAGGGAGAAACAGAAAGACAGTCCCGAGACAGGGTTTATAGCTTGGGTAACATGTGCCGCAATAGATTTTGAATCCTTAAAATACTTAACATCTTTTTTCAACGTTTTTACCAGCATTTTTTTTTTCTTATCATAAGAGTCTCTTACCACTGATTTTCTAGAGAAGACTTCAAGTATTAGAAGAATGTCAGTTTTAAAATCTGCAAGACTCAATTTCCTCTTCTGTATATTGGACACAAACACCCATTTCCTCAGATCCTACTATCTGTAAGTTCTGTAAGTAAAGCATGGGAAGTTGTGAATTAGCTTCCTTTGCACTGAGCACCATGGCTTTAATCTTGGAACAAAGATGCAGAAATGGATGAGTGGATGTGGGAAGGACATCAGAGGAAATAATAACAAACAGCACTCACTGGGAACTTGCTAGGTGGCAAGGACCGTGTGCACTACCATGGCACACTCAGACATCTGTTATCTTCCTCTGTCCTCTCAAGTGAAAGCAAGGACGAGCTGGTCTGTCTGAAACTAGACCTCCTGAACACCAGGCAAGGGCTAGAATATTCAGCACTAACTGTGGGAAGAGGCTTAGGGTAACGCTGGTTTTAAGTGCTGCTCCACAGTCAAGGTCATTATTTCCATTGTGTTCTAAAATGCATTATCTGCGTTGTGCTGTGCTCTATGGACTGCTTCCCCTTCTGGCTGCCCATTAGTTAGAACAGCCACTGGGAGTCATGGGCTCTCCCCTCCCTCATTCGTCTAAGACATATTCAGACTGGGCAGTAAAGTTCTCTCAGCAGTTTTTGCTATTTCGGTAACACTGTAGTTAGGGCTAGTAAAGGATTCCGATTATTGTTTATCTTTGGAGACTTTGGAGTTATCCCTTATTGGTTCCTTTAATCCTGCTGCCACTTCTGTAAATAGTCCTCCATTAAACCTCTATGGATCATCTTTTAGAATTTTACATTCGTTTCCATCACAATTCTGTTCCACACAGACATAAACCATGTGATCTTAGACAAGTTCCCTAGCATCTCAAGCCTCAGTTCCATCATCTATAAAATAAGAATGACGTACTTCAAAGGGAAGTTATAAAGAGTGAATGAAAGTTGCATGTACTTTAAGGCTTAACACCTTTTACGTACATAAATGATAACTGTTATTATTTACAGTCTACTTAGGAAATATGAATGTTTCAAGGTCAGGCTTATATATCAGTCCACCACCATCACCACCACTACCCCACCATGCACAGATTTACCTCAGGCAATTCTCTCCAGTATTCAGCATCTAAGTGATGACCTTAGTTTGGAGGTCTCTGTCATTCTGACTCATTTTATTTCAATTGGCCCAGAGTCCTCAGCATTCTCACTGAGCTTGTGAAGCTCAGTGTACGAAGAAGGAAAGAATATAAACATATGTGGAATCATTCTGCCTTCCTGGGAGACAGTTATTCAACCACGTATAAGCTAATGCAAGTTCCTACTGGGTTCTTCCATGAATCCCCAAAGTTACCCTTTTAATTTAAGAAATAAACCCCAGACATATTCAATGACTTAGTACCTACCATTATCATCTCTTAGCTATATCAGATTTGGGAACACCCTGCTGTTCTACCATTGTTCTATGTCTGGAGATTGCAATTAGGTTTCTTTCTAAGTGCCAACTTGGATCAATTGACGGTGGTTGCCTGGAGTGCTGGGTGGAAAAAAATTCTCAGGCCAAGTGCAAGCTCAGCAGGATAAATGAGAGTTCTGATTGATTAGCGATGTCTACAAAGGATTTGGGGTGAGGGGGAACACTCCCTCACTGGTGGCTTGTTTGCTGACCATGCATTAAAGTATTAAGGGATTTGGGGGAAGACAGTAGAATGGGGTGGCAACATCCCAGAGTCTTACGCTGCTCCCTGCCTCATGATACTTTTCTTTGCACCCTTCTCCTGTAGAATCTATTTCAAATAAAAGGTAATGGCTGAGATTACAGACACATTTTCTCATTTACACCTTTCATTTTTATGTGCATTTGCATTCAGCAGTGAAATTATAACACATATTTGGTATCTGTTGTAAGCATCTGGGGATGGTTTATATTATAGGAATTCAAGAAATAGAGCTCTCTACTGGACAGTGATTCAGGCAAAGATGTTCAACATAGCTCACTGAGCTCATCTCATCAATGATATGTTCACGCAGCTAAAGGCAAATGTTTAAACATTTAGTTAATGCACCATATGTCTTAAATATTTTAGTTCCATCTGACATTTTAAAAATCCATTTTAGTGGAAACTAGCCAAGTAAATTTACTTCTCTGGAAGATGATTATTCCATTCATCTTTAACTCAATTCTCCTGGACTTCTCCAGCACAATGAACTCTTAATTTGTAGGTTTGCAAATCCAAAGATGGTGCTGTCTTCATGTTCTTCCTCATAAGTAGAAGAAATGCTGAATTAGATGGATCCATGTGCTACATTTTATGTCCTGAGGACCACAAAGCTAAATATAGACAAGGAAGGCTCTGGAAGAACCTGTCATCAGCCTGGGAGCTCAGTGGAATGGCAGGTAAAGGACAAAATGGGGGACCAATAAAATAAAAGAAATGAAGTAGGGAAATTATAGAGTCTGAATTTAAAAAGAAAGAACAAAGTCAAAGGCAAATAAAGAACATTTATAATGTTCTTTATAAGAGTTATAACCCTTATTTTTCAAGTCATACCCTCCAATGAATTAAAAACAATGAAGGAGGAAAATAATAGCCATATAACTACAACCCTTGGATATAATGGTTAGAAACACAAACTTTGATAACTGAATAAATTGAAGTCCCAAATATTGGCTCTACAAATTATGAGTTGTGACCTTGAGCAAATTATTTCAACTCTTTGAACCTAGATTCATTACTGGGTTGATTAATATATTAAACATGCATAGTGGGAGGGTATAAAAACAGATTTATCTTTTAAAAAGTAAGCAAATTCAATTTCATGTATAAACTCCCAATCTTCTGCCTATAGCAAGAAGATATATTTTATCACATTGTAGTACACTCAATTTATATTCAGTGGCTTTTATAAAGTCAAATTAAAGTATCATTCTCTCAGTCTTTCTCCCATTCAAATCAAGATGCTTTTGATTAAGAGTTCATTATTTCTAAGGTTTCCACTACTGCACTCCACCATCTACCTGAGGGCAAATAAGTTGGTTAAGAGAAGAGGTGTTTTATGTAAAGTCATAGCTTCTAACACTGGCTATTTTGCAGTTGAGGCATCTTTTTCTAGTTGACCTTTGGCTGCTGGCTTCTGTCCTTTCTCTTCTGCTTTCTCACGGAGGCCTGGACATTGTGAGTTAGCCTCCAGTCAAGTAAAGCTGATCTTGCTTGATCTTTATGGTCTTGTCGCTCCTCTTAGTCGACACCTCTGGTCAAAAGATCCTTGGACTTCTATAGTGTCTCTGTCCTGACCTCAGACCTCTTCATCTCATGAAGATTTTCTACAATTCTGTAGCCCCCTTGAAAGTCTGGAGAATGCTGTATTACTTCATTCATGTGATATCAGAAAGCATAAGATGTGACCTGCAGCTCACCATCCATGCTTGACCCTTGATCACTGCTACTCTGTACTTCTTCCACCATATAGGACATGGAATGAAGTTGGTAATGGAATTTATCCTAGTAGTCTCTCCCCACTGGGTGAAGGGGGGATTCTGGCTAATGACAAACCCTTGACTTGGTGCTCCATTATCTTTACCTATTGAGACATGATGTTCAGAGGTAACCAAGGGAGAAAAGGATGTGCAGGAGAAGCAACCTTAAAGCCCATTTCTTGAGATTTAAATCTTTGGAAGGACTAAAAACTTTCTTGGGACAGGGAGGGCAATTCTAGCAGCTGCAGGCTATATCATCTGTTCTTTGATTGGTAGAGGCAGGGAGAAGAATTGTGGAAATGAAAGGGAGTGAGAAAGTGGGGGACAGAATTTGGACAGGCTGGAATGATGACCTAGAATTTGAGACACAAAAAGTAAGCTTGAGGTCATGGCACAGTGCTCTGCTTCCGCCCACAACCCCCACCCCAGTCAGCTTCTGTTCAGCTGACTGCTCCTGTCCTTTGGCTAGGAGGTGGTGGGTGAAGGGGTGGCAGCCTCCACTTCCTCTAGTTTTTAAGTAAATCTGCTGCTTAGCGTCCCCTGGTAATTCAAAGTCCTGCAGAAGTTTTTATCTGCTCCCCCAAATCTCTGCCTGCATATGTGATTGAACTCCACAGACAAGAGGGAGGGGAGAGAAAACAACCTAGACAGATAGTAGCTTTCACTTTCTTAGAAGGAGGAAGAACACCAAGAGAGGGGAAGAGATGCACTGGGAGGAGGGATTGAGGAGGAAGGTTTATCAAGGAGAATGTCTTTGAAAATATTTGATCAATGGAAATTTTTTAAAGGCAATCCAAATTATTGCTCATTCCTGTTACCCTTGAGGCATTTAGTGCTTCAGGGGTAAAGCTAGAACATCCTAGATCAAATAAATCATTCCTTGGCTTCAATTTTTTTTAAAGTAGGCTTTCTATAGTAGTTGGTTGCAGAACCAGAGGCTAAATGCAAACACCTTTAAGTTTTAGAACCCAGAATTTTGATGAGGTTTGTTCTTCAAATTCCAAAAGCTGAGCCATACAGACCAAGAGTGAAGGTCAGAAAGACTGAAACAGAGGTTTAGCATAAATCTTGAGGTGCGGAAGGATGAGGATGGGACTAAAAAGCAGTTTTCATCACTGGAGTTGGTGTGGAAGACCCACAAGTACAGCCTTAGAAGGGAAGAAATCAGACTGCAGATGAGTGAACTCATTTTCCTATCCTGGACTTCAGTGCTGAGGGAGTAAGACACCTCTAGTTAGGGTCAGGGAGTGACACAACAAAATGTGTACCCCTTGCCTCCCCAGAACTCACACCTTGCAGAGATGACCTTAGTCAGCATGGCAGCAAGACGACATGGTGCCTAGATGTTGGAGTAGAAATGATCAAGAAAAGTGAGCATCTCCCACCTCCGACTCTGCTGTCCTCAGTCCCATTCCCTATGATCTGTGAGAGATCTGATATTCCATGGACCCCCAGGGATGCAACAGGAGATGAAGCTAACCCCAAAACCTAGCAGCTCTGGAAGAGTTAAGGTAATGCCCAAGTCCGCTAGAGGGAAATCCCCAGACTCTGATGTGACAGGCAAACAAGTTACCATTCTGGAGACAGGATACAGCAATGGCTACAACACATGCCCCTTCTCAAGAGAAGACCAGAGGGTACTCATGCCCCCACATCTCAAAAAAGAAATGAGCATCCATCTGCTCCCAAACACCATCTTGAGAAAGCAGAGGGAAGGGAGTAACTAGCCACATAACCCATTTCAAACCAGAAAGTTGAAAAGTCTTACTGGCAAAGTCAAGTATTCTCCCCATAAGTAGGGTAGGAAAGTGAAAGAAAAAGTCATAGAAAATAAATTGAATTTTGGAAAATAAAATAAGGTTGGGGAGGGGTTGGTATTTTTGTTTGAATATATGCATTGGTCTACTCAGGTTGCCATAATGGAATACTATAGACAGAGTGGCTTAAATAATAGAAATTTATTTTCTCTTAGCTCTGGAGGTTTGAAGTTCAAGATTAAGGTGTTGTCAAGGCTGATTCCTGCTGAGGCCTTTCTTCTTTGGTACCTTCCCCTTGTGTCCTTACTTGACCTTTCCCTTGTGCAGAGAGAGCACTCTGGTGTCTCTTCTACCTCTTTCTTTCCTATCAGATTGAGACCTATTCCTTGTGACCTCATTTAACCTTAAATACCTCCTTAAAGGTCCTGTCTTCAAAAACAGTCCAAACAATCATATTGTGAGTTAGGACTTCAAAATATGGATTTTGGAAGGACACAATTAGGTCCACAAGTAGATAAACAAAAGTTGTAGCATAAAAAAGTTTTGTCTATACTATGCAAGTAAACCTTAGTCTAGTTCTTGAATATGAGTGCTTAACAATAGAGAACTGTAATATAATTGCCATATTATATAAACTAGGTTTTAATATATGCCAGGCATTGTTTAAGTGCTATACATGGGCTATTGCATTTAATCTAACAGCAATTTTGTAAGACATATACTATTACTATCTGACTATACTCCTATCAGTCCTCTTGGAATAATAACCTCCCACCCCCCATTCCACATAGCTAAGTCATAGAGTTCTGATCATTTATAATAGTGTCTTTCATGGGACCCTCATTTAATTGGAGATCACAGTGCTCAGCTTTTTACCTCTCCACTTTCTCTGACTTACTGGGGCAATAACTTTAGTCACTCAACATCAAAAATGTCAGTCTTGCCATCAGGACCCACTCAAGGCACCATGACAAGTCTGTTGAAGGCCCAGGTGCTGATACTGCCACCACTGAGAACACAGAGCACCATGATCACTGAGGAGCCACCACTGATGACCACAGCCAGTCACATCCCTGTCACCACCAATGTTACTGTAGCTCAGCCAATCTTGATGCTTGTCTAAGTAATGCCACCTTGCATCTCCCGAGAAAATGACTATTGCTGGGGATTCATTCATTGTGTTTTCCTGTACTATGCCCAGCATCACTTGGCCCTTTAAAACTTCCACTTCTCTCCTCCTCTTAGCTATACCCATCCTCAGTACTTATGTAGACATTTCTGAACTTTATGATAAATACAGTGTGGGCTTGACATAAAGTTGAAAAAAGCAAATAGAGACTCAGAAAACAGAATAAGACTATCTAAAATGGATTAGCTATTCAAACTAAGGTTGGAGGTATAAAATGTAAAATAAAAAAATAATTTTGAATTAAACCATGTTTTATAGATTAAATTATCCAGCACCATGAATGCTTTCCTTAGAACTTAATTCAATGCAGATCATTCCTTTTGTGTTCAGTAGCTGGTTGGTAAGTGGTTAATATCTCTAGAGAAATTACCTGTCATTCTCACAAAATTTTTAAAGAAAAATACGCCTCAAATATTAAGTAAAAGTAATCCTATGCACAGATTCTGTTACCTTTCTTTTTTAGCCCTTTTTGATCCGAAGCTGCATTTTTTCTCTGAATATGCCAAAGCCCTGAGCCTAGAGAGAGAAATAAATCTACAGTTCATCTTCCCACAGATGTTATTTTGGAGCAACTCCATTCGATGTCTCCTAGATAAAGCAATCAACCTGGAGAGGAATGAGGAGCCCATATACTAAAAAGTGACATATAATTATTACCGTGCCTATTAAGTGAATAAACCAGCCAGAGCCCAATTACATCGTTGCAACATGCAATGAAATATCTCTTAAACAATTCTTCAACAAAGAAATAAACCTGTCATGGAAGAAAAATTTGCTGTACATCAAGGCTATGTATTGAGGAAGTAATGTTGGTGTCAGGGTCATGCTGGCTGTAACTCAATGTGCAATTAAGGGAAATTAAAGGCAGTCCTCATTACATACATTTTACACTTTGTTTATTGTGCTACAAATTCTATAGTGGAACCACTGACTTGCAGCAACAATAGCTCATTTAACAGAAAATGAGAATGTTAACAAAGGATGTTTGATGGCTGAGGAGCAGAGTACAGCAATTTACATTTTTTCCCTTGTGTCCGTGCTCCAAAACTGCATCTCTGGATGGAGTCAAGCATGAAGTAGCCACAGGCACAGCCAATATGACATAACTGAAATTCTACCTGAGACTCAAGAGAAGAGCAGAACAAAACAGGAAATAAAGCATGTCAATAGTTTTTAGCTCAATGCATAAATTTCTAATCAATCACTTCACAGAGAATCAAGAAGAGAGGGAACAAAACTGGATGAGACAGCTATGCAGGCGTGGGACTCATCAGAAGATTCCAGTCTGCAGAGATCATGTTTGAAGGCTGAGTCCCCTCCAAGAATACCTGTTGAAAATTCCCTATATCTTAAATTCAGACACATTCCATGTGAAAAACCCACCATTGCCAACAAAGTATTATTTACACACAGGCAAATAAACAGGAAGTGGGCTATGTGAAATGATGAATTGCTTGCTATAGTGTGGTTCTCAGATGGCTGTCCCACTGGGAATCTTGGGTTTGGAGAGATGGAGTGGAAACTGGTACTATGGAATCCTGTAGCAGGTATCCATTTTAATCTGGCTCTTGGTGCTGCATCACTCTGTAGACCTCCAGCTGAAAGTGTGTGTTAGATCTCCCAGTGGAAAGGATTCCCATGGCTTTTCATAATGTCACTTTGACTTTGGAGGGGGAGGTCAGGGTGGGTGACAGTAGCTACATGAGAAACAGCAGAGAAATGGAACCACATGGACTTTGAAAGTCTCTTGCAAGAAAAAGAAAAAATCCAGTACTATTTTTGGATGAAGGATCTGCATCTGAAACAGTTGAGCTCCCCACACCCAGAGCTTTTTAATCCCTGTCACTTTGACCACTAACTCTCTGGAAATGAAACGGGCATTTGCATATTTAACGTTAACTGCCCATGTAATCGAACTATAGCTGACATTACTTTCTTTCAAGGAAAATTAAGAATGGCCCAATGACTTTGGAATGTCTCTTGCCCATTCACTTAAGGATCTCTTCAAAGAAGGGGGCCTGGAGCCAGAGGTTGAGCAGTGTGTATCACTGGAAGAGGGTAGAAGGGCAGAGAAGCTTACAAGGAAAAGGTAAAATGCCTAAATCACTTGCCAGAATTCTCAGCAGGGCAGGCTGTGCTTCTGAGCAATTAGAGGCATCTTCCAAAGTCAACTCTGCCAAGCTGGAAAAGAGGAGTCATTTAAAATTCTACTTTTCTTCCATGGGGAGAAAAGAGGCTGTCACATCCTTCAACCCTTCTCAGACTCCCAGTAATGTTTATGAAATGATGATTTCAAATTGTGTGTTCTTGGACTCCTCGCATGCTCCTTTTGAAAAAGTAGTTTTGCATTTCTGGAAAATATTTCCTGTCAGTGTCTGACCTTAATTGGGTGTTTGATTCATGGGACACTATGAGGGGAACAGGTGCCCCAGAGTGCTGACAGGGCTTAGTTGACCAAGGCTTTGGAATGAGGTTCCAATCTTACCTACTCTTTGGGTAAGTGATTTAGTAAATACTGTCTATAAATAGCATTCTGAAGTCTTTCTCCCATAGTTCCTCACGGTAAGTATGGCCTAGATCCAAGGTCTATGAGCTAGAGGAGCCGCTCATTTGCCCATTTGCTCCCAAGCATTTATTAATTCATTCAGCAAGTGCCTGTGAGCTCCTGCTATGCATGCAGCACTAGGTGCAGTTGGTAGTGAAGTTTCTCAATCTTATAGGAGACTCACAGCTGTACAGTCACATTATTGCTATAGAGTAACATTATCTCTACTACAGAATCTCCCAAAATGAGATATCAAATTCTTAAGTTTTCTACCATCAACATTATCAAATAAAAATGCAGAGATGACCAGGGGGGATGTAAAAAACAAAATCAGAGTTGAGTTATTTCTTGGCAAGCAAGCAAGGACCACTGTGCTCAAAAGCCACTGCAGCTAATCACTCTGAGTTAAAAGCAAAATGACAAGAAAATTGGGAGAAAAAAAGAGAAAGCTTTAGGAAAACGAGTCTGAATCTTGAAATGCACCATTTGCCAGGCTAAAGAGAGGTTAGTGAAGTCTCCTTTGAGATTGGTCATCGTTCTTTGTATAGAAGCTTACGAATGTTTTGCAGACAGGACAAGATTGGGCTCATGAAGCTACAGCAGGTTCATGGTCCTCGAGTGAGACAATTTATATTCATATTTTGGAAGTTTGGTGGAACTTTTCTTTAGTAGGATGATATTTTTGTCCTGACCATATCTTACTTCCACCTCTCTGAACCTTGAGGGACATGCTCTGAATTCTTGTGTTCTTGAACATGTGCATGCTTTCAGGCATAGTTGGAGGCCACTTTCAAAATCTAGTCCAATTACTATCTAAACATTTACATCCCTTTTAAGTTCATATGCTGAAATCCTAATTCCCATAGTCAAGGTAATACAAGTTGGGGCTTATGAGAGGTGACTGTCCTCACGAGAGGGATTAGTGCCCTTACAAAAGAGAGGTCAAAGAACCCACCAGCTCCTTCACCATGTGAGAACACAGCTAGAAGGCATCATCTATGCACCACAGAGCAGGCTTTCACCAATGTGCTAGCATCTTGATCTTGACTTCTTAGTCCCCAGAATTGTGAGCAATAAATTTCTGATGTTTACAAGATACCCAGTTTATCATATTTTTTAATAGCAGGCTGAAGAATTTCCCTTCCAGAATGGGAGTCCTTTTCAAATCTTTTAAGAAAATCCCTGGCCCATTCTTCTATGGTTGGTAGAGTCTCCAGTTCAACCCCAACAGTGCATTATGATCATCTTAAGAAGCCAGTAGAACAAGAAAACACTGTGTGCTGGGCTCTCTATTAAGGGCTTCCATTCACTTAGTTCTCATAAAAGTCAGCACAACAGGTCTTAAAAGTTTCCCCATTACCAGATAATAATGGTAACTAGCATTTATTGAGGACTCACTATGTGCCATGTGTTTTTATGGATCAAATTAAACATTGTTTTCTCATGGATGCAAATTCTATCAAAGCAGAGTATCAAGTTTTTATTCTATTTATACCTTTCTGCTTGTCTCTTCCCCTTCAACAGCACTGGAATCTTCATTGTTTGAGGAATAATAACTGAATTATTACTGAGTAATAACTAAATTATAACTGATAACTCAGAGGCCATCATCCTGAAAGCATAATTTGGTACTCCATACCTCACATAAATATTTCTATGTTTTTCCTTAGTTAACATAAGTTAACATAAGAGCAAAGCAAAACTAACTCCAGTGCCTCTCCATGGGAAATCCCTCTGTTGCTTCTCCTTCCTTAGATGTTCCTTCCTCTCAACATTCCCTAATTTCCTGTTTGTAACCCAATCCTTATGTGACTGCCAAATTTCTAGATCCATCTTTACTTCCAAAATAATTGCTTTTGCTTTGCTAATGACATCACCATTGACACTACAATTTTTCCAAGCAAAATATTTTTAAATGTATGTAGATATGTGCTAAATAAATTAAATACCAGCATCATTAAATACTTTGCAAGGGGAAATGAATCTAATTAAATTCTTTCTTTCTGCTGAGACAATGTTATACGGTCTCGACTCTCTTGAGAATTACTGATTCATTTAACAAATAAATATTGAGCACCATAAGGGGTGAAAAAATCACAATTTGAAGATACAAACAGGTAAAGTAATACAATTCAACATGATAAGAGTTCGAACAGAATAAATTCAAATCCTCTGGGGAGGTCAAACAGCCCTGAGGCTAAGGGAATTAAACTGCCCATCTCCCCCTCAAATCCTGGCTCCATAAATTCTAACCTGTATTCCCCTAGCCAAGGTATTTAATCCTCCTATGCTACAGTTTATCCACACAAAATAAGAATTATACTAATGTTCTTTATCTTATAGAATTATTTAGAAAAATATTTAAAACAAGCGTTACTTAAATCTGTACCAATACATAGAAAAATGCTCACTAAATTATTAGCATGTTAATATTAAATGGTATTAGTAGCACAGAAAAATGTGAAATTGCTTCTGTGTGGGCTTCTCAGAGATTTTACTGATGTCTGTAACATCAAGTCCAAGTATACTTGACAAAGAAGATGGGAAAGCACTTTCCTATCAGAGTAAAACTCAGGGGCAAAGGTCCAGAAATTTAATCAACAGAGCATATTCAAAGAGTCAGACAAATTTCAACACACTAAAAGTCATGATTTCCAGCTTCCCAAACTTGTCTAAAGTATAATCTCTTCTCAAACTTTTAACTTAGATGTAGCATATGGTATTTTTCAACAATGACTACAGTGATACCGACCCTCTTACAATGATGGTACCGTACCTCTTCCATCAAGTGATGGAGCTGAGGTCTCCTCCTCCTCAATATTGTCTCAGGCAGTAGAATAGGGCAGAAGTAACCTCTAAGGACATATTATAAAAACGCCCATCAACCAGTTATCTTGGAATACTCATTCTAGGAAAACAGCACCACTGTAAGGAAGCTCAAATTAGTGCCTGAAGAAAGACCACCAGGAGAAGACACATTTAGGTGCCTCAGTTAACAGTCTAACTGAGGTTTCAGTCAATAGCCAGCTTTGTTTTGGTCTCTTCGGGTTGCTACAGCAAAATAACATCAAGTGGATTTTATAAACCACAGAAATTTATTTCTCACATTCTGTAGGCTATAAAGTCCAAGCTCAAGGTGCTGGCAGATTCAGAGTCTAATGAGGGCTTGTTCCTCACAGACGGAGCCTTCTAGTTGTGTCCTCATGTGGTTGGGAATAAGCTAGGTAGATCTCTGAGGTCCCTATTATCAAGGGCATTAATCTCAATCACCAAGGCAAAACCTTCTAAAAGCCCAATATTCTAATTGTATCATTGTGGGAGTCAGGATTTCAACCTAAGAATTTTGAGAAGACAAAAATATTCAGACCATAGAAACAAACCTCCAAAGATTTAAGGACAATGCCTCCAGGTGATTCCAACCTTCATCTATCACATCACTTCCAGTTTCTGGGTCTTCCCAACTTAGGTGCCAAACATCATGGGTCAGAGACAAACTGTCCTGCTTTGCCTGTCCTAATTCCTGGCTCACCCATCCATGAGCCAAATCCAATGGCTGTCTTATTCCCCTAATATATGAGGTGGGTTTTTACTCAGTTCTAGTAGCTAGAATAGGAGATTTTTCCTATCTTTCCATGGGGACAGATGCTGTTTGCTGTGTCACCAAGCATGGTTACCACTCCCATTCTAAGGGCTCACCCCTCCCTGAAACCATGGAGAAGCCATCAAGGCAGTCATCACAGGGTCCCTGAAATCAGAGGCTTATCCAAGTTACAACAGCAGGAAAACAAGCCTTAGTTGAGGGCTGGGAAGGAGGAAGAAAAGTACACAGTCCATCCTTGATCCACCCTTTGCCTCCTTCTTTCTGTTCTATTGTTCTGTACCCACAGCTTTTTTAACATCTTACTATTAGTTTTCATAATTATCCTTTCAAAATGTTCTCTTGACAAAATGATTCAAACTTATCCCTTTTGTACAGCAAACTTCTACCTAGAAATGCAATATCTTGGTGTTCTTCCCAAGAAAGCTCAGAAGCCTAGCCCAGTGAATAGAAGCGAGGGAAGTCACAGACAGTAGGCTGATTATGTGCCCACTGCCAGAGAGCCTACGGCTGTAAGGAGGTGATCAGTCAATATTTGCTGACTAAATGAACGAATGCTCTATTGAATTAATGTTCTCTTTCTGCCTCTGCTCATCCAGGCCCCTAAGTGGCCCAGAGCACAAGTTCCAGAGGAAAGAACACAAAAAGGAGACTGACTGTACTGTCCAGAGGTCAGATCTTGCCAAGCCACAGTTTGGAGAACACCCCTCTTTGGTGTAATGTGATGCTTCCGGAGAAACATGGTGTGGAGGCCTGAGCTACTGGGAACTGGGATCTAGATCTGGGTGGGCCTCAGCTGCCTTCTGAGAGTGTCACAGCTGGAGCACAGCTGCTGGCCAGAGAGCTGATTGCCTCATAGAGCCTCTACTGGGAAATCTCTGTACTTGACAGCTGTGCCCGCCAGCTGGCCTTCGCCAGGCCTTTCACCTCTGAGGGGAGGCAGTTTGACTTCTAGTAGGAACATGTAGACCTGACAAAGGCGAGAGCTTGACTGTCTGACTCTAGCATAGAAACACCCCCTGGGGGCCTCTTTGGGGTGCATTTGCACATGGTAGACATTAGCCAAACCTAACAACTTATGGTATTTCAGGGTAATAATCAGAAATTCCCCTCTGTCTCAACATCACTGTTGACATGGAAGGTTCTGAGAAGCAGCCTCAAGGCCCTGAGAGGCAGCGTTTGCTCAGGACTATTCCTATCACTACAAAAACAGCCTAGTCCCTGCCCACTATGAGTTCATGTCATGCTCTCAATAAGTTCTTTATGTTCATTGACAACTATCCATGCACACAGAGGAAAGTCTAATCAATACTTTCAATTTGTCCATTGTGAAACCATATGAGCTATAAATGGAAATTCAATGATCTCCTGAGAGGTAGGAGAAGTGGAGGCATTGGCAATAAGAGATTCATGGTAGTACTCTTTTTGAACTCTAGCAAAAAGAGAATGGTACCATTTGACATGATCTGTGTATAAGCAGAATGCACAGTTCTTAAAGTAATTGATCTAGAAGTAGAGTGACCGACCATTCCAATTTGACCAGGGCTATCACCATGTTAGCACTGGAGTCCCACATGCCAGGTAACTTCAGAGGTCCAGCACAAATCAAGACTCTTGATCATCCTGTAAGTCAGAAGTCTCCCCTGGCAAAAGCAGATCCCCATCGGTTTTCAAATGAAAGAATCTAAAATTTTGTGTCCCTTTCCAGTAAAAGACAGATTACTAATCAAATTGACACATTTTATTCATTGACTCAACAATACTTAGTAAGCATCTATCACTTGGGATGAGGTACTAAGGGTCTGATGATAAATAAGTCACACTACCAAATATTAAAGAGCCTACAATCTAATGGGCCAGGAAGTCAAATAAATAGGAAGTGACAACAAAGCATGATAGTTTCACACTTTATTTAAACACACAGTAATACTGGAGCACACACAGAAGGCCAACCACCTGGCCCTGGGGGACAGGCAGGTGTCTGGATCAGGTGACATCTGAGAGGTGAAGGCAACCAGGAATTAATGAGGTGAAAAGCAGAGGGGAGGGAGAGATGTACCCAGGAGGCAGAAAAGCAGGGAGAGTAACAGCCTCAAGGGAAAAAGAGATCATTGTTTGTCCAGACCAAGAATCACAAAGGAACAAGACAAAGGAAAGTCTGGCTTTCTTGGTCTGGAAAAGAACAGAAAGGAAGGAGTTCTTCCCAGATTTGCCTCAGGTCAGCCTTTTTGGCTATTTTTTTTTTTTAATTTTAAAAATATTAAACATTTCATGGACATGATTTGTTGCTTTCCACATGCAAAAAATCAATTCTGGAAGAGAAAGAGAGAATTTGCCACTTTCTATTCCAACCTCTCAGTACAGCCGCCTCCCCTCATGCTTCTCCACCTCCTCCCTCAGTGTCAGTTTAGCTCCCAGGGTAGGTCTCTGCGGGCTAGACACAGAACACATGTGTTTTGCTTTTCAGAGCCTAAGCATTTCTCAGGGACATTTTTTTCCACCAGGACTCATAGAACTCCAAAGGCATATTGATATAATGGAAATCGATCATCAAAATTAGACAAAAATACTTGAAATAGAAAATACTAAAAATGAAATTTTTTCTAATATTTAATTAAGAGAAACCCATCTTGATGAAAAATTAGAGTAAAGAATACCAATTAAGGAGTCTGGAAATATAGCTTAGTTGGTAGAGTCCTTGCCTCGCAAGCACAAGGCCCTGGGTTCAATCCCCAGCACCGCAAAAAAAAAAAAAAAAAAAAGAAAAAGAAAAAAAAAGAATACCAATTAAGTACTAAATCTCTCTTCTATCTCTCCTGCCCCCAAGTTTTGCCTAGGGTCAGCCTTTTTGGTTGCCCATTGTTACTTATACCTTTTTAGATATTTTATGTATGTATTATAAGCAAAGATGGATGGATGGATGGATGATTTTTGATGCCAATCATATTGATAATGTTTCCATATAACTTCCTCTTTTTCACTTAGCATACTTCTAAAATTTTCTCTAGATTTGATGCATCAATCAGGTTTTGCTGCAGTGATGTTATACAACAACCAACCTCAAAATCTAAGTGGTTTACGATACTTATTTTTTGATGCATTACATGAAGCAGGAAGGTCAGATGTTATTTATGGGTGTGGTGTGGCTTAACTGGGATCTTCTGGTTTTTCCCCAGTGAGTTCAGCTCAATTGTTCATTTTGGAATTCAAGCTGAGAATCAAGAGACAGTGTGACATTGTGCTCATGGCTCTTGTGATAGAAGGACTCCAACATCAAATTTTAGAATGTGGCAAATATCATACCCATTTATATCCCATGGGCGGTACATGTTATCTGGTCAAGCATGAGATCACTAGAGCACATATAGAAGGAACTGAATAATTGTTGATTTAGAAACAGTACCATCTTTCATATCTGAACCTACTCCATTCTTCTGAATATCTGCATAGTGTTCTACTGAGAGATATGCAAATTGTATCCCTTATTTTTATTTTTCCAATCAATGCTGTAATAGTTTTCCTCAAACCAATTCTTTAAATACTTGTGAAAGCATATCTGCAGAAGGAGAATTACCAAAACTATAGTATGTGCATGTAATTTGTTCAGACACTCCAAACTGCTCTCTAAAAATACAGTATCAACTTATGCTACTCCAAGATATATGAAAGTACATTTTCACAAAGCTTTCCCAAGCTCTTTGTATCATCAAATTTTTAATTCAGAAGGTACATTATTGATAGTTTAAATTGCATTATTTCATTAATGAGGCAGCATGTTTGTTTTTAACTTGAATGTAATTCTATCAAAGCCCCAGAATTCAGATTATTCCAGAGTTCCTGGAAAATCCCCGAACTATAGTAATGCCAACCCAACTCACCCACCACTGACACTTGGTTTCCTTGTACCTTTGGCTTTTTTCTGGAGGATCACAGGGAAGTCAGCTTGCTCTAAAACAGGGTTGATAAAAGGTTTTCAACTGGAGAACCAAGTGCTATAATTAGATCGTGTCCAAGTTTAGTGGCAAAATGTGAAACTGTGAAATAGGACAGGTCAGCCAGGAAGAGTGATGTGATCCATTAGTGATGTCTGCCATGAACTTGGGAATGGCAGGTGGCAGCATTTATTTGCCTTTCCTACCCTTGAACCTGCTAAAATTCTGCCAGCATTTTAATCTTCTCCTCTTCCACTTAATTCATCTCAAGTCACAGAAGCCAATTATTAAGTAAATATTCAGTGAAGGGATGACTTGTGCTCTTTCCCAGGCCTGGATGACCGTTCTGCATCATGTGAAACCTTTTTAAAAGGTCACAGAAAATGATCTTGAAAAGATGCCCCATAAATACTTTGGTAATGTTTTGGTGTGGGCTTTGTTTGGCCTTTTTATCTTTGCTGAGCTAAGTGGCTTAGGCTTTTAAAGACACTTTTACCATCAGTGTAATATTATTTTGATAACCCACTTCCTGGTGATGTTTGAAGGATATTTAATTATTGTGGGGGGTTTAAATACAGTGTCAAAGTAAATCATAACAGGATTCCTCGGTCAGGCTCAAGGTTAAAGGCAACCACATTTCCCAACAACAGAGCAACATAATCATTCCTTTTCCCACAGATAACGATGGTCTTCCTGTCAGCCTACAGGAATCCCATTCCTTCTCCCCCAGTGTAACTAGACTCCCTGCCACAGAGAAAGAACGCTCTCTGTAGCTTCACCACAGGGTGATCAGTCACTGCAGCACCAGGCCCATCTCCAAGTATTGCAGTAACCACAGAAACCACACAGAGCCCAGGACCGAGCACGTGGTCATGGACACGATCATCATTTTCAACAGAGAGAGATGAAGTCACTTGGTTTTTCTCTGATGGGGATAAAATGTTGAAATACAACATGGGAAACAAATACTCTCCCGAAAGAGAAATATTTGTTGTAAAGACAAGACTCCACAGGAGATGCTTGAGTAAGGAAGGGGTGGGGAGATCAATGGGACAAGTTCCTGAGAACCCGATAAAAGCTACACTGCTCCAGTCTCAGAGAAGGTAAGGGGGTGTGACATACAGGAGTAAAAGAGATTGTCATGTGCAGGAATATGAGTCATGTTTCCCCAGAGCAGAGTAAGGATTGCATTACCTCTGTCACAAAAGTTTGGAGACCCCAAAGGAAAAGAAATAGAAAACTCAGAAACATTGAAAAATAAATAAGCAAGGAAAATCTTGGCTTTAAAGTGACAAATTTTTTCCCAGTGACTGCACAGTAATCTACTAAGGAGCATTAAGAGCCCTTCCCAGTAGATTTCAGCTTCAAGGGGGAAAGGCTACGCTTGGCTCACCAGTTCCACTGATGAGTTCTCACCTTGAGGCAGCTCTGTAACCTTGCTTTCTACCTCAGCTTCCCAGTCAGCCAAGTGGGACATCCTGCAATCTGCTTCATTTGGTAAGATGTCATGAAGATTAATTAACCACATTAATACACTAAATGTTCTTTGGGATGGTCAGGGAGAAATGTGATTATGATCATTATTGCTATGGATTACTAAGTAGAATATCATCAGAACTATTCAAAATGGGATGGTGGCAGGAACTATAATTGGGAATTGGAAAACAAGCCAAATAGTCATCTTTGATTGGTTTCAAGTGCCCCAGCTCAAAAACACTTCCTTCAATATTCTTGTCCAGGGACGTAAAATGTCCACAGTTATACTAATACAGTGGAAAGCACTGGACGTAGAATCAGAAGGTTGCAATGCATTCCGTTTTTGCCATTCCTTGGCTGTGTAAGGTGGTGTAACCACTTAATTGTCCTCAGTCTCACTCTTTTCATCTGTAAAATGGGCATATTGACAACCTCCCATAGCTACACACCTCACATTATTCCTGAGAAATATAAATGGAATGTTAATATTTCTGAAAATGGAAATATCATCTCTTCTTGGATTAACTATTATAGACTGTTGATTCCTTACTAGAAATTATTAGTCTAGGAGACAAAATCCACCAACATAAGTTTACCTCCTCTGACAAACTGTCCTTGACTCTGGAGAGGGATCAGAAAGGCTGATGTGGTTGTAAAACAGGGCCTCAGTAGCAAGGGACCTACATGGAACACCCAGGTGCTTATGAGAAGTTGGGAAGACACCAGATAGGAACTGTACCTCTGCTCTTTCCTGTCATGAGGCTTCTGTACAGGGAATGGGGGGCAAACCTGTGCCTTACATATTTATAACTTAACATGTTAGGTCTGAAAAAGAAGCAGAGATCATGCTAATTCAATTTCTTTATTTTATAAAGTAGAAAACCAAACCTCAACCTGACCCAGACACTCCTTTCTTCTTGATACAGGGACCAGGGTTATTTCCATTACACCCAGTCACCAATAGGCAACTGGTTATTAGATGCTCTGGGTGCAGTTGCTTTGAATTATTACTCATACCCATATTTCCAATTCCACTGCCCAGATGCAGGTCCAAACCCCAACATTATAGGTTTGGACTAGTATGACAAACCCATATTCTATCTTCCTTTTTTCTTTCCTGACCCGCAACCTTCCCTAAACACTGCTTTCAGATTAGCCTACTAAAAACATCCACTGAAAAATGCCTCCTCTGCCTCTGCTCAAATACCCATTAATGGCCATGTGTGCAAGAGAAGAGTGATAGCAATATCTGGGTGCCCTACCTGAGTTATACAACACTCTCTGTACCCGAAGGGGTGACACTGTGTACCTTTATCCCTTGTGCTCAAGTTCTAGAAAGGATTGACAAAAATGATAAATGCACCACTTCCCTGGGTTTGCTGTTCATCTTAAAAAGAAATCCAATTACAGTTTGCAATTGCATTTTGGTGAAACATAATGAGCTCTCTTTGGAGTTGCCTTATTCAGATCAAATTACTTCTTGGTAATTTAAAGAACATTACATTTCCCAGATACTTCTCAATGCACCCACAGTCTTCGAGGTCCTGTGTAACTACTACACAAACATTGACTAGCCAACTCTGGATGAGTTAATAACCACAGGACCATTCAATGGTCAGCCACAAGCAAGTTACTCTTCAGTCCTTCATCCTGGGAGGGCAAAGGCCATGAAACTCCTTGGAAGCAAGTTACTTCTCAGGAAAATTAGAGTTAGGAAAAGTCTCCTTCTAAAATTAATATTGCAGACAGGTCTAGCCACTTCAGGAGGAGTGATCAGTGTTATCAGTCAATCAATCTTATATATTGACATAAACGGCACAGAGCTATCTGATGACTAGCAAAAATGACAAACCCTGAAACATTAACCAAAGCTCTCAAGGATGACATATCCTAAAGCATTTTCATTCCAAAAAAGAAAGAAAGAAAAGTGGCAGAGAGGAATAAATAAAGCATGGGATCAGAAGTTGTGACAGTAACAGAGGAGTAGAAATGAAACTTTATAATAGCATATTGTCCCCTGATTTCTCCAAGAAAGTTCAGCACATTAAATGTCAATACATCTGACAATCATTAAACTTTTCTCTGCTAATTTTGACAGGACAGAAAGGTCATCTAAGAGTTTTAAAAGTGCAGCATGACCTGGTTTTTCTGTATTACTGAGCTAAGAGTCTCATAAGGTGTTTTTCCCCTTTCTATACAATAAGAACCACAACCTTCAAGATATTTGCTCTTGACACTTTTACATTCATTTACAAAATTGTGTACCCCTGGACTTTATCAACACCTACATTTATCTTCTGATCATTTCTCTGCTAACTGTAAGCAAGAATCTAGGGTTGAAGAATTTTTGAAAAACAGTCAACTTCCCCTCGACAGCTGGAAATGCATGTATATCATATCTGATAGATAATTACAAAACAATGCTTTAACATTTTCAGATGAGCAGCAACTATTGTGGGACAGTGGTCTTTTGGGCAGAAAACTGATTTGGTTCCAAATTAAATTTGTTTTCTGTCTACAGGAGAAAAAGCAAACAATATGTTAACCATATAAGAACTTGGAGAATAATTAGGCTACCCCTAGAAACAGAAAAGTAGATTGCCTCTGAGAGTCAAGATGCAAAGTGAGAGCTATGGATCAGAACACACGTACATAGAAACCCTCGATGGAGACAGGATGGTTTCCAAGCCAACAGAACTTTGCAGAAACCTATTTTAATATATTATCATAGTTTTGAGACTACATCATTTTTGGAATTGGAGAGGAAAATTTGGTCAGTTATGAAAACAAATGAAAAGGAAGTGACTAAGGCCAACATTAGCAGTGCCCAGTCAAACACTGTCCAAGAAAAAAGCCATGACTATTGGACTTAAATTATTCTAGTCTGCAGGGTCTGGAACTTAATAGACAGAACAGATTTTAAGTGTTTCTTGGTTTCAGATTGTTTATGATGAAACAGAGGCCTAAATTTAGTATAACTTGAGGGTTACAATATCCATGTTCTCTTGTCCCTTCAGCCAGAACCATCCCTCACACTTGTCTTCATCTCATGATTGACAACCCTGGGCCTCAGTCAGGAGCCACTTCCACCTGAGAGGTCTTCCCCAACACACCTAATCCAGATTTCATGACTCTCTTGCACTTTTGCAAACCGTCCTGCACTCCCTTTATCAAAGCCCTTCTTATCCAGTGTCTCATCATCGGTTCCTCCGTATTTAAAGATCTCCTCAAGAGTCCTAATACCAAGGACCAGTCTTTCCTGTGTTTCCTATAACCTCAGAACTCAGCACAGATTCTAGAACATCATAAATACCTCCCCCCAAAAAATACTGAAATGATTAAGGATAATGTATTGATCAGGCCAATGTTAATCGTTTTGTGGATCACCTCAGATTTTAGTGATTTGTTCGGTGAGAGTCATTTTCTTAGGCATCCCCTTGGCATTTACTAGAGGAAGACTCTCCCTGGCCTTTTAGGTGGATTCAATTATCTCCCCAAGATTTTATACATCTGATATTTTCTTCTAATTTACTTTATTGGCATTATATATATATATATATATATGTATATATATATAAAATAAATACAATAAAGTATTGACATTATATATATAACATATCCATAAGTAAAATGTCATTTTAAATAAATTGTTAATAAAGTAAATATATTACATAGACTGAGCCTTATTTGTATCTCCCACCTTTATAATTTCTGTGATAAACAACTTGATTTTTCTGAATTCTACTTGTCGGCTTCACAGTTTTGTGGAGGTGGGAGGAGGAGTGATAAGAATTTGAAGTTAACAGCAATTTGAGCATCAAAATAATGAATATCAAAGAACCATTTTAGGGATCTCTGGAGTTCAGGTTGAAGACTAACTACCTTTGATACTCGGTAATCTGTTACAGAAGAGGTGAGTGAGAAGCAGCATACTCTACAGGAGAGGATGAGAGATTTCAACATGGGATGACGGGAAGAACGCCTGAGAGGGCAGCAGAGAAGATCCACTGGTAAGGAACAGAGGATGAATGGCACAAAGCAGGAGAGAAAATGTGATATGGAGGGCAGATGGGGACAGCGGAGCAGGGTTTCCTCCTGCAGATGCATTAAGAACTGAGATT
Source organism: Sciurus carolinensis (assembly GCF_902686445.1). NCBI lineage: Eukaryota > Metazoa > Chordata > Mammalia > Rodentia > Sciuridae > Sciurus > Sciurus carolinensis. Next base: position 22,874,536 of record NC_062213.1, on the reverse strand, counting down.
CATACTTCTGCAAACACTACTGGTGCCCCCCAAAAGGAAGCAGCTCATCAAGATGGTTCATAAGGCTCTTTCTTCTGTGGGACTCCGACCTGACCAAGCAATTGCATAGTTTGTGGTGTTGAGACATACGACCAAGATGTGGCAGTCTGACGAGGCTCATGAAGGCCACAAATTGCTACCTACTTTTGATGATTAATTGTGGAAAAATGGCAAAGTTGGGGAAGAAACTGAAATGTGTCTCTAAAATGTCTACTGCTCTGGTTGGGAATCTAAAGGCTAGAAAACTCCAGAATTTTTGTCTCTTATAATCCTCTGCATCCCTCTTCCAGCTACTGTCAACACTGAGGGAAAAAAAAAGAAGACCTTAAAATATAATCTTTGTGAGGACAGGCACATGTCCACTTTGCTCAACACTATATCCTCATGGTCTAATACAGAACCTGGAAAAGGAGCACTTCAGTGATTGAGTGAATGCAGAAAGTGAAAGGTTGGCTCCATAGATTATACACAAGAGGAGCTAATATTTTGATTACCTGCAGTTTTAAGTTTTTACATGCAGTGTAAACTGAAAGTCAAAATATCAATGAAGACATAGTTTTAAAAGCACCTCATTAGTTTAGTAAATTTTCATTAACAATACAAAATGAATTATATTCCAGGACACTCAAGAAACTCCAAGGTGTGTTCATGAACATTCAGTGAACCATGAAAAATGGAAGAAGCTTCAAAAGTTCAGAGATAAGAAAATATCATCCTGAGTTTTACAAGACAGAAAAGGTAGATATTGGAAATGAAAAAAAAAAAAAAAAACAGATAAAAACTGGCTGCCAATCCATAACCAAATTAACCATTATCTAGTTTCTGGGTATTTAAAAAATATGGTAGCAATCATGAGAATCTATCAGCAAAGATGCCCAAATGATTCTGAAATTAATTTGAAAGAATACAAGTACCCTTATGAATGATTACTCTTTTTTTGGTTTTTTTTTTTTTTTTTTTTTTGCGGTACTGGGGATCGAACTCAGGGTCTTCTGCTTGCAAGGCAAGCACTCTACCAGCTGAGCTATCTACCCAGTCCAAATGATTACTCTTAAAAGAAGAGCTATGAGGGGAAGTTAAACTTACAATATCTTTTTTTAACTTATTTTAAGCAATAATAATGAAATATGATCTTAGTATTTCAAACTTAGGAAAGTCAATCTATGAAATGTGATAATTTAGTATAACTTAAAATGCTATAAAAATGGGAGAAGAAAATATTATATCATATATGGAAGAAAGACAATAATATGAAAGGAAAATATCATAGATAAATTCCAGCTAAATAAAAGAAACATATTTTAATTTACTCACACACAGAGACACTCACACACACACATAGACACACACATAGAACACTGATTAAACCCTTATAACATAAGGAGAGATGGTCAGTTTGGAGGGTTTGAAGCAATCAAATACATTTTGTATAATAAATATTACTAAGCTCCTTGTCTGTGGTGGGCATTTTCTAGTTACGGGGCAGACTTGGTAAACAGAACCCCAAGGTTCATGCTGTCAACCCTATATTCTAGAAGAGAAAACAGGCACCTCACATTTGAATTGATTAGGAAAGAAAATAATCCTGGACAGTGATAACATGATAGAAAAGTCATTGTCAATGTGCATAAAATGAAAAAGAAATATAACTGTGTAAGAAAATATTTGCATCCAAAATGACAGAAAAGAACAATTCCTTAATGATTTCAGAATGCATATATGTATTTCTAGAAACTACCCCTTAGGGCTCCACTAGCCAAGCTATCAAGTCTCAAACCAACAAGATTTACACAGGAGAAAATACAAATAGGAAACAAATGTCTGGGAAAATGTTCAAACTAACTTGTAATCAAGAAATGCAAATTTAAGCAACTTTTTAACATCTGCTAAGTTAAAAAAAAATGCTTGAAAAAATAAAAACCAGACTTACAGGAAGGATGACAACATAAATACAGTCTCCACTCTCTTCCAGGAAAATAACTGAAATTACCAAAGTAGCATGAGATGGGGTGAGGGCAGGAGCAATAGCCACAGACCAGGGAATGGTGCCAACCATATATGAACCACAGAGTGAAAAACGTCTGCCATTTTCAGTACCAACTGTGAAAAGAAACAACTACCTTTCCTCAACAGCAGTTGCAGGAAGGAGAGGCAAATTATGGCAAAGTGAGCAGGTAAAGAGCAGGTGAAATGGGGATCACGCTTGGAGTCCATCTCCCCACAGCCGTGGGTCATCCACAGACCTGTTGGCAAAAGGGAGAGGAGAAAACTGCAGGCCACTCCTAGCCAAGTTCCTCACAGCTGGTCACTTGATAGTGACGCTAGTGGGTTTAACAGGGAATTGGGGGACAAAAGGGTGGGAAATTTTTGTAAGGTCTAGAAACAAAGGTGTCCTGTGGGAGAGATGGGAATTAATGGAATATGAGGAACAGAGGTAAAGACAGGCATTTGGGAGAATTTATTTACAGCCAAATCAAGCAGGAAGCCCACAGGCCAAAGGATCTTTTTCTTAACTGAATTATTTCTAATACTGTTCCTTTGCCCTAAGCCTGAGACTCAACACAACACTGGAAAGACCCTCCCCAAAGGACTGAATACTCCTCAATTTGATGAAGCCACCACTTCTGGGGTAGATTTAACAGAAAACAATTGTGCAAAGTACCCAGGACTTCAAGGCCTATGGTTCAAGGAGCCCTTCTATCTTTCTACATTGATGAAGACCTCCTTGCTCATGTGATGTCACTTCAGCCAGCTCTCCACATACTTTTTAAAGAGAGAAGCCCAGTCGCACCCAAACAACCACAGAAGGAAACTTAACTATTTGCATCACTTAGGGGCAAGTGATAAACCTGGTTAGTACTTTCCTCCTTCAAAGAAGGAGAAAGAAAATGCCAAGATGAATCTAAGAAACAGCAAAGTAACGGTGGGTGCGTTTGAGCATGTAAGCTCTAGAATCTGGATCCCAGCAGTACCATTTACTAGCCATGCAACCCTGGGCAAGATAATTAACCTTTCTATGCCTCATTTATAAAAAGAAGGTAATCATCCTGAAGATTAAATGAGATAAGTATTAAAATACTGAAATGTGTAACACATGTTAAATATTAAAAGAATTGCCATCATCAACCTTAAATTACTATGCCTAAGCAAAAATTTTGTAATTAATAAAAAATAAATAAACTTGATACATCATTTCATGCTCTTTGCCAAGTACTTTTAACTGTTCTCTCAAGCACATGTACTTACCAACTATTTTAGAGTTAGGGAGAATGGTGTTGAGTCTCCTTTAATGTTACAGTGATCACTCACTGCGCTCATTGAAATGGATAGAAGTCTTGTATATATACCTTCTGAGAGGCAATTTTAAAAATTGGTGCATGAATTCACCAAGATATTTCTTCCTTAATCACAGCTACCACAGCTGATGGTGTTTAAATCCTGCAGTGAGGGTAACTTGAAGTAAGTTCTATAGCACAGGAGAAAAATGAAAATGTGGTAGTACTAAGCCACTAAGATGTTGAACTCACTTGTTATTATAGCATAACATAACCTATACTGACTGATACAGAAGTAACAGGAAAAGAGGAGAATATTTCTGAAAACTTGCTTCAAGAAAAAGAGTGAAGAATTTGGATAATAATTGCTATACACACCTAGATATGTGAAGATAGGTCTATGAAACAATAGCTAAAGCATGAGATGCCAAGGTATCCAAGTGAGATTAATAGTGAGGTAGCAAAGTCAAAGAAGGAAAATCAGGAAATAACTATGGCAAGAGCTGAGCCAAAACCAAACTACCTTATACCCTCATATTGGAGTTAAGCTACACTGTAGTTTGGAAAATAATTATAGATGTGCCCAAAGAATGCTACAAAATTGTTCATTGCAGTGTAGTTTAGAATAAAATAAAGAAAAAAACTAAGGAAATCTAACATCCAAGAATAGGGGATTTGCTCAATAAATGTGTGCAAATATTTATAACTTTATAACAATGTTGTCCAACAGAATTTAGGCACTAACAAAATGTCCTATATGAGTGCTGTACAGTGCGGTAGCCTCTAGTCACAGGTGTCTATTAGCATTTGAGTGTGACTGTTACAACTGAGGAAACATAATTTTCAATATTATTTAATTTGATTTAATCTTCATGAATTAAGTTTAAATTCTACATCAGTGACTTCTGAATCAGACACTTCATGTTCAAAGTGATGGCAAAAATCTCTATTTGTTGACATTAAAAATGTTCATAATTTGTCATCAAGACTGGTTATATAGAGAGCATTTATAATTAACTGCTTTGAGTATGTACAAGAGTGTGCATGTTCACACAAATACATGGATCTGAGGACTCCCCACCAAAAGGTGTCATCAAACTGGGCACAGTGGCATACACCTATAATCCCAGCAACTCAGGAAGCTGAGGCAGGAGGAATGCACATTCAAATTCAGCCTCAGCAATTTAGCTAGGCCCTGAGCAACTTATAGAGACCCTGTCTCAAAATAAAATTTGAAAAGGGCTGTGGATGTGGTTCAGTGGTTAAGTGCTGATGGGTTAAATCCCCAGGACAGAAGAAAAAATAAAAGTGTCATGATTGTGTACTGGAAAGTGGCAATGTGGATAATATTCACATTCTTCTTTAATTCTTTCTGTATTGTGTGAGGTTTACAAATGAGATTATAACATTCTTTCTTGTGGGGAGGAGGCACCAGGGATTGAACTCAGGGGAACTCGACCACTGAGCCACATCCTCAGTCCTATTTTGTATTTTATTTTAAGACACAGTCTCACTGAGTTGCTTAGTTCACTTTTGCTGAGACTGGCTTTGAACTCACAATCCTTGTACCTCAGCCTCCCCAGCCACCGGGCTTACAGGACCACCATGTCCAGCAAGATTATAACATTCTTACATAAAGAAATGAAAAACCGTTTTCACATTACAAACAAAATTCTTAAAAGTTGATGCTTGTAATACTGCACAGAAACTGCGAATGGTATTGCAAATGGATATAATTATCCTGGAAAATATTAAACAGGTTATATCTCAAGAGTGTATCCCAAAATAATGTTCAAAAGAAGGAAAAAAAAGTTTGTTTAAAAATTGTGCCCCCACCAAAAAAAATCTGTTCCTAAAGAATAGTTATTCCAAATTATTTTGTAACCATACAACTTTTTCAAAATATGTCCACAAATTAATATGGAAAGTGAAAAGGGAAAAATATGTTAAAAGGTAATGTAGGATAGTAGAATGCATCTGACTTGTTTTCCTTTAGTAGTTTAAGACTACTCACTCAATAAACAAATCTTTGTAAAAGAGTTAGTGCCTCAAAAGTATAAGCAGCATTAGCCAAGAAAAATAATCCCCTGGTTCTCAGTGACTCGACACAAGTTTTTTCAGTGATTCACTTCACAATCTCAGGCAGGAGGCAGCTACACAAGATGGCTGCCTTCTGAATAGCTATGCCTCTCATTCCTCAGCCTCCACAGTCACCATGGAAGGGATCAGAAAGCATGGAGGGTCATGCAGGGGATTAGATGGCCAAGTCTACTTGTGACTTATGTCACCTCAGTCCATATACTGTAGGCCAGAATCCAGTTACCTGGCCCAGACCCCACTGAAAAGGATTTGGGGAAATATGATCTTCCTCTATTCCCATGAAGAAGACTGGAATTAGGGATCATTATCCAGTCTATGCTGAATTTTCCATGTCCAACAGAATTTATTTTCTTTCTTGATAAATTTATTAAGCAGGCCAATCAGGTAGACCAGTACTCTTGGAATTTTTGAAATTAGAAAAATATAAATGGCCAGTAGATATATGAAAGTGTGTTCAACATCACTCATCATCAGGGAAATGCAAGTCAAAACCACAATGGGATACCATCTCACAGTTGTTAGGGCAGCCTGTTCAAAAAATAAGATATAACAAATGTAGGGGGGACATGGAAAAGCTGGAATACTTGTAAAGCATTGGTGACAAGGTAAAATGGTACAGCCATTATGGAAAATGATATAGGGTTTCTGAAAAAGTTAAAACAGAACTACCATGTGATCCAATAATCCCACTTCTATTTATCTAAAAGAATTCAAATCAGAATCTCAGAAAGATATTCGCACTCCCATATCATTGCAGCATTACTTAGAGTTGCAAAGATGTGGAAATAAGCTAATTGTCCATCAAATGAATGAAGGGTATACATACTCAATGAAATACTGTTCAAACTGAAAAAAAATCAGAAGGAATCCCTGTCATTTGTGATAACACAGATGAACATTGAGGACATTAATTGAAATAAACTAGTCAAAGAAGGACAAATTCTGCATGACTCCACTTATATAAATACCTAAGTTCAACATTGTATCAGAAGTGCCTGCTAGTGCAATAAGATAAAAGTATAGAAAATCACAAGTGTACCATAATTGCCTATGTTCCCACCAACTAGAACTAACTGTATTTAGCATTTTGTTACAATATCATAAGGCAGTGTGTGCATATCACTCTGTACATTGCCTCATGCATGCTAGGCAAGCACTCTATCAGCTGAGCCCTAATCAATGTTTTAGGAATGATCAGTGTTCATACTTAGCATTCTAGCTCACTTTTTAACTACAGTAATGAAATTCATTGTATGAATATGTCACATGTTAATTATCTACTTACCTATTATTGGATATTGTGGTTATTCCCATTTATCTCTCTAAAAACTCAGCAAGGGACATCCTTCAACATATCCCTTCATGCAGCTAAGAGAGGATATATGCATAACAGGGATGTTTCAAGGTCAAATACAGGATTTTTCAACATTTTAAATGTATAACTTACATACATGTGTGAAGATGTAAAATACATATATAACAAACTTATAGTAGAAATGAACTCTGAAGGGGAAAATGATGTGATGGACGACAAAAATCAATGTTCAGACTTTTCATAAGTGAGAATACTGAGCCATAACCAGCAAGATGGGATTTAAGAAAGATAACATCTTGAATGTAGTTGAAAGAATTAAATGCCCACTGCAAAAAGGCAGAAATACAGCCAAATTCATTTGGGAAAATATCTGCAATATTAGTTAACCCCTCCTTTGCTGTGAGCCAACAGTATTTATTACTCACTATTTAGGTCCCCAAAGTATATATTTATACAGCTTATATTAGTAGAAGAAAAAAGTTTTGGGGAGTCCTGGTTCTAACCCTAATGCCACACCACCAAGTCAGAACTCTAGGGCATTCAAATGAAACCAAATCCTATTAGCATGAGCACAAAAGGGAAAACAGTCGTTGCATGTACCATGCCAGCAGAGAGGATGGGGCTGGAATTAGTCTGGGAGAATTAAAACCAGGGCTTCAAATGCAGCTCAGACTCTCTCCCTTGCTCCATCTCTCATCAATGCATCTCTCCCTGCTGCATTTATTCTCTAAGTCACCCACTGCACAAGAATGGCCATGGTCATAGCAGATCTAGAAGCTCCTCATTTGCAGCTTCAATTTGAGAAATTCCAGGGGAGGTCTTTGCTAGCCCAACATGTTTTTTGTTTTGTTTTTGTTTGTTTGTTTCTTTGCTTTTTGTCTACTTCTTTGACGAATCAGGATGGAAATCCCCTCTGCAATCAGTGGTTAGAACAAAAGAGGAACAACTCCTAGGTAGCCTTAAGAGGATTGTGGTTGACCAGCCTCCCAGTGTGCCTCCCAGTGCTATCACCCTGGAGCCTGGAGTCATTGGGCTTACAGTTAACTGCAATCATTTTCAATCACTTCGCTTGCTGTCTTAGAACCTATTCTGATTCTCTGGTCATTGTCCTGCAGACAGTGAATTGCAGATTATTTGAGACATGAAAATTAAAATACACGGTATTATATAAACTATGTGATTATTTTCTCCATTGGCTTCGTATTTCTAAGATTCACAATATAGACTAGCTACTCATTTATTCTCACAGGTATCAAGAAAAACACTCATATCCACTGAATGGAGCCCTCATAAGTGATTACAGCAGGTGCAATCAGAACACCTGCTTCAACTATGTGCCCGGTCATTACCAAACTTGACATTTATTTGAGCTCTGACTGCATGCATCCCCACAGGTGTGGGTCTATACTTAAAGGATTTATAACCTCACATGGCCACCCAAAGTAGAACCACCAGGGAAGGTGGATCCATGCAGAGGAAAGACTTGATCAGCAGCTGGTTTCTGAGCAGTTGTCCCAATCACCACTAAGTCATTAGGTGCCTCAATCAAATTTAGACAAAATGTTTGGAAGGAGTGAGATTTCCAACAAAACATAAAGAAGCTAAAGCAATTTGTCTAAAGAGATCTAGAATAGAGACTCACATTTAGAGTGTTTGGTTGGGCAATCTATATAAGGGGTCTACAATTAGATCCAGGGGTAGAATCACCTGGAAATGCTAGATAGATAGATAGATAGATAGATAGATAGATAGATAGATAGATAAAGGTGTCCAACTCCAAGTATACTCATGGGGTTCATCTGAGTGGAGTTTTATGACTTACACTTTTAGGGATAATTGTAGCTGATACTTTATAGCACTTACTATGTGGCAGACCCTTCTCAGTGTTTTGTTATTTCTCTAAATCCTCTTTTTAACCATATGAGTTAGGAACTGTTATTATATTCTTAATGATGAAACCCAGAGAGGCCAAATAACTTGACAAATGCCAAACAGTGCTGGAATTTGAAGCCAGGGAGTCAGGTTTTACAGATTCTTTGTTTTACAGATGCTCAAAAAAAAAAGAAAAGGAATTATGAAACTCCCTGGGTGATTCTGATGATTCAGTGTTGGTCCAGCATTTGGGAACCACTGCACTATAAAATGTAAGAAAATTATCATGTACTGAACACCGCTTAAGGGTAAGGACTCACTTATTCAGTGCCCACATGGTAAAGAATGTTGTTGAATAAATTCCAGGCAGGAGTTCTTAGAAGTGTTTGTATGGAGGGATCTGCTGAGCCTGCTACAGCAGGGATAAAGTAGGGCAACTGGGGTGACTCATCCATGTTTTCTTTCCCCATTAAAGGAAGTGCCAAGAACCAGAAAGTAAGATGCCTCATCCTGCCCTCCCCTACGTGCCCTGCCCAGTCCCTTAAATCTGTGGCTATTTAGACCCACATAACACCTTATTTGGAAAAACAAGATTCTCAACTCTTCTCCTTCAGTTCGTCCTTTCCTCCAAATCTGTCTTTTTAAAAAAAACACATGGAAGATTAAGAGGATATAAAGCTTCGAAGAGAGTGCAGGTTAACTTTTTTGTACACCATAGATACTCGATGGATGGATGCATGGATGGATGGATGGATGGGTGAGTGGATGGCAGGCAAAAGAGATTGGTAGAGGTCTAATAGTAAGCCATGCTCCCTATGGATTTGGCAGGACTGCTCTGCCCCAGTGACATGTAACATTTGATCATGATTAAGTACATACTTTTTGGATAAGGAAGCTTAGTTCAATCCTGCCTCTATTATTTAGTAGCTGTGCGACCTTGGGCAAGTGATTTATCCTCTCTAAATCTCATTTATTCCTTTTCAAATAAGAAATAATAATAGCACTTAAATTTGGAGTAATTATAACACCTGCTTCCAAAGGTGCTGTAAGATTATGTACATTTAGGCTGGAGATGGAGCTCAGTGGTAGACCACTTGCCTACCACGTACAAAGGCCCTAAGTTTGATCCCTAGTACTGAAAAAAAGATAATGTACGTGCTAAGCATAATGTTCAGTACATATTTTTAAATGCTCAAACTTCATAAGAAATTATCAGTCAAATTTGGTTGAGACATGTAACTGGGTACAACAGTACACCCCAGTAATCCCAGAGACTCAGGAAGTTGAGGCAGGAGGATGGCAGGTTCAATGCCTACCTGGGCAAATTAGCCAGAACCTGTATCAAAATAAGAAAATAAAAAGGGCTGGGGATATAGATCAAGGGTAGAGCATCCCTGGCTCACTTCTCAGTACCACAAAGAAAAAAATTTATTTCTAATATTTTGGGGAGTAAATTCTTGTAGACATTATTTGTTCTGAAAGACAATCCTCTTTTGGAACATGAAAGGCAAATGGCAGGTCTCTTTAGGTTGGTATGGAAGGGGAAAAAGAGAAGGGAAGAAACGGTGGGAGGGAGGAAAGGAAGGAAAAGGGAGGGAAGGAGAGAGATGAGGAAGAAAGAGAGAGAGAAAGAAGGAAAGAAGGAAGGAAGGAGGGAGGGAGGGAAGGAGGGAGGAAAGGAAGAAAGGAAGGAAGGAAGGAAGGAAGGAAGGAAGGAAGGAAGGAAGGAAGGAAGGAAGGCAGGAAGGAAGGAAGGAAGGGAGGGAGGGAGGGAGGGAGGGAGGGAGGGAAGGAGAAAGAAGAGAAGAGAAAGGAAGGAAAGGAGAAAGAAGAGAAGAGAAAGGAAGGAAAAGATGAGGGGAGACAGAGAAAGAGAGGAAGAAAGGGAGAGAGAAAAAGATAAAGTGGAGAGGAGGAGGGAAAGGAAAGAAGGAGAAAGGAAGGATGGGAAGGAAAAGAGATACAGGAAGAAAGAAAGAAATAGATTGAGAAAAGGGGAGGGAAGAAAGAAAAGAGGGAAGAAATGTAAAAAGATAACTTTCCTCTACTGAAAATCACAATAACATTTCTTTAAACCCACATAATTCAAAAGACTTAGCTACCAAGGACAAAGTTATTCCAGTTATAATAGTCAACCAGGAAAAGAAACAGTTAATTTCTGAGAAAATGGTTTGATTCTATAGAAATTCTCAAAGGTTTAAATAGTCCATGTTCAGAAAAGAGATCATTTCAAGGTAATGAGCTAAGGTCACTTCAGTTGAAGAGCTTGGCTAATACAAAATAATCTCAGAACTTAGATTTTTTTCCTAGACATGCATATTATTAATTGATTTATCAATTTATTTATGCATACATATTTTTTTTAATTTATTTTAGTGCATCAAAATCAATGTAGCAGTAGAGTTAAGCAAACCTTAATTTGAGTCCTAGTTCCAACCTTTAACAATTGCATGCTCTTGGGCAAGTGGCCGACAACCTGTTTCCACATGTGCAGAGGGGAGATGATGTGATGACCTCACCTCCAGATGCTGGGGTGGTTAAACCAGGTCTCGCATATAAAGCACTAAGATCTGCATGGAGCAAGCACTCAATAAATATTGGTTACACTTGTAGGTCATGGATATTATCTCCACAATACCTGTTCTTGTCCCTAATGATGCACATAATGCTCTTGAGCACCAGTACAAACTTCCTCTGCTCTGTGGGTGGAGGGGCCCTAGGCTTTTGTTTGCTCAGAGTTCACAGAGTGAGAGAGAGCCCATAGGAAATTACCATGTCTTTCTCCCTCATTTTGCTTCTCATTCATACCCTATGACTGGAATATTTTCTTATCAGCTCTTTGCCAAAATGCCTTTGGGCTACCTCCCCACCCTTCATACAAAGTTCTTAAAACTTCCTCTTTTCCCAGCAGTCTGCCTCCAACTAACTGAAAGTGAAAAAAGACACCCTTCCCTTCATCCAGCACTGATTTTTGACTTGTAATTCCATTTCAACAAAACCACTGGCACTAATGCTGATACACAATGTAAATAATTCATTAGAAATATATGTTTGTTTGATGTTTATATACTTGCAGAGTGTCTGCAGAGTCTATTATATCAATCAAGGGATTAACAGGACTCTTAGTCACCAAAAGCAAATGGAAAATTTCCCTCTTTAAATAGGTAAAAATTTAAGGGGCATGCAGATCAACTTTGGAAATACCTATTGCTGATACAGTAGGGGACTTTAGAGTGCATGTATTTTAACACTCTCAGTTTGTAAATGTGGGAAATATGTTACCACCATAACAGACTTAGCAGCACTTTGCAATTGAGAGGCTGGATGCTTTAAGAGGAAAAAAAATAGGAACTGCAAAGCCAAGTGTATAGTGGGTAAAACCCAGGATGTCATGTAGTAATCAACAGTGGCAATAGCAGCAGCACAACAATCCACAATGTTACATTTGTTAACAGTCATCTTGACACTGAGCAAAATGTTTCACATTCATATAGAAAGAAACCAAGGGTTAAGACTAGGTAAGACTGAAAAATTCAGACTGAAAATGGCACCAGTGTTGGGTGATTGTGCAATGTCTTGTCTGACCTAAGGGTTAGTCCATACTGCGACAAATGCTACAGGAGAAATCGTATTTTTCAGAAGGGAACAGAAATTGCCAGTAGAGATCATCCTAGGAAGCATTTCACCCTGGGCAGGAAATATCTACCCTCCAGTGGTAGGTCCTAGGCTAAGGCACAGGAAAACTGCCCAACTCTAGCAAGGAACCAATTTGGTCTATACTGCAAGAATTAGAGCTAGCCAACTAAATCTCTTCCCATGGTTGTAGCATGCTATGTTAGGCCACATGGGAGCAGAAAAATAAGGGTCATTTAGGGGCTTCGAATAGTAAAATCTTGTGCCATTTGTAGGTTGTCCTTTGCTTTGTGTTCTCGTTCCTCTGCCCCAGGCTTTTCATGACGCTTGTTTGCAGTTGTGCTAGAGAAAGTCAGGACAGTAACTCTGCCCTTCCTGGGTGGCATGGCAGAGCTTGCCTTTTCACCCAAGGGCAGAATAGAGGAAGGAGAGCACACATTTCCCAAGGCATCTCAGGAGAGACCCTCAGCTCCACAACACCTGCTGTTATTCTGGCTGCAATGCACAAATGCCTTGTGCTAAGGGAAGCCTAGGGAAATGAAGCTGAGAGAAAAGACCATTCAGATCAGTGAAGAGCTGGGTGAAACAGAACATTTTGCATAGCAGGGAATCCAGAGCAAGGGAAAATCAGGAGACATATCTGTCCTGTGGGAACCCCTGCAGGGAGAGGGCCAGGAGAGTACTGGATTTCCCACCCCCCATGCAATGGTACATTGGGACAATATCTATTTGAACATTAATGGACAGGGGGACTTCATAAATTTGAAAATTTATGAATGGGGCTTTGAACACCTATGATATACCTGTGTGTTAACTCAATCCTTCAAACAATTCTTTGGTCTAGAAATTATTGCCCTCATTTTTAGATGAAGAAATTAAGACTTAGAGAAGAACTTTCCCAAAGTTTGCTGACTCTTCCTCCCTCCAGAGCTTGTGGCTTTTTGGTCTTCTCCTATGGAAGAGGAACCCAAATGTACCTCATCACTCCCACCAAGTCTGGACAGTCCTCAGTCAGAGCAAGTCATCATCAACTCACTGCCTCTCCATCAAGGCCAAGAATGAAACACAACCCGGGAACTCCATTTGAGTATTTTTTGATGCTTAAGAGGGACATGGTGGTGCATTCTGTCCTGAGTTTCTTCAGCAAGCAGGGACCCCGGTAGCCTTGAATTTCCTGGGCCCAAATCTCAAACCCATGTCAACTGTGGTTAACTGAGAGTGTCCAGAACTGGGGGCACACTGTAGGGTTTGTAGTATTCGTACCTGTTGTAGTCAGATTCTTCACTGCTGTGACTAAAAGTGTTGAAAAGAACAATTTTAGGAGAGGAAAATTTATTTGGGGGTTCACAATTTCAGGGGTTTCACTCCATAGAGAGGTGGCTCCATTCCTCAGGACTCAAGGCAAGGCAGAACATCATGCTGGAAGAGTGTGGTGGAGCAAAATGGTTTGAGACATGATGATCAGTAAGGAGAGGGAGGAGAGAGGGTGGGGGGAGAGAGAGAGAGAGAAAGAGAGAGAGAGAGAGAGAGAGAGAGAGAGAGAGAGAGAGAGAGCGCTAGCTCAGCTCAACCAAGACAATATATATACCCCAAAGGCATAACCCCCAGGGACCCACCTCCTCCAGCCACACCCTACCTGCCTACAACTACCACTCAGTTAACCCCATCCAGGGATTAATTCACTGATTGGGTTAAGACTCTCATAACCCAGTCATTTCATCTCTAATGAAGTCTCACACATGAGTTTTTGGGGGACACACATCTGTGTGTCATCTCAAGCCTGGATGCAGAAAGCCTGAAGACAGCAACCTGGAGAGGGCTTGGAAATCCAGAGAAGAAAGTTCTCTGTCTATACCACAGCTTACTTTTACAGGGCACCCAGAGTGATGTGGGTTTGATCCATGTATGGAGCCCCATAGAAGCAAAATAGGGAATGTTTCCATCCCTGAGGAAGAGGGATAAGCAATATCCCCTGGAATTCAGAACCTAAGAAAATTTGATATTCAAGTCCTAACTTAGATAAAGTGGAGACTGAGAAAAACTTATCCATAAACTACGAGGGAGAAGAGAGAAGGAAAGAAGAAAGAAAGAAAAGAAAGGAAAACTCTAGACTCAAGTGGTAAATTCAGCTAAATATTTAAGAATGTAAACCAATTCTACATTGCTTACCAACTCATTTTTGAAGCACAGCATTATTCTGATATCAAAAACAAAAAAGACATTTAAGAAGAGGAAACTACAAAGTAATATCCACATTTAAATTAAATTCAAAAATTCTTAACAAAGTTTAGCGATGGAATTTTATGATCCAACGTGCTGTTAATCCAAAGGGAGCAGAAAGAAAGAGATAAGTCAGGATGAGGAAGCAAATGGTGACACAGGAAACTCAACCCCCAAAAGAAGGTTGGAAGCAGAAGATGGGTGGTATTGCCTGCAAGAATTTCTAAGCACTTGATCTTGGTGCTCAGTGTTTCCCTAATGGGCCCTGCAACCTGGCTCATGAATATTCTTAGATTGATCTACCAAGAAGCAGAAGCACAGACAGGGATTCTGGTGCACATGGTTTACTAAAAAGCTGCTGTCCAGGGAAAACAGGGAGCGAGGAGAGAAACATAGCAAGGATGCAGCCCCAAATTATAAGAGTGCCTTTGACCTAATCCACATTTTCTGTAGAATGTAAATTGTACCACAAAATCATCCCACCTTGAGGGAAGGGGCTGGTTGGACATTAGTCATACTCTACATCTGTCAGTCATCTGAGGTCCCTGAGGAGTAGGAGGTATCAGCTCCCAGTATCCCTGGATGAGAATCTCAGAAGTCAAGGGAACTCTCTGCAAGAGTGGGCAGGTATGTGCTCCTGGCTGCAGCACTCACTGCACATGGGGAATGGGGGTAGCAGCTGTAAGGGGTTTTGGTGTGAGCCCAATAGCTTCTGACAGAGATCTTCAGCAGCCACCCCGAATCAGGAAAGCTGAGGTCTGAAGTAAGCTTGCAGTGGACAGGGTTAGGAGACATGTATTCAACAACTATTTCCATGGTCAAATTGGGAGGACATGCAGGTAATTGTGTATAGGAGATAGGAATGGGGGAGTTTAGTGGATGAACATTGAAGTGTAGGATCATCCTCAGGCCCTGGGGAACTGGAGAAATGGTGGGACCATTGTCAAAGATAAAAAAAGAAAATCTGATGCAGGACTTGGGACAAGATACAGATTGAGTGCAGGTATTTTCAGTTCGAAGAAGGGATTGATGGCTTGTAGACAGCATTCCTGGAGTCCCACAGGAATTTCAGGGACAAACTGCATAAGAAAGATGGGCCAGGGTGGGGCAAGGAGAAAGTTGAGAGCTCTAGTTATGACCCTTCCCTTCTAAGGCCAGAGCTCATCTGCTGTCTTGATTCGATTCCCCCACACACAGACTGAGGGAAGGGCTACTTCACTGGCAGTATAGGGAAAGATGATCCCAGGAATCAGAAAATGGGAAAAGAAAAAAAGCCACAAAGAGTTTATTTAAGAGTGAATTGTCTCTGCAACCACAAGAGGCATGTCCGCTTAGAGACTCTTGGACAACCTGTGCAGGACTCTCTCAGATGTTGCCCACAGAGGATTAAAAAGTTGCAGACTTTTCCCACCATGTCTGCAAACTCATTGGTTTGGGGTGGCTTCTGAGTGTCCCAAACCCCTCATTTCCACACTATGCTGAAGGCCAGCAGAGAGCCACTGTACCAGCTGCAAAGGTCTCACGGGTGGGTGAGTGCGTATACCTCAGCTGCGGACTCTACCTCAGCCAGGTGACATGGAGCAGCACCACTGTCCTCTGCACTGTTTGCCCCACTCTATTTTGTAGATTGAATTTCCATGTAAGAGTCTCTTTTTTAAGAGAGGGTCTCTTGTCTAGAAGAATAGGACAGTCAATAGTCCTATAATCAAAAGTCCATAGCAGAAGGCACGTCGAAAGAGGTTGTTGGCTCCTCTAGTCTCTCCTCCAAACCTCCGTGTAAAATTAATAGTGTGCTCTGGGGACTTCCCTCCCATTATCTAGTCTTGGTGAAAAGGGACAAGGGTAGAAGCATGGTAATCTCTGCCATATCGATTCCTCCCGTGAGCCTCTCTGTGCCTCCCGGGAGACACCACAGCTCTCAGTGCCTATTAGCAGTTCTGTCTCTTAACCTCCCGGTCAGCCCAGCAGTGTGAGTCCAACAGAGGCCCCAGCTCCAATTACTCCGTCAGCACATAGCCTGGCTGGACTCAGCCTTGCAGCTCTGCATGTTGGGAAGTGTACTCTCCACCAGCACAGGAACAAGCAAAGAGTAGTATTCAATAAAGCCCAAGCTGTAGTCTGGTATGGCAGGGAGGCAGGAAGGACCCATCCATGAATTAGCTGAGACGCTGCAGCCATCAATCAAGTTTGACCTGGGTGTTTAACATGTACATGAAGCCAGGACCCTGCCACAGAAATTACATGGAAAATCGGTGCCCAGAGGAGGCTTGTGATGGCTAACTGTGCAAGTGGCAATAGCTATCATTCCATCAGAGCAGTGAGATCCCATAACCTAAACAGGAAGGTATATATGACGAGAAAGGTATTAAAAATGTGCACCACTTACAGGAAATAATTCTCTGCTTGCATTCATTTCTAGGAAGTTTTTGGCAGAAACTCCTATCTTCCAAGTGAAATCAGGTGTGGAAGTGACAGTCAAACACTGACTATTTATCACCTTGTCTAGAGATGTATAGCTCTCTTATCATGGCTAAGACAGGGATACATTTCTACAGTTTAACATTTCATTTAGGTTGGCCTAATGCCAAAAGGGAAAATGTGATAATTCGCCACTTATTTTTGTTTGGTAAAAAAAATTTCACAATAGCAATTTAGTTCAGTCCTTATTGTGTTCTTTGTATGACAGGAAACAACCCTGTTAATTTGTGAATTGCTGTTAACTGGCACCTTCCCTGCTTCTTTTAGTGTTTTCTCTTGGATCTCAGAAATATACCCAAACACACACTCTACTGGGCCAGAGTTTTCACCCTTCACCTGTGAGTGTTCCTGAATGGTGGTGAGACCCTGTGCTTCAGAGTAGGGCTCTGGAGCCAGGCAGCCTGGGTTTCATTCCTTCTCTGCCATTTATTGACCATGCCACACTGTACAAATTCACCTCTCTTGAGTCTCAGTTTTATCATCTGTTAGATGCTGATAAATAGCACTTACTTGATAGGACTGTTGCAAGAGCACTTAGAATCATGCTTAGCACAAGTGTGGATTTTTATCTCTTTTACGGTAGCTACTCTATTTCTTGGCTCTTTACTCCCTGCTCCCACTGCCACAGGTGCAGTTATAGAGATGCCCTTGAACTTTGCTAAGACCTTAGAATCTGTTCTATGAGTGAATAATGCAAGTTGTTGGAGCATGGGGACAATAAAGAAAGGTAAGGTTTCTGGGAGGCCCGTAGGAAGGTTAGGACATGCTTCAAAGTCCACCAAAGCAGAGGTGACCCCAGCCTTGGCTACACAACAGAGCAAATAGCCCTTCTGGATGGAAGAATGCAGTGTCAACAGCAAAGGTGAGTGAGCATGACCGTAGACCAGAGGGTCAGGGGACCCAGGCTGACGAGGACTGTTTTTTGGAAATCAATGTGAGGTCTGAGAGTGGCCTCAGTGCCAAGGCTCTGCACATTTCTCAATCTCCCCTCGCCAGATGGAATCAGCCCCATTAGCCAAGCTGCTGGCTGACCTGCTGTCAGGGAGAGGTGCCGTGGAGCCCTCGACTCCTGCGACCTGGGAAGGCAGGCCATGATCTCAGTGCCCGGACACTTCGCCTCTCCTGACTCCCTGTCTCCAGGAGCAAGTCTGCTTGACCTTGAAAATAGCTGATCATGAGAGGGGAAATTATCACAGCCCAGCACAGACTAAGAAAACACTAGAAAAAAAGAGCCTTTGGCAGATTCACAAAATGTTGAAGAAAGAAGCTCCTGTTGTTAGGGGTCTGAAGTAGTGCTAGTTTTTTTTGACTGATGAGCTGGTTGTAAATGAGACCTTGAATGGGGCCCCAGGCATACCACCACAAAATGCAGGGTTTGGCTGGAAGCCTCTGTAGGCCCCTGGGTTAACTCCTCTAGCCCCTTAGGTGACTCCAGGAAGTCTCCACCTCTGAGGGACATATTTTGGGGAACGCAGTTCTAGTGCATGTGTTATTGAAAGCTCAGTCCTTGAACCCGATACCAATCCAATAATGGGGACATGTTTTTGAGAAAAAGGAAAAAAGAACTTTTATTGCTTTCCTAGCAAAGGAGAAACACAGAGGAACTCCTGTCCCAGAGGCTGTGCTTCTGCCCATCACAGAGAGTAGGGATTTTTTAAGGAGGGGAATCAAAGGCTATTTTCGAGGTATTCTCCGGCCGGAGTTGTAATCCACTTGTTAATTTGGGAGGCAGTCCTTTCTTAGATCTCCTGGTGCCATTCCCAAAGTCTGATTTACTTCATTCCTGTGCCTGTGGTGGGTGTGTGCTAAGGACAGATAACTCTGCCTAGGATGGGGAAGAAAGGTAATCCTGTTTCCCCTGAGATTAGGGACTGGGAGACTAGAGAGGGGGAGAGATTAAGGAAGGGGACAGTGAGAGGAAGAAACATGTCGGGTTTAAAAATAAGTCGCAGTGGCAGAGCAGCAAGGGCGATATTCAAAGCGTGAAGTGGACCCCTGCTACAGGCGGGCAGAATTAGCAGGGACGTGCCCGCAGGGTCCCTCTCTCGACTCTTCCAGGGTTTCCAAGGTGTTGACACTCTCCTCTCACTCCAGCCTGGTGGGGGGTGGCGGGTGGGGGAGTCACAGGAGGAAGGTCTAGAGGCTGGGCCAGAGGATAAAGACTTTGCAGAAAACTGAGCCCGCCGCCTAATACGGGATGAGAAACAGGATGGAAAATGGAAAAGTGTAATGAAGAGGAGAAAATAACATCCTTGGCTGTGAAATTAGAAGATAAACGGATCAAGGCAGACTCGAGGAAGTCTTTTTAAAAGTTTCCCAAGAAGAGAGTATAGCGGCCCTCCAAGAGGAAATTGATACCGGCGCTGGAGCTGTTTGCGCATGCGCGGCGGGCAGCGCCTGGGCAGCCTGGAGCTGGTTGGGCTGGCTTCAGGCTACACCTGCCAGACTTGCCCTGGTTAGCAGCCTTCTGTTTCCATGCGCCCTTTTCACACTGGCCACCCCATCTTAACAGGCTGCTAGATTCCCTACAGGGACTGCCTATTCTACCTTGCTCTAAGGTTTGCTCTTTTAGCCAGCCAAATGGGGAGCTGTTCCTGCCCTGCTCTTACCAAGAAGCATGAGGTGAAGGAGAATCTGCACAGGTGAAATCTGAGGAATCCAAAAGGATGTCACAGGATTCTTTCTCCATTAGGTAGAAGAGCCCCTCCATCATTTCACAGAAACTCTTATCTGGTGGGAGAAATAAAGGTCATTATCAGGAGTGACTTTGACAAACTAATGCCAGGTTGTACCCCAAACCACTTAAAGCAGAACCTCTGGGAGGTAGTAGCATTTGGGGACCAGGGTCGGGGTATTTCCAAGCTGCAGATCAGTGCTTTAGAAGTTGTTTGGTGGAATTTACATATTTTATGTGTGTACACACACACACACACACACACATGCACATACATACATATACACACCGATATAAAAGATGCATATGCATATTTATGTGTATGTATATATGTACACACACACACAGAACCTGGGTCAGAGGATAAAGAGTAGAAAACTGAGCCTGCCACCTAATGTGGGATGAGGAACAGCATGCTTCTCTCTCTCTCTCTCTCAATCTCTTTCTCTCTCTCTCTCCCAAACTTGTTTCCAAACAAGTTTCCAAACTAGGAAAAAAAGAAAGAGGATCACAAGTCCTTTATAGTTTTACACTGCAACATCACTTCCCAAATGGACTCAAACATTATCTAGTTACCTAGGGGAATACACCTATTTGACCTTTTCCTTGCTATCGACTAGAACTCAGACACTGCTCCAAATTAACCTGTACACTTTTATCTAGTATACAGGCAAATGATTTATGTCCAGCAAAACAGATAACCCCTACAGTTATGGTTATGGTCCCTATAGGATACTGTGCATCTTCATATGTTATCTGGCAGTCTCAATTACCAATGTTCATCTAACATTCTTCTTTTCATTGCCAGTTAATACTATTTTTCTTTGAATTATCTTTGCCATGTTTTTGGTTCCTTCATTAATGAACTGAATACATTTTGACATGAATGCATTATATTTTCTTTCTTTCTTTTTTTTTTTTTTTTTTTTTTTTAGCTGTCAAAAGAACTTTATTCTTTGGAAACTGGGCAGACAGACCCCTCGGGGACCTACATGCCCCTAGGCCCTGGCCCCTTCTGTTTGGACCCTAGTGAAATGTGCAGTCTGCCCTCCCTAATGACAGGGAGAGACAAAGAGGAATGCCATTTTTCTGTGATATGGGGAATAAAAGGGGAATGAGTAGAAATCTGGTTATCCCTCCTGAGGCTCCCTGTGGAGCTGGGGTGCCTGAGGGAACATGGTCCCAAGATCAGGTGCAGATGCACACCCCTCCCACAGGTAAACTGATCCCAATTTTTGGATCAGGTTGGGAGGGGGCCTCTTAAGATCATGACAAGCAGAAGTGGCTCTAAGGGCACCTGAGAGATTCCACCCCAAACCTACCAGGGCAGGAGCTCTGGATAAACACAGAGGTTCAAGATCATTCCAAGGCCCTTGAGTTGCCAAAATACCCAAATGACACTGACGTGTTGTGGCTGCAGAAGCTGGGGAAAAAGTGGGAAGGAGGCAGGAGAAGTGCCTACAAATCCCCAACAGGAAAACCAGAAGCAGAGACAGGTAGCCCCAGAGGCTGGTATGTGGGTGGGCCCTGGGCAGGTTGGAGGAGAACCCACAGCACACAGTCTCAAGACCTTTGCATAGTGACATACTCACCACCCTCAGCATCGAAGGGACCCAATGGGTACAGAGAAACTAGGTTGCCCCGCCCCCACCCAGATCAAAGTCTTCCAGAGTGTCCCATCTCCATGTTCTGGATGTATGGCTTGAGGCTTGGCAGGACAACCATGGGGGCAGAGGGATTTCAGGCCAAGACCCAGCAGTGAGGTGTTAATATGTCCTAGAGCCGGTGCCTGTGTAGAGCGTGGAGGGTAGACAGGCTGGGAGAGTCTTCAGAGGTAGACATTGAGGGTCTGCAGGACACCCCGGCGGCAGAGCGGGCAGTTGCGGTGGTAGACAGGGTGGCGCATCAGGATTTCAGTGCAGGCCTGGCACAGGCACAGGTGCCTGCAGGGCAGAAGCAACACAGTCTTGCTCTGGTCCTGGCAGATGGCGCACTTCTTCCACTCCTCTTGCTCCCTTAGCAACTTCCATGGGTCTCGCCCAGCTGTAGAGTCCTCCTCATTGAGCCTTTCCTGGCCCTGGGCAGGTGTCACTCTGATGGTCCTGACCTCCTCCTCTTCTGCCTCTGATCTGGGCCCTGCTTCAGGAAGTGTCCTGTCACTGGGTCCTGGCTAGGAATACTCTCCTAGGGCCACCCTGAGGGGCCCCTGGTGCCCCTCCCCAGTATGGCCAGCTCGCCAGTTGTAGGCTGTGGCTCCACACTTGGCGCCAGGCCTCCAAGCCCAGGGCTAGGCGAGACAGCCTCACAATGTCCTCTCGCAGCTGGTGGTAGGATGGCCGGGCATGAAGGTGACTGAGTGCTCGGGTGGCCAGTCTCAGGGTGAGGTCTGGGTGCAACACAGTCACTGTCACTGCCAGCAACACCAGGCCAGTGAGATTGACAAGTACAAAGCTGGCCAGCAGTCGGGCAGCTGAGGCCAGCAGTTCCAATACTAGCTGGCAGGGGGTCCAAAGGAGGATGGCAATGGCCACAGCACTGCTGGAAATGTGGGCTAGGAAGGCGGCCACCACATCTGTCATCCTCCGCAGAGGGCCCATAACTGCATCCCACAGGGCCAGCACCAGGAGAAGAGGTTGAGTGCCAATGAGGCAGATGTTGACCAGGCTGTTGATCACATAGGCCGCCAGGCTCATAGCAATAGTACAGATGTCACAGGCATGGCGCAGCAAAGAATGGCCATCAGAGACCACATTGAGGATACCCCTGTGCAGTATTTCCCGGCTCTGTAGTGCCCCATGAGATGCCAGGTGTCCCAGGAGCTTTAGGCTCTCAAGGCCAGAGCAGCAGCTATACAGCAGGGTATACAAGGCCTGAAAGCCCCCAAAGGTGAACCAGACCAAGGCTTCCATCAAGGCCAGCAGTGAAAGCAGGACACCGTGGCCTAAGTGCAGAAGACTAGTCAGTACCATGTGCGGCAGGTTGTAGATGAAGGCCAGGAGCCAGGCCAGGGAAGCCAGGAGGGAGGACACCAGCAGGAGGCTGAGATCCAACACCAAGGTCAGCACATCCAGCACCAGGCCCACCCCAGTCACTACCAGGTACACAGCCTCCACATAGGGATATTGAGGTTAGTCCAAAAGATAGGCTGGCTCCTCAGTTGAGGGCGTTGTCAAGGTTGTCAATATTTTGGGAGACCAGGAATTAATTTGTAAAGGAAGTGAGCAGTCTCCAATTCAGGGGGAACCAAAATCTAAGGGAAAATTGGATCAAGAGAAGTGGAGTCTTAATAGAGGGAAAGGGGGCCAGATGCTGCTCCAAGAGTCCGGGTCTTGAAGGCGGGATGGCTGGAAGGGAAGAAGCCAAACATCTCTGAAGTGAAGGCGAGCAGGGTCTGGAGGAGAGACCTCGGCTTTGGCAGCCTGGGGTGGCGTACCAACGCCGGGCAGGGGGTCAGACCGGGAGCATAAAGCATAACCGATGGGATCGGGCCGGGCCCCGGGCCGGGTGGGGGCAGCGCAGGCAGGGCTCGGGCTCGCGGTCCAGCTACGCAGGTGCCCCTGTCCCCGCCCGGCCCCCGTCCTCCCGCTCGAGGCGCTTGGCGCCCAAAGGGGTAGTGGGAGAGGGAACCGGCTTCAGCAAACCCCAAGCGCGGCCTCTACTTCCAATGAATTATATTTTCTACGAAACTCTTTTTTTCTAACTTAAGTTAAAAATTTTGCTTAGCAAATGAGCAGCTGCTTTCATAGTCTCATCTGACCCCCTTTTCTTGCCTCCAACGCCTGAGTCCCCCTAAAAATCTTCTCTGGACAGCTCCCCTGGTGCCGGAAATTCCCACATTGGAAACTCATTGCTGAGTTATGTCAGCCCTGTCAGAAAGCTCTAGGTGAGTGGTGAACTAGATCACCCAGCCAGTTACCATCAGGACTCTGGGAATGGGACCCTGGAGGGGCATGTTGTGAAGAAGTAGCAGGAATCAAGAGAAGCTGGACAATGTAAACCGGAGGGAGAGGAGGGGGGTGTGGGATGATAGTTAAAACGTAAGATGATGCAACTCAGAACAATGGAGAAGAGAAGAGGCATGCCTGCACTCAAGAGGAGAGAAGGCACAAGAGAAAAATTAACTACCTACATTGCAGTTTGGGCCCGTGGTTAGCCTGGCCCTGTTATATAAAGATGAATGAAAGAATGGGAGCATAAAGCATATCTAAATGATTAGAGACTGGACCAAATAGGCTGTATTGATCTCATCTTCCAAACACATCTAACTTATTAGAGCTGTGTGACAAATGCCTGCTGCTCAGTGTGTGCACCATGGGTATGTAGGGCCCAAAACTGGACCCAAAGATTGTTGATCCTGCCTTTTCCATTGACTGTGACTTTGATGAAGTCACATGCAGGCTGATTCAAAGGAATACTGCCTCTATTTGGATATTCACCAGCCCCTCTGACCGTCCCACTAGTAATTGCATCCTATAATTTACCATGAAAAGTCACCCCTACTTCCTCCTCTATAACAGGCAGGAGGCCTTCCTGTTAGGAGCTTCAGAACAACTCAAATAAGCAAGCAACTTACAGGCCTTACAGTCATCCCTGACACAGGTGCCACACTAAACTGAAGTCAGCATTTTTCAAATAGTTCATCAGCAATACGAGGAGACCTTTCCAGCAAGGTCACTGTACTACTAAAGCAATCATGTGTGTGAGTGCCCCCAGTCAAACTGAGCTAATTTAACATGAAGTAATCAGAGATAAGAAAAAGCCACAGGAGTTATAAAAATACTCACGTCAGGGGCGCTACCCAGGAGGAAGGTGAAGTTTACTGGGAGATGAAGGGAGTGCACCAAAGTGATAAGAAAAGGGAACTAGAGAATGAAATGAAGATTTTATGAGATGATAAGATAAATAATAGAACAACTCTTTTCTACTATAAAAGGAATGAGAAGTCAACTAAGGACTCAGTAGGGTTTTGCCAAGATAGGGAGGAAGGTCACTTGCCAGAGGAGTTCAACATTATGGAAAAAAAATGGATGAATGTGTCTTTTTAGTGTTCACCAGGGAGGAAAATACACTGTGAGCCAAGGCAAAGAGCTTTGCTTAGGAAAGAAAACTATAATAGTGACGATCATTGGGCCAGAACATCTCCAAGAAGAAGGGACTCTGGATGTCCATCTGGAACTTGAGCCAGGAATTTCCAGGGCTTGCAAGGAGTACAAGAAGCAGTTACAAGCACAGGTGTCCCTGAGAAAGGCTTCCATCTTCTCAGAGTCCCAGTTGCGGAGGTCAAGGACCAGGCACCATCTCTGAGTACAAAGTTTCCCACTACATGATGGAAGGACGCCATCGATAGGTAGAATGTCAAAACTGGATATAAACTCCCTTCTTTGTCACCAAGGCTCATCATTTCTTCTGTTTCCTGCTCATTGTGGGAGTTCAGTTGCATTGAACACTTAGGCTTAGACCAAGGATCACTAGTCAGGGAGCTGGGAATTCAAGTTTTTTGCCAAAAGTTCATGTTCTCGATTTCTACACTCACCTCAACACCAACAGCAATTTCCTGCTTTCTTTGGCCCTGTGGGGACCCAAAGTTCTATTTCAGTGATAGGTGTGAAAAAAATTCATTAGCCATTAAGTAAAGACCACATTAAATCTTTTCCTCAAACTCTACAGGAAAATAAATTTCAAATAAACTCTTAAAAACCATGAAAGTATTAGAAGAAAATATAAGCAAATACTGAAGATCATTTTTCTTTCTACCTATGGACTAAGTTTCAGAAACAATGAAATAAAAAGTGATGTTGTAAATGATGTCTGCTCCTGGTCAAGATCCCCAGGATCGTTTCGCTCTTGGGAATACGATGTGCCAGTTTCCACAGGTACTATCACAGACGTTCTGTGGAGGATTGTCCTTTGACAACTTAAGCCTCTTGGGCTAGAAGCTTCCATGAGCTCCTCCTGCTAACTTCTTGAAGCTGAGGTTAGACCTAACCCTAAAACACATCCTTGCTTCTTCCCCTTCCTGTCACTCTTCACTTCCCTCACAGTTTTCTCCTGAGAGTGTTTCCAATAAATCACTTATATTCCCATCACCACTTCAGCCTCTGTTTGTATGAAATTTGGTTATGATAACTGACTAAGCGAAATACAAATACTTACGTGGAAATATGACATAAATAAATTTTAAAAGGTATATTTGCATGAATACATGTCTATGTGTATAGTTCTGTATCAATGGCCTCATTTGGGTCCTCCTGAAAATTCAACTGTAGAAGTCTTAGTCCCAATCCTGAAAATGTGACTATATTTTGGCAATAAGTTCTTTTAAAGCCAAATAAGTTAAAATAGGGCCATTAGGGCTAGAAGCTTCTGTGAGTTCCTCCTGCTAACTTCTTGAATCTTATCTGAGTGGTTGGAGTCCTTGTAAGAAGAAGAAATGAGACACACGGAGTGACAGCAAGGTATGTGTGCACAGAGGGACCATCATGTAAAGACAGTGAGAAGGTGACAACTTATAAGCAAAGGAGAAAGAACTCAAGAGAAACCCAACCTGCTGATGCCACCAGAAGTGTGAGAAAATACATTTCTGCTATTTAAAACACCCAGTGTATGGAATTTTTTTGAATGGCAGCCCTAGTGATTGTGTATATGCAATTCATATATAGGTGTGTGTGTCGGGGGATGGTCTCTCACATGTAAATGTTTTCTAAACAAAATCAAAATATACAAAACCACCCATAAGTCTTCAAGTTAAAAAAATAGAAATGTGGATAAATAGGCAATTCATAGTAGAATAAATCAATACCATAAATAAAAATGATGAAGATGGATGGTCAGCTTCATTTTAGCCTCCTTTTGGGCTGTGTTCTATCCACGAACCAGCCTCGTCTCCGTACCATCTCTCCACGTTATTGTCCAGCCCAGCAATCTCTCACTATTAAGCCACACCAAGTGCCTGGACCTTCTGTGCACAAGGTAGACAATAAGGACAATGCAATAGTGGTCTGAAGTAGGCAGAAGCCACTTGAGGACAACATGCAGAAAACCATGCTTAAGACGGTTCAATTCATGATGTTATCATGATGGTTCTGCAAAATCATGAAAGAGGAAGAACAACTAGGTCTGCAAGAGAAGACTGTTCATCACAAGCAGTGAAAGAAATGCAAATTAAAAGGCCAATGGGGTTAATCTTTGCAAGTTTGCATAAGTATTACCAAAAGCGAGAGAGCTTTGCTATCTCCAGTGCAACAAAATGTATTTTCACTTTACTGGTGATATTGTTCATTGCTAAATACCATCTGGCAATGCATTTCTGGTCACAACCCTAAAGAGCAAATCAAAATATGAAAAAACACTGTGTGAAATTAGAAATGCTTCTTAGTTCAATAATAAAGGAATCATCACATTAACTTTAAGACATTCACTCAAGGGAATAATATACAGGCACCAAAAATGGCAAATATAAAAACAAAATACCAACATAAAAATTAAAATAAAATTCACAAATTTGGATGTAAAATTATATATGCATTATAACTATGCAAACACATGCAAATAAAAAACAACTGGGGCTAATATAGAAAAAATTTAAGACGTTAGTTTTTCTTTTGCCTTGTTTTCAATGTATTTCAAACTTCCAAAATTTTTGAGTTGTCCATTTCTTGAAAAACAAATTTTATTGAGGATAACAAGACATTCCTACGAATATGGATAAACAAGGTACAGGATGATGCCTGCAATTTTGAAAAGGTATATTCCAACATTAAATAAAGGCGGGGATGTTAATGATAACAGCTGACACTTCCTGAAATCTTATAGTGTACCCAACATTGTCTCCAGTGCCTTACAGAACCGTCTCATGTAGTCTTCCAACAAGCCAGTGAGGCAGATATGGTCATCTTCTGTAATTTAACTTAAGAGAACTTGAGACCCAGAGAGGTAAAGTGGCCCATCCAAATGCAGACAGCAAGCAGTTATCACAAAAGGGGTCGAGTGTCCCCCAAAACACACACACTTCCTTTTCCACAGTGCAGGATTGTGGCTGGAAAGTAGCTGCTGAGCCAGGGACGGTTCCAGCTCTGTCTCCTCCCTTGTCCCTCATCCTCCCCATTCCGTACAGGAAGAGCTATCTTACTGAAAATCAGCATATCCTGTAGTTTCTCTTCAGCAGGTCAAACACTAATCTATGGAGGATAATCAGGTCTAAAAATTAGGAGTCTGAAACTAAGTGAACAATTAATTTCATTTTTAAAAAATTGTGTTAAAAGATGGCAGTGCTATTCTTCACAGTTCAACTGCCAACATTTAAAAATGCTCCTCCCCAGAATTGAAGCGAGCTCCAGGAAATGACAGTTTCCCATGGTGCTGGTGAAAATAAATGGGTGCTGTGTTTCTGTGGACGATTAATGATAGGTATCAAGAGTTCAAGACTTTAGAATTCTGTAAAACTTTTGACCCCAGAATTCTTTTGGAAATTTTCTTAATGAAATAATAAGGAATGTGAGTCAAGATATATAGCAATATATCATGTACCTCTGAAGTTTTTATGATAGAGACTAGTAGACACCACTTAAAGATCCAGTTATAGGGAAGTGGAAGAATTATATTTTGGCTACACGTAAGTTACTATGCAGCTATTTTAAATTATGTTGCAAGAGAATATTTAGCACCACAGAATGATCATGATACATTATACAGTGCGATTCCACTCTCATTGTGTTTTATTTTTTTTTTTAAAAACACATCTATATCAGGCTTGAATTGGCTCTTTCCACGCAGGTGCAAGAACTATCACATTTCTTCATTTTTTCTACTCTGGATGAAATCTGACAGAATCCCACCTCCATGGCTGAAACTAAGCACCATGTCAGGAACAGTTAGGGCACACTCTCCCCACAACCCACCCTCCACTCCTATATGCATCTTTTTTTTTTCTTTTTTTTATTGTACACAAATGGGATACATGTTGTTTCTCTATTTGTATATGAAGTCAAGGAATACCATTTGTGTAATCATAAATTTACATAGGGTAGGGTTGTTTGATACATTCTATTATTTTTTTCCCTTCCCCCCACCCCTCCCACCCCTCTTTTCCCTCTATACAGTCCTTTCTTCCTCCATTCTTACCACCCTCCTTAACCCTAACCCTAACCCTAACCGTAACGCTAACCCCTCTCACCCTCCATTATATGTCCTCATCCGCTTATCAGCGAGATCATTCGTCCTTTAGTTTTTTGAGATTGGCTTATCTCACTTAGCATGATATCCTCCAATTTCATCCATTTGCCTGCAAATGCCATAATTTTATCATTCTTTATGGCTGAGTAATATTCCATTGTATATATATACCACAGTTTCTTTATCCATTCATCAATTGAAGGACATCTAGGTTGGTTCCACAGTCTGGCTATGGTGAATTGAGCAGCTATGAACATTGATGTGGCTATATCTCTGTAGTATGCTGATTGTAAGTCCTTTGGGTATAGGCCAAGGAGTGGGATAGCTGGGTCAAATGGTGGTTCCATTCCAAGCTTTCTGAAGAATCTCCATACTGCTTTCCACAGTGGCTGCACTAATTTGAAAGCCCACCAGCAATGTATGAGTGTACCTTTTTCCCCACATCCTCTCCAACACCTATTGTTGCTTGTGTTCTTGAAAATTGCCATTTTAATTGGGGTGAGATGGAATCTTAGGGTAGTTTTGATTTGCTTTTCTCTTATTACTAGAGATGTTGAACATTTTTTCATATATCTGTTGATTGCTTGTACATCTTCTTCTGTGAAGTGTCTGTTCATTTCCTTAGACCATTTGTTGATTGGATTATTTGTATTCTTGGTGTAGAGTTTTTTGAGTTCTTTATATATTCTGGAAATTAGTGCTCTATCTGAAGTATGAGTGGCAAAGATATTCTCCCACTCTGTAAGCTCTCTCTTCACATTACTGATAGTTTCCTTTGCTGAGAGAAAGCTTTTTAGTTTGAATCTATCCCAGTTGTTCATTCTTGCTTTTATTTCTTGTGCTATGGGAGTCTTGTTAAGGAAGTCTGATCCTAAGCCAACAAGTTGAAGGTTTGGACCTACTTTTTCTTCTATAAGATGCAGGGTCTCTGGTCTGATTCCAAGGTCCTTGATCCATTTTGAGTTGAGTTTTGTGAAGGGTGAGAGATAGGGATTTAATTTCATTCTGTTGCATATGGTTTTCCAGTTTTCCCAGCACCATTTGTTGAAGAGGCTATCTTTTCTCCATTGCATATTTTTGGAACCTTTGTCTCGTATGAGAAAATTGTATTTATTTGGGTTTGTGTCCATGTCCTCTATTCTGTACCATTGATCTACCTGTCTATTTTGGTACCAATACCATGCCATTTTTGCTACTATTGCTTTGTAATAGAGTTGAAAATCTGGTATTGCGATACCCTCTGCTTCGCTCTTTCTACTGAGGATTGCTTTAGCTATTCTAGGTTTTTTATTCTTCCAGATGAATTTCGTAATTGCTTGCTCTATTTCTGTAAGGTACATCATTGGGATTTTAATTGGAATTGCACTGAATCTGTATAGCACTTTTGGTAGTATGGCCATTTTGACAATATTAATTCTGCCTATCTAAGAACATGGGAGATCTTTACATCTTCTAGTTTAATTTCTTTCTTTAGTGTTCTGTAATTCTCATTATAGAGGTCTTTCACCTCTTTTGTGAGATTGATTCCCAAGTATTTTATTTTTTTCGATGCTATTGTGAATGGGGTAGTTTTCCTAATTTCTCTTTCTGAAGATTCATCACTTATGTATAAAAATGCCTTGGATTTATGAGCATTGATCTTGTAACCTGCTACTTTACTGAATTCACTTATGAGTTCTAAAAGTTTTCTGGTGGAATTTCCAGGTTCCTCTAAATATATAATCATGTCATCAGCGAACAGGGATAGTTTGAGTTCTTCTTTTCCAATTCGTATCCCTTTAATTTCTTTGGTTTGTCTAATTGCTCTGGCTAGAGTTTCAAGGACGAAGTTGAACAGAAGTGGTGAAACAGGGTATCCCTGCCTTGTTCCAGTTTTTAGGAGGAATGCTTTCAGTTTTTCACCATTTAGAATGATATTGGCCATGGGCTTAGCGTAGATGGCCTTTACAATGTTAAGGAATGTTCCCACTACCCCAATTTTTTCTAGCGTTTTGAGCATGAAGGGATGCTGTATTTTATCGAATGCTTTTTCTGCATCTATTGAAATAATCATGTGATTCTTAACTTTAAGTCTGTTGATATGGTGAATGACATTTATTGATTTCCGAATGTTGAACCAACCTTGCATCCCTGGGATAAAACCCACTTGATCGTGGTGCACTATCTTTTTAATATATTTTTGTATGTGATTTGCTAAAATTTTGTTGAGAATTTTTACGGCGATGTTTATTAAGGATATTGGTCTGAAATTTTCTTTCCTCAATGTGTCTCTGTCTTGTTTAGGTATTAGGGTCATATTGGCTTCATAGAATGAGTTTGGGAGGGTTCCCTCCTCTTCTATTTCATGGAATACTTTGATGAGTATTGGAATGAGCTCTTCTTTAAAGGTTTTGTAGAACTCAGCTGAGAACCCACCTGGTCCCGGACATTTCTTTGTTGGTAGGCTTTTGTTGACTTCTTCTATTTCATTGCTTGAAATTGGTTTATTTAAGTTGTGTACGTCCTCCTCGTTCAGTTTAGGTAATTCATATGTCTCTAGAAACTTGTTGATGTCTTTGAGGTTTTCTGTTTTGTTGGAGTATAGATTTTCAAAATAGCTTCTAATTATGTTTTGTGTTTCGCTCTTGTCTGTTGTGATGTTTCCTTGTTCATTCCAAATTTTAGTAATTTGAGTTTTCTCCCTCTTTCTCTTTGTTAGTGTGGCTAAGGGTTTATCAATTTTGCTTATTTTTTCAAAGAACCAACTCTTTATTTTGTTCATTTTCTGATTGTTTCTTTTGTTTCAATTTCGTTGATTTCAGCTCTGATTTTAACTATTTCCTATCTTCTACTACTTTTGGTGTTGGTCTGCTCTTCTTTTTCTAGCGCTTTGAGCTGTAGTGTTAAGTCATTTATTTGTTGATTTCTACTTCTTTTGTTGAATGTGCCCCATGAAATAAATCTTCCTCTAAGTACTGCTTTCATAGTGTCCCAGAGATTTTTATATGATGTGTCTTTGTTTCGTTTACTTCTAAGAATTTTTTTATTTCCCTCCTGATGTCTTCTGTTATCCATTCATCATATAATAGCGTATTATTTAATCTCCAGGTATTAGAGAAGTTTCTGTTTTTTATTCTGTCATTTATTTCTAATTTCAATCCATTATGATCTGATAGAGTACAAGGTAGTATCTCTATCTTCTTGTATTTGCTAAAGTAGCTTTGTGGCATAAAATATGGTCTATTTGAGAGAAGGATCCATGTGCTGCTGAGAAGAAAGTGTATTCGTTCTTTGTTGGATGGTATATTCTATATATGTCTGTTAAGTCTAAATTTTTGATTGTGTTATTGAGATCTATGGTTTCTTTACTCAATTTTTGTTTGGAGGATCTATCCAGTGGTGAGAGAGGTTTGTTAAAATCGCCTAGTATTATTGTGTTGTGGTCTATTTGATTTCTGGAATTGAGAAGGATTTGTCTGACGTACATGGATGAGCCAATGTTTGGGGCATAGATATTTATGATTGTTATGTCTTGCTGATTTATGCTTCCCTTAAGCAGTATGTAATGTCCTTCTTTATCCCTTCTGACTAGTTTTGGCTTGAAGTCCACATTACCTGAAATGAGTATGGATACTCCAGCTTTTTTGCTGTGTCCGTGTGCATGGTATGTTTTTCCCCATCCTTTCACCTTTAGTCTATGGGTTTCTCTTTCTATGAGATGAGTCTCTTGCAGGCAGCATATTGTTGAATTTTTCTTTTTAATCTAATCTGCCTGTCTATGTCTTTTGATTGATGAGTTCAGGCCATTAACATTCAGGGTTATTATTGTGATATGATTGGTATTCCCAGTCATTTGACTCATTTTTGTTTTTTGACATGATTTGGTTTCTCCTTTATTTGGCTATTCCTTTAGGCTAGTTCCTCCGGTTACTGATTTGCATCGTTGTTTTTTATCTCTTCCTCATGGAATATTTTGCTGAGAATGTTCTGTAATGCTGGCTTTCTTTTTGTAAATTCCTTTAGCTTTTGTTTATCATGGAAAGATCTTATTTCGTCATCAAATCTGAAAGTAAATTTGCTGGGTATAAGATTCTTGGTTGGCATCCGTTTCCTTTCAGGGCTTGGAAAATGTTGTTCCAGGCCCTTCTAGCTTTTAGGGCCTGGATTGAAAAATCTGCTGATAATCTTATTGGTTCCCCCCTGAATGTAATTTGATTCTTTCTCTCGCGGCCTTTAAAATTCTGTCTTTATTTTGTATGTTAGGTATTTTCATAATAATGTGCCTCGGTGTGGGTCTGTTGTAATTTTGTATATTTGGAGTCCTATAAGCCTCTTGTATCTGGTTTTCCATTTCATTCTTCAGATTTGGGGAATTTTCTGATTTTATTTCATTGAATAGATTGTTCATGCCTTTGGTTTGTTTCTCTAAGCCTTCTTCAATCCCAATAATTCTTAAATTTGGCCTTTTCTTGATATTCCATAATTCTTATAGATTCTGTTCATGATTTCTTACCATCTTTTTTGTTTGGTCAACTTTGTTTTCAAGATTAAATATTTTGTCTTCAATGTCTGAGGTTCTGTCTTCCAGGTGTTCTACCCTATTGGTTATGCTTTCTATGGAGTTTTTAACTTGGTTTATTGTTTCCTTCATTTCAAGGATTTCTGTTTGTTTGTTTTTTTTTCAGTATCTCTCTTTATTGAAATGATCTCTTGCTTCCTGTATTTGCTCTTTTAACTGTTGATTGGTGCGATTTTTAATGCCTTCATTTGCTCTTTCATCTCCTCCTTCAATGCCTGCATTTGGTCTTTCATCTCCTCATTTGCTTCCCTGATTGTTTTAATTATGTACATTCTGAACTCCCTTTCTGACATTTCTTCTGCTGTGCTGTCATTTTATTGATATAGTATCTAGGTTTGTTTGGGACATTTTCTTCTCTTGTTTTCTCATATTGGTCAGATGTCAGTGGGACTCTGAGATATTGCAGATTTCCTCTATTGGCTTATAGTGTCCCTATAGATTTCCAGTGTATCACTCCCAGCCTTCAGTAGCCTGAAGTCTTGGAGGAACTTGATAATGCAGTGCTTCTGAAGAAAGCTGCCCCTAGCCCACTACTGGTTCCAGGGCTTGGAGCTGGCTCTGTGCGTAAAGGCTCTTACTGGGCAGTCTGCTCCGAGAAGCTGGCCGTGAAAGGAGTCTGCCACCGGAGGGAGCAGGGCTGCTTGGGGAAGTCCCTGGCTGCCCTGTCCTGGTCCCTGAAGCTGCCTGCGGGCCAGAGCTCACTGCTGGCTCCAGGACTCAGAGCTGGTTCTGTGCAGAAAGGCTCTCACTGAGGGGCCTGCTCCGAGAAGCTGGCCATGTGGGAGGAGCCCACCGCTGGAGGGAGCTGGGCTACCTGGGGAAGACTCTAGCTGCCCTGCCCTGCTCTGAGAAGCTGCCCCTATCCAGGCCTGCTGCCCGGGCTGAGCTTCACCCGGTGGGGGAGACTCACCCCATGGCTCTATTTTAGTCCGAGTCTCTCAGTGCCTCCCCTTCTTGAATCCTGGGTTCTGGAGCAACAGGAGATGCAATCACCCTCTAGTCTGCCATTTTAGATCTTGAAGTGATTTGACTTAGAAAATGTCTTCTAACTTCAAAACTTCAGTATTAGATGACACAGCATTCATCTTCATCTGCACCTTGGTCTGTCCCTTCCAGAAGGGCTTGCTCCAGCTCTGAATGGGCACCTGTCCCTTCTCCACGTCCAGCGGCTCCTCTGATCTTCCAAGTCTCAAACACCTGCAGCAGACATGGCCGCAGGCCTGCCAGAGGCCAGTGAGGACCCCAAACCCAGGGAGCTGCAAGGAACCCCGCAAACTTATGATTTTCTGACTCATGGGTATCATGGCCCTATATGCATCTTTATTTGGATCTTTGTGCTATCCAGAGCTTGTGGGTCACCAAGACAAGAAAGAGCTGCCTGTCTTTTGGCCATGGCCTTTGCCTCTGCTACATTTAACTTTTCAAAATATAGTTGATAATGAAAGGGGAGGTGGGAGATGAGATGCCCTTCCCAGCCCTGGCCCTGTCACAGGTCTGGCTTCTGAAGGTTTCTGCCCAGGCTCACAGAAATGGGGGTTGTGTTCTGTCCCCAGGGATGCACCCCAGAGGCTGGAAGGAGGGACTCTGGCATTCTCTCTTGACCTCTCTTGGACACCTCAGCAGTCTTCCAAGGCCATACTAACCCTATATTTAAGTTCTAGTTTCTCTCTTGCCTCCCCTGCAGGGCAATTCTGCCTTAATTTCATGGCAAGCCTAATCTTCCAAATGAAGGCCTTGGTTGATTATTACCTTGAGGACTCCTGAGACCCAAATAAACTGGTGGTCTCCATTCCCCAAATCCAATCCACATGAATACACACACACTCAAAGACACATACAAATCCACACACAGATAAATTTAACCCTAAGAATTCAAAAGGATGGGGTTGGGAATGTAGGATAGTGATAGAGTGCTTACCTATCATGTGCCAGGCCTGAGGTGGTTCTATCCTCAGTTAAAAAAAAAAAAAAAAAAAAAAAGGAATTCAAAGGGATGAGTATCTTATTACCCACCCTCTAGGAATTGCACATGCTAGGCAAACACTGATTTACAACCCCTGCCTATTTTTTTTTTTTTTTTCCTTGAGACAGGTCTCACTAAGTTGTTCAGGATAGCCTCCAAATTGTGATCCTCCAGCCTCAGCCTCCCAACTAGCTGAGATTAAGGCTTGCACCACTACATCCGCATGAGTGACTTTTTTTCCATTTTCCAGAAGTTTGTGTGTGTGTGTGCAGTGTGTTGGGAGAAGAACAGAGAAATGGGAAGGGTAGAATGGGAGAAACAGAGAAATTATCTTTCAGCTCAGCACTGAGAACATGTCATCAAACCACCACATATGTGTGCATTAAAAAGTCTGAAAATGTTTCTAGTAATTTTCTTTGAGTGCTGGAATTAAAGGAATATTCTTATTTTCTTCTTTCTGTTCATATTATTTCATATAAAAGTATTTATCCTCCTTTATAATTTTACAAAGTGACTATTGTGCTATTATTTTTTTGTATTTGTTTATTTGTTTTAGTGCTGGAGATAGAACCCAGGGCTCATGCATGCTAAACAAGTGTTCTGCCTCTGAGCCACATCCCAGGCCAAGAGTGCATTATTTTTCATGCTAAGATGTTAACTACTTTATTTTTTTCTAATTCCTTTACCAAACTTCTTACTATGCAATCATTTTTTAAATGAAGAAAAGTTAGGAAGTAATGCTAATTACTTTATTGAAGGTCATAGACCATGGTTGTAAAAGCACTTTGAAAGAAATAATGAGGACATTCCAAAAATGCTTTTTTTAAGTAATAGCTCCAGAGGAATCAGTGTGTAAGTTTCTGGGTGACTAAGTTAAAGGTGATAACGGTGTGGAATATGAACACTTGAATTGATTACTTTTTCTTGATTTTAATCTTTTTTTATTCTATGGATTTTCCAAACATGGTTTCACTGTCAGGTGGTGAACCCACATTGAAACTAAAATTTTTATACTTAAATAATGTTTAACCATTCCCCTGACCTAAAACACCATCCTATTGGAACATGTGCTCAGAGGTGGTCCCGAGTTTGAAAAAGAATCACTATTATCCTTCCTTTTTCTTCTTTCATAATCAGAGCATTTCATGATGACTGTCAACAGTCCAACCACAAAATAGGAATGTAGATGGCAACCATGCCACAAAGAGGTCCAGCAGCCAGGCCTGGGATGAGGACTGCCATCCACACACGCTCCAGTCACTTTCTACTCCAGAGACATTCCATTTCAATGCTGTCTCCCCATTCACACTTTTTTCCCACCTGGGCACTCATCCAGACATTAAAATGTATGTCTTCCTTTAAGAAGTCTCCATCACAAAGCCATCTTTACCCTTGACTCCAGCATGAGTCATAGACGTGTGATCAGAAGTTCCCTGGGGGAGACAGGAGGTGGAGAAACAGAAAGTAATGGCAATGTTTTCCCAATATTGGGCTCATCTGCTAGTCACTAGTCCCAAGTTTACATCCCACTTCCTTCCTGGGATCTGCATATCCTTAGTCTTCAGAGCAGACTCTGTTCTCAGGGAACTAAGAGAAGGAGAAGGAGTGTCTGTGCATGTGAGAGCTGGGGACAACAGAACTGTGTCCAACCATCCCTCCAGAACCACTGATTCAGGGAGAGTCTTGGTGTCAGCTGTACCCAAGGTGGGGAAGTGCTCAGACCTTTCTCTTCCAAGTCACATTGTTCTGAATCTGAACTGATAGACGTGGTGTCCTAAGGGCTAAGCCTTTAATGAGTTCAATATTTATTGAGTGCTGCTAAATGCCAAGCATTATACTTATCTGTCTTTTTAGTAACAAAGCCCTTAGTCGAAGCAAGTATATAGTTCTTGTTTGTTTGTTTCAATGGATGAATATTTCCTCAACTAACATATAGAACCTAGGAGGTCAGAGACTTGAACCTGACACCTCCTTAGTGCTTAAATACCTATGTTAGCATTAATTAATTGATTAATTAGTCAATACAGTAATCAACTCACACCAAAAAAGGTGTAGTTGACAGTAGCAGGAGGTGGAATTAGACCTGGATTCAAATTCAGTTTTATCTTCTGAATTCTGGTGTCCCCCATATAAAAGAAAATGATATTTATCTTATTGAATCACAAGGATTTAATGAGTTAACGAACATGAAAGACTTGGCATGTTTAATTAGTGTATAGTTTCTGATTCTTTTTAATGCACCAAAAAATGCTAATTTCTCTCCTCTATTTCCTGTTTCTAATCTCATTTCATTTTTGCTGTGGTTTGGAGGTGCGGGATAATTGTTTATGTCCCCCAAGGGTCCACATGTTGGAAGTTTGATCCTAAGGGTGGTGGTATTGGAAGGTCCTGTGGCACCCAGTGGGAGATCTTTAGATCATTGGATCCTCAAAGGAAATTTTGGGCCACTGGTCTCTCCTCTCTCAGCTCTAGTTGGAGATGCAATGCTCTGCTCCAACACATACCCCCTCTATGAGGTGACACTATTCACTGCTCTCACCAGAGGCAAAGCCAATGGGGTCCCCTGTTTGATTTTGGAATTTGAATCTTCAAAACTGTGAATTAAATCAACCACTGTTCAGTTCTTAAGTAGCTTATCTCAGGTATTCCGTTACAGTAACACAAAGCTGACTAACATAATTGTCGTTAAAATGAAAAAATGTTGCCTTCTTCATGATGGTGTTGTGGGGATTAAATTGCTTCAGAAAGCTCCTTAAACAGTACTCAGAAAATATTCCCTCTCTACTCCTTATATTTCTCCCAGTTTCATTATGAGGCTAATGGATGAATGGAAGAAAGAAGTGGATTAGCCCTTGCTAAGAGTCTCAGAGCAAGCATTTCTTACTCTTTAATTCTTCAACAGTTCCTGGAAAGGAGGCTATAACAGAGACTGGCTATGCTCTAAAATTTATGCAGTACTTTTTCTAAGACTAGAGTCCCTGGGTTTTAATGCAAGGATGCACAGAATAACACTACACTTCCCACCACTTCTTGCAGGTAACAGTGGCCATGTGACTGAGTTATACTCAATGAATAGCAGTGATGAAAGCACTTCTATATTGTGCCCTTACAGGGAGGTGTGTGTACCCTCCCCTTTCTGTGTCCCAGACCCTATGTTTGGGACTCAGTCATAGTGATGAGCCATCATGGATAATGTGGACAGGTGCACTGACCTCTGGTATGCAGACTATGTATCGATCGCTGTCTCAGTTCATCCTACTGCTGTCAAAAAACACCCAAACTAGGTGATTTATAAACAACAGGGCTTTGTTGTTCACAGTTCTATAAGCTAGGAAGTCCAAGACCAAGGTGCCAGCAGATCTGGTGTCTGGTGGAGGGTCACTCTGTGTTTCATAGATGATGACTCCTTACTGCGTTGTCCCATGGTAGAAGGGGTAAAGAAGCTTACTTCAAAGACCTTGGAAGATGGAAAGAGCCCCCATTCTTGGTTAGGCAGAATTAATATAATCAAAATGGCCACACTACCAAAAGCGCTATATAGATTTAATGTAATTCCTATTAAAGTTCCAGTAACATTTTTCATAGAAATAGAAAAAGTAATCATGAAATTCATTAGAAAAAAACAAGAGGTCTAGAATAGGCGAAGCAATCCTTACTGAGAAAGGTGAAACAAGAAACATTACAATGCCAGACCTTAAATTTTGCTACAGGGCTATTAAAACTACACTGAGATTCCATCTCACTCCAGTCAGAATGGCAATTATCAAGAATACAAGTAACAATAAATTTTGGTGAGAATGTGGGGAAAAACATTCATTCATACATTGCTGGTGGAACTGCAAATTGGTGCAACCACTATGGAAAGCAGTATGGAGATTCTTCAGGAAACTTGGAATGGAACCACACTTTGACCCAGTTATCCCCCTCCTCAGTATATACCCAAAGGACTTAAAATCAGCATACTACAGTGACACAGACACATCATTGTTTATAGCAGCTCAATTCATAATAGCTAAGCTTTGGAACTAACCTAGATGCCCTTCAACAGATGAATGGATTAAGAAAATGTGGCATGTATACACAATGGAATGTTACTCAGTCATTAAAGAAAAATGAAATTATGGCATTTATTAGTAAATGGATGTAACTGGAGACTATTATGCTAAGTGAAATAAGATAGTGCCCCAAAACCAAAGGTCAGATGTTCTTTATGATATGTGGATGCTGACACAAAATAATCAGGGGAGATAGACGTTCATTGACTTAGACAAAGGGGAAGGAAGGGAACAAATGGGGAAGAGAAATAGGGAGGACAGTAGAATAAATTGAAGTGAACCTTTTTATGTTTATATATGAATACATGATCAACGTAACTCCACATCATGTACAACCACAAGAATGGGATCCTAGGGCTGGAGTTGTGACTCAGTGGTGGAGCACTTGCCTAGCATGTGTGAGGCACTGGGTTTCATTCTCAGCACCACATAAAAATAAATAAAGGTATTGTGTCCATCTACAACTAAAAAAATTTTTTTTAAAAAGAATGGGATCCTAATTAGAATAAGTTATACTCCATGTATGTATAATATATCAAAATACTCTCTACTGTCACGTATATCTAAAAAGAACAAATAATTAAAAAAAAAAAAGAAGCTAACTTCAGTCTCTTTAATAAGAGCATAGATCCAGTTTTACCTCATGACTTAGTCATTTTCCAAAGTCTCCATCACTTAATATGATCTTCATTACCTGGTGTGATGGCACACCCTTGTAAACTCAGAGCCTTGGGAGGCTGAGGCCGGAGGATCCCAAGTTCAATGCCAGCCTTAGCAACTCTGTCTTAAAATAAAGTAAAAAGACTGGGGAGGCAATCCAATGAAAAAGCACATAGAAAAAGAAATACTCTACGCACTGAGCATTACATTCCCATTACACTTTACATTTACATCCCATTGAGCATTACATTTTGGAGGACACCAAATGTTTTAGTCAACTTTTTCACTGCTGTGATTAAATAATCTGACCAGCACAATTATAGAGGAGGAAAATTTGAGGGCTCATGGTTTCAGAGGTCTTAGTTCATAGAAGGCCAGCTCTCCTCCTCTGGGTTCCAGGTGAGGCTGAACATCATGGTGGAAGAGTGTGGCAGAGGAAAACAGATCACATGTTGATCAGGAAGCAGAGAGAGAGAGAGACTCTGCTTGCCAGATACAAATATATACCCCAAAGCCATGCCCTAATTCCCACCTCCTCCAGCCATACCCTACCACTTCATAATACTCAGTTAATCCCTATCAGAGGATTAATTCACTGATTGGGTTAAGATTCTCACAACCCAATCATTTCTCCTCTGAACCTTCTTATACTGTCTCACATGTGAGCTTTTTGGGGACACCTCACATCAAACCATAATACCAACAACATTCACACCATAGTAGTAACCTATGTCCCTGAACTGTAGAGAAACCATGTCAGCCAAGAATGCTTATATCCAGTCATCTGAGTGAGAAACAAATATTTCTCTTGCTTAAACCATAGATACTTTGAGTCTTTATTGTCACAGGTGAAACTAAATCTGTTCTAATACAGAGATACTAGGAGATCTGTGAATATCCAGCCTTTGTTAATGACAAATGTTTTTTAAAAAATTTTTTAACTTTATTTTATTAGTTTATTATTTTATGTGGTACTGAGGATCAAACCCAGTGCTTCACACGTGCTAGGAAAGCACTCTACCACTGAGCCACATCCCCTGGCCCCATTAATGACAAATTTTAACCTTAGGCACTTTTTCAGCCTTTCTAAGAGGCTCCCAGCCACCAAGCAAGGCTGCTCCACTTGGTTGGTGCTATCTACACCCCTGTTATTGGTTTGCCTGTGCACAGATGTCAAGTTCTCAGCTGCATATGGACAACCAATCAGAATCCAGCCTATCCTTGAAAACCCCTTCCATGGTCAACCTTGTCTATGTGAAGCCCTCCCTGTTGATGAAAGTTCTTTGGGATCTCCCTTGACTGAGCTCCACAGCAGCTTCCAGTTTTCAGCTCCACACTGTTTTCTAGCTCGTGGGTTTTATTTGTTTTGGTGCATGGCCTTCCTCTTTATCTTAAAAGCAAACTCATTAACAGAAAGAACCAAGTTTTAAACGTATTTGTCATTTTGTATATTTATCAGATTTTTGGAAGTAATTTCTAACCATGAAGCTCGAAGCTTTCATGGTCTTTAATGGTTTGTTTATATGTTTTCCTAAATTGTGAGGTCCTCAAATTCAAAAACATATGTCATAATAAGCTCTGCCTCCACAGCACCTGACTCATGCATGCAACTCAGTAAATGTTTATTGATGGACAAATGACTTAGTTCAACCCTAATGTCTTGGACTTCATAACTAGATATCTCAAAACTAATGACTTAATGTGGGTGTTGCCAAGGAGGGAAGATTTTGATCTTTAGGTTTGTCCTTACGTTAATTAAAATACTTTCAACTGTAAGCAATAGAAGCTTGACAGACTGACTTTTGCAAAAAGAAATTTTAGTCTCATAGAGAATTCTAATGTGCACTTGAGCTATTGCTAGATGTAGACAGTCAAAATAAATCATCAGAACTGTGTCTCTGCGTGTGCTCATGTCCATGTGTTAGACATGTCTTCCTATGACTCTGTTCATGATAGCCCTTAGTTGCCCAAGACTTAGCCTAGCAAACCCAGCAGCCCAACAAAGAACATGTTCCTGAACACCTGTATCAAAAGGGACAGGGAGTATTTTGATTGATTGGTCCAGCCTGGGACATATGTCCATAGCAGAGTCTTAATGGCCAAAAGATTTTGGCATTTTATTGGACATATCTAGGTCACATTTCTTGAAGCTACAAGAGAGATTAGCTGAGTTAAGACCACACAAGTGCAAGGGAAAAAAAAGGATTATATTTCAGAAAAAGAGAAAAAAATTATAAAACAGAGAAATCAAAATATATCTCTCACTGTGCTATAACTGATAACTCCTTCTAGATTCAGTCTCATTAAAGCTATCCCAGATTGGAGAAAATTTTATCCAATGCTTTTATAATTATGTCAAAAGGGAACCTTATGTTATATATGACTAATAGGAACCAATAAAAATGAAAAAAGAAAATATTAAGTGAAAAATCCCAGAAATAAATAATTCATAAGCAAAAAAAAGAAAGCTGTCCCAGGATCCACATCATTCGGGATTTCTTTTCACCATATTCTTTCCCCTGTTATTATCCATAAGCTTAAAACCTTTGTTCAGTGTCTCCCATGACTCAGCTCCTCCTTGAACTGCCAAAATGTAGTTGGTAGTTTATCAGACAGGAAGTGAGCAG
Source organism: Sciurus carolinensis (assembly GCF_902686445.1). NCBI lineage: Eukaryota > Metazoa > Chordata > Mammalia > Rodentia > Sciuridae > Sciurus > Sciurus carolinensis. The sequence continues at coordinate 22,831,896 of NC_062213.1, read as the reverse complement.
AAGTTCATGATTTGAAAAGATGTTTACTTCCTCTTTGAAACCTAGAATGTAACTGGAGCAAGTCCCTGGTGATGGCAAACAAGAGGACTCTGCTTCTGGGCATGGCCTTCTGACAGGAAAGAAATTCAGGGTGACTTTATTGACTGGCCCCATCAGTCTGTCAGGAAAACACTTGGTAATCAGGCAAGCAATTTGTTGTATAATTGAAATTGGAGCAATTCTCCAACATCTTCAGAAGACACTGGATCGCTGCAACCCAACCACTGAAAAGATGGGATCCTCAAATAATTTCCCAGCACTTGTTGAACACAATTGCTTCCCAGAAAGAGAAAAATCTGTTCAACATTGAACATTAAGATTCAAAAATGAATTCTGAAAAAAAAAGAATTCTAGATATAATTCCTCCTTAGCATCCCTTGGTCCCTTTCCCTGCCCTTGCCTCCTCCTACCAAATTGCACTTGAGACTTCTATGAACTCTCAACCCAAGCCAGACTTTGCGTAAGACATTTTTGAAGCACACAGTCCCAGTTGAGCACTTCCTGGGATCAGTGTCATACTCTGCTTTTCTCTGTAGCACTTTTTAAGGTATCTTTAACACTCCCAGGATCTCATTTAGTTATTTACATGACCTTAGAGTTTATAGTTTGCAAATCATTTTTCCTGAACATTACTATGTGTCACAACAGCACTGAGAGAAAAGCTATGACCGTGTGACTGAGTTATAGTCACTAGACTAAGAATAACAGTGATGAATGCATGATCCTGCCTTTACGAGGGAGGGATGTGTGTCCTCCCTTTCCTCTCTCCCACTCTCTGTGTCTAAGACTCAGTCATAGTGGTGAAGCCAGAATTAAGGACAGGTAGTCAGTGTAGAAATAGGGGATCGGGTCAAATAGAGGAAATGAAGCCATGAAGTCATCTGCCTCTGGAAGTTGGAGACTGCCCCTGGGAGAATGGAATGTCAAGGATCTCCGGAGCCCATTGATTACCAAATTTACCTGCCCTTGCCAAGGACTGCAAGCATGGAGCTGCTAATTAATGCCCCCTGGGCCCTTATCTGCCTGAATCACCTTGGCCCTCCCCCTGCCCATGACTTCTTACTTAATGCAAAACCAGGCTTAGTCATGTAGGCAGGAAGGAGAGATAAGCGGGGAGAGAACTGGAGAATGAAAGAGACTTTAACCTATAAAAGATGTAGGGTGTGCTCACTTCTTGGGACTTTAGAACATCAGCCATGGCCCCCTTCTTCCTCCCGGGAGAAGCCTATATTATTACCTTTAAATAAAACCTGCTTAATATGCTTGCCTTGGCAAGCTTCTCTAGTGTTCAAACTTCAACATTAGAGGGAGCAGAACTCGTCACAGTTAAAAGGCGGTATCAGTGGTGGGCCATCTTGGACAAAGTGTTCTAAATGACGAGGAAACTGAGAATCAGAGGATTATGTTGTAAACACAAAACAGCTCTTCCTCCAAAACAAATAAGAGATGGTTTATTCTGAGCTAAACATGAGTGCTCAAGGCCCAGGAACACGGATTCAGGTTACCCTGGATAACATGCTCCATCGTGCAAGAAGTTACATGAACTTTTATTATCATAGAACAGAAAAGAGATTACTCAATACATTTAGAAAGTAGATTAGTGGGGGTTTCAGGTAGGTATGCTACACAGAGTGGGTATATCTCTTGTATAGATTTTAAATATTATCTTATAATGCTCTTAACTTTAGGGTTGTGGAAGCTCAATCATACATTTCAAAGTTTTACCTAATAGCCACAAGGATGTTAGGTCAGAGATGTAAGGCAGCTTGGGATCCACAGCGATTCTAGCCACCGCTGCATGATCCCACTGAACTGCCGCCTGCTCGCTCGTCTCAGTTGCCGTTCGCCAGTAGCTCCCAGAAAAATGCACCACGGACATGAGGTCTCACGCAAGAGACTTTATTATGCGGACGACTAACACGTCCACTCCAGGGTGAAAAGAAAGGAAAAAAGAGAAAGATGGCCTGTGCGCTTCTCCCAGATATTGGAATCTCGCGGGCTGGAAGGAACCAGTAGTGGAGGAGAATACTTGCAAGCTGACTGATGAACCAATAGCTATCTAGCATGTTAGGATGTAACATGGGAAGCAGGAAAATGGCAGCAGCGTAAGCCGGAAATTCCTGTAACATAAGAGGCAGGCAGAGCGCAGATTGACAAGTGGTTGGGAGGCGGAGTATCGGCTTTATATTACAAGAGATTAGTAGTAAATGACTATTATATGGGACTAATTATCCTATGATAATTTTGGGTCTTGATTCCATCTCTCCACAATGACAATATTCTCATTAGCCAAACAGTCTGCAGGATCAATACAGACGGGACTTCTCCAGAGAACCTGAGTTCTCATCAGTGAAATGGCAGATTCAAACCCAAGTCCTCTCATTACAAATCTCTTACTTCTCTTCCTACAAGACACTATTTCTAATCATTCTCTGTTTGATGATCTTGACTCCCCAGAATGTCTGCAATCTTGAGGTTAGGAGGAAGCCCTTTTTTCTCTGGGTACTAAGCGCAGAAAATCTAGTGCAGTTTTGTGAATTGGTATTCCAAAATAATTTGTTGAGTAAATAAATGGGTCCTCAGTTTTGTGCTTCTTGTGAGCTGGGTGGTCTTGGCAATTCAGACTTCCAGGCAGGTCAACTGTAAGAAATTTCCTATGTTCATTTATGAATACATGAACAGTGAAACTCCACATCATGTACAACCACAAGAATTGGATCCTAACTAGAATAAGTTAGACTCCATGTATGTGTGTATGTCAACATACACTCTACTGTCATGTATATCTAAAAAGAGCAAATAAAAATAAATAAATAAAAGCAATGGAGGGTGTTCTGCACTCCCAAGCTTCTGGAGGGTGTATGAAGTGAACAAACAATTTCCTCTTTATTAATTAGTGTTGGATTTTTGTAACTTGCAACCAAAAAGAAGTAAACATGGGGTACTAATCTCTAGTTATGGAAAAATCCAAAATAACCGCTCTCCACCAGGAACTAAACTCAGGGACTCGAATCTCTTAGTTCAATCTTCCTAAAGATTGAACAAATGGGCCATTGGGAAAGCCACTCTGCCTCCTTACTGATTTGATGGGTCCTATCTGCCCCGTATTGGAAGCTAGAGCCCAAGGATCCTAAGACTGATACTGTGATGGGAGATGGGGTTATTCTTGTTCATAACCTTCAGGAACAACCAGCTAAGTCTTGTGGCCAACTTTTTCTGAAGGATGCCAGGGGTGCAATTTGCAAGTAAATGACAATCAACATTACTATTGATCACTCTGACCAGCTAATTATGAGACTATAATTCCCTGGGTCCCAGGATTTCTCCCCTCTTGCCCTTACCGAAAGTCTCCCTCTGGATCTCATTTGTTTGCCTTCAAAGCATCCCTAGAGAGAAACTTCTCTCATCAACCTTCCCCTGTCCTCCTCCAGTCTGCTGGCCTCTCAAGAGCTGTGTCACCAGATTTCAAAGGGGCTTTCAGTTTATTGCATAATCAGCTCTTCCTCTGAGACTGCCCCCACTCCCATCCTTACCTCAGGGTGTTGGAACTTTGCTGTGAGCTGCTGACAGATCATTAAAGATCCCAGCTGTTCCTGAGCCATAACAACCCCTTTCAACTGGGTCTCCTTCCAGGAACAGCTGCAAAAGCTCCAGAAAGGAAGGGAGGAGACACATTTAGCATGATAACAAATCAGTAGGGAGTGGCCAGTTTACCCAGAAAAGCTGTGATGCAGATGTATTCACCCAGTAACTTTCCCCACCCCCCAGGAGAAAGGCAAATTTATGCTAACTGTGTGAAAACTCTTCCTAACCAATGGAAGAAAACCAAGAATCACAGCCCCACCTTTGCTCACAGAAGAGTCTGGAAAAGTTCCTTGCTTCCTCCATAATGATGCACAAGAAGGTCTGTCAGTGGTCACAAAAAGATCATTGTCTCACATATAATTGAAGTGTGTCTCATTGATACCAAATTAACAATGTGGAAGAAGCACAGGTGGCTGACATCTGGTACATGCAGGACACAGAGCAAAGTGTTCAACATGGGTTTTCTTAAGTATACTCCCAGCAAGCCACTGATGGATGAGGAAACCAAGTATTACGTTTGGATGTGAGATGTCCCCCTAAAGCTCATGTATGAGACAGTGCAAGGTTCAGAGGAGAAATGAATGGGTTATGAGAGCCTTAACCCAATCAGTGAATCAATCCCCTGATAGGATTAACTGAGTGGTAACTGAAGTGGCAGGGTGTGGCTGGAGGAGGCGGGGCATTGGGGGCGTGGCTAGGGGTATATATTTTTTATCTGGAGAGTGAAGTCTCTTTCTGCTTTCTGATCACCATGTGAGCTGCTTTGCTGCGCCACACTCTTCCACCATGATGTTCAGCCTCACCTTGAGCCCCAAGGAACAAGAGTCGACCTTCTATGGCTTAAGACCTCTGAAAACCATGAGCCCTCCAATAAACTTTTCCTCCTCTACAGATGTTCTGGTCGGGTCTTTTTAGTCACAGCAGTGAAAAAGCTGAATAAAACACCAAGGGCTGAGGAAATGACAATTGAATAATTTGTCAAGACTGTGTGGGTCAGAAATGGAGCTGGAATCTGAACTCAAGTCTGCCTGACAAAGCTTATGCTCTGAATTATGACCCCGTTTCTGCTGCCTGCATTCCAACCAGTGCAAATTCCATCCAGTTTCCTGATTGGTGAGAGCTAGGCCTCTAGTGGCTCCTCAGTAAAGGCTGGCTGGGTGGATTGTTCTTAAGGGAGACCTATTCACATCACTATTCTTTACTCCCACTTTACTTTGAAACATGTAACGATTCTTCAACATCTATTTTAATCATCATGTACAGTAAGAAAAGACTTTACAAGGAAATCCCTTTCCCTCATCCAATGGGCAGTTCTAATCATTTCTTCCACACTCGCACATGTCTCTATCACATCATATGTGGCACAATTCTTTATGTGTCAAAGATTTAATCACTCTTTCAAGAGAGCTAGAAAAATTGATTTGAATTCCCCATTTTCATGGCTTTGGGAAATGCTCCCTAAAGATTTTTGCTAATTTCCAAGGTTTTTATATCTCCTGGTCTGTTTTGTCTCAAGCTCTAGCTTTCTCTGTTATTGCTTTTTTCCCCATCACTAAACCAATTTGAAACACCTTCTTTGAGCTCTACAATCAATACCAGTTTTTCATAACTTACAATTTTGAGGGTAGGGCATCAAATGGAATCAAATAGTGTAGCACTCTGCCCTTGACCATCTTGTTTACTCCTACCCTTATCCTTTTACCTGCTCTCTTATGAGCAATATAAATCCACAGATTGTTCACTGAGTCGGTACAGAACAACAGTCTCTGGAGAGATTCCTTGTACCAACTGCCATCGAGGCCTCCATGTAAAGGAACCATGAGCAGCTGAAAGTGAAATATAGGGAAGGGGGCAGCTGAAATCCCACTCAAGCTCTCCTGTGTTTGTCAATTATGTATTGCATGCCCACTATTTGTGATTTAATTTAGATAGATATACAGAACGGATGTGCTCTCCATAGCTATGAAGACGACATACTAGTAGAGGGGGCACAAATCAAATTAACAGATGATTTCTGATTGTGCTGACATGAAAGCAACTTGTGGAGTGGACAGTGATAGATTAAGATGTAGGGTCAGGCTGGCCAGGTCATAGTGGTGACATGTCAGCTGAGATTTTAGGAGGTAGAGGAACTGAGCCCATGGTAAGCTTGAGACCAGTGTTATAAACTGAAAATACTGTAAGGTAAATACGGGAAGGGTAGCAAGAAGTTCTGTGTGTTCTAGAAAAAAAGTGAGAAAGAGGAAAACAAAGACAGATAGTGGTCCAAATAAAGAACTTTCCCCCACGTCCAACAGAAATCTATTGGAGATTTCTGAGATGTAAGTGACACGATCAAATTATCAAAGCACTAAACATGCTCAGGTCATATTTTACAAATGAAAGAAAAATGATTTTATAAATGAAAAATTATTATTAAAAGTGCATGCCTACAAGCACTTCAACATTTCTGTAGTATTAACTGAATATTTCACAATGAGGGGTTTCAAGATGGCATCATATCAGAGAGCTCTTGGCCTTCTGCCATTCAGTGACTCCTGCTTCACCCTGATACTCCCCCTGGTCTCCCTCTTGTCTCACATAAAACATTCAGTAAAGTCTCCTCTTTGACAACTACAGAGTAACAACTCCTGCTCCCCCAAACTCCAAGCATTTATCACAAGATTCAGGTAAATGGTAAGAAAATTCTGGTAAAGAATTCTGGTAGCAGCTATTAATATAAAAATAAATATTAGCTGTTTAAAGCAACAACAATATTAATGTGTTGTTGAATCTGCAACATATATTGTATTTACAAGATAAATATTTACTTGATTAACCAAAAGAAGTCAAGGAAAGAGAAAGAACAACAAAAATCCAGATGTAATTTTTAAGAAATTTTTATTTATGATAAGCCTAAAACTTATATCAGTGATTGCATTAATATAAATGGTTCTAAAAATCAAATTAAAAGATACATATTGTCAGATTAAACAAAACCAACCCAACTACATCTTTCAAGAAGATACAATGTCTGAAAAATGTGAAAGTAAAAGAATGAAAATAAAATCTATGTAATGTAAACCTTGTCAAAAGAAAGATGGTTTTGCAATGTTAATATCAGAGAACTGGACTTTAAGGTAAAAGAAGAGTACTTCATAATAATAAACAGAGAAACTCAACAGAGAGAACATAACAATCTGAAATTTACATGTGATCAATAAGACACGCTCCAAATATATGAAGTTGACAGAAATAAATGGAGAAATAAGCAAATTCACAGAAATAATCCCAGAGCCAAACAAAGGAAGGAAATTCTAAAATTATTTCAAACTGAATGGTAATCCAATTTGATACTAAATATCAAAATGTGTGATGCAATGCCAAAACAATGCACATAATGGGAAAATTAAAACAGGCTTAAAATCAATGTTTAAAGCTTTCAAATTTTTTGAACTGATTTCTTTCTTATTATTTTATTAGAGCTTCATAGTTATATGTTGAAGTTGGGTTCATCACAGCAAACGCACATGCATGGAATTTGATTTCAGTTCATGATTCCTACCCTGTCCCCTCCCCCTTTTCCCTCCCATCCTCCCTCCTCTCTTTGTTTCTCCTCCCTCAACTCTACACAACTTCCTTTCACTCATTTATTAATTTATATTTGATTGATTCTTCTACCTAGGAATAAAGGTGAGGTTCCCTGAGGTATATTTATATATGCATTAACATCGCATATATAAATGCATTGCCTCCCCTTACTCATCTCCACTCTTCCTCTGAAGCTCCCTCTTCTGCATTACTGATCTTTCCTTTATCTTTATGATATGGTTTCCTTCCTTCTCCCTTTCCTTTATTTTGCATGTGAGAGAAAGCATTTGATCTTTGAGTTTCTGAGTTTGGCTTATTTAACTTAGCATGATATTCTCCAATATGACCAGCGAATGTCATAATTTCATTGTTCTTTATGACTGAGTAGAACTCCCTTTTATATAAATATCACAATTTCTCAATCCATTCATCTATTGATGGGCCTCTGGGTTGATTCCATAATTATGCTGCTACAAATGTTGAGGTGGCTACATCACTGTAATATACTTTTACACCTTTTGCGAAAATACCAAGAAGTGGGATAGCTGGGTCATATGTTGGTTCCATCCCCAGTTTTTGAATAATCTCCATACTGCTTTCCAGAGTGGTTATACTAATCTAAAGCCCCACCAACAATGGACAAGTGTGTCTTGTTTCCCCACAACCTTACCAGCATTTATTGTTGTTTGTATTCTTGATCATTGTCACTCTGACTGAAGTGAGATGAAATCTTAGTGTAGTTTTGATTTGCATTTTCCCTGATTGCTAGAGACGTTGAACATTTTTTCATATATTTGTTTGTCATCTGTGTTTCTTCTTTGGAGAAGTTTCTGTTTAGTTATTTTGTCCACTTATTGATTGGATTATTTGTTTGTTTGTGGAGTTTTTGGGGGTGTAAAGTTTTTTGAGTTCTTTGTATATTCTGAATATTAATCCCCTATTGAAGGAGTAGCTGGCCATGATTTTCTCCCATTCTTTAAGTTTCTCTCTTCATGCACTTAATTGTTTCTCTTGCTGTTCAGAAGCTTTTTAGTTTGATGACATCCTTCTTAGTGATTCTCGGTTTTATTTCTTGCACTTTGAGGGTCTTGTTAAGGAAGTCAGTGCCAGCACCAATAGGATGGAGTGTTTACCTACGTTTTATTCTTGCAGTTGTAAAGTTTCTGGTCTTGTGGCAGGCGAGACCCGGGGCCCAGGGTTACGCCACATGCATCCAAGATGGCGACTGGCAGAGAGCCAAAGGGCGTGCTGAATGCCTGAGAAAAACAGGAAGCATTACCATTGGCTGTATGATAATTAGTTCAGCCACCTAGCGCGTGGACAGATATATCTTACATGTATGCTTGAACTCGTGATCGCTTGACCTTTAATAGGATTGGATGGACATATCTGGTTACAATTGCTTATGCATGAAACTGCTTATATATTGAGGGTGTTATCCGAATACAGCAGAAGCTGCTTCATGAACTTCTGAAGAGTACGTGTCATTTGTCTTGCTTGTCGGCGGCAAGCGGCATGGTCTAATTTCTAAGTCTTTGATCTATTCCAATTTGAGTTTTTTTTGTGTATGTGTGATAATTTTTTTTTTATTTATTTTTATTGTAAACAAATGGGATACATGTTGTTTCTGTTTGTATATGGAGTAACAGCATACCATTTGCTTAATCATACATTCACATAGGGTAATGAGGTTTGATTCATTCTGTTATTTTTTCCTTCCCCCCCACCCCTCCCACCCCTCTATACAGTCCCTCCTTCCTCCATTCTTGCCCCCCCTCCAACCCCCCATTATGTGTCATCATCCGCTTATCAGTGAGATCATTTGTCTTTTGGATTTTTGAGATTGGCTTATCTCACTTAGCATGATATTCTCCAATTTCATCCATTTGCCTGCAAATGCCATAATTTTATTATTCTTTATAGCTGAGTAATATTCCATTGTATATATATACCACAGTTTCATTATCCATTCATCAATTGAAGGATATCTAGGTTGGTTCCACAGTCTGGCTATTGTGAATTAAGCAGCTATGAACATTGATGTGGCTGTATCTCTGTAGTATGCTGATTTTAAGTCCTTTGGGTATAGGCCGAGGAGTGGGATAGCTGGGTCAAATAGTGGGTCCATTCCAAGTTTTCTAAGGAATCTCCACACTGCTTTCCAGAGTGGCTGCACTAATTTGCAGCCCCACCAGCAATGTATGAGTGTACCTTTTTCCCCACATCCTCTCCAACACCTATTGTTGCTTGTATTCTTGATAATTGCCATTCTAATTGGGGTGAGATGGAATCTTAAGGTACTTTTGATTTGCATTTCTCTTATTACTAAAGATGGTGAACATTTTTTCATGTTTGTTGATTGCTTGTAGATCTTCTTGCTTGAAGCGTCTGTTCATATCCTTAGCCCATTTGTCAATTGGGTTATTTGTATTCTTGGTGTAGAGTTTTTTGAGTTCTTTATATATTCTGGAAATTAGCGCTCTATCTGAAGTATGAGTGGCAAAGATATTCTCCCACTCTGTAGGCTCTCTCTTTGCATTGCTGATAGTTTCCTTTGCTGAAAGAAAGCTATTCAGTTTGAATCTATCCCAGTTATTGATTCTTCCTTTTATTTCTTGTGCTATGGGAGTCCTGTTAAGGAAGTCTGATCCTAAGCCAACAAGTTGAAGATTTGGACCTACTTTTTCTTCTATAAGATGCAGGGTCTCTGGTCTGATTTCAAGGTCTTTGATCCATTGTGAGTTGATTTTTGTGCAGGGTGAGAGACAGGGGTTTAGTTTCATTCTGTTGCATATGGTTTTCCAGTTTTCCCAGCACCATTTGTTGAAGAGGCTATCTTTTTTCCATTGCATATTTTTGGCCCCTTTGTCTAGTATTAGAAAATTGTATTTATTTGGGTTTGTGTCCGTGTCCTCTATTCTGTACCATTGATCTACCTGTCTATTTTGGTGCCAATACCATGCCATTTTTGTTACTATTGCTTTGTAGTATAGTTGAAGATCTGGTATTGCAATACCCCCTGTTTCATTCTTCCTGCTAAGGATTGCTTCAATTTGAGTTTTTGTATCAGGGTTATAAAGGCTTCATAAAATGTATTTGGGAGTGTTCCCTCCCTTCAACTTCATGGATTAATTTGAGAAAGACTTATGTTAGTTCTTCTGTAAAGGTCTGGTAGAATGCAGCTGAGAATCCATTCAGTCCTGGACTTTTCTTTTATAGAAGACTTTTAATTACAGTTTCAATTTCATTACTTGATATTGGTCTGCTTAGGTTTTCTATATCTTCCTGATTCAATTTGGGCAGATCATATGTGTCTAGAAATTTGTCATTATTTTCCATTTGTCTAGTTTTTTGGAGTATAAATTTTCACAATCACTTCTGATAATTCTCTGGATTTCAGAAGGGTCAGGTTGATATCTCCTTTTTACTTCTGATCCTGTTGATTTGGATATTCTCACTCTTTCTTTTGGTTAGTTTAGTTAAGGATTTGTCAATCTTATTTATCCTTTCAAAGAATCAACTCTTCACTGCATTAATCCAATGTTTTGTTTTCTTATCCTCAATTTCTTTTATTTTTAGCTCTGATCTTCATTATTTCCTGTTTCCTACTTGTTTTGGAATTATTTGGTTCTTCTTTTTCTAAGTTCTTTTTTTTTTAAATTAATTTATTTTTTTTAATTGTATACAAATGGGATACATGCTGTTTCTCTATTTGTACATAGAGTCAAGGCATACCATTTGTGTAATCATACGTTTACATAGGGCAATGATGTTTATTTTTTTTTCCTTCCCCCCCAACCCTCCCACCCCTCTTTTCCCTCTATACAGTCCTTCTTTCCTTCATTCTTACCGCTCTCCTTATCCCTAACCCTAAACCTAACCCTAAACCTAATGCTAACCCCTCCCACCCCCCATTATATGTCCTCATCCGCTTATCAGCGAGATCATTCGTCCTTTAGTTTTTTGAGATTGGCTTATCTCACTTAGCATGATATTCTCCAATTTCGTCCATTTGCCTACAAATGCCATAATTTTATCATTCTTCATTGCAGAGTAATATTCCATTGTATAAATATGCCACAGTTTCTTTATCCATTCATCAACTGAAGGGCATCTAGGTTGGTTCCACAATCTGGCTATGGTGAATTGAGCAGCAATGAACATTGATGTGGCTGTATCTCTGTAGTATGCTGATTTTAAGTCCTTTGGGTATAGGCCAAGGAGTGGGATAGCTGGGTCAAATGGTGTTTCCATTCCAAGCTTTCTGAGGAATCTCCACACTGCTTTCCAGAGTGGCTGCACTAATTTGCAACCCCACCAGCAATGTATGAGTGTTCCTTTTTCACCACATCCTCGCCAACACCTATTGTTGCTTGTATTCTTGATAATCGCCAATCTAAATGGGGTGAGATGAAATCTTAGGGTAGTTTTGATTTGCATTTCCCTTATTACTAAAGATGGTGAACATTTCTTCATATATCTGTTGATTACTTGTACATCTTCTTCTGTGAAGTGTCTGTTCATTTCCTTAGCCCATTTGTTGATTGGATTATTTGTATTCTTGGTGTAGAGTTTTTTGAGTTCTTTATAGATTCTGGAAATTAGCGCTCTATCTGAGGTATGGTTGGCAAAGATATTCTCCCACTCTGTAGGCTCTCTCTTCACATTTCTGATAGTTTCCTTTGCTGAGAGAAAGCTTTTAAGTTTGAATCTATCCCAGTTGTTGATTCTTGCTTTTATTTCTTGTGCTATGGGAATCCTGTTAAGGAAGTCTGATCCTAAGCCAACAAGTTGAAGATTTGGACCTACTTTTTCTTCTATAAGATGCAGGGTCTCTGGTCTGATTCCAAGGTCCTTGATCCATTTTGAGTTGAGTTTTGTGTAGGGTGAGAGATAGGGGTTTAATTTCATTCTATTGCATATGGTTTTCCAGTTTTCCCAGCACCATTTGTTGAAGAGGCTATCTTTCCTCCATTGCATATTTTTGGAACCTTTGTCTCGTATGAGAAAATTGTATTTATTTGGGTTTGTGTCCATGTCCTCTATTCTGTACCATTGATCTACCTGTCTATTTTGGTACCAATACCATGCCGTTTTTGTTACTATTGCTTTGTAGTAGAGTTGAAGATCTGGTATTGCGATACCCCCTGCTTCGCTCTTGCTACTGAGGATTGCTTTAGCTATTCTAGGTTTTTTATTCTTCCAGATGAATTTCATAATTGCTTGCTCTATTTCTACAAGGTACATCATTGGGATTTTAATTGGAATTGCATTGAATCTGTATAGCACTTTAGGTAGTATAGCCATTTTGACGATATTAATTCTGCCTATCCAGGAACATGGGAGATCTTTCCATTTTCTAAGGTTTTCTTGAATTTCTTTCTTTAGTGTTCTGTAGTTCTCATTGTAGAGGTCTTTCACCTCTTTTGTGAGATTGATTCCCAAGTATTTTATTTTTTTTTGAGGTTATTGTGAATGGGGTAGTTTTCCTAATTTCTCTTTCTGAAGATTCATCACTTATGTATAAAAATGCATTGGATTTATGAGCATTGATCTTGTAACCTGCTACTTTACTGAATTCACTTATGAGTTCTAAAAGTTTTCTAGTGGAATTTCCAGGTTCCTCTAAATATATAATCATGTCATCAGCGAACAGGGATAGTTTGAGTTCTTCTTTTCCTATTCGTATCCCTTTAATTTCTTTGGTTTGTCTGATTGCTCTGGCTAGAGTCTCAAGGACGATGTTGAATAGAAGCAGTGAAAGAGGGCATCCCTGCCGTGTTCCAGTTTTTAGGGGGAACGCTTTCAGTTTTTCACCATTTAGAATGATATTAGCCATGGGCTTAGCGTAGATTGCCTTTATAATGTTAAGGAATGTTCCCACTACCCCAATTTTTTCTACTGTTTTGAGCATGAAGGGATGCTGTATTTTATCGAATGCTTTTTCTGCATCTATTGAAATAATCATGTGATTCTTAACTTTAAGTCTGTTGATATGGTGAATGACATTTATTGATTTCCGAATGTTGAACCAAACTTGCATCCCTGGGATAAAACCCACTTGATCGTGGTGCACTATCTTTTTAATATATATTTGTATGCGATTTGCTAAAGTTTTGTTGAGAATTTTTGCGTCGATGTTCATTAAGGATATTGGTCTGAAATTTTCTTTCCTCGATGTGTCTGTGTCTGGTTTAGGTATCAGGGTGATATTGGCTTCATAGAACGAGTTTGGGAGGGTTCCCTCCTCTTCTATTTCATGGAATAGTTTGAGGAGTATTGGAATGAGCTCTTCTTTAAAGGTTTTGTAGAACTCGGCTGAGAACCCATCTGGTCCTGGACTTTTCTTTGTTGGTAGGCTTTTGATGACCTCTTCTATTTCATTGCTTGAAATTGGTTTATTTAAGTTGTGTATGTCCTCCTCGTTCAGTTTAGGTAATTCATATGTCTCTAGAAATTTGTTGATGTCTTTGAGGTTTTCTGTTTTGTTGGAGTAGATTTTCGAAATAGCTTCTAATTATGTTTGTATTTCACTCGTGTCTGTTGTGATATTTCCTTGCTCATTCCACATTTTAGTAATTTGAGTTTTCTCCCTCTTTCTCTTTGTTAGTGTGGCTAAGGGTTTATCAATTTTGCTTATTTTTTCAAAGAACCAACTCTTTATTTTGTTCATTTTCTGATTGTTTCTTTTGTTTCAATTTCGTTGATTTCAGCTCTAATTTTAACTATTTCCTGTCTTCTACTACTTTTGGTGTTGGTCTGCTCTTCTTTTTCTAGGGCTTTGAGCTGTAGTGTTAAGTCGTTTATTTGTTGATTTCTACTTCTTTTGTTGAATGTGCCCCATGAAATAAATCTTCCTCTAAGTACTGCTTTCATAGTGTCCCAGAGATTTTGATACGATGTGTCTTTGTTCTCGTTTACTTCTAAGAATTTTTTTATTTCCCTCCTGATGTCTTCTGTTATCCATTCATCATATAATAGTGTATTATTTAATCTCCAGGTATTGGAGAAGTTTCTGTTTTTTATTCTGTCATTTATTTCTAATTTCAATCCATTATGATCTGATAGAGTACAAGGTAGTATCTCTATCTTCTTGTATTTGCTAACAGTAGCTTTGTGGCATAAAATATGGTCTATTTTAGAGAAGGATCCATGTGCTGCTGAGAAGAAAGTGTATTCATTCTTTGTTGGATGGTATATTCTATATATGTCCGTTAAGTCTAAATTGCTGATTGTGTTGTTGAGATCTATAGTTTCTTTATTCAATTTTTGTTTGGACGATCTATCCAGTGGTGAGAGAGGTGTGTTAAAATCGACTAGTATTATTGTGTTGTGGTCTATTTGATTTCTGGAATTGAGAAGGATTTGTTTGACGTATGTGGATGAGCCAATGTTCGGGGCATAGATATTTATGATTGTTAAGTCTTGCTGATTTATGCTTCCCTTAAGCAGCATGTAATGTCCTTCTTTATCCCTTCTGACTAGTTTTGGTTTGAAGTTCACATTATCTGAAATGAGGAGGGATACTCCAGCTTTTTTGCTGTGTCCGTGTGCATGGTATGTTTTTCCCCATCCTTTCACCTTTAGTCTATGGGTGTCTCTTTCTATGAGATGAGTCTCTTGCAGGCAGCATATTGTTGGATTTTTCTTTTTAATCCAATCTGCCAGTCTGTGTCTTTTGATTGATGAATTCAGGCCATTGACATTCAGGGTTATTATTGTGATATGATTTGTATTCCCAGTCAATTGACTCATATTTGTTTTTGGCATGATTTGGTTTCTCCTTTATTTGGCTATTCCTTTAGGCTAGCGCCTCCTGTTGCTGATTTGCATCGTTGTTTTTCATCTCTTCCTCATGGAATATTTTGCTGAGAATGTTCTGTAATGCTGGCTTTCTTTTTGTAAATTCCTTTAGCTTTTGTTTATCATGGAAGGATCTTATTTCATCGTCAAATTTGAAGGTAAGTTTTGCTGGGTATAAGATTCTTGGTTGGCATCCGTTTTCTTTCAGGGCTTGGTATATGTTGTTCCAGGCCCTTCTAGCTTTTAGGGTCTGGATTGAAAAATCTGCTGATATTCTTATTGGTTTCCCTCTGAATGTAATTTGATTCTTTTCTCTCGCGGCCTTTAAAATTCTGTCTTTATTTTGTATGTTAGGTATTTTCATAATAATGTGCCTTGGTGTGGGTCTGTTGTAATTTTGTATGTTTGGAGTTCTATAAGCCTCTTGTACTTGGTTTTCCATTTCATTCTTCAGATTTGGGAAATTTTCTGTTATTATTTCATTGAATAGATTGTTCATTCCTTTGGTTTGTTTCTCTAAGCCTTCCTCAATCCCAATAATTCTTAAATTTGGCCTTTTCATGATATCCCATAATTCTTGTAGATTCTGTTCATGATTTCTTACCATCTTTTCTGTTTGGCCAACTTTGCTTTCAAGGTTAAATATTTTGTCTTCAATGTCTGAGGTTCTGTCTTCCAGGTGTTCTATCCTATTGGTTATGCCTTCTATGGAGTTTTTAACTTGGTTTATTGTTTCCTTCATTTCAAGTATTTCAGTTTGTTTTTTTTTTCAGTATCTCTAACTCTTTATTGAAATGATCTCTGGCTTCCCGTATTTGGTCTTTTAACTGTTGATTGGTGCGATCATTTAATGCCTGCATTTGCTCTTTCATCTCCTCCTTCAATGCCTGCATTTGCTCTTTCATCTCCTCATTAGCTTCCCTGATCGTTTTAATTACGTACATTCTGAACTCCCTTTCTGACATTTCTTCTGCTGTGCTGTCATTGGGTTTTATTGATGTAGTATCTAGGTTTGTTTGGGACATTTTCTTCCCTTGTTTTCTCATATTGGTCAGCTGTCAGTGGGACCCTGAGATATTGCAGTTTTCCGCTATTGGCTTATAGTGTCCCGGTAGATTTCCAGTGTATCACCTCCCAGCCTTCAGTAGCCTGATATCTTGGAGGAATCTGATAAAGCAGCGCATCCGAAGAAAACTGCCCCTAGCCCCCTACTGGTTCCACGGTTTGGAACTGGTTCTGTGCGGAAATGCTCTCACTGTGGGCCTGCACCGTGCAGCTGGCCATGTGGGAGGAGCCCACTGCCGGAGTGTGGAAGGCTACCTTGGGAAGACTCTAGCTGCCCTGCCTGGCTCCGATAAGCCACCTCTATCTGGGCCTGCCACCCGGGCCGAGCTTTACCCAGTGGGCAGACTCACCTGTGGCTCTATTTCAGTCCGAGTCTCTCAATGCCTCCCCTTCTTAACTCCTGGGTTCTGGAGCGACTGGGGGAGCAGTCTCCCTCTAGGCCGCCATCTTGGATCGTCCTGTGAAGAGAGCCTGCGACCGGAGCGGGCAGAGCTGCCTGAAGAGTTCTCTGGCTGCCCTGCCCTGATCCCAGAGGCTGCTTGCGGATCGAAGCTCTCCGTTGGTTCGGGGACTTGTGGCTGGTTCTATGTAGAAAACCTCTCACTGGGCGGTCTGGTCTGAGAAGCTAGACTTGAAAGGCACCTCCCACCGCAGGGGTCCAGGCTACTTGGGGAGGTCTCTGGCTGCCCTATCCTGGTCCCTGAAGCTGCTTGTGTGCCAGAGTACGTTGCGCTGCAGTGGCTCCGGGACTCGGAGCTTGTTCTGGTCAGAAAGGCTCTCACTAGCGGGCCAGTTCCATTCCGAGAACCTGGAGAAGCTGGCTGTGTGGGCGGGGCCCACCGCCGGAGTGCGCAGGGCTGCCTGTGGATGACTCTAGCTGCCCTGCCCAGCTCCGATAAGCCACCTCTATCTGGGCCTGCCACCCGGGCCGAGCTTTACCCAGTGGGCAGACTCACCTGTGGCTCTATTTCAGTCCGAGTCTCTCAATGCCTCCCCTTCTTAACTCCTGGGTTCTGGAGCGACTGGGGGTGCAGTCTCCCTCTAGGCCGCCATCTTGGATCGCCCCCTCTAAGTTCTTAAGGTGGAACATAAGCTTGTTTATTTAGGATCTAATTTTTTAATGTAGGCACTCAGGGCTGTAAATTTTCCTCTTAGAACTGCTTCCATACTGTCCCAGAGATTTTGATATGTTGAATCTCTGTTCTCATTAATTACTAATAATTTCTTGATTTCTATTCTCATTTCTTCTTTGATCCATTCTTCATTTAAGAGAGTATTATTTAATCCCTATGTGTCTATGTGGTTTTAATTATTTTTCTTGCTGTTGATTTCTGGTTTCATTTCATTATTATCTGATAGGATACATGGGATAATATTGATGTTTTTTATTTGCTAAGATTTGCTTTGTGGCCTACCATACAATCTAATTTGAAAAAATTTCCATATGCAGCTGAGAAGAAGCTAAATTCAGTTGTTTTTAGATAGAATATTCTGTAGATGTCCACTAGGTTCATATGATTTATAATATTATTTAGGTTGGAGGTATATTTATTGGTTTTTTGTTTTAATGACCTATATTGGTAATAAGGGTATATTGAAATCATCAGTATTATTGTATTGAGGCCTCTGTGGGGAACAATTTCATGGAGTATTCAATGTCATGCCGTATGTAACGTCATGCAGTATGTAACTGGGTGCACTGACATTCAGGCATAAATGTTTACTGTCATTATATCTTATAGAATTGTTACCTTTACTAGGATGTAGTGGCCTTCTTTATCTCTTCTGATTAATTTTTACTTGAAATTTACTGTGTCAAATATAAGAATAGCTACCGCTGCTTCTTTTCCATATGCATGTAATATTTTCTTTTTCCTTCCTTTTACCTTCAGTCTGTGGATGCCTTTGCCTATAAGATGTGTCTCTTGTAAACAGCATATAGTTGGAGCTTGTTTTTTGATTCATTCTGCTACTCTGTGTCTTTTAATTGAGAAGTTGAGACAGTCAGTGTTAGTATGGATTGGTAATCATGTTTTCCTGCCATTTTGGTTTTTTCGCTATATTTTATCCTGTCTCGATTCTCTTTTTGTGGGTTATTCTATTGCACTTTCTGTGTTTGGTAGCTTTTGAAATTGTTTCTTAGTTACTCTGTGTGAAATTTATCTTTGAGTATTCTTTGTAGTGCTGGTTTGGTGCTCATGAATTCTTTTAGTGTGTTTTTGTCATGGAAAGTTTTGAAATTCAGCTTTGCTGTGTACAGTAACTTTGGCTTGCAGTTGTTTTATCTTGGAGTTTATAATATCTCATTCCAGGTCCTCCTTGATTTGGGGATCTGAACTGAGAGATGAAAAGTGAGCCTTATTGGTTTGTCTGTAAATGTGACCTTCCATTTTTTCTCTTGCAGCTTTTAATATTCTTTCCTTATTTTCTATATTAGGCAGTTTCATTAAGGTATAGTTGGGCAAGCTTCTCATTTGAATGGGTCTATTTGAGGTTTTGTGAGCCTCTGTATGTGGATGTCTATCTCATTTCTGATATGGGAATTTTTTTCTGCAATTATTTCATTGAAAATATTCTTCACAACTTTATTTTATACCTCTGTGTTCTCAGTTTTGGTCTTTTAATGTCCTAGATTTCTTGTATATTCTGGTCAAGTTCTATGATATTTTCCCTTTATTGCAGTCTGTGTACTCAAGATCATATATACTCTGCATTCAAGTCCTAAAGTTCTGTTTTCAAGGGCTGAGGTTCTATTTTCTTTGTGCTTTAGTCTGTTAGTTGATCCTTCAAGTGAGTTTTTAATTTGACTTATTGTGTCTTTCATTTCTAGGAGTTCTCCTTGGCTCCTTTTCACTATTTCTATTTCTTTATTAAAGTGATATTTTATTCCTGTAATTATTCTCTTAATTCCTTCCTTAGATCTTCTTTTAGTTCATTGAACATTTTTATAATCAGCTTTACAAAATGTTTCTGTGCAATTTAATCTACCTTGGGATTCTTTGTTGGGAATTGTCAATTTGGGGGGAAGATTTGTTTTCTTGTTTCCTTATGTTTTCAGAGGTCTTGGACTTGTACATCAATAGTAGTGGATACTCCTTCCTCTTTTTCTGTGTATTCTTTTTAAGTGTGTCCTTTTTGTGTGTCCTTTTTTACTTTCTGTGGAACCTCTGTCTGTTTTTGATACATGAGTAGAGCCAAGGGGTGGGACCTGAGGTCCTTGGGTTCTTATTGGTTTGGGACTTTTGTCTCCTCACTTCTTTGAGTTGGAGTAATGTCAGGGCTCAGATGGAGTAGAGTTGTGTGTGAAGTGAGATTCAATGTTGCTTAATTGAGACGTGAGTATTTCTCAGCTTCAGGATCTCTCCACCGTGATTTTGAAGTGTCCCAATCTCTTCCAGCCCCAGAGGGAGGGGGAAGCCAGGAGCGGCACTAAAGTCAACAACAGATGTACAACTTTAAGTTAAATTTCCAGGGTCTATTTTGATGTCTATAATACTATATGCCACCTATATAGAAATGGTGAGGTCAACAGTTAACAATTCCAACATTAAAAAAATAAACAGTGAACTAGATCCGGAATTAGGAAGCAGGTGTCCACTATGTTGTCTAGTATATTAATGATCACCTCAATTTGAATGGGTGGAAATTACATAGTCTGTTAGGTTTGGTTTTTGTCTCTTCTGTTCTTTGTATTAAGGTATAGATGAAGATTAAGTGTTATTAATTTACGTGTGGAGCAAATTAAGCTGTCTTTTAGTTTGGTTTAATTCAGCAGAAGAACTTTTAGGGTCCCTGTAGGTTCCCAGCACCTCACAGGATGGGGTGAAATTAACAATAGTAACAATAATTGCAAACAATACACAACATTAAGGTAAATACCCAGTTCCTACTATGACATCTTCAACATTAATTACCATCAAAAAACAAGAATAGTGGGTTCAGCAATTGTCAACAATAAAAACAATAACCATGAAATAGATCTGACTTTAAAGCAAACAGCATGTGTCAACTGTATCATCCACCATAGTAATGATTGTATCAGCATTAATGGCGGGGGCAGGAGTTATGTAAGCTAATTAGTTCTGAAAGATGGCAAAAATATAATTAATTGGGGGAAAAGAAAATGTGTTAGAAATTTATAAAAGCCTTTAAAATTCCAAAAAGTGAACAGAGAAAATGGAGAAAAGATAAAGCAGGTGATGTTTTTACTGAGGGAGGGGAAAAGTGGAAGAAGCAAAGTATTGGAAAGGAGGGAGAGAGAACAATAGAATTTGGTCATTATCAAGAGAAGAGAAATAAACAAATAAAAATAATACAATACCAAACTAAAATGTACAATCCAAAAAACCCAAAACCTCAAAAGACAAGCAAGGAAAAAGAAAACTACATTTTTAAAAAGATAAAAAAATGAGAGAAAAAAAAAAAACAAATAAGTGTATGCATATATGAACCAATTGGCACAACAAGAATTCTCTCTCTTCCCTTTCTTCTCTTTCTCCACCCCCTTTTCTCTCTCTTATACATACACTAACACACACACACACACACACACACACACAGGACAAAGTAAAAATAAAGAAATCTTAATGAAGAAAGAACAAAGTTTCTCTACTGAGGTGGTCAAAATAGTTGACTTGTTTGGGTGATCACTGTCTATGTCCAACAGTCTTTATTTTCAATTCTTTTTGAGTTACGTACTGATAGAGCAAGGGGTGGGGGTTGTTAGTCCCTTCCTGTTTTTTATGTTGCTCTCTGATCTGCCAGTGAAACAGCCTAAGAGTGAAGCTTTTTAAGATTCGACTTCCCTTCTCACCAGTGTGAGATGGGATGGGCTAGGAAGTAATGTCAGCTGACATTTTGTCCATTTGAACAGTTTGGTGACTCCCCGGATATAGCCTCTGCAGCATTCTGGGAGGGGAGTTCAAGCAGGTGGGGCTTATGCCTAATCAAGCCTCAGGGGCTCTGTTGGGTGGTGTATGATTTCAAAAGATTAGATCAATCCACCCCTAGGTCTTTACAGTACCATATAGCTGATGCAGGTCTGGTTCCCAGGAGCCTCCCGAGGATTCAAATCATGGGATGGGGGCCAAATCTCCACGCACTCCTGTCCAGGAGCACAGCCTTCCCAGTCTTAGTCCCTGAGTGTATGCACCCCTGCCCAGTCAGATGCCTGAGCCACTTCAGCTGGCTATATGAGCTGCCAGACACAAAGGAGGAGTGAGTCAGGCTCCCCTTCACCCTTCTGTCTCAAATGCCCCTGGGTACAGTCCACTCCCTGCCTGTTTTACTCACTTTCCACAAGGCACACTGTAGTCACACAATAAGCACTGCTGGAATATCGTGGCAGTGCTTATTCTTATTTCCCAGCCCCCACAGCTGCTGTGGTGCGCTTGCCCCAAGAGGGCTCCTCCTCAGCAATCCTTGGCCAGCTGAGATACAGAGCACACTTTTCAAACACCAGTGCACAGTGTAGCCTCTGGATCAGCTAAGATTAGGCAGCTTTTTTGATCTCAGATTTTTCTGTACCAAATTTGTTCTTTTCTCCCTCTATCAGTAGTGAATCTACGCCATACTTGTGCCCCTTTGGGCACCAATGTTTTCTTTCTTCTTTGTTTACTATACCCAAATTTCTGAGTCCCTAAACCACATTGAATGTTTGATATTGAATTTTAGTGAAATCTTTCATTCACCCACCTTGCTGAGCAGATGTAGACCCACGGCTCTGGTCCTGAGCCACAGTGTGGTTTGGAATGCGACTTTCTCTACTCTGCTATCTTCCATCTCCTAAGGTTTCACTTTAAGAGGCTAAAAAAGGATAAAGAACCAAAGTTAGTAGATAATAACAATAATAATAATAATAATTGTGTTTTGATAAATAAAAACTATAAAGACAATTCAGAAAAATCAATCAAGGCAAAAGAGGTTTTAAAGATATTGACACAATTGATAAAGCCTAAATGATACTGATCAAGAAAAGAGCCAACACTGCAGTTCCTAAGGAATTAAGAAGATAATGCAATACATATGTTGTACAAAATGCTCTTATACAGAATAATAAAGAATTCCTACAAACCAATAAGAAAAAGAATCAAGCAACCTAACTTTTTAAAAGCAAAAACCTTAAAAGACAGTTCACATAAGAAAATATAAAGAGGTCAATGAACAAGTGCATTAGTCACCAAGAAAATGTAAAGTCACAATAAGATACTACCACACATACATAGAGATGACTAAAATTAAAAGAACTAATTAACAAAACCAAGTTTTGATGAAGATAGAGAATAATTAAAAGACACAGATACTACTAGTGGGAGTACAAATTGATATTTTGGAAAACTACCAATGCCTATTAAAACAAACACAATTGTCTCTCTGACCACTCAATTCTAATCCTGTGTATGTAGCTCTCCAAAAATGTGTACTTTGCCCAACAAATACACATTAAATAATGTTGTAACAGCTCTATCATAAAATCCCCAAACTAGAAATAGCCAAATATCTATAAGCAGGATGAATATATATATAGCCAAACTCAGTAAATCTTACAGATAGTACTAGCCAAAAAAGGTAGAGAGAGTAGGTTTATACTGTGTTAAGTTTATTTTTATGAAATTCAAAATTATAATACTTATCTATAGTGTCAGATTTGGTATACACTAATCTAGAGTATATCGGCTAGCAGAAGGTTGGAAATTTCCTACATCTTGATCTGAGAAACAATCTCATAATTGTGAATATATATGTTAAAGTTTATTGAGCACTATACCTAAGATCCATGTACTTCACTGCATTTGAATTCTGCCTCAGGGTATTAGTCATGATTCTCTAGAGGAACTGAACCAACAGGAGGTATGATTATAAAAAGGGGATTACATGATCAGAAGCTGAAAAGTCCACAATGGCTGTCTACAGATTGGAGAGCTGGAGGAACCAGTAGCTGTGCAGTCCAAGAGGCTGAAACCTCAGAACAATGGAGATGAATGATGCTATCCCAGTCTGAGATCAAGACTTCTGGACAAATCACTGGCAGATTTTACTTTGAAATAGTGAAGGAGGGAAACTCTGTGTCCTCAGGTGATAGCAGCAGCAATCAAGAATGCATTCAAGGAGAATCAAGCTTGTATCTGCATCTGCTTCCTTGTTCTTCCAACTTTTATTCCATCCAAGCCACCATCCTACTGGACCATGCTGCCTATGCTTAGGGAGAGGCTGCACTTCAGTTCACTATCTCACATGCCAATCATTCCTAGACACACCCTCACTGACACACCTAGAAGCCTCTTGATCTTCAGCATCTCTTAATCCAATCAAGTTGACAATTCAAATTAATCATTACACTTAGTTAAAAGGTACAAATATTATGTATTATTATTTTTATTTAAACATTTCTTAAGCAAACAATAAGTTATCCTTTAAAAATAATAGTCACGTGATAATATAAATAATGATGGTACACCTATTTCTTCTCTGCAAGCCCATAGGCTCCCCAGAACAAAATTACAACTGATTCATAATTACATTCTTGCTTCTGGGTACCTAGTAGGTGTCCAATATGTGATCATTGAATTTACTGAATTACAATGATGGGAGGACATAAAATTGGCATGCTTCCCCATTTGAGTGCTCTCTCTAACTTATTGAATGGTGCATTGCTGATGGTAAATCTCTAGAAATCCATTGTTTCTGCTGTGTTGGTCAGTCATGCCAGCTACCACATGGTAATAGTCAAGCTTCTGAAAGTACCAACCTCAAATGAGCACAGCATCTGCCAATACCTGGGAATGCTGAGATGGAAAAGAATGCCCAATTACACCAAGTGGCCTCAGGGAGGGTTTGGAAAATGTAAAATATGAATAGAATTCAAAACAGAATGGCAGTGTAGGCAAAAATGAAGGAACTTCAGGAACTTAAAAATGAGGGAACTCTCTGAAGAGAAAATCACTAAAATCTATCTGTGAAGGAACCTCTCTATCAATGTGGACCAATCAGTACTTAAAGAGTGAGAAAATGCCACAAATCATTATTGTCTCAAAGAAGGACAAGTTATACTAGAAACTTCAAACTGTAAACACACAGTATCAACGTGGCTCATACGGGTGAGCCAGCTTACCAGAGAAAAACAAATTGATTCTTGTAACTTCGCCAGAACTGATAACTTCATCAACTCCCTTGAACTTTGTTTGAAGAAAAGGTGTACAAACAGAGATGGGCATATGCCATTTATAAAAGGCTATCCCACAAGGAGCAAATGTGCCAGCATTTACCTTGTCCTACCTTGACTTGGGATCCGAAAGCAGAAGTATTATGGTTAATAGAATGGAGTTCACTATTGAGGGACAGTGGCAATTGATTTGGGGTTGAACCACCTCTCTTTGCTCTGTTCCTTTACTCAGAAATGTTCTGAGAAATGTACAGAGACCTTATTTAATTTCCCATGTGGAGCCACATATCTGGAGAGAATGTGACTGTGGACATGATGGCTGATAATGGTTAGCTAACAATTATTGATCGTTCTGAGCAGCCAGGTACTGTGCTATGTAATTCAGGATAGGCTAAAAAGACTGTTTCAGAAAATAAATCTACGTGGCTTAACACAACAAAAGCTTCACAATTTTCCCCTCACTTGTGGTTGAGTGTGGTCTTTGGTGGGAATAGGCAGGGAGACTCTAGCTTCTTCAGAAACCGAGACCTTAATTACCATTTTGCACCATTAGCCCACAGGTCCATGGAAAGCTCTTTAATCAGCTGGCAGACAGAAAGACAGCACTGGGAGAGCTGCTGGGTCAGTCTTAAATTAAAACAAGTCCTTGCAGTCACATTCCAATAACCAGAATGAGAAAAATTTCCTGAATGATTTGAAAGGAGAGCCTAGAAATTGTCATGCCCTAACCATCTCTGCACTTTGCATTAAGTGCTTTACACTAGTTTTATCATATAATACTAGTCACATTTCTTAAAGGTTGGTATATTCAGAGTATCCCAATTTACAGGAAAGGAAAGTGAAGCTCAGCTGGGATAAATATCTTGTCCAAGAACAAGTAACAGATTACATCTGAGCCAAAGCAATGTTATAACATATCTAGAATATGTTGTGATTGCATTTATTGTGACAAATTAATGAGTTGGCATTTAGTTTTATAAGTTTCAGGGCATTTACAAGACTATGCGTTTGAGTAAATGGAAGACTATGTCCTAGAACACAGCTTTCTACCAAGGCATTTCCTCCTATAAAGCTATGATGAATGGCCTACAATACCCTCCAGATGACAGCACATCCAACCTGAACAAACTGAAACAAATAAGGACACACATTGACAGCAATCACACACATACTACCAAGCTAGGCACCATTCTTAGTGTCTTACATGAGTCAGAATCTTTTAGTCTCTACAACAATTCTATGAAATAGATACTATATGAAGATATTGCAACAGAGACAGGTTAAAAAAAAAATTCCCAAGACCACATAGCCAGAAAGGACCAGAGGCAACTTTTCATTCAAGGCAGCTTTATTTGTAGAATCCATGATTTGAGGCACAATATTAAAAACCAAGATGGTACCTGCACTGTTAGTATGCTGTTTTCATCCCCACTAATTCCTGCACTCACTCACTTAGAAAGAAAACTCAGTGTAACTCAGTTATCACCTCCTTTTCCCAGGAGGATAGGGCACTTATTCACATAAAATAAGTATACAGGAAATGTTTATGAAACTAGAATTATTTGAATTTTATTAAATTGAATTAAATGGCATCATTTTTCCTTTAGTCTAATCCATAAAATAGAAGTAGCTTGGCATTTTATATAAATTATCTCATTTACTCCTCATAAAGCCCTACCAAGGATGTCATCTTGCTTCTATTTAACAGATCATAACACCATGTTTCAACATAAAGAAATAAAGTCTGATGATATCTGACGTAGATATAAACCTCCAAGTAACACTTTCCTAATGATTTCTGAACATCTCTCCAAATGACAAGAAATATCCTACTCTGGCATTCCAAGAATATAGAATGTTGAAAATTCAGGACTTTGCTTTCACAATTCTATCTCCTTTACTTCCAGGGAAGTCATTTCCGTGAAGCTTTGGTGTGAACCACAGACACAAGTGGGGAGAGCAATGGAACAAGGAGGAGGAGGAACTAAATGGTCCTGTAATTTTAGAAAGAGTGAGAGAAAAAAATCTTAGACTTCTAGGTTCTATTTCTGACTCTGCCTCTGTTTTCAAGCCAGCAGCCATCTCTCTATTTTTCTCTTCATTAATTACAAAAGGTAGAGAAGAATGTAGGCAGGGTATAAAGCATTTTGTCCTGTTCAGATGGAAGATCCGCTGTTACGGCCAGCACAAACCCAAAATTGATCATTTTACAAAATCCACATTGTGTCATTATATGTTGGTTTCAAGTTCTGCAGGAATTACTTTTACTCTGAATTCATTAGTTCAGAGAAGGAAAAATTGCATTTTTCAGTGAGACCACCAGAGATAGATTCAGCATATTGAAAAAAATGTTGGTTTTGAACATAGCTAGCCCTAAAATAACTCATGAGGGTGGTGAAAATTGTGATCCATCCTTCTTTTTCCTTCTTCATTAAATGTTCCATTCTCCTAAATCCCAGTTTTTTTTATATTATATCCTCAGTATATGATTACATAGGTCACTCCACGCAGGAGCATTTCATGTTAAAGGGGAAGAAATTTCTAAGGATGGAAAGATGTGCCCAGCATGGTGGCCCATTAGCTATCCCTCCCCTTGGATAGTCACAGAAATCTTTTCCTGTTCTGGAAAGATGGTGAAGGAAAAGCAGAACTGAAGAAGTCTGAGGTCCTCCTCAAGATCGTGAATTTAAACTGCTATAGAGCAGTTGTTGAATTTAGAGAACAAATGTTTCCACACCAATATCACTAGCAATAACCATCCTAAATTGCCTTGATTGTGGTTGCTTTGATCCTGAGCTCTGGAATTTCATGAAACACACTGAGAGTTTCCATGGGAGAAAGTGTGAGTATAGTACCTGAACCCTTCAGCCTTGGTTCAGAGATAGGCCATTACTTGGTCCAGGGATAGACTGCATGCCACTGAGTTGACATAGTTTTAGATCTATATCAAGCATCCCCTTTCTCTAACATAAACAAGTAGTCCAGGGCCTTGTCAGCACTGAGTAATACCTGGTTAATTCCTTGTCATCAATGAACAAATCTCTATGATGCCAAAGCAGCATCCATCAGCAGTAGGAAGATAGCTCTTTACTACAGACTCCATCATAAGTTTTCTCATATTTCTCCCAAATAGGACTAATTTCTTCTAGTAAAAATGGATCTTCCAACTTCCACCAGGCTCCGCTACCTCTGTTCCAGGACACCAGAATCAATCTGTGGATCTGGATGTACTCTGATGTTCTCCTTTCTTCCTCAATTCTCTTCCCCTTCATGGTTTGGGGCATCGATCCCTTTTTAAAAGAAGTCCTCTTAGTATGAAGCAAATGACCTCAGAGAAGAGGATGAGTGAAGCCATTCCCTCCACCATTCCATTGATACACTCAGACATCCAGAATTGTCTTTAGGTTCACCTGAGACTTTCCTCCCGCATCCTGCACACAGAAGTACTAATGCCAGGCTCATATAACTCTGTGTCACAGTGTCTTCCCAATTCTATTCCAGTTAATTTCCAAAGAGTTAGCATAAAATAACAATCTTCAAAAAGTACCCAAGGCTGAGATCCCTTTTTGAGTACTTGAATGTATTTTCTCTTTCTTCAACACGCCACAGTTCCCCACTTCCCAAACACATGTGATTGTCCTAACAATTAAATTTCTTATTAGGAATCTGACTATTGCACTGCTTTGTCTCAAGTCTCCTAATAATCTGATGACTTTCAGTACCAGGCAGAAACGTCTATATTTTCACTCACATTTGACACTGACCCAGTCAACTGATCATACAGCAAAAAGAAAAATGTTGTTCTTAGTTTAAAACATAAATGGTATGTCACACATTCTTGTGTTTTGGTGAATTCATCATTAGAAAAAAGAGAGAGAGACCTCAGTGGAGCTTAAGCCCTTTGTCTTATAAAGTACCATAAAAATTCTTGGACAAAATTAGCTGTGTAACATCAGGTTCACATTGGTTCTATCACCTCATTATTTCTGGGTCCTCATTAGAAGCAGGATACCAGTCACTCCAATTTCAGAGTGTCTCCTCACACTCTCACACACAAAGCCTTGGTTGAAAAATAAAAAGCATACTCCCAGTCAGACACACATGAAGAGGTTAGTCACTTTAGTTAATTATTTGTAAATAATGCAACAAGTCCTTAATTTTTTTTTATAAGCTGAAAATTGTCTTGCAAATTTATGTGGACTCTACATGTCTACATGTCTAGAACCATGATTGCCTGTTGTCTCTCCTTAGATAATTTAAGGAGAAACAGTATTTAAATACTCACTTATGGATTGTTTAGAAAATTACAGATTGTAATGATCATGGACTAACTTTAGTGATTCAGAGCAATAGGGAGATAAACACCAGCATAGACAGGGAGACCTCATAAGTGCTAAAAGGGTTCAAATGTATCTCATCACCTTCAGATCTTGTTTTTTCCATTTAACAAAAATTATTGAATATTTAAAATGTGCAAAATTCTGCATTGATCTTAAAGTCACAATAAAAGAAAAAGATGTGGAGTCAGATGTGATAGTCAGCAGATCTGTAAGCCTAGAAACTCAGAAGACTGAGGCAGGAGGATCTCAATTTCAAAGCCAGCCTGAGCAACAACGTAGTGAGGCTCTGAGCAACTTAATAAGACCCTGTCTCAAAATAAAAAATATAAAGGGCTGGAGATGTATTTCAGTGGGTAGTTGCCTCTGGATTCAATCCCCAGTACCAAAATAAAGAAGGTAGGAAGGAAGGAAGAAAGGAAGGAAGGAAGGAAGGAAGGAAGGAAGGAAAAAGAAAAGATGGGGCCATTCCTCCAAAGGTCAAAAACTATTGGGAGGCATTAATTCTTTAAGACTCTAACAATCTAAAATTATATGAAATATAAAGAATGTATATACAAGGTATAATGGAAAAATCACTATCATAGGTAGAGTAAAGGGGAAATTTATTAGGATGTTCCTCACAAGTGCTAATAAGGCATGTGAAAGCATTCAACCTCCCAGTCCCAAGGGGAGACTTTATTTTTTTTCTCCCTATCTGAGGAACTTTTAGTCCCTTCCATAAAGAGGTCTTATGAGAATTAGTATTTCATCCATTTGTCCCACCAGCTACAGAATTCATGTCTCCCTAGGACCCAGGCAATAGCCAGGCTAATTTATTGACAGCCATTGACTGAAGCCTTTCAATGTGTCCTCTTGCTCTTTTGATTAAGACTTTTAGGAAGAAAGTGTGCTTCTCCTCTACATCTGGTCTCCTAAAGACCACCCTCCCATACCATATAATCTCAATCTCTCTCTCTCTTTCTCTCTCTCTCTCTTTCTCTTACTCTACCTTGTACTAGTAACTGGGTGTGTGACTCAGGCCCGTTTCCAGGTGGGCTAAGAAGCTCCGACAAGGTTACCAGGAGTCCCAGATTGTGGAAGGTGATAAATTCTTGTTCAGCAACATGAAGTGGCTACTTCATGGTGGGTGATTCTTAGGTCTCTTCTCTATAGTTGAGCACCCAGAGAAGAGGAGGGAAGAAACAGCCTCCTCATCTTCAGCCTTCCATAGTGTCTTCACCGGTCTTCTCTTTTGAGCTTTTCTGAACATTCTGATTCCTTTGTCACCATTTATACTGGGATTAACTATTACCAACATTATTCACTCACTCACTCACCTATTCATTCAACAGATATTTGAGCACTTACTTTGTGTTCAGTTCTATGAAATGTCCTTAGATAGTCAGTGGTCTATAGAACAAAAAAGGTCTCTGCTATTGTGAAGCTAATAGACTATTATAAATAGTTAAAGGAAATTTTATAACTATGCTTTTGACCCATGCTGTGAAAAAATTGGGTGAACAGGAAACTTTTAACCTGAGGGATTAGGGAAAGCTTCCTTTAGAAAAGTCGTATTTAGAATGAGATGTGAATTATACAGA
Source organism: Sciurus carolinensis (assembly GCF_902686445.1). Classification (NCBI taxonomy): domain Eukaryota; kingdom Metazoa; phylum Chordata; class Mammalia; order Rodentia; family Sciuridae; genus Sciurus; species Sciurus carolinensis. The sequence continues at coordinate 22,801,753 of NC_062213.1, read as the reverse complement.
ATGGGGGTAAGGAAAATAAAACCTTAAATTAGGAAAGAAATTAAGTGAGAGAGAAGCAAGAGAGAAACAGGAGAGCTATGTCACAGAAGGTCATCTGGGTCTTCTAAACTGGATCCTAAATTTTAAAAAAACCACCAAAGAATTTGCAGCAGTGGAGGGACATGATCAGTCCTGTGTTTTCAAAAGTTCACTTGGGAGCAGAACTTGTGGCTCAGTGGTAGAGCACTTGCCTCGTGTGTGTGAGGCCCTGGGTTCGATCCTCAGCACCACACAAAACTAAATTAATTAATTAAATAAAGGTATTTTTTTAAAGTTCATCTAGGTTACTACATAATAAATTTACTACAGAAAAACTACTACTGAAAGGCCAGTCCAGAGGCTTCTGCTTGGTCTATTGTGAGAGCATTAGATGGAGAAAAGAAGATGGATTCAAAATACATTTTGAGACAGAGGCAGTAGCCCTGGTTGAGGAGACGCAAAGGACAAGAGAAAGGGAACACAAGGATGGTGTCCAAGTTTCTGGCTGGAACAACTGCATGAATGGAGGTGCCCTTCTGAGAGATGGGCAACTATGCAGAAGAAGGATATTTGGGGCCCAGGGGAGGGTCAGGAATTCCCTTCTGGGGGAAGCTGAGTTTTAAGAGTTATATGCAGAAGCTACTAGCAGTTAGCTGGATATTCAAGTCTGCAGCACAAAAAAAGATAACTGAGATGAAGATATAAATTTGGAATTTGTCAACTTATTCATGGTATTTAAAGCCCAGTGAGAGGGAAGATCCCCTAAGGGGAATGGAAAGTGAGAAGAGATTGAGGGACTAAGAGCTGATTACTGCTAGAATTAACCACTGTAAATGTCACTAGGGAGGGTTTGTCTTTGGATCCACAAAGAACAAGGGACAGATTTACTTTCAATTAAAATGATAGTGTTAGGATGCCAGCGAGGTTTTCTGTTGACTCTTCCAGGTCACCTCAGGATCTTGAATCTCCTCCCTTCTCCCAGTCCTGAAATCCATCTGCAAAAGCATAGCACTATGGAATGTAAGAAGCCTGGTTATGTAAGAGTCAGGGAATACTGTCTGGGGCATGTGCTATTTACTTCTTGGTACTAGAATTTCTCCCCAAAAGTGCCATCTGCAACTTTTTAGTGTTAATGTTCTTACTAGTCATGTTAACCTAGTGAAATCTCCATGTGATGAGCCAGAAACTAGCTATCAAATCCTACCATTCAGACACTTTATGGAAATCCAGTGAGTAGATCACAAAAGAAAGAGCCAAGTGCTAATCGGTGTTCTCCCCACATTAGGGCTGGTACTTAGTCAACAGCCTGTATCTTTATTTCAAAGCCCTCTGAGTCTGTGAAGTTTTCTGAAATCTTTCAGAAATTTAACTGTTATGGTTTGAATATAAGATGCCTCCACCAAAGTTCCTGCTAAGGCAGAAATATTCAGAGGTAAAATGAGTGGATTGTGAGAGCTGTAACCTAATCAGTCCATCCTAGTTTGAATGGGATGACTGGGTGGCTGTAGGAAGATGGGGTGTGGCTGGAGGAGATGGGACACTAGCAGCATGCCCTGGAAGGCTTTATCTTCCCCAAGGCCTCTTCCCCTTTCCTCTTTCTCCCTCTCTTCTTCCCAATCCCTCCATGAGCTGAGTAGCTTTCCTCTACTGGGCCCTTCCCCCTGCCTCACTTTAGGCCCAGAGCAATGGAGGTGGTCACCTATGAACAGAGACCTCTAGAACCATGAGCCCTAAATAAAGACTTCCTCCTCTAAGTTGTTCTTTTCAGGTATTTTGGTCACAGCAATGCAAAAACCTGCTTAAACACCAATCAAGTCTACTTAAAACTTTACATCAAGGTCTTTGCCATTTAGCTATGTTTCAGGTAGGCCAACATTAACACGTACCTCTTCCTATTCTCTTTTTTTCTTTCTGTGATTCTTATACATGATGTTCAACTCATCTCAGGTTAGGCACAAGGAAAAGAAGTCTCAAATGTGAGAAGAAATGCATGATAGCTGGTGAGGCAGGACCCCATCAAAGAAAGAAATAGGATAAAATCAATTTCAATTTTTCCCACAGTGCTTTGAAAACATTACCTTGACAGTCAAATTAGGGTGTGATCATGGAAAGTATTTCATGGCACAGAATTAATATTTACGTAGAAATACCAAGTCAGTTCATTCAAGGTAACAGTATAATCATCCACCTCCCATTTACTCTTTTATTTATTCATTCATTTATTGTGGTACTAGCAATGTAAACTGGGGGTACTCTACCTCTGAGCTATGTCCCAGCCCTGTTTTTTAAATTTTAATTTAAGACAGGGCTCTCTAAACTGCCCAGACTGGCCTTGAACTTGGGATCCTCCTGACTCAGGCTTACAAGTTATTGGGATTAAGGTGGAACCACCATGTTCAGCTTTTTCTTTTTCTTTTTAATGTCCCAAAGGAGGAGCAACAATTGAAGAAAAATCACCCAACTTTCTCCTCTCCCTGGTGGGTAGCACTAAGGTGTGCTTTATACCAGTGGTTCTAAAGCTTTATTATGTGTACGAATTTTCTAGGATGTTTGTTAAAACAATTCCAAGGGCCCTATCCCCAAAGATTGAGATTTAGCAGCTCAGAACAAAGTTCACGAACTACATCTCTAACATGTCCTCAGGTGATGTTGGTCCGTTTTTTTGTTTTTTTTTAAGGTACCGGGGATTGAACTTAGGGGTGCTCTATCACTGAACTTCATCTCATCTCCAGCACTTTTTATTTTTTTATTTTGAGGCAGGAATGAGAAGAATTGAGTCTCAGTTGCTGACAGTGGTCAATTGACAGTACTCAGTAACTATCAGCGATTTCTGGGACAGCTCCATAATAAACCACATACATGCACTCAAATTCCAGGCTCAGTGAGTACTTCCTGGATGAATCCAAATCAAGGCAAAGGCAGAGACGGGGCAAAGACGCAGAAGAGAAAGCAATCAGAGCGCTCTCTCCAGGATGCTGCTGCAGAGCCCTGCCTAACTCTGGGCTCCTTAAAGGTTCTGTGGTGGCTTTGTTGCCTCATCTCAGATTCAGTCTCAGGCCAGAGCATCGGATGAACTGAGCCTAGGGCACCTGACAGCTGCCCGTTCTCCACTGACCTTCCTCATCCATTTCATCATCACCCCTGGCCACTTAACCCACTCATTTCCAGAATGTTCCCTCATCCATGATGTTTGGGTCCAGTTCAGACCCTCATCATCTTTGCCTTGAAACACAAGAGTCAAGTGACTGATCTCTTTATCCTTGGTCTGGAATCTTTAAAAAAAAAAATCTTGCATAACGAGTTTTATAGATGAGAATATGACCAATCCCCTAAGCCTTCTACCTGTTCCTCAGATAAAGGCCAAGCTTAAAACAGGCTTCTATGACAGGGTCCCTGCTGGCTTCTCCAGCCTCACCTCTCCTTCCTCACAGCATGTGCCTTACACTTAAGCCATTGCACTTCTCTAGGCAGGTACTCTTTGGCTTCCATGCTGCCTCACACATGCTTGGAATTCATTTATTTATTTAACAACCATCATGGAATCCAAAGGTATGCCAGACACCACACTAGAATCTAGAATGTAGTCATATAGCTATGAATAAAAGTGATAAAAGTTCTGCCCTAATGTAGGCAATAAACAAAATCCATAAGTAGACTGTCCAATGATGACATGTGCCAAAGATAAAAATAAAGAAAAGGAATAGCATGTGAAGGAGCAAGAAGTTTAATTTTAAATAGGTTGTGGATGGAGAACCTTGATGGAAAAGAAGAGGATAGTTGAGCAGATGTGTGTGGAAAGGTGTTTCCATAGATGGAGCAAAGCTGAAGGCTTTCCTTGTCCCCCTTGCTCTGTTCAGCTTCACTTTCCTAACTCACCCTCAGGATCCTATTGGATCTCCCACTACCTGGATTCTTTCCTGCCCCATTGCCCATTCTCAAAAAAGGATACCATCTCAAGACTCTCAGACCATCCAGTTGTACTTAAATGATAGCATTTAAAATATTGATGCTAATAAAGTTCAGTTAACACGTATAATGTAAAAAAAAATTAATGAAGTACTTACTGAATGCCAAGTACTTAGCTGATTGTTAACATGGATGATCTCTTTTCACTTCTTACCACCACTATAAGATGTGTATTTTTATCATCTCATTTTGTAAAAGAAGAAATTGATACACAGATTAAATAAATTGTTTAGGATCACCATTATTTCCAATTTGCACTCTGTTGAATCAGGAACTATGTGGCTCTCATATTTGTATGCTCCATGAAGGTCTGGCTCCAAGCAAGGGTCTCAAACTCAAGGTTTTAAATAAACCTTCACTTACGCTCATTATAAAATGGAACTACTCTGCATGCATCTCACCAAATCAGGCAGAAATGGTCATAAGAATTTATAACCATTTAGTGACATATTAGTTTATACACATTAGTTTATCACACATTTGTGATGGTCTGACTTAAAAATGGAATTCATTTGGTGAGACTCTAGGGTCATATGACAAAGACTGGTATCTTTCAGAGAAGCTGCAATGGAAATTCAGTGCAAAATTGATTTGACTGACAATTGGGAGAGACCTAATCTGTGTTTTAAGACTCCAGAGAATGAATGAAACAACAGTGGTTTCAATTATGTGTTCAGAGAGGAAAAGTCCTTCACACGGATGTTCTGAATCACGTGTGTCAATGTATCATCAAGCTGCTTCCCACATGAACAACTCCACTGTAATCTCCAGGTGAGTAGCAAGTCTCCAGGTGAGTAGCTCCAAGGAGTTATTTATATAATAATGGTCAACAGTTCTCCCAAGCAACCAAGCAGCTCCCAGGGAAACCTGCATGTGTCTAATATCTTCAAAGTTCTGCTAAATATCCTTACCATTACTTGGTTCCCAAATTGTACTACCTATCTTGCTAGACCTGTGTTTCTCTAATGAGGATATTTTGTCCCTCAGGGATCATTGGCAATGTTTGGGGACATGTTTGGGTGAGGATGGGGGTGAGGTGCTACTGGAATCTAGTAGGTAGAGGCCACTGATGCTGCTAAATATTCTACAATGCAGAAGATAACCTCACAGCAGAGAATTATCCAGTCTAAAAGGTGAACTGTGTTTTGGTCCTATTGCCCTGTATACATCCTAGTATCCTTTTTTTTGTATCAGGAATTGAACCAAGGGGCATTAAACCACTGATCCACATCCCCAGCCCTTTTTTGTATTTTATTGACAGATAGGGTCTCACTGAATTGCTTAGGGCCTCAGTATGTTGCTGAGGCTAGCTTTGAACTCATAATCCTCCTGCCTCAGCCTCCCGAGCCACTGGGATTACAGCTGTGTACCACCATGTGGGGGCCCTAGTGTCTTTTTTGGTTTTCCATCCAATGTTATGATGTCAAGAGCATATACACTATCCTTGATATTAGTTACTAGGACCATTCTTGCCACAGAACATTAATTTCCTTTTGTTATATTGGGATGGATCATTGGAGCAAAATGATCCTCAGGTTGCTCCTGTGGCCTGACCTGCCCTACACACTCTATCCACAGATGAACCCCTGTTCCTCTTGAAAGCTCAGAAGGGTCACTTCCAATATGAAGCCTCATCTGACACTTCACAAGGAAGAAATGACCACCCTTTCCTTTGTACCCCAATTAAATCCCACATACAACTCTGGCATAGGAACCATCTAACTTCATTGCCATTATTGATTGCATGTTTGTCTCCATAACCTTCCCATTACCTCCTCATAAGAGCTCAGAGACCAAGTCTTACATTTTAGTTTCCTAAGCTCCTAACATAGCACCTGGCCCTTAGTAGGTATTCAATGCATGTGTTTGAAATGAATACATTTATAGTGGGAATCTGGTTCCAGCATTTGTTCTATATTCAGCCACTCTAATTTTTACTGTAAAAGTCAATTTTTCTTCAGTTTCCAAATAGGATAGAAGCCAAGCAAACCACAATAACCACCCCTTTGCCCACACTACTAACATTTCAGGTTCAAGAGACATTCAACCAATGCCCTCAAAGCAACTATATGAACTCCTAATACTGGTGGGAAAGGATGGTAAAAATAGACTGCTTAAAAATCAAGCACTTTCGCACAGAAAAACAGCCACTGGCACCTTCCTGTGAGTAACAGAAGTTTCTATTTTAAAAGAAAGGCAGTCAAATAAGAAGTAACTTTATCACAATGCTGCTTTCCCAGATTTCTTGGCCATGGTTGTTGGCGGTCCAAGACAGACCCCGCTCCAGCGATGATTCATAGCAGACTTGTGAGGAACGAGACTTTCACACGAACTCACCCCTTTAAAAAAAAAAATGCAGTCAGTAACAGGCCCGCTCTGCCAATCATGCCTGTGGCACTCAGCTTCTCTCCCTGGCAAATAACCGGGTGAGTGATGGGCATTGCCAAAGGCACAATCTTTTCATGGTCCCCCACCGTGGGTCCCCATCTTTCTGCTCTCAAGTCACCCGGGATGTACATTATTTTTCTTAGTTCAGATGTTCAAGTCTCCCAAAAGGTTCATGGACTCAGTGGAGAATCTGGGTTCATGAATCTAATTATTTTTTCATCACCCTTAAACTTTCCTTGGTTTTGAATGATCTGTGTAGGTTTTGGATGACCTTCAATTTAACAAATTAAAAAATAAGTCTGCTTACATCATTCTGACTTCCAGGTATTAAGTTGAGATTTCTAAGTTTGTTTATCTTTTCATTGAGTCAAGCTCTCCATCTCCATCTGCTGCTGATAGGCTTTGAGAAACAATCCTGACCGGTAGGAGTGAAACAGCACACAGTTCATCTGAAGGAAACAGAAGGGATGAGTGTGCTTCATGGGCTTGAACTGAGTAGATTATCATTCTTGGGCAAAATGTGGGCTTCAAGTTTTCCTAAAGTCAAGCCAGAAAATGGAACAGATTGCAAGTATATGCAAGTCCCTACTGAAGAATTTGAATATTGACAAACGAGCCACGAGGCAGTCTTTGGCATCTTTCCTGAGAGAGCTTCATGGCATTGGGAGCACTCTCCTGTCCCCACATAGTGGGTAGTTCCACTGCCAGTATGGAATCCCATACAACCTGTGAACTCAGTCCAGTTGACACATTCAAAGACACAGAGCCAAGAGAGATGGTCTTGAACTCCAAGACACAGCCTCCCAAGCATGATGAACAGGTGCGAATTAGGTCCATTACACCTGACCTTTTGATAGTGGTCCATCTTGGAATTTCTGAGATTTAGATAATTTCTTCATGCAGGGACACCTGATACTCCAGTTGCTATTATCAATAGCTGCATTTATTCAGAACTCCTCATAGATGCTGTACTTACTCAATCTTCTGAATAACTCAGGAAGAAGAACATTGATTAAGAGCATTTGGGTGCCAAGCATTGCTCTGTCCTCTCACTACCTCATAACAGTGTATTAAGTCCTCTCAACGACCCCATCAAGCAGGTCTATGATCTTAATTTTGCTGTGAGAAAGTTGAGTTAGTATCTAATAGTGTCACCAGCACACAAGTGCTGACTGGGGTGATTCCAATATGAACTTGGACCAAGTTCTGTCTCCCAGTCTCTGCTTTTATTTTTAATAACAACATTAGTGAGGTGCAACTCATAACATAAAATTCCTCTTTATAAAGTGTGCAATTCTCCCAGCAACTCCAAAGTCTAAGGTTAAAGGATCCTAAGTTTCAGGCCAGTCAGGCAATTTAGCTAGACTCTGTCTCAAAATAAAATAAAAATGGGTGGGGTATGCTAGTATGTTCAAGGCCCTGGTTTGATCCCCAGCACTGCTAAATAAATAAATAAATGAATAAATAAATAAATAAAGTACTATTAAAAATTCTACAATATTCACAGAGTTGTACAACCATCATCACAATCAATTTTAGAACATTTGCATCTCCCTGGAAAGAAACCCTATCTCCATTAGCAATCACTCCCACACCCCCCACCATTCCCAGGCCCAGGCAACCACTGCTTCCACTACTAGGCAATCTATTTTCTATCTCTATAGATTTTCATTTTCTGGACATTTTATATAAATGGGACTATATAATATGTGGTCATTTATGCCTGGCTTCTTTCACTTAGCATAATTTTTCAAGGTTCACCTGTGTTATGGCATATATCAGTATTTCATCTCTTTTCATGGCCAAATCATCACAATCTTAACCACTACACTGTGCTACTCTCTGAGGTTGGCATTATTATTATCATTTATACCTGAGAAAACTAAGGTGCAGCAAAATAAAATTAATTGCCCAAGGTCACACAGACAGCCAAGGCAGATCTAGCATAGCACCAAAAACATATTCTCAAATTCCTGCTACAAGAGCTCCAAAGCACATTTTTCCTTAGAGTGGTTACCTACACCAGGAAAATGGTCTCAGGTGTCTTGGTAACTTTCTTCTTACTTCCATGAAAAGCAACAAAGAAATGGTTGAGAAATTGAACTTGAGAATGAAGCTTAGAGTCGAGTCATGTGACTTTAGACCAAGCACCTAACATTTATAGACCTGTGTGTCTTCATCTGTAAAAGAAGTATAACTGCATCTGCATCTTAGAGTCGGGAGTCACTGCATATGGGAGTCACTGGACTATGTCGCCCAGCCAGGCACACTATGAGGACTTCCCCAATGATAGTGTTCTATGGGCAATATGGGCTGAGCAGTTCTGGACAGAGAAGGAGTTTCAGCTGGAGAAAGGAGAAAAGAAAGGAGAAAGCCACAAAATGTTGGCTCTGACTGCTCTGTCTTTAGGAGAAATCAGCAGCATCGAACGTTTTCAAGCACAACTTGATCTATACAGACGTCTAGAGAGGACCTAAAGGAGAGCTGCTCCAACTCTCCCTCCCTTCAGTCCACCCTTGGATGGTCCACTCATTGCCTATGCAATTCTACCCCTAACTCACTTGATGCCAAAGAATTAAATACCTTTTGGTGGGCGTGGAAACTGCAGTGCATTCCCTGGGAAGCCTAAAGAAGCTCAAACAGTAACCTCAATGTGAGCATGCCAATTACATATTCAGCCAAATTTATTTCTGCATTCCCCTTCATGCAATTAGAGAAGATAAGTATTAGGTTCAGGATTCACAGTGGGTTTCTGCATTTTGAAATGAAATCATTTATAATTAATTGAAAATTGTCTTTCTCAAAAGTAATACGAGCCTATTTTTAAGATCTTACGGGCAGGCCCTGTGTCAATTGGAAACTAAAGATATAAAACAGGGGATATGGGAAAGACAACAATTAAAATATGCTCTTTTTAAAAGAGGAGAGAAAGGGGGAGGTTAATTAACATCACAAGCTATAAAAGAGCAAGTTATTTCAATCACCTAGTGGATTTTTTTTTCTTTTGCAAATAAAGCCTTTTATTCATTTATTCAGGTAATGTGCACCTATTGGTAAAATACAATAGATCTGCTCCTGATTTCAGAAAATTCATTCCTTGTCAATACATTTTTTAAAAGTTGTTCATGTAGAGGGAACAGAGGGAGGTGAGTAGATCTAATGACATTTTTAGATAGTTCAGCTCGTACTCAGGAAAACGGGACATATTAGATGTAAATCATTGATCCACCCAGGCATGGACTCCTTGCACATTAATCTAAAACATTTATATTTTGGAAAGTGGAGGGTGAAGGAAACAGCACATTAGCAAAGGCTGCTTGGCACCATCCAGGGCTATTTAAAGATCAGGCATGCATTGATTCAAAGAATAATTCATAAGCGCCTATTACAATGAAGAATAGAAGGTAGTAGCTTGAGAATATGTTCTGGTCTCACAGAATTCTGGTTGCAGTCTACCTCACTTTTGTAACCAAAACAAGTCATGCATGCCAGCAGTCATAACTTGCGTCATTTTCTACCTTCTTCCCTCCATTGGTCTGGAATTGGCCGTGGCACTGATTTTGACCTATGGAACTTCAGCAAGTATTATTTTAAAGAAGTTTATCTTAGAAAGCTTGCTCTGGAGCCTTGGCACCACACTGTGAGAAGCCCAAATTAACCAATTCGAGAACTGAGGCTCACACTGAGAGCCCCAGCTGCACTCTCCACAAGCAGCCAGTCTCAATTCACCAGCCATCTTGGCAGAGAGAGTCAACTTAGAAGATCCTGCAGCCACCATGGAGCATCGCCCAGTGAACCATGCTGGCCAGTGCAACACAGAGCAGAGAGGAACTGATTTTGCTGAATCCTGTCCAAGTTGCAGAATAATGTAGATGAATAAATGTTACTGTTTTTGCCATCATTTTGGGTGGTTTGATGGTGGCTTTAGATAACTGAAATAGCGTTCTGAGCGTAGCATCAAGCACAGCTCTGAAGTGAACTCTGCTGTTTTAGTCTGGTAGCTACCTTTAGGGACCATCAGGAGGAAGGGAGCTGCCTCCAACCTACGCTGAGAGTTTGAGAAGACAGGTTCATGTCCTGATATTCCTAACAATGTCATTCTTTAGTAGTAACAACATGAACATCATTTATTCAGCTCTTTATTCAGCTCTGAGTGCCGGTCCTTTCTTCTATGCCAAGGAATGTAAAAATACACACACACACACACACACACACACACACACACAGGTCCTAGATCCAGGCTCTTTCAGCTTCTGTGGTCATAAAGAGGAACTTCCCCAGAAGCCATGGAGACTGATGATGTGTTTTTCCTGAAACCTGTCAACTCACGTTGATCTGTGGCACCTGGGCTCTATGGTTTCCCATTTTTCTGCCACTCCTTCCACCTGTCTTTTCTTTGACATACAGATATACATCTTATCATTCTGTCCATATAACAGTCTATAATTAAAGAAATGTCTCTATCTAGCAAAGAAGAAGAGATTTAGAGAACTTTTCTCAGCTGCCCCAGAGGTTCCAGTTATTGTTACAGTGTTCCAGTGTTCGAGGTAAGCTTGCAGTCAGTCCTCGGCTTCCAAAGCTGGCATCCACCGGGATGTACTGTCTCTGCATGAGGAAGGCATTGCTGGACCACTTCTACAGCCTGGGCCTTGCAAGTCTTTACTAGCAGAGATCAGGGGATTCTTCTAACCTCACCACGCCTCTAGACATTATCCTCCCAAGCATGTGTGTGTGTGTGTGTGTGTGTGGTGTGTGTGTCCTGCACACACATATGTAAGAGAGAAAGAAAAAGAAACACCATCTCACCATCTCTTCAACACCTGTGTCTCACAGGAATTCTCTGCCCTGATTTATATCCAGCCACTGACCACTGACCTCTGCCCCATTAGAGAGCTTGAGTCACCAATAGGAAAACACCCACCCCATCTGTCCTATCACAGTCAGACCTTTTGATGTTCTCTTGAAGAGAACCATACAGAAGACCATGAGGAAAAAGGAAGCGTTGCGACTGGTTGAGGTTTGGGTCCCAGGTGACAGTACTGGTTCTTGTTGAACTAGAGTAGATCACAAGGCACTTTGAGAACATGCCAGCTGTTGGCATCAAAGCCTTTTATATCTCTTTTTCTCTTTCCCCACTAGACTCACCCACACACTCTTGGCTGTCTGACTAGTACCTTAGAAGGAAGGGAAAGAAGTCCAAGAAGAAGTAACCAAGGGAAAGGAGCCCAGGATGGCACTGGTCTTATTATTCCACAATTTCAAAATGGCTTTTCAAGGTAGGAAAGATTTGAGCAGCAGAATCTCCATGCCTATTGAAATGTGTTGTGTTTTTTAAATGTTAATACTAATAGTTACAGAGGAACTAAAGAGGGAAAGACAGGCAGACAAGATAAATGGAGATGGGTCTCATCAGGAAGAAGACTGGAGCTCTGCCTAGCAATTGCAATCTGCTCCTAACCTTCCTTTTCCACACAACCCTTCTCCCACTGATAATGGTCATTCATTTGTAAGTCCATCTACCCTGCTAGATAGTAAGCCCTTTGACCAAAGGGATCCTATCTCAGGTACATTTGCAACTCTGCTTTATGCAATGCTGACATGTGCATCATTTCAATGATTAAGAATGAGTGACCCATTTTCTTCATTTCTGTGATTCTCTTAGTGGCCGCATTTGGGCCCTAGATCCAGGCTTCTTCTTCTACCCATTCAGCTTCTTCAGTCATAAATCACGATATTAAAACAGGGTATTGAGAAAGTTCTATTTGGCCATGATACAAACTCCAAATCCTTGAATTCTGCCTTACTGCAAACTCCCTCCTCAAGAAATCCAAAAAGATGAATGTAAAGAAGAACAATGAAACACATAAATTTATTGCATGAGAATTTAGCTCCAACATTAGTCTCCATCTCTAGTCCCCATTGTGTAAAGCTGGAGGGTGTGATGCTGTGTCCAGGCTGCAGGAAGGCTTAGCTGCACCTCTCTCCTCTGAGCGCACAGTCATGGTGAAGTACAATGAGCCATAGAAAACCACACCAAAACCAAGCAAGCCGAGAAGTGGCATTCGCCTTTTACCTGGGATAGAGATTGAGTGCATTTCATTCCTAGGGCATGGTAACTATCAAGCAGGTGCCCCTTTTCTGCACTTGTGCTAGGGAAGAATGGAAGAAAGAAAATCGCTAGAGTAACTTGAGAAACTGCAGCCACAGGGGACCCAGGGCTTATCCCTTTTCTTGTTAGCAAGGATGTTCAAACATCTAGCATTGTGACCCAATAAATGGCCTTGACCTTAATTCCTCATTAGCATTTATTTTGGACAATAAAATTGGAGGCTGTGCATAAAAGAGGAGCTTCCCCCAGAAGCCATGGATACTGATGATGTGTTTTTCCTGAGACCTGCCAACTCACTTTGATCTGTGGCACCTGGGCTCTATAGTTTCCCATTTTTCTGCCACTCATTCATTTGTCTTTTCTTTGATGCCTGGTTTACATGCCCCATCTCTTGATCATGAGTTTTCTGGGTCTGGTCTTAAAGAGAACAGGACTATTCTTCTAATCTATTCTAGAATCATTGCATGTGATCTCCCTTTCTTCTCATGTCTTTTTGCTGGAAGGTGGGTATGAACCTATCAATCAATACATACCTATGTAATCAAGACTCCACAAGTCCCTTTGCCTTTCACTGATAAATATGCTGTTTAGATTCAGAACACATTTTCCTCGTGAGTTCTACCTTTTTTGGTGATATTTTTGAAATCAACTTGAAGTATCCTCAATATCACTTGAAAGTTTTGAAAGATTAAGCCTTTAAGGGAAGAGGCAGAGGGGCCTCTCCTCACACCTGGCAGTCCTCCCCATTCCTATCACTTGAGTAAGGATTTACCTCTGAAACGTTAAGATGCTGTCTTTGCTGAGAGGACCTCCCTCCAAAGCTCCTTCAATCTCCCGTCTCCAGAGCTTCAGCTGACAGCTCACAAGACTGAGCATGAGTTAATACCTAATGTGAAGCAAAGTCAAAATCAAATACATCAATTGCTTAACTAAAAGCACACTTCAAAAGAGGACACAGCCAATTGGATTGCAATCCTGAGCAAAGCTTGCCCTGGCAGGTATCTGATGAAGATACTGCTGTCATGCTTCCAAAGACTCACTAAGCAGACATCTCGACAGTCCAGAACCCCAGTGGACAGAGATGCCTCCAATTCTGGGAACCAGAGCTGAGGAAGGGAAAGTAGACCACCCATCAGCAACAGTGCTACTTCACATCTTCTTGACCAACACCAGCACAGAGCTGGCCTTCCCAGAGCTAGATCAGGTCCCCCATGCTACAGCCAAGGAAACAGATTCTTGTTCTACTCACACTTAGTGGGTCAGTTTTGCATTCAAATTCTTGAGATCTAAAACCCTACCCCTGGACCTCTAAGTCACAAGTATCGCATGCTGGTCAAATCAATGTACTGTTGCCATAAACCAATTAAGTCTGGTGGGAATGGAATATAATGCTGTCACCAGAGCTTCTGGGTTTTCTTCCATCCAGGCAATGTCAGCATTTTTCAGGCTGTGCATCATTTTTCTCACAAATCTTCTAGTGAATGTCTTCAACTTAGGTTACTGAGGAGCACCTGATGCAGGAGATAAGTGAAGACTATTCTCAAGGTCACAGGGCAAAGCCCCCAGTATCCTGATTTGCTTCATCAACCCTGCTTCCCAGATTTATGTCTCAATTACTTGATCTTAGTGCTCACAGGAAGGAACAGGACACTAGAATGTGAAGCAACAAAATACAACTTCTTTCTCCTATAGCCAAGCAATCGACTTAAGGCAAGAAGATTGTCACAATGCTAAAACCCAATAGCAGGAACAATATCAGGTTCAAGGGCCAAAATGAAGAGTTTGAGAAATTGTATTGAAAAGAAGTGGTACCTCTTTTGAGAACTGACATTTAGAGAATACACACCTGTCACTAAAGGATGCTCACCTCACCCACCCTACACTGATTACCACATGTCTGTCTGCTGTAACCAGGGAGGGTCACAGATATTTGCTTCTGTAAAAAGCAGCTTTTAAAAATAAAATCCAATTCTTGGCATGTGTTGCAATACTTCTTCTGTTCCAAACTTAATACTGAAGCCACCCACAGGACCGCTGTCTTAGCCAAATACAGTAAGGAGACAAGCTTTGTCACAGAAGGCCCAAAGAAATGGCATCCAATGGCCAGGGTCAGATAACAATGCCAACAGGTTCAGGAAGCCTCTTTGACAATACCACTGAATGTGCTCAGCTGGGCAAGCCAGGGATGCTCCACCTGGCCTTCTCAAAGTGCCACTCTTAAATCTATGTCCATAAACTACAGGGACAGGTGGCCCCTGGATCTCAGAACTTCTGATTCTAGAAAAGGCAATTCTCAGTTTGTCAGGCTATCAAATACAAAATGATGACCATCGAGAAAGAGACCATTTATACATCTCTATATAATCCACAATGCCTGCCCTTGAGTATCTGCTTTCTTATATAATTTGCTAACCTTTTCCATATATCATTCTGCTCTTCTCAACTAGATCATAAGTTGTATGAAAGCATAGACAGTCTTGCCCTAGATAGCAATTCAAATCCATTAGAACAGACCCCTCAAATACACCCCACACTTAGCCTTCAAAAAAAGAGAACTGTATTTGAATATTTTGCATTATACATGACTTGGTCTGAATCATTTGCTCTAATTCATCTCATTTCTTGCTTCCTAAACTATTTTTCCTGACTTTTAACCTTTTCGTCTGCCTTCTTGCAGATAATTCTCTCTTTGTTTCTTGTATTTAGCTTTGAACTTGGGACCTCCTTCAGTAGCCAGTAAGAAAACAGGTCAACCCTCCCTGAATCCAAATTCTGATACCATGACATATTAGCAATATTATCCTGCACAAGTTATTTTAACTCTCCAAACCTTCCTTTTCTCAACTATAGAGTAGTATATGATAGCATTTAACTCCTTGAATTCTTTTTTTTTTTTGTACTGATGATTGAAGCCATGGGTACTTAACCATTGAGCTACATCCCTAACTCTTTTTCCCTTTTATTTTTTTATATTGAGAGTGGGTCTTGCCAAGTTTCTTAGGGCCTCACTGAGCTGTTGAGGTTGACTTTGAACTTGACTTTGAACTTGCAATCCTCCTGCCTCAACCTCCAGAGTCTCTGGGATTACAAATATGCACCACTATGCTCAGCCTACCTCCTTGAATTCCTGAGATGATAAACTGGTGCATATGCAGAACAGTCAGAAAAAATATCTGGCACCACAGAATTGCTCAGTAAACATGACCAATTATGAGGCATTTTTCTGTGGCCTCTAAGGCCAGGTGGATACTTTAGTCAACATGGTTAAATACCCAGTGCAGCTCATCTTCCGGATACCTCATACCTCATAAACTGGTGGAGGGGAACACACTTATTTCTGTTATAGATGCACTGTGCCTAAGACAGAGAAAGACACTATAGGAAGCACTAAGTTTTTCTTATCCAGTGATTAATTCCTTGTTGACTCTAGATTATTTAAATGGAGTTTCACAGAGTCTTAGTTAAATTAAACAAAAAGGTTTTTCTTTCCTTTTCCAATTGATTTTCTATCAAAGAAACATTTACCATGCTCTTCACTAGATAGTAAAACTCACAAATAACTTGCTGCAGGTCTTACACGTCCACTCCTGGTCTTCACACTTGAGTGGCCACCAAGAAAGCATTATTTGTTCACTCAACTGACATTTATTTGCCATGAACCCTGCTTTTTTTTTAGTTAGTATCTGGTTATTACAACAAGAATATACATAAAATATTATCAAAGAATCATAGAAGGCATATAATTAAGTGCTGAGCTAAGTAAATTGTGCTGAGTATAAATAGAGTAATTCTGAAAAGACACATTAGTTAGTGAATCAATCATTCACTTGTTCACTCAACCAAGACTTTTGAGCACTATGTGCCAGTTTCTGTGCCAGGCTCTGGGGATAGGTAGAGGGCACTGTGGCCTCTCTTCCCTACCATTGTCTGTGGTGTCATAGTCCTGCAGCTGGGGGAACTGAATGAGCTACACCAAACATGGCACCCTCACTTCCCTGGGCAGTGATGGACTCCTAAATGACCAGGGAGATTGAGAAGAGTTGGTGTTTTAGTCGTCTTTTGCATCACTGTGACCATAAAACTCAACAAGAACAATCTAAAAGAGGGAAATTTTATTTTGGCTCACTGTTTCAGAGGTTGGTTCAGTTTGTGATTTGCTGACTCCATAGCTCTACTTCAAAGATGAGGCAGAACATCAGGGAGCAAGGGCATGGCAGAGGAAGTAGACAGAGTTCTGCTTACCACAGACAAAATATAGACTCCAAAGGCACACCTCCAGTGATCTACTTTCTCCAGCTATACTACCTGCCTAAGGTCAACAGTCAGTTAATCCATATCAGTGGATTAATTCTCTGATTAGTTTACAGCTCTTCTCATCCAAAAATTTCACCTCTGAAAACTCTTGCAGTGTCTCACACATAGCTTTGGTGGGAATCCACATATTTAAATCATTTTAGTTGGTTTGGGGCTTCTGGGGGAAATTCTTCCATCACAGGAGGACCCATACGTACCTCTCTGTTGCCAGGTATGGATGTGAAACCCATTAGTACTTCTTACATCTTGTCACCAGGTAAGAATATGGAAAAGGGGGAGGGGCCAAGGAAATAGGGAAACAGAGTCAGTTCCCTCAGATCCAGTCAGCTTTTTGGTGTTCTACTTCTGGGCTTCCAGTTATGTAATTCAGTGTGTGTCCTTATTGTTCATATTAGCTTGAGTCTTGCATTTTTCCTGTTACAGCCATACACATTCTCACTCATAGGACATACATACTAAGATAAATGAGAGATGCACAATCCTCATGGACCTCCCAAATGAGTGTGGACAAGCATGGAATCATAGTACTGCAGTTTGTTAGTTACATTAGTACAATAGAATCACGTTCTAGGAATAAAAGTAGCTCAGAAGAATGAGACATTGGCAAAGATACAAGAAAGGTAGCTTCATCAGTTTCAATTAGTCTTTGAAGAGCAGTCGGTGAATGATAGAAAAAGAGTGAGTAATTAGCACTAGTGTAGCAATTCACTTCAGAAATTGACTTAATTCTTATTTCTTCATCACTTCTCTTTGTTAATTGTCATGTCTTAAGAGAAAGAAAAGAGAACACTTTCCTAGAATTAAGAGCTGAAGAGTAAACATGTTCCTTCACCTTGATTCCTATCTCTGGACACAGTCTGGAAATTTTCCTTTCAAAGGCTATTTTTTTTTAATCTCTGAAGATGGAACTGGCTGCAGAATTACAGAAAATCAGAACACATTACCTACTGTGCATAGCTCTTGGTAATTATGTGCATGTAAGGAAAAAACATCTTCTCTGTTTGATATCATTACATGGTTGAAACTACCCTCTCAGCTACCTTCCTCTGCAGAAAGAAACTTTTTCTTCCTGTTAAAAAAGTCAGATACCTATTAACCATACTTGTAATTATTTATTTTACACATGGTCTGGGCTTCATTGTGTCATTATAACACTGGAAATTTCCAAACCAGATTTGGGAAACATTGAAGTGTTGCAATGATTGTGATCAGGAAGAGCCATGGTACACAAGAATTCAGTTCCTCAAATTAATTTCCAGATTTTTCCAATTCTAATAGGCAAAATCATCCTGAGTAGTACTACTTCTACCTTGGCACTTTCTGAAAAGGCCTCTCTGGAGTCCTCTGAGGTCCCCAGAACTTTTTGGCAGTTCCTTTTACAATATGTGATGTGCTAGGAAATACATTTTTAGATATTAAGAACTCAGATTTTAGAATCAGACTGACCTAGGTTCAAATCTTAGTTCTGTAACTGGTGAGCTGTGTTACTTGGGATAAATTACTTAATCTCCCTGAGTCAGTGTGTGAAATATAACTGACCCAAGATTATTTTCAGGATTAAATTAAGTAAAGTACCAAGATAAAATACAGCCAGATATTCATTATCTTTTAACAAATATATTGACTGAAGACATAAAGCAGATAATAGTACCCTGATGGAACTTATGTAATAAATGCCCATTGTTATTGTTAACAATACCAGGTCTTTCCCCACACTGCATCCATTCTCAAGTGCTCAGAGAAAAAAAAGACAAGGATTCTGTTTTGCCTTTTGCTTCCTACCCCGTATCCATTCCCTCTGAAGTCCTTTTGGCTCTACTGCCATGCTTTTGGAAAGCATTTTCTTGTCTACTTCTGCTCCCATCCCAGCCCAGGTCACTCTCAAGACAATCCTAGCCCTCGGACTGGGCTTCCTACAGCCACCTTGGTCACGCTTCTTCCTTATATCCATCCTGCAAATGTTGGTCACTGATTTTTTTTTTTTTTTTTTTGAGAAAGGGTCTCACTATTTTGTGGTTGACCTCAAATTTGCGATCCTTCTGAGTTAGCCTCCAGAGTTGCTGGGATTACACGTGTACTTTGTCACTGATTTTTATACCATTAAAATCATTGACATTCTAAGTGAAATAAGTCAATCCCAAAATAACAAAGGTCAAATGTTTTCTCTGATATATGAAAGTTAACCCACTATAAGGGATTGCAGGGGTGGGGGAGATAGAAGTTTAGTAGATTAGACAATGGGGAATGAGGCAAGGGAGGCAGGAGAGGACAAGGAAAGACAGTGGAATGAATCTGACATAATTTTTCCGTGTACATAGATGAAAACATCACAGTGAATCCCACCATAGTGTTCATCTGCAAGAATGGGATCTTAACTGGAATAGCAAGCTATAACCCATGCTTGCATAATTATATCAAAATGGATTCTATTGTCATGTATAACTAAAAAGAAACAATAAATTTAAAAAATCATTGACATTATTTGCCCAAGCCCCTAAAGTGGCAGCCCACAACACATAAAATCAATTCTAAATTCCTCCGGTGTTTCTGGATAATCCAGGCACTGCTTAGCTCTTCCAGCTTCCCGAGCCTCCTTATCACTTCACGTGGGATGCTCTGCTCTTCATCCTACTCCTCAAACAAACCCAAAGCCTTTGCTCTTGCTTTCTCTCTCCCACAATATCAGATGCTGGCCTCTGATCCTGATTCAAAAGTCAGTTCAAATGGACTTCCTCAGGCTGTTCTTGACTTCTAGGATTCATCCTATGAAGACAATAACACTCTGTCGTCTTCATAAAACAAAGTGAGCCTGCCTACTTATTTACCTTTCTCTTGCCTCTGTGGGAGCAGGCATGTCACCTCCACTGGCAGCTGCTGCATCTTCTAGAGAAGGTGCCTAATGAATGCTGGTTGAATAGTACAATATCAAGATTCCAGATGTTGCTTCAGCTTATTAACAAACTTCCCAAGACCAGCTGCTTTACTTGAGAGGAGTTTAGGCTTTTGGAGTCATGAGTTCAAAGAGTGGAGGCCCAAGAGGTGAGGGTCTTAACAGAATTAGTGTCAAAGCCAAGGCAAGAACCTAGAGCTCCTAAGGTTTGGACAGGTGCTCCTCATATGACCCTTTCATATTACTCTACTAGCTCCACATTCCTTTGACCTTCTAGATTAGCAAGAAGAAAGCAAAGATATTTGAAATCACACCAACCACTTTCAGAGGAATTAGGAAGGAACTGGGGTGAGGATGAAAATGAACTACAGAAAACAATGAAAGGAAGGACAAGGGCAGAGGCACTAAAGCCCAATTGCTACAAAAAGAAGAAAAAATTACTCCTCAGTCGCCATGAGTACAAAGGACCACAGGTTAGGAACTACAAGTTGTTGATGTGGAAAATGTCTTGCACTCTGTTCTGATCCGAAGAATTTAGGATCTCAGCATGGAACAATACTGCCATGGTTCTTCAATCCCCCTTGGTTGCTTCACTCCATTACACATATGTCTAGCTACAAGTCATAGCTTTATTTTAAACATCTCCCACAAGGAAAAACTCATCGACTCCAAAGGAAGATCATTCTCCCAACAGCTCTGATTTTTTTTTATTTTCATTATTTTTATTAAGCTTTTAATTTTTTACAGACTGCGTTTTGATTCATTGTACACAAATGGGGTGCATAATTTCATTTCTATGGTTGTACACAATGCAGATTCATACCATTCGTGTAATCGTACATGCACATAGGGCAATGATGTCTGTCTCATTCCACCATTTTTAATACCCCCTCCCTCTCATTTTCTTCTACATATTCTAAAGTTCCCCCATTATTCTCTCATTCCTCACCCCCACCCCCATTATATATCATCCTCCACTTATCAGGGAAAACATTTGGCCTTTGGTTTTTTGGGCTTGGCTTATTTCACTTAGCATGATATTCTCCAATTCCATCCATTTATTTGTAAAGGTATATATACACAATGGAACACTATTCAGCCATAAAGAAGAATAATATTATGGCATTTTCAAATAAACAGCTCTGATTTTTAAAGCATGCATCATTACATTGAGCTAAAGTCCCCTCCTAGAATTTATATTGACTGTCATTTTTGCCATTTTGGGGTATCAAAGGGCAGCTATCATGTCACTCCTGAGTTTTCCATTTCCCAGTTCCTTTAATTACTTTTCACATGGAATGATCTTTCATGGACATCAGGATTTTCTCTCTGGTCTCTCTCCACATGGTTAAACATATCAACACTATTTTTAGTTGGGTTTCAGGTGTGGGGTGAGCAGCTCAGAAGCCAGAACGTTCCTTGCTCTAGAAATTCCATTTATGTGACACTAAAACTATTAATCTACATGAGTCCTCACAGCCATCTCCCCTTCCCCAGTCAATTACAAATAATGAAAAACACTGACTGCTCCTTCCCATTCCTTCCCAATCCTACCAAGGAAGAATTTTTGCTTGCTAAAAGAGGAGCTAGGTTGACCTACATAACAAAGTGATAGAGAGATAAAGGTAAGAGAGATCATAAAACTTTGTAGCCTGGTTATCAAGGAAGAGTATTTTGGGAGCTAAGGTTTTGATAAGTAGGAGACACTGGAGCAGCAGCGAAATGCAAAGGAATCAGAGAGAAAAATGAAAGATGATATTGTAAAATGTCGAGATGGTTTATCAATGGGATTCTCTTTGATGTTCTCCAAGAAATGTAAATGAAAGACTTCAATTGCTTTGTACTGCTTTTTTTGTTAGACTATCTTCTCTTGAATACAACACACCATGATATGACTGGACTACATGGGTCACTGAATTTATAAGGTTATGCACATTGATCCAATAGCAATTATAATTATTTGTACTCATCATGATTTTACTGTGTACCATGAACTGTACTAAGGCCTTTACATTTATCATCTTATTTAATTCTTTCAGCAACCTTTTGAGGTGCATACTATTATGATCCTCATTTTTCAGATGAGGTTATAAAACAGAGAAATAAAAGAAGTTTTCTACAGATACACATTGGTAATGAGAGATTCACGTTTGTCTGACTCTAAATCCCCTCCATTGCTTCTCATGGGAGCCCCTGAGCAGGTTGGTTCCATAATTATCCTGAAAGAAAAGGGAAAAGCCAGACTGTGAATCTAGAATCCAGGAACCTTTGGATGCTCCAGGGAGATCATGTTCCCTAACACTCGTCTCATGGGCTAAAGCTTAGCACTGATGCCACATGAAGATTGGAACCAAAATCAAAGTGAGAATGGAGGTTTCTGGTATATTCTTTCGAAAGGGACCCAGACTTTTAAAGCTGAATCTCATTTTTTACATTGTTGATTGCACAATTTCAGTGAATGGGTGTTTTTTTTCCCCCTTGAGCACATTAATTTAGAAAACTTAAAAAACAAAACTGGGTTCATGAGAATGTAATTGATAAAGCTAACTCTTTCCTAGCTGACTTTTTATGGTTTCAGCTAAAATGCAAGCTCAACTGAATTCCATAATGGACTATACTTCATAATAATTGTAGTCTATTTGTATGCAAATAGCTGAACGGCATCTCTCAATTTCAGACTCTGGCTGTAAACTCACATCAGTTTTGGATAGATTCTAATTATGCATCTGATATAATAGGTATTGAATCAATGAGAAATTTCAGCACCAGTTTTGAGAGTTAACTCTCATTATTCACTATTTGGACCTTGGGTTTGGATGGTACATCTTTATGATAAAATGTGTGGGGTGGTGCCATTATTTGGTAACTGTTTGAACTGACACGGTTATTTACTTTCTCTGAGCCACAGTGTTGGAAAATGGGAACAGTGATGACTCCCTGATAGGATTATGGGATAATTAAATAACATAATGTGTACAAAGTACTCAGGAAAATATTTGTGGATCAGTAATTTACAATTTTTCCTATTCTCTGTTGCCAGATCACCCTGATGGGCACTTGATAACTGCCAAGTAGCCAAATCCTAATATATTGCTTTGGAAAAGATGCTTCCAAATAAAAGAAGAAGAAGAAGAAGAAGAAGAAGAAGAAGAAGAAGAAGAAGAAGAAGAAGAAGAAGAAGAAGAAGAAGAAGAAGAAAAATAAGAAGAAAGTTCCTTCATGGCTCCAGCCCAATCATTAATGCGAAGACAAAGACAGCATTTAATAGGAACCAAGGGAGCAGGGATCAAACCCACAGGACAGGGTTGGGCAGACACACACATAAGGTCTGCTCTGGGTCCACGACTTGCCCACTCAGTGTCACATGATGTTCTCTGGCATGAATGATGCCCACCCAGCCCTGCATTTCTGAAGACAAGGGCCATAGAAGGAAAGCAACATTCTTTACAGGAGATGTTTATTTCCCCATTAATAAAAGGAAATTACTTTGTTGGTTGGGAGCCCAGATTTTAAAATTACTCCCATGGCTGTATCTAAAACCAATTCAATATTTTAAAACTCAAATTTGTTTGGCATAATAGACTCGAGGCTGTCAGATCTTGTGACATGGCCAGTCATAAAATGTTCCATGGGAACAGAAGGGGGCATACTGCCGGGAGTGGGAAGAGGAAAATTGTAATTACTTATGTCCAGAGGGGCATAGTAAATGCCCAGGACAAAATCACTTTCAGAAAATAGTGAAAAAAAAAAAGATCATCCAAAGTGGTGGAAGATGTTTATACTATCTGTCAACAGTATAGTGTAATTAAAGAAGGCCAGGCATTGGAGTTAGACAAACAGAGCTTGGTTTAGGTCCAGGATCTACCATTTATTCTCCAGGTGACAATGAGAACTTGCTAGACCCCAGTTTCTTTTTCTGTGAAATGAGAAGCATCATATTAATGCTGTTGTAGGGAGGGACATAATATGAGTAAAGCATTTGGCTTGATACAGATTATAAGAACTCGGTAAATGCTAGCTATAAATGCTATTTTGTTGTTGTTGTGTATTAGCAGATACTATGTGTTAGGTCATCTACTTATTTTGCCTCCTATCCTCCAGGATATAACAAACACCTTTCATGCTATTATTAACACCCCCATTTTATAGAGGAGAAAACTGACCCAAATGTCCAAAGCCACATAGTTAAGAGAAAGGGAAACTGAAAATAGAACTTGGGTCTTCTTATTTCAAAGCCCACATTATATGCATTATTAATACTACCATGCAGAAGAGTAAAACATCATTAATGAGCTGTAGGCTGTAATCTAAGAAAAACCTTGACATATGGAAGTAAGAGACAGAAAGACATCCTGACAGATGAGTTTGTACAATTCAGAGGAAAAATCATTTCAGAGATCTGGACAAATGGGGCTGTTCAGCATCATCAGCAAAGTAGACCCCAAGGGTAGGTTCAAGAGCTGGAGGCCACGAGGTAAGACTCAGAGCAGAGCTACCTCCGACAGCAAGATGGGGCTCCAGGTAATCTAGAAGACCACTAAATTGTTAAAATCCTTGCTGACAGTAGGAGGCTTAGGCTCTGAGGATGGGGTGGCACTAGCTGAGCTGCAGGTGGGACTCAAGTAGATCCAGATGTGGGAGGAACATAGGAAAAGAGGAAATGAAACCTGGACATTATCAACCAATTGATGGGCACTTTTTAAAAAAAAAAAAAAAACTTTGCAAACAGTTTGCTTGACATTGTGCAGACAGTCTTAAACCTGTCAATTCGAGATGCTCCAGATTTACACATGCACACTGCGCTGCTGTTCTCCAAGTACAAGACTACAAAATGCAAGGTTTCTTTCTCTTTATAGCTATCCACTGTTTCATGACCTTGAATTTAATGACACTTCTCTAGCTCTTTAAATTAGCAGATAACTTCTCCATGAGCAATGGCAATTCTGGAAGGTATGTCACACTCCTTGGCCTGCTGCTTGCATCTGTGACTCGTGATCTCAGGGCATGTCACAGAGTCAACAGGTAAACAGGCAAAGTGACCACCCTAATCATGTCCACAGCAGACATCACTAATCAAAGACAGCACTTCTTTTAAAGTAGCCTAAAAAAATCCTCATGATCATGCCTCAAGGATTACTATCATGATTAGATTTAGCTTGCAATAAAACTTACTGATCAGTGAGGCCCAGTGGTTAACATTTTAACATGTTCCTGAATTAAAAATAAAGCTAATGATGGCAGTTTTAAATTGATCTCCCTGGTTAATTCCGAGGTACACTGGAATCCTGTGACAGAGTGAAAAGAGAGGAGAAGGATGAGGAACTTTTAAAAAAAAATTGTTTATGGCAGAAGAAGGAATAAGGAGCCTTGGGGTTTCATCCTTGCTATTTAATGGAATTTAACTATCAGAGTAACTACTATGTGCTGTGCCATAGTCTAAGCGCTTTACATGTTAATCTCATTTAATACTCATGACATAAGACACTTTAATCATCCCTTTTCACAAACGAAGAATGGAATATTAAAGAGGCAAAATAACTTTGTAAAGGTCATGCAAGGTCATCAACGGTAGCAATAAGATTCAAATCCAACTCCACCTAACTTTACAAACAGAGCTCTTGGGTTCTGCATTTTATATTATTTCAACAAGAAATACCAAGGCTGGAACAGAAACAAACAATTGTTCAACTTACAATTTTTCTACTTTATGATGGTGCAAAAGTAATATGTTCAGTAGAAACCATATTTTGAATTTTGAATATCTGGGGCTAGTGAGATGTGGCAGGATCTTCCCTTGCGATGCTGGCTGGTGACTGTGAAGTATGGCTCCCACGAGGGTAAACAATCCATGCTCCACAGCATACAGTGTTGCTAAGTTACAGCATCCAGTAGGTTAGGTGTATTTAAAGCATTTAATGCACTTATGGTGGGTTTACTGGGATATAACCCCAACATAAGTGGAGGCAGGTGGGCACTGCCAAGATTGTGCCAGTTCTTTAAAAGCTTCACATCAATCTGCTGTCTTGGGGACCGAGGAATAATAAAGAGCCATGACAATGCAGGACAATCACTTTGCACAATCCCACTGGGACCAGGCCATCAGAAAATTTTCCCTTGGGAAATTTCATTACAGCAGTTAACTAGGAGATGAAAGAAAGATTACACGGGCACATGGCCCATTGATTCCCCCTACTCTGCCAGGTTCACGGACTTCACAGAACCTGTCTTCCCTCCAGGGCCACATGCACAGCCTCAAGAGTTGCCCTTGCCAAGTGGGGGAGCTGGAGATAGGACAGTCGATGCCAAGTTTGCGATTAGAATGCAGAGATCAGCCCCGAAGGCCTTAGTTCCACAGTTCGTTGCTATTGCCACCTCTCCTTCCCTCTGCTGCTGGGTAGCTCCAGGAAGGGTGGTCACACAGACATTAGTTGGAGGACCCTATTCCTGTCCAAACAGCAGTGTAGGCCCCTGAACCTTCTGCAGTGAGAAAATTGTGGCCACCCTAGAAGGAGTTTCCTTAATGTCTCTCCATCTCTATTTTTCTCTATTAGCACCTTCTCTCCTTTTCCTCTCAGAAACCATCTCCTTGTCCAACATGGCTGTGCCCTTCTGGGGTTCTTGTCTCCATTTCTCCCGGGACGCTTCTCCACTGGTTGTCTCCTCTCATCTTAAAGAACAGAGTGAGAACTCAGGCATTCGCAATTTTCTTCTACCCAGAAAAACATTCCCTCCCTTGAGCCTGCTACCTGCTACTACCTAATCTCTTTCTTTTCAGGCCCCTCCAGTATTCTTGTAAGAGTAATGTATACATACTGGACTCTACTTCATCTCTGCCTCTTACTCTGTTACCCTCTGTAATGTCCCCTTTGTCACCATGATGCCAAGTGAGAGGGCTTCTTGATAGTCGACCATAGATATTTGTATTAGATTGTGCAATGAAGAAATCTGTTTATAAGTGGCAGAAACGGATTCAAACTGCTCAATGATAAAAGGGGTCGGGTGTTAGTTTACTGGTTCACATACCCAAACCTTTCAAGGATGAATCTGTCTAGAACATCATTAGGGTGTTCCATATGACTGACCATCTGTCTCGCATTTCTGCAGTTGTGGACCAACAGGGGAGAACAGGCCACAGATCGTTTTCATTGTGTCCACCAGTCTGCTGGGGAAATCAGAGAAAGGGCAAAACTGGCCTGCCTTAAGTCCTCTGGCCACCTCGTAACACATTTGCTGTGGCCAGGGGAAAGCTATAGTGGTTAGGTCCTTCTTGGTCCTGGGTTTGGAGTCTGGCTAAAGTCAAGTAGCATCTGGTAAAAGAAGCAGCTAGGGAACCACATACATGGCTAT
Source organism: Sciurus carolinensis (assembly GCF_902686445.1). Lineage (NCBI taxonomy): Eukaryota > Metazoa > Chordata > Mammalia > Rodentia > Sciuridae > Sciurus > Sciurus carolinensis. Next base: position 22,774,721 of record NC_062213.1, on the reverse strand, counting down.
TGGGGAATCATAAGTAGTACATGATTCATGTCTACTAAATAGATCTATTTTGTACCACTAAGAATCACCCAGAATAAAATCATAGATGGGGGAAGAATTGGAGTCATTATCAAATCACACAGTCACTAATACTGAGCAGAAATACTGAGATAACACCTCCATTACTAGCCAAATGTGTATTTAAGACCTTGGATTAAGGGGGCCTAAGGCATCTGTGGTGCCTGAGCTGTATGCTTTGAAGGTACACCCAGCAGGGTCAGATGTTCAGAAATAGTACGTCCACCTACCTATTGCTCTTTTGCCCCTAGAAGGTTCTGTTAGTTTCAAAATCTCACAATTCAAGCACAAGCCCCTAAGAGAGAACTCCTGCATAGTTACAAGTTAAGCCCAGATGAATCTGATTCAAAGACCCTGTGGCAGCAGAATGACAAAAGTGACAGGAATTGGGACCCGGGGAAGAGGGTGAGGAACTGCAGGGGTGATGGGTCTTTCCCAGCTTGGATTCACACACAATAATGCCATAGGGCAGGAGAGTGCCTTGGTGCTTTCTAAACATTAGTGTCCCCACCAGCAGAAGAAAATAGTGAGGCTGGGAACGATGTGTTGAGGAAGTGTCCTGTTGTCAGGGATCCTCAATACTCCCTGGGATTTAGCTCAACCCCATTTTATGGATGAGAAAACGGAGGCACTGAGAGTTTAAAGAGCCTGTTCAAGTTGCACAGACAGATAGTGCAGGTGCGCGGATTTCTCACTCAGGTCGGTAGCCTAGTTCCAAGGTCCATGAACAGGAACATCTGTGTCTATAACAAGGCTTCGATGTCCAGCCTCATGCTCTTTTGACCCAGTTACCACCTCCCTTGTTGTTTTAGGCAGCTATTTTCCTTCTGTGACTAAATGATCTGACAAGCACCATTATAAAGGAAAGATTTACTTGAGGGCTCACAGTTTCAGAGGTCTTAGTCCATAGAGGGCCAGCTACATTCCTTGGGGCTGGAGGTGAGGCAGAACATCATGGCAGGAGAGTGGCAGCGGGAAGCAGCTCATGTTACCAGGAAGCAGAGAAAGACAGTCTCCACTCTCCAGATACAAAATATATACCCCAAAGCCACACCCCAATTCCAATCTCCTCCAGCCACTTCACCCTACCACTTCAATTAATCCCATCAGGGATTAATTCACTGACTGGGTTAAGACTCTCACAACCCAATCATTTCTCTGAACTTTCCTGCATTGTCTCGCATGTGAGCTTTTGGGGGACACCTCACATCCAAACCATGACATTCTTGTCTATGCCATAGTGTTGAACAAAGTGTTTTTGCAAGAGTGATGTTCTTTTTTCTCTTTACCTCCACAAGGTGGGCAGGAGGCAGGTGATTTTCCCCACTTTGCAGCCAGGGGGAACAAGACTGTGAGGATAAGCTCAGTGCAGTAAGGAAGTCACTCACCCCAGCTGGACTGGAACCTTGGAAACACCTGCCTTTTGGTCTTAAGAATCATGATTCCTCAGTTCAGCTGATCCTGGAACCAGCATCAGGCAGGCTGCTTCCAAGTGAGTTTGTTTCTCCCTGTTCTCAAGTTCAGTCCTCGCTGTTTAATATTCTGAGCCTCCGTTTATTCTCAGTGTTTCATGAAGAAAAGTTGTTACAGTAGAATTGAGTGACTCTGTCGGCCTCATCCCTTATCTCAGTCTGTATTTTTACATTATCAAGGAAATTAAAACCATACATTATAGATATGTGACATGTGCTTTACAACCTCATTTAAAATTCTGTTCAGCACACATTCACAGGACTTCACTGACGAAGTGACACTTAACCCATCAGGTGTAAACCAGCACCTGCGGGGGCTATTCAGAGCTGGCTGGCCTGGCAGGGACTACTGTACTTTCTCAAGTCTCAGGCTGTCCCCAGGCTCCTTGATCTGAGCATGTAACCGAGGGGGAGCCCAGGAAGGCAATGTGATGTGTCGCATGTGCCAATGATGTCACACCTCAAGGAGAAGAATGAGATGGTCTGTCCCCCACAATGCTGGCAGCACCTCCTGCAGGTGATCACAATAGTAGCAATGCCACTCACAGCCAGGGATGGCTTCCCAGGTCCCAAGCTTGGTTTATTTCTCTGCTGTCACCATCTTGAAATTCTTGGTGTTTTAAACCAGGGGCCCCCATTTTCATTTTTCCTGGACTCTGCACATGACATGACCAGTTTCATCAACAGCAACGGTTTAGTGAATATTTTCTCCAAGTCAGACATTGAGCTTCTCTTGCATCATCTAATTTAATCTTACAATATCAAATTATTTAACAAATGTTGAACAACCCATTAAATTTCAGATGCTATACAGGGCCCCAAGGATACTAAAATAAGCAAGACATGCATGGCTCCTACCTTCATGAAACTTGCGTTCAAATGTTGTGGATGGGCGCAATGGCACATGCCTATAATCCCAGCTGCTCGGAAGGCTGAGGCAGAAGGATCTCAAGTTCAAAGCCAACCTCAGCAAAAGCAAGGCACTAAGAAACTCAGTGAGACCCTGACTCTAAATCCAATACAAAATAGGGCTGGGGATGTGTCTGAGTGGTTGAGTTCCGTCCCCAGTAACCCCCACCAAAAAATTGGTGTAGACACAAATAAGTTAAGATGCAAAACTGCTATCAAGGAAATTAAAGGACTGAAGTAAATATAATAAGAGAGATTCATTTGAAATAAAGTAACCAGGAAGGACCTTTCTGAGTGTCTTAGAGATAAGATTTCTTGTACCTATTTTAGAGATCAAGAAACTGACCCCCAGACAGTTTCAGGGATTTAGCTAGAGTCATAGAGTCAGAAAATGTCAGAGGAGGCAAGCTTTGAAGTCAAGTCCATGTGACTCAGTGGTAGGAGGGCATAATCAACTACAGATTCTTATTTGATGGATCTGGGTGGTGCTGATCCTGCCAGACTCAGAGCCACATGTGAGTACAAGGCCCTACACCCCTGTGCTAGGGGAACATGGATTGCGATGGCCCTAGGCACAGGTCACAAGCACTGAACCATGGAGAGCTAGCTCTTGCCATGGAAGTCTGGGGTGGTGAACAGGTCAAGAAGGCAGGACAGGAATTCAGGGACTGCAAATCTTCAGGAACTTGTGAACCAGCTTTAATCTTCAGGAAAAGAACGAAAACACACCACGGCAGTTCTCTCTGTGATGGTGCAGAGGGGAGCTTCCCCCTGCAGATTCTTCCTCCATTCCAAGGCCTGGGTTGACTGCCCTGGGTGTTGAGGAACATTTCTCTTCTGTCCAAACACAATATATCCTACTGTCCTTTAAGCCCCTTTATTTTAATTTTTGCAACATTCTCTATGAAGGTAGAGCACAAATGGTTAATGCTTCCCCATATTCAAGTTGGCTTCCAGTACTCTCTTAGGTTTCTAAGTTCAAATCTAAATATCTCACTCCATTTTATTTTTGTCCTTATAGGAATATGGGTGTCATTTTTTAAACTCCCTGTAATAATCTCTTTTTTTATTCTTCTGCAGTTTTTATGAGCCAAATATAACATTATAAGATCTGACTAATTCATAGCAAAAATAACCACTTCCCAACCCTCATAGAACATATTCTTTTCCCCCCACAGTGTATTAAACTTGTGGTTACTGATGAATACCAGGTTTCTTTCTACTGTATGTGTATGTGTTGAGTCTGTTCTGTCTTTTGTGCTCATCAGCAAAACCATGGTGATTAACACAGTACCTGGCACATAGTACATGAATAATTAATATCTGTGGAATGTATGTAGAAGCGACTATGAATTAGCTTCTGTGGAACTACAATCTGTTTTTTAGAGTATGCCTGTCTTTCAGGTTATTAAGAACCTTTCTGAAAGGGAAAGTGACTTCACTTAGAGCAAAAATGAGGCACCTAATAAGCATTTTTCATAAGAGGTGGTTGACCAGAGAAAGAACAGAAACTGTAATTACTGTGTTGCTGGGGGGAGAAGGACTGGGAAGAGCACTGGGAGTCAGGCAGCCCAGCATCTAGCCTTGGCCCCACCCCTAATTAGCTTTTGTGAGTGTAGAAAATTCATCAGACTTCCCTAGGCTTCAGTTATTTTGACCAAGAAATGACAGGGAAGTATGTGAACTCTAAGGCTCTGTTTAACACTAACAAGCTATCAGTGGGTCCATATTAACACTTGGGTTGGAGTTCTGAAAATATAAACCAGGTGTCAAAAGAGAAGGATTCCTATGGAAATGCATGCGTCTGATTCGAGAACCAACACAGTGTCTTTCTTTTTACCCTGGAGTGTTCCTCCCCACCATGTAGTTATTTCAATGGCCTTGAATGAACATCATTTCCTGTATGCCCCCTTCCTGTTCTTCAGAAATACCTGGATATGCGTGGATCCTATCACATCCCTGAGCTCAGCACTGGCCCCTGTGTGGCTGAAGAGACTGAGGTTCTTCTAGAGGTGCATTTATTCTGCCCTCAAACCTCCCATTGCCTTCTGCAGTCTTTGACTCTCAGGCTCATTTAACCAGCACAGCTATCCAATATGAAGGTGGATAATTAAACACCATAGATTCCAGCTGTATTCTCAAAGCTGTACGGGTTCCCTGACTGCATTTTCTGCCTGAATCCCTCAGCACTCCCCCAGGGCTCTCCCTTCAGAACCTAGGGATAAATTGTTCCCTCTTTCCCAGAAACACAGCTCCCTCTCCCTTCCTAGGGGCCACTTCCTCTTTCCTTGGCACAGCCACTTCCTTTGGACCTGGACTTGGTGGGGATATGTTGGATGACCTCAGTTCCAGGAAAGCAGTGCAGAGATCACTCAGGGGCTACCTGCCTTTGTCCCATCCTACCTGTCCTCACCTCGGAGTCCATTTTTGCTAGGAGATTTTGGTTTTGTCTGCTTCCTATCCAACATGCAAGCTTCCCACAGGTACCTAATGTACCATCTGCATTTTAGGGAGTATTATCTCCTCATTCAGCCTGAATCAAGGGCTTTTCTCTTAGCATCTGGAATTTGCGGGTAGCTGCGTGCATTGGCAGAGCTTACAACAAATGGAAACAAAATAGCATCTATGGAGTGGGATGGTACAGCACAGAGGCCAGGGAGCTGTGAGTAAGCAAGGAGAAGACTCTGGCTAGGATGAAGGTAAAAGGAAGCAAAGCAACAGGTGTGGTCTGTGATGGGCTGACAGATCTGACTCCATGAGAATGTTATAGGCCAGACTCTAAGGGAAATGACTAAACAGACTCCATTTTGCTCTGAGACTCCATTTTATGTAGGAAATAAGCTTCACCCATAGGAACACCCCACCTCTGTACTCATCATCAGTTACTTAGTGTGACATGTTTAACAATACAGAATTATAATTCCTATGTAAAGAAAAATTGCTCTCTTTTGATTCCTAAACAATGTACCATGTGAACAGTGATTGTGTGGATGTTAGTAACCATTCTTTAGTTTGTACCTAGGTAAGGGTCATTTTGACCCACTTCCCCCTCTGTCGATGATCTCATGATGTTAATGTGTAATTTCGAATCATAGCAACAGACACTTACGATTAATGTGATTTTTGGTATAAGAACCCCTACAACCCTGTGGTCGGGCTGTTCTCCCAATAGCCATTTTTTGGGGCATTGTGTGAGACGGCCGGCCGGCCGGCTTAATAAAGACTCTCAAATTTGGACTTCTCAGTGATGATTGGTCTGTTCTTAAGTTGCGCCCCATAACATGGTCTACTGTGGACCTACTATGTGCTTTTAATAATGTTCTCAAATCGTCTCAATGACTTCATGAACCCTGAGTTTCAATTTAGAGATGGAAGAAGTAAGACCAGGAGAGAGAGATAAAATAATTTACAAAAAGTCACACAACTAATAAGTAGGTTCAAAACCAGGCCAGTTAAACTTCAGAATCCCTGTTCTTTCCTGTTTTACCCAACTTCTGTGACTGGAGAAGAAAGAATGAATGTGAGGAAAAATGGAGAATGGGAGAAGGGGAGAAGGAGGTACGGGGAAGTTAAGGAAGGGGTACCTCCAGGAGTACCAGAGTGACCATCAAAACCAGACACCACATCCGGCTGGCTTTGTGACTCAATTTGAGAACAGCAATCATCAGAATGTGCAATTCTCTTAGGAGTCGTTCCTCATCCAGTCTCTGCTTGGGGCATTTGCCACAGGTGCACAGCATCCCATTTCACCTATGACCTACTTCATAGCCCGTGTTTGTGCACAGATCACCCCTCTTTGCAATTTCCAGTCTTGCCCTTTCACATGTAGGCTCTGTTATCTATCAGTGTGTAAACAAGCATCCCCAAGTGTGATAGCTCACAACAGCATCATTTTTTAATTATTATTATCTTTTATGCTCCAGAGGGATAAATGGACTCGGTTGGTTCTTGCTCAGAGTCTCTTGTGTGGCCACCATCCGACAGGGACAGGTACTGACAATATCTCCAAGGCTTTCTTGCTCATGTCTGGTGGTCGATGCTGGAATTTGGTGCCTCACCTGAGCCTGTCTTCCAGAAAATCTGCATATAGCCCCACTATGTGGTTGGAGCTTCCTCACAGCATGGGCCTGGGTTCCATATAACTTTATGACCACACCTTGGAGGTCCCATAGGTTCTCTTCTGCCACACTCATAACTTTGCCTAGATTCAAGGGTCAGGGACATAGATTTCATTTTCTGATGAAAGGAGTGTCATTGTCACATTGTAGAAAGAGCATGTGCAGAGGGAGAGCTTGTGGCCATCTTGGATACTATTCTGCCAGTGTGCCCTCCGCCCATTTCACCTCTCTCCCAATGTGCAAAATATAATCATCCTTTCTCCCAGAATCACCAAATCTCACACCATTATAGCATCAACTCAAAGGTACAGTCTCATCAACTAATCAACTAAGTGTTACGGTTTAGATATTAGGTGTCCCCAAAAAGCTCATGTGTGAGACAATGCAAAAAGGTTTAGAAATGAAATGATTGGGTTGTAAGATCACCCCTCTTTGCAATTTCCAGTCTTGCCCTTTCACATGTAGGCTCTGTTATCTATCAGTGTGTAAACAAGCATCCCCAAGTGTGATAGCTCACAACAGCATCATTTTTTAATTATTATTATCTTTTATGCTCCAGAGGGATAGTCAGGGCATTAATCATGTAATAAGTGGGTGGTAACTGCACTCAGGGTGTGAGTGGAGGAGATGGGTCCCTGGGCATGTTGCTTTTGGGGTACATATTTTGTTCTTATTGAGCAGATCTCTCTCTCTCTGTCTCTCTCTGCTTTTTGATCATCATGTTCTGAGCCTCCTTCCTCTGCCATATTCTTCCGCCATGATGTTCAACCTTACCTCGAGTTCCAAGGTATGGAGTTGGTCATCTATTGACTGAGACCTCTGAAACCATGAGCCCCCAAATAAACTTTTCTTCCTCTAATTGTTCTTGTCAGATTTTTTAGTTCATAGCAGAGAAAAAACTGACTAAAACAGTAAGTTTTGACTGTGGGTGAGACTCCTTGGATGAGTACTCTCTTCCTCCATTGGAACATGTGTGAATGACAGAGATAAATTATCTGCCCCTGACAGATATCATTTATTAAACATTCATCCTATATGAAGCCCTGCACCTAGCAGTTAGGTGAGTAATCTCATTTAATCCTCAGCAGTCCTGAGAAGTTGGTAATATTATTCCTAATTACAGAGGATGAAAATAAGGACCACAGTGGCAAGTGGAGGTTGTTGGCACCTCAGTGAAGTTAACTGAACACACATTCTACTAGACAAATTATAAATACCTTAACATGCATAGACATAGTTCATATTTAGCAATTAGTCTCAAAGGGTCTTGATAAGTCCCTGAAACATTTTCAGGAAAACTGTTATGGTTTGGATATGAGGTGCCCCCCCAAAATTCACAAGTGAGACAAATGCAAGGAGGTTCAGAGGAGAAATGATTGGGCTGTGAGAGTCTTAACCTAATCAGTGAATTAATCCATGATGGGATTAACTGAGTGGTAAGTGGAAGCAAGAGGAGTGTGACTGGAGCAAGTGGTTCGTTGGGGTGTGGCTATGGGGTAGATATTTTGTACCTGGAGAGTGGAGTCTCTCTCTCTGCTTGCTGATCTCTGCAATGTGAGATGCTTCCCTCTCATACCCTCTCCCGCCATAATGTTCAGCCTTACCTCGAGCCACAAGGAATGGAGCTGGCCTTCTATGGACTCAGACCTCTGAAACTGTGAGCCCTCAAATAAACCTTTCCTCCTTTACAGTTGTTCTGATTGGATTCTTTTAGTCACTTAGCAGTTTGACTAAGACAAACCCAATATGTCAAAACTATCGACGTTCTTTGTACTTGAATTGCACAATGATGGTGCAAAAGAAACGGGGACGAGAAGGAAGGAGTCGTCCTTGAAGAAAGAGATGAGTGGAGGCCAGGGTGAGGCAGGGACAGGGTGAGCCAGGAGCTCATACTACACCAGAAAGTGAGGAAGTGCTCAAGGAACAGAGGTGATTGGGACATGCCACGAAGACACAGGAGACAGCTTGGAGGCTTCCCACTAACCACATCTAGAACAATTTTAGCAGGGAACTAGTTAACGACAAGAATATATCATAAACAACTGAAAGAAAATGGGAATAAGTGTATGTCAATAAAAGGTAGATAAAAAGATTGACCAATAGATGATGGAGGAATGATAGGTCGAGGGGAGATAGGGGGCTCCTGCTCACAGCAACATGCTGAAGCTATTGGTTAGTGTGGCAGGGCTGCAGGCACCAGAGTAAAGGTTGGATCAGGCTGGAGTGGACATTAAATCTAAGAGGACGTTTGGATGAGAAGCAGAATATCTTGGTGTATCCCCACAGACTACTTACTGTGACCCAATAATCTTATAGCACAGAACTCAGACCACACCTCAGAACTAAATGCAATGGCTGAACCCAGCATTGCATCTTGTACCTGTAGATGGCCTCCTTAGGTCAACTGACAAAACTGGAAAATGGACAATAAAAATATTATTGTCAGTGCAACTTTATAAAGTTGATACTGCACTGTGGTTATTGAAGAGAAAATTCCATTTCTTCAGAAGTAAACACTGACATATTTAGGGATAAAAAGGCCATGACACATGGAACTTAACCACAGATGACTCTGAAAAATGAACAAATGAGAGGAAGAGGGAGAGAGGTTAAATGGTAAGGCAAATGAAATAAAGGAGTGAAATTTGGAATTAAACTAGAGAGTATCTGGCTGCTCTTGGTGTTGTTTTTATTTTTGATGCTTTTAAAAGTTTGACTTTATTTAAAAAAAATTAAAGAGGAAAAAAAAACGGTGGGTCAAATCACTGCATAAAATGAGGCTATGCCACCAGATGATTCTAGTAGGCACTTTATTACATGCCTCAGAATTGTGCACAATTTTTTTAAAAAAAAGAAAAAAGATCTTTCTTTTAAGCACGTCATCGATGAAACCATAAATTATTGATTTTATAATCCTTCAACCTTGAAGCACTATAATATTAGGAATATTAGGAATATTTTCATGTTGGGAAATGGGAAGAATACAGAAAGCACTTCCGCTGGGTGCTCACGTGTGATGCTCATGGTGAGGAAGAGTATGCATGCAAAAGCTCGAGGCATGAGCTGCCTTGACAGTCTTTCATCATGCAATTCCACTTTGCGTTGAAAGAATGGTGGATAGATTATGGTTTTCTACACCTGGGTATTGGGCAGATACGTTCTCAAAAATCAAGAAAATGTGTCTTCACTTCAAGGAAAATGATTGCTAGTTATTTTTCACTAATAATAAAATTTGAGGTCTTATGAAGATTAGAAATCTTAGGATCTACCACCATGAGCTTGGCACTTCCAATGCTAAAATATTTTTCTGATGAAATTGGTGATGTTACTAAGTGTTATAATTTTATATGTGATAAACGAAATGTGTCGATATTTGGAAAAGCTGCATAACTTATTGAACCAATATTGTGTAAATAACCAATGCATGATAGTACAAAACCATGCATGGGTGAGAATCATTCAAAGTGCAAGAGACACTAATGGATTTGAATGCAACTGAGAATGAAAAGTCTATAAAATAAGGTTTCAATATAAAAAAAAATCTACTTACTGATATAGTATCAAAAAAGAAGCTTCACAATTATTTGAGAGGTTATTAAAATATTGCACCCATTTCCTACTCCATATCCATGTAAGATGAGCTTTTCTTCACATACTTTAACCAAAATAAAATAAATGAAAAGCTGATATGAGCATTTGATTGTTTCTATTAAGTCAAAATTAGAGGTTTTAAAAAAAATAGAGTGGAGGGGTAGCTGAGTGATAGAGCACTTAACGCAGCATTCACAAGGCCCTTGGTTCAATTTCCAGCACTGCAAAATAATAATAATAATAAAATAATAATGATAACAACAATAAACAATATCCCTTTATGTAATATTTTTTTGTTTAAAAAATAGTTATTTTTATTTTTAAAATACATCATGAATATAAAATGCATCATGTAAATGAAATGGGTTTATTTTTACTTTTAGATGAATTAATAAATTCAATTTTAAAATTCAAAAAATTTTAAAACTTCTCAACTTTTATTTCTAAAGCAGTACCTACATAGAACAAACCTTTGGCGGCCTCAATAATTTGAAAGCATATAAAGGGTTCCTGGATATCACTTGGGTTCTTACTGGAAGGGTGGGAAACCCAGGCGCCCACCCTTCCATTGAGGCAGCTGGCACCGTGATGGGGCTCCTGGACAGGTGCTCCCACTAACCACACTGGGCAGTCCAGGCAGGCGCACAATCACGCTTAGCCCATCAGATTTTCTCCTCTGGGATTTCTAGTTCTTCAATGAAATGAAACTATGGTAGATGATGTGGTTTGTGCTCCTTTGTTCTAGTTTAGGACCATCTGGAGTTGCCTTGCTCTCTTCCAAACCCAGTTTCTCAGCCTTTCTTTCTTCCTTTAAAATATGTGTTTTTCCCCACTTCCTCCCCTTATAACCCCTTCTTTTAATTTCGCTGGCATCAGATTCTGTTGCCCGTTACTAAAAAAAAAAAAAATCTTAATATATTAATGTCTTGCTTTACCCTAAAAACAGTTTTTCTGTGTTTTCTCCACATTCTGCTGTTCTGTGTTTTACATGGAGTGCTCTGTCAATCAACAGATCTGAAAGCCCTCTCCTCTGCCCTAGGTGATGACCAAGATACAGTCTTTGAGTCAGTCTTAATGACTGCAAATCAGGCTAAGACATGGCTTCTGAGGCACTTCCTATTTCTCATGGTTAAATTCCTCTTTGCCTGGAGGAGCTGAGGGCATTTCCTGTTTTGTCAGTTGAAGGCTATTGTTTTTGCTTTTTCAATATAAGTAGGTGAAAATATTTTGAGATATAAATGACACTCTAAAAATAATTGTTTGGGGGTTGTAATTACTATTATATGGTAAGTGAAGAATCAAGATGTCATAGGGATAGATCAAAGAATGCCATGTTTGGAATTAAAAAAAAAAAAAAAAAAACAGAACTATATCTATATCTAACTTCTAGGTCACCTAAGTTTTGTCCATGAGCAAGAACTCGAAGATCACCTCAGTCCTTTCCCGCTCTAGAGTTATACAAAGTTTAGTAAAGTTTCAGCAACTATCACTTCTTACTGCTCCCTGGTCAATGGTTGTTGACTCCTATCACTAACAGCGATGTCTAACAAAGCTATGGACCCAAGGGAACAGGTGCCAAGCCTGAGCTAAGTGACCTCACCTTTATGAGTGTTCACTTTCTCATCTGAAAAATGGGAGTTATGAGACTAAGGTATTGCTGTGTGGGCTAATGAGGTAGTGTACACAACACACTCATCACAGCCTGTAGCAGGGCATGTGTTTAATGAAGTCTGGCCACCGTGCTGTTACAGCTACAGCTGAACATAATCTCCACAGATCACAGTCATCCTGCCACTGAATAAATACATTTTTGCAGAAAGCTTGCTATTTCTTCTTCAGGAATTCTAAATGAGTTTTACCTATAACAAGAGTTAGGTTAAATTTATCACCTTGCATAGAATCAGCAAAAACAGTAATAGGGAGTACTGCCAGTGGGTAATGGCACATATTTGTAAAGGATCAGAGTTTCTTGCCAAGGAGGGGAAGGATCCAGAGTCCCTTTGCTACTGAACTTGATGGCTGCTGCCCTGTAGCCCATCCCTTCACTGAGAAGTGGTTCAGGGAAGAGCAAGAAGGTGCTGCTGGCAAGCAGCTCACATTCAAAGGAAGCTGCTTCTTAGAACGTGCTTTCTGATGTGTGGGCTGTTATGGGCTGAACTCTGCTCATTCAAAACCCACATGGTGAAGTCATAATCTCAAGTACCTCCCAATGTAACCATGTTTGATAAGAAGGTCTTTGAAAAGCTAATTAAGTTAAAAAGAAGTTTCTAGGGAGGGCCCTAATCCAATATTACTGGCATCCTAACAAAAAGAGGACATTTGAGCCAGGCACTGTGGCTTGGGAGGCTGAGGCAGGAGGATCAAGAGCTCACAGCAACCTCAGCAAAAGTGAGGTGCTAAGCAAGCCAGTGAGACCCTGTCTCTAAATAAAATACAAAATAGGGCTGAGGATGAGGCTAAGTGGTCTAGTGCCCCTGAGTTCAATCCCTGGTACCCATTCCCCCAAAAAGGAGAACATTTGGACATAGACACACAGAGGGAAGATCATGTGAAGACATATGGAGAAGGCAAGGAGGAGGCCTCAGAATAAACCAGCCCTACCTACACCTTGATCTTGGCCTTCTAACTTTCCCTCAGAATTGTAAGACAATGTATTTCTGTTTTTTAAGTTGACTGGTCTGTGGAACATAGATATGGAAACCTGGGAAGCTAATACAATCCCAAAGACCCAGAAAAGTGTCAGACATGCAATAGGTGTTTGATAAATATTTGCTGAATAAATACAATAATAACAGGAGCAGTTGGCAGCTGGCACCCAGGTTTTAATGAAAGTGCATCTCAGACTGCAACCAGCACACAACTAGACATTTATTGACAGCCTGCATCAAACAGTCACAAGCATGTCTGGAAGCTCAGTGGACTCCCAGATCTCTGTCCTTTATGAAACTGAGAAGATGCTATACACAAGAGGTCACAAGGGCAAAGGCAACACCATCCCAGGGGAAGAATTTGTCTGACATCCATTAGAGTCAAAACCAGGGTCATTTAGGAGTCAAGAGCCAAAAAGAAGCAGCTGCTTTTCAGATCTGATGTAAACTATGCTCAGCCTTGTTGCTGAGTCCTGCCCGATGTGGAAACTTCTCAACCTATTTAGAAGTCGTGGGCATTGGTGGAGAGATAACACCAGAGTGCTCAGCTCCGATGATCCCCAAGTGCCATAGTTCAGTCTGAGAGCTTTCAAAACTCTCTATTTCTTTCCATTTTTCCCTTTCGTGGCTATCGATAGGGAGGTTTTTGTGGTGAAGCAATCTGTCTGAGCTTCCAAATCAGTTCTCGCAGTGTCAGTTAAGTGGCTTTCAGAGGCGAACAACGCAGTCATGATTCATACAGCTATAAACAATTAGAAATGCACTGACTTACAGAACTGCAAGGCGAAGAAATGTACATAATTCAGGATGTCTTTATCCAGAAGCCCTATACCATGCTCCAGGACTCAGAATCCTTGAGCCACATCCAGGGTGTCAGTATTGCCCTAAAGACAGCTTCTTCATGGTGACAAGATCACCTCTTCCTTCACATCTTGTAGACAAGAGAGTCACTTTAAATTGTTCCTGATGGGTGAACAAGAACGTTCTCAGAATCCTCCCAATTTGAGTTCACATGCCCATTCACGAACTGCCTTCAGCCAATAGCAATGCTGCTCTCTCAAGGAAGAAGGCAAATGACCGTAAGGTAGGCAATCTGTAATGTCCGCTACAGCGGCCCACCTGGAATATAAACATTTTTTTCCTGTCTGCTAAGCTGTTTTTTAAATTATTTATTTATTTATTTTGGTAAAGGGGATTGGACCTAGGACCACTTTACCACTGGGCTACATCCCCAAATCCTTTCAATTTTGTAAATTTTTAGATAGGGTCTCACTTAGTTGCTCAGAGCCTCACTAAATTTCTGAGGCTGGCCTTGAACTTATGACCTCCCTGCCTCAGTCTCCCAAATTGCTGGGGATTACAGGTGTGTACTACCACAGGTGGCCGCCATGCTGTTTTAGTAAGTTTTTCATCACTATGGCCAAAATTTTAAAAAAAGAAGAAGAAAAAGAAGAAACAAAACAAACAAAACCCCCAAATAAAAACCAACTAGAACAACCTAAAAATGGAAGTTTATTTGGAGTTCACATTTTTCAGAGGTCTCAGTCCATAGAAGGCCAACTCCATTGCTCTGACCCAAGGTGAGGCAGTACACATAGAGGGGGAAGGGCCCAGCTGGGAAAAGCTGCTCAGCTCATAGCGGAATCATGGGGTAGGGGCACACACACACACACACACACACACACACACACACAGAGAGAGAGAGAGAGGGAGAGAGAGAGAAAAGGGGCCACAGGGAAGATGCACCCTTCCAGGGCCCTCCCCCAGTCACACCCCACCTGTCTGTAGTTCCCACCAGTCAGTCTACTCAAACTAGGATGGATTGGTTATGAGAGGCTACATCTCTCACAATCCAATCATTCCATCTCTGAACATTCCAACATTAACAATTTTGGGGGAACACTTCACATCCAAACCACAAAACATGCTATTGTTATCTGAAGAAACTCTAAAATTTATAAGACAAGTAAATAAGAAATGGTTAATTGCATCTTTACACAACTGCTTTGCTTATAAAAGAGCAACACAGTTTCTTGAAATAGTGAGCTTCTCATCAGCAATTTTAAAAGGTGACAAAAAAGTTCTGATTTTCCTATGACTTTCAGGAATAAGTCATTAACATCAGTCCTGATCTTCCCATATGAAAATCCCCTTGCTTCTCCTACCTCTCAGTATATTAAATGTAATTGGACTACTCTAGGAACGCTAAAAGCTACTATTTTATTACAAACAGTATTTTGCTGCTCATTAAAGTAGATGCATTACACTTAATGAAAACTCAATAACTTATCAGCAAGCATTCTCAGGAGGAAACCGTCATCACTGCCAGCCTGGAGTCTGAGCAGCAGAGCATCCCCGGGGAAGGGCGGGGGAGGATAGGGAGGCTGCAGCTCCACCTACAGAACCCTGCACACGAGGGGCTGCTCATGCTGAACCTAGGGGCAAATGATCCCCATCCTTTGGCTCAGAGAATCATTCTCTTCAACTTTTACAGCAGGAGAGCAATAGAAGCCTACTTAGGCTTTATGGAGTCTTGAGTCTCAGCCCAGAAAAGCCTACTGGGAAGATTCCATACAGTCCCACAGCACCTTGAATCACAAGTTACACTAGAGAGTGTGAACTTTCATAAGGTAAAATGACATGGTCCAGGAAGGAAGAGTTCCTCAAAAGACACAGGTGCTCTGAATAATCCCAAGTCCAATGGAGAACCCAAATCTCAAATCAACCCTCAAAGCAGTTTTCCTCCCTTAATTCTTTTAGGCTTATAATGTCTTCACAGTCTGTCAGTCATTCAAGTTTGAAACCTCATAGTTACAACTGACTTCTCCTTCTCCCTTCTCCCCATTCCTAATCAGCTGCCAAGAACTGTTGGTCCTACTTCTTCCACTCTTCTTTCTATCTCTCCCTCTCCATTCCATTCACTGTCGCCCAAATTCAGACCCCATTACCTCTTTCTTGGAATACTAAAGTCACCTCATTACTAGTTGTCTGTCTCCCATCTCTCAGCTGTCCAATCACTCTACCAATTGCTGGCTTGATTTTCATAAAGTCCAGCTCCTTTTGGACACTTACCTGATGATTGAGAAACTTCAATAGTTTACTTCTACAAAAATAACCCTCAACTCCTATCATACATTTTAGGATCCCTGGTGTTCCGACCACCTCAACCTCAACTTCTAACACTCACCTTTATATACACACACTCACAGGTTTCTATGGGTCCCCCAAGCATATCCCAGACATTTTCCTGCCCAGCTTCTACCCAAGAATCATTCCATATCTGACATTCCTTAAATTCCCATTGCTGCCTGCCACCTGTCTTCTTAGATCCATCCAGTGATGTGGTCTTGGTGGTCACAGATGCTCAGGGATCTGTAGGTACTTGATGAAAATTCAGAAAATATTACTTTTCTCCTATTGCACTGGTATCTTTATTTTCAAAGTATAAGTCATAACTTTCCCATGGTTTTCAATTCACTAATTCAACTAATATTTATTGAGCACACTACTATGACTGCTACAAGCACTAGGGATATAATAATAAATGTACACAACTTACCAAAACTTCTGCCTTCTTATACTTTATAAATAAAAAGATTAAGAAGAAACATGCATAATTTGTTAGGTAGTGGTGAGTGCTAAAGAGGAAAAATAAATCTGGGAACTGTTAGCCCAGGGCATTTGACACTTTACATGTATTGGTAAAAAAGGCATTGGTGAAAAGGGGACTTAAGCGGAAATTCTAAAGGAAGGAGGGAGCTGGTCCTGCAGTGATCACAAAGGAGAAGCATTTGGCAGAGGGAACAGAAATTGCAAAGGCCTTGGAGCAGAAGTTCAACAGGCTTTTCAAAGAACAGAGATGACAAATGAATGGAAGGCAAAGCAACTAAGCAATAGAGGGTTCTGAATGCAAACATGGCGTTTGAAAACAAAGATGAACACAATAGAATTCCCCAAAAGCCATCATCAAATGGCATCTCCTGAATATATTTCCTCTTATTTTTCTCCTAAGAATTCTCATTATTTATTTCCAGGATGACCTACTGGAAATCAACTTGCATACTTTTCATGTGGGATTACTTTATTTCACATTCACCTGTGAAGGATATTTTTCAGGGCAAACCATTCTATGTTGGCATAATTTGCTTTGAGGAATAAATCCCATCTAGTACATATCCCTTCCATTGTCTTCTGGCTTCCATGCTTTCTATTATTAAATCAGTCAACTGTCTTGTTAAAGCAAAGATTTTAGTTTGACCTTTTTTACCTTAACAGTTTTTCAGAAATTTTCTTAGTTTTCAGCAGTCTTATTTTGAAGTATTTGTATTTGCTCTGCTTGAAATTTACATGGATTTGTATCATTAATTAGTTTGGGGAAATTCTCATTCATATTCTCTTCAGATTTTTGCTCTGCCCAATTTTTTCCTCTGTTTTTCTTGTTAGACTACATTTAACCCATATGTCTGGAATATTTATAGTCTGTCATATATTTTCATGATTATTACTATGATTTTATCTCTTTTTCGTTTTTTTTTTTTTTGTTTTGTTTTGTTGTTGTTGTTTCTCTCTATGCTCAAACTGGATTTTTTTTTTATTGGCTTAGATAATCTCTTCACCTGTATCAATCCATTATGGCTTCCATTTGATTCTTTAAAAATAAACACAGTTTGTATGGCAAAATTTCCATCTTGTCATCTATTTTCACAAACATATTAATCATACTATTTTCAATTTTATATCACACTAACTGCAATATTAGATCACCTGTAATTCTGTTCCTATTATTCATCTTTCTCTCTGTACTATTTTTGGTAGAACTCATAATGCTATATCTTATTTATAAAAACTTATTTATAAAAACTGTTGGTAGAGTGCTTGCCTTGCATGCACAAGGCCCTGGGTTCAATCACCAGCACCACCAAAACAAAACAAAGCAAAACAAAACTAAAAACCGTAGGCACTTTGTATGATACTTTCCCTCCTAGAGAGAAATTGCCCAATCATATGGCAGATAGCCAAAGTAGAACATGTCTCCATCAGTTATTGCTGCCCAACAAAACCACTCCAAAATTTGGTTGCATTAAAAGAAACAGGCATTTAACAAGTTCATAATTTTGCAAATCAGGATTTCAGAGAGGCCCCAGCAGAGATATTTCATCTCTGTCCCATGCTGTCTAGGATCACAGCTGGGATGATTTAAATAGCTATAGAAAACTGAGCTAATTTAAATAGAGTCCTATGTCTCTGGCCTCTGCTCTCTTCCTCAGGATCTGCTGGGGAGCTGGCCCCTTTACACATATCCTGTGGCCTGCATTGGAATGGTTGGAACAGACAAGAGCTGAAATCACTTTCCACATATTGGGGTCTTAAGATAGTAAGACTTTTTTGTGACAACTGGTTTCCCACAGAGTGGGGCAAATCAATAGAGCATATTCCAAGTGGCCTAGCTGGAAGTTTCAAGGCTTATTTTCCTTTTAGTCTCAGAAATCCCAGAAGGCCACATTCTGGGTATACTTATGGTATATTTGTATTCATGGAAGATTTAAGGAAAAGCAAATTGATATCAAAAGAGAGAGGAAATTGGTGAAGTAGATTATGTCATTCCAATTAACAGATTCAAGACTGGATAACAGACTTTGAAAGTTTTGTTTATTTCTGTTTGCCTTCGGTCCTGAAGTTTAGTCCTTCGTGGTTGACAACGAAGAGTGTAGGTTATGTAACAGGATCCCTCTTCTTTCTCGGGTCCTGGATTACCATGTGTGACCTCAGTACTGGGAAGATGAAACACTTGGCCTTTATCCTGATGTTTAATTTCTTAGTCATTTCCCCTTCTTTCCAGAATCTTCTGCCTGCCTTTAAAACTCTTCCACTTCTTCAACACATTTTGTGTGCATGTGTGTGTGTGTGTGCTTTTATAGTGGTTCTTAATGGTTCATGATGGTTTGGTCCACTACTGTGGCTTCTGCCCACAGTCTTCAATACAAATGATCTTCCTTAGTTTGCTTCTCACAACACTGAACTTTCTGATCCTGATTATCCTCCTTACCTTGTGACATATTTTCAGAAGATGGTATCTTCTTATTCTTTCACCCATGCTATAGTTCTGATATGAATGATAACCCTGTTCTATCAGGATCATGATGCCCCTTATCTTTAATGTGGATATTGTCTATGCTTCTTTTGACTTCCCCAAAACAGATACTCTGTTAGAAAATGTCTACTCACAAGCCTCACTTTAAACTATAGTTATACCTTTATAGCTCATCCTGGCCCCTGGAGTAGGACTAGGGTATAAGCCATCATCAGTGTCTTTAACATCCCACCCATGGCAGAATACTGCAAGGAAACATGCCCCAGACGTATTTAGAAGGTGCTTTATGATCTCATACTCTAATCCATAATTAATTGCATGGGTTTAAGATTTCTGCTTTGCATACTAACTACCAAAATAGAAAAAAAGTCTAACATTTCTAATAATAATAAAAAATATTAATACTCTTTCTTTAGAGTACAGTAAATTTTGTTCAGGGTTGCTAAATATATCAATAAATAGTGAACCACCATCCATCTGGTGGTATGAAGAGGAAAGTAATTGTCAAATACAGAAGAGGTAAAAGGGCCTAAGCTTCCTGCTTCACCTGTTAGTGTTCTTTCCTGAGCACTGGGTTTGCCAAGATTGATGTCAGAGGCAGCCTGAGGATTCTTCTGCATTAGCAGAAAGTGTTAATGCCCCTGATGAGAAAATCTTTCCTTAGCAACACCTTCTGTAGATAGATCCAGTTTATGTGCATGTTTGTGTCTGTGTGTGGACATGCTTGCATGCATGCTTGTATTGTGTTTGGTAGATGAGAAAGGACTTTGTGATATTTTAATTGATGTTAGTATTATGAAGGATTTTTCTAGAAGAGGACAAGACCTCAGTTAGGTAGCAAGTACTCAACCTTATTAATAAGCATTTCACAAATCATTTTTGAGTGAATAAATGAATGAACAAATATGAATAATTGTATGAATGCTGGTGACACACATCCCTTCTTTAATGGGAACCAAAAGCAAAACAAAATGAAACAGACAAAAATCCCAACTCCCTGAAGACCAGCTGGGGAGAACTTTCAGCTAGGGAGTACAAGAGGACAGAAAATCTCCTTTTAACCTTCTGCCCTAGATTCCTCACAGCACAGCATAAGCAAGGGGAAGTATGTTCAGAAAGTATTTTATTAAAGTTGGGGAATAACTAACAAAGAACAAAAGAAGCACGGGGTTAGCTATTCTGATTGGCAAGACACAGTGTTCTTTCTCTAGGCTCAAAAGTTCAGTTCCATTAACACAAGGCCCTTGGGAAAAATGATTCCAACTACTTTCTGTTTCCATGTTGGAGAGGGCATGTTTGACCATCCCTACCTGAATATGCCTTCCTCAGGCTACTAATTCTTTGAAGTTATTTATTCAACAAACATGCATTCAGTGCTAATTATGGATCAGGCACTGTCTGATTATTGACACTCAAATATGACTAAGATATTATTTGTCCTACTCAACTCCCCAACAGGTGCCAGTCAGGCACCCAAATTAAAAAACTCTAGCATAATTTGATATATGCTGTTAAAGAAGAATGCACAGGATGCTATGGTAGAACAGGTAAAAGAGACCTAACACACCTTGAGAAAGTTGCTGAGCAGGATGAATCAAAAATTCTGAAGCAAGTGTTAACTGACTTCCATGTTGAGGAATCAGTGAACAAATGGCTGGAATAGGCTTAGGAAAAGAAGAGAACAGAATTCCAGCTAGTAGGGACAGCATAAGAAAAGCATAAGGCTAAAAACAGAAACCATTCAGTGTTGCTGAAAAGAAAGAAAAATGAAGGTAGAAGGACAATAATTGCCATCATCAGGTGTGAGATCATGGGAGAACTGGCAGATTTGTATTTAGGTAGACAATTTCATTTTTTTTCTTTATCTAGGACAAGAATATGTATTTGCTATGATCTGAATATTCACACATCCCTCAAATTTTGTATCCTGAAATTGAATCCCCAGTGCAACAGTGTAAAGAGGTGTGGCTTTGGGGACCACTGGTTAGGTGGTACCATCCACAAACACAAAATTGGTTGGCATCTTAATATTGGACTTCCCAGCCTCCAGAACTGTGAGCAAAAAAATTCTGTTGTTTGTAAATTACCTGATCTAAGGTACTTTGTTATAGCAACTTGAATGAACTAAGACAGCATTTTTTAAAAATGCGACCCATAGCACCAGGCATGATGGCACATGCCAGTAACCCCAGTGATTCAGGAGGCAGAAGTTTAGGCAGAAGAATCACAAATTCAAAGCCAGTCTCAACAATTTAGCAAGGGCCTAAGCAACTTAGCAAGACCCTGTCTCAAAATAAAATATTAAAAAGGGCTGGAGATGTGGCTCAGTGCTTAACTACCCTTGGGTGCTATCTCTACCTGCCCCCCACCCCATACACACAAAAAAGGGTCCTGTAGCTTTCACTAGCCTCTGAAAGGTATCCATGACCAAAAGGCTCAGGGACATTAGTTTGGGCAGTAATTCTAAATATGATCACACATCAGAAGTATCTGGCCCTATTTAGAAACATTCAGATGAAAGGACATAACCCTTGCTTTTTGAATCACATTCTGGATGTGGGCTGAGAAATATAAATGTTTTTTTAAAGCTGCTAGACTCTCAAGTTCAGGAGCTGCTGATCAGGATGGAGAGGTTAGGACCTCATCCTTGCCTGCCCAGGATTCATACACACAGTTTCCATTTTCTTCTCCTTTTGCTTATTCACATTATAAATATGCTCAAGGGAGGCCCAAATTTCATGTAAGAATGTAGCCTTACTTTTGAAGATTCCAATACGATAATCATATATTGAATAAGGTAGCTTCATTTTTCATGCAAGAGCCATGGTCTACTGAGTAGTGGAATGGGATGACCCGTGCTAACTCAAAAGCTTTTGGGTAGTTACCTTGGGAGTAGTCCTTAGCATCCACGTAGAGTATTCACCTAAGTAACA
Source organism: Sciurus carolinensis (assembly GCF_902686445.1). Lineage (NCBI taxonomy): Eukaryota > Metazoa > Chordata > Mammalia > Rodentia > Sciuridae > Sciurus > Sciurus carolinensis. The sequence goes on along the minus strand of NC_062213.1, from coordinate 22,752,902 downwards.
GGAGGAAAGTTGTCTCTGCAATGAAAGATTCAGTAATATACTGCAGACTCATTGCCTTTAAGCAGTTTGATGCTTTATTTTTATAGACACTACAAGTTGATGGGTGAGAGAAAAAAAGGGGGGCCCTTAAAATAAAGTATTTAGACAATGTTATGCAAAAATAGCTGAGGGAATTTGTTCCTGCCAATATCTAGAAGCTATAAATAAGGAGTTAGGGCGTGAAAAGGAAGAAACTAACATGCAATGCTTCTGAGATATACTTGGCTTAAAAAGATTTCTGTCTTCAAAAAAGTTGGAAACAGATTGGCCATATATATGATATTTGATGAAAAATCTGAATGTTCTCTTCCTTACCTAAGAAAGGGGGTGGAAGAGCACACTCATTAAACAGAAGAGCATTCATAGATGATCTGAGCAAAGCTAGTCCAGGGTTTTGGGATTGTAAAGAAAAACACAACAATTATCCACACCATACGGATAGTTTCTCATATCTGTTAAAAATGCAAAATGTCAACCACCCCAGAGCCCCCACCTCCTGTTCCATCTCCACAAGCAGTTTTACAAATCATCACGAAGGAGGCAATTGTTTCTACCAAGTGACTCTTTGGCATGAGTTGTGGTTTGGGTAACTTCAGCACAGTGTTTGATTCTTAAGACTCAAGGTGACTTGGATTTATTTATTTTTATCTCATTTTACCAGTGAGAGTCCTCAGGCCAGTGAATTAAATCTCATCTGAGAACCACAAGTAATTGGTAAAGTTTTTCTTTTGCTCCCACCAGATTGGATACAAAAAATTCCAGAAAGCTTGGTGGAATTTGACATGCTATATTTAGTGTTCATATCATATCAGGTAGTGGATGCCTTTTCTTACAAAATTGAAATACCATATTTAGAGATACTGCTTAAGAAATATGGCATCTCATTTAGTAAAAATTGGGTTCTTCCTTTGGCAATTTCCTATGACTTTAAAAATTTAGGAAAGTATTTCTTGCACTGCTATCAGTAGAATCCTGGGAGAACGTGAATACCTTCAGGGAGTCCATGAAACTCAACTTGAAAACCATTCTTTTTAGCATCTCACAATAGCATACAGACCTCCACTTCCTAAGTTCTGCATGTCTCCCTAGAGGGCATACATTCTCCTAGGAGAAGCTTCTGTCTCTTCACATTGGCTGATATTGAGGTTCCCACTAGCCAAAGTTGGAATCTTGTGCTAATTATTTTCAAAATTCTATTTCTTTTCTTGCTGGTGAATTATCATATTCTGAACATATTTAAAATTGAAATATAAATAATACAGAGTAAAATGCACAGAGGGCAAGTGCATAGTCCTTAAGTTTTGATCGTTAGTCACACTGATGTAACCACCTCCCAAATCAAGGTGTTAAAGATTTCCATCAGTCTTCCTCCCTCATTCTGCCTTCCAGTTACATTTCATCCCTACACAAGCCCAGAGAAAACCACTGTTATTACTATTATTATCACATAAATTAGTTTTGCCTATTTTAAAACTTTAAGAATATTTTTTCTTTATGGTGTCTTTTTTTTTTTTTTTAGTATTCTTTAGTCTTACTTTTTTTTTAAATTTTGATTCATTGTACACACATGGGGTACAACTTTCATTTCTGGTTGTACATGAAGTAGTCACACCATTTGCATAATCATACTTAGGGTAATGATGTCTGCCTCATTCTATTATCTTTTCTTCCCCTGCCCCTCCCCACCCCTCATTTTCCTCTATACAATCCATCCTTCCTCCATTCTTACTTCCCCCCCACCCCCCATTATGTATCATCATCCACTTATCAGAGAAATTATTTGGCCTTTGTTTTTTTGGGATTGTCTTATTTCACTTAGCATGATATTCTCCAACTCCATCCATTTACCTGCAGATGCCATAATTTTATTCTTCTTTATGGTTGAATAATATTCCATTGTATATACATACCACAGTTTCTTTATCCATTCATCTATTGAAGGGCATCAAGGTTGGATCTACAATCTAGCTATTGTGAATTGAGTTCTATAAACATTGATGTAGCTGTGTTACTGTAGTACACTGATTTTAAGTCCTTTGGGTATAGGCCAAGGAGTGGGATAGCTGGGTCAAATGGTGGTTCCATTCCAAGTTTTCTAAGGAATCTCCACACTGCTTTCCAGAGTGGTTGCACTAATTTGCAGCCCCACCAGCAATGTATGAGTGTACTTTTTCCCCACATCCTTGCCACACCTATTGTTGCTTGTATTCTTGATAATACTTCTAATTGGAGTGAGATGGAATCTTAGGGTAGTTTTGATTTGCATTTCTCTTATTACTAGAGATGCTGAAACTTTTTTCATATATCTGTTGATTGCTTGTAGATCTTCTGTGAAGTGTTTGCTTTATGGTGTCTTTTGATAAGCAGAATCAAAATTAGAAGTATTTATTTTTAAATGTTTATTTTTATTCCTTTTTCTCAATTTTTATATTTTTATTTAAGCTATTTTTTAATAATAAATGTTTATGTCAAGTTCAGGGAGATAGTCTACAATCTTTTCCTAAATGCCACTGAGTTTGATATGCTGATCTTGTATACAAAGACCTTCACCTACTTGCTTATTTTTTTAGGTTTCTTTTTTTGTACATTCTTTGGGTTTTCTAAATACTTCTAAATATGGTTAAAACTGTTTTTGCTTCTTCTATTGTGGCACTATGGTGCTGACTGAGATCCCGTACGATGATAAATTGAAATAGTGAGAGTGGACTTTGACTTCTTTTTGATTTTAGAAGGAAAGTACTCATGATTCACCAAAGACTACAATGCTAGTTGTAAGGTTTTCAGAGATATATTTAATCAGGTTAAGGAAATTCCCCTCTGTTCCTATTTTATTGAAATTTTTATCATGAATGGCTGTTGAATTTTATCAATGCTCTGTCTCTATTGAGATGATCATATTCCTTCACTCTTTGTTAACAGTGTGAGTAACATTGATTGACTTTCCAATGTTCAACCAGTCTTGCATCCCAGGGTGCCAAATGGCCTTGATGTATTGATGTATATGTCAGCTTCCCATTACAATAACATACCTGAAATAATCAACTTATAAATAGAAAAGGTTGATTTTTGATCATGGTTTTGGAGGTTCCAGTTCATATTCAATAAGCCTCATTGTTTGGGGTTTGTGTTGAAATAACACATAATGCATAATTATGTGAGTGTGTGTTGCAGCAAAACTGCTCACCTCATAACCAGGAAGGAGAGAGAGAAGGAGGGAGGGTGAGAGAGAGAGAGAGAGAGAGAGAGAGAGAGGCAGGGGGTGGGGAGAGAGAGACAGGGGGCGGTGGGAAGGAAGAGATAGGGGATACCACAATACCACAGTCCCCTTTAAGGGCACATATAAGAACATTCAAGAACCAAACTGTAGCAGTTATCCTTTTTATATATTGCAGCATAAAAGGGTAATATGTTTACAAGTGTTTTACGGTGTCTATTTTTATGAAGGATATCCATATGTAATTTTCTTTTCCTGTTATATCTTTGTCAGGTTTTTTTAATGGGTATTATGCTGACTTCATAGACTATATTAGAAAATGTTCTCTATTTTTGGAAAAGTTTGTGTAATACTAAATTATTTCATTCTTGAATATTTGATATAATTCATTAGCGATGCCAATTGCATTGTGATGCTTTCTAAAGGAAAGATCTTGTTACAAATTCAAAATTTTAATAGGTATAAAGCCAAATTTTGTTTCTTTTTGTGATGATTTTGGTAAATTGTATTTTTCAAGAAATTCTTGCACTTGGATTGTTCAATTGGCATAAAGTTTTTTTTTTTAATAATAATCTCTTTTTAAAAAGTCTTTAAATAACTGGGAATTTATAGTGATGGTCTCTTGTTCCTCATATTGGTAATTTGTGAAGTTTAAGTCTGCTGGAGATGAAATTTCTCAGTTGTTTTCTGTCTGAAAATATTTTACCAATATTTTGAAGAATATTTGCACAGCATATTCTTTATCTTTGGAGTTCAAAGATTTTTGACTATTTTGTGCTGAGGTATATTTTTCTTCATTTTTATGCTGTTTACAGTTGAGTGTCTTGGACTTGTGGGTTGATTTCTTCCATCCACTTTTGAAAAGTTCTTAGTCTTTATCTCTTCAAATATTTTTTCTCCCTTGTTTAAACTTTTCTTATGAAACTTTAGTTATTTATATGTTAGATATTATCCTCTTCCTGAGGAAGTTCTGATTCTTCAGTTTAGATAACTTATTACCACCTCTTTAGGTTCATTGGTTCTTTATTGTGTTGTATTCATGTAGTTGTTAAACCTATCAAACAAGTTATTCACTTCTGATATTTTAATTTTTATTTCCAGAATTTCCATTAAGATTTCTTCCCATAGTTTTTGTGTCTCTGGTGAAATTTCATAGCTTTTCAGAAATGTTATGTACCTCTCTCATAGATTATTTGACATATTTATCAAAATTAAAGTCTTTTTCTGCTAATTTCAGCAGTTGGGTTATGTGTGACTATCTTCAGTTAACTTTCCCCCTCTTTATCATGGACACATTTTTCTTTTTTATTTTGCATGTCTTATAACTTTTTATTATATCCAGGTATTGTGTATAAAACAATTGTAGTGATTGAAGTATTATCTCTAGTAAATATACCTCATCTATTATGCTACTAGTGTGAGGGCTAAACCAACGATCTGCAGTTGAACTTAGTCTGCACTTCATTGCAACATTACTTGGATTCTATTCACTTCTGACTTCAAATACTTGAGGACAAGTCAAGACTTTCCCTTCAGTATGCTTTAGATCTGAGCACCAAAACTGCCAGACTCCAAAGCTCTTTCTGTGCCTTAATCCCAGTTTACAGCTTTCCAATTTTCTTGAGATTTCTCTATGCTTTACAGCTTAGCTGCCAGCTTTGTCAGGGACTGAGAAGTTCCCTTTGCTTCTCATCTCTACTCCTGGATTTCTTCACCACGGGAGATCTACTTCTCCTCAAGCTATTACATTGCCCCACGTTTTCAGAAAGATGCCACATTAGAGTAGATAATAGTCCTACACACCTCAGGACATCTATCTCAGCAATCCTGCCCTGTCTTAGTCTCAGTGAGCCACTTCCTTGCATTTAATGAAGGTCCTATGCACCTCGAAGAGATGCTCAGCTTTTGTGCTCTGGTCTAAAGTTTTGGGGAGCCCCTGGTTAAGGTTTCATGAACCTTACCTGTTTATGGCAATTTGCCTAGATTCTCCTTACACGTCCTTAGAATGGAGTAATATCCTGGAGTTGCTAGGGATAAAGGCAACCATGGGTACTCCTAGGAATGGACTGTCACTCTAAGATTTAGTTCACTTAAGTTCCTTTGCATTCTAGCGCCCTGAGAGGTTTTCAGTGATCATGATACTACAGTCTATTTGACTTGTACTCATTGTGTTCATTATAAGGATGAAAGTTATGATCTCTTACAACTTTCTACATCCCTACCAGAAATGAAAGTCAATTCTTCCATTTCAAAAGTTTTCGGAGCCAGACTTTTCCTAAGGATTTTACAAAGAATGAGTTTTCTACTGTTTCCTGCATCTGTCTCAGGTCATCAGAGATGATCCACAATTCCAGGATTTTGGACCAAAACTTGTGCATTGGGAGGAAGAAAAATGGGAATCCATGGAAATACCATTATCATTATTACTTAGAGTTTGCTAGTGGTACCTCCTTTTGGCTAAGCAGTCATCCTGAGCCATGCCAAGTAAACTGTTGGATTATGATCTTATCTTTCACATTCATCTCTCACTTTTCTCTCTGCTACATATTTCTGATGGAGGGTATTCAAGTCCGTGCCCCTCTATACACAGTGCCCTTTCCACTCTTCTCTCCTACTTACATTCCGAGTTATGTCTTAAGCACTCACTTGAATGGATATCTTCTGTTACAGCTTCCCTAACACATTAAATGCCTCCCACACTTCTTACAGCCTTGCTACACTGTTAATGCAAGCTTTTCCCTCTCTATGTGCACACAGCTCTAGGGAGAAGATGGTGTATCCTTCTTCCAAGTGCCAACAATTGAGGATGAGCTTCACTGACCTGACGGGGATACCTAAACGCCCCTGGAGTCAGGATGAGGGGTGGGGTCAGCAACATTCAAATCAGGGGAACCAAAAGGGAAAGAAAAGTGGCTCTCCTATGAGAAATTGGCGCTAGCTGCCATGAAGTATGTTTTAAGTTTTATTTGATATAGATATTAACAGAAGGAAGAGGAAAAATTTGAGGGGGAGGCTTAATATTTACTCTCCATTTCAACCTAAAGACTAGATGGATGTGAAGGACATGGTACCTAGGAAAAAATTTCCAACATCCCGTAAAAGGGTTATTATTAGTAAATTAGTTTCTGAAGGAAATGATACATGACCTTTTTTTTTTCTTTTTCTTTTTTAAACCACTAAGGACCACTCTTTGTTAACTTTTCCTCTAAGAACTCAAATATTTTTAAATATTTTGGCTGCCAAGCTACAATTTTATATTTTCTATAATTTTTTTTTTTTAATTTCAAACTCTTGACTCAGCAATTTTAATTCAGCATTATTGTCCGTTCTTTTTAATGACCTGGCAGCTGATTTGGTGAATCAAAAATAAATATTTCCTTTTCCTCATTCAAAATCTATATAGCTTTTTATTAAGTAAGTTTAAATTTCCCACCAGTAAGGTATAGCAAAACATGTCGCAAATATACAGCAAAACATTTTAAAATATTGATAACCTTTGAAATGCCAACTTCATGTCTCTAAGTAAATGGTTATGGATATGAACAAAGATTTCTTTTAGGAATGTATACCATAGCACTGATCTCATTGATTAAATTCGGATCAGATATTTACCGTGTAATTGTATGTGGTAAATACACCTAGATTTAAAATAAAATTTAAAACACCTAAATTTCTAATGGTTAGGTGTTGGGTAAAAAAAAATTATGAAATATATGGAATACCCACATAATGGAGTACTATACAATCATTAAAGTTTGATTAGACATGATTTAATGACATGGGAATATGCTTACTATATAAGTTTTTTTTTAAATCTCATAAAATAATGTACATAAGGATCTTTGGGGAACAAATAAAATAGCCTCGAAGTCTCTCTGTTCCCAGTCTAATTTTTTTCTACTCTAAGATAGGATGATCTGAATCTGTCTGATTAAAGACACATTTCAGGTCTGTTTCACAAGCAGATTTGGCCAAGGAAACCAGGTTATAGTCATTCATTTTGGAGTAGAATTCCAGCTTGGAAAATAACTTACATATTGGTGAGAGTATATCTTCTTTATTTAAGACACCAGGAAAAAAAAAAAAAATAAGGATTGGCACCCAAACATCATTTTAGTCCTGAGTTACCTCAAATACATTCTACTGAATAAGAATGAAAAACAGACCATCTCTCAACAAAGTTCAGCCAGAAAATAAAAATGCAACTTGGCGCAATTTCTGCTGACGGAGAGCCCATTCCTGAATGTTATGATGATTTCATGTTGTTAGGCATTAAAACATGATTCTAATTGAAAACAAGAGGTGCCTGTGACACTAGAAAGACCACAGCTTATTTTGGGTCAGTATTGAAATCTGAAACTTTAGGCCAAGAATGTTTCCACTTTAACAGGTTAGGGAGAGATTCTTCAGCCACTTTTGGTAAAACATTTGCTATTACTCACAGGCACATATAATATACTGCTTGTATCAGAGGCTAATATATTAACTCATTTAATCCTCATGAAAACTCCATGTGGTGTAGACAAGTACTAACTTGAGGAAACTGAAGCACAGAGAGGTGAGGAAAGGTCATAAAACCACTGGGAGAAAGTGTCAAGATTGGAACTCAGGTGGTTGGGCTCCCAGCTGTGCTTTTAACCAGCACTTTTGGACAGTTCATCAGTGTGAGCTAAAAACTAATAAAAACCTCAAATCCAGTGAAGCAGGCGAGTCCCTTCACTCTGCCTTCCAAAGCAGATTTACACTTCAACAACAACCACATAGCCTCATTCTTCCTCCCAAAATTTTGAGTTCCTGTAAACCATTAAGTCTGCACTAAGTCAGAGGAGCCCAACACAGAGTGACTCAGGTGTCTACAAATAGCTTCTAGTTTTCTCTTCTTGTGTGTGGACTTGGGGGAAACACTCAGACCATCAAGCAGCACCATCTGTAATTTGTAAAGGAGGATTTCTCAAGGTATCTCTACAGTTTGTAGCTCTCATGGAAACATCTGTGAGGTAGGCCGAGACCAGATTTTTCAAAAGTAACTTTCCCAACTAGCCTTCTCAGTCACTCTCCAACTTGGGCATGATGCTATCATTAGTCACACTAGGGGGCCAGATCTTCCAAGTCTCTCCACCTTCGGTCAGGAACCTGAAACTTCATGCATTCGTTTCTGAGCCTACCCTGATGATTTGCCTTTGATTTGCTTGTGCAACCTCATCCTGATTTCCTCTTCACACAGTGCTCACTAGAAAGAATTCACTCAGAAAATATGTATAGGTAACTATCCTTAAGTCCCCATTTTACAGATGGACAAACTGAAATACATAAAACTTGACTGATGCCATGAAACAAATCAACAGGTCCAAATGCAACTTGACATTGGCTCCCTTGCAAAATATGTAAAGTTGGTGACATGTCCTTTCTGTAAAAATGTCCACTGAAAGAGGGTGGATGGATCACAGAGATGGGAGGAGGGAGGAAGAAAGGAAAGGAGGAGATAGGAGCATGAGAAGGAGGTTCATTTCTGTCATAAAACCTTACTGTAGTGGCTCCAACACACCTGGAACCATTTATAAATTCTTTTGAGAAATGCCAGTCCAATAAACACTTTGCCAGCCGGTAATTCATGAGCTCCAGGCAGTAGTTGGAACCAAGGGGGGTAATGGCCACAGCTGTCGGGCTCCAGATGCTCTGGGGCTGGGCCCTGCCACTTTGTCCCAGCGTCCGTGTGGAGGAACACTGTGAACTGGGCACATCACCACTGTTCACACTGGCCTGCGGCCAGCAGCACCAGCTGCATCTGGCCGGGAAGATGGCTCTTGCTGGCGGCCCTGTGTTCCCCACGAGGCTGGGTGCTGGGCTGCAGCCAGGCTGTGAGAGATGGGCCTCCACCCAGCCCGCTCAGTCCAACCTCATCCGCCTGTGTCCCCCACAACCCCCACGGAAGCGCTGGGTTTCCCAGCACACTGCATCTTCCTGGGAACGGGCGTCGTTCTGTAGTCAAGAGAAAAGATGGAATGAAAACCACGCAGATGAAAAGTTATGTCATTTATTAATAATTTCTTTTTTTTTTTTCTTCTATAAATTGGACCGAAAAAGTCTTTGGTGACACTCTCTATAGAACAATCTATCTTGGATGGCAAAACCCAGACATAAAGTTACACAGGTCAGTGAAGTAAATCAAGAGCTATGGCTTTGTCATTGCTTGCACACTCCCACGCACACGTTAGGGCTTAATTGCATTAAATCATTAAGAGTCTATAACAAATGGGGAAAACACTTCAGAAAAGACCTGTGGTGATACTACAAAAAACATTGGTAACATATTAGAAAACTCTGTCCCAAATGTACATTGTATACAAAATAAGGTATACTTTTTTTTTTTTTTTTGCTTTACAATCTGCCACCTAAAATAATTCCAGTTTTCGATGTCTTTCTTTCTACCCCTCGACATACCCTATACATATTTTTCTCTCAAAATAAATATACAAGGTTCATTACATGGTAACTAGGCCGTTTGCATGGCCCAAATTTTAGTAAGAATTACAACCAAAAGGAAAGGAATGTATTTCTATAGGAGAACAGAAAACTATTGCAGAAATCAAATGACCTTTGAGGCCTAAAGGCAAATCATTACAAAAATAAGAGTGACTGAAAGGCTAGCTTGACTTGATTTTAAACAAGGGTGAGACTGCCACTCTGGGGGCTTTGTGTTCTCAGTGGTTGCCTGTCCCTCCTATTCACTGGGCCCCCAAAGGCCCAGTTCTGGGCATATCACTAGCCTCGTGATATGGACTATTTTGAAACTCTAGGCTAGTGAAAGCCACAGTCCCAGCTAAGTAAAAACCATGGAAACAGTCTTTGATTTTTGGAACAGGTGAAAAGGAGAGAGCTTCCAGGAGTTAACTTCATTATCAAAATTGTGCTATCAGGTTTTATATCCAGAGCTTCTGGACAGCATTACTCAATGGTGGGGGGTTTCTTAGGGTGCTTCATTTCCCTCCTTCTTTTAAATAGACTTGGAGTCAAGGAATAATATAATCTCTGCATACTAAGTTTTGAATACTGAGTGAGAAGTTTAGCACAGGCTGAAGTTCATGCATGTTCACTGAGAACTCAAAACAACTTTGTCCCCATCAAACATGCCTGAGAAAAGGAGTCCAGCTGTCAAAGGACTTCCTTGGTTAAATCTGGCCAAGAGAGACAAATGTATCTCAACGGTTTCTTGTCTCCAGTTGCTGGACATGGAAGCCAGGTAAATGAATTCAGCAACTGGAGTCCTGATGTATGGCTGAATGCTGGTTGTATAAACTATTAGAAGGCAGGTGCATTTTTGTCTCAGAACTCATGACAATAAGTGGTCCTTTTAAAAAATTGAGCTCTCAGAGACCTGAAGGAACATAAGACACTTTGAGCCTGGAAACTTCGTCTCCATATTTGCACATGTAATTCAGCCTTATCCAGCCAGAGTCCCGTTCAGATTCTAACCCAATAAAGTTTTCAGCCTTCTCCCCATCCTTTAAACAGGTTGAATTAATATTTTGTTAGTTCTTAAAATCAAGTGCTCCTCCTCTTTTGTAGAAAACACTATTTAGGTCTGTTCACATCACTCATCTCACCCCTGATTAAATTAAAGTTCAGTAACCTTTATGAAAGGCCACCAGCAAAATATTCCTTCAAGTCACGAGGAATTTGAGAATCACCAAAATAAAGGCTAACATAGCCTACTATAATGAAAAACAAAAATCATTCCAAAAGGGAAATTGAAGGAAGCAACCGAAATTGATCCTTCTTTGAGCACCATTTGTAACAAGAAGAAATTAAACTGTAATGCACACAGGATTCCAGGTATGAAATTTTCCTTGCTTCTGAAGCATCATATCTGGAAGTGTGCTAAATATGCCAGGAACACCCAACTAGTTATCTTTTGTGACATAACTATAGTGATTATTGCATGGATTTTCCTCTACAGTCTCAACTTTGGGTCATTTTCAACAAAGGTGATGCATTAAACATATACTGTATACATAAGCCAGATATTTGTAATCCTTTTCATATAAATAAATACATAGTCAGCTTTAAAAAGATTTTTTTTAAGACCACATGTCCTAATGTGGAGCTGGAAAAGATGTGTGGAAATCACAAGTGGCTGAGTCCTCTCTGGAGTTCCTGTTTGTAATTCATTATGTGGTTGGCACTACTCTCTGCACTGGCGTCCTGCCAACTCTGCTCATGTTGGTCACCTAGGGACCCCTGGTTATCATTAAAGTTGGCTAAGAGATAACTCCTGACATCCCACAGCAAGGGTTCTGATTTGTCAACTTGCTGCAATGCAATATACAACTCTTTCCTGAGAATTCAAATCACATCTTCCTGTTGGGCCTTGCTGATTTGCTGAGCATTGTTCAATTCCCAGCTGTATATTCCAAATGAGAAAAGAACATGCTAGCTAGCATCCCCAAGAGATTTACCCAGAGAATGACAAAATGAAACCGTGGAGATTTAAAGTAGATGAAAAGTGTGTTAGATGCTGTTCTCATTTATAATCACCATCTTTTATCATATGGCACGGTTTTTGTTTTGTGGAGACTATATGCCTTGTGAGCTTTATGACAGGTAAATTTGGCAAGGCAGGTCACTGAATGCACTCATGTGACTGACTGGTACAATTAGAGACACTGCTTTGTGAGCCAAGATGACCACATGACTTTCAACTTGGCTTGTGGTTGTTGAATAAAATATTGCTTTTTTTTTTTTTTTTTTTTTTTGGTGAAAGAGACAGACACAAGAATATTCCAGTTTTGGAAAAAAAATTTAAATACAAATTTGTGAAGGCTAGATGAATAAGGATTAACTGCTAATCCTTTAAACAGGCTAAGAACCAACCACAGTTTAGATGACATGAAACCTATTGAGCATTTTATAGAAAAATACAAGTACCAAGGCCCAAGAGCTATTTTATAACAGTGCATGAGAGACATCACATCTACTTAAAGGACAATGTCACATGGTTGAAAGTGGGCTAAGGAGGGTCAATCTGGAAGAGATTTAGGGAGCTGTTCTGAGTCACAGGTGACAGAGAAAAGTCCCTCTTTTCTTGAACTTCCTTGCCTATATGCCACTCACAGCACAGCACCTGGACCTGTGGGCTCTGATCTTTGCTCTGCTGCGAGGCAGCCTGGAATCACCATCTCTGTGACCTCTGGAAACACCTGCTTTCACTCCTGTTCATAGTCCCCCCTCCAAGATATCCAGGATCCTCCTTCTCTCCCAGGTGTCTTCAAAGAAAGGATGAGTTAGCATCCACCAGACAGGGTTTCCACTGACTTCAGCCAGCTACTTGATGTTATTGGAACATAGTTCTGTGATGAACTTTCCTTCTAAGACAAAACTGGAAATATACGTATGGAATATATGACAGTTCTTTCTTTGGGGGGGAGTGGGGAACTAAAGTGCTTATCATTTATTCTGCATAATAGATGGTAGGGCCAAATAATCTTTCTAGTCCCTATTGTCTGTTGCCTCTTCCAAGTAGAAGAAAGCATTTGATATCAGAAGTCTCCATTTTTATAATAGAGCTGAGATATGATTTGTGGGATTTTTGTTTGTTGGTTTGTTCTTATAGTTTCACAATCATCATTAAGCTCAAGGCAGACTTTGCAGCAAGAGAAACGTTCTTTTTAACAAGAAGCACAATTGAACTCACAGATTTAAAAATTACAATGAAATAAAAGAGTATTAAGCCAGGTGCAGGGGTGCAAGCCCGCAATCCCAGCAACTTGGGAGGCTGAGGCAAGAGGATTGGAAATTTGAGGCCAGTCTCACTAACTAAGCAAGAACTGTCTGAAAAAAAAAAAAAAAAAAAAAAAGAAAAGAAAAAAAGGGCTGGGAATGCAGCTCAGTTGTAAAGTACCCCTGGATTCAATCCCCAGTACCAAAAACAAAACAAAAAAAGAGTATTCACTTTTGTTTCTGATTATGTTGCTTGCCAGTTTCTTGCTCAAAATAATATTTGAGCGAAAATGGTATTAGGGTCCTAATGGTGAGGCATACTCTGTTACTTTACAGCAATCCTCTTGTTCAATGGTGTGCATTTACACATTAGTACTTCTTTCTCAACAAAGAAGCTTCCAGAACTTGAGGTTTTCACAAGCATTGAAGAGCTTGTCTTATAAATAATCTGTACCCTCAGTACAGCCATTTTTCCTTGGCCTGTAAACCAAAGCCTTTACCAGCTCTAATCAGACACAGGTCAACAGCTGACTCTGTCATCAGGTCCACACCCCTGGAAGGCATTGTGGGTTGACATTTCCATCCTATTAACATGCTGGTGGGTTGCGTGGACGGTTCCTTGTGCAAACTGAACATTTCTTAATTATACTAGTAGAGTTTTCTTGGTACTAACTCCCCCCACCCCCCCGCCCAATGAAAAAAGATTATCATACTTATATATCTCAAACATAACGGTTTCAGTTAGAATTGCCTACCTGAAAGTCATAATACTTGCTCTCATGCAGTGACATTTTAGAGATAAAAGTTCAAATGGATTTGAAAATTCAAATTGGAAAACAATTTATACTGGCAAAGTTAAATAATGAACTTGTCTTAACTTATGCTTAGTTACTTCTTGACACTGGGTGGAGTGACTTATTGTGTTTCCCGTGAAGTCTGAGCTTTTGCAACTGCAGGAAGCCCTGCGTGGCCAACTGCATCCATGTCTGTGGGAAGCGGAGCAGCAGCTTTGAAATATTCACAACCAACACAATTTTGATTAAAGAAAGAACTCTGGTTTTTAATAGTTTTGATCATTAAAAAAGTTTAAACCTGCATAGCAATCATTTCAAAAATAATTATTTAATGTTCCATAATTAAACTGTACACAACCTAGTCTTGGGACATAGAAGCCAGTGAGGTGAGTTTGGTGCAGTCCCAGGAGCCAGGAGTCAGGTTCTCATTGGCCTTTTTTTGTCATTCTGTTCGTCTAGGTTTATTTGGATACTTGGCACAATCTGGCTCCGCGGATGAGCGGATCTGCACTGGGAAGAGAGAGCAGCTTGACCCGGCCCTGCTCGCTTCCCCTCCCCCACGCGGCCACATTCCTCAAAGTCGTTCAATGTCTCGGTATTTCTTCCTCAGGATGGAGACCTGGTCTTTAAAGAGCACGGGGTCAAGCCTCATCTGAGAGTGGATCAGCGGCATGTAGCCAAACCAGCTGGCAAACGTATTCATGCAGCTCTGGCGCTGGGCAAAGTGGTCAGGGTCAGCCCAACGGGAAGCCCGAGAAGTCTAGGGAGAAGGAGAGAGAGGACAATGAGAGACGTGCCGGGTGAGAGGCGGGCACTGCAGGATGGCCAGCCAGGTGAGTAGGCGAGCCGCAGAGCCTGGGACTGACCCAGCCTCACCCTGCACTTGGCAGGTGGAGAAGCAAGGTGCGCTGGCCTGGTTCCAGCCTCGCCAGGTTTCTCCAAGGCACGCAAGTTCATCTAGGTGCAAACACTATTTTGCCAAGCTTTCTGAGTTGATCGATCCTCCAATGAGTGAATGAAGATGCTTATCAAGTGAAACTCAACTACCATGGTCACTAAATACACTTCTTCTTGCGCCTTGGACCAACGACTATGACTAACAATGCTTTCTTGTTTCAAAAACAATTTTTTAAGTCCCTCTTGTTTATTTGGTTGATTTGAAGATACCAATAATCAACAGTGAAATCTGCTTTCTACCTGTTCCATTTTGTCTTTTACTATCTTTCTACCTTTATAAAGATCCATGGAATCCTTCTTTTAAGTCACATGTATAGCTGAAGAAGAAACAAAACCTTACACTTGGTGTAGGGCTAGCATCATGTGAGTTAAAAATCTGAACTCCCTTCTATGGATTTTTCTACTGAGATGGCTACACAAAGCACAAGGAGTTTGTCTATAAGGCTGTTCTACACTAAAATCCCCAAACTCTGCTCTTCTCTTAACCCAAGAATGGTTGCATTTTCTATTCCACTAAAGTGTAAAGAGTCAGTACTCACCTACAATAGAAAAAAGATTTATTCTAGGCAAGTAAAAAAAGACCATTAAAATCTTTTTAGCTTTCTATCTTGCCCCTAAGGTTGATTAAATATTTTTAGATCTTGTAAATGATTGACATTGATTTAAAAGCAAGCTTTAAATGACTTGAGTGCTGAAATCTAAATAGGGCAACTAAGCATATTGTCTTTAAAGTCAAGTTTTTATGAAAACAAGAAAAAGATGGGCTGCTCTATTGTAGGAAAAAAACCCATTTAGGTAAATAAGCAACTCTTTAATGCGTATGCATGTGTGTGTGTGTGTGTGTGTGTGTGTGTGTGTGTATGTTCCCACACATTATCACAAATACACTTTCATGGAAAAGTACATTTTAGTGTGAAAATCATTCAGAGTCGCTTTAAAACCATAAGTGCCGACATGCTTGAAAATAACATCAAAAATAAATACAAATGTCAAGTTATCTCTGAGCAGCAGAAAAACAAAACACTAACTATAAAGTGTTTTCATGAAGTTCATGAGCTTGCAATAGCATCAGGTAATAACACCTCCATTTTATCAATAAGGAGGCAGGCTCAGGGATGCTATGGTCATTTGCTTGCTCCTTTCCTTAATACTAGGAGAATGCAACAAGGTAAATGAAGGAGAGGTCATGAATGAAGCCGACTATGGGTTCCTATGGGAAGGCTAGTCAGTCCCATGGGTGTCTTGCTTTGTTCCTAAATCCATGTGGGTTTATGGGCCATTTGGGATGGGCTATTTCCCATAGGGCCTGACACCCACATCAGAGCAGAAGAGCTCACATGTGCAAATGGAAATACCCAAAGAGTATCAGTTCATTCTTATTCTCATTAACAACAACAACAAAAAGGTACAATTGAATCATGTTAGTTATCTTTTTTGCCACTAGATTTGAACACTTATTCTGGGTCAACAGATGTGTTAGAAAAGACGTCTTTCCTCTGTAATAAAAGTTTAATCTCAGAGCATGAGATCCACTTGCTTTACCAGTCACACAAAATTAAAACAAACTAATGGGTATGGAAGGGAGAAGGGGGCAAACGCAGCACCTGGGTACATACAGGTAGATCTAAGGTTCCATTTAGCTTTGTCCCCAAGAGATTTGAAAAATTACTAGAAACGTTGCTTTGATTGAATTAGGCAAATCTATGAGAGGGCACAAAATGAACCCCTAAGAAAAAACATTCTTGCAACTCCTCTTGCCTGTTCTTTCAGTAACTGGAGGGTAGTAGAATATTCTACTGGAACCCTTGCTAAGGACAGTTCTTTTGTTATAACCAGGACCTGGAACAGTGCCTGATAACCTGTATGTGCTCAGGAAATGCTAGATAACTAAATTTTATGAACTTAAAATTCTGTAAATTGTTTGCTCTCATTAAATTAAGTAAATGGAAAAAAACAAAACAAAACAAAAAAAAAAAACCCAAAAAGCAAAAAAAACACATCAATTTGGTTGACCCTTGGCAAAACCTAGGTTTTTACACATAGATCAATACCTGTTAGAACATGGCCCAGGAAAACAAACCAAACTGATATGCTCATTTTAAAGACTGCTTCTCTAGGTTGACTCCAGTCCTCCTGGCTGCTCCGTGATCTAGCTCAAGTAGCTCTAATGGCCTTAACTTAAGGTGTTTGATTCTTACATAAAATATTGACTCTGCCCAAGAAGAATAAAAATAGAACAACTTCAGCATCTTCAGATGGTTCAATATCAGGAGTCTAAGGTATAGGAAAACAATCAGTGGAATGAACAGAGTCCAGTAAAATTTCCTTTTACTTTTATCAAAAAACAAACAACAACAAAACAAATCTTTCCATTCTATGAGAAAGATTTCACCAATTTCATTTTAATGAGCCAGGTGAATTTCAGAGAGCATCTGATGTGCCCACAGCTTGTGAAAGCTGGTTCTAGAACTGAAAATCAAATACTGGGACCCTTGGCATTTTACTTTGATGCACACTCAACTCATGAGCAAATACCAGTGGTTGGTGTTGAAGACAATATTGTTTGCTTGTCATTAAATAAGGCACCTATGAGAAACTTTAAATATGTTCTCATAGGTCTTTAACTCCATTGACCAAATGCCTATGTGTCCGCCTCCTTTTCCCTGTAGAAGCCTAATCCTCAATGTGATGGTACTGCAAATGGGAACTCTGGGAAGGGATTAGGTCATGAGGGCAGAGTGTTTAAAAATGGGATTAGAGACCTTATAAAAGGGACCCGAGAAAAAAAGAAGGGGATCTTCCCCTTCTTTCTAGCATGTGAGGACCCTGCAAGCAGACAGTCATTGAAGAATCAGGAAGCAGGTGCTGACCAGATGCCGAATCTGCTGTACCTTGATTATGTACTCTCCAGCTTACAGAAGGGCAAGAAATGAATGTTTGTTATTTAAGCCACCTTGTCAGGTTCATCTGTGTGACAGCAGCCTGAAGGGACTAAGACAAACTCTAAGGATGGTTCTTTCTCAGGTCCCCATATATTAGATGAGAGCTTTATATTCTTGAAAAGAAGATACTCTTGATTTGTGTCCTCCTAAATAGTCATGTGCCAGTCACTCATTCCTTAGAGCTTTCCAACATGGGATATTTCTGATACCTCCTCAACATGCTCCTACAGAGTTCCTAGAGAAACACTAGTCCACCTTACCTTGGGCTGAACCACCAGTGAGTCAAGCAAGGGAAGAGAGTTCGTTTACCCTTACCTGTCCCATCATTGTCTCCTTATACTGCTTCTTTTGAGTCACTTTGATTGGAGGCAATTTTGTCACAGCAGACACCAGGAAATTCATGAGAATGTCCTCACAATTGGCCAGTTGGTCCACCATGTTCTTCAAGCTGGCTGGCAGGTAATGGGAGTACAGGTAGTGATAATATCTGTAAAAACCAAAGACAGGTTTCCCAGGGCCATCATTACATAATGACAGGTGGACCTGATGCATGTAACCATTCCTTGAGTCCCTAAACATGTCACTGGATAGTGATGATGATGATCATTATCCCTTACCTGCTATATGCCAGATAACACTCTAAAGCATTTTCTAAATGCCTCCTCTAATCCTTAGATGGAATCTATGAGGAGGGTGGTATTATTGTTCCCATTCTATAGATGAGGAAATAAGGCACAGAGATACACATAGCTGCAGATAGTGCTTGCCCAGGTAACTTTAATACCAGTCTGGTCAGTTAGAAAGAAACTGAATACTTAGATGGCAAGAGAAATTATTTACAAGTGAGACAAAAATCATAGGAAAGAATCAGATTTATCTGTGTGACAATGGAGGAAGAAAAGGAACAATGAACTTTTTTTGGTGGTGCTGGGGATTGAACCCCGGGCCTTGGACATGCGAGGAAAGCACTCTACCAATTGAGCTATAATGAACTTTTGAGAGGTGAGATCAAGATTCATGTTAAATGTTCACACATTGGGCATTTTCAACCCTATCCCCAAGATAGCAAGATTCTCTATTCTTTACTTTAAAAAGATTAAGTATGATCGGTGTGCTCCCCTTAGTAAGAGGATTCCACCAGTGATCCAGTGGGAAATGCTACCCATATATACTCACTAGTCTGGCTACCTTACTCCAGATGGCTGGCTTTAAAGACTACATATATGCAAACAAGTACACAATTTAAATCTCCATCCATGGCTTTTTTCAACATATCCTTTTGGGTATATATACATGCCCAAGATTGAACTTCTATATTTTCCACAATTCTCATTCCATCTGTAGCTTTCCCCATCTCTTTTGATGACTGCTCTGTCCTTCCTATCCTTAGATAAAAACAACAACAACAACAAAACAAACAAAAAAACCACCACAACAAAAAATCCCCAAACCACAGGCATCATTAAATTCTACACCCAATCTGTTAAGACATCATGCTAAAGCATCTTCAAAATATGCCCACAGTCTGGTCATTACTTATTATCTCCATCGTTTGCTTCCTGGTTCAGGCAGTATCATCTCTAGAAAATGTCAATCACCTCCTTACAGGTTTTCCTCCTTTACCTGGCCCTGCTGTAGCCTATTCTCAACACAGCATTCAGAGAGGATGCCTGAAATACAGACCTGATATCTGTTATGTTTAAATCCCTGCACTGGCTCCCCAGGTTACTTAGAGGAAAAGTCAAGGCCTCTTGCACCTGGATTCTCAGAACTCCCTGACCTGTTTTAACACACTGCACTCTAGTTACACTGTTCTTCTAGACATTCTGTCCACATTCCGCCTCTAGGTGTTTATTCTAGCTGCACTCCATGCCAGAACGCTCTTGACCAACTTCCTAGTCTCTGCTCACATCTCACCTGCTCAGTGAGCAATGCCCTGGCTCCCTTCCAACCTGCCCCGTCTCTACCACTCCTGACCCTTTACTCTTGATACATCAGCCTGACATCCTATTGTGTCTTCCTTGCATTGGCAGAATTTTTTTTTCTCCCTGTTTTACTTAATGGTGAACCCTAACATCTACACCAATGACTGGGGCTGCTCAACTAAGACATGCTTTTCTCAACACTGAGTTATCCTACATACCCTGGAGTGTAGCTTCCACATTTCAGCTTAACTGAACATGCTACTCTTGCACAACTTCAGGAAATGCAAAAAGTCAAAAAGTTTCATTGGTTTAAAAAACACATTTGCTACAATGACAAAACTTCAAGGGATACGAACTAATGTTCATTAAAGTTAAGATTTGGCCCAAGTTCCTTTTGTGCAGTTGCCAGAAACTATTATGAGAGATGAGAGAGATGGCTAAACTCCTCACTTGTGGTAAATAGCAGCTCCTGTCAACACCATGGAGTAGTCGTTCGTCCACTTGGATGTGTACCCCCACCGCTCCTTAGAGTTATCCCAGAAATGGCTGCGTGCAGGGTACCCCACAATCCTCTCTGGGAAGCTCTGCCACACTGTGAAGGCAAAATCCACCTGCAGGCAGAACACAAGCCAAATAAGCAATCAACAGTGTTAACAAATGTCAACAAAACATTACCTTCCCCCTGCTAATTCATGATGCAAAAGCCCGGGACTGTTTTGAAACATTAATTCCATGTATTCATCAGCAAATTAAACTGACTGCTTGACATTTCGCCCCATAATTATGCACATTTTAATGTTTTCTGTTAAAGATATTTCAGATTAGTGTGGAAATGAAAGAAAAAAAAAGTTTGCTGATATGTCTTTTGGAAATATGCTCTGTTCAAGCAAAAAAAAAATAAAAGCAGTTATTCCCTCTGTGCCCCCAAAAGGTACATGTGACTATTGATTCAGAAGAGGCAGAGACACATCTGTTTTTTAAATGAGAGCAGACTTCCTGTGTGCATCCAGAGTGAATATATAGCATACATCTTTACCAGCAGATATCAAAGCCAAAGTCACTGAAATTAAAATAAAGAGAAAAGATGTTTTTTAAAAAGCACAAGTCTTAACACAAAGACAGAGTAGATCACCCTAAAGAAAGAATAATTCAGGCTTCTCAGGTTCGAAGATGCACAGTGTGAGGAAACTCAAGAAAAGCACCCACAGTGAAATAACTAAGAGTAAGTAGGAAGGGAAGCCACAAGATGGTTTAAAGAAAAGGTAGCTGAAGGCTTTCCCGGATTTGTGAGAACCAAAAACAGGTCCTTCTGAACCTGCTATCAACTAGCCCTGGGAGTTAGCAAATAAATGCTCTGTTTTCAAGTGCATAAGCTCCCTTCCGACTTTCTATGATCATTTGGTGAATCAAAAATAAAGACAAGCAAGATAAAATATAATCGATCATATAATGCTCATAATGGTGTAGTGCTTATAATGTGATAAGCCTGCTTCTAGGTGCTTATACATTTTCACTCGGTTCATCCTCAACCTGTGAGGTATGTGCTTTTATAATTTTTAATTTCCAGAAAAGAAAACTAATATATATGAAGGTTAAGTGATTTACCTGAGCTAGTAAGTGGTGGCCAAGAGTCCAACCCAGGCAATCTGGTTTCAAATTCAGTGTGTACTGTATTCTAACCTCTCTTTAGCTTTCTTGCTATAGTATTGGAATCAATTTATGTCTTATAAGGGTTACAATTTACAAGCTTTGCCCTATGCCTTCTTGATAAGCAATGCAAATGGAAATTTAATTGATTCTGCAAATAATTCAAGTCCCAGGACTGTCATGGTAGCTGAGGGATTGAGCGACATTGCCAAGTCCTGCCATCAAGGAAGTTCAAAAGAACAGCAAGTGACCGTTCACCAGAGCCAAAAGGTGAAAACAACCCCAATTCCATCCATTGCAGAATGTGACCATGAAATAGACTCATCAAGCAAGTGCTGATATGTGCTCTAGCATGGAGACTCAGAAACACTATACTATGAAGCCAGACAAAACCCACCACGCATCACAAGATTCCATGCACAGAAAATGTCCAGAATAGGCAAATCCCCAGAGATCGAAGACAGAACAGGAGTTGCCAAAGGCAGGGAATATTGCTTGATGGCTACAGGGTTTCCATTGTGGGTAATAAAAATGTTCTCAAAGATGGAGGTTATCATGACTGCCCAACATTGTGAATGAATGAAATTGTACAGAATTATATACTTGGTTAATTTTACGTTTTTTAAAAATGTAAAATAAATAAATCAATAAAATAAAAAGATGGAGCAAATAGGCCTTGATCAACATTTCCCAAGCTTTTTTTTTTTTTTTTTGCCATGTTTTTGTATCACATATTCAATTCATTAGGAAATATTTTTCTTCAAGTTGACTTTTTTTTTTTTAATTATTATACTTATCTTAGGTAAAAGTACCAGTAAAATTCTGGGATTGATTATTAGATATGTTATTGTCTAACAAACATTAAATTAAAAACAATTGTTTAAATAAGATATACTTGTAATGAATCATGAAAAAATTATTCTCTATTTTATGTACACAAACCATCTTTTTGAAACACAGGCCTGGGTGATTTTTAAAGATCCTTTTATCTCCAAATTCTTAAGGCTTCCAAGTCATTCTTTTGGTAAACAGCCATAAATTCTGTGTGAAACTCTAGTTTGGTGTCTGTGATGGTTGACTTTATGCACTAACTTGACTGCACCAAGAAGAACCTGGAGAAAAGATCACTTCTGGGCATGTCTGCAAGATTCACATTCCAATCAATGGACTCCATGAAGTAGATCATGCTCCCAACCTGCCTGGGCAGCATTCAAAGGGCAGGGGGCGGGGAACGACACAACACAAAGCTGGAGGAATGAGGAATTCACTTTTTTTCCTTCCTGCCTGCTTGTTTCTGCTTGGACATCACCTCCTACTACCCTTGCTCTGGGACTTAATCATTGGCTGCTGTGATTCTCACAGGTCTCCCTATATCCCCAGTTTACAGATGGCAGATTGTGGACATTTCATCCTCCATAATCCTTCATGCAACTCCTCATAATAAATCTCCACTGGCTCTGTTTCTGTGGAAAACTCTAATACACTCCCTATCTCAAGATAAAAAGATTTAATATGACTTGTTCCCCAGAAACATACTTTGGGGGGAGTTGGGGGAGGAGGGTGGTATAACATACATTAAGAAAACTTGGTGGGGAATGGAACATCTCAAAGTAAAAACACAGCAGGGAGTGGACAGCATTTGCCAGGAGACTGAAATTAGGTCATGATAACCTATACATGGTCACTGGCGTCCAATACTAATGGCGCCAACTGATGGGCCAGTATATTCAGCTAGCTGCCTGTTGTCAAAGAATCCGCCTGGCTGTCAGCACTCTTCGGGGTTTTCCATTATTCTTTGAAAAGGAAACACATGCACGGGCAGCTACTATAGAACCCAATGGGGTGTTTTCATCACATGAATTTCTTACTCTCTCAAAGCTGTTTCAAGTCATTTCAAAGGAACTCAAAAGTAAATTCAGATAAAACTATGATTCTTGTGATAGCACTGCTTTCATGGAGATCATTAACACATCAAAGAAGGCAGAGGTCAGCTTAAGGCCTGTTCTCTTAAAAATCAACATCTGTTTTCTTTTGAGGATTTGCAGCAACCCAGATAAATGTAAATAACTATAAACCAACTATATCTAATACCCTTTATAAGATGCTGTTTAAAACTCTATCGTTAATGCTACAGAGAGACATTTACACAGGCTAAGAACCCTTAGAGAGGAAATAAACTGAATCAACATCTATTCACCTAAAAAAAGAGAAAGGAGAAATCCTTGCCCACGACCATTTTAGGCAACATAACCACTTCACTGATGAGCGGCCAAAAGCAAACCAGACTGCCAGCCTCTTAAATTTACATATCATTTTCAACCCACGTTGACTTCTAATTACTTCACATACAACACATGTTCCTCCCAGCATGCACTGAGTGGTTGGAATTGCTATTCTTTGAAAGGAAATTCACCAGTACAAAGATGCATCACAACAGCTGAAAGTTATTTCTCCACAGGTCATGGAAAACCAAACCCTAGGGTGAGACTAATTGCCTAGTGCCCAGGGGAAGAGATAAGAGGAGTCCAAACTCCAGGTCACAGGAGGATGACTCAGGTAGTAGTCTTAACTATTGTTCCTCCATGACAATGTGCTGTTTTCCTTGTTCGCCCTCTGAGATGTACTGCCCGCTCTTCCTGCTCTGCTCTAGGCCTTGGGATGTTGGGTCCCCAGGGATGGTACCACTTGGTCCTCCTTGCTGGCTGGTGTCTGCTTAGGTCAGGTTAATGGGAAACACCAGCAAGAAAATGGAGATGGGACCAGAAAGAAGTCAGGTGTCTCCTCCCTTTGGCACCAAGGTTCTGGCAGCAGCCATGTCTCTTCCATGAACAGAAAGCTTGTAGGGAGGCTTCTCCTTTCTAGTTCTGTCTTTCAGGCACTATCCTTTTCCTTCAGGCCTAGGGGTAGGAACTGCTTCCCCATCTTGCAGGAACCTCCCCACCCACCCCTCCCTGAGTGATCCCAAATTCTTCCACTTGAATCATCTGATTTAAATTCTGCTTACTGCCAGGACTTTGATAGATACAGGCAGGAACTGTGTAACCAAAGTACCTGGCATCGAGACCAGAACAAAGAAATCTCCCAATAAATACTTGTTGAATGAATGTGCTTCTGGGATGCCAGCTTCCCTTGCAGGAAGCAGCAGAAAAATGCAGGCTGGCGTGTCCCCTAGGTTGTATTTCATAGCTCTCTTTCCCTTTGAATTTTAAGCATCTCTTCTCCCGGCAACCCTTGCTCCTGCCACTCCACACAGGCACAATCGGCCATGTGTTCCTCCTTTAATCCGCGCAGCGCTCATTCCCTCAGCCATTCATTCAACAAGTATTTATAGAGCTTTGACTACATAGAAAGCATTTGAACAAGGTGAGGTCCAGGACATTGTATCCTGGGGTTATTTAGGTTGCCCTTGTACATAACGTCTGTTCAACTCCATTTCATGGAAATTGGAAGAGGCCCTGGAATTTCAAGAAAGAGAACTGAGTTGGGCAGCCTAGGTCAACACCAAGGCCCGTGGTCTGAGCCAGAGTGGGGTCCAGGAGAGTGTGTGCTGATCAGTGCTAATGCTTAACTAGAAAGGAAAATGCAAATGAGTAAGAGAGGAAGAAGAAAGGGAGGGGGGATGATAAATAGTTAAGTCTTCATGCAGTTCCAACAGCTACCATAAATGGGATGTTTCTGATATACTACATTTTTATACAGTTGTCTTTGATCTCAACTATGGCTTCAAGTAAGGCATCAGAGATCAATACTCATTCGAGTTGTAAAAAATTGGTTTTCCATCACATCTGTCTTCTACTCCACATGCATTTTTTTTTTTTTTTTTTGTGGGACTGGGGGCAATCTTATTTTTGGTCAAGTATCTGAATGCCTAAATTAGCAGGGGTCTCCATCTCAGCCTTAAAGTGGAAAAAAAAAATGAACATTTTAGGTCGAGACAGGAAAACTGCCTTTGGAACCCAGAACAGCAATCTCTAACAGGCACTGCACAGGGATTGGGATAAGTGGGGAAGGCTGGCTGCCTCACTCTGAACTGCGCAGTCTCAAGATAATGTATAAGAGAACCCCCTCCTATTGGGAGCACTCGCCTGCCCCCAACTGTGCTGTTTTAAGAACAAAAAGGAAGGACAGACTGGAGGGGAGAGGTGAAGCACAGTCATGCAAATGAGGAGCCAATTAGCAGAGAAAACAAAAGAAGAAATGCCCTCATCCCGGTGCCAGGTGGGGCAAGGTGCTGGGTTAATTAAAACCAAGTTGGCTGGAAGTTTTGAAAAATGTTTTCAACTTCCACCACAGCAAAGGCAAGAGAAAGGCTGGCATTTGGGACGTGGGGCACTGGCCTGAAGAGGTCCCGGCCACTCAGGCCTGGATCTTACCTCGGTCGTGGAAAGCACAGTGTCCTCGTCAAGGCTGAGCACAGCATCTGTGATGATGTTGTCATAGGGCAGAAACCGGCTGCTCATCACCTGCAGAGTAGAATGCAGGCAGAGGGAGGGGAGGAGGGAAAAAGAGAGGTGACATTAGAGCCCTGTGTTCAGGAAAATCCCCTCTTCCTCACTTCCGTAAAGATGCCCCACTACCTGGTCACCCCTCAACCGGAACAGACTTCTGCTCCCTTTTGTTCAACAACTACTGGGCACCTTCAGTGTACCAGGCACCTCCCTGGTCAAAAGGAGGACAAAGATAAATAAGATATGTGCCTTGTCTTTGAGGAACTCATAGTCTGTAGAGAGCAAGAATCATTTGACTAGTTTTAGCTCAAATTGAAAAATGCTAGGAGACCAGAGGACGGAGCAGCCAGCTGCCTGAAAGAGCAGATGCAGGCAGGACCTTGAGAGGCAGGAAATCACCAGGTGCAGAGGGCAATGGGTGGTACAGATAGGAGGCTGTGCAGATGCAAAGGGACCAGTGTCCAGAGGGCAGGAAGGAGTGAAGGAGAGGCATGGGATGCGTACCCCCAGGGCACCAGGCCAGATCACAGGTCTGCAAATATTTACAAATTCAACTATATGTTTATTGTAGCACAGAGTATAAAGACTATATAGACATTTTGATTGTAACTACACCAATCTAAGGTAGTAATAAAAGTAATTTACAAATCATTTCATTAAAATAAAAAGTTGACTTAAAGAAAAATTTTTAGTAAGTAAAATAGCACATGTAGTTTACAGGTTAAGGAAAATGGTGCAAACAGTATATGAATAAATTCTGGGGAACTGCAGAGTAAGGCATGGTGAGATCTGTGTGTGTGTGTGTGTGTGTGTTGTTGGGGCTTTGAGAATGCGGGGATCAGCTGGAACATGGAGGCTGGAGAGGCCACTGTGACAGTCACAGCTCACCTTTGTGTGGAATACACCACCCAAGAACTAGTATTTTTTGAATATTATGTATGTGTCAGGAAATGTTCTGAGTCCTTTATAAACATTATCTGATTTCATCTTTATTACAACCCACTTTATAGGGGAGGAAACTGGGGAGCAAGAAGGTAAAGTGTTTTGCCCAAGATGCACCCGGGTTTTGCCCTGGGAGCCGTGGCTGTGAGCATTTCAGCCTCTGTGCTGTAACTGCGTTGGGTCTGGAAAGAGCCTCCAAGTGAGCGTGGGAACAGATGCGGTGCCTGCACCTTCACTACTGCCCCCTGGAAGTTATGGTAATGGCTATGTCGGCCCCTGTGAATTCACACTTGCCATCCACTGTGAAGCACAAAGCCCAGAGACTGAAGTAGCTCAACTCTGGAGACCAAGGGACAGGGGAACAGGAGACACCTAAGTGGCTGCCAAGGCACACTCTCCACAAATTGGAACTCCCCAGAGAAGGCCCAGCTATGCTGGCCTGGAGAAGCCAGCTTGACTGCAGGACTTGTCTCTGGTGCGGGCTCTGGGCCTGCAAATCAGGGGCATCGTCAGGCATTAAAGACTGGTAGCAGGGTTGGGGTTGTGGCTCAGTGGTACAGTGCCTGAGGCACTGGGTTCGATTCTCAGCACCGCATGTAAATAAAGAAATAAAATAAAAGGTCCACCAACAACTAAAAAATATTTTTTTAAAAAAAGGACTGGCAGGAGCCAAGCTAACCCATCTCTGAAGGCTCAAGGAACAAAGCTGCAGTGTGAATGGCTTCAGGGGCTGCTCCTACACATTTGTCAACTGAGTCAGGCTTTCTTTTCCAAAACATCTTTCTCAGGCTTTCAAAATAAAATAAAACACAAAGCGATAAGCAACCTCATACGCTCGGCACTCAGAAATCTCAGCCTGAAGCAGTTCTCCTGATCCTGTTTACATGTCCACTGAGTAAGGCAGGACCCATTAGCTGCCAGCTTAGCACTGCCCTGACCTTTCCCTTGTTAGGCCTGCAGGGGAAACTGCAAAGACAAGGCCCATAAATTCAAAACAGAATTTTGCAGCCAAAGCAGCATACACACATCGATTTTCAATTCAAGGCAAGATCTGGAGATTTTAAATGGAGAATAAGGAGGTCCTGGAATTCTTCCCTGTCATTTGCCCAACTGCTTGCTGGTTTTGAAGGATCTGTTTTCTCTTTTCTGAACCTGCTTCATTAACTGGTCGTGAGCCCATCAGCCAGCCACTTTCAAGTCTAGTGGAGAAACAGGGGCTTTCTTTTAAATACTTTGCCTCGGTCACCTTCCTGAATGGGTTAGCAGAAGAGGAACCAAGGAATGTACAAAGTTAATCAAGAGTGAACTGGGTTTTCCCTGTGAGTTCACCTGAAAAGTATTTCACCACATGAGAGACCCACTCTTTCCAAATTAACAAATAGCACTAGGTAATGACCAAGATTCAGGAAGCTTACTGTCTAGTATGACAGATAAGAAATACACACAAATAATTCCACAAAGCTCGGTAGTACTGGTTGAGCATTTATTATGTGTGCACACTCGTATGCATAGCAGAACCCCTTTGATCCTTTTAGTTACTGTATTAGTTAGGTATTATGAGGGCTTCCACTTACTGAAGGAAGAATTAAGGCATAGAGATTGAGGCACTGAGAAGTAACTCAATTTAGGTCACACATAAGTCTGGTTCCAGAGCCTAGGGCAAATTAGGACGTGATGATGCCTCCCAGAAGAACAGTTGACAGCTACTGAACTCCGGGTGTGTGTATAATAGGTACTGGGCTAAGCACCCGATCTATAGTATCTCATTTAATCCTTGAGTAGGTCTATGTTGTAGCTCAGACTCCCTAAAATACACAGCCTGAAGCAAGGCTTCAATGCAAAGACTTCTTCCCTAGGAGGGGCAATCGCAGGACACTGAGAGAAAGAGAAAAGACATACACGCCATGGGGCCCACTAGACAGTGGCTGAAGTAGAAGCTGAGACTGAACAAACTGCCAGGAGCCCAGACAGAGATATGGCTGGGAGAATCCGAGGTATCTCCTGAAAGATACGATAACGCCCATGGGAAAGGTCCTATTGTCATCATCACCATTTTACAAGTAAAGCAGTTAGAAGGTTTTATTTTCACCAAGAGTGAAAATATATATAAAGTCAGAACGTGCTATATCACCCGCAGGAGTCAGAACAGCTCCCAGTCACCAAGACTGGACACTGTCTGAAACAGAAACATATGGACCCAGAAAGAGATATGTTCCCAGGGCAGGATACAAACCAGAGCCCAAAGTTCAAAGTGGCCTGCACACCTCTGAGCACTGGCCAGGGCTTCAGGCACTGTCCCTGGACCACTGCTGTTGCTATGACAGACTGCTTTCCGGGGGAGACGGATATAAGTGGTTGGAGGCAAAGGGGTTTTGTGTGCAGGTCCCTTTGTGAAACCATGCCTGTGTGAGATGGATTGACAGGTAGAAAGACTGATGCCGGAGCATGTGGCTAGTCCAATGCCACCTCCTCTCCTAAATGCTCACCAAGAAGCTCTCTGATAACCATGTGGCTTGACTCCAGCCCCGTGAATGTTAACTGCATTTGTATGGTTCCCCATGGTGTTCCAAGCCTAGTACACAGTACCCAGCACACAGTAGGCATCCATCATAAATGGGAACTGAATAGATCCTGTCCGGGTGACCACTGCAACTCTCTATGCATTATGTTGAGTCATATGAAGCTGTCACTTTGAGGAGGTGGATGAGAATTTCAAATGGTTTGACCTATAAGTTGATATTTTGTTTTTCTGGCTCAGGGGTGTTTTACCTAGTGTGAGCTTGTCTCTCATGATCTGATCTCTTGGGCACTGATAGTCAGTCTCTTAGATGACACTGCTTTACCCACTTAATTTCATTTAGTAGCAACTGATTTCTTCACAAATGGGAAAATCTGTAAGAAAGCAACAAGCAGAAGCTGGAGAGATGAGCTCCCCACTGGCTGCCAACAGTGGAAGACGTTTCCAGGAGTAGGAGCTGGTGATCAGGGCTAAGGATGTAGGGGAATGTTGACAAATAGAAGTTGAGGACAGCAGTCAAGTTTTATGGCAAATGGCAAGAGAGGAAGTAAAGGGAGGGACACAGCCGTCAACGGTGTCTGTAGGGAAAAGCACCAGGCATGGTCAGGTGACACCTGGTACCAAGTGTCAATTTTATACATTAACAAATGCAGTACCCGAAGGGCCATAGATGATCACAAGAGCATTCAGCTGGGTAGAGTGGACTAGAAAACTGAAGCAGGGGGCAGAGAGGCAGCCCCAGCAAGAGTCTTTAGATAGAGGCACCTAAACAAAATTAGGGTGAAAATGTCCTTTTTTAGATAACGGCAAGGAAGAACTACTTTTCTGAAAGACTCAGTTCCTTTAGACTCCTAACTAAGTAAACCCCATGTATTACCACCATCCTTAAGATCTGTGGGAAGGTTACTATTGTCAGGCCCTGAATTCATGTAATCCTAATAGCAACCCTATGGGATATGCATTATTATTTCTACTTTGTCAAGGAGGAAAATGGAAGCTCTAAGAACTTAAATATATATAGGTCAAAAGCTATTAAAGTTTTGGGATTAAGACCCAGGTTTGCTGATTCCAAAGCTGATGGTTGTTAAAGCTAAGGATATTCTGAGACTAGTGCAGTTTTAAAAAGCATAATCCACAGAGTTCTTGTGGGCCAGAGGGAGACTTCCAGGGTCAGCACACGAGACTTCCATGGTGGCTGCACGTGAGGAACTTGAGGCCTACCTTGCTCTCTCCTTCAATGACAATGACAGGCACAGCAGTGGCAGGCCAGCGGTGTTTGGCTGGTAGGGGCTTGTCACAATTCCACAGAACTATGATCTGAAAGAAACAGACCATTAGACAGCTGGTTTCAGTATATCTAACACAGGTCTCTGACCCAAAGGCTCTTCTGGTGGACAGACAGAGCCACAGGGAAGCTGGAGAGTCCAGTTAGGCAGAAGGGACGACACCAAACTGAAATCCAAAGTGAGACGGCTCCCACCCAACTCTCAGAATCTCATCATTTCAACCACCAGAGAGAGGGACAGAAAAAAACAACCTAAAAAAATAAGTCTGGGGGCTAGGAGAAAAGAAGTAATTTCAAGGTTACTGGAGCTTAATAAAGTAGTTTCCTAAATTCTGATATCTTATGATGATGAGTGGGATCAACTCTGATCAAGTTAAATAAAAATGTATACTAAACATCTGAACATCTGCTGTACACTTGCACCACGCCAGGCAATGTGGGAGAAATAAAAGAATTCAAGATAGAACTAGGATGAGCTCATGTTTGGAGTCTCCAGAATGATTGCTGATTTTTATGTGACTTTATAATTTTCAATAAAGGCATTGAGTTCAAAAACATGCGTGCTTCAACATGATTTGATTCTTTCCACATTTATAAACCTTCTTACATATACTAATTCACAAATTAGAAAAACCACTGATAAGAGTATAAGTGCAATACTGACTTGAAAAATGCTCTTATCATGGACATAATTTTCTGCTCCCAATTTTATAGTCAAGGCTGTAAAAGAAAAGTTGGTGCCTTCTGACCCCAACAATTTGTTTCTTCTATTGAATTTTAGGGTTCTGGGTGCTCCAGGGAACTTTCTGATGTTACTTTATCATCTTGATACTTAAAAACAAGATAACATGCTTATACATAGAAATGGGTATGTGTGTGTTTGAATGTGTGTGTAAATCTATAATAATGCAAAGGTCTTTCTGTAACTCACCCCTACCTGTGCCAGATTTTACTTCCAAGAACCTTTGGGTTATGAAAATAGAGTAATGGGGCTTGGCACATGAAAAGAGAGTAAAAGGATCTGATGCTACATGAGCTCCGAACCAAGTGCCTAACAGCTGAGAGCCAGGAGGAGTCTCTGATCTGCTGAGCTCAAGAGCGCAGGTGCACTTACCTGGGCACAGTACTGAGACTTGGCTGCAGCCACGAGAAGCTTCAACACTGGCTGGGACTGAGAGACCAGGGGGGTCACCGCATGGATGACTGCAGTGAATTTGGAGGGGGGCTTTAAACCTGCAAAGGAAAGCCAAGAGGAGCCTAATAGAGCACTGATGAACAAGACTGAGAAAATGACTCCTTCTTGCTACACTGCTTCACCTCAGAGCTCATGTTCCCTTCTAGCATATTTTTCCTTTGCCTCTTATGTCCTGACAGAACAGAAACAAGGTGACAAGCTGCTACTTAACTACTGCCTCAGTCTCGAGACCTCAGTACATTACAGATGAATGCCCATCTCCATCTTCCTCTGGTACCCCCTCCCTCCCTTGGGGATGCTTCTTGCATCTGTCTTCAGTTTCTTAGTAGACAATGTCTAAACACACACACACACACACACGCACACACCACTCATGCTCTCAAGCGAGCGTCTCCTCCAGTTTACTTATATCTCAATAGGGATTTACATATGTGTGCCCTCTCTCCCAAGGGTGCTTGCATGTTCTTAATTATGCAACTGAGAATTTTTGCCTGATTAATGGTATTTCAAATATTAACGAGCAAGTGGGAAAGGTTAAAAGAACAGATCCAGAACCTGCCTGTCTAGGCTTGCATCTAAGTTCTACCACTCAGTGGTGGGACCTTGGAAAATGACTTAACCCTCTGTGTTCCCAGAGCTATGAAATGGGACTACGAGTGACAGCACCAAACTTCGGGTAACCGTGAGGATTCAATAAGTTAATGCACGTGAAGCAATTAGAATAGGACTTAGAAATAATATGTGCTCAATACGAGTTAGTTGTTATCCCCACTGCCCCTACCACTAGCATCATTATTTTGGAAAGGAAGCTCCCAAGAATCTTTTCTCTCTGTAGCAGTAACATGGCTGAGACCAAAAGTATGTGATGCTGACTTCTACACACTGCATGCTCTGAAGCCCTAGGTAGAGAAGAATCATAAATATGCAACACAACCACTACCACCAAAGAGAAAGCAGAGAGGCGGCTTCTCCCGGCGAGTCTTCCCATAAGAACCCACTAAAATGTTAGAACTAGGTTAAGAACCTTTTTAAAACTTCATTAGTTTGGAGTCACTAATTTGGCACTTTGGTAGCTTAAATGAGAACAAGAGAGCACAGGGACACTGGAGTAAAGCTTTGATATTGAAGGGATCAAGGTTAGAATCAGACTATACATGTTAAAGGATTATGTGAAGGTCTTGTAGAGAAAATGATATCATCTGATGATCACTTTACTCATGTGGTAGAAAGAAGCTGTCAGTCCCACTACCTAGGTACACGTTCAAGAAAGAAAATAAATATGATCAAGGAACTGCATTTTTAACAATGGAAACAAGTTCTGGTTTTAGATTTTCCTATAATAATTTAAGAAGCATACTTGACAAACTTCTAATGTGCTAATTCAGTGAAGACCACAAAACCTCATTAGAAATTACATGGAAATTCTAAACTGCTGCCTTCATTGGACAGTTATTAAATTCTAAATGTATTGCTCAATCTGGACAGTTCCCTGAATTTGATATGGTCCTCATAACATGTTTGGTTTGGATTCAAGAGTTCTGTGCCACTCACTGATGGGTACTTCAGGCCATGGATTTCTTTATGTTTATATTAACAGTTTGATGTTAAACATGTAAGTTAAAAATGGTGAGATTGTTTGGAAAATAAAAGCATAGAGTGAAAACTCTTGAGTCTTTTTGCCACAGCAACCTGCAAAATGCTCTATTATCTTAGGGGTTCTCCAGTTTGGAACTGTAACTAAAGGGAAACATCCAAGGCTCCAGTACCATGAAAGCCACCGGGGCTCCAACCGCGTAATGTCTATGGCAATAAGAGTGGCCTATTGTGGAGCTTTCCCCCGTCCTCTCCCTTTCCCCACTGTGATTAGATTACACGCTGCTTGAGAGCAGAGACGGTATTTTATTTGACCTTTTATTCCATGCACTTAGCATTGCATTAGCATAGCACATAAGAGGAGCACCATAAATGTTAAAAGAATCAATAAATGTGCCCTTGTCATATATTCCTAGTTATTTCTCTCTTACCTTTATTAATTCAGTTTTTATTTGGTATAGATGGAGATTGTGGGAAAAAATTAGGAAGGGCTCTTCTAACTCCAATTTATGTATGAAGAGACCTAAATTTATAGCTAACTCATTGTTACATTCAAAATGATCCATAATTTGGGGATCTCGTATTTCAGTAAGAAATAACTCTATTAAATATAAAGAGTAGCTTCTCAGATGAGAAAGGGTTCAGTGTTCTACTATATTTATAATTCTTGACCTTGATATGCCACTTATCCAGGGCTCGGAAGGCAGTCTGTAATGCAGGCTGTTGGGAAGACCCCACTATAGAACAGAAGAATCAAGGGGCTGTAGTTCTGGGTCACACCTTGAGGGTAAGCAAAGGCAGCTGTCGGGAAGGAATGCACTTACCTAAATTAGCATAGTAGTAAGGAAAATCTCCCAGATAAGATGAATACTGTGGTAGTACGAACAGTCCTCCAGGATGTTTGTTCCATATTAAACTGTTACGTGATATGTGCTTGAATATTCTGTCCTGAATAATCTAAAAAACAAAAACATTGCACATGGTGAGGACAAGAGCCTGATATTTGGTCACAATCTTTTTCATCCAAATTTGAGGGATGATGGCATTCGAAGTATTGACCCCACTGCAATTCTCATTGATAAAAACGTCTGTAAGACAAAGAGAAGTGGCAGGCAATGGATAATAGTGGGAGAAAGAGATGAATTATGGCTCCGCAAATGTCCTAATTAAACTTCGGTTTAACCACCAATTCCATTTTGTCTTTCTATGGATGGGACAATGCTCATTTTGATATACAGTCAACCTATTCTTGATGGTAGGGCATCTAGCATGGATCCAGAACCATGTCAGCAAGATCTGTTCTCAGTGCACACAGATGTCAATGTGGACCATAGAGAGACTGGACTGAAAGCAAATGGAAGGCAAGACACCTTCTCTAGTTTGCTGAGATTTGGATCAGTTCCCTTCATTCGGGAGGTAGATATATTTGCTTGTCATATTTCATTTTCCTTCCAAAGTCAATTGTAGAACTTTGGGTACTGATGAGCAGAAATTTTCCAAATTCGCAACGTCTAAAAGTAGCAAATTAACTATCGTTCAAAACATCCTATATAGTAGGACAAGCAACATGACATATGAAGACTGATAATAGTCAAGCTAGTTCATTAGTTTTTTTGGATTTGGGGACCTTGCGGATCATTAAATTCTACATTTAGAGTCAAATGTTTTTCAATCCCAAATCATTTGTGAGTCGAATGTGATCAGTCCACTTCAGGACTTTCAAACTCTTATAATTATACCATCCAATCCTTAAGATAGGATTTGGCAAATAATGAACTTGATACAGAATTTTATGTTTCCAGGATTTTTTGTTTGTTTGTTGTACCTAGAAATCCTGGGACTGGAGGTATAGTTTCAGTGGGAGAGTGTGGGCCTAGTATGCATGAGGCCCTCAGTTTAAACCCCAGCACTAACATAAATAAATTAATATGTAAACATAAAAACAGAATAAAATCCCAACTTAAGTCTTAGGAGAGATAGAGGATCTACATCACCATTTTCCAGATGTCTATTTAATGTAATGTGACTTTAGGCACAAATCATTTTAAATGGAGTTTTATTATTTGCTAAGTTATTAACATCTTTGTCTCATCCCACATGGTGACTCAACAAGTAATAAGATGGGCTACATTTATCTTTACAAACTTTATCATATTTATTTTCCTAATGAGAGAGATGGAATGAAGCAGGGAGGAAATTTAAAGGAGTGCAAATAACTTGGTTCAATGATTTCTGCTCTTTATCTTTCAGATCAAAACTGCTAATTTCATATGGCTGGGTAGAGGTTTCTGAATTGGTGGAGATTTTAGGAACCTAGCTAAAATACTGATGTTTATTCCCCATAGTACAAGAGGGGTGGGTTATAATGCTGTTTTCTTAGTATTAATTGTGAGAAAACTGTCATGGATGTGAAGGGTTTTCACATGGTTAGCAACTTCACTCTGCACCACACTTATTACATTTTTTCATTATTTATATCTTCCAAATTCACACCATCTAACTTATTTTCCTTTGTAGTTTTTCATTTAGATCCTGGGTTGTTTGTTTGCTTGTTTGTTTTGTTCGGCTTTCCAGTGTGTGGTCACTTAGAGTAGTTTGGATATTAAGATACAGAATGAATCGTCAACAGATAGCATTGTAAATCCAACCAACACTCAGAAGACACGAAACTCAGAGACGTCAGAGATGCATCTTCTCTCCAGGTCCCTGGGTGGTACGCTTTTCATTGTCATTATCTCTTTGGTTCGGTATCACAAAAGTTTCATCTTTTCAACTTCTAGGACATGATAATCAGTTATAGTACTCTTTTGAAATACTAATAAGCATTTTATACTCTTTTCAAATGGATCCAGACAAGAAAATACCAGTACAGGTATGAGAGCAATAGCAAATGTTGAATTTAACCTTGGCCAAGCAATTTGCCACCTTTTCTTCTCACTTTCCTCATTTGTAATAAAACAATCAAGTATCACATTAATTATAACAACCCCTCAGGATTTAAGAATAGCTGCCTAAGTGCTTATACTTAAGACTTGATTTTTGCCATCAAAAGGAATTCTTGTCCCTGTGTTCATTTTCTAGGTATAGTTTTTTTTTCTATTTGTGCACAGCTATAATAGCTATTATCTGTATGGATATTTCCCATAGTATATTCATGGTTTACTTATCCTAAATGACCAACAATAGGGCAATTTTTCCATGCAAAGCAATGAACATATCTATGAGTGCATTTTTTTCTCCATATTTAGGACTGATTCATTAGGAATTCAGTAAAGGGTATGAATGCTATCAAGGCCAATCATGTGTACTGACAAGCATATTTCTAAAAGGTTTATATCAACTTGACTTGGCAGAAGTTTGAAAGAGTATGGATCTCACTTCGTCAAATAGAAAGATCATTTTCCCTCTCCTAATATCCCGTTCTCCCTATCACTACACCGGACAGCTCCCGGAATCCTTCCATGGCACCTAGTGTTTATGCTTTATTGTTGTAAAAGACTTCAAATTTGAACACTTCTTTGGCTATAAAGAAAATCAATAGCCGTATACACACAAACACACACACATAATAGAAGTATATTTTTGTTATGGTCCAAAATGGCACCCTCAATAAAGATAATAATTCTTTTTTTTAAATTGCAATAAAGATAACATTTCTTATAAATTTAAATGGAAGAAAGACAGGCTCCTTATTTTTCTTTTTCATGTGCCATCTTCCATTTCAAAATAAAAGACAATTGGTTATAGGTTATAGTCATTCTATGTGGCCCTGATTTGATCTTTTAACCAAAGCAATGTTGCCAAATATACGGTGCCACCATACACCACCTTACTGATATAGAAAGATCAACAGTGCATATGGTTTGTCTATGCATAATCTGATAACTGAAATAGGGAAAACCTCATAAATCTCCCATAAACAGTGCTTTCCAAATTACCATTAGCTGTTTTCAAATATCATTATAACCTCATGCACTTTTCTTTTGCTCATCTTGATTCTGACTGAGCACCTATGGTTGAATCGTCAGTGCCAGGTAATTGGGCAATGTTCTTTCTGACAAATAACAGATTCCATGAAGGAATACTGTCTTTGTAGTAATTTACCATTGGCCCTAACGTTACTTCTCAATGTGCACAAAATATACATAGCTCCAAAAAGCTTAGCACTGATTAAACAGCTCCTTAATTCTAAGAGACAGGACAAGAAAATTTCACTCAGACTGGAAAAACCAACAGAATTCCACATATGACAGAGTACTTCACAATGAAATATTCTAGTGCCTTGACCCTGGATTTGGAGAGAAGAATATGGTCTTCAATTGTGTCTGAGCATCACATATAATTCTAAGGCTCATATTCTCCAAAGATGCACTAATTCCATTTTCATGGCCTGGAATTCAGTAAGGAAGAAGTCCTGGGAGTTCAAGTCCAAACATAACATCCTGAGCCAAGAATCCTCACATCTCTGCTGCCTAAAGTTAACTTTGATTATTCCCATGCCTGAGGAGCTCTAGCACTGATCAATTGACTTATAGCATCCAAAGCATGCATTTTTTATATACAATACTTAAATCATTCTTATTAACACATTGGCTTTGTTTATTTATGTGAGTGTGTGGGGATGTCATTCTGCTACTTTCCCTGCCTTTCTATTTATCCTGAATTCTGGGGGTAATTGAAGTTCTGAATTAAGATGGGAAGGTGAGTGGTTTCTCTATGTAATTTGGTAGACAGGTCAAATCATTACAATCCAATCTTGGAGCAATATAAAGAGATTTGACAGCCGCTATAAATCTGAATGAAGTATGTGATTTTTAAAGTTTTAAAAAATAAGTGTGTTGCTGAAAGCTGCACAGCTTAAATTCAAAGGAAGAAGCCCTTCTGGGCTTAGAGATGAAAACGGCTGGACTTTTATGTTGTTTTCAGATGAAAAGAACACATCCAACTGTTATTAAAGGATAAGGGAGCATTAACTTCAGAGACAAGGAAACAGATCCACCAAAGACCAAATTCTAAAGAAATATAACAAATGAGCCACCATCTTTCAAATGGCAAATTAGTAAAGTGTGTGTGTGTGTGTGTGTGTGTGTGTGTGTGTGTGTGTGTGTGCTTTAAAGCTGACTGGAACATAGCAAGAGAGGGTCTTTCCCAGAAAGCCTCTGAGGGTTTAGACTGAAACAATTTTTTTTGTAGAGTAATTTGGCAAAATAAACTGAGCCTTTGAAACGCTTAGACACTTTGGTCCAGTAATCTTACTTTAGGGACCCCATCCTAAAGAAATAGAGATGTAATTGAAAACACATGCAGAAAGTCAGTGCTTGATAAAGACAGTTACCTATTAAAAAATAAATAATTAGAAACAATATCCATAGTAAACAATAGCAGACTGGTTAAGTAAATAGGTTTACCCTAGGGTGGCATGTTAGGGTGAAACAAATGTGACCTGGGCATATTAAAGGTCGACACTAACAGGGCAGAATACAAAGGCAAGAAACACAACCAAAGATGCATAAAAGTGGTGTGTGAAAACACCAAGGAAAGAACAACTTAAGAAATGCACTGGGAAAACTAGACAAAAATTTATTAATTAAAAAGATAAAGGAAGGGGCTGAGGATATAGCTCATTGGTAGAGCGCTTGCCTTATAAGCACAAGGCCCTGGGTTCAATCCCCAGCACTGCAAAAAAAAAAAAAAAGAGAGAGAAAGGAAAGAAAAATGTTAGGTTTTCTAAAAGATAGTACATAAAAGCAAACTGGATTAAATAGTTAATTAGTTAAAGGTAAACAATTAACCATAAATGAATTAGAAAAATATCTTTGTGTGTGTGTGTACACACATACGAAATAAATCTGGCATTGTGCTGCACACCTGTAATACCTGCTACTGACGAGGCTGTGATAGGAAGATCAAGAGTTTGAGGCCCAAATGGGCAACATAATGAGATTCGTCTCTAAATAAATACTTACATATCTATGCACAAAAGAAAGAAAACTATAGGTCGAAATACCCATTCTAAAAAGTAGCAAATGGAGAAGGTACAGATGAAAATATTATCTAATCATAAGCAAAAGAGAAAAGCAAGCCATAAACTGGGGGAAACATGTACAACAGAAGAAACAAAGTGTTAATTAATATTAATGAGCTCTTAAAAATTGAGGACTGGAGATGTAGCTCTGTGGTAGAGTGGTTGCCTATCACATTCCAGGCCTTGGGTTCCCCAAGGTATGTGGGACAGTTATAGCAAAAATTAATAAGGAAAAATGTAACAACATCATGGCAATTTTTTTCTTTGTGAGTTACTTGAGCAATAAATAAATGAAGTCTTTTTTTTTGACTAATATCCTCAGAAATAGAAATTAAGGAAATGATTTATTATTTTAAAAGATATAATGTCCATTATTAACAAAAGGGGGGAAAACACAATAATAAAAATAAGCCAGAGGGAGTTTAAATCAGTGAAGTTCTACTGCAGGAAAACTGACAAGTCACATTAGAAATCTTAACATCTGGCATATTCTCTGAACCAGGATATGGAATTAAAGGGATTTATCCAAAGTATGTGATCTTGACTTTGTGCAACCATTTAGCTTTGAGGTTGTTTGTTTTGATGATGGGTATAATGATGAAAAACCAGAGACAATTATAATGTACCCAAATTGGGAATTAATTTTTAAACTTAAGTGATATCAGGTCATGTGCTATGGTGCATGCCTATAATCTCAGCACCTGAGGACACTGTGACAGGAGGATCACAAGTTCAAGACCAGCCTAGATAACTTAGCAGGACCCCATCTCCAAAGGAAAAAAGAAAAAAGAAAAAGGGCTGGTGATGTAGCCAGTGGTAGGGTGTCCCTGAGTTCAATCCCACATACCAACCCCTGCAAATATATTAGATGATATTATGAATGAAATATTAGACGGTCATCATAATAATTTTGAAAAATAATTAAATAATTAAAAATTGAATGACATGAGAAAATATTAATGATATGTCATTATGCAGAAAAAAACAGGTTATAATCCAAGTGTAGACAGACACTGTTTTAAATAAAAAATCACAACAAATTGAAATGTGTATAAAAATGCTAATGTATATGTGTTCATGGGAATCTATAGTATACTGATAGTAGTTTTATATATTTTTTAAACGCTTCAAAGATTTTCTACTGCTTTCTAAAATAAACACATGCTTTCTTTGATAAATGCATTATCCACTCCAAAAGGAAAAAAAAGAAAGGTAACATCCATCTTTGTTAAAGAAGGGTCTAGGAAGGATTTTGGATGGACAACAGGACTGAAGAAAAAGGAAGACTCTGTTAAATATTCAAATCTGCTGCTATGAACAGAAATGAAAACTCCATTTTAACTAAGGAGAGTATTTATGGAGGAATAAGAAAATTTCCTTGCAATAAGGAAGCACCTGGCAGCCACCATGTCCCAGCTGCCTTCCTGGGGATGAGACCGGATCCCGAACGACCCTTTTCACCTACTTCCAGCATGAAAACAAGGTACACCATGCATGAGCGGACACTGGGGGCAGCTTGTCTCAGGGTGGCAGCAGGAGCTGCAGTAAAGCTGGGGGCGGACAAATGTCCAGCGCACCATGACCAGGACTGACTGCAACACACGCGATGGTAAGAAAACTGTCATGTGGACCAAACAGCGTGACTTGGTTTCCTTGGTGTAACTCAGACTTCTCAGTGTATGCTCCAAACTGCATTAGCTCCTGGAGTAATTAAAAGGCAGTATTTCCAAAGAAAATATTTCCAAAGTATGGTGATATATGTCCCCAAGCCCTTCTGTGAACACCTCAGTGTCACCTTAGTGCTGCAGCTCCCTAGGGGATCTCCACCCTCCCTCCTACAAGCCTATAACTCATGAGCATGCAGTTTCCTAAATCTTTTCTTAGCTCTTTGCATGGCTCAGGTGTAGCCTCAGGCCACTGCTCTCTGCTCTACTCCAAAGCTTTTTATCATCTGCATGCTTCCCTTTCCTCCCCCCCACCCCACTGCCTTAAAAAAAAAAAAAAAAAACCACAACATGAAGATGGGCATCCATCTACCTAAAAGATTTTTGGCTTTCATAAAGTTTAACACCTTCTGCACCAGATGGGTGCAATCCTGATTTTCTTCTTAATATACCCTTGCAATATAGGTGCTGGTAGATTTGTCCTGAGAATTAATTTTGCTGTCTCAGTGCCATCAGAGACTCTGGTGCCCAGTAAACCACTTGTATTTTTAGAGTTATAGAGGATTTTCCTTTACTTGGTCACAATGTTTTTTTCTAAATGGGCTCCAAAAATAGGTCTTCAAAGGATGCCATTGAGTGTAAATGACAGGAAGAAGTCATTACCCACATATCCCTGAAATGATGTAAGACAGAGTTAATCTCAGAGTCAAGGAGCATAATTTCTCCCCCTGTTGCTTTTGCTCTTGGCGTTTGTCAGGGATGAGGGTGTTTGCGTGAGCAAGGAAAGTAGATCAAAGAAAGGTCACTGACATATCCAAGTATAGAAAATTTGGCTTTGCCCCTTTAACCAACCACACACCACCAATAGCAAAATATAAGTGAATAAAGAACTATTATTCAAGATCAAGAGCCAAGCAGTCTCACTTACCTCTAGTGTAGTTAATACAATCTTCTCAACTGAAGAAAAATAAGCCTCCCACAAGAATTGTGTCTGCTGTCTAAGTGCTAGGATTTTATCCTGATGAATAGACCTGATTGTAGAAGGAATCTGTAACGTAAGGTGAACACACAGCAATTAGAAT
The DNA here is from genome assembly GCF_902686445.1 of Sciurus carolinensis. Classification (NCBI taxonomy): domain Eukaryota; kingdom Metazoa; phylum Chordata; class Mammalia; order Rodentia; family Sciuridae; genus Sciurus; species Sciurus carolinensis. Next base: position 22,710,915 of record NC_062213.1, on the reverse strand, counting down.
CGTAAAACAAAGAGATGCATTTGATCAAAACAACCAACTGGGTTACATTTTAATTGTTCCCGGCATTCAACTTCTAGCACACAGATCTAGTAAAATCAGCAACCCTCGAGTAGAAATGTGCCCAAGAAAAGACAGCTATAAGCAGCACTTCAGGGAATCAGCCTCAAAGGCTTTTAATGCATGGAAGTTAGTATGTTCCTAAGATTCAGGAGCTGCTTATCAGTTGCTTAGGGTGTTCCTATGGTCACCATTGCTATTTCTTCCTCTTGGAGTCCCAGAAATCCCCGACCTGCACGTAGACAACCAAATTGTACAGAGGAGAAGCTAAAGGCCTTGGGGAAAGAGCCCTAAGCACTGGTAAGATTTGTCACCTGTAAATATCTACAAAAGAATTTTTTAGAGAATGTTTCTGAGTCTCCCCATCCAACTTGAAATGAGGTTAGTCCCTTCTAAGTACCCAACCTTGCTCCCTCCCTTTTTGATCCTTTGTACTCTCTAACTCTGTCTGGCTCCAGTCCATATTCCAAAATGACTGGTGCTCTCGAACACCATATACATTTAGCCATACACTACTCTACCAAGTCACACAAACTTGAAGGAAGGTCCCATGTCCTGTCCATACTGCTGCACATTGTAAGGCTAGGAGAGTAGCTTTTATGTAGTAATTATTTAACACATAAGAGCTGAACTGAACATCACTTCCTGAAGTCACCACAGGGGTATCACTGTTTTCAATAGCAGTATTGCTTAGTGGTGAAGCACAGGGGGACAGAAGTCAAACAGACCAATGGGGAACTCTGGATTCTATCATTTACTAGCTGTGCTTCCTTGGACAAGTTAGGTAGTCTTTCAAAGGGTAAATAGGGTAAACTAACATCATAAAGTTGTAATGAACTATGTAAGTGCTTAGCAGAGTGCTAAAACATGGGAAGATTAATCCATACAGCTTATTGCTACTATTATCATTTGACATCAGGGTGATGCTATTCTAAGCTGGACCATTGATTCTCTCAGTTAGCCAAGTGCTTAATATCTATATGTGAACCTGCTTGGGTTTATCTACAAAGTACTTCCTGTGTTTCTGGCAAGTTTTCTGGACTCACTTCCTATTTTCACCTATAGTTCAAAGTCTATTTCACTTATGGAGTCTATGTTCTTAGGGGAGATTCCTTGTGATTAGCAACTGCCCTTTTGTGCTCACCTCTTTCTGCATGCTTGCCTCCCTAATGCATGACTAATCAGACAGACATGGGAGCCTGGGCTGAGGAGGAATGCTCTGTTAGCACATTAATAGGAAAGTTACCCATGACATTTGACTAAACCTATAACTGAGTTCCCAAAAGAGGAGAAGAAAGTGGTAGCACACTGTTTGATTCAAGATTCTCCTTAAGAGAAGCAATGAAAGAACAGAAGGCAAAACACACTTGCTCTGGCAATGTCCAAAACTAGACACTAAATCTGTACCCCAAAGGGTGTATCCGAATTCATAACACTGAAAAAATATGGGACAGCGGATAAAGAAGCAGCACTGGCAGGTAAACAGCCTTCAAAGTTCAAGGTCAAGTGGAAATAAAAAATCCTAGGAGGAGGTAAAGACCATTCATATCATGAATCCTTGGTAAGTCAAAGAAAATTTATTTTTATTTACTCATGGAAAATTGCCTAGATCGCCAAAGGAAAATTAGAAAGATAATTATCTTATTCAATTTTCATAATTGTGCCCTCTTCTAAATGTCAATGGCATTTTCTGAGTCATATAGGTTAGCATCTTGGTGAGGAACCAATCCATTGGAAAGATGCCTAAAGGTGTCGTTGCCAGGTGGTCTCCAGAAAATTGAGCCTGCTGTGGTTCTGAAATGAGAGGAGTCACACAGATCCCCTCACAAAAGGACCTCCCCTCTCTTACATAGTCACAGCTTCATCTTCCTGCCCTGGTGCATGTATCCTATCAGTTTGTGCCTGTGATACACCTGTTTGACAGCGCTCTGCAAAGGGCTCTGGAAGACAATTCCAATTGATTAAAAAGACAGAGTTCCAAGTTTTAATGGCATTTGGCTATTGGTTATTAATCTGCCTGTCCTAAGAGACAGGTATGGGAATGTGATAAATTAATTCCAATTTGGCCGAATTGTTTTGGAACTTGAAGAACTCAATGAAGTCTTAATAAAAGGTCATGTATGGTAACAAAACTAATAGAATCTACCAAAATAGATATAGGAAAGCCACAGTAAGCTCCCTCAATGACAGGATGACAAGAATATATGCAAATAAAAACATCCGAGCTGTTCTAAAACAGGAAATGAAAAATTGTAACATAACAAAAACATTTCCCAGAGCGCACATTTGGGCTCAGTGCCAACTCTTTAAAACCACTGTTAATGACAGTACAGTCGCTGTTCAATATGGAGGCAGCTGTGCAAAGACAGACTGCAGACGAGAAGGAAGAACATCATCAAGTCGGGCGGGGGAGGGGGACAGAAAGCACAATCTTGAGTCAAGCCAAAAAGTTGCTTCATAAGGTGAAACACCCTTGAACTTGGGTGAAGTTCAAAAACTGGATGGTCACAACTGTGTGCTAGAAGGCACCCCAACCCCAAGATGAACTCCCAAACCTGTTCACAGAGAATCCACAGGAGCTTTGGTATATAAATGGAGAAATTACAGCTCAAGTCTTTTTATTTCCTGAATTTCCTCTAATAAGCATGTACTTTTTTAAAAAAGGAAGGAAAAAGGAAACATGGAAAAGGAACACATCTATCACTTGTTTGATCATCAGAAGTAGATGATTCAGCATCTACCTGCTCCTTGTGTGTGTGAGGGAGAGCCCTTCTTTCAGGATGTAAGCAAGGATTCCTTATGGGATCATAATGGGGAATTGCTGCCACAAAAGTGGCCCTTTCACAAAATCTCCAGACCCTTTCTCAGCGAACACCTAACAAGCCAAGTTTGAGCTGTTCCTAATACACACAGATTCTGCCATTTCCAGGCCACATATTCTCCCTTGGTTTTGTTTCTGAGGTCCTAGAGGCCCACAAGACACAGACCTGAGAACCAGACAAAAAGGACTACTTCGAGCTGTAGTGGGCCAGGCTTGCTTAACCGGGGCCCTGGGTTATAGAGAGTTCACCTGCTACTTTAGGGAAAGGACTGCTGGACTTCACCTGCCCCCTGGCCAGTATCACTAGAATTAGAATCAATAACGAGTTAGAGACCCAACTTTATGAATATCAAACACTTTTTAAAAAGCAAGGATATTATAGATAATCTTTCTACATATAATGTGGTATTTGAAGATAAAGTACACAATGTCATGAAAGAAAAACATTAAAATATTCTATAATTTTCAGAGGAGAGAGGATGGTAACTTAGAGTGAACCTCAAATAATACTTTACAAGGGGCTTTAGGAAGGCTGGATGGCCATTCTTGCCCTTGGATTTCTTCTCTATGAGTGTTGCATCCACCTTCCTTAAGCAGTTCAAACTTCTTATGGGCTGCTCTTTAAATAAACATTTAAAAGAGAACACTTAGGCAGACCCACCAACTGAATCACCTGAGTAACGACAGCACTAAGTATAAGAACCATCCTACAGAGCTCTCTTTCTGAAAATTAATCTGAAGCTGAATGCAGAAACAGAGGAGAGCACTCTGGAGGAGCAGGGGAGTATCATTTCTAAAAACTCTGGTGGCTGAAAGGGGTGGGACTCCACTTCTTACCATCGAAACTCAAGTTCTTTACCTAAAATTTCTCCTTTTCAGAACATATTTTGAGGGCTGGGACAGATTTTGTGTTGGAAAATGAACAATATCATATTAAATGACTTCATATTCACCGTGACACAGGTAATTTTCTGCTGATAAAATTTCTTTTATAGAGCTGACCTTTTAGATTCATCTTCTTTGAAAGTTTGGATGGGGGCAGCAAGAATCTGCTGATCTGCTGAGGGCCACAGCCCCTTTCTTACCTGTAATAACAATCTCTCATCGCCTATGACGGCAGCTTGGTTCCAATTAATCACTTCAGAGAATGGCAACTCCCATCCGTTGCTGAGCATCACAGGGACGCAGGCAGCCTGGGTAAAGAAGGGGCTTCATGAGTATGAGGTTAGGGAGAGTAGGACCACCCCAGTCACGAGTGAATTGGTTCAAATTCTATCACTGCTCTTTCTTATGTTGCATGGTCCTAGGCTACTTAGGCTGCGGAGAAAATAAGCTTTCAGAACTGTCAAGTCGCATGAAGTCTGTACGTATCCAGACTTATTTTAATATTTGTAAGTCTTGCCCTAGAATGCCAAAACGCCATTTCTATTCCAGTCCACGGCTTGCCTGACCTTACTTCCATGAAGACTACAGGCCTCGCTGCAGAAGTTTTATTGATGTAACAAAAGCTTTCACCAACAAAGTTCGAGCATAAAACCAACCTTGAATATAAACATTTAGCCAATGGAACTGCCACAAGTTCACATGCAAAATGGTTTACCTCCATGTTATGGGTAACAAAGAGCAGAATGGGACCTGACTTTCTGATGTAGCATTTTGTAGACTTCATTATCCCAGGGTGTCCACCTTTCCCTTGCTCTGCACACACCTAACTCAGAACCTTATTCCCTTCAGTGTGGAGTGATCCAACTCACCATCACACCAATTTTCCATCTGCACTGGAATCTAACAGTCAATGCACATAAATAAGCTAGTGACAAAATGCTGGTTCCAGGTAACTCATAATCTGAACCAGGGAAAATGCATTCCATGCAACATCTCAGAGGGCTAGAAGAACGTTGGTGATGCATGCCTCACAGAACATGCAGAGCACACTGGGAAGGACTTTCAGGAGAAGGAGGCTCTTCTGCTGGATGACACAACAGAATGATTTGTAGTTAGGATGACAGGGGCAGGAAGTCATGAAGCACTGCAGCAAAAGCACAGGTTCAGACAAGGTAAAGGGGGCCAAGGACACCGTAGCAAGAGGACAGCAAAGGCAGGATCCAGAGAGGTTGAGAGTGTACTTTCTCTCTGCAGCCAAAGAAGGCTAGTTGCTACCACCAGGTGGGAAATACGGACTACTCTCTGGGCAGGAGAGGGGTTTTCTGCAGAGTGAGGCTGATGAGCAGAGTCTCCCCCACAGGCTCTGGAGTAGAGCAGGATCTCTGAATTGCAGAGCCTGGGAAGAGTGGGGTCAAAAAAGTAGCATGACCCTGTAGAGCGTCACTTTAAATTTAGAGGGACCCAGCAACAGAGCCCATCATGGGGATGAAGCTTATATTTTGCTTTGGGGGAGTATCCACAAGATACCATTTTCATTGCTCTTGAGATTGGCTTACCAGAGAAAGGACAAGGTCCCTTCCAGGAGCCCAGCAGGACAGACTGGCAAGCAGATCTGCCTTCTGTTCACAATCATGTCCCTGAAGAACCCACCTGCCCTGGTGGCAAAGCCATTTCATCTTCTGCCCAGAGGCAGCGAGAATACCCTCCCACAGTGCCCACTTTTCAAATACGTTTCCGATTTTCTTGGGAAAATTTTCACATTCTCAAGGAGAACCACATTTTCTGTTTAACTATTCCAGGCAAGTTGTTAAGGTCAAACCCACCGAGTGTGACTTAATCTTCAGCCCTACTCTTGGGAAGTTTCAAGGTCTCTTACCTGCAAAGCCTCCAGGAATCTGAAGGACCCAAGCCTGCGACCACGAGGAACCAGACAGAAAGTGGCATTGTGCAGCATTTCCCGATAATCATACCTAGAAAGAAAGGGGGAGTCATCAGCATACGAAGACCCATCAGGGAAATGAGATAGCTGAGCATTGGTGGGTACCTCCATGCATAAATGTACCCAGAACACTCAGGAGAGCCCCAGGGTGGTTGGAGGGAGCAGCTCGTGCTTTTTTATTTTGGGAGAGAAGCTTTGTTGTACAGAGGACAACAAACATGAATAGTCACGTAGGATAAAGCAATTGCATTCTCATTTGCAAACAGTACATAAAAAGACAAGTCTGATGGTCCTAGTGACAATTTACCGTATCCAGTCTTTTCTTCCAAAATGATTTTTTTTTGTCTTGATGAAATATATTGCTCCCATAGGCTTAAAAACAAAAAGAAAATCACTGCTGTATTCTCCTTTACTGCCATGCCACACAGCACGACTAAAACAGTTCTTGTTCCTTATCCTCCAAACCACACTGTTAAAAACTACCTGGGCCACCTGATCACAAGCACGGCACAACACTGGTTTGTTCCTCCAAGCTGCGTTTCCACATTTAACCAAGAACATTCAGTTACAGATGATCACTGCTGTATAAGACATGACTTAAAGGAGAGAGAAGAGGCAAGACAGAAGGAAGCTAGCCCAAGAAATGAGACAGAACGATGTCAAGGGGTCGGGTAGAAGTAAATATGGCAAAGAGGATACAGAAGAAATCGTGACTACTTTAACTCACACACCATTTAATGGTGTTATACTGTTGTTGCATTTTGGGGGAAAAAATACAAAATATAACATGAGTATCACCTGTCTATGCTAGTGAAGTTTAGGAAAGATTAAAAGTATTACTTTGTATAAGACTGTTACTTGAAAAGTGATCACCACAAACACATTCCAATACATACAGTTTCAAGTTCATTATGAGTTTAAGGAAACTTGGGCAGCTAGAGATGGCTCGTGCCCTGTGAAAGCTCTGGTTCCTACAGCCAGGAGGAAATCACTCTCATTTTTCAAGAGCTTCCAATGCTGAGCAGACAGGTGTGACTTTGACAGTAGCATATGTCACCAGCATTCTCTGACTCTAATAGTCTAATTTAATCATAGCCTGAAGGCACTAGATTCTTCCTCCTCTTTTTGGGATATTGATATATACATTTATATTTTTAAAGCCCACATCTATTTTTATATTCTCATACAAACTAGGCATATGGGAGTAAGCCAATTTTCAATTATAAACCCGTCATTAAGAAGAGACATCATGCAAAGGACCATTTGCTTAAACAAGCGTGTACAACTAATTTGCACAAGAAAAGGTCACTGTGAATAGATTAAGATTATCTCCATTGAGAATAAAATAAAAAACCCTTGCTGCATTAATTAAACTGCAAAACAGACTTCAAAGTAGAAAAGATTTTTAAGAAGGTTCAAATTTAGCTAAATAAAAAAAAATATATTAAATTATGATGGTAATGACTTCTCTTTTCTCACCAAACATAGAAAAATAATTGAAAAGTTTCTTCAAGTTCAAATGTTGATAAAAACTGAATCCCTACTTAACAAGAAGAGGGAGATGTGTATACAAACACACACACACACACACACACACACACACACACATTTATGTGTAAAGTTTAAACAGATTTTAATATAGAAAGGTCGAATATACTGTAGACTACAGCAAGGTTTAATGGATGCTCAGAATAGAAACCCCTGAGGGACTGGCAGAGAAGGTCCTACATCCTCATCATTAGGCTGCTAAAAATGTAAAACCCTATTAGTGTTCAGGATTGTAACAAGTTTCAAAGTTGCCAGTTGCAGAATTTACTTTAGGGAATGGGTGGAAGAAGAGGAAGGGTAGAAAACCTATAGGAAAAATTTAAATGTGAGCTAAACTAAGGTGTTGACTTAAATGGTTGCTCTAGGTGCTGATGTAGCAAATGAAGTGACCTGTGACTGAAGCTTGTAGTCATTTTCATAATGAGATATGGGAGAACAACCTGGAAAGAGTTAGGTACCTGCAAGGTAGCTGTGAGACCAAGAGCAAAACACAGGTGCTTTCTGGGTCTCAGTTTCCTCATCTGCAAAAAAGCCAATTGGACTAGAGAATAAAGATTCAATTACAGGGCTGGGGAGATAGCTCAGCTGGTAGAGTGCTTGCCTTGCAAGCACAAGGCCCTGAGTTCGATCCCCAGTACCGCAAAAAAAAAAAAAAAAAAAGATTCAATTACAACACTTGGGTTAATGCTTCATGTTACTATTTTTAGGTAAGAGAGAGGAATATCCCTTGAGAATATTCCACGGCTTGGAAGGTTTCCACAAGTTTCCATAAGTGTGTATGCATAGGTAGCATAGATATCGCTTGTATATACACAAGGTATGTTTAGCATGTATGTATTCACATTGACACACGGAGACATTCAGAACGTACATGCCTAACTAAGAGTAACTCAGATTTCCAAGCCTGCTCAGCCATGAACCCACCTCTTTTGGGCTGTATGGACAGTGAGGCTAGGCATACCTGGTGTGCTCTAACTGAAGGGCAGTGATACCCTCTCAGTGGGGACAACAGTCATTTGGGCCAATGGTGGTTCCAGTTGGCCTTTTGCTTGTCACCCTCCCACTTAGTCCATGTGATGCTTTATTTTCTAGATACTGAAATCCATTCATTTATTCAGTCATTCTTTTGAGCAACACAATGTTTTACACATTTTATCATTCCTACAGATGTTGTCCAGAGGTCTTCTCTAGTTGCTAGATCTACCAAGAATCACCTGACCACCCATGAGATGAGAACTTAAAGTTCTGTAAAATCTCCTGGGGGTATTTGTATTACAAGAGGAGATTATAGCCAGTCTTCCAGAATGACACTTAAAGAACTCTCCTGACACTCTCCCCAGCAAAACAACTATTTAACTAGCAAAAGACATAAAAACATTTTATTTAAAGCCTCTGAAACTACCCTAGGGGGATAATGACAAATAAAGAAATGTTCATTTGAGAAAAATCCACCTACTCTTGGCAAGAATTGTCTGTGCCATCCGATCCAGGACCTGCCCCTTACACCTGCTACCAGCTCCACCTGCAGGAGCTGTACCCTGGACAGCCTCCTAACTTCCGTCAGGAAAGTGAAAAAGACAACCCACAGAAGGGGAGGAAAAATATTTGCAAATCATGTATCTGATAAGGGACTTTTATCTACAATACATAAAGAACTCTTCTGATTCAACAATGAAAAGATAAACCAATTTTAAAACAGGGTTAGAATTTGAATGGACATTTTTCCAAAGAAAACATACAAAGTGCCAATAAGCACATGAAAAAGATACTCAGCATCATTAACCACTGGGGAAATGCAAATCAAAACCACAATGAGATATCACTTTTCACCCACTATGGGTTATGAGGTTCGAAAGGACAGATGAGAACAAGTGCTGATAAGGATGTGGAGAGAGATCAGAACTCTTCATACATTGCTGGTAGGAAAGAGAAAATGGTGCAGACACTTTGGAAAACGGTCCAATGGTTCCTTTTCAAATTAAAAAAAGGATTTACCATATGACCCAACAATTATACTCTTGGGGGCATTTATTCCAGAGAAATGAAAACCTATTTTCATGTGGAAACTCATTCACAAATGTGCACAGCAGTTTTATCTGCAATAACCCCAAACTGGAAACTACCCAAATGTCCTTCAATACATAAATGACAGAAGAAATTGTAGTACATCCATAGCTAGAATACTTCTCAGCAATAAAGCAGAATAAACTCTTGATACACACAACAACCTTAAGGAAATCATGCTAAGTTAAAAAGTGAATCTCAAAAAGGTACATGCTGCATTATTTCATTTACATGACATTCATGAAATAACAATTACAGGGCTAGCAAACAGACTAGTGGATATCATTGGTTAGGGGTGGGGTAGAAAGACAGGTAGTCTTGACAGGTCAAATGAGGGGACAAACTTTTCAAACTGGCTGTTCCTCCTCTTACTCAAATTTAGAAATATAAGTCATCTTATAATCTTATATTACTTAGAAGTAAAAGATAAATATATACTATCCCAAGCAAAAAGGTAAAGGGATGAGACATAAACTTACTGAATGTTTAGCTTTAATTAATAAATAGTTTTGTTAACCTTTTCAGATGGTCATTGTCCCCACTCTGTAGGTAATAATACAGAAGGTAGAAGGGTTTTCATAAATAACTGCAAAGAAAAGTGCAATAAAAATCACATGACCCTGCATTTAACCTAGAAACCAATATCACTCAATGGCCACAGTAATTTTCTCCTTAAAGTTGCATTGAATAATGTATGGGATACACCCCACTTAAAATGGGCAACATAATTGAAGTATTTCCCCTCCATATGAAGCACACTTTTGCTGGCAACAATTCAGTGCAACTGGGGAAGGTGGACCAGAGTGCCCCAAGATGTTCTTTCAGACACTAGTGGTCTGCATCACCTGGGAACTTGGAAGCAAAGCAAATTCTCAGCTTCATGCAGACCTGCTGAGTCAGAAACTCCAGGGAAAGGACCCAGGATTCTGTTTTAACAAGCCCACCAGGTAATTATGATGCACCCTAAATTGGTAGAACCATTGGCATGGTAGTTAACAGCTTAGTAATTAAGAGCTTAGTGGTTAAGCAGCTTTAGACTCAACCAAAGCCGGGTTCAAATTCCAGCTTTGCTATTTACAACCTGAGTGATCTTGGGAAAGTTATTTAATTTGTTTAATCTCAGTTTCCTCGTTGGTACAAGAAGGATAATACTACCATTGTGAGGATTAAATGATACATTTTAACTAAAGCACAGGCACATTATAAGCAACCCATAAAGGGCAACTCTAGTCATTATAGCTGAAGGGAGGCAACAGAACATAATGGAAAACACAGCCAATTTAAAGTTAGAAAATCTGGGTTGAGGGATATGGGTTTTGAATCTACCACTTCCTATCTGACCCCACACAACTCACTTAACTTTGCTGTGTCTCAAAGTTGTGAAGAGCAAATGAAATTATGTACATGCAGTATAATCAGTAAAACACTATGCAATTGCAAGTTATTATGGTAAATTATATCAGAAGGGAGGAAAAAAAATGAAAAAAAGCCTAACAACAACTAAAAGAAAAAAGAAAGAAAAATCAGATTCCCAAAGATAGAGCCAAGAAACAAATGTGGAGCAGACCCTTTAATAAAATAAAATGAAAACAGAAGCTGTGAATCACAACAGAACAGCAGCTTCTAATTGAAAGGATTTTGCCTTATTATCAAAAGCTATGTAGACAAGGATGTCGCTGGTGAACCGAGCAGGTCCTCCTGTGGCTCCCTCGGTCCCTCTGTAGCACGTACATTTGCCAAATAAGCCTGCATTTTGCTAACTAAAGAGGACAGGAAAGAAACAAGAGATCCAGTCTCTCATCTCTGTATTCACACAATTCTAGTCTCCACAGGATGTTACAGTTTGTCTCAAGTATTTATTTATAAAGTAACTTAACATCTACAGCTGATCTGTTCCCTCCAGCCCCCATTCTCATAAGTAATTAATCTTCCCGGTTTACACCAGGTTTGAATCATATTGCTTAGGGAGGGAGGGAGGGATGGGAGGAAGGAAGGAAGGAAGGAAGAAAACATAAAGAGCTATGACAGTTGCAATCCCATAATTCCATAAAGTGCACTGGGATGAGGAAAATAAAATTAACGTCCTTGGAGCAACAGTGCTGTGCTTTTCTCATGCATCCAGCAAAGAGCAGGTGGATGCTTACTGAGGATCAGGCACTATTCAAGGAGCTGTGGTCCAGGAAAAGACAGGTACCTTATGTGATTAGAACCCGGAGACAGAAGTGCTAGGATGGAGGCACCGGGTGGGAGTGAAACGGGGAAGAAAAGGAAAGGGCACAGTTGGCACTGGTGGGGACAGTGCGAGGCAGGGATGCTCCTGGAGGAAATGGCACCCTGAATAAGTATTAAAGAAGCAGAAATAGTCAGCCTGCCAAAGGGGTATGAGGAGGCCATGGACATTTTGGGGACAGAGACAGCACAGCAGGAACAAAGGCACCAAGGTGAGGGAAAGCACCCAGTTTAGGGTGGGCAAGATGGGGGTGATGGGTACAGGTGGGATCCCACTACGGTGGCCTTGTACATTATCTTCTGGAGCTCAGACATGACCTTATGCAGGTGAATCTGAGTCACTAAAGGGCTCAAGCTGTAGAATATGAAATGATACCAAAGGGATCCTCAGGATTCAGTGTAACCCAGCTCCATAGGAAGGAAAGTTCAGAGCGCTCAAAAGCCTGTCAACATAGGTCACAGCTCGTACCAGTAGCATCCCCATTTCAACTCCAGGAATTCTAAGGCCACTTACACTTGGCTGCCTCTGGTCAGTCCATACAACCTACAGTGCCTGGAAACTGAACTCCCTAGGAGGCCAAGCCCGAAGCAGCCCACCTGATTTCAAGCCTTGACAACAAAAAGTCACCATTCAAAAAACCCTTTCTTTCCTACTCAAAACCCTGCTCCAGGTCACCATCAGCGGGTCAATTCAAGATGACCCTCTGTTAGTTACTAAGCCTCAGACCCTCCTTGGCCATCCCAGATTTAACACTAAAATTTCAATTATTTTTGAGAAAACTTTAAAGTCCAAAGCATGTAATATGAAACTGGCCCATGGCACAAATTTGAACTGAAAAACACATGGGCTGGAGCCAATCATTTGGCTGGAAAACAGATCCAGCTGGCCACTGTTCTTTCTCCGAGCTGTCTTGGAATGGCACAGGCTCCTGCGGTCTTTGAGAACTCCCTGGGCTAGAGTGTCAGTTTCTCACCTGCTCACACAGTCTCCGCACATGAATGAGCTGCTCCGTGTACGGGGGTCAGGTGGCTGCAAAGCAGCTACTCAAATGTATGGAGATGGGCCCTGGGCATGGCAGATATATTTGGCCTCAGCTTCAGGGCACTTGGTGCCAAGGGAGTTAGTGGCAAGCGCTTCTTCCTTGGAAGTGGTGCAGTTCCTCACACCACTTCCAAGGAATGCTGTGTGGAGCACCGTCTCCTGCCAGGACTGCCAGGACACCTGGACATGTCAAGGAGTAGCAATTTCTTTTTTGTGATACTCCTCAGCATGTGGCTGCCAATCCCAAGCTGTCCACTGCAGGGAGCAATGCTCAGAGAAAATCAGGGGCAGGTATTTGTATTCCCCCTTTCACACTTCTTGGCTTTCCACAGAAGACAGTCTCCTTTCTAAGTCCATTTATAATCAACTTCAGTATGGGGAAGGGAGGGCGATAACACTCTGGGCACTGTGGCTAGGGCATGAGTGCCTGGAGAGGCACCTCGGCTCCCATACATGGCCTCCTGGAAGCCATATGTGATATGCATAGTCACACCCACTTTCACAGGAAGAAGAGAGTTGGGAGGATCCTTGGAATCAAACATCCCCTCTGAACACACTGGCTCATATACTTACATCATTTCTAAATTCCTCCACCACCTCCCTGTCCTAAATATCTACTGACAGTGCCGAACTATAAGCTTAGACTAGGTGGTGATCACTGTTAATGGACAGAGCATGTACCAGGTACAGCTTGCACTTCCAAAGGGATGGAAGACCTTGTTGCTTCCTGATCATTAAATAGCAGCTTAATGGTTAATGAATAAAGATATGTGAAGAAATACGACTGCCATTAATGATAATAATTGGAATAATAACCCCAGTGATCAAATTTTTTTGGGGGGGGAGGGGCACTGTACTGCACAAACTATACTATTTATCTTGACTGCTACCATGTGAAACAGGTGCTGTTGACCCCATTTCACAGATGACAAGGTAGAGTATGGGTTTGTACAAGGAGGGCAAGGTCTACAGTGTGTTTCGTTGCCTCTCACAGCCTTTTCTAGGAGGGCAGAGTAACAGGGAGCCAGAAAAGGAGAAAATAAGAGACTCTGAATACATTGTGCCCCATGACATCCATCTCAGGAAGCTTTCGAGAGGAGGCGAGGTTTAGCAGTACCAGCTTTTATACTTGGTAATGCCAAATTTCAAAACTATTTGGAGATAAATGCAATTCCAAGGCACGTGGGTCTAAATTCTCTGGTTAGAAGTAAAACATTTCTGACAATGCTAAATAAAGAGGTACCTGGGTACAGAAGGGAAGGGAAGGCATTAACAATAAAACAGCCAGCAGCAACAATGGCCTGGGATGGATAAACGGCCCAGAGGGGCTCAAACAGGCTGGATCGCAACAGGGAAGCTGGAGGTCATTATTGAACCATTAACCTTTCACCAAGCACTGCCCCGTAGGGTGGCCAGATGGAGTGGGGCCAGGAGGCATGGCCTGAAGCCTGAAATGAGCAGCACAAGGAAGGCAGGCAGTATGGATGGCAGCTCCTCCCCCAGGACAGGCCAAGTCCCAGAAGGCCAGCTGTGGAAGGGCACATCATGCCCCTTTTTCCTTCACCTACTTAACTTCCACTCCTGCTGCCTGGAAGAAGCCTCCTTTGATGCCTGGAGTCTTGACCCCCAAGCTGACTCTGGGGCTCACTCTATTAAGTCGCCATCTTCTTATCTTCCTTCCCCTGACCTCAAGGAAGGAAGGGCTTTGGTCCTACTCTCCATCAACCCCATGGCTACTCACCCTAGGACTGGCCTAAGGTAGCCACCAAGAAGAGACATTAAGTGGATGAAAAGTGATTAGTGTCCACCAATATTCGTTTTGGTGTACAAGGGGCGTTGGAAGCCAGAAGGAGACAAAGGAGAGATTCAAGTCCCTGGTCACAACAATCTCACCCCCAGCTAGTAATCACACTCCAACCCTTGATCATGCCACGCCAGGCCTGCTTAGGATGGTTTTCACTCTTTAGGTGGAAACCAACTTTCTTAGGGACTTCGTTTCTAAAGTCCTAGCAACTTGGTAAAAAAAATTTCATCTTTTCTCTGTACAATGACAAGGGTGGGAAATTTGTGTTTTACCAGGCCTGATAAATAGCTCTGTTTGCAAATCCAGTCAAATGCATACAGAGCAGTGTTCACACCTTCCAAGACTGAGTTGAACGAAACAAGCATAGACCCTCCCCCATGGCTTCTCCAATGACAAACACTTCTTGGTTCAGAAGCAATGATTCTCCATCCACAGAAAACCCTGGGCTCAACCCAATGTTCCAACCACGTCTCTTCTTGATCCAAGACACACTTTCCTCTGAGGCCAACCTTAATCAGCCCCCAGATTAGGAGGATGCTTGGAATTCCTGCTGGGCCGCTTCTTATAACCAGGGAAGGCCCTATGCAGACAGAGGCTGTCTGGTGCCCTGAATTCTTTGTCAGTGCTTAAGCCTTTTGTCTGGTCCCCGCACTTAAGTGATTATAAAAATACCTTGAGAATCCAATGACTCTTCATGAAATGGTGCTGGTTCTGCTAACCTCATCTTCCCTTCTCTTCCCATCACTGGGTTCTATCTTATGGCCTTTGATGATCAGGGCCAGTTCCCTCCTGGGCCTTTTGCACTGAAAATGTTGGTACAATATATCCTCAAGAAATTACAGACAAGCAACATGATATGAAATTTGCATGAAGCAAGTTGTCAGTGCAAAGTTTAATTTTTTCCTATCTGGGTATGTAAATGTGTAAACATATAGATACAGGGGGTGTGAGTGACCCTAGGACATAAAACTTGAGTTATGGCAAAAGGTCTGATGTCCCATATTGATTTCCCAGCTTACCCTTGCAAAAGAATTGAATTCTTAGGGATCGGAGAGGCCCAGAAGTCTCAGTCCTGTCATTTCCTTTGGCAGAAGCTCAACAACTCCCTGGGGAAGACAGTCTGTGGAGCTGAGTCACCCCTCCCTCCACTTCCAGCTGGCCATACCTCCCACAGTCCCCTTGAGAAGCAGCTAAGGAGCTAGCCGTCTCCTAGGTGGCCTCGTTCTGGGAAGAGGCTGTGGGACACAGAGAAAATTGAAGCATCTGAATGGGGAGAGGTAGACCAGATGATCTGAGAAGATATACATACATACATACATACATACACACACACACGTATACATACACACACACACAATACATACGCACACACATACATATACACATACACACATATACATACACACACATACACATATACATACACACACATACATACAGACATATACATACACACATACACACACACACACACACACACACACACACATACATACATACATATGTCTAGGCCCTGATATTTGCTAACTGATGCTTAGCAAAATAGTCACACCCCTTGCCTTGGCTGACAAGGGCCCATGAAAACTGCCCCCTGCCCACAGCTAATGGCCCCTGTCCTCGCTCACCACCTGCAACTCTCGGTTTCTTAGCATGGCATACTCACTTCCACCTCCTGCACTCGCTGTGACCTCTGCCTGGAGCGTGCTTCTCCCAGACCCAGATGCCCATCAGGGTTCAAACAGCCCTTCCTCAGAGAGGCTCCCAGAGTGGCCTGGGTGCCAGGCGCTCCCTCCCCACTGCTCTGTTTCATCTCTGCCCTGGCAGATAATGCTGTCTGAAGTCATGCATGAGAGTGTTTTGCTGGCTTCTGGTTTTTCTCCCCAACACCCTTGGCCCTTCTTCATTGCTCTGGCCCTAGATCCTAGCACTGTACCTGGCCCAAAGTGATCTTTGAAGACATTTTTGTTGAATGAATGTCAGATCATTCCACCCTTATCCCCTTCCTTGGGGGTTCATAATGCCTCTGAAGTCATGAAGTGTCCAGACTGCTGGCAATATTCACAAAGGAAATTCACACGACAAGTTTCTAAGGATGTGGTGAAGTTCCCCTCTTCTCTGTTGCATGCAAAGCTAGCTTTATTTCTCTAGTTAATGTTAACATTCATCAACTTCTTCAAAAGCCATCTGCTATGAAAGCAAGAGTCCATGAAAAATGTCTTAAAAAAAAAAGGAAATTAAAAAGAAAAGAATGTTTTTATAAATATTTGTGTAGAGTGATATAATGAAACCTGCCCAAACTCATATCCAGAATACAGAGTTTCTGGTCCTGATTTTGTCATTAACTGATTTAAGCAAGCAACTTAGGAGTCTATGCTCATTCTATTTATAAAATGATATATCATTCTAGTCTTGCCTACCTGAGGATCCATCCAAGGAGGCAGTGTATATGAAAGTAAATGCAAACTCAGAGGACTTATGGAGATTAGGAGAGATGAGGCTACACTTTTCCTGGCATGATTTTTGTACATATGAGGCATCATGTAGAAGATGTCAAAGGCCTGGCATTGTTTGTGATTTTTTTTTTTTTTCATCTCCTATGAATCCCAAATTGTTATGGCATAGACCCAAAAATCCAGCCTCGGCTTCAGAAGTACAGATCATTTTCCAAAAGAAGCATCTGGAACAGCTAATTTGTTACCACAGCCAATGATGAAACACACGATACTATGAGGCTAAATGGCCAGCCATGATTCCCAGCTTTCCCTTGTACTAGGTTTCAGCTATTAACCAATCAGTCTATTCTCAGGGTATGAATTTGCAATGAAGATGGCTCTGAACTCTTGGCTAGGGGGCCCTCAAAGAAAAAGCAAGCCTGTCACATGGACCATCTTGTTGCTTGGTTTCCATTCAGGTATCTTGGCTTTTAAATAACTGTCAAGTAAAACTTGGCATCAAAACACAAAGTGAGGAACTTGCTTTGTAGAAGAGCTGACAGCTCTGCTGTGTGTCAGATAGATAGCTGCTGAGAGTCAGCTCCAACGGAGACTGCGTCTCCTTTGGAAGGCTGCTGCTACCACAAACCACCTTTCTTGGGATTAAGTCTAAACAAAATTCAGGAATGATCTTTATGGAAAGTTAACCCAGCAACAGCCGATCAACCATATCCCTTTCCACAAGTGTTGGTTTTGGAATTAGAAAAGTTTTGGAGGTGCGAAAACATAATTGGAAAACTTTTTTTCCCTGCTTAAAGGGCTAATTGATTTCACAGGTGTTTAATTATCATTTGCTGTGAGATAATACCTTGTAGTGCCATAAAAAATGGATTTAATTTTCGAGTGCTTGCAAAACCATTGCCAAAGCCAAGTTAGAGCTAAAGCTAGATAATTATTCTATAAATCAAACATACTGCCTCCTTTCTTTGAAATTTTTAATACTTGGGGATAATGATATCTGACAACCTTGAAACTGACATGAAAAGGATTTGCCCACCAAGTGCCAAAAGGCAACCACTGGAACATTTCAGGCAGTTTGGTCATTAATGGGGACTCAGGAAGCCTCAGGACCCTGCCTGCATGCTTCCAAAATAGGCCAACAGTCAAACCATTGGTGTGTATCCAGGCACAATATTCTCTATGGTCAAATGGTCACACATCCGGTAAAGTCTATGGTAAAGCAGACATGAAGTCCAAATGCCCATAAAAAAAAAAAAAAAAGCCTGGGAAAAAAAAATATATAAACTCTAAAAGTCCCAGAACATGCAAAGTAGAGCTTTTGCAACTTGATCAATGAATACTTTCCCATCTTATGCTTAAGGCACAATACTTGTGCTTTCCGTAATAACAAGGGAGGGAAATCATGAAATAAAAAAAAATGTTAACAGCTGGAAGACACCACAAAGAGCATCAGTTCAGACACCTCAGATGACAGTCAGCAGAAACCTGCCCAAGATTTAAAGGGTAGTTCTGAGGGAGCAGAGAAAGGAAAAGATATTTGAAAATTAATTGGAGTCCCATTCTCACCCAAGATCTAAAAATAAAAGAGGAAACTTTTTAAAAGAAAGGGGGGAAAAAGTTAAGCTCATTTCATTAGAGGGCCTAATCTTCACCAAAGCCCAGTTTCTACAGAAGTGCTTGAATGGCCTTAAATAATCGCATGGTCAGTTTAGTTGGTGCCACGTATCGAATATTTTTTCCCCTCAACTTTTATTCAGAAGCTGCTGAAGTCATAACAAGTTGCATTAGAATAAGTGTGCTTAAATGATTTATGAAGACGGGGCAATCTGGCTGGGTGCACACACACTGTCAGCATTATTTATTTCATGCCTGTATACACAGCCTGCATGTGCCCAAACCTCTGTATGATATGTATTTTCAGATGGATCAAGTTGGCCTTCACACTCTGGTTAAGATCTCACTGATTGTGTAATACAATCAGTGCCATTTCTGGACATTGTATTTGGGTACTGCTAGTATGAGCTTGGTCCAAAGTCAAGTAGACAGGGCAGGGGAAATCTGGGCTCCACTACAGACTGAAAGGCTGGGATGGAAAAACATCCATAGAGACTGGCTCAGGGTTACAGTAGAAACTCCTGCAATGTGTGGAAACAGTGGGAAAAATTAGAGCTAAAATATATGGAGAACTTACTGCATGCCCACCCTTCTGTAGTCCACTTGGCTGTTTGATATTTCAAAATCCTACAATGTGGGTAGAAGTATGTCTCTTGTATTTATGGAAGAGGAAATTAGGGATTAGACCTAATTTGTCTAAATTCACTTAATAAGCAGGCAGGTGAGCTTTGAACTGAGGCTTTTGGAGGGCAGAGCTTAAGTTATTATACACAATACACAGAGCTTCCCTTGCTTAATACTTCTTGGAAATGTCCCATGAACGAGCCAAGTGAATTCTATCTTGAAGGACACCATGAGGACCACTCTGGAATCTACTGGATTCTAACCAGAGATGTGTCTGGCACAGAGGCAGAGCTCTTATGCAGCCCAGAGTCAAAAATGATCTCCTTCCTGAGGGTGTCCTCTATATCACATCACTCTCAGGTTGCAAGTGAATAGATAGTGAAACGAATGTCCATTCTTCTGCTATATTTTATTCTAGCCCAGGCCCACCTTTGGAAGATGGAAATCTCAAGACCTCTTTCTAAGAATTCATGTGATTTTTCTTCTCCCAACTTGTCAGGAGGCTTTGGTAAGGACCAACAAGCTGCCTTTGAATTTGCCTATAAGCTTGTATGGAGTCCCTACTGTGTGTGCAAGTCCTTGAGACCACGCAGACAGACTAGAGGCGAGACAAAAAGCTTGTAGAAGACAATGCTATTTCATTCTTCCATCTGCCTGTGGTACTTACACTGGAACCCTACTGGGTACCAGGCATTCTTGTTATTGGGAGCAGGTAATATGGTGGTGAGCAAAGAAAAAAAAAATGTATTCCTTTACCTTACAGAATTCACTGCCTTGTTCAGGAAGACTGAGAGTAAAGAACTAAGCAAATAATAAAATCAACAGCTGAGGTGAGTGGCCCAGGGAGAGACTGACGGCTCTGGGAGAGGACATGGGAAAGAAGTCAGACCTGGTCAGGAGATGGGGATTAAGTGGAGACATAAAAGATAAGTGTCAAGCAGGACTGGTGTTGGGGATGCAGGGTTGACAGTAGTTGCAAAGGCCATTTAAGACATTTAAAATACATCTGGGAGAGCAAAACATACATGCCACAGCCAGTCATCTTCATAAGTCAAAAAAATCTTGCTGTGCCATAAACTAAATCCTTAGGATGTTATGCAAAGCAAAGGCTGGGACTTCTCACTGCCTGGAAAAATGAGTGCACCTAGGCTGGAGGTCTGGAGAGTTGAGCACTTTCAGTTGACAAGTTGTGGTAATCGAGCATTCCAGATTCCACAACCAACAGCTGGGGGGCTGGCATTAACCCATGTAGCAGACAGGGAAGCTGCGGCAGAATGTGCCTTACTGATTGGACTAGAGTTGATGAAACGCACTTAGGACTGATGCGGTCCATTTACCTGCTCTTTCCCCTGGAACCTGCCAACTCACCTATCAGACTACTTATTTATGATCCCCTTTTCCTGCTGCCTCAAAATCCTACAGGTTCTATAGAGATGATGCCAAGTCCCTAAATAATCACATTTTCACAGTAATTAAAAGTCAAATTCCCTAATTCCCTAAATGCATGAGCAGCTTGAATGCCTGTATTTTGCCCTAACATTACACATCTCTAGGGTGAAGGGAAACCATGATAGGAAATATTGAAATGACTTAATTGCACAAAGAGGCAGCCTTCCAATAAAGTAGCAGTGGACTGGGAGGAGAAGGAAACCTGAGGCTGCTCGCAGGAGGGGCACCCAAGAGCCTGGCTTCTGCTGTTCCTCAAGTACTGACTGCTGTCGGGAGAAGCCAGGCGAAGACATCTTTCTGCTCCAGTGACAAGTCCTTCCTGCTGCTTCTAATTGTTAAGGTGAGAGAGGTGGACAAGGGAATTTCAGTTATTAAGGCATTAGCTTGGATTGGAGCCAAGAGTAAAAGAAAAGCCACAACTGGGCTTTACCCCAACAAAGATGCTGTTTCCATCCATCTTCCTCTTAGACTAATTTAGGGATTAAGGGACCTCCCCAAGAACTTCCGAGACTACAAAATAAAGATCATGTTATGAGGTCAGACCAGGCCAAAGCACTGCAACCTGTATCTTCAAGGATGCTAATCCCTTAGGAAAAAACTGGAAGAGTTGAAAAATACATACATGCATATATACATACAGATAGATCACAAAATACAATTTCTATTCTCCAAATCAAAATCCTCCTTAGAATAAGAAAGCTGATAGGAAAAGTTCAAGGAAAGGCTTATAAATAATATAAAATGTGTTTAGAAAATAATACCTTAATATGCAGAAATAATAACAATGTGATGACCAGGACAATGGCTAGCATGCCCGTGTGTGCAGCACTGTGCCAACAGCTTTACATACAATACTGTGCTCCAGAGTCACAACTTCTGAGGTTAATACACACTGTGATGCCCACTTTACAACTGAACACAGAGTTGGCGAGCTGAAAGAGGTCCAATAATTTGCTCAGTAATTTTCACAGTCAATGAAAGAGTCACGACCTGAATGTGGCCCCTGACCATGAAGTGTGAGATGCTTCTGAACTTCAGTGGCTTTATGTTGGTAACTTTGATGTCATGAGGAGAAAAGTTATAAATGAGATCTTCCAAAGCATTCTGCATGGAAAAGATTTTGGTGCCCATTCCCATATATTCCGTGAAATGGAAAACATAGAACGACATGTATGCTGACCTTAAAGAGGCTTATTTCTAGGTTTTCTGATGGCTGAGTTTTGGATAAAGTCAATGCACTCACAGTCAGTCTGTGTGTCTGTCTATCAGTCTCTGTCTCTGTCTCTCTCCTCTCTGCTCTGATAGGGTTCTAGGCACATGTTCAGTTGTCTAAAATCATCCTGAACCAATCAACCAAACAAACAAAACAAAACAAAACAAATAAACAAAAAAACATACAAAGCAGCAGGTGCATTCAGTTCACCTGCCACTGTGAAATCCTCTTGTAAATGACAGGGATCAAAGGTACAGCACCAAACCCAGTCACCGGTTCAAAACCTTCTCCCTTGGAAGCTGAGTGGAGATGTGAAATAACAATGAGAAAGAAAAAGTTCGCAACTGCTTAATAATTTTGTGTTAAAAAAAAGGAAGAAAAGAAAATAGTGAAATAATTGTGAGTAAGTGAACTCAGTGAACTTAAACCATATTAGAACAGCTTCATGTTCTTCTCACTAGTTCTGATATGGACACTTGGAGAATACATATGAGGGAAGACTCTTTGGATGGGTATGTTGGATGAAACCTTACAAAGTAACCCAAGGTAAAGATACAAAATACTTACCTGTATTCAGGTCAAGGGTTTACATGTATATGCTATCTCTGGACTATTCTATCAGAAGTAAGAATCAAGAAGATAAACATTCATCAATGAAGTGTGTCCAATAACCTTACTAAGATGCTACTGCTTATTACTTTCCCGGTGTTTTAAGCATACATCTTGATCACATACTTATATGCATATATGTATTTAACATGTTTTCAACACCATACATTGGTGACTCTCAGTAATGTTCTTTGTAAAGAAAAGAAAAGTATATATTTCACAGATTAATTTTGCCAGGGACTCTCTACTGCACAATTGGAGAGAATCACCAGCATGGTCCTGCTCACAGATAGATTCAGTTTCACCCATACTGAATCTACATGTTTCTTCAATTAATTGCCCACTTCCAAATCATGAGATTTCATGTCAAAAGTCTAGATTTCAGGTTACTCATAGAAAAAATGAGCAGATCCCACAAGACTGAACCTACACTCCCTTGGGGCAAATTGACAGCTGCTGCACTGGCTGGTCTCATTTGTGAGATCACTTACCTGGCCCCAGGAGGCATGTGAGCTAGTAACCTTGGTGTATAGGTGGCTGGAGGTCAGAAATGACTTGCCTCAGAAGGAGGAAGCCAAGCTAGAAGCAGCTGTCCTATCCAATAAGGATTAATGATGTCACTGCAATATGAAACGTTTTATGTGAGCTATAAAATTATCCAAACTCAGTGCAGGACATTTTGAGCTTCTTTCCAAATGACCTGGCCTCTCTCTACCCATCCAACCCATGTCCTCTGCTGAGTTCCCATGAGAACACACCTTACAGCCCCAAACGCGAGACCACAGATACCTACACAACGCAATGGCAGCAGGATGGCCGCAGCACATCATCAATGTTCCCCACTTAGCCCTCAGTCAACAGACCCCACTGGCCATCCTCTGCTAAGCCTGCTTACAAGCTGATTCATAATTTATGCAAGGTATTCAGGCATGGAAGCTAAGGTATAAAACATTTATTGACAAAGGAAGCAGTCTATCATTTTTTGAATAATTATGTTTTTCATTAAGAAACTGACAAATTCCATCTTCCCCAATTTACTTATTGAGCCTTATAGGCAAGTAAATTCCTGATTTTGTAGGTGTGAAAGGAAAGTAAAAAAATTCTGTGTGCTCTCTGAAATTTTGATCTTGAAATTAATGATTCCTTAAGGACCATAAAAGGGTGCAGTGGCTTTAACTCCTGAGCTGTCTGGTAGAGAAGGCACTTGCTATATGCTAAAAACCTAGTCAACATAATGTATACAGGGGACAACTAAACAGTGAACACTGATATTTAAGTATAGATTTTAGCCCCTGGACACTAGTGTGAAACTTTGCAGCTTCCAATTTATAAGACCCACAGAACAGAATTTGTGCACCACTGATGAGAATTTATACACTAGAGATGTGGAAATGTGTGCTGTGCAAGCAAACCATGCTTCATGGTTAATTTTGTTGCCAGCAGGATAACAATGTAACGCTACAAACTCTAGCATAGTCTCAGTTGCTTTTAAAGAGACCGCAGGGCCAGGCAACATTAACTGCACAGGGTATTGCAATCCATTAAGAATGTAGCCACTCAATTCAACCAGTAGATGGGGTACATCCACATGGCAAGCGTTGCCACTGAACTGGCCTGGAGAGAAAGGAGACTAGACCCTGCTTCCTCTTCCATAATGCCCTACCACACAGTCAAACAGATACCAAATGGAAGAACAGTGAGGATGCATCTTACCTCTAAAAAAGCATGTGATAATTTCCTGACTTCTCTGTCATTGCAATTACAATGTAAATCGATGGGGGTAGAGACCACTGGATGACCAGTCAGAGGAAATGCATTCCGCACACCACGTGGATTACACACTGTAAACACACACCACTCAGTCGGTCACCTTCTTATTCTTGCTTTGGGCTCACTCCATCGTGATACTTCTGCAAGTGGACACTGGCAATCAGACAGGAATGGGTGTGCTCCGTGGAGTACCAATTACTGGGAGCTACAGACACCCAGGACATGCAAAGGCACATCATGTGCAGTTAAAAACGTGCTGGGGGCTAAAGAACAGACAGGCAGTAGAGGGATTACAGGTGGGAGATGGCCCCCAAGTGAAGACTGAGTGGTAAGGGGAGCCTGCACTGAAGAAGCAATACTGAAACTAAGGGCTGAAGAGAGGCCAGCTTCCCAAAGTGGCTGCAGGAAGTACAGTTCAGAAAGTGGAAACCATAGGTGCCAAGTCCCATATTGGAACATTCTTGCCACACTCAAGGAACCATGGAGACAAAGCCAGCGTGGGTGGGTGTGGTGGAAGTGTTGGCAGAGGAAGAAACGCAAGTGACAAGGACAAAGCACTTGTCCAAGAGGGCAGTGGGTGTCCCTGGCTTTGAGGCACGCTCCTGCATTCCCGTGAAAACACACACGCACATGGTGTTTCACTTTCCAGTTGCTACTTTAAATTCCACGTAGCCAACTTCATTTACTTCTCAAAATAGCCCTAAAAGGTAAGCACTATTACTATCATCCTCTTTTTATAGAGAAGGTAACAAAGGCATAGAAGTTTCAGTCATTTGCACTTTTTCACACAGCTAATGCCAGAGCCCTGATTAGGACTCTAGCAGTCTGACCTCAAAGTACATGCTCTTAACTTCTACTTTATAAAATTTTATATATATGTATATATGTGTGTGTGTGTATATGTATATATGTATATATATATGTATTACATGTATATGCATATATATATACACATATATGTAAATGTATTGCATTTTTGTATTGCTTTGGTTTGGTTTTTGTGGCAGAGGACTAATGTGACCCAAATAAGAAATCTACAATTTGGCATTAAGAATGAGACTAAGCAGACTGATAATCAATCCCCACTCTTGCCAGACACCAACTTCCTCATGAGTCTGGGTTCTGTACACTGGTCCCCAGAGGACAGTAAATCAGCATGCTAGATATCTCTGTAAAGTTTCAAACAGATGAGCATTCTGTGCTTGCTCTCCCTGGCTCCAGATGGTTCCATAGCCTGGTTCCTTTCTCCCACTGGCTCTTCAGACTTTCCAGCAATGCAGTGTGAGGGTGGGGGCGGAAGGTCCAGAGCTGGTGTGATCCTTTAAGAAGTCCCAGAGAGCCCAGCAGTATTTCATACATGCATATAAGAAGCCCTAAGCCCAGGCAGCATAAATCACTGCCCGCCTTTCCTACCTAGGTTCAATTTTCCAAAAGATGAAGTTGTTTTACATATTGCAGGAAAGGTTTCTGCTGCCAGTTAACAAGTTGCCTGCCACAATTTATTCCAACCTCTTCCATGGGCAGCAAGGTGCATAGAATTTTAGCAAACTCACATATAGACAAGACAGTTCTATACCCACTCCACTCTCGCAAAAGGAAGAAGAGTAATGGTGAAAAATGGTTTCCATCAAGATGTTAAAAAAAAAAAAAAAAAGAAAGAAACTCATTAAAGGGCATATTTCAAACCAACTGCAAAAACAAAAATCAAAGGTTTTTACCAAAAAAACTCCCGAACCAAGGAAAATGTTTACACACCTTCTTTCTTCCTACCTAAATCGTAAGTATCCTTGACCTTTTACAGTGACTTATGCACGTGTGTGTAAGAAACCCCAGAGGACAGATCATGGTCACGAAGCCTGGCAGGCTGACTTTAGGATGGGCTGGTTATTCCCTACTTTCCTTTCTCTTCTCCAAAAATACATGGACTTTCCAAAGAGTGGAAGCTGTGCTTTCTTCTGTGGCATTCACATGGCTAACATTTTCACTCTTCTGCATAAAAGATGGATTACTGCGATGGAAGCCCAAAGATCTCAGGGCCAGAATGAGTGCTAGAGATGAGCTGGCCAAGTCGCGCAAACATTTGTTGATTTTCTTGAATCCCTTGTAAATTTCATTTCATATTTATTGGATTTTTCATGGAGGCCAGAAGGCTCAAATCAAACCTCCGTTACTTCAACCTCAGGTAGAGAGGGGCTCTCGGATCATCTTCTGTTCAGTGTTATCCAGGCCGTCTGATCACAGAGGGAGAAGAATATCCACAGGCTGCCTTAGAAATGACTTCCTTTTGTCTTTTCTTGATGACAGCTTTCACTATTTCCTTCATCCCTCATGGGCCCTTGGGGCTGGAGGATTTCATACCCATTGTTTCTGCCTGTGTCATTCTACAGACAGAGAGTTATGGGTAAGAGTGTTTCTGATGTCAGGACTCACAGCAAGGCTAACTTGCAGGAAGACCTGCAAGTCCTGTCCGGGGAAAATGACACTGATCCTATAAATCGCTGTTAAGAAACCAGGTGGTAGTACACACTGAGTGTCCTAGAATGCATTTGGGTTGACAAGTGTTTACTCTGAGTTATGTAGTGCTTTAAGCTACCTTCAGCTGATGTGAGACGGGGCAGGCAATAGTGCACTAATAAAGGAAGTGGGCATTATGGTTAATTGTTACATGGAGCCTTCCCTTCCTTGTGTAAATCTTAAATGTATGAAAACGTAGACCACTTAAATCTGGGGCTGGAGATGTATCTCAGTGTAGCGCACTTGTCTAGGGTTTGATCTCCAGCACCGCAAAACAAAAACAAAACAGAAAAACAAGCAAATAAAACACACAAACTATCTGAAAATCACTAAAAAGAGGTTTTTAAATTATAAAATATAATTTTAAATTAAGTCAAAATTTCACCTCAAGAATAAAAACAGAGGAACAGAGAGATTAAGTGGCTACTTGAAGTAACACAGTCAGGGAGGAAGAGAGCCAGGATTTATCCCAGCTCTGAAGCACAAATATATCTGGTGCAATGTGGAATCGCCTATCCACTAGCCAACTAAAGCAAGTGCCTTCCACCCGACCTGTCCCCTAGAGTTGCCCAGAGAACCAGCTGAGTTTGTACATGGGTAGGGTGGTCCAGAACCAGTTGTGCAGGTGGAAAGTATAATTATTTAATCAGGAAGCATTATCTATTAAAATTACAGAAATCTGGACTTTTGTCCCTTTTTGGTTATCTCCCAGTAGTACATGATTAGCCATTCTTGGAGGTGACTGTATGAGCTGGTAGAAGTTTTTGTGGGTTGGTAGATTTTTCTAAAACTATTTCCAGGCTGTATGAATCTTTGTCTAGGAATTTGTTTCCCTGGCCTTTCAGAAAATGAAGGGCATTTTGCTTTGTTCACAGATAACTTCCCTTCTTACTACCCTTGGCAATAAAACCAACTCTAAAAATATAAATGACCCTGAAAACGTCCCAAGGACATTTAGTTTACTTTCCTTACCTCTAATCCACTCCTTCCAGAAGGCTCCTGGAAATTTATAGCCCAGGAAGATGGTGGGAAAAAAAAAAACTCAAAAAACTGATGCTATTTGAATGCAAAATCACTACAGTGTGGATTTTTTTTTTTTTTTTTTTTTTTTTGGTGTGGGGGAGGTAATCAGTGGTGGGAGCAGACACAGGGGGAGGAGGAAGAAAGGGGTGGGAGGAAGGAAAAGTCCACCTCTGTGGGCAATTCAATTTTTAGCTGTTCCATGGAGACAAACCAATTAGTGTGGATTGTCAAGGTGGTTTGTATGAATTGGCTACCTGCCCATTATGAATTGGATGAGGATTAACTAGCTCATTCCAAGCACTCCACCAAATAGCAAATGGCCGTATGAAAATGATTTTCAATCACTGAAAACCTGGCTGGATTAAAGACTTGGGGGTAAAATCCCTGATAACTTTCCATCTATCTACAAAGAGAGTTCCCCTGAATATCTCCCTACCCCTGTGGTTTCCTTCTTTAAAAACTCTCTTCCCCCTGGAAGCATCTGTTCTTAAACTTGCCTGCTAACCAACCAACCAACCCAGCCATAGCTGGGCTGTGCTAGCAACACCATTTGTGTGCTTGAGCACAAAGCTTGTCAGCTCCTAGCCCTACCATTTCAGCACCTCTTGGTGAACACATGACCGTCTAATTTGTGGGTTTCATCCAACCCACAGTTCTAGA
The DNA here is from genome assembly GCF_902686445.1 of Sciurus carolinensis. NCBI lineage: Eukaryota > Metazoa > Chordata > Mammalia > Rodentia > Sciuridae > Sciurus > Sciurus carolinensis. The sequence continues at coordinate 22,682,597 of NC_062213.1, read as the reverse complement.
ACTGGTCTACTTCTAGAAGAGAAACCTGTGTTTCTATTGAAGGTTTCAGTATGAAAGGTTGTTAGCCCTCTTAATCAGTTGTAACTGGACTGTTCCCTTATTCCAGGCACTGAGTCCTTACTTCATATTCAGGCTCAGGAACTCAGACCCAGAGGCCACCAATAGCCAAGAGCATGCTTATCCACTTTTCTCCAAGCAAATGATCCCTACACCAGGGCGAACACCTGATAAAAAGAACCTGGGGCAGCTGTCAGTGGCAGCCATCTGTGGCATCCCTGTGGGTTTAGATGGCATCCCTGTGGGTTTCTACACGAGGCGATCACTGCTTTCTTCCTGCCATCCATTCCCCTCTGGGGAGCCACCTGGTTCTTTTGGCCTAGGTGAGACTACTCACCCTAGGGGCAGCACGTGATCTAAGTGTGAGCCCTTGGCACACAGTCATATTCCCCAGCCACACAGGGTGCTGGGAATCATTTAGGTGACATGACTGCTCCTCTGGTCAAGTTCTTCCAGTCAATGTCAGTGTCTGCACTAGCGATAGGAAGAGGTTGTATGTGTATATATCCTTCCACAAGTCCTTACTACTGAGTGGTATATTGCAAGGAAAACATGTCTCAGAACAAATTTTGAAATTCTGCCACAATCACAGCACAAGAAGCAGGGTCTGCTACCCACAGCAGACTCTGAGCAGCCAAGTGGACTCAAGAGGCTGCTCCTTCCACTTCCTCTACTCACTTGCCCCAGGGCCCTAAGGACCTCCCCAGAGTCAGATCACTGCCAAAAATCTCACTTTTTACACAACTTGGTGTTCCCAGCCCTGTGTGTTCTGCCTGGAGGGCTGAAACCTCGTGCCAGCACCCACAGGCCCCCTCCCAGTGTCTGATCCACTCCAGCAGATAAGCCTTCCCTCCAGATCCAGGGCCTCCTGTGTGCTCTGTGAACTCCAATTAACCCGCCCAAACCAGCCTCCTCATCCAAAATGGGGAAGAATTTAATAAATGGAAAACAATTTGCTGATCTAGAGTGTTGGAACAGAAATTCCAATGAGTAAAGAAGCTTGACTTTTCCTTAAGTAGCAGTTTGTTTCTTCGGCTCACAGGATTAGAAGGACAAACTTGTGCATATACTCCACCCAACTCAGATCCAAGTCAGAGCTGGCTAAGGGTCTGGTGGGCTGTTCAAGTCCCTGAGTACAGGACACCTGGGAATGTTCTGGTCTCAAGTGCACGATGAAATCAATTACTAAAAACTTCTCAAGTCCTCCAAAACATCTACCTCCTCCTCATAAACCATGCTTGGAAATTCACATCAAACGAACTTAGTAAATTTCTTTTGTTCTAGCAACATTGGCCCTTACTGAAGGATGGCATAATGGGAATAAAGCCCATTTTTCCATGTAAAGGTTCATTTTATAGTATCCATATTCTAATGTCAAACATAAAAACTACCAGCATATAAATTGCTGACTTAAAATAATGCTATTTGATTAAGCCACATTTTAGTGGATTCTATCTGGAAAGAGAGGATACTTCAAATTCTTTAACCATAAATATTCATATTCCTTTTCTCTAGCATATACTTCCCCCTCTTGGGAATACTGTTATGCTAGGTGGATAGTGCTCTCAATAATGTAGTTGAGAAAAAGGCATCAAACATAATTGTCTTTTAAATCATGAATTACTTTTTAAGATTTAGAGGAAAACGGATTTTACCATGAGAGATTAAGCAAGAAAATAACACGAGGTGACATTACTACTCCTATCACAACAAATAACAGACCCCAAGCTTGAGCAGTGCTGATTTCAAGTGAAAATGCCATTTCTATACTTCCAAGGCTTTGCTCCTTCCTTCAATAAAATTGGACTTAGGAAAGTGAAAAAACTACATCTAAAGATGACCAAATTATTTATCAGTTATTTCTATGAGGGCTCATTTTTCTTAACACATAGCAAAACTAAAACTGAAATGATCAAATGTAATAACAACATATCCCTGAAATCTCAGGGTCAAAGGGGAGGCAGAGTGACATTCAAACACATCCTATACCTAACTTTCCCCCTGGTTTTAAGGAGTGGGTCACCTTTATTCAAGCACTTGAGCATTGCTGTGCCTGGATGTCCACCCGTGTTCAACATCTGCTGCCTGTCATGTGCTAGGAACTTTCTAGGCACAGGGGACACAAAGGTGATCTTCTGAGAGTTGACAATGTGATGATGGGCATCAAGCAGAAAGAGCAAGGAGGGGTCTGTGTTGATCTTGGGTGTGCCTTGTGTTTTCAGATTCTAGCACACTGTCCAGAAGTCTGCACTATTTACCATAGTGTGGCTCTGCTCACAGCGAATTCATAATCGTGCCCAGACAGCTCATTCATAACCAGCCCTTGGTCCACAGTTCATTTACTGTTATGCAACTTTCTCTAGAGAAGGAGGCCTCTACCCACTGCAAGTGCTAAGAAAGGGAAGGCAATTTTACCACCACACACAGCAGAGAGAGATTGTGAGCCTACTGAAACAGGACTTGGTCACTTTTAGGTCTCATAGCCACCTGAGGACCCTGTGAGTAAACCATAAATGAGAAGAGAATGAGTGAAGGAATAAAAAGTAATCTACTTTATGATCCAATTAGAAAAATTACCTACAGAAAAATCATTCAAAGCAGCATTTGGGCGGAATTCATGAAGTGAGTTTTCATTATAAGAAGGCGAAAGCTATGGAAGGGAGATAAAAGCAGAAGGGCAAATACTGGGTGACAGCTAATTCCAAGGTCAGAGTTGAAGCTTTGGCATTCAAATGGAATTTCCATATGCATAGTATCTTACATAAATATTTAAAAATATACCCTAATGATGTACTTTCCATTTCTTAATTTTTTTTCTTTTCTTTTCTTTTTTTTTTTTTAGTGGTGCTGGATGTTGAACCCAGGACCTTGTACATGCTAGGCAAACATTCTACCACTGAGCTACACTTCCAGTCCTGCCTTTCTTTAATTTTAACTTCATCCCCAGTTCCCTAACATAATTGAGAAAGAATCTACCCTAAAAACCCTTTGACTATTTTATGGTAGAGTTATGTGGCTAGTGTGGCACATGTCCCTCTAACATGTCTCTCTAATAACGCATGGCAAGGCAGAAATACATATTCGGGAATACCCTGGCATCAACCACAGGATGAAGTGTTAGAGTTCTTCCATCAGAAAGTTCTGTAAGAAGCTCTCATCCCTGGCTCTATGAGGGGCTTCGGCATACATCTGTTTCAGCTCAGTCCCCCAGAGATGTCTAAAATCTAATTAACCAATTAATTTGCAAATATATTCTAATTTATTCAAGGCAGATTTTCTTGGGTGTTAAATTATCTGACAGTGAACCATATGCAGTACACACTCACTGAAATACCACAGGTTGGTTGCCCTGTTGCAAGAATGGCTATGTGCATTCTGGTCCATCAATATTTCTATTTCCCAATGAGAAAATGAATTGGCATTTCCTCCCTCATCATTAGGTTGTGCATGCTTTGGGGAAGCATTGCTTTTGTGGGAGCAGAGGGTGATCTTGTACACTCAGGTGTATTTTCCTAAATGTGTTCCCATAGTATCTCCTTTGCAGGGCTAGAGTGAGTGTGGTTGCTTGGGAGCAAGAAACTGGAAATGACAGTGTGTTTTGTCTTATTCTGCTTTCCTGAGTTGGGAGAGGGAAGTTTAAATTATAAGAAAAGTATACACTGTCATACTGGGAATTACAAACTGCTGTTAATTTGCATGCAGAACTCTGTTCGACAACAAGGCAGCCACAGCAGGTAACATTGTTTACTCAGACAATCAAGTAGTAATTTACAGAACTTGTGGATTAAAAAAAAAAAAAGGATAGGATGTTCTTAATTGCTACATTGCAACATTTTATCCAGCTCAATGACTGTATAGCTACAGATAAGAACTGAAAATAACACTATCAAATGTTAGGGGATTGCCTAATTTACAAAATGAAGAGTATCTCGATGCACAGAGTTACCTAAAATTATGGAGCGTGGATTTTAATATGTTTTCCATGGCATGTTTGGATAACTGCTAATTGTGTAGCCTCAAAAGAAAAGCTGGATTTTTAAAAAAATGTGTATTTTATTCAAATTTGAATTTTATTATTTTAATATGGAAAAGAAATGTCAGTAATATACAATGTGTTTTGGTGTCTTATTTTGTTAACATAAATTCTACTATTTAATTAATTTCTAAGACCTTCAAATACATAAATCAAATATGGAGGCAGAGGGATCAAAAATAAATAAATAAATAAAAGGAAATGAAGTTCAGTTTAGGGTTGAGGAAACCAAAACGGAATTTGACATAATAGAGTCTGAATTTTCTCCTAGGATGAGGGAGAAATGAGAGAAAGGGTTGCAGAGTTAGCTGTGGTCTTAATGTCTGTGTCTCCTGTGAAATTCATATGTTGAAATGCTAGTACCAAGAGTAATAGCATTTGGAGGTGAGCCTTTGAGAGGTGATTTGATCATGAGTGTGGAGACCTCATGAACCCCTAAAAGAGTCCTCACCTTCTCAGTCAGGTAAGGATACCATGAGAAGCTGGCAGTTTGCAACCTGTAAGCGGGTCCTCAACAGAACCTGGCCACACTGGCTGGGCACTCAGACATCAGACTAGTGTCCAGAGTGTGAAGAATCAATTCCTGCTGTGTATAAGCCACCCAGTTTATGGTATTTGGTTCAGTAGCTCAAACACCTAGGAGTACTTATAGTAAATACTTTGGTCAGTTCAAAATAGTCCGCCATAGGGTAATCTACAGTTGCAAATTTTTCCTGACAATAAAATTACAATTTCCTCTAAAATAAGGAAGAATTAAGAAAATTAGCAAGTATGGTTAAGACCAACATTGACCTCTCATTTGAACTAAAATGAGATCAGAAGGTAAGCACCCCTATGGGACTGGGGTGAGTTTCAAGCTTCACATAAATAATAACAGCTAATCAATTATCAGAAGAGATTCATTCATCTGGCATTTCTGTTTTGTGCTTCTGGTTGGTTTGTTAAAATGCCATCAAAATATAACACACTGTGACTCCCTTTACCTGAAAAGACAGGTGGTGTATGGCATATGGGAGGTTACAAGTGGCCTAGCAGAATTTCTTAGGTGTGTCTCCTTCGCCAAGACACTTAGGACTCTCTTCACCCGTTAACCTCAGTATTAGTATAAAACAGTAGGTGAGCAAATTCGGGCATAATGGGTCAGTCCAACTATAGTTCTTATAGTAAGAAACTCCTGAGCTAAAATAACTATTTCTTTTTAACATTCAGGCTTTGCTAGACCATGTCATAATGCAGGATGAGGAATGGATATATATTCGATAAGTCTTTCTATGCCTTTTTAAAACTATAACTTTAAAATAATAACCCTACCTTCTTCCTTCTAATTATCCAGAGGAATTGGCTGATGAGCTATGATATAATCCCAACAACTGATCTGCTACACTCTCTTAATCATGGGCCATAAAAATGCAGGTAGCACTCCACTGACAATATGAACTTAAAAAGTCTCTCAGTCAAATGGAGTTCAATATTGACAACCGCTGAGACTAACAAATACATTCCTTTTCCATCTCTCTCACTGTCAAATCACAGATACAGGTGACTGCATTTTAAACACTGCCCAGTCTTAAAACACCATTTTAATTGCTGTATTACTTCTTTCTAACCAGCTATTAGGGGATCCTAAAGAAGCATCAGTCAGCTATTTTCCTTCCTACATACACACAGGACAAAAATATAAGAGTTTAAATTGCAGGTCAAAGGAAAAAATATTGTTAAGTGTTGGTCAGGTTTTCTGTGAAGGAGGCATCTAAAGATGCTGCTGACAGAAAAGGAGGTGCTCTTCCCAGGGCTTTGATACCATGGCTGGCAATTATCTGCTAAAGGATGCAGAAGGAAACAGTCTCAGTATAAAAACAAGAGCCGTGGTTGAGAGTCCTGGGTGCTAATTCCACACGCAAAACCTCCACATGCAATGTTTCCACTGTGTGTCTTTTATTTGCTTTATATCCAGGGCACTGTAATTTCTAAGTGAGCAAAATAATCAGCCGTCAAGTCCCACCTTTGGGGGAGGAGGAAAAAGAAAACAGAGACAGGGAAGAATACATGAAAAACCCACACCAAGACCTGGAATCCCAGGTTTCCAGCTCAACAAATGCATGCCTGGCCTTTCTTCCCATGCAGGCAATGGACAGATATCATGGGGGCTACCATAGCAGGTGGAACCAAGCCCTAAATTCAAACCTTCCAGGGAGCGAAGAGGGCAATTGGGAGGTGGGAATTCAGATGCTACAGACTCTAAGCCGAACTGAAGCTTTCTTTAGCACATAAAAAAAAACAAGGGAATTCACGCAAAAAAAAAAAAAAATTCTGAGGACCTATTGGTGCCAAGAAACTACATGAAATGCCCACTGTGCAGAGATGAGTAATATCCAGGTCTTGGCCTAGAGGCGCTAAGAATCTAATCATCTAACCGTGGATCAAACAGCAACAATAAAGAGTGATGAATAGGATGTGCTGCAAGAGTACTCCAAGTGCATCAGGGTGCGGTAAGATAGAGACGCATCTAATTCGTGAGGGGTGTATCCAGAGGAAATGACACTTGAAATGAATTTTAAAGAATGATAGGATTTAGAGATGGAGGAAGGAGGAGCATGTGTGTGCAAGCAGAGATTGCAAAAGAGCACACAAAATTGAGAACTTCCTAACAGAAACAGGCAGAAGCAAGAGCAGTTTATTTCAGAAACACTCAAATTTATTTTAAAACACACTAGACTCCAGACCCAGAGACTAGCGATGGATCTTATAAAACTGCTTTTTAAAAATGCCCTCACACATGTGGTCCAAAGGGAGTTTGGAGAAATGCATTCCATTGCTTGTCTAAAAAATAGATTTTGAATTATTTGCTATTTCTAAAAGACATTTCAACTTGTTAGTAAAAGTAAAGATACAGAATGATAATAATAATGATGATGATGATAATAGATTAGGCCGGAGTGTTGCATGTATTTGCAAAAGATTTTAAGTTGGACTTTTTTCTCCATCTGAGTCTTTTTCATGACAAAGCACAAAATTGACAAAGTAGAAAGATGAGAAATTAAATAATTACTCATCACTAGTGATTGGAGATTTGCCTGTTTACTATTCATTCTTCATTCAATGAATAATGATTAAGCATATATTTAGTCCTGGGCACTTTTCTTCATACTCAGGATTGAATCCAGGGACACTCTGCCACTGAACTACATCTGGCCCCTTTTTAGAAATTGTTTTATAATTTTGAGACAGGTTCTCACTCAGTTGCTGAGGGTGTCGCTAAATTGTCAAGGTTGGCCTTGAACTTACAATTCTCCTGCCTCAGGAGTCGCTGGGATTACATGCCTTGGGCACTTTTCTAAGGTATTAAAATTACAACAATAAACAACCACAACAAAAACATGTAAAGAAATGTCACACTCAAATACTCTTAGGCAGTTGAGTTCCTGGGCTGTGGGAAAGAAGATGACCTTAAAATAAGAAAACTATATGACCAGTTTGAACCTACTTTTCTCTATATAGTCCTGGGATGATCTCGAAGCCATGACAGGGCTGGTTGCAGAGGGTGAGTTTTGCCCTAATGACTGAGGATCTTGAAGACCCTGGATGGTAAGCACGGGTAATCACGGGGTAATCTTTTGCACACAGTTCTTCCTCCAGCGGCTCAGTTTTGTCCAGCATGGACCTCAGCATCTGCAATAACCAAAGACCAGTGCAGCTGAAATGGTCAGACTTCTCCTGGCCTCAGGAGGGAGGGTCACTGAATTAATGAGAAATCAGATGTGGGATGTCATAGTGGGACCTGCTGCCCCAGGAGAAGCCCTGGGGAGGGGAAGGGAAGCCAAAGGCCAACTCCATGTACAACCCCTGGAGGGGGGCGTGTGAGGGCACTGGTTGGCCCAAATGAAACTGTAGTGTGACTACAGTGAAGCTGAGGTGGGAAAAAATAATTAGGTCCCAAATCTGCATTAAAACATTTTTGCAGGATTTTGTTCTTGAAGTGGAAAACTGTTCCCACAGGGTCTATTTTTAACCGTTTTATTTTAAAGAGATCAGAAAACCTCCTTGTGTTGAAATTTCTCAGCAGGAAATTTTACAGTAATGCTAACTTAAATCCAGACTGAAGGTGACAAAGCAGAGGAGTGAGTGAACGGGCTTCGGCTGTGGAGACGCAGCAGCCCCACCTGCCTGAGCCAGCGTCTGGGCTCAGAAAGGCCGAGAACACAGCAAAGTATCAGATTCCATTAATTTATCAGTATACTGACATCAAGGAGAATCTCAAACTTGGGGAAGGAACAAGAACATAGTCAATGTTTACTTGCTTATTTGTTTGTTTATTGTTAGGCTGCCAATTTTAATACCCCCCACCTAAAGTGAGGCAAAGGCACCATTTCAAGTGAACAGTGACACCTTGCCTGTAATAACACTGAGTCCTCCTGGTGACCGAACCTGTGGTATCAACCAATGTACTATGAGAAACACTCAACCTATTGCCTAGAGTCAGACTTTCTACTACAGGCTCAGAAACATTGTTAAAGAAGGCGATTATCCTGACACTAAAATCAAATCAAAGGGGAAACTTAATGGAAATAAATGACATGGCTCATTCTTTTATCAGATATTTGGTGAGCATCTGACTACGTGCCAGGGCACTTGAGATACATCATCAAAAACAAAGCCCCACATTCATGGAGACTTTATTCTAATATACCAGTAAATATACAAGCCATGTTTTAGAAAGTAGGTGTACTGGCCTAAGGAGGGCCAAGTCACTTGCAATCCAGTTTAAAGTCTCTCAAACTGCTAATCAAGGCAGAGAAAAGAGGATTTTTAAACAGACAGAAAAAAAAAAAAAAGCCATTGTTTCAAATGCAATTGGCCCTCCCTGTTTCCCTAACATACAAGTTAGGTTTACAATCTTCCCAGGATTCCACTCAGGAGCCTGAGAACCATGAACAGGCGCTGTAGTGTGACCAAGGTGGCCAAGCCATTATGCTGATGCAGTAACAAATGACCCCATTCTCAATGGCTTTCAGCATGTCACTGAGGGTTGACTGTGGATCACAGTTCACATCGTCACTGTGGGACCCAGGCTACAGGGTTCCTTGCCTTTGGGACATTGCTGCTTTCACGGCAGAAGGAGCAGAGAGAATGGTGGATCCACTCACCAAGCAGGTCTCCAAGCTTTCCCTCCTGTGTGGGGCAGGTGACTTCCGCTCAGACTGCATTGGTCCCAAGCAGGTTAACACAGTCAGAGGTCAACTGTGCAAGACTATAATATTATCCCACAGCCAGGAATGGGAAACAAAGCAATTGATGATGGGTGTGTTGTAGCGTTTACCAGAGCGCAGCCAACTACCCAAAAAAGATAGGAAATATTTCCAACCCTTTCATTTTCCCGGACTTGTGATTACTATTAAATTGTGACCAAATCTCCAGAAGGGAAATAACTCCCTTTCACATCGTCATTCCTCACCAGACCAGAGGCACACAGGATGGAGAATGAAACGAAAACAGTCGGAGAAGTTTGAGGAGAAGAATTTTTCCTTCTGTGGTTGGATGTCAAACCATTTCTTTTCCCCCTCAATCACTCCTTTCTACATGAAGGCAAAGGAACAGAAATGATAACATGGAAGCCTACATTTTTCTTTGCAGCTAGGAAATTCTTCCTGAGATCCACATGATACCTTATTCTGGCAAGTGGAAGCAAGTAATGTAAGTCTCCTGAATTTTTTCACGCAGCAATTAAGTGGAATTAGACTACTAGAAAGACACACCTCAGCAATTCGTAAAATCATCATAGGGCTTGTTTCTTAGCAACATGCTGAGGAATAAACCTTAGTATTCAGCCACACCAGTTCATACTCAGCCTTACAATTACTTATGCTCATTTCCCTTACTGTAAGCTTTAGCTGTGATGATGCTACAACACTAAAGAAATTTAACAGATTTAAAGTTTGTCCTTTTTAAAACAAAAACAACAACAAAAATCTCTTTGAAAGTGAGAGTGAGTGAGTATAAGGGCATGCACTGTAATCTAGAGTAAAGAAATATTTTTTGTGTTTTCCCAAATCAATAAAAGAGCTGGTGGCCATGGTGCACACCTGTAGTCCCAGCTACTCAGGAGGCAGAGGTGGGAGGATTGCTTGATCCCAGAATTCAAGGCCGGTTTGGGAAGCATAGAGAGACCCTGTCTCAAAAGAAAAAAAGGAAGGAAAGAAAGCAGGACAAAAGAGAACTAGAAATTGTTCAGTATAGTCTCCGGTCATTCCTATAAGGATCTGAGTTGGTATTCTTTGTGCCACTTTGGAAACAGAAGGCCAACCACTTAGGACATTTCTAAGCCACACAGGTGTTTGTTGGACAGTTATGTACATGTACAAAATACACCACCATGAAACCCACTACTCTGTATAGTTAAAATGTTCTAATAAAATTTATAACTAAAACATTCGAGTTTTCTACATTTGAAATTTTATATTAATTTATAAATAAGATTTTAGGGAAAATTGCATGAATTAGTCTTGCAACCCCAAGAGCAATGACTATCTACATCTAATCATGAATGAAATTCCCTTTCCATGTAGGAATCTTTGATACTGTGTATAATATAAACAACTAATACCATTCCACTAGCAAGTCTGGTCCCATACGTGTACCCAGCCATCCACCCAAAGGACATTTTGAGTCACAATGTGTACCTCAGAACTTTACTTATCCATTCAGCTTCATTTGCTAAAAATCAAGATGCCAGGCTACCAAAGCAATGAACAGCCAATTCTCCGAAGACAGCACATGCTGAATGACCAATTTGCTGAATTCACCAAATTTATGAATGTGTTCCCTTAAATTATTTATGGAGCTTGCAGTCATTTATGTGAGGGGAAGGAGCGTTCTGCTAGGGACAGGTTTTCATGCTGCCTTCAAAGCATCATGGGAATGGTCAAGTCATCAAAAGCTAAAGATGACTTAGTTTTCTTCTGAATGGTTAAGATCTAGAAAAGTATTTTCCATAATTAGTAACCAGTGAGTCAGCAGGAAGCTTAAAAATACCTAATTTTGTTTGGACTCTTTTTGACTCTGTTTGGCCTTAGAGACATTTTGATCTTTTTAGGATTCTTTTACCTTATGAACCCAAGCTTTCAACAGTTTTGAATGAGGTGCGGTATTCAGGAACATATCTTTCTAATAACATATAATCACTGAATAGATATCAAGGGTGGTGACTAGAATGTGTGCTCAACAAGGGCAGGTATGTTCTAGTTTGGAGATGATGACGTCCATGTGTTGCCTGTTTTTGTACATCAAGTTTTAATGGAACACAGTCAACATTTTTTAAAATTAATTCTGTGGCTGCTATTGTGCAAAAAAATGGCAGAGTTGAGAGTCTGCAATGGCAACCAGTAAAACCTAGAGTCTAAAATAGTTATTATTTGGCACTTCAAGGAAAAACTCTGTGACCCAGATCCAGTTCATTACCATACCCACAACTCCCGGAGCCATGCCTGGCTCATCTGGGGGGCTCCCTAAATGCAAGTTGAATGAATATACTTGGGAGTGACTCTTGGTTTCTAATGCAAGGCTGGCAGAATTTACCACCCATTTCAAAGCTCACTCCCTCGAGAACTCCTGGGTAGGGAGGGCTGTTGGTTCTTCTTGGTGACACACAAGTGAGGTAACTCGAGTCAACTGGTAGATTCAACCACTTCTGTGGTTCCAGGACGGTGGCCAACCCTGAGGCAGATGATCGGTTTGCAGCAATGTGGAAACCAACCCACATTTTTGCAAAGACTATCTTGGGAAACACAACTAAGTTGGCCAGTCTCTAAAAACCCCCATCACTGTTTATCTCTAAAAAAGAATAAGAATACGTAGGCTGACCAATATGTCTTCCCCTTCCGAAGGCTGGCAGTGATTTCGTGGTTGAGGTGATGAGGTTCTCCAAAAGAAGGAAGGAAACCACAAAAGCCAATTCTCAGGGCTCCTCCCAAAGTGCAAACCGCTGCAACTCACCAAAATGTGCATCTTCTACCAGAGAAGCCCAGCACTGTCCTGGCATAAAGCAGCTACCACCAAATCAGGTGGATGAAAAATACTATTAAAATGTCAATCAGGGTTAAATCTAGTGGGGATTTTCTTCCATTTAACGCTTAGGTCAAACTGATGCCTATTAAGGAATCTATAACCAGACAAAACCAAATGCCTCATATTTTTCTTGTTTCATTTATTTCAAATGACAAGTGACAAGGTTTTGCTTGCTTGATGCAGGGGTTGGGGGGGTCCAGTAGCCTGCTTTAATTTACTGTTGTGGACTAACGCCTCCCATTCTACCCCACACTCACTTCTACTGGTTCGCAATTAGCCTCAGTAAAATGCCCAAGGCAGGATACAGACATTGACGATGACTATGAAGCTTCAAAGGTGCCCTGAGTCAGCTCACATCCTTCAAAGCAGGGCTGCTCAGTCCTCAATGTCAATCACTCTGCTCTGGGTATGAAAATATGGTATGATGTTAAACCTTTGTGCAAAGATATTTTATTGTCTGATGAGAAAAGGGACTAAATCCATGTAATACTAAGGACTAAACAAATAAAAAAAAGAAGAAATGAGCCAGATGTGGTGGTACACACCTGTAATCTCAGCAGCTCAGGAGGCTGAGGCAGGAGGATCACAGGCTCAAAGCCAACTTAGCAAGATGCTGTCTCAAAATAAAAAAAAGGATTAGGGATGTGGCTCAATGATTGTACCTCTGAGTTCAATCCATGGTACCACAAAAGAGAAAGAGAAGAAACCAAGAATATCACAGCATATCCCACATTCAAAGAAGTGTTCTCACCCTGTGAACCCACCCCAGAAATTTAAATCTTGTTCTCCATTACTAATAAACAAAGGGTCCACGGATGTGATTTAAATTTTCTTTTAAATACTGGAACATCTAACAGCCGTCCTGGGTACCCAGCATTATGGGAGGGAATCAGCTTTTAAGGTTCCATTTGTCTGGCACCATCTTCTGGTCAACTTCTACTTCCGTTTTAAACTTCCCTTTGCCCTCTGTGCTGCATTTCATGAGATTACAACCCATTTCCAAGTCATTTCAGGAACTGCTCTTCAGCAGACAATGCTTAGCCTTATTGCCCTGGATGTTGCTGCCTGTGAAAGCAACAATAAAAGCCCATCAAAATCATCACAGCTCTGAAGCACACACTGGTGAGGAGGAAAGGCTGGGACTAATCCTTGGGTCCACTCATGCTCTCTCCTAAAGGCACATTTATTGATACCACTTCTCTTTCTGGCTTTCAGAGGGTCCTTATAGCCTTTATAGTAAGCAAACTGAGAAATTTAAACTGGAGTTGTCCTCCATAATGCCACTAGCTCAGCACTGGCCACTGGCATGCACCTCTGGCAGGTAGGGAGCTGTGCAGGTGGCTTTGGGGGGTCTTTGCAGAGACCACAGATCTTCTGGAGTAAAGGTTAGATATCACTCTAACAGCATTAACAGGGAAATTGCAGTCAGAGTTGAAAGTACATCTGAAATTTTGGATTATACAAAACAGTTCACCTATGAGAGGACTTCAAAGTTTTCCCACCAGAAGGTGCAAATCTGCTTCTGCCTTCACTTCCGTGAGGTTTTCACCCTCTCAACCACCTTATAAGTGGCATTTGGGGATTTGCAGAGGGTCAAAGGGAGGAAGGTAATCTTTTCTCTGTGCCGCTTCAAAGAGACTCTGGAGTTTCTGCTTATGTAAGTAGAGGTTAATAAGTGACTCTGATCAAAAAATGGCCTTATACTTGAAAAAAGAATCTGCTGTGAAAATTCCTTAAATCTGTTGAAGCATGAAAAGAATAAAACTAAATATTATCATACCTCCTTCTCCTTTCTCCACCCCATTTCTTGGCATCTGCTGCTCCATGCCAGACAGCAGGAATCAAAAGAGGAATCTTTTATTCCCAACAGCCGCCAAAGAAAACTGAAGGGGAAAGAGATTGACTAATGGGCTTTGGTATCCATGCTTGAAGTAAAGGGTGAAAGTCAAGTCTACTCTCCATCTGCCCAGCTGTTGAAATCTGCACCCACTTAGACATAGTGATGGTAGGTGAAGTTCTCTTGGATGCACTCATCAGAGCCCAAGGTACAATGTGGGCAGGCAGCTCCATACCACCAAGGAAGAACAACCACTGATTACAGCAAACACACAGGGCAAACACACAGCAAATATATCCCACTTGAAATTACAGTGGTGTCATTAATGTGCAACCATCTACACACTTTTCTTAACAGCATGCTGGAGATAGCCCCCAACCCATAAATTCTCATCTCTTGTCGATTGCACTGAAATGAAACTGAATTCCTCTAACACCTAAATGTTCACCTGCTGCGTTGTTTCATTAAACAAGCACTTAGGAGAGAGGCTTGTTGGGGAAGGGGGTGGGTATGGAACCAAGCTATATGCTGAACCATTAATAAAAAGGAAACTTGCCATTACATCCATTCCTTTCTCCAGCTTTCCTAGTAACAACATGGCTCAATTACCCTTGATTAGCATAAGGATTTAGATTTGCTTTCAAAAAGTGCTAATCAGTTTAGGTTTAATGGATAGAAATGCAACACAAAAGTGGTCACCCTGTGAATACAGAGGTCTATTGACCACCTCCCCATCACAGTGCTATATTAGAGACTAATCTAAAAACACAGCTACAAATAGTTGCTTATTTTGAAAATACCCAGTTACCATACACTGCTAAAGCACAGAAATGGTATCAAAACACAGTCTACCATCAATACAGCCTTCAGAATGAAGGGTAGTCAACATAATGACCCCCTTTCCAACTCATTTCCGTACAGAGGGCATTATCTACTCAAGAACTGAGCAAATAAATCAACACTCATCATAAATGCTTTCCTACCAAGAGCCACATATACGTGTGAATGCAAATATTTTAAGTAAATATTAAAAGATGGGAACTTGCCTAGAGATTTACATGTAAATTTAACCACAAAACCAAATTGTTGTATTAAGTCGATGTTTCTTAATATCTAAAGTCTGAAACTGTTCTGGCAATATTGACATTAGTGTTGGCACAGGAGGAGAAAGGAACCCTAAAATAGATTCATTTTTTTTTCCCCCTGAGAATGAAAACTAACAGAAGGAAAAAAAGTTGGCGGGGGAGGGGGGATCTAGAACATTAGTTCTAAGATATAGTGATGGTGACACAGGTCAGTACCTCCTACAGGTACAAAATGAGAAAGGGAACTACATATTTCTTGGCTCAAAGTACTGCTGAAATTTTTGAAGGTACTCCTGGCAGCTGGTATCATTGATACTTTCCTTCCTGCCCTGCTTCTGGGTTTCTGATAGTCATTCCCATATTTGGAGGAAATTCAGAGCTCTCTTAATGGCTACCCTATGAAAGAATTAATTCATTTTTTCCCTCCTGTTTCATACTTTACTCTAACCCAGGTGCATCCTTGGGGTCTGCCCAAATCCACTGTGTCTGTGAAAGCCAGAACTTCTGTGGCCTTCACCAGTGGACGATGGCCCTTTGGGTTTTTTTTTTGTTTGTTTTTGCTTTTGATACCAGGGATTGAACCCAGGGGTGCTTAATCACTGAGTCACATCCCCAGTCCCTTTTATTTTTTTTTATTTTGAGATAGGGTCTCACTGAGTTGCTTAGGGCCTTGCTAAGTTGCTTAGGCTGGCTTTGAAATTTTGATCCTCCTGCCTCTGTCTCCTGAGCCCGCGGGATTATAGGCATGAGCCACTGCGCCTAACTGGCCCTTTGATTTTTAATCAAGAGCTGATAGATGCCAGGGAACAGAGAAGAAACTTAGAATTTTGAGTCCATTGGACTCAAAAGCATCATCTTGTGCTATGCTTAAGCTAATTAATTAATTACATCTGTCCCATTTATCAAAACCTATTAAAAGTTGCATGACTGTGTGTAAGTCCAATTGCACAGCGTCTCTCTGCATCCTCAGTTTTCCTGTTTATATGATGAATCTGATAATACGACTCTCATGAGGTTGTTATAAGCCATGAATGAGATGATGTATTTGTTAAATACCTGGTAGAGATCAAAACATGGCAACTACATTATATGTAAAATTATACCTTATTAAGTCAGTTGGCCTGAGAATAAACTTCTTTGGGTATGTCTGGAATGAAACATCCTGGATATAGTACAAAATGCTCCACCTTCTACTGCATTGAACTCAGTCCTCTGGTGAATGCTATTCACGAGGGCTCCAGTGTCTCTTAGCTCCTTTCCATCCCATCGGGAGCTCTAGTAGAAACACTACACAAGTGACTTGTCAGTCAATTCAAATCCATAAATACTTGGTGGCTACTCAATGTTCCCATGTAACATGAGTGTGAATGTTCCTACACTCAAAGACAAAGCAGCTACATTGTGGACTTGGTAAACACTAAACTGACTATTTGACATGTGTGACTGATTCACCTGCACATTGAGCACACACACACACACAAAATTATCAAATTCCAAAGGAAAAACTACACTTTGGAGATTGAAACTAGATATTTACCCAGTCATCTGCCACCCCTGGGGAAAACCCTGTGGAAACTCCCACATCTCTGCAATTCACCCCATCATCTTGTGTTATGCTTAAGCTAATAATTAATTAATTACATCTGTCCCATTTATCAATTTCAGAAGGCAGCTTTGCTACCTATTAAGATGGGGTACTTAAGTGTGCAAAATCATTCAAGGGCCTCAATTTTCCTAGCTGGAAATCCCATGTAAAAATGCTAACAAAAACCAGGAGAGATGTAAAAGCTTAAGACCCAATACCAATGAAAACAAAAAAAGCTTGGGATCTGAAGTCAGATTACCAGAGTTTGAACTCCAACTTTGTAACTCACTACCTTTGTGACTTTGGGTATGTTAATTAATCTTTCTGAGCCTCAACTATACATCCATAAATTGAAACACAATCAATCAGAGGAAGTCTATTATTGAAAATACAACCTCTACTTAACAGTTCAACAAAGAAAGCTTTCTTTTCATGAGATACAACCATCTTTATCTTTTATTTGGAAACAATACTATGTTTTTGTTCTAGGCCATACCTTAACTAAGACATCTATTAACTACTTATTCTATAGGTAGGTCTGTTAGATCATTCAAAAAATATTTATAGAGTCCTGTGACATTTCTTTATTTTTTCTTCTATTAAGAAAGGCTGCCATATTCAGTCTTGCAAAAAATATCATAAGGACTTAGTACCAAGCAAAACATTTCCAATCTATTTATTATTTTTCTCATTCAGTAGTTTCTTTCTTATTGCTTATCTGACTCCTCCCTTTGATCAAATAGCTACAATGCAAAGGATTATTGTCCAAAAATTGGTAAGAGTGAGAGTGTTTTATTCGAATATAATGCCACTTCTCAGAGTAATTATTTTTAAAAACACCCTGAAAGCAAATATTCAGCAGACTTGCAGTACTGAGACAAACAAATGAAGTTAGTAGAGATACATGTAGTCATTTTCATGGAGACCATCATTTTATGCTATAATGAACTGTCTCAAGATTATGGTGATAATAAAAATAATAGATGATATAATAATAGATTAAATAATACAATTACATTCATATAGATTCATGGTCCTTGTAGATGCAGACAGCATAGTTTCAGACCTTCAAAATTGGTTGCTTAACAGCTTGGGAAATAGGCTGAATAAAGGAATATGATATTTCTCATTCTGCAAAATCCCAAAGGCCATTGTCACATACAGTTACAGACACATCACTGTGTGTGTGTGTGTGTGTGTGTGTGTATGTGTGTGTGTGTGTGTGCACATTGCTAGAAAGGTGATGTGGGTTAGTGCAATGTCCTGTAGATGGCCTAGAGAAACTGACTACTTGCTGGACCCTCAGGAAGCTAACCATTCTCTATCCTCAGGTCTCAGCTAAAAGCCCTTGAACCTGTCTTCTAAGAAGCCGGAAGCTGGGCTTCTCTTTCAAGTGGATTCTGTTGGGTTCTCTATTTCTGTTATCCAAGCTCTACCTGTCTATCAAGAGCTATTCAAGTCCTACCTTCTCTCCCCTGCGGTCCTCAAGCTACCTCTAGGCCCTGATGTCACTCTTTGCTGTCATTTAGCACTTACCTTCCTTCCCTCAACTAGTAAGCAGAGCAGCCTGAATTCAAACCTTGGCCTGCCCAGTCCTGTACTCTTTCCACTTCTGATGACCCACTCTTTTCCTCCAAGGCAAAAACCACCTTGATGATGTTCATGTGGCCAATCCGAACACATCCATAGCACTAATGGTGGCTCACCAGGAACCCTGCAGCCGTGTGAGGGGTAGTAGAGAGTGAAATTCCCAAGAAATGTTCATGGGAGGCAGGGGTCTGTATTCCTTTTCTATGAGATGAGATGTAGTTGTGACAGCTGGAGCAAGGCAGCTGTATTGGATCCCAAGGTGGAAGCTACCTGCTTAAAATGTTAGAGCAATGAAACAGAAGGTCAGATCCCTGATCAGCATGGAGCAGCTCTGGGCTCTGGGAGAGTGACAAATAAACTTCTATTTTATTTGCAGTTTCCTTGAATTTTTTTGTTTTTAATCACTCTTGGGTATTTTTCAACCTCATCAACACTATAACTAATGCAAGTTTTTAAGATATATGCTGTGAGTTAAGTAAAATGTGGGAGCAACAGATCTGGTTCAGGGAATACTCTGCTCTATAGCTTAAGTAGGTATTAACAGTTTTAAAAAAATCTATAACCATTAGGCCTTAATTTCCTTATAGAGCTGAGATTGTGTCTCATGTGAATTCATATCCCAGGGGACTTACATAGGGTCAGGGGACTCCCAATACATCTTTGATTGGATATGGAAGGATGTATATTTTATCTTCACAATGAAATATAGGTTTCTAAAAGCTGACAATTGCTTTTAATCCCAACACCATGAGTACACATCGAAAAGGCTTCATATACCTTTTTGATAGTGCTGGCAGATTAGATGTGTTCAGCTTCCCCTTTCATCCTCAGGAAACAGTATCTAAAAATAACTGCATCCAGTGGTCCTATATCATGCGAGGAAAGCAACGTGCCAAGTTATGAAGTCATCATGAGGTCTAGCTGCACAGGAAAGGTCAACATCCCCTTTGTTCTGCTTCATAGCATATAAAGCCCATGAGGCCATTGAACTAGTCTGCCAACTCTGAAACACCTATATCTGCAGTCTGACACATGATAATAATTTTTAACTGAATAAAACAATTATTTTCCTTACAAACTCACTTTAAATAACTTTCAAAGATATTTGATAAAAATCTTTGGAAAAAATTGTCCCATCCCTCCCAATTTAGTATGATTTTGGGGGATGTAACAGTGACATTGACAAGTACTATATGCTGGCACAAAATGATGATATCAGTACCTTATTTTGGTACCTTCCATGCTGATTTATATATAGTGGAGATTTATTAAGTATTTGTTAGATATACAACAAAGTCCATATATTTCAAAAAGGTACATGAATAACATCAAAAGTTATCTGCCACTGATAATGTAATGTTTGATTCACTCAACAGTAGAGGTCCAAAAATAAGTAGAGGGCCTCAACCAGGGGTGATTTTGCCTCCCAGGGACCTTGTGCAATGTCTAGAGACGTTTCTGGTTGCTGCTTTGGGGGGCAGGCAGGTGCATTTAGCATCTAGAGTAAAGGTCAACTACTAGACTGCTCAACATCCTCCAGTACATAACACATTCCTCCCAACGAAGAATTTTCAGGTCCAATATGTCAACAGTGCCAAAGTTGAGAAACTCCAGTTTTACACTGGCTGGGGTCATGAGATTAAACTCATAGGAGGCAGGATAATGACTTTCCAATTGATGCAGCACCCTGAGAACTCAACCAAAATGAGTTGAGTCTGTAATTGTCAATGAAGGTCAGAGAGCAAAGGAAGCTTGCAATAAACAGGATATCCCCAGGTTCAAGCCTTCTGTTTATGCAGTTAATAACAACAGTTCCACAGGTCCATCGGTGAAGCAGAAGGCATGGAAAAGTTCAAGGTGACAGGTCCTTCAAAATCTCAAGAGTCTAAGGACTTAACTTTTTCTTTTCTTGTTTTTAAGGATAGACTTTTTTCATTCAATGCAAACACCACTACAATAACCTTATGCCCTTAGACTGAGGGCAAAACATAGTGAAGGGCAATTATTTTTTCCTCTCACCTACAGCTCTCCTTCCTCAATGTACACCACATTCTGCCCTTAGGCCTGCAACCCCTTCAATGGACACTGACTATCAAGTTTCTCAGGTAACTTACAGTTACTTGGTGTTAATTTTTATACAACTTACAAGGGCGACCCAGGTTAAAAAAAAAAAAAAAATTCAATCAGCCTCACTTTTCCTAAGCCCTGGACATTGGCATACCATAAAGTCCTACTTCCTTTTGAAAACCCATTGCTTCCCCTAATTAGAGTCAGTTTTGCTAATGTAGATTATAGCACGGCTTTACTCGCAACCCGAAGAGGCAGCATTTATGCAGGTGAGTAGCGGTTTCCCTAAACATTTTGATTACAGCTTTAAATGCTCTAAAATACGTGTAAAAGTCCTATCATTAAATTTAAACAGCCTGATGATATGCAGAACAAGACTATGAGAACGGCAAATAAATTGCTGTAATCTGCCATACTGTCACTTACCCTGCTCCTGAGCAGCTATAATTGGCTAATAGGATAATAAGGTGGCAGTTTACAAATCTGAAAGCTATACTCCTTTGTTGGAAATGCCCTTGAGGAAAAAAAAAAAAGGCTTCAAGTCAAGAAGGCAGAGTAGGTATGATCAAAATCATCACCCTGGATTCAAAATATATTTAAATGTTTTTCATATAAAACCAAAAGGAGTCACCCAGCACTGCTGTATGTAAGGACAGGCACAACGTTCAATGTCACAGTGTTTACTTAGCCTTTAATTTTTCCTGACATAGGAAATGTTCATTTCAGAAGAGCTTTCCCCTTCCAGAAGAATCCCAGGTTAAAGAGGATCAAGATGAAGCCGCCCCATCCTGAAAGACTGAGGGCCAGAAAGGTCTCCTTAGCACTAGGCCCCAGACAGAGGTTTCCAGTTGATTCCAGTTGACACATTTCCTGAGTATCTTCTCAGGCCCACGGCCCCTCTATTCCCACAGACTCCATCCCGTTCCTCAGGGAATTGACACTTGCTTGGGACTTATTTGCATGCAACTTATTTGTCTACATGGGCCAATCCAAGTAAAAAATTTCCATCAGCCCCATGTTTCCTGAGCTTTGGATATAAGCTTTGTCCACTGACACTCAGAGGAAGATTCCAACCACACCAAAACTACACATCCTACGGCCAGGCACTTCCTCAACTCCTGTCAGCCCGGTCCCAAGTGTACCCACAAGGAAAATGTCCAAAGCAAGTGACCTCACAAGACACTTGTGATGTGAGGATTCTTACCAGCAAAGACTAGCTTACATCTGGTAAGAAAACTGTTTCTACTCCTACAGGCTGAGCATCCCTAATCCAAAATTTCAAAATGCTTCAAAATCCGATTTTTGGATTAGGAATGCTCAACTAGTAAAATCTGCAAATATCCCCAAATCTGAAAAACTCCAAATCAAAAACACTTCTGGTCCCAAGTATCTTCGGTAAGGGAATATTCAACCTGTATGACTACTGTTTAGAGAAACTTGTCAACTGGGAGACCAGAGAGGAAGAGGAGGTATGGTGCTACGAGATGGCACTGAACTACAGGACCTTGAAGGTCGTAGTCAGCGGACGTTGCTGTCACTGCGCGGGACACCATCGAGGATTTGGAGCAAAGGTGAGTAAGGGCTGACCTGTAAAAGGAGTTTGCTGGTGGCCACTGGATGGAGTAGAATTTGTCGTGGGGGAAGATGGGATGGGGCAGCCATAGGAAGGTGAGGAGGCCATCGCCAAGGTCAGGCGAGGGGCGACCATGGCAGAGACTAGAGAGGCAGCAGTGGAGGTGGTAAGAATCGGCAGAACTCCAGACACACAGCTGCAACAAACATGATGTGCTAATGTTGGTGGACATGGTCCACCAGAGAAAGCAGGGTGTCAAGGACAACTCCAAGGCTTCCAGCCTGAGCCACTGAGTGAGAGGACTTGTTTTGACTGAGATGAGAAGACTGCAGAAGAAGTAGCACATTTGGGGGCGTTGTCAAAGGGAGAAATCAACAGCGTGGTTTTGGACATGTTATTCTAAAATATCATCATGATAGTCTATATTTAAAATCATGCTCTCTGCCTCACTTCTAGACATTCCTGACACTTTATGGCTACATTTATGTATACATGCACATATGTGTATGTGTCTGTATGCACACATATGTATTTATATACGAATGTGTGTGTCTTGAAAGTGAGAACAGATTGATGGCTGGCTGGATGGTGTACTCTTCTCTCTCCTTGAGCTGGCCATTTCTTTCAGAACAAAAAAAAGTCTGATATGCCATCATCTTTCTTTCTGAAGTGAAAGTTCTACTGAATAAAGAGTAGAAGTAGGGACTGGGGAGATAGCTCAGTTGGTAGAGTGCTTGCCTCGCAAGCACAAGGCCCTGGGTTTGATCCCCAGGACCGCAAAAAAAAAAAAAAAAAAGAGTAGAAGTACAATGAAGTAAAAGGAAAAAAACGTGAGCATTCTCCAATCTATCAACAGATGAGGCACAGAAAAGCCATTTGGACAGAAGCAAAGGTCTCCAAGAACAAGCAAAGCCATGCTGTTAATACCAGGAGGCTACATAAACCTGTTCCATGCCAGCGCCATATGGGAAGCTCACGGGGATAATGGAACAGAGAAGCGAAAGGTCCTTGTGCTCCTCTGAGGACTGCAGGGTGAAAATGGAATTTGGGCAGTGAGGCAAGAAGTACCCAGGCTGACTCCCTGGGGTACAGCAGCAGCAATTCAAGATATCTGCACTCGAGCAGGCTGATAAACCCCTAGTGCAGCCTGACATCCGAGCTGGCCCTGAGTCCCTGGTGCCTTCCATCTCCCGGCCCAGCTGGGAGGAACCAAGGGACAAGTGGCAGTCCCTTGCCACTGTCATTATACTTGTGGCTTACATTTGTTGAGTCTTGACAGAGGCCAGTGATAAGACTCTCTCCCTGAGTAAACTTCAGTCAGGCTCCTCGAAGCCCTCTGCCCACCCTTGTCAGGCCTGCACTGCCCATTTGAGCATGATCCCATGGAGTCGGTTTGGAAAGAACCGCCCACCCTGATATCTGACTCAATTCCTCATCTCCCACTGTCCCCCAATGACACCTCGGCATCCCAGCCTGCCTTCAGCAGGACTTGGGGCAGGTCTGTTTAGCAGGATCCCCCTTATCCCCGCTGGGTCCCCCAGGAGTCGCCCACTGACCCCAACCCTGCTTCTTGGCTATCAGTCACCACTTATCCCTTGCAGTATCCAGATCTGGTCCCAGTTCCAGGAGCGGACTCTCTCCCCACCTACTGCAAGAGTTCCTGACTAAAATCTGTTTTTATCGCTTTAACTACTGTCCAGCTCTAGTTTTTCTTTGACACCAGCAGAGTAAATAGCCCTTGGAATATTTCCGTCCCTGGAGGTCCGGTTGTTGCTATTTATGAGGCTGGTGGTAAGATGGGCAAGGCAACCGAGTGAGGCACAGGCTCCTGATTTCATCTCTATTTAAAATCGTGTTCTCTGTTTCATTTCTGGACATGCCTGACACTTCAGAGCTACATTTATAGATAGGTATGTGTGTATCACTAAATATATATGCACACACACATATATATACGTATCTACATATATATGTATGTATGTGTGTATATATATATATCTCACAAGGTTTCTGATTCCATCTCTATTTCGCAACGCTGTTAAAATTAACAGAATCAGCCCAGAGAGAAAAACAAGACCGCTCTAGCCATATTTATATTCATGGTGCTGCTGCCCACCTGCCCGGCTCCCCTGCCTTTTATTCCTTTTTAAGTAATCGGGGGTGGGGGGAGAATCCCTCTTGGGAATGAATTTAAAATGATTGTGAATTAGTTATTCCACTTCCTTACCATGACCACAACCAGGGAACTGTTTAAGAGCAGAGAGTGGACGGCGTAGGTGCCTCTTCCCAAGACGGACACCTCTGCCACCCGGAATTAGAGAGACCTTGGCTGATTCTGATTGTGGCAAATTAACTGAATTACGGGAACACATGCTCCATGACGCTGCCTCTTTTATCACAGTGTCCAGTGCAATCCTGGCCCCTCATTTGCAGAGGTGAGGGGACAGCAGAGGGAAATAAAGGGAAATGGCAAAGGAGCTAAAAATAAATGTGGGAGTGTGTAGAAAGGAGAGTTTAGCTGTGAACATAAACAGGCTGACCAGACTAGCCTCAACCAGTGGACACAATGTCTGTAAGCTTGGTGGGTATGCTGTATCAAATTGGCAAAACCGACCCTCTGTCAACGGGAAACCTTAGAGAACAGAATCAAAATGGCTCTCGATCAAGGAAGACTGCCAAGTGGGTGCTTTGGTCACACCCTGGCTCAGTGGACTCAGTTCTAACTCTGTCTCTGTGGGGCTTACCTATGATTTGGGAAAAGCACTGTATGATGCAAAAATATCCGATGTTATCTACAGACATCAACCAGTCCTGACCACGAGGGTTATCAAGGGGCTTCAATGTTTTGGTTGACAGATATTGTAAAACTGCTAGCCATTTATTGGATGCCAACACTAGCCAGGCATTAGGCTAGGGTGTAAAGAATGAAGACAATCTAATGAGCATGATCAATGCAATTATATTATAAAACATAGCAGGGCCAGCAGAGTCTATTCACAATCAGAACCCTAAGTAGTTTCAAGCATTCAAAAATCAAACAGTAAACAACTTCACGCAAGATTGAAGACAACTCATTAAGACCCATCCAGGTCTGAGTGTTATATAAAAATGTTAGTGTCGTTAATTACCTTCCAATAATAATGCAAATTACAGAAAATAATGAGACTGTTTACCCAGCAAACTAATAGGGGCTGGCATTTCGAAGTCTACCAAAATAACCTAGCCAACAAAAAATGTTCTTTTTCTCCATGTCTGGCAGCTTGGCTTTTTCCTCCTTTCCTGCTGACCCACTTCAAAGGTGTCATGCTGGAAACACTAATCCTGTCCTCCTTTGCTAGAGTAAGTCCCATCCTTTTGCTTCCTGCCTAGTGTCTCCATTCACACCCAGAGTTATGCTCATTACTAACCAGTCAAGCCCGCAGCAGCCCACACACGTATCCCAACACAAGGTCTACTTCCACACTGGTCCACCTCTTGTACAGGTCATGTGTTTCCCTGAAAGTCGAGAAATGGGCACTTGAGGAAAGAAAGCAGCAATACTTTAAAATGCAAAGAGGGCTATTCACTTTTATTTTACCTGAAACATCCAAGAATCGATAATGTGTTAGAGTTTAATGCTACATGTACAGAAAATACATCTTCCACGGGTTTAAACTTAGGAAAATCATACACATGCATACTCACACATGTGCTTGTATGTGCACAGGGCTTGAACACACACACACACACACACACACACACACACACACACACACACAAATTGAAGAGTTTCTATTTAAAGAAAACTGGCACCTAAAAAAATGTAGCTTACTTTATAGGGCACATAATGATCTCTTCTATTTTATCACAAAGCCTTCTAGGTCATATATTGACTTCTAACCATCCTTAATGCATAATCAATCATATACAGACAAGTCTCTCTCACACATACTACTTTGGTAATAAAATTCAGATTCAGGAGTTAAAAATCAGTCAAAAAGAAAATAAAACAATAATGGGGATGTGGGAGGGAGTGAACTTGAAGCACAAGGAAGCCAGCTGGTTAGGTGCCCTTTTAAAGGTACCAGAGAATCAGGCCTAAGGCCATTAATCCTACAGTTTTCACTCCTTTGCCAACTCTCAGGGCTTACATTACAGAGCCATCGTCCAGATTAAAAATGGGTTTCCATAAGGGCTTCTGCTTCCCCAGGAACCCTCCTCTCGCCCGTCCCCACCTGACGCCCCTTCACAGAGCATCAGAATGAGATCCAAAAGGAAAATATTAAAATCAAGCCAGGCTTTAGGGATGCGGGAGGTAGATGGAGAGAGGTTCTTATCTAGGCTTTCACACAGTATTCCCTGTGCAGAGTCTTCGTCATTACATCAAGAGGAAGAACAGGGCACCCACAGAACAGCTGCTTCTAAGTCCATGGCCCTTCGGAGAAGAGTTCACCTTCACAGTTGCCACCCTGAGGGGCCATGGAGACCTGCCCTGCTCCTGTCTTCCCTCCGCAGGCTCCACCCCCAGCCCTGCCCCCCACCAGACTTCTGCCTTGTGTCACCACCCCCTTCTCAGCATCCTCTCTGCTCTAAGAGTGCCCCACTTGTTATTCTGTCCACAGAATTTCCCTGCTGGGCAACCACAACATATTTTTCAACTGGAAAGAATACAAGGCAAGGCTGTGTTTCCATAATGCCAAAGCAGCAGACAGTTAAAAACGGAATGATTCCACCTGAGTAATTCCTACTGAATAGTTCTGGTTGTGCTGTCTACGCTGGCTGCATGTGGCTTTCTCACCTGCAATCCACAGCCTCTCGGAACCCCCAGCACCTGAACGAGAATATTAAACTGCATCCAGCAGGGCACAGAGCATGCATCCTGCCCGCCTCCAGAGGAGGTGATCTCAAAAGTGGCTGGCAGTCATGTCACAGGGGTGTGGGAATCTCGCTGCCAACGGGCACACTGAGCGCCTGACTGCCTCTCAGTGAATGGACGCGCCAAGGGGAGCTCATCATTGCTGCAGGGCTACTGTGTGCCAGAAGCCTTGCTTGGCACCCTTCCTATGTTGTTTCAACTAATACTGCCACAATCTCCAAGGTCAAGTGGGCTAAGGACCGGAACCCTGGACCCAAAGCAGGTCTTCGTTTCAATCCCAGGCCCACCTTTCCACCTTTCTGGCCCCACACTTCACATTTTTAAGCCTCAAATTTGCTCCTCTGAATGCAAGAACTTACCTCAGGGGTTGTTGTGAGACTTACTGAACAAAGGGCTTTGGCACAAAGAAATGCTTTCTAAGTGGTTGTTGTTCTTATTATTGTTATTGTACCCATTTTATAGATGAAAGGAAGTCCTTTGTCTAAGAGGCAAAGTCAAGAATGGGCTCCTTAATTTGTTGGATCCATGAGTACTCTTTGGACTACACAAGTTGTCTCCCCATGGATCCAACCTGCAGGGAAAACCTTCCGGGATCCAACCATCAAAGCTTCACTTACCAAGTAACCCTTGGCTTCCAAGACCCCACTGGACTTTGTAGTCTGATGTCCTTCCTTTCAGAAGAACAGTTAATTAAATTAAACAAGCAATGGGAGACACGCCAGTTTGGGGGGAGAAGTTGTTCTCTGTGGCGTCCCAAGACACTGTCCCAGGCAAGGCTTTCCTAGGGATGTTTAGACACTCGCCCTTTTCTAGTTTCAGAATTACAAATTTGAGGGCCTGGGGAGATAGCTCAGTTGGTAGAGTGCTTGCCTCATAAGCACAAGGCCCTGGGTTCAATCCCCAGCACTGCAAAAAAAAAAAAAAAAAGAAGAAAGTATTACAAATTTGATGTCTAGAAGGGATTGGGGACTCGAAAGTCACAGAAATGCTGGATTCAATGGCAGTCCCTCAGCAATGCAGTCTGTTGAGTGGTCAGGTGCCTGACATTGTCAAGGCTCTGGACAGTCACTGTCTAACTATTCCTCTATGACAAGCTGCAGTCTAACTTCTGTCCCCTCTACGGCCTTTCTAGGTTTTGTAAAATGTGTGAAGGGCCACAGGCCAAGTGTAGTGGGTTGCCAGAGGCTTTCCATGTCAGGACAGGAAAATCCTGAAGAGCACCCAACCTGGCTGGCCACGCAGAGTGGGATGTGGGGAACATCAAAGCCCAGGTGAAAGCGAGCGAGGACTCCAGGGGTGTTTGTTATCTTGCAGCAATTTATCCATGTAGATGGTTTCCACATTAGCTACTAAATCTAGACTGCAGAAGAAAAATAAAAATGAATGAACACACCCAAGCAAGGAAAATGATACCAACCAGATCAAAAGAACCTAGAAACCACATTTTTGCCAATTTTTTATTTGTTTTGATAAAAAATAAATAAAAAACCTGCCCCCACCCCTAAAAAAGTGCTTTCTTTTTTTGCTCTCCAAATTTAAGGCTGGAGGAAAATGAAGTGATTGAGTTTTATTATCTGGGGGTGGGAGGAATTTGAATAAAAGGCCATTTACTCTCCTATTTTCTGAATACACTTATTCCATACTGATAAACACACATTTACACTGGAGGGAAGATGGTCTGCAGAACAGGCACTTACTAGGATTAAATTTACATTCTCTGTCCAAACATAGACACATACATTTTAAACTGACAGTGGTTCATGTTGAGCTCACATCTGCAAACACTAGAAAGGCCAGTTTTTGCTTTTTTTTTTTTTTTTTTTTTAAATAAGTTTACAACTTTAACTATTAGGAATATACTTTTCTACTACTTGCTTTAAGACTTGAGAAAACATAATAGAAAAGTGACCTATTTTAATGACAACGCATTCATAACATTTCTTGCTGTACCCAAGAGCCAGCTCAGTCTCAGTCCATCACTGAGAGAGAAATCTGTGCGTATAAATAATTAGGCAATCTCAGAATGAGTCTGCAGATGCTCTGAGATGAGCCTGCTGACAGTCACAATGACAGCTTGCTAACATGTTCACAGGACACCAGCTTCTCTTAAAGGTTGCTTTCGAAAGGATCAGCTGGGTTCCTACTGGGTTAAAACACAAGCATTTGAGACAGTTTGTGTTCAACAGCTACAAAAATCTATTCATCCTATCTAGAGAGTAAGGGAGACCAAAGATTGTGTCTCAAAGGTACTCGAGGCCTGTGTTTCGAGGAAGCAGCAAGATAAATGTGACCCACATAAAATCAAAGCTTATCAGCTGTCAGCGTATTTTAGATGATGCCACCTTTTGGGGCTGGGGAGTCAAGAAAGTACATATTTGAGCAAAATGTCCCTCTATCTATGACAATTTGAGCAAAGAACACTTTAAGTCAACATGCACTTTACATGTGCTCCTAAGAGTTGCATCTAAATCCAACCTGGAGCTACATGAGCATTAAATTTGGTGAACGGGGGATGTTTGGATTAACTGCAGCAAAACAGAGCAGGTGTGGACTAAGAGAGGCATTCACCATGATGGCTCCAGGGAGGTTTTTGCCTTCGAGGGCAGGAGGCTCCATGGGGTGCACACAGTGTGGAGGCTGTTCATAGGGAAGTGCTCTGTGGGAGCACAGAGGAGGAGGGATGTCCTTCTGGAGTTTGGCAGGATGGCCCGCAGTGACATCTGGGCTAAGTCATTGTCTAGAAGTACCCAGGTAAGCAGAGCAATAATGTTTGCTAAGATAACATTGGCACTGCTTTTCCACAAAGGCGTGCTCTGTGTATACACTGTGTGCTTTTCACATACAAAACTCATGAGGAAGCGCCTCACGCATTGTTTTTAAAAACAAGTTCAAAATGGTTTTATTGTATTATTATTGTCTGTCAAAGAATGCCTGGGCATGGTTGCTCAGTGAGTCCATTCCAATTCAAGATCAAGAATGGGTAGAATCAGGGCAGAAAAACCAGAGCTAAAGTCAGGACATGAATTCACTGGGAGTGGCTATTGATCACAAGTCTAATTCTGGGGTAGGAATCCATTTCATTCTGCTATTCTTCCTACCACCAATAAATGGGAAAAGTACCATATTTTGTCAAGACACAGCTACTAAGTTGAGTAAGCTCAAAAGCCCTTTGATTTGGAACCAGTAGATTCCTAGAAGATTCCTGAAGACTTCCTTATCATGGTCTGCTCTAAGTCCCCTGGTTTCCTCCAGTCTTGTATGTTTTATTTTTAATGATCATCTATTTGGTGGCTACTGAATCTAGAAGTAAAAAAAAAAAGCAGAAGAAAAGAAAGTCAACCAGCAAACTACTAGCTATCATTTATAGGTACCTACTATGTGTTCTCAAGTAATCAGCACATGTAGGGAAAAGCTCAGGTGCACCTGACTTACGAGCATTAAGAGAATCCTCTGCTTCTTATTGAGGTAGACACTTGGGTGAACTGGGTGCTAAGATTCAGTCCTATATGAAGCAAAGAGGACCTATAAGAAGTCCCACTGAAGTTGAATTCCGGTCTGCAAGAAATGAAATCCTGAATGTTAAATTTAGCATTTTCCACGAAACTACTTGGCAAAACCAGAGCAGTGACTTTTAGAATATTTGACCATGTATTATTATGATAATTTTCTTCACCAGCACTTGTAAGGCTTCCCAGGCAAACAAGGTAAATGGCACAACATATCAGGAAAACAATACAAGAACCACCATAGTCTGTGCAAAGGGAAGAGAGGGCCCACTGGTCCAACAGCACATTTGGCATCTTCTTCCACTCATTTTATATTTCCTTCCTCCTCCATCACCGCCAATAAGCAGCTCAGGCTCTTGACTTAGCACACATATCCTTAAATAGAATCCTTGTCACTGTTGTACAGGGATAGGGACGTTGCAGATACACTCAGCAATCTGGACACAAGGTTTTTCTTTCTTTAGCTCACAAGGTAGTTCTTGATTCTCCCATCAAGTTCCTAGTCTTACAAAGATGAGTTTGTTTTTTTTTAATGGGCAAAGACATGATTTCAGGATGTGTGAGTATTACCACAAAACTAAACAAGTTTCATTGTCCTGAATCATTCATTCATCCCATCTGTATTTATTAAACTCTTAATAAGCACGCAACATTCAGTTTGTCTAAATCTGTGCCCAACACAAAGGAGACATGAGACTGTGTCTGTCACCTATAGGAGGACGGTTCTGTTACTTTCAGTCATGTCTGAAGGCTCACACCAAGGAAAAGAGGGAACAGGAAGCTGCAAAGGCAGAACCACAACACCCTGAAAGACACTGGGGCAGGAACAGGGCAAGGGAAGGTACCATTGAATTCTAATGCCTTCTTAGCTCTATGGATGGCCCACACGCTACAGAATGCACTCCCCCCGTGAACCAAAACTCTCAATGCATGAATGATGAGAGGAAAGAAAATACCTCTTTTCTCCTTTAAATCCTCTATGTCTATTGTTAATATATTAGGGTCTTTTATAAACTTCCCAATGTTGTCAGATCACCCATGAGTTAGAACTGACAAAGTAAACAAATATTTAATGATTTGCCATGGATTCAACTAAACATGAATCAAAATGGCATTCCTGAAAGCAGTCAGACAGTGTTAAAAATTATTTTCCATCTCCAATGACCTATACTTAAACCCCATTTCCTCCTTTTTGTTCTGATTCTTGCTTGCCCAGAGAAATTAGTCTTATAACAACTTGACACAGACAGTCTTTATCAAAATATCAAATTAAATGGCGCCTCTAATCAGAATCTAAGGACAGACTCAATCCCAGCATGAGTGTATTCCCAGGTTCCCAAAGGCATGAGAAAGAACTGAAAATAATGAAGTGGGTTCTCAGCCAAAAAATTCAAACTGTAAAAGTTATTCCAATGACAGATGTTGGAAATGGTCAAATTCTTAGGCACACTTTTCTTAAAGTTCATTTGTACCAATTCAAAGGATATGGAAAATATTTCCCAGGAACTTGGGTCACTCAAGCAACAGTAAATGAACTTAAATTTTCATAATCCATTAATTAACTTAGAACACATAGAAAGCTGACTTATTGCTCAGTCTCTTCAGGATCTTCTGATTGTGCTCAGAAAACCAGTTGCTAATGTTTCAAACTGACAGTAATACTAAGCAAGGCTGCAAAGACCAGCTTGAAGGAGAACTGGAGAGGTGAGAACAGCCTCTCAAATATGAGACTTTGTCCTATTTCCAGGACTGCAATTATCTAGAATCAGAGTTCTCACTCTAAAAAAGAAAGGGAAGAAAAAAAAGCAGTTCCTGTAACAAACCTGGTGTGCCCAGGCCCTTCTTGCTTAATTTAGTTTTATTTTAAGCATGCAAACTTATGTTTAGCAAGGAATGACGGTAAAAGAAGGCAGCTATGGTGTTATTTTAAGGAAAAAGGGATGATTGTAAAGAAATCTACCATTTGGGGGGTTGTCTATGATCCTGAGTAAGTCATTTACATGTTTTTGAATTTCAGTTTCTTCATATGAAAAAGTATATCTGGGAAGAGTGAAACAGGTATATTCTCTAAAATAATACTGGAGCTGGCCCAGTCTAGGTATATAGTACATGTTTGCAAGGCTTGAGGCAGAATACATCTGCATTCATGATGCCTGTCATTCTTGGATTTATGATATATAACTCAAGGGACTCCCAGAAGAGGGGTACCTCATAGCACCCCCTGCCAGGCACCTTCATGGAAGTCCTTGGTACCAAGTTCCCTGAGCAAGAAGTTAGAGGGAATACATCAGCCTGGAGAAAAAGGGGCGGTGGGGGAGAGAGGAAAGAGAAAGGGGAATAGGTGAGAAAGACTGAAAGAAAGACAGTGTGCAGAAAAATTACCCTATGATTACATTTCATTCACTTTGAGATAAAAGTGAGTTTCTCTATGGAATAGTTACAAGATGTGTGGTCTCTCTGGGAAACTATTCTGGCTGAACACTTAGGTTTTGTGGACTTTTGGTATGTGTTATGCTTCAATTAAAAATTTAATTAAATGTATCTTTAAAAAAAAAAAAAACAACCTAAAAGAGCATTCTATTTTTATCTCTGGGTAAAGGAGAATTTAACTCAAAAAGGTTCATAAACATACCACTTAATCAAAGTTTACTTAGTAGAAATTGGTGAAAAGTCAGAATCCCAAGTGGAAGAGACCCAGGTTCAAATCTAGTGCTGCTGTCTCATCTGGGGCAAGTAGCATGTCAGGGCCATGGCTTTTGCAGGATGCAGTTAACAGTTGCTCTCTTCAAGAGGCATGTGGGTATTAGAGTGTGTCTCCCCTTTCTTATGCCTACTCTACTTTGAAAAGCCCTTGAAGTCGGAGTCCACACCAAATCCCATCGTCTTGATATGGTGTCTGACACATAGTGAGCAGCCTGATAAATCTTTGCTGAATGAAAGGTGATTAATAACCAGTTTCTTACCTTCTAGGGACATACAACCTAGAACAAAGAGACAAGACGACGACCGTGAAAAAAATTCATCATTTCCAAGGCCCTCTACTAGCTGGGGGATACCATATTTTCCAAATCACAATCAACCTCTCCAACAGGCTGTGGTTCTCACATTCCTTAGAAAAGGCTACACTTCCTGCCACTGGCCTTCCCTTACATGACACCTATTCTCTTTTGTCATTCTTTAGTGCCTCTGAGTCTTAACCTGGGATTCTCTGCTGGTGGACCATTCTTCTCCACCAAAGTCTTTCCTCACACCTCCATTTATCACTGCATATTTCTTTCTTTCGTAGTGTCTAGCACACAGTAAGTAATCATCACATATTAAATCTCGATTAATTTACCTCTTGGACTTGATTTAATTCTTGGAACACTAGCTCAGAACCTATCTTATCAACTAGTCCCTGATCAACTACTTTCATATAAGGGGCTTGAATATACCAGGAAGAGCAAACAAAAAGACAAGACGGATGCCCATGGCAGACATAAGTAATAGAATCCTTACCCATCTGGGGAACATTCAGAATCCTTCTAACAGTATTCCAGGAAGTCACTACCAATCAATCTGACCTGATATCAGTTGAAGTCTATTAGTCAATTCCAAGGGATAAATATCCTCTAATGGCAGCTCTCCAAGACCTCATAATCTCAGAGCATGTATCTGAAATCTACCCTAATACAGCCAATGATTTTTACATAATTCCTTAGAACACAGGACATTCATGCTTTGTGTATTGAACTCCTTCTACACAACTGGTATGGGTCAAAACCAAAAGATGATATGCACATGGGCACCTGAAAAATTAATGAATAGAAAATATCTTACAGGGGAAACACTTATCTCCCTGGGAAAGAACAATGTATGGTTTCCACATTTTTTTTTAAGGAGAACAATTGCAGCACAAGCAGGTGTCCCATCTGAGAAAGCAGAAGATAGGTTATGTCACGTGGACCACTCCCCCATCCCCAAACTCCATCCTGTATGACTTGACAAATTCAAAATTGAGAGAATCACAATTCCAAGTTCAGAAAGTGAACAAGAGAGATGGTCTGCTTTTGCTTATCTCTGTGGGTATTAAGATGGCCCAGACCACGCACAAACCTGTGTGCTCACCCACAAACCACCTGAGTTCTCTGTGGAAGACCGCATTCCTTAAGGAATCCCTTGTTCCTCCTCTCTATGCCCCAAACACTTCTCAGATCAGACAACAAAACTGCCTCAGCAAAGCAAGAAGCAAGTCAGATAGTTGCCCAAACACCAACAGGTGGCGAGGAGTTAGTTGCCAGCATTTCAATAGCTAATACAATTAGCCCATCTCCCAAGCTGGCCATTTTCCTTCCACATGCCACTTTCCGCTTAAGCTTTCCGAGCTTACTATAAAATGCTTGCTCTAGATTTGCAGCACCAGAGCCCTGAGCAAAGGGCTGGGAGAAACATTCCACAAGGCCTCTGCCAGCCAGAGTCAGGACAATACCCCTTCCTGGCAGTGTTTCCTCCCAGCCTCAGACTTTTGTTATTGGTGGGAACATCATTACCTTCAAATAACATCCTGAACTCACATGCTTACTGCTGAGCACACTGGCACTTTCGGTAGTGACACTTAAAAATAAAGAGCTCTATTAATTATTAATAATGGAAAATGAGATACTCTGAATGGGAAATAAGCTCCCGCTCTGCTGATTTGAGTCGCCCCAAGTTCTGTGGTACTGTGTGTGAGTCCGTGAAATATGCTGTGAAGTTGACTGTCATAGCGTACTTACCTTAGAAAAAAATCTATTCTAGGTTTTCCTGATTAAATTCACATTTTTAAAACAAATTAACTGGTAAGTCTTTATCCACTATTAGGAAGCTCTCACTTTTTAAAGCAACCTATAAAGTTTGGTAATCAGCCTGTTAGTAAGTTCAGGTATTTATAAGCCTATAAAACACACCTGCTGCATGTGGGCCATTTTACACTTGAACAGTAAGACAGCACAGGCTATATAACATTTTGCAAGAAGTCAAAAACATACTCCCACATGATTTGTAATATTAGAGGGCCAC
This sequence comes from Sciurus carolinensis, assembly GCF_902686445.1. Lineage (NCBI taxonomy): Eukaryota > Metazoa > Chordata > Mammalia > Rodentia > Sciuridae > Sciurus > Sciurus carolinensis. The sequence goes on along the minus strand of NC_062213.1, from coordinate 22,647,311 downwards.
TGGCCAACATGGCTTACATTTCTCTTTCCAAATTGGATCTAAACTTGAAAGAAATGGCTTCCTGGATTATTTTAACCAAACATTAAAGCTTCTCTAATTTGAGCAATACGTACTCAGAAATTAGCCTAAAAACTGTATACTGGGGATATGGGGGAACTTAAAGCACAGAAATGCTGTCAAAAATGGAGACTTTAAGGGGATGATATTTGTGCCCTTAAGAGAACTATTTTCCAAAACAAGATTTACAAAAATTGGTGAAATTTAAGACTGTTCTGTATCTCCTACAAATTAGTCTCCTAAAATTTGTTCCATAATAGCATCAGATAATGATGGAAATTAGAACTAGCCAGGTAAAGAAAATTATGGTCAAAAGAGAGGGTTCCTGCCCCCAGTTCACAAACAGAAAGTAGGTGACAACCTAAGTTTGGTTGTTTTGTGAATGTGAAATAAATATAAAACAAAATGGGAACAACAAACAAATGAGTCTTTTTAGAATGTATTTATCATTCACTGAAGTCACTAGCTCAAGTGAGTCTAATCCCTGCCAGTCTATTTGTATGAACAAATACATTTATGTTCATAATATCTTAGAGACTTCCGTTCACCCTTTATTACCCACTCCTTTGAACTCTGGTGCTATGCTGTCATCTGTAAATTGGACTCACAGGATTATAAAGATAACTTACTAGAAGTTGTCACTAGTGATCTTTAGTTATAAATGGAAAGGATACTTTTATATTTCCAATGGCGACTAAATGCCCTGAATTGGTATTTCTCGCCCTCTCACTCTTAGTTTAGAATAGGTCACGATTACATATGTTTTGTTCTTTTCTAGTCCTGTCAGCAGACTTATCTACAGCGGCCTTCTGTAAATCATGCCAAATGGGCTGGCTAAGTAAACGCCATTAAAAAAATGCATTAAACAATGAAAGGCTGCCCAGCCACTCACATAAAACAGGGCGCCATCCAGATCTAACAATGCAAAGTGTCCCCTGGGCTGGGGCGCATGCCCAAGAAAGGAAGCCACTGCCCTTGTGCTTCAGACGGGTGCATCCTCGGGGCCTGCAGCACTTCCCTTCTTTTGATCTGCTGGTAAAGGGCCTTTCACAGCCCCTCAATTGCCACTCTTACACAATGGAGCTGTCAGAACTGTGTTTAAACCTCGGCATTTATTATCCTTTAAGAAATCTAATTCACCTCTGAAGGGCTGGGAAAGAGGTGTCCCACTGTAACACCTTTAATGGAAGGGGGTTAGGTTTCTCAATAAAGCGGACACACTAGAGGCCTACTGGCAGAGCTGACATTCATTTAAATGCCTTTGAAATGCTCATCTCATTTTGCTACCTGTCCCTTACACTGTTCAAGTTAAACAGAAGAAAGGGGGTGGGCAGCCTTAACAAAAATCTACGATGATGCCAAGCATTATAAAGGCCTTCAATAAATTCTTGTTGAGTAGGTGACCCAGGAAAGATTTCTCAAATGCTCCAGAAAAAGAGTAAGAAGTGCTTTCTTTCTCCTGGAATCACCTCTCTCAGAAAATGGATACAGTCAACAGATATTTATTGAGCTATTTCTCTGGTGCCAGGTACTGTCTTATCCTAAGGGAAGCAAAGATGGGTAAAACAAGATCCATACTCTCATAGGGCTCAAACTTTAGGGATAGGAGGGACAAACAAGAGGCAGCAGAGAAAATAAAGCCAGCTGCAGCCAGTGAAAATGATGTGGAGATGCCCACATGAGATGTGATGGTCCAGGAAGGTCTGCCTGAAGGGGATGTCCTTGAGCATTTTAGCTCAGGTCAAAACAGCCAGAAGGATGAAAGTAGCCCTGAGGTTTAGGCAGAAAGTAAAGCAGGTAGAGAGAAAGACAGGCGCAAGGACCCTGCGGTGGGAGGGAGGAAGGGAGGCAGAGAAAAGGCCTGCAGGACCGGAAATATAGCAAGAGGAGCAGAACATGTTGGAGACAAGGTGCTGGTGGGAGCCAGCCCAGGCCAGAGCTCTGAGGGCCTTGTGAGGTGAACAGGCTTCATTTCAACTGCAGTGGGAAGATGGTGGAGGTTTCAATCAAGACGGTTAACCAAACTAACCAAACCCTGAAATAGACCTCCGATGGAACGTCTAGCCACTTATACAGCTTTCATTAGAAATTTCATCTAGCAGGATGCTTAGTAAAGAAAATACGACGACAGTATAGTAATGACGACCATGAAGCACAAATAAGGGCTACCGGAGCTTCCAAATCAGTAATTAGTGTCAAGGTCGTGGGAGATAAGCAGAGGCCGAGTGCTGTCACAGAACCAGAGAAGGCTGAGGAGACCTGAAGAATCGATCCAATAGGTCTGGGTGCTGGAACAGAAAGTGGAGTTGTGGAAAAAACTGCTGGGATCCTAGTAAAGTCTACGGCTTAATTAATAGCACCCCATAGGAAATATGCCAACTTTAGGGGATGCTGGGTGAAGGATATAAGAGAACTCTATACTACTTTGGTAGCTTTTTTCTATGTATAAAATTGTTGCAAAATCAAAAGCTAAAACAACGAAAGGCTGGCTTGCACTCATGTGATTACTGGTGATTTATAACTCAAACTCATTTTCATTTCTTATGTCTTTCACTCTATGTTATTAAGACTTTGAAATGAAAAAAAGCATGGTTGGATGCTAAATGTATTTGCCACCATTCACTGCCTCCATTCCGAAGAGTGGTTCCCTGAAATCCTGCTGGGGGGGAGTATGTAAATCATTTAGTAGTTAGCCAGGAGGATGGGGCCCAATGTTTTCCCGATGGTGAGCACTATCTGTATTCTACTTCTCCTTAAAAGGGTGTCCCCAGAGTAGATTAAATTCCTCAGCCAGATGCACACAGGAGTCTTCATTTCACAAACCCCAGTTAGACCACACCAGCGAAGGCACAGAGGTGGCAATAGATTGCTGCCCATCAAATCACTCCTGGAAAAAGAAACCAGAAGTGTTTCCACTCGTCTGCCACCTCACAGGTACTGTGACACAGCTGTCTACTGGCTGAACAATCCTTGCTCTCCAGAACTCCAGGGTTGATGGTCCCATGGTGTCGATGTGACCACAGCTGACAAGCACAAGGGACGTGCCCCCTGGGAGCTCCTGGAAAAACATCCAGTCTGGTTTCCTGCACTTGGAATGTCACTGGGCAAGAGATATGCTGAGTTATTGTGACAGTAAAAGGAAAATCAAGAAGTACAAGGAGAGATGAAGAAGTGTCAGTGGGGAAAAGGGGAAAGAAAGAAACTGAGATCCAATTCCGTGTGAGCCTGCCTCTGTTCCATAGGTTAGCAATTTAAACACCTGGTCAAGGGTCATCGTTCCCACTTTACAGAGAAGCTCATAGGACTACCTTGAGGATACTTCTTCTAGGATCATGGCAGGATCCGCAAGACCCTGGACTAGCAAAACAATGGGGTCAGCTAGTGCTCTCCAAGCTGTGCTCTCCAAGGTCCAGACTGCTTAGCTCGAAATGGATAGGATAATAGCACTTGGCTCACGTATAAGTGCAAGTTTAGCCCAGATCTGGGCACATGATAAATTCTTCAGAATTACTAAGTACTATCAGGAATAAATTTCCACAGTTGCACAATTATGCCAGTGTAAGAAAGGATCATAGATTAGATGAACCCTAAATTGGCCTCTAATGCAGGCAGGAGTCTCCTGCCCCCCAACACACCTGCCACTCCAGCAGGAGATTCTCCAACCAGGATAACCTGAGGGATAAAACTTCTTCAGCATGAAGGTCCTGTTCCAATTTTCTATCTAATGGGTAGTTGAGTCTGAACATCACAAATGAAACACTCAAAGGGACCAAAGTCTGTAACTGACCATCATAGCCCACTCAAGCTCAGAGAGCTGCCCTGGTCACCAACAAAAAGCAAATAGAGAGCCAAGAGCAAATGGGAACTTTCTCTGTGCCTTTGGGAGAAGCAAATGGTGGATCGAATTTTGAATTTCTCATATGCTTTTTCTTAAAGATTGTAAAAAGCAATCTTCTCAACATCTGTGTCTTCTGAAAGCAGCAAAACGTGCCAGGTCCAGGATATCTCTACCTCTCTCATCTTTCACTCCAAATTAAACTGGCCAGCTGCATAAATATGATGTTAATACCACATTATCACATCTTCTTCTAGATTTCAGCTCAACGTCTTCTACAGATTAAGCACCCAGTCATTGGTTTTATAGTAGTACCATTTAAATTTTTAAAAACAGTGACCCTCAACCTGAGCTACCTATCGTCTCCCTTATAGGGAACCACAAGTGTTTATTTTTAGAATACCCCTCTAGACATGCAATAAAGAGGAAACAGGGAGAAAAGAGAAAGATGAGGAAGACAAGATAAAAGAGGAAAAGAGAGAAAAAGCTGATTTTTAAACATATGAGGGAAAACTCACTATTGAAGACACCATGTTCGCAGGAGGCACAAAGGCTTTGTGACCAACAGAGAAGACCACACTGCAATGGAGAGACAAACCCCCAAAAGCACTCCCATCCTGCAGGTGGCTTTGCCAACTGCAGAGCTTAGGAGGGATTTTGCATAGGAACCTTCCAGGGCTGTGGGTGCCACCATAAAGATCACCTAACAACATTCAAGTCCTGAGATTTCCTCTTTAAAATTTTATATTTTGGGACTTAGGGAAGGGACGTGAGAACTTTCACTTTATTCCTTTTCTTCTTGTTTTATTTATTTATTACAAGGAGCAAGTACTGATTTATATTTAAAAAATAATGCTTTCCCTTCACATCTAGAAGAGATCTGGGAAAGAAGTTATTTCACTGGTGTGACTTATTGGAGAGACAACTAGGGTGGAAGGGAAGAAAGACCCAGTCTGGCTGGGGTGCAGGTCTCCTGATTTGGGGCCAGCAATTTTCAGCTTCCTATACCACACCAAGCACTCTCAGGGCGCTGGTGACAGATGCCAGGGAGGAGCAGCAAGAAGTAATGGGTTTATTCTGCTAGACTGGATCCTGACCCCTGTGAGTGAGTCATCCATGCTTATACAACATGACCACCAGAAGGCATATAAATATAATGTCCCAGAGTCAAGACCCATCTGAGGAAACATTCTTAACTGGAATTTATGAAAATATCTGGAAACCCTGTCTCGAACCGCATTGGCAGGCAGTCGTGTGGAAGCTCTGAGATGGGCACCAGATCATTCCAGCTGCAGCATAAGAACTAAGAACAATGGTAGGTGATGGAGTGACAAGGGACAACTGTGAGTTATTAAAAGATTTCAAGCAGTTCAAGGAAACCTCGACCCACACAGGGGTCCTGGTCTTCCTTGCGAATCTGATGCTCACCGCAAATTAACACCAGACCAGAGAGAACACGGCAGGCTTCAGTAGCTGCAGCTTGGACTCCCTCTCCACTCCTGGGCACACAGCATGATAGTAATTCATTCTGTCTGTCTCAGATGCTTCCACTATCCTTTTAGGGACAGTGGGGTACAATCTCCCCTTCTTAAATCATTTAGAGGATTCCTTCACTGTTGCCACTAGTCAAGTATAAAATCAAGAGTGGAGACACCCTTCACTCCCAAACAGCCCCTTTCCCAGAGAATTCCAAGGAGATCCCAACCTAGCCTGGCCCTAAACTGGTTGCCTCTCCCATGACTCATACGATTAACATCATCTTCAGCAGACAGAATCTCATGTCTGCTACTCTTAGCTTCTTAGCTGAATTTCAGCTGAAGGAGTGGGAAAAAATAACTCCTTGGATTTACTTCATCAATGATTCTATGATAATAGAAGTAGCTCACAAAATAATTCCATAGACATTATCTCATTTGCTCTTTATAATAATATTGGAAGACAGCACAACTCACTTCATTTTTTTTTTTCAGTGAGGAACTTAAGGTTCCAGGATTAAATGCAATTGATGCTAGAAAAGATTAGGTGATTTGCCCACCTTGCGACTTGAACCTTGGTTGGTTGGCAAGTTTTAATTCTAGTACTCTTCTATATCAAAGCAACACCAACATCAAAGCTGGGGCTGGACTTCCAACCTATGGATAGATAGAAGAACCAGCATGTCCTATTTATCTCCTGGCGGAGGGTGGATAAATGATTGCTTTACTTTGAACTATAATTTGTATGATTTCTCTGGCAAGTTCTTTGACACATAAAGGGATATTCCACTAAGAAATTCAGGCTATTTCAACATGGTTTTCATCCACAGACTAATCATTAGAAGCTTATCAGCAGTTTTCTGCTGACATTGTTTGAATGTAATAATTCTACATATAATGTTTAAAACTGTTTTTTTTTTAATTTAATAGATGGTAAACCTCTTTCTACACAATTAAATGAATTGCATGCATTTAGACCTACCCTCGTTCTCTTAAAATGCTGCCCAGGGGGCTGGGGAGATTAGCTCAGTCGGTAGAGTGCTTGCCTTGCAAGCACAAGGCCCTGGGTTCGATCCCCAGCACCCAAAAAAAAAAAAAAAAAATGCTGCCCAGTATTCTTCCATATAAATATACTACCATTTTTAAACCATCTTTCAAATAATAGAAATTTGGGTTATTTCAAATTTTACATTCTTACCAAAAACATGAAAACATTTCTTTCTACAATCAAATAAACAAATAACATACCAAGTGACTATTTGAGATAAAACCTGATATATTCTATTTGGGCTGGATGTAAAAAACCTGAAACTATGAAGCAGAAATACTGTTGGCTGCAAAGCTAGCTTTATCACAGGAAACCATTGTCTTCTGTGGATTTTCTTCATAAACACTGTGGGGCTTTGGTTATTTCACTTTTTTTTTTCATGGAAAAGATACTATTCTGTAGGGACTGAATGATACTATGTCTTGACACAGAAAAGTTATTTATACATAAATTACAGTAACGTCACCCATGTTAACGAGGCTGTCATCTTCTTGTGTGATTTACTGTGATCTGGTAATAGAAAAGCTTCATTTCTTTGGCACCTGGGTGGTAATGGGACTGATAATTCCATGCTGCAAATGCTTCCTCCTCTCTTCTGCTGGAGGGTTGTTAAAATCTTGAGTGCATTTTTAGGTCAGAGTAATTCTGATACTTGTCTCCAGGGCACCAGGGCCTGGTCTCTCACTCCCTCCCCCAACCACCCTCTCTCTGTCTAGTGTGTGCATCCATATGCGCGTGCGGAAGTGCACACACACACACACACACACACACACAGTCACTTCCACTATTCAGGAAACCCAGTGGACTTATAGTTCTCAGGATGGGGACCTATACTTGTTCTGCAGCTGAGTTTTGGGAATGACAATATATGCACAATTAAAGTGCAGGAGAAGGTAGCAAGAAGTTAAAAATGACTAGGGATTCAAGTTAGAAATTAGCCCTTTAACAGAGTGTTCATACTTCAGTTTAAATTTTAACAATACTATTTAAGAAAAGCTACTCCAAAGCATAATGGATAAAGAGGAATACAAATAATTTCCAAAAGTCTACGGAAATGAATTCCTTCTCTCTGGACATTACCAAAATAGTTACATTGGTGATGGTACCATTGGGAAGAAAACCAAAGGAGACGAGAAAAGGGATTTCTCTAAGCTTCCACATGTAAGGATCTTTTTATAAGTAGTCCCTTACAGCTACCCTTTTTTATCTCCATCTGAATGCTCAGAGGAAAAATCTAAAAACATACAGATGCTTCTTTAATATTTTCATTGTTAGTAGGTTTTTATAAGGGCTCACTCAAAATTTTTGTTTAATACTCATTTAACTGAGCTAATGGGCTAGCCTCTAAGATGCGAAGCTCTGGCCAGACCTGAAATAATTGGCACATTTGCACCTTCTGATATGCAAGTAATACTGATGTTGCCCTCCAGAGAACTGCAGATGAGGGTGTGCCTGTACAGACACTGCAGCCCAGAGGTAGTTGCTTGGTTTGAGTGTGTCCCCACAAAAAGCATGTGCTGGAAACTTACCCCAAAGCAACAGGGTTGGGGAGTAAGGGCTAGTGGGCAGGGTTTAGATCATGAGGGTCACACCCCCATGAATGGCTTAACACTGATCATAAAAGACTGGAGGTGGCACATTCAGTCTCCTGCTCCCATTGGCCATGTTATGACACTGTAAAAGGCCCTCCCTAGATATGGCCTCTTGACCTTGAGTTTTTTAACCTCCAGGACTTTGAGCCAAATAAATTGCTATTGTTTATAAATTCCCCAGTCTGTGGTGTTCTGTTACAGAAGCACAAAATGGAGCAAGGCAGTATTCATGGGGAGTACTATTAGTGTACAAAACCAACATTCCTTTCTTTCTTGTCACTTGTCCACTAGCTTGCTATCACTCACTGGCTTAGCACTTACTGAGTGCTTAATGTGCTTTGTGCTTTAGGTGCTAGGTTTCAGAAATACACAGATGACCAAAGCTTGGTCAACACACTTTGGAGGCTGGAAACAAGGATTCTACCATAAAGAACATCAGTTGATAGAGTCCTGTGCCCTTCCCAGGGGTGCTGCATAAGCCCCCAGTTAGCACTGATAACCTGCCAAATGATTTTCTGTCTGAGCTTCACACTCTCCTGTAATACAGCATTAAACAGCATGAGATGCTATAACAAAAGCGACATCACAGTAATATTACTTCTTAGGATTTATATTAGATTTAACTTTGTAAATTTTATAGCACATTCTTTCATTCAATAATGGTGAGTTTTTGGGCTGGTGTTGTGACTCAGTGGTAGGGCGCTTGCCTAGCATGTGTGAGGCACTGGGTTCAATTCTCAGCACCACATATAAACAAGATAAAGGTCCAATGACAACTGGAAAAATATTTGAAAAATAAATAATAATAATAGTGAGCTTTTGCCCTGTACCTGGCATGGTCCAGGTCCTATGAGAATCATTAAGAACATTATGGATGCTCCCCCAAGGAGCTCCATAGATCATCCTTGCCTGGAAATATGATCCAAGTAGGCAGTAAGGACCATGCTGCATAGGCATAAGGCAGGTACTAGTCTCCAAAGATGGTTTCCATCAATTGCTCCCTTTACTGAATACAAGTTCTGATCCTTCCTTCTCAAAGTGACGTCTGTTCCCCTTCCTCTTGAATCGGAGCTGGCCTTAGGAATTGCTTTGATCGTCAGAATGCTGCAGAGGTACCACTGTGTCTGTTTGGGATGCCCACCCCACCTGCTTAGCAGCCCAGCACTTCACTCGAACTCTTTGGGATCTGCCCCTTGGGATCCAGCTGCCATGTTGTGGGGAAATCAGATTCTCTTCTGGAGTGGATGCTGCAAGGGAGGCAGACAAGTCTTCCAGCTGAGCTCCCCACAGAACACAGCCACCCAGGGACCCCAGCTCATACTGAAGGGAGTGGAGGAACCAACCAGTCAATGCACAGAATCCTCAGGTTGTTTTGAAGCCACTACTGAGGGGAGGGTATCTTATGATACACATGAATAATCACTGACATGACACATTAGGCATACTGTAGGAGTGAAATATAAGGATGATATCTATAGATCAGTTTCCATTAATGAAATATCTAAAATTCTTAAGGAAAAAAATAATCTATGGGTCAGCTAGATTTGATAGTTTACTTCCTCTGCGGAGAAGACCCTTATTTTTGCTCCACAAATTCATACTTGTGGAAAGCCAAGAAAGCAGTTTTATAGAAAAATAATAGTACTTTTCTTTACTTTGATGCTCATTCAAGTGAAAATCGGGAAAACACCTGAGTTTTTAAGAGCTAATTATTTAACACTTATTCCAAGTTCAAATTCCAAATCATATTAAATTCATCAATGATATGTTATTCGGAGGGTCAGATAATATATTTTACAAATCATGAAAGTAGGTTTTACATATGTATTTGTCAAGAGGGGTTTTGAAATTCTCATTTCTTCCAGATCAATGAGACAAGATAATTTATAATGTTGACAGCTGCTTTGGTGGGGTGAAAAGAGGGAGAAGGGAGTGAGGATTGAAGTAAAAGAAAAGAAGAAAAGGAATGGGAACAGAAAGGGGCAGTGACAATTTTATTTTTTATCAGCATCAGTAGTGAGATCGAACAGCAAAATCACTCCACAATTAGAAACACGTTCCTAAATGGCAGGCTCCTGTGTCCTTGCCCTGAATTATCTCCTAAGCACAGGCATCGGTGGTGTTTAACAAAGAAAACACCACAGAAAATAATTCATGAGGCAAAATCTCCTGGGCCATCAGAGGGACTGGTGTCTTATTAGTTACTGCAGCGAGAGTTCGCAGCCTGCCTTCACAGGACCAGCTGGCAGACCCATCTCTCAGTAGTTACTCTTTCCCAGCCTCTGGGGAGGGAGGTCAGCATGTCATCCCATAGACTGCGTGGGGGAGGAAGAAACAGACCTATGGCCATGCAGACAGCTTCTCCACAACTGGCCTGAGGTGATAGGAAGGGCTAGTTCAGAACAGAGCTCTGGATGCCACCAGTTAACTCCTGCAGCAGATCAACCAGGAGCCTACCCCCAGCGTGGAGCTACAAGCACCTATCCCAAGCGTACAACATGTGCATTTTGAAAAAAGTGTCTGTCTTCAAATTTGCAAAACATCACAGTAACAAGTCATCCTTTCACATTTTACATCAAAAAGGTGATTTTTATTTTCCTTTCCCTATTTTAAAAATGTAATTACAGCTTACAAAGTAACATCCTGGTGGAGATGCACTTCCTGAGAGCAATGACTAATAAAGGCTTCAGGCAAAGTCCCACCCGCAAGTCCTCTGGTCAGCTTCAATAACAACAAGGGCTGGGATAATAAATACAAATAGGTGCTGCTTTTATCTGAAGATTCTAGTGCACCTTACACATACTCCTCATTAAGCCTCATGCCGCCTGGCAGGGACAGACCAATGAGACACATAAAGGCAAATCCTGTCATTCACCAGAGGAGAAAACAGCAACCAGTTCATATACTTGATAGAGCAGCAACGATATTACTGGAGGACATCATTAGGAACACTATCTAGAAATCTCTAATCTGGATGCTTTCTTCTGAGCATCATTCCCTCTTTGGCAAAATGAGAATAATGATGCCCATTCAGTCAACTTCATGAGGTCTGAGTGAAGATCAAATGAAAGAGCAGATGTAAAGGTGCTGAGTAAACTCTGATGTCCAAACAAATAAAAGGCTTTATTTCTATTATCTGAACCAAACCTAGACTTGAGGCAGAAAATGTCATTTCCAAATACTGTGACCAATACAGCTTTCCTTTCCTCCAAACAGCTTGAGCATTATTTATACAAATGCAAATTCTATTTCTATGTCTGTGATCATATTCCTAAAAGGGACAGGAGGAGATGAAGTCAAAGAAAGCAAAATGAGAGTCAGAGCATATAGACTTGACAATTATCCTTGATTATAATGTTTGCTTATCTTCAATATTAAAACTTTTTTATCTGTCTAGAAAACATTCATGATCGAAGAAATAGAACTGTACACTCAAACTCCTCAAAGGATTATCTTGCCTTATTCAGATTTATTCTTTCTCCCCCCAACTCCAGTTAGAAAAACTGCAGCTTTAAAAGTTTCATTTAAATCTCTATAAGAACTGCAAATGTTCAGTTGCCAATTGGATTTGCTGCTAGAGGAGATAATCCACTTTGGTTCAGATGCAGAAGCTTTTGGAAAGACCAACATCTTCCTGAAACTCTCATGGGTTACCAGAACCAAACAGCCCTAGCACTTCCTTCTCCAGTTCTGGAAATTCCAAGTCCTTCCTGAAAGGGAAAGAGGGCACCTCCATCTATTTGAAGAGGTCAACTAATTTATCTCCCAGGTCTAATGAAAAAGAACTCTGGTGATTTGCTTAAAAACATCCACAGTACTTTCCCAAGTTGACAACAGATGGAGAAGTAATCAGAAGCTAGAACTCAAAAGAATGCCACAGGGTGGCAGAGTTAGGGGTTGGTTCTGGAGTTGGTTGGGAGTCAAGGTTTAGTTTTATACAGAAAATTTTACTAAGTAACCTTCTGTAAGCATGAATGTTATGGGTGACATCTGTCATCTCTAGGCTGATCCCCCTTTCCCATGATTGAGGAATTCCCATTGTGAGTCTCTGTAAGACTGTCTTCCACTCTGGAAGAAGGAAAAAATCAGTTTCTCCTGCCCCTTGCTTCCTTGCCCAGTTAGGGATAGAAATGAAACTACAGTTAGCCAATCAGATGTAGCATTTCTAGGTCCAGTCAGAGCACTGCCCAACCTCTCAGGTCTCCGGGTTGCCCCTGGGCAGGACTTGGGCAGCAGCTCCCGCTCAGTCCTAACCATCCTGCCAATATCGTGAACTGTCCAATATTCTTTAATAGTTGCTTTTCCTGGTTAATGTAGCCAGACTCAGTTTCTACTGTTTGCTGCGAAGAGCCCTCACTGGATTCATCACAGAATAAAGAGGTAACACTTTCTAATGCTAATGGCAGACGAGAAATGAACAATTCTCAACAGGCAGTTCATTTCACAGATCCAAGAACTAGGAGAATACAAGAGGAAGCAACTGACCCAAAGTCATTTAGCAAGATCTTGACCCAAAACTGATAGTGAAAAGAAGGAAAAAGGAAAAGATAACAAGAGGGAAGATGGGCTTAAGGAGACATGCTGGAAAAAATGGACACTGAATTCTCAGTATGTTTAACTGACTTAAGCAACATGCCATATGGCAGACCCCATTGTCCACCCCATCCACCAGGTGCCATCTGAAATAACTCTACTCAGTCCACAGAACTGCATGAAGTGCACATTTAGAACCATCCCAAAGCTGCAAGCTTGGCTCAGTGGGTATGAGCTCACCAGTCAATTAGCGTCACGATCACTTAAGAAGAAAAGGGAAAACACATGGGCACGAACTTGCCATTGCTGACACACTGAAAAGGACTCTCGGGACTAAAAATGAAACAGGTGGGTTCTGGCTCGAACTCTGTGGAGTTAGTAGGTCCTTGGATTGAAGGAAGTGTTCTCATGTGGAAGTGTGTTCGAAATAGGGAAATTTAGTTATGCTGAATCACGATCTGAATTTTAAGAGACTAGGTATGTGATTCATATAAAGCCAACTTTAGAACTGCCTGCTTTGGGGGAAAAAAATTCCTTTCTTTGTTTCCACTTGACTAGTGAAATCTTTATTGCAAGCCCAGTCTATGTGTGGCCGTGGAGGAGGGAGGCTATTAGCATCCTCAAGGAACTGCCCTATCTGGTCCAGAGTTCACATCCAATTAAGAGATTGACTTTATATGTCATCAGCACCCTCCAGAGTAGTACCCAGGGGGTTTGTGTTTGCTGCTATAGAAGCCAAGAGGAACACGCTAAATGAGTGGGAATCCCTCTGGACTGCATCGCTAACAGAACCTAAGAGGAAATTATCTATTCACGCCTCCATGCTCCTTCTTTCCAGATCTTCTGAGCACAAAGGCAGTCAGCAGCTGCCAGTAATCACTGTGCCACGTGGATACTACTGACCTCACATTGGCTTCCTTGGTTACATCATGCCCTTCACAGAAAAATAATCATCACTACAGGCCAAAACAGGTAAAGTAGAAAATCAGAGGACCAGGGCCTCCATCCCATGGCAGACGTGGAGCACAAGAGGTTCAGTATGGTTTGAAAAGACATCAAACTCAACCCCAGATTTATTAAACATAAGGCAGAACTAGCATCCCTTAGTTCCATACCTTGGAATCTGCCTGTTTAAAAAGGATTTCCTATTAGAGATAAGAGTTATTCATAGGGTATACTGGTAAATGGCTCTCCCCCCACCACCATATATATAAAGAACATAAAGTCCATGATCTCAGCAAAACCTCCAGGTAACTGCCATGGCAAACTTCAGTCATGTTCTCTACATCATCTGAATGGTGGAACTTCTTTGCTTCTCCTCTTTCCTTTCCCTCCTTTTTGAATTCAAAATATTGTATAAAGATTTACTGGTCCCAAAGGACTTCAGCTGATGACTGCTATACAGTTTATGGGTCTGGGGTTGAGAACTCAGGTGATTTCCTTTTAAACTGGACAAGGGAGAACCCCAGGTAGGGTCTCTTCTTCCATGTCCCGTTCCTCACACAAGTTCTCCCTACTTCCCTCCACAAGCACTTCATCTCTGAGGCTGCATCGGCAGAGTCAGGGTAGATGCAGGGGTGTGGTCAAAGTGCCAAGAATCGATCCCCCCAAATTCACTAATTACCAAAATTACTGAGTAAGTCCTAAGGATTCAAACACGACAGCTCATAAAGATGCCTGTTAGCAGGAAACTGGAAGGAGGCAGGGGTCACTGACACCCAAGTGACAATGCAGGGTGACAAAGGGAGAATGGAAGGAGAAAGCAGCCTGGAAGATCCATACCAAACAGAAATACTCACAGAAAAGCCTCAGCCTATAAACATCTCTATTTCCCTTCCATTGTGTGGATTTCTCAATTTTCCTGGAGAGTCCAGGTTATTGAACATAACTGCACTGCTGATGTATCTTGGTTAAAAGATCTGCCAAAAATTCTAGAAGTCTAGCAACTAAAGCCCCAAACGTCAGAAGCTTCACCTTCAGTCCAGCCATTACGGGTACAATTTATAACTCCTTCAGCACACTCTCTGGGTGCTCTGCCAGGTAGGTGCTACACAGTAGTGCCAAGTCTCAACATAAGAAAACCATTTACTTAAAATATCACACAGGACAAATGCAGAGTTACAAACACCGTGTGCCGGTAAAGTCTCTCCCCTGACATTCTCAGCCCTGCCTCAGCTGGCTATCATCCTTCCTAAAGGCCCATGGCAACATGAATAATGATCTCTGTTGCATCAAAAATGTTTCCAAACAAACAAAATTTGCTGTCTTAGGCTTCTTTGCTTTTACACTACACAGGCTCACTTCTGTTTCAGAGCCCATCCTGGTTCCCATGAATACTTGGTTAAACATTATTTTGACTTCTCTAAGATGGGTTTTTAAAACCCATTAACCTGGAAAAGGTGGTCTCTGAAAAAAAATGACCAATTTACCTTGTGACAAATGAATATTGTATTTGTTCTGTTCAACAAATTCATCATACTGGGAGGCGGGGGGAGAGGCCAAATTAAGTAAACTATAGTCCTTGTCCTTTTTTAATCTCAAAAGAGAAAAATGGGCACTGGGGTACTATTGTTAAAATATAATCTCAGTAATAACAACAAAAATAACATTGTGGGTCAGTAATCTGCCACTCAATTGGCTTACAAACTAGGAAGATCCTTCCATTTTTGATCAGATTTATTTACAGGTACGGCTGGCTTCATGGAAGAATGGCCCCATATCGTGACAGAGGATCTGAACCCTGTACGCTCAGAATGGTTCTGTTCTTGGTTTAATGCTTTGCTATTTCTTGACATCCATAATAATTTTTGAACAAGAGGGTCTGCATTTTCATTTTGTGCTAGACTGGGTAAACTTTGGAGTCAGTCCTGCTTTGCAGGCTAAACCCTGCAAGCCTTAGTCTCACTGGCTTATGCACAGCTCCCTTTCATAGGTAAATGAGAAGCTAGAACAGAACAGAATGCTGCTTGTTCAGAAGGGCCTGGAGTGAGAAGCCACTTACTTCCTCCTTTATAGCATGGGCCTGGTGTGAATGATGCTGCTGATCACTGGCCAACACATCCTTATCATGACATCTCAGACCTTTGGAGTGGATTAAGAGCACCGAGGCCAACGGCCTTGTCTTCCAGGTGAAGAACCTAGATGTGGGGGTGAGTCATCAATTAAAAAAAGTTCCTGGCAGAGAGGCTAAAACCAAGGCCAGGGCTCCTTCCAGGACTCTCCATTCTATCTGATGAGCACTATGAACCATCGGTTCTATCTGATGAGCCTGGTGAACCAGAGGAGGACAGAGTAGGAGCCTATCCATCCAGTTCCTTACTTTTTGTCACTACATACATCCAGTGCCTGGCATGCAATAAATATTTGGTGGACTTCATGCATGAAAACAAATAAGAATGCAGTAAGACAATAAATGATATCCCACTAGACAAAGACTCTAAAAATTTTGTTGTTGTTGTTGTTTCCTTAACCTCAAACTTTCTCAAAACCTTCAGTTTTTAAAATCCTTCTAGAAAGACTAAAGAAAAAATGCTCCTCTAGAAAAATGAAGTGGGAATTGCAGAATAATAATAATGATGATGATAACAATAACATTTATTTAGGATATCACACTTGAAGGAAGATGAAATTTAGTTTGCAACTGGCTCAGATCTCACACCAGGAAAAATCAGCAATGTGTCTTCTCCCCTCAGTCCCTGGTAACCCCTTGAATACGTGAAACCTCAGACTGCGGTCTATCAGACGTGACTGAAGACTCATGTACTCAGAGCCTGCAGGATCTCTTGACATGTCAATCAATATGTAATAATAATAATAATAATAGTTCACTGCACTACAGAGGAGGATTTTTTAATTTGGAGAGAAAAGTGCAAGTGAGACCATTTCCTTATGGAGCAAGAACTTGTGACAAAGATGAAAATGGGCGAGGACCTTGAGTTAGGCACCATTAAAAACAGTCACCCAGGGTTGGGCTGGAGTTGTGGCGCAGTGGTAGAGTGCTTGCCTGGCATATGTGAGGTCCTAGGTTCAATACGCAGCACCACATACAAATAAATAAAATAAAAGATCCATTGACAACTTAAAAAAAATTTTAAATACTGTTGCTCAGTTAAAAAACAAACAAACAAACAAACAAAAAACAGTCATGCAGAAGATCAAGGCCAAGTAGAAAACTGAGACAATTGAGTCCCAGTTTGACTACATAGCATCCCAGATGGTGAACCACTAGCATTGTCTGAATCCTTTCTGATCCTTCATTTTTTCAGCCGCAGTGATAATGGAGCCGGCTCCCAGGCTGCCTGGAGGAAGAAATCAGCTCATATGTGTATAGTGCATGGAAGGGCGTTGGGTATATAGCAAGTGCTTAATAAGTGTTGTCTGCCTATAATGCAGGGCCCAAAATGAATGATCACGAGGAAGGTGAAGAAATGCACTGGCAGTGGAGGTATGAGATGCAAGCTCAAAAAGGTGATCCACAGGTAGCTGGCTAAAGCACAGGAAGTGTCCGCTCTCTGAGAGCCTCCCGGTAACCGTGCACAAATGTGAGCATTTGTGCCATGTGATGTCAAAGCCCCAGGTGGGAGGCATCATGCTCAGGATAACTAGAAAGCGGCTATTACACATGGGGAATGAGGCCAATATTTTTTGAATGAACTAACTGAAGATAAATAATGCCATCCCCCAAAACACTCAACACAGTTTTTCTAGTGAATCATCATCACGCCGAATTCACCATTACTGCTCCTTTTGAGGTCACAGGGAAAGAGTGGAGCAGTGTACCAAAAATAAAGGTCTTCCAGAAATTCCTAACTGCAAAGACTACAGCCATATTCACGTGCTTTGCTTAATGTGGGTACCATCTATCTATATGTTTAATATTAGACTGGAAAAGTTGGTCAAATAGATGATCTTATCACTGATCAATAGGGCCAGACTATCTGTCATTCACTGTCGCCAGTCAACACCTTTCTTGAGATGCTCACAAACTGAGAAGAAGAGAGAAAATAACAAATGAAATGTGGGGGGTGGGCACAATGATTGACAACCATCATTCCTCCCCAGGCTATGAAGACTGATTTAGGCAGAGCAATGCAAATTAACTCTTTTATCCATAGATCCACAAAATGAGGACATTTACACATACAATCAAGCTGTCAAAGATCATACAGGCTTCTTCATTTTGAAAATTTACTGTAGACTGCTTTCTGAAAGTCTACATCTGGTCAACCCCCACCCCAAAAATCATTTCTAAAAATGGATGAGGGCTAGAGGGATGTGGGAGAGAAACAGAGAATGTGATGGCAAAGTGTCTATCAGGTTTTAAATATATATTTCTATATATATGCAATATGACAAGTTGACAAAGTCCTCTCCAACAGACAGGCAGATTGATAATTGGATACATTTCCTGTACATGCCCACACATACCAAGCCCGGCAAAGGAGACATGATTAGCTTTAAGGTAGGCTGAGATATTGGGAATTGGTATATCTTTACAAATTACAAGCTACATTGATATATATATATCAATATATGGGAGGGTATGGGGGTCACAGAGAGGTAGTTATTGGCCAGCTCTTGAAATGTACGATAACCAAGGTTCTCATTCTTTCAGAGACCAAAAATAAATGACAAGGAGACGCTGAAAATACCTATTTTCCAAAATAGGCTCCCAAAGACACCCGATGCCAGATACCAGGGAGAATAGCTGTATCCTGAAAAATCCTATACTTTTATCACAGCCATGTCAGATCAATGCATCCTTCAGCTATATTCCTTTATGGGAATATCACTGCAATAACAGTTCATTCCTCAGGGTCCTATTGCAGTTGGGGCCGGAGTCTGAAAGCTTTTCATTCACCCTCTCTGGGGTCTAGATTTTTCATCCCTTGAAGTGCTCTGTAAATTAGAGCAGTAAATAACAAACTTAAGTAATTAGAATCATAATCGAAGAAGAAAGTGCCCACGTGGAAAATAAATTAAGAGAATGCATTTACTTATTTTTGTTGAAAGGTTACTCATTATGCACAAATAAATATTTTTTTAAAGAAAAGAAATTTAAGTTATTTTAATTTGGAATCGTGTTGTACTAAAATTCAGTGCTCCATGTTGAGTTTTACAGCAGAAAAATGGAGCCTCTGGTCAGGATCTGCACTTAAGGCTTTTGGGGGCTGTAACTTCAAAATGTTAGTGTCTGTTTACATAAGCATGTTGAACAGGAAAGTTATTAGCAACTTCAAAGTTTGTTTGCCGGCTCGGGATAATTAGACTTCAACTTAACCGCATGTTAGCCAGGGAGCAATCCCTCCAGGCTAATTTAACAGATTTTACAGATTTACTTGGTAAATCTGAGACAGCGTTTTGTTCACCTGAAGATAAGACTAGTTTTGAGGCACTGCAAGCTGTATTAAATGGTGTCTAATCCAATTTCTGGATCTGGGAGCAGGGAAGAGAAAAGCTCAGGGCTGCTAACACTAATTCCTACAGATGTGGCCACTGGCTCATTAAGTGGAACCCTCACCAGCAACACTCATGGTACTGAGCGCTGCCCAGTTTCCGGTGTGCGGCTACCCCATCTTCACTGTCCGGGATGGTTCACCCGGTTCACTCTCCACTCCTTTTTCCCTATTCAAACTGTTGTGAAAATCATCCTGATTTCCTGAACCCTCATTTTGGCACACACCAGCTGTAAACACACACACGCAAGAAACCCCCAGCTCCGCTCATTCTCCTATGATCAAGACAATTCAGAAATTGCTTTTAAGATTGTTCTTAAGTTCTTAATCAAAATGAAAACATAAAATGAAAGATGACTTGGATTCAAGTCCATGGTCAGTCAAAATCCAGTTTGTGAAACCATGAGCTGGCAGCAAGGGCACAGAAAGGCTGAGTAACTTGCTCAAGGACACCCAGCTGGGATGTAATCCTAACACTTAAAATTCTGCCCTTTACTGACCTAACTCCAGTTATACTGGCCCTGTTGCTGCTCCTTGAACATACCAAGCTCTTGTCTGCCTCAGAGCCTAGGCACAGACCATTCTCTCGGTGTGATATCATCTTTCTCAACCTTTACAAGACTGTCTCAATCTATACTCACGTTTCACCCCAGAAGTGCCCCTAAAAGAGGCCTCTTGACCTCCATGGTCCCATCATTCTCTAGCATACGTAAACCTATATCACTTCTTTGCCATGTCATCTCTCTTGGATATTTTCATTTATGTATTGGCTGGTTTGCTATTTCTCTGTCTACCAGAATATTAGCCCCATGAGTGCCACAACCTTCTTGGTTTTATTTACTGCTGTGCCCCCATGTGTCCCGAGTCTGGCCCTAATATTATAAGCATTATAATCATTCATTAAATGAACAGATGAAGGAAGGAAGAAATGTGAGGCACTGGGACAACTGTCCCCTCCAACCAACCCAGTCCACTACACTGTTCTCAATCTGTCCATCGCATTCCTCTTCCTCCTTTGTTTTCAAGTGACAGAGTCCAGACTCCTGCTCACAGACCTGGTGACTTCCAGCTGCCAGCCCTTGGTCTGGGACCTTGGTCTCTGGGGGTTGTTCTCTTCGCAGAGCTCCAAGGCTCCAGCTCAGGAGCCACTTCCACAATCCTGCCAGTCAAACCCCATCTCCTGCTTCACCTTCTAGACCCAGGTTCTCTCTCCCATCAGGAGCATGTTGTGACTTCTGCATGCACCACTTCAGCACAGTGTTCTGGAACCCTTTGGTCTGGGACATACCTGGAGACTTTGAGAACTCTCCCTTCTCTCCCACCTTCCCCATGCACAGGAAGAGCAGCACCTGGTGCGTGTGGGTTCCGCGTGTCTCCGTCAGTTTCCAGGTGATGCTTAGCAGTGAATGTCTTCCCTGGAAGAAGAGGACCTTTGCTTGCCTACAGGAAGGCGTGGAGGCAGGTCCCAGAAAGGCTGAGGGATGGAGTGGGACATGGCTGTCTTTATAAGGGTGGAAATAAGCAGGTATGGGCAAATCTGTCTGGGGGTTGCAAGCGTCCCCAGGGCTCCCACTGAGACCTGGAAGTGACTTCCCATTAAGCGCTAGTGTGAAAGCTCAGGAGGCAGCACCTATTGGGGAAATGCCCTCCAAGAAGCTGTCACATTCCCTTCCCTTCCTTCTCATCTGGATGACCCTCTTTGCTTCCCTGTATCACCTCAAAGGGCTCCTACCTTTCAGCTTCTGGCTACAGAATGAAAGGCAGTCAGCTAGTTGGATGCTCAAAGAACCCAGAGCTGCCCCCTCCAGCTCCTCCACGATGCACACGGGCACTGAGGCTGGCACTGTGGTACCAGCAGGCACGGTGCAAACTTCTTTTATCTATTTTTTAAAGCACAGAAGCTTTTATCCCAATAAAATGGTATGCGGAAACTCAGGATACAAACTGGTTAAGAGCAGAGGTTGGGAGTCGAAGCCCCTCCAGACTTTTCTCCCTGAATTGATCCCAGTCATGCATCTGTTTGAGAGAATCCTTAGGAGTCAGCACAACACAGCTTACAGAGGACGGTGAGGGAGATGGCATGGGCACCTGGCTATCCAAACAGATGGGGCTTCAAAATCACCCTCTTGCTTACTCACTCTCTGGCCTCTCTTCGCCTCGATTTCCTTATCTCGAAAATGAAGTCCTGCACATTGCCTGGGATATGGTGAGAATTAAATGATAATGGGGGTTAAAGAGGCTGGTCACCCACGGTGAGCCCTCAAGAAACCACACAGCAGTGGCAGGGGCGATATTGTCACTTCTGTGGCTGGTTCCCCATCTCCAAACACACTGGCTTTCTCTCTCCCCCTCACGCTCCTCCATCCCATAAACATGAAACATTTTCTCCAAAAAACCTGCCAAGTCAGCTTTCTTGTGACATCCGAACTCAACTTTTTTGAATAATCCAATGCAAAGATGTCATTTTGCGTATAATAGCTTTATTTATTTATTTATTGGACTGCTATAACAGTCCCTTAACACAGGCAATCACAGGTACAGAGAGTTCCTGGGTTGTCAATGTACTGGACTCTAACTATTAGGGGCAGGTGGAAGATTTGAGGAAAGCCAGACCCTCTGGCACAATGCTATGTTCAAAGCTCCTGGTTTGCAAGAAGGAGCCCCAGGCGGGAGAACCTGTGGTGCTACTCTTAGGAAACACCATCTCACCACAAGGAGAGCATCATGCCTCCTTCAAGTCAGTCCATTATCCCAACAAAACCTCTGTCTTTGGACAACTGGACAAATACCACGTTTGCTCAGGTAGGATGGTGGTCTAACTCCACAACCTATTTACCCTGGAATGTACAAAAAAAAAATGGGTTGTGGGATGGGGCAGGGATTATATGTACACCCATGTTCTCACAAACAAAACCTGAGAATCAGAATTTTCCTCCCTGTCTCCTGAGTAGGTGGGGTCAGGGGTTGCTCTTAGTGAACATCTCTAAGGGTGTGGATCCAGAATTCCCAAATAGGACTGTCACAGACGTTGCAGGAATCTACTTGGGATCTCTCCCATACCAGGCACCTTGACTGGTGAGTCAAGAGAACCTTCACTGGTAAGAAGTGTGTGGGCTGCTGCCATTTTTACTTCTCAATTAAATGCCACTAAAAATACCAAATTTAGAGAAAGCCTAGAGGCTCAAAGAAAAGTCCAACCTGGAGCACTGACATTGTTCAATTGCTGATTTACAAACCAAAAAAGCACAATATAAGCCTTGTATGGGTTAGGGTCCTAACCTATCTATCTCCTCAATTCTTTTAAGGTGAGACAAAAAATTCTCCCTGTTGTTTCAATTACTTGGAGTTGGACTGTGCCCTAAGATTGACCAGGGGCACTGTTAGCTACAACCTGCCCCTGCCCCATAGGAGATCAATAAACAGGGCCATTACTGTAACCACTACTACCATCTCCTCCATCTCCTCATGCTCTCCTCCTTGTTAAAACTTTCCCTGTCTAGCATCCCCTTTCCCTCAAACACCCCACGAAGCTCATTCAAAAACCTTTTTCAGATTTATGCTTGTTTGGCAATTTTTTTTCCAGTGTGATTGTGTGCATTTAATATGATTAACAGCTTTAGTCATTAAAGAATGTTTCTTTAAGAGGATTGCATGAGATTACCCTTAGGGTCTTGGGCTGAAGTCACTGCACATGTACACAGCCAAGGTAGGTAGTGGAAGTCCATTATAACATAACAACTTCACTCAGTTGTTAATACACCCGACGACACAACCCATAAAAATATTCTTCCTAAACTAATCAAATCATTAAAATGTCAGCTTCCACACTCTATGGCATGCCTGCCCCTGGCCCAGATTCAATTCAAATGGAATCCAGCTGAAGTGTCCTGATTTATGAAGTCTATCTCTGCACACTGCCCCTCCCTGTTCCTCAACTCTGCCAGCCTGGAGATAGTCATCCCACAAAGCAAACACACTGGCTGTAGGCCAGAAGCCACGACACAAAGTGAGCTCTTGTCATTAGCTGTTCACGCACAATAAAGGCAAGGTTTTCCCCTGAAATCAATGTGCTTCAGAACATTTTCCCATTTGTTTAAAGCCTGAGACTGGGAAGAAAAATCGCTCCTATGCACCAAGTGCAGAGAGACCACTGGACTGAGAGACAGAGAGACAGCATGCAGGAAAGCATGCATACTGGCCTTGTCGTCTCTAGTGTATTAGCAGGGCCTGATTATGACAGTTACTTCCTGTGGCTCCTGGTATTTTTCAAATACTCTTGGAGCTGACTCTAGTCACAGACTGCCTGAACAGTCTCCAAAACAATACTGACCAAAGCAGGCAGCTCGTTTTGTGGTCCTTCCCCGCTGGGATCCCAGCACCAGAGGCCTCATCAGGAGATACCTCCCTCACCCAATAGGGCCACAAACTCCAGACTTCACATTCACACTTTCCCTCTATGGGTATCCAAAGTGGTTTCCAGACGGCTGTGTTATGCAGTATGGCAGTCACTGGGGACTACTTCAAATGAAAATAATTAAAATTAAACAAAACTAAAAACTCAATTTCTTAGTGAAATTAGGCATACTTTGAGAGCTTGATAGCCCTGTGTGGCTTGTGGCTGGTGTACTAGATGGTACAGATACAGAATATTCCAGCATCATAGCAAGGTCTACAGGAAAGCTCTACAATCCAGAGCATACCATTGTTTTCAAGTGGAAGCATCAAAAAGTGCCAGAGGGTAAGCAGTTACCTTTCTTTAGGAAGGTGAAAAGGAGCGGGTCAATCCCCACACCTGTCAACAGGAGGTACTTGTCATTATTTTTAAATAATGGACCCAAGGCCCCTGGCACTCTTTAAAACAAATGAATGTTAACACATAAAAAGGGAAAGTATTCCAGAGTCTCTAGATCAAAGAGATTCAGGAAATATTTATTAAGCACTCGCTATCTGCCCTACCATATCTTTCTGGAGGAACTGAAACCTGTCAAACATTCATAACCCCAGCTACTTGTATAATTTATTTGGGAAATACAAATGGTCTGGATATCTGGGCTGAGGGATCAAGCTGTTTCCTCCCGTTGTACATTCTAACCCCACTCAAATGCCACCTAGCCCATGAAGAAGCCAGCAGCACCCCATACTGATTGGCTTATCCATAAGACATTTATAATATCTGCTAACCCATATTGCTGTGTACCAATTTTTATTTTACAAAGATTATCTTACTGAATCTTTAACCCATCTTATTTGACCCTGTGAGGTGGATACCATTGTTCTTTTCATTTGACAGATGAAAAATGAAATTGAGAAAATTAAATTACTTGCTCAAAATCTCACACCTGATACCAAAAAATGGAGCTGGAATTTGACTCAAGGCCCTTTAACCTCAGATACTAAATTCCTTTGTCGTTGTTTTCTTTGTGCTAAGGATCAAACCCAGAGCCTTGCGTTTACTAAGCTCACACTCTATGGCAGGCCTCCTCCCCTGGATACTAAACCCTTAACTGATGCCCTATGCCTTCCTCTTCCTGCACTGTGCATCCCACCATGCCTTTGATAAGAATGAGTTAGGCACATTTCTGCCTCAAACCCATCTCCTTCCTTTGATTGTAAATTCCCTGAATGCAGAGAGCACTTGTTACTCATTTTGCCCTTATCCAGCACACAAGAGATAGGAAACAAGGAACAAAAGATTGATGGGTAAGTGAATAAATGAATGAAGGATTCCATTAGCTCTTGGATAGTGACTGCAACTTGCATAATCTAGTTCTAGACCAAACTGGGAAGTGGTAGCCCTTTACAATCCCCTGAAATGATTCTTGGGCCTACCAAAGATGTCTTGGTTTTCCTTCAGACAATTTTCATAGTAACTCTGGTAAATCATGGCATTCAATGACACCTGCCAGGATTTACCATCTCCCAGATTCCTAGTGGCAGCCTAAGTACCATCCAAGAAGTGGTACTTATTTCAATGTAGCTTCCCCAGGGCCTAGCCCATGAAGGCAGCAGATGACAGCAGGCTGCCTGGTAAGATCGAGTAGGGTGACATCAAGCAAGCAGGCAGAAGAAAATGCTAGGCCAGAAAGAAGATCCAGAAAGCAGGTTGAAAAATCTCAGTGGTTATGGGATTCTGGGGAAAAAAGAGCAGTAGGCTGAGCTAGCATTCCTAAAGAGCCTGCCAGGAGGGGCAGCCTTGGAGGAATCATCTTGTAGGGCCAAAGCACTGGGCAGTCTGGAAGGATGTCACAGCTCATTTCAATTCAAACGACCTTTACTAAATAGCTACATGGGGACAGCCCTGGGGTCTGGGGAGTAGCTATTTAAAGGTGAATTAAAACATGCTGTACTCTCAAGAAACTCATTATTCTAGCAAGGAGCCAAATGCTAAGTCAATCCACCAAGATAACCAGGTAGATATTGATAAGGCCTTATAATGAGGCGTAAAGAAGCAGAAATAACATCATTAATTCAGAATGAGGGTTTCTGGTCTGGGGAAAACTTCACAAAGGTGAAATCTGGGTCGTGAAGGATTATTACAAGCCTGCCCTATGTGTATAGTGGAAGTTGTTGGTACCCTGCTTGGATCCCTTACACTAGCACAGTGCCATCATTCCCAACCTGCTGTGTTAGCTGAGCCCTTGTAGTGTCACCGCTAGGGGAAGTGCCTGTGCAATCGCCTCCTCCACCTAGGAGCTAATGCCAAGAACTGAATGATATAGGAGGCTCAAGTCTAGCCTTCTAGCCCTTCTAGTCGATCACTTCATGGGCCTTGCTCTATCCAGCTTCCCTTATTCCTTTACTGGTTTCTGTATAGAATACGCTCAATAAATCACTCATGCAAGAATCCTTACCTCAGGCTGGCCTCTGGGGAACCCTTCCTAAGAGGGAGGCAAGAGAGGGTCAAGGTGGAGAGGCTGTAAGGTGCAGGGGATCCAGTTGTCATGCTAAGAAGTTTGGAGCTATCATTCAGGCAATGCAAAGTCTCTGGGCAATTATAAAGAGGAAAGAAATTAAAGTTCATAAATTACTATCTTTTTATTTCTATACAGGGGAACAAGAAGCTTGGGCTTGGCTCGTTGTGGAGAAAGTTGGTGGTCCAGACAAACTCCAGAAAGGCTGGATCTAAAGCCGAGGAAACAGGATGTGGGAAGAGGGTAGAAAGAGGAGCAGAATGAACAACATGCCTTGAAACCCATTGCTAAGGAAGCAAACTGAGGCCTTTCCCACATATGGCACAGGAAGGTTGATTGCAAATGACCCTTTTTCAGCTCACAGGGGCTCTGAAGAAGCTTGGCAAAGAAGGGCTCTGTTCATATCCAATTATACCCTCAGGCTCAAACCTCGGCTGTTCCAGAATGGGTCCTGCAAAACACTTCAAACACAAAACTGTCATTTTTCTTCAAGTGCCACTCATTTTTTAATTAAAGCAGAGGGTAGAAATCATGACTTTGAGCCTCATGCCATCCAAGCTACAACATGTGTGTCAAATGTAATAACAGTTGAGCAGCATCCCCACACTCCCCCCCTCCACCCTGCTAATGTCAGCACGGAGCTACGCACCGGTTTTGCCTGCCCTTTCCTCTGTCGGGTTCTGGGCTAATCCTATAATCTTAATGCTACAACTTGGATACACATTTATCATCCTATTTTCAGGTGGGACAACTGCAGTCCAGAGACTATAAACTGTGCAAGGAGCCAGGACATACGCACAGTTAGATCTGGCCCCAAAGGCCATGAGCCTTTCACCACCTCATGCTGCTTTCTTAGCCTTGTCAATGCCCAACCTCATTGATTTGAACATGAAACCCAATTCCTCACCTCTTTAAATTTGGATCCACATTCACCCTTTCTATTAGGTCTGTACCTTGAAATGAATAGTACCTTTCTCTGCAAGCCCACATACCCTGTGCACAGCCACTAAATACACTGCCTATATATGTGAGCCATGTGTTCACCACAGCTTGGGGGCCCTTCCCAGGGTTTGTTGTCCCTAACCATGCAGGGCAAGGGCAGAGTGGCCCTGACTTTTATATCCCGAGGTTTCAACAGTGAGGAAATGAGGAGAAAATTCCTATATTCAATCCAGCAAGAGCTGCTGAACTTTCCAATATAATAAAAATTACATTTGATAAAAAGTCAGATGGCTTCTTCCAGCCCTGGGATTTAGTAATCAAGGGATACTGAGATACAATCGATCAACAAATAAATGAAAAAATGTCCAATATCTCTAGCAATTAGAGAAATGCAAATCAAAACTGCTCTAAGATTTCATCTCACTTCAGTCAGAATGGCAATTATCAAGAATATAAGCAACGATAAATGTTGGTGAAGATGTGGGGGGAAAGGAACACTCATACATTGCTGGTGGGACTGCAAATTGGTGCAACCACTCTGAAAAGCAGTATGGAGATTCCTCAGAAAACTTGGAACAGAATCACCATCTGACACAGCTATTTCACTCCTTGGTCTATACCCAAAGGATTTAAAATCAGCATACTATAGTGATGCAGCCACATCAATGCTTATAGCAGCTCAATTCATAATTGCTAAACTGTAGAACCAACCTACATGCCCTTCAATGGATGAATGGACAAAGAAACTGTGGTATATATACACAATGGAATATTACTCAGTCTTAAAGAAGAATGAAATTATGGCATTTGCAGGTAAATGGGTGGGAGTCGGAGAATATCATGCTAAGTGAAATAAGCTAGTCCCCAAAAACCAAAGGTCAAATTTTTTTCTGATATGTGGATGCTGATCCATAATGGAGTCAGGTGGGGTAAGGGAAGAATGGAGGAACTTTAGGTCAGGAATAGGGGAGTAGGGGGGATGGGAAAGATGGTAAGAAAAAGATGGACATTATTACCCTAGGTACATGTAAGATTACATGAATGGTGTGACTACATTGTGTATAACCAGAGAAATGAAAAGTTGTGATCCATTTGTATACAATGAGTTGAGAAGCATTCTGCTGTCATGTATAAGTAATTGGAACCAATTTTAAAAGCAGGGAAGAGGCTGGGAAAAATCTGTGGCTTCCCTGGACCCAGTGATTATTGGAACATGACACCACTGAGCTAGAAACTCTCAGGGATCTTTTCCGATACAGGCTGAATATGCCATATCTGAAATGCTTCTGAGCAGAAGTGTTTTCATTTTCAGAATTTTTGAAATTTTGGAATGCTTGCATATACATAATGGCATATATTGGAGACAGGACTCAAGTCTGAACACATAATTCATTTATGTTTCCTATGCAACCTGAACATACAGCCTGAAGGTAATTCTACACAATATTTTTGGTGCTCTTGCTTTCTAACTGTGACATAAGACATGGGGTCAAGTGTAGAGTTTTCTACAAATACTATGTTGGAGGCTGAAAAAGTTTTGGGTATTGGAACACTTCACAATCTGGAGTTTGGAATGAGAAAATCCTATACAAATAATCTAGCTAATATATACTTGTATACTAAAATAAAATAGCCCCAACTCATTACCCAGCAGTTCATTTAAATGTGTACATGTGACAATATTCATGCAGAAACCGTAAGCAGTTTAACCAGAAACTCTGGCCACTTTCTTCTTTATTAAGTGTTTTCTATGGAAGCATTTATTTAGGCAAGTTTTTAAAAGGTGGTTTTATTTAAATCTTTAAACATTTCCTGATATTGGCAAGAATGGAGTTAGCAAACACTCTTCTAAACAGCTGGAAGGTGAATTGGGAAATCTTTTGGTGGAGAAATTTGACAGTTTGTAATAATGCATATTACAAACAACTAAATGGCTAGCAATAAGTAACATGATAAATTATAGTCAATGTGCCATGAAAGGAACACTGTATCACCACATATCCCCCAAAAGGTGTTTATACAAATGTATTTACTAGAATAGAAAACCTCCTGGGGTAGACTGCTGGCAAAAGTGGTGATGATATTCTTGCAAAAGAAAGTACGTGTGTCTGTGTATTAAGAGAAAAGCATGCATCAAGCACATGAACATACAACTGCAATCAATAAGAATCTGAGAGATGGGATTATGAATGCTATTTATGTTTCCTGCTGATATTCCTTGCATGCATAATAAGTGTGTGTGTGTGTGTGTGTGTGTGTGTGTGTGTGTGTTTTCTAATTTGTCATGGGAAACAACCTCCTGGCATTGGGCCAGGAAGTGGAAAGCTAGGGTGTGATGCCCCCACCCCACACCTAGCGTCACCCTGTTCCTGCTGCAAAGGTAACCTATGCTGGAACCCCAGCAGGGACCCTTGCAAACCTCATCAAGCTATAGGGCTTCAACCCCTCCTCCCTGGGCAATTACCCCATCACTTACCAACCCATTCAGTTCTAAGCCTTTCTCAGAAATCTTCATTCTGTATAATGGGAATAAAGGAGATCGAGAAGTTCTGGGATTTTTACTTGTTGCTTCTCCCCAACTATATCCTTAACTGAAAAGTGGGAGCAGGGAGTCTTTACTCTCTAGTCAGTAAGAATGTTGTCCCAGAACTCAGTGACTTTTGTTTTCTTTTTACTCTTTAGAGCTGATTTGGTATTTCACTCCCACATGACTGCGATAAGAGAAAATTCATTAGATAACAGTTTTCCCCATTATGACCCTATGTACACATAAGACTGCTTAGAACCAGACGAAAGAGAAGTTAGACTCCATGTATGTATGATGTGTCAAGATGCATTCTACTATCAGGTATAACTAATTAGAACAAATTTTAAAATTTTAATTTTTTTTTAAAAAGACTGCTTAGAAGTGACATACAAGATGGATTTTTGAGGCAGAACTAACTATTCCATGATTTTTAAATTGAAAAAAAAAAAAAAAAAAAACCCATAGATCATGGTTGGGTTGAAATGCTTGCTAAGGAAGAATTAAAAGAACAGGCAACTAGTTATTGCTGATACTATTTCTATTTTTAACCTCATTTCCCAAACTTAAAATATAACAATTATTATTGGCTTTTTATACAAACAAAAATAAAAAAAGAACATTACCATAACTTCCTGGGAACCTCTATGGAATGGGCTCATGTATAGTGCTATAAAACAGATGATCTCATTTATTGTTCCCATTGTATTGAGAAAACAGAGGCTTGGGGAGGTTAAGAACTAACAGCATACAGCAAGTTGGCAAAGCTAGGTATTAATTGCCAGAGTTCCCAGCTCCCTCTACCTTTCCTCAATCAAATCACCAGGCTGTATTATTTAGCTTTCCATAACTGTGACAAAATACCTGAAAAAAATCAACTTAAAGTAGGAAAGATATATGTGGGCTCACCACTTCAGAGGTTCTACACATGGGAGCTTGGTTCCATTGCCTCGGGCCTGTGGTGAGGCGGTGCGTCATGGTGGGAGTGTGTGGTCGAGCAAAGCTGCTTCCCCATACGGCTGGGAAGCAAAGGGAGTGGGGGCCCCAGGCCCCAGTGACCCCTTCAAGGGCACAACTGCGATGACCTACGTCTTCCAACAAGGTCCCACCTCCTAAAGGTTCTGTCAACCCTGCCAGTGGCACCATCAGCCCAGGACTAAGCCTTTAAAACATGAGCTTTTCGGGGCCATTGAAGATCCAAACCATAACACCCCTCTCCTTGAGGTTCCATGTTAGCATGTGGAGACCTCTGTCATTTTCCAGACTGGCTCTTCTCAAGCTGAACTCTGTGGAGCCCTCTCCATGGCCATCTGGAAAGAAAAGGTCAAAGTGTGATAGATCAGGGGACCCTACCCTCCTCTTTGTTTTTCTCCAATAGTGGGGACTGAATCTAGGACACTCTACCACTGAGGTACACTATAGTCCTTTTGTTTTTTTATTTTGAGACACGGACTCTGTACGCTGTCCAGGCTGGCCTTGAACTTGTGATACTCCTGCCTTGGCCTCCCAAATCACTGGCATTTCAGAAAGGCACCACCGCACCTGACTCCAACCTCCTCTTCTAATTGAGGTGCTCTGTGTTATTTATGTATGATGCTGGACTTGCCCACAAAATTCTACATCTACAGAATATTTGAAAATTGGTGATGTGCAAAAATTTCTACATTATGGATAAGCAAACTATAATCAAATATCAAAGGAATGATTGGAGTTTAGAAAGTATCCATTTTAATCTGGACTTGTTGGTGAGGTATAATTTGTGTCTGACTCTGTTTCCCTTTTGGCATTAAAACCTGAGTAATGATTTTTTTCACTTTATGTCAACACTCTAATGGAGAACCAATAAAAAAGACTGTAAAGCACTTAGCACACAGTAAAGTCCTACATAAATGCTTTCTGGAGCTTAATCCTAGAACCCTCCAGGGCCTGTTCCCGAGGTTGGTCACAAAGAAGGAAGGTACAGGCAGGCCAGGGCCTGCGGAGACTCAATTGGGAGTTGAATGACCCACAGGAGGCAGCACATAGCTTAGCACAGCCAAGAGAGCAGACACGACCACCATCAGCAAATGGAGCAGATCCTTGGCATGAGGACCAGGTGCCGTCTGGGAGGCTGTTTCAGCAGACGACAAGCATTGATCCAGAGGAGGGTGAGAGGCCCACAGAGCCTTAATTATGAACTTCTGTTCCCACGTGGCTCCCCATTGGCGCTGACCGACACCTGGCACTGTGCTGAGGGATTTTCCACCATCCTCTTTGGGGAAAGTGAAACTTGTTTTGGAGAACAGAAAGAATTGACTTTTGGCTCCCTGAGAACACTTCCTTGTTCCACAATTGCTTCATCAGCATTTCACAGAGGAAAAGGGGGATGGCTTTGAGGCCAGTTTCATGACATTTATGGGGCGTATTTTGGAGGCGCATATGAGCTACCTGAGCCAAGAATTGTTATAAAGGCAACTCCTAAGCCTGAGGTAAAGACCTGTTCTGTCTTGTTAAAAGGGACCACAGTGAGCTATTCATTCCACTTAGGATTCAAGAGAGACAAAAGGCAGGCATGATTAAGCACAGATGTGTGTGACCCATAGAAACTAGGAGGTGAGCCATTCGCATGAGCAAATACACTTGCAACCCAGCTACAGTATTTCCAACTATGGCCTAAAGATCTAGCATGGACTTCAGGCTCAAAGACAAGGGTTACACTTGGCATTTATTCAAAGTCACCCTCTTCTTTCTTTCCACTAATTTCTGTTGAGATAATGTGCATATGAAAAACACACAAGCTGCATCCTATAATTTTCAGGGATTAGGTCGTGAATTAAACTTGATCACCTCTATTTAAGAGGGATGTTTATCTCTTCAGTGCTGGCAGGGCAAGTTGTCCTGCTAAAACACAAATCATCACTAAATTCTGAAACTTCCCCTAAAGTCAGTGATGCTTTCGTCACAAACAATCCCAGGAGGTTCACTTCAGGGAGGACAAAGTCAAGGTTGCAGATGTGACAGTCAAAAGTCGCAACCATGGGAGATTAGTATCTTGATCACTAACTGGAATCTCATTCCTGCCTGCTCTGGGGAGAGCAGTGCCCAAAGAGCAAATGATCACCAGGACGTGATCTAAGGATGGCCTCCATCCTTAGAGAGCTCAAAGTCTACTGGGGTAAAGATAAGCAAAGGCAAGGCCAAAACCAGCCCTACTGAAGACAGTCAAAGTGATTGTAGCCAAGTAATTAGCCTCAAGTTGTACCAGGAAGGCAGAAATTATCTCGGTTTCACTCTGGAGGTCAGCCAAAGTCCCCTCTCCTCCCCTCCCAGGCCTCTCATT
This sequence comes from Sciurus carolinensis, assembly GCF_902686445.1. Lineage (NCBI taxonomy): Eukaryota > Metazoa > Chordata > Mammalia > Rodentia > Sciuridae > Sciurus > Sciurus carolinensis. Next base: position 22,614,620 of record NC_062213.1, on the reverse strand, counting down.
TGAAGAGGACTTTTTCCAACCATCATCAGTACAACCAACACTTGGAGGCTATTTTTCTGCCCCCAGGGATAGTAGAGCAAATGTCTGCACCTCCCTGTAATCAGTCCATCAGCACTGAGAACATGGGGAGGCATGTGTTTTATTTATGTCCAATCTGCTTCCAAAATAGGTTTAAGGTAGCTTACAATCAACACTCATATGCAGGGACAATTTAATAGAGAAAGAATAAAAGAGATACCTAAATGCTTTTATGTTAAGAGGAGATAGAGAAGAATGCTCTGAACTACTAACAGGTTGGTCTTCCCAGGAAACACCGAATTTGGTGAAAGCATTCTGCCATTCACAGTGAAGAGAGAGACGGGGGAGGGGGGGGGGGGAGACACGGGACCGAGGGAGAGAGGGAGAGAGGGAGAGAGGGAGAGAGGGAGGGGGAGAGAGAGAGAGAGAGAGAGAGAGAGAGAGAGAGAGAGAGAGGTGGGGGAAGAGGGATGGATATCATTCTGACCTTTCTTGCCTAAAAGAAAAAGAGCAATAAGTTTATGAGAAGGCAACTTTGGTAAATCTTAAATGACAAGAGAACAAAGGCAACAAATGTCCACACTGTTCAAGCAGCAGCTTTCAAGTCCTACATTTTAAGAGCATGGACTCTACGGAGTCTGAGGAAAATTTTGGAACCTTTCTCAAGGTAAACCGTCAATCACACAATCTTGCCCCTATGACAGTGTTCATGGACCTAGATGGAACACTTGCTTTGGGGGATTTTTCTGTAAAGTTTAAATTCATTCTAACTTCAATACGCATTTTCACTGAAGGCATAAAAGGCCACTCGGTAAAGCCACCCTGTGAACGTGGTTTCTTCCTCCTGCCATGTACAGCCAACAATGGCTAGTAGCCATAAATCAGAATCATTCCGCCTGAAAGGAGCTTTAGCTTTAGCAAAACCCTGGTAATGTGTCTTGATCTTGTTTCTTTCCTTCTTTATCTTGGGGACTACTTGCATTCTTATGCTGGGATATATTCCCTGTTTATCTACTTTTTTTTTGTTTTCTTGAGTTTTTGGTTTTAAATTCTTGGCTTTCAGATATTCTGTGTCTTAAATTCTCCTAATTTACTGTGTAATTAAAACACCCATGCACATTTGTTCTCAATTAATAGAGACAAATTATTCCTCAGTGAAAGACTACTCCAACTTGGAACTGGAGAGGTGGAGAGGCCTGAACTGTATATGCTATCTGAAGACTGTATTTAAGACACAAGTTACTAACCCCAGGGGAGACAGATATTCCAAAGTCTGTCACTCCAGAACGAAATGATTCCACATATACCCAATTTCCTAATATTTACTGTTTTTAAAATATTAGCAATTTGTTTATAAAATCATCTTCAGAATTAAGGAAATATTAGGCCAAAGAAAAGAAAAGGCAACTGAAGATCATTAAGTAACATTTAGGCTGAAAATCAAATGCCTGTTTGAAGCCAAAAAGATCCATCATGAGCCTACACACCCAGGGCATTAGAAATACTTGAGAGCATGAGAAAAATAATGGACAAAAGAGATTGGGTGACATCTTTATAATCTGTAACTCTATGACAGCATTGTGTGTGTATGTCTGTGTGTGTGTGTATGTGTGTGTGTGTGTGTGTGTATGTGTCACAAGTATAAAGGTGGGAATTTCTGTAATCATCTGGAAGTTATTCATTTAGGCTTGATTGTGATTCATTTGGGAAAATATACAAAATAAATTAGGATCAGAGTTCAACTGTTTTATATGTAAGTAATAAAATGAGAGAAACTTCCCAACAATACAAAATCCAGTCATAAAGACAGCATTTACTTTTCAAGACTTTTCAAGAGATAATTGGAAAAGGAAAGAGAGAAGAAGAATCATTCTTATCCATCTGCTAATCTGAGAAACAATGCTGAGTACTTTACTTGAGTTGCTTCTTTTAAGCCCAAGGTTAAATCCACATGGGGAATGAAATTATGCCCTTTCATAGACAAGATAACTGGGGTTCATAGAGAGAGAGAGAGATTAAATGGCATCTAAGTATCCCTCTAAAATTACTGGCTAAGGAAATTTCTAGAAGGCTTGCCCTAGGAGCTATATGTATTTACAGAGGCCACAGACCTTCCACCCAGCAGGTATCTTACAGAACTGACTCTGAGCAGGCTCATGGTAAGGGCCAAATGGGGATTTACACTGAGTGCTCTGTTCAGGGTTCAACACACTTTAATTACATCAGATAAGGCCTACTGTTCCCATTTTTCCTAGAAATGGAGTATGAGTTCACTTTCTGTTTATTTAAGCTTCTGCCACAATGAACCTTTACTTTGTCAAAATATGAGAACATAACGGCTAAATGGAAGTAGCCACAATAGGAAGAAAAGCTGTCTTGTGCCAGTATCATGGAGAAGTCCAAATTGACCCTGTAGAGCTTAAATCAGCTTAACTTGATAAAATCAGGGATGAACACCCTGGGGAAGAGAAGGATTGAAAAGACAGGCATACGAGGTCAAAAAATCAGGATATTGGAAACTTCAAGTGGGTGGACCATGAATTGTGCACAAAGATATTGGACAACCTCACCTTGATTGTTTTAGTGGGAACTAGCCAGGAGTTCTATGTCACTACACCGGCCATAGTCCCTTCTCGTATATTTAATATGAGGATTTTTACTGGCCATCTACACTGTATTCATGGACAAACAAAAATTTAAAATAAAAAAAAAAATGGTCTCTGTACTTTTAAACAAAGGGACACATTGTATTTGGGGGAAAGTCTTATTGAATTTTGGACTTCAATTGAGATAAGAATAAATTAAATCAATGTCAGAAATAAGAGTTACAGAACACATACAACAATGGCTCCTAGATTGAAAATCTAATCCTATTTGAGATCGTTTCCATATGGAAACTTTTTCTGAGGGTTAATCAGGTCCTTGTAAAAGCAGAAAGTGGAAGAAGAGATAAGATGTGATAGTATCATTATGACGCAGCAATGTAGAGGAAGAAGTGAACTACTTTAGCAACAGGGAGTCAAGAGAAATGGAAGTTTTTCTAGAATGATGCGTATGCTTTGCTATTTGAAAAGCCCCTTTCACTCGTCTGTCTTCCAGATGTTACACAAAGTCTGTTTACGAAGGTGAGGAAATAGGCTCAGGGTCTCAGCAGACCAGCAACAGTGTGGCCAGACTTCTGTTCATGTGTTTTTCTCAAAAGATATCTCCTCCTTTGCATATCAGCAGTCACAAACACCCATGGCGACACACACATTTTATCCATTCATTTACTCATTTGTTCATTCACTCATATGAACTGCACCCTAAGAATATAAGGAAAATGATCAATGACTGCCCTCGCATAGGTTACCTGCTGCCTACAGGAAAAGACCAACAGCAAGAACCAAGAGAGCTGGGTGCCGTGGTGCACATCTGTAATCCCAGCAGCTCGGGAGGCTGAGGCAGGAGGATTGAGAGTTCAAAGTCAGCCTCAGCAACGTAATAAAGCCCTAAGTAACTCAGCAAGACCCTGATTCTAAATAAAATACAAAAAAGGGCTAGGGATGTAGCTCAGTGATTAAGTACTCCTTGGTTCAATCCCTGGTAACCCCCCGCCAAAAAAAAAAAGAAAAAGAAAAAACCCCAAGGGAACTCTGAGTGTGAAGAGGTATATGCAAAAGACTACATGCAAGTCTTTTGTCTGCCCACTCCTGGTTTTAAAAACAAACTCTCTTCATATAGACTGCTCTCTCAACTGGTAGCACATTTGGCAGATGACTTGGTCCACAACAGGTCTACCTACAGTCCATGGCCTGTTTTGGTACAGCCTACAGGTTAACAATGTTTTCTTCATTTTTCAATGAGTTGGCAGGGAGGCAGAGGAGAAAAAGATACTAAATTCAAATTTCAGAGTCATAAATAGTTCTGTTGGAACTGAGCCATGCACATTCATTTATGTGATATTTAAGGCTATTTTCAAGCTACCAGGGAAAATCTGAATAGTTGTGACAGACCATATGGCTCACAAAACAAAAAAATATTTACTATGTGGTTTATTAAAGAACGAAGTTTGCTGACCCTTAGTTTAGATGTTTGGGACCTTACCCAACATAAGAGTAAATTAAATCAATGTCAGGAATTATTAGTCTCAATACATCAAATGTGGCTCCAACCCATGGAACTTGGGTTGTGATTATCCTAGGATGTCAACTCAGCACACACCAAACATAAAGAATTCTGTTTTTTGTTTGTTTCAATGCATACCACCTTTATTAAGTAACATACATCTTGGTTGTACAGATGATAAATTACAAAATGCTTAAATGTTATTTAAATATAAAATTAGTGTCATATTACTTTTGGGGAGGAGAGGTGTACCACAGATTGAACTCTGGGGCACTCGACCACTGAGCCACATCCCCAACCCTATTTTGTATTTTATTTAGAGACAGGGTCTCACTGAGTTGCTTAGCACCTCGCTTTTGCTGAAGCTGGCTTTGAACTCACAATCATCCTACCTCAGCCTCCGGAGCCACTGGGATTACAGGAGTGCACCACTGTGCCCAGCATCATGTAACTTTTAAGATACAATTGGTACACATGTTGAACAGTCAGGAGTGGAGATAGAAAAAGGAGGATGCTAATTTCCTAAAGGAACCTACGAATTTAGATGGAAAACAAAATCAATTCCATACAGCCTTGATGTCCCTCCCCTCCATTCAGTTCTGCACTGGCTTAGGAGAGGTCAGGCATAAAGGAACAGAAGACAAATCTATGTGCAGTAAAGAAATTCATCAATTTTATAGTAACATAAAGGTTATTCATCCACTGACATACTACAAGCCGTATTTACCAGTGACTGAGTCATATGGTTAGAAAACCAGATACTTAATAGCTTTTAATATTGGCAAAGAAGTGAGTGTGTTAATTATCTTCATTAATTTGCTTCTCTTCATTTCACCCACTTTTCCCACTGTGCCCCAAATAACAATTTCCTCTTTTGTTTCGTGAGGCTTCCAGGGATTTGTAGATTATCTTCCTTTGAGCTCCAACCCAGCTGTCTCCTCAGCTACCACTTGGCCAAATATGCCCCAAAAAGTTTACACACACTCACGCTACACCCACTGCCTGAATCTCTCCTCAAAAAGCCATCGGGGGCCTGGCTGTGCTGGGTCGCCTTGCCATGCATGAAAACTAGTCTTTAGTACTGACTAGGAATATGCCCTAAAGGCTGGGACCCCAGATTAGGGGAAAGGATCATTCTGCTCCCATGACTGGGAATCCCATGAGAGCACACAGCCTCATCAAGGCTCTGAGTGCTTTCAGCTGCCTGCTGTCTCCACTCTGCCTATCTCATATTTATCCAGTCACACTTCTGGTGACAATACCACCCTGAACGCCTCCAATGCTTGTGGCTCAATGTGCCGGGTGACCAGCCCCAAACCATCAAGACTGAATGATGCCTTTGCTCCAGTTCTGTGCTATGAGTCATTCCTGCAACTGTTTAATCACCTTTCCTGATTTTAACATTCATTATAAAACCAATAGATCATAATGCTTTCAATATCTTAATAGTAGCTCTCATTCACTGAACGTTTGTCAGGGGCTGGCACTGCCTTGGGGACTTTATACACATTAACTCATTTGATTGCCACAATTCTCCCATTAAGTGCTACTATTATTCTCATTTACAATTGAGGAAACAGGTGTGTTGGTCACCTTGTCACCCCAACATTCATTTCCGGCCACCTCCCTCCTTTTCTACAAGCATCTACTCTTCTCTAAGGTGTTCTTTGCTTCAGGGAAGACTGGCCCGGTCCAGGTCTGACTCCTCCCAGAGGATGGCTCCTGATGGTTTAGCCATTTGTGGTGCTGCTCTTCTGCTCCCCAGGGAAGGATGTAGGCAGAGAAGCTGCAGGAAGTCAGCCAAGGGCACCAGGAAGGTCTCCTGCTCCTAGGAGAGGCCAGGAGGTTTTCTCCAGGCACTGCCAGGCCCTGATATGATGGCTGTCATGCCCCTGTGAGAGGAATCCATTCGTGAACCAAACTGGTATGCTGAGATGACAGGAATCTGGTGCATGTCCCGAACTGTGGAATGAGCCAGCCGTGGGCTCCCTATCACTCTGCTCCTTGTGCAGGTGAATACCTGCCCTACCAACAGACACAAGCAATGAGTGAAACTGAGCTCCAACCAGGCCTATGTTTGAAACCTTATTTTTACACACACACACATACACACACACATGCTCAGTGGAGTAATAATGCAACACTCCATTACAATTCAGCACGTTCTCTGCAACTGTGAATTATTTAAAACAAATGCCCAACCAAGCACATGCCACCATCCATCTCACAAAGGAAAACAACTGTTTCTCTACTCACAACACTTCTGACACCAAAAACCAATTCTCTAAATCTGGACGCCCATAAATTGCCTGATGATTCAATTCAATCCTGACACTAACTACCCTGACTTAGTGCAGACCCCACAGGTTCCGGGCTCGGCCTCAAAGATGACCTCCAACTTCAAATGCAAATCACAAGTCTGGGCCTCCCTTCCTTCTGACCTTCTGACCAATCATCTGGAAATCAGAGGTTCCCATGAACCTCTGGGTGGGTTCAACAATCTGCTAGAACAGGTCACAGAACTCAGGGAAACAGTGTATTTACTATTATTGGTTTATAATAAACATTATCATAGACGGTGCAGATAGAAAGCCAAGTGAAGAGGTTCCAAAGGTTGTCAACACAGGCTGTGGTCCAGGAGGGTCCCAAGTGCTGGGGCTTTGCTTTATGGACTGAGGTACACCTACCACCCGCTCAGCATACAAGTGTGTTCACCAACCCAGAAGACTTCAGACCCCACAGTTTGGGGATTTTTATGGAGGTTTCATTAAGCAGTCTCATTCTCCTCTGTGAATGGTAAAGGGATGGGGATGAACCTCCCAAGATTCTCCTAATCTAATCTCACCAGAAGTGAGCAGTCCCCACCCTGACACTGTCCAGGAGCCCACCAGGACTCGATCATGAGAACAAAAGACACCCCTACCACCCAGGAAATTCCAAGAGATTTGAGAGCTCTGTGTACTACGATCTTATCACTCAGGAAATGACAACGGTTTTAGGAGCTCTGTATCAGAAACCCAGGTCAAAGACCAAATATCAGAACAAAAGATGCTGCTAGCATCCCTATCACTCAGGAAATTACAAGAGTTTTAGCAGCTCTGTTTCAGGAGTCCAGGGCAGAGGGGAAACCTATACTTCTTCTTAGGTCATACCAGCAAGCCTATCACCCTGCAGCCCAGCATCTCCTTATGACATGGGCCCACTCAGAGTGTACCTTAGCATGCTGGGTTCTTGCATGACAATGAACAACACACCCAAAGATGGAATCTTATCAAAGAACAGAAGCATTGGATTTAAAAGGTGAATCAAAACAATTTTAAAGTATCTATGTTTACACACATAATTCAAGGCTCTGGCATCTGTTTGAAGCGTGGTTATTAATTAATGATGACACAAAAAAGGCCCCCAAATGATAACTATGGATTTAAAAAAATAAAAGAAGCAAAAAGGGAAGAAAAAATGGAAGTCCCTTACTACTGCAGGAAGAACCCAACTACCATCCTATGAGCAGGCACAGATGACTCAGGAAAGTATTTAAAATAAAGAATAAGGCTCCTGATGCTTTCTTGCCCTAAGATCCTCAAGTGTGAGGCGACAGGCATTCCTTACCAATGGATACAAATCCCAATGGGGGAGAGGGGAGAAAGTGGAGGCCTGAGCATGGGAGAACACCCCAGGGTGGGCACCAGACACCCCCTGGCTCCTGGGGAAGGCACTTCTGGATGGGGGCTGGAAAGTGTGGTGCGAATTCAGTCCCATGACCAACGGGGGCTATTCTTCCCCAGTAGATGAAGTGGCAAGTCTGAAACATGCCGTTTCACTTTTCCCAGGCTGTAACAACACAGACATAATTTCCTCTTAAACTCGAACCATCTGACAGTTCCAGAGACGTGGTTCATGGCATGTTCTCCTTCTTTGTGTCTTGATGACAGTACTGTGTTAACAGTCACCCGGAGTTATACACATACCAAAGGGAAGAGGCTTAAAAGTGCAGAGAAACCACAGAAATATTAAAAGCAGAAAATCCTGTGTGTGTGTTTTAAGACTTTTCAACATCGCCTCATTATTGCTGTTTTTAGAAAGGGCTAAAGATGGAGATAAAAGCAGAGGAACTGGTTAAATCCATTACTTTTGACAAAGTTGCACATGATTCAAACAGCAAAACGATGTCACTTAATTAAATCATCTACAGAGAAGTCAGGGCCTCTAATAAACAGCCAATAACTCCTTGAATGGCAATGAATTCCTGCTGCCCCTGCCCAGAGACAGGGGCTACTCTTCCTGAGTGGCAGATCCCCCCCTCTGAGACAAGCCCTGGAACAGGAAATGAGGCTCCTGTATAAGTCTTGCTCTGTCTTGGCCTCAGTTTCCTCACCTAGAAGGTCAGGGATGTGATACTAGTCCATCAAGACTCTGCTATGCACTAATAATGTAGTTGTGGAATGAAAAAATCTGAACATTTGTTGAAACTGTAAACAGGAAAAATTCTTAATAGGTACCATGCAATGTTTTGATCAGGAATGGACAGTACTGGGGGTGAGGCCTGCAAACAGATTCCTAATTTTATTTGAAAAGGTCTGGGGAGTGGACTGAGACAGGTGTGTGTGTGTGTGTGTGTGTGTGTGTGTGTGTGAGAGCAGGTACATGCATGCACACACTTCTGAGGAGTGGTTCATAAACATGCATTTCTCAAGGTTCCCCGATGTTTTTGAAAGAGCAAAACCCTGCCCTAGTTACACATCCAGTGGAAACATTTGAGACATTTGAATGGTGCATGCAGACTTTCAAAGAATGTGAGAATATTTGCACTTTAATAAAAAATGTAATGGAGGGTTTGGGGTAGAGGGAGTGGGGTGGGGGGAAGAGATATTCTTTTCCTTCTCTCTTTGCCCATTCCTCAAAGATAAAAATGTGGACTTCCAGCTCAAACTTGAAAGCATATCAATGCAGTTCAGATAAGTTAAGATACTTAACTATGTTTCTGTTGAAGTGGGCTTCCTTAGAACACACACAGGACTCCGTCAGATAACAGCATGCCAGTAGATACTGAAGTGATATGATCTTAGCCAACTACACAATCAGCTCACTAGAAAAATAGCGTTAATAAGAAGACTAAAGGCGGAACCCGATGGTTAGTTTGGAAGAGAAAAGAAGGGAAGGGTCTTTAATGCTCTTAATTAACCCAACGCCTCCTCAAGAGTTTCTGTTAATAAGTCTTTTTCCCCCCCAATAAATGCACTTTATTTTCAAAAGTAATGGGGACCAAGGGAGAAACCCTCAAGGCTTTTCTCAAGCATAAAGTGTTTTTGTGAGCAATATTTCAATCTTCCAGGAAAACAGCCAGATGTTGAAAGTGCACAGAACAAGAATGGAAAAAAAGAGAGTGAGAAACAGACTGTATGGACAGGGCCCAGCAAATGAAATCCACAAGGACACATCATCTCAGCTCACACGCCGCCGTCAGCCTGCTAATCAAGACTCCGACTTCCAAAAGCACCAAACCTGGGTGTTCCCTCCCATCTGAACTAGATACAAGTCACCCCCAAACCCAACACCAGAACACTCAGGTAATGGACAAACAGTGATACTGAATGTCCATGGAAACCCAGGTAAAACTAGGTCATCAAAAATGCTCTCTGAATCAAATCCAGACTTAACCCAATCTTCCCTTTCATTTAAACTATTCCAACAATAGTTATTAGGTTGCTTTCAAAATTAAAGTAACAATAAAAATAATGAACTAAACTCCCAAAATGTATTATTAGAGGAATACAATTTTAAGGCATTTGTTAATAAATAATTATTGAGCACTTACTATGTACCCACAGGCACTGGTTTTAATCCTTGCGATTAGAACTGGACCCTTTTAGTCAATGAGGCTAAGGGGGAAAATTAATTACTGAAGTTAAGATTATTCAGTAAAAAATACAGGCAAGATCTTCCCTCTTCTCCCCATTTCCCTCCACCAGTCTCACATTTATCATCCCTAGCTTCTCTAGTAAATGTTCCCATTTTACTGTACATGCAGTCTCTTTTCTGAAGCTAGGAGAACAAGAAATGCAATGGGTATATCTCACTCATTCTGCCCTGTATTAGAGAGTCCAGCTGAGGCAAGTTAGCTAAAGTCCGCATTTGAACTCTGAGGAGGTCTTCAACACTTCCTCACTTCAATACTTCTCTGAGGAAGTATTCAACACTTCCTCCAATTAGCATCACTCTGCAACTGGGAGATTGCAATAGGTTATACATAGGACAAGGGAAAGAGTGGTTTTAGAATGGCTAGTGCCTAACAAGTTGTTTCATTAGGGACGAACTGGCAAGCGACAGGTGGCCATTCCTGCAGCAGGCATGGAAATTCATGCTGGGCACACTGGCTTACCTTGACCTGGGGCTAGCCTGCTTCCCTGGTCTTGCCTCTGCCCATCAAACCACTCTGCTTCAGCTTCACACAGTCATTTCATTCTTCTGTGCCTTGCCTGACTAGCAGTCTTTGCCAGTGTTCCTTGAAGCTATAACCGTGGGAGGCATACCACCCAGGGAGAGAAAAATGCAACCCCAAGGAGTCACCAAACCATCTTCAGGCCTTACCTCTGTCATTAGCACCATCTGCTTAATGCAGACACTGAATAGCACTTTCCATTTAACCTCTCTATTTCATAGGGCACTGGAGGTCACAGAGAGTAAGGGAAGGAATTAGACTGGTTCCATGTTGGAACCATATTGATTGCAGAGTCCCTGTTCCTTATAAATAAAGAAGGAGCATATGGAATTGGGGGGGTCCTCCCATACAACCCTGAGGATAGTTATCTTTGACAATAATCATGACTTGAATATGCTTTGCAATTAATATTTACAGCAAATTTAAGTAAACCCAGGACACAGAAATCTAAATGTACTAAAAAGAATATTAGGCAGTTCAGTTGACATTTTATGAGTCTATACCTGTGAATTCTCTAATAGAGCTTTTAAAATAACCTTTTCAAAAGGATGCTATTTGCAAACATGTAACTTACATGCACTTATTTGAAGAATTCACATATATAAAGTTGAGGACAAATATTTTTGCAGCAACTAGGCCCTGCTCTTGCACCTAAAGATAGATCTTTCTGAGAAAAATCAAGAGAAATTGCAGGTACCTACAACAAGATACACATGGAATAGATTCTTTCAAGGCAGGTCGAGCTCCTACCATCTTGAACTACGGTATTTAAACTATTCCTTCTGTTGAGTTTGCCTTGCACAGAGCCACAGATCTGCGAATGGGGCCTAGATTCCCTACTCTCAGTCTGAACCATGAATTTCCCTCTCATTATCCTCTGTAAGTTAGTGATACAAACTCTGTTTTGATAAATAAGATCTCACATATTAATTAAAAATGATCAGAACCAATGAGAAAAAGTAGCAAGGTTATCAATTCCTTCTTTCCATTGTCTCAAATTTTGTTCTCTTATTTTGTTCTATCTTTCAGAGTTTGGTTTCTTCCTCATTCACTGACTGGGTAATCTGACAGAACGGCCACCTCCTGGTAGAAGAATGTACTGCAGGTTACACAGTGGCTATAGTAACCCATTCTCAAAATACTCTTCTTTCTAGGAATCTATGCTTCACAGTTAACTACTTTACTCCCAAGAGTATCCTATGTGTGGCTGTTTGTCCCCAACAGAAATCGATTTTATTACATGCAACTGTTCACGGCCCCTTCAAAGTCAGGTTCTTTTGGTGAAAATCTCAATAATTTTGAGACTAAATGGTTATGCTGATTGAAGTTAGTGAAAACTATAAAATACGAAATATTAATTTAAGTATAAACCATGTACATTCTCAAAGAACCTGCTTGGGAGAATCACAGTGCTTCTTATCACTTGTTTACTTATATACTTTATCCCCCCCATCCTTTTAATTTACATTATCTTTGAAGATAACAATGTAAAGCAAAGATAAGCTTCAGTCTAGACAACCCTCCCAGCTGATCCTAAATCCAGAATTAGTAGAATTCCAATGAAGTGTTTATAATTCTTGCCTGTTCAGTTCTTATGAGGATTCTCTGAGGTCAACTACCACAATGGTTTTAAGAAAATGACACTCAAGAGTAAATTTCAGCTTTGTCTTCCCTTTCTCCTTTGTCCAAGGCATATGCATAGCAGGGCATTTATCAGTAGTGGTAGTGAGGAGAGGGGGGGCGGGGGGAAGAGAGATCAATCAAATCACCAAAATATAACACATATAGAGTATTTGGTCTTCTGGTTTAATCTTCTTTCACAATACAACCACAGGAGGCAAAAAGCATCTTACAGAATTTCCAACAATCTCCATTTAGGAGGAATGTGGATTTCATACAAACAGAAATCTTTGTTTCACCCATTATTATAATCCAAGTGCACATAGTAAGCATTCAATGGACATTTGTTGCATATATGAACGAAGGAAAGTGGATACTCAGTAATAATAATTTATTCTCAATACCCTTCAGGTTGGGCCTGAGATAGCAGGGTTTTGTTTTGTTTAAAAGTTAACTTGACCATAAAAATGATACAAACCAGCATATCCTCTGGAACTAGAGGATAAAGATAAAACATGATCTAAAGCATGTGTTGTTTTTCTTGTCTTAAGCACAGAACAATTTCGTATTCTATTACAGAATGTCTGCTGTCTGGGCACCAGTTAGCAGCATTAGAATATTAAAGATCAGGGCGGCTGATTGCACGTCAATTAACAACCTGGAGTAGGACCAGGACTGCCAACTGGAAGACTCCTTCAGTCCGGAGCACTAAAATCACCTTGTATTTCAATAAATACGTGAAAAACAAGGGGAAATTAACACCAAAGACCACCACAAATGATGTGGGCATTCTGAGGTCAGTGGCAAATGGTGAAATAGTTTCAAGATCTGCGGAGGGATATCATGCCTTTCAGAACCCGCTAGACAATTTTTGGAACTTAAAAGATAATTTTCTGATCCATACAGAATAATATCTTTTTTTCTCTTCCAGTTATTTTTTATTCAGTTAGAAATAAGGCAGAATGCATGGTGATCAGTGAGTCTCCTGGGCTTTTTCTCTAATACCCAAAATGAAGCTACTTTCTTAGAATTGGGAGGGAATGGGTTTTCCGTAACTAGTTAATTTTTAATCGTTAAGTATGTGCTAACTAGTCAGTTGAGATAGGCAGAAGAACTAAATCTTGCTCTACCAGGAACAAAGGGCAATGTCCAGATTTCCCTCTGGAGAGGTGACATGAAAAGGGTTTCTTTTTCATCAAAAGCAGGTCAAGGCAGAAAACTCTTCATAGAAATCATCGATTTTGTTTGACATAGACCAAGCCATCAAGACCTGGTCTATTTCATAATTTAATTCTTTACAGAAAATAAAAATATAATGATCCAATGGAAACACACACACACACACACACACACACACACACACACACAGAGTTGCAAATTCTTCAAAAAGGACCATCAGCACCCTTGACTTGATAGTCCTGTGGCTGCAGTTGCACATGCAGTATCTTGTCCCTGAAGTGTGGATTCTCTCCCACAGGAAGGTCCCTGCCTTAATGTTCTAAATGACTATGCGGAATTCCAAAGTCCCAACACACACCCTTTGCTATGCAGGCACTTTTAATCAACTATGGTCCCTTTAACAGCATAATGCCAATATCTAATATTAGTTTAACACTACTACGGGATAGACCTGCCTCCTTAAGTGCTTTATATGCATAATCTCTCTTAACCTTCAGGACAAGGTCTATTAACATAAAGACACTGAGGATCAGAAAGGGAAAGTAATATGGAGATCACCCAGCTAGTAAGCACAGAGACAGGGTCTCAACTCTGGGGTTCTTTGACTTCTGAAGTCTGGCTTTTGACTATTCATACACTATGGCTAATAAGGGTTTTTCTTTCATCACAGATTTATTCTTCTCTGTGTTTCATCATATCTGAAACACACCATCTCCACTAGTATCTAAATACAAACAAATCAGTCTCCACTTTAATCAAGGGAAACACTAAAAAGACATTTTTTTTCTTTAAGACTGAGGATAATATCCACTGATAATTTTGTTAATAAAATCTAGTTTTCTTTTTCATTTTCAACCTTATACAGTCCAGTATGTCCCTTAAATAAGGTTTTCTGCTACTGTTGGGAAACCAATTTTCTCTCAAGAGTTTACTGCAATATTATCAGGAAACTGGCTACTTAAACAGCAGGTAATCTTTTATTTCATGCATAATTACCATGCACTATATTTTGATTTGATCCTAATGGCCCTAAGTACATTTTAAACAAACCCTCAACCTGCCCAAATGAAAAACATTTTGCTTCCTCTGTTGCACTTCTGTGGCAATGATAATTAACACATCTTGGGAAATTGGAGCTACCTCTGATTAAATCATAACACACCATAAAGGTCTTTACAAATAATCCTTTGAAGAACCCAGCTGAGAAAATCATGAAAAGAAGAATTATGAGAAAGGAAGCTCATTATGGTTTTGCGCCTGGCGCTTAAAGGTGACCCCAGGAAGGTGAGTGTTTTGAATTCAGTTAACTCTCCCAGAATGCACCTGAATGCCTGAGGAAGGAGGCTGTCGGCAGGCCCATCCCCTCACTCACCAACTCCACAGTTCTGTTCATTTCCTAGTCCCTCTACCATATCTTTGTTTTGGTCAATGGTCAGCGAAATATTGTCCTTTCCTCAGACAAAAAGAAAACAACTTTTGGAAGAGGAAGAGAAGGTATCATTGAACTTCCATACTTAAAATTTCAGCCTGGTCAGCTTGGGACAATGTGTTCAGGATGAACATCATCAAATATGGATATGAACTGAACGAACCAAATTCTGAAAAGAAATATCAAACCCAGGAATTAAGCCTAGTTTGTTGCTTCCAGTAGCCAAAAGTCAGGTGATGCAAGCATAGCCATTCCCTCCAATAATGAAACTACTGTTATAATTATTGTTGCTATTAATAACGATAATCATTGCATTTAACCTTTATTGAGTACTCATTCATAGATTCTGCTAATTAATCTTTACAACAAAACTGAGTTTCTCTTAACATGTAGAAGAGAAAACTAAGGTGGAATGACACTATGCCACTTGCCCAACATCATACAAGGAGCAATAAGAACAAAGTGGCAGAAAGGTAGGGTGAATGAGTTTAGAGATGGAATGTACAGCGTTAGGACTGTAGTTGATGATACCGTACTATATTCTATATTTTTGCTAAATGAGTAGATTTTAGTTGTTCTTGTTCCCTCTACACACATGCAAGGGTGACTATATGAGATGATAGCTAACTTGCTTCACTACAGTAATCATTTTACTATCTATATAAATCATATAACATGCTGTTAGATACCTTAAATACACACAATAAAATTTATTTTTCTAAATGGTGCAGTAGAATCATAGCTAGGGTTCAAACTCAGGTCTACCTCACCCCAAAGCTCATGATCTAATTAACCTCTGCCTTATTTTCAGCAGTAGCCATTAAATTACCAACTGTACTGGATACAGCTCTGTTCAATAACTTAGAGACAGTTAAGTGATATGTAATACTGAGCATAGAAGGCACTCAACAATCCTGTGTTGAGTAAAAGAACAAATAAATCTCTATAGCTGATGTCCAAGACTGCATATTAAACAAAAATGAGTTCTAGACCATGACAGTATACAAAAGAAAGAAAATGTAAAAAGCAGACCCAGTCCAAAGAAGTTTGCCATCTTTACTGGGAGGATAAGACTTCACATATGATCCACTTATGGAACAAAAAAAGGCAGCCATGTTGATTACCAAAGGCTGGGGGCAGAGTCCAAGTTGGCTAGGAGAAGCCACCTTATTTGGAATCCAAACACAGTGAAAGTGTGAACAAGCAGAATTTGGTCACTTGTTTGTCAACATCCAACCCCCAATCTCACTCAAGAAGATTCTATCACTCTATGTTAAGAAAAATCATACACAACAAAAAGTAAACTGTATTCAGGAATTTAATGTTTCTTAACTGAGTTGAATGTGGTTTTCCCAGCAATCTCTTCCACCTTTTGCCTTACAATAGTGTATGGCAATCAGTCATCCAATCCCCAGACTAAAACTACCAGCCACCACAGTGTGAGACCCTCGGTATTACATAGAGTGAAATGTCTTGCTTTAATATATGCACATCAACCCTAAAGACACAAATTCTCTTGTATTTCAGGTCACTGTGAGACAACAGCTTCATCTTTATGGAGCTGTTTTTATAGCTGGAAAAAAATTGCTTCCCAATACTGAAAACTGCATAGGTTCTGCCTGTTTGTCAGTCCCCTCCCTCATGTCGTGAGGGACCTGGGCCGGGTGGTTTTGTGTGTGTGTGTGTGTGTGTGTGTGTGTGTGTGTGTGAGAGAAATGGAAAACTTTTCAGCAAGCTTATTGAATCTTTCCGCCTCCTACAGAGAACTCTGAAGAAATGCACTGCTTTTTTCAACATTCAAATGAGTGTGAATCAGAATGGTGGTTCCCACAGGATTCGTCTTCCATGGCGAGTGGAGGGTCACTGACAGGACTGAAATAGATCCAAGTTGCCTTGATTAGCTGATTTTTAAAAGTCTGTAGGCAGCAAGCTACAGTGTGAAAGAAGGAGAACTGGTTCTAGTCTCTCCTTGCCACAAAGAAGCCAAGAGAATTTTAACAAGTTACTAAAATCCTCTATGCCACAATTTCCTTTTGTATAAAATGAGGCAAAACCCAGATGCTCTTTAGGCTGAATTCACACACTGGCAGAGATATTTGGTTAGACATTCCTAGCCTCAAGATCATTTCTGTGTTGGAAAACTACAAAGAGGTTTCATTGCACAGCTCTCAAACTTTAGTATACAATAGAAGCTTCCAGAAAGACTCTACCTGAGCCCCAACTCCACGACTTTTTACACTTGGGCAGAGTCATGGCCCAGGAATCTGCATTTTTGACCGGGGGCCCCCAAGTGACTCTAAGATACTTGGTCATGGACCACCCTTTGAGAAAGAGTGAGTTATATGAAATTCGTAGTAATTTGGGTGATTTCATCATGAACTAGCAAATACAGAAATGGAGATGGACCATTTTAAATGAACTGAGAACATGCATTAGACAAGTACATGTAGTACATTACACATGCAGAGCAAGGGTCCAATTCTGCTACTGATAAGCAGCATAAATAATGCAGGGTATTCTCAGTTTTTCCAACTAGAAAAACAAAGGCAGGCAGGCTTATCTCCCAGAACTCTCAGGGAGCAAAGGATCTGCCAAAGGTTACCTGCATGGTTCTTGATGACAGAGAAAGTCCTCAAACCCTATGACGGCCCTGCCTGGTCCCATTCCCTGCAGAGGCACCGTACTGTGTGGAGCCAGCCTGTGAGATGCACCAGGCCACCAGGTGTCCGCAGGCTTGCCTGTTGGGTCCTACCTGTGCAGACTTGCCTTCAGCTCCTCAAAAAGCAAAATGATCTTCATTTCTCCTCTATAGAAAGGGAGTGCCCTGCACCACCTGCACTCCTTTCAAACCAGACCATTTTACTCACTATAAAAACTGGAAGGAAAATGCCCCCATTATACCCCTCCCACTGCTGAATCTCCCTGCCTCCAAGGCCAGAGGAACTTGGGCAAATTCCTCAAGTGGAAATTCAATGATAAACTTTGGCTCAGTCACAGCTATTGCCAGGACTAAAATCACAAAACAATTACTGTCTTATGTCGCCTGATCAAAATCATTCCAAGCCACTCATTTACAGAAGCTTAGGGGCCCATAGAAACCTGAAGGAAGGAAGAGAGAGACAGTTTTAAGGATAAATTAGAAGAGCATTCTATTCATAGTCAAATGGCATTATCCCTTGTGTTTTATATATTAATGAAGATTAAATCCAAAGTTTATAAACTCTTTGTGATTATTAATAATTCAACTGTTAAGAAAGTAAAGAAGCCATTTAAATTAATATTGGTAATAAAGAGCCAAGAAACGAACGCTCAGCACCCCTCCTCTTCACCAAAAAAATAAAACAAAACCCATGGTGTAAATTAATTGTGTTCACGTAAATTACAGATGCTTAATAATCACCTGGTTGGACTCTTTTGGCAAATGATAGCCCATTTCTTATTTTTTTTCCCCAAAAGGTCTAGGCCAATGTGTTCAGAATCACCAAGAGGACTATTCATAACACATGACAACCTGACCAGCAGAAAAATGAAATGGAGTTGGGCACCAGGAGAGGCTCCTGGATTTCCAGAGCCAGCTCAGAATCCTTAGTGCAGATTGCAATATTTTATAACCTCTGCTCATGTATTTTAGTGCATAAACATTATTGAGAAACATTTACCATTTTCTGCTTGAAAAGCAAATGTGTAGCAAGAGAGCTGGGCACACATGAAACTAGTAAGTAATAGACACAGGGAAGTTCCATTGCCAGATGATGATATGAGAAAGCACACTTGATCAGGTGGTAGCAGCAGGTAAAGCATCAGCAGAGCAACTTCATAATTCTTCAAGTGCCCTTTTTTCATTCCAGGGGAAAAACGCACAATCCCACAACACACACACAACATTATGGTGGCAAATACAATCTAAAGTCAATAGCTTCTCTTTAGTAGTTTTGACATATCTCACCAGAAACCAAGGAGAGATTCAGAAAACCAACAGACTGGTGCTGAATTCTCCTTAAAGTGAAAGGCAGTTTTCAGACACAAACTACAGGTTGACTCTCCTTCACCTGAAAGACCTGGGATCAGAAGTGTTTCAGATTTTAGATTTTGAAATATTTGCATTCATATAATGAGAGATCTTGGGGATGGGACCCAAGTTAAAACATGAAATTCATTTATGTTTCATATACACCTTATATTTATAGACAGGAGGGTAAGTTTATAAAATATAATAATTCATGCCTGAAGCTGTTTCATAGAGTGGAATTTGCCACTTGGGGCATTGTGTCCAGGCTCCATAGTTCCTGATATTGGAACATTTAGATCTTGAATTTTCAGATAAGGGATGCTCTAATGTGGAGGTTCTAGAAACATTGTAAAATATTTACTTTTGTGAGAATTTAAGTGCTGATGCTTCTTGCATGGAAGTGTGAAGTCTCCTCCCTAGATACATACCCGCGGCTTTCTTCCACAGGGGCAACCTCATGAAACAAAGAACTGGTGGAGCATGTGATATAAGATAAATAATGTTATAAACTGCAACAAGTCCCTTACCTTCTACTGTATCTGCTAGCGGAAACCCTCCTGGCTAGAGAGTGGGGGCACTGGATGACCCTCGGTGTGGCTCTAACCAATTCTGCCCAGGAATATGTAATGTGTGTGAATAAAGAGAGGAAAACTCTGGTGACCTTTAGGATCTCTATCCCCACATGTATTGACAGCAATTTGCAAATTATCAGTAATTATGCTGATTGACAGGAGGATTTTACAACTTAAAGTCTAAAAAATACATGTAGAAGAAAGATACTAGCAAAAACTGGTTTTAGCACTCCCAAGTACTTGGTTATGTGTTTAGAATCAAGACAAGTTAAAAAAAAAAAAAAAAAAAAAAACTCACATGACCTGTTGGGAAAATGGAAACAAATAAGTGACTCCACAGGATTATAAATTTGGGGAGTGTGTAGACCAGCCCCCATGGCTTAGTTTGCCAATCAGTACAGTCTGTATGCAGGTGAAAAGTGTGTCATTCTTTCCATCCCTTCTCATCCCACCAGGCCATTGAACCATTCCTAGCTTCAAAAATCACCAGGGTTGGCTAATTAATTAATACATGGGAAATTAAATAAGATCTGCACTGACAATAAGGCTTCGGGTTTGTTTGTTTGCTTGCGTGTCATAGGAGTGGATGAACTAAGAAGAGGCCACTTAGAATATACAGTTGGCGGGAAAACGTAGCTGACGGCTGTCAGAGGGAGGCCAGCTCCCGGGATACTCCAGATCCCATGGCAGGACTTCGCTTCCCCAGTCTTCCCACTGCATCCTTCCTAACCTGCTCCATGGCTTCCTCCAAATGCCTTTCTGTTTTCTCTAATCAGGCAGACAGCACAAATTATCAACACCTGGATTCTGTTTGTCCACCCTGTCTCTTTGGTGACTCGTTTCCATGGTCTACAACTTTAACCAAATCTGGGGCTACTTTACTATTTCAAGAATAGAGTTCTTCCTCAAAAGCGCTTGGGCTCGGCAGAAAGCACATTCACTCTCTCCCCACCTTCCCTTTGCCCTACCCCCTGCCACATAAAATGATCCAATTTTGACAGAAAATCTCTAAAATAGAAACTTGGTTGAAAGGCGAGTCTTTGGGAAACTGAACCCCAACGTTAGGAGGTTACAGACTTATTCCGATGATAAGTGCTTTTTTGTGCACAACTGGCCTTTTGCAATTGATTTCTGAGTTCTGGGGCACGTACACGCTTTTGAATGTTCTCAGTAGTGCTACGTCTTAAACCTTCTGAAGACAGATTGTATTTCTTTGGAATGAGCCAAAAGTGTTTAGGAGACAAATCTGGTGAGTCTCCAGCTGGGGAATACCATTTGGGTCAAAGCTATAAAGTATCAAGAGTGATTTTCTGGTATGGTTGGAAAATTAGCTCTGAAAGTCGTTCCCAAAAAGTCATTCCAGAAATGTATATAGTAATAACACATCAATGGAATAAAAATGTCTTATCCCCTAAATTGACGCCTAGATGGATATGGCTATTTCACTGCCACTACTCCCTCAAATAGGCCGTTGGTCCCTCGGCCTCATGCAAAGTCTTCTCTCCCACTCAGTCTCCCCGGAAATCTACATTTTTCTCTTCTTTCAAACTCTACTCCTTCAGGAAGTCTTCTCTGAGTCCCCTCAGATCCCCCTCCTCCATGCTTTCATGTCCCCCAACCTCAGCCCTGTGCTCCCCTCTGAAACTCAGGGTAATATTTAAAGGACACTGCAAGCAATTGTTTCCTTTCCTGCCCCCAACACCAAACTGTCTGCTTCCTCCCAAATAACGGCTAATGTTTTACGGTACCTGACAGAACAATGGCATCATACGGTGCTTCATAAATGCTTGCTGCTAAAATGAATCTATTTGGAAAATCAATCTCCTTAATTATCTTTTCGGTTTTACCTCTCATGATCTGACAAACTTGTCATCTGTAATTCAGCACCAACCTGGGAGTAATTTTTGAAGAAAGACTGACAGTGGTGACCCTGGACCCATGTGTTACTATTTTTGCACCAATAATCTATATGCTAGAAGACAAAGAGGTCTAATAGAGAAAATTGTAACATGTGCTAAGGAAGAGGCTTTGGAGTTAAAAAATAAAACACCTGAATTCATAACATGGCAACTTGAGAAAGAGTTAATCTCAACTAAACAACTTAAGGAAAAATGTATTCAGGCCCACATTAGAATGATTTCTCAATCCATGAAAATGTACTTCAAAAAGCTTATCATGAAGTATAATTCTCAAAATTAAATTCTCTTATCTTCCATTAAAATCTTCATGCAAATAGCCTACCATCTTGCAATTCCACTTGGAGTCATGTGGCCAACAGAAATAAGTGTTCCAATTCCACTGAGGTGTGTATTAGAACATATAAAGAAGTTTCATTCATTAATGGCCACAACCTGGAGATGACTGGACAGTTCACCTATAGCAGAATGGACAAACACACTCAGACACATCCATTCAGTGGGACACTGCAGCAACAGCAAGGAATGGACCACAGAGCCACATCACCCTGGGATGAACCTTGGAGTCATAACGCTGAGTTACAGAAGTTAGGCTCCAAAGAGTATAAACAGTAGGGCTCTATTTGTATGAAATCTAACACAACAAGACAAGACTGACAGAATGTGTAACAGGTTGTGTAGGTGCTACAAGTGGTCTATTTCTCAAAGCTAGTAGCAATTACACGGGTATACACATTCACCAAAATTCATGAAGTTGTACACTTTTTATGCAAATTTATACTCCAAGAAAATTTTAAACAAATAAGAGATTTTTTTTGTTTAGAAATCTCAATCTCACATTGGAAATTTAATCCTAAAATCAAGTAGTAGGGGAAGAGAGGCTGAAGGTCCAAAAGGAGTTGATAAGGGATCCTGAAAGTTAGGGACAGAAGGATAGAGACCCTTTTAGATCTCTATCATAAGATCATAATGGGGAAGGCAGCAAAAATAATGTCAGGGCACTGTTGTCCTAGGTCTGACCCCAGTAGGGAGAGTAGCTGTAGATATTAAGGTTCTCATATTTGCATCCTAAGATACAGTGAGTAAATCCTTTGGAACTGATCAATCAAGGATGAATCTGTTATGTGATTCACTGGGTTTTATGAAAACTCTACATCCTGAGGTTTCATCATATACACTACCCTATATCCGGGTGGCCCCTCAGTAGGGATACCAGATGGCATAGCAAAGAAGTAAAAATTAATAACAGTAATAGTAGTAAAAAGTAAAAAAGACTGTCAGTAGGTAAAGATGATGTGGGGCCAGTTTAAATCTGTCAATCAAATATCAAGTACAGATATAAAAACTGGGAGGAATACAGATGATAGAAGGGGCAGATGAATCCTTGCATTAAAAGGAAACTCAGTTGATCCTTTAGTCGAGTTTCAATCACTGCAGGCCCAGCCACTGCTCCACAGAGGATCAGACTAGAGGAATCAGTGTGAAATACAAGTACCTCCTCACTCAGACCAGTGTATATAACGAAGGATTTACATCTGAGGACCCAAACACTGAAGATAACCATGAGGCATTCATTCTCTACCAATTAGGGGAGCTCCCATCATCCAGGTATTCAACAAAAGAGTAAATGAGGAAACACAGGAAGCTGCTCTGGGTTTCATTTCAAAGCAAAGAATTCCTGATCACAATAATTTTTAGGATCTTTAAGAAGAGAATCAGCTATAGGAAGGCAGAGGAAGGCTCCATCTTGCTGCCTGCTCCGTCCCCATGACGGACAGGAGGAGCCTCTGCTGATGAAGCTGCAGGTGTGACACAATGAGTGGAAACGGGTCGTACACCTCCCTTCGTGGAAAGGTCACCAGATTTAGCAAACAAGGAAAGACACCCAGTGAAATGCAGATATGTCAACAACCCTTCACTTAATGATTTATGAATAACCATATTCTGGCTCTAAAACCACATCATTACGCTCATATTTTACACATACCCTTATTATAAGTGGTTACAAAACACAAACTGAGTAAGGAGTTAACGTTTTCCCACCCTTGGTCAGCTTCCTGCAGCCAGCTCATCACCCCTTTGGAATTTTAACGTAAATGCCTGGACATATAAAGGAATCTAGAGGTCACACTCAACTATGTTAAAGTACTTCTCATCCGGAATTCTCTTCCTAAAAGTCACAACTTATGTAAACTAATGAAAGGAAGAAAGAAAGAAAGAAAGAGAGAGAGAGAGGAAGAGGTAAAGGAAAAAGAAGAAAAAGAGCTATGTTTTGTCTGAGGATGTGGGGGTGGGGTGGGAGAAAGGGTTTCTCTTCTGGAGGAAAAACACAGGAATAACCAGCCACACATTCCAGGACAGCCCAGAAAGATTTCTCACCAAATGTGTTGCAGCTGTAGGAGTCACACTTTTAGTGCTGACCTACTGGGGTGAACAGAGAGGCTGGAAGGGCTGGTTTGGTTTGGGACATAGCCAACCACTTCTGTGACCAGTCCAGGGGGATCACCAAGAAGCGGAGGTGGGAACATCTGAGGCACCACTGACAGCCGCTCCGTGCCGGACGCTCCCCGCAGCCCTGAGGGAGGCAGGCCGGGAGTTGCTCCATGGTACACATGAGAGACCCAAGACCAGAGCTGAAAAGTCACACTGGCTTCCACAGCTGGAAACTAGCAGAGCTATGCATGGACCCTGTGGATAGGACCCCAAGGGACATGCTTGTCCCACAGTCCATGTGACAGTCTCAGACCCCAAGAAGATATTATTGTGCTGGGTTTGAATACAAAGGGATCATTTGGTCGCCGCTAGTTCTGTCCACTTTTAACTACAGGAGCCCAGCTCCAAGCTGGGTGTGGGGAGAAGAAGGCCTGGGAGAGCAGGTGGCAAAAGACCCAGAACTGAACCAGATGCCCGACATAATATCAAAAATGAGAAAATATCTTCCAGACAAGAGAAAAACCTGGAGCATAATGGAAGCTGGTTTCTAACAAAGGGGTAACAAAAAACACAGGAAAGACTACAGTCCAGTCATTACACCAGGTAACGCAGTTTATGCAAGTGACATTTTTTTTCTACGGCTGAACCTTCCACATCCGGCCCCATCTTCTCTGTCCAAAGTGTTGTCACAGAACTGAGCGTCGTGGGGAACACACAGCCAAGACTACATATGTTTAGAGCACTGTGCTTTTAGTGAGTGACACAAAAGTCAGAAAAGAAGCTCCCATTTAACAAATGGCTTCGTTATTTTTGCTTCCCCAGGTCTTCCCCGGAGCCCTCCACAGGTAGTACTAATAATGAATTAGGACCAGAGTCCTCACTGCCAAGCTTATGGACACTGAGGACCAGGCAGCAGGCTGTCATGGGGAGACTCCCGTGGTGTCCACGACTGTGGTGTCCCAAGACAGCTTGAGTTGGTATTAACCAACTAAGGAGGGTGGACCCACCACATCAACATACAGGAGCTCGAGACGCTCAGCACAGGATTCCTGACCACTGGATGCTGGCTCCCGCTGACCGAGGCAACCATCACAGGCTCCTCCCATTTCCTTGAGATGGTGATACAGAGGAAAGGGCAAGGGAAAGGCAGGGAAGAAATCACCCGGAGTCTTCCCCACCCTTCTTCCCCTGTCCATTCTCCCCTTCCCCACTGCATGGTGTGCCAGGTCCTGCTGAGTCCTCCCCCAGAGTACGGCTCCAGTCCATCCCATTTCCCCTGCCGCTATCACATGTCAATTAAAGTTGCCATCATTCCTCTCTGGGCTATAGAGTAGCCTCCTAACTTGACTCCCTGCCCGGCTCCTGACCTCTTTCAACAATTTTGTATAAAAGACGGCAGAGAGGTGTTTAAGATGAAAAACAGAGCATGGTATTCCCCTGCTGTATAGCCTTCAGTGGCTCCCCTGTACCCTGACATTTAAAAAAAAAAAAAACCTCCTACAAGAACACGTGCAAGGACATCCTGCTGCTTACTTTCCATGCCATCTGGCCACACCCTTCCAGGGATGCTAGTTCTTCCACATGCTTCCCTCTCAACTGGAAGGTTCTTCCTCCAGCTCTTCACAAGTTTGGTTCATCCTGAATTTCAGTCTCTGTTTAAATGCCACCTTCTCAAAGACGCCTTCTCTGATTGCCCCATTTTACTGTCACTCTGCCTCCCCCACCGCAGAACACATTTTCAATCACTGAGCCCTGTCTGCTTTTTTAGTATCATAGAGAAATTTCTAATGATAAGGTTATGATACACAATTATCATATTTAAATTCCAATTTTAAATGATTGGTATCTTCTGTCTCCCGCAGCAGAACACAAGTTCGGTGGATGCAGAGAGCATGCCGAATTAGAATTCCACAGAAAATAGCCCAGCTCCTCCTCCTGGCAAAGATGCGGAGAGATCCCTGTACTATCCAGATGGGTACAACCTTGAGCGGTCGCCACGCTGCCGCCCTCGATCGCTCCCCAGATGTCAGCCACACAGAGTCAGCTTCCGAGACATCTAATGCACTTGAGGGAAGAACTTCATGGATGAGGATCCTTTACCAACATGCACCGTTGATGCCACTGTTAAAATCTTCATTCCAAGCTGCCCATGTGCCTTTCAACCAGCTTCCTGTTTTTCACCACTGGGCCCTCTTCCAAACTTAATATATGGAAATCCCACTCGGAAAGTTTGCTAAAGAACAACGATTCTCATTACATTTTCCCGTCATCTGGCTTCTAACCCAATGGTCTCCATTTTAACCCAGATGGTCTTTTGTTAAAGGTTTGTTTGTTCGGGTGGGTTTGTTTTTTTTTTTTTTTTCCCCAGAGTGAGTTCTTAAGTGGAAACTTTGCTCTGGTTTTCCAACACTGTTTTCACAGCAGCTGGAGGACAGAGGCCACTGTCCTCTCTCTTATAAACAAAAAGGCCAAGCTGTAGTCCTCTGGCCACCAGGACAAACACACGCTCCTGCTGGGAGGGGCAGCCCCATGCACTGTGTGCTCAGCGGGGACCCAGGCGGGCCCAGGGAGCGGTTGTCTATTTTGTATTACTGAGCTGCCATTCATGCAGAAGCCAGCCCTCCAATGCATTAGTGGCTTCCTTTCAAAAAAGGGCCATTTTCATCACTTTATTGACTGTACATATACAGCTTCTTCTATAAAGATGCTTCATCTAAGTCTCAAGAAAGAGACCTTAGTTACACTAACCCATTTAAAAATTTGCCTCTCTAGGAAAACATCCACAGACATCATGATATTCATAACAGGCTATCTCCTTGCACAAAACCAGCAACCCTGGGAATTTTAAATGCCTTGTTTACTGTTTTTTTTTTTTTTTTTTTTTTTTAAGGCTATCAATTCCCACGCTACTAATAAGGAAACTACAGTAATTCAGACAGGAGGAGGGCTGTAACTAATCTTTGAGCTATCTATGAAGAAAGGATTGCTAAGCAAATTATAATGCATGAATAAGGTTGTTCCAAGAATAGATAAAACACTTGGCAGAAACTATTTTACATCCCCTCTAGTACTTTGGAGCTACCCATTAATTTATAAACAGTTGATCTACTAATTACAAAAACTTTTTATCTACTCATTTCTCCAGGTCCCTAAGGAACAAGGCAAGCAGCACTGAGCCTGACCCTGTTGGCTTGTGTAGATCGACTCTTTGTTCCTGAAAGTAGACTTTCTTTCCCTACATTTCATTTTTTAAAGTCTATTTTTTTTTTCAGATTTGAATCTGAATGAACTTTCCCTCCTTTATCACTTTTCAATTGCTGTTGTAATAAATTACTACAAACATATCAGGCTAAAATGACACCCACTGGACACCCATTGTTTGGCTCTGGGCAGTGTGGCTGGTTTCTCTGCTTAGGGATTCACAGGGTACAGGCTGGGCTATGCTGTCATCCACAGCCCTGGGTCTTCTTCCACACACACATGGTGTGAAGAATTCAGTTCCTTGTGGCTGTAGGACTGATGTCTCTGATTCCTTACTGCCTGTCAGTCAATGGCCACTCTCAGCTATCAGAGGATCCTGAATTTCTTTCTGTCAGCTCCCCTCCCCCACTCTGCAACACCATCAAAGGGATAGCTGCCTCCCTGTTTGGATCTTCTCTGGAGGAAGTGTCTAGTCACTTTTAAGGGCACATCAGATCAGGTCAGGTCCACTCAAGTTTACCTCCCTATCTGAAGTCATCTATTTAGGACCTTAATTATACCTGCAAAGATCTTTCTAGAGCGGCACCTACATTTGTGTTCCATGAGATAACTGGATAAGACACACATCCTCCAGGGTATAAAAGTCTTGGGGACAACTGTAGAGGTTCCACCTGCCATTTCTCCCATTATTGAAAAGTAATAATTTTTCACAAGATTAAAAGCAAATTTAAATTTGCTCTCGGGCACTGTTTTTCTCCTCTTAACTTAAATGTCTTAACACTTCAACAAGGCTAATAAGAGTTTCACTTTAAGACCTTCTCCACCCACTCATCCATTAAGACTTGTGGTCTCCTTGAAGACCACTAGCAAGGCCTGTCTTCCTTTTCTTGTCTTCACTTACATAACACCAGTCAGAACAAGCTGGAAGATGGAGTCATGAACATCAGCCATAACTATTAGAATAAAAAAAATATGAGAAAATCCAAATGTCAACATGCAAACTCAGTAGTAATATCTTTGATGTCATGTACATGTACTTAACCTGTTCTCTTCCCCTCAAACACTAGAGGCAGTCCTACTGAAAACTAGGTCAACATTACAGGCATCAAAAAGTTAAACACCGTTTTAATGAGCCCTTCACTCTATGTATTTGTGTTTTTGCTGCAAAGGGTTCCACAAATAGGTGTGCAACTGTTTCCAGAGCCAACAATACTATGGAAGCAGAGCCAGCCATGAGCACACACCTGCCTGGCTCTGCACACTCTGAATGTACCCATCTTGCCTTATTCTGTCAATGGTCCCTCTGTCTTCTCTGGTTCTTCTCCTATTAGATGTTTCAGAGGGTATGCAGATGAGGAATGGAAAGCTCATTCACCATGGCAGCAAACATTTACCAAGACCTACTATGTGCCTTGGCACTGTTCCGGTGCCAAGGATGGATGAGTCAACACAACAGAGGCCCAGCTGCTTTCATGGAGCCCATGATGGGGGAAGACAAGAACCAAGCCAGTGGCAGCAGAGAAAACCAGGCAGCATGGTGGTGGCAGGGGTGGAAGGTCCGGTGGGGTGTGACAACTGAAGTGACTTTGAGCAAAAGGGGAAGGGTGAAGACAGAGATGTGCAGAGACCTGGGGAAGAGACTGGAGACCCAAGTGTTGTTGGAGCAGTGTTGGGAGAGGGCAGGAAGCTTGAGGTGGCAGAAAGAGGACGGTGGCAGGCAGCATGCAGGAAGGCCTGAGAGGAGTCTGGAGTCATGTGTGCAGGAAGCACCAACAGGTTTTGCTCAGAAGTGTGCTGAACACACAGAAGAGTGCTTTGAGGACTCAGCAGGCGGATAGACTGGGGCAGGGGGAGGACAGGATCTCAAAGTCTCTTGTAAGGATCTAAAAGAGATATGGTACTGATCAGAAGCTGGCTGGTGAATCACCTACAATCAAACTGGAAAAAATAAAAAATAAACATGTACTTTTTTTGGGGGGGGTGGGGGGCGGGTACTGGGGACTGAACCCAGGGACACTTTATCACTGAACCAAATCCTCACCCTTTTTTTTTTATTTTTATTTTGAGACAGGGTCTCTCTAAGTTGTTCAGGGCCTTGCTAAATTGCTGAGGCTGGTTTTGAACTCATGATCCTCCGGCCTTAGCCTCCCGAGCTGCTGGGATTACAGGCATGCACCATTGTGCCCAGCTATAAACTTATATTCTAACTACTGACACCATTTGAAAAATGATCAACAACCAGGAAAGCCCAGATCCACACAGGGATCCATCACCAGTGAAGTTATGATGCAAATGGGAACAAGGGCCAAGGGGGACCAGCGTGGTCACTCTCCCAGTTCTCTCCCCCTGCAATGCTGAAAGTTCTTCCAGGCGGCTGAATGAGAAAAAAAGCTGCTCACCTTCCTGGTTCCCCATAAAAAGCAAGGAGGTAACCATTCTTTGGAACTTCTGAACGTGGAACTGCTGAACAAAGAAGCAATAAAAAGAGCCCGTGCGTGCAAATTAAATCTCTGGGAGGCCAAGAGGGGCTGGTCTGTTTGGAATCCTACCCAAGCCCTGCTCCCTTGTGCTGCCAGTTCTCAAAGACTCAAGTCACAGATCTCTCCCCAGGACTTCCCTTCTGCTCTGTACACAGCTGCCTTTTCAGCGTGGTTTTTCTTCCCCCGATGATATCAGGGAGAAAGCCTCCGGCAGGCATAAATCTTGCCTGTTATCACCTTGTAGCTCAGTCCCTAAAGGAGGACTTTGCAGCACTTAGCACATACACAGCACAGACACTGGCAGGACATCTCTAAAAGGGAACCCCTGGGGAACAAACCAGGCTCCTGGTATGGCACAAGAGCCCAAAGAGATGGTGACACCTGCATCCTCACGTCCAGGCTGCTCTAAGTGTGAGAGATTGCATGCCCATGAGGGAATGAGGAACTGGAAGGATATTAAGAGACTGTTAGAAGGCACATGCTAGAAAAGCTTTGGCTCTGGACCTCAAAACATGAATCTGTTCATCTGAGCTACTGTTTCTAACTTGGGCCAAGCATGAGGTGGTATGTGTGAGGTAGCTACATGGATTTCACTTGTTTTAAATGTTGAAACTTATACTAACTCTGTACAATATCAATTGTTGGCTTTTTCGCTAATTTATCAGTTTTGTGACTTAAACAAATCTAAAATGTTCAAAATGATTCACAAATCATTTTGCTATAAGATTGCATTAACTTATAGCTTTGTGATTTCACCCAGTTCAGGATTTTTAGCTTGAACAAAATAATTTGATGCTGTATCCTTATTGCAGTGATTTCTGACAGCAAATTTCTTCTGTGACATGAACCTATTATATTCTTGTCTTTTTGAGAAGGAAAGCAGTGGTCCTGAATATTAGGTCATTCCTTTAACAAAGTTGCTGAAAGTTTTAATACTGTAGGTTGCCCTAAGTATTCTGAGTGAAAAGAAAGGGAAGCAACAAAACAGTCAAGATTGGCTATCACAGACCTCTGGAGGAATAAAAGGGCATCCAGATATTTCTTTCCGGATTGCCCAAATGAATCCGACAACTACCTATGCAAGCACACAGGCACATGCACTCTTGCACACACATGCACACATGCACACATGCACAGGGAAGCTTCGCAGTGCTTCTTTCTGCTCTTCATACAAAGCCTGGCACCTGGCCTTTCTCCCCTTCCTGCTCCTTTTTTCTGAAACTTTTCACTCTCTGCTGCTTCCCTTCTGCATCTCTTGCACCTCACACAGTGCAACGACACTCCTCTGTAACGCTTCCTCTTCCACACATTTGCAGGGCCACCCCAGGGCAGGCACATGGAAGTCTCCACACTAAGCCATCTGTCCCTTCTTTGAGGACTCCAGCCAGAAATTATATTTGTTTCTATTTCAAAACTTGGCCTTTGCTATAGGACACGCTGATTTCCTTAAAGCATGGAACCAAGACTCCCATCCCCTAGGACATAAGTAAGGTCCTTCACGCATATTAGGATACTTGATTTTGATACCTTAATCACCCCTGGTGTTTGTTGTTCTTTGTTCTGCACCCTCTACTATCCAGTGTGTAGAGAATGAGAAGTTAGGAAGGGATTTGGGGTAACCGGAAGAGATGATTAAAACTGACTATTCCTCCCTTGAACAATTTATATGCTCCAGGCCAACGGCAACATATCCCGTAGCAGTGCCTCCGATGACCTCTCCTCACGCTGCTCTTGCTTGTTGGGTTGAGTGCTGAGCCCACGCCACACTCGGGATACCCAGAAAAAAACTGAATCGATGCATCAAAGCAAAGTTCAAGCTCTTAAAATACTGAAGGTACAATCAAGTAACTACCAGTAACAGTCTTTATAGGCAGTTTTCCAGGGGACTTTTTTAAATTATATTTTTCTTTGGCATTTATGAATGGAAATAAAATATTCCCAGGGCTCAAGATCAGGACAGCAACAGACGTAGACACTCTAACGGAAGATTTCTCTATTCCTCATCCCTCCATTCCAATAAAATTTCAAATGGCTCCAAGAAAGTAAGCAACAAGATGTGCTACACTCTGGAAAGACGGTGGAATGAGACAGACATAATCACCCTATGTACGTGTATGATTACACGAATGGTGTGAATCTACATCATGCACAACCAGAGAAATGAAAAGTTGTACCCCATTTGTGTACAATGAGTCAAAATGCAGTCTGTAAAAATAAAATTTAAATAAGATTTAAATAAAAATAAATAAAATTTAAAAGATGTCCTATGCTTTATTCTTTGTATCTTCGTCCACCTCTCAATGCCTTTCTTTTGGTAGAGATTGAAGATAAGATCAAACCCCATTAATCCAGAACAGTCTCTGGAAGGCTGTACCTCCCAGGTAGGGCTTCAAACAAGGAGAGAAAAATTCAAAGTAACAATGAGATAGAAATAAGTTCTAGAGAAAACTGCACATTGATTATAGGCTTGTTTTCTTTAAAATTGCCCGACGGCATCATGAATTGTTATTATAAACAGCTTGTAAAAGACATATCGACTACATAGAAGCATTTGGCTAGAAGCTAATGGGACAATTAGTCATAGCCTTGAGGTAGCCACAACCAAACCCAACTTGCCATTGTTGAGTGTAAGACCATTACATTTTAAAACTAAATTTTTAGTAAAGATTGGACTTAGGATTTTAAATGTGATCTTAACTGTAGTGTCATTAAAGTAAACAAAACTATTTTCAAAAAGGCAAATCTGAGCCAATTTGAGGTACAAGTAGGACTTTTTGAAAAGGTTCAGGACCTGAGAGGTAAGCAGAAAACGTGAGCAGAAACCCACCCACCCTATTCTAAATGATATCCACTTGGGCACTCGTGGTCTACACGTACCAAAACCCTACCTCCACCTGAAGTCATTTGTGAGGCCATTTCATTAGCAGATTCCTCATCCGTAGGAAACAATAGGAACCCACAGAAGCAAAGTACTATGAATGGAATGATTGATTTTAATCTTCAAACCTGCTCAGGCTGGTCCTGTTTCAATGGCCAACTTTTCTCAGACACTAAGCTGGAATCGCTAAGAAAAAAAATTCCTTCAGCAACCTCCAGACATTGGGAAAGCCCCAGATTGTCTGACTCCTTGCTCAGCCTCCCAAGATGCAGCGAACAGAAGGGGTGGGGGAGCTAGAGCTTTCTACCTGTGGAGGTACTGGCCCGTTACACAGAAAACATTCCAGAAGCAGCCGGGGCCAGTGCGAGTGCCTTGCCACACACAGAGGGGCACAGTAGCTAGAAGTTTCCAAGAAAAGCACAGTTGTATAGTAAGTTCTCATTTAGCAAAGTCAGTGCAGAAGAACATTTCTTGAGGTAACATACTCAGGGGGGCATAATTCAAGTCGAATTCTAGGCTTTGATAACAGTTAAAGTTCAATTTAAAAATACACTGTGTTTAATGTGTCACCTTTTACTCAACAGGAAGTCACCCATGCTATGTTTGAACAAAAAAAAATACTTTTTCATGGAACACTACTATGCAAGGTAGGCTGGTTAGAGAAAATAGGAAAAGGACAAGGCTAGGGACCGGGGCTCAAAGACTGGCTCTTCAATCAGTATTTGAGCAAATCCTTTCGATACACTAAGGCTCAGTATTCCTGCTGGTAAAACAAATAATCTTTACCTACCTCACACTGATATTTTTGAGAATGAATCTGGTTACTGAGTGATATTATGTAATTAACCTTCAATAAGGATTAGCTGTTACTAATTTTCCATCAGCAAAATCAAGTTTTCTAAATAAAAGATTCTCAAAATGTAGAGGGCACAAGGCTTATTGAAAGTGCAGGTTCTGGGCTATGGATGTGGCTCAGTGGTAGAGTGCTTGCCTACTTTATGTAAGGCCCTGTGTTCAATCTCCAGCACAAGGGCGGCGGGTGGGGGCAGGTCCCTGGGTCAGCCCCCAAGGATAATAAAGTTTTCTAATTTCTAATTCAGTACGTCTGGGATAAGACCAAGAGTTTAAATAATTCCTGTTTAAATAATTATTCCAGGTGATGCTGATGCAGAGGATGCTCAGATCCCATGTTGGAAACCTCTGCCCT
Source organism: Sciurus carolinensis (assembly GCF_902686445.1). Taxonomy (NCBI): domain Eukaryota; kingdom Metazoa; phylum Chordata; class Mammalia; order Rodentia; family Sciuridae; genus Sciurus; species Sciurus carolinensis. Next base: position 22,581,132 of record NC_062213.1, on the reverse strand, counting down.
ATAAGGTAACTACTGTGTCAAGAGAAGCTGGTGGTGGTGCAGGGAACTGAGACAAGACAGGACCACCAGGCAGAGAGAGGAAAACCTCTCAGGCCTATGGCTTCCCACCCTCTACCCTCAGCTGCTCCATTTACATCTCCTAGCCTTGCAGAATCAAGAGCAAGATCTGCAGAGGTGGAAGCAGGAACCTCTTTACACGCTGCTCCAGGTGATGTTCAGTTCAGCACAAAGAAGGAAGCAGAGGAAGCAAGGAACACAGCTGTCCATGCCATGCCAAACACCAAGGTGGCACCCAGGAGCAGATGAGCACAGGTTCCTGCTGGTCCACCTCAGAAACTGATGAGTGGTCTCATAGAGAAGACAGGCTCTCTCTTCAGAAAACCAGGGTGAGGGGCTCAATCCCACAAAACTACTTAAAGTACAACTGAAAACTGAAAGGCGATTTTGTTTGAACCACAAGTCCTGTGCAAAGTTCACAAGTATCTTCCTTTTATAGAAGAAAACAAATACAGGTTTTGAAGAGAAGTGAAATAACAGACCCAAGCCATAGCACAGGCAAGACCTAGCAAGTCCCACTGGCTCTGCCTCCAAAACATTGAATGAATTCTTTTCCAAGCTCCCTGGTTTCTGCCTTGTCTAAGCTACGTTACTGGTCTGGAGTACATCGAAAGCCTGCTACAGGGTCTCCCTACCTCCACTCCACTGCCCCTTCTCTCATCTTATTTGTTTTATTTTTGCTTCCATGTGTATCTTTCACCTGCCCCCACTTGATTACACTCCTCAAGAGCAAAGACTCTCTGCTGTCCAGTTCATTCCTGTGGCCCTACCCCCCATAGTGGAGGGTGTGGCACTCTCTTATTTCTCACTGACCAGCACCAACGCCCTTCTGTATGTTCAGCTTTTCTCTCATGTGGAAACACCACTTGGGATAAGTCCTGCTGAACATCATTTGCAGACTACCAAGTCACAGTCTGTATCTGAGAACATCACCCACTGAACCATTCAAAAGAGAAATGCCCAGAACAGGAAATCGACTTTCCACACCAACATCCATGCGAAGGAGAATCAATCTGGGTGATGTTACCCAAGAACCACAGACTCCAAGCCCCTCCAAAAAAAAAAGCTGCTTGTTCCCACTCACCCCACTCAGGTGACAATAGTGATACTACAAATCAAAAGAATTTGCTTATGTGAAAACTTGATAAAAGCAAATGACCCTTTGAGAGACATATTGGGTCATCCTCTTTCTATAATAGCAAATTAACTTCTCCTGCCCTAGAAGAAACAGTAACAATTTTTTAAAAGGACAGTTATTCTGTTTCAAAACTACAGATAAGGAAAAACTGACTTCATTTTAAGCAAATTTCAGAGAAAAAGACCCCATAACTGTAATCCTGGCAGCTCAGGAGGCTGAGGCAGGAGGATCACGAGTTCAAAGTCAGCCTTAGCAAAAGTGAGGCACTAAGCAACTCAGTGAGACCCTGTCTCTAAATAAAATATGAAATAGGGCTGGGGATGTGGCTCAGTGGTTAAATGCCCCTGAGTTCAATCCCTGGTTCCCGCCACACACCTCCCCCAAAATAAAAGACCAGTGGACAGTTGGGCACAGCATCCATCTAACCAAAAGTTACCAAAAAAGCACATTCCTCAGCTGAAGAGACATTGGAAACATTCCAGAATGTTAATTAGTGGGTGCTTATGCATATTCATCTCAGTGTGAATTTATAATATTCACACAAATAAATGCTTTTCCTGACAGTAAATGCTCAGTACCCATTTGCACCCTACTCTAGAGGCCAGTGCCACAATACTGAAATGTTCCTACCCTGGCAATGGGTCCACAGGCCTGTTTCTGGGGGATAGAGTTCCCGTGTATGTCTGTGCTACCCAAAACATGGCATCCTTGAGGCCCTGTGCAGTCACATATGCTTCATCACCCTGTCTGCATGACATTAAATCTTTTTCATGCCTTGTTTCTGTAGATAAGAGGACCCCTTGGTACCTGCCCAGTTTGTGTGGTGCTGAACCCCATGCAAGGAGGAAACACTCAGGAAACCACTAGGGAGGCCCTGTCTGTGCAACCTGCAGAAGTGAAGGTATCCACATCTCTGGGGTTGACAGAAATAACCTCTGCTCCAACCCAAGAGTCCATCAGACCTGCTCCTGCACTTGCTCCATTTCCAATCTCCATATCATGTGCAAATGGTGAGGAGAGCCAGGTACAAAGAGCTTCCACAACCTGCCAAGGTCCATATGAGGGGTGAAGGAAGGTTCCAAACTCACTTATTCCAGGCCCTTTTGTCTTCAGGGTTCTCCAAAAGCCTCACTACATCTTGAGTCTGAGAAGAGATGGATGGGGCCTGCCACAGGGGAGGAAAGTGAGCCAGAAGACTCTACCGTCAGGATCGCCCTAGGACACCACATGCAAATGAGAAGGCCATCGTGGGTACTGGTTCACGTGTCACTCCTGATCCGAAAGGAACGTCTGCAGCTGGCTTGAAACTTTTGGCGAAGATAAGTACCTCACCTATAAAGCATGTCGGCAGCTGCTCACAGGGGCTCCTCCCCGCTCTGGAGTTTTCCTCTCCCTTGCTTCATCTCAACACGAACAGTGGCTAAAGTAAATATGGCTCAGGTCTCTTAGGAAGAAAAGTCTCAGATAAGTGCAAAGAAGAATTATTGCCCCAACTTCAGAAGCCTCCCAAACACATTATAAACTCTTCCTTATGCTATTGTAAATATTAAGGTTTGCATTAAACATTCAGGAGAGCTGCTCTGGGTACATAATTAGGGAGTGCAAATATTTGTTCAAATAAGCCTCCATGGGACCTCCTCTTTTCAGCAAGCTTAAAAAAAGAAAAAATGTTTAAGCAGATGGATATAGGATACGAAGGCCTGGCCCCAAATCTTCCCCTAACCCTGATTACTCCACTCCTCAGGAGACCCATGAATCTTCTGAACAAAGAGGCTCCAGCCTCCTCGCCTCCTCGCCTCCTCGCCTCCTCAAGCTTCTGAGCTTCCAGTTCCTGCAGAGCCTCTGTAGACTCTACACAGGCCCATATTTTGCAGATCTCCAGACAAGAGTCAGCCCAGACCAGAAAACCACTACAAGGAGGAAGTGGAGACACCTCTGCCTGGGTAACGATGAAGTTGGAAGCCCAGAATGGCATGGGAACAGACAGTTCTAGGGACCCCCTCCCACCGCCTTATCTATGTCTCTGTACGTATGGGGAATTCTTCCTTATCCCACAATGGTGACACTGTCGAGCAGAAAAACACCAGTTTTTGCCACTTCACTGTCATCTCAGAAAGCTCAATATTTCAGCTTCACAGACAGTATCTTGCTGATTGTGTTTCTGTCATGGGTAAAAACTCTTCTTTCCAACCAGAGGGCGACGTGTGGAGTTCAGAAACCAAATTGCATTTATTCTTTGGGAGACAAATGTTTTCTACAGAAAGAAAAAGAAGGCGAAAAAGGAAGAGGTGGAGGCGAAGGAAGAGGAACTATCTTTCTCCATTTTTGCATTTCTTTCTCCCCCTCCTTTCATAATTCATCTGATAAATGATCTGCTGTGATCTGCTGTATTTGCCTCCTGCTGACTTACCAAGTTACTTTGTTTTAAATAGAAAAAATAAGTAAGCATGTAATCATACTTATGCTCATGTCTATATATGACAGAGAGGGGTGGGGAGGGAGAGAATGAATACTTATGGATGAAGGAAATACTAGCATTTCCTCTGCTACATAGGAATTAAACTCAAAGACTCGGAGAGTCAATAGCATAGTAGTGGTAAACATATGAAACCTAACCCTTTCCTATGAGAGAGAAGAAAAGGTTATATTCAGGTCTTTCTTTCTTGTGGGATGTCACAGTCCTGGGGTAAAGGGGGGCTAAAGCTGTACCAACAAAATACTCATGTATCTGTATTTTCAAAAGAGGTGCAGTATAGCCAGGCCAGGCTAGATAGTTGTATATGTGAAGAGTTAACTAATGATATAAACACAGTGAAGGCAGATCAAGTCAAACCATAAATGCAGTCTTTAAATTATACACCAGTCTAGAACAGGAATATATGAACTGTCTATGATATATATCAAGTTGATCATCTATTGTGGCAGAAAGTCTCATTGCTTGAGCTGGTTTTCCCAAAGGAATATTCATAGGATAACACCGGAAATAGAAAGGAAGATCAGATCAAATATATTTGGCCCTGACACCATGCACAGCCTCATCTGGACAGACTCAAAATCCAAATTAGTATATTTAAAGCTGAGACAAGCTTCGGGAAAGGAAACCTCCATAACTGCAGTCAACTTGGCCATCCCTGAACTTCTGTCGCTGGGGAACCTTCTAACAATGTCCTGGTGGTCTTACAAAGAATGCTCTAGAAAATGCATAAAGGAGCAAAAATGAAGCTTGTATGGCTAGATTAGTAGCCTCACCTCAATTCTGCAGCTCAGCCCTTAATTTGCCACTGGCACATCTTAACCACTGCTTCTTTCTATAGATAACTGCTTAAGGAAAGAAATGACCCTTGAGGTCAGATGCCATTCAACAGAGAGCCAGCAAAGTTCTCACCACACCTCCGCCAATACCGTCTCTAAAAGCAGACCCTAGAACCTTGCTGTGCAGTGGAGCAGCCACTAGTCACAGGGGGCTCTCTGAACTAAACAAAATTAAAAGCTCAGCTCATTTGTACCAGCTACATTTCATGTACTCAATATCCACATGTGGCTAATGGTTAGAATGCACCTTCTGAACATTTTATCATCACAAAAAGTTCTCCTGGAGAGCACTGCTCCACAAGGACAAACAAATCATTGGTTTAAACATAAAGACAGCAGATTTGGAAAATCTTCATTGAAAGCACTCTCAATCAGACTTCTGAAGACCTGTATTTCAAACAAATGACTGAACCCAATCCAGCACCATCCATGGAGTAACAAGCTGTTTCATTCTGTCTAGATCCATGGAGCTAGCAAGTCTAAATCACTAGAGAAAATGCTCCTTTTACAGTATCTTGTACATCTGGCAGAGATGGAAATATTTCCAGCTCAGCTTACAGTCAGATGCAGTGAGATACAGCCAGAGCATTTTTCTACCAGCATAATAAGAACACCCAGCAGACGGTCTGAATCCTAAATCTGAACACCACAGAACACCGGCTGTTTGGACATACACTTTCAATTAAGTGGATTTTCTGCAGCATTAAGAAATAAGTCACAGGTCCAGAAAAAGCTATGTAGAGTAGGAGATGAAGAGGCATGATCCAAGACGGGGGCCAGAGTCACAACTGCCAACTAAGAAAGATCGCCTGTAGCCAGTCTTGGGTTCTTACCATCACTTCTGCTCTTCCACCTGCTTAAATACTTCACCCTCATTTTTGAGATCTTAAAAATAGATGGAGCTTTTACTCTGGTCAATCAGCACAGTTAATGGTTTTCCACACCCCAGCACTTTTTGACATCAGACTCTAACCCACTCTAGCTCAGCTCCCCAGCAGGGGCCAATCAATATTTGTTTTCAATGCTGACCATGTGTTCAGGCATCTTTGTTTCAGAGCCAGATCTCCTTTAGAAAAGCCGGCCCAGTATGAGGATTCTCTAATCCAATCCATGTTTCCTGCTGACAGGCAACTTGTCTGTAATTCATCAATGATACCCCCTTGGGCTATGGATTTTTCTGGATTGGTGACCCGCTGGGTATGGGGCTGGTTCTCAATATGTATGGTGTGGGTGGGGACACACATTCCACATAAAGGATGTGGCTGACTGGGAAGCCATGGTGTTCCCTTTAACCAAAGCACCATGGAATGAAGGCATTTCCAGAGGAGGCACTTGATATCTGCTGAATGAATGAAGGAATGAATGTACTGGTTACCTGGAACAACTCTGGCAGGTTATTTTCACATATGATTATAGAAATACTTTTAATTCTAATGTTTTCACAGAAACTTGCCACTTGTCATCAAGAGTAGTCTTGCCCCTGCCTTTTGAATATGGTGGGGACAAAACTGCTGACTCCAAAGCTATGTCACTTGGCCTCTTCTGTAAAGATGTTTGCCCTGTGAAACGAGACACCATAAGATGAGTAAGAGCAGGCCACAGAAGTCACACAGAAGCATTTCAACAGAGAGAATCCCAACTGAATACTCCACTGCCAGTCGGAGAACCACTAGGAGTGAGTGAAGAGGCCTTCAGATTTCTGCTGTCCAACGTGGTGGCTACTAATAGTAATTGAAAATGAAATAAAAATTTTAAATTCAGTTCCATAACTGTACTACGTATATTTCAATTATATGACTAGTAGCTGCCATACTGTACAGTGCAGATAGTAGTCGGTAGTAGTCCCCCCTTATCCATGGCTTCATTAATTCAGTCAACAGCAGCCCAAAAATATTAAATGGAAAATACATTTTAAATTGCATGCTATTCTGAGTAGCATAATGAAACTTCATGTCTGGTATGTGAATCGCCCCTTTCTCCAGCATATCCATGTTGTGTACCCTATCTGTCTTTTAGTCACTTAGAACATTCTCCATTATGAGAGCCATCGTCAAGGTTTCCTAGTACTACGCTAAGTAACCCTATGTGCTAGCCTAAGGCTCCATCAGAGTTCCTCCGTCACTCAGCTCACTTCATCTTATTATGCAGGCAACAGATCACCTCATATCACAAGAAGAATACGTACAGTACAATAAAGTATTTTGAGAAAGGAAGAGGTCACATTCCTACAACTTTTATTACAGCATCATGTTATAATTGCTCTGTTTTATTGTTATTGTTGCCAATCTCTTGTTGGACCTAATTTATGAAATATACTTTGATATGTATTACAGGAAAAAAAATAGTATAGAAAAGGTATAGCACCACCCACAGCTTCAGATATCTACTGTGTATACGGGGGGACCACTGCAGACTAATTTTAGCACTGCAGAAATCCTACCATGCTACTTCAGAGGCTCTAAGCCTCAGCCTTTGAGTTCTAGGAGGCCTCAAATATGGCAGAGCACAGACAAGTCATCTGCACTCTGCCCTGTCTAAATGCTTGACCCCAGAATCCATCAATTTAATAAAAAGCTGTTTATGCCAGTAAATTCTAGAGTAATTTGTGATGCGGCTACAGTAACTGGAAAAACAATCTTTCATATTAGAATTTCTGAGATCCTTTGCAAAGCTACATTATTCCTACATTTCTTGAAGCAAATTGGAAAAGGGAAGGGAAGAACAACATGAATATGGCAAACAGTCATTTTTGAAATGGTTTATTATAATGCAATTGAACATTCATGTTCTGTCATTGACCCTCCACCCAGACTGGGCCAAGAAGTTAATATTTTATAGGAGATGCAGATAAAATTTCCACCGGTACCTTTTCTAGGAGCAGGTCAGCAGAGTGCTTTTATTCCAGAAGAGTTCTCTATGATCTTTTGCTCTTGCACACACACAGGCAAGATGCCAAAATGCCCACTGATGTGACACCCACACTTTTTTGTTTGCTGGGGCAGTCATTAACCTGGAATGTCATTTGAAGGAAATGCCACCCTCTCAAAAACTCACAAGTGCAAGAATGCCCACTAGTTAGTGGAGAGGGGAGTCCTCTTCTGCTTGTCTGTGTGATTTAAGTGGTGATACAGGAAGGGAGGCATTGATTGGCCCTTCCCTGTGTGGTATGGTTGTCTGGTTATGTTTGTTCTTTACAAATGTCAACAACACACAAGAAAGGGAGAATTCCCTCCTTTCAATGTGGCTAACTAGGATATACTGATAGATTACATATTTACATTTCTATCCCCACCTACTTTCAGGATGGATTTGTAATTTTTTTATAATAAATGCAGAAATACGGTGAAGCCAAAGTCATTAACATAGAACAGGGTCAACCACCCTTTTCCATGTGGGGTCAGATGTGCTCGATGGGCCAGTTTGCCAATCCCTGACATAAACTAACGAATAAATGGTTATTCTATTAATTCAGATGGAAATTGTGTTGAGAAAGAAATTAAGAAAAATAAAAACCTAAACAAATTGGCTATACTGACACATTTGCCATCACTTTTTAGAGACACAGACAGTAAAAAGCCTATTGTGGCCTTAGTCTAAAAGTTTTAGCTCAGATTAGCTCATTCTGGCTATTTTTTTTGTAGGTTAATAAGTACAACTTCTGTTCCATTAATATCCCAGTGCACAGGAAGCCACAAAATTACAAAACCTTTTCCCTTGTGTGTCAAGGATTTAAAAAGGCAGAGTTTGCTGGATGGTGTCTTAGTCCACTCAAGTCACTATAACAAAATACCGTAGACTAGTTAATTTACAAATAACAGAAATTTATTGTTCACAGTTCTGAAGGTGGAGAAGTCCAAGATTAAGGCAACAGTAGATTCGGTGTCTGATGAGGTCTCAATTCCCTGTTCACAGATGGCACCTTCTTTTTCTATCCTTAGGAAAAATCTCCTTTAGGTCTCTTTTTTCTAATCCCAGTGATAAGGGGATTGATATCACCTTCCAAAAGATTCTACCTCTTAATGCTATCACCTTGAAGATTGTTTCAACATATGAACTGGGAGGCCACCAACATTCAGAACACAGCATATGGTCCTGAATTAGTTAACTGCCCCGACTGGTCCCTTTTTATTAAGGACAAAAGCAACAAAAGATTTTGTCCTAGGACAAAATCTCACAACTTCACAGTTAGGAGGACCTTTGAGAGCTGATCTGAGGCTACACCAATGTCCTCACTTCTCAAATTACAAAACCAGGAGCATGTGATCTTACCTAAAGGCACACACTGGCCAATCTGAGGAGAGAACCATCCCAGCCTGGTGCCATTCCCAAGACATCCTGGTGGCCTGCCTGATCACAAGGACCCAAAGCCACAGCATGTATGTCCAGGGAACACAGGTCAGCCGGCGGTGGTGTACTTGTCCAGTTCTTTTCTACAGTAAAGTTTGTGTGCTCTTCAAGTGACTCCTTTCTCAAGATCCCAGTTTTAAAGTTATTAAAAATCAGTAAGAGTGGTTCTCTCCCTTCCCTTCCAGGAACTCCACAAAAGGCAGGCTCTCCTCACTGCTATGCCGAGGTGCACCAAGCCTCTCCTCCCACCTCAGTTCCTCTGAGCCCTCCACGGGCCGTTCCGCACACAGCCAGGGGTGCTCAAATGGCAACCGTGCTGCGGTCCCGACAGGTGCGCCGGGAGAAGGGCGCACTCTGTCATTACTGCGCTTGACCTCGTTGAACACAGGAGATAATAAGCTATTCTCTTATCAAGCTAGTAAGGACATGCTGGCCTGGATGGGTGCCTTCACTCCCCTTCACCTCGCATCCCCTTGACCTGAATCCCTATGGCTGAACACAAAGCTGTGATTCACCGGGGCTCACCTCTGCTTCCCAAGAACCCCCTGCACCCGCCGCCCAGCGAATCATCCTGGCTGAGTGGCGGTTCCCCAGGGTATCCTCAGTATCTTCTGTGATTGGCAGGTTCATGCTTTTTCAAAGCGTCTCTTGGCGAGAGGGAATCCACCGTCACTCATGCATATAGGTAAACTGCTATTGCAAGAGGGGTGGGTTTGGGGATAGAACCCAGTGCCTCCTGCATGCTAGGCAATCACTTTAACACGAGACACACCCCCAGATGTAGGTAACCTGCATTTTTAAGGGTGGAGTTTGTTTCTGCTGGTGGATTCGGGAAGACCAGAAAGTACCCATATGTGTCCTGGGCCCATCACACAAATATAGAAGACCTAAATAAGGACTAAGGCTTCTGGCATTTGTTATCAGGGGCAAACTCTGAATATCCCAAAGGCATCTGAAAGCACCCATTTTAAGAAACTGAAGCATAAAAATTATATGCATAAAAGTCAGTTCAGTTACTCCCTGACTATGCCACTATATTAGCTAAACTTTCTGGTAAAAAAATAAAATAAAAGATAAGACCTCAAACATGCCACATGACACAATGCCAGAACACCACAGGCCCGTGGCAAATGTGAACTTACTCTTCCTCTTGCTTTAGAAACTCTGAATGAGAGGCTAGCACACAGAAAGTCAGTAGGTTTTTAAAGGAGAATGTTGAAGGCCAGCAGCAACTGACCAGTACCATCATTTTAACACTGGGTTGTTTTAATGAGCATATTATAAAATCATTTAAAATAAGGCAATACCATACTTTAGGGCAAAAAAAAGTCAGATTCAGCCCAGAACATTTCACACTGACTAAACCAATGAAAATTTAATCAAATAATGTCCAACCAAAAACCAAGTCAATATTTGATTCAGATTGTAAAGGGAGATGATTCTGGTCACACAGAGATGACAGTGACACAAAGATTGCACCCCCACTGTGCCTTCTTAATTCAGGCACATGCCATTTATCATCTCTGTAGATGCATTAAACATGATTGAGCAAGAGAATCCCAAAGACACTGTGCTTAAGTTGCAGATGCTCTTTTGAACAGCTAGTGCCATTCTGATCAATGCCCCCCAAAACACAGCCTCTAACATGCAAAAAACTTCCACTACAAGGCGAGAGACATGTCTTCTGAATTTTATAAGGCTCTCACAAGTTGAATCCTCAATGTTATTTCAATTGCAAGAACCAAATGAAAGGTTGTCTCAGGGACGAGAGGTGGGACACTAGTTTTCAATCTGCAGGGCCCTTCCATCTGGATTCCTATTGTTTTCTTTCTCCTGCCTCATTCAGTAGTTCACAAAAACAGCACTTGTTACACCCAAGGATAAAAAAAGTAGAAATATTCTTTTAAAACTTCAGAAAAACACTGTTTTCCACAGCCAGAACATAAATTCACAGTTGCGCTTTAAAACACAACATAAAGCTAAAAGGCTATTTTTTCACTAGGCATTTTCTATTCATTTAAGTACATGCAAAATCTGCTTGTAGTTCATCAAATGTTACCAAAATCTCTCCTGTCCCTCCTTCACCCAATGCTAAACTATACTTTCAATGGAAAGGAAATTATAAATAATTTGTATAAATAAGAAGGATGGAAGGATGGAAGCATGAATGGAAGGAAGGAAAGAAATCAGTTAGTTGGTTAGCTTTAAGAAACATGAGTCAGGGTATCAAACCTAGACAAACCCTTGCAGTGAACTCTAGATACCTACAGAGGTTTCAAAATGAACAATCCCTATCTACCTTGAAAAAGGCTGAGTTAAGAACTACATAGCATCGTGTCTCAAAATCTTTAGACCACTCCAATAAGCTGAAATCTTTGCAGCACATGGGAAACCCATAGCTCTGAGCCTTGGCTCCATTTTGCACACTCACAGTGTAAAAGGAAGTGCCTGAGGTGATCGCTTGTCTTCCTGCCTAAGAGGCAATGTCCTGGCGGGTGAAGCTAGGCACTATTTAACTTCTTATTGGTCAATAACATGCCCCAGCAAGCAATAAATATGCCCTGACCCTGCAGCTGCCCTTTAGCACTACATGCATCATTGATCTTATGGGTCCTTGGAAAACAGCCAATCTGAATAAAGCTAAGCAGAGGCCAAGTGCTGCTTTCCAATGCCTTCTTACAATTCCTTAGTAACTGCAACCAGAAATAGAGCACTTGGCAAATCACCACATCATGGATGTCAGAGGGAGAGCATTACCTCCTTGGGAAAGTGTGGGAGGGAGGAGGGAGGGAGACAGAGGCAGACTCCACAAACATGAGAGAAAGTGACCGGACTGGGGAGTCCCACATATCCTAGAAAAAGGTACATCTAAGGATAGAACAAGAGAGAAATTCTTCTCCAAAGTCTGTTGTATGTTTTCTTCATTTGATAATAAAAACATTTCATTCATAAAACATCCACAATAAAACATACGACAGAGCCAGTTCCTGGGATGTCCCTGCCAGGTGAGTAACACCAGTATTTTTAACCCTTTGGCATTAACAGAGTATCATTTTTAAATAATTTTATTTATTAATAGTAAAAAAAAAAAAAGTAGTGAAAGCAAAATATGCTTTGTGATTTTTTTTTTGTAAACTCAGATTACACTTTATAAGCCAATGATTCAAAGATCAAGTTTTCCTCTCCTAATGTTTGGAATTAACACAGATCACAGCTGCATGGGAAATCTAACAAAGTCATGGGAATTGACACAGAAGAGCATTTGGCACTAAACATATTAAACCATGCCTGAACTTTTAAATCTCACCCACTGATTTCAGAAGAAAATATTTTACTGAAATTCACTAATATGTATTTTCTTTCCTGATGTCTGCCAGTTGTTCTTGAAAATTTATCAGAAGAAACTAAGTTTTTATATTTTAACAAAATTTTTAAAGAAAACTACTGCAAACCCTGTTGAAAGATATTTAGACAACATAAGACATTCATTTTTTTCAATGTTGCTGTGAAATGAGAAAATCTAACAATGTAATATTTCCAAATAAACTATTTTCAAATTCACTTTTCCTCAGCAATAATTTCTTTCCAAAACGTGACATTTTAATGCATTAACTGTCATATTCACACTGAAGAGTTAATTTTAATATGTTTGCATCTTTCCAGATGTTTATTAAAGTTCCAACAGGTCACTAAAAAATAAAATTTTTCTAAATTCCAAGCACCACTAGAACTTTTGGCACAATGTTCATGGGAATCTGGACTCTTTAAGTCAAGATCTGAAAAACAAAGAAGGAATAAGTAAGGAAAACCGTGGAGTTCCTTAAAAGACAGCTAGATGTATAGCAAGCTCAGAGATTTGGTCAATTGTACTCATAAACTCAAAAATGTTTTATAGACTTTTAAAATTTTTTATTGCCTGCAAATCTTATTTTCCCTATAATCAGACATATATGTTCAAATCAAAATATATATTTAATTCACTTTGGTTTCAATTTAAATATTTTTCAACATAAAAGAAGCCAACCCACTATTTGTTAGATTTTTAAAGAGAAAAATCCCACAGAAAACCAGAACTCATTTGAAATTGACCTCCAGCATGGCTAAATAATATCCTTCATTTTCAGTTTTATTTACTTTCAAACAAGGTATATTTTCATGTTTTTGGACTTATCTATACTTCTGCTCTTAACACAAAGAATGGAAACACAGTACTACCACAACATTCTAATACATTGATAAATTTTTAATTAATTGATTAGACCTTCTTCTCTGAAACTTCACAGTACTGAACAAGTAGGCCTCTTAAAGAGTTTAAAGAGATTTTGTAAGTTCAAGTAGACCAGAAGTCCCTCAAAAAACTGAAATAGACTGAATGTACAAAAGAGTAGAAGCAGAAAAAAATATGGGGAACCCACAATGATCCAAAGAAGACAAACCCCATATTAATTTATTTTAATTTTCTATCTTCCTCAACCAAAATGTCAACTCTACAAAAAGAGGGATTCATGTGCATGTGTGCCCCAGTATGTCTACATGCATGCATATGCTGTGCATCTATGTATGTGCAAGCATGTGTGTATAAGCATGTTAATTTATTGGTCCATCTTGAAGACCTGGCATGTTTAGCTTCTAGATAAATATTCAGAAGCTAAATAAATATCTGTTGGATGGATGAGTGACTGCAGTGAGAAAAAGAGAGTGGGCAGACTAAAGAAAAGGTTAAAATAGTTTTTGGTTGAGAAAGAAGGAATACTGATATTCCAAACCTTTCAGTCACTAAACAGAGAAAACCGACCAGTTTTCTGTGCAGATATCCCACTGTTCAGTGCCTGCAAGCACATGTAACCCCTGCTCTCAGTCCTTGTGTCTGGAGTTTAGTATGCCCAGAAAGCTAACCAGCACCTGAGGTTTCCCTTCCATCACAAACCCAGGAAATTCCTTTTGTTTAATCTCAAACAAAGTCAGCCCCTACCTGGATACAATTAGTTTACCCACATTCTTCAAATAATGTGGAATCTGCATTACTGGTCTTCAGATATGCTGATAATTTTAGGGAGTGATATCTCCTGAGAAGTTAGGGTAAAGTATTTTGACATATGGGATCTGGGGCCAGAATTTTTCATTCATAATATAATACTGAAATTTACTATAATACTAAGTGCTATGTATTAGCAAGTGGGTGGCCCAGCCACATGGATCTTCATGTGTTCAATAATGTTTCTTGTGATTGAAAGGCAACCCAGAATTGTTTGCAACTAGACTATTTAGGATTACAACGAACTGCTTATGGTACAGCTTAAGAAAAACAACCTTGAAGAGTACTCATCACAACTTCTATGCCTGGGTTCCCACCAGTTTCTTAGCTGTAAGGGCTAAGCACTGTTGGTTACAGCACAGAGACTCATGAACAGCACCAACAGGAACAGCCGCAGTGGAGCAGGTAACAACTATGTGCTGCTTAGTATGTACCAGGCTCTGTCCTAAGGATTTTTCACATGTCATTCACTGACCTTCACAGCAGCTAAGATGGGAAATTTTCATTCTGCCCGCTTTAGAGTAGAAAACTCAAGCAATAGGGAGTCAAAGAAGTTCATGATCCAAGGTCACACAAACTGGTAAGGATAGAGCCAGATCTGCTCATGGCAGGCTGGTTTCTCCACCACTGTACAAATTTTCTCTTGAGACAATAGACCCTCTTCACTTTTCCTTCTACATCACATGTAAGTGAAGATTGTAGGGTGACTTTGAACTCTTCAACAGGGAAAGGATCATCTTGGAAAATAATACACCTTAAGTTCTTCATTCGTGACGGACAACCTTCCCCTTACAAATCTGGTCACCAATAAATAGCACTTATTAATATACTCCAAATTCACTATATGATGGTTTACAGCAAGTCTCCATCAAGCAGCATCAACTATACCATACGAGAGAACATTGCTTGTGCTCTGTGGGTGGGAACACACTTAAAATAATGTTAACATGTGCTTATTGGGGTATAGCCTCTATAAAGGTGTTAAATCCTTCAGGTGTATTCAGCTAGGTTTCCCATCAACGTTTATAGGGCTCTGGAAAGCAATTTGTTATCCCTCTTACATCGCTCCCTCTTTGCAAGCCAGGCTCTGCAAGCCACCCAGTCATTTAGTACTTCACAAGGAGTGGGTCTCCTTCAAGTCACTGTCAGAATGACCCCAGGAACTTTCTGCCTGTTGTGTGACAACATCAACAATGCAGGAACTCCACCTTTCCTGCTTCTGTTGAAATCAGATGTGGTAGAATCATTAACATCTCAGCTGCAGAATTCATACAAGGCTCTGAAGTTTCTGAGTACAGCTAAAAGGGTAAAATGTTTGCCTTAGAAAACCTGGGAGTAGACACTAGTGCTACCCTCAGGGTACATCACCTGTTCTGTTTAGAACTGTACCAAATTTTGCCTTGTTTGACTGTGAAGGGGATATGATACTTTACCTACCTCTAGTAATGCAGCACAGGTCAAATAAAATAATGATGGGAAGCAACTAAGGCTCCGTGGAAGAACACCAGAACAAGGTCAGACCAAGTTCAATTTTCATGTTGTCCTAACACCTTTCAATGAAGGACATGGGCTGATATCATCTAAACTCTGAGACCTGTTTCCATCATCTGTGAAAATCTATGCATCTAGTCTTAACAGTTGCTTTAGGGAGAAAAGAGACTAGAACCCACTTCTCCTGAACCCAAGACAAGGCCATTTAAACTGCAGCATGCTATGACTCACGTTGAGAGGGCCTGGGAAAATTAGAGAATTCATGGCCCACAATAGGACATCCTCACTTAGCTCCAGGGGACTCTCTCCAGGCAGAAATATAAGCCTTGGGCTGCCAAATCTTCCAACCTTTCTACATAAGCACAGAATCCAGACTTTTCTGTGATATCTCCTAATTGTTAAAGTTGAAGATTAATTCAATTAAAAAAAAAAAAAAAAAAAAAAACAGTTGATGGCCATGAGAACATATCTACAGAGAAGTTACATAAGAACCATTGTACCCTTCTGAGAGCAACAATGAAGAGTTAAAAGAGTCCAAAGCAATCTCAGTGGATCTTGACTAGCTCTGAAAATTGGGTGAAAACCAACCATGGAAATCAGTGCCCAAGAAAGCATGCCAACAGTTTCATGGACCTTCAAAGATTTCTGAAAGCCCATCTAGGGCTCCTAGGTTGGTATACCATTTTTTCCAGGAATGTGAATCTTGTCAAAACTAATCAAGAGCAGAAAAGCTAGTCAAAAACTCCTGAAGGGCTGGGATATAGCTCAGGGCTTAGTATGCACAAGGTGCTGGGTTTGATTCTCTGAATAGAAAAAAAAAAAAAAAAAAAGAGATTTGGGTGACTCCTCAGTTGAAGGAAGGAAAAGAAGGCAGGCAGGCAGGCAGGTTTCTTGGGAATAAAGAACAAAACCCATCTCTGGATTCATAACTGAAGGGGCTTCTGGGAGATGGTGGAAACTTGAGGAGGTGGGTTTAGGAGGTAGTACACCATTGGGGTAATGCCCTGGAAGGGTAATTTTGTCCCCCACCCATTCCTCTCTCTCCCTGCTTCCTGGCCACCATGAGGTGAGCAGCATTGCTCCACCATGAGTTTCTGCCCCACTACAGGCCAAAAACAATGAAGCCAAGTGATAATAGCCAACCTTCAAAATCACGCACTAAAGTAATTCTTTTCTCCTTTGGAGTTAATTTTCTCAGGTATATTGTCACAGAGAGGTGACTAGCACACACATATCATCCCTTATTCATTCGAGTGTACATGTGAGATAAGTGCTAAGCAGAGGATTTGCCAGGACATTTAAAAGGAAATGTGAAAGCAGGCATTAATGTGGAGGTCCCAAAGATATAGGGAAACAACATGTGAAATGAGGTTCTCATGTATGCTGTCAGCTTATCAGGGACAGAGGCCAAAAGTGTCCAGAAGCCACAACACAATAGTTACTTCAGAAGTCTGCATGTCTTTTCGGTTAGTTAGCTTTTCATTGCTCTGACCAAAATAACTGACAAGAATAATTTAGAGGAGGAAAACTTTATTTGGAGCTCATGGTTTGAGGTTCAGTCCATGGTTGGCCAACTCTGTTGCCCTGGGCTCAGCAGAAGAGCATGGCAGAGCAAAACTCTCACCACATGGTAGCCAGGAAGCAGAGAGGAAGTGGGAGGAGCCAGGGACAAAATACATAATCCTCAAGGCACAGCCCTACTCCACCTGCCTACATTAACCACCCAGTACGTCATTCAAATTATTAATCTAGAGCTGGGGCCACAGCTCAGTGACAGAGCACTGGCCTAGCATGTGTAAGGCACTGGGTTTCATCCTTAGCACCACATAAAAATAAATAAAATAAAGGCATGCTATCTACATGTATCTACAACTACAACTTTTTAAATTATTAATCCATTAAATGAATCAAGCCACTGACTAGGTGATAGCCCTCATACTGTGATTATTTTACTTCCTGCATTAACATAGGAAGGACTTCTAAGGAATGCTTCATATTCAAATCATAACATCCTTTCAGGTGAAAGAGCCCCCTGAGCTGCCTTGGGAAAGTAACCATATCTTTCAATCCTAACACTCTTTTCTAAGAAACACCAGTGTCCTGGAAATGCCAAATTCTTGGCAGCCAAGATTACCTCTGTTTTGGAAGAAAAAACAAAAACTTCTCCAGGTCACAAATTCCCATTTTCGGTACTGGAAAATGAGCCCATAGGAGATTCGTGGCTCTGGTCCAGAAGAAAAGGATGTGGATGGAGAAAGACTGAACCAAAACAATAAGTGACCAGATATCAGTCAACCTTCCCAAGCTCCAAAATGTTAAGCAGTATTTGCATACTCCAACATCCCATCTACCTGGACCAAAAGCCGAGCTCATGGCAAACAAGGGGGCTGGGAGGAGGCGTTGAAGGAACTGAGTTCTAGGAAGTAGTGAAGAGTTACAGATAGGCTGAAGAGCTCGTGAGCCAAACCCATGGGTTCAGACGTAAAGTTTGAACATTCTTTGTCCGTCGGTGCCTTCATTTGCCTGTTCAAAGACAGCTGCAAGGACTTGGGAGTTGGAGGGATATTTGCTCATTTTCTGATGTTTTCACTTACTCTAACCTTCACACTTCAACTTCACCTTTCCCCAAATCTCATGAAAATAAGCAAAAACAAAGCGCTCTGACCAGCAGCTGGGAAGAATTCCAAGTGTAACTGTTTACAAAGAAAATCAACATAAATTTCACTTGAATGTGTTACACTCACCTCCCCAAATCCATCTCCTCTATTTTATTTAAAAGCAGAAGCTTTAGAGCAGTGACTCCTGATAGGAGTCTCCAGGTCCTTAAGTAGCACATTTCACCTGGCACATCACACCTCACTGGGAGGCTTCCCCTGCACTGAGCAATTCACACTCGCACGGTCCCCAAGTGTTATCACAGGCTCCAGTGGAGCCTCATGAAATGTGCAAGGACTCTCAGCTCACACCTCACTCCTTCTCACTCTACCCCATCTCAGGCTTCAGTTCCTGTTTTTGCTAGAAGCTACTTCCCTGGCAGACTCTGCCGGTGCCAAAGTTCACTGTGCCACCCCAAGGCAGAAGCAAGATCAATGGCAACTTTCTGTGGGGTAATTCGACTCTGATAACAAGACACTGAGAAGAGAACTGGAGAGTGAGGGAGAGAAGAGAGGCAAGGGAAAATGAGAGGCAGAGACACACACAAGAAGATCTGCATGCAGAGCGGGAAGACATCTACTGGTCAGCTCTGTGCAGCAGCCACTTCATGAGAAGCATTGAGTTCATATGTCACCTTCTCAGAGAGACCCTCACCATAGTCAAACCCCCATGTGTCCCTGTCTCCTGCCTGAGTGTTCTCAGCATGACATTGAAAGTGTACGCCCTCTGCTGATGTCTATTAACCATCTCCCTATCCAGAATGCAAGCTGCAGAGAGGCAGCAACAGTGTGGGTCTTGCAAATACACTGTCCCCAGGGGCTTGAAGTGTGGCTGGCACATACTGGGCACCTATTAAATAGTTCTATAACTTACACAAATGGGTGCATACCTGGAGTTACACAATAGCTATCTTTTCATTTTAAAACATACCTGTAAAACCAGATTTCTATGAATTGAAACCCATTTCTCACACCACCTTAGGGTGTGAATTTGCTTAATTCAGCAAATACTCGGTCCAAGTCACCATGTCCAGCATTTGATAGACAACATTTCACTGAATTCCCAGGTTTCTCTGGTATTAGCATTAATAGTATTTCAGACAAGGAAAAGAAAAGAAACAACTTACCCAAGTCACATATGTGGAAAGTGATCATTTCTGGTCTGTCTGACTCCAAAATTCCCCACATCTTTCATTCTACTCATTCCCCCTCCCAGTCCCGGTTCTGACTCTGAAGGGCTTTCATTTGAGTTTCCTAAGATCAGGTTCCCCCCTGACATGCCTCCATGACATGTAGTTAATATTCACTTCAAGACAGACCCGAACAGCATCTTTGATCTCACTGTTTCAAGGAACCTCTTTAATCACAGTTTAATGGGAACAGTCTGTTTTCATAAATGGCTCTAGAAGGGAGGACATTTGTGGCAGTTGGGGTCCTACAGAGAGGATGAGAGACCACGAGAGGCAGCTGACCCTGGTGGGCAGGGAGATGCTCACACCTGCAGCACAAGGTGCCCTGGGGACAGCAGAGGCAGGATGGCAGACAGACCTGCTCTCAGGCCCAGGGCTTCCCGCTCTTAACACAGCGTAAACTACCGCCACTATGTTGGCTCCTTTCTTTAAAGAACTTAGTTTTCGCTTACTAATGAAGGAAGCTCACAGAGGTAGCCCTTTATGGGTCCTCGCCCAAAGTAGGGACCCCCAGGTAAGCACATGCCAGGGGCCAGTTTCAAGTCCAAAGAGACTCTACAACCAAAGAGAATTAAGGCTGCTGAAAGTCCCTCTGTACACAGAAGGCAGGTGATGGTGCTTCTTCCCCTGGACCAAGAACTAACTCCTCAAGAAGTCACTTGGCTTCCTAAATTTCCACAAGTATCCAAAGTCACATGTGGGGTGACCCTTTTCCTGGAAGCTGTAATCCCTAAGGCTGACTGAAGTCCTGATTTCTTCACTGGCCCTGGGGTGGGGCTCAATGTCATGCAGGCTGTTGGTCTCCAAAGCCAAGCAGCATATTTCCCTGCCACCACCTAGTAAGGCAGTCAGTAAGGGAGGGGACATGCAGTGGTGGCAGTAGCCAGTGATGAGAACAGGACTGGGGAGAAACTGCAGCTGTGCACATCACTATTATGTGACCTGGGGTTGGGGACATCACTTCTCCACCACCAGCTTCCTCATCTTTAAAGTGGGGATGATAAGGGCTGGGGATATAGCTCAGTGACAGAGCACTGCTTAGCACGTGCAAGGCCCTGGGTTCAATTCCAAGCATTACCAAAAAAAAAAAAAAAAAAAAAAAAGTGTGAGGGGATGATAATTTTAAAAACAATAGAACTACTCCCAGGGCAACTTGTAAAAATTATGTACAAAAATTGTCCAGCACCTATCAGGTACTCAATCTAACATTAACCAAAAAATAGTAATTAATTTTCTCACAAAAATTTTAGACCAGGATGCTCTGTTGTTGTATTCTGTTGTTTACCTCATCCTTGTGCTCCAATTCTACCTATACCCAAAACAAACGCCTTTTCCTCAATGTGTTGCCAAAAGCAGTGGCCTGCTTCTCTGCATCACTAGGAAGGGGCCTGATGCTCTTGTTCCTGACTCTAAATGTAAGCAAATGAAAACATCTGCACCGGGTGTCAAGGAAGCGTGGGGACCTGTGAGTGCTCACCGATTTAGGACAGACCCTAATCTTACCTGGGCTATGTTGTATCTACCTAAGCAGAGCAGACTAGGAGTAGAAAAGCCATTCTCTCTACCCCCAAAGAAGGCACACCAGAATGTGACCCTCAGAAAGCACGGATGGACTTGGAGTCAGAAGGGTACGAACCCACAGCCTGAAAATTCACCACCCGTGGAACAAGTCGCTAGACTTAGTAAATCCACATACAGGACGCACAGTTAAATGTCAACTAAAAAAGAGAAATGAAGATATATACATGAGTATAAGCATGTTCAAATACATAATGGGATATACTAAAATGTGTTCATTGTTTATCTGAAATCCACATGTCACTGGAGATCTTGTATTTTATCTAGCAACCTTAATATCTGAAATCTACCTGATGTGGGAGAAAGACCATGGATTTGGGGGTTAAACAGACTTGTGTTGGAATTCTGGCTCTACCACAAACTAATTGTGTAGCCCTGGAAAGTCACCAGAATTATCCACCAAGTGACATATCTGTAAAGAGCAAAAATAACACTTCACGGGTGAAACAAAGGTGATGATGATGGAAATAATAGCTACTAAATGAGACTGCTTCATTTATTAAGTGCTCATAAAAAAATTCTCTTTGCTCCTTGAGCCTCAAACATATCCCAAATGTAAAATGAGGTTAAAGATATTGGTGATAAAATTCAAATACATTTTCTGATAAGCACAAGGCTACTTGAGCCTTCCTCTCAAAGGCCTCATGGGAAACTTCAAGAATTTATTTTCTTTCAATTGACAAAATGCCCCCTCTCTCCCACTCAAAAAAAAAAAGTCATTTTTGGTCTGTCTGGTTGTGATAAATGTGTTTTATAGAAAACAGCCTTGAATTTCCTCTCAAGAGTTCATATACTCTCTCCCTCACATCCTTGCACACCCTAAGCCAAAATTTCTTTAAAATGTGGCCTGAGGACATCAGCATTGCAACCAGCTGTGGTTTCAAAGGACTTCGCTGAGCCTAACCACAAAACCAGCCCATCAGATTTTCTGGAGTGGGACCCATAAAGTGACTTTCTCAAAGTCTGAGCACCACCACACTAACTCTTCAACCCTGGACCCAAGAGTCACACCTTTGGGACAGACTTAACATCCCTCAAGGAAAATAACTGGGCCCAGAATTTTCTACAAGGGAAGAGAATGTCAAATTCTAGAGCCATCTGGGAAAGGGAGTTTCAAAGTTTATATATGAGGAAGGGACCAGCTCATCCAACACTCTGTTTTGGAGCATTTGTGTCAAATTGACATTCCAATTTCAAGACCGTACATAAAACCCCATTCAATTATTTAGCACTATACAGATTTTACATAACTCTTGAAGTTACTGACTCAATTCATTTTCCTTCGAACTACAAGACAGATTAATCTAAAATGAATTAAGACAGGCAACCAGAAGTAATGTTAGCACAGCCAGTAAACAGTCTTCAAACTGCTGGATCAGTAAGCGGCTTACAATCCTCACAGGCACGGCCGCCACATCTGCTCAGCAATCGAATCTTGCAAGCCAGAGTCAGGAGCCTGGTTTGTCCACCACCATGGAAACTCAGGGGAGCGGGTAACAGATTCAGAGCTTTTGCTCTGACCAGTAAGTATTATTTCTTCCCCCAAAAAAGAATATGATGACAACTCATGTACCAATATTTCAAGTTATGTATAAATTCGGAAATGTCTCCACTTGTCTATAATGTGAGGCTTCCAACAATCTGAAAAAATATATATATTTCTGAAATACCCTAACTTATCCCTGACATCAAATTGCTTAGAATCTAGTAGGGAATAAAAAGGAAGAAACGATTATGAGATACTAGGGAGTATTACAATGGGGGAGGGGGGAATTCCAGTGAGGAGGGGAACATCAAAGACAGATGCTGGAGGAAGGAATATCAGGAAAGATGACATCTAAACTAAGAAGGGGAACTCAGATGCTATGAGTTGATGGTGTTTCCCAAAAAGATATGCCAGAGTCCTACCACCTAAGACCTTAGTATGTGACCTTACTGGAAAAAAAGATGTGTTGTAGCTGTGACTCTCTTTCCTGGCATTGGCTGGGCCCTTTAATCCAGTGTAATTGGTATCCTTACAAGAAGAGCTGAGGGAGAGGAGAATGTGAAGCAAAACCACAGAGACACACAGAGGCAGAGACTGGAATTAGCTGACCAAAACCAAGGAACGCCTGGGGCCACAGGCAAGGAAGGAAGTCCAGAGGTTTCCAGGGAACACTGCCCAGACAACACCAGGATTCCCAATTTCTCGGCTGTTGTTTAAAGTCAACCTGTTGGCAGTACTTTGTTACAACAACTCTAGGAAACTAACACAGTGGCAGTGAGCCAAAGGGGATGGGATCCCAGCATGGGTACCAACAGGTACAAGACCTGGAGGTGACGGGAAGACCACCTCAGTCCAGGAAACACAAGAATTCGGTCTGGTGGGAAGAGGGCAAGACACAGTAGCTGGAGGACTCTGCTACAGTCAAGGCCACCTTCTGCTGTGTCACGCCAACTAGAAGGCTCACTCCAAGGAACTAAAATCAACCTCCGGCAGAGCGAGCAAGAAACATGAGAAACCTGACAGCAAAAATTAACCTGCAACTTAAGAAACACTGTTTTCAAAAATGGTCAATGTTTCTGATGGCAAAAAAACAAGCCCAGTATTCAAGGCCATCACAAAGTTAGTGACTCGGGGACAGAGAAATAAGCAGCCTTCTCAGGTTCTGGTGATATTCTGCCTAGTGCTGCCTGCATACTGAGATGTGATCACTTTGTGAAAAAATCATCAAAATGAATCCTGTGACTTGTGTGTTTCCCTGTCTGCACAGCACATTTACAATATCTCCAATGAAAGGGGGAACAGGTACCACTTAAAGGAGCTGATGAGATCACTGACAAAGATAAGGTGGCAGTCATCTAGAACAGAAAGTCCAGCCAGCCATTTGTCTTCTTGGATCCAAATCTGATCGCGGTAGGATGATTTTTAAGCCTCCAAGACATTACTAAGTAAAACCTACCTCATTCTCCTTACACATTAGCCTCTCTTTTGTAGGCTAATTAAAAAGCTTGTCTCAGCTGGTCCAGGTTAATAATAGAACATTACTTCATATTTAAACAACAGATCTCAGTTTTGAGAGGTTTTGTGTCTTGTAAAACCTTGGGCTTTGTGTGAAATGCAAGAGTTCTGTGACGCATGTTTTTACCTGAGTTGCTAAAGTAAACAATAAGAAAGTCACAAAGATTTAGGATTCTGCCTCTGTAGCAACCCTTGACTGTCTGACATGCAAACACTCTTGCCACTGGTTTGGAAAGCAGATGAAAAATATTTAAAACGGGCCCCACAGTCTAATGAACAAAACAGGTATCAGATAGAAAACCTCCTAATTGGAAGATTACATTTTTTAGTTATAACCCCAAAATGGCTCTTGCAAATTATCAAAGCAACTTAAATCTGCACAATCTTAATTTAAAGCAACATAATTCAAGGCTGCGAAGAACCTAATTGCTGGCTAAGCAACTGTTTCCAACCGTAATTGGTTTAGCACAACCCTGCACACAGTCATGTACACACATGCTCAAGCACCTGACGTGGTCGGCATCTGGAAGGAGCCCAGCACTGTCAAAAGAATCTCTGGAAAAATGCAACGAAAGGAATGAGCTCTTGCGCAGGATTTTCCATGCACGAACTCAGAGCAGCTTCACTTTCCAGAATGTTTCCCTGAAATGTCAAGAAGAAAACTGATGCCATTTCTTGCACAAGATTCCCCCCACCGCCACCAACTTCCACACTTTTGAAAAATTCTCAATGACCTATAGCAGAACACTGTAATATATATGTATACCAGTAAAAACAAATGTACAGGTATGTGTTAGGAGTTAAAACTGTATCTGCCCTCCAAGATCCATAAGCTCAAGTCTCAACTTCAGTACTTTGCACGTGAGCTACTATTTGGAAATAAGGTTGTTGCGGATATAAGTCAGAATGAGGTTGTACTACATCAAGGTGGATCCCTGAGTTTGACCAGTGTCCTTATGAGAAGAGAAATTTGAACACAGACACACACACACACACACACACACACACACACTGAAAAACAAGCAATGCCAACATTTTCCAGTCAACCACCAGAAGGTAAGTGAGAGATATGGAAGGGACCATAACCTCCTACATAACTTGTAACCCTGCCAACACTTGATCCTGGATTTCTGGGCCCCAGAACTGCAATGTCTGTGTGCTATATAAGCCACTGAATTTATGGACTTTGTTCTGGCAGCCCTAGCCAACTAACATGGTGTGTAGACACAAACTTTGACTACAAAGCCATCTGTGCCACTGGATGCTACTTGTATATGCACGTACACAGAGTCACCTACCAGTGAATAATCTCAGTTCTTCCTAAACCCTTGGCTGTTTGATTTGTAATAGTTGTGGGTAGATGAGGGTAATCACAGGCCTGGGGAAACTCTGACTCACAATCCCAAGAGACTGACGTTCCAAACTTTGTCATGCAGCTCTGAATTCACTTCAGCTCTGGGAAACTTCAAATCCCAAAGAGAACAAAATCTGGTTTTCTCTCTCTTCCTTCCAATACAGATGCAGGTATAATTTAATAATAGTGCCTTGCTTCCCAAGTGCAATTAAAAATGGCCTTCATTACTCCTCTGAATGAGTGTGTTTTATAATGCTGCAATCTATGGTTCAATAAAAAAGCAACTACAGCACCTATCACGGCTAAGCTGTAAAAAGTGATCAATGTACTTGGCAGAGGAGGAAGCGGGTAGGGGGATTAGAAGAAGAAACTTAAAGAAATAGATGCAAAATAAGTTTTTTTATTTGGCATAGGTGAATGCTTCAGAAATTCATAGTTTTTCCATTTTTGAAACTTTTTATTTCCCTAACTTTAATTGATTCTTTTCACCTTTCAATTAAGAAATAATAAAGCAAGGCAGTGGTGGGGAGGAAAGAGGGGAGAATGAGAGAAATAGATTTAAACTTTATACAGGGAGAGACTGAAGTCTTGAGCACATTTATCTCGAAGCAGTCCCCTGAACTACTGCACTCAAAGTGTGTGGGGGAGAGAGAGGGGGAAAGAAAATACGATTCAGGGACACGCTTGTCAGAGGAATAATCATTAATATGCGAAACCCAGCATTAAACTGTTCGAGCTGCAAGGTAAATGATGGGTACACGCTCCATTGCAGGAAAGCTTCATTTCCTGTGACTGTTCATCATTCACCATTTGGACCCAGAAAAGGAATCTTCCACCAAGCCTTGAAGACTCCAGGGTCCTGGTGTCTTTTTTTCCCCCACCATCCCATACAATTGGAACAAGGCTATACTTAAAGAAAAAAGTTTTCTCTGTACCATACACTATTTAAATACTTGATATGTGCTAAGCATTATCAGCATCCTGTTTTTAAACTTGAGCAATTGAGGCAAAGGTTAAATGACTCTGCCCACCTGGTTGGTAAGTGGAGAGGCAAAGTCTGAGCTCGTGCATCTGGGATCCGTCTGGGCACCCACAACACTGCCTTCCAAGTGGCTAAGTAACCAATAGCAGTGAATCTAATGCACAGGACAGCTTCTTCCACAGTCTGCTGCTTCAGACCTCTGCCTAGTCCAACGTGGTAAAGATTCCCCAGTGAGCCCTGGCTACTAATTTCTGTGTTAATCTCTGCATCTCTTCCACCTTTACTGACATCTATTTTAATGTTCCTCCAATAGTTTCAGAAGCAACTTGCTTTGTTTTTTATAAAGGAAGAGTACTTAAAATCTGTATTTGGGGCTTTATTAGGAATTCTTTTTTAAATGCTTGTCTGGAGAGCATTTTAACATAACTTCATTTGGAAATCATCAGCTGATGTCATAAACCCATCCGGTCTTAGTTCCTGTATCACATAAAAGATCAACGGTTCACTCTAATGCTATTAGAGTTTAATTAATTTACAAATCTTCACCCATGCCAGCATGAGAAAGAGACATTTCATGGTCTTTTCTCTCTACACCTTTGCTTTTAGCTTTTGTGTTAAGTTTAGATCTAGTCCCAGTTTCTTGTGTGTGTATCCAAGGTAGAGGTGGCTTTAAAAGCACCAAGTAAAAGCAGAACTAGGTTAACTGACTTATCTAAAATGCATTATAGATGCTATGATAATCCCCATAAAATACACTGACTGCATTATCTGATCAAAGACACAAATACAGAGCTTTTTCAAATACTCAGCTATCCAGAATTAGACAAATGGACCAATGCAGTTGATCCTAGCTGTCACAGTTGTCCTTCATTAAAACACAGCATATGCCCTTCAGCATTGAGCACTGTTGGAGGTTATTTCAGGACTGTGCCTGACTGAACAGTATTATATTAAGGGTTAGCATGGCTGAGAGGGGGAGAGGCCTGGATTTGTGAGTCTCAGAGTCTGTGTAGTTCCTTAGCCCTTACCTTGCTGTCTTGGTGACCTTTCATGTCCCTTAGTCTCCCTCAACCATGGCTTCCTTAGCTGTAAAGCCAGGATGCTAATTCCCTGCCATCCCCCCACCACTCCACCCCCAACAACTTCTGATTGCAAGGGGACTTACACAGTTCCATTAAAGCACCATAAATAATTTGTAAAGAGTACTTTGCAAATTATTCAGCAACCAAAGCTATCACTGAGTCTTGTGGGGAAGATGGAGTTAAACCAAACCTACATCCTTTAATGTAGCTTAACTTTTCCATGATAACTGCTGTACATTTTACAGCTTCCAGTGTATTTTGTATGTTAGAACAATATTTATGAGTTCATTTCAAAGCCTAATTTCAGTTAGAGTTGGTGGAAAGTATACACATTTAAATTTCTCTATAAATCATTTATTGCACAAATATGAACTTTTACTTTTAAAAAGTTTTAAAAAGAGGAAGTACTTAATTGGTAAGGACTGCCTAACTATATACTTTGGGTGGCTTCTATAAATATATTTTTCATAAGGCTGGCAGTTGATAATTTCTTAGAAAAGTTTTATTTCTGACTACTCATGTATTAGATCTTCAGATGTCTCTCCCCAAAGTCTTATGAAACTACTTCCAACTTGAAAATTCTGTCTGGGTTAAGTCATTTGGTAGCTAAGTTATAAGATATATGTATTTAATCTCTCTTTTGGGCTAAACATTTAGCTAATAATTGTCAGGAAGGTTTTGACATTAAAAATTTATGATTCAAATAAAACTTCCCTGCAGAAGTTCAGGTACTGATATATAAGCTCTATAAAATGGACACTTCTGGAAGATGGCCAATTTTAAAGACATAAAAATTGTCACTCTGGGTCAGACCAGAAGTCCAGTCCCCACCAGACTTGATATCTGGCGACAGCATCCAAACATAACCTGCATCGCAGAGCCTGCGTGAGAATGCAGCTGAAGATCAATTAGAGATGTTGTCTGGATATTTCTAACTTTCATGGAGAAGCCAGGGGCAGGCTCGGCCTCCATTGTTCTGGAACACACCGCCTAGATTCTAGACGGCGTGGGTGCTTGAGTACATGAACTCTATTTGCTCGTTATCCTCTGGGCAAAGACATTCAACTGTCCTTTATGTGAACTAAAACTACCTCCTTCTACCTTAAAGAGGTGGCCTTTCATTGCGGCACTCTGGGATTTGGTAAGCAAGTCCAACTTCGCCCAACCCACCCTCCGCCATCCTACACCTCTTAGGTCCTAATGTTTCTGCTCTTTATCTGAATCCACATCATCCTCTGAATCATTTTTGTTGCTCTACTCAGCCTATTTTAGTGAATATGCCGAGAGAGCGCTGGGTCATACATAAGGGTTTCTACCTGAAATAAAATAGAAACTTGGCTGAAATCCAAGAATTTTAGTAAAGTCACCAGGCACATAAAATTCCAGGCAAATGAACCATCAGTGAAGCTTCAGTCACAGCCTTTATATTAAGTACCAATTATGTTACCTACAAGCAATAACCTATTTGGTATTTGTGAAGTCGGTATATGAGAACATATAATGGAGAGAGCAAAAGACAGAACAATGCAGGCAGCAAAGGGGATATGTAAAAAAAAGGATACATCCTTAATTTCCCTTAGGATTAGCTACGGACTCCCAAGATTCACCCAACAGTGTCTACAATCATTGTTCATTATGTCAATAATTTCAAAGATTTATTATTTTCCAGAATACAATGGGGCAGATTAAAAGGAACAGTCAATTACTTTCATGGCAAAAAGAAAGTATGTCCTATAACATTTATGAAAATAAACACCTGGGAGCCTGTAAGGGTCCAATATCTTGACCCTGAGAACATTTGTAGCAAAAGATTTAGCACCTAGGGATATTTTGATATGTGGTGATGTTATAAAAAGTCAAACGAACCAAGCACAGTAGCACATGCCTGTAATCCCAGCGGCTCTGCAGGCTGAGGCAGGAGGATTGCAAGTTCAAAGCCAGCCTCAGCAACTGTGAGGGGCTAAGCAATTCAGTGAGACCCTGTCTCTAAATAAACTACAAAATAGCGCTGGGGATGTGGCTCAGTAGTCAAGCGCCCCTGAGTTCAACACCAGTAACCATCCCCAAAAAAATCAAATGAATGAAGGGCAATAAAGAGGAACAAGTTCTTAGAAGATTCAGGTATGTGAGCTTCTGTACCATGAACCAAGTCAGAAGCCACACAAAATTTCAAAGCAAGGTCCCATCATTTCCTAGAAAATCGCCAATGGTTACATAAGCACTCAAAATGTTTCACAAATGAACAAAACAGTTTCATTATTTAGGATGAACTAGAGTAAAGTTTACTTTTGTATGGTCTAAGGAAGCAAAGGAAGTTTGCTATGAAAAAGGTAAACAAGGAGCAATCATTTACTTAAGAGACATTAAACTATTTTCAAGCACTTCAAATACAACATTATTGGTATACCAACAATGGGCTAATTATAAATAATTCGAGAATTCCTTTTATGCAGGAATGTTCCTGACCGCTAGCAATTAAGTATGGCGTTACCACATTGAACACAATGGGAAAAGCCATCTCCTTCCAGGCAGGGCTCAGAAGAAAGCGCAGTCAGCAGAAGGGAGCCCTCAAACGGACATGGAGCTCCTAGAAGTGAGCTGAAGAAATGAAACTGACTCCCAGCCACAAGGAAAATGGGACCGTAAGTTAAGCCCTGAGCTTCAGAAATGAATGTGATCCACGTCTGGGTGCAGGGAGCGTCATACCTATAAAGTAATTTTTCTGTCCCTACTCCAAACTCCCTGCATTTTTCTTTTTCTTTTCTTTTCTTTGCTTTTTTTTTTTTTTTTTTTTTTTTAAGACAGAGATTAACACTGAAGAGTCAGATGAAAAAACTAGAAAGGAAAAACCACAAAAAATGACGGCAAATTTGCAGAAGTAGTGGTACCGAACTGAACAACACACGTCTCCAGCAGCTTCCGAGGAGCCAGACTGGAGCAAGATGCTCGTTTATGACAGCGTCAGCGCAGGAAGTGGCAGTACCACTGCTTCCCCTCATCCTGCCTCAGCGTCACCCTCGCATCTCAGGACCTCACTCTGTGCTCACTGCTACCTTATGCCAGATGCCGGGAACACAGAGATGTCCACCACCAACCTGGTCTTCAGTGCATAGGAGTCCAGAGGGCACTTTCTAGCCAGGACTTTCCCCGTCTCTCTATCACATCCACCCGTATTGTCTTGTGAATGCCCCAAGGAGAGAGACCAACTCGGAGGAAATTTCAAAATGAAAACAGGGAATCCTCAATGTTTCAAAAAAATAAGCCATAGTATAACAACAACAACAACAACAAAGGTAAGGAGAAAAAGTGTGAGCATTATAAACTAACACCCTGTGTCATGGCTGACTTCTTAGGAACTGCTTAGAAAACAACAAAGAGAGGACACCTAGGGTCTTCAGACAGAATATGTTTGCTGTATTCCAAGAGGTAGTATTTCCTCCCCACCCATGAGTGAGTTCAGCCAGCCACCTAGCCACGTGTCTTTCATTCATTCAACTAATATCTAGGGACTCCCTGTTGGATCCCAGGCCATGTACAAATTCTAGGGACAAAGTGGATTTTTAAATAATAAAATAAATGTTTTTTTTAATTAACAAAATAAATAAACGAAAGCAGCAAGGTATCTGTCCTCATGGGACTTACTCTTCATTGGTGGGAAAAGATGCCAGTGAAGTGACCACACAAATACAGAATTTTTACACTAATTCCTGCTATCAGTGAACAGCCCAGGACACTACAGGGCAGGGTGATGGCCCAGCAGGAGGAACCAGGGAAGGCCATCTGTTTAAGGAAATTACAGAGGGACAGAGAGTGCCTGAAGGGTTAAAAAGGAGGGTAGGGCAGTGCTAGGTGGATTGGAGAATCAGAGGGCATTCCCATCATCAGAGGCCTGGTCTGCAGGATGTGACAGGCAGCTGTCTGTCCTCTAAATAGCAGGAGTGAGGAAGTAGATATGAGATGTGTTTTAAACAGTAGAGAGAAGTCCAGATGTACGAGTTCAAACCACATCTTGAACTGGTGTGTCAGTGTGCGTGCATGTGTGTTTCTATGGATGTGACAGTGAATTCTTACGCATGCATCAAAAACCTCCAGAAAGACACAAAAGGCACTGCTAACAGAGGCTGCTTCCAAGAAAAGAAACTGGGAGACCACAGCTGGGAGAAGAGAGACTTCGTTGCCACTGTATAGGGGTCCAACAGGAGAGGAAAGAAGTCAGCTACTGTAAAAAGTTTCCTCTGAATTAAAAGATGCCCAGGGCCAAGGTGATTGGGGGCTGTGGAGGGGCGATCCATTCAAATATAAAGGGAAGAGAGACATTCCTGCTGATTTTTGGAGGCTTCACCATGAGGAGAGTTTCAAAGTGCAAGGGCAGATTTCTAGGTTGCAACAGCAGCCCAGGACCTGGAGAGCTGACGTTCCAGCCAAAGAATGTTGGCTTGCAGAATAAAAACAGAAGCAGCCACACCAGGCTCAAGAGTAGGGAAAGAGTTTCACAGTGTCTGTTTGCACACCCCTTGGATGTACCTTGGAAGACAACTGAGGGAAGATTTAGAAACTTTGTCCACAGTGCTACTTTCAACAGCTTTTACCATCTGGGCTAGAAAAGACCCAAATAAGCAAAATACAAGGCCCAGTAAATGCAGGCACAGTACTGTAAAAGAGGAGTGAGGAGATCAGTTTGCCAGGTCAGCAAGTCACGGGGAGGCTGAATGATGGGCTGCGAACCTCTGGCAAAGCAGTTTTGGGCATGGGGGTGGGTGGGGGGATGTGGTCAAAGAACCTCATTTTTTTTCTCTCTGGTAATTTTTTTTTTTTTTTTCAGAAATACCACTTCAATCAAAGCTTGACAATTATGAAACATGTCAGCTGATAGTGAGAATTCATCAAACGTGCCATAAATGACAAGAAATGAGAACCTGAATCCTGAAATTGGATGGGCTTCAAAAGTCCCTGACAATCAAGTGCCATAAATCATCTGGGCACATCAGTCTCTGGCTGGAAGAGGCTTTGCAGACAGTGAAAATGGAAGACAAGACCCATGCAGAAAATGGGTGCCCCTCTCTGGAGGGGAAAGGGTGGCACTCATCAGAGGAGTTGCCTACGTTATGAAGGTTGGGGCCAGTGACACTGCAGTTATGGGCAGTGATGCCACCCGCCACTGTCACCAAAGCGAAAATGTAGATGTTCCCACCTATAAGGGCAAGAGATTGAGGGGCCAATGGCAAGGCCCACCATCTTCTTGGGGACCACACAGGTGCTACTAAGAAAATTCTAGTCGTCTGGCTCACAAAAATGCACACTCCCTTGCTCACAGCTGCAGTAAAGTATGGAAGAAAAGGCACCAAAACTTCTGCATCTAATTCATTAGAAACTCAAGATGAAAGCTTTATTTTTTATTTAAGTAAAGTTAGTGGCATGCTATTTCTTGATAAAGGTAAAAACGTCATAATCTCTAGGCTCTTTTTCTTTTCCTCTGTTTTTTCCCCCCATGCAAGCACTTATAACCCACCTG
Source organism: Sciurus carolinensis (assembly GCF_902686445.1). Lineage (NCBI taxonomy): Eukaryota > Metazoa > Chordata > Mammalia > Rodentia > Sciuridae > Sciurus > Sciurus carolinensis. Next base: position 22,548,399 of record NC_062213.1, on the reverse strand, counting down.
TTTCTTAGGTATGGGTTTCAATATAAACTCTTAAATTTTCAAATGTGCAAAATGAACTTTTGCAATCTCTCCTTGAGTCAGTAGTCACTATATTCATCATCATCATCATTACGAGTCTAACCCATGCCAGACCGCTAGGAAACAAATTCCTTGAAGAGCAGTAGTTGACTTTTGTTTGATTTCTAGGACTGCCATAGATGCTATCTTGGAGTTGCAGCAAGCCACTGAATTGCTTTTTGTTTCTTTCATCTTCCCAAAAGGGGGGAAAAAATGTTAGCTACTACAGACAACAGTCAGTCGCTGACTCACTAGATTGTTCAGGCCATGTCCAGCACCTTCAACAAATCCATTAGCCACACATTCTGGTCAGTGCCTTTTCCAAGCCCTACACTGAGACACAGAAAACAGGGTCTTCTCAGGCATCAGATTGTCCAGGGTAATGACCCAAGGCACAGCACAGGAATCACAGTCACCCGAAAGGCACTGGGAGAGAATGGGTCATAAACTGACCTGCTAATGATAATCTTTTTAAGAAAGAAATGGCAAGCGCTTCTAGTGTTTTAAAAGAAACTCAAGTACACAGAGTCAGACTCAAGCTCAAAACCTCCCCTGACCTCATCTCTCTGTTTCTCTCACCCCACCCCAAGTACTTGCCTTCCAGGATCCACTTACATAAAATGTAGGTCCAAAAAGCTAGCAGATTCCTTTTTGACCACGCAAGGTTTGTGCTGAGTTGTAACTTTCCTGGAAGCACTTGCCACTGCACTCTGAGTTTTTAGCAACTGTCTGGAGAAAACTTCTGCACCATCATCACATTCTGTGTCCCCATATCCAGGCAAAATATTCCATCTCCAATCACCCATATTTAGTCCAAAAGAAATCCCCAGTGCCTGAACAGCACTCAAATTATTTCCCGGTAAAATGGCAAGGGCTGGATTTGCAGGGCTTCCCCAGTCCCCTTCCCGGTTATCTGGGGAATACCTTTTATTAGTGCAATCTCAGAGTTTACAGTTATCAACGGTGTGCAATTACCGACACATATTAGCCACACTGCTTGATGCTTAAGCATATTTTTCCATTAACAGAAACACTGCAGCTTCTAAATGAATTACGGTGGGAATTAACGGTTGCCAAAATAAGTTTTCATCTACAAGTAGAAGTTTTACAACTAATTATGTGCTGTGATGGGAAGAATAGGTGGGAGAGTGTGGCCCCAACCACCAAAGGCCCTTGGGGCGAGGACGACAACTAAAGCAATGAAAACCTACAACACTGGACAGATGGTGAAGGGAACAGTGCTTGGGCACCAGCAGCAGCCGCTGTCCTCCCAGAGCTACCAACGCTTCACTGGTGGCCCAGGGCCATGTCAGAGAAAGGGCAGGGATGCATCTGGCCTCTAGAAAAATAAATTCTTCATAAAACCATACTTCCAGGTTAATTGGGAGAGTAGCAGATATCTCCATAAAATTGATGCATGAAAGAATGCTCAATGGAAATTCTAACATGCTTCCTTCGCCAGATGCTATGCTTTGTCCCCCCGCCCCCCAGAGTATAGAAATCTTCCTGCTTTTAGACGGGTATCTGAAAGCCTGGTGGTGTCCAGTTTTTCAAAATGTAATGACTATATATGTTCATATACATATATGTACAAATGTGTTTATATACATATGTGTGTACATATTTGTGGGTGTTTACACACACAAATCTCCCTGTGTGTGACTGGTTGATGAATGGAGCCACTACAAGAAGAAAAAAACTAAAATTAAAAAAAAAGCCATAAAGCTGTGTTATAAAATAAGATGTACTCACCATAAATATATGTCAATATGCATTTAAAATCAAAATATTTTATTGCTATTGCCTAGCCATATAGACAGTGTGTGTTAGGAAATATACAAACATATATGCACGCTCCATGTAGGAGTCTAAAATAAGAAACTTTTAGAGATACATTTACATTTATAGACTCGACATTAATGAAGACTTTAAAATATAAAACGAGCAATCTTCTTTTAAGAGTCATGACCTCAACAGATAATATGTGATTTGAAATGTGCAGTGAGGACCCAAAGCCTGGCCCCCTTAACACACAAACAGCACCACTTCTCCAAGAGCCAGTGTCCCCGCCTCACAAGCAAGATCTTGAGGGTGCTAAGAACCTACATTGTACCAGTGACACCAAGTAACACTCACGACACTTAGTGATTACTCATCTGAGGGTGAACTTGACCAAAGTGCCATATGCCAAGCAGCCATTGGCAGTGCACCTTAGGCAAGTCAGGGTGCCCCACAGAGCGTCACCATCTCCCCTCCCACCGCGGTTCTCTCTTCCACTTCTATTGACAAATGCCACTTGTCACTTGCTTCAGGGGCAGACTGCAGCTCTCAGAGTGGAGGCCACTCACTCGCACATTCCTTATTGATTTTGAGCACAAATATTTTCCCACGAGTATTCACTGTCTCCCAGGTAAAAACCACAAGTCCACCCAAACTCTCAAAATACGTTATTTGAACTTCACTGGAGAGTTTATGCCTCACAAAATGCAGGTGGCCTAAATTCTGCATGCTGCCAAGATGTTAAGAACCTTATTTATCCAGAAAATTCCCAGGGATGTTTCCTCATAAAAGTTGCAAGGCATTTAGCTCTCAATCTGATAATGATTAGATTTACAACCACACTCTTCTCCCTCAGACTCTTCGAGCATGTCCCTTCTTCCACCATCTTTAAATAAAATAACCACAGAGTGGTTGAGGCAGGTGATTGTGTGAGAAAAAAATTTTTTCTACTCTTTGTTTTCCCGTTTCAAAAAAAAAAAAAAAAAAAAAAAAAAAAAAAAAAAACTAAGGATATAAAGTGAACCTGGGCAGGTCAGATACAAGATGCTGAGAGAAGAGAAAATGGGGAAAGAAACGCTGGAGTGACAAATAAATAACAGAGTTCTGGAAAGAAAAGTGTGTGTAGCCTATAAACAATAATTAAGCCACCCAGGAGCATGTAATCTTACCGGGAAGATCCTCACCTCGATCCAGGTCTGCAGTTTAGACAGAGGAATCAAAGGGTTCCTCAGGTCTTGGTTTCTGCTCTTAAAAAGTGAATTCCTCTTTCCTCCTCTCCCTTACCAAAGTAAAGGGAAGAAGAGAGGAAAACACTGAAGAAAGAAACCCAAGGAATACCTGCCTCACCTTCACTTGTTTTTAAAGGTTCTTCAAGGTCATCAAGTATCCACCTCAAAATATGCACCCAGGAGGGAGGATGCTGAGTCTCTGGGTCAGGAGGAGCTTCCTCAGGGGTACAAAGCGTGAGGGCAACTATGGGGTTCAGGAGTGTCAGGGAAAGGAACAGGGAAGGATGACCATGAACTGGAAACTGCCCCCCAGACTAGAGGGGGTGCAGGTGGGGAGGAAACTGCTGCTCCTTGGCTCCAGTTAGTGACTGGTGACTAAGAATAGGTGCGAGAGTCGCTGCCAGTTCTAATTTTTTCATTCAATGTAAGGAAAAAAAAAAAAAAAAGGTCAGACATTTTTCCATGTTAAAAAAAAATCAGTTGAGAGTCAGCAACTAATTAAAAATTAAAAGACTTTTGAGCCAATAAAACCCCTTGGTGAGCAGCTGTCAGCTGTCCACTGCACACATCTCCCTGCTTCCTCCAGGTGTAAATGAGGTTATCTTTCACCCCCCTCCAGTCCCAAAAGAGATAGTAAGGGTCTCAGCTAAGGTTAAATTTCAACATGTTCTTTGACACTTCCCATGTTTGATTCAGAGGTGTCCTGAAGATGACTGTTCAATTTTCAAAAATGTAACCAGCTGGTTGATGTCTTATCGGTGGTTCTAAATGGACCTCGATGAGAGTATTTACACCGCAGAACCTGGCAATACTTCAGATCAGGGCTGTTCCCCAAGCCTACAGCTAACTATAAAGCATGTACAACCCCCCATTGGTCACAATGGTCTATATAAGATGCTACAGGCTTCAAGCAACAGGCTGAGCAACTACATTGAGAACAAAATGAGGCACCAAATTAAACACAATACCTATATTAAATTCAGGTTCCCTTTAATGCAGGGATCCACAATGTGTGGTCCCTCGCTGGCAGCAGCAGCAATCCTGGGAACTTTTTGGAAATGCATAGTCTATTGCCCCCCCAAACTGAGTAAACCGGAAGTTTCAAAGTGAAGCCCAGGAATCTGGTCCATAAAGCCCTTCAGGTGATTCTGATGTCCTAAACCACTGCTTTAGGACAATAGGTTGTTTGTTTGTTTGTTTTCCTTTCAGGGTCTATGTTAATTTTCATATCTCTCTAATAATCTGGTATCTTTAAAATCCTATCAAAGCCTGACGGCACCTTTCACAAGAGAGTAAGAATTTAACGTTTAAACTAAACCAAAATTTTATCCCCAGGTATATAGTTTAATTAATAGATAACCAGGCAGCAGGTGTAAAACTTGCTCTCAAGCGAAAATTCTATGCACACTTCTTCCCACTTCAGCCTCTTTAATTATGAAGTGTATCACTTAGAAAAATGCAGCACAATTTCAGTTTGTACTTTGTTACAGAGAAGCCTAAGGAAGGGGTTGCTGCCTATCTGGCTGTGAAGCGTCCTTCCAGAGGTTAAGTAGCTCTAGGTATTTCTGCCTTCTGCAATTCACCAAATACCTGCCCACTTCACGTTCTCTTGCAGCAGGCCAGGCTACATATTTGTAAAGTCTGTCTGGCCACTGTAGCCTGTGAGCTTGAAACCCTGGCATTCAGGACTGTCCTAATCCTTTGTTGTTTGTGAATTCAGTATTTCCTTCCTGTTGTCCAGTGCTCTGAGGTCTTTTGTTACGTGAGGGAATGTGAAGATGACATTGGTAACAATCGGAACCAACACCAGGTCCTCTGTCAAGAGCACAACTAAAACGTATATATTAAGGTTCAGGCCATGACTTCTGCCTCTAGGATTCAGTTTCTTATTTGTTAAATGAAAAGTTTGTGTATCAACTAAGGGTGTAGCTCAGTGATAAGAGAGTATATGTAACATGTGCCAGGCCCTGGGTTCAATCCCTGGCCCCATTTAAAAAGAGAGAAAGAGAGAGAGAGAGAGACAGAGACAGAGAGAGACAGAGAGAGAGAGACAGAGAGAGAGAGAGAGAGAGAGAGAAAAGAAAAAAGAAAAAAAAAAACTTTTTAAAGTTCATATACTATTAACTTTCAGGTCAACTCCATTTTCTATGATGCTATGCATAATGGATATGTTAGCAAAATCCATACCTGAGGTACAGGCAGCAGTTGAATAAAACTATCACTCTATAATTTTAATAGTTTATACATAGGGTAGAGAGAAGCTAAAGATTAACTGGAAATAGGAGGCAAACTAAGAAAAAAAATAATACAAATAATAAGGCAAGAGGAGAGGAAAGCTAAATCCAGGTAAGATTTATTAAACATCCACTCCAGGAAAGACTCAAATTATTCAGAAGGTAGCTCGCTATATCCACAATGCATTGGGTTTCTGTTTTAAAGTACATTTTTTAAAAGGTGAATCTTCACGTGCTCGTTAAATCTTGATACAGTTTCTGGAAGTGACCTCGTTTAATTTCAAATCCCTCTGGACTCTTGCTGTGGGTGATTCTGAGACAAACCCAGAAAGGTATCATCATTTTTTAAAAGGAAGCTTTGTGTCAGGGACACGTTTCCTTGGTTACCAGAATCACTAGCACATGTGCTGTTTCAAACACTTGCTTCCAGCTCCCACAAGACGATGTCTCAGGAAGCTGTGCAGAGTCTACGTCTCCTCAAGGAGAGAGCCTATGAGACCCATAACACTCCTGGAGTTCTGGGGTGGGGGATGCTTGCTCAAGGCTGTAATTTGAGGCCCAGAAACAAAGGCAGCCCTGACAATGACTGAAATCACACAACATGCTTGGGGCGGTGGCTTGGCCTCACTCTCACACCTGAAGTCACAGAGTTGCCAATGACCTGCAGCATCTGGGATCTAAGTGGCTCATGACAGAGTCCCCACCTGCTACTCTCCTGATCCAGCTATGACCCTAGGCTCCTGGGATATCACAGTGACTACCAAGCCAATGGGACCATGGACAGGGACCTCCAGATTCCACCTCTGCCACAGGCTGCAGAGGTAGGGGAAACAATGACACCTATGGCCAAAGTGTGGTGGTCATGGTGTTCCTCTTAGAACACAGGGTGTGAAACTTGTCACTGGAATAGCAAAGATTCAGCTGCCGCCAGAAAAGCAGCAGGAGAAACCAACCCCCGCAGGTGCTAGCAGTAAAAGGTAAGTTTTTAATTAAAAAGCTAAACTGGAAATTATAAACTATATCACATGTGCTGGCAAACACAGTTTCTGACAATACATTAACTATCATTTCACAGTGTGACAAAAGGGTCTTAACAGAAACAGAGAGAGTTAAGTATCTTGGAAAGGAAAGAGAGAATACAAAGAAAATGGACCTGTTTTGAATATCGGCCTTGGGCAGGTCACAACAATGCTGGGACTTTTCATCCGCGATGCAACTTAATCCTCAAACTATCCTGTGGTGCATGTGAATATCCTCACTAGCAAACATGAGACTAGAAACTCACAGGTACCCAGCCACTGTCCAGAACAAGGGAAGGACAGAGGCAAGATTCAAACCCAGGTCTGGCCAGGAACAGTGGTATGTGCCTTAGTGCCAGTTAATCGGGAGACTGAAGCAGGAGGATCCCTTAAGCCCAGGAGTTTCAGACCAGCCTGGACAACAGAAAACAAACAATAACAACTACCCCTCCACCACCAACACCAACAACAAAAAAACAGGTCTGAAAAGTTAGTATACTTTACAAAACCACAGTATTGGAATCACAAATCCACTTAAAAATAACACATTTACATGGTTATTTTGGTTATTTTAAGTCTTAAAAATAAAGCTGCCTTCTTTAAGTTCAACATTTTAAAACCAGGATGTGATTCTTGTCATTTCTTTCTAATCTAGAATATTTAGAAGACCAAATAGAGAAAAAAAAAAAAAATGGATTTCAAAAAAAAAATTCTCCCCAGAAGTCAGATAAATGATTTATTTTAGCTGTAACTTCTGTGAATTAATTTCAACACACACAAGCATCCAATATCACATCTCTAAGTTCAAAATAGTCATTGTTTCCCAGAGGTACATTTGAAAAAGGCAGCTTCCTTGGAAACACAGGTTTATTCAACCATTTAGCTATGGGAATGACCACAAGGGAAATCGAAATTGAACATTTCTTTCATCCATAAATACTCTATTTAGACTTCTTCCAACTTAAAAAAAAAAAAAAAAAAGTTGATATGCTGGCTCCTTTAGGAATTTCCTACATTTAGTATGAGAAGTTAGAGTTGGCAAATTCCTATGAGAATGCATCACCTGTTTGACCTGTGGTCATTTCTTCCACTATTGCAATCTGGGTGTTGGCCTTCATCTCATTAAACCTCACAAACAAAAACACTCCAGCACAATGACCCTTTCTGCTGTTGTGTTTCATGCCTTCCATTCATACAGATTCTTAAGATATTAAATTATTGATTTGTCTTCTCTCTCTCTCTCTTTCTCTTACATACATACACACACACACACACACACACACGGATAAGAATACAGGTTTCATGGGGAACATGAATTTCAAGTTTATTCTACTGCATCCCACCAAACAGGTGCAAAAACTAAATTCTCTTTTACAACCCCGTAACTCACTGTTCAGTGTGATTTTTGATACATATAAGAAGGAACAGTATTGGCTGCTGATGTAGCTCAGAGGTAGAACACTTGTCTAGCATGAGCGAGACTCTGGGTTCAATAACCAGTGCCAACAAAACAAAAAGTTAAAAACAAAGAACGTTATAAAAATTTAAAATAAATAAATCTTGCTGGGCACAGTGGTGCATACCTGCAATCCCAGTGACTCACGAGGCTGAGACAGGATGATCTCGAGTTCAAAGCTAGCCTCCGCGATGGAGAGGCACTAAGCAACTCAGTAAGACCCTGTCTCTAAATATAATACAAAAGAGGACTGGGATGTGGCTCAGTCGCTGAGTGCCCTTGAGTTCAATCCCTGATACCAAAATAAATAAATAAATCTTTATAAAGATGAAGCTCTCAAGTTTCATGATATCATCTAATTCTGAGCAGTAGAAGTGTATATGTGTATATATTTTATATGCATATATGTACATATTTTAGTATATGGAGGGTTAGATATGCCCTGGTCATCTATTTGCTGATTCTTCCTTTTATTCCAATGTTAAATCCGTATTTTATTTCGACATAACCAAAAAGTGCAATGAAAACTACCAACTGGTAATATCAAGTCAAAATGCCAGAAAAATGAGAATTTCTTGAAGAAAATGCTGAGGAACTGTTTTCAGTGCACAAGGAAACAGGCACCAACAGTCCACATGAATGGTGGATGGAGGTGGAAGGGTCAGCAAGTCTGCTCCAGCTGATCTGGTAGGATGGGCCACCGACTGAGCAGGCCTGGTGATTTCTTCCAAGAACAGATAAACAAACAAGCACATCAACAAAACAAAACCGTAGAGTAGAAAAGCAGATCACAGCACCTCCACTGAGCCCACGTGAACGTTTTCACCTTGAATCTTCACTCTGAAGTGAGGTTCCAATTCAAAAATTCTACAGAAGCACAACGACTCAAAAAAAAAAACAGTCCTGCAAGGTTAAAACTGCTGTGCAATGAAGAAGCTTTCTGGCTCATAAGACTCTCAAATGAGAAGCAAAAGACCCAAAGTCTGACCTCTGGAACTTTCCCTCTCATTATGGTGAAAAACCTGATTTGTGTGTGAGTGCTTGTGTGTGTGTGTGTGCGCGTGCATGTGTGTGTGTGTGTGTGTTTAAACAAATTGCTCTAAAGTTCCACAAAAGCTGCTGGCCTAATTACTAGTCCTCAAACTATGATTCATGCTAACCCCTATTTCAACTCTCCTCTACAAGTGTCAATGTTCCCCAGAAGTAGGAATCCCCAGGGTATTTAAAGTGATGTAGGATGCAGGAAACAATTTTTCTGTACCTCTTTGTGTTACCTTAGGAGGAGATTCTAGGGGGATATGTTTGGGTTCCTGTTTTTTGGGGTGTTAGGGATGCACTCCAGGGCCTTGCTTATGCTAAGCACCACCACTGGGCTCTGCCCAGTCCCTTACTTGGCTTCCTGATTATTCCAAACATCCTCACCTTCTTCCCTCTGTTTTCACCTTGCTTCAATATTGGACAGCAAATCTACAAGGCAGTGACATTTGACTCTATCAATTTAAGGTTCCTTCAAGAGCACATGCCAAAGCACATCCAGGCAGAGAACAGTGGTGTGCTTCCAGGTTTGGGGACCACAGAGACACCCATCTATTCCCACTTCCAAGCGCCTGCAGCTTCTAAGAAGGCACATCCCATGCTTCCCCAGCTCTATTAGTTGTATCTCCTCCATCAGAAAACAAGCTCCCTGGGTCAAGGAACTGTCTTCCTTCCCTCACTGCTGCCCCCAACTTAAGGGATGAGGTCAAGGTTAAGAAAAAAAAATCTATGAATGAAATGAACCATCCCTGTTGAGTAAGAAATAGCAACAACTGTTCAGAATAGTTCTGTCACTAAATTTCCAGTCCTTGGGTCACTGTAGACCCAGAACCAATCAGAGAAACAGGTTCATGCTCTAAGCCATGAGCCCCCCAATCTATCTGCTTCTGCAGATGTTATTGCAGGGTATACAATTATGCAAACCAAGCATTGCCAGTAGAACAAATTAAGAAAGGTACAAACACAAGTTGCTGCAAGTGTTCGAAATACAAAGTCACTTTTAAATATTACCTGATTTTAAACAATTTAAGAGAATGGACAGAAGTATCTATACAGGGCATTCTATGACTTGACCATTTAAAAGGAGTCCTCAGGGGTACATGGGTACAAAAGCTCAGGACTTCCTCCTCAAGCTAAGCATCAGGAAGCTGACAGGTACAGGTTTAGAGTCCACACTTTGAAACCATACAAGCCTGGTCTCCAATTCCGACATACAACCAGTATGATTTGAGCAAATTATGTCTGCACTTGATTCATCCATTCAAAATCCAGCACCTGGTGTGTATGAGACACCTTTTCAGGCTCAAGCGATAGAACAGGAACAAAATAGATAGGCTTCCTTCCTACAATAGGACAGGATGATAAGCATCCTGACCTCAAAGAAATAGTAGAGGAAATCTAGACCAAGCATTACAGCTCTGTGAAGCTCTTAGCACAATGTGTGGCACATGAATCATATTCCTCAATGAACAGGAGTTCCTATTTAAAGCCGGCAATGTCAATTCACACAAGCTAAAGAAGGCATGCTAAAATTTATTTAAAAAAAAAAAAAAAAAGGAGGAGAATGTCACCTCTGCCACCCTGCTAAGCCCAGGGCTAGGTCAGGAGACCCAGGAAGCTCTCCCTCCACTCCCCAACCCCACTGTTTACCCGGGGGCAGAGGTTACTTTCCCATGGAGGTTCAGGGATACCACGTGGTCTTTGGTGCTTAGAGCCCAAGGAGGGATTCCAAGAACTATTCTAACTGTCTTTCTTGCCCCAAAGAACATCGAGAAGTCAGCAAGCAGCACAGGAGCTCAGTCACAGGGGGCTTGCTCAAATGTACTGTGCTCACCAAGTCCAGTGTGACTGAGACCTGCCATTCCTCCTGCTAGGCCCGCCTTCCCTCGCACTCCCTGCCCTGAAACACAGAATATTACCCATCCTTAAAGACCAAATTCCTGAACTCCATGCTGAACAGTTGGTCCCAGTTACCTCTGCCCCCGAATGCTCCATCTATTGAATTCATCTCATTTGCCATGTGTCCCTTCTGTCTTCAGGAACATATGCCCAACACTTGAGTTTGCGGCAGTTGGTATATCACAAATATTTCTCTCACTCCCTTATTCAGAAATCACTGAGCACTAACTCTATGGCACATTGTGTTCTAATATACAGGTACGTGGCCACAAAACCAGTAGCCCCAAATGTGTGCTCTCTGGAACCTCCACACTGGTGGGGAATTGATCCTCACCTCTTTTCCCACCGCTGTTCACATCAGATTGGCCTAACTGCACTCAACAAAGATTCTAGAAACAAAAATGAAGATCTGTGTGAGGCATGTTTTCATGAATGAATAAATCACCTTCACTTTTCAGTCTTTGAAATGTGGAGCAAAACAAATGCCTAAAGTCATTAAGGTCATGGTAAAGTTCTACCTCCTACACCACTACCTCAGAGACTGGGCATCCCATCTTTAAAACAAGGAGACACTTTATCCACCAAAGACCCAGCTTAATGCCTGCAAGGAACAGGGAAGAATTACTTCCTAGGAAAGAGTTCTACTAAGCTGAGATAAACTACACTCACAAAGCCCCTATCCAGATCTTTCTCCATGACACTTCCAGGGACTGATGCCAGTTGATGACTTTTTTGTCACACTGATTTCCTTTGGCTCCTTTACATGATCCACCTGTGTCTCATGCACTCAAACATACTTAACATTGCCCCTGGCTCTTCCACACATATGTATATATTTTTCTTCCAACCCCATTGCAAGATCTGTATCTAAAACTCCCTGCAGTAGCAATACTTCAACAAACATGAGCACCCGGTAGGTGCTCAATAAGTGCTCTTTACACTTCGTTTCTAGGGAAAGTTTATACTTTAGCTATTGGGGGAAAGAGGAGCCCAAAACTATGCCAAAAAAGCAGGTAAAGTTTAACTCACATCCAGAAGAGGAGTGAAACAAAATTTCCAAGAAACACCTTCCAAAGAGCAAACAAGACTGGCCGTGTGGATTCCATGATCTCATTCTTTTTAGTCTGTTAAAAGTCAATATATGCTGTGCTTACATCTGTTCATTGTGTAGAGTTGCAATCCTAAATGGTCTTTCAAAAGTTCTGCTTTGCTAGTCTCTTCTTCTTACCTTTAAATGAGCGCAATTAAACATCAGGGTCACCATGCAATAAAGACCAAAATGGGTCTTCTCCCATTTAGTTAACATTTTCTATATTCTTACTGTGCATCAGCTGCTATGCTAAGTTTTGTGTGGTTTCACTTAATATTGAAGTAGCCCCATGAAGCTGGTTCTTCTATTAATCCCATTTTAATAGCTGATAAAATAGAAAGAGTCACAAACACAGATACTAAGCCTGGGGTCAAAAATCTATGGCCTGAGGGTCAAACCCAGTCACTGACTGTTTTTGCAAACAAACACAGCGAAGTTCACTTGTTTCATTTGTTTACACTTCGTCTGTGACTGTTCTGCGAGGTAACTGCAGAGCTGAGTGGTTGCGACAGAGGTCCTAGGGCAAAGTCTAAAATATTTACTATCTGGCACTTAGCAGAAGAAGTTCACCAACCTCTAGTCCATGCTATCCTGGCAAAATAAAATGCATTTGCAACCTCCTCAAAGGCCCAATCGTATCATACACAAAGTACAGAACTTGCAATGAAATAAAAGTTTCCTAATGACCTTAAAAACCTAGAATGGGAACAGTCCTCGGGAGTCATCTACCTTCTGTTTCTGAATTACAAGCTGAGCCTGGCATTAGTGAATGCATCATTACTCTAACTCCCATTTAGAAATAAATATACTCAGGATATTAGAAGTATTTATTGCTTGCAGAATTGTCTGGTAATAAAGAAACTGCCCCATCGGTCAAACAGCAATAGAAGATTTATCGATTTCCTATGCAAAGTATTATACTCAGACCTGAACAAACTCAAGGAAGAAAGCACAAGTTGGACATAAAGGACAGATGGGACGGTAGCAGTGGTGTGAAACCTTCTTCACGCATGCTCTGAAACCACTGGACGTGAGGTGCAGAGAGACTCCATATTATCCTCAAATGTGCAATCACAGCATATGCATAAAACACTGAGTGTGGCTCTGCATTGCTTATGATGAACCTGCAATGTAACTTTGCCCGGAACCTAATCATCACCCTTTTCCCTTTAACAATCAGCCTCTTCTTCTGTGTCATCCATCTGTGAATATCACCAAGACTGGAAGCTTCTGTCACCCTCTCGTCCAACCCACCATATGTAACATAATCTGAGTCTTCGCACCAAAATCTTTCTTCTCAATTTCGGCAACCTTCAAGCTGTGACCCCATTCTGGCCTAAATGGCTCTTTATTTTTTTGTTTTCCTGTCCTAATCAGAGTGTTGATGTCCCATGGCTTCCTGTTCCACTACCTAATAAGTCACAGGTTATCTTCTAGGACTCTGTCTAGTTTCCCATTCACACACTTCCAAGGATTCTCATTAGTTAACATGTTAAGGAAAATTCATGACCTTGTAAATTCAAAGAGTAATAGATAAAGCTTGGTAACACACTATTCATGTTCAGGTCCCTGGGGGTAAAGTAAGGCCGGCTGGGGAGCTCAAAGCCATGCCTGGATCACAGCAGCTCACGCTGGTAAGCCTCATTCTGGGCCAGGTCAACTCTGTACAATCCGCCAGTACACAAGCATTCACTCACTGTGTCTCCCGGGGAATAACCAGTATGACCACTGTGCCAAGGAGGTCACAGAGATGAAGCGGGCTTGGGAACTGGCCAGGGTGCTGCAGGGAGTTAAGTGCTGGGGCAGGAACTCAAGCCAAGGAGGGACTGCAGGGGCCACATTCCACACCACTTCCTCTCCGCCTCTGCAGACTGGGAAGTCCTTAATCCTCTGTGTTCCTCTGAAGTGACTTTTAGAAAATTAAAACTAGAATTACATTTATATACTTCCCTTCCAAAATTGAAAACTCCTGGAGGGCAGTGGTCTAGTTTTATTAATCTGTAAACCTCACAAATACCCAGCCTGGTACCCAGCTGGAGCTAAATGAAGAACAAAGGGATATTCCCCTCCTCCAGGAAGTACAATGGGGGAATGAAAAAGAAAAGATCACTCAAAAAATCCATCACCAGAATACCCCCAAGAGGTCTTTCTTTGTGGTTTGTTTATACCCCAACATACATCCACCAGGATTTCCTGAAAATAATTTTTAAGAAACAAAGACCATGAAAAATTAGCTGCCAGATTTGGAATGGTGTGTTTCTATGGAGGAGGGGTACGAACTAAAGGAGCGACCAGATTTCCTAAGGAGAGTAATTCATTTCACTCCAAAACTGGGGGAAAGCAGTGGACTTCAGCCCTGGCTGTACCTCAGAATTGCCTGGGGAGATTTTTCTAAATCCTCATGCCCAGGCCAACCTCACAGGGACTAAATCTGAGTCTCCAGGGGTGCACCCAGGCATCTGTGTTTTTTAGAGGTTCCTAGGTGGTTCCAATATGCAGGTGAGGTAAGAATAGATGGCAAGAAGGGACCTGCATTGGAATGGGGACTCCAAAATGACTCCCATGACCTTGAGCAAGATCACCCATGCATCCCTTTTCTTCAGCCCCAAATGATCCCTTCCTGGCTCCATAACCTCAGCTCAGTTCCCCCCTTGTAGCAGATAACAGTATTTAACCCTCATTGGGTTATTTTAAGCACCGAATGAGGATACATCCAAGTTCTTAGAACAGTGCCCAGCACATAGACAGGCTCAATGAATGCCAGCTATTTTCATCACCAAAAGCTACACTGGTTGACAATAAGTACTTCAAAAGTTGAGGACCAAGTAAAGTGCTTGATACAGAAGGTGCTTAACAAATGGCAGTCTTGCACCCTTATTTTCCCATTCACAATAATCTCTGAATACCTGATATAACGGGGGACTTTAAAATGGAGAACCCCAACCTCCCCACAACACTCACCCTCATCTGTCAGCCAAAATACGGGGTTAAATACGTAAAACTAAAACATTATCTACTATTTATCTGAAAATCCTGGGTGCCCTGAATTTTTCTTTGCTAAATCTGTCAGCCCTACACTCACCTGTCATTTAAGTTTTGGCTAAAATTAAGAAAGGAGGTCAAATCCATGGAGGTGCCAAAGATAAAAAGTAAAAAATAAAAATCAGTACCCAGAGCCTTGACAATTTCATTCCATGAGAGTCAAAAGACACGTTACTACAACTTACAAGGAAGTAGCCAGTTCCCCTACCCAGGGCAAGTTCATGCATTGTTCCCATGAACAAAACACAGGAGGAAACTATTCAAAGGCCGAGAGGGGAGAGAGCTCTCCTAAACTGACCTCTCTATTTCACAGTCACTTGGCGGATACATAAATCAAGTGAGTGGCAGATTGGAACAGAAACTCCTGCCTCCTGGAGGAACATGCTCCAACCATCCCACAAGGCAAAAGCTCAGCTATAAATTATTTACCCCTATAAAGGATGGACTGCCAAAACCCAAAGCCAGGTTATAAGCTTTGAGAGTCCTATACCATACAGGTCTCTAAGGCATTCCTGTGTTTCTTTTGTTGTGGTGGTGGTAGTGATTTAATTTGTTTTAACCCTCCCTTTCCAAAGCGGGGTGAGCTAAGTTTATTTTACCCTTTCAACATATTCAGAAAAGTAGGGGGAGTAAGAAAGACCTATCAGAAAAACGACTTTCTTGAAACCCATTTCACAAGATATTTATTTTGAATTCCTAGAACAAGGTCCTCGGGGAAATGTTAAATTCTGAACTATGTCTACTGTAATATTGGTGTATGTGTAAGGAACTGAAGATTAAAAACACTACTGAAGATGCTAAGAAGCATTAAGAGTCAGCAAATCAGCTGGTTCTGTAAGAGTTGAATTAAATCAGCCACTAGATCGTTCACTGATTATCACAAACAGCAAAAGCGCTCCTACAAAGGCATGTTTTCCAGTTCACTTGGCTAATCCCTTCTGAACACGGATCCAAGGAATGAATATTATTTATCCAATGGCAAGCTGCACAAATTAATCACACCCAAGCACCATGCTGGCAGTCAAATACAATCTATAAAATAATTCCAGACTATCGCCCGAAACCAATAACAAGAACTAAAGCTCTGCTCTACTATCCCCACCTAAAAAAAAAAGAAAGAAAACCCAAATAATTATAAAAAGCTTGAAATGGCGCCTCCACTCATTTATAGCCAACTAAATCATACTAGTAGAAAATGTTTTTTAAAAAAGAGAAAACTAGTAAGGTAGAAGGTAATTTTTAACAGCAAGAACATAAAAGGGCACATGGGCATACCATTTGTCAATCTGTGCAAAATTCACATTAAAATCGAAATTGTATAAACCAAGGAGTGGGATATCTGCATCAAATGGTGGTTCCATTCCAAGTTTTCTAAGGAATCTCCATATTGCTTTCCATAGTGGTTGCTCCAATTTGCATTCCCACCAGCAATGTATGAGAGTACATATATCTATATGATGGACTATTACTCAGCCTTAAAGAAAAATGAAATTATGACATATACTGTCATAATATACTGGTAAATGGATGGATGGAGCTGGTATTTATCAAGCTAAACAAAATAAATCAATCCAAAAAACCAAAGGCTGAATGTTTTCTGATACGCAAATGCTAATTCACAATGGTCGGGGGATGGGCACTAGGGAAGATGAGAGTTACTTTATATTAAGTAGAAGGGAGTGAAGGGAGAGGAGGGGGTACGCGGGTAGAAAGGGTAGTAGAATGAATCAGACACTATTACCCTATGTACATATATAACTATATGATCAGTGGGGTTCTACATCATTTATAACCAGAAGAATGAGAAACTATACTCCATTATATATGATGTATCAAAGTGTATTCTACTGCCATATAAAACTAATTAAAACAAATTTAATTTTTTTTAATCTAAATTGTAATGAGCACGTGGTATCAACATTACCCTCAGTTTACTTGGCAGAGCACATCTTGGTCACCTAAATGAGTTTGATACAACCAGATTATTATTTTTTTTTCTATCAACAGTGCCACCTAACTCATTTGACTACACAAGCAAGCAGCAGATGCAGATACAACCCACAGAACCCAGAAGGAAGCTGCTGGCAAAGTTCCAACATCGCAAGGTGGCTAAAAATACATGGAAAAGAGAGAGCACAAAGCGGAAGGGGGCCAGGAGGACAAGAAGTGCCCCATTCATGATACCCTGCATCCCTGGCACAGTCCATTTGAATGGTGTTCTTATGAGGCTACCGGATTTGAAGGTTAAAAAAGGGGGAAAAAATATGTGTAACTTAAGTCGGAAAGAAGGGAGGTCTCTGTTTGCTATTCCTGCTAAGAGACAGAAGAAGAGCTTGCCAAGGAAGCTTCGTCTTCACAGGGTGAAGCTTTTTCTTTCCCTCTGGCCACTGGATCTGCAGTTTAGCAGGCATGCACATCAGCTTCACAAGAAGCATGTGAAAGGCAAAGAACTCAGCTCTTCAGGTGGAGGTGCACTTTTCTTTCATTCAAGGTCAAGACCAATGCCATATACTCATTCACCTCAAGGTAAAATGACATTTTGCTGCCCGCAGGTGATGAACTCCACCAATTTTGTGGAGGATAGGAATTAAATACAGGAAAGACGAAGGGGAGAGTAAGATAAGAGTCTACCTCTGCAGCTTCTGTCAGGCTTGGAAAGGACATTTTTTTTTTTTGCTCCAATTCGGTTTGAACAGGTGACATCAGGCAAGAAAATAAATTTGAAATACTGGTAACCCTGAAAGGGAAAGAGGCACCTGGCAGCAGTCTGTATGAACACTTCATGTTTTGTCTCATTTTATCCTCACCAAAATCGTGGGTTACCTCGGTTTACCCAAATGTGACCTTGTTTTACCCTGAAGGAAACAGGCATGGCCTAGACTCCCCAGTGCCTAACTCCAAAGGCTTTGTGATCTTTCCAGGGGTCGGCAAACTTTTCTCTGAAGAGCCAGACAGTGAACATTCCAGACTTTCCAGGCCATATGGTTGATATCAGTTACAACTACTAACGCTGCCATTGCAGTCGGAGAGCAGCCAGAGATAATATGCAAATGAATGAGCAAGGCCGGGTTCCAATAAAACTTTATTTATGGACACTGACATTTGAATTTCATATAATTTTCACATGCTACAGAATACTAGTCTTCTTTTGATTTTTTTTTTTAATCATTTAAAAATGTGACCACCAGCTGGGTGTTGTTGATACATGCCCTCAAACCCAGTGACTCAGGAGACTGAGGCGGGAGGATCTCAAGTTCAAGGGCAGTCTCAGCAACTTAGCCAGGTCCTGTCTCAAAACAAAAAAATTTAAAAAGGGCTAGGAGTGCAGCTCAGTATGATTTTGCTTGGTTCAATCTCTGGAAACAAACAAAAGAACATGAAAGCCATCTCAGCCTTTAGGCCATATAAAACATGGCCAAAATTCAGTTTATGATTCTAGTTCTACAGCATTCATCAATAATAACTTTATTAATTTTCAGGATGGGCAAAGAAAGAGGGACATTCCACAGTCATAGGAATTAAATGAGAAAATGCAGAGTGTGGTGGAGGGGTATCCTGTGTCACTTGATGTTGTTTAAACCTCACTCCCACTTCACTGTGACTGTTTTCTCCATCATGCCACACAGAAAAAGAAAAGAAAAAAGAATGCCTACCATGTATATTGTCTGAGAAAGGAGAATCCAAGCACGTAAACACAATGATGTCTTAGTTAAATTCAGTTCATATATTCACATACCATTTAGAGATTCTTTTTGGTTTTTAATTTCCGAACAATCCTATAAATTCATCCCGGGCACAACTGCCTCTCAGTTATTACAGAGGTAGCAGTGGGGAGCAACTGAATAAAGTCAGTTTTCTATTTGTTTTTCTGCTTTTAAATAACAAAAGTTGGGGAGGGTTTGATTAGCAGGAAAAAAAACAAAAATTAAAAAAAAAAAAGGCCACCCTGGCTGGGTATCAGTGAGATATATGACATTACAAATATCCTTCCAAGTTAGCAATGACAGGCGGATTTCCTAATTTTAGAGAGTAGAGTTAACTTACCAACTAATCAATGTATTTTCTCCCATGATTTTTCCTAAACACAGAGTGCTGCCCAGTGGCTGTGGGTAAACCCAGTCAGCTATAAACACTACACTAACAGCATCAGTAAGATCAATCATGCACTAAATTGCTCCTGAAAATATACTGTCTCTTCTGGCTTTATTTCTCCACATGGCTGGCCTACTATTTTCTGCTATACATTCCCAGCATAAAGTGTAACCACAATGTGAAGTCAGATGCTGCCTTACCATTGGCCCTTGGAAAGGGGGTTACCATGCTGAGCACTTCCCAGAGAGCAAAGGTATGTGAGGGTGTGTGAGTCTCTCTAAGACTCAAAGGCAGTGCTGAGGGTAAACAATGCTAAGGGTCTTCACCCCCTCCATGTCTTTCTCCATGAAGGTCACATATGGATCATGTCAATTAATCCTTACTATTTCCCAACCTTTAATAATAGGAGTGGGCGTGGCTAACATACCTGAATAAGATCATTTTTAGAGCTCAGGGGTTAAGGTACCATGAAACATCTGACAGTAGTCAATATGATAGATTTGTATCCTTTGTCAATCAGCTTGAACTATTTAGGAAAGACTGTCCAAGAAAATCCTCAGAACACTACTTATGGTTTGATTTTTTAAAAATCTTTACACTTTTTTTCCCCAATCAATAGGTTGGGATGACAAGATATAGAGAAAGATATTACTTTTATTTAGGTGTCTGCCATTCTATTTCTTTTAAGCTACTTGTATTGCTATCATTTTTCTCATCGCAGTCCTAACCCCAGCAAATTCAGCAAGAATGTCAAATGAACTCAAATTGCTGGGAGGATTTTACATACTTTTAAGACAACTGGGCTAATGTTGGCATCACATTCACAGGATGAGATTTTCGAGGTCACAGGATGAGCTCCTAGCCTTAGAGGTAAAAAAATAAATTAAAAAAAAAAAAATCTTTAAACCCTGTTTAAAACTCACTTCTTCAAAACAAATCCTGGGCCAAATGATTCCTGTTTTGTTTTCGAACATTTCAAATGATGTTCCAAGCAGTTTAGGTTCAGTAGATGAGGTGAGTAATGAAAGTTAAGGACAAGAAGCAAACGTTATTAAACAGCCTCTGTTTAGGATAGAGAAGGCCCATCTGTCGGCAGTGAAGGCAACACAAGGGCTTAAAAATAATCTGCCTTCCGGGTACATAGGTTCCAGGGCTAGGGCACCTCCTTTGTGTGTTCAGAATCTGAGGAATTTGACAATTCCTGGACTACTGCAGTGTTGGGGGTTCTTTCTTTGAATGGGGGACACATGGGGCCAGCTGCCACTCTTGACCTTGATAAGCTGTGTATCCATCCCTCTGCCAGGCTGCACTGGGGTCAGGTGGCGGGGGAGAAATGCTAATTTGCGGAAGCTTGGCACATCCCTAACGGTGTTCCCTACCCAGCCTGTAAAACAAGTGTGATGTAACCAAAGTGGAAGGAAGGCTCTGGTTGGAAAGTGGTCACACTCCGGCTATCGCAGAAGGTCCCAAGTGTCACTGAGAAGTCCTGGCAGGCATGCAGGCCTTTCCTGAGCCCTTGTGTGGTCTGGCTTTGAGTCTGGGGTGGTTTCCGGTCTCCCTCAGGGTTGAGAAGAGGGACATTCCCCTCAGGCCAAAGTCACACTGGGGAGCTCCTGAAGGCACGTGCCACGTAGGATGATGACAACCACTTTGTGCCTCGTATGGCTTTCTGCTCAGCTCAAGAGACTTCATTCTTTCTTAACAGGAGGAGCTATCTGTGGCCCAGGGAAGAAGAATCAGCTCAGGGACAAAGTACCATTTTCCACATTTATCTCTCAGTGCCTTCATTTCAGAATAATTTTTTAACAGGTCTTTTCAAGAGATGGGTGCTTTAAAAACCAACTTGAGAGCTGGAGGCAGTGAGACTCCTTTCTCTTCCTACAGGCTGCTTTCAAGGACTTCTGAATAAAGGGAAAGAAGCATGGCTGTTTTCCCTATGCAAATACTCCAGGCAGGTTAACTTACTTGTTTCCTCACACCAACCCTAGGTAGGTACTTCCACTGCCCCATTTTATAGTAAGGGAACCCAAACACAAATAGGTTATTGGGCAAAGTCCTTAGGGTTTCTGAGGGGCATCCTGGTAAATGCTCTGAACCAGGCTACTTCTGCCAAACCTGTACAACTAAAGCAGTTCACTCCAGTACTGTAAATGAGCCCCACTCTCTGCTTACTTCCGCATTCAAAAAAATGCCCCATCTTCACAGATGCTTAGTCCAGTCATGAGAGAGTAGTGTGTGTCTGTGCCCCTCCCCCAGCAGACATCGGGCAGTCAGGAGATACTTTTGATTATCATAAGGGTGTGGGTGGGGGATGCATCTAGTGGGTAAAGGCCAGGGACATGGCTAAAGCAGGTGTCCACAACAAAGAATCACCTAGACCAGAATGTCAGTAATGCCAAATGCAGAAAGACTTTCATGACATGGATCTCCCTTCCCGCATCATTTTCCCCAATTTTGCACTTATGTCTGTTCATATTTGTGCCCCAAACTATCAAAAAAACCATCTTTGCTAGTCGGTAGGATTCCTTGCTCTTCTCCTACACTGTCACCCACTCACCCACTCCTAAGGAGCTAGCTGAGATATGAAGTACCATTTCTGGACTTTCCCACAGTTGTCCCACTCCATCTCCCTCCCGGATGGTCTTCAAAACCTACTTCTAGTGCAGTTCTGTGGGGGAGGGGCAGTCCACAGCAGCTCCCACCTCCTCCTCGAACGCACCTTCAGCTTCACACAGAAAACACGACACCTCACACTGCTGACAACGATCCCTGCCTCCAGCTTCCTGTGTGTGCCCACACTTGGGCCAAGCGTGCAGTACACATTACCACTATCCCTTAAGACAGACCTGAAGTAATGGTACTGTCATCTCTCCTTCCCCCACAACAAAACTGAAGCTATGAAAAAGTAAAAGGAGTTTGAAAGCTTCCATCCCACAACGAAGACAGCCAACATGTAAATCCCCATCAGACCAATTCAGCTTTTTCCACATGGGTCCTCTTGCCAGGCACAGGTAGGTTCACGTCTCATACACACACACCTCTAGTCCTCCCAAAGTACCTGGCAGAATGTTTAATAAACTCCTGCTGATGAGCTGATCAGACAATAATCACATCTTTGTGGCTCAGAGGCTGCTCAGACAATGAGGCTCCCACGGTACAAATTTCTCTCTTTATGACCCCCCACATATAAACACATCATTCTCTTACTGCATATATATTTTAACAGCTTTACAGAGGTACAATTGACATTCAATAAATTGCACATGATTATATTGTACATTTTGATAAGTGTGATACACATAGGCATTCATGCAACCACCTCCAAAATTAAGTTGATATATCCATCGCCCCCCCACGAAGTTTGTTCATGCTCTTAATCCTTACCAACGCTCACCACCCACCATCCTCAGACAGCCAGGATCTGCTCTCTGTCATGTCAGTTAATGAGCATCTCCTGGAACTTTATGTAAATGACATTATATAGGGTATATACTTTTTTCTCCAGCTTTTTCACTCAGCACAGTATGTTGAGATTCACCACATGAGCATGTATTAGCGATTTGCTCTCCCTTCTTGCTATTACTCCATTGTGAGGATATACCACAGTCTGTCATCCATTCACCTGGTGATAGGCCTCTGTGCTTGACAAGAGGACACATCACCACTGTCTTTTAAATTCATCTTTATCCAAAGAAAAACTTTGCCAGATCGTAAAATTGTGTTCAATCTTGAATGCTTTTGCCAGCATAAAGAAATGGAGATGAAAAACAAAACCTCGCCCTCTTGTGAGAGTCTGGACAGATGGCCTGTCCTGCCATTTGGACACATCCCTTCATAACAAATTTATCTGATTTCATTTTCCTTATGTATAAAATTGGTATAATAGAACCTCCTTCATAGAGTTATTGTGAAAATTAAATGATGACCGTTACCCACACCAAATCTTAACCTGTGCTCAACCTATGCTGAGTGTTCATAAATAGGGACATGGTTATTAATGTTAATATCCATAATGCAAAATAACGAAGCCTCTTTACTCCTTCACACAGAAAGCTCTACTCTTTCTCCCAAATTTCTCTATTCTGGTTTTACCTTATGGGGTTATTCTACCACTTTGAAATCACATAGCAAACAAAAGACAGTCTAACATGGTATTTCTCAAACCTTTTAAAAATCACACTTCCTTTAGGGGAAAAACACATAAAAATCTTGGAAGAATGGCACATTATGCTCACAAACACAGGCAAGTCTAGTAGCACAGAACTAGTGAGAACATGTTGTAACCTTCTAACTAGCAGCTCAGGTGATTCACTCATCAGAGAGCAGGAAATGAATGGACTCAGTGAAACCCAAGGAGTTTCCAGGAAGACTTGAGCAAATATCTCTGGCACACCCATTTCCTCGTCCCACCTCTCCATCTATCAGTCCCCTGAGAAGTGCCCCTTGTCCTTTCACAGGTGAAAGCGAGTTGGCAAAGAAAGAGAAGTCATTGGCTCAGAGTGCATAAGAAACACTCTCCCTGAGCCTGGGTGACCATCTGTGAAGGTGTCCCACACTGGGCAGTCTGGTCCAGACAGACAGCTTCCCAGGGAAATGGCAGGGGTGATCACAGGCACTGTTTGTAAAGGGGTCCTATTAGAAAAGAGAGCCCAAGGGGAACTTTATATGTTTCCAACCTCAGCTGGTAATGAGAGTGGCTGATGGGCTTGGCAGGCATGGCTCAATCAGCCCAGAGAACAGCTCCTCAGAGACAGCCAGCCATGTCCTGTCACCAACAGCCACAGAAATGTGACTTAGTTTCCAAAAGCAGGGCCTGCATGAGGGCAGGAGCAGCCCCAGGATGCTCTCCTTTCTGATCACAGCATGTAGAGGGCTGTAGTCTAATGCGACATGGAGGGCAGGACAGTTCTTCCAGTACGGCTCTACCCTGATTCCCCGCCTTCTCTATACAGCTTTCCTACCCCCACAACTGGAAGTCCAGTTCTTGTTCCCAGTGCACTAACCCTTCAGAGCACTTACCATGGAAATTAATACTGACATATATAGTCATTTGATTACTGTCTGCTCTCCAGCTACACTGTAGGTTCCAACAGAACTGCCCTTTTTTGCTTACCACCATATCCTCAGCACCCAGTCCAATGCACGCAGCAAGTGCTCAATTAATAAGTGCACTTATGAATGTCACGGGTTGAGTTCATGAATGTTCAAAGTCCATTCCTTTGTTCTACACCTGGACATGACTGGTATCCTAAAGGCCTTGAAAAGACAATCTTCCCTTTGAGCACTAAGGGTAGTCAAGCACCCAAGTCAGCACCCAGCATATCAAGGGATTCAAAAAATGTCTGCTCTCCAAGCAAAACAAAACAAAAATAAAATCCCAAATGACCTGCATCTACAAACCACTCTCTATACCAGGAATGTTTTGTCACTTCAGAATCTTCCCTGGTCCTTCCCTGGGAGCAGCACTTCTATACCACACAACTTCCCCACCCCCACACAGACAGATATGCATACATACAAGGAGCAAAAACATTGGTCATCTTACAGCAAGGAAACCGTACTAAAAAGCATATACCTGGCTGGTAGAGTGCTTGCCCTGCATGCACAAGGCCCTGGGTTCAATCCCCAACACCACAACAACAAAAAAAGGCACCTAACAAATTGGGAATACTTCCAGCTATAGGAAATAAGGAGGAAAACCTGTTTCTTGTGGTCCAGGACTTCCACATGAATGTTCTAAGTTTTGAAAGTAATTTACCTTATCTTGCTCAACAGCCACACTACCAACTAGTCAAGAAACAGAAGTAGCCAATATTTCAAGAAAAAGTTGAAGTATCACCTCAAAGCAGCTCCCGCTCTGGCCAAAATTGCCATCTCCAACCACCGACTTACAAATATGCTTCCCTTCAGTGCACAAATTTACCTCAACAGCTCTGTAGTGAGGTAATGAGGTAGCAAAGTAGGTTGTGGAAGCTCTTATTTATCCCAGTATCTGCTCTTACAGAGAAAAACTAATTATTTCACTAAATGGTTGAAAAGAGGCAACATCTAAGACTGTTTGGAGTTTACTTTCTGCTAGAAAGTTCAGACATATCTCTCAAAATTAAGAATTTCCAGAACCAGAAATACCTTCAAAAGAGGATTCCTATTCTATCTGATACAGAATACTTTTAACATCTGACAGTCAAAAACTCATGAAATCTTCCATTGAGAAGTTTTTCATGTGTGTGTATAGCTTGATATACATAATGGTACAGATAAGATAAACATACCAAAGATAAATTCAGATAGATAAGCACATGAATAGATACATAAATATAGATATACGGATAAACATGTGATTGATAGATGGATGAATCAACAGACAGTCAGGAAGGCGAAATTACAAGGAGGATTTATGTTTTGCCCAAGGCAATACTGAATTGTTTCCCTCAACCCACCCTCTAAAGTTTCTTTCTCCCTTTCTCCTTCTTTATATGATGGTACCGAGTATTCTACTTTCCTTCAATCCACCAGACCAAAATTTTCCAGGAAGAAAATGGATTGTCATTTACTTTAATGTGCATGTGAATGACTGATAAACAGGAAACTTGTAAACAGAAAAACACCTCCTAGGGCCAGAGATGGAAATCTGTTATGTCAGTCCTACTCAGCCCTGTGTTCCAGAGTGGGTAGAAGTCTGGAAGTGGGAGGTCCAGCTGGTCTCAGCAGCATTGATCTGAGGGTGTGGTGCTCCTTGTTCACAGCATACGCTGAACTGTACTCTGTCCACATGGCTATCTGGGAACCCCTGTTTAACAGAACCCTGCCCTTTATGGTGTGAGGTTACGACTGGACACAAGATGCTTGTGTGAGATTTGGAAAAGGAAAGTGAGGCCACACCCACTCCATCTCTGAGTGCATCGTGGACTGATGGAAGCACCCATGTCCCAGCTTGTCCTTACTTTCTTCTGCTCTCACCCTTGTGTTTTCCCCGCAAATGGCCCTGCTGATCAGCAGTGGCTCCAGTCCATCACCAGTCACCTGGCTACAGACCACAGAGTTGGGACTTAGGCAGGGAGGCAACAGCTCTTAGAGACATCAAGTGCACCTCTCCCTTGTCCCCTGTAGCAGGTCCCAGTACCAACTTGTACACCCCTGTACTAGAACTTGGGGTGGAACTTCCTCTAATCTTCTCACTCCCCTGCAGGACCTTCACTTCCCCAAGCTCCTCTCATATTTGAAGAAGGGCCAATTTCTATAATAAATCCTTTAATCCCACAATACCATGTTTCAGTTTCTTGGATGGGCAACTTGTTGAAATATAAGATAATACAGAGAAAAAGTCCTCAATTCATAGTCCCTGTGTGTGCTATTTACTGTCCCATTTATGAAAAAATGTACATTCTTGTACAATTGGATGCAGGGACTGAAAAATTGCTCAATGAAGAACATGTTTCCTCAGCCCCACATAATGTGAACACACACACACACACACACACACACACACACACACACACGAGGAATCACAACAAATATCCCCATCATCACAAAAGGCTCCCTTCCACCTACAGAGTGTCCAGTGACTGGTCAGGTTCTAACGTTTTGCAAGATGAACAAACACCTCTCAAGTATTTCCTAGGTTCCAGTTAGTCA
This sequence comes from Sciurus carolinensis, assembly GCF_902686445.1. Taxonomy (NCBI): domain Eukaryota; kingdom Metazoa; phylum Chordata; class Mammalia; order Rodentia; family Sciuridae; genus Sciurus; species Sciurus carolinensis. The sequence goes on along the minus strand of NC_062213.1, from coordinate 22,521,832 downwards.
AGTACTGATCGGTCCATGTTATCAACATGTCTTAAACCAGTGGTCACAAATTAGGCTCCTGCAAGCAGATTCTGGCCCACAGGTGTACTTAGTTTGGCCCTTAGACTTTTCCAAATCTTCCAACTGGTCCCAATTTTTGGAAACTGGGAAAACTTCCCTCAAATTTCATATATCCAACTATTGAAAGATCTGAATATATAGCCCCTCCGTCCCTCTTTCCTGCAGGACAACCACCTCACTGCCCCTCTGCACTCCACTGGCAACACTTCCTTGGATCCTGAGAACACTTAAAATTGCAACCACCAATTTGTGCTCTTAGGGACCCAGTTCCCAATGCCCTGGAAGGATCCATGGGAGCTTTCCCGTAATATCCGAATCTCCTCACCTGGAGATTTGTGGTTTTGAGTGGTCTCTGCTGGTAAGGGCCCATTTACATTTGGTGTTGCTTTAAAAGCCTACGTTTTCCAGGTCATACTGTAGCACAGCTCTTGTCTTAAAGGAGAGACGATTAAGAAGAGGCACATACCGTTAGCAATTAAGGGCTGTACCAACACGTCCAGGAACAAGCCGTAACACCACCCAGCACAGCTGCTCCAGCTAAGAATCACAGCACCAGGGTAACTACTATTCTTCATCAACCACAGCAGTTTGCAGAAGATACCTCCGCTTTCTTTTATTAAAAAAGATCCTGCCTTGTGTCATTTTCTCTTTCTTCACATCATAAGGAAATAAAAGCAAAAGCAGAAATGGCTGCACAGTGCCTGCTCTCAAGTGAAAGTGATCTGCAAGCAACATGCCTGAATCAGGAACCTGACAGAGACACAAAAATTCCACAAAAAGGCCCTTTCTGCAAATGTGGCTGAGGGACTTGGAGTAAATCACTTCCCTCCTCACTGCTCTGGCTTTCTCACCTAAAATCAGTCATTATAAAAGCACCACAGTGTGAATGGATTAAATGCTATATTTGGTATATACTATTTGGTTCCGCAGCTGGCACATAGATATAATCAAGGTTCAAGTTGCTGTTTTATTATTATCAACAAAGAGCTCATTCCAAAATTTAAAACGCATTCAATCAAAACGAAGGAGATTCCTTTGGCATTCACTCTCATCGAAGACAGACTTGTAAATCAAAAGTTGCCAAGTTAGGGCTGGGGGTGGGGCGGGAGAGGCTATAATTTAGAAATTGTGTTTGCTTTGGATCAAGAGTAACCAGCAAATACATTCCATACAAAATGTGCTAATAAAATTGTCTCTCTTTGTAGAATCATGGTATGGCTCATTAGACTATTGAAACCATTTCATAACCCACCTGGTTCAACATCCCCAGTTTTTTGCTCAAATATCCAAACACAAAACAGTAAATTCTTTACATAAATAGGTAAATTGTCCCATGATTACCTCATGACACCCTTAGGTAAAGGGTAAGACGGGCTAGGTCCTGCAGTTATTTCAAAAGTACTTTGTTCAACTTGAACCTCAAGATTCAGCCACAAATCATTTGTAAGGGAATATACGAAGCAAAATACTTATGTTTAGTTGGTCAGCCATTCTTAGACTTTAAAAGCACAGATTTCTAATTTAAAAGTCCAGGGTTATTCAGTTCATCATTTTTTTTTTTTTTTTTTTTGGTGAGGGGTGCAGTGGGTATAGGGGGGCAGCTACCAGGGATTGAACCCAGGGGTACTACCACTGAGCCTCATCCTCTTTAATTTTAATTTGAGAAGGTCTTGCTAAGTTGCTCAGGGCCTCACTGAGTTGTTGAGGCTGACTGTGAACTCACAACCTTCTGCCTCAGCTTCCCAACCCATGGGATCACAACAAGCATGTATTATTCAGGACCTGCAGGTAAAGTGATTCTTCCATTCTGTCTCCCTTAAGATAAGTTAGTAACAAGAACATCCATTCCATCTTTCAGGTTAATAAACTGAGTAACTAGGTAAAATGACAAAATGCTTCAACTGTATTTTTAAAATTCAAAATTTCAAAGTATCATTCTCTTAATAATGAAACAAGTTCTGCAGAAATCTGAGAGGACATGTTGTGCCATGGTAGAGCTTCATCAAGTGTCAGGTAGCATTCATTCACGTGTAAGAACTTCCTGAAGGGACCCATGTTCAATGAGTTTTTATCTAGTTTCCTGGTCATTATGGTCTCTGCCTCTCAACAATCCTTCCCCAATTGACACAGATTCCATGAAAAGATCATTCACTGCATGCTCATTCATTGACTTGCTTAACAGTTAGACCTACCAAAAACATAAGGCTCTGGTGAGCCCAGGGATCCAAAGAAAAGTAAGCTATATCAAGAGAGGGAGCCAGTCTGCCGACACATGTCCCAAGGCAGAGCACTCCATTCAGTAGAGAAAGAAGCTCAAGGGTTCAGGAAGCAGAGGAAGGGCAAGGAGGGCCAGCTTTAACCAAGTCACTGTCCCAAGGCACCACAAAGAGAAGCTACTGGATCTAAGTCCGCATAAATGAACAGAAGGTCACCAACTGGTGGAAGGAAGCAGGGGATCTGCGGCATTCAACGCAGAAGGCATAGCATGCTAACAACCCAAGATGGGAAACATTTGTGACTAACAGTGGCATTAGTGAAGATGACCTTGGACAATGAATAGGGCCGATTTAGGAAGATCTGTGCCTCAAAGATTGGGATTTTGCCCACAGGAAAGGGGCAGGTACAGCTCTACTGGATAAGTGTTTTAGAAAATCATTCTATACATACATTGAAGGAAGCAAGGCAACTGCATGATCGACTATTTGTCAAAAAAAAAAAAAAAAAGGAATACATAATTTATCTTCCTTAACATATTTCTGCAACTCCTCCTCTCTTTTTTCCTCCCCCAAACACCTTCTAACTGTTACTAGGTCACTATAAATTCTTAAGGTCCAAATAATGCAGAAGCCCAGCTTTCTGAAACATTAAGATACAAATCTGGAAAGTAGACTCCAATATGTCTAATCTCTACCTGAAAGAAAAAATGAAATGCAACCTTTTAGACAGATGATTGTTTCTGTAAAATTTGTGAGTTTGTTCAGGATGGTGGGGTCTTTTTTTTTTTCTTTTACTTGAGTTACTCTTTAAACTTGCCTTTACTGACAAGCGTGTACTAGGTGGAAATTCATTTCTAAAAAAAAAAAAAAGCAGACCAGTCAGGCACAGTGGTGCATGTCTGATCCCACCAACTTGGGAGGATGCAGCAAGAGAATTCCAAGTTTGAGGCCAGCCTCAGCAATTTGGTGAGATCCTCTACAACTTAGACCTGTCTTAAAATTAAAAATTAAATTAAATAAAAAAGGACTGGGAATGCAGTTCAATGGTAAAACACCCCTAGGTTCAATCCCCAGCACCAAAAAATGAAAATAAGTAAAAACACAGATAAAAAGCAGTAGAGATTAAGCAACTGGCAGTTAGAGCTTAAAAAAAAAAAAAAAAAAAAAAATCTAGTTCCCTTTTAAAACAAAAAAGTGTGTATCTGCTTAGGAACTATAGTGCTAATCAAGGCAATCACACAACATTCAGAGTTATCAAATTGGCATTTCCCACTGCAGTTCATCCAAGAGATGTGTGTGAAAGGTGTACACACACACTTTAATATGGCTTTCAATGTTCACTGAAAGCAGATCCTTAGTTATTTTTCTGCTTGCCACAAAACTGGAGGAGGCCTTTTCTTCAGGTTTGCTCAAGTGCCCCGGGGTGATGGGTGTGATCAGAAGCTCCCAAGATTGGCTAATGCTCCTCTACATGCAGATGTTTTGCTCTTCTCCGTCCTCAGGAGGGACAGCTTCACTTTTCCAAAGGAATTCTTAGGGGCCTGTATAATTGAAACTGAAAGTCTTTTACAAATAACACTGTAGTATTAGCTACAAATTCTCACCTTCTGTTGACAACTGGATTGGCCTATGGATCAGCCAAATTCAGGAGAACATTCGAGACTGTACTTGGGCCAGGTGTGGTGGCACAGGCCTGTCATCCCAACAGCAGGGGAGGCAGGAGGATTACAATTTCAAAGCTAGCATCAGCAAAGGCAAGGAGCTAAGCAACTCAGCGAGACCCTGTCTCTAAATAAGATAAAATAGGGCTGGGGATGTGGCTCAGTGGTCAAGTACCCCTGAGTTCAATTCCCAGTACGGAAAAAAAAAAAGATTGTACTTGAAGTATTAACTTCTCAGATTTTTGCATTACTGTTATTACATGGAGACAAACACCATACACTTAGTAAGACCAGAGTAATGTGTTTTTAAATATGCTTTTAAATGTATGCCTCCAGATGGAGTCTTCAAAAAGGTTCTCAATTCCCCAGGAGCCAATGAACAGATAACATTTCAGATACCCTCCAAAGTGAAAATAAGGAGCCATCAAGAAAAGAACTAAGGTGTAGCACCAATAGATCAGAAAAACCAGAATATCATAATTTCACAAAGATCTATTCAAAAAACTGTATCGATTCACTTATTTCTCCGCAGTTTCAAATCAAAACTTTTTTTGCTGTTGTTCGTTTTAGATGGGGTCTCACTATGTTGCCCAGGCTCACCTGCAAATCCTGGGCTCAAGCAATCCTCCTGCCTCAGCCTAGAGGGTCACTGGGACACAGGTGCACACCATCACACCTGGCTCAAATCAGGCAATCACCATGGGTTTTAGGTCAGAGGCTTCACCAAAGGAATTTAAGAAACTGACATGTGTTGTAAAACTGCACTGTGTTAGGGCATTCAGGAAAAGAGTGAACTCTGCATTTGCACCTACATGCTCACCATCTGCTACAGCCAAGGTAGTTACAGTCATCCATTCCAAACCAAGCACAACCAAAGGTAAGTTTTTAAGAATTTGAGCACATTCGTGTGTAGGAAGAATTAGGAGAATAATATTTAGTGGGTGAACAATTTTAATTCTCCACTTGTCCCAAATCTTCCAACTGGAGAGTGGCAGCTGCAGACATGGATTGCAGTCCTCACTATGGCACTAAATAGCTACTGACCTTGGACTCAGGACTGAAGTCTCCATTGGTCTCAGCTGGCATATCTGGAAAGAAAGCCAATCTCTGTGGAGGAGGTGAGAAGAAGCCTGACTCCAAGAATCTAAGGACCATTCCTGCTCTATTGCTACTGCAATCCTGAACTGTCTTAAAAGGTTTCCTCCTTTGGCCACCATACCTGTTTGAAAACTAGGTAATTTTATAGATGTATATTAGAGAATCAAATACTTGCAGATCAGGTTAACTTTAGTAAAGAAAAAGATTTTTTTTAATAGTTAAAATCTAATTTGCAGGTTTAGTCACCCACTATCTACTTGACAAATGGCTGTTCAGGGATGACCAAGTAAACAGGAAAAAAACAGCTGCCATCCCTAAGTTTCTGGTAGACTGCTGCAACATGGCCAGGATAATTCTCTCCCCACATGAATGCCATTGAGTAGCACCCCCTCTCCTGCTGATTCTGGTTTAGCTAGGTGACCTGCTTAGCCCAAAAGAATGTACTGGAAAGGACATAGTGAGATCTAAGCCGAAACTTCGAGAGCCCTGCACTTCCACTGTTGCCCTCTCTAGAGGCTGCCTTCATATAAGCTGCGTTCCTACTAGAGAGCTTTCCCCCTGGAGGGCCTGCTTCCCCTCTAGCACAGCATCTGGTTCATAGCAAGTGTTCATTAAATGGTAGTTCTTATCTAAAAAGACAGAACTTGAACTAGCCGAAAAGAGCAAGTAGTCTGGAGTAACAAAGAAGAATGAGAGAGGCTAGAGAGGCAAGGTGGAAGGAGGCTCTGTAGTGTTCAATAGGTGACTGACAATTTTGACAGAGAGACCTAATGCTCTGCTCCTTGCTCAGTGCACTCTCCAGGGATGACAAAGAACAAAGCAAAGCCTAGCTTTAAAAATGGACTGTACACAGCTGAGAACATCAGACCAAGACAAAGGAGTTCATTCTAGACCAAAGCAATGGTCAGGTCAATACTAATTGGAAATAATGGCAATTATCCTCCCCCAATTACTAAAATTGCAGAGCAGCTATGCAGAGATCCTATCTCAGCAAGAACAAGGCCAGTTAAATGCTGGTTGGTTTTTAGATATTGCCCATTAAATCAGAGACCTTATCATGGCTGAGGCTACTTCTGCTACCTCTCTTGTAGCTTGATGACATTTGCGTCAATCCATGATTCATAAGCCCCATGTTGAAGCTTTCCAGGACTGGATCAACCAAGTGACAACCATTAAAGGAAAGTAAATCATTTAATTCCACGTGTGGAAGATGAGCTACAGTCACCATTACAAGACCTGGCCATGGTGGTGTGCTTTTGTGGCATTTGCTGTAATAATAACAATAACTGCAATGACCATTTTCTGACTACCTGAGATAGGCCCCAGAAACACACTCTCATTTCACCTTCATGGCATCTGTGGATGGAGATGCTACTCTCGTTCTGCACTAGGCAAATCAGTTCAACAAGGCTGTGTGACCAGGGAGCTTACGATGCCAGAGCTCAACTTGGAATTCGAGTCTAGCTGACACCAGTCAAGTTCTTAACAGTTCTTCAAATAATGTGGCCAACCTCTTTCTGGCATCTTGAAAGAAATTCAAAAACAGAGATATGCTTCTTGTCCAGGAAAGATCACATCAGTTTGTCTTTTAACTCCTATGTGAAATAATTTAGCTAATGGAGTAACATTCAAGAGACACAGAAACCAGAACTGGTGAATTGAAATGCTTGCACAACACCTGAATCTGGACAAACGCTACCTCTTTAGGAGGCAGAATATACCCAAAAAAAAAAAAAAAAAAAAAAAAAAAAAAAAAAAAAATTTATTCCAAATCCTCCTTCCTGATTAAAAAAACAAAACCTCACAAAATAATTTTTTAAATCATCTTCATGGTGAATATTTTTGATATGGCCAAGAGATCTGTCTCAAATTTCTTAGAAGAATTATTTCATTATTACTATTACCATTGCTGTTTTGTTTCAGTTGCTATTTATTGAGTCCAAGCCTAAGCTGCACTGTTAGTCTTGCAATTTGGGGACAGTTCCACCACATGATTAAGTCCAAGCTCACCTAGAGGGGAAGTGTTGTCCCTGGAATACTTATACTCCCTCTAGCATAGTGCCTGCTCATACGAGTGTTCAAGATATGGCAGTTCTTATTTAGATGGACATAGCTTGAACTGGCCAGAGCAGGTAGTGTGAAGTAACAAGAGACAGGCTACTGTACTGAAGCAAGCCCCTTAGCTCTCTGCTGTTGCCTGTGACTTGTCTTGATCAGTATTACATAGCAGAGGGCAATGATGTGTCGTTTTCAAACAGAATGAAAGGGCAATCTCCTACCTGGCAATCGTATAGCATTAATCATAATTTTTGTTCTTCTGATTCTGTTCTCTCCTCCCTAGCCTGGAGATCTCAGCACACCTGCTGGAGGCCAGTCATGTAACAGGAGCACTCTTTCCCATTTGCAAGTCAAGAAATTCATACAATCTACCATCAAGTCAATGAGTGAGCAAAAATGACACTTGGGCCGAGTGTAAGTGGTAGGGTGCATCTTTGGAAGAACTATAGATTTAGAATTAATAAGAAACAGATGGAAAGAGAGGAGCCACAGAAGTCAATATAGACACTGAGGAAGAACCTCTGGGTGGCAACTTCATCTCCAGAAATAACTTCATTCCAAGAGTTAAAAGGTATGTACAGCAATGTCACAGGCTTTGGCACATTGCCTAGGGTGCATTTTTCATATTTTTTTGATGGTTGTTGTTTGGCTGTTTGGCTTTTTAATCTTCCACTCTACACCACATACACAAAATGGTTTATGGTAGGACCCAGGAAGAAAATCCACCTCTAGACACAATGCAATAATATAACCATCTCTTGTAAAGATTAGCTATAATCCAGACCACTGCAAAGATTTTTTTTTTTTTTTTTTTTTTTTTTTTTTGTACCAAGGATTGAACTCAGGGCACTTAACCACTGAGCCACATCCCCAGCCCTTTTTATATTTAATTTAGAGACAGGGTCTTGCTGAGTTGCTTAGGGCCTAAGTTGTTGAGGCTGGCTTTGAACCTGTAATCCTTCCGCCTCCGTCTCCTGAGTCACTGGACAGGTACAAAGATTTTTTCTGACAACAACTATGAACTAGGTAATGTCCTTACATACCCAATTTAGTGATGAGAATGAGACTTAGGGAAGAAACTGTGATCATTTCTATACTGTCACTGTTGTCCACAGCAGATCTATCTGACTATGTTCAAGTATCAAGTAGTCACAACTGTAAATTTCAGTATATTTGATCTATATAGAAACATAATGCTGGTGATGCCCTTTTACTACAGACACATATTTTTGAAAATATATTTTTTATTTACTTTTTTTTTGGACATTCCCAAGCTTCTTAAAGAACATCATAAATTTCTGTGTATGTGTGCATGTACATACATATACCCCAAGAGAAAGCATTACAGATATTTATTTTAAATCTCCCACAGTTCTGGAAGTTCTTTATCTCTGTTTTGATTTCTGTTTCAATCTCCTAGACATAATTTATGTTTGGCATAAGAATATTTTAAAGTAAATGTAAATTGAGATTACTTTTCATTTAGAAATGTCAGAACATGAAATTAATTGGGGCTACCCAAGACTTTGAAAAATCAAAACTGAAAATAACTGACTTAAGAAAAAAATTATCTCTAAAGGAATCCAACACATGTGAGGAAAGATTCCATTTTTGGACTCCAGTATCAATACAAACATAAGTAATAAATTTAAGGAGTTAAGATGAGAAAAATTCCTTTATGACTGCTAAGTGCAAACCAATGGGAATTATATTTTATCCTATACAAATAGCATACCAGACTCACAAGAATGACTTCCACAAACACAATTCAGTGGAGAAGAGCAAGAACCGTCACAAAATCTCCTGAAATTACCATCAATGGAACCTACCTGTAACTGTTCTTTCCAACCTAACTAAAAAGGGATTCAAGAGGTTTCTCACTAAAAAAGGAAAAAAGACTTTACATAAAATACCCAATCTAAAAATAAAAACCATATAAAATATTGAGGATGCAATTTGAATGTTCCTACGGCAGTTCTAAAACCTCCATTTGGGATCTGATCCTTCAGAATACTAATTTATTTGTTTTGAAGTAGTTTTTATGAACAAAACAGCCTCTCATTTCAGTGATGTAAGTGGGTGTAGTAAACGGAGCCAAGAGTGAAAATGAGAATTTAAATAAATAAAAATAGTGTCAATGAAAAGGTACTTCAGTCTGTACATGATTCCATCATTCAGACTCTGTAAACTGGTAGGTAGATATTTCCCAGAGTCAGTCAGCATTTCCATCCTTAGGACAAAATAAATAATTGAAGACTAAGTAACTGTGCCAGTGCTTGGTCTTGGGGACCATTTTACAGATTGCCATCTAATGGCAGTGCCTTCTGTGTGGCCCTGTGTCACTATGGGATGAAGTTAGCGTTCCTGTTTTTCTGACACTGAGATGTTAGTGTCCTTTAACACGGTCTGCAATAGAAGGCAGGGGTGACGGTGGCGCGTGGGGATTTCTTGTTAAAACCTCCACCATAGGAACAGACAGCTTTGTGTTTTCCAGAGAAAATAAGTCAGAACCTAATCCTTACCTTCACAAAAAGAGTGGGAAATGAGGCTAAGGAAAGGGCTTTAATGACAAACATGGTCCAGACTAGGAACAGCTCACCTGGAAGACGGTGCTTCTCCAGCTTCCGATCCCTCTCCTAGTCCATTCTCCCATCCACCCATTCTACAAATACTCCGCCAAAGACTCACACCACACTTGGTGCTTGGCTTTAAAAACTTATCAAGACAGCCGGGCGCGGCAGCACACGCCTGTAATGCCAGAGGCTCAGGAGGCTGAGGCAGAAGGATCTGGAGTTCAAAGTCAGCCTCAGCAAAAAAGTGAGGTGCCAAGCAAATCAGTGAGACCCTGTCTCTAAATAAAATACAAAATAGGGCGGGGGTTGTGGCTCAGTGGCCAAGTGCCCCTGAGTTCAATCCCTAGAACCAAGAAAAATTTTAAAAAGTACCAAGACAGAAATGTGGCCCTTTCTATACAATCCCAATAGGCCACTTTGGGTGGAAAATGTGACAATTACTTATGATAAGCAACAGCCCCCACTCATTACACACCTATTGCTCAGGAAGCACTGAAATCCTTAAAACCTGCTCCACCTTCCATTTGAGAAGCCCTGAAAGGTTAAGCAACTTGCACAAGTCTTATGGACCTACATAAGTAGGTAAAAAGAAGCCAGGACAAAAATTGAGGTTCTCTGCCCAGAATGCGATACCACCTCTCCTCATCTGCCCTCCCCCCACACCCACCATATGGAAAAGAGAGAGGAATTCATCAGAGCTCACTTGGATCCAATATCAGCCTTCCTGACTTTTTCCTCATCTGCAAAATGGTAAAAAGGAGCATATCCACCTCAGAGGTATATGGTGATAAAACTATTATCTGTAAAGTTTGGGGCCACCAGTCAGTCCCCTGGCAACGATTGGACAATCACAAAATGGTAACTTAAATCACTGCTTTTAGAAAACAGGAAGAGCTGAGTAATTGTCAACAGCCTCAGAGTAGAAAAAAGAGAACTACATGAAACAGTTCTGCGACCCACCGAAGACATGAGAATTGCTGTGAAAGTCATTTCCCCATTTCATCCTCGGTAATCTGCTCTTCATAATGTAGCACTTAATTATATACTTACACTGCTACCTAATTGTCTGACCCAACAAGACTCCAGTTTACTCCAACAGAGACCCTTTCTGTTTCTCTCCTTCCTTCCTAGACCCGTGACCAGACCCTTGTTGACTTTTTATCAAAAATATTTGCAGGGAACTCTTATTTTCAGGAAACATAATGGGGCAAGATCAAAAGCAAGATGGAAATTGGTTTGTTGTAGAGATGGATCCAGCTATACATTTTCTCCGTTCTTTCAGTCTAATCATTACAAGTGTGTCAGGGCTTTAGCAAGGTATTGAACAAATCTTTCAAGGCAGTTTCCTGAGGAAAACACTGTTGGTGGGCACTCTCCCCCAAAGCAACCTGCTAATGGATCTGTGCCAACCCAAAGTAGGTAGGTCCGCAGGGATGAATGAAAGTCCTGCTACGCTCTATCAACACGGCCATCAGAAACACGGTTGGCATTCTTACCAACCCTCAGGGAAGCCTGAAAGTAAGAATGACCTGATACTAGACTCCAGGGACAGAATCCAATAGCACCTTATCAGGCTGGGATTTGGGATCAAATCTATTAAGAAGAAGTTCAATACAGAATTATTGAAAAGTTGGAGGTAAATCCACCAAATGAAATAGAGAAGGAAATGTTCAATTAGTGACCCAAGTAGAAGAAGGCTTTAACAGATTTTAGTTGATAATATGACATGGATTCATGAGGTAAGATTACGCATGAGCTAACTAATTCAATTTTAGGTTACCCAAAGAGAAAGATAGTAACATCCCCATCAGGTAAGTATACTGAGGTAGGCATTCATCGAAATTAAGTGAGCACTTGCCAGGCACAGTGGCACACAACTATAATCCCAGGAATTCAAAAGGCAAGAGGATCCCAAGTTCAAGACCAGTCTTAACAACTTAGTGAGAACCCGTCTCAAAATAAGAGCTGGAGATGCAGCTCAGTGGTAGAGCACCCCTAGGTTCAATCTCCAGTACCCAATAAAAGGGGTGAGAACTTAAGAAGGATCAAAGGATCTAGTAAAATAACTCTTTGGGAGAGAGGGAACCACTCATGCTAAAGGCCCAGCAGCATTTACAGGTGAATAAGCTCCTAGAGCATAAATCTTACCTTATTTCCAGACAGTTCTTTTTTTTTTTTTTTAATATTTTTTTAGTTGTTGATGGACATTTATTTAACTAATTTATTTATATGCAGTGCTGAGGATCGAACCCAGTACCTCCCACACGCTAGGCAAGCGCTCTACCACACAGCCACAACCCCAGCCCTTCCATACAGTTCTTTGACAGCCATGTGTGCATGAACACGGTTGGTGCCTGACCTCACACTGTCCCAACACTGGAAGGAAAACAAGATTCTGTAGGATTCTACATGGCTAGAGTAACACAGGCTCCTATGGAATTTGGAATTTGGATGTAGTGTTTTTGTTTTTTTTTTTTTAACTCTTCTCTTTAAAAATAAAAAAAAAAAAAAACACTTGCTATTTCAAAAGAGATGTGACTTCCATGCATCCCTGTTGCCACTAGATTTAAAACAATAAGTTTCACCAGAAAGACTAAAAGGAAAATAGATGTTGGGACACTGCAAAGGTGGGAGGAGACAGTTTTAACCTTTCTAAGCAGGGCAAGAGGGGAAAGTATGGAGATCAAGGGAAGCTGGATTAGAGAGAAATACAACGTTGAAGGCTTTATCCAATGTGCTTAGTGGGTTAAAATCACATCAAGTGGAACTAAGCATAAGGTCTGACCCAACAGGTAGAAAAAGAAGCAAAGAAAAGGTTGAACATTCACAGAGAAAGTGAAGAGCCAGGAAGTAAAAGAAAAACCCAAGCTCACAATCCTTGGCTTTGTGCTTAAACAATGTGCAAAGAAAGCTGTGTTTGTACATGTGAAGATAAACAGAATCTAGCTCAGTAGCTCTAACATTACTCCATTTTATAGTTAATTAAACAGGAAAGATTTCTTTAAAAAACATGAATGTTTGAGGCCACACTGAAGAATTTCAGAAAGACAGTAAAAAAATATATAATAACAACATACAGCTAATATTTATTGAGCAATGGCAAGAGTCAAATACTATGTTAACCATTTTGTATGGATTTCCTTGCCTAATCTTTGAAATAATTTCGAGGCAGGTGCACCCAAACCTCATCAGAAGCAGTGGTTTCCACAGCCCTGAACCTTCCTTCCCCGTTAGCCATTTAGCTCTGCGATCCCAGCCTCATCTTTTCCCACTCCCTTAGCCCAAGAGTAGACAAAGCATAATGGAAAAAGAGAAAACCAGGATGGGGGGATGTGGGAGTGGGGGTGAGGCAGGAATAGGGAAATTCCCTAAATAAATGCTGGGATGCGGGGAGGGAGAGAGGCAGGATGAGAGATGATCTAAACTACCAACAGGAAAAGTGCATTTTTCTAAGACAACAACCACAAAAGTTCAGAGGTTGCTCTAGGCGCGGTAAATCTTTGAGCTGTCTTCAAAAGTCATTTTCTGTCCCAGACATTCGCCCTTTTTCCTGTTGCAAAGAGAAAGGAGGCAGCGATCCGTGAAGTGTCAGGAATGCATCCGAGGGAGCCCCAGCTAAGTTTCAGGGACGCTATTGTGCTGCTGTGAAGTTCAAAGGAAAAGACCGTGGGGTGGACAGTGTGGTGGCGAGGGGCGGAGCGCGCAGGGGACCCAGGCGAGGTGGATCCCCTGCAAGCCCTGCACCCACTGCACCGCACCCCAGGCTGCTATTCAGCAGCAGGGAGGGGACACTGCCGAGAAAACGGGGGCACCGTGCAGGCTGGTGGGGAAGGAAAATGAAAAACCCACCAGACAGGGTCAGAACTTTGGGAATTGAATGAGCCCAGCACTGCTTTGGGATCCCGCCAGCGGGTAAGGGGCCAAGATATTTACATTTCTCCAAGCAGGCTGGGGGTGGGGGGACAGGAGCTGGGAAAGAAAGTAAAAGAAAACAAACTGTTCCCGCCATTAAATATTCATGACAGCAGCTTTGCTAAGGCTAATGGAAAGCACATAAATCCCTTTACAACTTTGTTTTAAAAAAAGACGGATGAGGGTCACAGCATGCTCTGAGGCAAACAGAGGAGGAATAAGAAAATCTGGACCACAGGGCGCTGGAGGCTCAGGGAGGAGGCCCGGAGGTTTTATTTAAATGCATTCCAGTAGGTGTGGACACACTGCCATTCGTTTCTCATCACTACAGTAAAACATCTGAAAGTGGGTTTTCAATTACCCTACACTCCTAAAGGGCATTTTTTCCTCTTGAAAGTTTTATTCCCCCAAATGAAGCACTTGACAGATGTTACTGTTTTAAATCTTCCTCAAAGTCAGGTATAAATTCTTGAAACATAAAATCCATCTTGGTCAAGGAAACAGGGATCTTATCATCCTTGATCAGAGACATCTTTCTAGGCACACGGGTAAGGGATTCTTTCAGAAAGCATTCAGATTCCTGAACAGTCTCCATTTAGCAAAGGACAAAGCCAAGGGAATTCTACCCAGGCCTGACTAAGCTGGCCTCCCAGTTTTTAAGCAACCTGACTGTATACAGACTCCACCCTTCACACTCCATCTGTACAGGAAGCATCAAGAGGAAGAAGTCACCAGGCACAGAAATACCTACAGTGAGGAGATACCACCGGCCACTGTTACTAAGGACTGATTTGTCACCATTTAAAACCAAAGAAATCCTTTGGAAGAAGTTGTAATTTGTACTGCAGGGTTGTTTTCTGGGGTTCTGGTGATTTTTGTTGTTTTTGTTTTACATTTTTATACTCTACAAGGGAAACATAAAACAAATATGTACACGTTATGCTTCAGATTAAGGTTAGATTTCTATGTCCCCACTATTATAACTCAGGGGAAAGGGAAGCAAGGCAAAACAATCCCTAAAGGTCTCCAGAAAATTCAAAAGTTGTTAACAGAAGAGTTCAATGACCTCAAAAGGCCACAAAGCACAAAATGGGCTGCTTTTAATGTAAATGTAAGGCATCATTTTTGATACATTTCACGAACAAATTCCACTTTTTGCATTTACTTCCCATTCCAGAAGGGAAAGGGTATGGTGTACCTTGTGGTGTATTAAACATCGTCCACTGTAATCACTTAATAATGCCATTCCAGGGAATAGAGATATAACTGGCTGCTCTTTTGGATGAGTAGTATATGCGTATGCACTGTGTTGCTGGGGATGGAACCCAGGGCCTCAGGTGTGCATGCAAGTGCTCTACCACTGAGCTAGTTCCCAGCCCACTTTGCATGAATTTTAACAATGAACGGAAATGGTAACGTTTTCCATGGGCCACTCCATCTCAGTCTCTCCCTATGTCTTTGTAGACACTTCTGTTATCACTCAGTAATCACTCCTCCAGGGAAAATGTATGTCTGGATCTCCCCAGTGTGCTTCCACCTTGGAGCTCCCAGAGGCCCAAGAATGTTGTTCACCCATGTGCCCAAGAACAGTGCTGAGCCTGATGGTCCCTCAAGAAACCCCTGGCAGAACACAGTAAGTAACCCAGTAGTCATGGGGCCCACACTGAGTTGGTGAGCTCCTATTACAAAGGTGAATCTACGGAATGAAGGCCTGATGGAATTTTCAGGAGATGGAGATACCATTAGGAAAAATCATTTACTTAAATTATATTTATCTTATATTTAGGTTGTAGAATGGACTGTGCAACCAAATGGAAAAATCTACAGTAATTTTTGATTTTATATAAATAGGAAATCAAGAATTATTAATGGAAAAATAAACATAAAGTTAAAATAATAAATGATTTTATATAGATTTTCCTTTTTAGGACTTTTTTTTAACACATGGAAAGTACTAGTTCAACTTCCTCCGTTTTAAAGAGAGAGAAGGGAGGAGGGACTAAAATCCAGCCTTCAGACTTTTCAGTTAAAGAAACAGTATACAGAAAAGTACAAACTGTGGTAGGGTTTATTTTTCTTCTAAAAAGTGCATTTTAGATTTTTTTAAAACAAAAAACAAAATAAAATAAACAAATGATTACAACAAAGTCCAGAATTCCTAGAAGGCAATAAACTATCCTTTCAAGGTAGTATGATAGGAATGTCAGGGGCTTTGCTGTACATGGAAAAGGTCACTAATGGGCAATAAACTCCCAGTTTCAGAGCTTCGGGAGCCTCTGAGGACACCAGGCTCTCTGCAATCCCCCAGGATCCAGTTCCAAGGCTTGCCTGTTGAAGTATCCACAGTTCAGTACTCAAATGAAACCACACTGGTCAAATCCCCAGTAAGCAGGAACTAAGTGCATATTTGAACCAAAGCACAAGAAAACTATTCCTAGTTAATCGCACCATAGAAGCACTCCATAATGTTCTATAGCCAAAGAGAATAAGTCCTTACTAGTGTACAAGGAAGATGCTTTTAGGCAGTGTTACTTTACTCTGTTTTTCATATAGCCTTGGCATGAGGCTTGGTACCTTGATTGTGCTCAATAATGTGTGGCATGAAT
Organism: Sciurus carolinensis; assembly: GCF_902686445.1. NCBI lineage: Eukaryota > Metazoa > Chordata > Mammalia > Rodentia > Sciuridae > Sciurus > Sciurus carolinensis. The sequence goes on along the minus strand of NC_062213.1, from coordinate 22,505,648 downwards.
GAAACAGGCAAGAGGAATAACAAAATCAAGCAGTTTCAGCAGATTAAGGTGTCAATTATTCTGAAAAGCAATAAACCCAGAGTTCAAACAGAGACTATAACAATAAATACCAAAGTGATAATGATAATAAATTTGCTTCATGATTTGCAAAAAAAAAAAAATTTAAGAGTCACCTTTCTACCTAGCATTCCTAACTAGGTTCACGTTTCAGAAAACGTCCTTCATTTTTTACTAACAGTACCTTCACATTGACTTATATAATTCACATTACAAACAATCTATATTGGGATGTCAAGTATAGTTTTCTTAAAAAAATCATGAACATTTCTGTTGTCATTTGAGTGTGTATTCTATGTACTATTGGCAACATATCTACAGCAATTTTATAGTAATCCTATTTAATATTTTGCATTTTTATAGGTTTTATCACTCAAGTATGCCTCCCTCAGCACTATCATTTAGTCTTACCCATTTTAAAGAACAAAAATTTGCATTAGCCTTTAAGTCATTTCGAATCCACAAGTTTCTCTTTCAATCCGTCTTTATACAACTTACTGGCTACCTATTGAAAAACAAGAGCCATTTGACTAATTTTTCATTTATAGATTTTATTAGTAAGCTTTCCTAAGTCAACATTATTTTAGAAAATAAATTTTCAACCTGAAAGTTCATTATGAAAGGCATTTCACATGATAAATATGCAATCAACTCTCAAAAAACGAAGGGCAGATAAAGAAACAAAAGTGGACGTGTAGCTGCCTCCAATTACATCATACACATCACATGAGACCATGTTAAAAAGATTTCAGTCAATTTTATTCACATATAGGGAAATGTGGCATGATAGATATGTTTAGTTTTGTTTTGTATTTTTTTTTATTAAGAAAAGGAAACCCAGAAGAGGACAGTCCCTTCATATAGCTGTGTAATTATCATGTTTAAAACTCCTAACCCTCATTCATGAATTCCATATGAATATGGAACTCAAATAAAGGACGAACCAAAACTCTTTGAGAAACCCAAAGAACAGCCAAACTAGGTTCAGTTTATACCAAGAACCTACTATATGCAAAAAGTGTCTGCAAAAATATGAGTTATGATTTTAAGTTCCATTAAGGGAGAAGTTACGGTAAAAACAATGATTTGTGGTTTTGTTATAAAAGATAGAATATACTAAAAGTGTTATTAAAACATGCAGTTCATAGCTGAGATTTTTCAGGAGTAAAATTAACACAACTAGGTATACTGGTGAAATTGGAATATTCAAGTAATCAAATAATTCAGTCAAGTCCCTTTGGCAGAGGAAAGAACATTTTTAAGGGCATGAAAAAGCAATACATCGAAACATTTGGGAAATTTGACCTCCTCATCTTTTTTTTTTTTAATGTACAGGTTCTCCTCATCTTTTAAAACCAAAAAGAAATAAAAGAAAGCAACCATAGTCCAAATATACTATGGGAAATGGAAAATACTCCTTGTTCACCACATCCACAAGTTTGATGCTAATTTCCTTCTGTGGCTTAAGAGCATCAATGACTTGAATAAAACTTCTTTTTTTTTTGGAAAGCACAGAATTCCTTTTGATGTCACAAACACAGAAAGGTCAAAGGTTAGACTGCCACTCAACATTATGACATGTCAAGAACCTGAACAGGAAACCCATTTCTAAACTTACCCAAGGTGCTGCATCCTAAAGCGAGAGCGGCCAGGCTTTGTTCAGCCTGCTGGTGTTTTTGTACTTTGCTTAAGGATTTATTCATAAGGGTGACAATGCCTACCTCATCACCAAGGAGAAACATTCTTTCCTATACAAAGAATCCTGGCCGTTTCTTCCAACTCAGGCCCCCCACCCCACCCACTAATTACTTTCTCAACCTTCTGGAAGGCTAAGAGTCTAGTCAAGTTGAATAGCCCCGGGTTTAGCCCACATTAGACTCTATCTTGTACTTCACACTCCTCCAAAAATTAAAAAGAAAAACATCAGCCATACTGACTCATGGGGGAGGGTGCCATAAGATTTCTCTGGAAATGGAAAATCAATTTTGTAGAAACAAAGATTAGAAATTGCTCCCATACAAAAATGGCTTCACTTACAAATGGTATTGGAGCATATGAACTCAAGGAAACCAGGTTTGGGGAGAAAAGTGAGCTATTCATGTATTCAATGAACATTCACTAATGCCTCCAGACACATAGCTAGGCACTGGATGAGAACGATCCTTGTCCCCAAAGAGCTCACCTTGTGACAGGAAAGAGAGACCACTGGACAACATTTACAACACTGTACCATATGTGCTGGGAGAAGCAAAAGTAAGTGCTCTGGAGCCCAAAGAGGGGAGCCTCTGGCCGAAATAGACAAGGGAAGAGAAAGAATTTTTTATGGTCTGGGCTTGTAGCTCAGAGGACGAGCACTTGCCTAGTATGTGTGGAACACTGGGTTCTATCCTAACACCACACGAAAATAAATAAAAATAATTTTTAAAATAATAGTTTTTTATAAGATGATGTTATGCCATAGTTGAGCCTTCAAAAATAAAGGTAAGCAAAAAATCGGATGCGGGTGAGGCCAGTGGTAGATGATTCACCAGGTCATGGAAATTACAGAACGATGATTTGACCTGGAAATATGAACAGCCGTATCTATTCAGTAGAGACCTCAGAGCAATGCAGAAAAGAGGACTGGAACTCCACTAGTTCCAATCCTGTGTCCTCCAGCAGTCAGTCAGGGAATACCACCTGGCTGTTATCAGTGAGAATTCCCTACCATCCCCAAAACTTATCTAATAGCTGCTTCATAAAGTGCAAGAGAGGGCATGCATTTTTTTAAACATTGAACTTTCTCTTGCCTATCACTGTACTTTAGCTTCAATATATCAAGTTTGGAAGCTAACAAGTGAAGTAAGTAAATAATTGCCTTTTCTTTTACCTCCCCATAAATTGGCTCCAGCTATCAGCAAAACCCATTGAACTTCCCTCTAAAAGAAGTTCTGATGGAGATGGAAGCATTAGTCTTTCAAAGAGATTGGTTTTAATCAAATACTTGCCCTTTTATATCACTTGTAGTTTAAATGGTACTCTGCAGGCCTCGGGCATAATCAAAACATATGCATTTTTCTCTGAAGGTAGTTCTTTTAAAACTTGGCCAAGGATAATGCCTTCGAAAATGCAGGGATTTCTGCCACCGAAAGAAGTGGAACAATGGAGAACTTGAAACTACTTTATAAAGTATATTTTTTTTAAAATCATAACTCACTTATAATAATGGGATGAAGGAGGTGTGGAGCCTTCTTTGTCAAATGTAGAACAGTCCCTCACAAGGAGAGGAACCAGGTCCAGAGGGAAGTCCTTGAGGAGTGGCTTCTAATTCTGGCTCCTCCACTCAAGACCACAGCATCTCTCCGGGCCTCATCCTCCTGACACCCCACCCTTCAGCAAACAGAGAAGTTCATCAACTCCTTTTATTTTGAGAGGGGGCCTTAAAATTGAATCAATAATAATACCAACTACTACTTAGGAGGCACTTTTGCTCGATGCTGTGATAAATGCTTTCCACAGGGCAACATTAATAAGAGAGACTAGAATCCCATTGTACTGATGAGGGAGTGAGGGTCTAGATGACAAAGTGACACTGAGACAGCATGAAACACTCCTGACCACTACACTCTTCTGCTTCCCCAACTTCCCCAAACCTCCAAGTCCTCACTAGGTCATGCAGGTCATTGAACCCCAACTGATTTATTTAAATACATGGTTTTCCCCCAAACATTTTTGCAGTTTATACAAGGTTAAAAAATGTGAACCCGGGACACTTTTGGATAAGAAGGTTCCAATATGAAATGTTTCACATAACTAGCTCTTTTATTTCCAAGCAGATTTACTTTGTAGAGGCACCTCTGGTTTTAACCAGAGGATGCTCTGAAGGGGTAGACCCAGAGCATCCCCTAGGATACCTTATTTTCATCCCCAATGTCTACAGGCAAAACTGGATATTTGGGGTCTCTTCCTTCCATAAAGTGATGTCACCAGAGAACTAGCTCCCAGTGCAGAAGGTGAGGTGCAGACATCTGAGTAACTGCCACTCCCTGGCAGTCTTCCTGGGCTTTGCACATCAGCCTTTCATTCTGCACACACCGAGTCCCAGGAGGAGAAAGAGGAAAGAGACTTACAAAGAAATCGCCACTGTCATTTAATGAATTGACGCTGGCGTGCTTTTAATAGCCCCATTTAATTGTACGGTGGTATTTCTGCAAAAGCCCTCCCACCACTAATGTATTAACAGTCGCTCATCCTGCCTCTGGGGAATTACAACTGCTCCATTTTCTCCTCTTCCACCCAGCCCCCCTACACGACTTGCCTTCCCCTTAACACTGTCACAAAAGCTGAGAACAAAACAAAAAAAATTACAGGATTTTAGGTGGGTATTACTTAGGTATATTAAACTGTGGCATTTAACTTCCAGGGGTGGGGGGAAAAGGGCAGCATTTAATGAAAGAGGGTTATGATTAAAAATGTAAAAATAATAGAATACTAAAGCCACAATCATGGGTACAAGAAACATTAACTTTCAGTTATTTTAAAACCATAACATCATCAAGTCCATTATAGAGAACTGATGGCTACATATGACCTCCACACCAAGACAAGGGAACAGTTTTTCTCACCCTAATAGAACATGCCAGCCCAAAATAGCAAAATGCATTAAAAATAGTAGATGTCTTAACTGAGGTCTCCTGTAGCCAGGGGCATGTTATTTCTAAACCTTCACATCGTGTACCCAAACACAATGCAAAAAGGACAATTCTCAAGTGAGAAGTCTCACTATTGTCCTAAGAAGCATTGTTCTTCACACCTGGGGGGGGGGGGGAGGTGTTTCTAAAACCAGACACCATGACAGAACAGTTTAAGATGATGACCAGAAACCTCTGACTTTACTATCTGGAAAATTCTACATTTATTTTTCCAATAAGATCTGCCCGTTTTCTTCCAATCATACCAATGTGAGCACAACTCCCCAGAAATTAAGCCACTAAGAAGTCACAGTAAGAATGAGTCCCCTAAAACAAGGATATTTCAGCAGAGGTCCACAATTACCTGTAGCAAGAATCTGATGGGTAATTTAAGAACATGGGGCTATCCATATGCACTACCTAGAAAATGTTCCAATCTTACAGACAATGAGCAGGCTAACCATAATACATGCTAAGCCAACTACTGTTTTCAGAAATCCAACTTCAAATAATTTTCTTACAAATCACCTCTATTCCCATGCCCCATGAAATCTCTGCTGGTCTTTCCAACTTGATTTTAAAATCCCTCACCTATTCTAAAGTTCTTCCGAAACTGAAAACAAAGAAGAAAGCATTAAGTTTGTGGTGAGGAAAAGAACCTGGAATCTCAGAACAGTGAGGTGAGCACAGCGATTAAACTTCTCTTCCCATCAGCTTTTCTGTCATGTTACCAGAATACACTATGGAGGACACGCTTGTGGCCCAAGGAAGCTGTATAACATTACAGCTGACTGACAAGAACAATCAGCAGTAGAGCTGGTGGGGCTTGAGAGATGGACAGACAGACTTTTCTCCCCTTATTTTACACATATAACTGGATACAATTCCCTTCTCAGCATAAAATAATGTTTTCTGTTACTCTGAATTTGGGGATACAAGAACTGAGTTTGAAATGGAAGCTTATAAATGGGCCTGGCACACAAAAAGCACTTAATAAATGCATATTCAATTCAAGAACAGATAAATCTCCAGAACGGCACTCTCCATAACATGTAGAGAGAACACTGTACTATTTAATACTCTCCAACTAGTTCCCACTGCTCCAATTAGCTGTTATGCATCTGTCTTATGTGGCCAATCACCCATCAGTCACCCTAAGAGTTTAAAGATTCAGGTTGTCAAGGCCAGTCTGGCCCTGATCCATATTCTGAACATGAAGAATTCAAGACCTCAAACCCATGTCCTTAGACTCTGTCCCGCCCTGGTTGGTACCTCAATACTCCTCTTTCCAACTTAGTTGGCTCCTAAGCAGTCACTCTCAAGCTGGTGTCCTCATGCCCAAGACATGTAAGAAGATTTCTTCACTCAAGAATCAAGCACTGGCTTTGGTGGATCAGTTTCAATGGCAATCAAAGATACCACCAACAGCCTGGATGGCCCCCACTAAAACATTATCCCTAACCTATTAATCCCATTGAGGCGAACCCTAAGGAACACACCCATTAGTGTGGAGACAACTAACAAGTTGCCAAACTCTCTCACCCAACCTGGATAGGGGGAATTCAAGATCACCAACTAGGACCTTCCTGAGAACCTAGAGGAAGGCTTTCTGGTAATTACAAGGTCTACAGAATAAAGATGCAAGGAACTCTCCAGAGCTAAAATAAATAGGACTTGCCAAAGTGACTAGGCCCCAGGTACTACCTCTGCTGACCCCACTGTCAGCCCCTCATCAGAATCACTGAAGAGCACAAGTCTATATTACCCTAGTGCTGGTGAGGGACATATGCCTGTCTCCCTCACTGGACTGCAGATACCAAAACCACAGGAATCAGACATTTATTCAGCAGTTCAGGTGCCAAGCCAGTAAATAACCTGGGCATGTTATATAATTCAGCCACTCCCAAACCTGCTATCAGAGCATCGGGGTCACTGGTGAAGCCTCCAGAAGACAGAGGCCCAGAGCACAGCTCTTGAAAATGTTGGGTGCATGTACATCAGTATTTTGAGAAGTCCCTGGAGGACTCTGAAAGCACAGCCCTAGGTGAGACCCTGGGCCTGGCATTGGTAAGAATTAGGACTTAAGAGCCCAATTTGAGCTGGGTTCAAACCCTAACTCTGTCTCTTATTCTTTAAGGGCCTCGGCAAATTGTGGAGTGCCTCTCAAGTCCATCCTATCTGTAAAATGGAGATCAGCCCAATGTACACCTCGGAGTTTTTGCAAGGTAAGTGTGTTAAGAACATACCTTCCCAATACAAAGTAATACATGACAGATACCTGGGTAGGGGACTCAAAGCACTGTGCCCTATCCACTCCATACTGCATCATAATAGTTCATTGAAAGGAGCTGGGATAAGTCCTTATTGCTAACAAGGTGTGTAAGTTTCCATTGTTAAACATATATCATCAGTTAGCACTGGTCCTCCAAAGACCTTGCTAACACATTGATAAACGGCAAGGGTAAAATGTTAGAAACAGGTGCGTAAATTCAACTTTTATATTTATGTTAATAAAACAAAACTTGGATATCAAGTTTATAAGGTTTGAAGATAAGGATGCTGAAGTTATTAAATAAGCTATTTGCTAAAGCCTTGGTGACAGTTCTCTCTTGCATAGGAACAGGACGGACCGGGGAAGGCAAGGATGTGCCAAGTGTGTGCATGTCACCGTTTCATCAGTGAAACACACAGCTTAGATGGGGGACAATATTCTGAGTGCCATCAGAAGCTTCATCTGAAAGTTAGCATTTCCTTTATTTATGGAATTTGAAGGGTTTAATTTTGGGGTTTTTTTTTTTTGTTTTTTTTTTTTTTGGAGCATTTTCCTGTTCTTTTGTGGGAACGTATTACATTCCGAGCCTAGTGGATGACAACACCATTTTTATAGCAGAAGTCACTGGGGGGAAATAATTCGCTGAACAGACACTCGCTTTTCTGCAAACTTTAATGGAACACATATATTACACAATTAGGAGACAAAAGCCACACGTTCACATGCACACATAGACTTTTCTATCCTGTTAATTGTATGTGACTTTGGTCAAGAAAAAAAAAAAGTAGTGTTTTTACTGAAATCAAATGGTTCTGATTTGTTGCAGAGCAGTAAAAAAGAAAAGCTTTACCCGTCCTGTACTGAGCAACAAATTTCATGTCCCTGAGTATCCCCCTGGATAATCTATTTTAAAGGAACATTTTGAGCACTAGAAAAATAAATAATATCCCTTAGGTGAATCTGACTTGTAAATAAGGAAAGCTATTAAGCGCTTAGTGTTTTTAGTCTCTCTATCATAAACTCCATAAATAATCTCAAGATATATAGCTCATCTGGCTCTACTCAATAAGGCTTTGTTTTTGAGTAAAGCAGAGCACAACACTGGCAAATTCTCTGATACCCAACCCTCATCTCTTAATAAAAATTCCATCAAAGGTGGGAGAAAGGAGATTGCCAATTAGACAAAATAGAGAGTCCAGGAACTTAAGCAATTCTTGTATTAGGTTATGTATTTATTGCCTATCAATTATATGGCTATTTATAGTTACTGATTGCCTAAAATTTTATGAATGTCTCCAAAATTTTTTCACACCACCATTTTTCTGGAGTGGAGAGACTCTTTAGGTAAGCCATTTTAAGAGCAAAAGCATAGAAATAATCTTCCTGGAAGGGCCTTTTATTCTAAGCACCTGGCATAAAGCTATTGTGTCCAGTGATTTCATATTATGGCCTTCCACACATAAAGGAAATGCTCTGAATCCTAAGGACTAATTGCACATCCACAGATTTCCTCTTTCCACAGAGCTTTTTAATTGGGTACTTTAAGTTGCCAAGTATGTTCAAAAACGGTATTTCAAATAAGCACGCAAAGTGACTGCTGAACTAGAATTGGAATATTCAGCTTCCCTTTGGTTGAGGAACCCATGCACTTATTTTAAGCTATTCATTCTCCACAAGATGACAAGAAGAAGGGAGAGACCAAGTATCTTTGTCTATTTAATTCAACTTACATTCACAATGATATGAATGGTTCCATTTGATTCCAATGCAACACGCTAATGCAAAAAGAGTTAAGAGATCTAAAATCAGAAACCCCTACTCCAATGGGATATAAAAATTAAATATATGTCCTTCTACTTTCTGTAAGTAATTAGCTGTATAGAAGAACGGTATACATACATAGGGGCTTAATTTTGTCTAAGGCTCAGTTATTTCTGAAGCCACCCTTCTCCAGTAAAATCCTATGCTTTGATTCAGAAGAAGAGGTCGATATCACATACAAGACTCTGCAACATCACACAACCACATAAAACTGTCACCATGAAATACTGCGCTGCATGACTCTGCTACTGCTTCTTTTATTCTTGCAGCAATGGACACACAACCTCAGAGGATGAATTCACCACTTCAAGGCTCATGCCTAGCACGGTACAGAAACAATGAGAACAGCTTTGGGAACAGGAGCCCCAAGGGATGCAGACATTGCTATCCAATCTGACAGCACATCCACTTTTGCATTAATAATTTCTATACTACCACACTCTGCATCCCCCACCCTCAAGTGAAAGGTCTTCCATGCTAGAAAGGAGGCCAAACCTGAAATTATTCCAATGCTTTCAAAACATTGAATCAATTTCTTCCATCAGATATTCGTATATTAAAGTTAAAATATTAGCTTCAGATTGTAAGCACAGTTTTCAAAATAATTATTAGGCATTGGCAGAGGTCAGGAACCAAACATCAGAAGGTCTATGAGCCCTACAAAAACGTATGTTTAAGTTTGATGTGTAGTTTTCTAAAAGGAGGTTTGGGAAACCACATGGTCTAAGAATCTCAGCAGTCAGCTATAAAGTCGTTTCTATGATTATGCTGAGGGAAATAATCATAAATAAAGCTATACAATTATACAGAAGATAGAAGAGGAAATAAATAAATCCTTCAACCTAATGTGCTTACCTAGAAGGAACATAATGACAACCTTTTACTACGTACCCTATAACAGAAAAAAAAAGCATTTGTTTAATAAAAGATAAGTTGGACTCATGCATGTAATTGGGAAGCATTTGTTGCTATTGTTGTTATGTATTAATGTACAAAGAGATTCTTCATCCCACGAGTAGAATTTTAAAACCTGATAGAAACAAGCCCATTCTCAGGCTTATAAAACAAGCCTTTACAGATAATTATGTTTTATTACTCCTCATTTTATGGGAATTGTGTTATACAAAACAAATACCAGATGCCTATTTGTTTTATTCATTTCAGGGAAAAAAAATCCTACAAGTGCCTCTGCGAATAGAACTGCTTTTAATTAAACACAATGCACAATGAGCACATAAAAATTAATACCGTTTGAAGCCAGCAGGTAGAAAGCAAATGTATCAAATGGCAACTGCTGAACACCCCTCCTTTTCCGGACTGAGAACATTCCCAAGCTTACTACTTGAGAACTGAAATGAGCCAGGGACACTTGAGCAAGGTCATTCCTTATTTGGGGGGAAATTAAGGCCAATGTTCATGGAAACGTAAAACCTGAACATGAAAAAAAAAAGTCAATGTTTTAGTGGCAGCTATATTAAATCAGATCCTGCATGAGGCCCCTTTAGAAAATCAGGCAGGTCCCTTGTGAGCCACTTGGGTAAAGCCGTTGAGAGTGAATGAATGGGGTTCATTTCTGCCACACCAGAAAAATGCAAAGTGATATCTGGCATGGTTCAGACTTAATCTACAAATGCTTATCATCAAAGGATGTGTCCAACGGTGGCTACTCTCTGATAAATACCACCCTGTTTTAAAAGAAGAAAAAAAGAAATGGGGGAAGGAAGGAGAGACCCAGAAAAGAGAACAAACTAACACTTGACAGTTTCTTCCTGCCCCAAAAAATAAAGCCTATCTGTTCAACTATCCTATCCATTCAAATCATAAAACAAAAATTCAGCAGGCAACATTTTAGCCCCGTAACGAGAAAAATGTGAACCCTCTTTTCACTTTTTCCTTTGCTTTTGTTTTCTTATTTGCTTTTGATCAAATCATAGTAAGACCCACTCACCACCCAGTTGGAGATTTCAATCATGTGGCCAGTTTTGATTCATACTCACTAGTGCCAGGAGTCAAAACAGACATTTTGAAAGCACCATGTGAAATAATGAGAAACAGCAGGTTGTACCTGGACACCCATTTCCACCTTATTTAAGAGTCCTATTTAAGGGTCCCATCTCAACTTCCTCTATTTGCAATTCCAAATCTCAGACTAATCCAGATTCAGGGAAAAGCTTTTTTCTTCCTGTAAGACTTGAGACAGATAGTCTTTGGTTAGTGGACTTTGGTCTTTTGGTTAAATGGGGTGGTGGGGTGACACACTATTTTTTAACAAGTAACATCCTAAGGCATTTTTAGCCTTAAAACAGATTTTTAAACAGATGTGGGCAATGGGGGGAAAATGACATTTAACTTAGATATCCCCCCCAAAAAAATGCGTTTTGCTTAAAAAAAAGAACTTGTTATCAAAGATAACAAGTGACTGTACGGAAAGAGAAACCACAACCAAGAGTCAGATGTCAATCTCACCTCAATCCTAATCTAATCAAAGTACTTATTTTCACAACAGATAACTCAAAACTGTTAGAAAGAGAGAAAGAATTATACGAACTGGCATGGAATAATGCTTGAGATGTAATTAAGAGATTAAAAGAGATATTACAAAAGAATATGTATGTAATGATCCTGTTTTCGAGAATATAAATAATATGCACTTAAGACAAGGAGGAATAGACACCGAACAGCTACTGGTAGTCCTGGTAAGTCTACGTTGGAGAACTTTCACTTTCTATAATGTTTGTACTTTTAACAATGCTAAAGTCATACTTCTGCAAACAGATTTTTTTTCCTCCGGCACATCCACTGATTGTGCTTTATGCCATAACCCTCAAGTGGCGTTCTCTTAAGTGAAAGGTGAAATCTGCAATGGAGCTTCTGAGATGAGAACATGTGTAAGGAAAGCTTGACTTGGATGGCAGTACGAAGCCTGACCTAGGAGCACCAGGGGACCAGAAGAGTGTGAGTGTGTGTGTGTGAGTGTGTGAGCAAACACAAGTCTTCAGAGGAAGGAGGGAGGGTTACCGAAAACAAGATTAACTGAAAGGAAGAAGCAGAGTGAAGTGATGTGACTCAGGCAGGCAGCAGGCCTTTTGTGAAGAGTCACAAAGAAGGGCCTCCGATGGTCCCCTGATAGCTGCTAGAGAGCACCCAGGAAGAAGAGGTGTGCAAAATCCACCCTTGTCAGGTGTGGGCAGAAGGGCCAGGTATGGTTCTGCAGAGATGTGAATTTCAGTCAAAGGCCTATAGCTAAGTGGCCTTGGGATGCACGGTGGAAGCTGAGGTCAGCCTGCAGAAACCATGCTGTGACATCACAGAATCATATCCCTATGCCTCCTGTGTGTGGTTTCTGCTGTGGGAATAGGGTCCATGGATGCTGGTGCCCATTCCCCAGTGGGGAGATGGGGATGAGCTCTGGTCTCAAGGGCAAACTCTGTCCCTTCCTTGCAGGGAGCAGCAGAAGCACCGAAAGAATGAATAAGGGGCATCCTCTATGGTAGAGTTGCCAGAGAATTCTACCATGATTCTCTTCAAGGGGATCACCATCTCTCAGCCACTCCCCTAAAAAGAAGCCAGCTTCCAAGCAACATACACTGTACCTGGCCAAGAACTGGGGCCCATCTCGGACAATAAGATGCAGTTTAGGTTCCACAAAGCAGGCTTATCAGAATATTCCTGAGTTATAACCAGAGACCTACTTACAGCTAAATGACAATTAAAAGCTTGAGTTAATTTAAAGCTGCAAATCATCATCTGATTTTACAAAAATCTCTAATTTTACTCCTATTATCTTAAATCTCAAGGGGGTAAAAAAAATCTTTTCTAAATTTATTTTTCCCATTCAACATTGCTTTTCAGTTGTTTATTCAAGAAAAAAAAATAAACAACTCTAACAATTCAGTTTCCTAAGTCTTTCTGCACTAATAGAAAGAAAAATACTCATTCAACAACTACTCCTTGAGGATCCAGTGTAAGTTTAGCACTGTGCTAAGTGCTAGAGAAACAGACTAAAAACAAATATACACCGTCCCTGTTCTCGTGGAGCTAGCTGATATTCAAGGGCAACTGCTGTTGAGCCCAAGCAGTGCAGAAAGTGTGAAACATTCAAATAACTTTGCAGTTAAACATATTTGGAAGCAAATGGCAGAAAGAAAAGGCCTCTCAGGTATGTTTTTCCACCATGAAAGGAGTGCTATATACTTTGAAACTAATATTTTCTATATTTGAAAAATACACATAATAAAGAAAGCATTAAAATAGATTTAAAAATACAGAATATGCCATATTTCTACTTTTTGCTTTGGTTCTGGAATTTCCACACTAAAGAAAGAACTACAAAGGGCTAATCGAATAAAATAACCTTTAGTAAGGACATATCAAACAAGTCACTGTACTGGGAGGGGGACTCTAGGGTCCACAGGGAATAAGTCAGCTCTATCCCTAAATGAGTATCACCTAGAGAGATAAAAACTAAATAATTATAATGCAAGGCAGAACAATGTAAGGCCCCAAAAAAGATTCAAGGGCTATAGTCTAATTTCCAGAATTTACTTGGTCCCAAATGACATAAATAGGACCCCCAAAGACTTCATGCCTGGACCCCTAAAATTATGCAGAGTGAGGGAATAGAAGCAGGGAGGAAACTTCAGAGCGTCCCTCAGTACATGTTGGAACCAGACTCCCAGATTACCATCTCACCTGCATGGACAGAGTAATGCTTAATAGAAGCTGCTGCAGATGCAGCTGATGATTAACAGGTAATGCCCTGGGCTGAAGGGCAGGCCAAATGGCCTGTTGATTTGTGCTCTGCTATCTGAAAGATCACTAGACCATTTTTATACCCTGGGGGGACTGAAATGACAGTCTTCAAATGATAGTTCTTGTACCATGTCCTGAATAGGAACAAACTGAGAAAGCTCCCAGGCCATCATACCCAGGAGTCCCAAAAGCAAGTATTTTACACTTTCAGAGACATATCCAAAACGTCCACTTAACGTACCTCATAGAATTCCATGGATTCACTGGAAATACAATACAGTCTTCTTACCATGCTACTACCTGGATATACAAATCAGTTCATTGGAAAAAAGAAGACCTTGATTTAGTATGAATGAAATGAGGACCTTGGGACAAGGAAAAGGGACACACATGCCCTTGCCACCAAAGCAAGAAGGTTTTTAAATTGCCCCTTGATTCTTAGTATAAAATAATATTCAATATCGGCTCCAGGAATATTCCTAGAAAAAAACAGAGAGACTTACAGTCCTCATCATGCATAGAATACACATCCTGCTTCTTGTCTTAAGCTGAGTAGTATCAAATTGGGGATAAGAGCAGGAAAAGCTCACTTTAACCTGCACTTAGTGAACCGCTCAGCAGAGGCCCTTTTTTAAAAGTGTATGTTAGGGAACACTCTGTATGACTCTATGATTTTGAACAAGAACATAATCCTATTCATATACATCCTATTCACATAAATATATGGACACAGTCAAGTTTCCAGGGGCCTAGTGGAGCCAATGACAGTGAAGCTTGCTATAATGTGGAAAATGTGGAATCCAATAGGAATCAGATCACATCTGGATTTGGTGGCAAAAATAGTATTATAGAAAAGCTCTTACACTGTGTTTGTTCATAACTGCAGCTGTTTCTTGGGAGAGAAAATGCAAACTGAAGCTCTGATGTGTCTGAATGCTCCTGGATCTTCAAACCACAGGTTTGAATTTCTTTCCTAACTTTTCTCTTGGCTGCTCTTCTAGGTTTATCATTAAGGATAGGGGCATACTGCTTAAATATGACATGCAGAAACAGTATCCTAGTCTTGGTTCTGCAGTGGCCAACAATGCCATCCTAGAGGAAAAGTAGTCCATTGTTAATAGTCGTGCAAGTTATTTAAAGCAGAATGTTATTCTCTGTTATTGCTTCATGATTCACTCAATGTGCCTGCATGGCGGGATCTCTTGTGTGGCTCCTTGGATTGCTAGAGAAAGAAATGAGTTTGAGTTCTCCATCTTGCACACATTTATTCTGGAAACTCAGGATACCAATGACACACACCTCCCACCCATTTTTAATGTTTTCTCAGAAGATAGGAACAAGACCAACATGCCTGATTATCTTCACAGAACATAATACTTTTGTGAAAGGAGAAAACATTTTCTTGAGGACACAGTCACATTAATGATTCGCGCTCCTGACTGAACAACTTCCCACCAATGAAAATGTACTGTATTTTGGCAACAGTTCCAACAGGTGGTTGGAATCCTCGGCACTTGCCAAACCACCACGAGCTTCGATGTGACTGGCAAACTATGGTATCACATTGCACACTACAATTATAATGAGCTGTAAACAGGTCAAATGAAAGAAATGAAATTAGAACAATGATAAACACACAAATGGTAAGACTGGAATCATTTGGGTCTCATGTGGTTTAATAGTAGAGATTAATAAAGACAGTAACGGTGATTCTGTACTGAATACTTGACTCCACAGCAAGCACTGTCCTAAGCATGTGACACTTGTTATTTACCCACTTATTCCTCACAATAACAACTGGTGAAGTAGAAATTATTATCACCCCCAAATGAAGAAATAGAAACAGAAGTTGTCACAGGTATCACATCCAGCGACAGAGCCACAACCGGAATTCAAACCACTAATATCCAGGACCCATATGTGTGACCGCCACATGCCCCTGCACTGGAAGTCAAGAGACATGTGTTCCACTTTCAAGTCTGTCATAACTAACTACATGGCCCTGGGCAAGTTGCTCAACTTCCTTGGATCTTGATTTCCTTATGTACATGATGCAAGACTTACACTAGATCTTAAGATCACCTTCCATCATCTTGCTCCTCTCCTCTCTGGACAAAACTATGACCCCAAGTTTCAGGGTCAGTTGAACACCACTCCCCTTCATGAACAACCATGCAACATGCAGATGGATGTGCACAAAATGTGCAGGGTCGCTATCCTCAATAAGCATCAAGCAAGTCGGTCTCAGGTAGGAACACCAGAGAAGGGAAACTGAGTTTCAAAGAGGTTCCAACCCTCACCAACACTCCCCAGGTTATCACAACACTCCCCAGGTTAAAATTTTAAATTTTTAAAAAAATTTTAAGGTGCACATTTCTTTTTTTAAATATTTTTAGTTGTGGAAGACCATAATATCTTTATTTTATTTATTTATATGTGGGATTGAGCATCAAACCCAGTGCCTCACACATGCTAGGCAAGCACTCTACCACTGAGCTACAACCCAGCCCAAAGGTGCACATTGCTTAGATTACCTTTATAGAAACCTAAAATGTATTTTGGCATTGAATCCCTTCTGCCCTCTTTTATCCCTACTTGAGTTACTCCTTAGACATGGTGAAGTCCAAAATAAATATAAGAAAATACTACTCCCATCTTTTAACTGTACTAAACATTGAGGTACTTAAATTTTATCTTAACATAAAATACTACTCATTTTTTAAAAAATACGTAATGTAACTCTACAATCCAAATACAAAAAATATTACACATTTCCACTCTTTGAATCAATAAAAGATGACTGCCCTACATTTATGGGTTTGCAACATTACCCTTGCATACTTAAAAATGCAGTCATCATAAAAAGTGCTGCTTAAAGGTAGCTTTTTTAATGCAATGTGAATTTTAAAGGAGCATGTAGCCTATAAGAAATGGTGTTTTCACGAAAAATTTATTCTCTGCCTCTCAGGAAAGCAGCAGCATTTCAGTATTAGATTCCTTCTGATTGGATTTTCAGATTGCTTCAGATATACAGACCTTGCAATAATTTTGGAAAATGGCCTTCCTAACCTTAGGATGAACATAAAGCATAATTCACATTTAATCAAGTGTCATATGATTGTCACCAAATCTGAATCAATTTTTAAGACCTACTAAGCAGTCAGGTAATTGTAATACAGTGCAGCATCCATTTCGTCTATACACCTTGAATCCTTTAATACAATATTCCAGAAGATTCCACATGCCATCATAATCAAGCCAGGAGAACTTAAAAGGGGGACATAGAGGCCAGTGGCAGAAACAATCATACATCTTCCTTTTGCTTTTTTTCTCCCTTCACTTTTTAATTAAATGATAAATCTCAATACAAATTCATTAGAAGGTTGATAGCTCAATTAAGCACTATGCTAGTAAACGCTCTAGGGCAACACTTCAGTATCAGTTAACAGAGTTCAGGTGTAACCTGAGCAAAAAAATGTAGGCCATAAGATCTACTCTGCCAGCCTTTGGGGAGAAAAACTGAAATGAAAAGTGTGAGGTGGGGGTGGGGAGGTGAGGGTCCGATATCTACAGACTGTTAAAATTAAATGATAAAAAGGTCAGAAAGGTTTTGCCTATAGCAATAAATTCTTTGGATTTATATAATGCAGCAAACCCCCTTGCTTCATTTTAATTTGATTTTACTGATACATCTAACACAGCAATATTTTTTAAAGGAAAAGAAAGTTAACTTAAAAATTACAAAACACAGGGCTAGGGTTATGGTTCAGGGGTAGAGCACTTGCCTAGTGCATGTGGGGCACTGGGTTCAATCCTCAGCACCACATTGAAACAAATGAATAAAATAAAGGTATCGTGTCCATCTACAACTAAAAAAAAAAAAAAATTAAAAAAAAAAAACACTTATTGGAAAAAATTTCCCATTTGAAAATTAACAGAAACTAGGGGAATAGCAAATGAACAAATGACCTTGGAAGAGGAATACAAAGGGCTATATTATAAACCAAGAGTGACTTTTTTGTTGTTATTGTTTGGTACTAGGGATTGTACCCAGGGGTACTCTGCCACTGAGCCACATCCCCAGTTCTTTATTTTATTTTTTATTTGAGACAGAGTCCTGCTGTTGTTTCGGGCCTTGCCACATTGCTGAGGCTGACCGTGAACTTTAGATCCTCCTGTCTCAGCCTCAGACCTGGTACTTGAAATCTATAGTGGTAATATTCCTGCTCATTAAATAAATGTAACTTTTTTCATTTATACAACAAAAACTAAGTGTCTACTCTGAATCAGTCCTGTGTGCTAGGGTTCTGAAGAGAGAGTTCAGAGTTTCCCAAAGAGGCCTTTCTTCCCTGCATATTTAAAACCCCTATGCGACTTGCTCCTTATGCGTGCAAAACACCTGGTAAACTGTTCAGAAACCTGGACCTTCATCCCAAGAGAGGCTGACTGGCCCAGATTGGGGCCAGGACCTGTCCTCGGAGGTGAGATCCTGTCGTACAACCAAGGTTGAGACCCACTGCCTGTACCCCTTTCTATGTTGCTCTTTTTCACAGTATCTTAGCACATGCTGTGATTTGTGGGGTCTCACCTCCAGCCACTAGACTGTAGGTGTCTTCAGGGCAGGAGAAATGTCTCTTTTATTCACTGTTAAGTCCCCAAGTACCTGCATACAGTAGGAACTCAATAAGTATCCATTGATAAAAGTAAGAGTGTGTGTGTGTACACACACACACATGAATCTTCACCTCAGGGCCTATACAATCCACTGGGAAGAAAAAAAAATAGTTAAACCAATGGGAATTCACAGCTGGGGTAATTACTAAATATTCTAAGGGAAAGCAAAGACCCAGAGAATTTGGCCTGGTCTGAGGCTTCAAGGAGAAGTGACTCTGGTTGAAATAACATGGAGCTGGGAGGCAGTTCTCCAGAAAGAGGGAAGAGGGTGTATGGGAAATGGATAAAGAGGAGGAACACAGTTCTGTCATAGGGATGGAAATTGGGGGGCAGGGGTGAGAGGCTGGATCAGCACACTTTGCCAACATATAACTGTGAGAAACCCATGAAGGTGCATTCAAGTCAAATGGTGTTAGGATCACATTTTCTATCTGTGATACTACAGAGGATCTCTACCAATCAGTCAGGGTGCTAGAATGCACATAGAAAATGTGAAATCCATTCACCTTCACCCATCATCTCCCACCCTGGGCCCATCTAGGAGTACAGAAAAAGTAAGCCAGTGACAAGCTCCATCTCCTCATGGGCACCTCCCTTTTCCAAACCCCAAATGCCTATGTTACACCTTGGGCAGGTAGGCCAACCTTGGCTTAGGGCCACTCTTTTCATTAAAGCCCAGGGCCCAAGGGCATCTGGGCACTAGTCAATCAAGATGAGCTAGCACTACAGACTCACATCACAATATCATGTCTTGAGTCTATATTACAGGTAATGTCATAAAAAAACAGAAATCAGGCCCAACACACCAGAAACCCAATACTAACACAAAGGAAATCCTGTCTCTCCAGAGCCCTAGAGAATGCGCCACAGTTGGTAGAAATGTTTATTCTTAAAGGGAATCAAAATATTACCCATATGGTTACAAAAGTTATCAAGTGGATTGTTTTTCTACTTTCTTAAAGAACAGTAAACACATGATGCTCAGGTTCAACCCTAAACCCGGCAGTAGTTCATCAGATATTTACAGAAGTTCCACTGGGTGACAGGCAAGGCAGTAGGTGCTGGGACACAGCAGCCAACTCGTTCCTAAGGAATGGGGAGGACACTCCTGGACACTGGGCCAGTGATTCTGAAATCACCATGCTTCTTTACTTTTGGGCTTAACGTTCTGTAACTTCCTGGTCCACTTCCTTGTATTTTGGTTGACAGCTGACCTTTCTTCCCAGATTCATCTACAAGAATCACTTTCTCATCTGTAAATTTACTGCTTCTAACCTATAGCAGGCTGGGAAACCAGATTGCTAAACTGGTTAGAACCATCTCTCTAAAGTAAGATTAAATAAATTCTAAGAGAGAAACCCAAATGATACTCCAAAACTCAACCACGCTGTTATCTATGAGTGCATGATCTTGTTGACATCAATACCAGCTATTCGAACAGTAAGGTGCTATGGTTAAGAACACAGGTTTGTAAGTAGGACTACTCTGTTTATATCCTAACTCTGTTATAACTCTTAAAGAGTTTATATTACAACTCTTAAATGGGTCACTTTGAGAGACTCTCAGTTTCAACTTCTATAAAATTTAGATAAAATGGGTATCTTACTGCAAGGTGGACATAAAGATTAAAGAAGATACTGTCCATTACCCAGCATATAGTATACCCTCAATAAATATTAGCTGCTGTTGCTATCATCATCCACAACTGGGCTCAAATACTTAAGTGCCAACAGGATATGGCTTCTACAGTGCCTGCCACAGCCAACTTCCCCTAACCACAGTCCCCGGTTCCAGGAAGCAACTCTAGGTTTTTCTTTGCAAAAAGCTGTCCACCTAATAAATCAAGGGTAGTAAGGTGACAGGCAGTCCTTTCACTGATCAGGTCCCCAGCACACTGAAGACATGACCTAATATAAACTGCTCTCCCAGAAGGAGCAATGATCACTGGAAAAGGTAGACTGATTTTCTCCAAGGTCTGGATTAGAAAGTTCAGGAAAGAACTGGCCAGTGGTTGGCAGACACACATATAGGCAGTGATGTTGGCCAGAGCAGGCACAACGTAGCCTGTCCCAGGTATTATGCTGAGTCCTGAGAACTTAGCAGAGCAATTTCAGTTCAGTTTCTGTTCCACATCCCCTTATGATAAATCCTGTGACTTAAGATGGGCTGGGTTTTTTATTTTGTTTTGCTTTTTTCTCATTGCAACCTAAGGGCCTGGTGAGCCAACTGAGGGAGGCTACCAGTAGCTGAGATCCATTCATACAAGTTGTCCCTCCAAATGTCACCCTCAACTGGTAAGGTGTACAAGTTAACTGCAAAAGGGATCATCTGCATTCTTAGAGCAGTTGACCAGGGAACATGGAGGTAAAGAAGTGCCTGGTTCTCCTCCTCCTCCTTCCTCCAGCCCTTGTCACCTGCAAGCTCCAGCTCAAAGACCTACGTAGGTCTTTCCACAGCCCACAAAGCAACGGCTGAACTTCCAAGGGCACCTACCACAATTGCCTGAGATTTAAGTTTCAAGGAAAAGATGAATACAGTTCCTACTTAAAAAGAATCAAGTTATGAAACTTAAGTGAACCACTATGGTCATTAGAAAAGGGCAGGAAGGGGTTTAATAATAACAACACCCTATAGAGCACATTAGCGTTTACGAGGCACATTCACATACACGCCACCTCTTTTGATCCTCTTAATGACCCTGGGGGCGGTGGGGCCAGTATCATGGTCTCCATTTCCAGATGTGGAAACTGAGGCCAAGAGGTTAAGAACCTAGACCAGGACTCTGGGAGTCAGTTACTTTCCTGGTCCAGGGTCACAGTTTCTTCCTTTTAAAAGTATTCAGAGAGGACAAACACATACACAAAAAGAGGATGTGTATTCCTGTGAACCTCTCCACACTATTAAAAGCAATAATTATGCTGAAAGCGCAGGGTGGGGGGGTGCTGAAAATAACTAGGTACAAACTGTTGTTTAACTTTGTTTTCTGCTTCATTCTTTCACTTAGAATCTGACCCGGAGGCCCAGAGGGGATGGGACCAGCACAACACAAATTCACCTCCATGAACCATGGATTCACCAATCAGAGAAAAGAGGAATGTAGCCTTGACTCACTGACACAAATAGCTAGAAGAAAGACACCTACCCAGGTCAGGCCTGCAGACTCTGAAACCCCAAGAAACGGAGCATGGTGCTTGGAGAGAGAAGTGGGCAGGCCTGCCTGCTCAGTAAGAGATGCAGGGAGGTTTCTGGCCAAAAACAAAACTTCAAAGGGAACAGTGCCCTGGGAGCTTCAAAGACCCCCTGCAGGACCAATTAACACCTACAAATGTTTATCTAAGCAGTCATTTAATGATGGCTACTTCCCTGAATGGGTGCTCAACCTCACCTTAAAAATAGTGATTGCCTCAATGGGATTGGGATGGGGTGGAGGGACAAGGCAGGAAGTTCTTTGTTGTTTGGGGGGAAGGGACCTTAGTCAAGAAGAAAACACTCAACACGGTGAAATTCATCACACTTATTTCTAGTGAAAATAATGGACATAAGGGAAATCAATGTCTAAGAAAATATAAGTGGTTCAGAGGTTAAATATGGGGAAGCTCTGACTTAGAAAAAAAATCACATCTTAAAAATCCTATTTTCAGGGCTGGGGCTGTAGCTCAGCAGTAGAGTGCAGGCACAGGAACCTGGATGCAATCCCCAATGCTGGAAGTAAAAAACAATTCTATTTTCAAAGACTATTTAATGGGACAGGTAAATGCTCTTGGAAAATGTTAAGGGGGAAAATATCCAAGGTATATTTAAAGTCTGACTTCAACTTTAGAAAACCAATAAACAGAAGTGGTCAAGATAAGGTCAGGAGCTGGTGTGGAACACGGCAGGGGCCCCAGGTCCAAGGAATAGGCATCTGTACAAACAAGGAAATTAAGAAAACTGCAATGAATACACTATTTACTTCCTATTAGTTAAGTAATAATTAATATGTCTGTACCAGGTACTTGGATATGAAGAGATAGAATGATATAAATATCCAGGTGCATTTATTTGTTAGACTGACTCTAAAGTTTCACAATAATGGCCAGCTCTTATCATGGGATTAGAAATTAGATAAAATTTAATTTCATCTCATATCATCTGAACCTTGCCAATTTCCCCCAAAGGTGTGTATCACTTTCATAACTTTTTTTATATACATATTTTTTTAGTTGTAGGAGGGTGCAATACCTTTATTTTATTTTTATGTGGTGCTGAGGATCGAACCCAGGGCCCACACATGCTAGGCGAGTGCACTACCACTGAGCCACAACCCCAGACCCCGCTTTTGTAACTTTTTAACCATTATTCTCTCTCTTTTCTTTCCCCCCTCCCTTTTCCTTTTTAGTGCTGGCGTTTGAACCCAAGGCCTAGCGAATGCTCTACCCGCACCAAGCAGCCCTGCTTTTCTTTCAGGAGCTTAGGCCCCAGGTGCAGGTATCCTGTGTCCAGGAACAGAATCGTCCATTTTTCCTTACCATTGGAGCACTTTCCACCTGGGGCAACAGTCAACTCCAGCTCTCATCTCACAAGTTCACTTAGAATTACAAGGGGAAACCCTGTAGGGGCTCTCAGTGAGGGCAAAGGTCATTCACGGAGATGGCTAGTGGCTTCCTCACTTTCCTTAGAAGAGCCCTTGCAGAGAATTAAAAGCAGAATCCATGTAGACCAAGTTGCAATGGTTCTTGAGTGGAGGCCATGAAGGAGTTCAGCGGTTAGTGCCAGAATTAGGGGCCACAGAAGCACAACTCCAAGCCAAGTTCTTTCCTTGAGAAACATGTTTGCCAAGCAAAGCAATTGGTAAGAAAAAGGGAAAAAAAAAAAAAAATGACCTAAAAATTCACATGTAAATAGAAAGTTTGATTCTTTAAAGTGATAACATTTAGGGCTGGGGATATAGCTCAGTTTGTAGGGTGCTTGCCTATCAAGCACAAAGCCCTGGGTTCAATCCCCAGCACTGCAAAGAAAAAGAAAAAACAAAATTATTAAAGTGGTAACATTTGGGACAAAGATCTAAGATCCCTGGTTGGAAGCCATTCACTCACCGTGTGACACTGAGCTCTTACTTTACCCTCTGGAGCCTACATTATAATCTGTAACGTGGATACACACCTCAAACTACTGTTGAAAGACTTAAATGAAAGAAAATGGTAAATTCAAATAACAGACACTCAACGAAACAAACTTTTCGTTTGAGATGGAGGACCTGTTTATTACAGGAACTTGGTGGAGGTGGAAGAGCTCATACGTAAAAACAGTAAGTCATTACGCTCATGGAAACAGGTGCTTGTAGGGTCACATTTGTAGACTCAGAATCCAGCAACCGCCTCACCTTCCCTGGTTCATTCTGAATACCTCTGCCGAAAAGTGAACAGAATGAAGGAGCAGCAGACCTCAGTGAATACAGAACTGAGAGCCAGAAACCTGGGCCGGAGCCTAAATTCAGCCACTTATAAGCTGGGGAACCTTAGACAAACCACCTCACCACTGCTGGCCTCAGTTTACACCCTGGTAGATGGCCTCACAACAAAGCAGCTGGCAAGGTGGTTGTGAGCAAAGCAACCAGCTCATCAACCACAATCTGTGATGTGACACGGACAAACTCAAGGTCACTACTGGCAGGGGTATCTGGCACTGTGTTCTGAGGAGAGAGATACTTAGGCTCTGACCAAAAGAACAATATCCACCTTGTGGCATCTCCCCTTTTGCCAATTCTGTGACTTCAAACTGCTTTCATTTCACAGGGACTGAAAGTGGCCTCCAATTGGGAGGTTCTGCCCTGCCTTAGTTGCAAGTCATTTCGTTTTCTGTAGGACAAAATCTGCAGGCCCCTAGCTCAGGTCACAGATTCTACTTGAACCCTCGTTTTTTGCCAGACTGGACTCAGTCAACATGCACATGTTCTAGAAGCAACCCAGCACACCACAACCTAGATGCAGGGTTTCCTCATGAATGAGGGTTTCAGGGGCTCTCCAGAAAGCAGCTTCAGGGAGAAGTGAAAAAGCGGGGAAATGAGAGAACTAGAAAGTCGGTGTCAGAAGACACACATGCCAACTTCATCATTTTGCATAGGGCTGACTCTACCTTTATTCTTTTTTTTTAGTTGTCAATGGACCTTTATTTTATTTTATTTATTTATATGTAGTGCTGAGGATCGAACCCAGTGCCTCACACATGCTAAGCAAACACTTCACCACTGAGCCACAATCCCAGCCCTTTTTTCTTAATCAGTGCTCATGTGCTCATGCAGTCTATTTTAGAAATGCTTCTGTGCTCTCATACAACTGTGGGGAGAAAAAGCACTAATATTTTACATTTGATACCTGTGAATTACAATTCTCATCTTTCATTTCAGGAGAGGAAAATATTTGGCTAGGGTTCACTGCTGGATCATGAACTTGCTCAAAGTGTCTGTGAACAGTTTGGGACAAAGTGCATTTAACATTATCACTTATTTTGTGCACATTTTCTTTTTGCTATAAAGTCATCAACTTATTGTTGGATCAATTCATAGTCCACTGTATAAACCTCTTAGGGCCAAACTGAAAGGTGCAAAGAACTCCTGTCTAGGCTAAGCAGCTCCAGGGACCCCTCCACCTTAGTTAGCAATGAAGGAAAAAGGTAAGAAGATCCAGCGCAAGCGTTGTACATCTGAGGATGCCCTTAGCAGGGGTGCGTCAGCCCTTAAAAGTAGATGAAAATTTGTATATGTATGTGCTCGCTTTTTTTTTTTTTCTTCTCTTTTTGAAGCTTGTCCAAGTTCTCATTAGGTTTCCAAAGAGTTCCGAGAGAAATCTCATAAGAAATACCCCCAATACAGACCTCCTAGTGGCTGTGATTAGAAATGCAAAAATGCAGAGTCAGGAGAGATCCAGGAGGCCTGCATTCTAGGGCTACTCCTGCCACTAACCAGATTTCTAATTGGTCCCTTAAATATTCTGTTCAACAGCTGTGAAATGAGGTAGAAGTTGAATGACCACCTATCCTTAAGGATATAAGGACCGTGGGATATAGTTTTAGCAATCAGGAAAAGGAAGTTGTCAAAAAGTCCTGCACAGAATTTTCCCTACTCCCAGAAGTTGCTTAAAATAATTGCCACCACTTTCCTTGGTGGAGGTCAAAGATGGAAGCCACCTCACATTTCTTCTCTTTCTTCTATTTCAAATAGCCAAATCTGAAGTTTTGTAATATTCCCTTTGAAGGGATATGAACTACGAAGCTCATGCAAAATACAATAATTCTGTAAGGATGCATAAGAAGCTCAAAGAATGTAAAATACAAAGAATTTCTCTAAGGCCTCATTACAAAAAATCTAATCACTGCAGCGACTTATTTTAGCTGGTGTCAACTACATCTGTTAAAATATGTAACTGATGAAAATTAATTATGGGTGTCATAAAAATGAATGTTTTAATATAATCCTGGAAGTCTGAGTCAAAAATCACAGAAGAAATTAACTTTTTTCTGTATTATAAAAGTATTTTCATTGATTCCTTGTAAATCTTCTATACCTTTAGATAATGTCAATTTTCACAAAATGTCAATGAGACACACTGAACCAGTTAGTACCACATAATGCTGTATTTTACTAAAAGCAACTGTTTTTTAGTGGATATATTTGTATATATTCTATAGTATTCTAACTTGGCCATGATACCATAAATTTTCAATTACAGATCCCTTAAGTTCACAGCAAACTAATATGTGGTTGCTGGTGGGAATAAATTAAAATGCAGTCTTTTCATAGGCACTTGCTAATAAAGAGGAGAGACAGATGAAAAAAAATCAATTGTTTTTTATAAGCCATTACCAAATGAATGCTTACAGCACCCTGAAGCTTCCTAAAATCCATTCCACAGAAGGATAAACGAAAGTTCAAGGTGAAAATCAAAAGTCACGGGAGTCTGGAAGCAGGTAAACTTACACAGTCCACCTCTATAGTTCTAATTTCATTATCCCCTCCTCTGTGAGGCCCTGGAAAGATCAGCAATAGACTCAAGGAGCTGTGCATCTCACACGTGTGAAACTTTTAGAAAGCATCAGTATTTACAGCAGTTGTTCTTCCTCCAGAGCACAGCACACACTTGCCAGGAGAGGATGTCACGCACTTCAGAGTTCTTGCTTCATCTTCATGGGTTCCAAAGTCATAATAGAGCCAATAATATCTGTAAGCTTCATTTGTCAAGAATAAAAATTCTGACAACCCAACGAGGGTATGGAACTCCAGGTAAGCCATGCTAGCAAATGCAAATGTTCTACAGCAGTATCCTGTCCTACCAAGCAAGTTTAGGGTTGTAAGGTACCAGAAGGGGAATGTAAAGAAATCCCAGGGATAACCCTGCTTAAGAAAGCCATGCTTGGGAGAAATAGCAAACTTGCTTTCCTTCTAAATGTCATTTTTTCCAGGAGATCCAATCTGAAGCTCCTGACCCCTGGTGGTCTTTAAACATAAATCAAAACAAGGGTGTAGGTGTCAGATTTCTTGGCCCAATCACAAAGAGGTCAGAAATTAGTTTAATTAGCAAAAATTAAAGCTGTAAGGAAACCAACCCCACCTCTAACCAGTGCCAATCTCTGGCAATCTAAAACTTCCACTCAGGAAAAAAAAAAAAAAAAATGGAGATTTAATATTTACTTTGGGAATAAGAAGGTAAGGAAGATGTAACACTTTTATTGGATTGTGGGTGTTTTTCAACTAAATATATAGTTCAAGTTGTGTTGAGTGAAATCTCAACCAGCTCTTTCAGGAGGAAGAACAACACAATCTTTCTATAAAATTTGATGAGATTGCTTTAGAAGACACAGAAAGGCTTCAGCTTAAGTTACTCCACCATACACACTAGACAAAGAAATTCCTGAAAATCTAGGAGCATTTCTTCTTACAAGCACCCACAGGAACAGGTCAATGTAAATGTCATATAAACTGAGCAGTTCATTACTAACCATAGTTACAATTTCTTCTGTGAGAAATTTTTAATCCATTGCAACTGCGCCCAACTTCACACATAACTTCCCTGAGTAAAAGTAAAATAGATTCAGAATTGATCCTAGTCTCGGGCTTCTCTTATGCTTAGAAAGCAAAAGGTGTTGGGGTTGAGGATCAGAATTTTGGGGCTTGCCACTTCCTCCTTCATTCTTTGTGACCAAGTACAGGAGGACTTTAATTTCCCTTCCAATCACTCCCACAGAGGCCTGAGTGTCTGAGGAAATCCACAGACAACAATCAAACCTTTCTTTTCAGGACAGCTTTCCCACCATGCCCCTTCCTGTTCCAGGCAGGTTTGTGAAGCATTTCCCCTAGTCTGCATTTCGTGAAACAAATGCAAAATCTGCCAACCTCTGCCAGTTCCTCTTGTACTCAGCCAAGAGGTTCCCCTTCCTTCCCTGGGTAGCACAAGGCTGCTCTGGTTTTCAACTGGCGTAACGTGGAAATGCACTGTAGGAACTCACTAACTCTTTCGCAGCCAGAGTGAAGGGAGAGTCTATAGGGAGGAAGACCCCATCTATTAGGAAACTGACACACCAAGCTCAGGTTAAAGCAGATTTGTGGATTCGAACTTTAGTCCCACACCCACTTGGTCTGTTACTGTCACTGGGAAGGAAAAGGAAAGGTGAAAAGGGCTACAAAGTAACCAACTCAGTTACTTAGCAACTGGACAAAACTTGCCTCACTACAGAGGCTAAGGAGGCATCTCACATCCATTCAAAGAGTAACAGTCTACGATTTATATGCAAATAGATAAAGACAAAGGGGAAAAGGAAATCTAAATTAGCCAGCGGCATTTACAGCAGTGGGCCTGAGGCCCAGATTTTTTTAAAGTTTCCCCTAGGAAGGAGACAGGGCATATACATGTGAATGAATGAATGAATGAATGTGAGGCCACTGGCCCTAACAGGCTTAGTCTCTCTTCATAAAAGTCAATGCTGTGGAGGAAGGTGGAGACAGGCACACAAGTTTAGCAGTTATAATTAAAACACTCTCCCAGCTAACATGAACTGAAGGCTTATGAAAAGATGAGAACTCAAGGCAGGAAAACTCCAGGAAGAACAGTTACGGTGATCATGAGTTTTGCAAACAAAGCATCAAAAAAGATCTGGAGGAAAGATCTGCTGATTGTGGGTAGATCAGCCCCTTTCAGGGTCTCTAGATACCCTCGGAAATATACTTCCATGCCCTTAAGCTTAAGTGCAGTTTCCAAAAGAGATCAAAACCCATCCTTAAAGAAGAAACATTCCCCTGAAGGTTTTCTAGGCAAGAGGAAGACACTCATCCACTTGGCTCAAGAAAGTGCTCAGGAAGAAAGTGCTCAGGCTTTTCAGTTTACCTGACTTCTGGTCACACACCTGAACCAGGGTGCTCAGTCCCAAGTTTCAAAAAAGAAGGAAAAGAACTGAGGGCTCCTCAGGCCCGCCCCCTCCCCCACCCTCACACCTGGGCGAGGTAAGCAGGGCCCAGGGCGACTCCCAGAGGCATCCAGCCCCGCCACTTACTTCTCATACTCGGTGTTGTCTCTGTCACAGCGAGCATCCTTGTGCTTTTGCCAGTCTTTGCCATGCTTGCAGGTGGTGAGGAGCAAGACGTCCTCCCCATTGTGGACGTGATATAAGGCATTCCTGGTGTCTGACCCTATCCCTGTCAGGTACCTCTTCCCCTTGAATACCAGCATGTACTTCCTGAGAGGAGGGATGGTGTTAAACTTCAAAAACCCCCTCTCCCCTCCTGTCCTGGGATGATCCTTAGAAAAGAGGGGAATAGAAACATCAAAGTTGGGTCGGAAGTTTTCAGTACTGATGCTGGCTTTGGCCAGCATTGCCTGGCCGATGTCAAACCCCACGTCCTCGGTGTAGTCAGGCCAAGTGCCGGAATATAAATTAAAAATTAAATGATTCCTACCATTGTTCCACAAGTGGAGACTCTGCACTTTGGATCTCAAATTGTGCACATACTGAGGTGACAACTGGTCTCTGTCTAAAGTATCCAGACTCAGGACAAAGAGGCACGCCTGGCTGGGGTCCGAGGTGTAGAACCTGGAGCCCTCGATGGCCGCTAGAATGTTTTGGTAACTTTCGGCGATTTTCTCCCCTTTTTGCTGCGGATATACGTAGACTTTGAAGCCGTTTTTCTTGCAAAGGGTGAAATCGAAGCAGGACTCCATGCGACACTTCTTGCCTTTGTAGATGCTCGAGTTGGCATCTCGCTTCTGCCGGGGGGAAATGTGCACGCTGGAATCCTCGTTTTCCAATTGATCCCAAGGAAAGAAGGGGCGCAGAGCGTCCGGGAAGCGGGGCCAGAAATGATCCGGACTGGGCTGGTGCAAGCCATTCCGACCGCTCTGCTCTTCTCTCCGGCTGTGGCTCCTCGATGCCCTAAACTGCAAGCCTCCGAAATAAAACAAAAGGGCGAGACAAGAGCCAGCTGAGAGCAGGATGAAATAGCGTTTTTTGGCCTGCATGTGTCCTGCCTGGGTCAAGAGGATTGTAAATAAACACAAGAATCACCCAAGTTTCCCAATCAACACTTTCAGCTCCAGTCCGCCATCTTCCCGCCTGTAAAGACTTCAAACTCTCCGCTCCCACCTTCTCTGGATGCCTTTCCCCAAGCCGTGGACTGATCCAGCGCATGTGGGCGATTTCTTTAACTTTCTCCCCTTCGGTCTTTCATCTTTGGGTTGCACAATGCACGGGAGAGACCGGGGCTGAATATCTCGCACCCAGGGCGGGCGAGCAGCGGACTGTAATTTTCTTGCATGCAACAAGACGGAGGAAAAGAAAGAGAGGGGGGAAGAAAAAGCTCCCGATACCCAATCAATGGCAAGACGAAGTGATTGCCTTGCCTCTCGGATTCCTCTCGGCAGCGTGGAAAATGAGCCCCGGGAAAGCAACTTCAACTCATCCACACTCGCGTGCAGAGCACTCCGGTTCCAACAAGTCAGCCGATCCCGGGTTCAGCCGGCTAGTGCATCTTGCAGCTGGGGCGCCGTAACCTCACAAATCCCTGCATCTCTCTTTATTCCCTTCTGCAGCGGCTCCGAGACTCCGGCGGTGTTTACTCCTGCGCTCGCGGGGCCGGCCCCCGGGACGCGCGGCGGCCCGGCTGGCGGCGGCGGCGCTGGGCGGCGGCGGCGCGTCCTCCCCGCGGGCAGTGCCGGTCCCGAGCGGCGCTTCGCAGGCCCCCGCGCGATCGCTGCCGACCGCCGCGTTCGGTCGCCGAATGTTACCCGGTTCTGAATGTTACACTTACACATTCCATTCCCGACACGACAGCGCTGACCTCATCCATCCACGCAGCCCGCGCTGCCATTGGCCGAGCGTCACGTCCGGGGGGGGCGGTGCTTCCGCTGCGCCCATTCATAACCCCCGGCCGCCGGCAGAGGCGCCGGCGCGGCGCGGGGGCGCGGGGACCCCGGAGCGCCACGGCCGAGGCTGGCCGGCTGGCCGGCTGGCCGGCGTGCAGAGCGGGGCACGGCGCGGCGCGGCCCGGGGCCGCTGGTCTGGGAATCCGGCCTGGGTGGTGCCGGGAACCAGGGGCACCTGCGGGCCCGGGAAGCAAGGACCGGCCGGGCCCGCGCTGTGCAGCCGGCTGCTCGGGATGCCCCTGGCGCTCCCGAGAATCCCGTCTTCTCGGGTGCCTGCCGGGAACGCCTCCCCGAGCAGGAGGCTGTGTGTGTGCAGGTTGCTGGGGAGGATGCTTAAAAATGGAGAAGTGGGGAGAACCCGAGGGAGGAGGGGTGGGGACTTCATGGAAAAAGACCGCGGATCAGAAGAATGCTATTTCAGCTCACTTTCGACCCTCTGAGGCCCAGTATCTTTATTTCCTATTAAGCATTTAAACAGTCTCCCTCCTTTCCCTCTATAGCCCATCCATTTTTCTTTCTTCACCACGGAGAAACCCTAATCCCAAGAAGAAAGAGGAATTATCATACTCGGGAAGAATTGTTACAATTCTTCATGCCTGCTTCTGTGCTAAGAGGAGACAACTAGTCTAAATTCTCTTTATGTAGGTGTCCTTTCCTCCATTCCTGGACCCCCTCCATCTCTCTATTCAATGACAGCGGGAGGGCGGGGGCGGGGATTCTATTGGCTGGAGAGAAACCGGTTAACTTAAGCTTGTCTCAGCCCTCAAAAGTGATATTCTCTCTTTGTGGTGGTGGTAATTTTTAAGATCTCATAAGGATGGATGCCTGTAGAACAACCAACTGTTCCGGTTGTAAAAGGGAACCTTGAAGCAGGAAATACCTTATTTAAAATTAGTATAGGACGGTGGGTCCTTCCTTCAGTTGACCTCTCACTCCGCAGCCCAGGCTACTGCCATCCCTGGTGAACTTCACTGGATAACTCAAGAGTCCCTCTAAAGATCCTTTAGGACCACAAGGAAGTAGCTGTGGTCAAAGTCAAACTCCCTGGCCTCAGAGCCTGAAATCTGGTTTACCACTCTTCCCTAGCTGAATTCTCAGGGCCTGGCCGAGCTGGACAGGCAGTTGCCTAGGGCAGCAAGCTGTTTAGTGATTGTTTATTATGGGAGTGACTGAGCTGGGAGCAGACACTTCCCGGCTTCCCTCAGGCTGCAGAAAACCCCAGCGGGGTGTGGACTAAGGGCACAGTTATAACAAGGCAGAGTAAAATGATAGAGTGGAAAGTTTTAGGCGTTTGTTGTTTTAAATTTGTTTTAACAAAGGGGGGAGGGTGAATGGGTGGGACATTACTGTACATTCCTGAAGCCTCTCCCTGTGAAGATGAGGTAGCTTTTCCAGATTTGATCTGTACCCCCTGCACAACAGGCCTGGGACAAGAACAAGGATTCAGTCATCTTCCAAACATGATGACAACAATGCATATAAATGCAGTGATCAAAACCACATGTGACCTAGGGTCCCCCCAGCCAGGGTTGCTAAGAACAGTCCTTCAAGGCAGGGATCCTTCTGTTCAGATCAGGGTGCAAATGATCTCCACCCTGGAAAGGTGGAACTGTGTGGACTACAGTCCCTCTATATCCTACCAGTTGTCCTGCGTGACCTTAGGGCGAGGCTGGCTGCTCTTCTTGCTCTTTTGTGTCCTCTTCCTCTTTGGCAGGAGTTCCTTGTCTTTCTTGCCTAACTCTGGCCGCTTCCCTCATCCCACGCCCCATTGTTACCCTTACATTCCTTCGTGCTATATATGGTGAGAAAATCTTTGGTACTGAAAATTAGAAAAGCTTAAATTAGGACCCCAGATCTCCCATTCATTCAAACCTTAAGTGGGTAGCTTGATCTCACGGAACCTGTTTCTCATTTGAAAATTCAAAATAATAGTACTTGTTTTGCCGGCCTATCTCAATTTGTAAACTGTAAATTGTTCTCCATGTGTAGCATCATTACCTCCAAGTCTACATTTCAAAGTCATCTGGAATCAAAAGTAGAACATTCAAGGGCTGGGGATGTGGCTCAGCGGCAAAACGCCTCTGGATTCAATTCCCAGTACCCCCCCCACGCCCCCACGAAAAAAGTAGAACATTCAAGAGCATCATCACTGCATCTCCCTTTGCTTTACTTTTTTTTGTTTGTTTGTTTTTTGGGTGATGGGGATCGAACCCAGGGCCTTGATGCTTACAAGGCAAGCACTACCGACTGAGCTATCTCCCCAACCCCCCTTTGCTTTACTTTTAACTAGCCCTCTTCACTTGCTGAAATCTTTTTATTCTTATTTTATTTATATTTTGTCTGATTACTGTCTGTGTTTCTTCACTGTAAGGAGTATGGTCTGTTTTACTCCTTAATCCCCAGTGCTTAGGGTAGTTCCTGGTACATAGGTGGAGTTGACCACTAATTTATTTTGTTTATTTATTTATTTTTGGTTGTTGATGGACCTGTATTTTATTCATTGATTTATATGTGGTGCTGAGGATCGAACCCAGTGCTTCACACTTTCTAGGCAAGCACTCTACCACTGAGCCACAACCCCAGCCTACCACTGATTTAAATGAATAAATAGATGACCAAAATTTGAGTTCAAGGCTCTTGAACATGCTTGAAAATATCCCCTAAGTACAAACAACAACAGCAAAAATAAACAAATGGACTACATCAAACTAAAGATCTTCTGCATGGCAAAAAAAAAAAAAAAATCAACAAGATGGAAAGGCGACTTAAAAGGAAAAAAAATTTGCAAGTCATATAGCAAATAAGGGGTTAAAAAATTAAAAATGAACACAGAGTTTAAGTATACCTTTTCCAAAGAAGACATACTAATGGCTCCAGTGGGTATATGAAAAGGTGCTCAATATCACTGATCATCAGAGAACACAAAACCACAATGAGATGCTACTGCATGCCCTTTAAAATGGCTAGTATCAAAACAAGGTGACAAGTGCTGAGAGTGGAGAAGAGGGAATCCCTGTACATTGTCAGCGGGACTGTAAGGTGATACAACCATTAAGGAAAACTGTATGGATGTTCCTTTAAAAATTAAATAAAACTACCATCTGATCCAACAATCCAACTTCTGAGTATATATCCAATGGCAATGAAATCACTGTATTAAAGAGATATCTGCACTCCATACTCATTGGGTTATTCACAACGGCCAAGATACAGACTCAACCAAAGTGTCTGTTTCACTGGTGAATGGATCACATGTGTTTATATAAAATGGAATATCAGTGGGGTGTGATGGCACATGCCTATAATCCCAGTGGCTCAGGAAGTTGAGGGAAAAGGATGGGAAGTTTGAGACCAGCCTCAACAATTTAGTGAGACCCTCGTAGCTTTGCAAAGAGCCAATAAAAAGAAATAAAAAGAACTGGGGATGTAGCTCAGTGGTAAAGAGCCCCTGGGTTCAATCCCCAGTGTCAAAAAAGTAAAATAATAATAAGAAGGAACTCCTTCCATTTGAGACAACATGGCTGAACCTAGAGGACAATATGCTAAGATAATTAAAAGAGGTGCAGAAAGACAAACACTGCATGATTGACTTCTATGTGGAATCTGAAAAGGTCAAACCTGGCTGGGGGGTATGGGTTAGTGATAGAGCCCCCGTCCAACATGCTTAAGGCCCTGGGTTTAATGCTCTGACACTCATACAAAATAATAAATAATAAGATGAGAGTCAAACCAATAGAAGAGAGAGCAGAGTGGTGGTTGCCAGGGACTGAGGGTGAAATGGAAAGATGTTGGCCAAAAGGCATGTTTCTGTTAAAAGATGATGAAGGTTTGGGGCTCTAACTCAAGGCATGGTGACTGCAGTTAGCAGTGCTGTATTGTATGCAGATGTTCCTCGACTTTTGATTTTGGTTAGGCCCTAAATGCATTGTAAACTGAACACATCCTAAATTGAAAATGCATTTAACACACCTGCCCCACTGAGCATCATGACTTAGCAACACAGCGTCCTGTAGGATGTGGGCTGTTTGCCTCTGTGGTTCATCTCTGACGGCAGGGCTGGCTGCTGCTGCCTAGTGTCTCTAGCTACCATCCTACTGCACATCTGTAGCCTGAGAGAATATCAGAATTCGAAATCCAAAGTATGGTTTCTGCTAAGTGTGTATCAATTTTGCACCACCACAGAGTCAAGAAATCATTATGTCAAGTCATCCTAAGTGGGAGGACCATTTGTATTTAGAACTTACTAAGACAGTAGATCTGAAGTGTTTTCATCACATGCATGAAAAAAATAACTGAGGTAACAGGTGTATTAATTACGTCGATTAGGGTATTCATTTCACAATGTACGCATAAATCAAAGCATGTTATATGCCTTAAATGTGTATGATTTTTAAATATTCCTCCATTTTTCAATTTTTTTTAGTTATCAATGGATCTTTTTTTTTATTTATTTATTTATATGTGGTGCTGAGTATCGAACCCAGGGCTTCACATATGCCAGGCAAGTGCTCTACCACCAAGCCACAACTCCAGCCCTAATGTATACGATTTTAATTTGTCAATTATGCTCCAAGAAAACTGGAGTATAAAAATAAAAAAAGAGAGTTGGGGAGATAGCTCAATCAGTAGAGTGCTTGCCTTGCAAGCACAGGGCCCTGGGCTCGATCCCCAGCACCACCAAAAAAATAAAATAAAATAAAATAAAAATAAAAAAGAAAGACCTGTAATAGTGCTTCAACACAAGACTAGGTCTTTCCTTTGAATGGAAATATTACTAAAGTTATCTTAACAGAACTCAAATTAGGCCATTGTAAATCCTTCAACCAACATATGTCAATTCCCATAACTCCTCTGGGTAGAGCCCTCAAGGGATCCCTTTTTCTCTCAGGTGAAGAATGAAAGCTTTACAGTGATCTACAAGGTCCTACCAGATCTTTCCTTACTACCCCCTAACTCTTCTCAGCAGACCCTCTCACCTAGTTTCCTTGCTCTTTCTCAGATGTGCCAAACAGGTCTGTCTCAGGGCCTTTGCACACACTGTTTCTGCCAGTCTTCTCCCGGTACTCACAAGGAACACATCCTCACTTCCTTCAAGTCTCTTCTCAGATACCATCTTACTATTGAGGTCTTCTTTGGCCACCATAAATAAAATAGCAACACCTCCCCTATTTTCCTATCTCCTCATCCTGCTTTACTTTCCCCTTTACATGAATTAGCCCCTGACATAATATACATACTGATTCGTTAACTTTATCTATTACATCTGGAATGTGAGCTCCATGGGGCAAGAATTTGCTTTTGTTGCTCACTGGTCTACCACCAGCAATACAATAGTGCTTGTCACTAAATAAATACTTGTTGAACTAATTACTTTGAGGCCATTGTCTGTGGGACAAAGAAGAGATTATTCAATGCCAGAGTTCTGTTATAACACACATGGGTATGCACGGCACACACGTACACAAAGCTAAGTATCTCAATCATTCAAGTTGTCCTGAATTTATTTTTCCAGGAGTAATTCATCCTCAGGGCTGACTAAAGACCCAAGAAAAGCATGACACATGAGAACTCCAAGGATGGGCGTTCTCTTCTTGACTCTGCCATCTATAACCTTGAGCTCCATGTGGAGGGTTTTTATCCCAGCAAGTCACTTTGCCTCCCTAAGCCTCAGTTTCTCATTGGTAAACTCAGGAGTCGCTATGACGCATATCATGCTTAGCTCCCTGGGTTACTGCAAACTTCAAATGAGAAAAATGGATAATGTACAAGAGAGCCCTTTTCAGTCCGCAATGCATGTGACAGGTCTAGGATCTGATCAGCTAATCGTCACCGTCTTGGGTAAATAGGTGCACAACTAAATGAGATCACATTTGCAATTCGACAGCATTGAATACTTGGAGTTTCACCATCCTACACAAACTACACGACCATTTTCCAGATGCTTTATCAATTCTAGAATATCTTCGACTAGTATAAGTGAACAGGAAAAGATGTACTCTCGTACATGGAAGGTACGTACATGGAAGACAGGAAAAGGAGACTTTTTTTTTATTGTGTGCAGTACATTAGACACAAATCCTTTTCAAGGGTCTATAATTATACTGGCTATAGAAAAAAAAAATTGGCTTCAAAATATGAAACCAAACTACCAAACTAATAAATGTTTAAATGCTCTAAAATGTAACCAATCTTCATAAAATTTTGCACAATATTTATTTGACAGGGGCAC
Organism: Sciurus carolinensis; assembly: GCF_902686445.1. Lineage (NCBI taxonomy): Eukaryota > Metazoa > Chordata > Mammalia > Rodentia > Sciuridae > Sciurus > Sciurus carolinensis. The sequence continues at coordinate 22,468,787 of NC_062213.1, read as the reverse complement.
ATTTTCATGTTTGGGTGATATGTGATCGTGTCTCTAACAGTAAACATTCCCACCTCTTAAAAAGACATGGAAACTTCTGGGTGTAGCTGTAAAAGATAGGAAAAGACCAGCACATTAAGGAATGTTGGGGCATCCTGGAGAAGTGGAGAGATTCCCAACTGGGAAATAGCAGGCCAGGTTCCTGAAATTAAAAATAACCGAAACAGGGACAGATCTCAATTGATCAACAATGCTTTTTATTAAGCAACGGAGGGTCACATTTTTGGGAGAGAAAATGGCAATGGGCTACACGGGTCTGAGTTTTATAGGGTTCAGCAGGGCCAAGTCATGGGATGAGTTGGTTTGGCAGGCTCATTTAGGGTGGGACCAGGAGGGCAAGTAGGGAAATTTCTGGGGCCCATTGCACAGGGCCCAGACAATTCAGTCAGGTGCCAGGTCCTTTTGTGTTCTCCTCATTTTTCCTTCCTGCCTTTCCTCAGGCTGAGGCCTGGGCTTCTAAATGACAAAAGCTTCAATCTACCACAGACATCTCCCTGCACCCATGGGGCAGGAAGCCTGGTGGGAACAGCCACAGAGAGAGGAAAGGTCCTAGGGCTTATTCTCCCAGTCCTTCAGTTCCAGTTCCTTCTCTGCCAGGATCTTGGGGAAATCAGGAGTAGATTGTTCTGAATGTTCCATGTGGAGGGTTTTGTCCAGAAAACACCAAGTGCAGCTTGCTGATGTCCTTCCAGCTCAGTCAAGGATGCCCTGTGTAGACAAACTGGGCTGAGCAGGAGAGAAGCTTGAGAGAACAGAAACCCCACCAAGAAGGGAAGGAGCACAGTGGAAATGAGAAGCCCCACCAGGTTTCCCCAGGGCAGCCAGGCAGGACAGCTAGCCAAGGTCAAAGCAGGGAAATTTAACACCCATGTGTCAAATCCTGGACCAGGGCTTTACAGGCAGTATCTTTTTGATCCTAGGAAGGTCCCTAGGACACAGGCATTGTCCTTATCCACTGCAACAAGTGAGGAACCGGAAACTGGACCCAGCAATTCATTCACACATTATTTGGACAAATATTTATTGAGCAGCTATTCTGTACCAGGCATGGTGCCAGACCTGGGGCTGTGTGTAGTCCTTCCTCATTGACAAAACACTCATTCACTTGATGAGGGTTTTGCTGGAGTGTCACCAGAACACTTGAAAGTAGAAAGAGAATATTTTCCCCTGTTTTACGAGGGAGAAAATGAGGCCATAGTTCAGGGTTTCTAGGCCTGGGCACCGTTGCCATTTTGCTCCACATGATTTGCTGCTATAAGGGGCAGCCCTGTGCTTGTAGAGTGTTAGCCGCTTTCCTGGCCGCTACCCTCCAGGTGACAATAGAACTCTTTGCTCCCACCTGCACACCCAGCTGTGACACCAAAAATTTCTCCAAACTTTGTCAAATACTCCTAGGAGGCAAAATCATCTCCAGTTGAGATGCACCAACCTAGTTAATTGACTTGCCCAAGGTCAGATGATTTTCAAATTGTAAATTTAGAATTTGACTCCCATCTTCTAGCTCCACACTGAGACCTTGCCACAAGACTGCAGGTTCCTTTACAGAACCTAATTTATCTTCCTTCTTCAAGACAGACTGATTCAAAAACTCTCATAGACATTAAGAAAGTGTTATTAAGAACATATGAGGGACAAAGCACTATTTCAGGTACTGGGTTCAACTGTATAAAAGATAGGAGATATTTTCTGTCATTCAAATGGGGATATTAGATTTTAAAATAACAATGAATGAGCAAGATAACTTCGATAATTCTATGGAGAAATCAAAAAGATAATGGTATGGATGGGGATGAGGAAGAATAGGGAAGCTCATTTGAAATAGGATGGTCAGAAGAGGTCTCTCTAATGAGGTGACATTTTAGTTGTTATATGACCAGCAAGGGAAGAGTCTTAAGAAGAGTGTACCAGGTCAAGGGTCTAGCCAGTGCAGCAGATCGTGAGGCAGAAATAGAAGAATGGAAAGTGTTTCTCAGACTTCAGCAGATATCAGAACCACTTGATGGGCTGGGCAAAACACAGACTTCTGAGTCCTCACCCCAGAGTTTCTGAATCAGGAGGGGTGTAAACCTGTAATTTGAATTTTTTTTTTTTTTTTTGTTCTGGGATTGAACTCAGGGGTATTCAGCCACGTCCCCAGCCCTATTTTGTATTTTATTTAGAGACAGGGTCTCACTGAGTTGCTTAGTGCCTTGCTTTTGCTAAGGTTGGCTTTGAACTCCTCTTGCCTCAGCCTCCCCTGGGAATATAGGTGTGTGCCACTGAGCCCAGCACTGTAATTTGCATTTCTAACAACTTCCCAGGCAAAGATCACAGACCCAGGGAGCACACTAACTACTGAGTTAGAGCATCAGCAAAAAGGCGACTGCAGTTGGAGTATTAGTGACTGCAGGGACAAGGGGCAGGAGGTGAGGTCAGAGAAGCTGCAGGAAGCCTGTCGAGCACGCACCCTGGAAGGCTTGGAGGTTTTTAAGAAGGGGAGTGATATGATCTGATTTCCACTTTTAACAGCCCACTCTAGCTTCTGGGAGTCAGGGGTACATGTCTAGTACTTGGGTTTGAAAGTCTTTACTCCTTACACTAAGGACAAGAGTACGTTAGGACAGTGGCAAGTCAGGACGAGAAGGGAAACATCACATCCCGTTTTCTTGCTGTAGAAACAATGACAGAGTCCGCAAGTGCTAGTCACTGGACAAACAGCAAGTGATGGCTAACCGGGCAGCACAGCTTGCTTCAAGTTTTTCAAAACTGCACCTTGAAGCTGAGAATTCTGTGATGTTGGCTCTTGTGCTTGATGCACGGACTTGCCCGTCTAAGTCATATTTAGCTGTGTCTGTGGTGTGTTTAACAAATTGGAGTGGCTGCCATTTCCAGAGACAGGACAGCTTCTTGTTGGTGGGTGTTTTTTGAGGGATAAATGGTGACAAAGCAGTTGCCCTTCTCTGAGTTGGGATGTCATCCCGGGAGTCTCACCAAAGTTTTACTGACCCCTGGTGGAAGATACAGAAGTCCTTCCCTGCCTGCTTCTTTTGGTAGCTTCTGTTCTCTTCAAAGACTTGCATTCCTTTAAGAAGGTATATGCCACACAGCCCCTTCTTCCCAGGGCCTCACACAACAGGAGGAGAAACAGACTTGGGAAGAAATAATCACAATAAAACTGACTTGTGTTATAATTTGCAAGAGGAGGAAGTGGCTACACTTGTGTGGGTCCCTACTAACATCTGTAGATCCATTTATAGATGGAGTAAGTGACAGAAAAGGAGAAATGGAAAATGTCAAGTACTGAAGGTGATGACATCAGGACATCACCCACAAGCCAGCTCCACTGCTCCCATTGGATTTGAACTCTTTTCATTATGCAATGGTCCGTCAACACTGCCCGGACTTTTTCTTTCCATCTTTAACTTTTGCTGTCCAGTAGAATGAAGTTTGTCTTATATTCCATCAACTGAAAACAATTTTGTATCGTCTAGCACTTCTATGCTATTATGGTCCAATAATTATGGGTGCTCACAACGACAACCAGGAGACCCTGGAAGATCTTTAAGTACCTGCCAGCTGACTCAAGTGAGGTTAAATCACGTCCAGTCCTACTTCAGTGAGTTAAGTGCCTTTCAAGATTGTCCAAATCATTTATAGTTGATGATCCGTGTGTAGTGTGTGGGGTTGCCTGTTTTTTTTTTTTTTTTTGCACACTGATAAGATGGACCACAGAACTAGTTAACTGAATGACCCTTGGATGTGCCAAGGCTCACTCTTTGGTTTAATTTCTTCTCTTTCTCAGGATCCTGGATTCTTGAGGTCTTAAGAAGTCATTTTCATGAAGCCTGAAGTCTTTCTAAATAGGTAAAAATGCACACATACTAGAAACATCTGCATGACTAGGGATTCTCCTTGGCCTAGGTAAATCACCATGCTGAAGACTTGCCATCCAAACAAGCAAAGCCGTTCCTCAAATTATAAATTCAACTTAACTTTCCATCTATCCGAGTAGAGCAACTCCCCAGCCACTCAGCCTGCCCGCTTGTCCCTCTGAACACTGCAACCTTCATTTCCCAGAGACTCATCGCATGGCAGAAGTTCAGGCAGCTCAGGAACTATTGGGCAAAAGGTATGAAAATGCCTAATAAATTCAATATACCTTGATACGTTTATGTGTAAATTTCAGCGTAAGCCTTATCTCTCTGAAAATCTGAATATTTAAATCTCACCAAAGTAGACTAAAAATATCCATCCTGGCTTCAAATAATCCCTGAGAAGGGAATTGCTCACAGAGGCAAAATTCACAGTTTTCCTAATTGTTCTTTCCTACTGAGAATTTCAGCCTACCTAGCTGCTGGCCCAATAATTCCTCATGATGCAGAAAAATGCAGACTTCAGTCCTGTTTATGACTGGATAAGCCTGCTTCCTTTTTTGTTCTTGTTTGGCCTGTGGAGACCTGTTGCTAATGGGAACCCTCAATCAATGCCTGCTGCAGGCACAAGGCACGGGATGCTTTGTAAGCCGTCCCCTGCCCCCACTTCATGACCCTTTTCCACTCCGCCTCCAACAACTTCTCCATCTGAGCTCTGATCTGACCTGTCACCCGCTTGGCTTGTCTGATCTTGGAATTCCTTGCAACAGGAACTGCCAATTGCAGTAAATTACACACAGCCTTGACAAGGAGAATGCTAATCCTTTGAGTTTAGGAAGAGACCACACTCATCAATTGGAGGCAATGGGATACTTTATGGGGCCCCTGACTACAAACGGCATGGGAGTCCTGGGTGGGGGAAGCGGCCCCATGAATAAGCAATCACTGGCCACAGCCTATTCTGTATCCATGGATAGCATCTTTGAGAAACCTTTCTGGTATTTCTTTGGTCTGGTGTCACAGTGTCATATGGTCATTCAAGTGTACATACTTCTATTTGTGCAGCATATGTACCTAGTTGAGTCGCGTATCGTTGGAGGCAGGATGTATATGGATTAAACACAAAAACTTTGGAGTCTGAGCTCCTGAGTTTAATTATGGCTCTGCACCATACTGACTGTGACTTTGGGCAAGTTACTTAAAGCTTCTAAACCTCAGTTTTCCCATATGCAACATTCCCCCCTAGAAAGAATGATGATTACTACTTCAGATGTTTATGCATTAAAACACTTAACATCGTACCAGTACATAGGAAGTACTTAGTGAATATTAAATATTGTGATGACTTCTCATGCCCCTATCCCTCTCCAATTGTCTAGCAAGTCCCTTAGTATGATTTGGTTTCACATTCTGTTTTTTTTCAGCAGATATGTCTTCCAGAATTTAATTAATGTCCTAATGTCCTTCCTAGTTAAGACTGACATTTCATACTGAAGTTTTGAAGTACTTTTATATATATATATATATATATATATATATATATATATATATATCAGGATCATTCATCTATTTATCCATTTAGTAACAAATATTTATTGAATGCCTACTATGTGTCATGGTGCAAAGCAATTTTACCCCATACTTTAATATTACATTAAAGTACACTTAGGGAGAAGAAGATGAACAAGTAAACAAAGTAAGTCTAAATGCTAGTGCTGCTCAGGATGTTGAAAGTGCTCAGAAATGGAGGCACTACTAAAAACAGTGAGGAGGAGAGAGAAGGAAGAGCAGATACCAACACCCTCAGGCTAAGGACCAGGCTGCACGAAAGAGAATCCAGAAGATGGAGTCTTGTGAATGACATGCCCAGGCCCTGGTTCAAGCGACTCCCATCTGAGGAAGCTGTAGGTGACAGTAGGTTGAACTGTTACCCATATAAAGCCATTGAGACTCAGAAAAATGGAGGGGAGGTGCTGGGGGGATCAGTCCATACCCTCCATCCTTTTCAACCTCTAAGTTGTCCATATGCCAAGCCTTTCCTGAATGCCTTCGTCCAGGACAGAACTGATATCTTCTGGGCTGTACTCTGTGCAGCAGTCAGTCTTAGCATCTTTTTCCCTTTAGTGTGCTTATTCTTTTATATGTCTGGCTCCCTGTAGGAAAATAGTGCCAGGAGAGGTGGACTATGTCCTATTCATCTTTGTAACACCAGCCTCTAGCACCATGCCCACCCTTGGTTGGTACTCCATACATGTTTGTCGAATGAATGAATCATCACTGAATTTATTGTGCTGGCTATCGCCAGGCAATAGACTAAGTGCTTCAGCTATATTAATCTAATTCATCCTCTTTATAATCCTAAAAGTATGGGCTATTATTAGTGACATTTTACAGAAGGAATTAAGGCTCAGAGAGGTAAGAAACGCACTCAAGCCTCTATAGCTGGGAAGTAGTTGAGCTAGGATTTGAACTCAGGCAATTTTGGCTCCAAAGCCCTTGTTCTTGACTTAGTCACACAAGTGCTTCTCAAACTACTTGCACGAGAATAACCTGGAGAACATGTTAAATACACATTCCAGGTTCCCACTTGCATAGTTTGTAGTTGTATTAGTCATCTAATGGTGCTTAATAAATTAATCCAAAATTAGAGACTTGAAATAACAAACACTTCTTATTTCAGGATCCCGGTAGGTCAGACCCTGCTTAACTAGGTTCTCTGGCTCAATCTTTCAGATGCTCCACTGTGGATTCCCAGGAGCTATGGTCAGCTCAGGGCTTGACTAGGGAGGAACCAATGGTATGTTGGCTATTGGCAGACCTCAGGTCCTCACTGGCCCTCAGCAGCAAACATCAGTTCCTTGTCACCTGGGCATCCTCAAAAGGCTATTCACAGCATAGAAGCTGGCTGCCCTCATGCAAGGGAGTGAGCAACACCAAGACTGCACCAAGTCTTTATGTAACTTCACCTCAAAAGTGACATCCTATCACATTTGCCTAGTTTTAGACTGCCTACCGCAGTAGTGTGGGGTGGACTCAAGAATTAGTATTTGTGACAAGCTCCCAAGTGGCACTGACACTGATAGAGAGGACCCCCCACATGGCACCAATCCACTGTAATGCCTAAGCCAACGAATGAATGAACCGAAGAACAATATCATTAATTGGATCACAGGTTACCCTGGCTGTCCTCTGCCACTTGCACCTCCAAGGTTCCTGTCAGAAACTGTGAAGGAGACAGAACATAGGAAACCAGGACTCCACCACGACACTCCTTGGAATCCTATGGGCCGACCCAAAGTAGCTACATTCTGTCTTCTGCTTCCTACAGGTTCCACCTCCAGGTGTTCCACAACCTTTTTCCAGAACAGCCAAAACCTTGCCTCATAGGTCACAGACTCAGAGTAGAGAGGAATGATTTTGAGAGATTCTTTTTCCCCCTTGCTGCTCTTCAGAAGACACAGTAAGAGGAATGGATTAACTCCACCGGGGTCTGTAAGAGACTGACCAGGTTAAAGCAAGTTTGCCCTTCCTGTCTAAATAAACAGGACAGTGCAATGTCCTGGGAGCAACTCCTCTGAACTGGCTTCCTACCTTGGGCTGGGTTTGACCCCCCCATTGTCTGATGGGACAGCGCTCTCCCTGGCAGTCTTTCCTTGGGGGGAAGGAGGAATGTTTGCTGGAGCTGAGCAGCTGTTCAGGGTGCGGGGAGACCAAGAACATTACTAAATATAAGTGCTTATTGTACGTTGGTGTGTCAGGAATAATTCTCTCTCCTTGTTCTCCACTTATGTTTTTAAAACACACACACACACACACACACACACACACACACACTCCTCATACAACTACCATGAACCTCTGAACTCCTCGCCCCTAAATGAAGAATCCAGTTACAGACTAATTTATTTGTCTCCCCACACCCTTAAAATAAATGCCCCTTTGTCACATTCTGACATCTTCTAGGACCTTCTACGTGCCTCACTATACACGTGCTTAGGTCTCTGAGTCTCTTGGTATCCCAGTCTTTCTCAGGGTATCTTGAATAAGATGGCCAGGGAAGGGTTTCTTTACAGTTCAAGCACATTATCACTGTTAGTCTTTCTGGCTAAACCATAAATTGATTTCCAGAAATCCCCCAATATATTACATGAGTGTGTATATAGCACATGTGTGTGTTTGCATATGTGCAAATGCATGATCCTAAATCAGATCATGAGTGTTATGCTGAAAGGGATGTTCCCAGCAGGAAGTTGGCTTACTGATTTGAATGTGGCATTGAAATTCTTCCCTTCATTGGAAAGAAAGTGGCTGTGTACCACTGGGTCTCTTAATCTGAGGTTGGAAATTGATTTTCAAATTTATAAGGCCCCAACTCCTAAATATTCTCTCAGCCACCAATTTGGAAAATTGATCTCCCTTGCCAGCTGTCACCTTTCTTCCCTTCAAGTCCATTCTGGCTTCTTCTCTTGTCCCACCTACATGCCACAAATGGTATGTATAAATGTCCTCTTAGTGAATGGCTAAATGAATAAAGCCATATCCTTAAGAAAAGCCAATTAAAATAAAATAGAGCACATATATTGTCTAAACCAAGTCCTCCTTTAAAACAAGTTGTCTTAGGGGCTGGGGATGTAGCTCAGTTGGTAGAGTGCTTGCCTAGCATGCACAAGGCCCTGGGTTCAGTCTCCAGTGCCATCAAAAAAAAAAAAAAAAAAAAAAAAAAGCAAGTTTGCTTATTGAATCCTGACTAAAAATGGGTTATTTTGTAAAGAAATTCATTTTGCAAAAAACATTTTTTTAAATTGAAAATACATTGAAAAAAAAAAGAAATCTGTTTTGCTTGGAGTGGAACCACCATTTGACCCAGTTATCCTGTTCTTTGGTATATACCTAAAGGACTTAAAATCAGTATACTACAGCGACACAACCACATCAATGTTTCTAACAGTTCAATTCACCATTGCTAAGCTGTGGAACCAACCTAGGTGCCCTTCACCAGATGAATGAATAAAGAAAATGTGGTACATATACACTGGAATATTACTCACTTATCTGTAAAGAAGAATGAAATTATGGCATTTGCTGGTAAATGGATGGAACTGGAGAATATCATGATAAGCAAAATAAGCCAATTCCAAAGAACCAAAGGCGGAATGCTCTCTCTGATCTGCAGATGCTAACACACATAAGCAGGGGTGGGGAGTACGAAATAGGATAGAAGTTCATTGGATTAGACAAAGGGGAATGAAGGGAAGGCAGCGGGGGTGGGAATAGGAAAGACAGTAGAACAGTAGAACGAACCAACATTACTTTCCTATGCTTATATATGAATACAAGACTGGCATAACTCCACATTGTATACAACCACAAGAATAGGAAGTTATACTCCATGTATGTATAATGTGTCAAAATGCATTCTACTATCATGTATACATACAAAGAACAAATAAAAATGTCAAACAAATTTTTAAAAAAGAAAAGAAATCTGTTTTGAATGGAAGGCTTCAAATGTGAAGTGGGTCAAACCCTCTGGTGTGCCCCATGTGCCTCGCCCATGCCTTGGCAGTAATGCTGTTCATCTCTTTTTCAATCGTTGATTGAAGTGATGTAATAATATATACTACACATCTTACATTTCCTTGTTCTGCACTTGGGTCCTCTTAGAAACATTTTTCCCCACTTTGGATTCAACCTAGGGGTGCGTAACCACTGAGCTATATCCCCAGTCCTTTTTATTTTTAATTTTTTACTTTGAGACAGGTTCTTATTAAATTGCTTAGGACCTTGCTAAATTGCCAAGGCTGGCCTTGAGCTTGTGATCTTCCTGCCTCAGCCACCCAAGCCATTGGAATTAAGGGTGGGACATGCTTAAAATTTTCTTTTAAAAATTATATGTAACACCACAACATAATAGAAATCTCAGAAGGAACATTAACTTTCTGAGGACCCAGGAGATTTAGCATAGTCCCCAATACACTATAAGTGCCCATTAAATATGTGGCAAATGAATTAAAGAGTGAATGAATCCCTCTAATAACCTTGTCATACAATGTGATGTAAGTTGAATTTGGGTGGGGGAAAGTTTGGGAAAGGAAAAGAAATTTTTAAGTTGAAAGCTTGGAAGCAAACATTACCTGAAAATTAATCAGCCTGATAAATCATCTTTGAAATATACAGGCCAAAAGGAAAATGGACATTTCATTACAACAAATTCACTCTCATTTGTATTTCAGTGTTGCTTGTAATCAGTAAAGGGAGGCACACATTTAGAATTGCTATATTATTTCTGTGAGCCCATTTGCCTTATTCTCAATAGGTTTACTACTGACTGGAACTAATTTTCAAAACTAAATCCTTCACCTGTGTATGCAATTTATTTGGCTCTAGGAGAGATCATTAGCTTTCCCAGGGTGATGTCTTTGCAGTAACAAAGCAGTCCCATGACCAAGAAACCAAGACTAAGTCCTGCATTGCGCATCTCCTAATGCAGTCTGGCCTGGCCTCCTGAGGAGGCAGGGTTTGGAGGCTGGCTGTCCAAGCCTAAGGCTGTCTGTGTGTGCATCTCCTCTGCTTCATGGCCAATGTCATCAATAAAGTGTCCCCTACTGCAGATCTCTTAAAATAAAGGTTTCTCTTGGAGACAAGAACAGATGAAACTTACTACAAAATTATACTGTCAAAGAAAACCATTTTTACCCTTTTCTTTGGAATCTATTGTCTTCTTCCAATAACTCAGAAAATGCAAGTGATTAGCAGCATTGATACCACCTGTAAGCAACAGAGAAAAGGTCATCTTCTCCCTCTTTCTCCTCCAACTGCAGGGATGCGTCCAGCCAAGCATAGTGTGAATAAAACATCATTAGTGGAAGGCATCTATGTTTCCTTAGAGTTCTTGTCTTCCTGCAGAGATGACTTTCAGTGTCTGCAGGCAAACATGAAATGATGCATTTGTTAGTTTCTAATTTGATGACTTAAATGGTTATAAAGGGCAAACTTTAAAAAACAGATTAACAAAATATGACCAAGGAAAATTACATTTTTCCTTTCTCTGACTGGCTTACAAAGCATTTCCCAACTAAAAGTGGCTTAACTGGTGGTCTAGAGACAGGCATTGGTTGCTGTGTCAGGTTCCCACCATTATTAAGAATCTGGGTTTTGATGATTTCTGTTTTCCAATTCTATCGTGTCTGTCTGTGAGGTCTGCACTAGTGTCCCACCTCCAAGCATCTTGTTCTTAAATAAACTTAAGCAAAAACAGAAAGAAAAGGAAGCCACAGAGACTTCCCTTTGTGCTGTGCTCTTTCTTATCAAAGAAGAAAATTGTCCTCCGACCCTCACCCCACTGAGTTCTCCTTACACTTCATTGACCAGAAGTTATCACATGGCTCACAATCTCCAGCAAATGAGAATACAATGGTCATGATTGGCTTAGGCTAAAAGTACTCTACCACAGCTGAGTCTGCTTCTCTGTGTGTTGTTGCTCAAGACCCAAACACAATTTGGATTGTGTTAGCGGAAGAAGGCACCAGCCCCAGACAGCTGCTTCTGCACTGATCTAAGTGTTCATGACAATTAAGCTCTTAAATACTGGTTGACAACAAACCAACAGCAAATTTGGATGACATTCATATCATTGTCTCCCTGGGGCATCATAACACAGAAGGAGGTTGCATTTGGAGGGATCATTTGGGTATGGACATGCTTAAGGTCTCTTGATGGATCTTAGTCTGGTGTCAGTTGCTAGTTCCAGGTCCACAGGGTATCTAGCTTTTTAAGTATAGACCATGGTGTCCCTCTTTTTATATTTAAACTAAGACAAAGGTAATTTTTCAAAAGCAATTTTAATATTATTCATATAATTTCCATTTGCCTTCCCCTAGAAAAAGCTGTTTTGGTCAGGGTAATTCAGACTCTGGGACAAGTTTAAACATACACCTGTCAATATCTTTAGCCATGGCATTATCTATACCAGTATCTTCTTCCCCAACTCATCTTCTTTCTAATCGTATGGCTTGTTTCCAAAATAAAGTCTGTAGTAAGAAATCAGGAAGAAGCAAATTTCCAAATGGCTTAGGAGTAGTATAAAGAACACACAAAATTCTACAATTAATGTTGATTGGACTGCTTCCTCAGACTGACACTTTCTACCTTGCAAAGGCATCATCACACGAAGAAAATGACCTAACAAAAGTAAAAGCACTCTGTGCGGTGGTGAGCTTTCAATACATGTTGTTTATCCTGGTGATAAGAGAAATGACATTTGTTCAGAAAAAAATATTTTTTACAAGTTAAACAGTACTATAGAAAATTCAGAAAACATAGATAAGCAAAAAGAAAATAAAAATGACCTATATCCATTATCAAGTGATAACCAAAGTTAATATTTCCACATATATTTCCATCATTTCTTCCATTCATATTCATACATTTTAAAATAAAAGTGAGCTCACATTGAACAATATTACTTTGTAATTGAAATTTTCTCCCTACAGTATATTTTATACATTATTCCAGAATGATATAGACGGTTCTGCTGCATGGTCTTTTGTGTTCATATCATTGTTCCACATTTTATTCAAGCAATTTTCCTGTTGGACATTTGTGTAATGAAACTATTTCTACATTAAAGGAACTCTGTGGTTCAGACCTTGGCAATCATTTCTGGTAAGTGCTCCCTACTTACAGTAGTCTGCCTGGTTCCAGCGACCAGGGAGCACAATCTGAGAGCATTCTCAATTTCTTCTCAGCCCTTCTTCCTTAGTGTGACTATTGTGGTTAGTTCCATATCATATTGCTCCACCCTCAACTCAAGTTTCCAGAGCAGTCCCCACAACGGCTCTACAGTAACTGTGGACACATGTGCAGGGCAACCTGGCAAATGTGACGTGATTAGCACTATTCATGGGAAGCTTCTAGAACAGCTACTTCTAGAATCCTGCATGGAGTTTTTGGGCCCTAGATTATAAATGATTAGTTAAAAGCCACAGCAACACTTGGCTCATCCAACATCTCCTAGGAGCTATTTGCTGGAACACCTGGAATTCCTCAGGGCAATTCATATGTCCTCTCTCGTCCCAAACAAGCACTGGAACCCAATGTAATGTTTAATTCAGGCGCCTGGGTAGACTAGATATACTTGAATATATTTTCATTTCGAAACTGTTGGTATCTGCTTAGTTGGTTTCAGACTATGACTACCTACCAGGTAAACAAATACGTATCGTGTGTTCTGGGGGCGAGAGAGGATACTTGTGGTGTGTAGTGTATCATATCATCGTACTTAATATGAGCCATATGGTTTTAACTGCATAATTTCTACATTGACAAAATTGGCGTTTTCACTGTTTACTTATTCCATTCTCTTTAATGTTTGTATTTCTCTTTCTAAGACTTCTAATGGATAATAAAATATGACAATATAAGTTGAGCACCTAGCTCAGAAGAGAAGGTGCTTAATAAATGACATTTCCCTTTTTTCTGATGCTTTTATAGAGCAATATGGCTAATAAAGCATTTTGATGTCCATCATTCATTTGGTCTTCTTAACCGTGAAAGGGAAGCAACACATTTTTATATTCACTTTTTTATATATAAGTAAGTATTTAAATCTAGCTGTGTCAGTCCTACTTTCTTATTTACACCATAAATTCTTTTAGGAAAAATACCTTCCTTATACTTCTTTTTACCAATAACTCAACGTGTCAGGGTTCAATAATGGATACATGGTGACAGTGAGAAATGATTTTTCTATTGAAGTCCACCTTAAAAGAGGATGGTGGTTGTTTTCTGCTTCCAGTAGTTCTGCAGCTGATAGAATAAGACAAAGTACCCTTTCTAATGTGAATTTATGGAATGATTGTCTGCCCATAAAAAATTATTCTCCAGCTTGGAGCAATTAAAGTGGTCTCTCTCCTCTCCAAATTAATGTAATTAATACTATAGTCTTGGTTGTTTATCATGTCTTGATAATATCACAAGGGAATGAAAATATTGGCTCTTTTATCCCTTAAATAGCTGAGATGAAACTGTTCGAGCTCTAATGTTACAACAGCTGTTTCTCATGTCCCCAAATATAATTGGTTGGTACTGAGGTTACTAAATTGTAAGAAATTGACTTTGGTTTTATGCTCGCCTACTTTTGGTGGAAGGAGAGATGGGAAATGTTAGCTTTCTCTTGTAATGAAAAGGCAAAATCTTCCCCAGTGACATGGCAGCTCCGGGCCTCGTCTGTATAATTTTCTTCCACAACCCACTGTCTCTGCATTTGCTGGCTAACACGCCTGGGAAAGCAGGACCATTCCAGCCTCCCTCCTAATTAGCTCTCAGCCCAATGCAGCTGCCTGAGATGTGTCCGGGCTTTCCCAGGAGGTGCTCTTTCTGGAAGTCACTGTAAAGTGGTCTGGTCTCCAACGACAAATTCAATAGGGAATTTGCGATCATAATTATCCCAGATAATTTGGAGGACCCAAGATTCTTTTATCTGAATGTCTTCATTGCTGCAGGCTGTTGTTCTCAAAGTGTCATCCCTGGCCCACACCACCAGCATCACCTAGCAACTGCTTAGATAGGCAGATCTTCAGGCCCACTCTCGACCTATCCAGACAGAAATGTCAGGGGGAGGGTCCAGCAATCTGTGTTTTAATGAGCTCTCCAGGTGACAATAATGCACACCAAACTTTGAGAACCACTAGCTCAGGGTACAACCTGGCTTGTGGAGGGCGATGCTCTTTAGTCCGTTATCAGCTCATCTACTTCTAACCTTCATTTGTCTCCCTACAAATAGAACAAAGTACACACTCACCTTCACACCAGCCTCCTCAGAACAAACTCACTCCTTTATCCACTGTCAGTGTCTCTCCTCATTCTTTCTAGGGTTGTAGGGCAGTGCCTCCTAATTTTTAAATCATAGGGAGGTCTCGTTAAAACCCAGTCTGGTTTAGCATGGCCAGAGCAGGTCTCGAAATTCTGCATTTCTAACAAGCTTGCAGCTTCTGCTGCTGGTCTAGAGACCACATAGCAGTGACCAGAGGAGTGGCAAGCACACTGGAGAAAACAAAAAACAATTATAAAGGACTTCCTGGTTAATGGGGACAAAACAAGAGATCCACGCAGTGACTATTATGAGTCTGTCAGGTTGGGCTTTAAGACGCGCCTTGGAAAAGGATCTTTCCACTGCAGAAATGCTCTTTCTGTCTGCTTTCCTGCTCCTTGGGGTTCTCCCCTCCAACCTCCTCCCCTGTAACCCCTCCGTCTTTCCTTTCTCCCCACTCTTCCACTCTGTCCCCCACACTGTCTGCCTCTCTGGTCTTTTCATTCTGAAGTCCTAGTTTTAGTGATGCTTACATCAATTCTTATGAGCTGAGAAGTTGGAGCCAGTGCCAAACTTTGGATGCAGGTCTCAAGGGAAAATCATAAGGTAGAATTGAAGGAGAAGTCCTAACCTCACCTCCTCCTAAGAAATTTTTCCAGTTGCATATATAACCATTGAAATGCTCATTGCTGACTTCTGATTTACCTGGTGCTCCCCATCCAGTGGGCTAGTTTCTCCAGCCTTTGGATTCACCTCTTTAGATGGGAAGAAGTCAAATGCATGTAGAATTCTTCTGGTGGCTTTCAGACTGGCAAGTTTCCTTTAACCTTTGAAAATTACTTCAAAGTTTCCCTTTGCAGAAAGCTGGCAGCATGCATGGCTGATAGCTTTGCTCCCGGATCTGCTTCCCCTAGCCCAGCTGCACAGGTGCACATTGGGGGAGGGAGAGTCCCTTTGATGTCTGCTGTGAAATAATGGCACAAGGAGACTATAGGAGACATGGAAATAAAGCAAAAGGGTGACCAATTAGCAGCGAAGAAAACCCAGAATCTCCTGTATGAGAAAGTCCTAGGTAGTTTCTTTCTGACTCCTCCTTCTCCCCATTTCATTGCCAATAGAGGTTCTTTATCCAGCAGGATGTGCACACCCCCATCTCCCAGTAGTGTTCAGAATTGCCCTAGAGTCATTGAGTTATTTGGTTTGGAGGAGAATTATCAACTTAAATTGAATATCACTCATTTTGCTTCTGGATGGTGTTCTTGTGCTCTGTGGGTTAGACCATGCATCCAACAAATACTCAGAATACCCTTGAATAGGAAATGATATTGGTCAAATTATATTGTTATATTTTGTTCATACACGGATATGTAACAACAAATTCTACCATTACGTACAACTATAATGCACCAATAAAAAAGTGAAAAAAAATTAAAAATTAAAAATAAGAATAAGCAGAAGAAAACTTTTTTGTTACTCACAAGAGCTAACTTGCATTTTCTTTATCCTTTCTTTTTGTGTGGCCAAGACTAGGGGAAAATTAAATACCAACATTAGACAGGATGAGTTAGCAAAAACAGGTGTGGGATAGAGATCAGTTTGGAATGAAAGAATCAGGGAGGTGGTGAGGAGGGAGGTGAAACTTGATTTTTGTCTCAAAGAATAAGAAAGGAAGCAGCATGGAATAGAGATGAGAACAGGGTCTGAGCATCTGCATCCTGACTCTACCCTCACTGTGTGGGCGACTTTGACTTGGTGTATAGAGATGCTGCATAAATCAGGCAATAAGAGCAGGAAATCGAAACCATGGTAGCTATTTGGCATGGGATGCACATTTGTATAACCTGAAGTTCATATGCTGAATTCTCACCTCCAAGGTGGGGATAATAGGAGGTGGCACCTTTGGAAGCAAAGCTCTCATGAATAGGATTAATGCCACTATAAAAGTAGTCCTTGTCCCTTTTACCATGTCCGGACAGTTCTGGAGGGTGCTGCTCATGAATCAGAAAGTAGGCCCTCATCAGACACTGAATCTGGGGGCTCCTTGATCTAGGACTGTCCAGCCTCCAGAACTGTGAGAAATGAAATTTCTGTGGTTAATAACTTACTGAATTTAGAGGGTTTTGTTATAGCAACTTGAACAGATTTAGATAGTATTTCAGCCAGGCATGGTGGAGCAGGCCTATAATTTCAGCAATTCAGGAGACTGAGACAGGAGGATTGCAAGTTTGATGCAGCCTCTGCAATTTAGCAAGGTCCTAAGCAACTTTAGTGAAACCCTGTCTCAAAATTTTTTTTAAAAAAGGACTGGAGATGTGACTAAGTGAGTTAAGCATCTCTGGGTTTGATCCCTGGTACCAAAAAACAAAACAAAACAAACAAAAAATATTTCAAGCATAACAGGGTT
The DNA here is from genome assembly GCF_902686445.1 of Sciurus carolinensis. Lineage (NCBI taxonomy): Eukaryota > Metazoa > Chordata > Mammalia > Rodentia > Sciuridae > Sciurus > Sciurus carolinensis. The sequence goes on along the minus strand of NC_062213.1, from coordinate 22,451,683 downwards.
TCAAATGAAATGAAGGGTTACACAATTATTGGTAGGATAGTCTGAATAGGACACACAAATCCACCAACAGGCCTTACGTGCTCTCTTGCACCTCTGATCAGGAAACTGCAGGAAACCACATTCACCAGCACAGCTGTCCCATAACCCCAAGCCTGGTTCCCAAACCTGCATGACAAAGTTCCCATTTGAAGAGCGTGTGCATCAGACAATAGCAACACTGAAGAAGGATATCCCTCCTCGCTTCCAATCTCTTGAAAGCAGGATGCAGTGACAGACCCTATATTTGCACCCAATTTCACAGCAAGGGAGCCTGGGAAATGTAATATTTAGCTTCCTGGTCCTCGTGATAGAAGGCAAAGTGGAACAAGAGGTGGTGAAAGTGGATGTTAACGATATCTAGTACGAGTATCAGGAGCAGTGGAGAAAATGAAGAAAGTTTGTACTGGAGGAGCAATCCACATTAGGTGAAGTCAGCCCAGAGATTAGTGGCAAGGTTTTGGCAGACATTGAAATAATCTTTCCTCGAGGCTGGAGGGAAACCCAGTGACTCTCAGAAGAAAACTGTGAAGAAGGAAACTTGACTGCAGGGTTTTCCCACTCCCTGGGTGAAAAGGAACAATAGCTTCCATTCTGTGGGACCGGAGAGTGAAGAGGCTAATCACAGCTTGCTCACACCCTGAAGCTGGGCCCCACATCTTCCTCTTGCTCACCTTCCAAAAGGCTGAGGCCCATTTTTCCATTAGCTTTCATTCCGATCCTATCAGCTGGGACCTTCTCCTTCCCACTCAATCCCCCAGGGTGATAAGCTCATTTTCCAGCAGCTCCGGAGTCACGGCTGCTTATGGAGACCTTGCCAATCCAAACAAATCCAGCTGGGAGGCGCTGGGCTTCCTTCCCTCTGCCCTCCTCCCTGCTAAAACCACAGGGACTTTTGAACCTCAGGACCAGCAGACATGAGCTGAAGCACGGGAGGAAAGTCTGCCTCCCTAGGGAGGGGCACAGAGCTGTTAGAAAGGTCCCAGTCTCATTTTTTCAGAATGCTTTGACATCTTGAAAATGGCACCACTGAAGCATAATAATAATAATCAAAGTGGAAGAGAGGACAGTCCATGATACTGTAAAACTGGAACACAGTCTCTCTTTTCCACGTGTAGTTACCTTCCACAAAATTAGGCAGTTTGTCTTATGTATTTTTATATTTCCCTGTACCAAGAACATCTTCCGGAATGTACTATGCAAGGACTCATGTTAAGGGGGTGGGCACACTGTTGCAGGAAAGTTGGCATTCAACAAGTATTTCATTTGCTCCCCTTTATTTTCTAACTTCCTTTGCACTTTGGTTGGGTTGCATGGTTGGTTCTGGCTGATAGGCTGTGAGTGGAATTGACATGTGTCACTTCTAAGCCAGCACTGATGAAAGTCCTGAGCTTTCTCCCCTTTCCCTTTCTTCTGTGATGCAACTTTGGAATTCATGTCTTAATCCACAGTGCAGACTGGTCCTGGTTTTCTGAGTCATTAGGAGTCTCTTCCTGCTGCATGACTTGCATTGGATTTTACATGAGTCAGAAATAAAATTTCACTGGGCTAAGTCACCTAGATTTGGGGGTATATCTGTTATTGCCGCACAGCCTAGACAATCCTGACTAATAAACATTGAGTTACTCACTTATTAATTCGCAGACACTTACTGAGTACTCCAGAGTGTTAGTCATGGGACAAGAATATTTAGGAACTAATGAAGACACAAGAAGTTACAGAAATAAATTCTAAAAGATTATTAAGTTCAAGGAACATTATCAACGCTTTCCTGACTCAGGTATTTTAAAAGTCTTGGTATTTTTGTAGCTCTTTGTATATACTCCCATAATTTAAGACTGTCAAATATGCTTACAGAAGACACAAAAATAAAGAGAATAGTTTCTTCCATGTATATGTGCCTTACATTTGCATGATCTCATTAGATTCTTCTTAATAATCCTGCAAAAGATGAGAATAACTGTGCTCTTTTTACCCTGGTGGAAAATGAAGGTTGGTCAGGGGAGGGTCATGTTGCTGATAAATGACAAAACCTTGCCTCAAAAACAAGTTCTACTTTCTTGAAGCCAGTGCCCCATCCATCAACCTGCTTGCTAAGAGGCAGTCTGATGTTTGAATTTCCATAATACAAACAAAGAAATATAGAAACCAAGATGTATGTTAAGGAGCCAGAAATAAGGAAGCCCACAGAACTCTGGTGAACAGTTTTGAATAAAGAATGTGACTATTAGTTCTGACTCAGGGATTAACAGAAGTCCCGCGGTTCTTAAATGGAGCACCTTCATACTTAACTTACATTCGCTGTGCCATTGGATTCCATGACAATTATTGGGTTGTGAGCAAAAGAAGAAAAATCAGATTTGGATTTTCAGTTCCAGAGACCCTCAAGTCCAGGGGGAATAATAAAGGAGGGCTAAGAAGAATCAGGGTGCTGACGTCATCCTGGTCATTCCCTGTTGTGGTTTCTAGAAAATTTTAGATGGTTGTTAATGGTATGTGTTTTAGGAATTACGGCTCCGGGCAATTTTAACATGAAATTAGACCTTCTTAGATTCAGCAGCTGATAGCCAAACACATCTTGTAGTCGCAACTAAAAGATTCTCACCATGTATCTGGAAGTTTTGGAGACACCTAAAGACACTGGCACTGGATTAGGAAAGTTTTTCCATGTCAGCCTCAGCAGGAGGCCGTGAACCTTCCACTGCCAAAATTAACAAATGTTAGAAGCAGACTCTGACTACTCAACAGTGTATAAGCCATGAACTGAAATGACATTAACCTTTTAAGAGTCCATTTCAGCATTAATTTTGCATCCAAATACTACTTTCGTCTCTGCAAAAAGAGTCTATTTCTGGAAGTTTCTTTATGTCCTCTCTAGAGGGTCCCTCTTGTCTTTGGTCATCTCACATCTTTTAATCCTTCGAGCCCTAACTTGTCCTTCTTCTGGGAACCTTTCCCTGACCATTGGAACTCACTTCGGACCATACCCTTTAGCCATTCTGTTCATATCTATTAGCACTTGCTTTATTGTACCACCTGTGCTAAGACGGGAACACAATGGTGAGGTGGATGGCTTAGATCCCTGGCCTGACTTCCAGTCTAGCAGACCAGAGTACTTGCTTCCTGTCTGTGATTCTGCGGGCCCTACCGATAGACTGCTGATAGGAACACCTAGCATTATAAGCACAGGTAAGCTCTTTGATGACAGGGGCCATTCATGTGTCATCCATTTGGGAGAACTGCAGTGCCAGGTGAAGAAGTAGGTTCCTTGATGAATATCTGCTGATGTATATAAGTGACTAATAGTTTCCTGTGTCACAGAACTCAAGGGAAGTGGGGAGAGAGAGATGAGTGAGAGAAGAGGAGATATGTTTAGACTTGGTCTGTGTAGAGCACAGACCCAGAGACCTGTTAGAATAATGAATAATAATAATGAATAGACCACAGGCACCAGCTAGGGCCTGTTTATTGCCAAACTCATTATGGAAATCTGATGGCAAACCTCTTCCGGTTAAGTAACTCAGCTCATACTCCTTGTTTAAGCTTAACAATAGTACTTGACGCCATGAAATTTATAACATTAAAAAAGAGATTCTGAAAATATGACTTTAAGGTTTGTTTTGGGGGGAGGGTATAGTCAGAGTTGTGATTACCTATACACTTATTGGAACTCATTCAGGCTGTGCAAAACCAATAGACACACAGCACTCAGAGGGTGCATCTCTTCCTTTTAGGCAATGGGTTTTGTGAACTCCCTATTTATAGAACTGGTTATGTAGGAAAGCAAGTCAATTTACATAAATGTTTTGGAATAAATGTAAAAGGTATTTATTATTGAATCATGATTATTTTTAAAGCAGAGGAGAACTTTGGGGTTAAACCCATCCCAAGTTCTCATTTCATACTTGAGGAAACTGAGCTATTAATAACCAAACAACTCAATGATGGCACAACCAATTGGTATCAGAATCTGGATTAAAAGCTTGAACTCACTATGTTCATCTGTGCACTTTGTACCACATCACAGTGCAAAAACATCTTAAGAAGAAGAGTCCAGAATATGAGATGATATTCTAAAGTGCCCGAAAATACAGGAGGTAGGAATACCTGAGAAGAAGTGAAATCTTTGCAGTCATTTCCCAGTCCCCTGACCTGAGTTCGAGCACCTTGTTTATTTAGTCCCTTGCATTGGCGTCTTGTGAGAACAAATGATCACAAACTTGGTGACTTGAAAAAACAGTGATGCACTCTTTCACAGTTCTGGAGACCAGAAATCCAACACCGAGGTTCATCAGGGCTGTGCGCCCCCTGTTGGCTCTAGGGCAGGATCCTTCCTCCCTTCCTCCAGCTTCTGGTGGCTGTAGACATTCCCTGGCTTGTGACTGCAGTGCTTCCGCTGCTGCCTCTATGGTCACATTGTCTCTTCCCCTTCCGTGTGTCTCTCCTATAAGCGTCTGGTGATGGTCTGTGGGACCCACCTCTTCTCTCAAGATCCTTAATCATGCTGGGCATGGTGGTGCATGCCTGTAATCCCAGTGGTTTAGGAGGCTGAGGCAGGAGGATCACAGGTTCAGAGTCAGCCTCAGCAATTTAGTGAGGCCCTAAGTGAGACCCTGACTCAAAATAAAATATAAAATGGGTTGGGGATGTGGCTCAGTGATTAAGTACCCCTAGGATCAACCCCAGGTACAAAACCAAAAACAAAACAACAACAAAAACAACAACAAAAAAACAAACCTCAATCACATCTGTAAAGAACCTTTTTCCAAATAGATCATCTTCTCAGGCACCAGGGATCTGATATGAATAATTTTGGGGAATCATTTTTTGATAATCACACTGCTCTATTTCTGTTACTGCAGAAATTAATGATTTGGGTAGTTATTTGTAATTATCCTCACCTGTGATGTGAGGCTCCACGGAGAGCAAAGCCTTATCTGTTTAACTCACTGCTGCTTCCAAAGCTCCTGGCACAGTGCCTGGGACCAAGTAGATATTTAGTACATATTTGTTAAGTTAATAAAATGATCTCTTAGTAATAAATATTAATATATTAATTTATTGTTTTAATTACCCAATAAAAATGTGATGGAAGGGAGGAAAAAAAGAAGAAAGGGAAGAGGAGAGGGGTGAAGGAGGGAAGAAAAGAGGAAGATGAGAGGAGGGAAAGAGAGACAAAGAAAGGGAAAGGGAAGAAAGGAAACATTATTGCCAATAATCGTTACAGATTTTTAGGAGACTGGGTTAAAAGTGAGAAAGACCAAGATAGATTTTTGAAGCTGAAGGTCACTATTACTGAGCAACGAAGCTTGTATGTCTCAAAATCCATGCGCCTTCCAACACCCTCACTGGATTCTGAGGTGAAGTCGGAGCCGGGTGATGGGATTCAGAGAACTGTGTGGAGTCTGCGCCCTGGAGGAGTAGTCTAGAGGGGAGTCAGCCAGCTAGGTGCTTCATGCAGACGGTAGTGTGGCAAGTGTCAAATGAACAGGGCCGAGATACTGAGACTTTTAATGCCTTTGGCTGTTATTTTATAAAGCAGCATTTAGATGTGATTTTTTTCAGGCACAAGCAGCAATATTTAAAACTTGCTATTTTGATGGTAAATAACAATTTTATAGCTATTATGTAATTTCAAGTGCAAATATCTACTGTAACTCATGTTCAACTACCTTAGCCCGTGGGATTATCCTAAGGGGAAAATTACATATTTGGCATAAATCCAACCATTGAAAACTATTCATTTGAAAATGCACAATGATATCATTCCTGCAGCACATTTCATAAACGAATCAAAGTTTTCAATTCAGAATGCTCTCGAATGTTGACCAGCACCTGTGAATTATGTAAGACCAAGGCATCATTCAATGTGGAACACCATCTTGAGCATTCATTCATTTCTTCATTCCTCCATTCATTTGATGGTGATTTAGTGAGACCCTATTGTATGTTATTCTGGGAGCTGGAGATAGAATTTGGGTAAGAATGTGGTCCCTGCCTTTAAACAGCTCACTCTATGTCTGTGTCAGGTTCTTTGGGAGGCAGACGCAGTGACAAAGTTAGAAGAGCAAGAGACGTATTAGAGAGAAAGCCCAGGAATGTGGAAGTGCGAGAAAGCAGGAGTAGGCAGGAGAATGTTTCAGACCACGAAGCAGACATGGTATCTGTGAAAAGAAAGAGGAAGGAGGCAGGATCCGGGAAGAGAGAGCCTCAGACCACGAGGCGGAATCGGATGCAGAATCAGCCAATCCAAAGGTTTCCTACTGAGGGAGTCTGGAGTTGGGACCCAGGTTCCACAGTTACACTCACTCATTGGTTGGGGCGGCCCAAAAAGATCATGGCCTCAGCTTTCCAACTGAAGCAGATCCTGAAGTGTTAACAGCTGGAGGCTGTCAGCTAACTGCACTCCTTGCAGCTAACTAGCAAGTTCTTTCTGAAGGGAGATCAAAGTGACGCAACCCCATGGCTGCCACATAGTGTGATCAGGAAGAAGGCAAATAAACAGGCAATTTAAATCCAGTAAGGGTAATGACAAGGTGCCAGGGAGCTTAAGGATGGAGCACCAAACTCAGACTTGGAGACAGGGAATCATCTGTGAAGACATAGTGCTTAGGGAATGCCTGGAGGAGGTAGGGATAGGTAGAGAGGGTTCAAGGCAGGGAAACAAGTACACAGCCTCATGGGAGAGAAAGCATGGTCCATGTGGGGGAATGGCAATGCCTATGGTGTGATTTTAGTATCACATTACAAGGAGGTAATAGCAAGATGAAGCTGGAGAAGCAAATGAGGGGTAAAAAAGGGAGGACTCCGTGCACCATGCTAAGGAATGCGGGAAGCGTAACCACACACAGAGAGATCTGTGACTGGAACACAAAAATACTAACAATTTTTTTCCCATCAGATTTTTTGGAGGATCACGAAGATCCCATATTCCAAGAGTCTGGGTTTGTAACATGGGTGGTCCTTGGGGAACACAGCTGTGTTACCAGTGTGGAAGAATGTCATTCACTGACACCTGTTGATCTTTTATCCAATATTTTTATCCAAAGCTACTCATTCCATCCCCCAATAAGAGAGAAATCAAGACTGATGGCTTTGGTTGGAGGCACGGGAAGCCCAGAGCCATGGAATTGTCACAGCATTAGGCCACAGCACCTGAAAAAGAATCTGGAGAACCACATTGGGTTCCCAGTATCAGAAAAGGAGTGGAAAGAGCCACACATGGGTTCTGCCTGCTTATAATTTAGAAAGCAATGTTTAAAATACGAGCCCTGGGATTTTACTTCCATTATCTCATTCTGAGAAAATAATCGTAAATTTCAAGTTTAAAAATCATTGCTGATGGCAGTAATGAGGGCTAGCATCTAATTGGTGCTCCCTGTTTCTGTGCTAAGTGCTTCACACTTGATTTTATGTAAAGCTCACAACAACCATATTGTACCTACAAGGCAGGAACTATTAATCATGCCCATTTTCCTTTGAGAAAATTAAAACTAAAAAAAGTTAAATAACATATCTGAGATCACACGGATAATGTGCATAAACAAAGCATTGTTTTAAAAAACTATAAATGATCTAAAGGGAAAATATTGCGTGAAATTTGACTGTATATAAAATAACATGTTGTTATTAGAAAAATGTTTTCAAACTGTCATTAACAACCTTCACAAATATTTATGGTATTATTTTTAGTGAAAAAGTGGAATGCAAAATAGAACATATGATATGATGCTTTTTAAAATAGAGATCATTGAAGCATAATTCACACATCGTAAAATTTGCCCATTGTAAGTGTACAAATCAATGATTTTTTGGAAAATTTACAGAGTACAACAATTACCACAACCCAGCTTTAGACTACTTCCACCCTCTGGCAATCCACCATGCTGTTTGCATTAATTGCTATTCCTACCCCAGCCATAGACAATCCTAATATTTACTTTCTTGACCAATTTGTCTTTCTAGACATTTCAAATAGACACAAACATATAACGTGATCATTTGCATCTGTCTTTCTTTTACTTAATATACTGTTTTTAGATTTATTCTTGTTATAACATATTTATTGTTTGTTATTTTTATCTACTGAGTAGTATTCCCTTTGTGGTCATACCACATTTTATTAATCATTTCATCAGTGGATGGCCATTTGGATTGTTTCTACATTTCAACAATATGAATAATACTCCCAGGCATGCAAGTGTGTGTGTGTGTGTGTGTGTGTGTGTGCGTGTGTGTGTGTATGTGTGTTTACCAGAAATTGAACCCGGGGGCACTCTACCATTGAGTCACAACCCCAGTCTTTTTAAATTTTATTTTGAAACAGGGTCTCACTAAACTACCTAGGCTAGCTTTACACTTGTGATTCTCCTGCTTCAGCCTCCTAAGTTGCTGAGTTGTGTACCAACTGACTTTGAACATAAGCTCATTTGTCACCTCTATTACTTCAAATCTTTTGCTTTTTAAATTGGGTTGTTTTGTTTTCTTATAATTGAATTTTGAATATTCTTATGGATACTAGTCTTTTATCAGATATGTGATTTCCAAATATATTTCTTAGTATTTGACTTGAGTTTTCTTTTAAAGAGTCTTCCAAATAGCAGAAGTTCTTAGTCTCTATGAAAAAAAGGAACAATTTTTTCTTCTGTAGATTGTGCTTTTGGTGCCTTATCTAGGAAATCTCTGATTAATCCATGTTTACAAAGATTCTTTCCTCTTTTCCTTTACAAGTTTTTTTTTTTTTTTTTTGCAGTGCTGGGAATTTGAACCCAGGGCCTTGTGCTTGACAGGCAAGAACTCTAAGAACTGAGCTATCCCCAGCCCCCCCTTTAGAAGTTTTAAAGTTTTAAGCTTTGCACTTATGTCCATGATTCACTTCTATTTTTTTTTTTAATATAATGGGAAGTATGGGTTAAGTTATTTTATTTTATTTTTTTTGGCAGTGCTGGGGATTGAACCCAGGGCCTTGTGCTTGCAAGGCAGGCACTCTACCAACTGAGCTATATCCCCAGCCCTGGGTTAAGTTATTTATTTGCATATAGATAGTCAATTGTTCCAGCACTGCTTGTTAAAAAGACCATTATTCTCAACTGAATCACCTATGTACCTTTTTACAAAATTAATCAACTATATATGTATGGGCCTATTTCTGGGCTTTCTATTCTGTATCACTGATCTATTTGCTCATCTTGCCACTAGTACTACATTGCCTTAATTGATTTATTCCAGGGATTCTCAATTGAAGGAATTTTTTCCCTCCCACCACCCACAGGAGGGAGCATTTGATAAAGCCTGTAAACAATTTTCAAAGTTAGTACTGGAGAAGTGAGCAGAGGGCAGGGATGCTACTAAGTATCCCTCTATGCACAGGATAGCCTCACAGTGAAGAATTTGTAGCTTCAAATGTCAAAAGTGTCACTATTAGAGAACTAAGTTTGAATATATAGAAGTACATACATATGTACCACAGACACATCATTATTATTGTTAGTTTAAAGAATTGATTATTTTTAAAAGACACTTAAATAAGAAGAGAGTTTATACTTGCCCAGTCTAGGGTTCTTCTTTCCTTTGTATAGATTCAGATATCCATATGGTGTCCTTTTCCTTCTGGTTGAAATTCAAATCTGTTGCTGATGAATTCTTTCAGCTCTCTGTTAAATCTGAAAAAGTCTTTATTTTATCTTCATTTTTGAAAAGTATTTTTGTGGGGTCAAAATTTTCTAGTGTGATAGATTTTTTTTCTCCATTGCTTCCTAGCTCACATTATTTTTGGTGAGAAATCTGCTGTCATTCTTAATTTTGCTCATCTGTACATATGCCTTTTGTCACTAGCTGCTTTAAAAAGTGTTCTTTTTATTACCAGTTTAGTAAAATTTATTATAATGTATCTTAGTGTATTTTTCTTTATGTTCCTTGTACCTGGGATTTATTGAGCTTCATGAATGTGTAAATTTATGCTTTTCAAACATTTTGGAAAATATTTAACCATTTGTTCTTTTTATGTTAACCAATTTATTAATAAGTTGTTTCTTCACTCATAAAATAATGCATTTTTGACTTTGAAATCATGATATAAATAAAAAGGTAAATAGCTGAAAATTATCAGTTAAAAGCAGATAGAGGTAACTCATGCTGTACCATCAGCAATTGCTACATGCTTTGGGCTATAACTGGGACATCAGTCATGCAAGAACTGAAGGTGCATTGCTAACTAACATGTAGTTTACCCCTAAAAACTGCTTAGTTTCCAAAGGTCATTTGTCCAACATATATGGGAAAAACTCACTTTCTTTTGCTTTCCTTCTTAACCCTTAAGTGTGAGAGTAGTAGGCAATAATGCTTTGATGCTAATCTTTCTAGTTTGTAGGATGGCATTGTTTTAACCTGCATATTTTTGACCTTTTAAAAAGAAAACTGCCCAAATCAACTGCAACTAAAAGTCATTTCTATTTTTAGACTGTTAGTGGCTGTAGGCCAAGCTTCATATAGGACATTTTTTGAAGATTTCTATGACTGCATCCCTAACAAGCTCAAAAAACATCAATGACCATAGATTCTGCAAAGTTTCATTTTTCTTGTTGATTTCTGTGACTGCCACAAGATCCTCTCTATACATCCTGCAGAATTTCTTTTTTTTTTTTTCCTTTATTGTCTCTAGCTTTCATTACAAAGTCTCTTGTGGTATAATTTGTGGAGCACATTTGTGTTTTCTCCTACGAGTCTTTTGCTTTCATTAATTTCTTTGTTGAGAGTACCAGGTTTTCCCCCATTGGTTTCTAACAGATACTGAAATTACTTTTTCCTGCCATCACCCAGAATTGAAATTAGACAGTCCTAGGGTCACTCAGAAGATGCTACATGTGCTAGGATTCCACTTTCTCAAATGTCTTTTTAGTCTTTTCCCTTTAAGACCTCCAGTACATTTATATTTGATGGAGAAGTTGTACTATAGTTAACAATACTCTTTCCATTTTTTAAGTCTTTTTTCTTTTTGCTTCATTTGGTTAATTTATATTGTTATATCCTCAGGTTTCCTAATTTTTCTGAAATATCTAATCTGCTTTATTTCTGTCCAGTTAATTTTTCATGTTCAACATTTTAGTTTTCCCCTAAGATATACATATATGTGGGTGTGCGTGCATGTGTGTGTGTGTACATATATACACATACACATACATATAAAGGTATATAGATTCCATATATCTATTTAATATATTTGATCTTTCCTTCAGCTTTTTAAGTATGTGACATTCAGTTTTAATAACTAGTTTAAAGGCCTGTGTTCAATTCTTGGCAGAGTAACCCATGGATTTGAGGTCAACTTCTGTTCCCTACTCTAACTTTCTGTGTGTGTATTCTGGGTCAATCATTTAACCTCTCTGTGACTACTTTCCCTAACCATAAAATAAAGGAGGTAGAGGATTAGTGACTTTCACCTGTGTTCAGTGGAGGCACTGGAGTTGCCATGAAGAAGTCTCAAACACAATTGGGAAATCTACTTACTTTCCTCAGGAGCCCAACTTTTAGAAGGATTCAGTGGCTCAGCTGCTCTTCAAAATGAGCTTCAGAATAAATCTTCTTTGATAGAACAAGAAGAGGTACAAAAGTGAGTGGGCTCCAGGAACAGAATATCTGGTTTGAAGTTCTTGATCTATCATCAACTGATGGTGTAAGGTCAGGCAAACCTCTTACCTAAGCTTTGGTTTTCTCAACTGTAAGACAGATTATAAAATTATGATGAGGACAGATGAGACAGTAGCCTGTAGTGACATCATCAGAGCTCTATCCTGATCCTCGGCAATATTGTTCAGCATTTTTCTGTATTCCCTTCCTGGCTTCCTGTACTTCCAAAGGTCAGTGTCCTGAACATCTTTCCAAATGACTAACTTCTGGCTTCTAGAGTTGCTTTGCCAGTGCACAAAGAGAACCAGAGTTAAGGCTACCATAAGACTTCACCCAAAATTGCACACTGGCTCAGTTTTCACCCTCTTTCTATCCTGCTTTCTCTTCTCCCTTATGTATTTGTCCTGGGATTTTTCACATTAATTCCTTATCTGAGTCTTTTTGTAGAGAGCCTAATGTAAACTATGAAAGTAGTACAGTACCTGGAACATTGTTATTACTCAAGAAAAGTCAGCCATTATCGTTACTCTTGTTTTGTTAATGTCATTAATTTTTCCTCAACCCAGTTTTTGGGAGTGACTTTTACAGAAATGAGAAATCATGTCACTTTGTAGCACTTATGATAGCATTTAACTAGTTGAAGACTGTATTTGAAAAGTTTTACAGGAATGGTGGATGTTCATTGTAATTCCATTATGTGATTCTCTTTAATTTTTGAAAGTAAAGATCTAGATTATGTAGATCATGATCTAGCAGAAAAGATGAAATGATAACAAGCAAACATTAACAATTTGATCATGGAGGAGATCAAATACAGATTCAGATTTTGAAGTACCCCCAAATCAATGCCAAAAAGATACACAATGGGGAGAGACAGGGGAAGCTGGGAGATCTAAAGGGAGCACAGAGCCTCTGTAAAACGAAGAGGAAGCCACCCTAACCCCGAGATATCGACTGGGCACTTCTCAAGAATCTAAGAATAAAGAGATGTACATGGAACCAGTTCAGATGTAAAGACCATGTCGAATTTTGGTCTTTACAACTTAGAAGAAATCTAACAAAGTAGAAAAGGGTTCAGAAAAGAGCAGGGAGATGGTCAAATAATTGGCAGATAGAACCTCTGGGGAAAGGTTAAATGAGTTTGCATTGTTTGCCTGGAGAAAGAAAGGCCAAAGGTCTGCTTAATACTTGTCTTCAAGAATTTCAAGTTGGGGATCTGACAAGATAGTCTACGTTCCCAGAAAACAAAATGAGATGGCCCTTTAACTCCGTTCCCCACCAAAGTTAAGGATTTAAGATTGAGGATTGCAATAAGAAATTGAGATTCAACCTAACAAGAATTTCCTGATCTACGAGTAATTAAGATTTGAAGAAGTCCACTGCTAGCAGAGACATTTCTGCTCCTAGTATTTTATGAAGCATAAGCACAATGGCATTCCTATCAGAAGTAGATTTTGTAAAATAGCAGTCAAAAATCTAAGAAGAGTCACATATTAATGTGAATAGATTTGACTTCAGTTACTGCCTGCTTCAACTGCCATTCAGAGTCACATTTTTAAATTGTTGTTTTCTTAATCATCCATGACACCAGAATCCATTTTGATAAAATTATACAAGTATGGAATCTACCTTATTCTAATTAGCACCCCATTCTTGTGAGTGGGCACCATGGTGGGATTCACTTAGGTATTTTAATATATGTACATAGGAAAATTATGTTAGATTTATTCTACTGTCTTTCCTATTCTCATCCCCCCTCCCTTCCTTTCATTCCCTGTTGTCTAATCTATTGAACTTCTCTTCTTTATCTCTCCCCTTTTATTGTGGTTTAGCTTCCACATATCAGTGATAACATTTGACCTTTGTTTTTCTGGGATTGAATTATTTCACTTAGCATGGTAGTCTTCAGATCCATCCATTTATTGGCAATTGCTGTAAAGTCATTCTTCTTTTACAGCTCAGTAATATTCCATGTGCATACATGCCACATTTTCTTTATCTATTCATCTGTTGATGGGCATCTAGGTTGGGTCCATAACTTAGCAGTAGTGAATTGTGCTGCTATAAACCTTGCTATGGCTGTGTCGCTGTACTATGCTGGATGGCAACTATTTAGAATATAAGTAACAATAAATGTTGAGGATGTGGAAAAAGGGAATGTCGTACATTGTTGGTGGAACTGCAAATTGGTGCAACCACTCTGGAAAGCAGTATGGAGATACTTTAAAAAAAACTAGGAATGGAAACACCATTTGACCCAGAGCAGCATTTGACAAGCTATGGGCTATGACAAACTCTCCTGACCCCTAGGCCGGCTGAAGAGAGTGTGGAAGGAAACCCAGAGGATCGTCGCTCATAGTGTATTTTTCACTTGCTGATGGTATCAGTTAGTTTTCCCTCCTTCACCAAACACACCAAATCTCAGTGGCATAAAACCTTTTTTCCTCATGTAGGCGTGGATGGCTTGGTTTCAAGCTGCACCTGCTGGTTGGGGCTCCTTCCTGAGTCTTTGTTGTAGGACCGCTGTGGGTAACAGGGAAGCACCTGCCATGGGGAAGGCATTCCTAGCAGTGATGACGAAGGGCAGAAGGTCAAGCCCCACTGATAGTGCAGTTGGTCTCTTTTTGCAGAGAGAGAAAAGAAAGGTCAGCTTACACAGGTAGCTGGGCATTAAGGTACTGGCTGCTTCTGGATTGGTCTATGCTCCAGCTACATTCTTGCAGGGATGGCCTTTGCTTGATTCCCCTTGTAGGTCACCCAACTGAACTTGACCCAACCAGAGAGTTATCCCAGAGTCAAGGATCACTCTGGGATAGAGTGGCATCTCTACTTTACTCCTTCCTCCATGTTCCCCCAAAGAAAAAGTGCATCCCCCACCTATATCTTTAATCCAAACTAATAGTTTTACAACCTATCCAGGCATTCAATTTAGAAGTGTGAACTTCACCCTTGATTCCTGTTTTCTTCATCCTCTCATCCAATTTGTTTTAAATCTCTTTAATCTACATCCGGAATGGCTTTCTTTTCCATTTTCTCTGCTCTAGTCACTACTGAGCTTTTCCTTGTCTTTTATTTGGTTACTGCAGCGCCCTAGCCAGTCTGCCTGCCGTTGCACCTCACCTTTCTCTAGGTCATCTGCAGCACTGAAGCCAATTTCCTTTGGAAAAAGCAAGTGAGATCATGTCAAAACCTGTTTGAAGCAAAAAATCAAAGGATACATATAGAAAGACAGGTATGTAGAGTGAAGCGTGTGTGTGTGTGTGTGTGTGTGTGTGTGTAATGCCAAAATCTTTACCACGGCCTTCCAGGACTTCTAAAATCTTCCTCCTCATCTCAATGCGCCTGTACTCCAGTACTCCTAATGAAGACTTCAGACAAGCAAAAGGAAATCTAGTCGAGCAGAGGAAGGAGAAGGGGAGAGTGGAGGGAAAGGGGGGATCATGAAACGAAACTGATTTCCACGCAGGCATGAGTTTGTCAGGATGAACCCAGCTACTGTGTATAACCATAAAACTCTAATAATAATAATACTGAAAACTAAGGAATTCAGAATAAAGTGTGAATTATAGTTTAAAAAAAAAGACTTCAAACCTGAACTTTGCATTCAAGTACAGTTACCAAAATCCTTAGTCATTAAATGTGCCGTTAGCTTTAGTAAAGTCTCCTCTTTGCTCCTGCTGTTCCCTATGCTTGGAATGTCCACCCATATTGACTCTCCCAGACCAAAAATCTCTAATCATTGTCATCAAACATTTTTTGCTGTCTCACAATGAATCATTCTCTCCTCTGTGTTCCCAAGGCACTTCGTTTATACTTTTATCACAGACCTCACATAAACATGCAAGTATTTATTACTCACAGAACCCTCTGGAAGAAATCAAAGAAGTAACAACTTCTTCACAGGAAGGAGACTTTTCAGAAAGCATTTAATCTAGAAGTTATTCTTTTGTGAGGTCCAGTGTATTCTATAGAACCCCTCATATCATAACATTTTAGGATAGATGAAGATTGTATATAAGTGTAACAGGTAACCATGAAGAACAGGCACTGGAAGAGAGTGAACTTGCTATGGGCAAGCATACAGTAGTGCAACAGCAAATCAGGAACAGTAAGAGATGGGGTTACAGTGCAATATCCAAAAGAGACTTAAAAACTGAACTTTGAGAGCAATGATGGAAAAAGAGTATGACAATTGTTTGTAAACAATATGTCAGTCTTGGGGTAAAAAGTAAGGCAAGCAGCCTAGTAAGGGACCAGTCCTTGATACCAAAGAACTGAGCCGACAGACATGGGACTAGAAATGAACTGCAAAGAACTAGACCACACCAAGATAATGACATCCTCTTGGGCAACACTTTTAGCAAGGCTACTCACACTATAATTACACTGTACATAGCTCTGCATATTAGTTATGGCCTAGTTATTAAACTTTAAACTATATACACATGTGTAATGAATGAGCATGTATTTATTTATTTGTTTCTATTTAATATATCTAATCTAGTTTAAGTTGTGGGTTCAGTAGGCCAGTTAATTCTTTTCATTGTTTTTATTAAGTTCTGGGTATCAAACTCTGTTGCACTTTGTCCAACAACAGGGGGAACCCAACTCTAAATTAAAACAATGATGCAGTGCTCAGGACCCACAGGCCAGATACACTGTTAAGAATGCGATGTGTTGGGCCACATCTACTTGTTCATAATATGGAATCCTAAAGTTTTTTATTGTTCTATTCAGTTGTCACAGTCCTAAACCACAGAGCATGTTGTGTTCACTATAAAACCTAGTTCAGTGCAAGTTATACAATAGCTGCCCAATAAGTGCTCACTGAGTTAAATTCACGACTGCCAGAAGATTCTTATGGATGCACCCCGGGGCTGGATGTACTCCAAGCAAGGGGAAGGTCAGGTGCTCCTTGGCCAAGAGCCTCAGGGTATTCCTTTCTTGCCACACCAAGTTGAGTGGACCACAGGATGAGGAGGTGCCTGTGGCAGAGATTGGGTGCTTTTTTCACAATATACCTCAGCACATCTCTAGTCCATTCAGCTTCTGAGAGGACGAATAATTAAAAGGAGACGGTATGTTTCCGAATCAGTAGTGTCCATACACAGGGTTGAATAAGGTGAAGCAGGCTGGAATTTCTATCCTGGTTTTAGATTTTTTCCCCATCTTATTCTTAATCCACCTAGCGCAGTGAAATTGTCACAGTCATAGAAGTAAACCCAAGCATTTCAATCCGGCATCAACTTCTTTTTTTTTTTTTTTTTTTTCTGTATCATAAAGCACACCTTTCTTTCAAAATGTGTAGCATTAATACATGATTTATTTCTAGCTTTATGTCATGAATATTTTCAAAGTCACTATCCTGTTTTAGTGGAAGGCAAAGGAAACTATAAAATGGCATCAAACTTGCATGGAATATTCTGTGGAATCCACTGTATCCATTATTCCAGCTCGGGCAGAATTTCACTGCCTGAGTGACTGTAAAAAAGGACCCACTGACAGCAACCCCTTTCATTTCAGTGGCACTTTACATGGTGACAATAATAACACATACTCACTCAAGCCGATGCAGAACAAAACATCTTGTGGTATAAGATACATCAGATTGTATCAGTGTGAAAATTTGGTCTAATATCATTGCTTGGATCCAAATGGTCTTCAACCCACTTGCTTTAAGATGGTAATGCCATTATTCTGTGGGTGGAAGGTCAGACTTGAGATTGCCTTTTGTGTTTCAGAGGCTGGTTGGAGAAACACTGGAAATCCAGTCTCCAAGTGGGCCAGAGCACTGAATGTTTTGAAAGGACTGTATGTACTGATCTAAGAAAACTTTTGTGCACAGTATTTTTAAATGACTGAAAGGAAATTAAGAACAAGCACTGCCATATTTACCAGTTCCTACGTTTTCTAAGCTATCCAGATTTTGAGTGTGTAATTCAAATTAAAAATCATTAAATGGGACCTATTGTGTACAAAGGCCCTGGGCTAGACATTCATAGTAACAATAAAACAGTTTCTCTACAGAAGAGTGGAAGCATGTATACAAAATACTATGAAATATGGCAAAATGTGCGGAAGAGGCAAAAAAATGATTTGCTGCAAGACTGAGGAGAGTGACAGAATGCCCAAATGGAAGGAAGGAGAAAGGATCGGACAGCCATTGGTCATCCACTCTTTGTTATCCATATCTGACATGAATAAATGAATGAACAAACAATGTGGTTTTCTTTTCAGATAAACTATGAGGGGTTGGTATGATTTTTGGCCTATGGAAACTGGGAGAGGAGGGGATTCCAGACAGAAGAATAAATATAGACAATGACACAGCAACAGGAAAACCTACGGCACCGCTGGGGAAAATAACCAATGGTTTTGTTAGACTTGAAGAAATTTGCATAAAGCAGGAGTCACTAAGTACACCGAAATCATGCTTTTCCAGGACTGTAAAGTCAAGGGGAGAAACATTTAATTCAGAGGTGCCCATTGCAATTGGGATAGGATATTACTTGAATAGGATTCAGGAAGATGAGTGTGGTCTTATAGGAAGTACATGGTGTTGGGCCCGGAGACTTGGGCTTTACTATGAGGTTCACCAGTTAGAAACTGACCCTGTGTATGTTACTTAATCTCTCTGAGCACCAGATTCTTCATCAGTAAAATGAAGACAAGAAGCTACCATGGCAGGCATGGTGGTATATGCCTGTGTATGGCTCCCAGAGGCTCGGGAGGCTGAGTAGGAGAATCGAGAGTTCAAAGCCAGCCTCAGCAACAGTGAGGTGTTAGCAACTCAGTGAGACCCTGTCTCTAAATAATACAAAATAGGGCTGGGGATGTGGCTCAGTGGTCGAATACCCTGAGTTCAATCCTTGGTACCAAAAAAAAAAAAAAAAAAAAAAAAAAAAAAAGAAGCCCACCATGAATATATAAATTCATGGACACGAAGACACTAATTCCAGGATAATGGTTACCAAAAGGGAACAGGCTTGGAGAAGAGGGTCCAAGGAAACCTCAGCTGTTGCCAAAACTGAGGTGGTGAGGGCAAGCATTGTGGATTCTAGGCATGGAGAACATTTATATTACTTTCAACTTTTCTAAATGAATATTTAATAAATGTTTAAAAAGTCCAACTAGCAGTCATGGTTACTGGACATACTGTTTATTAAGTGTGTGATCCAAGCCCTAGGAAACAGCAGGTTTTCGTAACTAAAAGTGACTTCATAGTTGTTTTTACAATGTTGTAATAAAGATACTAGATAGAAAATATAGGATGAAAGAGAAATGACAGAATGCAGTTGCAGGCCTTCCACTCCAGCCGAGAAGGAGTAACAGCGACTGAATATGCTTTTCCACTTTTATAACCTAAAAAATGAACGAAATATGTGCAGCAAAGTTTTTCAAGTTAGAGGACATCAGACAAAGAATGGCAATGTTCCAGAGATATGGGAAAAAACGAGGTGAGCCCTGGGATTGCCCAGGTGTTTCCGGTGTTGGGGCAGGAAAGAAACTCAGGGGGATTCTGGAGATCTCTCTGGACTGAGTAGACACAGGTGAGAATCCAAGGAGGCCAAGCTCCCAAGTGAATAGTTAGCTGGAGAAAATACTAGAGAAGAGAGAGCACCACAGAGAATGGACTCTGGGGATCTGTAGAGGATCCCCCTTGAGTGTGCAGCTGAGTAATGATCAGCACATGTGTGTAAAGAAATGGCTCCAGGCCAGGAAGAGAACCGTCCAAAAGAATTAGAGGGAGACAGCCCTAAGAGCTCATGCAGGACCAGGAAGTTTGCCTGCTCACACCAAACAAGAACAGAAAATGTCATAATTCATGAGGCATCAGATAGAGTACTCAGAAGGGCTTTATTTCACTAGTGGGGAAAACTTAATTGCAGACTAAGTGCTCCTTTGGCTCTGCCTAACAAAACTTTACAGCAAGACCCGAAAGAATCAAAACTATTTTCACTTTCCAAGTTACTGTATTCCAGGACAAATCTCAAAAATATTCACAGAAATATAAAACATAAGCACATGATGAAATCAAACTCCCAATATTTAGGAATTAATCTGACAAAGGATGTACACTGACAATGCCTGTACACGGGAAACTGTAAAACATTGTTGAAGTTAATTTTGACAAACTTGAACAAATGGAGAAATGTACTGTATTCATAGATCCGAAGACTCAATATTTTTAATATATAAATTTTTCCAAATTGACCTGTAGAGTCAATGCAGTGCCAGTCAAAACCCACAATATTGTTTGGAAATACAATAGACCTATGCTAGTGAAAACAATTTTCAACAACGAAAAAAAGTGCATTACCTGATTATAAGACTTATTATGAAGTTACTGTAATCACAATATAATGAGCCAGGTGTGGTGGTTCACACCTGTACACCTGTACTCCAGGTACTCAGGAGGCTGAGACTAGAGGATTGGAAATTTGAGGCCAGCATGGGCAACAGAGAGAGACCCCATCTCAAACCAAACCAACAAACCAACATAATTGATATCAAGGTAGACAAATAAATCATTGGTACAAAACAGAGTCCGGAAACAAAAGACAGACCCACACGTGTATATAATCAACTGACTTTCAGCAGAGTGGAGAATTTCATAAATCATACTAGAAAACTTGCAATATGCAGAAAGAAAGAAAGAGCAATTTTGATCGAGCTATATACACAAAAATTGGCCATAAATGGATCGTAGATCTAAATGTGATATCTTTAATTATATGACTTCAGAAAGGAAAAGTAGGAGAAAATCTTTATAACCTTAGGCAAAATTTCATATATAATACCAATAGCAGGATCTATAGAGGAAAAATGGATTTCATCAATATTATGAATTTCTCTTCAAAAGACACCATGAAGAGATTGAAAAGACAAATCATAGCCTGGGAGAAAAATATTCATAGATCGTTGTATCTGCAAAGGGCTCATGTCTGGTTGTATAAGAACCCTCAAAACTCAATGATAATAATAATTTATTAATTATTATAATGTACTATTATTGTTATTAATATACTTAATAAATGAGTTGAAATTTTCAGCAATTGATTTAAATGGTTATTTTACCCAAAAAACACAAAGAGCAAATAAACACAAGAAAACTCAATGTCATTCTAAAAACTGGAAGATATGCTTCTGTGATAGAAAGAAGCCATTGGCTACCTGGATTGGGGAGAGCAAGGAGAGCTGGGAAGGGGAGGCTCAGGTACCTGTAAGGGTCATGGCTGTATCCACTATCTGTGTGTTCACAGGTGGGACATATGTCAAATTTTATCAGATTCATACTTCGGTGCAATTTGGGCTATATGTAAATTACATCTTGCTAGACATTGACAGAATTATGAGACAATGCACTCTTACTGGCAGGAAGGAAAGAAAGAAATCAAAGAAGACTCTAAGAAAATGTCAAGGTTTCAGCTTTGAATGATTAATGAATATGGTGGCTTTATAAAAGAGAGGAGAGAGGAGAAAAAGAAGGGTTCAGGAAATTGATGAATTCATTTTGGGACATATGCATTTGAGATCCTAATGGGATGTTCAAGTGAAGATGCTCCAAAAATACATGGAAACTAGGTCCCGACTTTGAAGAGGCACGGGCTGCAGATAAAGATGGTAGAGATCCCTTAATAAAGTGATGATTGAATTCCTTCAAATGGGTGAGATTGTGAAGGGGGGATGGAAGCATATGGAACTCTAAGGAATTTCTGCAACTAAACGGTCAGAGAATGAGAAAAGAGTAGAAGTGATAAAGAAGAAATGATGGGTAAGCTATGAAATGCAGTTTTGAGAGATGTCACAAATTCAAGGCTTGAGAGCGTTTCCAAAGATTAAATGATCTCTAGCATCAAATGCAGTATTAAGTTCAGGAAGACGAGGACTGTGAAAAAAGTTGAAGGTTATTAGAAATCTGACCAAAATCAAGAGCAACCAATAGAAACACAGCTTTGGCAGGCTATCAGAGGCTGAAACCTGATTTTGAGGTGTTAAATAGTAAATGGATTGAAATAAATAGGGATATATAACTTGTTACATATTATTTGAAGAATGTCCATGGACGGCAGTTTGTAGAGATCAGAATCAACAAACGTATTTTCTATTAGAATTCGGGTGATGTGGGGCATGTGTTTAGGCAGAGAGGAGAAAGGCAGCAGGGGAGAGTATAGACCAAAGAGCGGTTATCACCCAGTGGATCTCACAGTGGGCAACACATAGGAACCACCTGGGGGGTAGTTTGAAGAAATACTGATACCTTGGTGCATCGATCACAATCCCTGATTGGAGCAAAATCTGGGAGGGCTTTAATCTTCTTAAATAGGGAGAAGGAACATGGTAAGAGCCAGAGCATTGGGAGGAAAGGGCTTCCCTCCCAATGCTACCCAGCCGCCCTTGGCACTGGAAGCAAACTAGTTTTTCCTCATTTGAGAGGAAGAAGAGGAGGAAAAGCAAAATGGGCATCCGAGGGAGGATGAGGGGGAGGAAGAACTCCTTCCTCCAGGTTTTGGTATTTGTTGTGGTCAGGAGACACTTTCTCTGACTTTCACTGTCTCAGCTTACACTTATAATTATCACTTGGGGTCAAGTTCAATGGTAGATGGTGTAAGGCCTTTGAAGAAAGAGGAAATGTAATTTTGAAGTATCTACTTCTGTCTTCTCTGTGTTTTGAAGGTCATGCCAACCAGTTCTGGTTCAGCTGTAACAAGGTAGAGCCAACACGAAGGCCACCCACACCACCGTCAAGGGTCGTCCTAAGCAATAAAACTGTGTAGCTCAGCACTGGTACCCTGTCTCTAGTCTGAAGAGGGTCAGACCATATTGTCTTTTCTTAAAGACCTCAGGTACTGCGTTCTTTTATCTGGTTTCAGTTAATTTTCAAGTTCTTCCAGGGTTCAAGTCTCCAGTCTGGCTTTCACATGCTATGGGAAAGTTTTACTTTTCTGAGCCCAGTTCTAGTTTTTTTGTTTTTTTTTTTTAATCTATAAAATAGAAGTGGTGTCTATTTTTGCATTGTGCATGAAAATTAGACTCTCTCTCTGTCTCTCTGTCTCTGTCCCTCTCTCTTTCTATGGAATGCAGTAGGAGAACAACCCTTTTTCTTACTCTGTGCTCACTCTCAATACTTCACATCTGGGCTTCCCTCCACATCTAACATACATCAGTTCTCCACGGATGTTAACTGGGTCTTACAATTTAACTTGATCCTGCCACTATGTATCTGGAGATAACATTCCGATCCCACAGATGAAGGACTCAGACCCACAAGACTGCCTCACTTCAGGTGCTAATCCCAAGTCCCAAACTGTGGTTTGTGCTTCCCATGAATGGGATGGACATCCAAAGCTCCTGCGATCCTTTTCCTGGTTAGAACATTTGCTAAAATGGTTTGAGAACTTATGGAAACACTTATGTTTTCCTATTTAATGTAAAAGGATATAACTCAGGAATAGCCAGATGGAAGATAGGCACAGAGCAAGGCGTGGGGGAGGGGTGTGGAACTTCATGCCCTCTGATTCACATGATTAGCAATCTGGAAGGTCTCCAGACTCTGCACCATGTGATTCAGGGACCACGTAGTTCAGGGATTTTTATGAAGGCTTCATCACATATGCATGATGGATTATTAACTCAATGATCAGCTCCTATCCTCTTCCCAGAGGATGAGGGATGGGACTGAAAGTTCCAAGCTTCTAATCATAGTTTTCTCTTTCTGGTGACCAGCCCCTACCAAGAGTCACCTCATTAGGACAACAGACATTCCTATTTCTCAGAAATTCCAAGGGATAAGGTGCTCCAGAATCAAATATTAGAACAAAAGATACTCCTAGCAGTCCTACTGTTCAAGATATTATAATGGGTTTAGGAGCTCTGTGCTAGGAAATGGGGGCAAAGACCAAAATATAAATTTTAAATTTATATTTGTGATTTAAATATAAATCACAATGTCATTATATATATATGCATATATATAAATAATAGTTGGAGACTATAACAGATCTATTAACAGATGAGGTGAAGCACAGCGGCATAGTGGCTACAAAGGAAATTCTGCCTGTTATTAGTGTCCTCTCTCATGGTTTTAAATTTACCTATTCTATCTTGTAAACCAGGGGACTTCAGAATGTGCTCCACAGCATTGGCACCAAATGGCAATGCATCAGAAATTGAAATTCTCCTGCCCAGACCTAATGGGTAAGAAACCACTGTGGGGCCCAGTGACTTGTTCTGCAGGATGTTGCAGTCTGAGCACCATGTTCTCCATTTCCAAAATGGCTGACTACTGAGTGGCAACTTCTTCCTGGCTGGGTACTTCTCAGCTGGGTTTTAGTATCTGAGAGTTCTCACTTCATGGAACCAGCAACAGGTGTACCATAGAGCATACGCTACACCCCACAATTCTTCATCATTCAGCTAGCATTGATGGAATGCTTTATGCCTGGCACTGGTTTTACTTAATGATTTTTAGAGCCTCATGTTCTCTGATTATTCCCCACCCATATTTCCAAACTCATCCCTCTGCTTCCTTAAGGCAGGGACACGGGTCTTACACAGCATTTGCATATGCCATTGTGCCACATATATGATCACCACTTGCCATTTAATTGACGAGTACTGCTAGAATTTTCTTCTTTTTCAGAAATAGAAAACTTCTGGACTTCGAATCAATATTTTTCTTCTCACTTTTATGCTTTGAAACATGATAATAAGTGACATGATTGAATCCAGTTTTTTTCAACCTTTTATCTTTTCCTCCCACCTCCTCAACCCCTGGTTCCTATTTGTCTTTGGATTTGTCCTTGAAATATGTCTGCTTTGTGTGGCATTTGGCTTCTGGGTTCGTATGTTGGGTTTCTTGACTTCATCCGATTTCAGTTCCGTGCAATAAATAATAGCCATTTTAGATAGAGTTTTAGCTATGAATAGCTTCTCTCCTCATAACTTCATCTTATATTTATTGCCCAAAATGATAGATTGAAAGTCATCACCTAGCAACTGGCACATTTTTCTCTTGTGGTCTGGTTACTTGTAATGATTGACTATTGCTATCGCTTCACTTGCTCGTCCTGGTCAAAAATGGATATAAGGGGCCTATAAATAGAGGTCCATTTACATACCCTCAAGATTATCAGTGCAACTTACTGAAATGAGTTCGTCTGTGCAAAATACTTTGTCTATCAATTTATTTCTCACATCTTGAAAAGGGGTAGCCGATTCAAGCCTATCTCAGTTTTAGACTTATGGAACCTTTATTAGTTCTGTTATCTCAAACTTCAGATCTCCTGTTGGAGACTGGCTTTTGTGGCTCAGTAAAGAATGCAACTAAAAACTTAAAGCAAGAAAGAACACAAAGATTTTTATATTGCTTCATGTTCATTTCTCTTATATTGCTCTGTCACAAAAAAATTAATGCTTTGTACTTTAAAAGAGCCTTTCATCCAAAAACCTCAAAGAACTTATAAATAAGTAAGTATGATTATCCACATTTACAGGTTGGGAATGATGCACAAAGCTGTTAAAAGTGCATTGTGCATTATTGCCAAACTCAGGAAGAAATTCATTTAATTAAATGCATATAAAATTAGAGGATTTGTGTATACTGGCTTTGTATATGCATACTAGGTTTTCCAGGCCTCAACAGACCATGGATATTAACAAAGGTACAATAATGGCAAACTAAAATTTGTAAGACCTCAGCTCCTTGCAAAGACCCCTGTGGGTATCTGGGTGTCACCAGGAGGCATTTCCCCTGTACTAAGGAACTGTCCGTGCCTGCTGGGCCTCTCCACTTCACTGAGCATTAGTTTCCCATCAGGTGCTGGAATGTACTTTTTCCTCATTGCTCTGACAGACCCCTCACAAAGTTAATCATGCCCACTAGGTGTCTGGGTTGCACAGTGCCCAGTGACCTGTAGTGATGTGGGAGAGCCTGCCCTCTTCCCTTGCCTTATCTGTTTTTAGAAGACTGTCTGAGGCAAAGCATAGTGAGCTCCAGGGTTTTGCAAGTGGTTTTCTTTCAAGGGAAACTTAAATCACCTCTTACCTTCCACCAAGGAGCTGGGCTCAGAAATGCGACTTGATGAGCTAGAATCTCAGACTCAGAACTGAGCATCTTCTGTGTACTGTACACCAAGCTCTGCCACTCCAGATCCATCGCTGTATGGGCTCTGGAGGGCTGACCCGTGAGCAAGAGAAGGGCAGCTCTTATTCTCCAGCACCTGGCCTCATACCAGCTGCTAGGCTTTGGCATTTTCCTGTTGAAACATGACACTTTCAGAGAACCTCAACATCAGATAAGCCACTCTGTTACAGGATGGGTCAAGACAAGAATCAGACTACTCTGTAGTTAAGGTGGAACACACACAAAAATAAGAGCATTGTCTGAATCACAAAAATGGCCAACCACTTTAGCTAGAGAGCGGCATGTGTCAGGAAAGGGAGGTAATTCTATGATTGGGTATTTTAACAAATCTTATCTAAAATGAGGGACCCATGAAGTTAGGTTAAAGCTGTAACTGATAGAGAAGTTGCTTTAGTCGCCCCCTCCCTTTTTTTTTTTTTTTTTTTCATTTCCTTTGGCTTATTTTTTTTTTTTATTGTAAACAATGGGATACATGTTGTTTCTCTGTCTGTACATGGCGTAAAGGCATACCATTTGTGTAATCATAAATTTACATAGGGTAATGTTGTTTGATTCATTCTGCCAATTTTTTCCCTTCCCCCCCACCCCTCCCCCCCCTCCCTCCATCTATACAGTCCTTCCTTCCTCCATTCCTGCCCTCCTCCCTAAACCCATCTACAACCCCAACACTAACCCTTCCCACCCCCCATTATGTCCCTCCCTTTTTTATAAGTGCTGGGAATCGAACCTAGAGTGTCTTGCATCTTAGGCAAGGTCTCTACCACTGAGCTGTACTCCCAGCTTCTAGTCCCCTTCCCCACAACATCCAATTCAGGGAAAAGACTTTTCCTTCATCCAACACTCTGCAAAATACCCACCATGAGCCCAAATGCCAGACATGAGTCCTTTCTAACCACTTACTGAGACTCCTTAGAGGT
The DNA here is from genome assembly GCF_902686445.1 of Sciurus carolinensis. NCBI lineage: Eukaryota > Metazoa > Chordata > Mammalia > Rodentia > Sciuridae > Sciurus > Sciurus carolinensis. The sequence continues at coordinate 22,424,959 of NC_062213.1, read as the reverse complement.
CTCTATGATATTGCTATAATGCATAATAAACTCCAGGTATCCAAGTACAGATGTATCCTTGGAGGTCTGTGGTTGGAGAACATTGGCACCCAAGTGGACAGAAGAGTTGACTCCCTTTCCTTCTGACATTTTGTTGGGTGTGGTCAATGCAAGATATAGCAGATAATGGAGTGTAAGAAGAGAATGAGGTCAAGATACTTATTGCCCATCTTCCTCTGGCTACCTGTATCCTCTCTTTCCACATTCCAGTAACCACACAGGCTCCTGTGTGTAATTAGCTTGGAAATACCACACCAACCTTGTTGATTTCCTGAGATTCTGATCACCTCCTTTGCATATCATCTCTTTGTTAAGAGCTCAATTTACCTAGTCTGAGAGTGTTGTTGGTTTACTGCTGGGTCAGCAAGGATCAAAGTTTTCTTGCTGGATTCTCTCTTCATACTCTGAACCTTTTCTCTTAGGTTGTATTCTTACAATGCACTTCTTTTTTTTTTTTTTTTTTTTTTTTTTTGGTACTGGGGATTGAACTCAGGGGCACTCGACCACTGAGCCACATCTCCAGCCCTATTTTGTATTTTATTTAGAGACAGGGTCTCACTGAGCTGTTCAGCCCCTCACTTCTGCTGAGGCTGGCTTTGAACTCTTGATCCTTCTGCCTCAGCCTCCCGAGCTGCTGAGATCACAGGCCTGCACCACTGCACCCAGTTACAATGTACTTTTTAGGCCTCTGGCTGGCCTGCCTCATGGTTTGCTAGGCACACCCCAGATAGGGTAGAATGGTTCTTTGGCAAGTTATCCTTTTGCTGTCATATCTAACTTGATTAACAGATTTAGAAAAGATCTTCAGAAATTATTAAATTTCAAGATCAACTGGTAGGTCTTACTGTTCCTTCTTTGTGAAGTGAGAAATGTGCTATTGCACACCTGTTGTGGAAATCAAGTCCCAGAGGAGAAAAATTAGAATCATGAAGATGTACATATAAAGCAAATCCATTTTCTCTATAAAGAAGGTACAAAGGATATTAATCAAACGCATCCATGGTGTTAACCCTGAATTACCCAAGAGATCACCCTTAATTAGCACATTTAAGATATTTAGCATTGTAACACATTTTTCTCCCCTTCAAAACCAATCATGGACTGATTATAAAGTCTGGGGAACATGGTAGACAAAATTCCTCTCCCGGAAGCTACTCCACCAAAAACAAAAAGAAAAACAAAAACAACAGAACCTGGTCCAGTGTTTGAAGTTTTTGCTCACTATTTGTTCTCCTGATGATTTAGTTTGGCTCCATTATTGTTTTATCAAAAGTGATACACTTTCTTTTAAATAGGTAATTTTTGAAAAGATTTCTTGTGGGAAAAGGTGTGTCGAAATTACATGTTGGGGGTTGGGGAGATAGCTCAGTTGGTAGAATGCTTGCTTAGCAAGCACAAGGCCCTAGGTTCAATCCCCAGCACCGCAAAAAAAAAAAAAAAAAAAAAAAAGAAATTACATGTTGGGGTTACATTTCTCTCATTTTGTTCCTGTGGGAGTACATTTTCACCTTTATAAGTCAATATGAAAATAGGATGTGCATAAAGGAAGTTGTTTCCTAGTCGTGCTTTAGGATCATGTACAATCCCTCAGTCAGCCACTCCAGTACAGTTGGCGGAAGATGGGTTTTGTCAGGGAGATGTAAGGATAGTTTTGGAGGCTTTAAAAAGAGGCAATACAAATGGTTTCTGAGACATTTTAATTGCAATTAAAAAATAAAAAAGGCAACAGGGAGGGGAAGGGAATGAAGAAATCCCTTGCTTCTAATGTGAGCAGGGTCTTGACTGCAAAGCTACCTGGGGATTCTTCTCTGGGGATAATTATCTTCTGAGGAAAGTTGTTTCCCCCCCTACTGGTTAAATGTTTGCATGTACAAGTTTATTATTTTAAATAAACACATATATTAAGGAGATGGAAAATTTTGTATGAATTTAACAATTAGATATTGAGTCTTCAAAGGAGATTTCAGGTTTGTGGCCATGATCTCAAACCCCAAGGGAACACTGAGACTTTTATATCTGCTATTAGGCAATATCTATAAGTCACACTCATTATACAGAGGTTGAGCAGCTCATCTGGGACTTGGGAATGCATGAGCGTCTCCCTGGTTGGGTGAACATGGTACTTAACCTCGATAAGCCTCAGTCTCTTCATCTGGGAAAACAACTGTACACTGAACTCAAACAGGTCTTGTGGAGATTAAATGCCATCCATAGTAAAGACCTCTGCACAATTCCAGGCCTAATTCCTGTTAGCTGTTACTATTTGCATACTTATTGCACATATATTAATTTATAATTTTATTTGAAAACTAATATCATATAAAATGTGGAGGGTGCAAGTTCTCCAAAGCTAACATATAGTAAGTATTTGGCCAGCAGTTCCTCTCAGTAGATGCCCAAGAGAAGAACATTTATCCCCCAAAATTGGAGATGAATGTTTATAGCACTGCTATTCATAACAGTCAAAAGTAGAAATGACCTAAATGTCTATCAACTTATGGATGGATAAACAGAATGTTGACCCATGCAATGGAATATTATCCAGCAATAAAAAAAGAACACAGTATTGACATATGCTACCAAACAGGTGAACCTGAAAACAATGTGCTATGTGAGAGCATTCAGAAAATATCACATACCATGTGATTTCATTCCTACAAAATGTTCAGGATAGGCATAGCTATGAAACCAGGAAGCAGATCAGTAGTTGTCAGGGGCTGCAGGGAGAGAGATCTGGAGGGAATAGGGAGTAGTTGCTAATAGGTAAAGGGTTTCTTTTTCAGGTCATAAAAATGTTTTAACTTTAGATCGAAGTGGTGATTGTATAACCCTGTAAATATATTTAAAAACATTGAACTGTACATGTAAAATGGATGAATTGTATGGTATATTTATTATATTTCAATAAAACTGTTTAAAAAAAAAAGAAAAAAGCCAAAATGGGTCTTGAATGTGGGACTTTATAGTCAGTTTCCTAAGTATAGCCTTTAAAAATATATACACTTGATCGTTCCATTAGCCTAAGACTGCATTTACAATAGTCAAAGTTGGCATGCCTATTAGAGTAAATTGGAAGACACTGGAAAATATGAGTGGGAAGGTAATTACCTGAGTTGAACCTTGGCCCAGAGGCATTCTATGCTAACTAGAAGGAACGATGGGAATTTTTTAAAAGAACAGCTTCTTTGAGGCATAATTGATATACAAAATATTTGCAGGTAATGTATAAAATTTGATGGGTTTGAGTATACATACATCCACGAAATCACTTTCACAATCATAGTGATAAATATATTCATCACCTCCAAAAATCTCCTCCTATCCCTGGTCCCCAATTTTTGTGGTAAGAACACTTAACTCAAGATCTAGTCTCTTAATATTTCAGTGTACGATCTAGTTGTGTTAACTATAGGCACTGATCTTGAAATAGCAGATCTTGAGAACTTATTCATGTTGTGTGACAGAAATTTCACACCCACTGAACAACCCATTACTCCCTCCCTCCACCCTGGTAACCACCATTCTACTCTCAGCATCTACAAGTTGGACTATTTTCTATGTCTCATGTAACAGGGATAATGCAGAATTTGTGACTGACTAATTGCATTCCACATAACCGGCCAGATCCTGGGTATCAGACTTTGTGCCCCTTGTGTAAGACAGGAAGCTGCTTTCCCAGCCCCTCCCTCCTATCAGGCATGTGCCACAGTACTGACTCAGTTAAGAGTGCCATCTCCCAAGTGAATGGCACTATTCCTTACAATGCTTGAAGTTTCTTTTCCGTCTTTTGCTTTCTGTCCAAGTATTGACCGAAGCAGAGTTCTATTTCTATGTACTTATGAAGTGTTAGGTTTTGTCAGACTGTGATGTTAGAGCTCTGAGGCCTCCTGCTATAATGGGTCAACTGTCTTCATGGGGTGGAAGTGCAGGAGGCCAAGCTGGTGGATTACGGAGCTGAAGCGCTTGCCTTACAGGACCTGAAGGCTTAACTTACAACCAGTGCCCCTTAAACCTCTATCTTATTGACAGAGTCAGTGGTTGACATTGTGTATTAGGAGGCTCTGTCTTTTAGACATTTAATCTCTGCTACCTTTTATGTGATCACCTATTTTTGGATGTGCTTTTGACATATATATTAAATATATACATATACATGTTAAAAACTCAGCAATTAAAATACTGCCTGTTATTGTAAATAATAATTTTAGATGGTCTGATGTATAGTGAAAGGATTAGCTATATAGTGATTCAGAATCATTTTGAGGCAGAAAAGTGGGGTTCGATCCTGACTCTGCCAGTTAAAAGTAGTGAACTTTGGGCAAGTCATATAAGCCCTTCCTCTGCTATGGCCCCCTCCCCTGTCCACAGGCTAATAATTTTATCTATCTTGCAGTACTGATCTGAGGGTGCACTGGGGAAATAGTTGCTGAAGTGCTTTTGTAAAGGGAGAAGGGCTCTCTTGGTCATCTTTGTTGTATAGGGACCTGTTAATACCCTTGCTGAGGCTAAGGCTCCCTGCTTTTGTGACTCCACAGGGCTAAGTGTAGAAACTCAGCTCAGATTTGCTGATTTGTTGGCTGTTTGGGGGACCTTTTGGTTGTTGAGGGGTTGGTTATATGCAAGTCACCTTTTCTCTGACTCATCCTGAAGGAGTCCAGGGCAAGCCATGGATCAGGAGTCTCCGGGTGGGTCATTTGTTCACCCATTCATTCATTCAACAGCCATTAACTGAGTGCTACTGGGTCTAGATACTGGGGATGAAGTGGCTGACTAGGCTGATGGGCGCTCCCCTCCCAGGAGATTATAGTTCAGAGGAGAAGATCCAATGCTCAATGAAATAAATATAAAATTTCAGAGAGTGTTTGATGCTTTCAGATAATACAGCAAGATAAAATGTGGGGGTGGAGACTTTCCTTTTTTAAATATTTTCTTTTGAACCATTTCAAGTCTACAGAAAAAACTGATGTAATAGTATGCTGTCACACTCATTTCCTCATCACCTAAATCCACCAGCTATGAGCATTCCGCCATATTTGCTTTCTTCCCCTTTTATGTGTGTGTGGGTTTATGCACGTTAGTATACATGTGCAGGTTTTTATTGTCAAGCCATTTAGAGTAACTTACAGGCATCATGAAATTTTATTCCTAAATAGTCCAGTAAATATTTCTTCACCCATCTAACCACAACGCCACTGCGACCCTCAAAACACCTAGTAAGGCACAATGACAGTATTCAGTATGGAGTGGAATGAAAATTTTCCTCAGTGATCCCACAAATGTCCTTCATAGTTCTTTTTGATATTGATGTGTGTGTGTGTGTGTGTGTGTGTGTGTGTGTGCGCGTGTGAGAGAGAGAGAGAGAGAGAGGTTTTTGCGTGATGAAAAAGATTTTTCTACAGATGTGGCACTTGAGAAAATACCAGCATGTTCAGAAAGAAACAGTTATGTGATGGTCTGGTGCCCGAGCCTTCTCTGCATGGCGAGAGCAAGGCCCCCAGGTGGGTATGAATGGGTGTGTTTGAGAAATTTGTTGAAATTTGTTCTGAGCAAGAGGGACAGCATTGGGCAGAGGTAACATGGAGGTGGTGGCAGGTGATATAGAGCCACCTGGAGGCTGCTGGTAGGGAGTTGATCTTAAATTAAGTCTAAAGGGGCAGAAGCCATGGGAGGATTAAAACCTGGAAGGGATGGGACCTGACTTATGGTTAAAAAGATAATTCTGTCTGCTATGTGGTGACTAAACTGAGTGGGGTGAGAGAGGGAACAGGAAGGGTTTTTCCGAAGCCTAGGTGGCAGACACTCATGCAGGTTTATCTGCTCTCATCTGGTGTCACAGCAAAACGCTCAACTATGTTCCTAGTATGAATTGAAACCTTCGTAAATTTGGAAGCTTGAAGTTTTGAATATCAAGGTACGTTTGGTCAATGTATATATATTTTCTTATGTTTTTAAAGTCTATTTTGTAAAGATAAATGACAAGTGAAGCAATAAATGTTTTGAGACTAAAGAAGTGTTTGCTCATAAGTTAATACAGTTACGATCTAAGCTGAAGTTATTAATACTGTCAAAAGTGGTAAATCTTTTAAGCTGAGTGATTCTGTGTTCAACTGAAAAGAAGAACATTTAAAACTGTATGCCCACTTATGGAAATATGTAGTGAGAGACATCTAAAGAATTGAGGGGCAGTTAGGAATTATGTGCTGAGTTTCAGCCCTTTGGGAGCAAAATACTTTCCAAAAAAACCATAATGGCTTATTGGGTGAATTTTCAAGCATCAGAATTTTTTACACATTTCTCATATTCAATTAGTCAGGTAATTAATACTAATTGCTTCAGCAGACAAATTCTGAAATCTCAATGGCTTCCATAATAAAATGATATCTCTTGCTCATGTGAAGTCTTCTGTCGATGGGACATCTCTCTCCCGGTCACCGCATCATCTGGTGTGTGTGGGCTTCACAGTCGTCTTGGGTACTCAGAAGAGAAGGTTGGAAGGAGGCACTTTGGGTGTGCATTGTTTCTACTCAGGTGCTGGGAGGGTATTGTCACCTCTGATCAGAGCCCGTGGACCCCAGCCAGTCCCATGGCTGCCAATCAGGGAGTAACTGGGATATTTGGAGTGTGAGTGGTTTCTCCATAGCTATTACATGAAAATTGGAGATCTCAATAATAAAGATTTCAAGGATGCTTGATGTGGTTGGCAATGGTGTTAAAAGTAATGTTTGGAGTAGGAGAAGAAAAGGGGTTGAAAGCTAATTCTCCTTTTAGAATTATCTTTTATAAAGTTTCCTTTCCTCTTTCCTCTTGGCCTAAGGTTTTCTCCTGTACCTTTAAAGACAAGTCATTCCTAGTGGAGGGCCCAGGTGAAAGAGGCCTAATGCCAACCAATCACTTAGACCAAGTTCTGGTTTAGGCCAGAAGAGGCAAAAAGAAGGTGTCTGTGGTTTATAATATGGCTCATGCAAATGAAGGACTAGGTAGGAGTTCAGGATCAAAATTGTGGGTGTCAATAAATGTGGATTTATCTGGATTATTTCTCATGCCGTCAAATATTGGCAATGGGAAAGGGTCATGAAGCAGCATTTAGAGTCTGTACTGGCACCACGTACCTGGTGTCTATAATCATAACTTGCTATTGTCACTAAAGATGGGAATTCAAATCATGTGAAGAGTTAAACAGAAACAAAGTTCAGCTTCAAAGTACAATTGCTTTGGAGATTTAGCCCAGTACCTGGTGGCCAGGTGGACTCAGTTCTGGGCAGACCTGTAAAATGGGCAGTGACTGTGGGTCTCCAGGTCAGCTCCCTTCTTTGTGGCTCCTAACGGGATGGAAGGGGATGGAAACAAACCTTTGGATGGTGTCAGCTAGCTTTGTAAACTTGGTGTGCTCAGAACCTATTCTCCTTCCTTCTGGGATCCACTGAGAAGTCAGAGCCCCTGTGTTTTTCCCACTCATGGCTGCCAAGTGGGGATGCTGATCAGAAACTCCGCACTCACATTGACTTCTGCAGCCCTGGAGGAATATGTGACTGAGGTTCAACAGGCAAGACCCAAGGTTTGGAATTGTATAGATCTAAATGCAACCCAGTGCAACCCTGCCCTTGCAACCCTACCCTGTGTCCAGACCTAGCCATCTTCCAGCTGGACAGAGCCATGTGACTCATTGTGTCTGGAGAGCCACAGCTGAAGTGTTTCAGGTTTCTCTCTTATACTGCTTTATGGGTGGAAACCCAAGTTTTCCAGATGCCATAACTTTTAGAACTTTCCCTGTCAGTCTGGGTACCCTTGTATAGTAGGGAGGAGAGACCCTTCCCACTCTGCACTGCTGAAAGGTGGGCATGTAATAGAAGCAAGAACTAATATTTTGCGATGGTAAGTCATTAAAATTCCAGGTTTGACTTCTGGTTACAGCAGCATAAGTTAACCTATTCTGACTAATGCTGAATGTATAATCACGTCTTGGCTCTCTCACTTGCTATTATGTTCTCCCTTTTCTCATTTGTAAAGTGAAAATAAGAATGCCCATTGCAAGCACTGGCTGATATTTATGACTGCCCTGCATGCTCTCACATCCATATTCCATAAGATTCTTGTGCTATCAATATAGGGACCCACTTTTCCTCCAGAGGCCAGTCAATTTTAGAGGGTCACATCCTCATGGACATCCTAGCTGGGCTAAGGGTTGGGTTTGCAACATCCCCCCAAAGCCAGGCATAATCCTCTTTCAGGATTGGTCTGAATGCTGTGACAGGGTCTCTTTTGGGTAAACCTGGGACTGTGACTTACTATCCTTCTCACTCACTGAAGAAAGCAGCACCTGAGGATATTTAGAGACAGAGAGAGCCATAAGGTCCATCTAACCTTGAACTTCTACTATATCATTCGATAAACCCCTCTCTCTTTTTCTGCTTAAGGTAGTTTGAGTTGGGCTCTAGTCACTTGCAAACAAGAGTCATGATCAATGCCCCCACCTGGTATAGTTATTATAAGGACTAAATAAAACAAAGCATTAAAGTGCCTATCACATTACAGATGCTCCAAACATGGTTGCTATCATGGCTGAGTTTGGTTGCTAAGGGGCTGCAGTCATGAGCACTGTGTCTTGCTTATTCCTTATTCTCAATCCTTAGGTAACCTGAAGATTTGATGAGCTCACAAACTGAGACCACATTATTTTGGCCCCCACAGAATTTTTTACACCTGGCTTCACACAGTTGCTCTGCCCTTTGCTGTCTCATAAGAAGCAGCTATTTGAAAACCTTTACTGTAGATACTACAGGGACATCTCCACTGATTCACTCAGGAGTCCACCTATAAAGACATATTAAGACAGTTTTCTCAGACTTATGTGGGAAGGAAAACTTGACTTTCCTGATAGTGATACTTTCCCAACCTTTTTCCCTCTCATCATAGAAGATGGAACTTATTCCTCATGGGTCAGAGGTGTGGCTCTGAGCACGGGAGGTACAATTTCTATTGCTTTATGTTAAAAGTTCATGTGAGTTTTGTATTCCTCTCTGCTATACATTCATGTTTATTTTTATGGACATTGTAAATCCTGTATCAAATCACTTTGATGGCCTCCAAGGTTGACATGAAATTTATGGGTCCTCTTTAATAATGATGGCCAGAGTATAGCCCAAAACCTACATCCTTGTCTTACTCTTCTAATTGCTCTACATTTTCTCTGATCCTGATTTTAGTTTATTTTTAGCTTCCTGTTTTATGGTGTATTTTCTTATGAATTGTCTCAAGTACTTTGTGGAAATAAATGGGTTATGAATAAGTAAAAGCGCTCCTATAAACATAAAAAAAAGAACTGACAAGCTTTAAATTGTACTGTTTGAGGGCACACGATAGATACCTGGTTTCCTACTAACAGCCATTCACCCCCAGCATTAGTTGAACTGAACAACACACTGAACAAAAAAGGTGTTTAAAATCTTAATAAAAACGGCACAAAAAGGCACAGTCAACATTCTCCTTATGCACAGAAAATCAAAAGTCCTCCTTTGAACAGAATACATTAATATCAATTTTGGAGAACAGAGGTTGAAATCATCATTTGAAAGAATAGATCTAATTTGTTTCCTTTTTACCAAAGGCAATAAGAAAAATATTTTTGTTAACAGAAGTGCCCATTATACATTCAACTTCACACATTGGAACTGAAGTTATGCAATAGTCATATCTTTACTATGAACATCCAGTTCCTCATTAGCTGTCTTTTGGACGCCCTTAGAGGCATGAAAACGCTCAAAAATCAAGAATGATTGCTAAAAATTTAATGCCTGTTTACTTACCTGGCCCCTTTCCTGGCCAACATTCTCCATGAGTCCCATACCTTGTCTGAACAATTTCCTGTTGTATCCCCAGGGTATCCCATGGGAGGTCCCCAATGGCTACTTGAGGAATGAATCATGACTACCTCCCGCCTCCTGGGAGAGGAGCTTTGCTCTGTGTTGAAGGCCAAGTCATTGCTGGCTACATTTCTTCTCTTATCATCTCTTCTTCGCCAATTAAATCTATGTTGTTACTTAAGGCAAGAATTTAAAAAATGGAACAGGTTCAGAAGGCTCTTAAACCCATTGAAAACATATGCCAAGATTTGTGAGTCGGGTACATTTTTCAAATAGAGCATCCACAGCCTTCAGCAGTGTTTCAAAAGTACTTTGCACAGCGTGCACTTGGATAGGAGGGAAAACAAGTGTTCTATAGCATAGCAGGGTAACACTATGGTTGACAACAATTAATTGTATATTTCAAAATAGCTAGTAGAGTGGGTTTTGAATGTTTCCAACGGAAGGAAATGATAAACGTTTGAGGTGATGGATATGCCAATTATCCTGATCTGATTATTATACATTGAATACTTGTATTGAAATGCCACATTGTACCCCATGAATATGTACAATTTTTATGTCAATTAAAAAGAAATAAAGAAAAATCAAAAATACCTAGTGATTTTGAAGAGGTCAAGGAGCATTTATACTGGCACAATGTCTTATGCATAGTATGTGCTCAATAATGGGTATGTACATCCATGGTTGAGATTTTGAGTTTTCTAGTTGAACATAGCTAGGTTAACTTTGTGAACTGGCCTAAGGTCTATATCTCTTTAATTTCTTTTTCTGTGATGGGAGTAATAATATGTAAGAGAATGTTGTTGGGATGAAATTTGGTGATGTAAGGAATGCTTAACCCATTGTAAACACTCTGTTAATATAGCTCTTTTTTTGTTAGAATAAATTAAATCATACATCAGAGACTTTTTATATACTCATCAGGACTCTTTCTCGTTTGGTTAATTTTCATTTTTCAAATGATATAAGGTGTATAAAAATCTTTAAAAAGTATTCTATTTCCTTGTAGCTTCATCATTCAATGATTTTGGAAAATAATGAGAAAAGACACAAAGGGAAAACAAAGGTAGGGAGGAATCTGTCTTGTCCCGGGTCAGAGAGAATGTCACCTGAGTGAAAGGGAATTAGGTCTTGTCTGAAACTCTCCCTGCCTCTCCCTCCTTCCCTCCCACCTTGGCCTCCTTCACTGTGCCTGAGCATGAGCACATGCATGAACACATTTTCAGAAACGTCATCTCCCAAAAGGTAGCTGGAAATCTTTCTATACATTTTAAAACATATATAGCTCTGGTCAGGTGCAGAGGTGCACACCTGGAATCCCAGCTACTCAGGAGGCAGGAGGATTGCAAGTCTAAGACCCGCCTGGGCAATTTAGGACAACCCTATCTTAAAATAAAAAATAAAAAGGTCTGACAATGTAGCTCAGTGGTAGAGCATTTGCCTAGTGTGTGCAAGGCCCTGAGTTCAATCCCTAGTACTATGGGGGAAAAAAAAAGATACATATGTATTTCTGAATTGTAATTCCCCTAATTTAATTTTTGAATAGGATGTTACCAAAGGAAGACTACCAAACTATCAAGTTTGATACCATTTGTTCTTCTTTTTTCTTTCCAAATTCTTTGAAAGACTTCCATTTTTCTTGGTTTTATTGTATCCAAGAATAATTTTTAAAGAATTTTGGCTTAATCAATAAAAATCAACACCTGCTCATGTTGATGAAGCTACCAACTGTGGTATTCTCTTGTAGGACTGCTCAGATTGTGGTCCAAGTTCTTGTTTTCTTTAGAAAAACTGCCTCCATAACACTTGTGAGACAAAAATACGTAAAGAAAAAAATATTCTTCAGTCTTAAGAAGGAAAGTAAATTACAGTGTACTAGAAGCTTCTGGGTTTCTAAATGTGTCCCTGCATATCTTTAAAAGCAAAAAGAATTGGACTCCAAGTTGTGTGCTGCAAAGGAATGATGGGGTCAGCCATTCAAACCCTGAATATTCCAGAAGAGAAAGTTCAAATCTAGAGGGATGAGACCCTGGGCCTAGGTTAAACCGCTGTTTGTCCCTCTCCCATTCCTGGCTGGTGACAGAACTTGGACGTGAAACTTTCAAAGGATGAACTGGTAGCAGCTGATGAGTAATTACTTTTGTTAATAGAAACTGACAAGTTTGTTTTTAGCCCACTTTCTGGCCCTCAGGTCTCTGTCTCCTGCTCAGAAGCCTATCTTTTGCACCACTTTTTCCTGAGGGGGTTTAGACTTGCCTGATTGTGAGGACATTGCCATTGAACCAGTGATTGACTTAAAACAGTATTTCCAAAAATGTTTGCTCCCTGGGCTGTTAATTGGTATTCTCTGGTGGAAAGTAGTTGATGCTTGACTGTTTGAAAATGCTGCAACTGAACAAATTTGTAGGATTGTTTCCTGCAAGACTTCTCAGAGCCTTTATTTTATTTTATTTATTTTTTTTTTTAATTTATTTTTTTTTTATTTATTTATTTTTTTTACGTTTACATAGGGTAATGATGTTTATTATATTTTTCCCCTCCCCCCACCCCTCCCACCCCTCCCACCCCTCTTTTCAGAGCCTTTAATATATACCAAAGTGCAACTTGAATCTCTGGAAGAGAGAAAGCACATGTATCATGGTTTCAGAGTTCACTTGGCTATGCACATTCTTGTAGCTCTCCACAATCCCAGCATCTGAGAATGAACAGGGCTTAGATTATTATCCATCCAGAGGTACTTAAATTTTAATAAGGGATATTTGAAGAAATTGTCCCACTGTTAATTTCTCTATCTTAGAATGGAAGACCTTTAAGGTTAGGAAAGATGCCATTCACCTCTGAATCACCAACAGCCCATGCCATGCCGAGTTCCTGCCACATAGGACAAACAGCATAAGATCCATCTGTGTTTGTTCAATGAGTAAACAAAAAGATTTCATACGGCCTAAGGCTACTTTCCACCGGTGGAATTCAAGCCGTCAATGGTAACCACGTTAATCAATTGCTCTTCACTATAGATCATTGATTCCATAGTTCTGGGGCAAGAATGATTTAGAAAAATCAAGAAAAATTGATAAAGAAAATTATTAAGAAAAATATTGTATTACTATCATCTTTTTTCTCTCTTGTTGACAGAAATAAAGCTCAATGTTTACGAGCTTGGTTTGCATGCTTTGGGAGGCAAAATCAAGGCAACAGGTAGAGAAAAGCAGAGCTCAAGAAATGAAAATGGGAGAGTTATGTGGAAAAAGAGATGAGATTTAGAAGGGCTCTTGGGTCCTTGGGTTGAGGATGATAGGGTGGCACAGGTGGGAAGAAGAATTTTTTAAGATCTTCACCCTGTAACACATATGTGCACCCACACCCACCCATTCTGCTTTGACAGCTTCATGAAGGACAAAGTAAAGTCCCCTCTTGGACATCCCTGCAGGGACTGGGCCACCGGGGACCTAAGAATATCTGGGTCATGCAACCAAAAGGAGAGATGAGCAGGAAATAGAGCTCTGACAAGTTTCCATCTTATGAGAAAGGGACACAGGGGACATCCTTATGGGTGAGACAGCTGTAGTGAACTCTCACTCTCCACTCCCACCTTACAGAGCTCCAGTCTACACAGCAACAGAAGCATGCTTTTATTAAAGCTCTTCTGAAGTTAATTTTTTCAGTGTTTATACACTATTCATGCAAGGTAATGGAAAGCTATTTTACAATGTACATACATCTATATACCTTAATAATAGATATACAAGAAAGAGAAAGTATTAACAGCTCTAATGATTTCATAATCGCCGTGTGAAACCTCCTCAATCAGGAACATCTCTTGGCAAAATGGATCAACAGGAAACTGGGAAGCCTTTTAGGATTTCTCTAGCACTAAATGTCTGGCTCTGCAGTCTCACGGAAGGATTTTCTAAGATTCTGAATACTCTTAGGTCAATAAATTATTTTGGTGGCCTCCACTGAACTAAAAAACATCGCTGCCTTGATCCAAATATAGCTCCCATGTTCACCCAGAAAAGCACGAGTCCCCCAAGCACTGGGTTGGCAGGGGGGCTTCTTTTTGTATTGGTAAAGTGGTATTTAGGGGATCTGCCTGCTTCGGGCTTTGGGAGAACCTGCTACCTAAAGCTTTCATCTATCTAGAGAACACAGCTGACTTTAGTCTAATCAAGCAGGAGACTGGTAGGCAGAAGGAAAATGAGCGGGGCAGGGCTTGGCACCAAGTTGAACTCAGTTCACCTGTCCTTTGTGGAGCAGCGATGATGTGCCAAGAGAAGGGGGTACAAATACAAATGAGCACTCTACCCTGAAAGAAAGGAGGAGAGGGGAAATGGGTTAGAAGAGAGAGATTAAGATGGGAGAGAAGGGGGAGAGGAGAGGAGAGGAGGGGAGAGGAGGGAAGGAGAGGAGAAAAAGGACAGAGAGGAGAGAGAGGGAGCAGAGAGAGAGAGGAGAGAGGAGAGAGAAGAGAGAGAAAGAGGAGAGAGGGAGGAGAAAGGAGAGAGGAGGGAGAGAGAGAGGAGAGAGAGAAGAGAGAGAGAGAAAGAGGAGAGAGGAGAGAGGGAGGAGAGAGGAGGGAGAGAGAGAGAGCAGAGAGAGAGAGGGAGAAGAGAGAGAGAAGAGAGAGAAAGAGGAGAGAGAGAGGGAGGAGAAAGAGGGAGCCGAGAGAGAACAGCAGAGAAAGTCATCAAGAAAACTGCATACTCAGTTAAAGGGGGAGGACTAACATAGGCAGAGGAAGAACTGGAGAGAAAGAGACAAGAGAAGGAAAGTTCAGGGATGATCCCAGAAAGGCCAAGATGAAGACAAGGTTGCATGTGAGCACTGTGGTTTTAACTTCTTCTAAAGAGGCTACATGTTTTCCAGGTCTTTAATCTGAATGCAGAGAAAGTGGAAGACACTTGTGCTATTGGAGTTACAAGGTCCACGGGGAGTTTAGAGGGTTTATACAGCGAGTCAGTGAGCTCACCTAGGTTATCACAGGTTTGCTTTGGGAAACAAAACAAAACAAACACTAGATCACTAGATTCATGGTAAACGTGTAATTAAAAAGGTAATGGGTCTCTCTCTTTCTTACAGAATTTGTAGGTGCTCTTTCTTTTCTGGGGAAGGTGCATTTCACTGCACTGGGTAAGTCATACTGAGTGGAGTCCTGGGGTCCATAGGTGCTCATTCTCATGTCTCTGAAAAAACAACGGGGAACATGGGAGTTTTGAGCAGGTCAAATGATCTGTTGTTCACATTTGGTGCATCCTATTACTCAGGGGATTTCTTTTTTTTAAGTTTAAGAAAAAAAAATTGGCAACTGTCAAATATGTGGATGATTGTGGAGAGTATGCAGATGTTTGCTGAGCTACCAGCAATGCCGAATCCTTCTGGGAGCGCTGGTTACTAACCCCAGCTCTCCTGGCAGGTGGTATTTGAAGGTCAGTATCTCTGTTGGTAGAAGACAGCTTATACTTGGTCATCACCTGAGAGATGCAGACAGGAGATGCCAGAAAATACCACAATCAGGCTATTGTAAGCACTTAAGACTCCTGGGGGTGAGAACAAATTGG
The DNA here is from genome assembly GCF_902686445.1 of Sciurus carolinensis. Lineage (NCBI taxonomy): Eukaryota > Metazoa > Chordata > Mammalia > Rodentia > Sciuridae > Sciurus > Sciurus carolinensis. The sequence goes on along the minus strand of NC_062213.1, from coordinate 22,409,499 downwards.
TGGGCTAAGATCTGCTGTCTTCTGCTGTCTTGTCACTCTGTGTGTGTGTTACCACACCTAGGAATGAAGAGAATTGGGACTTTTGTCCAGCTGTACTCAACACGAAAGCGATCAACAGTAAGAGTCATCACACTGGTGGGATTCTGTGTGCTGGAGGGAGGCCACCAATTCATTTCACATATATTATTTCTCCAGGAAACATAGCATAATTGAGGACAATTTTCCACCATGAATTGCATCATTAGCTAACACAGGGAAAGTGAAATGCTGTTAACTTTTCTTTTTCTTCTGCAAAGCTGATGAGCTGAAGAAAATAGAAATGAAAAGTTTAATATAAATTTTTTTTTTTGCAGGATGTATGTTGAAAATCAGAATCAAAACACTTTTACACGGTAATAGAAATCCCACATTTTAATACATTGCCATGCACATAAGGAGTCAAGTAATGCTGAATACAAAATAGTCAAATATACAAAATGATAAAGCAGATTTTCAAGCCTGATAGAGATCATGCTCACGGATACAAGGGGGCAGAAATCTGTACAGTTTCATTTTTATCAATTTAAAAAGAATCATGCCCCCCGTTCTTCTTGAGGAAAACCCAAAACTGAAGGAAATATTATAAGAAAATAGAAAGAAGACCCAAAGGGAATTGGCAAGTTGATAGCTGCTTAAGATATGGAAATCAGTGGTTCAAAATTGTGGTGCACAATAATTCTTTATGTTTAGAGGAAAAAAGGTTCTAAACATCTTAGGCCCTGGGAACCCAGGGAACGAATGTGAACATCCAACAGAGAAGGCACTCTTGTTTGGCCGATAACTTGGTTGTGTCCTAAGTCGAGGCACGAGAGTCTTCCTAGGGTGCATAGAGAAAAGCAGTACAGTGTGGGCAACAAATAAAGGAAATATTTATTTAATTAACCACTCTTGGGAGACCAACAGAACTCAGATGACTCATTTAACTGCTCACGTAAGGAAGCTATAAAAATGTCTACCATCTACACAGGTTTCTGTGTTATGAAATGTGCTTTTCAGCCATGTTTGTTAGTGTTTGAAAAGAATGAACCAGTTTTTTTTTTTTTTTTTTTTTTTTTTTTTTATTAGGTTTCCTGCACAGAACCGGTAAGGAATGCATTGGTCTTATATTTAATTCACATTGTGATTTTTTCCTTCCTATTTCTCTCCTCAAACAAATACTAATTCGCAATATGCAGTTGCCCCTCATGGAGGAAGCTTGGTGTGCCTCTCTGCATCCTGGTCAATGTCATATCTCCTAAGGGCCTGTCCCTGGGTCATGAGCCTGGCTCTGAGCCTGTGGGAGGTGGAGAAGTGGAGATGAATGGACGCCTTGGCGTGGGCTCTGTAGAACCGGCCCAGATCCTGGAAAAAGCATGTGTGTGTATGCAAAATGGTGATTGTTACTTCTGCATCAGTTTTTCTTTTTCCTTTCTAAATCCCAGAAATAATGGCTTTGAGGAGAAAACCTCATGTGAGGAAAGATATCGTTAAATAAAACCCCTAACCCATCTTGCTATGGATTGCTAGAGTGGGACAGCTTCTCCCATCAGTTCCATTTAATCTCCAAAGAACCTGGTCTGCGGAGCAGGGACAGAGCATCCCAGACAAGTGGAGGCTCAGGGAGACTGGGCAATTTCCCTTAGTCCAGTGTTCTTGAATTTGGGACATTTTATTCTCCTTTATCAGAGTAGTGCCAATCTCTACAATGTCCTAAGAATAACTCAAGTATATAAACCACAACAGATCGATATTTTCTTTTCTCAGGTGCTTTTGACTGCTAATATGTAATTTTGTTACAATATTGATCTTTTCTAAAATTTTGTGTAAACCTATTTAATTTAGTGCCTAATGACATTAAATAGTTGGATTAACTGGCACTACAGTAGTGGGATTGAGTGATATCAGAATTTTGATGGAATTAGTTTCCAAACATTTGTGCTGGCTTGGTTTTTCAGGAGCTCAGTTACTTCTGCCCAATCATGACTGGAGCTCCCAGTGCAGTAAAGAGCCTGGTATTATTCAGCTCTTTGCAATGTGAGTCTCTTTCACTAGCCAAAACCTCAGTCTCCTCAAACATGGCCTTGTAAGGACAGTATTTCCCTATTGGTGGAGGGGAGATGGTGGAGGAGAAACTATGCAGAGTAGAAAGCCTTACGGTTGCCTGGTGGGATTCCCTTCTGTCCCCAATGGGGGCCCACACCCACTGCAGAGGCTATCGCTTCTGCTTGCTGGTGATCAGAGGTGGGAGAGGGATAAGAAGGAATAAGACAGGCCGAGGCGGTACATTGCCTGGCTTGTGTAGGGCCCGAGGTTCTATTCCAAGGGGGAAAAAAAAAGAAAAGAGAAAGATAAAAGTACCAGCATTGAAACATGGTTGAAACCTGGACAACCTCCCGTCCCACATTTCCTTCAGTTTCCACCTGCATCCAGGGCCTTTTCAATGTGCAAAAGAGCTGGGTGTGCACATTAAAACCCCTGTAGCTGGTATATGTGGAAACACTTCTGTTCTAAACATGCATTGTCTAGGATCTAGGCATGGGAATTGCCAAAACTGCCAGCCTGAATTCACAGGCCGCTCCCAACGCAAACAGACTAAATGTAGTTAATTGTGGTTTAAAAAAAAAAAATACTGAAAATAGATACAAAGAACTAGAACTGATTTAGGGATCCTAGAATCAAGGACCATGGTAGTGTCCAAATTCTAAATTTTATTTTTGCAATTGTGTTTGAGCTTAAAAGGTGTTTTTTATGGCATTTGTGCTATTTTAGAGGATGGGCTAACCTCTGAGCAGATGGCAGAAGAGCGTTCTCAGTTTGTGGAAGGACAGGAGCAACTTCTGTTGCAGCAGGCATTTAATGGCAAGCAAAATTTTCTTCAAAGTTATCTTCCAAATGAGTTTCCCCACCCCAAGTGAGATAATGATCTAATGAGTCTCCTGTTCTAGATTTTTTTTTTTTTTCACAAAGAGTGTTTCAATATATTTCCACAGAATTTGAGAGGGGTGGAGGTGATTAAAGGCAATCCCACAAAACAGATCCGTGAACTCTGGGACATCAACTCAACCTGGAATTCTACGTTTGGTAGCTGTGTGTGTGCTGATGTGGCCAAACCATTCAAAACTAACTATTAATTTCTTGATCCAACTGAATTTTAAAAGCCTGTGAACAGTGCGTCAGACAACCAGCAATATCTTCAAAGTTGTAATCATTTTGGGTATGAGTATCTCCAAGGTCAGATTAATTAAATAGTCTTTTTGTAGTTCACAGTAGGTAGGGCTGTTTCCGGCACTGCATGTTAGGCAGAAGTCCTGGGTTTCAGAGTCTAAGTCTCCTGGGCATGTCTGAGGGTTGGGAAGCAACCATGAAATAAACAACCAAGCGAAACTCCCAAATCATTGGCATCACAATATGCAGATTTTGTGTGATTAGGAACAATGTCTAAACAGCAACAACACTTTGTGATGTCACCCATCCAACTGCAATTCAACACAAGTCCTAGGGTGATGGATTATATTAAGGGGAGGCTGCTTGTGCCTTTTAGTGCTGGATGTAATTAGGAGAGGGAGGCTCTGATCTCAGAATGCTTGGGGTGCTTCAAGATTTTTAAATAGCCTTATGTGGCAAACGAAACTTCAGTTTTGCAAAACCTTTTACACCCATTTTCTGCTGTTCTGTGGAAGCTATTTCTCAGTCATTTTGCTGCTGGGCAAGAGAGAACTGGCTCATGCCTGATGACGCTTCTTTTGCATTGGCTGCTGATAAATTTTACCCTAAAAGTTTTAGATTTTAGAAACAGTGCCTGTCTGTTCCCACTTCCCTGCCCAGGATTTCACTTATGGAACAAAGAAATGGCCAGAAGACACCAGTATTGCCACTGTCCCCTCAGCTACCTTCTCAGATGAGAAGCATCTATATTGTTGTTCTTTTTATTAAGGTGTGGCAGAAACCGCCTGTGCTCTTGACCAGCACAGCTTTCAAATTAATGTTCCCTGCCTCCTGAATATTGAAAGTCACCAGAGCAAGAATAATGGAAACATAGCCCTCTTTTACCTTGAAGTTGCTGGGAATCATGAGCATTCGTAAACCAGAATTCACAGAACAGTTCTCTGGCTCCAGGATTAGATTTGGATTCAAGGAGAGGAAGGGCAGGACCTGTCTGTCTTTGAAATAGAGTCCCCAGCTGTGCCCCAGTAGGAACATCTCCTGGCCTGTCCCCTTCCTGATCCCAGGCTTAATTTTGATGATCAGGGCTGACCAGTCCCCTCCTGGAGATGAGAACCCTACTGCTGTTTGGGCAGACAGCGGTCACCAAGGTCAAGCCTAAGCAGGAATTATTAGTCAGGACTGGGCAAAAAAAAGATGAGGACTATGTTATAGAATGCTTGAAATCTACCCACAGCACTGTGTTAAAAGAAAGAGATGAAAAGGAAAAAAAAAAAAACCAAAAACCAAAAAACACACACACATGCATAGGAAACAAAGCCAAGGGAGAGGTGAATAGAAAGAGCCTTTGGGGAATAAAGAAATTTCTGTCACTTCCAAAGATTAGATTTTTAAGGGTCTATGGCAGCTTTAAGTCTAGTTGTCAAGTAGCAAAATTACTCTAAAGAATTGGGAGGAAAATATCTCAAAGAAGGAGGGCTTGGTAACATGAAAGCGCTCAGGGGTCTGGAAACTTTAACTTCCCTGAGACTTTACTGTTACCACCTCAAATCAGTTATGTGACATTTGCAGACAAAGAAAGCGTTTGCAAGTAGAGAGGGTGGTGGGGGCTTCAGAAGTTTTTATCCTTAGTTCATATTCTCATGGAAGGTTGATCTTCCTTTTTACCTGGAATATTAAAAATGGTGCATTTCCCTCAGAACGAAGGACGGTGAGTCTCTCTATTTGGGCAACTGCAAAGTGACTCTGCGGGAAAAGTCTTTAGGGAATAATGGAATTCATATATGTCTTTACTTTCTGGAGGTAGAAGTCAAATCTGCGGGGACACACCTCTCGGAGCCTGTGCAAGGACTGGAAGCGGGGCCATGCCCCATAAAGAAAGCTGATAGGTCCCTTGTCCCCAAGGCATGTCTCAAGCTACTGAAGTGATCTGCTCTTACCGGAGCAGAACTGCCAATGCTCTGCATATTTAAATTCAGTTCTGGAGCTGGGACAAGCTAATCCCCTTGGCACCCTGGAGAGTCTGATAATTATTCATTTCTGTTCATTCCCAAGACTGCCTTCCCTGCACAAGTGTGGGTGTGAGCCTTTTAATAAAAGGTACACCACAGGTTTAAGAAAAAGTTAAGCATCAACAGTTTACAGCCCTTAGACATAAAAATATTTATCCCTTAGCTCCCCATCTCTTGCTTCCTAGTTAACAAACTCACTGCATAACCATTTCTGAATTTCTAGGAGGCAAAATTACACACATGTGCACACACACACACACACACACACACACACACACCTTGGGAAGAAGGTACAGGTCAGCAGGAAGCAGCATGGGACATCACAGAGGATCACCATGGAAGTCAGAGGTTGTGAATGAAGTCACTTCTCCATTTTGCTGGTTTAGCTTGTGACTGCTCAGATTTTATTCCACCACGTCTCCAAAGCTATGCCCCCAAAATGATTTCAAACAGAGGTGGACAGTTTGGAAAACAGTAGTTGTCATACGCAAGTAAGTGGTGTGTGCCAGGCATTAAGGTATGTTAGACACCATTTTCAACCGAGTTCTTTAATGGTCATTTTTACATTTGCCTTCTCCCAACTCCACCTCACCTATTATCTTTTCAGTAATTTTCTAGCACTCCTTTAACTAAAAAAAAAAAAAAAAAAAAAAAAAAAAGAATGCAAGCTAAGAAACTCTCCTTCTTTAACATGTTCAGAATATTAAAGCTAAGGTAACAAGGTACCAACACCATTTAGTGAACATCTGCACCATAAAGCATGTCCAATTTTCCAAGGGTAAAGTAGTCGTCTCAGGATGTCCCTGGCCGGACCAGTTCATTCCCAGCTACAATATCTCAGCACCTGGCAGTAGTTTAGGATTCATCACATCCAATTCACTGGTATAGAATTGGAGCTTTAGAGAATCCAGTATAGTGATAAATGGCTGTGTCTATATAAAGGAAGGATGGGGACACAGGTGGCCAGTGTGGATATCAAGGAAAGTAACCTGAAAGCTGCTTTGGGAAGCTCTAACCAGCTCAGTCTGGAAGGGCTGGCTGTACAGGAAGGTTTCGTACATGTGCTCTGGTGCTGCCCACGCCCTCAGGCAAGGGACCTGCCTGCTGCCACGGTTCTCTTCCTGGGTTAATCTAGCAGAGAGTGAGTGCTGTCTGAATTCAGTTTTCAAAGTGGAAGAATGGAGAGGTGACAGTATTTGGGAGAAGGAGGTACTGTTTTATGAGGGCAGGGGAGTCTGCCTGGCACGCTGCAGTTGTCCCAGTGCAAAGCTGGGCGCATGGGGGATAATCAAATGCTTGCTGAATTAAGGAAGGACTGGAAGGACAGGGAAGTCTTGTTGTGGGAACTAAGCCTCAAGAGATGGACAACGGAGATGGGGATGTTACGTCCTGAGGCATTGGCAGTCAGGGTCTGACTCCTAATTCTGAATTTGTAGAGAATTATGGTTTGCTGTGGGCCCTCTGGTCTGGTGCTGACGTGTCAAAGGGTCAGATCTCAGTGGTGACTGGAATTTCTCTAAGTTCCCTCTTGGAAGCCCCTTCTCTGGCTTTCCAGTCTGACAGGCTTGTGCTCCAAATCACATTTGGCTCTCTCTCCCCTTGCTGAAACCCCAAGAGGAGACAGACAGTAAGTACGCAAGGAACCCCCAAATGCCTGCTCATTTATGCTGGAAGGGGTCCAGATGCTATCACAACTATTTTAAAGAGAAGTCCCTGAAGCCTTTTGGCCTCAGGCTGGGGTAGTAGGCACACAAGAACATATTCTGCTGAGTTTTTCATTCAGTTAACTTTGTATCCAGGGGAAAATGAGCTAAAATAAAATGTAGGGCCAGTCAATACAAAGACAAGCAGTCACTGAGTAGTCAGGTTTCCTAAGAACTGTGCTTTGTTATTAGAGAGTGAAAAAAAAAATTAGTCATGAATAAAATCCCAGAAAGGATTAAAAGGGACTAGAAGGTTCTCTGCTGAGGGAGGAACCTAACATGGGACTGAAACTTTCCTTCTTTAGGCACAAAGGGGTCACTTGATACTGTTTCTCTTCAGAGAACTGTGATTGAACTTGACTTAGAATTTTTTCCACTGTTTAAGTGGGACCACACAGGAAAATTACATTCTGCTGCCCTTATCATCTATCCACCATGGTCTTTGATTAAAAAGAAGGCCATCCTCCTTCTCTATAGAATGAGAGAATATGTACATTGGCCAAAGAGAAGCCTCCTGTACTTGAGTATTTGTAGGTACGTGTGTTAAGTTGTGCCTTGGTATAAGGAACCCACAGCTCCAATGTCCCAATCCCCTGGGCAAACTTCTACTTCCCTTTGGTGTTACAAGTAACCCAGTTATTCAGTAAAGTGTCAAGAGGTTAGGTCTAACAGTATTGTGGCCATATTTACACCAATCTACCACAAATGACTGGGGATATGCTAGTAGTAGAGCTTATCTTGGACAGTCTGAGCCAGAAATAAGACAAGATTTATAAAAGAAAAAACAAAATACTTGTTTTCCTACATGTACCAAACGTGCTAATTCATCTCAGTGTAGTGTTCTTATATAAAGTGCTTCAGAGTTGGACAGAATACCTTTGGACATCGGAACTAACATAACTGAGACACGTTTACATTCCTATCAGGGCATAATATTGTGAACACTTCCACTGAGACTGCAGAACTGCTGTAATTTTTTCTAAAACATCATGCCATCTGCACACATAATAAAATAATCCAGTATTTGCCATGCTAAAACAGGACTGGTAGTGATGGGCACAGACAGTGCCCCAAAGGGAACTTGAGTTATGCACAGTGATGAAAACTGGAAGCAATCTTCCAGCTAAGGGTCTGCCAATGACCACTTGGAACAAATTGGCACTGTATATTATGCACCTCATTTTAAAATCCACAGCAAACTAAGATTTTTTTTTTTTTCCCAAAGCTTATAATCTTGACTGAGTGGGTGTTTTTTCATTTAATCCGGTTAATCTGTCAATGCTCCAAGGATCTCTTCTGGCAGGGCCATGAGTTAGTCTTTCTGTGGGGAGCAGGCAGGCCATGTTCATACCGACTGGCAGGACAGCAGCTTGGAAGGCTAACCGTGTTTATGGAGAACCCTCGGCTGAGGCTGCAAGAAGAAAAAGGAGGAAACATGGTGAGTTACTTCCTTTATGCCCCCAGATACTGGCATGTAGCAATTATCTCATTCAAACAAACCCTAACACCCTTAGGTCCAAGAGAAAGCTGTAGCTGGGATGGTGGTTACTCAACTCCAGGATGGATTTGTGGTGGCTTGTGTTCTTGGAATGTCCTTTCACCATTTGGCAGGGCATGGAAGACACCCATCTCAAAGGCAGGCCAGGCTGCCCGGAAGGGATGGTAAAACCAGATCTCTGGAATTGGCATCCACCTCTGTGACGGGGAACGTGGGTTGGGAAACCATTTCACATTTGTGGGGTTTATGCATGAACTTGACCTGGAGCAATATCAGACTGGGAAGAGTGTGAGGCTTTTTTGGGAGTGGAGGGATGGTTTCATGCATCAGGAAGATTTTCTGGGATGAAACCTAGAAGAAAATACTGGAAGTAGTATGACTGGAACTCCTGAGTTTGTTGAAAAGTCAGACTGGTTGAGCAGGTTAGGGGCTAGGAAGAGAAAGTCATTAAAACTGACAAGAGATTGAACTATTTGAATTGCAACTCTGGCCCTGGGAATGCTGGTACAGATATATTTTCCTGATTTTAAGTTTCTAATTTTCCTATTATTATCCTGTTGTTCCTATTATATCTGGTTACTTCCTATAGTTTGTTCCCTATGCCCCAATCCATGATAATTAATTATTATGTGAATATAACTATTTTGCTCAGATAATATTAGTCTCATTTATTACACAAAACTATTGGACAATGAGAGAGAAGGACAGTAAGAGTTGTTGATGCAAAAGAAGAAAAAACCTACCTAGGTTTCAAATCTAACTGGTTCTACAAGAGAGAATATATATTTGTAAGTAATTGATAAAAACTTGCTATTTTTGAGAAAATGCAAATTAAAAGGTATTATATAAGTGTATTAAATATCAAATAAAACCACACACTTCTGATAAGGTTGTAATGTAAGTGGAATACTAATATATTGCTGATGGCATTGTAAATTGGAAAAATACTGTCAATTTTTTTAAAAACTATTAAAAACTTATATTTCCCGATCCAGTGATCCCAAAGGAAATAGTTTTATGAAAGAGGATATATTTACAAATATGCAGCCTAGAGGTTATTTATAACAGAGGAAAAACTGGAAACAACCAGAATCCTATTGTTGAAAATTTAGGTTAAGTAAGTTAATAAGATTGGATGATTACATGGCCACTAACGTAACTCTAATTCTGATGATTATGGAGCAACTTGATAAACAGTCATGATAAACTGTAATAGACACTGACACACGCAGAGGAAGAACTGTGAGTGAAAATGGTGCAGGTGCTAGGATTTTTATTGTTCCCATGATATTTTGCAAAATAGTCACAAATATTCGGCTCACAGAAGTGCAGACTTGACCTGTGCGTATTGACTGCCTAAAGCATCATGATTATTTTCATTCACTAATACTATCTAAAAATTACATACTTTACAACTATTCTAAGAGACAATATTCTAGCATTATTGAAGGGGAGGCAGAGACCAACGTGGGTAAAACCCTTTGGTCCAGGTAAACCCACAAGGGAGCAGTGAAGCTTGGAAGGCCAGCAGAGATTTCTAGGAAATGGACACAGTACATTATTCTGGAGATTTTTGCTAAAGTCAGATTTGCAAAATATATGACTTTGGTAGTAAACATTAAAAAGGGAATAATGATAATAAAGAGTCAGTCCTACTGGATTACTATACTTTAGATCCTTGCCAGGAACTGATAACTAGGTTTGTCATCCAAATAACCATGTGTTTTTGTTTTTTGGTACTGGAGATTAAACCCAGGACCTCATACATGCCAGCCAAGTGCATCGTCACATTCCCAGCCCTTTTTATTTTTTGTTTTGGGACAAGGTCTTGCAAGGTTGCTTAGGGCCTCACTGAACTGCTAAGGCTGGCTTTGAACTTGTGATCCTCCTGCCTTAGCCTCCCCAAATGTTGGGATTACAGGTGTGTGCCACCATGTGCAACCTCCAGATCTTTGTAGAAATGTTTTAAGGAAGAGTCTTGCTATGGCATGATCCCCTTTGCCATCTTTCCATGGCATTAGTGATTCCCCATTGCTCTTTAATGTTTTTGCAGCCAGCACTCTGGAGTGGGTCACCATGTTGCATGGGCTGAATGTGGAAAAAAGAGGGTCCCACTTACATCTTCAACATGAGTCACTTGTTGGGTTCCATCCCTGTGTGCTTCAGTCATTCCAGGCTCCTTCCAGCTCCGTGTATATACTGGGTTCTTCCTGGCATTTGCTCAGCTTTTCCTTCCCTCTAGGATGACTTTTGTGCATACCCTCTGACCACAGTGAATCCCAATTCCTCCATCTTTGTAGACCCCCTCAAGGGTCACTTATGAAGCCTTCTCTCCCTCTGGATACAGCTAGTGATTCCCTTTATGAGTTAGCATAGTTTCCTGACTTTTATTACCAAATACTGTATTTTAATGTATCCATCACTCCCCTTTCACTTTTTTTTTTTTTTTTTTGAGAGGCTGGAGATTGAAACCAGGGCCAAGCACCCCTAGCACTGAGCTACATCCCCAGCCCACCTCCTCAATTTTTTAAAGGTGGTCCAATGAATTACTGTGTCTTCCTAATGCAACATACAGTGTCATGTATACAGAAAGTGCTTAATAAATACTTGTGAAAGTAAGAAAGAATAACGTTAGAGAAAAATCTTTGTGTTCATTTGTTGAACTCATTTTGCATTCTTGAAATCAATCATCATTTCTGCCTGGGTTTGGGATGAATAGGGAAGCTTTAGAATCCTGTGGTTAGGGGCCTGGGCTCGGACAGATCTCAGTTCACATCCCAGGTGCACCACATACCAGCTTGGTGATGCTGAAAACATGAATTTCTCCAAACCACGATTTCTTCACCTTTACATAGCAAGCAGAATCCCTGCCTCGTTGGGTTGCTGTGATGATAAAATGGGCTCAGATGATAAAAATGCCCAGAGGCCATGTCTTTGCCCTCCCTGCCTGCCTGCAGAGGTCACGGTCACCACATTGGCTTTCACTCTCCCACTCACCAGAGTGGCACAGACGTTCAGAGACAGTTCCAATAAGGAGAGGGGGAAGCACTTCAAGGGCAGGAAGGGGCTGCCTGAGGTGAGGCGGCCAGGAGCGGGCTCAGGAACAGATCTGGACTTGCTCTCGGTTTCCCTGCTTCTCACTGCAGCAGCCAGGGGCGGAAGGGCTTGGCGAGGTGGAAGAAGAAAAGGGGCGGGTATTCCAGCAGCCCCACGTTCACTGTCTGAGGGAGGGAGCAAGACTTCAGCTCTTAAAAGGGCGGATCAGTGTCTTTATTCAGAAGGAAGGGGACTTGTCTTCTACCTGAAAGTGTCCTTTGCGGGAACTCAGGTTTGAGGTCTTTGGGGTGGGTCTGAACTGCAGTGGGATGTGGGGCGATGTGCATCAGGCGTGAGATCCACAACTGCCCAGCACCACAGCTCATGAACAGAACTCGAGTGGACTGAGCAGCGACCCTCTGCCAACTAAGGTGTCACAGGCAGCCCCCCACAGAATCCTCGCCATCAGCTCTGACGCCTGGATTATATTACCCCCTAACAACTGGAGAAAACAAGGGCAGGTTCCTAAGCGTGTCACCTCTGTACTGCGGGCCCCCACAGAGCTGAGACTAGCACCCACATCTGGTCTCACAACTAGGCTCTCCTGACTCTATGAAAAGGCATGAGTGTGAGGAAAATGCAGGAGAGAAATCAGGTAACTGCTGGGTGAGAGTTCTCATTAACCATCAAAGAGATCGACCTAGAGAAAGTTACTCCCTTTCTATTTTAATGGTTTAAAACCTTCCTGTGTCTGGGTGGGGGTTCCCACCTGGGTGAAATTCTGTGCCCCCTGGGACAATTGGCAATGTCTGGAGACATTTCTGCTGGTTATATTGGTGGGGGGATACCACTGGCATCTAGTGGGTAAAAGTCGGGGACACAGCTAAACACCCTAGAAAGTCCAGGAAAGCCCCCATAGCAGAGAACGACCCAGCTCACAATGTCAACAGTGCTGAGGTTGGTTTAGCAGAGGTCCTTGTTTATTTTCTTTTCCTGGTTGTGAGCCAAATACATCCCTCCCAAAATAGGCCAAGATAAAAACCAACCTAAGTGGGCCTCTTATATGTACAGGAAATAAGGCTAATTTCAAACCTCATTCCTCTCCTCTATCCATCATTTTCTCATTTTATTTGATTTCATATTCAGTGTAATCAAAGCCTCTAATACTAAATCACTTCTAACTTTTAGAACCCTCACAGGCATACTGTCACACGAATCAAGATTGGATGATTTAGACAGGTATGCTCAATTAATTAATTAGTATGTATAGAAGAAGTTAGGAGATTAAAAAAAAGGACAAAGGATGATTTATGTGGCAATAAAACTAAACTCTGCTACCAGCCCTTTTGGTGGGAGAAGTCTTATGTCTTTTGGGTGGCACTGGTTCCATTTCTGCCATTTTTTTGACCCACAAGAGGTTGAGGAGATATTTGTTCCCTAAGAGTATGATGAAGTAATCAACTTTACCCTCTGGCTACATGGAGATGATGGTCAGAATCTGAACATGAGCAAAGAGTAATAATAGCTGGGTCAAATGGTGGTTTCATTCCAAGCTTTCTGAGGAATCTCCATACTGCTTTCCAGAGTGGCTGCACTAATTTGCAACCCCACCAGCAATGTGTGAGTGTACCTTTTTCCCCACATCCTCGCCAACACCTGTTGTTGCTTGTGTTCTTGATAATCGCCATTCTAATTGGGGTGAGATGGAATCTTAGGGTAATTTTGATTTGCATTTCTCTTATAACTAGAGATGTTGAACATTTTCCCATATATCTGTTGATTGCTATCCCACTCCTTGGCCTATATCCAAAGGACTTAAAATCAGCATACTACAGAGAGACAGCCACATCAATGTTCATAGCTGCTCAATTCACAATAGCCAGATTGTGGAACCAACCTACATGTCCTTCAATTGACGAATGGATAAAGAAACTGTGGTATATATATACAATGGAATATTACTCCGCCATCACCATAAAGAATGATAAAATTATGGCATTTGCAGGCAAATGGATGAAATTGGAGAATATCATGCTAAGTGAGATAAGCCAATCTCAAAAAACCAAAGGACGAATGATATCGTTAATAAGTGGATGATGACACATAATGGGGGGTGGTATCGCGCTCCCTCTGCTCGCAGAGAGAGACACGACAAACGTCTGAAGCTTTGGAAGTTTATTATGTACAGTCCCTCTCCTACACTTCCCTTACTCCTAGCTTCCGCGCACTCCCAGCTTCTCTTCTCTCAGCTTCTCCCAGCTTCCGCGCACTCTCAGCTTCCAGCTCAGCTTCAGCCTCCGCCTCCACCGCTTCTTCCGCTTCTGCCCCCCTACTCTCCCACCCATCAGGCTTATATACACTTCAACCAATCAGGGGAGAGTACACGAGGTAAACGCGGACAGCTGCAAGCATAGGATAGGTACACGAGGGGGGCATGCTCTAGTCACATTGTTAACTAGCCAATCATTGGAATTCGCTGGTTGTTTACTGTATAGCTGGCCACTTTTGGCTCAGTGTCAGGCGCCATCTTGACCATGCCCAAGGCTGGGGGTCCTGGAAACCCCGACAGGGTGGGAGGGGTTAGGTTTAGGGTTAGGGTTAGGGAGGTGGCAAGAATGGAGGATGAAAGGGCTGTATAGAGGGAAAAGAGGGGTGGGAGGGGTGGGGGGAAGGGAAAAAAAAACAGAATGAATCAAACAACATTACCCTATGTAAATTTATGATTACACAAATGGTATGCCTTTATTCCATGTACAAACAGAGAAACAACATGTATCCCATTTGTTTACAATAAAAATAAATAAATAAATAAAAATGTGAAAAAAAAAAAGAGTAATAATAGAACAGATAATACCTACAAACTAGCCGGTAACCTCTCACAGTTCCCTGTCACCTGGAAACCATAATGATTCTCTCATGGTTAGTTTTGTGTTGGCTTGATTGGACCACAGGATGTCCAGATATTTGGTTAAACATTAACCTGGGTGTGTCTGTGAAGGTGTTTGTGGGTGAGATGAATGTTTGAATTGGCAGACTGAGAAAAGCAGAGGGCCTTCCCTAATGTGGGTAGGCCTGTCCAACCCACAGAAGGCTTGAATACAACAGACTGATAAGGGGTAATGACTCAGACACAGACTGGAGTTATACCATTGGCTCTCCTGGGTCTCTAACTTGCATATCTTGGGATTGTCATCCATAATTATGTGAGCCAATTCTTATAACAAATCTCCTCTGTTTTTCTCATACCTATCTCTTCATCTGACCATTCATCCATCCATCCATCCATCCATTCTGTGTCTATGGGGAACTCTGAGTAACACCGAGTCTATAGACAATAACCTCAATACTAAGCACTATCATTAACCAAGTACTTACCATGTGCCTAGCATCTTGCTAAGAACCTGTGTCCATTTTGTGGTAACCAAAGCAAATAGTACCATGACCCCCACTTCCAGGTGAAGAAAGTCAAACTTGGAGAGATAAATGACCTGAGACAGGCTGTATAATCTTTAAATCAGGCTATAATCCTTGATCTGCTTAAAAATGTCAGGGGCTTATTGATTCCAAAGTATTAAGTAGGAAATGTAAGGCCTCCAAGGCCCCTGGGAACATTTTCAGATAATTGTTAATATGTAGATGGGCTAAGGGCCTTGGCCCCCATCTCTTACTCTCTCAGTCCTCAACTTTACTGTTTTATTTAGAACATGATTAGCTCCTGATGTGGCAAGAGAAGAGCTTCTGCTGCCTGGTTTTGCACTGACCCCAGGGGCCAGGGGGAGTGGGGAATTCTCTATGGGGAGTTTTGGAGGGTTCAGGTGACCCTGTCCACACCTATGCATACTGAGTGAGAAAGAATGCACTTGTGAGCAAGGTGTCCCTCCCCTTTCCCTCAGTCCTGGGGGTGGGGTGGGGACAAGGACACTGTGTTTGTCTTCTTACTGCTTACTGTACAATAAGTAGAACTCTCTCCATGTTAAAGATGGGAATGCTAGTTACCCTGGCTTGAGCACTATCAATCATAGCATGTATCAAATTGAACTATATATAAATATCTAAATTATTCTATGTTATAAAAATTACAGTTTGATTATGGAAGCCCCATCCCCAACAAAAAATAATTCTCTCAGAAATCAGCTCTGGTTCCTACGGCTAATTAAGCCTCTAGATTCTACGGTTTAAAAATGCTGACATTTTGACTGGAAGTTCCCCAACTTGCCTGTATCACACTCACCTGGGGGGACTCCTTCAAATTTTTATCCTTTCTACCTCTGTTCACCTCCATCAATTCAGAACAGCCAGGGGAGGATCAGAAAACTCTATGTTTAACAAGAGGCTCGGTAATTCTCATGAAGCTAGCCTGCCTGGCAATAGTCCATGGAAACACCTACGTCTTTCCCCTGGTACGTAAATAGTAGTTATTTGTCCTTTGGACAGAGAAAAGTGGCATAGACTGTGGGAAAACTTGGTTTATAGCCTTGCTCTTTTCTTATAATAAAATATCAAGAATCTTGGATATGATATAGCACAGTCACTTTCTTGCAAATACTGGTTTTAAAAAGTGGGACAGACGGGTGAGGCTTTGAGACCTGGCAAACCATTCAACCAATCCAGAGTCCCAGGGAATCAGGCATGTTCCATCATCCCAATACTGTTAATTTTCTGCAGGTTTTCTCATGCTTCTGTCAAACAACACATATATTCTTTCTGAGTAAAATGTCCTGCACTGTTTGGGGATGTAGGCCTTGAAGACTTTCAAATTTGTGTCATTATACTGTACTAGAATCTGTATCAAACTGTATTCGACTGTTTGATAATGTATCTGTCCTTAACTAGTGCCTCTCAAACTTCAGCGTTTACAACTTCCCCAGAGGGTTTGGTAAAACAGTTCTCTGGGTCCCCAGTGGGGAGGATGTGATTCAGTAGGGGTAGGGTAGGCCTGCAAATGTGAATATGTAATAATGTTGCAGGGGAGACTGCTGCTGCTGGTCTGAGTACCTCTCCTGAAGCACCATTGCTCTGACCCTCCAGTTCCTTCAGGCAAACAGTATGTCTTATTTTTCTCTTTCTGTGGTGTGGGATAGAGTGTCTGCATTGTCAAAGGTGCTCTTGAAATGTTTGGTGAGTGGGTTAATAAAAGAATGAATGTAGCAAAAATCTACGTGAGTGACATCAGTTCCTTTAGGTCTGGGGAGAACTGACTCAGGGTTTGGGCATAACACTCTTCCCTGATGAGAACTGATTTAGGAATGTCAGTGTCTGCAGATATCAGAACTCCATAGAATCTCCATGATCATTGGGGATATTTATTAACTTCAGTCGCTGGAATGATTTCCCCAAGAAGACAGAAAAACCTCACCCTGTTTTATGACCCTCTTGATCTAGAAGCCTGCTGCCCACAGTGGACCATCACCTTGCACCCCATGAACAGGAGATGATGCATTCCTGGGAGAAAGATTCTTTGGGCCAGTTGCTCTCAGCAGGGATGTGTTTGTATAGTCAATTAGTCAGAGGAAACCCTAGTGATTCCATCCTCTACACCACACAAGGGCAAGTGTTTCAAGTCATTACATCCTGACAGCCACTATAAAAGCTCACAGAACTTTCCAGAAGAAAACTGTCCACTGGTGCGAACAACAATGAATTTCAAAAGACAGCATGAAAATATACCTAGAAGTTTAACCCAAGTTGCCATTGCAATTCCCCTCCCTCTCCACAATGTCATATACTCCAAGGGATTGTTCTCTAATTTCCCTTATGACTGTACCTCAGCTGGTTCACTCCCAGAGCATGCTGCATGTTTATCACCAGCATGAGGAAGTTTCTTTCCTTCCTTCCTTTATTTTTTTTAATTACATCTATTTTCCTTTGTCTTTTGCTTTATTCGGTCTTATTTAATCTCAAGGGCTTCTGTTGGCCCATCCAACAATTTCCTAATTGGAAAAATGATCTGTAAGATTTACTTCTTTAGAAAAGGTGTATCAAGACAATTCTCTAGTTTCCAAGAGAAAGAGGAAGGCATTTCTCAAAGGTAGTCTAAGAGACACAGATTACAAGTGGTCCTCTTTTTGTATGCCAAGTCTCAAGGGGACAGAAGTCTCTTTATGAAACAATGCTATGCAAGCTAAAAAATAACAATAAATAGGACCGATAACAAATTAGGAAATTTGGCATTCAGACTCACAGAGCAGAAGGGTATCTTAGAACCCTTAGATGGGTGCTTCTCGAATTTTAATGTGCATATGAATCACACCTGGACATGTTGTTTATCCCATAGTTGCAACAAGTCCTCAGGCGAAACCAGTGCTACTGGTCTGTGGACCACACTTTGGGTAGCAAAGCTAGAGAGTTCCTTGATAGAGCAAGGAATAGCAGCACTGTCCAGTGGAACTTTGTGCAATGATGGAATGCTCAACACATATTCTAATATGGTAGCCATTACTCATATGTGGCTACTAAGCACTTAAAATGTGGCGAGTGCACGGAGGAAAGTACTTTTAAATTTTAGTTAATTTTAATTCATTTAAATTTAAATGGCCACATGTGCCTCATGTCTACCATATTTGACAGTGCCACACTGCAGAGTAGAAAGCTGAGATTCGGAGAGAATTAGTAAAAAGATTTCAGGAAGAAGAAACTGAAACAAGGAGAATCTCCAAATCTCCTCATTTATACTGTAAATGTATTCTTATTCCTAACCTCCCCTTTCCTGTTTTACACTGGGAGGGCTCAAGACTTCCCCTCTGTTTTCTATCATGCTCTCAGAATCATTCGATGTACAAAACAGTAATTAGGAAAAAACTTGGTAAACATTCTGAAATGCAGACGATTATCTTGTTTACATAAACTTCTTTGAGTTGGCATAACCAAGCAAGAAACCTTATGAGAAACAGTTCCTTTGTTATGAGTCCTTTCACCTTGGGGTCTGTCTAGCAGGATCCAGAAGACAGGCTCCAAGGTCACATCACTGTGGGTTCTGGTTCTTTGGCACCAGGGACAAATGCAAATAGTTCAGTCATACCAGAACAGTTTAAAAGTAAAAAGGGCTCAGTTCAAGTTGAGTTCCCTCAAATAAGGAGGTGCTGAGGGCGGGGAATGGGTAGGGCTTGGTTCTGTCTAAACTGGAGCCATCAGCTCTTAGCAGGTTATAGTCTGTACTGCAGTTAACGAGATCTGGAGATGTTCCCCGGACTGGTAAGTACTAATTTCCATTGAGGAAAAAGTTATGAGGCTTGGATGTCTTAATGATAACAGACAATTTCTCTGTGTGGGCTGAGCTACAAAGCATGTTGCTATGAAACTGTGTGGATTGGGCTCTTTCTTTTGTGTACACAGTTTTCCCTTAAAGAATCCACTTGGCATGAGGCACAAACCTGCTTGGGGACTCTTATGATTAATTGCTTGAACTGGCTGGTGGCCATCAGCAGGATCTTGCAATTTACCCGTTTCTATACAGAATTATGAAGCCAAAGGTTTAATGGGATTTCAGGTAATAGAGCCCAGATGTCCAAGACTACGATGTTTGAAATTACACCGCTTGCAAGGCTGAGGAGCTTAAACCTTGCTGAGTAGATTTCCCTGTTCCCATCTTTACGTAACCTTGGACCCGTCAAATGCTAAGACCCACACCGTGACATACCATATCCAGAGAGAAGTCATTCACATGCATACACCTGTGGCCAACAGCCCAGAGATTCTGTGGCGTCCTCCCTTTGAGACCTGGCTCTTGGGATCGCCTTTCAGCCAGGGATATGGTAATTAACTACCCCACTCTCCTCTTGCTTCTACGGAGCACTTAACTTCCAAATTGCTTTCACTCATATAATTGCATTTTATTCTGTCAGGGTCCAAAAGAAATGGACTGGGCCAGGTATTATTATCTCCATTTTGTTGAGGAAACCAAGGTCCACGGAAGAGAAGGGACAATAATAGCTAACATTTGTGGAACCCTTATGTGCAAGTGCTGCTCCCATGGGGTTTGCGTGCATTGTTTCCTTGAAGCCTGGTAACAGTTCTGAGGTTGTTGTGATTACCTGCTCCACTTTGAAACGGGAAGACCAGAGTGCAGAGAGGTTGGGTGACACCACTTGTAACTTGGACTCTTAGTTACTATGCGCTGCGGCCTCCCTGAGGAAGTGTCATTAGCATTTCAGACAAAGCCGGGAGCCTGTTGTGAATGTAGCCTTCTCTGTACATCGTTTATAGGGAGAAAGAGTTCTAGGCACATCTTTCTTTTTTATTATTAATTAATTAATTTACTTTTAGTTATACAAGACAGTAGAATGTATTTTGACATATCGTACATTCATGCAGTTACACTGGTCATGTTTTCATATATGAACATAGGAAGGTTATGTCTGATTCGTTCTACCGTCTTTCCCATTCCCATCCCCCTTCCCTTACCCCCATTCCCCCCCATCCAATCTGCTGAACTACTGCCCTCCCCCACCTATTGTGAGTCGGCATCTGCATATCAGCAAGAACATTCAGCTGTTGGTTTTGGGGATTGGCTTATTTCACTCGGCATGATAGTCTCCATTTCCAACTATTTACCAGCAAATGCCATAATTTCATTCTTCTTTTTGGTTGAGTAATATTCCATTGTGTATATGTATCACATTTTCTTTATCCATTCATCTATTGAAGGGCACCTAGGTTGGTTCCACAGCTTAGTTATTGTGAATTGAGTTGCTGTAAACATTGATGTGGCCCCAGGCACAAATTTCTAATGAAACTCCCTATGCCCTTGTTCCCTACTCTCCTCCAGAGAAGTGCAGCCTCCTGAGTACTCTGATGAGAGGAGGGGAGTTCTGCTTAATGGCATCCCATATGAAAAGAGTCTTGGCCTAATAATCCAGGCCCTTTATGATCACATCTCAGCATCTCCTCCAACCTATCCACAGGCATTTGACTATAGTAGTTGGTCATATTTGCCCAGGAGGGCCCTATTTTTATTGACGCAGTCTCTGCTTCCTACCCATCCTCCTGCCCAAATTCCACCCTCCTACAAGGGCCAGCTGATAGGTGGTTTACTGCCAGAAGTTGCCACACACTCTTGCAAGGCTTCTCTCTCCCTGTTGTAAGCTTCCATATGGTTTTGTTGAATGAGTGAATGAATGGAGTAGACCTCATTTCCATTTTTTCATGGTGCTGGGGATCAAACCTAGGGCCTCACATATGCTAGGCAAGTGATCGATCACTGAGCTACACCCCCAGCTCAACATCATTTCCTGATCACCATCCCAGCACTATGGGAAACGTTGGGGATATAAGCTGAATAACTAATAACCCTTGCCCTTGCCTTCAGGCAGCTCCCAGTCTACTGAGAAACACACAGAGAAAAGCCCCCTTTGCCTGATGACCTGCATGTTGTTACAGATGCACATGATTCTGGCAGAGCAGAGGGTGCAGGGTTGCTCATCGCTGTTTGCAGATAAGGCTGGGAATTCTGCCCAAGTTCTATCCCCTCGTCTTGGAAGGAAAGTTCATGGAGAAGGGACTGCATCTTTGTACAGCCCTCAAGCACTCAACGTAGTCTCCTAAACTTAGAAAAGTGATGACTAGTGACTATGGGGTCCCCTGCTTTCTGGCAGAGGCTGCCCAGGGACCTTCCTTCCATTGTCTGCAGTGGGAATGGAGAAGAGGGAGGCAGGCCTTGCGGCTGCCCACGTTGGCACCATCTGGCACTGGCCTAAGAGCTCGAGGGAGAAGCTCTCGGCATGTTCTCAGGACCAGTGGGCAGCAGTGGCCAAAACCATGGCTCTCTTTTGCAAGGTGTCAAGGAATGCTTAATGTACTGCCTTAAAATAAAAATCCAGGTTTCAAAATGTATAAATACATCCTACTGTTACGTACAACTAATTAGAACAAATTTAAAAAAAATGTGAATTGAGCTGCTGTAAACATTGATATGGTTGTATTACTGTAGTTTGCTGATTTTAAGTCCTTTGGGTGTAAACCGAGGAGTAAGATAACTGAATCAAAAAGTGGGTCCATTCCAAGTTTTCTGAGGATTCTCCATACCGCTTTCCAGAGTGGCTGCACCAATTTGCAACTCAACCAGCAAAGCAAAAGTACGCCTTTTCCCCATATCCACACCAACATCTATTATTGTTTGTGTTCTTGATAATAGTCATTCTAATTGGAGTAAGATGAAATCTTAGAGTTATTTTAATTTGCATTTCTCTAATTACTAGAGATGTTGAACACTTTTTCATTTATTTATTAGTTGCCTGTGTGTCTTCTTCTGTAAAGTGTCTGTCCAGTTCCTTGGCCTTTTATCTTTGTATTTTTGGTGTAAAGTTTTGTACGTTCTTTATAAATTTTAGAGACTGGCGCTCTATCTGAAGTGTGTGTGGGAAAGATTTTCTCCTACAACCTAGATGCCCTTCAACAGATGAATAGATAAAGAATAAAGAAACTGTGGTATATACACAATGGAATATTATTCAGCCATAAAGAATAATAATATTATGGCATTTGCAGATAAGTGGATGGAATTGGAGAATATCATGCTAAGTGAAATAAGCCAATTCAAAAAAAACCAAAGGCTGAATGTTTTCCCTGATAAGTGAATGATGATATGCAATGGGGTTGGGGGAATGGGAGGTGAGAGAAGAATGGAGGAACTTTAGATTGTGTAGAGGGAAATGAGAGGAAGGGGGTATGAAAAATGGTGGAATGAGATAGACATTATTACCCTATGTACATGTATGATTACATGAATGGTATGAATCTACATTGTGCACAACCATAGAAACAAAATGATGTACCCCATTTGTGTACAGTGAATCAAAATGCAGTCTGTACAAATAAAAAATAATTAAATTAAAAAAATTAAAAAAAATAAATAAAATAAAAATCCAGGAAAACCTCCCCCAACCTGTACCTGTTCTCAAGGGTTGGAAAATACTTCTTATTTTTCCTATTTAAGAAAAGTGACTGATTATTTAGTGTCATGTGCCCCCTTATAAAGCACTGCACAAATGAGCTTTTCAATTAGTGACCTTTGGAATTTGGTTTTGGGGACTACAGCAGTATTTCATTTGTGTTTCTCAAGTCTGTAGGATATTAGAGGGGGAGGCTGTTATTGCAAAACATTCATATTTTTCCAGAACCAACTTGGGTTGCCCTACATTGTTAAAGAATCAGTGTGGAATAATTAAAATAACAGGTTCTTCCCCTTGCTAATTTTGAGATTGGTTAAATTATTAAACTCTCTGAGCCATCTGAGCGACAGCTTCCTCACCTTCAGGAAGAGAGAATTTGTGAGTGTTTTGCATAGTTTTTGTGAAAACTGCCATATTCACAAAATGCAAGGTGCATTTTAAAAAACATACCACGAAGAAAGAACAATAGCAAAAATTACTGCCAGTTAAACTACCATGCTATGTTTTGATAGTCCTGCACAAGGTAAAATATTTACTTTCTGTTGCTTTGAGGTTTCTTTCATTTGTTCTGGAGAAACCTAGCAATTTCTCTGTTTCAGCTACCAACTTCATGTGCGACAGGCAGTTCTTGGGCATGTATCTTAGTAATAAAATGTGACATACCTTCATTTCCTTGTGATATCTTTCTGTCTGAGTGCAAAGCTCAGATTTCTGCTTTGCAAAAACACATAAGATTGTGGTTATACCTCTAGTGTCAAAATCCACCTCACTGCTGGTGCTGTTTCCATGTCTTTTGGCTTAAAGATACATTTTCATTTCAATGCCAAATTATAGTGTAATATTTCTGAAGCTATTATAAATAGCAATTAAACTTGACTGAAGTGATAAAAATATGAGTAACTGCAGCCAAATTCATGTGTGCAAGGCTGCCATATGACCTATAGTGATTATAAGCCTTCCTAGATTGTAAAATGTACAATTCAGTAATGTCGAAATGTGAAAAAATGCATCTCGGAGGCAAAGAGAAATGGTAATTGAAAGAGCATATATCATGGATCTTGCACTTAATAGATGCACAACAAATTTCAAATCTCTTGCCTTTTAGTAATGAATGAGAATGTGATGAAGTTCAAAAGAGTGTACAGGGACTGGACATCATCTTTTGGAAAAGCACTAAAACACTGGGTGTAAATCTGATTCTTGTTGGATAACACCTATATTTTAGGAACCATGAGACTATGAGTAGTCTCTAACCTTTGTCATAGGCAAATTCTTTATCATAGGCTCTCTCTCCCTTCCTCCCATTGGGAGGTGGGATCTCTCTCCCCAACTCCCTAGAATTTGGGCCACACCTGTGAAGTCGTGATCAATAGAATATGGTCAGCAATGGTTTTCTACCAGTTGTGGGGTTAATCTTTGGGAGGACTGGAAAATTGTTTCTTCCTCCTTTGAACCTGTGGCCCTGCTGCAAATGAGCTAAATAGCTACATGAAGAGGCCATGTTTGGAGAATTGAAGCTCTAAATGATAGTACATATGATAAAAAATGAGAGGTCCCCACCAAGACTAATGCAAGCTGTAAAATTATGCCCAAAGAATAATTACGCTTGTTTTGAGACCCGAAAATATGGGGTGGCTTATTACATAACAAGAGATCATCAAATTTCACTACTTTGTTAACTTTCACAGATGCTCTGAGCAAGACTTATTCTAGAATCCCAAGAAGCAGAACCTGAAATCTGCTGTGTCCTGAACTAAAGCCCTTTCATAATTATTCTACGCAGCAGAGCTTGTTAGGGGCTAAGGAAAGTTATCCTTAGCTCTCTAGTGACTATACGATGAGGGCAGCTGAGATTCAATGCTGGTGGATTGAGAAAAGAAATAGAGAAGCATCAACACTCAAGAGGGAAAAAGTTTCAGCCTCTCTCTCCTCTTCCACACACACTGTCTTGTACATTACTTGGAAATGGAGAGCAGAGTTCACCAAACAGATGTGACTCTACTTGTGAGACTCTCAAGCATTTTTAGGTTTCTCATGGTGACCACAGGGAATAATAATATAGTGGCCACAAGAATTGCCAGGATTCATTCATCTCAGTCACAGTTTATCCAGAATGGAATCCTAAGAAGGTACAGAATACCTTGTTGACAGAATAAAACACAGGGACTGGAATCTGCCATGTCCTGATGGGAAGACTCCTCATGGAGACAAAGTCTCGAAGATGACAACGTTACCTGTCACTTAAGACAGCTACCGAGTATGTGTCATGGTGTTGTTCACCGTGGATGTCAGGAGGCCGAGATCTCCTATTTCAACACGTAGCAGCCTGAGAGTCAAGGTTTTGGTTTCTGCAGCATGTTAGAGTAGATGGTGACAGTGTGTGTCCTTGGTAGTCAGTGATGTCTGCAGAGGCAATACTGTCAAGCTTTTCATCCTTGGTGAAATGTTCAGCTAAGGAAGCTTAGGAGACAGACCTTCTTTGTCTCAGAGAAACTTTTAATAAGGGTGCCTTTTAATGAGAGTGCAGTAGGATGCTATCTACTATGGGTGTGGATGTCAAGAACAGGGTGTTCAATTTCATTTGGAAATAAGGAGGTGGGGAAAGTAGTTTAAGTTCATTTAGTGTTGAATTTAATACAAATAGCTGTTATTTATCTTTGCTTTAAAGCTACCGCACTCATAAAATTATAATTCTTTCCTAGTGACTTGCTTGTTTCTTAAAGAAATCAGTAGTATAGGACATAGCATGGTCATTAGGGATAAGTGTACTGGAACAATGACTAAAGGTGAAGATGAAGTCAGATAGGACAGTCCTCAGAGGAGAGGTTATAGAAGGAGACCAGACACTGTTACAGTCATTATATAGTTGGAGAATCTACTCAAAAGATTTTCCAAAATCTGAATAAGAATGATCAAGCTCATTGGATACAGTGGCACACACCTGTAACCCTAGTGACTTGGGAAGCTGAGGCAGGAGGATCGTAAGTTTGAGGGCAGTCTTAGCAAGTTAGTGAGGTCTAAACAACTTAGCAAGACCCTGTCTCAAAATAAAAAATAAAGTGCTTGGGTTGTGGCTTGGTGGTTTAGTGCTCCTGGGTTTAATCTCCATACCATGTCCCCGTCCCCCCATATCATCAAGCTACAAGAATACAAGTTTCTGCATACAAAGAAAATCTTCCTTATAAACCACGTTGATGTGAAATACCTCTATTTCAAAAGTTAGGTTCTGGCAATTACAATAATCTAAAACAGGTATTGACCAATGATAGCCCCTGTAGGACAAATCTGATCCTCTTTGTTTTTGGAAATAAAGTTTTGTTGGAACGCAGCCACATCCATTTGTTTACATACTGTTTGTGGTTACTTGCAAATTACAACAGAAGAGTTGTCACAGAGATAGTATGACTTACAGTCCTCCCCCAAATTGACTATCTGGTTCTTTACCAAAAAAGCTTGCTGACCTCTGATAAAATAAATCAAACACTGAAATAAATCTAGTGCTGAAATAAATCTACGTGTTAGTGAGAAATCTTTGAGAAGTTTAGGTATTTCCAGGAAAACAGCTGTCACTGTGTGCTTTCCACTCTGCAGTGGAAGCCAGTCTTTCATCTCCCCTCAGAACAAGCTCTGTGAAGTGGGGTAGCAGGATAGAAGCAGGAAGAACCTACAGAGAGTGTCAATTAGTAGTAGTTGGTAGAGGGATGAAGACACAGGAAAAAGTACTAAATTGCAACATTCTGGGTCCATTTAGTGCAAGAGTGCATGTACCATGGCAGAATAAATAACTGATAGATTTAAAAAAAATCATTTAGGGTCTTAAAAGGGTAAGTTTCAGTAGCATGGAAGACTCTAAAGTTTGTTCTCAACATTTCTTGACAGAGTATTATCTATGTATAAATATAGTGTGAGACTTGAGGACATTTCCGACATGGCTTTGTGTATCTAACATGCATGCTCTAACATTCCTTCACTATATCTGCTCTCCACATTAGTTTTTCCTTGCTAGTCCCTGGTGTCAACATCCATTTCTTAGACCCTCGCAGTTGTTTTCACCTACTCTCTAATGCTCTCCTTTCTCCTATGATCTACTCAAGACAATTTTCACCAGATCATATCCCTAGAAATCTTCCTGTCTCATTCATCAGCTCATGCCCAAAGAACATCTCCATGAGCAAGAGGTTGTGCTAGGTTTTGAGGGGGATCCAGAACTGGCTGAGGGGGTTTTTGCTCGCCAACTGCTTCAAATAGTTGGGAGGAAAGACAGCGTATTGATAGAGACATAATTAACAGTTTAAGATATAAGCTGATACAGAATAAAAGGTTTATCAAATGTCATGAGAGGGAACACTGTGGAAGAGACTGGGCTGAAAGAGGCTGGGACTTGAACCAGGTCTTTAAAGAAAGGAGAAAGGTTTTTTCCAGAAAGTTAGTGATGCTCATCTGCATCCAGAAGCCTCCAGTATTCCCACATTCTTTAGAAGATAAACTCAAAATTACCATGTTATAGCTGAGGCTCTCTATACTCACGACCCACCCATCTGCACCTTCCACCTTCCACCATGCACTTTGCAAGTAAGTTCTCCCTGATTCTTCTTGGTGCTTTTTGGGCATTGTGATCTTACTGCACATGACCAGCATGCAGTTTGTACCAGATACAGCTCAGACCACATTCTGCAAGTTGATCTGTACTCAATAAAGCAAGTGCACTGATTAGAGGTTTCCATCATAAATTACCATCAGAGCCTAAACAGTTATTATCAAGTTATTTATTTAATGCATTGTGGATTAGTAAGAAATACTTCATAGTCTAGTACCAATGTTCAGCCTACACTTTATTATTTTTTTAATTTAAATTTTTAAATTTTTATTTATCTCTGAGATGTGGTCTTGCTATGTCAGCCTCGCATTCCTGGGTTCAAGAGACCATCCTGCCATAGCCTCCTGAGCAACTGGGGTTACAGGTACACATCACCATGCCCGTTTCTAAATTTTTATTTTTATTTTTTGGGTACTGGGGATTGAACTCAGGGGCACTCAACCACTGAGCCACATCCTCAGCCCTATTTTGTATTTTGTTTAGAGGCAGGTTCTCACTGAGTGGCTTAGTGCCTTGCTTTTTGCAGAGGTTGACTTGGAACTCGTGATCCTCCTGCCTCAGCCTCCCAAGCTGCTGGGATTATAGGCATGTGCCACTGGGCCCAGCTAAATTATTTTAACTCACAAATAAGTATATATATTTATGGGGTAATATGTGTGTATATATATATATATATATGTGTGTGTGTGTGTGTGTATGTGTGTGTATGTGTGTGTGTACATATATATACACACACACATACACACACAATGGGAATGATCAAATCAAGCTAGTTAACATATTTCTGTGATGATAACTCTTTCAGTGATTTGAAACATATGATATCTCATTATTAACCAAGCCACCATTCTGTACTGTAGTTCTCAAAAACTATTTCTCCTGTTCAACTTTGTTTCCATTGACCAACACCCCACCCCACCATGTCCTGGTAAACACCACTCCATCTGCTTCAATCAATGGGTTTGACATTTTTGGTCTACATATATAAATGAGATGTACTATTTGCCTTTCTGTGCCCAACTTACTTCACTGAGCACAACGTCCTCCTGTTCCACTTGTGTTGTAACAAATATTCAGAGTTCCTTCTTTCTAAAGACTGACTAGTAGTCCTCTGTTTGCACATACCCCATGTTTTATCCATTGGTCCATTGGCGGACACTTATGTTGAATCCCTAGCTCATCAGTCCACCCTTTAAATAGTGCTAATCTACCTTCACCTCTTCTCATGAATCCTAACGCATATACAGTCCATATACTGAAAACTGGTGGCATAGGCTAAACCTGAATTAATCATGAATGCTTAGAAATTGGGAGACTTAGGGCTGGGGAGATAGCTCAGTTGGCAAAGTGCTTGCCTTGCAAGCACAAGGCCATGGGTTCGATTCCCAGCACCACAGGGAAAAAAAAAAAAAAAAAAAAGGAAATTGGGAGACTTACACTTCTCTGAAAATTTGGCAGCTGTGGCCTTGTTGCTTCACATTCTCAAATGGCAATACTGGCCTGGAGCCAAGCAAAGTTGCCCCTGCCCCTTTAGATGCAGCATGAAGCCTCTGGCTCCCCACAGCCCCCACGGTGCTTTCTACTCTTTTCAGTCCAACTCACCTCACTTATTCTGGTGTTCGTCTGAATTCTGTAGGCATTTATGTTGGCCACTCTAGGCTCTGATGTGCATTTTGCCACTTTCATGATTATGTTACATGATTATATACTCTAATTGCTTGCTGTGTGTTTGTCTTATGCTGGCACATAGATGTGAATTCCTGGAGGGGAGAGACTATGCCCTCTATTTCTTCATCTCTCAGGAGACGACATAGTGCTATCACAATAAGCAAGTGCTTGATAAATACTTTTAAAATAACTAAATGTGCAAATGGTCTATTCCATCTAGGTTGTACACCTAAAGCACAAATTCTAAATCAAATATGCAGGGTGATTTTGTTAACACCATGGGTAGATTAAAGACAGCTGCAAATTCTCTGACATCTTTTCCTGGTAAGAGGTGAAGGTCCCCCTCAACTCCCCACATTTAAATGCAGGCTGGTCTCTGGCTGCTTTGACCATGGAGAATGGTGGAGTGACTGGCAGTTTTATTTGGTCTGTTGAGAAGTCCTGCTGGAGAGACCATGTGGAGGAGCCAGAGAATACAGGGAGAAGGGGAGAGCCCCACCAAGTCACATCTAGCCATCGCTGCCCAGGTAACAGGAAGAGCCCTGTTAGCAGCTCAAAGTCACATAGTAGCCTCATGCAGTGCAGGTGAAAAACTGCTCAGCTGAATCTTGTCCCGAATCTCCAAATTGTGGGATCTAATAAAATGGGCATTAAACAATGTTACACAGTAATGGATAAACAGAATTTCTCTGTGAGTTTCTACTGTGAACCTCAATGGTATCCTTATTAATCTTTTTAAAGTTATGGCATATGTTGGACATGATAATGCTTGCCTGGCATTCTAAGTAAACGGTTGAGGCTTTTCAGGTCTGTAGAAACCAAACTGGGAATTCTGTGTCCCAGGGTGAGAGAATCAGTATCTCCCGGCACACACACCAGCGAGAGTGAGCACTTTGGTTATTTACAATCCATTGTCACGTCCTTCAGGGATGGAAATGGGGAACAGTATCTTTTTCTCTTCAGCAATTCTGCTGGGTTATTAACTTTTTATTTTACATTTTATAAAGATATTTATCCATTATTTTGATCTACATAAATAATCTGGCCATGATTCTGTCTTTTATGGCTTCTTTGACTATTAGGTAGTGGAATATAAAATTTGATAGTCTGTAAGAAAAGTTTCAATTGCTAGACTCTAGGAATCTCTTAGGACCCTAAAAAGTGTCCTTTTTTTGGAGCGGGGAGTACCAGGAATTGAATTCGGGGGCACTTGACCACTGAGCTACATCCTCAGCCCTATTTTTATTTTATTTAGAGTCTCACTGAGTTGCTTAGGGCCTTGCTTTTGCTGAGAACTGAACTCTCAAGTCTCCTGCCTCAGCCTCCTGAGCCACTGGGATTATAAGCGTGCACCACCACGCCTGGTCCAAAGTGTACATTTTTAATAACAGCCTACCTCCTCCCCAAGAGTGTTTTAAGTTAATCACTACATTTTTCTTCCACTATTCTTATCATGTTGTAAAATCAGATTTCTAAAGAACTATTCTCATGTGTTTTTCAATTTCCTGTTGCAAACCCTGGAAGCCAACAATTGGTACCAGTAATGATTGAAGCTACTTTTACAGAGAAGTGCAATCTAGGCTTGTCCAAGACCGGAAAGCAGAGGACAGAGTTGACAGTTGTTTCATTAATTCTTGATGCTTTATTCCCATTAAAAACAAAAACAAAAGATGAAACAATCAGCTCACAGACTTCCCAAAGAACAGCTTTTCTGTATTTTGATATGGCCATTTTGTAATCATTTAGCCAGTAATGACGCACACATGTTGAATCTGTCCTTGTTCCAACTGCCTCTAAGGTTTAAGCGGGAGGGGAGGAGGCATACTGTGCATAAAGAAGACCCCGATGGACTGTGAAGATATGAAGACCTCTGGAATGATTTGCACATGATGTCGGAAAAATAAAAAATAAAAAAACAGGAGCAAGAAGTTCTTGAAGTTAAATTGGGGTGAAGAGAGTGCCTAAGAGAAATGAAAGTCTCATGATGAAAGGAAATAAAGGATTCAAATATTTTTGTCTTTTCCATTATGTATTTATTGTCCAGTTCTATGCAATAGATTCAAGTCTATATTCACGAAAAGGACTTCTATCCACAAGTGGTTCACCGTCCGAGGGGTGGAGTGGTAGAAAGAGGAAGCGACTAACTGTTTTACAGTGGGAGAAGAGCTATGTTAGTGGTGTGGAAAATGTGCTGGAAACATGGGTGATGATTAACTACCTCCGTGGAGTGGGAGGGGTCGTTCAAATCGAGCCTGGAACAGAGGAGGACATTTCCTGGAATAGCTAGAGGAACAGCGTTTCTTGGCTTAAGCCAACATGTGGAAGAATGGAGGAGCAGAGCTGCTCCTGGCCTGGCAAGAAGAAGAAGAAGAAGAAAAACCCATCAGATATGGCTTAGTCACAGGATGAGTTAATTGAGTGAGGGGCGGAGAGAGATGCAGTCGGGGCAGCTTGCAACCTAATCTAGCATTTGGAGCCGGATCATGAAGAGACATGCACGCCAGGCTGATGGGTTTGGATTTTACCATGTAGGCATTGGGCATTTAGGAGTGTTTCGAAACCAGAGGGTGCGGCAGAATCATAGTTATGGCTTAAAATATCACCGTTCTGCTACTGTGGGGAAAGCGAGCATGTGGCATGTCTTTGCAGCAACTGGTACAGTGGCCCTTTTACATTTGTTGGAGTGATTATTTGATTTCTTCATAAATTCCAGAGCCCCATGCAAACAAGGTCCATGGTTTGCTTTTGCCTAGAAGAGTCTCCCCAGCTCCAGGAACAGGAGAAGAGTTTCAATGACAATTTGGTGAATGAATCAAAATTATTGAATATTACTGTGGGCCAGGCAAGGGATGCAGAAGGCCTGATCGGGGTGGTACCTGTGTCAGCAGGTTAAGAGGCAAGAGCCCTGGCATTTCAAAATTGAAGTCCTGGGCTAACTCTAAGAAGAGTGCCAGGAGAAAGCACGGACGTTCAAGGGGTCCTCAGCTTTCCAGGTGGGTGACTAGGGAAAGGGAAGCTACTAAATAAGCAGTGAAAACAGAAGGTGGAGGAATGGATGCTTTTGATATGGGAAGATGGTAATTTAGTTTTGGAGATATCTTTGAGGTGCCTTGGGACATCCAGGTGAAGCTGTCATGTGGGTAGGAGGCAGAACATCATAGTGGCAGGAACCAACAGGACAATGGACCTGCGATTTAGGCTTTGTCATCTACCATCCATTTGACCTAGATGTACCATGAACTTTTAAGTCAGGTTTCCAATGTATAAAATGGAGATGATAAGGATTTCTGCCATGACTAATTAATATACTTTATAATCAGAAAATAGCTTAAAAACTGGGTCAGTGTCACATGCCTATAATCCAAGTGGCTCAGGAGCCTGAGGCAGAAGGATCACAAGTTTGAGGCCAACCTCAGCAATGTAACAAGGCCCTAAGCAACTTAGTGAGACTGTTTAAAAATAAAAAATAAAAAATGCGGGGATATGGATCAGTGATTAAGCAGCTCTAGATTCAATTGCCTGTAAACAAAACAAAATAAAAACAACAACAAAAAGACCTCCCCAAAAACCTTTATAATAATCTAAATTAAAAAATATATGAGATGGGGCATTGTGGAGCATACCTATAATCTCAGTGGCTTGGGAGGCTGAGGCAGGACAATTTAGAGTTCAAAGCCAGCCTCAGCAAAAGTGAGATGCTAAGCAACTCGGTGAGACCCTGTCTTTAAATAAAATACAAAATAGGGCTGGAGATGTGGCTCAGTGGTCAAGTGCCCCTGAGTTCACCCCAAATACACACATACACACACATACACACAAACATGAGAAAGTGCTTTTAAAAGTTAACAGAACTTTATGAGGAGTCATGGTTATTATTACTGTCACTCATGAAAGCATGGTACTAGTCACGTCAATCAAGGTCATTGGTTCAATGCACAGGGCCACCTGCTCCATTAAAACTACACACACAAGTCCCTGGTTTTGGTCAGCAGCCTTGTGAACGGGTGTGAGAGCAGGGTAGTAGAGGCTCATCAACATAAGTAGAAAAATCTCTCCACCCATGTCTTCTACTAAGAGTAACACTATTCCAGAATGAAGAGAGATTAACATGAGGATTAGGATGTTCTGCTGATAGGGATGAAAGAATAAGATGCAAATCAATGTGTTCTCTTGACAGTCTCTGCAGTCAGTCTTCTTTCCAGATGGACATACATGAATTCTTTAACACTCTCTTCCTTCCAAAGTTGTCACTTTGTTCTTCAGTCATCATTCAAACTTCACACCTATGTACCAGGCCCACAGATCCAATACCTGGCTTAGTGTAGTGCTCAGCCGCTCCTTGCTACTTCCTGTACCATCTGGGTTTCCTCTAGAAGACACTAGTTCACTGAGAAGCCAGGAGCTGAAAACACCTCAGTGAGATGACATCTGGTCCCCTCTAAGGTTCTGTAAGAGCCTGGTGGACAGGAACTAAGAAAGGTTCTCAATTCAGATGACTGATTTCAAAATTCCTAAAATCAAGCACCACAGCAACCCAGCCCTGATGAGCAGGTGGACTTGTTCGAGACAGCCTTCTGGTGGAGACTGACTCCTGTCCCCTAAACGAGCCACAGGCAAGGATTCCTTGAGGGACAGAAAAGTCGAGTTTCTGAGAACAATCAATAGGCTATATCTTTGCCCGTCTCAAGTCCTTTGATGTGATATAAAAGCAATAATGTGCCTGGGAATGAACTCATAAACAGTTATTCGTTTTATAGCATAATAAAAGTGTGGCAAGATTGAGTTGGGATTTAGGCAAAGAATTGGGCTGGTGATAAGGAGATCTGGTTTTTCTTACCAACGCATTCAAGGTGTCATCTTCTGTAAATCACCAAGTGGCTCTTGACCTCAGTTTTTCCACCAGTGAGACACAGATAGAGTGACAAATTACCTAAGTCAAGCAGGTAACGGTAACCCCTGCCATACAGTGAAGGCTTAGTGAGTAAGTGCCTGGCCCTGTTCTTGAATGTGGGATATACCAATGAACAGAACAGAGTTCTTATGTTCATGAAACATATGCCATGAGAGGAGACCATTGTAAATAAGTAAATTATGATACACAGAATAACTGGAATTTGCCAGGAGCTATGTTAAAAGAAAACACACAGAGCAGAGAATGGGGATGTAGAGGCAGGCTGGGGACACTTGTGGCAGGCTCTCAAGAGGCCTGGGTTGTAACCTGGCTAGTGACTGCTCTCATTCATGTTTGTGTCACAAGGCGATTGTGATGATTCAAGGAAGGGCCGAGAAAGCCCTGGGAACTCAAAGGTACTACATTATCCTTCTTTTCTAACTTCAACTACTATGAGTCCAAAATCACCCATTTCATATCAGATGGTGTGCTTCAAGAGGTGGCTGACTGTGGGAACAACAGTGACAACTGTGATGCTTGCTGAGTCCAGGGTACCTCTGAAATGCACAGAGAACAGACATCTGCAGCCTACCCTTTTAGTCCCAGAATTAAAAAAAAAAAAAAAACAAAAAACAAAACCCAAATAAAAGGGATTTATAAATTTTAAAACAAAGCTTTTTAATTTTATACTAACAAGCCTCCAGAGGCTGGCTCTTTGGAGAATGAGACACCTGAATGATCATCAGAAAAGGCAAAATTGCCTCCTCTGGGTATTCACGCTAACAGGTTTGACTTTTTCTTTTTCATGCCAGGAACAGAGTGCTTGTGGCAGAGGTGTGAATTTCAGTACATCACTTGCAAAACTGCTGACCTCTGTGGGAAACATTCAAGTCCTTTGATGTAACTTATTGTTGAGCAAACAGTATTTCTGGCACTAAAAACATTTGGGGCTTATATCTGTTTCCATCAATCTTTATCCAATGACATTATCGTTGCTCACCTATTACAGATATTTCTCAAGTGAGAATTCATGAAAGGGCAGAAGGTTGCACAGAGTATTTATTGAAATGACCAAAAGATTTTGTTTCATTCTTCTCCTTGTCCTATGCTTATAGAGGTCACAAAATCACTCATGGGAGATTTTTTTCTATTGGAAAATAAAGTGGTTTTTCTAGTCTTCTTCCTTTATTAATTAAATCACATCTTGAGACCAAAAAACTATGTCCTCCCTCCCTCCCTCATTCATTCATTCATTCATTCATTCATTCATTCACAATAAACTTTATGCACCAGGTGCTGTTCTAGGTAGGCACAGGGGCAAAAAGTAAGAACTCACAGTCCAGGGAGAGCTTTCCACCCAAGAACAGGGAGCTGGGTTGTCTGGAACCTCAAAGAAAGGTTACTCCATTAAGTTTACAGAGAACATGACCTTGCTTCCCAAGTGCTGCTGGGGAAGTTCTGCTGCCTGAACTTTTGGAGGCTGCTGGCTCCCAGAGAGGATCCAGGAGTGATCTGGGAGGGAGTGGGCTTTTTGCCATGCTGGGGGCAGCAGGATCATTAAGTTCACTAAGAGCTTGCAGGGGAATAGGGTTAATGGGCTAGAACCTTTCTGGAGCTTAGTGTTCAGGAGTTCCACCAAGTCCCTAAAAGAGCATGTTAAGCGATTTATGGAAGTTTATTTTAACTCAGCAAAACTTTATGAAGGGCTTCACGAGGAACCAGTTAGACCCCGACGCGCAAAAGTGAGGCTGAAACAGTCCCATCTTCAAGGAACTTATAGTCCAATTCACACAGAGGACAGGTCAAGTGCAGCTATTCAGAGTGTGACCTTGAATTTGCTGAAACAGTGAAGCAGCCCTGCTAGGACAGATAATGGGCCCCTCTCAGAGAAGGAAGCAACTTGCCTAGGCAAACTGTGTTTTACGGCTAGTGTGGTCCCAGAATGGCTTCAATCACCCTTCAGGCTTGACTGGAACTGAGTCTCCAGAAACAGTAGACTCAGCCAAACTTTCTAGGTCACAGAGCTTCATGTGTATGTAGTAGGGGGAAAAAAAAAGGAGCCCATATATATTGAGCACTAACTGTGCCTGGCACTGTCTGAAATGTGGGCGCATGCTATGTATTTTATGTTGGTTATCTTATTTAATTCTTGCGAACCATGTATATAGAAATTACCATTGGTACACTCATTTAACACACAAGGAAGTTGAAGAATGAGGAGGCCACGTTACTAGCAATGATTCTGACCTTCAGTCACTCACACAACCAGCATCTGAATTCTGTCTTCTCTGGAGATTTTGCTATTCCTACTACTCTGCAGCCTGGGATGAGCTAGTTCCCTTAGGCATACTGAAGCTTCATACTAAATACATATTTCAGCAATGGAAATCAGAATATGGATAAGAAATGATGGTGAAAGATCTAAACCAAAAGTCTTAGAAGGATTGTTTTTATCATAAAGTTAAGAAAATCCTTTCTTGACAACAGAATGTCTTCTCACATATCTCTTAACCTTAAAGGAGCTCACCTCTTCTTTACCATCTGTCTGTTCATCCATCCATCCATCCATCCATCCATCCATCCATCCAAAAACTATTTTGTAGGATCTATCACATGCTCTGTATTGTGTAAGAAGCTGGGGATACAAAGATAAGCACACACACCACCCTGCCCTCAAGAAAGTCATCTTATAAAAGAGGAAAGGGAGACCATGAGGAAAGAGAAAGAGGACAGGGGGAGGGAGGAGGGAAGGGAAAGGAAGGTGCTAGGGAGTGAAACTGACCACATTGTGTTATGTGCATGTACAAATATGTCACAACAAATCTCGCTATCATGTAGGATTATAGAACACACATAAAAAGTAAAGAGGAAGGGAAGAAAATCAAGAAAATCATGACGGGAGGAGGTGTTATCAAGAAGACTATCTTTCGGTAAGCTCTGTGGGGTGAGCGAGCAAGGAACAAGTTCCAAGGGTTCACAGAGGGAGAAGATAGGAGGTCAGTTTTGGGGAGTTAAGAACTGTCACCGGGCAATACCAGATCTTCAACTCTACTACAAAGCAATAGTAACAAAAACGGCATGGTATTGGTACCAAAATAGAAAGGTGGATCAATGGTACAGAATAGAGGACACGGACACAAACCCAAATAAATACAATTTTCTCATACTAGACAAAGGGGCCAAAAATATGCAATGGAGAAAAGATAGCCTCTTCAACAAATGGTGCTGGGAGAATTGGAAATCCATATGCAACAGAATGAAACTAAACCCATATCTCTCACCATGCACGAAACTAAACTCAAAATGGATTAAGGATCTCGGAATCAGACCAGAGACCTTGCATCTTATAGAAGAAAAAGTAGGTACAGAGCTTCAACATGTTGGCTTAGGACCAGACTTCCTCAACAGGACTCCCATAGCACAAGAAATAAAAGCAAGAATTAATAACTGGGATAGATTCAAACTAAAAAGCTTTCTCTCAGCAAAGGAAACTATCAGCAATGCAAAGAAAGAGCCTACAGAGTGGGAGAAAATCTTTGCCAATCATACTTCAGATAGAGCGCTAATCTCCAGAATCTATAAAGAACTCAAAAAACTCTACACCAAGAATGTAAATAATCCAATTGACAAATGGGCTAAGGAAATGAATAGACACTTCACAGAAGAAGATATACAAGCAATCAACAAACATATGGAAAAATGTTCAACATCTCTAGTAATAAGAGAAATGCAAATCAAAACCACCCTAAGATTCCATCTCACCCCAATTAGAATGGCAAGTATCAAGAATACAACCAACAACAGGTGTTGGCGAGGATGTGGGGAGAAAGGTACACTCTTACATTGCTGGTGGGGCTGCAAATTAGTGCAGCCACTCTGGAAAGCAGTGTGGAGATTCCTTAGAAAACTTGGAATGGAACCACCATTTGACCCAGCTATCCCACTCCTTGGCCTATACCCAAAGGACTTAAAATCAGCATATTACAGAGATACAGCCACATCAATGTTCATAGCTGCTCAGTTCACAATAGCCAGATTGTGGAACCAACCTAGATGTCCTTCAATTGATGAATGGATAAAGAAAATGTGGTATATATATATACAATGGAATATTACTCAGCCATAAAGAATGATAAAATTATGGCATTTGCAGGCAGATGGATGAAACTGGAGAATATCATGCTAAGTGAGATAAGCCAATCTCAAAAAACCAAAGGAAGAATGATATCGCTAATAAGTGGATGATGACACATAATGGGGGGTGGGAAGGGTTAGTGTTGGGGTTGGAGTTGGGTTTAGGGAGGGGGGCAGGAATGGAGGAAGGAAGGACTGTAAAGATGGAGGGGAAGGGTGGGAGGGGAGGGGGGGAAAGGAAAAAATGGCAGAATGAATCAAACAACATTACCCTATGTAAATTTATGATTACACAAATGGTATGCCTTTACGCCATGTACAGACAGAGAAACAACATGTATCCCATTTGTTTACAATAAAAATAAAAAAAAAAAAAAAAAAAAAAAGAACTGTCACCGGAAGGATGACATGTGAGCCGGGGATGAGGACTGTGGAGAGGGACATGGGGGCTTTGGTGTGTGTAGATGCCTCCTTGGGGTTGGTGAGAGGGTGAGCAGGACCCTCCATAAACTGCTGGCAGCATTAGTAGCAGAGGACACTGGGCTAGGGATCAGAAGTCATGAGTTTCCTCCTGGGTTTGGCACAATGAGGGTGTGACACCGGGAATGTCACTCTGCCATTCCAAGATCCTCTCTCCTCATCCACTAGATAAGAATATGGACGTATGATTGACCTGTCACTCACAGGATGTGGCTGAACATGGGATGGAGTTGAAGAACATTTAAATACAGAACATTATGATTACAATCCCCTCCATTCGCCATAAAAGAACAGGCTCAACCTAAAGGGAAAGTGACCCATGACTAAGAGACAAGACTAGGAAGAATGAATCTCCTGTACCATGTCCAGAATGATTAAATCTCCGACTTATTTACACCTTCACTGGAGTCTGCACTGTACGTCATTATTCACTAGTGTCCATGTTGCTTTCTTCTCCCTCATTTCCAACTCCACAATGGACTTTTAGACCCGCCCTTCCCAATTCCCCAGGGACCAGTTTCATCATTTTTGCTCCTATGGTGTTGACCTGGATGACCAAAGGCTGGAAATTCACAACCAACTCCAGGAACTTCACGAGTTAACTGGCACTGGGGAGTCTCAACTAGGCTTGTCAGGATGACAAGCCTGCAGAAAATGAAGCCTCCAGACCCCCTCTCTGGTTTCCCTCTTCATTACAGACATTTGCATGTAGAGCTCCCCTATGGGAAGACTTTGCCCGAAAGAGAAATTGCACACAGCTGCGCTACCATGACCAGTAATGACTGCCTTCTCAAGTTCAGAGCTGAAGCCCAATAACCTACGTTCACTGCATCAGATATTTCAACTCATACTAGAACTATTGCTTTCTGAACAAGCTGGAAGGTATGCCAACCAGAATTTCTAGGGACACCACTGGGGATGTGCAGTTTCTTAAGTTTCCCTGGTGGTTCTGATGTATGCAGTGAAGTTTGAGCATTTCTGTATCACATGTTTTGTATGAACTACAGGGACAAAATAACCATCTGTGAATGAGAAACCAGTTTAATTTTGATGATCTGAGAAAAATGCATTTGTACCAAGAACTGCATTGCAAGAAATAGTAAGTGAAAGAAAGAATTGAGGGCAGAGGACTCTAGGTAGAGAGAACAGCAAGTGCAAAGATCCTGAGGTAGAAACAAACTTGAGTAAAGAAAGGAAAGAAGGTGTGTGTACTTGCAGCACAGTGGGAAGGTAGGACAGTGGCTGAGATAAAGACAGAGGAGAGGCAGTAGCCATGAT
This sequence comes from Sciurus carolinensis, assembly GCF_902686445.1. Classification (NCBI taxonomy): domain Eukaryota; kingdom Metazoa; phylum Chordata; class Mammalia; order Rodentia; family Sciuridae; genus Sciurus; species Sciurus carolinensis. Next base: position 22,370,136 of record NC_062213.1, on the reverse strand, counting down.
GAATGGGCTTGCTGGGCATGATAAGAATTTAGAATTTCTTCCAAGTGAAACTGGAAGACACTGGAGGCCTGGGGTTGAAGCAGGAAGGTGATGAGGTCAAGGAGCACAGTTAGAAAGCAGATACTGCAGTCATCCAGGATGGGAGCACAGTGCTCAGAACCACAAGTGATTCTTTCCTTCTCCAAGTTGTTATGGAAAGTAAATGAGACAATGTAAATGCACTTAGGACAATTCCTGGCACAGAGTGGATGTTAAAATATTTGAATCCCCTGTTCCTACCTTTGTATTATAGTAAGGAGCCAGGTTTCAGTTCAAAGGAAGAAAGAAATTTCTAGAAGTCCAGCAGGTGCTTCTCTGGAAGTGAAGGGGAATGGGAATATCACCTGGCAAGTATAATATAAATATGGTGATGTTTGGGTCACCTCCCCTCTCAATAATTCATTCATCAACCCACATCATGGAGTATAAACTTCAGGGTGGGTACTGTGCCAGATACTGTCAATCAACTAGTGAACAAGAGAAATGGTGAAGGCCATTGAGATTTTTATCTACCTCTCTCAACACTGGTAGTCTGCAGTTATTTATTTGAATTTTCTGGGAGAAAGTGATCTGTATCACAATTTGGTGTATGTTAAGGTGATATAAATATACATGTGTGTATATCTATGTACACTTAGGGCATGTGTATAGGTATATGTATATGTGTGCTCATATATACAGGCAAACACACACATATATAGGCACATGTACACATATACACACACATACTCCTGCACATGAGCCCTAAGTTTTTTATGCATGGGTTCATTTATTTAGCACCCATTTGATTGGCTACTGTGTGTTAGGAACTGGAATTCAAAAAAAGGGTGGCCAACTATCTACCAACATTTATACCCTCCTTTCTACATACCTTTTGCTAGCAGTGGCTGCCTAGTGAAGAGTACATGTCCCAGCATCCCTTGCAATCAGGTGCAGCCACGAGACTGTGTTCTCACCATGAGGGTATCGACAGCAGTGATGTACACACTTCTAGACCTGGCCCACAAAGGCCTCTTACGAGGCACTCCTTCACACTCTGCTTTTGACTGAATTGAATGGAGAGAACCACTGGAGAGATTCTGAAAGCACTTATTAATGGTGGCCGAACCTCTGTTGGCCAGGCTTGTTGAATGATGGCGTGGATGAGGGTGTGCCTGTTTAACTGTTCACTTGCCTACTACTGTTATCCATGCCAGAAATAAAAGTGTAGTGTCCCGAGCTTTATAGATTTTTTGGGTCTGCTTTAGCAGAATATACCCTGATATAAGAGGAGGTCTTGATCGGGGTCTCAGCTAGCAGCTGCACCAGGGAGACAATTTAATGATAATCAAGGTTGTGAGAAGAGAAGCTCAAGGTCCCGCAGAAGCATGTAATGGGGCATGAACCATCCTGAGGGATCCCGGGAATCGCCCAGGTTGAAGCCTGGAGGGTGAACGGGAGTTCCTCAAGAGGGGAGAGAGGAAGGGTCTTCCCATGAGAGGATCGGCAGGAGCAGAGCCTGAGGCACGAGAGGGCACGGGGTGCTTGGGGAAGTGGAGCATGTTCAGTGGGGCTGCAGTGAGGGCAGAGGCAAGGCGGAGGGAGGAGGGGAGGAGAAAGGATGCTGCTGGACGGAGCAGCAGAGGAGCGTCTCATGTCCCTGTTAGATTATCAGGTGGAGAGTCTCCAGCTTTATCGGGGTAACGCCTTTCCAGATGGATGTCCAGCTCTGCATAGCTCCTTTCTTACTCCTGCTTTGAGGGAAGGTCCAGTGTGTGTGTGTGTGTGTGTGCGTGTGTGTGTGTGCGTGCGTTGGGTGTGACCAAGGGAGGCAAAGAGAAAAGGGAGGAAGAAGGCTGATTCAGATCCAGTCACCCTTGACATGAGCCATATCAGAAAGCTAACAGAGGGTGTGGGCTCTCAGGGTGTCACCAGCCTATGCTGGATGAAGGCCATGGCACTGGAGGATTTGTGCTATGGGTTCATCAGCTTTGGCAGGTTTAACAGAAATGAAGGGTATCAGCCCAATTCCTTTTTAAACAGACCATATTGAAACCCTGCCAGGAAGAATCTGAGCAATACTCTGCAAACTCTAATAAGAGCTCAGAGCAACCGATCAGAGCATTTGGCTTTGCAGTACATTATTGCTTAGCTGGACCCAGGTAGCAGCAGAGAGGAATGAATCTATTTTTTTTTTCCATTCCCAGAGAATAATATTTTTCTTTCTCCCCAACTGAGAGGAATTTGGTAAAGTCTAAAATGTATTTGTCTTGTTCCTTATTTCAACTTCTCTATAAATCACCCATAGGGTTTGGGCACCCAGTGGCAAGGCAGTTGGCTTGCTGCCTGAAATATCTTCTCCCAATGGGAACTGTAACTTTCTTTGGTTGAGACCTTACTTTGTAGCTTTGATGTCCCACATGCCAGACACTGACTATGAGAATTAGGTACAAAGGTTTTGGGATGTGCCAAGCAGTGGGAGCATTCCCTAAATTATTTCCCCTTGGGATAAGGGAGGTTGATAAATTCCTGGACCCATGTAATAGGAAGAAGAGGGAGATGGTTTTGAAACCTGAAATACTTAGGGTCAGATCCCAGACCATTCACCTACGAACTGGGTGACTGTGAAGAAATGGTTTAAGTAATCTGAGCCTTCTTCCTCTCACCTGCAAAGAGAGGACATTCTTGGGCTCCCAGGTAGATTAGTGAGATAAACTGTGTCCGGTGCTTGGGACAGTCCCTGGGTTTTAGAAGACTGACATCCAGTGGCATTCCCCTTCCCTCCCCTAGAGGCCCAGAGAAGGAGACTGTAAAGCCCTGGATGGCAGCACCAAGAACGATTTCCAGGTGAGCATCTGCCCAGCTCCATCCAGGGGGAAGGTCCGCAGAACACTTTGTCACCCTGGCAAAACACGCAGCTCCACGGGCTACGTGGGTTGGGAAAAGGTAAAGTGTATCTCATGGGGACAGAGGCCTCTGAAGAGTCCACAGGGCGATGCCGCCTCACTTGAAAAGGAGACTTCACATTCAGAGGCCACTGGCTAGTCACTAGTAAAACAGGTTCTCATGGCAGGGTTGCTCAAATCTGGCTCTCTTTCAGGACAAGTAAAGTGCTTTGACTTCACTTTGGGAATAATGTTAAAGAAAGATGGACTCAGATCTTTTTATTTTAAGAGAATTGTTTTCAAAAAAAAAATCAAAACAAACAAACAGTAAGAACAAGTGGAAAGACAGGGAAGGAGATAGAAGTGGATTACTTCCCTCTAGGCCCCTCTAGGTAGGGCTGATGGTGACATTTTTTTGGCAAGGAATTTGTACCTGAAAGAACACTATGCTCTTTCCCATTCTTCAGGCTCGTTGAGATCTCATCCCCTAAAAGGGCTTCCCTGGCTGTTCTTCTCCCTAAAGAGGGCAGTGTCTACCACCTCACTTGACATTTATCATCATCTGAACGTTACACTTATCAATTTGTGTTCCTGACTTGTCTGCCCCCATGGAATGACACCGCGACGGTGGGTACTGTGTCTCTCCCACCGTGGTCTCTCTGGTGCTAGTGTCTGAAAGAGCACTGAAGACATATTTATTGAATAAAGCAATACATAAAATAATAATATGTATTTGGTGATTATTTTTTTGTAGCTTATAAAAAATAAGTAAATACAAAATCTATTGCTACAAAATGAGTCATTAAAAATGGAGAATATCTCAGCAGACATAGCCACTTTCGTGATTTCTAAATATTTTTAGAAGCAGAATTGATTTCTATCTATTTTTTTTCTACATAAGTATCATCAGAAAGTTCACTATCTGGTTGATGAATTCCCAGGTATGTTTAGGTAAATATGCTTCCATTTTAGAATTTCATTCCACTTCTTGGTAATCAGAAGGCATTATACAAAAAAGCTGTCAATTCTATCATCCTTTATCTAAAAATCATCTTGATTGTGTCAGATGTAGAAACCTCAAATTCGAGGTCGGTACGGTGCCACTCTCAGTCCATTAAGAAAAAAGACATCTATATTATAAGCCCTTTAAATAGACTTGATTGCCATAAATCTATTTTTTCAACATATATACTGGTGTCAGCAAGGTTTAAATGTTTTGATAAAGGAAGAATCACATTTCATCAGGTAATCAAATGTGGTTCTTACTACAAAGGGAAAGAGATCTTAGCTGTGGGAATTGATAGAGCTTTTTAAGATACTTCACAGAGCAGAGTAAAATCCACTTTGTTCTCAGCTGTTGGGGCCGTACCTGAAGAGTGAATGGGAGAACAGAGAAGCAAAGACAGCCCTGACTGGCAATTAGTGTCATGACAGTCACTGGGGAAACAGGCAAATAAACATCTGGAACTGACAACTCATTTGGGATTTCCTTCATTCCTCACAAGGTGTTACATGTTGAGTTTTCTGTCTATTTCTCCCTTAGTGCTCTGCCAAAAATAAAATAAATAAATAAATAAATAAAACCTTGGAAGATAATATAATAGCAGCTGCAAACTACTGGGGCAGGTATTCTCAGTCACAGACTAAGCGACACACTATGAACTAATCTCTTTAAGCTGCCATAACTGGGTCAGTAATGGTTACCTGCCTGCTATGGCTGTTGGGAGATTAAATAAGCTAATGGTACAATGCCAAGCACTTAGTAAGTCCCTAATGAGTGTTCGCAGGTATGAATAGCTCTATCTAGTGATTACTTTATCCCCTTAACCGATTCCTCCGCAAATCCCACACCATAGCAATATTTGTTTTATTAAAATAATGAAGCAGAAAAGCCCCACTGAGTAGAAACATCTCATTTGCGAGCGAATCTGCGAAGACTACGGCCGTCAGCAGCCATGTGCCTACATGGAGTTAAAACAATTATACCCCGCATTATTAAACTCTGTGGTACCCAGTTCAACTCACTAAATAATAAGAATTAAATACAGTCCCAACAGCAGCACTATCCCCTATCTGTGAAAGAGTGGCACTCAACAGTGAAGCTCTTCAGCTAAATTACCAAGTGCAAGGCCTAAATTTAGGATGGGGCTGTTCTGAAACAGTTGATTACTGGATCTAAGATTATAGGTGTTCTTGTGAACTGTTGAAATTGATGAAATAAATATCAAATGGTGGATTATTACAGACACAATAATGGGAAAACCTTGCCTGGGCTGGCTGAAAGTGTTCTGCATTGCTATAAGGTAAGATTATTCAAAAGCAATTGCAACCTGTGCTTACAGTAGACACCACAGATGTATCCATTTTCTGTGTGAAATCTGAGATAAAGACTGAGTAGAACAGTTCATCAAATTTGGCCCTTAAGATGAAAAGACATGCATTAGGAGATTGGAAACTTCTCCCAAGCCTCACCTGGATGAGAAACAAAAACAAAACCAGAAATTCACAGCACAGAGACCTCTCAGGAAATCAGGCAGGAGATGCTGCAATACAATCAGAAGTTTGCCTTCTGGTTCCTAAGGAGTTTCTCAGGAGACCACAGAGCAGATGAGGCACAAGATGGCACCTGTGGCTCTGCCACTGAGGAACTGGGCATTTTCAATCTTTTTCTTGACCTTCCCCAGCCTTGGTTTTCCCATCTGTAAGTTGAAGATGGTGGTAGTGATCCCTTCGCTGGGTTAGTGTGAGGCTTGGGTGAAGTGGTCACATGAATTATTCAATTCAGTGCTTACCATGACCTTTCATAAATGGTAGCCATGGTCCATGGTTGCATTCTGCCTCTGGAATTAACAAACTTTGTGTACTTGGGCAAATTTCTTACCCTCTAGGTTCCCTTGCCTCTTCATGGGGGCAAAACATGACTGATGGTTGTAACTACCCTACCCAATTGTTGGGAGAAATGAATGAATTCCTTGTGAGACCTATGCTTAGCCTTCTGTGTTTTAACTGCTGTTTCTGTTCTAACATGATCATTGTAAAAACAAATCAGAGCCATGGGGAGGTCAGTGAAGGGGAGTAACCCTTCCTGGGTTGTGGTCCTAATAGCTATATCTTGTCCAATGGGTGATGTGATGGGTACCTTGGACGTGCTCCTCTCTACAGCTGTCCTGTCCGGAAGCACTGTCCACAGCTGTGCTCAGAAGAGCCACCTGAGCTCATCATAATGTCTCTCATTATGGTAGGCCCTAGAGGACAGGAAGCAGAAGGAAGAAGGCTGGACAGGCATTTGATCAGGGACTTTATTGGGGCTTGATGTCATTGCCCAATAAGGTGTTTTTTAAACCACTCAAATATATTAATTAAAAGCAAACATTTAATAAAAGCAAAATACAGATAACTGTGTCTTGGCATTTTTTCTTCTGTCTGTCTATATCTTCCTGTAGTTTCTTCTCCCCTCTCTTCTTCTGTTGCAATACATTGGAAGCTTGAAAGAATGGAGGTAGACAGGAACTTTCTTAATCTTTATTAGGTCTCAGTACCACCTTCTCCACCAAAGCTCACCTTGGCCAAAATTTGAGCTGTCCACATTAGTGATTTGGTAATTTGTCAAAAAAAAAAAAAAATCAGAGAACAAAGAGGTAAAGCACATGAACTCACTAATGAACTATAAATTAACTCAAGATCCAGCTCTAGATACTACATTAGGTGTCTGTTAAATAGGGAAATTGTCATAATATCTCATTCACAGGACCATTGAGAGGGTTGCATGACATTGTGTCTGACATCTCAGCAGTGCGTAGCACACTGTAAGAGATCATACATGCTAACCCATGCTGTTGGTTTCACACTTTAGCATTCCAGTATCAGAAAAGCTAGAGACCTAACCAGTCAACACTAACCTCTTTTTGTGTGGTAAAATATACAAAAATTTTACCATCTTAACCACTAAGTACATTTACATTGTTGGGCAATCATCATTTCTTCTTATTTTGTCGGAAGGACCCCTGATATTGACTTCTCAGATAATTCCTAGAGCCTATGTCCTCAACCCATTCAGAGTTCCCTAGGCTATGGAAGGCTCTCTTCTCTCGTGCTGACTCAAATGTTGAAAAAAGTTGTAAAGTTGGGGACATTAAATGTATCATTCATTGAGCCAATGCATTCATTCCATAAATATTTATTGGATGTGTACCGTGGAAGGGGCATGTGCATGAAATGTGGCAAAGAGAATCTCAGTTATTTCTCACTACAGCCTCATTAGTAGTATTTCTTTCACTTTAGAAATGAGGCTGGGGAGGTCCAGAAGAGGCTTGGTAACTTACCAAAGCCACATAGTAAAGAGCAGAGATGGAAATATTTATCAGAGGATTATGAGTCCCAGAGATCTCTGGGTGAACCTAGTGGCAGGGCTTAATGTTCCTATTAATAGAGATACAATTGTTTTTCCTTCAAGGCATGACGACATTACACCAATATGGTTGTTACCATGAGAGAGGAAGCAGGTTCTCCTGTGAACCAAAGGCACCTGAAGTGGAATGATGTCTCATGGTCATAGACGAAGAAAGAGCTGAATTATCACAACCTGGTGTTCTTATGTTTTGGAATGAGGATGCTAATGATGGTGCTGACAACTATAAAGCTGATAACTGTCAGCCATGGGGTGCCTACTATGTACCAAGTTCTACATTAGATACATTCATACCTGTAATACCTTCTGGGCATCTTGCTGTGTTAGATACTGGGGATACAGTAGTAAATAAGAGTGACATATGAGGTTCCTGTCATATGGAACTTAAAATATAATGAGTAATAAGGATAATAAGTAAATAATTGCATCCCTTGATCCTTATAGTATCCATGTGAGGTTAGAGGGATGATGATAACAAAACTACCAGGTTTGATAGATCTCTGAACCTCAGTGAGTACCAGTTTCCTCACTACAGATATGACCATGGATGGGTTTGTCTTACGCCAAGACTTTTCTGCCATACTTTGCTCTCTGAGGCTCAGTTCTGGTTCTGTTTTTGCCTGAGATTACTTGTTACCTGTGGATCTCAACATATAAGGCTGGAATATCAAAGGGTCTGGGTGTTCTCTTTCCAGGAACCACCAAGTCTTTATAAGCAATAATGTCCCCCTCCTCATACAGCATAAAAGGAAGCAGAGATTCTCAGCCAGACCACAGGCCATGAGTTGCTTCATGGAAGCTGTGTGTCAGAAACTAGGTTTCCTTATCTTCTTTACTCTGTAGAGTCCTGAATAAGAGGTGACCTTCTTAAGGACTGAGCTTTCCCAACATTTAGAGTTAAATAGGAGAATCTTGGTCATTCTTTTGTAGGAGATAGGGATATTTTCATATCTCTGAATATCCTATGTAAGATGGTGATAAATTCATACTACTACTACTACTAATAATAATAATATTCAAAATCTGTGCAGCTCATTATTATCTTATAGGTTGACTAAGTTGATTTTTATAAAAACCCCGTAGGATATTTTTATTTACAGATGAAACTCAGGCAGCCATGTGGAGAGGCCTATGTAATGAGCAGCTAAAGCTTCCTGCCACCAGCATGCCTGATGTTGAAAGCAGAACGTTCAGCTTTGGTAAAGGATTCAGATGACAGCAGCCCTGCCTGACCCCTTAACTGCAACTTCAAAAGAACTGCCAGAAACACCAAGTTAAATCACACTTAATTTGTGAACCTCAGAAACCATGAGAGATGATAGTATTTATTGTTTTAAGTGGCTTACCTTTGGGGTGATTTGTTACACAGCAATGGCTAACTCATACAAAATCTGAGAATACAGAAATTAATCTTTGGAGTCACAGAGTTCTGTATTTGCATTTCCATTTTGCTAGTTACTGGCTTTATAACCTTGGGCAACTCATTCCACCTCTCTAAACCTCAATTTCCTCATCTTCAAAATGGAGATCATAATAGTATTTATGCCCTAGACTTTTTTTTTTTAACGAGAATAAATGAAATAGTTCTTGTTAAACACAATGCTTGGCACACAGTATGCAGTCAGAAAATGAAAGCTATAATTATTATTGTTATTATAATCTTTTGAGCTCATTTTGCAAATATTTGAAGTACTGATTCTTCTTAAAGTACTAACTACAGTCTTACTCAATTGGATTATGCAAAAGGATTTTTTTTTTATAAGGCAGACTTGCTCAGTCAGTGAACACAGATTTTGCCTATTACCTGTGGTGCTGAAGGACATGCCAAGATTAAAAAGCCCTAACCAACCAGCAGTTGACTGAGCTTTTTTCCTCCTTGTCCACAAGATGCTGATGAAGAGCATTTTGTAATGTAATTAAGATTACACTGAAGAATGAATCTTCTATCACCCCTCATTCAATCACCTTTTCCTTCACCAGTGGGAGCCAAGAGCTCAGCTTCACCTTCCCCTACAAACAACCACCTGACCCCCCAGCTCGTTAGTCCCATCCCTGGAATGGTATTCATTGATTTTAGGGGCCAGAGTCCAATATTTCTCTAGCATCTGTCTTTTATGGTCTGTCCTGAGGTCAACATTAACTACATGCTCATTTTCTGGGAGGGCATTTTTAGATGTGAGGGTGATTAGAATCTTCTTCCTACTCCTCATTCTTCATACTCAAGTTTCTGTTCTGGGCCCATGTCCATTTTATCTCAGAAATCTGAGGGCAGGTTCATAGGATGGCTCACCTCGACACAACCAGGAAGTACCTGCACTCACACATTCAGAGCAGGGCTCAGGAAGGAAACCTATTTCTTACTACAGGATTCTGGGAGATGACTGACACCTTACCTCTCTGCTCCACTGCCTTTACGAGAAGACCTGTGGACTTACTGCATTGACCAGTGTGATATGTCAATGTGACAATCTTATTAGGTGACATGTTAGTCAGTTTTCCATCTCTTATGAAATACCTGAAGTAATGAATTTGTAAAGAGAACAGATTTATTTTGGATCACAGTTATAGAGATTCTAGGCCCAAATTGAGAGGACCTATTCCTTTGGGCCTCTAGTTGGGGTGCCAGATGAAAGTGGTGGGGGAGCCTGTGGTACAGTAAATGGCTAACCTCATGGCTAGAAAGCAATAAAGGACAGAGGAAGAGGCCCTGATCCTATTTTGCCTTTCTGGGGAAACCTTTAATACACAGACTTTTTGGGAACATTCAGTGTTTGACTATAGTAGGTGGCAGATAACTTTCTCATGGAGAAGTTTAAAATGACTGTATTTGCCAGAAACAATCTTGATTCTCGATAAGCTCCATGGAGATGCTGACGGACTTGGGGACAAAAAACTTGACTATTGATCCTGGCTTGGCAGCTGATCAGTTGAGTGAACCTGGGTGGGTCATTATATCTCAGAGACACACCAGTTTCCTCCATAAGATGGGGAGAATAATACTTGCTTCTCTATTTTTCATAGAGATCAAATGGGATGGCATTAACAAAAGCACTTGAAAATAATAATTTAAATACATCCAATTAATGTAAACATTTCAGTTATAACAGAAGAGGGTCTACAATAAATAAGAAAAGGTTTAACTAATGCTCCTCCCTACAATATAACACAAAGCAATGACTTTTGAAAGATAGTTTCTGTAAGTGTAAATAAAACTGTATGGATAAAAGAAAAATTGGGAATTTATTTTTGGTAAAAGACACTAAAGAAAGTAAATGTAATACATTGAAAGTAGATTGTCAAAGTGGAGGCAATTTTGAAAATCTTAAAGTAGATATTTTCTCAAACTTATAAGAAAGGCAAATAAGAAAAAAATAAATAAATAGAAGGCATGAAACTGCCCTCCACTCCCTCAAAATCTAAGAGTTAGAACAGGCTAGATTCAGGACAAGGGAATCAAACTGGCTAAGAAGTATATTAACTTATGCCCCAACTCCCTGATTATCAGAAAATACAAATTAAAATAACCAGGTACCAGTTTGCATCTATCAGATTGGCCAAAATTCAGAATCCAGATAATGCCATGCACTCTGGAAGGAGTAGACAATGGCTCACCGACCCGGGCTGCAATCTGGCAGTACCTGGTAAAATTGAGCACAAAGTTCCTTTATGATCCAGGAATCACTAACCTTGGTCTAGAGCAGATAAATTCTTCCCAGTTATGAGGCAACATGAGTGCGTCTGACCAGGGCGAGTAGAGTAGTAGCTAAGCAAAATGTAATGGAACACTCATTGTCTAGAACCATAGACTAGAGTACACAAGGCAATACAAAGAGATTCAAAACAGTGGTGAATAGAGAAAACCTATAAAGTTCATAGCACAATATCATCTGCATGGATTAAACACATCCACACTGAAAACAATAGTATTTAATGATGCATCAATGTATCAGTACATTTGCATTTTTGCATGAGCTGGTTGATAAGGGAAGTGAAATTTAAGAGAGGAAAAAAAAGAAAAAAAAAAAAAAGGAAAAGAGAAAAAGGAGGGAATTATCCACAAGAGTTTCTTGAAAGAGGTGAAAAAATTGTGTATCCTGAATCAAATGGTACGGTTGACTCAACCCTGTGTACCTGAGGTGCACAAAAAAACTCTGCATGCATAGTATGATTTTGTTTTTGTTGAAATCACATATGCAGGTGCACAATACACTTGAAAGGTCAAAAGAATCAGCAATAAAATATTAACAGTGGTTATTTCTGGGTACTGGCATGGAGTACGACTCTTATTTTCTTCACTTGTGTATATTCTAGATTTTCTACAATGAACAAGCATTTCTTTTATAGAAAGGAAAATAACTTCACTTAAAAGTTAAGCATCTTCACTAAAGATATGTATCATATTTTCCCATCTTCATAATCTGCAGGCATGTCCATGATATAGACTTTCAGGACTTGTGTCCTAAAAGAATGACTCAAGCCTTCTGATTCTTCTCATGAAAATGGACATCTGAAAACTTCAAAGAGCTGGGTTTTTTGCATTTGCATTTACCCAATTCTGCAGGGAGAAAAATGACACATTGGAACAAGGATTTTTTTTTTTAATTGTTGTTATTGTTGGCTCCTTAAAGAAGCTCAAGAGTGCATGGATAAATGGCACCGTCTTTAGGTCCCATCAGGTCTTTTCTCCCATGCTCGAAATCCACAGGCCAGGAGCACATTAACTATCTCTCCTTCCATTTGGGTGCCAAACAAAGCCATTAGCTGTTTCTTCGCCTTCTTCTATCCTCATCATTACTACTACTACTACTACTACTATTACTACTATTACTACTTGAATTGAACCCAGGGCCTTGCACATGTAAGGCAAGCACTTTACCACTGAGCTATATCTGCAGCCCTGGCTTTGTTTTTTCAATCACTGGGCTTTCAGAATATTTGAACTCCTTTCTATGTGCTGTTCTCTCCTATAAATTTTTGCAAGGAAAAATCCCATTTACATTTGCATCTGAAATGAATTTATTAATAATGACTATTAATAATTGAGATTAAGAATTCCTCTGAGGGAGGAACTATCTTTGTTTGATAAAATTTTTTGATGAGATCTATGGGGACTAGTAGTCAGATCTGTGAACATGGATGACAAAATGTCCCGAATGTGGTAATAGGAGAAATTTTGTTTTGTGTCCAAAAGGAAAGTGGAGCAAAGAAATAGGAAAGGGGAGGGAAGAGAATATATAGAGAGGAACCAAGCGGGGACATAAAGGTGTAAAGAAATAACTGAAGTGTCTAAGGTCTACAAACAACCTCTTCCCTGCTGCACATTTTCAGTAGGTTTATTTTTGGAAACAGGATATGAGATTGACTTTTATATCATGGAGGCAGCATGCATGGAAGCACAAGTCCAGAATTAGAGGGACCCTGAGGATACTTAAGGTTCTTTAGAATCCACAGCAATCCTGACTTTCATATCCATCCTATAGGTCTCCAGAGTGACCACAGCTGGCAAGTTGTTTATTTTCCCTCATCACCAGGCAAACAATGAGGACATGCCAAAGTAGGCAGATAACTGCCTTTTTGGGGACCTGGACAAGGTACGGAAAGATTGTTAAGAAGCCTCAAATTCCTAAACAACTTTCAGAAAAGTTTCTCCATTGACACTGAGCTGCTTCAACAGCTTGGAGCACTTGAAGACTGGATTAAGGAACGAACATTAGGTATACCAATAATTTACCATGAATATTGCCAGGAGAGGAGGGGAGTGGCATCCAGGCACATCATACAGCTCAGCTTATTTACCTCATTGTTATCCTAGGTGGTGGGTTCCATTATCCCCATTTCACAGAGGAGGGAGCTGAGCTCAGAGGGACTCCATCACTTGCCCGAGATTTCACAGAGTTAAGAAGTGGTGGTACCAGGATTTGACCCAGACATCTTTGCGAACTGTAGTCTCTTTCTACTCTGTTATTCTCTTTCTTTTGTATGAACAATCAAAAGATATATAGCAGCTGCCTTCAGGGAATATTTAATAAAAAAGGACTGACTGGCAAACTGATCTCTTTTGATGTTTCCATCACTTCTGGTGATATGTTCTTACATTTATCACAGAATCTTCCAGTTATAAGGGAAGCCTTGGGGGGTCTTTAAACACACAACTCTTTCTGGGATGAGGTGAGGAGGCGTGGGTGAGGTTTATGATGAATTTGGATTGTGAAAGGTAACCTAATATAAAGGAAATGGGCACCTACTTTAGGCAGAAGGATTCAGGTGTAGTAGGAGGAAACATATCTGCCAAGTGGGACCTTGGAGTTGAAGAGGAGAGGTGAGAAAGGCAATAGATGTGTTTTTCAGTTCTAGGCAGGCTCCATTCCCTTCAGCCAAGAAATTATGCATTGATCATGTCCTATGCAGGTATCAAACACTGTGCTCCATGCTGGGAATCCACAGATGAATATGGTAGCGACCACTGGAACATATAGTAGATATTATTGGTGGCCAACAAAGTACCTGCTATTCTCTCCCCATCCTACAAAGACCTGAAATTTCCAGTCAGAGATCTCAGCCAATCTTCACACCATCGTCTTTTGTATCAGTGATTGGTTTAGGAATGGGTACCAGTCTTTTGTGATCCAATCAGGAAGCTCGGTTCTGCTGGTAAGCAGAAGAGAAATCCTTTTTTTTTTTTTTCATGATAATATCAGTGAGCAAGGTTGTGCTAAGAGCTATGCAATCATTTTTATACCATGAAGGGATAATATGAGTTAGCCAAGAAGACAGGTCAAGACAGACAGAGAAAAAAGGAAGCCCCCAAAATCTATTGAATCTTTAGACCAAACTATACATGAAATCAGCATATCTTTTTTTAGTTTATGTGCAACAATATGTTACACTTTGAGTTGGATTTTTTATAACATTCAGTAAAAACATTATGGCCATTTCAAGGAAATTTTAAAAAGACCATCCTGATATTATATGGTGAATGCTATAATATGAACAGTCTGTTATGAGACTTTATAAAAGTGGCTCAGACCCTAACTCTAGGCTGCAGGGAAGGCTTTCTAAGGCAGTGATGATTTAGTTGAGCTCTGAAGAATGAACTTGAATCAGGTGAGAAAGGAATTTCAGGTAGTGGGGGAGCATAGTACAGGACACAAAGGCAGAAACTATATAATATTTGTGGGAAACTTAAAAGGGTCTGGTGATACTTGGTTTTTCAGTACAATGCTTGGCCTGCTGGCTGGTAACATACTGGAGAAGAGCTTGGGTTTCCCTCACTAGGTGAAAAGGCAGTGAGTGGTGTCTAGATTTGCATATGGCTGCCTAAGGAGGACACAATGAAAGGATGCAAGGCTCCAAGCAGGCAGCTCCATTAGCAGGGGAGTCGTTATTTCACACTATGCTCACAAAATAGGGATCACATGGTGTGATTTCCACAGCAAGTATTTCTTTTTTATTTTGCATTACACATAGAATTCTATTCTTACTCTTGGCTACTCGTATGTTAATATTGGCTCTGACCGTAGAGAGATAAGAGGACTGTTAGGGGACAAGTTGGTGGCTACAAGGAGGATGATGTTAGTAGAATGTCAAGATCATCTGGCTTGGTTGTTGATGTCTGCCGTGGGCACTGGTGGGACCTGATGTCAATCACGGCTGTATATTAACTCACCTGGCCTTAGCTTGCTGTTTGTTTTGGTCATTATCAGATAAAGTGACTAGTGATCAGGTGGCTTCATTTTTTTATACATCAGAAGACACAAACCCTCTTCTGGAACATAAGTACAACAAATGGAAGCCAATTAAAGTATGCTCAATGTTAACTGACAAAAATCCCCAGAAAGCTTTCCTATTAAAACACTCTTTTAACTTGTTAACATATACTTCTCCTTAAAATACTCATCTCTCTAAAACAGATCCAGTTTGAGATAAATACAGCTATGAGCACCTCTTTATTCATGAGAATCTGTTCTTGCTCAAGGGCCATCAGCTGAATGGATCGGCTGCTATTGTCAAAATACTACTAGAACTAACAATTATTTCATTTTTGGAGATAAAAGGTATTATACATAGGCATATATTATATGATAATTTTCTTAGCTGCAGTTCCTGTTCTCATGAAGTCATTTCAGACACCCTATAAAAGAGTATTTTAGAAAGTAAGAAAGGTAAGTCTAATGGCAAAGTAGCTTCTCACTAACAAAAGATACGCAGTGATTCCAGGACTTGTGGGTATATTCTGGGAGAAAGCAGACCCTCCTTGCCTTTGCTTTAAGCAGCAGGCACAGACTGTTAAAATGATCTTGGATGCAATGTCAACTTTAAGATTATTTTTCAGCCATAGCATGAACTTCTGGAGGCATGGGGATGTCCCAGGGGTAGGTGGTAAGGAAGATCCAGTGTGCTATTGGCCACCTGACTAATTGGTGATCATGAATAGGAGTGACCTCTGAGTGAATGAGAGTGAGTCCACATGCAGGTGTTGGTGTGGAGGGCTTGACACCGGGCTGGAGGAGAAGCTGAGCGGATCTCCACCGGGGCTTCATCTTAGGCTAAGTTTCTGACCTTTGAGGCAGGAGGCTAAGCCAGTCAGGCTAGGAGTTTTCCTGATTGTGCTGGGAGAGTGGTCTACATGGGCAGGCAGAGTGAGGCAGGGAATGTCAACATGCCCTTTAAGTACCTGATGCCTGGTATGTGCAGGAGGTTGACGGGGCGGCATAGAGGTGGCACATCTAGTGTTTGAATCCTGGCTCAGCCAATAGCGACTTCCCACTTAGGCCAATTGTTTCAACTCTCTGAGCCTATCTTAATATGCCAGGCGGGAAAAATAAGAATCCCACAGAATAATGAAATAGGATATTTTACATAAGTTTCTGCAACAGTGTTTGGTGTGCAGTGAGCACTTAATAATTGCAATCGACTTCAACTTGTTCAGTGTAGTGAAGACCCCAACTACCCCATGGTTTGAAGAATAAAATGTTGGGTAGGTCAAAAGTTGAGATAGAAAGTTAGCTAATAAACTGCTTTCCCTCTTGTGAACACATGCAGACCTGGGGTAAGTCCTAGGGAGTCAAAGGCAGAGTGTGTGCCCCACAGATCTCAGATATTTCCTAAATGTTTATTTGTGCCTTTAGGAATCTAAGTACTTTTCACTCAGTCCTCATGACCCAATCACTGAGACTGCCACTTAAAATCACAAAAACAAAGACCCTCAAAAAGCAAAAGAAGTTGGCCAAGGTTGCAGGGCTCAATCACCAGGCAATGCTACAACAGCTGCAGTTACAGATAGGTGCAAGGGGACTGAGAGCGAGACACTCCACAGCGGAGAGTGAGGGACAGAAAGCTGGAAATGCTTCATGGGGGAAGTGTGCTGTGATTATTTCTAAAAACCCTTGAGTCTGGTCTTAAAATTATACCTTATTCAGGTGCATATTGTCATAGCAGTTAAGGAAGTTGGGCAGCTAAGCTTCAGTCCCCAAAAGACAGAGTAGCACCAGGTGCCTCAGATGATATAGCAGGGTCCCTGCTGCCACAACCAGGGCATCAAAACCAGCCCTGCTTTGGTTATAAATAAGGCGATTATCTGGCTTGAAATGAGGTGGCAAAGGTAATCTCGCCCCTGAAGGTTTCTTGTCTGTCTATTGCTCACTGGACCTTTTTACATCTCCACCTTTGCTGTGTGCACCGAAAGCCTTTTGCTTTCTGGCTGCTTGTGCTTTAGAAGTTCTATCCCCAACTACTTCTTTCTCGGAATGGAAATTTAATCTTCAAAACTGTTCTGCACTGCTGGCCCCAGAATTAAAAGCAAGCACCTTCAATGGGGAAATTAAATTTATTTGATATACCTGCACATGTATAAAATTGGATCCAGCGTCTGTTTGGTTTGCAGGTTCGCACAGAATGCTTTTAGCTATATTCTGCACCTAATACCTAGCTCACAGCTGAGAGGGGGCCAACCTCAAAGACCTTGTCTCGTATGATCCCATGCAAGGTGATCATTAGCCAAGAGCAGCATCATTTTCTGCAAGAGCTCCCCACGTTCTTGGCGTCATTGACAGCAGAAGAGTCTTCCTTGGGGAACTCAATATTCAGTTGGCTGAATTTTCATTTAAAAAAAAAAAGGAAAGGAAAGAAGAGATACCTAGGGGGAAAGATACTTCAATTATAAATATCTATATTTCATTTTACATTCTCCTCTCAGAAGCTTCCTAGTTGGGCTCTCCCTGGTGCCACAGAGGGCAGAACCTACAGTTTGCGTTGGCAGGTACTTTGGCTCTAAAAAGAGGCTAAATGAAAAAGATTTGTCTTTCTAGAATCTTTTCTGTGTTCTGCAATTTAGCTGCTATGGGAACTATAGTTGTGTTTCCTTCCTTCACTGTGTGTGAGGCAGCTTTTGCTAGTCCTTGGGGGACCAGGATGGGACAGTGATGCTTGTGTAGAGGGTCTGATCTGGCCTGATTACTTCTGGTAATAAATGAGGACTTGCTCCATGGTCCAGAAAGGCTGAGTGACTTGGTCTAGGTCCCACAGCTTGTTATAGGCAGAGCGGGAGCACTGTGTCACCTTCTCCTGCCTGGGTGGTGCCTCTCTACCTTGATAAGTGCTCATTTGTGCTTCCGTCACTTAGTACCTCCTAGCTGTCTGCTTTGGCTTCTTCTTCTTGCTCTCTTTTCTTCTCTCGTCTCTTGCTTTTCTTGCTTCTTTCTTCCTCTCTTCCTTCTCTCTTGCCTTCATTCTCTTTTCCTCCCCCTTTTCTTTTTTTTTAACTTTCCTGCTCCTCCCAAATTTCTCCCTCTCCTGCCCCTTTTCCTATCATTTACCAA
The DNA here is from genome assembly GCF_902686445.1 of Sciurus carolinensis. Lineage (NCBI taxonomy): Eukaryota > Metazoa > Chordata > Mammalia > Rodentia > Sciuridae > Sciurus > Sciurus carolinensis. The sequence continues at coordinate 22,352,008 of NC_062213.1, read as the reverse complement.
ATATCGGTTGACTGAATATTATGGGCAGTGAGTGTACTAGGCACTGGGGACTCACTGGTGGCCCGAGCAGTCTCCATCCTGCCTGCAAAGAGCTGGAATCTGAGCCAAGCTTTCTGATGGATAAGGCAAAGTCTCTCCTTTTATCCTCTGTGGGATCCTGGCTGCTCTGGACATTTCTGTGAAGTGTAGTGATGGGGTGAGAAGAGCACAGTAGTGCTGCCAAGAAGTGAGAAGGATCCTGTGCAGAGAGAATCTGAGCTGTGCAGGGGCACACCAGAGTGTGGTGTGACGGGCACACCTGGCGGCCCATTATGGAGGTAAAAGGATGTCCAGGACAATGTGGCTGCCTTGATGAGATGGGACACTGCTCGGATATGTCCTTCTGAACCAGCTGGAGCCAGCTGGAGATTGTACACATACAAATACACTTAATCTCTGTGCCTGGCAGAATTAGTTTGGGTGTGGCTGGTCTTTCAGTGAGAAGCCTGTGAAAAGACTTTATGGAGGAACAATTTCAGGCAAATCCATGTTTTTAAGTTCTGGATTACAGAACTCTGTTTTCTCTGTGCTAAAATGGGAATAGTGACAATGCATATTCTGCACTATTTCTGTGCGTAATTATCTATGGTACATTATCTTAAACTACAATGTCATGTCCTATTATTATTAAATAAAATGGCCCCCTTTGTTTTTACGAGGACATTCTATAAACTTCTTGCATCTCAGGGCCTAGTAAGTGGCCTTGTAAACCCTATGTCACCAGTATGCCTTTGCTATCAATTCTGGTGGTGACAGGGGTTTTAGGAAGCTTAGTTCCCGGTGTTGCTGCTGCTCAGGTGGGGGCATGCGTAGTGGTGCTTGGCATGTGTTCAGTTAGATGAATGGATAAATGTGTCCACCTATCCCCCAATCAAGGCTAGGCCCCAGGAAAGGAAGACAATCTGACCCATGGATCTAACACTAAAAGGCAACAGAGAGATGATTTATGTGACATTAACATCCACTGATTCTTAATTCCAAAATATTTATCAAGTAGACGGAATGTGCCATGAAAAAAATGCTCAGCAGGGGAAATAGAACACCTGGGCTTGCAGTTTATCCTTTCTGTTAGAATGTTATCGTACTTCAATCTTCTTTGGAAGGATCCATTGTATTCAAGAAAATTGTCTCCAGTGCTTTTTAGACACAGGTGAAGCTTAAATGACAATGGTAATAAAAATGCTTGAACCAGGGTCTCCCGCAAGTAAAGCAAATTTCATCCATGCGAAAACTGGCACATCTGCCATGGACATAGAAGATGTAGAAGAAGGTGGGGCGAATGGGGACCATTAAACAGTTATTTAAGAATATGAGTTTAAAAAAAAATCATTGAAGAATCAATTCCCTCTGTGTCAATTATTAGGTTGTGGTGAATATTCCACCTGGGGGCTTTCCAGCCCGGGGTGACAGGAGGGTGAAGAACAGTTGCAGAAATGGTACTGATGAAACACTTCATCTTCCCAATAGCCCTTATCCCTGTATCAGTGTTGCAACCTCCTTGCTGGAAAGAGGAAGGTTCCAGAGATTATGATTCATGCCACATGGAGACACAGTGAGCTATGTTAGAAGTGATCATAAGCAATACCTCCAGTGTCATCATCCATCTTGCCACACCAGGCTCTTTGGAGACAGTAATTAATAACACATATCTAAATTGTTTCCATTCCTGGGTCCCTGGCCTCATTCTTTCCTCCCACACAAACCTTTCCCTCACATTTCATCCCATGACAAATGAGTCATGAGTGTTCTACTCCCTCCATGACCACGCCACACGATGGGTCTTTCAAACACGCCAGTGCCCACCACATGGCCGTGCTGTCCTTGAACTTTCCACCGCACAGTCTGGGACTTGTCCTTACTCAGTCCCAGGGGCCTGGGTTCTTCCATCTTTCTAGACTCCTCCCCTGTTGAGATCAGCCCTTTTTTCCTCTCCCACATTGATTCTAGAGGCTGAGAGCAACTCTGTTGTCAGTCCTCCACCCTCTACAGGGGGATGTCTCCTGCTCCAGGGTCCCACAGATCGGGTATTTCTCTTCTCCGTTGGTTCATTCTTATTGTAGAAAAAAATTAATAAAGATGAAAAAAAAAGTTACCCTAAATTCTACCTTCTGGAAATAGCTACTGTCAGTATTTTAAGATCTACTCTTCTGGCATTTCTGGGTGTGGTAGATGTAGGATAAATAAATAAATAATAAATATTTAGACACATGTACTCTTATGTTTGCTTATTACATAAGGAGCATATTCTTTTATCTAGTGTAAACATGTGCTAGGCTTACAAGTTACAAATGGGTTAAGTTTCAACAGCTCCTTTTCACATTTGCTGTGAGAACAGTCTCCCTCAATGAAATGGTGCTATTCCTGGTATTTGATTTCCCAAGCTAGACATCGAAATTTATTTTAACCTATGAAGTATAAGAATCATTTTATCTAGGATAAAATGGACAAAATGGAATCAGAAAAATCTGTTTTTCAATTTTAGTTTCTGCCAGTCCCAAATAAAGTCCATGTAAAGGTCAGATTTTAGTTCAAAGTTAAGACTAATTGGAATGAAGCTCACATTTCTCAATATTTAAAATAAACAATTCATCCCTCAAAGGCTTGTAAAAAACATTCTCTTAAATCGAATATATGTAAATGACTCACACCTCACAGTACTCAATAAATAATTACAGTGGGCGGCAGACCTTCATTTGGTACTTCTGCTTAGGCTACATTTTAACACGTGCCTCTCTGAGACACGGAACTCTTGGTTCCATGTGTCTTTTAGCATTCCTTGGACTCAAGAAGGTTGTACGAATCCAAGCGAGAATGCAGCAGATGTACTGCTACCACTTTTGCTAAGCTGCCTCATTCCTCATTCCCTATGAGGTTGCCATCCTCAGCACTGTCTGGACACCACTCATCTCAGACCTCCCTGCTGAATACTCAAACTCCTGACACAAGATTTCAAGGCACAGCCCCCAAACCTGTGTCATCATCCCCTTTGAAAAGGTGTTCGGAACCAATGACAGATGCTCTTTGTTACCACGTATCCTCCAGGCTGCAACATCACTCCAGTGGAACTCCTGCTTTGTTTGGAGGACATGAAATTCCAGGGGAGTGGTATCTTTCACTTCGCCAGTCACTCATGATTCAATCGAATACCTTCTGCTAGGAAAGTGGTTAAAAGTCACTATAGTTAAAAGAACTATCCAACATCTCTGGCAAGTAGAGAAACGCAAATCAAAACTACAATGAGATTCCATCTCACTCCAGTCAGAATGGCAATCATCAAGAATATAAGCAAAAATAAATGGTGTTGAGAATGTGGGGGAAAAGGTACACTCATACACTGCTATGGGACTGCAAATTGGTGCAACCACTATGGAAAGCAGTGTGGAGATTCCTAAGAAAATTTGGAATGGACTCACCATTTGACTCAGTCATCCCACTCCTAGGTTTATACCCAAAGGAATTAAAATCAGCATACTACCAGGTATAGCCACATCAATGCTTATAACAGCTCAATTCACAATAACTAAACTATGGAACCAACCTAGGTGTCCTTCAACAGATGAATGGATAAAGAAACTGGTATATATACACAATGGAGTATTATTCAGCCTTAAAGAAGAATGAAATTATGGCATATGCCAGTAAATGGATGGAACTGGAGAATATTATGCTAAGCGAAATAAGCCAATCCCAAAGAACCAAAGGCCAAATGTTTTCTCTGATATGTGGATGCTAATTCACAATAAGGGATGGGGGAGAACAGAGGTATTCTGGACTAGACAGAGGGAAGTGAAGGGAGGGGAGGAGGCATGGGGGTAGGAATGATAATAGAATGAATCCGACATTATCACCCTATGCGCATATATGATTACATGACTGTGTAACTCTACATTATATACAACCAGACAAATGAGAAGTTATACTCCATTTATGTATGATGTGACAAAATGCGTTCTACTGTCATGTATAACTAATTAGAACAAATAAAAAAATAATTTAAAAAAAGAACCATTAACCCAGTTTAATTACCTAGTGATCTACCTGAAGTTTTGAAAGTCTGGAACCCCAAGGATAATTAAGAGATCTTTTTCAACTAACGTTGCCTGTTTGGAAATGCAAGTAGATGAGTACTATGTTCTAAGAATATTTTTATCTGTCAATGACTATTTCCTTGCATTTAGTGAAGCCAAATTGTCTTGATTTCATCAAGGGGATGCCTCACTGAAATGACCCTATGAAATCTCCTATGGACAAAATCTTGTCCATTCAATTCACAGATTATCCTGGACTCTGGGCCTAGGCCTGAGGGTGATCTGCCTTTGAGATGGTCTCAGGTTTCCTATTCCCAGGTTGAACCTGGTCAGTCTTAGCCTCCTTTCTCAAGATCCTGGGTGACTAGACTCCCCTGATCTAGAAGCCTGTTACCAACGGGGACTATTAAAACCAGTTATGACCTTGAAAAATTGCAGTAAGTCAAATGCCGTTCTTTTCCCAGTGTTCACAGTTATATTGAATGCTGATCCCTTTTTTATTATGTACAGAGCCATTTTTAAATGAAATGCTTTCCTATGACCTTGCTCACCATTCAGATAAGTGTTCCACTGCAGGTTGCTTTATTCCGGTGTGAGGGATTATTCCTTGTAAAGGCAGACAGAAATAACCTGACAACACGGACAGTGAGCTGTTAGAGATACCAGAGGTTCTATCCACTGGAGTCAGGCAGAACTGAGCGTTTTCACCTTTCTCCCCATCCATTGAAAAACACAAGCGTTTGCAAGGGAGGAAATAAAAGGAGGTGAATTTGTCCCAGGAGCTGGAATGTACTGGGCCATTTCCAATCTGTGAACTTGAAAGAGAGCTGCAGCAGAACAGGAAATGGGTTGAAGTTCGTCATTTCATTTCCCCCCTCTGGGACTATTACAGTTCTCCCTTTATCTGTGACATGAAAGATTGGTCTGTGCTTTCATTACAAACCACTTTCCTCATCTGGATTTTTGAAGTCCTTATCTTTGACTTGCCACACCTTACATGAGATTTTTCTTTTTTTCATGCCAGCAGTTGGGAAGTTAGGTTATATTTTTGCATTCATTCATGTGTTACCTTCCATGAATTTATTTTTGAGTGCCCGTTATGTGCCTGGTACCATGCTGCTATGGTAAGTGTGAATACATTGAACTTATTTTAATTAAAATATCAAAGAATATCTTATTGGTTTATATTATGCTGGGCTTTGTGCAACTTTGTATACCATAGAAATGATAATATGATCCCCCTCCCCCATATAATTTCTAATTAGAAGCAGGAGTGAGGAGGGTGGTGAGAAAATAAAAAACTAAGTACACCCTGAAATGTTTGTACGTGATTGGCAGGAATATCGGAAATATTATCAGGTGTTCCATCTCTCTTGTTTCATCCTAAATCAAGGAAATGGGAAGGCTGATGTGGCAAATGTCACAAAGTCATATCCACAGTGACTGTGATGACATCACATGGGATGCCCCCTGAGAGAAGAAACACTGAGAACTGAGGAATATGAAGACCTCTTTGTGGCTCGAGAAAACCCAGTCCGTAGGCACACCCAGGCCCAGACCCAGGGACTGTGGATTTTCATTTAAGATTCATTCTATGAAACCTGGCTAACCACTGGTTAAATTCTTAGCAGATTAGAAGTAGCAAAGTTAACTTGAATACTTCAGGAAAATGACAGCTGTCAGCCACACAGGCAGAGCGAA